>NC_090339.1:13430316-16131149 GCF_035084215.1 Heptranchias perlo
TGCAAATCTACCTCTTTTAATGGGCCAGAAAAGCTAAACTAAACACCACCACGTGATAGCTTTCACTTTTAAACCTGTATTCGGACACATCCAGTTGATCCTAACAGTCATTCACCCATTGCACGACTTCCTTATAATGAAGCTCCTTTACAGATAACTTGCTGCAGCTGCTGTGGTAACTCTGTAATTATAGGTTTGACCCTGGCACAGGCTGCTTCCAACTTCCAATAAGACGTGGAATTAATTAGCTTTCCCTAGTCCCCGGCCAGTTTATTGCCTCGCAACACAGCTATATAGAACTGGTAAACATGGCTTCGAAATCTGAACCTTAATGTGGAAGAAAGCTCACTTCATTCATATTGACTTCCTTTCTTGGACAACAGCCCAGCCCTGCTGACTGACCCATGTGATGATATCTGTTGCTCTAATGACCATGGGGTTGCAAGCATCATTACTCTTAATTCAAACTATCTGATGATTCAAGTTTTTTTTCGCCCGAAATTCCCTCTTTGCCGGGCTATTTATGCTGCTTAGTTTAAATCATTGGATAATTCAAATTCAAATGATTCTGAATTATCACAACTACACTGTATAGCTGCTGTACAGATACACTACATTCCTCGCGATCTCTTGATTTTGGAGTTTGTTTTCTCAATTAACGAATAGTGTTGTAAAATTTCAAGGACAATTATAAACAACTGAAGGAGAGACTACAGCAGATTCCATTGCAATCCACGTACACAGTCACGTCTCAGAATGCTTTACAGGGCAGCAAGCACTGAGCAGGAGGCTGACAGAGGGGTTAGGAGGGCAAGGGGAGGGTTGTTGATGGGCCTTTGATGGCAGGGAGGGAGGTAGCAAGGGAGGGAGTTTCACAGGGCAGGGACCATGGTGGCTGATGAAGTCCCAACTGAAGGTGAAGCAGATGTAATGGGAAATAAGAGAGGTAGTGTTGGGACATAGAGCTGGAGCAGATCGCTAACATAGGGAGGGACAAGGCTCTGGGGGGATTTGAACGTGAGGACATGGATCTTGAATTTGATTCTATGGGGCATGCACAGGCAGTAGAGCTTAGCAAGGACTGAGGCAATGGGTATATGGGTCTTGGTCTGGGAATCAAACACAGAGCAGATAGAATAACAAACACTGAGCATGTGATGGAAGTTATTCAATCGTCATCTTGTGATGTTGCATTTCATATTAACTTTCTCACACTATGGCTGCCAGACGGCTTCCAGCAATTATTTATTTATACTTTGTATTACAAAAGTTTGTAACTGATGGGGCTTTGTTCTGGTCATTTATTAATATTTTGGAGCTTTTATTTATTTTCTGTTAACAGTGACCCGAGCTCCCTACATTCTTGGAACCAGGAAACCCGCACTGGAAAAGTGGTAGGAGGAAGAGGGCTCGATTCATGTGCCAAATAATGACTGACAGCAATCGTTAGCTCAGCAACCTCAAAAAATAAGATGAACATCAAAGGAGAGGCTTTTTAACAAAATTGCATTTTGGGGATATTCTCTTCCCCCTCCCCCCCCTTAATGATTTTATTTTACTTCTTCATCTGGTCCCCCTTCCTCCTCCTGTTGTCTCTTTCTCCTCTTCTACATCCTCTTCTTTGTCCACCCTCCTCCCCCAACCCCCCTCCTCTCCTCCCCTTCCTCCCATCCCCTTCTGCATTTTTCCTTCCCTTCTCACTCCACCATCCTGCTCCACCTCCTAGGCCCTCCTCCTTGAACCTCTCCCTCATGTCCACTTTACCTTTCCCCATCATCCCTCCTGCTTTCCTACTTTTTCCCCTTTCCCCACTCTTCCTTCCCCCACCCCTTCTTCCCTCCTCCTTCCCCTTTTTCCCTTCTACCTTCCTGCCTCCCCATCTCCCTCCCTCCCCTTTCCCAAACTTCGCCCTCTCCCCTTCCCTTTCCTCTCCTCTATGTTCCCTCACTATCCCTTCCTTTCCCTGTCCCTTTTCCTTCCCTAACCCTTCTCCTCTCCCCTCCTCTTCTCCCTCTTCCTTCTCTCTTTCCTCACTCTTCCTCTCCCCTGTCCCCTTCCACCCTTTTCAATCTTGCCCCTCCCCTCTCCCTTCCCCCTCCTCTTACTCAATTCCTCCCTCCTCTCACTCCCTCTTTCTCTCCTTTGTCCTCTTTCCCCTTCCTTTCCTGTTCCCTCTTCCTCCCCCACTCTTCCCTCCCCACTCTCTTCCCCTCTTTCCTTTCCTTTCCTCTCTCCCTTTATTCACTAACCCCCTCTCCTCCTTCCTCCCCTCTCCCCTTTGCACCTCTCCTCTCTTCTCCCTCTACCTTTCCTTCTCCTCTCCCTCCACCATTCCTACTCCACTCCCTCCACATTTCCTCCCCCTTTCCCCTTTTCCTCACCCCTTACCTTCTACCCTCTTCATTCCACCTCTCCCTTCCCCCCTTTCCTCCCTCTTCCTTCTTTAACTTCTTCTCCTATTTCTCTCTTCCCCTTTTCCCATCTTTCCCCCTTGTCCCCCCATATCCCCCAATCCCCCCAAATACCCCATCCCCCCATAACTCCTCCTCCATAATCCCCATATCCCCATCCCCCATATCACCCACCCCCCATATCCCCCATCTGCCCCCACATTCCCAACCCACCCCGATATGCCCATCTTCCCCCACCCACACCCTTATCCCCTCATACCCCCATTATTCTCTCCATATCCCTCCATATCGCCTCCATATCCATCATCCTTTCATATACCCCATATCCCCATATATCCCCTTATCCCTATATCCCCATCCCCCTATATCCACCATATCTCATCCTGCCATTTCCCCATATCCCCCACTCCCCTATATCCCCCATATCCCCATATCCACACCCACATCCACATTTCCCCTTATCCCCATACCCCCATTATCCTCCACGTACCCATTCATATCCCCTCCATGTCCCACATCCCCTCATATCCCCATACTCCCAATACCCCATATCCTCCTATATCTCCATCTCCCTATCTTCCAATATTCCCCATCCCATCATATCCTCATCCCCATATCCCCATCTCCCTCCACCCACCCCATATCTCCCATATCCACCCATCTCCCCCTACCCATCCGCATATTTCCTCCACCCATCCGCATATTTCCTCCACCCATCCCCATATTTCCGCCACCCATCCCCATATTCCTCCTTATCCCTATCCACCCCATTATCCTCCCCATACCCCTCCATATTACCCTCCATATCCCACATCCCCTCATATCCCCATACTCCCAATACCCCATATCCTCCTATATCTCCATCTCCCTATCTTCCAATATTCCCCATCCCACCATATCCTCAACCCCATATCCCCATCTCCCTCCACCCACCCCATATCTCCCATATCCACCCATCTCCCCCTACCCATCCGCATATTTCCTCCACCCATCCGCATATTTCCTCCACCCATCCCCATATTTCCGCCGCCCATCCCCATATTCCCCCTTATCCCTATCCACCGCATTATCCTCCCCATACCCTTCCATATTACCCTCCATATCCCACATCCCCTCATATCCCTATACCTCCAATCCCCCATATCCCCCTTGCCCTATAATCCCATGTCCACATCCCCCAATATTCCCCATTCCGCCATATCCGCATCCACCTTTCCCCATATTCCTCCACCCACCCCCATATTCCCCCATATTCCCCATCTCCCCCACCCATCCACCCATTCCACCCATTCCCCCTATCCATCCCCTTATCCCCCATCCACCCCATTATCTTCCCCATACCTCACTCCATATCCCCCATATACCTGCCTTATCCCCATCCCCCCGTGTCCACACCCCCCCATATCACTAGCCCCCATATCCCCATCGCCAATATCCTATAGCTCCCATTTTCCCCATCCACCCCATGTCCCCATCCCCCATATCCGTATCCCCCATATCCCCATCGCCAATATCCCATAGCTCCCATTTTCCCCATCCACCCCATGTCCCCATCCCCCATATCCCTCATCCCCCTATCCGCCTACCCCTTATTCTCCCATATCCCCCCTCCCCCCATATGCTTGATGCATTGCTGTGTAAATGGGGAGAATGACAAAAAAGAAACAGGCTACACTGCAACCAAGTGCTGAGGTTCAGGTAAACTGCGTGTTGTGCTTTTTGTATTGCTCACAGTTAGCTTCTGTTAACATGTCTTGTATGTTAGAAACATGTGTGAAGGAATTTACTGTAATGTTTATTCAGTTGTATCCATGTTCTATAAAGATTTAAAAGCAAATAGTTTCACATCTTATAGTGTGTTTTTAAAAAAAAATTCATAATTCATATGAATGACTTATTTACCCTACATTCATGTTTGATGCTGCTGGACACATCACTATTGTCACTATTTAAGGAGAATGGTGAAGACTTGGAGTGCTCACACAGTGGAATGCCGTCCAATACCCTAGGGTAATATTAGTCAACAAAGAACCTGAATCAGCATCCTTCACAGGGCTAACTTACACAAAGTGGGTCGTCAATGCTTGGCCTTCAGACAGGAAGAGGCGCACATCAGGCATGAGGATGGCCCTCTGAATGTCCCTATCCAATGTCAGACTATAAAGTAGCAGGAGCCAGGAAGTGTAGTGAGGGCCCCGGGTCGTGATAATGCAGTTTACTTCAGTCTATTGATTCCATTGATTTTATCACAATATTGCCAGACTATTTCTGATGACAGGATTCTTAAGGTGGTCTGAAGTGGCACGACGATCAATATATCCCTTCTGATATAGACTAACTCTTGTGTGGCAGATTCTTATACTGTTCCTCCCAAAGCTTGGCTTCAAATATTCTGTACTTTTCCATAAGAGCGATGAGTAGTGAACTTAACTTACCTTTTTATTGTGTAACAATTAAAACATTTTTATTCAATTCTTACTGGATACAATGTTGACTGCGCTGAGCTAGCTGGTCTCAGCTCATAAGATGCTTGGGTTGCTGCAATTGGCCTCAGCAAAGCCAGGATAGGGAGGGGGGGGGGAGAGCAGAATTCAGCCAGACTTTTCACTCCAAGTCACGAGCCAGTGATTCATGCTAAAGGTGCATGTGTATAGATATCGAGAGAAGACTGAACCAGGGCGGGAAGATAAAGTAAAATAAAGTTGAAGCTAATGAAAGGAAAGTGGCTACAATTTCAACATAATAAAATATATAGTGTTGGCAATGCAGTATGCTGGATCTTCATCTTTTGAAGGCTGCCGTTATTTTCTGGGTCCTTTCTTTGTGTGTTGTTTTGTGCCATATACTTCATCAAAATAACATGTATTTTCCATCTGTGTAATGTTCCTGCCGTTTCTGACATCATTTTGCTCACAAACCTGAATGCCCTAAACACAGGACTTTCACACAAGAGGACATATGGCAAATGTATGACTAAACCTTTTTCTTACAGAAGGAAGCATTCAAATGTGCCATAAATGTACGTTGTAACATTAAAAAAAAATGGAAAATTATTGCTAGGTTTAATTTGGTCCATTCTGGTCTTTAATTAGTGGCTTAATTGCTAACTTTCCACTTGAAAACCATTACTCAGTAACTGCAATTAATTCACCTTGCAAAATCAGACTTGGCATTAGTGATGCCTAAATATATTCCAGCCAAAAAAAGATAATTTTACATCGGACGTTGTAACCAGCATCTCCAAAACACCCAGAAATGAAACTTGTGATTGCTACTTTCAAATGACTCTGCTAGGCAAATCTTCTGGTGGAGGAATCAGAACAAGAGGACATAAACTTATAATTAGACCAAGACCGTTTATAAATGAAATCGGGAAGGACCCTTTCATGCAAAGGGTAGTGGATATTCTGGAACTTGCTCCCTCAAAAGTATCTGGATGCTAGGTCAATTGAAATTATCAAGACTAAGATCGATGGATTTTTGTTGAGTAAGGGTACCAAGGGATATGGATGAAAGATGGGTAAAGGGAGTTAATACAAATTGGCCATGGTCTAACTGAATGGCTGAACAGTCTCGAGGGGCTGAATGGCCTACTCCTGTTCCTATGTTTTTATGTTGATGGTGTTATGGAGCTTGTTTCTCCCTCCCTTTCCTCTGCTAATATAAATGGGTTAATCCCACAGTACCATTTCTACAGGTAGTCTGCTTCCCAAAGATATGAATCCTTACTTGCTTTTATATTATGCTTTTAATGACCTCAGGACATCTAAAGCACTTCACACCCAATGAAGTACTTTTGAAGTATAGTCACTGTTGTAAAGTAAGAAACCTGGCAGCCAAATTGCATACCGCAAGGTCCCACAAACAGCAGTGAGATAAATGACCAATAATCTAGTTTAGCGATGTTGGTTGAGGGATAAATATTGGCCAAGACACCAGGCCAACGAGTTCTTCTTGATATCTTTTACGTCCACCTGAGAGAGCAGACGGGGCTTCGGCATAACGTTTCATCCAAAAGACGTCACCTCCATCAGTGTGGTACTCCCTCAGTATATTGGAGTGTCAGCCGAGACTATGAAGGTAACTTTCAATTTCAGCGGTGGCAGAAAGGTGGCGAATGTGGATCAGCTGCTTGTTATTCACCCCGGCCGAGGAACATTGGGTGGGTATATAACCGGCAGCCGATCCACAAATGCCAGTTTTCTACCCGCGACCAAAGCGAAAATGCTCCCCTCTGTGTGCAAGTCTCTGCAGTGCGGCTTGAACCTGCAAACTTCTGACTCAGAGACAAGAATGCTATGACTGAGCCAAGGCTGACACCAAACATTTAAACATGAATGTTTAACAAAATGGAGTGGAGATGCCGGTGATGGACTGGGGTTGACAATTGTAAACAATTTTACAACACCAAGTTATAGTCCAACAAATTTATTTTAAATTTCACAAGCTTTCGGAGGCTTCCTCCTTCCTCAGGTGAATCAACATTCACCTGAGGAAGGAGGAAGCCTCCGAAAGCTGGTGAAATTTAAAATAAATTTGTTGGACTATAACTTGGTGTTGTAAAATTGTTTACAATTAACAAAATGGAAGCAACTGAAGGCTGTGAAATAATGTAATTCTTTTTGCCAGGAGGGTAACTGATGAGATGACGTCCTGATTGAAAGGCTTCTTTTAATTCAGTTAATGGCAACCTAAGCTTCAGAATTGAAATAGTTCCTTTTGGTGTATTATTTCACTCTCCACTGTGAATTGTCCTTTAGTTATTCTATCCCTCTGATAGGAATATTGGGGGTTATATTGGATAACCCCCTGAAACCCCGTGCGCGATTAACCTGCACCCAGTCGTTGAGATGCAGGCAGCACGTAACATTCGTGCTTCCTAGTGATTTACCCAATTGCTGCAAGCAGCCAGGCCTAGCTGAGCTGTTGACTGGCTGCTCACCAGCAGGGGCCCCGATATCGCGAGTGGCGAGCACCACTTAAAGGCAGTCTGCACCTCTAATTTGCAAAATATAAGATACAGGTCCGCACGGAGTCTGAACGAAGATCAGACATTGCACATGTAACACACAGATGCAGATCCCGTCCCAATGTTTACAAACTGTTGAGTTATTTTAAAACATTGATTAAAGGTTGTGCTCTACTAAATCCCACATCCTCCAATCTGCACGCCAGACCTCACCAATCTGCCGATCTGAGTTTGTACCAGGCCTGCGAGAGAGCGTGCACCAAGGTTCTTTGATGATGCACTAGAGGCCTTGGTGCAAAAGGTGGACAGAAGGAGGAACATCCTATATCCGTGGGGGTGGCAAAGGGAATACGCAATGAATGGGAAGATCCTAGGCAAGACAGAGGGTCAGAGGGATCTTGGTGTGCAAGTTCACAGATCCCTGAAGGCAGCGGAACAGGTAGATAAGGTGGTAAAGAAGGCATATGGGATACTTGCCTTTATTAGCCGAGGCATAGAATATAAGAACAAGGAGGTTATGATGGAGCTGTATAAAACACTGGTTAGGCCACAGCTGGAGTACTGTGTGCAGTTCTGGTCGCCGCACTACAGGAAGGATGTGATCGCTTTGGAGAGGGTGCAGAGGAGATTCACCAGGATGTTACCAGGGCTGGAGCGCTTCAGCTATGAAGAGAGACTGGGAAGATTGGGTTTGTTTTCCATGGAGCAGAGGAGGCTGAGGGGGGACATGATTGAGGTGTACAAAATTATGAGGGGCATAGATAGGATGGATACTAAGGAACTTTTTCCCTTCGTTGAGGTTTCTATAACAAGGGGGCATAGATTCAAGGTAAAAGGCGGGAGGTTTAGAGGGGATTTGAGAAAGAACTTTTTCACCCAGAGGGTGGTTGGAGTCTGGAACTCACTGCCTGAGAGGGTTGTAGAGGCAGGAACCCTCACAACATTCAAGAAGCATTTGGATGAGCACTTGAAATGCCATAGCATACAAGGCTACGGACCAAATGCTGGAATATGGGATTAGATTAGACTGGGCTTGATGGCCGGCGCGGACACGATGGGCCGAAGGGCCTCTATCCGTGCTGTATAACTCTATGACTCTATGACTCTATGCCCTCCAGACATATGGTCAAAAGGCAGTGGGAGGCAGCAGGGGACGAAGTCAATGCTAGGCGCATAGCACCACGAGCATGGATGCAGTGCAGGAAAAAGTTCAATACTTTGACACGAGTGGTCAAGGTGAGTGAGGTTAACTGTCAAGTGGCATCTCCTACCAACTGCACCAAGCACTACACCCCCCATCACCCACCTACCAGCAAACTCTTTCAATCAGTACTCAACTCTTCCAATCAGATGCTTCCTCTCACCCTTACACATTACCACTGTTGCAAGCCGCGCACCCACAACTCACAGGCCACACCCACAACTCACAGGTCACACACACTGACAGCTATTCAACCATGACAGGTACATCACCCAAACATCTTGCAGGACATTCACCGCCACACGTCCTGCTTTCTTGCAGGAGAAGTTGGCACATAACAGGAGGCAGCAAGTGGCAGTGACTCCATGGAACATGAACCTGCTGTCCTCTCTCAGGATGACAACATTCCTGTCCCACCCCTGCCACTCTGCCAGTGCCCTTGCTGTTGCCTGTCAGCTAGCCAGCCTACTCCCTATAGAGTATTGAACTTTATTACAGGAACAGGAGTAGGCCATTTAGTCCCTCGAGCCTGTTCCGTCATCAATGACTTCATGGTTGGTCTGTGCACTAACTCCATATACCCGCCTTAACACCACATCCCTTAATATCTTTGGTAACCAAAAATCTATCAATCACAGATTTAAAATTAACAATTGAGTTAGCATTAATTGCCATTTGCAGAGGAGCGTTCCAAACTTCTACCACCCTTTGCGTGTAGAAGTGTTTCCTAACTTCACTCCTGAAAGTCCTGGCTCTAATTTTTAGGCTATGTCTCCTAGTCCTAATATTCAAGTACAAAAACAGGTACAAGTGCATCAGCAACTAGAAGTAATAATCCAACAACTAATCTGTAACTCCTGCATGATCCCTTTAAATAGCGCAGTTTGGTGGGGTGGTCCTTCTTGCTGTTTACGACCTGTTCAGCTATGCGAAGTTAAGACAGCACGTTGGCAGGAGCGTTGAGTTCCAAAATCGTATCTGTCCTTTTAAATCAGCATTGCCTACTGATCTATCGCAAGTTCTCCCTACTTTATATGGTGCCGGCGTTCATTGTCTGCTCGTGCGCGAATGCTTTTACCTAGATGGCGTGCGGCGCACGTCATGCTAGAAGTGTGCATGTGCATTCTGAACGCCATTTTGAGTCCTTAGGAGGCCACGTAGCGTCTACAAAACGGGCACTGCGCGGCCCAATTTAGCCCCCATTGTGTTCACGTAATCATGAGTTTAAAAATAAGCCAGTGATAACGTAGATACTACACTATAGTGGAGATATGGGGCTGGAAATTACTGTCAGGGATGTTGGTGTACGAGGGCTTAGAGCTCTCGTATCAAATACCCCTCGGTTATTTTAGCAGGGACTTAACCCATTTATTTTAAATGGGTTAGCACCTCCATTAAAATAGAGGAGAGAGGACTTTGATTCAGATTCATTCAACAGATTAAAAATCTCTCTCAGTAATTTCCAGGCGATAGACCTTAAGATTTGATACGTATTTTCTGTTTATCCTCAGCGGTTGTTAATTATAACTTATACGCTATGTCTAGCCTCTAAATTTGGTTAACACATCATGTGGACAAACATTGGGACTTTCCATTGAGATGGTGGACCCACCTCCAGGATTCTCCTGCAGTACCTGGTGCCCCTAAGTGGTGACATAGTGCCTGGAACATGAGGGAAAGCATTGATTGGAGGAGCTGTGAGAGAACAGTCTGGGGTGACTTGCTGTTTACGTTTCCCTCTTACAGCCCAGATGAAGACCAGAACTTGCTAAGTGGGGAACTGGGAACACCAGCTCCCAGCTCTCCCTGCTTCACCAATAGCAGTAAACCTGTATCGCTGTGCCACTAGAGCATTTGTAGGTTTGCTCCTTAAACAACTACGTCCATCATTCTGAATTACAAGCAGTCTGGCCCAAACACCATAATAAAGATACAGCAAGAGTTAAAATAAAAAGTGGATTAACCCTAAACCAACTCTGAACCACATACATCTTTGTAATGTATATGCAGGTGACTCATTCTACAGCATCTTTAACTGGTTAAATGACCCAAGGTGCTTTCAGGAGACATTGGCATTTAACAGCAGTAAAAGAGTTGGAGGAGGTGACCAAAATCATGTTTGAAAAGCTAAATTTTGAGGAAGCTTTTGAAGGAGGGGAGAGGGTAGTGAGGCAGAGGGGTTTAAGGAGAATGTTCGAGAATGTAGGGCCCCAGTGGTCCAAGGCTTTGCCACTGAGGTTGGGTCATGGCTCTGTTTGGCCCAACATGTTCAGTCATTCCTCCAGATGTGGTGGTGGTTGGCAGGGGCCTTTTTAGAGAGGCTTTTTGAAGAGCATTGTGGAGGAAGAGACAGTGGCTGGAGACCTGGTGGGGAGTGGTGGAAGAGAATGGGCAAGGGAAGAAGAGTGAGGTTTCAACGATGAGCTCCAAGAAAAGGAAAACAAGAGGAAGAAGTGCTGGCAAAGAGATATAGGGCAGTGCCCTCATCAAGACCAATGATGGGCTTAGTGTAAGAGGTCCAGATTGAGGCAAAGGGAGGTATTTCCTGTCCAGGAGGGCAATGAGTTTGGCGGGGAGGCAAGTAGGGCCAGAATGCAAGGTGGAATGGCAGTAGTAAGTTGAAGATGGTTGGGGGGTGACAGAGATAGTAAGTAAAGACGGTGAGTAGACAAAGGGCAACAGCAAGGCAAGGAGAATGAGGGTAGAGAGGCGGAAGAGCTCGGGTCTGTTGCAGCAGAAATTTTGCACGGAGAGAGGAGCAACTGAGATTAGAAACAATAACATTGAACAACAATGGTTGGAGTTCTAGTTTGAGAGTTTTGGCCAGGAAGGAGGGGTAGAGAGTAGTCCAGGATCTGCTTGGGGATCAGAATGTCCAGGATGTGCATGGAGATTGGGAAGACTGGAGTCTCCATGAGGTTGATGAGTAATGTGCAGTCAGTACAAAGATTGAAGGGTGGCCAAGGTCAATGCATTGGTCAAAGAATAGTCCATGATTTGTATGGAATGTAGCCTAGGGTGTGTGGGGGCGGGGTGGTGGAGGGTGGGGGGGTTGAAGAGTAATTAGAGGTTGGTGTGGAGCCCCAGTGTATTTATTTCAAAAGATGAAGAGTAGCTCAGGGTCCCCATTGGGGCTAATAGAGTAACCAAGGTCTTCATGGAGACTGGGGAGTAGCCCAGGGGGCGTGTGGAGGCCAGAAACATGCATATATTTGCGACTGGCAGTAAATGTTCAGTTCCCAAATGGAGATGTTTTCTAAATTCATTGTACAGAAAGCAATATTATGCACTTTGCTGTAGAGCCAGTAAATGGTTAAAGTGCCAGTAAATAAATTGTACCTTTTTATCTCCTCACTGCCTCTCACGTGATTACACAGTAATGTTGTTGGCCATCTGGTACTTATCCTCTCACACAGGGAACATTCAGAAGTTCAGTGGCCTTCAGAGTAATGAAAGATCAGCAGTACACTGAACATATCTAACCCCTCTTTTAAAATGAAATATTTAACCAGTTCATTGCTAACCCTATTTGGATACTCTGTAGTCGTGCTGTATAGTGTAAAGCAATGAATCTTCCCTGCTTTGGCTTGAGATTGATATTACACAAGCCACCCTCAGGACATCCTTTAAAGGGACTGTCCTTTCCAGCTGCATCAAGATTTAGACTTCGAGTGTACTTTCAACTTTCAACCTTTCAAAACCAAGACTAACTTTACTCAATGTATACGTTGCAAAATGCCTGGATTTAAACTGAGCCTTCAGAGGTGAAGAGCCTCATCATATATCTCTTTTAGAATGCTTGCATCATCTCACACTTTTATTTAAAATGACAGTATAATGAAATGAAAACTTAGGTTTCTGCTATACGAAAGGAACTTCCAGCTTCCTCCTGTAAACCATGTCATGCTTCGACAGGAGCAGCGAGCCATTCTTCCATGTTTTCAGCTGTTTATTCTGGGTACAGTGGGTGAATTATTCTTGGTGCAGTGGGTGAATTATTCTTGGTGCAGTGGGTGGATTATTCTTGGTGCAGTGGGTGAATCATTCTTGGTACAGTCGGTGAATCATTCTTGGTACGGTGGGTGAATTATTCTTAGTGCAGTGGGTGAATTATTCTTGGAGCAGTGGGTGAATTATTCTTGGTGCAGTGGGTGAATTATTCTTGGTGCAGTGGGTGAATTATTCTTGGTGCAGTGGGTGAATTATTCTTGGAGCAGTGGGTGAATTATTCTTGGAGCAGTGGGTGAATTATTCTTGGTGCAGTGGGTGAATTATTCTTGGAGCAGTGGGTGAATTATTCTTGGAGCAGTGGGTGAATTATTCTTTGTGCAGTGGGTGGATTATTCTTGGTACGGTGGGTGAATTACTCTTTGTACGGTGGGTGAATTATTCATGCTGCAATGGGTGGATTATTCAAGGAGCAGTGGGTGAATTATTCTTGGTGCAGTGAGTGGATTACTCTTTGTACCGTGGGTGAATTATTAGTGGGTGAATTAATGTTGATACATTGCGTGAATTATACGTGGTGCAGTGGGTAGATTATTCTTGGTGCAGTGGGTGGATTATTCTTGGTGCAGTGGGTGGATTATTCTTGGTGCAGTGCATGAATTATTCTTGGTACAGTGGGTGAATTATTCTTGGTGCAGTGCATGAATTATTCTTGGTACAGTGGGTGAATTATTCTTGGTGCAGTGGGTGAATTTCTTTTGTTGCATTGGGTGAATTATTCTTGGTGCAGTGCATGAATTATTCTTGGTACAGTGGGTGAATTATTCGTGGTGCAGTGGATAAATTATTTTTGTTGCAGAGGGTGATTTATTCTTGGTACAGTGCATGAATTATTCTTGGTGCAGTGGGTGAATTATTCAGGGTGAATTAATCTTGATACAGTGGATTAATTATTCTTGTTACAGTGGGTGGATTATTCTTGTTGCAGTGCGTGAATTATTCTTGGTGCAGTGGGTGAATTATTCTTGGTGCAGTGGGTGAATTATTCTTGGTGCAGTGGGTGAATTATTCTTGTTACAGTGGGTGAATTATTCTTGTTGCAGTGCGTGAATTATTCGTGGTGCAGTGGGTGAAATATTCTTGGTACAGTGGGTGAAATATTCTTGGTACAGTTGGTGAATTATTCTTGGTGCAGTGGGTGAATTATTCTTGGTGCAGTGGGTGAATTATTCTTGGTACAGTGGGTGAATTATTCTTGGTGCAGTGGGTGAATTATTTTTGGTGTAGTGGGTGGATTATTCTTGGTACAGTTGGTGAATTATTCTTGGTGCAGTGGGTGAATTATTCTTGATGTGGAGATGCCGGTGATGGACTGGGGTTGACAATTGTAAACAATTTTACAACACCAAGTTATAGTCCAGCAATTTTATTTTAAATTCACAAGCTTTCGGAGATTTTCTCCTTCCTCAGGCAAATGTTTTGAATTATTCTTGGTGCAGTTGGTGGGTCATTCTTGGTACAGTGGGTGAATTATTCTTGTTGCAGTGGGTGAATTATTCTTGGTACAGTGGGTGAATTATTCTTGGTGCAGTGGGTGAATTATTCTTGGTGCAGTGGGTGAATTATTCTTGGTACAGTGGGTGAATTATTCTTGGTGCAGTGGGTGAATTATTCTTGGTACAGTGGGTGAATTATTCTTGGTGCAGTGGGTGAATTATTCTTGGTACAGTGGGTGAATTATTCTTGTTGCAGTGGGTGAATTATTCTTGGTACAGTTGGTGAATTATTCTTGGTGCAGTGGGTGAATTATTCTTGGTGCAGCGGGTGAATTATTCTTGGTGCAGTGGGTGAATTATTCTTGGTGAAGTGGGTGAATTATTCTTGGTGCAGTGGGTGGATTATTCTCGTTATTGTGAGTGAATTACTCTTTGTACAGTCGATGAATTATTCTTGTTACAGTGGGTGAATTATTCTTGGTGCAGTGGGTGGATTATTCTTGGTGCAGTGGGTGAATTATTCTTGGTGCAGTGGGTGAATTATTCTTGGTGCAGTGGGTGAATTATTCTTGGTACAGTGGGTGGATTATTCTTGGTGCAGTGGGTGAATTATTCTTGGTGCAGTGGGTGAATTATTCTTGGTGCAGTGGGTGAATTATTCTTGGTACAGTGGGTGAATTATTCTTGGTACAGTGGGTGGATTATTCTTGGAGCAGTGGGTGAATTATTCTTGGTGCAGTGGGTGGATTATTCTTGGTACAGTGGGTGAATTATTCTTGGTACAGTGGGTGGATTATTCTTGGTGCAGTGGGTGAATTATTCTTGGTACAGTGGGTGAATTATTCTTGGAGCAGTGGGTGAATTATTCTTGGTCCAGTGGGTGAATTATTCTTGGTGCAGTGGGTGAATTATTCTTGGTGCAGTGGGTGAATTATTCTTGGTGCAGTGGGTGAATTATTCTTGGTGCAGTGGGTGAATTATTCTTGGTGCAGTGGGTGAATTATTCTTGGTACAGTGGGTGAATTATTCTTGGTGCAGTGGGTGAATTATTCTTGGTGCAGTTGGTGAATTATTCTTGGTGCAGTGGGTGAATTATTCTTGGTGCAGTGGGTGAATTATTCTTGGTGCAGTGGGTGAATTATTCTTGGTGCAGTGGGTGAATTATTCTTGGTGCAGTGGGTGAATTATTCTTGGTACAGTGGGTGAATTATTCTTGTTACAGTGGGTGAAATATTCTTGGTGCAGTGGGTGAATTATTCTTGTTACAGTGGGTGAATTATTCTTGGTGCAGTGGGTGAATTATTCTTGGTGCAGTGGGTGAATTATTCTTGTTACAGTGGGTGAATTATTCTCGTTACTGTGAGTGAGTTACTCTTTGTACAGTCGATGAATTATTCTTGTTACAGTGGGTGAATTATTCTTGGTACAGTGGGTGAATTATTCTTGGTGCAGTGGGTGAATTATTCTTGGTACAGTGGGTGAATTATTCTTGGTGCAGTGGGTGAATTATTCTTGGTACAGTGGGTGAATTATTCTTGTTACAGTGGGTGAATTATTCTTGGTGCAGTGTGTGAATTATTCTTGTTACAGTGGGTGAATTATTCTTGGTGCAGTGGGTGAATTATTCTTGTTACAGTGGGTGAATTATTCTTGTTACAGTGGGTGAATTATTCTTGGTGCAGTGGGTGAATTATTCTTGGTGCAGTGGGTGAATTATTCTTGGTGCAGTGGGTGAATTATTCTTGGTGCAGTGGGTGAATTATTCTTGTTACAGTGGGTGAATTATTCTTGGTGCAGTGTGTGTATTATTCTTGTTACAGTGGGTGAATTATTCTTGGTGCAGTGGGTGAATTATTCTTGGTGCAGTGGGTGAATTATTCTTGTGACAGTGGGTGAATTATTCTTGGTGCAGTGTGTGAATTATTCTTGTTACAGTGGGTGAATTATTCTTGGTGCAGTGTGTGAATTATTCTTGTTACAGTGGGTGAAATATTCTTGGTGCAGTGGGTGAATTATTCTTGGTGCAGTGGGTGAATTATTCTTGGTGCAGTGGGTGAATTATTCTTGGTGCAGTGGGTGAATTATTCTTGGTGCATTGGGTGAATTATTCTTGGTGCAGTGGGTGAATTATTCTTGGTGCAGTGGGTGAATTATTCTTGGTACAGTGGGTGAAATATTCTTGGTACAGTGGGTGAATTATTCTTGGTGCAGTGGGTGAATTATTCTTGGTACAGTGGGTGAATTATTCTTGGTGCAGTGGGTGAATTATTCTTGGTACAGTGGGTGAAATATTCTTGGTTCAGTGGGTGAATTATTCTTGGTGCAGTGGGTGAATTATTCTTGGTACAGTGGGTGGATTATTCTTGGTGCAGTGGGTGAATTATTCTTGGTGCAGTGGGTGAATTATTCTTGTTACAGTGGGTGAATTATTCTTGTTACAGTGGGTGAATTATTCTTGGTGCAGTGGGTGGATTATTCTTGGTGCAGTGGGTGAATTATTCTTGTTACAGTGGGTGAATTATTCTTGGTGCAGTGGGTGAAATATTCTTGGTGCAGTGTGTGAATTATTCTTGTTACAGTGGGTGAATTATTCTTGGTGCAGTGGGTGAATTATTCTTGGCGCAGTGGGTGAATTATTCTTGTTACAGTGGGTGAATTATTCTTGGTGCAGTGGGTGAATTATTCTTGTTACAGTGGGTGAAATATTCTTGGTGCAGTGGGTGAATTATTCTTGTTACAGTGGGTGAAATATTCTTGGTGCAGTGGGTGAATTATTCTTGTTACAGTGGGTGAAATATTCTTGGCGCAGTGGGTGAATTATTCTTGTTACATTGGGTGAATTATTCTTGGTGCAGTGGGTGAATTATTCTTGTTACATTGGGTGAATTATTCTTGGTACAGTGGGTGAATTATTCTTGGTGCAGTGGGTGAATTATTCTTGGTGCAGTGGGTGAATTATTCTTGTTACATTGGGTGAATTATTCTTGGTACAGTGGGTGAATTATTCTTGGTCCAGTGGGTGAAATATTCTTGGTGCATTGGGTGAATTATTCTTGGTGCAGTGGGTGAATTATTCTTGGTGCAGTGGGTGAATTATTCTTGGTGCAGTGGGTGAATTATTCTTGGTGCAGTGGGTGAATTATTCTTGGTGCAGTGGGTGAATTATTCTTGGTGCAGTGGGTGAATTATTCTTGGTGCAGTGGGTGAAATATTCTTGGTGCAGTGGGTGAATTATTCTTGTTACAGTGGGTGAATTATTCTTGGTGCAGTGGGTGAATTATTCTTGGTACAGTGAGTGAATTATTCTTGTTACAGTGGGTGAATTATTCTTGTTACAGTGGGTGAATTATTCTTGGTACAGTGGGTGAATTATTCTTGTTACAGTGGGTGAATTATTCTTGGTGCAGTGGGTGAATTATTCTTGTTACAGTGGGTGAAATATTCTTGGTGCAGTGGTTGAATTATTCTTGGTACAGTGGGTGAATTATTCTTGGTGCAGTGGGTGAATTATTCTTGGTGCAGTGGGTGAATTATTCTTGTTACAGTGGGTGAATTATTCTTGGTGCAGTGGGTGAATTATTCTTGGTGCAGTGGGTGAATTATTCTTGGTGCAGTGGGTGAATTATTCTTGGTGCAGTGGGTGAATTATTCTTGGTACAGTGGGTGAATTATTCTTGGTACAGTGGGTGAATTATTCTTGTTACAGTGGGTGAATTATTCTTGGTACAGTGGGTGAAATATTCTTGGTGCAGTGGGTGAATTATTCTTGGTGCAGTGGGTGAATTATTCTTGGTGCAGTGGGTGAATTATTCTTGGTGCAGTGGGTGAATTATTCTTGGTGCAGTGGGTGAATTATTCTTGTTACAGTGGGTGAATTATTCTTGGTGCAGTGGGTGAATTATTCTTGGTGCAGTGGGTGAATTATTCTTGTTACAGTGGGTGAATTATTCTTGGTGCAGTGGGTGAATTATTCTTGTTACAGTGGGTGAATTATTCTTGTTACATTGGGTGAATTATTCTTGGTGCAGTGGGTGAATTATTCTTGGTACAGTGGGTGAATTATTCTTGGTGCAGTGGGTGAATTATTCTTGGTGCAGTGGGTGAATTATTCTTGGTGCAGTGGGTGAATTATTCTTGTTACAGTGGGTGAATTATTCTTGGTGCAGTGGGTGAAATATTCTTGTTACAGTGGGTGAATTATTCTTGGTGCAGTGGGTGAATTATTCTTGGTGCAGTGGGTGAATTATTCTTGGTACAGTGTGTGAATTATTCTTGTTACAGTGGGTGAATTATTCTTGTTACAGTGGGTGAATTATTCTTGGTGCAGTGGGTGAATTATTCTTGGTACAGTGTGTGAATTATTCTTGTTACAGTGGGTGAATTATTCTTGGTGCAGTGGGTGAATTATTCTTGGTACAGTGGGTGAATTATTCTTGGTACAGTGGGTGAATTATTCTTGGTGCAGTGGGTGAATTATTCTTGGTGCAGTGGGTGAATTATTCTTGGTGCAGTGGGTGAATTATTCTTGGTGCAGTGGGTGAATTATTCGTGGTGCAGTTGGTGAATTATTCTTGGTGCAGTGGGTGAATTATTCTTGGTGCAGTGGGTGAATTATTCTTGATGCAGTGGGTGAATTATTCTTGGTACAGTTGGTCAATTATTCTTGGTGCAGTGGGTGAATTATTCTTGGTGCAGTGGGTGAATTATTCTTGGTACAGTTGGTGAATTATTCTTGGTGCAGTGGGTGAATTATTCTTGGTGCAGTGGGTGAATTATTCTTGGTGCAGTGGGTGAATTATTCTTGGTACAGTGGGTGAATTATTCTTGTTACAGTGGGTGAATTATTCTTGGTGCAGTGGGTGGATTATTCTTGGTACAGTGGGTGAATTATTCTTGGTGCAGTGGGTGAATTATTCTTGGTACAGTGGGTGAATTATTCTTGGTGCAGTGGGTGAATTATTCTTGGTGCAGTGGGTGGATTATTCTTGGTGCAGTGGGTGAATTATTCTTGGTGCAGTGGGTGAATTATTCTTGGTACAGTGGGTGAATTATTCTTGGTACAGTGGGTGAATTATTCTTGTTACAGTGGGTGAATTATTCTTGGTGCAGTGGGTGAATTATTCTTGGTACAGTGGGTGAATTATTCTTGTTACAGTGGGTGAATTATTCTTGTTACAGTGGGTGAATTATTCTTGGTGCAGTGGGTGAATTATTCTTGTTACAGTGGGTGAATTATTCTTGGTACAGTGGGTGAATTATTCTTGGTGCAGTGGGTGAATTATTCTTGGTGCAGTGGGTGGATTATTCTTGGTACAGTGGGTGAATTATTCTTGGTGCAGTGGGTGAATTATTCTTGGTGCAGTGGGTGAATTATTCTTGGTACAGTGGGTGAATTATTCTAGGTACAGTGGGTGAATTATTCTTGTTACAGTGGGTGAATTATTCTTGGTGCAGTGGGTGAATTATTCTTGGTGCAGTGGGTGAATTATTCTTGGTGCAGTGGGTGGATTATTCTTGGTGCAGTGGGTGAATTATTCTTGGTACAGTGGGTGAATTATTCTTGTTACAGTGGGTGAATTATTCTTGTTACAGTGGGTGAATTAATCTTGGTGCAGTGGGTGAATTATTCTTGGTACAGTGGGTGAATTATTCTTGGTACAGTGGGTGAATTATTCTTGGTGCAGTGGGTGAATTATTCTTGTTACAGTGGGTGAATTATTCTTGGTACAGTGGGTGAATTATTCTTGTTACAGTGGGTGAATAATTCTTGTTACAGTGGGTGGATTATTCTTGGTGCAGTGGGTGAATTATTCTTGTTACAGTGGGTGAATTATTCTTGGTGCAGTGCGTGGATTATTCTTGGTGCAGTGGGTGAATTATTCTTGTTACAGTGGGTGAAATATTCTTGGTGCAGTGGGTGAAATATTCTTGGTGCAGTGGGTGAATTATTCTGGGTACAGTGTGTGAATTATTCTTGGTACAGTGTGTGAATTATTCTTGGTGCAATGGATGAATTATTCTTGGTGCAGTGGGTGAATTATTCTTGGTGCAGTGGGTGAATTATTCTTGGTGCAGTGGGTGAATTATTCTTGGTGCAGTGGGTGAATTATTCTTGTTACAGTGGGTGAATTATTCTTGGTGCAGTGGGTGAATTATTCTTGGTACAGTGGGTGAATTATTCTTGTTACAGTGAGTGGATTATTCTTGTTACAGTGGGTGAATTATTCTTGTTACAGTGGGTGAAATATTCTTGTTACAGTGGGTGAATTATTCTTGTTACAGTGGGTGAATTATTCTTGTTACAGTGTGTGAATTATTCTTGTTACAGTGGGTGAATTATTCTTTGTGCAGTGGGTGAATTATTCTTGGTACAGTGGGTGAATTATTCTTGTTAAAGTGGGTGAATTATTCTTGTTACAGTGGGTGAAATATTCTTGTTACAGTGGGTGAATTTTTCTTGGTGCAGTGGGTGAATTATTCTTGGTGCAGTGGGTGAATTATTCTTGGTACAGTGGGTGAATTATTCTTGTTACAGTGAGTGGATTATTCTTGTTACAGTGGGTGAATTATTCTTGGTACAGTGGGTGAATTATTCATGTTACAGTGGGTGAATTATTCTTGGTGCAGTGGGTGAATTATTCTTGTTACAGTGGGTGAATTATTCTTGTTACAGTGAGTGGATTATTCTTGTTACAGTGGGTGAATTATTCTTGGTACAGTGGGTGAATTATTCTTGTTACAGTGAGTGGATTATTCTTGTTACAGTGGGTGAATTATTCTTGGTACAGTGGGTGAATTATTCTTGGTGCTGTGGGTGAATTATTCTTGGTGCAGTGGGTGAAATATTCTTGGTACAGTGGGTGAATTATTCTTGGTACAGTGGGTGAATTATTCTTGGTACAGTGGGTGAATTATTCTTGTTACAGTGGGTGAATTATTCTTGGTACAGTGAGTGGATTATTCTTGTAACAGTGGGTGAAATATTCTTGGTACAGTGGGTGAATTATTCTTGGTGCAGTGGGTGAAATATTCTTGGTACAGTCGGTGAATTATTCTTGTTACAGTGGGTGAATTATTCTTGGTACAGTGGGTGAATTATTCTTTGTACAGTGGGTGAATTATTCTTGTTACAGTGGGTGAATTATTCTTGTTACAGTGGGTGAATTATTCTTGGTGCAGTGGGTGAATTATTCTTGGTGCAGTGGGTGAATTATTCTTGGTGCAGTGGGTGAATTATTCTTGGTACAGTGGGTGAATTATTCTTGGTGCAGTGGGTGAATTATTCTTGGTGCAGTGGGTGAATTATTCTTGTTACAGTGGGTGAATTATTCTTGGTGCAGTGGGTGAATTATTCTTGGTGCAGTGGGTGAATTATTCTTGGTGCAGTGGGTGAATTATTCTTGGTGCAGTGGGTGAATTATTCTTGGTGCAGTGGGTGGATTATTCTTGTTACAGTGGGTGAATTATTCTTGGTGCAGTGGGTGAATTATTCTTGTTGCAGTGGGTGAATTATTCTTGGTGCAGTGGGTGAATTATTCTTGTTACAGTGGGTGAATTATTCTTGTTACAGTGGGTGAATTATTCTTGTTACAGTGGGTGAATTATTCTTGGTGCAGTGGGTGAATTATTCTTGGTGCAGTGGGTGGATTATTCTTGTTACAGTGGGTGAATTATTCTTGGTGCAGTGGGTGGATTATTCTTGTTACAGTGGGTGAATTATTCTTGGTGCAGTGGGTGGATTATTCTTGTTACAGTGGGTGAATTATTCTTGGTGCAGTGGGTGAATTATTCTTGTTACAGTGGGTGAATTATTCTTTGTGCAGTGGGTGAATTATTCTTGGTGCAGTGGGTGGATTATTCTTGTTACAGTGGGTGAATTATTCTTTGTGCAGTGGGTGAATTATTCTTGGTGCAATGGGTGGATTATTCTTGTTACAGTGGGTGAATTATTCTTGGTGCAGTGGGTGAATTATTCTTGTTACAGTGGGTGAATTATTCTTGTTGCAGTGGGTGAATTATTCTTGGTGCAGTGGGTGAATTATTCTTGTTACAGTGGGTGAATTATTCTTGGTGCAGTGGGTGAATTATTCTTGTTACAGTGGGTGAATTATTCTTGGTGCAGTGGGTGGATTATTCTTGTTACAGTGGGTGAATTATTCTTGGTGCAGTGGGTGGATTATTCTTGTTACAGTGGGTGAATTTTTCTTGGTGCAGTGGGTGAATTATTCTTGTTACAGTGGGTGAATTATTCTTTGTGCAGTGGGTGAATTATTCTTGGTGCAGTGGGTGGATTATTCTTGTTACAGTGGGTGAATTATTCTTTGTGCAGTGGGTGAATTATTCTTGGTGCAGTGGGTGGATTATTCTTGTTACAGTGGGTGAATTATTCTTGGTGCAGTGGGTGGATTATTCTTGGTGCAGTGGGTGAATTATTCTTGTTACAGTGGGTGAATTATTCTTGGTGCAGTGGGTGAAATATTCTTGGTGCAGTGGGTGGATTATTCTTGGTGCAGTGGGTGAATTATTCTTGGTGCAGTGGGTGAATTATTCTTGGTGCAGTGGGTGAATTATTCTTGGTGCAGTGGGTGAATTATTCTTGTTACAGTGGGTGAATTATTCTTGGTGCAGTGGGTGAATTATTCTTGGTGCAGTGGGTGAATTATTCTTGTTACAGTGGGTGAATTATTCTTGTTACAGTGGGTGGATTATTCTTGGTACAGTGGGTGAATTATTCTTGGTGCAGTGGGTGAATTATTCTTGTTACAGTGGGTGAATTATTCTTGGTGCAGTGGGTGAATTATTCTTGGTGCAGTGGGTGAATTATTCTTGTTACAGTGGGTGAATTATTCTTGGTGCAGTGGGTGAATTATTCTTGGTACAGTGGGTGAATTATTCTTGGTGCAGTGGGTGAATTATTCTTGGTACAGTGGGTGAATTATTCTTGGTACAGTGGGTGAATTATTCTTGGTGCAGTGGGTGAATTATTCTTGGTGAAATGGGTGAATTATTCTTGGTGCAGTGGGTGAATTATTCTTGGTGCAGTGGGTGAATTATTCTTGGTGCAGTGGGTGAATTATTCTTGGTGCAGTGGGTGAATTATTCTTGGTGCAGTGGGTGAATTATTCTTGGTACAGTGGGTGAATTATTCTTGTTACAGTGGGTGAAATATTCTTGGTGCAGTGGGTGAATTATTCTTGGAGCAGTGGGTGAATTATTCTTGTTACAGTGGGTGAAATATTCTTGGTACAGTGGGTGAATTATTCTTGGTACAGTGGGTGAATTATTCTTGGTACAGTGGGTGAATTATTCTTGGAGCAGTGGGTGAAATATTCTTGGTACAGTGGGTGAATTATTCTTGGAGCAGTGGGTGAATTATTCTTGGAGCAGTGGGTGAATTATTCTTGGAGCAGTGGGTGAATTATTCTTGGTACAGTGGGTGAATTATTCTTGGTACAGTGGGTGAATTATTCTTGGAGCAGTGGGTGAATTATTCTTGGTACAGTGGGTGAAATATTCTTGGTGCAGTGGGTGAATTATTCTTGTTACAGTGGGTGAATTATTCTTGGTGCAGTGGGTGAATTATTCTTGGTACAGTGGGTGAATTATTCTTGGTACAGTGGGTGAATTATTCTTGGTACAGTGGGTGAATTATTCTTCGAGCAGTGGGTGAATTATTCTTGGTACAGTGGGTGAATTATTCTTGGTACAGTGGGTGAATTATTCTTGTTACAGTGGGTGAATTATTCTTGGTACAGTGGGTGAATTATTCTTGGTACAGTGGGTGAATTATTCTTGGTCCAGTGGGTGAATTATTCTGGTACAGTGGGTGAATTATTCTTGGTACAGTGGGTGAATTATTCTTGGTACAGTGGTTGAATTATTCTTGTTACAGTGGGTGAATTATTCTTGGTACAGTGGTTGAATTATTCTTGTTACAGTGGGTGAATTATTCTTGGTACAGTGGGTGAATTATTCTTGGTGCAGTGGGTGAATTATTCTTGGTGCAGTGGGTGAATTATTCTTGGTGCAGTGGGTGAATTATTCTTGGTACAGTGGGTGAATTATTCTTGGTGCAGTGGGTGAATTATTCTTGTTACAGTGGGTGAATTATTCTTGGTGCAGTGGGTGAATTATTCTTGGTACAGTGGGTGAATTATTCTTGTTACAGTGAGTAGATTATTCTTGTTACAGTGGGTGAATTATTCTTGTTACAGTGGGTGAAATATTCTTGTTACAGTGGGTGAATTATTCTTGTTACAGTGGGTGAATTATTCTTGTTACAGTGGGTGAATTATTCTTGGTGCAGTGGGTGAATTATTCTTGGTGCAGTGGGTGAATTATTCTTGGTGCAGTGGGTGAATTATTCTTGGTGGAGTGGGTGAATTATTCTTGGTGCAGTGGGTGAATTATTCTTGTTACAGTGGGTGAATTATTCTTGTTACAGTGGGTGAATTATTCTTGGTGCAGTGGGTGAATTATTCTTGGTGCAGTGGGTGAATTATTCTTGGTGGAGTGGGTGAATTATTCTTGGTGGAGTGGGTGAATTATTCTTGGTGCAGTGGGTGAATTATTCTTGGTGCAGTGGGTGAATTATTCTTGTTACAGTGGGTGAATTATTCTTGGTGCAGTGGGTGAATTATTCTTGTTGCAGTGGGTGAATTATTCTTGTTACAGTGGGTGAATTATTCTTGGTGCAGTGGGTGAATTATTCTTGTTACAGTGGGTGAATTATTCTTGTTACAGTGGGTGAATTATTCTTGTTACAGTGGGTGAATTATTCTTGGTGCAGTGGGTGAATTATTCTTGGTGCAGTGGGTGGATTATTCTTGTTACAGTGGGTGAATTATTCTTGGTGCAGTGGGTGGATTATTCTTGTTACAGTGGGTGAATTATTCTTGGTGCAGTGGGTGGATTATTCTTGTTACAGTGGGTGAATTATTCTTGGTGCAGTGGGTGAATTATTCTTGTTACAGTGGGTGAATTATTCTTTGTGCAGTGGGTGAATTATTCTTGGTGCAGTGGGTGAATTATTCTTGTTACAGTGGGTGAATTATTCTTGTTACAGTGGGTGAATTATTCTTGGTGCAGTGGGTGAATTATTCTTGTTACAGTGGGTGAATTATTCTTGGTGCAGTGGGTGGATTATTCTTGTTACAGTGGGTGAATTATTCTTTGTGCAGTGGGTGGATTATTCTTGTTACAGTGGGTGAATTTTTCTTGGTGCAGTGGGTGAATTATTCTTGTTACAGTGGGTGAATTATTCTTTGTGCAGTGGGTGAATTATTCTTGGTGCAGTGGGTGGATTATTCTTGTTACAGTGGGTGAATTATTCTTTGTGCAGTGGGTGAATTATTCTTGGTGCAGTGGGTGGATTATTCTTGTTACACTGGGTGAATTATTCTTGGTACAGTTGGTGAATTATTCTTGTTACAGTGGGTGAATTATTCTTGGTGCAGTGGGTGGATTATTCTTGGTGCAGTGGGTGAATTATTCTTGGTGCAGTGGGTGAATTATTCTTGGAGCAGTGGGTGAATTATTCTTGGTGCAGTGGGTGAATTATTCTTGTTACAGTGGGTGAATTATTCTTGGTGCAGTGGGTGAATTATTCTTGGTGCAGTGGGTGAATTATTCTTGTTACAGTGGGTGAATTATTCTTGTTACAGTGTGTGAATTATTCTTGTTACAGTGGGTGAATTATTCTTGGTGCAGTGGGTGAATTATTCTTGGTACAGTGGGTGAAATATTCTTGGTGCAGTGGGTGGATTATTCTTGGTGCAGTGGGTGAATTATTCTTGGTGCAGTGGGTGAATTATTCTTGGTGCAGTGGGTGAATTATTCTTGGTGCAGTGGGTGGATTATTCTTGGTGCAGTGGGTGAATTATTCTTGGTGCAGTGGGTGAATTATTCTTGGTGCAGTGGGTGAATTATTCTTGGTGCAGTGGGTGAATTATTCTTGGTGCAGTGGGTGGATTATTCTTGGTGCAGTGGGTGAATTATTCTTGGTGCAGTGGGTGAAATATTCTTGGTGCAGTGGGTGAATTATTCTTGGTGCAGTGGGTGAAATATTCTTGGTGCAGTGGGTGGATTATTCTTGGTGCAGTGGGTGAATTATTCTTGGTGCAGTGGGTGAATTATTCTTGGTGCAGTGGGTGAATTATTCTTGGTGCAGTGGGTGAATTATTCTTGGAGCAGTGGGTGAATTATTCTTGGTGCAGTGGGTGAATTATTCTTGGTGCAGTGGGTGAATTATTCTTGGTGCAGTGGGTGAATTATTCTTGTTACAGTGGGTGAATTATTCTTGTTACAGTGTGTGAATTATTCTTGTTACAGTGGGTGAATTATTCTTGGTGCAGTGGGTGAATTATTCTTGGTACAGTGGGTGAATTATTCTTGGTGCAGTGGGTGAATTATTCTTGGTACAGTGGGTGAATTATTCTTGGTGCAGTGGGTGAATTATTCTTGGTGCAGTGGGTGAATTATTCTTGGTGCAGTGGGTGAATTATTCTTGGTGCAGTGGGTGAATTATTCTTGGTACAGTGGGTGAATTATTCTTGGTGCAGTGGGTGAATTATTCTTGGTGCAGTGGGTGAATTATTCTTGGAGCAGTGGGTGAATTATTCTTGTTACAGTGGGTGAAATATTCTTGGTACAGTGGGTGAATTATTCTTGGTACAGTGGGTGAATTATTCTTGGTACAGTGGGTGAATTATTCTTGGTACAGTGGGTGAATTATTCTTGGTACAGTGGGTGAAATATTCTTGGTGCAGTGGGTGAATTATTCTTGGAGCAGTGGGTGAATTATTCTTGTTACAGTGGGTGAAATATTCTTGGTACAGTGGGTGAATTATTCTTGGTACAGTGGGTGAATTATTCTTGGTACAGTGGGTGAATTATTCTTGGAGCAGTGGGTGAAATATTCTTGGTACAGTGGGTGAATTATTCTTGGAGCAGTGGGTGAATTATTCTTGGAGCAGTGGGTGAATTATTCTTGGTACAGTGGGTGAATTATTCTTGGTACAGTGGGTGAATTATTCTTGGTACAGTGGGTGAATTATTCTTGGTACAGTGGGTGAATTATTCTTGTTACATTGGGTGAATTATTCTTGGTGCAGTGGGTGAATTAATCTTGGTACAGTGGGTGAATTATTCTTGGTACAGTGGGTGAATTATTCTTGGTGCAGTGGGTGAATTATTCTTGGTGCAGTGGGTGAATTATTCTTGGTACAGTGGGTGAATTATTCTTGGTACAGTGGGTGAATTATTCTTGGTGCAGTGGGTGAATTATTCTTGGTACAGTGGGTGAATTATTCTTGGTACAGTGGGTGAATTATTCTTGGTTCAGTGGGTGAATTATTCTTGGTACAGTGGGTGAATTATTCTTGGTACAGTGGGTGAATTATTCTTGGTGCAGTGGGTGAATTATTCTTGGTACAGTGGGTGAATTATTCTTGGTGCAGTGGGTGAATTATTCTTGTTACAGTGGGTGAATTATCCTTGGTGCAGTGGGTGAATTATTCTTGGTACAGTGGGTGAATTATTCTTGTTACAGTGGGTGAGTTATTCTTGGTGCAGTGGGTGAATTATTCTTGTTACAGTGGGTCGATTATTCTTGGTGCAGTGGGTGAATTATTCTTGTTACAGTGGGTGAATTATTCTTGGTGCAGTGGGTGAATTATTCTTGGTGCAGTGGGTGAATTATTCTTGGTGCAGTGGGGGAATTATTCTTGGTGCAGTGGGTGAATTATTCTTGGTACAGTGGGTGAATTATTCTTGGTGCAGTGGGTGAATTATTCTTGGTGCAGTGGGTGAATTATTCTTGTTACAGTGGGTGAATTATTCTTGTTACAGTGGGTGAATTATTCTTGGTACAGTGGGTGAATTATTCTTGGTACAGTGGGTGAATTATTCTTGGTGCAGTGGGTGAATTATTCTTGGTACAGTGGGTGAATTATTCTTGGTGCAGTGGGTGAATTATTCTTGTTACAGTGGGTGAATTATCCTTGGTGCAGTGGGTGAATTATTCTTGGTACAGTGGGTGAATTATTCTTGTTACAGTGGGTGAGTTATTCTTGGTGCAGTGGGTGAATTATTCTTGTTACAGTGGGTCGATTATTCTTGGTGCAGTGGGTGAATTATTCTTGTTACAGTGGGTGAATTATTCTTGGTGCAGTGGGTGAATTATTCTTGGTGCAGTGGGTGAATTATTCTTGGTGCAGTGGGGGAATTATTCTTGGTGCAGTGGGTGAATTATTCTTGGTACAGTGGGTGAATTATTCTTGGTGCAGTGGGTGAATTATTCTTGGTGCAGTGGGTGAATTATTCTTGTTACAGTGGGTGAATTATTCTTGTTACAGTGGGTGAATTATTCTTGGTGCAGTGGGTGAATTATTCTTGTTACAGTGGGTGAATTATTCTTGGTGCAGTGGGTGAATTATTCTTGGTGCAGTGGGTGAATTATTCTTGGTACAGTGGGTGAATTATTCTTGGTACAGTGGGTGAATTATTCTTGGTGCAGTGGGTGAATTATTCTTGGTGCAGTGGGTGAATTATTCTTGGTGCAGTGGGTGAATTATTCTTGGTGCAGTGGGTGAATTATTCTTGGTGCAGTGGGTGAATTATTCTTGTTACAGTGGGTGAATTATTCTTGGTGCAGTGGGTGAATTATTCTTGTTACAGTGGGTGAATTATTCTTGGTGCAGTGGGTGAATTATTCTTGGTGCAGTGGGTGAATTATTCTTGGTGCAGTGGGTGAATTATTCTTGGTGCAGTGGGTGAATTATTCTTGGTGCAGTGGGTGAATTATTCTTGTTACAGTGGGTGAATTATTCTTGTTACAGTGGGTGAATTATTCTTGGTGCAGTGGGTGAATTATTCTTGGTGCAGTGGGTGAATTATTCTTGGTGCAGTGGGTGAATTATTCTTGGTGCAGTGGGTGAATTATTCTTGTTACAGTGGGTGAATTATTCTTGGTGCAGTGGGTGAATTATTCTTGTTACAGTGGGTGAATTATTCTTGGTGCAGTGGGTGAATTATTCTTGGTGCAGTGGGTGAATTATTCTTGGTGCAGTGGGTGAATTATTCTTGTTACAGTGGGTGAATTATTCTTGTTACAGTGGGTGGATTATTCTTGGTACAGTGGGTGAATTATTCTTGGTGCAGTGGGTGAATTATTCTTGTTACAGTGGGTGAATTATTCTTGGTGCAGTGAGTGAATTATTCTTGGTGCAGTGGGTGAATTATTCTTGTTACAGTGTGTGAATTATTCTTGTTACAGTGGGTGAATTATTCTTGGTGCAGTGGGTGAATTATTCTTGGTACAGTGGGTGAATTATTCTTGGTGCAGTGGGTGAATTATTCTTGGTACAGTGGGTGAATTATTCTTGGTACAGTGGGTGAATTATTCTTGGTGCAGTGGGTGAATTATTCTTGGTGAAATGGGTGAATTATTCTTGGTGCAGTGGGTGAATTATTCTTGGTGCAGTGGGTGAATTATTCTTGGTGCAGTGGGTGAATTATTCTTGGTGCAGTGGGTGAATTATTCTTGGAGCAGTGGGTGAATTATTCTTGTTACAGTGGGTGAAATATTCTTGGTACAGTGGGTGAATTATTCTTGGTACAGTGGGTGAATTATTCTTGGTACAGTGGGTGAATTATTCTTGGTACAGTGGGTGAATTATTCTTGGTACAGTGGGTGAAATATTCTTGGTGCAGTGGGTGAATTATTCTTGGAGCAGTGGGTGAATTATTCTTGTCACAGTGGGTGAAATATTCTTGGTACAGTGGGTGAATTATTCTTGGTACAGTGGGTGAATTATTCTTGGTACATTGGGTGAATTATTCTTGGAGCAGTGGGTGAAATATTCTTGGTACAGTGGGTGAATTATTCTTGGAGCAGTGGGTGAATTATTCTTGGAGCAGTGGGTGAATTATTCTTGGTACAGTGGGTGAATAATTCTTGGTACAGTGGGTGAATTATTCTTGGTGCAGTGGGTGAATTATTCTTGGTACAGTGGGTGAATTATTCTTGGTACAGTGGGTGAATTATTCTTGTTACATTGGGTGAATTATTCTTGGTGCAGTGGGTGAATTAATCTTGGTACAGTGGGTGAATTATTCTTGGTACAGTGAGTGAATTATTCTTGGTACAGTGGGTGAATTATTCTTGGTGCAGTGGGTGAATTATTCTTGGTGCAGTGGGTGAATTATTCTTGGTACAGTGGGTGAATTATTCTTGGTACAGTGGGTGAATTATTCTTGTTACATTGGGTGAATTATTCTTGGTGCAGTGGGTGAATTATTCTTGGTACAGTGGGTGAATTATTCTTGGTTCAGTGGGTGAATTATTCTTGGTACAGTGGGTGAATTATTCTTGGTACAGTGGGTGAATTATTCTTGGTGCAGTGGGTGAATTATTCTTGGTGCAGTGGGTGAATTATTCTTGTTACAGTGGGTGAATTATCCTTGGTGCAGTGGGTGAATTATTCTTGGTACAGTGGGTGAATTATTCTTGTTACAGTGGGTGAGTTATTCTTGGTGCAGTGGGTGAATTATTCTTGTTACAGTGGGTCGATTATTCTTGGTGCAGTGGGTGAATTATTCTTGTTACAGTGGGTGAATTATTCTTGGTGCAGTGGGTGAATTATTCTTGGTGCAGTGGGTGAATTATTCTTGGTGCAGTGGGGGAATTATTCTTGGTGCAGTGGGTGAATTATTCTTGGTACAGTGGGTGAATTATTCTTGGTGCAGTGGGTGAATTATTCTTGGTGCAGTGGGTGAATTATTCTTGGTACAGTGGGTGAATTATTCTTGGTGCAGTGGGTGAATTATTCTTGGTGCAGTGGGTGAATTATTCTTGGTGCAGTGGGTGAATTATTCTTGGTGCAGTGGGTGAATTATTCTTGTTACAGTGGGTGAACTATTCTTGGTGCAGTGGGTGAATTATTCTTGTTACAGTGGGTGAATTATTCTTGGTGCAGTGGGTGAATTATTCTTGGTGCAGTGGGTGAATTATTCTTGGTGCAGTGGGTGAATTATTCTTGGTGCAGTGGGTGAATTATTCTTGGTGCAGTGGGTGAATTATTCTTGTTACAGTGGGTGAATTATTCTTGTTACAGTGGGTGAATTATTCTTGGTGCAGTGGGTGAATTATTCTTGGTGCAGTGGGTGAATTATTCTTGGTGCAGTGGGTGAATTATTCTTGGTGCAGTGGGTGAATTATTCTTGTTACAGTGGGTGAATTATTCTTGGTGCAGTGGGTGAATTATTCTTGTTACAGTGGGTGAATTATTCTTGGTGCAGTGGGTGAATTATTCTTGGTGCAGTGTGTGAAATATTCTTGTTACAGTGGGTGAATTATTCTTGGTGCAGTGGGTGAATTATTCTTGTTACAGTGGGTGAATTATTCTTAGTGCAGTGGGTGAATTATTCTTGTTACAGTGGGTGAATTATTCTTGGTGCAGTGTGTGAATTATTCTTGTTACAGTGTGTGAATTATTCTTTTTACAGTGGGTGAATTATTCTTGGTGCAGTGGGTGAATTATTCTTGTTACAGTGGGTGAATTATTCTTGTTACAGTGGGTGAATTATTCTTGGTGCAGTGGGTGAATTATTCTTGGTGCAGTGGGTGAAATATTCTTGTTACAGTGGGTGAATTATTCTTGGTGCAGTGGGTGAATTATTCTTGGTGCAGTGGGTGAATTATTCTTGGTGCAGTGGGTGAATTATTCTTGTTACAGTGGGTGAATTATTCTTGGTGCAGTGGGTGAATTATTCTTGGTGCAGTGGGTGAATTATTCTTGGTACAGTGGGTGAATTATTCTTGGTGCAGTGGGTGAATTATTCTTGGTACAGTGGGTGAATTATTCTTGGTACAGTGGGTGAATTATTCTTGGTGCAGTGGGTGAATTATTCTTGGTGAAATGGGTGAATTATTCTTGGTGCAGTGGGTGAATTATTCTTGGTGCAGTGGGTGAATTATTCTTGGTGCAGTGGGTGAATTATTCTTGTTACAGTGGGTGAAATATTCTTGGTACAGTGGGTGAATTATTCTTGGTACAGTGGGTGAATTATTCTTGGTACAGTGGGTGAATTATTCTTGGTACAGTGGGTGAATTATTCTTGGTACAGTGGGTGAAATATTCTTGGTGCAGTGGGTGAATTATTCTTGGAGCAGTGGGTGAATTATTCTTGTCACAGTGGGTGAAATATTCTTGGTACAGTGGGTGAATTATTCTTGGTACAGTGGGTGAATTATTCTTGGTACATTGGGTGAATTATTCTTGGAGCAGTGGGTGAAATATTCTTGGTACAGTGGGTGAATTATTCTTGGAGCAGTGGGTGAATTATTCTTGGAGCAGTGGGTGAATTATTCTTGGTACAGTGGGTGAATTATTCTTGGTACAGTGGGTGAATTATTCTTGGTGCAGTGGGTGAATTATTCTTGGTACAGTGGGTGAATTATTCTTGGTACAGTGGGTGAATTATTCTTGTTACATTGGGTGAATTATTCTTGGTGCAGTGGGTGAATTATTCTTGGTGCAGTGGGTGAATTATTCTTGGTGCAGTGGGTGAATTATGCTTGTTACAGTGGGTGAACTATTCTTGGTGCAGTGGGTGAATTATTCTTGTTACAGTGGGTGAATTATTCTTGGTGCAGTGGGTGAATATTCTTGGTGCAGTGGGTGAATTATTCTTGGTGCAGTGGGTGAATTATTCTTGGTGCAGTGGGTGAATTATTCTTGGTGCAGTGGGTGAATTATTCTTGTTACAGTGGGTGAATTATTCTTGTTACAGTGGGTGAATTATTCTTGGTGCAGTGGGTGAATTATTCTTGGTGCAGTGGGTGAATTATTCTTGGTGCAGTGGGTGAATTATTCTTGGTGCAGTGGGTGAATTATTCTTGTTACAGTGGGTGAATTATTCTTGGTGCAGTGGGTGAATTATTCTTGTTACAGTGGGTGAATTATTCTTGGTGCAGTGGGTGAATTATTCTTGGTGCAGTGTGTGAAATATTCTTGTTACAGTGGGTGAATTATTCTTGGTGCAGTGGGTGAATTATTCTTGTTACAGTGGGTGAATTATTCTTAGTGCAGTGGGTGAATTATTCTTGTTACAGTGGGTGAATTATTCTTGGTGCAGTGTGTGAATTATTCTTGTTACAGTGTGTGAATTATTCTTTTTACAGTGGGTGAATTATTCTTGGTGCAGTGGGTGAATTATTCTTGTTACAGTGGGTGAATTATTCTTGTTACAGTGGGTGAATTATTCTTGGTGCAGTGGGTGAATTATTCTTGGTGCAGTGGGTGAAATATTCTTGTTACAGTGTGTGAATTATTCTTGTTACAGTGGGTGAATTATTCTTGGTGCAGTGGGTGAATTATTCTTGTTACAGTGGGTGAATTATTCTTGGTGCAGTGGGTGAATTATTCTTGGTGCAGTGGGTGAATTATTCTTGTTACAGTGGGTGAATTATTCTTGGTGCAGTGGGTGAATTATTCTTGGTGCAGTGGGTGAATTATTCTTGGTACAGTGGGTGAATTATTCTTGGTGCAGTGGGTGAATTATTCTTGGTACAGTGGGTGAATTATTCTTGGTACAGTGGGTGAATTATTCTTGGTGCAGTGGGTGAATTATTCTTGGTGAAATGGGTGAATTATTCTTGGTGCAGTGGGTGAATTATTCTTGGTGCAGTGGGTGAATTATTCTTGGTGCAGTGGGTGAATTATTCTTGTTACAGTGGGTGAAATATTCTTGGTACAGTGGGTGAATTATTCTTGGTACAGTGGGTGAATTATTCTTGGTACAGTGGGTGAATTATTCTTGGTACAGTGGGTGAATTATTCTTGGTACAGTGGGTGAAATATTCTTGGTGCAGTGGGTGAATTATTCTTGGAGCAGTGGGTGAATTATTCTTGTCACAGTGGGTGAAATATTCTTGGTACAGTGGGTGAATTATTCTTGGTACATTGGGTGAATTATTCTTGGAGCAGTGGGTGAAATATTCTTGGTACAGTGGGTGAATTATTCTTGGAGCAGTGGGTGAATTATTCTTGGAGCAGTGGGTGAATTATTCTTGGTACAGTGGGTGAATTATTCTTGGTACAGTGGGTGAATTATTCTTGGTGCAGTGGGTGAATTATTCTTGGTACAGTGGGTGAATTATTCTTGGTACAGTGGGTGAATTATTCTTGTTACATTGGGTGAATTATTCTTGGTGCAGTGGGTGAATTAATCTTGGTACAGTGGGTGAATTATTCTTGGTACAGTGAGTGAATTATTCTTGGTACAGTGGGTGAATTATTCTTGGTGCAGTGGGTGAATTATTCTTGGTGCAGTGGGTGAATTATTCTTGGTACAGTGGGTGAATTATTCTTGGTACAGTGGGTGAATTATTCTTGTTACATTGGGTGAATTATTCTTGGTGCAGTGGGTGAATTATTCTTGGTACAGTGGGTGAATTATTCTTGGTTCAGTGGGTGAATTATTCTTGGTACAGTGGGTGAATTATTCTTGGTACAGTGGGTGAATTATTCTTGGTGCAGTGGGTGAATTATTCTTGGTGCAGTGGGTGAATTATTCTTGTTACAGTGGGTGAATTATCCTTGGTGCAGTGGGTGAATTATTCTTGGTACAGTGGGTGAATTATTCTTGTTACAGTGGGTGAGTTATTCTTGGTGCAGTGGGTGAATTATTCTTGTTACAGTGGGTCGATTATTCTTGGTGCAGTGGGTGAATTATTCTTGTTACAGTGGGTGAATTATTCTTGGTGCAGTGGGTGAATTATTCTTGGTGCAGTGGGTGAATTATTCTTGGTGCAGTGGGGGAATTATTCTTGGTGCAGTGGGTGAATTATTCTTGGTACAGTGGGTGAATTATTCTTGGTGCAGTGGGTGAATTATTCTTGGTGCAGTGGGTGAATTATTCTTGGTACAGTGGGTGAATTATTCTTGGTGCAGTGGGTGAATTATTCTTGGTGCAGTTGGTGAATTATTCTTGGTGCAGTGGGTGAATTATTCTTGGTGCAGTGGGTGAATTATTCTTGGTGCAGTGGGTGAATTATTCTTGTTACAGTGGGTGAATTATTCTTGGTGCAGTGGGTGAATTATTCTTGTTACAGTGGGTGAATTATTCTTGGTGCAGTGGGTGAATTATTCTTGGTGCAGTGGGTGAATTATTCTTGGTGCAGTGGGTGAATTATTCTTGGTGCAGTGGGTGAATTATTCTTGGTGCAGTGGGTGAATTATTCTTGTTACAGTAGGTGAATTATTCTTGTTACAGTGGGTGAATTATTCTTGGTGCAGTGGGTGAATTATTCTTGGTGCAGTGGGTGAATTATTCTTGGTGCAGTGGGTGAATTATTCTTGGTGCAGTGGGTGAATTATTCTTGTTACAGTGGGTGAATTATTCTTGGTGCAGTGGGTGAATTATTCTTGTTACAGTGGGTGAATTATTCTTGGTGCAGTGGGTGAATTATTCTTGGTGCAGTGTGTGAAATATTCTTGTTACAGTGGGTGAATTATTCTTGGTGCAGTGGGTGAATTATTCTTGTTACAGTGGGTGAATTATTCTTAGTGCAGTGGGTGAATTATTCTTGTTACAGTGGGTGAATTATTCTTGGTGCAGTGTGTGAATTATTCTTGTTACAGTGTGTGAATTATTCTTTTTACAGTGGGTGAATTATTCTTGGTGCAGTGGGTGAATTATTCTTGTTACAGTGGGTGAATTATTCTTGTTACAGTGGGTGAATTATTCTTGGTGCAGTGGGTGAATTATTCTTGGTGCAGTGGGTGAAATATTCTTGTTACAGTGTGTGAATTATTCTTGTTACAGTGGGTGAATTATTCTTGGTGCAGTGGGTGAATTATTCTTGTTACAGTGGGTGAATTATTCTTGGTGCAGTGGGTGAATTATTCTTGGTGCAGTGGGTGAATTATTCTTGTTACAGTGGGTGAATTATTCTTGGTGCAGTGGGTGAATTATTCTTGGTGCAGTGGGTGAATTATTCTTGTTACAGTGGGTGAATTATTCTTGGTGCAGTGGGTGAATTATTCTTGGTGCAGTGGGTGAATTATTCTTGGTGCAGTGGGTTTATTATTCTTGGTGCAGTGGGTGAATTATTCTTGTTACAGTGGGTGAATGATTCTTGGTGCAGTGGGTGAATTATTCTTGGTGCAGTGGGTGAATTATTCTTGGTGCAGTGGGTGAATTATTCTTGTTACAGTGGGTGAATTATTCTTGGTGCAGTGGGTGAATTATTCTTGTTACAGTGGGTGAATTATTCTTGGTGCAGTGGGTTTATTATTCTTGGTGCAGTGGGTGAATTATTCTTGGTACAGTGGGTGAATTATTCTTGGTGCAGTGGGTGAATTATTCTTGGTACAGTGGGTGAATTATTCTTGGTGCAGTGGGTGGATTATTCTTGGTGCAGTGGGTGAATTATTCTTGGTACAGTGGGTGAATTATTGTTGGTGCAGTGGGTGGATTATTCGTGGTGCAGTGCGTGAATTATTCTTGGTACAGTGGGTGGATTATTCTTGGTACAGTGGGTGAATTATTCGTGGTGCAGTGGGTGAATTATTCTTGGTGCAGTGGGTGGATTATTCGTGGTGCAGTGGGTGAATTATTCTTGGTACAGTGGGTGAATTATTCTTGGTGCAGTGGGTGAATTATTCTTGGTGCAGTGGGTGAATTATTCTTGGTACAGTGGGTGAATTATTCTTGGTGCAGTGGGTGAATTATTCTTGGTGCAGTGGGTGAATTATTCTTGGTACAGTGGGTGAATTATTCTTGGTACAGTGGGTGGATTATTCTTGGTACAGTGGGTGAATTATTCTTGGTGCAGTGGTGAATTATTCTTGGTGCAGTGGGTGAATTATTCTTGGTACAGTGGGTGAATTATTCTTGGTACAGTGGGTGGATTATTCGTGGTGCAGTGGGTGAATTATTCTTGGTACAGTGGGTGAATTATTCGTGGTGCAGTGGGTGAATTATTCTTGGTGCAGTGGGTGAATTATTCTTGGTGCAGTGGGTGAATTATTCTTGGTGCAGTGGGTGAATTATTCTTGGTGCAGTGGGTGAAATATTCTTGGTGCAGTGGGTGAATTATTCTTGGAGCAGTGGGTGAATTATTCTTGTCACAGTGGGTGAAATATTCTTGGTACAGTGGGTGAATTATTCTTGGTACAGTGGGTGAATTATTCTTGGTACAGTGGGTGAATTATTCTTGGAGCAGTGGGTGAAATATTCTTGGTACAGTGGGTGAATTATTCTTGGAGACGTGGGTGAATTATTCTTGGAGCAGTGGGTGAATTATTCTTGGTACAGTGGGTGAATTATTCTTGGTACAGTGGGTGAATTATTCTTGGTGCAGTGGGTGAATTATTCTTGGTACAGTGGGTGAATTATTCTTGGTACAGTGGGTGAATTATTCTTGTTACATTGGGTGAATTATTCTTGGTGCAGTGGGTGAATTAATCTTGGTACAGTGGGTGAATTATTCTTGGTACAGTGGGTGAATTATTCTTGGTACAGTGGGTGAATTATTCTTGGTGCAGTGGGTGAATTATTCTTGGTGCAGTGGGTGAATTATTCTTGGTACAGTGGGTGAATTATTCTTGGTACAGTGGGTGAATTATTCTTGTTACATTGGGTGAATTATTCTTGGTGCAGTGGGTGAATTATTCTTGGTACAGTGGGTGAATTATTCTTGGTTCAGTGGGTGAATTATTCTTGGTACAGTGGGTGAATTATTCTTGGTACAGTGGGTGAATTATTCTTGGTGCAGTGGGTGAATTATTCTTGTTACAGTGGGTGAATTATCCTTGGTGCAGTGGGTGAATTATTCTTGGTACAGTGGGTGAATTATTCTTGTTACAGTGGGTGAGTTATTCTTGGTGCAGTGGGTGAATTATTCTTGTTACAGTGGGTCGATTATTCTTGGTGCAGTGGGTGAATTATTCTTGTTACAGTGGGTGAATTATTCTTGGTGCAGTGGGTGAATTATTCTTGGTGCAGTGGGTGAATTATTCTTGGTGCAGTGGGGGAATTATTCTTGGTGCAGTGGGTGAATTATTCTTGGTACAGTGGGTGAATTATTCTTGGTGCAGTGGGTGAATTATTCTTGGTACAGTGGGTGAATTATTCTTGGTGCAGTGGGTGAATTATTCTTGGTGCAGTGGGTGAATTATTCTTGGTGCAGTGGGTGAATTATTCTTGGTGCAGTGGGTGAATTATTCTTGTTACAGTGGGTGAATTATTCTTGGTGCAGTGGGTGAATTATTCTTGTTACAGTGGGTGAATTATTCTTGGTGCAGTGGGTGAATTATTCTTGGTGCAGTGGGTGAATTATTCTTGGTGCAGTGGGTGAATTATTCTTGGTGCAGTGGGTGAATTATTCTTGGTGCAGTGGGTGAATTATTCTTGTTACAGTGGGTGAATTATTCTTGTTACAGTGGGTGAATTATTCTTGGTGCAGTGGGTGAATTATTCTTGGTGCAGTGGGTGAATTATTCTTGGTGCAGTGGGTGAATTATTCTTGGTGCAGTGGGTGAATTATTCTTGTTACAGTGGGTGAATTATTCTTGGTGCAGTGGGTGAATTATTCTTGTTACAGTGGGTGAATTATTCTTGGTGCAGTGGGTGAATTATTCTTGGTGCAGTGTGTGAAATATTCTTGTTACAGTGGGTGAATTATTCTTGGTGCAGTGGGTGAATTATTCTTGTTACAGTGGGTGAATTATTCTTAGTGCAGTGGGTGAATTATTCTTGTTACAGTGGGTGAATTATTCTTGGTGCAGTGTGTGAATTATTCTTGTTACAGTGTGTGAATTATTCTTTTTACAGTGGGTGAATTATTCTTGGTGCAGTGGGTGAATTATTCTTGTTACAGTGGGTGAATTATTCTTGTTACAGTGGGTGAATTATTCTTGGTGCAGTGGGTGAATTATTCTTGGTGCAGTGGGTGAAATATTCTTGTTACAGTGTGTGAATTATTCTTGTTACAGTGGGTGAATTATTCTTGGTGCAGTGGGTGAATTATTCTTGTTACAGTGGGTGAATTATTCTTGGTGCAGTGGGTGAATTATTCTTGGTACAGTGGGTGAATTATTCTTGGTGCAGTGGGTGAATTATTCTTGGTACAGTGGGTGAATTATTCTTGGTGCAGTGGGTGGATTATTCTTGGTGCAGTGGGTGAATTATTCTTGGTACAGTGGGTGAATTATTGTTGGTGCAGTGGGTGGATTATTCGTGGTGCAGTGCGTGAATTATTCTTGGTACAGTGGGTGGATTATTCTTGGTACAGTGGGTGAATTATTCGTGGTGCAGTGGGTGAATTATTCTTGGTGCAGTGGGTGGATTATTCGTGGTGCAGTGGGTGAATTATTCTTGGTACAGTGGGTGAATTATTCTTGGTGCAGTGGGTGAATTATTCTTGGTGCAGTGGGTGAATTATTCTTGGTGCAGTGGGTGAATTATTCTTGGTGCAGTGGGTGAATTATTCTTGGTACAGTGGGTGAATTATTCTTGGTACAGTGGGTGGATTATTCTTGGTACAGTGGGTGAATTATTCTTGGTGCAGTGGGTGAATTATTCTTGGTGCAGTGGGTGAATTATTCTTGGTACAGTGGGTGAATTATTCTTGGTACAGTGGGTGGATTATTCGTGGTGCAGTGGGTGAATTATTCTTGGTACAGTGGGTGAATTATTCGTGGTGCAGTGGGTGAATTATTCTTGGTGCAGTGGGTGAATTATTCTTGGTGCAGTGGGTGAATTATTCTTGGTGCAGTGGGTGAATTATTCTTGGTGCAGTGGGTGAAATATTCTTGGTGCAGTGGGTGAATTATTCTTGGAGCAGTGGGTGAATTATTCTTGTCACAGTGGGTGAAATATTCTTGGTACAGTGGGTGAATTATTCTTGGTACAGTGGGTGAATTATTCTTGGTACAGTGGGTGAATTATTCTTGGAGCAGTGGGTGAAATATTCTTGGTACAGTGGGTGAATTATTCTTGGAGCAGTGGGTGAATTATTCTTGGAGCAGTGGGTGAATTATTCTTGGTACAGTGGGTGAATTATTCTTGGTGCAGTGGGTGAATTATTCTTGGTACAGTGGGTGAATTATTCTTGGTACAGTGGGTGAATTATTCTTGTTACATTGGGTGAATTATTCTTGGTGCAGTGGGTGAATTAATCTTGGTACAGTGGGTGAATTATTCTTGGTACAGTGGGTGAATTATTCTTGGTACAGTGGGTGAATTATTCTTGGTGCAGTGGGTGAATTATTCTTGGTGCAGTGGGTGAATTATTCTTGGTACAGTGGGTGAATTATTCTTGGTACAGTGGGTGAATTATTCTTGTTACATTGGGTGAATTATTCTTGGTGCAGTGGGTGAATTATTCTTGGTACAGTGGGTGAATTATTCTTGGTTCAGTGGGTGAATTATTCTTGGTACAGTGGGTGAATTATTCTTGGTACAGTGGGTGAATTATTCTTGGTGCAGTGGGTGAATTATTCTTGTTACAGTGGGTGAATTATCCTTGGTGCAGTGGGTGAATTATTCTTGGTACAGTGGGTGAATTATTCTTGTTACAGTGGGTGAGTTATTCTTGGTGCAGTGGGTGAATTATTCTTGTTACAGTGGGTCGATTATTCTTGGTGCAGTGGGTGAATTATTCTTGTTACAGTGGGTGAATTATTCTTGGTGCAGTGGGTGAATTATTCTTGGTGCAGTGGGTGAATTATTCTTGGTGCAGTGGGGGAATTATTCTTGGTGCAGTGGGTGAATTATTCTTGGTACAGTGGGTGAATTATTCTTGGTGCAGTGGGTGAATTATTCTTGGTGCAGTGGGTGAATTATTCTTGGTACAGTGGGTGAATTATTCTTGGTGCAGTGGGTGAATTATTCTTGGTGCAGTGGGTGAATTATTCTTGGTGCAGTGGGTGAATTATTCTTGGTGCAGTGGGTGAATTATTCTTGTTACAGTGGGTGAATTATTCTTGGTGCAGTGGGTGAATTATTCTTGTTACAGTGGGTGAATTATTCTTGGTGCAGTGGGTGAATTATTCTTGGTGCAGTGGGTGAATTATTCTTGGTGCAGTGGGTGAATTATTCTTGGTGCAGTGGGTGAATTATTCTTGTTACAGTGGGTGAATTATTCTTGTTACAGTGGGTGAATTATTCTTGGTGCAGTGGGTGAATTATTCTTGGTGCAGTGGGTGAATTATTCTTGGTGCAGTGGGTGAATTATTCTTGGTGCAGTGGGTGAATTATTCTTGTTACAGTGGGTGAATTATTCTTGGTGCAGTGGGTGAATTATTCTTGTTACAGTGGGTGAATTATTCTTGGTGCAGTGGGTGAATTATTCTTGGTGCAGTGTGTGAAATATTCTTGTTACAGTGGGTGAATTATTCTTGGTGCAGTGGGTGAATTATTCTTGTTACAGTGGGTGAATTATTCTTAGTGCAGTGGGTGAATTATTCTTGTTACAGTGGGTGAATTATTCTTGGTGCAGTGTGTGAATTATTCTTGTTACAGTGTGTGAATTATTCTTTTTACAGTGGGTGAATTATTCTTGGTGCAGTGGGTGAATTATTCTTGTTACAGTGGGTGAATTATTCTTGTTACAGTGGGTGAATTATTCTTGGTGCAGTGGGTGAATTATTCTTGGTGCAGTGGGTGAAATATTCTTGTTACAGTGTGTGAATTATTCTTGTTACAGTGGGTGAATTATTCTTGGTGCAGTGGGTGAATTATTCTTGTTACAGTGGGTGAATTATTCTTGGTGCAGTGGGTGAATTATTCTTGGTGCAGTGGGTGAATTATTCTTGTTACAGTGGGTGAATTATTCTTGGTGCAGTGGGTGAATTATTCTTGGTGCAGTGGGTGAATTATTCTTGTTACAGTGGGTGAATTATTCTTGGTGCAGTGGGTGAATTATTCTTGGTGCAGTGGGTGAATTATTCTTGGTGCAGTGGGTTTATTATTCTTGGTGCAGTGGGTGAATTATTCTTGTTACAGTGGGTGAATGATTCTTGGTGCAGTGGGTGAATTATTCTTGGTGCAGTGGGTGAATTATTCTTGGTGCAGTGGGTGAATTATTCTTGTTACAGTGGGTGAATTATTCTTGGTGCAGTGGGTGAATTATTCTTGTTACAGTGGGTGAATTATTCTTGGTGCAGTGGGTGAATTATTCTTGGTGCAGTGGGTGAATTATTCTTGTTACAGTGGGTGAATTATTCTTGGTGCAGTGGGTGAATTATTCTTGTTACAGTGGGTGAATTATTCTTGGTGCAGTGGGTGAATTATTCTTGGTGCAGTGTGTGAAATATTCTTGTTACAGTGGGTGAATTATTCTTGGTGCAGTGGGTGAATTATTCTTGTTACAGTGGGTGAATTATTCTTAGTGCAGTGGGTGAATTATTCTTGTTACAGTGGGTGAATTATTCTTGGTGCAGTGTGTGAATTATTCTTGTTACAGTGTGTGAATTATTCTTTTTACAGTGGGTGAATTATTCTTGGTGCAGTGGGTGAATTATTCTTGTTACAGTGGGTGAATTATTCTTGTTACAGTGGGTGAATTATTCTTGGTGCAGTGGGTGAATTATTCTTGGTGCAGTGGGTGAAATATTCTTGTTACAGTGTGTGAATTATTCTTGTTACAGTGGGTGAATTATTCTTGGTGCAGTGGGTGAATTATTCTTGTTACAGTGGGTGAATTATTCTTGGTGCAGTGGGTGAATTATTCTTGGTGCAGTGGGTGAATTATTCTTGTTACAGTGGGTGAATTATTCTTGGTGCAGTGGGTGAATTATTCTTGGTGCAGTGGGTGAATTATTCTTGTTACAGTGGGTGAATTATTCTTGGTGCAGTGGGTGAATTATTCTTGGTGCAGTGGGTGAATTATTCTTGGTGCAGTGGGTTTATTATTCTTGGTGCAGTGGGTGAATTATTCTTGTTACAGTGGGTGAATGATTCTTGGTGCAGTGGGTGAATTATTCTTGGTGCAGTGGGTGAATTATTCTTGGTGCAGTGGGTGAATTATTCTTGTTACAGTGGGTGAATTATTCTTGGTGCAGTGGGTGAATTATTCTTGTTACAGTGGGTGAATTATTCTTGGTGCAGTGGGTTTATTATTCTTGGTGCAGTGGGTGAATTATTCTTGGTACAGTGGGTGAATTATTCTTGGTGCAGTGGGTGAATTATTCTTGGTACAGTGGGTGAATTATTCTTGGTGCAGTGGGTGGATTATTCTTGGTGCAGTGGGTGAATTATTCTTGGTACAGTGGGTGAATTATTGTTGGTGCAGTGGGTGGATTATTCGTGGTGCAGTGCGTGAATTATTCTTGGTACAGTGGGTGGATTATTCTTGGTACAGTGGGTGAATTATTCGTGGTGCAGTGGGTGAATTATTCTTGGTGCAGTGGGTGGATTATTCGTGGTGCAGTGGGTGAATTATTCTTGGTACAGTGGGTGAATTATTCTTGGTGCAGTGGGTGAATTATTCTTGGTGCAGTGGGTGAATTATTCTTGGTACAGTGGGTGAATTATTCTTGGTGCAGTGGGTGAATTATTCTTGGTGCAGTGGGTGAATTATTCTTGGTACAGTGGGTGAATTATTCTTGGTACAGTGGGTGGATTATTCTTGGTGCAGTGGGTGAATTATTCTTGGTGCAGTGGGTGAATTATTCTTGGTACAGTGGGTGAATTATTCTTGGTACAGTGGGTGGATTATTCGTGGTGCAGTGGGTGAATTATTCTTGGTACAGTGGGTGAATTATTCGTGGTGCAGTGGGTGAATTATTCTTGGTGCAGTGGGTGAATTATTCTTGGTGCAGTGGGTGAATTATTCTTGGTGCAGTGGGTGAATTATTCTTGGTGCAGTGGGTGAATTATTCTTGGTGCAGTGGATAAATTATTTTTGTTGCAGTGCGTGAATTATTCTTGGTGCAGTGGGTTGATTACTTTTGTTGCATTGGGTGAATTATTCTTGGTATAGTGCATGAATTATTCTTGGTGCAGTGGGTGAATTATTAAGGGGTGAATTAATCTTGATACAGTGGATTAATTATTCTTGGTACAGTGCGTGAATTATTCTTGATGTGGAGATGCCGGTGATGGACTGGGGTGGACAAATGTAAGGAATCTTACAACACCAGGTTATAGTCCAACAAATTTATTTTAAAATCACAAGCTTTCGGAGATTATCTCCTTCGTCAGATGAATGAATGAAAAGGTTCTCAAATCGCATATCTTATACTATGTTGGGACAGCATCACACCAATCAAAAGGTGTCGTTGTTATTCAAACAGGCCAGTCACGGAGAACAGCACGTCCCAGTACACTCGATATACATTGTGTCTATTACACAGGCAGGCAGAAAGAAACTCAAAATGGCAGAGAGAGAGAGAGAGAGAATTTTAAAAAACATATAAATTTTTTCCCCCATTTTGCTGGTGGGGTTACGTGTAGCGTGACATGAACCCAAGATCCCGGTTGAGGCCGTCCTCATGGGTGCGGAACTTGGCTGTCAACTTCTGCTCGACGATTTTGCGTTGTCGTGTGTCTCGAAGGCCGCCTTGGAGAACGTTTACCCGAAGATCGGTGGCTGAATGTCCTTGACTGCTAAAGTGTTCCCCGACTGGGAGGGAACCCTCCTGTTTGGCGATTGTTGCGCGGTGTCCGTTCATCCGTTGTCGCAGCGTCTGCATGGTCTCGCCAATGTACCATGCTCCGGGGCATCCTTTCCTGCAACGTATGAGGTAAACAACGTTGGCCGAGTCACAGGAGTATGAACCATGTACCTGGTGGGTGGTGTCCTCTCGTGTGATGGTGGTATCCGTGTCGATGATCTGGCAAGTCTTGCAGAGGTTGCCGTGGCAGGGTTGTGTGGTGTCGTGGACGCTGTTCTCCTGAAAACTGGGTAACTTGCTGCGAACGATGGTCTGTTTGAGGTTGGGTGGCTGTTTAAAGGCGAGCAGTGGAGGCGTGGGGATGGCCTTAGCGAGGTGTTCGTCGTCATCGATGACATGTTGAAGGCTGCGGAGAACATGGTGTAGTTTCTCCGCTCCAGGGAAGTACTGGACGACGAAGGGTACTCTGTTGTCACGCTACACGTAACCCCACCAGCAAAAAGGGGGAAAAAATTTATATGTTTTTAAAAATTCTCTCTCTCTCTCTGCCATTTTGAGTTTCTTTCTGCCTGCCTGTGTAATAGACACAATGTATATCGAGTGTACTGGGACGTGCTGTTCTCCGTGACTGGCCTGTTTGAATAACAACGACACCTTTTGATTGGTGTGATGCTGTCCCAACATAGTATAAGATATGCGATTTGAGAACCTTTTCATTCATTCATCTGACGAAGGAGATAATCTCCGAAAGCTTCAGATTTTAAAATAAATTTGTTGGACTATAACCTGGTGTTGTAAGATTCCTTACATTTGAATTATTCTTGTTGCAGTGTGTGAATTATTTTTGGTGCAGTGGGTGAATTATTCTTGTTGCAGTGTGTGAATTATTTTTGGTGCAGTGGGTGAATTATTCTTGTTGCAGTGTGTGAATTATTTTTGGTGCAGTGGGTGAATTATTTTTGGTGCAGTGGGTGAATTATTCTTGGTGCAGTGGGTGAATTATTCTTGGTACAGTGGGTGAATTATTCTTGGTACAGTGGGTGAATTATCCGTGCTGCAGTGCGTAAATTATTCTTGGTAGTATGGGTGGATTATTCTTGGTGCAGTGGGTGGATTATTCTTGGTGCAGTGGGTGAATTATTCTTGTTACTGTGGGTGAATTATTCGTGGTGCAGTGGGTGAATTATTCTTGATGCAGTGGGTGAATGATTCTTGTTGCAGTGGGTGGGTTATTCTTGGTGCAGTGGGTGAATTATTCTTGGTACAGTGGGTGAATTATTCTTGGTACAGTGGGTGAATTATTCTTGGTACAGTGGGTGAATTATTCTTGGTACAGTGGGTGAATTATTCTTGGTGCAGTGGGTGAATTATTCTTGGAGCAGTGGGTGAATTATTCTTGGTGCAGTGGGTGAATTATTCTTGGTACAGTGGGTGAATTATTCTTGGTGCAGTGGGTGAATTATTCTTGGTACAGTGGGTGGATTATTCTTGGTGCAGTGGGTGAATTATTCTTGGTACGGTGGGTGAATTATTCATGGTGCAGTGGGTGAATTATTCTTGTTACTGTGGGTGAATTATTCGTGGTGCAGTGGGTGAATTATTCTTGATGCAGTGGGTGAATGATTCTTGTTGCAGTGGGTGGGTTATTCTTGGTGCAGTGGGTGAATTATTCTTGGTACAGTGGGTGAATTATTCTTGGTACAGTGGGTGAATTATTCTTGGTACAGTGGGTGAATTATTCTTGGTACAGTTGGTGAATTATTCTTGGTACAGTGGGTGAATTATTCTTGGTACAGTGGGTGAATTATTCTTGGTGCAGTGGGTGAATTATTCTTGGAGCAGTGGGTGAATTATTCTTGGTGCAGTGGGTGAATTATTCTTGGTACAGTGGGTGAATTATTCTTGGTGCAGTGGGTGAATTATTCTTGGTACAGTGGGTGAATTATTCTTGGTACAGTGGGTGAATTATTCTTGGTACAGTGGGTGAATTATTCTTGGTGCAGTGGGTGAATTATTCTTGGAGCAGTGGGTGGGTTATTCTTGGTGCAGTGGGTGAATTATTCTTGGTACAGTGGGTGAATTATTCTTGGTACAGTTGGTGAATTATTCTTGGTACAGTGGGTGAATTATTCTTGGTACAGTGGGTGAATTATTCTTGGTACAGTTGGTGAATTATTCTTGGTACAGTGGGTGAATTATTCTTGGTACAGTGGGTGAATTATTCTTGGTACAGTGGGTGAATTATTCTTGGTGCAGTGGGTGAATTATTCTTGGAGCAGTGGGTGAATTATTCTTGGTGCAGTGGGTGAATTATTCTTGGAGCAGTGGGTGAATTATTCTTGGTGCAGTGGGTGAATTATTCTTGGTACAGTGGGTGAATTATTCTTGGTACAGTGGGTGAATTATTCTTGGTGCAGTGGGTGACTTATTCTTTGTGCAGTGGGTGAATTATTCTTGGTACAGTGGGTGAATTATTCTTGGTACAGTTGGTGAATTATTCTTGGTACAGTGGGTGAATTATTCTTGGTGCAGTGGGTGAATTATTCTTGGTGCAGTGGGTGAATTATTCTTGGTGCAGTGGGTGAATTATTCTTGGTACAGTGGGTGAATTATTCTTGGTACAGTGGGTGAATTATTCTTGGTACAGTTGGTGAATTATCCCTGGTGCAGTGCGTAAATTATTCTTGGTAGTACGGGTGGATTATTCTTGGTGCAGTCGGTGAATTATTCTTGGTGCAGTTGGTTGATTGTTCTTGGTACAGTGGGTGGATTATTCGTGTGTGAATTATTCTTGTTGCCGTGGGTGAATTATTCCGGGCATTCCATCCACATTTGCATCACTATCCCAAGAGAGATGCCATTATCTTTTCCAATTTCAAAATTACTTTGTAACCTACAAGACCTTATATGGTCATACGAAAATGATGTTCAGGAAAATACCTACTTGTCCACCCTCCCTGTCCCACGCTGTTGTGATGCCTGATGCATCACAGTACATACACTCCCCACTTACAAAACCAGATAATGACCCTGGGAAATTAAGGGGGGAGAAAATGGAAAATTCCTCATTGCCCTCCTTAGGGGATCATAACAAGTCCAGGAGATCACATTGGCTCTGATTTACGTGACAGGATACTTACCTCTTATATGAGGTAATCTCCGCCCCAGCCAGAAACAGGTCCAAGCCTTACTTGTATCATCACACGAGCCGGCAACCTGTCGACAACCTGTTCTTCTTCGATGTTGCATCTAAATACCATCTCATTTAAACTTGGGAACGTCATCTGAATAATAAAACAATCTGCGATAGATTGGAGTCCTTTCCTGGGTTATTGATTGCTGGTCATCAAAGTGGAGCTAATCTGAGCCAATTATTCGGTTCAACAGTCTGGATCAGTGTGTTGCTCAGGGTTAGGTTCCTTTGACCCTTTTTCTGCCTTTCTGTTTCATTGGCATATATGAGGAAAAAGATCATTTCAGCAATTCAGTTCTGGCTGTTAGCTTAATGGACTTGGGTCACTGTCGATTTGAACTTAACAGTCAAACTCAGGACAGTTCATTGATTCTGTACATAAGGCACTCTGGTAGATGAAGCATTGATGCAAAATAAGTGTGCAGTATTTCCCTGAGGAGGTTATAAAATCTCATGGATACACTTTTTAAAGTTGCCAGGGCTTTGCTTCCTTTTGCATCAATGCTTATTTTAGTCATATCTTAAAACATAACTCTTTCTTTCTCTGCCCTATTGGAACAATTTTCACTCCTTAAGCATTCAGGAGATACTCCCCTTTCTTTTAAGGAAACGTAACTAAGTTTTATTTCAAGTGTGCTTTCACATTTAGACAGTAACCCAGATCTCACCAAAGTAAGGTCTTTTTTTGGAAACGTAAGAGACACTTGTCTAGACCGAAACTTTTTTCCTTTTCAAAAAAAAGTGTGCTGGTGAATGGGTTAATTCCTTTGCCTGGCTGCTGTTCCTGTACACACAAGCTCCAGCCTTTTTTTGGAGCTAAATCCAACACTATCCTTCTATTTAGGAACTGCTTGTAACTCTCAAATCGTGGCAACCATACAGAATAAATAAGCCGCTCACTCGTAAACACAAACAGTAACTAGAGACGGAGCTTTTCTGCAGTGCTAATTCAAAGAGGCAGTTTGCTTTAGGTGACCCTTATCAGACATTTACATTCCATAAATAAGATCTGTGTGAAAACGCTATGTGTGAGTCCTGAAAATACTATCCAGTAGATGTGCGCTCTTTAATTGGATCAAATTGTGAGCATCACCTCCTAAATTTCTGTTCTACATGACTTTGTACTTCAGGCAGGACAGAGAGGGGAAAGGATCAGTGTGTTCCAATGCAGGAAGATACAGCTTCCTGCCCGACTGATAGAAGACAGTAATGTTGAATGAAGCAGCCATTCACAGAGAACTTTTTTATCCAAGCAGCTGTTGAGGGTTTGTTTGATCTCTAAACAATGATGAAAGAGCCATTCTGATGGAAGGTTCTAGCACAATGAGTTTGTATTTTAGCTTTAACCCATTAGATGAGATCTTGCTTACTACGCAGATTCCTGATGCCTATTATTTGATTAATTCAAAGCATTATCCCATTACAGGTCAACTTAACTTGAACCCTTCAAAGACTATGGCACCGGTTTTTGGGCCAACATATAACAAAGAGATTTTTATTGATTCAGGCCGGCGCTATGCAAATGTTTCTGAAATGCCATTTTATATATTAGTACTGGAGATGGAAAGGCAGCGTTGAAACTGAAAATACCAGGGTAGATTTTGACTTTGGGCGGCAGTGTAAAACGGGTGATAACGAATCGGCAGCCCTGTTTTGCATCAATCCCGATTTTTATTTCCATTGAAGTCAGTGGACCGGGAGTGATGTAAACGGAAGGGGCTGCGATCCGCTATTGGCCGCTTTACACTATTACACAAAATCAAGATCTGCCCCTCCGTGTTTGGCCCATTGAGTCGCTGAGCTCTATGAACCAGGTGGGCCGTGGGTTTTGAGCCGCAGTCTGTGCTGGATTAGCTCATCTCAGCTGGTAGTGTTGCTGGAATTGCCTCAGCACCTCTAGTTAGCAAGCAGGAAAATTCAGCCATGGTTCCAGTTGCAGATTAACTATCCAGTGCCCCCTGCTGGAAATGCACCTGTAAGGACGTGGGGTGAGGACAGAATCAGACTCCGATGATGCCCCCTGCCTGCTGACATTCCTTATTGAGGCTGGGTGGGGTATTAAAGGGTTACAGGTGCCCATGGAACCCAATCTAAGCAAGGAGTCCAAGTCTGGGGGAGGGGAGAAAAGGGACAAATTTTTTTAAAATGTGTTCTGATTATACAAGTTTACACTGATTGACTAATAGTGGAATGTTTATCAGACCTTATAAGTAAGGTCTAATAAACATTCAAACCTTGAAGGTCAAAAGGTTGTAGGTTCAAGCCCCATTTCAAGTTTTGAACACATAATTGGACTGACACTTTAGTAGTGAGGGGAATGCTGCATTGTCTTGAGGTGTCATCCTTTGGATGCGACGTTAAACCAAGGTCCTATATGCCTGTTCAGGTGGATGCAAACATCCCTTGGCACTATTCAAAGTAGAGCTGGGAGATCTCCCATTATCCTGGCCAACATTCATCCCTCGATCAACACCATTGTCTTAAAAAAATGCTCATACACAGTTGCTGTTTGTGGTACCTTGTTATGTGAAACTGGCTGCTGTGTTTGCTTACATAACAGGGACTGCCACTTCAAAACGGATCCATTGGTTATAAAGCAATTTGGGATATCCTGGGGTCAGATCTACCCTTCCCTTCCCTTCCCTTCCTGTCTGTTCAGGACTCCAGAATCAGGAGATTAGATCAGAATAACAACAGTGACTACACTTCATTGGCTGTAAAGGGTTTTGAGATGTCCTGAGGTCAAGAAAGGTGCTATATAAATGCAAGCGTTTCTTTTTTTAACTGGAACAAATGAACAACAAATCTGACAAAAACTGAGAAGATGATCAACACTGAAGCATGAAAAGGAAAAATAATTCTGATTGAAATAGCCCCTGACTACTGCATGCATTGGTTTAGTTATGTTCAGTTCATTAATTTGATTTCCTATCTTGTTTATACCACGCCTTGATGTCTCTGCTGATTTCCTTTCTGATATGATCAATTCACTTTCTATAGCAGTCTATACTGGGTAGATGGGGGATGGTTGGTGGCTGGTTTTGGTTGTGGGGATCCTGCATTCTGGAGGTGTTGGGGGATCACTCTGTGCTTACAGATTGCAGTACTCCCATCTGACAGCTCTAACAATATTGAGCAGAATGAGGAACTGTGAGAAGGAAGGAGAGTTAAAATAGACACACAGACTGAGAATGGAAGAGGGAAAGCAATAAAGAAACATAAACGTAGGAGAGGGACAAAATGGGTGAGAAACTGAGCTCTCTGGAGAAAATAAATAGCCATTGTTGGGCAAGTAGGCAAGGCTTGGGGCATGGATAGTCACATCCAAAAATAGTTCCAGCAATGGCAGATGAGACCCTTTTAAATGACTGGTTGGAGAGATTAAATGAACACCCTGACACAGACACATGTCTCCCTTCCCCATTCCATTATGTAGGTCGCACTTGTGACATTCATTTGACCGTGCAACAAAGGAGCACCATATCTGCAAGAAGCTGAGAGGTTTAACTCCTATCTGCATCTTTTTTTGACTGCTAGTCTAAATTGACTTTCGAGTGGCCCCTTGGGCATTGCAAGGGTAAGTTAGTGGAGATGGGTTAATGAAACACAGATTAGCTACCGAAGAATCTTCTTGACTCCATTTCAAGAATCGGTTTAGTTGTGTTGAACCTTACATTAGACTGATCAGCAGAAGTGTGGCAAAATTCTACTTTGCCTTTAACAGCACATTTCTACCTTGCCTTTAATGGATATGAAAACAAATATGCACAGGAGATAGTTAATGATTCAAGGGCTCAGCATGTTACTTTCTCGTTAAGGTTTAGTTTCTTCCATGCTATAATGGGCCATTTTTCTGACCTTTGCATTCACGGGTTGCATTTTTTTTTGCAGAGATTTCTTTAATTGTAGTGAAATGGCTGCAGAACCTGGAAGAAACAAAACCTTTACAAGAAAGTAACCTGACGAGCAGAAGCTTTAGGCCCGTTAACAAATTCCGAACTGAAAAAGTGCAGTGTCAGATGTGACTAATGTGTTTTGCTTCAACAATGACACTGCCAAAACAGCTAACTGTTTGCAGAGTAACAAGGAACAGGAGTCTGAAACAGATGCACATTGTCGAAGAATGACATGAAAGTTCTGATTTGGTTTTATTTTGTGGCTGGGGCATAAAAATGTTGCTGGTCCCAAGGGTTCAGGGTTACAGCAGAGGGCTGTTTACATCCACAGACATTGTGAATCTCACCTCCAGACTCTGGGCATTGGGGAGGAACCTCATTGTGAATCTCACCTCCAGACTCTGGGCATTGGGGAGGAACCTCATTGCCTCCAACGTTCACCTGAAGCAAGCCAAGGCCACTTAACATTTAAAACTGTGTGTAACCATTTTTGACTATATGCACTAAACTGACTTGAATGAATTGGAAAGAATGCATTTTCTTTGTGTCTGTGTGTGTGTATATGTGTGTGTGTATACGTGTGTGTGTATATACTGATCTACAAAACTTTACTTCCTGCTGTCATGTTTTTGTCACACTTTATTGTCGACTTTTTCCATGAAGAATCCCTGTGGGTAATTTTAACGGTACGATAGTGTAAAATGGGCGCATTGGCCATTTTACACTCTCGCACAAAGTCAAAATGACCCCCCATCTTTAGATTTATAGGGCTCGATTTTCGGACTTCCGAGCCGGCGGGTTCGTGGCGGGGGGGCTCCGAAAATCGGGGATTCCCGGGGCAGGTCCGGAGCCCAGCTCCAACCCGCCTACTTCCGGGTTCCCCAGTGCGCAGCCCCCGCATGGGGGACTCCCACCAGCAATTAAAACTGGCAGGATCCCACTTAAACCAATTATTTACATAGTTCAGGTCGTGCAGACCTGATTGACATGATGGGCCCGATGTTACCAGGGCTGCGGGTTCTCGGCGGGGGGGCCATCAGCGCCCGGCGAAATCAGTCAGCCACCAGCGCGATCGTAGCCCAATTGGAACCACTTACCTGGTCCTCCGGGTTCCCCGCTGCTGATCTGCCCGTCGGGCGGGCTGCGCATGCGCAGTAAGCTCTGTCAGCTGGAGGAGCTCTATTTAAAGGGGCAGTCCTCCACTGACAGAGGCTGCAACAAATAGAACAAATCACAGCATGGAGCAGCCCAGGGGGAAGGCTGCTCCCAGTGTAATGATGCCTCACTCCAGGTATCAATACACGGGGTGAGGAGGAGGGGGAGGACAGAGATCTTCCCCCCGGCGGGCGGGAGGAAGCGGCCTGCCTCTGCCACCAGGAAGGCCTGGCTCGAGGTGGCAGAGGAGGTCACCTGCACCACCAACATATCGCCCACCTGCATACAGTGCAGGAGGCGCTCCAATGACCTCAGTAGGTCAGCCAAAGTAAGTACACTTACTCATTCCCCTACACTCCGTCTGCCACATCACCACCCCCACCCCACATCTCCTTCTGCACTGCCAACACTACTCTGTCACATCACCCCTCATACCCACTCAAACCTCATTCTCATCTTACCTGCACTTACTCACCTCGCCAGTACTCATCCCGCCACTACCACTCAACCCAATCCTCATACAATCTCATGGCTCTCTCTCATACTCACCCTCTCATGCATCTCTTTTACGGCCAGCCTCACTCAACCTGCCACTACCTGTGCTGCAGCCACAGGACATGCATCACATATGTGCAGTAGGCAGCGTAAGGCAAATGTGTCGTGAGCATGAAGGGGATGCACAAGGGTTTTTGAGTGTTTGTCATGGTTGTTACTTATATTGAATTTCTGACCAACTCACATTGCATATTATATTGGCACCACTACTGCCACGTCTTTGCGAATCTTGTCTGGTTTATGCAATAATGCCCTTTCCTGAGGATCACTATGAAGACCCACAACTGATGCCACCCATTGTGTCACTGCAGAGTGGGTGTAGGTGTATTTGCAGGGCTCTTTTGTGCAGACGGCTGAGAGACGTCGGCGATGTCCCCGGTTGCACCCTGGAAGGATGCGGAGGAGAAGTTGTTGAGGGCAGTGGTGAATTTGATAGCGACAGGTAAGAAGATGGTGCTCGGGCCAGCCAGGAGCAGCTTGGCATGAAGGAGGCTGCGATGTCCACGACTATATGTCTAGTGACTCTGGGCCTCCGTGTGCACTGCTGCTCAGAGAGGTCCAGGAAGCTGCGCCTCGGTCTGTGGACCCTGTGGCGAGGGTAGTGCCCTCTGCGACGCATCTCTCTCTGCGGTAGCCCTCCCTCCTGCTGTACAGGTGGATGTGTCACAGCACTCTGTTGTGAAGCTCCACGTGTCAGAGGTGGATGACGAGGATGGCGAGGCTGGCGATGCTGTTCGCCCTCCGAGGAGGTCATGACTGCAGCTACGGCGGCCCCCATCCAGAAGATGTACATCTGAGGGGGTCCGCAAGGTAGGTACATGTGTCTGGACCCCGGGGTAAGTGTGCAACTTTGATTGTCAGGAGGAGGTTGGTGGAGGCCAAACTTTGTCCCAAGTGACAGAGTGGCCTCCTGCAATGGGTGGGGGTCTCCCCCCTCCCCCCCCCCACCTGTCAAATGGACCTTTGCAGCTGCCACAGGCTGATGGCTGCAACACGTCCATTTGAACTGGGAGTGTTTCCCCCAGTGTGGGAAACAGTCCCAGTTTGCTTTAAAATCCCACCCCTCCTCACATCATCCCTTAATCAGGTCAGTTAATGACCTGAACAAGCAAAATAAATAGCTTCAAGTGGCACGCCGCTGGCTTTAATTGCCTGCGGGATTCCCACATGCGGGGGCTGCGCGCGCACGCCGGCGCATCAGTGGGGAACCCGGAAGTTGGCGGGTTGGAGTTGGGCTCCCGACCCACTCCGGGATTCTCCGATTTTCGGAGCCCCCCCGCCAGGAACGCACCCGATAGCGGGTGCTAAAATCATGCCCGATATTTTTGGAGGGGTGGGATTTTGCAATGAACTGGGACTATTTCCCGTACAGGGGGAAACACTCCCAGTTCAAATGGACGTGTTGCAGCCATCAGCCTGTGGCAGCTGCCAAGGTCCATTTGACAGGTATGGGGGGGAGACCCTCACTCATTGCAGGAGGCCACTCTGTCACATTGGACAAAGTTTGGCCTCCACCACCCTCCTCCTAACAATAAAATGCACAAACTTGCACACTTACCCTGGTGTCCAGACACATGTACCTACCTTGCGGATCCCCTCAAACGTACACCTTCCGGATGGGGGCCGCTACAGCTGCAGTCATGACCTCCTCGGAGGGTGAACAGCATCACCAGCCTCAACAGCCTCGCCGGCCACGCCGTCCACCTCTGACACGTGGAGCTCCACAACACAGTGCTGTGACACATCCACCTGCACAGCAGGAGGGAGGGCAACCGCAGAGAGAGATGCGTCACAGAAGGCACTACCCTCGCCACAGGGTGCACAGACCGAGGCTCAGCTTCCTGGACCTCTCTGAGCAGCAGTGCACACGGAGGCTCAGAGTCACTCGACATGTAGTCGTGGACAGCTGCAGCCTCCTTCATGCCGAGCTGCTCCCGGCTGGCCCGAGCACCATCTTCTTACCTGTCGCTCTCAAAGTCACCACTGCCCTCAACAACTTCTCCTCCGCATCCTTCCAGGGTGCCACCGGGGACATCGCCGACGTCTCTCAGTCTGCACAAAAGAGCCCTGCAAATACACCTACGCCCACTCTGCAGTGACACAATGGGTGGCATCAGTTGTGGGTCTTCATTGTGATCCTCAGGAAAGGGCATTATTGCACAAACCAGACAAGATTTGGAAAGACATGGCAGTAGTGGTGACAATATAATATGTAATGTGAGCTGATCAGAAATTAAATATAAATAAAAACCATGACAAACCCTCAAACACCCTTGTGCATCCCCTTCATGCTCACAACACGTTTGCCTTACGCTTCCTACTGCACATATGTGATGCATGCCCTGTGGCTGCAGCACAGGAAGTGGCAGGTTGGTTTAGGCTGACCATGAAAGAGATGCATCAGAGGGTGAGTATGAGATAGATCCATGAGATTGTGTGAGGATTGGGTTGAGTGGTAGTGGCGGGATGAGTACTGGCAAGGTGAGTAAGTGCAGGTAAGATGAGGATGAGCTTTGAGTGGGTGTGAGGAGTGATGTAATAGAGTAGTATTGGCAGTGCAGAAGGAGATGTGGGGTGGGGGCGGTGATGTGGCAGACGGAGTGTAGGGGAATGAGTAAGTGTACTCACTTCGGCTGATCTACTTAGGTCATTGAAGCGCCTCCTGCACTGTATGCAGGTGGGCGATATGTTGGTGGTGCTGGTGACCTCCTCTGCCACCTCGAGCCAGGCCTCTGTGGTGGCAGAGGCAGGCCACTTCCTCCCGTCCGCCGGGGAGAAGATCTCTGTCCTCCCCCTCCTCCTCACCCCATCCAGTAAGACCTGGAGTGAGGCATCATTAAACCCGGGAGCAGCCTTCCCCCTGGGCTGCTCCATGCTGTAATTTTGCCTATTTTCTGCAGCATCAGTCAGTGGAGGACTGCCCCTTTAAATAGGGCTCCTCCAGCTGACAGCCTATGATGCGGGTGCGCAGTCCGCCCACTGCGCAGCTTCCCAGCGTGAAACCCTGAAGCCAAGGTAAATGCCTTCAATCAGGCTGCAATCGCGTGCAGAGCACCCTGAATTCACAGGGCGCGTTACCCACGCGCCCAGTCGACCCCCCACTGCCAACCTGCCTCCCTCCTAAAATCGAGGCCATAATGTCACACTCTAATTACACTCTCCCTCCAGTGGTGTCACTGCAGCACCTCCGTTCTACATTGTCCCAGCTCCTCAGCCTGCACTGCACATAAACTCCTATGCTTCAACCAACTCCTCCTGCTCAACTTCCCAAACTACTGTAAATTTTACTATTTAACTATAAAAATAATATAAAAACAACAGGTTATTGGAAAATAAGGACTCAATTACATCATTAAATAAATTTAAATTTAAAACAGAAATAGACAGTTTCCTAGAAGTAAAGGGAATTAGGGGTTACGGGGAGCGGGCAGGAAATTGGACATGAATTTAGATTTGAGATTAGGATCAGATCAGCCATGATCTTATTGAATGGCGGAGCAGGCTCGAGGGGCCGATTGGCCTACTCCTGCTCCTATTTCTTATGTTCTTATGTCAGCACATCTGTGTCCAATTACCCCCAAGCCTCCAATCTTACTTTAGTTATCTGCCTTGGCTCAGTGGTAGCACTCTCACCCGAGCTGGAAGGTTGTGGGTTCATAGACTCACTCCACAGACTTGAGCACATAATCTGGGCTAACAATTCAGTGCAATGCTGAGGTGGGGGGGGGGCTGCACTGTTGGAGGTACCAAGTTTGCTGATGACACAAAACTAGGTGGGAATGTGAGTTGTGAGGAGGATGCAAAGAGGCTTCAAGGGGATATAGACAGGCTAAGTGAATGGGCAAGAACATGGCAGATGGAATATAATGTGGAAAAATGTGAAGTTATCCACTTTGGTAGGAAAAACAGAAATGCAGAGTATTTTTTAAATGGTGAGAGATTGGGAAATGTTGATGTTCAAAGGGACCTGGGTGTCCTTGGACATGAGTCACTGAAAGCTAACATGCAGGTGCAGCAAGCAATTAGGAAGGCGAATGGTATGTTGGCCTTTATTACAAGAGATTTGAGTATGGGAGTAAAGATGTCTTACTGCAATTATTTGGAGCCTTGGTGAGACCGCACCTGGAGTATTGTGTACAATTTTAGTCTCCTTACCTAAGAAAGGATATACTTACCATCGAGGGAATGCAACGAAGGTTCACTAGACTGATTCCTGGGATGGCGGGATTGTTGTATGAGGAGAGATTGAGTAGACTAGGCCGGTATTCTCTAGAGTTTAGAAGAATGAGAGGTGATCTCATTGAAACATACAAAATTCTTACAGGGCTCAACAGGGTAGATGCAAGGAAGATGGTTCCCCTGGCTGGGGAGTCTAGATCCAGGGGTCGCAGTCTCAGAATAAGGGGTAGGTCATTTAGGACTGAAATTAGGGGAAATTTCTTCACTCAAAAGGTGGTGAATCTTTGGAATTCTCTACCCCAGAGTGCTTTGGAGGCTCAGTCATTGAGTACATTCAAAACAGAGATCGATAGATTTCTAGATATTAAAGGCATCAAGGGATATGGGGTTGATGCAGGAAAATGACGTTGAGGTAGAAGATCAGCCATGATCTTATTGAATGGCGGAGCAGGCTCGAGGGGCTGGATGGCCTACTCCTGCTCCTATTTCTTATGTTCTTGTGTACCGTCCTTCAGATGAGGCATTAAACCAAGGTCCCGTCTGCCCTCTCAGGTGGTGTAAAAGATCCCATGGCACTATTCAAAGAAGAGCAGGGGAGTTCTCCTTGGTGCTCTAGCCAAATTTATCCTTCAACCAACATCTCGAAAATAGTTTGTCATTTTATCAGATTATCATTGCTGTTGTGGCACCTCGCTGTGAGCAAATTGGCTGCCGTGTTTCTTTACATTACAACAGTGGCTATCCTTCAAAAGTGCTTCATTGGCTGTAAAGCACTTTGGGACATCCTGAGGTCAAGAAATGTGCTATATAAATGCAAGTTCTTTCTTTACTCTTGGTCTTGACTTCCTGTGCCATGGGAGATCAACTAGTTGTTGTGTATTCCTCTTCGTTAGAGACATCATCCAATTATTTTAAACTAGGTCATTCTTGCATTAAAATAGTGTAATAGAGGAATCTCAGAAAATGGGTGAAGCAGTTATACAATGTTATCCCACGGCATGATTTCAGGCACTGGGTTAACATCACTCATCTATTGGTCCTGGCCCTTCCTTCAAGCAATTTTCCAACAATTACCCTGAGCATAACTTCTGCTCACAAGTCCACCAAGGCCTGGAATTTCCTTGAAGCTGTTCCTGCTCCGTTACCGTGACACAAGGTTTCCGCCGTAATTCCGACTAAGTTACAACGGTGGAGCGAAAGCAGCTCCGAGGAAATTCCTGGGCAAATAACAAAAGCATGTTTTGAACTCTACGCACATGCCAGCATCCCGGGAGAAATACTAAACTCTTAAAATATCCTAGGGAAAAATTTGGAAATGTTACTTTAAAAAAATATATCATTTTAATTTTTGGTAATATAATTTTTTCAGTTTTCAAAATCATAACTTCTTTCCATGAAATATGTGCATCAAAATTCTGGAAATTTCTAGTGGTCACTAGAATAGATGTCAAGAAACACACAGGTCCAGAGAGTGCTTTTTCCAATCCGTAGTACTTGTGGTAAGAAATGGCAATCTAACTCTTGAGGCAAGAAGCTGACTGCGGTTGTCAACGGGTGTGGACTCAAATCACATGGCGCATCCTTAAAAGACTGTTTGAGTAAGAGTGTGCCTGGATAGATGTTTGTAATGTCAGTGAGTTGCTTCTTGCTCACCAGGGGCACTTAAGTGAAGCAGCTGACTATTTGTCTAACGTGCAGTGAGGTCAGCATGACACTGATGTCATTGGCACTACTCTGTGTACAACTATTTTTTTAATTCTTTGGAGTTTTCTCCCCAGCCCTCTTCTCCTGGGAACTGACTGCCTCACGAGGGTGTGGTACCACGGGCCATAGTCACCCTCGGTTCCTTGCCCATGTGGCCATCGTTCATGCGTGAGAGCTTTCACCATGAAGCTCGGCTTACTGGTCAATCTTGGAGGGCATTAGAGCTGAAGTCAATTTAAACTGGGCGTAGAGCAAAACGGGCTGCTGACTCGTTATTTTTTTTTTTATTCGTTCACGGGATGTGGGCGTCGCTGGCAAGGCCAGCATTTATTGCCCATCCCTAATTGCCCTCGAGAAGGTGGTGGTGAGCCGCCTTCTTGAACCGCTGCAGTCCATGTGGTGACGGGTCTCCCACAGTGCTGTTAGGAAGGGAGTTCCAGGATTTTGACCCAGCGACAATGAAGGAACGGCGATATATTTCCAAGTCGGGATGGTGTGTGACTTGGAGGGGAACGTGCAGGTGGTGTTGTTCCCATGCGCCTGCTGCTCTTGTCCTTCTAGGTGGTAGAGGTCGCGGGTTTGGGAGGTGCTGTCGAAGAAGCCTTGGCGAGTTGCTGCAGTGCATCCTGTGGATGGTGCACACTGCAGCCACAGTGCGCCGGTGGTGAAGGGAGTGAATGTTTAGGGTGGTGGATGGGGTGCCAATCAAGCGGGCTTTGGGGAGTCAGGAGGTGAGTCACTCGCCGCAGAATACCCAGCCTCTGACCTGCTCTCGTAGCCACAGTATTTATATGGCTGGTCCAGTTAAGTTTCTGGTATTGGTGCTACCGAGCCACTCTTGGTGATAGACATTGATGTCCCCCACCCAGAGTACATTCTGTGCCCTTCCTACTCTCAGTGCTTCCTCCAAGTGGTGCTCAACATGGAGGAGGACTGATTCATCAGCTGAGGGAGGACGGTAGGTGGTAATCAGCAGGAGGTTTCCTTGCCCATGTTTGACCTGATGCCATGAGATCCAGAGTCAATGTTGAGGACTCCCAGGGCCACTCCCTCCTGACTGTATATCACTGTACCACCACCTCTGGTGGGTCTGTCTTGCCGGTGGGACAGGACATACCCAGCGATGGTGATGGAAGAGTCTGGGACGTTGGCTGAAAGATATGATTCTGTGAGTATGGCTATGTCAGGCTGTTGCTTGACTGGTCTGTGGGACAGCTCTCCCAATTTTGGCACAAGTCCCCAGATGTTAGTAAGGAGGACCTTGCAGGGTCGACTGGGCTTGGTGTTTTGCCGTTGTCGTGTCCGGTGCCTAGTGGTCTGTCCGGTTTTATTCTTATTATGACTTTTCGTAGCGAGATTTTACAACTGAGTGGCTTGCTAGTCCATTTCAGAGGGCAATTAAGAATCAACCACATTGCTGTGGGTCTGGAGTCACATATAGGCCAGACCGGGTAAGGACAGCAGGTTTCCTTCTCTAAAGGACATTAGTGAACCAGATGGGTTTTTGCGACAATCCGGTAGTTTCATGGCCATCATTACTGATACTAGTATTTTAATTCCAGATTTTTTATTTAATTAATTGAATTTTTAATTAATTAATTGAATTTAAATTCGCCAGCTGCCGTGGCAGGATTTGAACTCATGACTCTGGATTTTAGTCCAGGCCTCTGGATTACTAGCCCAGTATCATAACCACTATGCTACCGTATCCGTGTCTCTCTTAATTGGATACGTGGTCTATAATAGGCTTCAATTAATCTTACTTCAATGAGTACAACTGCTGATGTGGCTAATAATCATTATACAATAATTGTCTTAATCATCATGTTCAGATCAATGAAACTCAAAACCTTTCAGTGCCGCTATTGCAGAAACTGTCTAACCTGATGTACTGTTAGAACCAAATGAATTAATCTCCTGCAGGGTTACTTACAATCCAAATCTACAGGTTTAAATAACAAATCTGAAATTTTTAATTATATAAAATGTATCCAGTATTTTTTGAGAAATGTAGTTATTAAATGAAAGCCATAAATTTAATTAAATGCAGTCGGTAATTTAGTTAAATCTGCTAAAATGTATAGATAGGAAAATGAAGATAGCTGTGCAATATCACTGCAGCTTGGAGATTACACATTCCAGCAGATGTAGTTAAATGCCAGTTCTAAAACAAAAATAAAAAATCCCAAACTGCTGTAATAATTAGTAGTCTTTTCCCATTCGTTTAACCGTAGAGAAGATGTTTACATTTGTGGGGGATTCCAAACCTAGGGGCCATAAATATAAGATAGTCACTAATAAATCCAATGGGGAATTCAGGAAAAACTTCTTTAAGTAGAGAGTGGTTAGAATGTGGAACTTGCTACCACAAGGAGTAGTTGAGGTGAATAGCATAGATGCATTTAAGGGGAAGCTAAATAAACACATGAGGCAGAAAGCAATAGAAAGATATGTTGATAGAGTGAGATGAAGTAGGATGGGAGGAGGCTTGTGTGAAGCATAAACACCAGCATAGACCTGTTGGGCCGAATGGCCTGTTTTGTGCTAAACATTTTATGTAATGGTTGTAAATAAGCAGTGTGTGGCTGGAAATCCAGCTCCAAGCTGAAGTTAAGACATATTTTGGGAGAGTGTGTGCAATGCAGGTGAGCGTCAAGCTCATGAAGTGATAGCACACTGTTGCTGTACAGCGCTGATATCCTCCTGCATTCATTCACTGTATCAGCCTGTAGATGTTGCAGCTCCCGAATCTATTTTAGTGAAACAAAGCCTGGAGCTGGCACTGACTCTCTGTGATCACACTAGCTAGCACTCCTGTCTCACATTCTACATGTATGGCAGCACAATAGAGTTAATAGTATCAATACTGTCATCCCAACACTGGGTCAAAATGACTGTATTTTAGAAAGGGGAGGTTCATGGGTCGCGGCCTCAGAGAGGTCGGGCGGGCAGGGGAGTAAGCAACACAAAGTGCCCAGAGTGAGAGATCTGGAAATTGAGCAAAAAGCAAACCCAAGGCCCCTGAGAGAGGGAAGGTCTTTGTGGATAGGTATTGGAAGATGGATGGATTTTAGTCAGTTTACTGATTTTTACATTTTGTTTTTGTGTGATTATTGTGCTATAAGTTTTATTTTTAGGGACTTATGGCTGGGTGGAGAAGCAACATAGGCAGTCGAAGAATTATGATTTTTTTTCCACAGGAATTTAATTGGCATATTTTGTTGCAGTTACCGATTGTTTATTGGTTGCTTTTTAGCTAAGCGATTAGAAGTTTTTTTAACTTGTGGTGGTTTATGATTGTCTGTGTTTGAATGAACAGGACATTTGAGCTAATCGACATGTCTCATGCCCTATTTAATGCAGTAGTTGTATGACCCTTCCACCCCAACCTAGAAAAATGAAGAAAAGTATTGGTGGGAGCAAAATGGGGCCTACCCACCAAAGCCAACTAATGCATGGAACAGGATACATTAAAACATTAAAAAAAAGAACAATATACAGTCCCTATCACCTATAGCGGGCGCCTTGGCGTTAACGCGATTTGCCCACTATAAACAGTAAACCGTGAGAGAACATATCAGAGTAAGTTTTGCATATCGTCGTTGTAGTACATTGAGCTAATCAACTCAAAAGCATTTGAAAGGGCAAATTAAATAATATTGTTAGAACTAATGCCATTGTGTTTATTGCACAAAAAGCTTTGATGCAGTGTACAGGTCTATGAAATGTGCTGGAGGAGTACGAAAGTTAACAGCATCATCCTGGTGTCAGTGATAACCACTGTTAGATACACCACTGCCTGAAATAACCGGCTTGCTTAATGTGCTATAAGCGATGCCTTTGTAATTGATTCCGATGGTAATTTGCCATTTTCCCGATATAGGCAGCTGCCCGTGATAAGCGTGGACGGTGTAAGTGGTGGGGATTGTATTTTAAATCTTACCGTTTCCCTTTAAGAAGCCTCCTAGAGCAGGCAAGTTGCCAAACTAGTACCCCCCATTTCGATGGGCGAGGCCTGTGTTGTAGGCTGAGCTTAACCCAAATTCATAACATTGTTGGCACTAAACGTTGTCTTTTGTATTTAAACAAGAGGCCGTGCAGCCTTATTCTTTGGCGTTGAGCCAATCGGTCGTGCAACTGACTGTACCTCCCAAATTTACCCTTGTGCATCAGTAGGCTATTCCACTTGCACTTTCGAAGAGACATCACTCGATAGCAATCAGAAGTGAAAACCTTGGCTAACCTTTCCCCTTTGATGAAGGGTCACACCCAAAATGTTAATCCCAAAATGCCTTCAGATATGGACTTAGTGTGCATTTCCAGTATATATTCTGTTTTTATTTCAGACTTTTATTTCAGAATTTATGTATTTTTCTTTTCACTCCTTTACTTTAATAGTGAGGCTTAATACTAATGCTCTCGCAGCAGCAGCAGACAAGCAGAATAACTGGACAGAACGACCTCGGGTTTGCATTGCACTTTGTTATATCTCTTCACCTGCAATCAGTCACTTTGAATTAATCGCTATCATGTGGGCAACGTGCCAGCAACGGGACGAAAGATCAGCTAATCTGTTTTTGTTGCCGTTGGTTAAGGTAGGAACAGCGGCCAGGGATCCAGGAGAACTCACTGGTCTTCTTTCAAAAAGTGCGTTGGGACCTTTAAATACCCAACTGAGCCATGGGAACAGTCTGACAGGATCTCGGTTTAACATCTGATCTAAAGGACAGAAGAACTAAATCAAGCAAACTGGGAAAAAGGGGGAACAAGAGGGAGATGGTGCAAATCTATAAAATGATCAGATAGTTAAAAAGAACTTATGGCATATATAAAATTTTACACGGAGAAAAAAAAATCAAAGGCAGATTCCTACCAATCTAAGTTCACTATTACCATTGGTGATCAGTTTGACGAAGGGGGTAGGGAGATGAAAGGGGGGGGGTCACAATTCTCTGACTTGGACATTGGAAATTCAATTCCCTTCCCAAAAATGTTCTGGTTCAACAGTGTTGCTTGGCCTTTGCAAGGAGCAGCAATGTGAAAACCAGAATTCAAATATGACTTTTCTCCCCCCTTTAAATTAACATTACTTTGGGGAAACTGTCTTGAAATATGAAGAAGCTGTGAGGCAAGGCAGTTTCAAATATCAGTTTCAAACCTTAATATTCTTTTCCAAAAAAAAGAGTATTCTGCAAAATACCGGTAAAACACAGAGCAACAACCTCAGTCATTTTGAGGCTGTGATCTTTATTTGACACTCGGAGATTTTGGTTTGATTTCTGCCTTTGAGCTGCAGTTGGCCCCAGCACTCCTGAGCAGTTGTTCTGCTGGTCGAGATGTTTTGCTACAGTTGTACAGGGCATTGGTGAGACCACATCTAGCATACTGAGTGCAGTTTTGGTCTCCTTATTTAAGAAAGGACATAATTGCTTTAGAGGCGGTTCAAAGAAAGTTCACTCAACTGATTCCTGGGATGATGTGGAGATGCCGGTGATGGACTGGGGTTGACAATTGTAAACAATTTTACAACACCAAGTTATAGTCCAGCAATTTTATTTTAAATTCACAAGCTTTCGGAGGCTACCTCCTTCCTCAGGTGAACGATGTGGAAATTCCTGGGATGAGGAACAATTGGACAAGTTGGGCCTGTATACATTGAAGTTTCGAAGAATGAGAGGTGATCTTATTGATACATATAAGATCCTGAGGGAACTTGAAGGGGTAGATGCTGAGAGGATGTTTCCCCTTGTGGGAGAGACTAGAACTAGGGGCCACAGTTTAAAAATAAGGGATCTCCCATTTAAGACGGAGATGAGCAGAAATTTTTTCTCTCAGAGGGTCGTGAGTCTGTGGAACTCCCTTCCCTAGAGAGCGGTGGAGGCAGGGTCATTGAATATTTTTAAGGCTGAGTTAGATAGATTCCTGATTAACAAGGGAGTCAAAGGTTATAGTAGGTAGACGGGAAAGTAGGGTTGAGGTCACAATCAGATCAGCCATGATTTTATCAAATGGCAGAGCAGGTTCGAGGGGCCGAATGGCCTACTCCTGCTCTTAATTCGTATGTTCAAATGGCCTGCTGCTGTTGTGAGGGCATTAGTATTAAAGTACAGACATTAAAAGGAAAACGGCAAATTCTGAAATTAAACACAAGAGCAAATGTCAGATAGGCTCCACCTGCATCTGAAGATAGATTAGCATTTTGGGTGTGACCCTTCATCAGAACTCTCAAAATGTTAATCAATCTTTCTTCTTAAGATGCTGATCAACATATCTGTTTATTAACAGTTCAACCTCTGGTTTTTCAGTTCTCTGATTCAAGGTATCCTTTCACCAAATATGCAAAGTCCCTTTTGCAACTGTCAATCCCTGGTGTCATAAATCAAACTGTGGCTTTACCAATTCTTAAGAAACCAATTGAATTTTATTCCAGTAAATATGTGGGTGAATTGATTTTCACTTTCAGGCCTCACAGTATTAAGATTTTTCTTTCCCCAATAGCCAATAGGCCAATCTGCATTCCCATCCTGCCCTGACTGGTAAAAATCTAACCGTGAGTTCTTCTGCATCTCTCAGATGTACCCTGGCAGCTCTTTGCTGTTTCACTCCTGGCCTTCCCAGGGGGATTGCCAGTACCAGTAACCATTTCAATTCATGTTATTTTGATAACAGCCTAATACAAATGCATGACCCATTCGATCCTTTTTAAAACTCTCTTGTCATCCCCACAATCAACTTCTGCCCTTGGAGCCAACGACTTAATTTTTCTTGGTACGTCATTGTTCCACTGGGTTTAGTCGCTGTCAGTGCGTCAGTTTGATAATAAGAGGTGTTTATTTCCGAGCTTTGGTTTGGGTCAAACCAACCTGGGCAAAGCTCAATAAACCAAGTACCAACAACGCTATCGGAAAATTGATTTCTTACAGAACAGAAATGAGTTGGGTAATTCTCTGACTCACTGTTCATACACTATTCTCTAGTCTGCCTGTACTCCAAACCAAATCAGCATCAGTTTTCTGCTTTCTGTATGAAATGTGAAGCATTGCAAGGTGTTAACTTACCATTGTAAGGAATCTCACAACGCCAGGTTATAGTCCAACTGTTTTATTTGAAAATCACAAGCTTTCGGAGGCTTTCTCCTTTGTCAGGTGAGCGAGTCCCACACTCGCTCACCTGACGAAGGAGAAAGCCTCCGAAAGCTTGTGATTTTCAAATAAAACAGTTGGACTATAACCTGGCGTTGTAAGATTCCTTACATTTGTCAACCTCAGTCCATCACCGGCATCTCCACATCTTAACTTACCATGTACAGGTACTGCTGGCTGTCCTCTACTATCTTGTTCTTAGCTACAGTCAAGCAACTTGGCTTATCCCTTTCTGGCACTTGTGCTGCGTATTAGTAGATGCAGAGATTAGCAGACAGAAGAAGCTCGAGTTAGGGTAAGTATAAATGAACTGTGATAGCAGTATGCATTTATATAGCACCCTTTAGCATAAGTTCCCAAGGAGCTTCACAAAGAGTTACATAAGGGAATAGGTGCCAAGCCATGGAGAGAGAGAGTAGGAGCAATGAGTGAAAACTTGGACAAAAAGATGGGTTTTTGAAAATGTTTTCATCAGTGGAGAGAGAAGCAGAAGGGTTTAGGGCAGGAATTCCAGAGACTGAGGCTAAGGTGATTGAAGGCTCTGCCACCAATGGTGGGAGGAAGAGAGGGGCAATGCACCTAAGGCTGTAACCACCAAGAAAGAGGCCACAGAGATTACAAGAGAGTCTCTATAACAATTGTGGCTATATCTCCACTCCTGTTCATGAATCGGAGCATATATTGGGATAGTTGCACAATCAGGGGCCAATGTTTTTGAAGGCAGACCCCTGGCACGAGGTCCAATCATGGGCAAGGATTTGGTTTGCCCTCACCCCATAATTAAGTGAAGAAATTGTAGCTACATGTGAATGGAAGTAACTTTAAGGCTTATTATCTACACCAAGTGTTATATTTTATACCTGTTTAAATATTTTGGAAACAATCCAATTTTTTGGGAATTGGTGGCAACACTTTGCATTTCAGGTTAGATGAGCTCAGCCCAGATCTTTAATGATGCTCCAGCCTCAGAGTACAGGTGAGATTTAAATTCCCCTTTCACCTTATGTCTGTTTATCTTTTTATAACACAAATATGGACCCTCTCTGCCTCATGCTGAGTGCAGATGTAATGATTAAAAAGTGACACACAGTAGATAATTGACCAGCACAATAGCCACACAGATCTTGGCTAACGTGTTCTGTGGCATGATTACCATACAACTATCATTTGAAAATAAACCGGTTAAGAAGTTGCAGTGCAGAATGACATTTTATGCCATTGCTGGGATTACCCTCCCAGGGAGGGTGCTCCAGGGGGCCAGGACTTCTGCCCGCCCCTCCGGCACCATGATTCCTGCAAACAAGAGGGAGCCCGCCATTGCCCGGCCACAAAACCCCAATGGTGCTGCAGTAGGATCGTCATATCAACACCACTGAGGTGCCTGGGTCATTAAAGGAGTTGTGGCTTAGTTGGTAGCAGTCTCGCCTCTGAGGCAGAAGGTTGTGGGTTTAAGTCCCACTCCAGAGACTTGAGCACAAAATCCAACACTTCAGTGCAGTACTGAGGGAATGCAGCACTGTTGGAGGTGCCATCTTTCAGCTGAGACATTAAACCAAGGTCCCGTCTGCCCTCTCAGATAGATGTAAAAGATGTTATAGTGCTATTAGAAGAGCAGAGGAGTTCTCCCCAGTGTCCTGGCCAATATTTATCCCTCCACATCACTTTAAAAAAAACAGTTTATCTCGTCATTACCTCATTGCTGTTTGAGGGACCTTGCTGTGCGCAAATTGGCTGCCGGGTTTTCTACATCACAACAGTGACTACACTTCAAAAAAGTACTTAATTGGCGGTAAAGCACTTTGGGACATCCTAAGGTCGTGAAAGGAGCTTTATAAATGCAAGTCTTTTTTTTAATACTACACCTATGTGAATCATTAGAATATTTTGTGTGGTTTTTAGCACCTTACTTTAGGAAAGATGTCAAGGCCATAGAGAGGGTGCAAAACGAGATTCACCTAAGATGATGCCAGGCTGAGAGGCTTTAATTATGAGGAGGTACCAGAGAATCTGGAGATTTATTCATCAGACCACAGGAGGTTAAAATTTGATAGTGGTGTTCAAGATGAGAAGTTTTGGAGAGTCATTTTATGCTGAGGATTGCTAGAATATGGAATCCTCTCCCAGAAACAGTGTGGAAGCAGAATTTTTGATAACTGTTAAAAGGGAAGCGGATAAATATTTGAAAAAAGGAATATTTTAAAGGTATGGAGAAAGGGCAGGATATTGGGATGAAGTGAATAGCTATCTCAGAGAGCCAGCACAGGAATAATGGACTGAATGGCCTCATTTTCTGTTATAAAATTCTTTGATTCTACTCAACTCAAGTTAAAGGACTTCTCCCTGCACCTCCTGCCTCTCTAAACATTTAAATTTAATGGAATTCCCTTTAATTGGCATCCATTTGCCCACCTCCCCACTTGTTACTACCAGAGTCCAGCTGTTAATACACCGGACCAAGTCTCCCTCTCTTCTCAGCACTGCTCCCAGCACTAATGGCGGGATTGCAGCCTCTGGAAACTGTAGGCAGTTCTTGAGAGCTGCTGCCTACAGTATACAAAGGCCACAATCCCCGACATTAGCCAGTGGTGAGAAAAGCGAGAAGCCTGGTCTGGACGGTGCATTCGCTAGTAGGCAGGCTAGGAGTCTAGTCCATGCTGATTTTTTTTGTCAGCAAACATTGACCGGTCTCCTGAAACACTAATGCTCATCCTTCTACGATTCTATGATTCTATCCTGTAATATGTCCTACTCATCTATTTTCTGTGTACTCACTGACCTCCACTTGGACCTCCACTTTGTCTTAGTTTGTCCCAGCTGTGCGATATCTACAAGTAATTTGCACAAAGAAAAATGTGCTGCAAAGAAACCGTTTAATAAAATGGGGGAGGGGGGAACATAGGAACAGGAGTAGGCCATTCAGCCCCTTGTGCCTGCTCCGCCATTTGATAAGATCATGGCTGATCTGTGATCTAACTCCATATACCTGCCTTTGGCCCATATCCCTTAATACCTTTGATTGCCAAAAAGCTATCTATCACAGATTTAAATTTAGCAATTGAGCTAGTATCAATTGCCGATTGCTGAAGAGAGTTCCAAACTTCTACCACCCTTTGTGTGTAGAAATGTTTTCTAATCTCACTCCTGGAAGGTCTGGCTCTAACTTTTAGACTGTGCCCCCTACTCCTAGAATCCCCAACCCGCGGAAATAGTTTCTCTCTATCCACCCTATCTGTTCCCCTTAATACCTTATAAACTTCGATCAGATCACCCCTTAACCTTCGAAACTCGAGAGAATACAACCCCAATTTGTGTAATCTCTCCTCGTAACTTAACCCTTGAAGTCCGGGTATCATTCTAGTAAACCAACACTGCAGTCCCTCCAAGGCCAATATGTCCTTCCGAAGGTGCGGTGCCCAGAACTGCTCTCAGTACTCCAGGTGCGGTCTAACCAGGGTTTTGTATAGCTGCAGCATAACTTCTGCCCCCTAGTACTCTAGTCCTCTAGGTATAAAGGCCAGCATTCCATTAGCCTTATTGATTATTTTCTGCACTTGTTCATGACACTTCAATGATCTATGTACCTGAACCCCTAAGTCCCTTTAGACATCCACTGTTCTTAACTTTTTACCATTTAGAAAGTACCCTGTTCTATCCTTTTTTGATCCAACGTGGATGACCTCACATTTGCCTATATTGAATTCCATTTGCCGCAGTTTTGTCCATTCACCTAATCTATTAATATCCCTTTGTAATTTTATGTTTTCATCTACACTGCTTACAATGCCACTAATCGTTGTGTCATCGGCAAACTTAGATATGAGACTTTCTATGCCTTCATCTAAGTCGTTAATAAATGTTGTGAATAATTGAGGCCCCAAAATAGATCCCTGCGGGACTCCCCTCATCACATCCTGCCAATGTGAGTACCTACCCATTATCCCTACTCTCTGTCGCCATTCGCTCAGCCAACTTCCTAACCAAGTCCGTACTTTTCCCTCGATTCCATGGGCTTCTATCTTAGCTAACAGACCTTATCAAATGCCTTCTGGAAGTCCATATAAATAACATTCATTGACATTCCCCTGTCCACTACTTTAGTCACCTCTTCAAAAAATTCAATCAGGTTTGTCAGGCACGACCTACCCTTCACAAATCCATGCTAGCTCTCCCTGATTAACTGAAAATCCTCAAGGTGTTCAGTCACCCCATCCTTAATTATAGACTCCAGCATTTTCCCCACAACAGATGTTAGGCTAACTGGTCTATAATTCTCCGGTTTCCCTCTCTCTCCTTTCTTAAAAAGTGGAGTGACATGTGCAATTTTCCAATCTAGAGGGACAGTTCCTGAATCTAGAGAACTTTGAAAGATTATAGTTAGGGCATCCGCAATGTGCTCACCTACTTCCTTTAAAACCCTGGGATGGAAACCATCTGGTCCTGGGGATTTGTCACTCTTTAGTGCTATTATTTTCTTCATTACTGTTGCTTTACTTACGTTAATTTTATTGAGTCCCTGTCCCCAATTCAATATTAGTTTTCTTGGGATTTCCGGCATGCTATCCTCTTTTTCTACTGTAAATACTGACGCAAAGTAATTGTTCAACATGTCCGCCATTTCCCCGTTGTCAATGACAATATCACCACTTTCAGTTTTTAAGGGGCCAACACTGCTCCTGACCACCCTCTTTTTCCTAATATAACTATAAAAGTTCTTCGTATTGGTTTTGATATCCCTTGCAAGTTTCTTTTCATACTCTCTTTTTGTAGCTCTTACTATCTGTTTTGTGACCCTTTGTTGATCTTTGTATCTTTCCCATTCGCCAGGATCTGTGCCATTTTTTGCCTTTTTGTATGCCCTTTCCTTATGTCTTATACTGTCCCTTACCTCTTTAGTTGTCCATGGCTGTTTTTTTTGGCAAGTAGAGTTCTTGCCCCTCGGGGTATAAACCGATTCTGTATCATGTTAAATGTTTCTTTAAACATTTCCCACTGATCATCAGTCGTTTTACCCATTAACAGATTTGCCCAGTTTACTGTGGACAGTCTCTGTCTCATCCCATTGAAGTCGGCCTTACCCAAGTCCAGAATCTTAGCAGTTGATTCACTTTTTTCCCTTTCAAACACTACATTGAACTCGATCATGTTATGATCGCTATTGGATAGATGTTCACGCACAGTTAAGCTGTTAACTAAATCTGGTTCATTACTCATTACTAAATCTAGTATGGCTTGCCCACTTGTTGCCTCTAGGACATACTGCTGTAGAAAACTATCCCGGACACACTCAAGAAATTCACTTCCTTTCTGACAGTTGCTAGTCTGCTTTTCCCAATCTATGTGAAGGTTAAAGTCCCCCTTTAAGACCACTATGCCTTTCTTACATGCTTGTCTAATCTCTGCATTTATACAATCTAGCACTTCAGAGCTGCTGCCAGGGGTCCTATACACAACTCCCACTATAGTCTTAGATCCTTTCCTATTTCTCAATTCAATCCATAAGGTCTCTGTTGGCTGCTTACCTCTCGTTATATCCTCCTTTATCATTGAAGTGATTTCATCTCTAATCACTAAGGCTACTCCTCCCCCTCTTCCATTTTCCCTATCTCTCCTGTAGATCTTATAACCCGGTATATTTAGTTCCTAATCCTGACCATCCTGCAGCCATGTCTCAGTAATAGCTATCATGTCATACCCTCCAATTTGAATTTGAACCTGTAGTTTATTTAATTTATTCCTTATACTCCGTGCATTTGTATACAGAACTCTTAGTTGGGCCACACACCCTAGCCTGACCTTCAGCTTTGATGCTGGGTTAATCGCTTTACACTTCTAGTTTTCACTTTATCTGTAGTGCCTAAAGTACACTTTCTTTCTGCTGCTCTACGCTTTTCCCTTTCACTTGTTCTTGAACAACTGTTTGTACTATTTGTATTGTAAATTTCCCCTGGGTCTTCCCCTCTCTTGCTGCTCTCAACTTTACTCCCTTCTGACCCCCCGCTCAAGTTCCCATCCCCCTGCCACTCTAGTTTAAACCTTCCCCAACAGTACTAGCAAACACCCCCGCGAGGACGTTGGAGGGGATGACGTAGCTGATCCCAGTGCGATAGAAGCTTTTGACCACTCCAGCTTCCCCTCTTTTACACTCCACAGCTTAAACTGAAGTTAGCTGGTCCATGACCTCCATCCTACCACATTTCTGATTGGGCAGGGTTTCCATTCAGCACTATTGTGCAAATGGTATCTATGCTAACGAACAGATAATGGGTGTGTTCAACAATAGGGGTAACAGCCTGGTTCTGCCCATGATTGTATTCCCCCCCCCCTTACTTCCAAACCTGGGAGGGTGGGGGGGGGAGCAGTTAAATTCTGGGTGATCTGACAATCCACTTTCAGATATTCCTCCCTCTCTGGTGGATTTAACTCAACTGCTCTCACATCAGAAAGTGCACTAGAGACCAACTAATCAAGAATGGCAAGAAAGTCACAGCCTTCGTTTCACTCAATGATTGCTTGAATTTCGTTGAGGAAAACAGTGATGTTCTGGTTGCCGGGTTTTGGCCGTAAGGAGCATTGACGATATTCCTGGTGTACGTTGACCCTGAAAGAAGGAGAGGCCAAGATCTTAAACTTTTCATTGTATTAACAAAGATTAAAAATAAAACAATATAAAATGGGGGTAAAAAAATTATATTGAAGTACAGAAATGAAGGAAATGGATGACTTTCTGTGCAGTATCAGAAAATTACAAATTATAGATATTAAATTAAAGAACCACACAACTTGAATGAATTTTAAGAATAATGAAACTGCATATCCAGGTGTTTACTTGTACTTCTTTCAATCTAGTACACTGTGTCCACTGCACACAATGCCGTCTCCTTTACACTGGGGAGACCAAGCGTAGACTGGGTGATCACTTTACTGAACACCTCCATTCGGTCCGCAAACATAACCCTGACCTTCCAGTCACTTGCCATTTTAATTCCCCATCACACTCCCACTCTGACCTCTCTGTCCTCGGCCTCTTACACTGTTCCAATGAAGCTCAACGGAAGCTCGAGGAACAGCACCTCATCTTTCAATTAGGCACTTTACAACCTTCCGGACTCAACATTGATTTCAGTAACTTCAGATCATAACCACTGCTCCCATTTTCTCGGTCAGCTGGTGCTGGTAATGGTGCCATTTACAGCCATTTACAGCTACTCCTGATCAATCTTTTGTTTCTTAACCTGTCCCACCACCCTCCTTGCCTTGCACCATCATCCCTTTTGTCATTTAATCACTCGTGTCCTCTACCCTATCATAGACCTTCCCTTATGTTCTTTCCTCCCCTCCGCCCCCCTCCCTAGCCCCCTTTCCCAAGCTCTGTACTTGTTCAAAAACTTTAACTCTTTTAACATCTTCCAGTTCTGACGAAAGATCTTTGACCTGAAACGTTAACTCTGTTTCTTTCTCCACAGGTGCTGCCTGATTGGCTGAGCTTCTCCAGCATTTTCTGTTTTTATTTCAGATTTCCAGTATTTTGCTTTTGGTAAAATTCATGAATTGACCATTGGAAATCCTATTTTCTTTCTTCTCTGCTGTTCTTTGCCAGCACACAAGCCAGGGCATCCAATATGATAGAAGTTACTGAGAGTGACTTTAATGCAACCCCAATCCTCGGTTTGGCAAATATTGGCATACAAGAACAAAAACACATCAGCTCAGAACAAAATGCATATTGCTCTTAACAGCCTATTAAAGGAACACCTGAAGCAATAAAGTGGGCAGCGTATCACGGGCTGATGGGCTGTTCCACATTAGCAAGCACTGGATAAGGTGATACCCACAGAGGCCTCGGACCTTCAAGAGCCCTGCAGCTACCTGATGACATGGTCACGCGTGTGGGCCCTGCACCGAACTGATGATATGCTCACACGTGTGGGCCCTGCACCTACTGGATTATATGCTCACACGTGTGGGCCCTGCACCTACCTGATGATATTGTCACACGTGTGGGCCCTGCACCTACCTGATGATATGGTCTACCATGTGGGCCCTGCACCTACCTGATGATATCATCACACGTGTGGGCCCTGCACCTACTGGATTATATGCTCACACGTGTGGGCCCTGCACCTACCTGATGATATTGTCACACGTGTGGGCCCTGCACCTACCTGATGATATGGTCTACCATGTGGGCCCTGCACCTACCTGATGATATCATCACACGTGTGGGCCCTGCACCTACTGGATTATATGCTCACACGTGTGGGCCCTGCACATACCTGATGATATGGTCATACATGTGGGCCCTGCACCTACCTGATGATATCATCACACGTGTGGGCCCTGCACCTACTGGATTATATGCTCACACGTGTGGGCCCTGCACCTACCTGATGATATCATCACACGTGTGGGCCCTGCACCTACCCGATGATATCATCACACGTGTGGGCCCTGCACCTACCTGATGATATGGTCACACGTGTGGGCCCTGCACCTACCGGATGATATGGTCACACGTGTGGGCCCTGCACCTACTGGATGATATCGTCACACGTGTGGGCCCTGCACCTACCGGATGATATGGTCATACATGTGGGCCCTGCATCTACCGGATCATATGCTCACACGTGTGGGCCCTGCACCTACTGGATGATATGGTCACACGTGTGGGCCCTGCACCTACCGGATGATATGGTCATACATGTGGGCCCTGCACCTACCGGATGATATCGTCACACGTGTGGGCCCTGCACCTACCGGATGATATGGTCATACATGTGGGCCCTGCACCTACCTGATGATATCGTCACACGTGTGGGCCCTGCACCTACCGGATGATATGGTCATATATGTGGGCCCTGCACCTACCTGATGATATCGTCACACGTGTGGGCCCTGCACCTACTGGATGATATGGTCATACATGTGGGCCCTGCACCTACCTGATGATATCATCACACGTGTGGGCCCTGCACCTACCCGATGATATCGTCACACGTGTGGGCCCTGCACCTACCTGATGATATCATCACACGTGTGGGCCCTGCACCTACTGGATTATATGCTCACACGTGTGGGCCCTGCACCTACCTGATGATATCATCACACGTGTGGGCCCTGCACCTACCTGATGATATCGTCACACGTGTGGGCCCTGCACCTACCGGATGATATGGTCATACATGTGGGCCCTGCACCTACCTGATGATATCATCACACGTGTGGGCCCTGCACCTACCCGATGATATCGTCACACGTGTGGGCCCTGCACCTACCTGATGATATCATCACACGTGTGGGCCCTGCACCTACCTGATGATATGGTCACACGTGTGGGCCCTGCACCTACCCGATGATATCGTCACACGTATGGGCCCTGCACCTACCTGATGATATGGTCACACGTATGGGCCCTGCACCTACCTGATGATATGGTCACACGTATGGGCCCTGCACCTACTGGATGATATGGTCACACGTGTGGGCCCTGCACCTACCGGATGATATGGTCACACGTGTGCAGAAGAACTTTGTGCAGCTATGTTTCTTGCTGACTTTGGTTTAAATTTCCTGCCGATTTTTGACAGCAAACATGAAAAGCAAACGTGCACTGGGAAATACTGAATGTCAACCGGTTAACTCAGGCAGTTGGCCTGTGTCCAGTCACCAATCTCTGGTGTTGATTGAAACGTGACAATGTTAGTCAATATCCCACACCCTTATCACAGCATTTGTAAGGAACCAGTGATAGCATTATTGTAGAATGATACAATCTTACAGCACAGAAGCAGGCCTTTCGGCCTATCATGCCTGTGCCGGCTCTTTGAAAGAGCTATCCAATTAATCCCACTCCCCCGCAATTTTTTTTCCATTCCAAGTATTTATCCAATTCCCTTTTGAAAGTTACTATTGAATCTGCTTCCACCATCCTTTCAGGCTGTGCGTTCCAGCTGCGTAAAAAATACTCTGCTCATTTCCCCTCTGAATCTTTTGCCAATTATCTTAAATCTGTGTCCTTTGGTTACTGGCCCTCCTGACAGTGGAAACAGTAGAAGGGAGGAAGCAAGTTATTGAAGCAGTAATACAATGTAGTTTTTCTTTTTTGGGGGGGGGGGGGATAAGTTTCCTTAACAAATACCTTGACCAAATGAATAAGAAAACCACTGATATTTGACAATACTAATTCCCACAGGACACAATTGTCACAGTGACACCATGCTTGTGCTGCCCTCTTCAGGACAGATTGTAACATTGCAAGCATGGCTTTCTTTTAATTGAAAATGGGCGTAGCCCCCGCGTTTCCCAAACTATTTTGGCACCTGCCCCACAGTAGTAAAGACGAGCACTCTAAACGTAAACATTAGATATTTGTTGATAACTTCCAAAACCATAAAACAAAGTTCAATAAATCACAAGTATAAAAATAAAACTTGCTGTTTTCCTAATGGCACTGGCTTCTACCTTACAGGTCTTTACTGTGAAGCAGCGTTTCCCAAACTGTGGGGCACGGCCCCCCCCCAGCGCGAAGAGGTCGGAAAAATAAAATGTCTTCAGAAAAAATGATGTTGGGATGTGTCCCAAAGTGAACGTTTTTGCCGTGCTCCCTATGCCCTACACGTGGAGCGGTTTGGGACACTGCCTTAGATTGCAATGATCCATTCATATGACCGGAGAAGTCCCACAAAATGCCAATGACGTCGCTCCAGCAAATGATCAATGGGCTGTGTGTGTGGGACACCTCAACATCGTTTTTTCTGAAGATATTTTATCTTTCCGACCTCTTCGCGTTCCCCCCCCCCGCCCCCAAATTTGGAACCTCCCGGGGGGGCAGTTTGGGAAACGCTGGTGTAGCTCACTGCACTTATCACTCCACCCTTTTAAAGATAATTTGGGAGTAAAAGAAAAATTGAAATAGATCCTGGCTCCAAATTATCTTCCACAAACCAAAATCTGTGATGAGCAGAAATTGAGCTAAACCTTGTTAAGTGATTGCAAATGTATTTTTAAAGTCATACAATTGTTAAATGTTAGGATCTTTTGCTGAGATATTTCTTTCAACACCAACAACTTCCCCAGTAAGCAAACCATCACTTCCTATAAACTGGAGTGTAATTTTTTGTATGTACAACATACAGTAATGTAGAGAGCCCAGGGGCCGAAGAGAAGACCTCACCACTGTAGTTAGCTCTCTGGATATGTCCCTGCCTCCACCTAAAACAACAACTTGCATTTATACAGCACCTTTAATGTAGTAAAACATCCCAAGGCACTTCACAGGAGCATAAGCAGACAGTTCTAGATTTCACAAAGAACACTCTATCAGATAGTGGCGTAGGATATAAACTACAGAACAGGTCTATTAAAATTAGATAACGAGTAGCAAAGGCCATTCAGCAGTTTTCACTATTTGTAAGAACATAAGAAATTGGAGCAGGAGTATGCCATACGGCCCCTCAAGCCTGCTCCGCTATTCAATCAGATCATGGCTGATCTTCTACCTCAACTCCACTTTCCCGCCCTATCCCCATATCCCTTGACACCCATAGTGTCCAAAAATCTATCAATCTCAGTCTTGAATATATTCAACGACTGAGCATCCACAGCCCTCTGGGGTAGAGAATTCCAAAGATTCACAACACTTTGAGTGAAGAAATTTTTCCTCATCTCAATCCTAAATGGCTGACGTTTTATTTTGACACCATGACCCCTATTTCTAGACTCTCCATGGGAAACAGCCTCTGAGCATCTACCCTGTCAAGCCCTCTAAGAATTTTACATATTTCAATGAGATCACCTCTCATTCTTCTAAACTCCAGAGAATATAGGCCCATTCTACTCAATCTCTCATAGGACAACCCTCTCATCGCAGGAATCAATCTAACGAACCTTTGTTCCCCCATCTCGAAGGCAAGTATATCCTTCCTTAGGTAAGGAGACAAAAACTGTACACAGTACTCCAGGTGTGGTCTCACCAGAGCCCTATATATTTGCAGAAAGACCTCCTTACTCTTATACTCCAACCCCCTTGCAATTAAGGCTAACATACCATTTGCCTTTCTAATTGATGTACATACATGTTAACTTTCTGTGATTCTTATACAAGGATACCCAAATCCCTCTGACTACCAACATTTCATAGTCCCTCACCTTTTAAAAAATATTCTGCTTTTCTAATCTTCCTACCAATGTGGATAATTTCACATTTCCCCACATTATACTCCATCTGCCACCTTCTCGCCTGCTCACTTAACCTTTTATATCCCATTGCAGCCTCTTTGCATCCTCCTCACAGCTTACTTTCCAATCTAGCTTTGTATCATCAGCAAACTTGGATACATTACCCTCGGTCCCCTCATCTAAGTCATTGATATAGATTGTAAACAGCTGAGGTCCAAACTCTGATCCTTGCGGCACCCCACTAGTTACAACCTGCCAACACGAAAATGACCCGTTTATTCCTACTTTCTGTTTTCTGTCCATTAACCAATCCTCAATCCATGCTAATATATTACCCCCAATCTCATGAGCCCGAATCTTGTGTAACAACCTTTTGTATGGCACCTTATCAAATGGTATTTGAAAATCTAAGTGTTCTACATTCTACATATACTGAACTTTTAACATTTGTTCCTTTTTGGATACAAAAAATAATAAATATGACGTTTCACTAACCCTACTGATACTAAACCTGAACAGACTGCTGCCTGGTAATCCTTTACATCTATATTCGGATGTCCCATAGAATCTCGATGTGTCACCTCCAGACAATTATAGTAGTACAATGATATGAGAGGAACTGGGAGCATGGCCCCTGAGTTTAGTGCCTGGTACCCTTTAAAGTTCGACCAGGAACAAAGGAAATATAAAATGTGTCTTTCAAAATCGAATAAAAGTGCCTATCAAATAGAAGAGGATGTCTGCAGACCAAGGCCTTCCACCTGAAGTCTTGACAGATTCCATCCACTGGCTGCTTGATACAAATTTATTTGTCACCTCATTGTAAAAACCCCTTCCACCTTAATGGACCACTCACGGAACAAAGCAAGCTGTTGCACCAAATAGTTCTCAATTGAAGGACATCTACTCTTAACCAGTTTTGCAAGCAAAATGTTCAATTTAATATGAAAGCCATAGCTCTCATTTGCAATGATTTCTATATTTCAAACTGAATACTGACAGGCAAAAAGCAAAATTTAAAATCACCGCTAGTTTTCTATATTCCAACAGTGATCACACTTCAAAGGTACTTCATTGGCTGTAAAACACTTTGGGAGGCCCTGAGATCATGAAAGGTGCTATATTAATGCATGTTCTTCCTTTCTGTACATATAGATATTAAACTTACGATTAGAATTGAGACTGAGTCCCTAATCATCACAACTACTGCATTTAATATATCCCATTCTATTATTTAAGAAGTAATAGTTTTAATGTTGTTCTTTTATCGCAATACCATATTTGTTTAAAAACTGCTGTAAAATATTGCAGTCATGCAGTATATTTAGTACAACAGCAATGATATAACTAATGCCATAGATTATTTAAAATGGGTTCAATTACTCACAATTGCCTGCCACATTTCCTACATTACAACTGTGACCACACTTTAAAAGTACTTCATTGGCCATAAAGCACTTTGGGACGTCCTAAGGTCGTGAAAGGTGCTATATAAATGCAAGTTCTTCCTTTTATTTCTTCATTACTAAGTTGTAGAAATCCATTAAACCCACTAACCATTTTCTACCTTTAATACTAGTATCGCACATGTTACAAATTACAATGAATGTAGGTTTAATAGCACTCGCAAACAATTTTTACGCACTCATGTTAGTGCCTCATGTTAGTGGAATTGCAATTTTGGGAACAGTTGCTGTACAGCAGGGGAGGAATAACTGACGGATCCATGGAAAATGTGGAGGATTGTCCTATCCAAAGAATATCCTGTGCTGACAAAAAGACAATCCAAAAGTAGTGACAGTATGGATTTTCTTTGGCTCAATGGAGAGATTCTCACTGGTGTATGCTATCAATTGCATACAGACTCAGTCAGTCATTCTTTGTAATTGCACCTGTTTTACATGTTACTATGAAGGTCATAACTTCTATAATCCTGGTGCATTCCCTGCTCCAGTGGTTGATTTATACAGGGCGATCTCCATCAACCACACCGGAGGTCATTGATCCATGACTAATGAAGCTGCCTTAATACCTACTTTACTAAAGCAGAGAGCAGACAGCTGCTTAACAAAGGCTTTATGTCCTAACTGGTTTCCAAAGGATATATTATGTCACTTACTGCATGTTTACTGAGAGGATGAGTATTTTGAAAATGATGCATTTAGGGATTGGGGGCGAGGGAGATAAGTGAGTCGAATGCAATAAAGGATAGGGTGCAGTCAGCAGAGTTCAGGATAAGTCGGAGTTTGTGTAAGAGGAAACTCAGGAGGCTGACGAGGAGAGCATTGGAGAAATAGATCGTGGAGGTGACAACAGCATGGATGAGTGGTGGTGGGGTGAAGTAGGAATGGAGGTGGGCGATATCGTCAAAGTGGAAATAGGTGGTCTTGGTGATGGACTGGATGTGCTCAGGGTCAATCAGAACACCAAGAATGTTGAGTTTAGTCTGAGTGGGCAGCTGGGGCGAGGAAGTGGGGGATGGAATTCAAGGACATGTGTTAAAGTCAGAGTTTCTGCTGAGAACAAAATAGGATGATTTAGTTTTGTCAGTGCTTGTTTCTGTGTAACATCCACAAATACCATTTTTTTTTAAGAGGGAAATTGGATATTGTATTGTTTGCCTGAAGCAGGTCATTCCTCATGAGAGACTGGACATTCCAGCAGCAATAGGAGATGGTTGTGCAAAAATGGATTTTGCAGAATTGGGCCAGTGTCCCTTCAATAAGAACTTAGTGGCAGCATTTCCGTCTCTGGGTCAGAAGGTGTAGGGTTCGTATCCTGGTGAGTGGGGACTGGAGCTCTGGATTCTGGGTTGACATCCAGCGGGTTACTCGCACCCAGTAGGTATGGGCACTTCTCCCCCCCACCTCATCGTAAAGCTGTGGGAGCCTGTAAAAACCTCCTACCATATAGGACTAACCACCCCATCAGCTGGTGTAAAGATGGTTGCGGCCATGGAAGGAGCGTTCACATCGCAGCCTGTCAGACTGTTAATCAGCCCGCGAATCCTTCCACTACTTCACATCATTCTCCAAGGGAAGAGTGTGAAGTATTGACAACAACTTTCATCCTGTTGATGATTAATATAATAAAAAAAAGCCTAATCACTCCTCAGAGTTACTGTACTGTGTTTATAAAATGACACGTAAATTAACAAATTTTGTTCAAAGTATTTACATCTATTGATCTAATCAATCATTATGTGGTTGAGGCACCAGAATTTGTCTCTGTATCCTTGGACTGAGGGGACGACAAAATGAACCAGGGTTCCCATTCGTGAACATGACCCCTGACCCCTGCTGGAAAATAGATGTGTGTTAATTAGGTGAGGACAGGCTTTTTTTTATTCGTTCATGCGATGTGGGTGTCACTGGCAAGGCCAGCATTTATTGCCACTTGTTACTTGCCACTTAACAGTCCAAGCCTCGATGTTGTCCAGGCCTTGCTGCATGCGGGCATGGACTGCTTCATTATCTGAGGGTTGTGAATGGAACTGAACACTGTGCAATCATCAGCGAACATCCCCATTTCTGACCTTATGATGGAGGGAAGATCATTGATGAAGCAGCTGAAGATGGTTGAGCCTAGGAAACTGCCCCGAGGAGCTCCTGCAGCAATGTCCTGGGGCTGAGATCATTGGCCTCCAACAACCACATCCATCTTCCTTTGTGCTAGGTATGACTCCAGCCACTGGAGAGTTTTCCCCCTGATTCCCATTGACTTCAATTTTACTCGGGCTCCTTGGTGCCACACTCGGTCAAATGCTGCCTTGATGTCAAGGGCAGTCACTCTCACCTCACCTCTGGAATTCAGCTCTTTTGTCCATATTTGGACCAAGGCTGTAATGAGGTCTGGAGCCGAGTGATCCTGGTGGAATCCAAACTGAGCATCGGTGAGCAGATTATTGGTGAGTAAGTGCCGCTTGATAGCACTGTCGACGACACCTTCCATCACTTTGCTGATGATTGAGAGTAGACTGATGGGGCGGTAATTGGCCGGATTGGATTTGTCCTGCTTTTTGTGGACAGGACATACCTGGGCAATTTTCCACATTGTCGGGTAGATGCCAGTGTTATAGCTGTGCTGGAACAGTTTGGCTAGAGACGCGGCTTGTTCTGGAGCACAAGTCTTCAGCAGTACAGCTGGGATGTTATTGGGGCCCATAGCCTTTGCTGTTTCCAGTGCAGTCAGCTGTTTCTTGATATCACATGGAATGAATCGAATTGGCTTAAGACTGGCTTCTGTGATGGCGGGGATATCGGGAGGAGGCCGAGATGAATCATCTACTCGGCACTTTTGGCTGAAGATGGTTGCAAACGCTTCAGCCTTGTCTTTTGCAATCATGTGCTGGACTCCGCCATCATTGAGGATGGGGATGTTTGCAGAGCCTCCTCCTCCCGTTGGTTGTTTAATTGTCCACCACCATTCACGACTGGATGTGGCAGGACTGCAGAGCTTTGATTTGATCCGTTGGTTGTGGAATCGCTTAGCTCTGTCTATAGCATGTTGCTTCCGCTGTTTAGCATGTATGTAGTCCTGAGTTGTAGCTTCACCAGGTTGGCACCTCATTTTTAGGTATGCTTGGTGCTGCTCCTGGCATGCTCTTCTACACTCCTCATTGAACCAGGGTTGATTCCCTGGCTTGTTGGTAATGGTAGAGTGAGGAATATGCTGGGCTATGAAGTTACAGATTTTGCTGGAATACATTTCTGCTGCTGCTGATGGCCCACAGTGCCTCATGGATGCCCAGTTTTGAGCTGCTAGAACTGTTTTGAATCCATCCCATTTAGCATGGTGGTAGTGCCGTGGATGGTATCCTCAGTGTGAAGATGGGACGTCGTCTCCACGTGGACTGTGCAGTGGTCACTCCCACCAATACTGTCAAGAACAGATGCATCTGCGACAGGTAGATTGGCGAGATCGAGGTCAAGTAGGTTTTTGTAGGAAAAACAGAAATGCAGAGTATTTTTTAAATGGGGCTAGATTGGAAAATGTTGATGTTCAAAGGGACCTGGGTGTCCTTGTACATGAGTCACTGAAAGCTGACATGCAGGTGCAGCAAGCAATGAGGAAGGCAAATGGTATGTTGGCCTTTATTTCAAGAGGATTTGAGTACAGGAGTAAAGATGTCGTACTGCAATTATATAGGGCCTTGGTGAGACCGCACTTAGAGTATTGTGTACAATTCTGGTCTCCTTACCTAAGAAAGGATATACTTGCCAAAGAGGGAGTGCAACGAAGGTTCACCAGACTGATTCCTGGGATGGCGGGATTGTCATATGAGGAGAGTTGGGTTGACTAGGCCTGTATTCTCTAGAGTTTAGAAGATCTCATTGAAACATACAAAATTCTTACAGAGCTCGACAGGATAGATGCAGGGAGGATGTTTCCCCTGGCTGGGGAGTCTAGAACCAGGGGTCACAGTCTCAGAATAAGGGGTAGGCCATTTAGGACTGAGATGAGGAGAAATGTCTTCACTCAGAGGGTGGTGAATCTTTTGAATTCTCTACCCCAGAGGGCTGTGGAGACTCAGTCAGTGAGTACATTCATAACAGAGAGCGATAGATTTCTACATATTAAAGGCATCAAGGGATATGGGAATGGTACAGGAAAATGATGTTGAGGTAGAAGATCAGCCATGATCTTGTTGAATGGCAGATCAGGCTTCAGGGGCCGGATGGCCTACTCCTGCTCCTATTTCTTATGTTCTTCCCTCATCTTGGTTCGCTCACCACCTGCCGCCAGCCCAATCTGGCAGTTATGTCTTTCAGGACTCGGCCAGCTGTGGTGCTAGCAAGCCACTCTTGGTGATGGACATTGAAGTCCCCTACCCAGAGTACATTCTGTGTCCTTGCTACCCTCCAAGGGCTTCCTCCAAGTAGTGCTCAACATGGAGGAGGACTGATTCATCAGCTGAGGGAGGGCGGTAGGTGGTAATTAGCAGAAAGTTTCCTTGCCCATGTTTGACCTGATGCCATGAGATTTCATGGGGTCCAGAGTTTAAGATTCTCAAAATTCACAGATCTCCCAAAACTCGGAGAAAAACCCTAAAGAAATTCACCTTTTCCCTGAGTATGGAAAACTTTGGCCATTGACTAAAATCCTAAGATGGAAGGATAGGTGAGAGGTCACCAGACGAATTCAACAACACACACAGTGGAATGTGGGAGAATTACTGCTTCAGACATGTCTCTGTTTTAATGCAAAACCTACAGCAGGTGGTCAACACTCACTGCCATTAAAAGAGGCAACTGCTCCAGACATGGTGGGGCCATGTCTTTGTTTTAAAGCAAAACCGATCAACACCTAGGACTTGGATACAAAAGGAAGCCTTGTGTGACAAGCTCTAAAAATCGGAATTAACAATGACCCATCGAGAGAAGCAATTGCAACATGATGAGGGACCATCAAAAAGCCATCAAAGATTCTTAAGGACTTTGTAAGAACTGTTTAAACAGACATGAAGTGTTTTTTTATAAAGTGATGAAGACCATTGTAAGAGAGGGATATAGAAGTGGAAACTCGAAACCTCTCTTGCTCTCTCTCTCTCGTTCTTGCTGGCGCTTGTGTTCTGCTTCTCTTGTTCTGCCTGTCTCTGGAAGGAAAAGCAGCTTCCGGCAAAACCAACGAACCCTACATGAGAGAATCGGTCAGCCAGACCTGCAAGGGCAAAGAATTGTTCAACAGCTCGGGAGGTGACAGTGCAACAAGGCGAGGGGGCAACAGAGAGAAGGTCAGCAGCTCTAGGAGCAGGCCGACACACAAGAAGAAACCAGAGCAACAGCCCCAGTGACCATCAGACACCTCGCGGCAACAAGGGCCTTACAAAACAACCAACCAAATATTAGCACCAACCAACCGGGTAATATTGGACCACCGCGACCAAAGAAAACCAACTCGGGAGAAAACCGAAGATCCGCAAAGTTTCCACTCTACAATCTATTTCTGACTTACCTCTGGGTGAATTACTGTCAAAGATTCGTTTGGTGAGCATTATCTCTGGTCCTTTAGAGTCCAACTTAGCTAGTATAGTGGGATTGGGAGGGGTGAGGTATCTTTCTACTGTAATTTCCCTCGTGTGTACTGAAGTGTTCCCCATTTTATTAGAGTGTTAAGATTGTTGTGTTGTATTTTCTCTCTTGCATAAAGATCAAAGTTTCTTGCACCAAAACCAGTTGTCTGTTGCACTTTGTCACAACCCCCAAATAAGTCCAAAGTCTAGAACCCAGGGAGTGGGAGCGATTCGGACCGCTCAGAAGTCAGAGGTGAAGCTGACACACACCACCACCCCCTACAGAGTCAATGTTGAGGCTGCTCCCTCCTGACTGTATATCACTGTACCACCACCTCTGGTCAGTCTGTCCTGCCGGTAGGACAGGACATACCCAGGGATGGTGATGGAAGAGTCTGGGACGTTGGCTGAAAGGTATGATTCTGTGAGTATGGCCACATCAGGCTGTTGCTCAACTAGTGTATAGGACAGCTCTCCCAATTTTGGCAGAAGTCCCCAGATCTTAGTGAGGAGGAATTCGCAGGGTTGACTGGGCTTGGTTTGCCTTTGTCATGTCCGGTGCTGGGTGGTCCATCCAGGTACTAGTTTCTTTTATTCCAGATTTTATTTAATTAATTGAATTTAAATTCCCCAACTGCCGTGGCGGGATTTGAACTCATGACTCCAGGTTATTAGTCCAGACCTCTGGATTACTAGTCTAGTAAAATAACTACTATGCTACCGTACCCCAGGGTGGGGACATAACGAGGGTTTGAGGAAAAAAACCTAGAACTGCATTGAAAAACCTATGATTCACGGCTCATGGCGGATCAGGAATCTGTATCCGTGCAGTGTTACAAGATATTTCTTCTCCAAGGCAATCGAGGTATCGTTAGCATGAGTTTCTTGTTCACTTCATGCCTGGTAATAACTATAGTATTCCGTTATCCACAAATTCCTGGATGTGGCTTTAATATGGTTAAGACCAGCTTGAGGGTGGGGTGGGTCAGGAGCCAGGGTCTGTTCATGAGGAGAATTCAAATATAGCGTAGGATTCAAATCGGAGTTTGGGCATAACAATAAAGTGGGCGTCCAGCCTCTAATCTGAATAGCATGACCAAAGTAAATATCGATTGCAATCAAAATGGTTAACTTATAAATGAATTTAACAGGGTAACACAAGATTGTGTGAATGTCACATTTTGGTGCTGTCATGTTTGTGTATATTTTTAAAGGTCATAGTTTAACTGGGGCTAAACTGGGGCTAAGATATTGGTGCCTGTTATGGCCCACAATGATACAAAAACGCAAGTAAACATTACCCTCCAGATAGAAAGCTTAGGGGCGGCTGTAAATTTTGACCACAAAAGCATTAAGCATACTTAAACGTGCCATCAGGAACACTAGATGGAGGCAGGGCCATTTAGAACTGACAGGCTTATTGAAGGATAGATGAGCGATCGAAAGCCTTAGTGTTTTCTCACTTTCAAGCTGGGGAATCTGTAAGAATATTGGCTGTAAGTATATCTGTAAGAATAGGGAAAAATTAGCATCTTTTTCTTAAAGCTGCTAACCATCATGCTCTGCAGGCTGTGCTGCTTATTTTGCTGAATTGTAAACTGTTATCCTTTGACTAATGACTGACCCTCATCATCCTCATTGTGAGGCAAGACAGCTACGTGATAAAAGAGGAACAATGACCCGAAAAGCAGAACAATAATCCAAAGATAGCGTGTGGTCCAAAGATAGAGTGCGGTCAAACAAACTGGCCACCTTGCATAACAACCTTGCAAAGGTTCTTGTGGTTAAATAATCAATGTTAAAACAAGCTGACCATCTTGAATTCTTTGAAGAACAACTTCATTAATCTCTAAGGGTCCTATGAATATTGTTCCATATACGGTGTGAGTTTCCTGCCAGGGAGGACAAAAAAAAACAACGTCTTTTCAGCTCAGGGCAGAGTAATCAGCGAAGACCACCCAACTGTCAAGAGAACACTTAGTTGTCTGAAGACGAGACCACTGTCAGAAGAACACCTAACTATCAGAATACTTCCTCGCTGTCGGAAAACTTAAAACGACCACGTCTACAACTTAATTACGACCTCTGCCCAGAGATCAAACGGGGTAATATTGTTTTGATCTTTGTTGTCTAAATATTTGCTATCTTTACATGTTTGATTTGACTATTAATTTATGACATATTGATTATCAATCAGTGTCACCTCCAAATCTGTAACAATTTGGCTAGTCAGGCAGGAGGTGACTAATCAGTGTTTCGTGTTGACATAAAATCAAACACCTAAAGGAAAAAAATGTTTCAAAATTGACAGACATAATTTGATGACAAAAGATGCGAATTGTTCAAATTCCTGAAGTGAGGCTTAGTATAAGTGATCAAGACAAGTGTCCACGAAATGTTAGAAAAGAAACTGAAAAATGAACTAAAGAGGTCCGAGGAACCTTTAGAATTAATCTCCAAAATTATGGAGAAGGGTGACAGCCATAGAATGGGTCGAGGATCAAATTCGAAATAAAAAGATGAAGGTGAGAGTTGGCAAAAGGACCTTTATGCGGGCAGCCAACTTGTGTGCATTTAAGAGCGAGGAACGTATTAAACAGTTAAAAGAGTAAAATAGGAATCAATTAGACGCAACTAAGAGACAGGCAGGTAAAAAAGTCAGGGGAATTAAGAGACAGTCAGATGAAAACATGAGGTTGAAAGAACGTCTGACTGATGTCTTGACTATGCTGGAGAGTTCGCAGTTGGTGGCTAAAACTGCGACAGCACGAAAATATTACAAGAGAGAGATAGACATACAGAGAAAAATGGGAGATCAGAGCCCGAACTCGTCGACTGTAAAAGGGCTTTAAGGGAGATTATGGGCATGATTTTAACTAAGAGGTGGGTTCTCAACGGGGAGAGGGCGGTCAATAATCGGATGGGAAACCTAGAGAAAAAAATCGTGCTGTTTCCTATGCGATCGCGACTCAATTGGAGCCAAATAACTCAGTTTCCGGGTTCACGTCCTCAAGCTGCGCAGCGGGTGGACTGTGCACCCGTATATCACATTTAATGCCCACTATTTAAAGGGCCACTCCAGCAATGCATTTTGAAGGAGAAAGGAGGAATAAATAATTGGGGAACATCGTAAAATGAAGCCAGCACCCAGATTCACTGACGCCGTCCCTGGGGACATTGCTGGGTGCAGTAAGAAGCAAGAGGGAGGTGCTGTACCCAGCAGACTGCAGCAAGAAACCTGGTCATGTCACCAAGAAGGCGTGGCTGGAGGTGGCAGACGAGGTGAGCAGCAGGAGCACAGTGCCCTGGTCGTGGCTTCAATGCAGAAAGAGGTTTAATGACCTAACCAGGTCAGGAAAAGTGAGTACAGTTACTGATTGACCTGCATTCTGTAGTGAACATTACACCCCCCTCACACTGCCCTGTGAAGCCTACTCCATCACATCACTCCTCATACCACTTAAGGCTCATTCTCGACTCACCTTCACTTTCTGTGCACTTCTTCACCCCCCCAACCACTCCCCCCATTTGTGCACCCACCTCTCCCACTCACCCCAATCCTGATCCAATGTGATCAATCTGTCTGATAATCACTCTCTGATGCATCTGCTTCATTGTCGTCCTGACCCAAAGCAATGCATCCATCGGGTGACCACATCACCCTCACTCACTCACACGTCTGTACTTTCTCCCCTTGTAGGAGAAGAGAGTGCAAAATGCAGGGGAAAGGGTGAGGACTGGAGGGGGGCATCCACAAATCGTGGCCCTCACAGAGTCAGAGGAGGAGACCTTGAATATAAGCCGGACAGTGGAGTGCCTGGCCATTGGGGATGCCGAGACTGGCATCTCGCAAACGTCTGGTGACAGGACTTTAACATCCCTCACACACAACATGAATTGACATTATCAATGATTGATCCATTGCACTCCTCAGTATGCTCATCGCAACATTACTTCTGTGATAATTATTAATATTGCTGTATGTTCTCTTCCAGGGGCATCACGGGCTGAAGACATGGTCAAGGGCGATTCTTCAAAGGAGCTCCCTGCCTCTGAGGACACACCGTCACATCTCAGTGAGCCATCCACCAGCACAGATACTCACACCTCGGTGGGTCCTATTAGACAGGCAGTTGGGTTGTCACCTGGTGAATCACCACACACAAGTGAGCACGAGCAGACACTGGTGACAGAGGCAACGGTGGAGAGTCCACGTCGGTGGGAGCACTCCTCTCCAGGCTCTGCTCAGCTTGGTACAGATGCTGAACCCAGGGGGCCATCCTTGAGAAGGAGATTGATAAAGGTACAGGAGCAACTTTGCGAGGGAGTGGAAAACGTGCCATGCACACTCACCACAATAATGGAGAGGATGGAGGAGTCCAACTCCATCGCTGGTGGGTTGGTGGTGCAGGTAAGTGCGGGAATGTCTGCGATGGAGAGATGGCAGCCTCCATTGTCTTCAAGCACAGCTCATAAATGAGTCCATTCAGGTCCTGGCATCGGCCGTGTAGACTCAAGGCGAACTATGTTCTGCTGCCTTAGACAAGCAGACAGATACATTAGCACTGGCCTTACAAGACATCACACATGTCCTCCAAACTGTTGTCTAGCATAGTGGCAGGAGTGATCACCAAGAGTATGTACAAGGGTGTCTGACAGACTGTCATGCTTTTCATTTCTATTTGGTTTAAGTTAACATCACATTAAATGTTATGATTCTCACCACCACTGCCATGTCTTGCCCATTCTTGAGTTCCTTTTGTGAAAGCGCCCTTACATGTGGTTGCTCATGAAAGTTGAGTTGATGCCACCCATTGGGTACATTTGCAATGGGTGTATGTGTCGTTGTATGACTGTTTTGTGCAACCTGAGCGGTGGGGGGTGGGGGGTGGCGTTGTTGTGGTTGGGGTGGTCATTACAGGTGGTCTGAGTACTTGGCTGTAGTCACTTTGCAGATCTCCCTATGAGAATCTATCAAGTGACTCCCTGGCATCACGAGCAGCCAGATGAGACGCTGCTTCGCCGATGATTCACCCATCGTCGTCCTCCTCATTCTTCTCCTCCTCCTCGTCTTCATCTTCATTGTTGATGGTAGGTGTGGCTGTTTATGGACCGCAGGATATCTCATCCACCGGTAATCCTCTCTGTTGAGTGATGTTGTGCAAGACACAGCACACAATTATTATTCTACACACCCTCACCAGTGAGTACTGAAGGGCCCCTCCAGATCGATTCAGGCACTGGAAGCACGTCTTCAGCAATCCTATGGCTTGTTCAATGACTGACCTGGTGGTGATGTTGAGAATCCCTACGTGGTCAGTTTTCAGTAAAATATTAAAATGTCTACGTGGCAAAGAAGCAGAATGCAAAATGGTTAGAAAGGGTTAATTAGTTAGTAACTGAGATTGGTACAGGTGGCCTGGCCTCCTGCTGGGCCATATGTTTGCGTAGTCAGCAGGTTTGCATGGTCTTAGCAATGTAGAGTCTTTGATGTGATTCAAGGACTGGTCTGAATGTCTCCATGTTTATGGCAGATCAATATAGGTAACGAGCTTAGCCAAAGTTGAAAGACATTCCAGGTTGGGAGATAAGGAACAGAAGGAACAGGGAAGAACATTCCAAGTTGGAAGGTGAGGAAGTATCCCCTTTGATGTCTAACAGCAGCATGATCAGCACATGGACGATTTATGATTGGCCAGAAATAATGTAACCTCGCATGGCAACCTATGCCCGGCTTATGATTGGTGTTGACCCTCGTTAAGTATGTTCCAACCCTATTGATTTGTATAAAAACGTGTGGATTTCTGTATGTTTCTTGTTCTTGCTCTGCCAGCATAGAGGGACTCTATCAGGAGTCCAAATCAATGCTGCAGACTAAGAACCCTGCTATTAAAGTTGTGAACTTTAAAATGTATTCGACTTCAGTTATTACTGAACCAGACTGAGGGGAAAGAATCCGGATCGTCAATGTGACTGTCATTGTACCGCTTCTGTGCCTTGCTGGTGGGGTTCCTCACAGATGTCACGAGCCACGTCCGCAGGGGGTATCCCTTGTCTCCAAGGAACCATCCCTTAAGTCTGCCTTGTGCATGGAAGAGGGCCGGGATGTTGGATTCACACAGAATGAAGGAATCATGGCAGCTGCCCAGGAATTTGGCACACACCTGCAGAAACCTCCTCCAGTGGTCACAAAGCAGTTGCACATTGATGGAGTGATATCCCTTTCGGTTGATGAACATTCCTGGTTCATGTGCAGGTCCTTGGATTGCTAAGTGTGTGCAATCAATTATACCCTGTACCCATGGGAAGCCAGCCAGAGAGTGGAAACCCACTGACCTCCGTAATTCCCCTCTCTGCTCTTTTGCAGATCCCTGTGGCGCACCTATGTCTTGTGGAGCTGCAACTTCCAGAATTGCACGCCCTTCCTGCTATGGATGCTGATGTGCCTCCCCCTCAGATGTACTGCTGAGTACATCCATTGTGCCCCCCATCCTGATGGTGTTGGTTTGAGGGGATCCAAAATGCAGGTAAATATATCTGAACAGAAGAATTCTGAGTGTGAACAAAGAAATCTGAGTTTGAACACTAAGAACTCCCAGTCAAAGGTTTGTCTGAGAGAACCACTTGCCCTACTGCAAAAACTCACCTTTTATTCCCATTTGTCAATCACTGGTTTAAATCTCCAAACGGCTGCCGGCTGCAACTCGCCTCCGTTTCCATGGCGTTTTTCAGAGGCCACGGGAGACACGTTCAGACAGAGTTAAAACCGTTTGTCTGCCTCAATCCCCACAAATTTAATAATTTAAGAACTGCAACGATCTTAATTCCCCCTTTAAATGTCATCCTGTCGGTTTTAATTGCCGGCGGGAAGTCCAGGATTCTGAAATGCGCACGCACCCAGGTGGATCTGGGTGAAACTCATTTTTCAGCGCTTTGGAGCAACGACTTGATCCCGCTCCCAACTTTTAAAATTTTTACTGCCCCCCCCCCCCACCCCCGCCTCTAACCCACCTGTTCTTCGGGGTTCAAATCATGCCCTATGTGTCCACCCATGAATTCGGTGGACCACACACGGTGTAAGTTAATGATTCAGGAGCTACAGAGCAAACTGAGTCAACAAGGGGCTGTGATGGCTGCTGTAACACGAGGAGTCATGGAAGGAACAGAAGGTCGTAACGACAGGTGTTTCTGATGTCAAAGAATGGGTCATTACAACTTAGACTGGCGGAGTAACGTAGTGTCCCCCTGGCAGACAAGCAATGAGGGAAATCGGACTATGAGTCTCCAAAAACCAGGAGGGATGGAACAAAAATTAGATAAATTAATAATGCTCCTGACTAACCAACAACTGAAACAGATACAACCGTTCCAAGAACAGTTGAGAGTTAAGAGAGATAGTATACATACAATGACCCAAGCGGGTGGTGATGGAGATGAGGTAGACGGGGAAGGGTTGGCAGAAGAGGCAGAGAACTATCACTCCCCAGACAACACAATGATGAGCCGATGATGAGAATAAAGTAGATTGTGAAGGCTTAGATGGGGACCGCAAAATGGAAGTCGCAGTAGTCAAAGAATCATTTAAGCAAACCGAAAGCGTGTTACAGAGTAAAAGACCAGAAAGGAGAGAGGCAGTCTTAGAGGTTCTAGAAAGTGAACCGAGCTCCCGGCTGGTTCCCTTTCCATCCACTATACCCCACCCTTCCAGCAAAGGAGGAGAAGGAGAAATCTTTTAAACAGGAGAGTCGATACAAGCCTGATAAATGGTCTTTCCCACATGAGATTTTAAATCGTTACAATATTGAGTTAAGTAGGAAACATCAGAGATGGAAAATTCAGATGAGAGATAAAGGATAAATGATTTAAAACAGGGGGAAAAGGGAAGAATCAGTCTCTCCTACTGTTACAAGCTGCTGGATTTTTCTTTAGTGTTTAGTGTAGTGTCTCTTTAAGTGTGTTGCACTCTGCAGCATGCAGGCGGCAGCTGGCTCCATTTCCTCTATTTTCGTAAAACTGAAGCATCGTTCACCCATTGTAATCCTGGTCATCTAATATAAGCATTTCAATCATTGTGTTTTCTAAGCATAGTACCACCGTTAAATGTACAAGAAGAAGTCAAAAGAGTTTGGAGAATTATTATACAGTTACAGGACTATGTCCTATTTTATGTCTGTGAGATTTGAGATTGAAATCGATTGTTTTCTTTTCAATTCGGCAAAGTTTCTTTAAATTTAGTTGAAATCTGCCTGACAATGGAGCTGATGATGAAGCTGGCTCTGCCTTCTTTTCAGTCAGTACTGCATAGAAGTTTTGAAATCATGTTGCCTTACACAGAGTTAGTTCCATATATGGGTCGACTTTGACCATGTGGGTAAACAGCCGTCCAACGGGGGAAGTTAGTCGTTAGCAAAGTACAGAGTGTTCAAGACAACACACAGTTGAGACATCAGGTCAAGATTGTATAGGGTGTTCTACTCCAAGTCTCCAAAGAAACTGGAGGCAAAAGAAATAATTCTTTGTGCTTTCTCCGCAGATGAAGCGAAATGGACAAACTGATATTAATCACATTTATTATTGGGAACTATAATATGACAGGGACTTAGAAACTGCAAAATGTGCCATAAGTGAATAATGTCCAATTTACGGTACTGTGGTAAGTGCCCACAAGAGATGTGCAGATAAAATGAGAACGAGAGTTGGAAAGTGATAGATAACATAGACCAGAGGAGGATATCTTCAGGAGACAATTACAGTCGGACGCTGTGGGATAGGTAGGTGTGATAATGGGGATATTCGGAACAGGAATGTCAATTTGGAATCGTGTAGATGTTGAGACAATAAAGAAGCATGCGCGTTATTACGAACAGGCGCAGGCCAAATTGATCTATGCACCAATCCTAAACGCAATCAATGAGCTAGCACAGGAAGAACGATATACCGTCTATAACATGCATAACATTGCCAATCTTTTCACTCAGATCCAGGATAAAATAAATGAAATGATATACAAGGGAAACAAGTGAGCAAAGGGAATAGGATGGGCAACCATTTGTACAGCATACAGAGCATATATGCTTTTGTTTACTGATCAAACACGGAGGTTTTTGATGTGAGGTGAATTGCGGGATATGTTAAGGGACTACGACCGTCCGTTGGTATTCTGAAGGAAAGGGTTAAAGTTCCACCTGTATCAACAATCTGCAATCTGGGGCACGCTCCTATTCACCCAATGGGCCAAGCTAGGGATGAGAATAAACCTTGATTTTTACCCTATCCTTACCTATCATGGATGTTATGATCTGAATAATAACCGAGTTGACAGAACCATATTCTGTGGGATATTTAGAGGGAGAAGTGCATAAGCAAAGGGTAAACTTGCCTAAATTAACGGTGTGTGACAGGAAAACTACATCGTAGAAGGTGCCCAATTTGGATTGTTGTGTCAAGCCAGGGAACTGACACCTTGGCCGATATGGATATTTCCCTGCACAGATGCCTGAGTGCAGACGGTGTAAATGTGATCTAAAATTGAGACTAATGTAATTAAAACTTTAAAATGGGAGGTGCAGGAAAAGACGTGTGAATGAACTTGTGGTGACACAAACACAAGAAGCTTGTTATAATTTGCAATTAGAGATTATTTCTGCTCTGTTAAATTTTTCCTTCTGTATCTTTTGTCTTCTGATTTATGTAATTGAATATATGTAGATTTTTTTATCACATGAAGAGAAATGGTACACAGTATTCCTAAGCACAATCAGGAAGAGATTTAGGTGAACTCACGTAGAGGCAATGGGAACATGATAAAACAATTCACAAGGAAATGGAAGGATTACTTAAAGGAATGAATAGGCAGATGGGGGATGTTATACCTGAACAAGGGGGTCCCTGGTTTTAATAAAACGACTGGCAGAGAGACAGGTGAGGGTTATTGGCAATCATTCAGAATAACAAAGGCAAAGGGTGCTAAATTGGGCCATCCAGCGGCCATTGTTTCAGCGCTACGCAGCCTCCAGAACATCCAAGATGGTGTCTTGGATCTGCACGCTCACTTCTAGTGTGATGTGCGCCGGACGCCACCTTGGTAAAGGTTTTAGCACATGCGCAATTAGTGAATGCCGGCAGCCTGTAAAGTAAATGTATACAATCAGTGTGCAATGCTGATTTAAAGTGATAGACACCATTTTGGGACGTAACACTCCACTCAACGCACTGTCTTAACCACGACCATCTGAACATGTTTTAGAGTGCCTGGAGGACCCCCCCAACCAGCGCTATTTAAAGGGACCATGCAGGATTTACAGGTTAGTTGCTGGATTATTGCTTCTGACCGCTGATGCATTCATAACTGTTTTTGGAGGTCTCCTATAATTGAATACTAGAACAAGGGGACATAGAATAACATTTAGAGCCAGGGCGTGCAGGAGTGAAGTTAGGAAATGCTTCGCTAAGGGTGGGAGAAGATGGGAACGCTCTTCTGCAAATGGCAGTTGATGCTAGCTCACTTGTGAATTTTAAACCTGAGCTTTATAGATTTCTGTGAACCAAGGGTATTAAGGGATATGGGGCTAAGGTGGGTTTATGGAGTTAGGTCACAGATCAGCCATGATCTCATTGAATCGAGGGGCTAAATGCCACTGCCACTTGCTGCCTCCTGTTATGTGCCACCTTCTACAAGAAAGCGGGACGTATGTCTGGGTGATGTGCCTGTCATGGTTGAATAGCTACCAGTGTGTGTGGCCTGTGAGCTATGGGTGGGCGGCTTGCAACAGTGTTAATGTGTAAGGGTGAGAGGAGGCATCTGATTGGCAGAGTTGAGTACTGATGGAAAGAGTTTATTGGTATGTGGGGGATGGGGGTGTAGTGTATGGTGCAGTTGGTAGGAGACGCCACTTGACAGTTGACCTCACTCACCTTGACCACTCGTGTCAAAGCATTGAACTTCTTCCTGCACTGCATCCATGTTGGTGGTGCTATGTGCCTAGCATTGACTTTGTCCCACGCTGCCTCCCACTGCCTTTTGGGCATATGTCTGGAGGGCCTTTTGCCTCCACCCCCTCCCCCCCCGCCCCGTCCTGTGGATATACGATGTCCCTCCTTCTGTCCACCTCTTGCACCAAAGCCTCTAGTGCATCAGCAGAGAACCTTGGTGCATGCACTCTCACAGGCCTGGTGTGAACTCAGATCGGCAGATTGATGAGGTCAGGCATGCAGATTGGAAGATGTGGGATTTAGTAGTGCGCAACATTTATTCAATGATTTAACATAACTCATCAGTGTGCAAACATCGGGACGAGACCTGCATCTGTGTTTTACGTGTGCGATGTCTGAACTCCGGTCAGATCCCGTGCAGACAGCAGACTTATTTTTAGCAAATAACAGGTACCGGCTACCTTTAAGAGATGCTGGCTACTTGTCAGAGAGGCAAACTCCCTTTAAGAGATTGGGGTCCCCCTGCTGGTGAAAAGTGCGAATATCCTTGAATCCTTGCGGAAACACTGAATTGCAACGTTCAGGTAAGTACTGAGGCCAGGCGAATGTCTCGTCCTGCCTGCGGAGGAAGCACCGGGCATGGGTTAGTTGCAGATCGCGCTACCCACGCCCGATTATTGGCCTAATCCAATTTAACCCCCGAAGAAACAACTGATCGTAAAGGCAATTATGTATGGCGGGTTTTTACAATGTTCAGATTCAAAAGGGGGTTAAATTCTACAGAAAACAATTGGATCCCAAATTATATATTGGACAAACAATGAAAATCTGGAAATCAGATGGGAATATGGATTGGTGTAAGGTGCGAAGACTTGAATTGGTGTGTTATGATGTTAAAATTTACCCCCGCGTGTGGGGTTGCAACAGGTGAGCTTGTTGGGCCTGGAGGAAACACTCCTGCTCCTCCTGGCCCACTAGCAGTGCAATAAAGGCACTTACCTGTTGATCCCGGGCCTTCTCATCCACATTTACGTGACGTGAAGCAGGAGGCCAGGGAATCCCGGCCCCCAGGAGTTAAAAATAAAAATGCTGTTAAAATGGAGGCCCGCAGCCTCCTTAAAAGATTTTACTGACAGACCCGCCTCCTGAGAGAAGATTGGTTGCCTGCCACTTGACCCGCTTCAGTTAAAACCAGAAGTGGGCGGGTTGGAGGTGAGTTGGGGTCGGGTTTTACTTTTTTATAATTTTTATCTTCCCTCCCGTCCCCAACCCACCTGTTCTTGAGGTTAAAATTTACCCCATTATGTCCGGTTTGGTGGTTAACATCTTGCTTTAAACCAACCAGAATTACTAAATTGGGGCGTGAGGGAGGTGGGACCTGTACAGGCCGGATGGGTTGCTCCTCAACAGAGCTGAGACCAATGTCCTCGCAGGGAGGTTCTCTGGCACTGGGGGGTGGGCACCAGGATGTAGCATTGGAGAGGGGAAACAAGGGGCACAAAGGATCAGGAGAGAAGGATAGCCCTAGAGTAAGAAATAGTAAATTATTAGGTGGGGTCAGACCAAGAGAGAGTACAAAAAAGTCTAGGACTGGTTTGTGGTGCATGTGTGTGAACACATGAAGCGTGGTAAACAAGGTTGGTGAGCCATTGGCGCAAGTAGTCACATGGGAATACGATGTTGTGGCAATAACGGAGACCTGGCTCAAAAAAGGGCAGGATTGGGTACTAAATATTCCTGGATGCAAGGTGTTTAGGAAAGATAGGGAAGGGAAGAAAGGAGGGGAAAAGCAATATTGATTAAGGAGAATATTGCAGTACCGGAGAGAGAGGGCGTCCTGGAGGGGTAAAGGACAGAATCTATATGGTTAGAGTTAAGGAACAATAGAGGTGCCATTACACTACTGGGTGTATTCTATAGGCCACCAGCTAGTGGGAAGGATATAGAGGAGCAAATTTACAGCGAGGTGCAAAAGCGATAGAGTAGTGATAACAGGGGATTTCAACTATCCTAATATAGACTGGGATAACAATAATAATAAGGGGCAAAGAAGGGGAGGAATTTTTGAAGTGTGTTCAGAATAACTTTCTCAACCAATACATTTCCAGCCCAACGAGGAAGGAGGCATTGCTGGACTTGGTTCTAGGGAATGAGATGGGCCAAGTGGAGCAAGTGTCAGTGGCAGAGCATTTAGGGAGCAGCGATCATAGTATCATAAGGTTTAGAATTGCAATGGAAAAGGACTCTGACCACTCTAAAGTAAAAATACTTAATTGGAGGAGGGCCAATTTCAGTGGGATGAGAACAGATCTGGTCTGGGTAAATTGGAATCATAGATTGGCAGGCAAAACTATAATTGAACAGTGGGCGGCCTTTAAAGAGGAGATGATTCGGGTACAGAGGAGGTACATTCCAACGAGGGAGAAAGGTAGGGCAACTAAAGCCAACAAAGATAACAAAGGAGATAGAGAGTAAGATGAAGCAGAAAAAAGCGGCAAATGACAGGTGTCAGGTTGATAACACAAGTGCCAATCAGAGAGAATATCGAAAGTTCAGAGGGGAAGTGCAAAAGGAAATAAGAGGGGCAAAGGGAGAGTATGAGAATAGACTAGCGGACAACATAAAAGGGAATCCAAAAGTCTTCTACAGACATGTTAACAGTAAACGGGTAGTAAGAGGAGGGCTGGGGCCGATTAGGGACCATAAAGGAGATCTACTCATGGAGGCAGTGGGCATGGCTGAGGTATTAAATGAATACTTTGCATCTGTCTTTACCAAGGAAGAAGATGCTGCCAGAGTCTCAGTAAAGGAAAATATAGTTAAGATACTGGATGGGCTAAAAGTTGAGAAAGAAGAGGTACTAGAAAGGCTAGCTGTACTTAAAATAGGTAAGTCACCTGGTCCGGATGGGATACATCCTAGGTTGCTGAGGGAAGTAAGGGGGGAAATTGCGGAGGTACTGGCCATAATCTTCCAATCTTGCTTAGATACGGGAGTGGTGTCAGAGGACTGGAGAATTGCAAATGTTAAACCTTTGTTCAAAAAAGGTGTAAGGATAAACCCAGAAACCCAGGCCAGTCAGTTTAACCTCGTTGGTGGGGAAACTTTTAGAAACGATAATCCGGGACAGAATTAACAGTCACTTGGACAAGTGTGGATTGATTAGGGAAAGCCAGCATGGATTTGTTAAAGGCAAATCGTGTTTAACCAACTTGATAGAGTTTTTTGATAATGTAAAGAGAAGGTAGATGAGGGCAATGCTGTTGATGTGATGTATATGGATTTTCAAAAAGCGTTTGATAAAGTGCCACATAGTAGGCTTGCTATTAAGATTGCGGCCCATGGAATAAAGGGGGAAATTGCAACGTGGATACAGAATTGCCTAAATGACAGGAAACAGAGAGTAGTGGTGAGTGGTTGTTTTTCGGACTGGAGGGAGGTGTGCAGTGGTGTTCCCCAGGGGTCGGTGCTGGGACCACTGCTTTTCTTGATATATATTAATGATTTGGACTTGGGTGTACAGGGCACAATTTCAAAATTTGCAGATGACACAAAACTTGGAAGGGTGGTAAACAGTGAGGAGGATAGGGATAAACTTCAAGAGGATATCGACATACTGGTGGCATGGGCGGACACGTGGCAGATGAAGTTTAACGCGGAAAAATGCGAGGTGATGCATTTCGGTAGGAAAAATGAGGAGAGGCAATATAAACTAGAGGGCACAATTCTAAAAGGGACAGAGGAACAGAGAGATCTGGGGGTATATGTGCACAAATCATTGAAGGTGGCAGGGCAGGTTGACAATAACGGTTAAAAATGCATACGGGGTTCTGGGCTTTATAAATAGAGGAATAAGAGTACAAAAGCAAGGAAGTCATGATGAACCTTTATAAAACACTGATTCGGCCACAACTGGAGTATTCTGTCCACTTCTGGGCACCGCACTTTAGGAAGGATGTGAAGGCCTTAGAGAGGGTGCAAAGGAGATTTACTAGAATGATCCCAGGGATGAGGGACTTAAATTACGTGGATAGACTGGAGAAGCTGGGATTGTTCTCCTTGGAACAGAGAAGGTTGAGAGGAAATTTGATGGAGGTATTCAAAATCATGAAGGGTCCAGACAGAGTAGATAGAGAGAAACTGTTCCATTGGCAGAAAGGTCAAGATTTAAAATGATTGGCAAAAGAACCAAAGGTGACAAGAGGAAAGACTTTTTTATGCAGCGAGTGGTTAGGATCTGGAATGCAGTGCCCAAGGGGGTGGTGGAGGCAGATTCAATCGTGGCCTTCAAAAGGGAACTGGATAAGTACTTGAAACGAAAAGCTGTGCAGGGCTATGGGGATAGGGGGGGTAGTGGGACTAGCTGGATTGCTCGTGCATAGAGCCAGCGTGGACTCAATGGGCCGAATGGCCTCCTTCTGTGCTGTAACCTTTCTATGACTCTATGATTCTAAGATATTGGTGCCTGTTATGGACCACAGCGATACAAAAATGCAAGTGAACATCACCCTCCAGATAGAAAGCTTACGAGCGGTTCTATATTTTAGCCACAAAAGCATTAAGCGTACTTAAACGTGCTATCAGGAACACTAGATGGAGGAAGGGCCATTTAGAACTGACAGGCTTATTGAAGGATAGATGAGAGATCGAAAGACTTAGTGTTCTCTCACTTTCAAGCTGGTGAATCTATAAGAATATTGGAAATAGGGCAAAATTGGCATTGTTTTCTTAACTCTACTAACCATCATGCTCTGCAGGCTGTGCTGCATATTTTGCTGAATGTGCGGCTTAATTTGCGTAATTGTAAACTGTTATCCTTTGACTAATGACTAACCCTCGTCATCCTCATTGTGAGGCAAAGGAGCTACGTGATAAAAGAGGAACAATGACCCAAAAAACGGAACAATAATCCAAAGATAGCGATAAGACCATGACCATGATGAACTAGCTTGACGGGTGAGGTCAAACTAACTGGCCACCTTGCAAAACAACCTTGCAAAGGGCCTTGTGGTTAAAAGAGTAATGTTAAAACAAGCTGACCATCTTGAATTCTTTGAAAAACAACTTCATTAATCTATAAGGGTTTTATGTGTGATATTCATATATGGTGTGAGTTTCCTGCCAGGGGGGACATAAAAACCCAACGTCTTTTGAGCTCAGGACAGAGGAATCAGCGAAGACCACCCAACTGTCCAGAGAACACTTAGTTGTCTAAAGACGAGACCGCTATCAGAAGAACACCTAACTATCAGAAGACTACCTCACTGTCGGAAAACTTGAAATGACCACGTCTACAACTTAATTACCTCCTCGGCCCTTAGATCAGATGGGGTAATATTGTTTGGATTTTTGTTGCCTAAATATTTGATACCTTTACATGTTTGATTTGATTATTAATAAATGAGGCATTGATTGCCAATTGTTGTCACGTCCGAATCTGTTACATCCACCACTGGAGGGATTTCCCTTTCCCCAACACTGACTTCAGTTTTCACTCGGGTTCTTGGTGCGATACTCAATCAAATGCTGCCTTGATATCTAGGGCAGTGACTCTCACTTCTCATCTGGCATTTACCTACTGTGTCTGTGTCTATTGAGAATTATTTAAACTGGACAGGATGGAGAGACGGCAGGGAGTAAATTGGGCCCCAACCAAGAATGATGAAAGAGTAGATGTTAGTCAAGTGGATGTTAGACAACAGCCATCATGCATGAATGCAGTAACCTGGAGTAATCTTGGATCCAGCTAACAGCAAGGGCTAAAAGATAAGGCAAATTTACCATACGGTGTATATCAGAAACATTAGAATTAAGATGCCCGAGCTTGAGGCTGTTGTTGTAGTAGGGACATCGAGTTTACAGAAAATAAAGTAGACCAGACCCGAGGGGGTGTAGCCCTACGTTCACTGATATCTGAGAAGTTAAAGAAGTTGATCCTGTGTAAGCAAAAATCTACAGAACAAATTACTTTGGTTGGACATGTTTAACATCAAAAGGGGTCATGAGAATTATGTTACAGGTTGCCAAGGCAGAATAAGAAGCAAAATAGTTGGTCTATGAAGAAATAAGAAGGGCATGCAAAACAGAAAGGTTAATTAATGGGAAATGAATTGGGGATGCCCCCCCAAGTGATTTAGAGACTGACAATATCACTTTCCGTTGCACTGTAACTTCAGAAGATCCGCGGAAATGCCGTTTCGCCAGGGTTTGTGCGGATCTTTCTTCGAAATTATAGCAGACGATTTAAGAGAGCTCCCACAGAAATTCAACCCCCAGGTTAGTAAATGAAATCCTTGATCGCTTCATGACTTAAGGGGGGCAATTTTAACCTAACCTGCCGGACAGGAAACTGACAGGTTTGGGTGCAACGCTAGTTTTACACCCCACCCAATTTTACTCTCCAAATGGAATATAAAACCAGTGTCCCACCCGATCCCATGGGATTCCCACCCAGCCAGTTAGGTTAAAATTACCCCCACAGTGTCTTGTTGGCCACAAGAGGCAGTGCACATCTTGACTTGTAATTGTCAATAATGCAGAAAACAAACAGGGAATAAAAGTCGTGGCATCTTTGTGCGTTGGCAATCACAGAATGATCAAGTTCAACGTGATCTGGGATTCAGTAATACTGAGGACCAAAAGCCAGGTAGGTAATTGTAAAGAGGGAAGAGTTAAGTAAACTAACAGGAAAGATTTTTCAACAACAAAGGGAATACCTTTTTAAAGGCATACTGTTGAATCAACAGGACAAATAGATAATTGGAATTCATCCTAGGCATCTTGAGCTCAATTGTAGCAGACCAACTGCTGCTCTACCTGAGGGCAGTTAACACAGCATAGACCTGGGACGTCCCTTGTCTACATGGCTGGTGCATTTACTCACTAAGGCTGATTGAGGCATTGGGATAGCTCCCAGGAAAGTCTCTTGTGTGTGAAAAGAGTATTACGCAATAGCATTAAAAGGCTTGCATAAGTACAGGAAGCCATCACCATAACTGTTAAATGTTGCCACACTGCTTTAGCACAGACAGCAGCACCCACACTGTGAGGGCAGCAATAGTGAAGAGAAAATGAAGGAAGGTTGTACGTAAGGTACAGGTTTGTTGGCTTGACAGCACAGTGAGGCTGTTTTAATAAACTGTGACTTCAAGAGAGGAGTGTGAAAGTTGTGTACATATTGAGAAGGTGTGTACAATGTTATCTCCATCACTTGCATTGATTCTCATTGGAATTCTTGGAGGAGAGGGTTAGTGCAAGTGATAGTGGTAACATACTGGTAAATCAACTGATTCAGTGGTTAAATCGAAAACCACCAACCTAAATTCCACCTTTTCAACACACTGCAGATTGAAGAGTAGACCCCATTGCTGTGATTATCTTGATGGATGTGGACACTCTTCATTGAATCAGGGTTGATCTCCTGGCTTGTTGGTAATGGTAGAGTGAGGAATATGCCGGGGGTTACAGATTGTGCTGGAATACAATTCTGCTGCTGCTGATGGCCCACAGCACCTCATGGATGCCCAGTTTTGAGCTGCTAGATCCGTTCTGAATCTATCCCATTTAGCACGGTGGTAGTGCCACCCAAAAAGTTGGATGATGTCCTCAGTGTGAAGACAGGACTTGGTCTCCACGAGGACTGTGCGGTGGTCACTCCTACCAATACTGTCACAGACAGATAGATTGGTGAGGACGAGTTCAAGTAGGTTTTTCCCTCAGCACCTGCCGCAGGCCCAGTCTGACAGGTATGTCCTTCAGGACTCGGCCAGCTCAGTCAGTAGTGGTGCTACTGAGCCACTCTTGGTGATGGACATTGAAGTCCCCCATCCAGAGTACATTCTGTGCCCTTGCTACCCTCAGTGCTTCCTCCAATGGTGTTCAACATGGAGGAGGGCTGATTCATCAACTGAGGGAGGGCGGTATGGTGGTAATCAGCAGGAGGTTTCCTTGCCCATGTTTGACCTGATGCCATGAGATTTCATGGGGTCCAGAGTCAATGTTGAGGACTCCCTGGGCCACTACCTCCTGACTGTATATCACTGTACCGCCACCTCTGGTTGGTCTGTCCTGCTGGTGGGACAGGACATACCCAGGGATGGTGATGGAAGAGTCTGGGACGTTGGCTAAAACCTATGATTCTGTGTGTATGGCTACCTCAGGCTGTTGCTTGACTAGTCTGTGGGACAGCTCTCCCAATTTTGGCACAAGTCCCCAGATGTTAGTGAGGAGGACTTTGCAGGGTTGACTGGGCTTGGTTTGCCTTTGTCGTGTCCGGTGCCTAGTCGTCTGTCCAGTATTTATTCTTATTGTGACTTTTTTTAAGTGAGTGGCTTGCTAGGCCATTTCAGAATCTACCACATTGCTGTGGGTCAGGAGTTACATAAAGGCCAGACCGGGTAAGGACGGCAGGTTTCCTTCCCCAATGGGCATTAGTGAACCAGATGGGTTTTTACAACAATCCGGTAGTTTCATGGTCACCATTACTGATACTAGTATTGTTAATTCCAGATTTTATTTAATTAATTGAATTTAAATTCCCCAGCTGCCTTGACGGGATTTGAACTCATGACTCTGGATTATTAGTCCTGGTCTCTGGATTACTAGCCCAGTAACATAACCACAATGCTACCGTACCCTTTTTTTACCAAGGAGAGGTGGTTAAACTCTCTCTTGTTGGAGATGGTCATTGCCTGGCACTTGTCTGGTACGAATGTTACTTGCCACTTATCAGCCCAAGCCTGGATGTTGTCCAGGTCTTGCTGCATGCGGGCACCGACTGCAATGAATCGTGCCACTTCCCAGATTTAAACAAAATGCCGTGCCTGAGCAGTAATCTATCCGTTCAGTTGTTTCTTTTAAGAAATAGTTCTGCAGCCGAGCTGAATTGTTTGAGTGATAAGTTCAGCCAACCACTAGGTGGTGCCCTGGTGTTAAAAGGGCTCTGGTTCCAGAAAGACAAATTAGCAATTCAGGTTCAACGTTATTTATAGTAACAAATGAGACCCATAATGAAAGCATTGTTTGGCTCTCGATTCCTGCTATGAATATTACAAGTTCTAAAAGGCCAACTTTTTGGAAAACTACCTTTTATGGGGAGTGTCTAAAAGTCCAAAGCCACACAAGACTGTGTCACCACATGGTTCATGCTGGGAAAGCAGGCAAGGCAAAGCCAACAGCAACTAACGAAGTGAGACCACTAGCAACTTGAGCTCCCCAAGTCCTTCCATTTTACTCTCTCTCAATGGGTAATGTAGCAGTTTTACTTACCATTGTTGGTACATTAACTCCTCCACGGCCCTACACAAATTGGTGTGCACACAGTCTACATTTTTTGAAAAATGGAATACTTATTTTGTCTCATCATTTTTGTGTCCATTGCTTTAACTCCCCTGTCGATGGAGGTTCCGCACATATAAACGTAGAAGCTTGGGCAGGAGAATGGCCAAAATCTGAAGTGCCAAGGCAGAAAGACTTAAGAACAGAGTTCTGAGGCAACTAAATGCTCTGCTATTGATGGTCACGTAGAGGGAGAACCTTGAGGGGGGAGTGGGGTGGAGCAGGAGGACGCACAGGAAGCCAGAAGTGCCGAGTGGATGATCCACCTCGGCCTCCTCCTGAGATCCCCACCATCACCGAAGCCACAGAAACGGCAGAGTGCACTGAATACAGCAAAGACGAAGGGCCTCAACAACAGCCCGGCTGTAGTGCTGAAGACTTGTGCTCCAGAACTAACCGCGCCTCTAGCCAAGCTGTTCCAGTACAGCTACAACACTGGCATCTACCCGACAAAGTGGAAAATTGCCCAGGTATGTCCTGTCCACAAAAAGCAGGACAAATCCAATCTGGCCAACTACCGCCCCATCAGCCTACTCTCAATCATCAGCAAAGTGACGGAAGGTGTCGTCGACAGTGCTATCAAGCGGCACTTACTCACCAATAACCTGCTCACCGATTGTCAGTTTTGCTTCCGCCAGGACCACTCCGCTCCAGACCTTATTACAGCCCTGATCCAAACATGGATAAAAGAGCTGAATTCCAGACGTGAGGTGAGAGTGACTGCTCTTGACATCACGGCAGCATTTGACCGAGTGTGGCACCAAGGAGCCCTCGTAAAATTGAAGTCAATGGGAAAATGGGGGAAAACCCTCCAGTGGCTCGAATCATACCTAGCACAAAGGAAGATGGTAGTGGTTGTTGGAGGCCAATGATCTCAGCCCCAGGACATTGCTGCAGGAGTTCCTCAGGGCGGTGTCCTAGGCCCAACCATCTTCAGCTGCTTCATCAATGACCTTCCCTCCATCATAAAGTCAAAAGTGGGGATGTTCGCTGATGATTGAACAGTGTTCAGTTCCATTCGCAACCCCTCAGATAATGAAGCAGTCTGAGCCCGCATGCAGCAAGACCTGGACAACATCCAGGCTTGGACTGATAAGGGGCAAGTAACATTTGCGCTAGACAAGTGCCAGGCAATGACCATCTCCAACAAGAGGGAGTCTAACCAACTTCCGTTGACATTCAGTAGCATTAACATCACCGAATCCCCCACCATTAACATCCTGGGGGTCACCATTGATGAGAAACTTAACTGGACCAGCCATATAAATACTGTGGCTACAAGAGCAGGTCAGAGGCTGGGTATTCTGTGGTGAGTGACTCACCTGCTGACTCCCCAAAGCCTTTCCACCATCTACAAGGCACAAGTCAGAAGTGTGATGGAATACTCTCCTCCTGCCTGGATGAGTGTTGCTCCAACAACACTCAAGAAGCTCGACACCATCCAGGACAAAGCAGCCTGCTTAATTAGCACCCCATCCACTACCTTAAACATTCACTCCCTCCACCACCGGTGCACCATGGCTTCAGTGTGTACCAACTACAGGATGCACTGCAGCAATTCGCCAAGGCTTCTTCGACAGCACCTCCCAAACCCACGACCTCTACCATCTAGAAGGACAAGAGTAGCAGGAACATGGGAACACCACCACCTGCACGTTCCTCTCAAAATCACACACCATCCCGACTTGGAAATATATCGCCATTTCTTCATCGTCGCTGGATCAAAATCCTGGAACTCCCTTCCTAACAGCACTGTGGGAGAACCTTCACCACACGGACTGCAGCGGTTCAAGAAGGCGGCTCACCACCACCTTCTCAAGGGCAATTAGGATGGGCAATAAATGCTGGCCTTGCCAGCGATGCCCACATCCCATGAACGAATAAAGAAAAAGTCAGCATTAGAGAACTAAAGAACAAGTGTTGGAAACTGATGCTCGTAACACCAAGAAATTTGTCATTTGTATCATTATGTAGGCAATTTTGACACAGGTATTTTATGATTCGGTTCTTAGCTACATCTCTTTTGAGACTTGGTCCTTTTGAGAACATTGCTAACTTTCCTGGCATTCAGTGCCTATATAATGAAATCATGTTTACGATAAACATATGCCAAAAGAGAGATCATTAATGTTCTGTGATCTCTGACTTAGCAAACATTGTTTGTCTCCCTTATTAATCAAGAGCCTACCCAAATATTCTTTACAAGGTTCTTTCTATATCCATTTTTAGTGTAGCTCTGAACACAGCCTTATAAAGGAGGTTTCATGTGTGCCTTTGTAGGCAATATATATGAGATTTGGATATCACTTTTACATTTATGTGCATAAGAAATCTAAGTCTCCCTTTGCCTCCCAATTTGAGCTGGAAAGAGATACTATGATTAAGTGTTTGGTATATATTAATGACCTGGACTTGGGTATCCAGGGTATAATTTCAAAGTTTGCAGATGATACGAAACTCAGAAATGTAGTAATCTATGTGGAAGATAGTAACAGACTTCAGGAGGACATAGACAGACTGGTGAAGTGGGCAGGCACATGACAGATGAAATTTAATGCAATGTGAAGTGATACATTTTGGTAGGAAGAATGAGGAGAGGCAATATAAACTAAATGGTACAATTTTAAAGGAGGTACAGGAACAGAGAGACCTGGGGATGTATGTACACAAATCTTTGAAGGTGGCAGGACAAGTTGAGAAGGCTGTTAAAAAAACATATAATTAGACGTATTAATAGAGATATAGTTCAAAAGCAAGGAAGTTTATAAAACACTGGTTAGGCCTCAGCTGGAGTATTGTGTTCAATTCTGGGCACCACACATTAGGAAAGATGTCAAGGCCTTAGAGAGAGTGCAGAAGAGATTTACCAGAATGGTACCAGAGATGGGGGACTTCAGTTATATGGAGAAACTGGAGAAGCTGGGGTTGTTCTTCTTAGAACAGAGAAAGTTAAGAGGAGATTTAATAGAGGTGTTCAAAATCATGAACGGTTTTGATAGAGTAAATAAGGAGAAACTGTTTCCAGTGGCAGAAGGGCCGGTAGCCAGAGGACACAGATTTAAAGTGAATGACAAAAGAACCAGGGACGACATAAGGAAACTTTTTTTACACAGTGAGTTGTTATGATCTAGAATACACTGCCTGAAAGGGTGGTGGAAGCTGAATCAATAGTAACTTTCAAGTGGGAATTGGATAAATACTTGAAGGGTAAAAATTTACAGGGCTATGGGGAAAGAGCAGGGGAGTGGGACTAATTGGATAGCTCTACCAAAGAGCCGGCATAAGCATGATGGGTCGAATGGCCTCCTTCTGTGCTTTATTGGGAGTGTCATTTGATAATTGCACCACAGTCTGTGGCTAAAAATCCAGCTATGCGAATCACATTTATTTTTATATTCTTGGCTGTAATATCTATAGTTGATACATATTACTATATTGTACAAAGAGCCGTAGCAGCAAACACAGTTAAATACAGTTGCCTCTGATTAGAGGAAGGAAGATAAGCAGCTAGTGCCTTTCTTACCCATATGCTAACAGTAAGCAATGCTCAAAGAGAAGTAAATCATTGGTGGACTTCATCATTCTGGAACTATTGGCTAAACACATTTCATCATTCATAGTGTAAAATGTGTGTGTGTATGTCCTTACTTACAGTGTGCACTTCCTCTAGGTGTTACACTTAATTCATGCCACACTTTACCCACCACGCTTTGCTTCTAATGCCGCTCTTGTTATAAAACAGTTAAAGTATTTTAGGTTTTATCTGTATTTCTGCATTGGATCCTTTAATGTCTGATATTACTGTTACAATTAAATTCAGCTTATAAAAGGCTAACTCCCAAGACCATGCCACATTATATCCTACCAGAATCCAGACTGCCCTACTAACTTAATATTGATTAGTAAACAAAGGGGATCGTTGGATGCTGTCTCAAGTTTAATATGAAATGGTTTCTTAAGAAAACTTAATTGTCCAGATGTTGGTCCACTCAATGACTCCAGTGTCCTGGGCTCCCAAATCAAAGAAGTGGCATTTCAATCACAATAGCAACTTCGATAGTTCATTGGGCCGACCCCTTCCACCTGATTTCACACTCTTTAGGGGATGACTTCTCTCTGTGTGTCTATCTCTCCCTCAAAGAAACACCAGAATGGTAGAGTGAACCCAGCAACTTGTAACAAAAATACAGCATCAGTTAGCTTGAGCATAGCTAGCTTTAAAATGGGTTTTACCTAGAGCATTTATAGAGTGTGCTTCTTTATTTTCATGGAATAAGAAGAGATAGGAAATTGATGGATCTCGTTGTGAAAATGGTATTATGCTCATTCATGTATTTTATGTAAAATAAACCACTTTGTTGGTTTACAATGGTGCCTCATCTCGCTAGAGTGCTTTTTAGTCTGCCTTCTGCAAAGGCAGCACTTGCAAGAATACAGTAAACAGTATAGGCAACAAGGGTTCTAGGTATGATCCTCGAGTCACACCATCATTCAACTAAATATTTAGTGGTTAAATTTGCTTACAGGAATGATCCAAAACACTATGACAGCTCATCCTCTGACTGTGAGTAATCACATACAGGGAGCATTGTGATGTATTGGTATTGTGATGACAAAAGTCTCCTACTGTCCCCCTTGTATAGCTTCCTTGAAGACCTTATGAGTCAGATGCCAGAATAAATTGGAGTATAGTAATTCATATTTTCCAATAAAGAGAAATGACTCCAGGTAACGCATTTGGAAAATATTTGTAAAGCCCTTTATTTACTAAAGCAGGACAGATGTAAAAATCATTCCCCACCTTGTCAAAGCATGCATGATGCCTCCATACCCAACTTCTGTCTGAATCTTGTTTGATTACAGAGACTAGACATAGCTGTGAGCCGTCTGCTGAGCTGCGAGAGTAATGCTAGCTGATGGCTCAGCTCTCGGGACCTTTTGCCTCTATCATTAGCCTGAAAATTAACTTGAGTTGAGGGGATTTGGTCTGGAAAGGGTCTTTCTATATGAGGTGCTTTAAAGTTAAGTTCCATACTCTACTTCAGTGAAAGGAGGAACATTTACCTTGGTAAATGGTAGCTAAGAGACAGAGGTGCTAATAAATCCAGCATGCATATATTAAAAAAATGTGCTGTACAAAGATTGTTTTGTGTTTCTTGTTAAATAGTTACCTTTACAAGGCCTTTCACATCTCTGCTTGTAATACGGAAATCTAGGAGAAAATGGGTCTCGAAATGGAATCGGATCCATGAATGCAGCTTAGTTTTAATCTATCTATCAATTAATTATCTGTACTTGGTGTGTTATTGAAGACATGGCTCTGAAATGAGAGGCTTCTGTCATATTTTCTGTTTCTTCCTGAAATGGATTTTCGTCTGTGTAGCCTCAGCTATCAGTTGGAGCTGGAACAACACGCCTGGTAGTAACCAATTTTTTTGGCTGGTTGCTGGGTTCAAGAGGGAACTAAATGTATGAAAAGATTGGGGGGGGGGTATGATGAGAAGTGGCACTTAGTTTGATTTAAAAGGAACAAACTTGCTGGTCCTAATGACCTTTTCCTGTTCCTAAATGTTCTTGTACAGGTCGTAATAGCTCATTGCATGTGTGAGCAGAGCTGGATAATCTATGCAGGGCAGGAAACTTACTACCTGTGCCTTAGGGTACGGTAGGATTGTGGTTCTGTTACTGGACTAGTAATCCTAGATGCTGGACTAATAATCCAAGAGTCATGAGTTAAAATCCCGCCACGGCAGCTGGGGAATTTAAATTCAATTAATTAAATAAAATGAAACTACCGGATTGTCGTATAAACCCATCTGGTTCGCTAATGCCCTTTTAGGGAAGGAAACCTGCCGTCCTTACCCGGTCTGGCCTATATGTGACTCCCGACACACAAGAATGTGGTTGATTCTTAATCGCCCTCTGAAATAGCCGAGCAAGCCACTCAGTTGTACAATCTCGCTACAGAAAGTCATAATAAGAATAAAACTGGATGGGCCACCTAGCATCGGACCACTAGGCACCAGACACAACAAAGGCAAACCAAGCCCAGTCGACCCTGAAAAGTCCTCCTCACTAACATCTTGGGACTTGTGCCAAAATTGGGAGAGCTGTCCCACAGACTAGTCAAGCAACAGCCTGACATAGCCATACTCATAGAATCATACCTTTCAGCCAATGTCCCAGACTCTTCCATCACCATCCCTGGGTATGTCCTGTCCCACCAGCAGGACAGACCCACCAGAGGTGGCAATGCAATGATATACAGTCATGAGGGAGTGGCTCTGGGAGTCCTCAACATTGACTCCGGATTCCATGAAATCTCATGACATCAGGTCAAACATGGGCAAGGAAATCTCCTGCTGCTTACCACCTACTGCCCTCCTTCAGCTGATGAATCAGTCCTCCTCCATGTTGAGCACCACTTGGAGGAAGTACTGAGAGTAGGAAGGGCACAGAATGTACTCTGGGTGGGGACTTCAATGTCCATCGCCAAGAGTGGCTCGGTAGCACCACTACTGACCGAGCTGGCCGAGTCCTGAAGGACATAGCTGCCAGACTGGGCCTGCAACAGGTGGTGAGTGAACCAACACAAGGGAGATACGTACTTGACCTCGTCCTCACCATTCTACCAGTCACAGATGCATCTGTCCATGACAGTATTGGTAGGAGTGACCACCGCACAGTCCTTGTGGAGACGAAGTCCCGTCTTCACACTGAGGATACCATCCAAACTGTTGTGTGGCACTATCACCGTGCTAAATGGGATAGATTCAGAACAGATCTAGCAGCTCAAAACTGGGCATCCATGAGGCGCTGTGGGCCATCAGCAGCAGCAGAACTGTATTCCAGCACAATCTGTAACCTCATGGCCCGGAATATTCCCCACTCTACCATTACCAACAAGCCAGGGGATCAACCCTGGCTCAATGAGGACTGTAGAAGAGCATGCCAGGAGCAGCACCAGGCGTACCTAAAAATGAGGTGAAGCTACAACACAGGACTACAAGCATGCTAAACAGCAGAAGCAGCATGCTATAGACAGAGCTAAGCGATTCCACACCAACGGATCAGATCAAAGCTCTGCAGTCCTGCCATATCCAGTTGTGAATGGTGGTGGACAATTAAACAACTAACGGGAGGAGGAGGCTCTTTGAACATCCCCATCCTCAATGATGGCAGACTCCAGCGCGTGAGTGCAAAAGACAGGGCTGAAGCATTTGCAACCATCGTCAGCCAGAAGTGCCGAGTGGATGATCCATCTCGGCCTCCTCCCGATATCCCCACCATCACAGGAGCCAGTCTTCAGCCAATTCGATTCACTCCATGTGATATCAAGAAATGGCTGAGTGCACTGGATACAGCAAAGGCTATGGTCCCCGACAACATCCCAGCTGTAGTGCTGAAGTCTTGTGCTCCAGAATTAGCCACACCTCTAGCCAAACTGTTCTAGTACAGCTACAACACTGGCATCTACCCGACAATGTGGAAAATTGCCCAGGTATGTCCTGTCCACAAAAAGCAGGACAAATCCAATCATCAGCAAAGTGATGGAAGGTGTCATCGACAGCACTGTCAAGCAGCACTTACTCACCAATAACCTGCTCACCGATGCTCAGTTTGGGTTCCGCCAGAACCACTCGGCTCCAGACCTCATTACAGCCTTGGTCCAAACATGGACAAAAGAGCTGAATTCCAGAGGTAAGGTGAGGGTGACTGCCCTTGACATCAAGGCAGCATTTGACCGAGTGTAGCACCAAGGAGCCCTAGTAGAAATGAAGTCAATGGGAATCAGGGGGAAAACTCTCCAGTGACTGGAATCATACCTAGCACAAAGAATGATGGCAGTGGTTGTTGGAGGCCAATCATCTCAGCCCCAGACTGAGATGATTGGCTATAAAGAGGCAGATAAACTGTTTGAAATGGGCTGCAAAGGGCATTTAGGCCTTTAAACATTTAGAAGGATTTAGGCAGGCTTAGGAAATCAGAAATGTAAAAGGATCCATTAAATCAAGCAAGATGACCCTCTGATGCGGGGAAGTGTTGCATGTTCTTTATTTTGTGAAGATAAGAAGTACTGTTTAACCTAAGTGAATCTGTTTATAACTGATTTTCTGTATTTTCATTAATTGTGAAATAAAACAGCTTAATGATTCATTTCAAGCCTCACCCCAGTAAATGTTTGAGAGATTAAAGTATATGTGCGAAAGACATTAATATCCAGTCTCACTCACAAGGGATCTACTTGCTACGGACTGTGTCACAGAAATAGATATAAGACAGTGTAAGTCAACTCCCTTGAAAATAAGATGCTCAGAACACTTATGGGAGCGACTGACACCACTAAACCTGAGAAGGTATCTACGGCACACCCGAATGTGTCACTCCATCACCCGGCAAAGTACTCAGGGTAGCTCTAGTATAGACAACATAAATGGCCATTGACATGCTTTTGTATTATAGGGTTTGCTGCTCATTGTCAAAGCAAGCTACCTTTCTCGCATGGATTGACTTTTCACAGGATGGGCTGTATTTCAAAGGGTGTTGTGGATTTAAGAATCAGGACACTTTTGATGTACCAATTAGTTATAGTTTTGATTTCGCTGCAACGCCCTGAGACAAGGCACAGGCCTATTACTAGAAAAGCTTACAGGATTCTGAGAAAGATTAGGCAGTACAGATCTGCAACAAAAACTAATCAAAGTAAGCTCAGTTATCTGTGTCTGTTAAGCCTTTTTATACATTGCTTTAAAGCTGCTGTGTTAGTTGAACCGACTTCAACAAATGGCCTGTAACTGTTTCCTTCTTTTAGTGGTTCCATCTGTGAATAAATCTGTTTGGAGCTTAGCCTATTACGAAAATATCTGGTGTGACTAATTTTCACCTTGTGGCATGGGCTGAATATGTAGCCCAAATCATATGTGTTGTCCAGAGGCGATAAGCAGGTCCATCGTTTGCTCAGGACACACGTCCCAGGTTACTTTCGATTTTGACTGCCTTCACCTGGTGTTAACAGGTTGTTAATGACCTCAAAATGGGGTCGATAGCCTTACAACCCCCTTAACACCGGCGGTGCGGTTGGCTCCATTTTGAAAAGAGCCTACTGCCGGTTGTCCAAAGCGCTCGGCCTGTTTCAGGCGATAGACCCCTTCTAATACGGAAACCTGGATCCTATGATGTAAATGGCTCCTTATTGCCATTTTAGGTCAGAACTGGTTGGGCCTGCACAGTTTTCACAGTACTTTGCAGGGATAGAATACATAGAATCCATTAAATTGTATTGATTTGGAAGGCATCACACATTGGGAATCCCCCAACTACCTTTAGTCAAGGGCTATGGTGAGAGAGGTGGCTGGATAGGAAGAGGTGCAGGGATTGTTCACGATAACAAAATACTACTGTAAACACAAATAAAAATATGAATCTAGCTAATTATAAAGGGGCAAATCACATTTATTCAGCTATTTAATGTCATTTGTAAACCTTTGTGCTCTCAGCTTTAGGTCACTATCCAACCAAGAGTGATTGTCGCCCAATGACTTAAAACCAATACATTTAATACATTTATTTTTCTAAGCATGACAATTTTTTAATTCATTCGCAGGATGTGGGCATCGCCGGTAAGCCCAGCATTTATTGCCCATTCCAAGTTGATACAACCAATTGGCTTGTTAGGCCACTTCAGATGACAGTTAAGAGTCAACCATGTTGGTGTGGGTTGGAGTCACATATAGGCCGGACCGGCTAAGGACAGCAGGCTTCCTTCCCTAATGAACCAGTTGGGTTTTTACAACAACCGGACAGTTTCTTGGTCAATTATACCGATACCAGCATTTTATTTCCAGATTTCTTTCAAACTTAGTTCAAATTCTCAAGGTGCTATGGTGGGATTTGATCTCACCATCCCTGGATAATTAGTCCAGGCCTCTGAATTACTTGTGCAGTACATTCAATTGTTACTTTAATTTTATTGAATGATTTTGTTTCACATTTTACTCACAAGGCCTAAATGGATTTTGTTTTAGTTCTTCTGTTTTATTTTGTTCCTTTTACATGATATCATTTTCTAGTTGAGAGAACGGGGAGACAAATGACCCCCCTCCCAGGTGCCTCTTTGTTAGCGATCTGCGAAGGTACACAGGAGTGACTGGAATTGACTTGTTTTCTAGCTTTCCATCCCTATCTGTGGAGAACCAGTTATGAAATAATTGCAGCAAAATCAACACTGGAACATGTACTGGAACACATACTCTACCAAAGATTTTAGCTGCTCTGCTGTCTAATTAATTCTCCCAAGGGAACAGTGAAAGCTCATTAACAAGTGGCAGCAGGCTGCTCGAAGGCTTGGCTGCGATTGAGAATGTACGGCACATGTAATAGTGAGCACAAGCCAGAACTCTGTGCCACAGGAATTAATTTCTTTCAGCTATCATAATAGAATCTAGTGTATTTATTGTACTAATGTAAAAGTTATGCCTGTGATTTCGGTATCACCTAGCTGGTAAAATCAATAAATCGCGTGGATTTCCTGCACACCTAATGCTGGCAGAGGATTAAAAGTCCATGTGAGGGTGAAACTGATCCATGAGATTTTATGCCATGTTTAATATGAATATATACAATAACATTTTGATGCATCAATAAATGTGATCTGTTTATCATCACAATAAAGGGACTAAAAAAAAGTTTTTAACTTCTGAAGAGGCTTTGAAACTCCTAAATCGACTGCGTCAGATATTGATGCAGCTTTAACTGATTCCACAATCCATAGCAGTATGCAAAACCTCCAGTCTTCCACTTCAGTTAAAAAAATATTATGTGACTGATGACTGTCTGGAATTTGTCCAAAACCTGCAATACTCCTTTTGACCTGCCAGTCTAGACTAAGAATACAGTGACGTTTTTTATGCTTGGAAGCACTAATTCATTCCAACTGACTTCTAAAGGTTGGTCCTGCTCTGAATCACTGTTGGCGAGATCTTGCTCACATTCCTTCCAGGCTGATTCAGCAGTGAAGTCATTGGGGAATGCATCACGGAAACATTAGACATTGACAAAGTATCTGCAGTCATGGGTTTCATCCGTTCAATTTTCAGATGTACGTCGTCAAGTAATAAATATATAATTATAAATATTTCATTAGCTGTATTTCAAAATAAAATACTGAATAAATTACAATCTTTTAAATTAATACAGCAAGGTAGTCTTGCATGTTAAGTACAGGGGCCTAGTCTATTTGAGAAATGCCTAGAATAGGACTTGGTGATGTAAACTTTGTAGTAAAAGAATACATTAATAAACCTGAAGCAGATGACTAGAGTGTCAAACAGTATTCTAACAACAGGAGCTATCAGCAGAAAATAACGGAAGAACCCTGAGAGAGGAGTTTTCTCAAAGCCTAAAGCAACAATGTCATAACTAGTGACGTATTCAGTTTGTAAAATAATACATTCTGTGAGCACGGCAATCCAGACAAGCGTGCAAGTCATTCTAGCATGTCTTACGGTCCTCATGTAACGTGACTGCACAGGGAATTGAGTTATGAGAAAAGCTTCCAGGCTGATGCAGCTTAACATTAGAGAACTGACATGGGCATTTGCTGCCAGGAAATTGTGAATAAGGCCACTGACGAAATCGTCGGATGTGAGTTTGACATCAGTCACTTGATGACAAACCTTGACCAAGATGGCAGGCACAAGCATCGCATCTGCTGCTGCCAGGTGAGAAATGAAGACTGAAGTGCACTTCCTGGACACAGCCTGAGACAAGAGCAAGACTGAGACGTAGAATGTTCCATAGGCTCCCGCAGCCAATACCACAACATTTGTAGAAGGCAGGATCAAGTACTGAAAGTATTTCAGAATCAGGTACCTCTTCAGGACAGGCAGGTAATCCGTGTCCTGGGGACCCTTTGGCCGTATTGAGGTTCTGTGAGAGAGAAAAGAAGTTAATTTCTTCTCAAAGCGATTTTAGATTTAAGATGACAATGTTTATCAGCTCTAAACTCGATAGCAATTTTTCCCAAGAACATCACATCCCCTGTTGTTCTGCAGCCCTAGGCAGAAGAGGCTACGAAGAGATCAATCATGACATCACCTCACATTATAGAATTCGCAACAGCTTTTCAGGGCTATTGCGCCAAAAGATTTCTCCAAGTTTATGAAGAGACCAGGAGATTTATGTAATGTACTCAAGTCAGTGAAATTGCCTGTATTTTGACAAAGAAATTAGACCTGCAGGTTTTGTTACATCATCCATGAAGCCATCAAGTCCTATGTCATCAAACCATTTAATCCCTTCTGTCTTAGACCCTGCAGTGTTGTGTTCCTGGTGTCAGCTGTGGCTCAGTGGTAGCACTCGCCTCTGAGTCAGAACACAGGAACATATGAGCAGGACAAGGCCCTCAAGCATGCTCCGCCATTCAATGAGGTCATGGCTTATCTGTACACTAACTCCATTTAGTCTTGGCACCATATCCCTCAATACCCTTGGCTAGAAAAAAATCTATCGATCTCAGATTTAAAATGATTAATTGAGCTAGCATCTAATGCTTTTTGTGGGAGAGAGTTCCACACTTCTTTTGCATGAAGAAGTGTTTCCTAATGGCCTGGCTCTGATTTTAAAGTTATGTCCCCTTATCCTAGAATCCCCTATCAGTGGAAAAAGCTTCTCTCTATCTACCCTATCAATTCCTTTCAAAATCCTAAAAACCTCAATCAAATCACCCCTTAAGATGGTATATTAAAGGGAATACAAGCCTAGTTTATGTAATCTCTCCTCATAATCTAACCCTTGGAGCCCTGGTAACATTCTGATGAACCTGTGCTGCACTCCTTCCAAGGCCAATGCATCCTTGGTGTGGTGCCCTGAACTGTACACAGTACTCCAGATGTGGTCTAACCAGGGCTTTGTATGGCTGTAGCAAAACTTTGTCCCCTTTGTATTCTACCCTTTAGTTATAAAGGCTAACATTCCATTAGCCTTTTTGATTATTTTTTGTACCTGACTACTACATTTTAGTGATCTGTGTACATGGACCCCTCAATCTCTTTGGACTTCCACCGTTCCTAGCTTTTCAACATTTAAAAAATACTCGGATCTGTCCTTTTTTGGTCCAAAATGGATGACCTCACACTTCCCTGGGATGAAATCCATCTGCCACAGTTTTCCCCACTCACCTAATCTCTCAATGTCTCTTTGTAATTTTATGCTTCTGTCTACACTACTTACTATGTCACCAACCTTTGTGTCATCAGAAAACTTAGTTATTTGGCTGTCTACTGTGTTATCTAAGTCATTAATAAATATAGTTAATAGTTGAGGCCCCAGCACTGATCCTTGTGGGACACCACTAGTCACTTCCTTCGAATTTGAAAGTTGTGGGTTCAAGTCCCACTCCAGAAACCTGAGCACAAAATCTAGGCTGACACTCCAGTGCAGTACTGAGGAAGTGCTTCAGTGTCGGAGGTGCCGTCTTTCAGATGAGACGTTAAACCAAGGCCCAGTGTGACCTCTCAGTTGGATGTAAAAGATTCCATGTCACTATTTCTAAGAGGAGCTGGGGAGTTCTCCTCAGTGTTCTAGCCAATATTTATTCCTCAACCAACATCACTAAAACAGATAATCTGGTCGTTATCACATTTCTGTTTGTGAGACCTTGCTGTGCGCAAATTGGCTGCCACGTTTCCTACGTCACAACAGTAACTACACTTCAAAAGTACTTCATTGGTTGTATAGCGCTTTGGGATGTCCTGAGCTTGTGAGTGTCGCTATATAAATGCAAATCTTTCTTTCTTTTCTTTCTCAGCCAGCACCAGGAAACATCCATTCCAACCCTAGGGTTCAGATGATAAACCTCTCAAGTTTAAAATGTCTCTCTCACTTGATAGTAAGGGGCATTCATTGTCCAGCAGTAAAGGATGAATCCAAGAGAGTGTTCTTGAGGCACACCTCTATACTCTGTAGGGTTCCTGCTGGGCATAACTTGCAAAGTTCAAGTCTGTTTTTAGATAGAGCTGATTCTAAGGGTCCATGGGACTTTGTACAATGTATCTGGGGTGGAGGGGGGGGGAGGGGTTCCAATCCACTTGTGCCTCTTTTCAGTCTTGAAATAATATGTAAGCATTGAAATTTATTTATAAATATTTCAATATTACAAACTCAAGCCATTCCAGTAAAAGTGTAAGAAATGCTCTCTCGTACTGAAAAAACATGGAGTTAAATGTGTAACTATTATATTCAAGTGGTTGAAAATGATTTTCACTTTCCAGATGTGAGCTGATCAGTTCGAGCCCAATGGAGGCCGAGAGTCCTCGGGTAATACAAACTCAACCCACGTTTCACAACTCTTGCAAAAGTTACAGCTCCATTTTGGGAGGGTGTGTTAAGAAGGGAGGTGTGGTTGGGTAACACAGTTCCCATCTGCAGAAAGTAAAGACCAGAGCAGAATGAAGGAAAATAAAATTCAGTATCACCTTCTCTTTACAAACATGGCCCATCACACTAATATCCCTGTTAGTTATTAATAGATCTAAGTTCTGTAAAGTTAGCAAGAGCAAAGTTTCAATAAGTTGATAGGGTTCATGTGAGTACCCTTTTTTGAGCTTCTAATAATGCTAACAGTGCAAGAAGGAAATAGAGCTCCCAATGCTGTAGAGATAATCTGGTGGTACAATGGTGGATTGTAATCCCAGTGTTGGAAATTAACACTTTGACAGTCTTCTGCTTTTTTTTTCACTAGCTGTGCAGGAGTCAGAATACCATAACTGATCAACTCTGTTTTCATTGGAGTTTGATCAGAAATAACTTTCTTTAATAATCAGGCTCAAGCATGTTATTTGGAACTGTAATGAGGAAAGTTATTCACTCCACTTTCTGCTGCAAATCAAAGTGAAGAAAAAGAATACAGTCTACTAAAAGATAAGAGATTTGAATTATCCAATCATTTGAATTAATCAACTTTTTAGTAATTTAATTAAAATTATTACCTTATAGTTATAGCCAATTGGAACACAGTCATGTATTTAATTTAGTAAGGTAGGGAGTGAATATGAACAGTACAAAAAGTGTTTCACTTAATAATCAAAATAAGCATGTTTGAATAGTTATAAGATTGGGGCTGCTCCCCGTCTGCCTCTGTAACATTGGAGGAAACTCTGTTTGCGTGCGTAGACTGGGTTTGTGCTTAAATTCGGATGAAGTTACAGCATGGAGTGGTTTATAATCTGCCTGGTAATGTAATGGTTAAACTGCCTGGTTTTCTTGGGTGTAACTTCTGACTGGTGCTCCCATATCACCACGTTTCTGGCTAAGTGTGATGGATGCCTTTGTCAAAGTGCGGTGTCTCATCATGGGTGTGATGCTAACAATTCCAGACTGTCAGCTTCAACTGCACCAACTCCCAACGAAACACTGACACCATTATTCTCCTCTTTAGTCGTGTGTGTGTGTGTGTGTGTGTGTGTGACTCTGGCACTGTTTGTGGATAAGCCAATGTAATAATTGCACAAGTTGGTACAGTGATATTTACAGAGTAACTTAAGGAGCAGTTAAGTTGGTGAGAAGACAGAAACGGGATAATATTAGTGTGCAGTTTCCTATTTATTTGGACGGGTGCCAAAGAAATCAGCTGTAAAGCTTTTCAAACACTAATGGCATTGAAGCAAACCAATGGTACAATTTTACACTGCAACGGTTTCTTTGAATATTACTAGTTTTAAATGCATTCCCCAATATTTGTGTCTTGTGTCAGTAAAATGAATGAGGTGTTGGTTCCTGCGCTTGCTGCAGGAATGCCACTCTGCTTTGAGAATGTGGTATGTTACTGCCCGTTAGTACAAGCTGTACATTCATCTCAGTTCTAGACCAACCTACTGCTCCCATGCCTCACACTCACGTGCACACACTCACATACCCTCACTCATTCTCACACGCATACTGCCACACACATAGACTCACTCACTCTGACACATACACTCACTCTGACACACTCTCACTCACACACACACTCTGTCACACACACAATCTCTCACACATACTCTCTCTCTCACACCTTTCTCACACACTCTATCTCACACACACTCTCACACACACTCTTTCACACATACTCTCTCACACACTCTATCTCACACACACTCTCACACACACTCTTTCACACATACTCTCTCACACACTCTCTATCTCACACACACTCACACACATGTCTTCACTCACACACTCTCTCACACACATACTCTCTCTCTCAAAACTCTCTCACATGCACTCACATAGTCTCTCTCTCTCACACATACTCTCTCACACACTCTCTCTCACATATACTCTCTCACACACTTTCTCACGCACACTCTCTCACACACTCTCTCTCATGCACACTCTCTCACACAATCTCTCTTTCACACACACTCACACGCACAATCTTTCACACTCTCGCACACACTGTCACACATACATTCTCAGACACACACTGTCAGACACACACTCTCAGTCTCACACACTCACACACACTAACTGACACAGTCTCACTCATTCACACACTCTCACTCACACACGCACATAAACAAACACACACTCACTCTTTCGCACAGATATACTCCTGAATGATTGGTGAGAAACCTTGCAAACTTCACCATAACAAAAGCATATGTCGTGTAATTCACTTTCTGTATCATTGAGACTACTTCACGAGCTGACAGCAAACTCCAGTTCATTAGAGATCAGTCTTCACTTTAAGAACTTCAGTGAGCTGATGATGGATATTACCCACTTTGGGCTGTTGGCAAAATGACGTTGAATTTTCTGTGATTAAAATATAATACAATGTTATTTCAATTTAAAACTATTGCTAACTAAGTCTGTGATAATTGGAAAGCTGTTGCAAAACAAATTTTGGACTTAAAAGGAGTCGAGACAAACTGAAAAATCAGAGCTAACACAATACTGATGGAAAGAGAAAGCAATAAACACTTACAATTTCTGTTTCTGAGAACATGTTTCACACAGGTTGTTAAGGTGATCCATTGTTTCATAACAGTGAGTTTTCAGCGTCTGTGAAGGATTTTCTAATGTATTCATTTTTATATGCTCTGAGCCAGTACTGATGTCATCAGCCCGTATTATGGTTACCATCATTTCCTCTTGCAAAACATGGAATGCTGGCTGACTTCCCCCATTCGCTGCCAATCCTGGCCTCCCTGTTTTTTTTTACACCAGTGAAACTAACTGGCATTCTTTCTCTTTTCACTTGACTATGTGAACTGAATGTAGAAGTTGTAAACAATTTTAAAACACCAAGTTATAGTCCAGCAATTTTATTTTAAATTCATTTACCTGAGGAAGGAGGAAGTCTCCGAAAGCTTGTGAATTTAAAATAAAATTGCTGGACTATAACTTGGTGTTGTAAAATTGTTTACAATTGTCAACCCCAGTCCATCACCGGCATCTCCACATCATGAATGTAGAAGAGTATCGTCAAGTTAGCACCAGGCTGCTGGCTTAGAACATGACAAAACCTGCATGGGAACTGAAATGAAAATTTCCTTTATATTTTATAAAAAGAAAAGTGACCAAGATATTGTACTGCTCGGAGAGGTTTGCTGAACATTTGTAATCCTGTTCAGTCACTTTGAAGGTTGCAGGTTTTAGCGTTGAGTTTGGAGAGGAAATATTGTAAAGCCAGCAATTAAGACACATCCCTCTCAGTTATTTGTGGTGAAACCATACAAATGAGTACAAAAAACATTTTTATGATTTTGCTGCAAATATAAACAGAGGAAATCTTTTCCTCACCTCACAGTATGTAATCAAGAGAGGCCAGTGTGCAAATGAGGAAAACTGTGCAAAATTGTTAGCAGGGAAAACATACTTCAAATTCACTGTACTATCCTAATTCCTATTTTGCTGTAAATGAAAGTAGCTTTTTGTTTCTCTTGTTACATTTAACTTTATATGTTTCTGTCTGCTTCTGTGCTCTGGAAGCTTAAGTGAAATGTTTTGTGATTGCAGCACAGTTATACATCGTGGGCGCTAAATTGGGCCGTGTAGCGCCTGTTGTTTCGGCGCGACACGGCCTCTCCGACATCCAAGGTGGCGTCTTAGCTGCGCAACACGTTTCCAGCGTGACGTGCGCCGGATGCCATCTTGGTATAGGAGTTAGCACATTCGCAAATACCGAACACTGGACGCATATAAAGTAGGGAGGAAATGAGTGCAATCAGTGTGCAGCACTGATTTAAAGTGATAGACACCATTTTGGATCTTAATGTTCAACTCAACGGACAGTCTTAAACCTGACCATCTGAACGTGTCTTACAGTGCCTGGAGGACCCCCCACCAGCACTATTTACAGGGGCCAAGGTGTTGAAGCTTAGTTGCTGGATTATAGCTTCTGGCTGCTGGTAGAGTAGGAAGTGTTTTTTGAAGCTCCCTATTCTTACTGAGAGTTGCTACAGGTTTGGCAGGTACTGCCCTATGGTTTGGAAAGTTACGATCGTGGTTGAACAACATTCCTGGCAACCATGGGTGGTCTGCTAGGGCTCTGCACGACTGGGAGCATGCAGAGAGGCCGCGCATAGCAGGTCAAGCTGCGAGGAGACGGAGGACGAGGAGGCACAGGGCACTGAGCAGGAGGCCCTGCCCAATGAGGGCCTTCCGGGACCAATTGTTTTACCTCAACATGACCGAGGAGGATTGCATCCGACGCCTGAGGTTCACCAAGGAAGCCATGACCGACATCTGTCAACTGGTGTGGCCACAACTGCAGCTTCAGAGCAGGGCGAGGACAGCATTGCCTGTGGCTGTGAAGGTCACCATGGCGCTGAATTTCTACGGCTCAAGATCATTTCAGGCCTCTGTTGGTGACATGCGCAACATCTCGCAGTATGCAGTGCACTGCTGCATAAGGGAGGTCACAGACGCACCGTATCAGATGAGGAACAGGTTCATTACGTTCCCTCTCCACAGAGACAAGCAGAAAGAGGGAGCACTGGGGCTGTCTCGCATTGCTGGCTTCCCCATGGTGCAGGGTGCCATTGACTGCATGCATATTGCCCTGTGTGCCCTGCACATCAACTCGGCCGTCTTCGTCAACCGAAAGGGCTTCCACTCCCTCAACGTGCAGCTGGTGCGCGACCACACGCATTGAATCATGGAGGTCGATGCCCGCTACCCTGGGAGCAGTCACAACACCTTCGTCATGCGACAGTCCCACGTGCCAGCTATATTTCACCTGACTCGACAGGTCAAAAGCTGGCTATTTGGTGACAAGGGCTATCCCCTCACGCCGTGGCTCATGACACCGGTGAGGAACCCACGCACACGTGCACAGCAGGCCTATAATGAGAGCCATGGTGCCACATGCAACACCATGGAGCACAACATAGGTTTCCTCAAACAATGTTTCCATTAGGTGGACCGGTCTGGAATAACCCTGCAGTACTCCCCTGAGTGGGTGGGCAGATTCGTGGTGGTCTGCTGCATGCTGCTCAACCTCGCCATCATGAGGGACCAGCCTTTGCCACCAATGATTGGAGAAGATCCTGAGCCAGAGGTGGAGGAGAGGAGGCTGAGGAGGAAGAGGCTGAGGAGGAGGAGGAAGAGGCTGAGGAGCAGGAGGAAGACGCAAGGGTATAACAGGAACCACACACCTTGTCTGCAAGGGCTCTGCGGCTCGCCTGATCCGTGCCCGCTATCAATAATTTGAACCACATCCTCCAAACTCATCAACAGTCCTACACTCCTCACCTTTCCGCTCCCACAAGACAATCAAATCGCCCTCCATCTGATTGCACATTTCATCGCACAAATAAAAACCACCACCAAATGCAAATTCAAAGTCTCATTTATCAATGAATAAATGAAATTGTGCAAACAGAACAGAACTATTCACCCTTGTGCATTCCCTTAGTGCCTGTTGTTCATGTGCTTTTACCTATCCTAGTGCTCCTACGAGGTGCTTCCCTTGTGGCTGGAACATGGGTGGTTGGAGACTGCTGGCCTTCAATGGAGGAGCGTGTAGATGGCCTTGAGGATGACCACGACCAGCTCTGGGCTGGGAGAGCTTCAGACTACACCATCGCAGCATGTGCTGAAGCAGTCTGGCCTGGCTGGCCGATAAGCAGCAACAGGGGCACTGGCAGAGTGGCAGGGGTGGGAGCAGGAAGGCTGTCAAACTAAGAGAGGACAGAAGGTCCGACTGCCTTGGCGCCAATGCCACCCTCCCGGGGAGGCGCCTCAGCAGTCCTGGTGATCAGCTGGAGAACGGATTGCTGGAGTGCTGTGATGCCCTGGAAGCCCCGTTCCACAGTGGTCACCAGACCCACGATAGCAGCAGTCTGAGCACCAAATGCAGCAGTCAGCCCTTGGATGGCAGATGTTTGTGTTGCAATGGAAGCTGTGACATCAGTTATCAGACACTGCGTCATGGTGGGTTCCACAGGTGTGCTGATGGAGGTGACCACCCGTTCCATATTGGAAAGGACGGGCTCCAAGCTCTGCGCAAAGTCCTGTGCCAAGTTGGAGCTGGACTCCTCCATGCCCCTTCTCATTGTGCACAGGCTTTCTGGCAGGTTGTCCAGTGCCCCAAGCATTTGTTGGTGTACGCCCATCAGGTGTCTTCTGTAGCCTGGCCCATCGAAGTCCTCATCTGACTCCTCTGCAGCAGAACTAGTGAGTGACCTCACCCTCCGGCGAGCTGGCACCTGTTGTATCCGTTCCCTCCGCCCCGGCTCCTGCGTACTTGTGCTCGGTGTCTCACCACGTGCAGATCCCTCCCCTAACCTGACCTCTAAAGGACGCGCAGTGTCAGTCTCTGAGCTGGTGGAAGCAAGTGTCAGATCGAGTGAGGTGTGGTTTCAGTGTCCTCCTCCTCCTCCTCCTTGGACGGTGCCGCCACGTGTTCGTGGGTATCTGCAATGACAAAGGGAAACAGGTTGAGTTGTGGAGTGGGGAGAGGAGCAAGTAAGACGTGTGAGCTGACAGCATGTGCAGCACGTGAATCAGAAAAGATTATGGGAGGAGGGAGATGTGAAAAAGGAGAAGGAGCATTAGATATGCAGAGACCCCTTCACTGGGACCTCCAGCGCGGCATGTTGTCACGGCTGCAACAAAGGACTGCCCAATGATCCGCAGCACCGTCTCCTCTAGGGGGATGAGGACGTGTAAACGTGCCCGTCCACCCTCAAGTCCCTCCTGCTGGCAGGTGTTATACGACACCTTCTCCTGCAAGACAGAGGACAGTGTGTCAGTGAGTGTCCTGCAAGGTGTGTGGGTGATGTGCCTGTCGTGGTCGATTATCTGCCAGTTTGTGTGACCTGTGAGTGGTGGTTGTGAGGCCTGCAAGTGTGGTACTATGTGCGGGTGAGATGCAGCATGCCGAGAGCAGCATTGCGGATGGATGGGCAATGTTTGTTGGTGGGTGGGTGATGGGAGGTGTGATGTGTGGAGCAGTGGTGCGATTGGTTGGATGTGCCACTTGACACTTGCATTCACTCACCTTGACCACTCGTGTCAAATCATTGAACTTCTTTCGGCACTGCATCCACGTGTGTGGTGCAATGTTCCTGGCGTTGACTTCCTGCGCCACAGCCTGCCAATGCCTGCGGAACTGCAGTCTGGAGGGTCTCCTGCTACCTTGCGGGTGCATGTTGACCCTCCTTTCATCCACCCCTTCCACCAGGGCCTCCAGTTCATCATCAGAGAAGCGTGGAGCCCTCTCTCGCACCGGTCCTGCTATCCTCATGGCCATCTTGCCCTCCTCCTGGTGAACTGTGCACCTGCCATTTGAAATGTGCAGGCTGCTGATGACATGCGCTGTGCACGCCCCATTTCCAACTTCCTCATTCTCTGTGCAGCCTCTCAGCAGTGCAGGTAACGCTGGCTGCACGGAGATATCATGGTAAGTAGCAGGCAGCACGAAGTTCACGTGCTGCCTGTATAGGGTCCATCAGGTGCAGGATACTAGCACATCTCGCTACCCCCACCCGAAAACGGCCATTATCCAATTATCCCCTCCCCCACCCCGTGTGAACAATCTGGAGTGACTGGTGAATGAAATTCTCTTATTACCATCTCCGCCCCTATCTTAAACCCTCCTTCATGGCTTTGTCACTTCCAAGCTCGGCTGCTCCTCTTATTATTCCGACAAAGGGACCGTACCTGAAACATTGGGCCAGAATTTACTGATTGGCGAACAAACGGTGCCCGCCGTTCGTCGGACTTGTGCCCATTGGCGTTCCATGAGCTTTTGCGCTGAAAGTTAACATAAGTTTGAGGGCCAAATAGCTCAGTGCCCTCTACAGGGCATCTGGGACCTGTGTGAACAGGGCAAGCAACTGTGTATCTCCTTAACCAATCAGATGGAAGAATTGTTAATGAGCAGCGCAGTCTGAACCAGGAAGTTTAAGTTAGAGTAGTGAATTCAACATAAAATCAGGTACAGAAAGAAAAATAAAGAGAGGGAAAGATTGGATTAAGAGAGAGAGATGGAAGAGTCAGAAAAGAAAAATTTTAAAAAGCATTTATTTACTTTTTAAAAAAATCTCCAACAATAATTAAAAGCTGAAGGAATGAGACTCCACACGTGTGTAAGTTAATTTTCAGTGCCAGAGAGATTGTTTGGCAGTAATTAAGACTTATCATGTCGTTAAAAGGGTATGTGAATGGATAAGCCCTAACTTTTTGTGGTGAGTTTAGTCCGTATCCACCACGTAAGTACGGGAACTTCACGCCGTTCAAAGTATTTGAATGGTGAGTCAGATGGCGAGATGCCGTTTTCACGAAGCTGATGGAGGGGCAGAGCATCTCGGACAGCAACTTCTGGATTTTTGTGTTTAACTGCACATGTGCGCTCGCCAGAAGTTGCTGTCCGATTTGTGCATAAATAAGGTTGTTAGCTTCACCGTTATTTTAACAGTAAATTCTGGGTCATTAACTTTTCTGTTCTCTCCACATATGCTGCCTGACCTGCTGAGTGTTTACAGCATTTTCTGTTTTTTTGTTTCAGCTCTCTTTATTGGCCTTCAATCTTCCACCCATCCCCATAAACTCCACTTTGTCCAAAACTCTATTGCATGTATCCTGCCCTGTGCACAGCCTCGCTTGTTCATCACTCCCGTCCTTACTGATCTATATTGCCTACCTCCCCCAATATATTACATTTAAAAATCTTCTTCTTTAAATCCCTCCATTGCTATTCCCCACCCAATCTCTTAAATCTCCTCCAGCTCTACATCCCCCCCACCCCGAGCACCCTGTTCTTCCTGACATTTTATGGAGTCCCCCTTCCTTCACCCCGCCATTATTGGAAAAGCTTTCAGCTCCATGAATACCCTCCTGAAACTTGTAGCGTAACCCCACCAGCGAAAAAAGAGTTATCTGTTTTTAATACAACCATTTGTATATTCAGTAGTCCTGTATGTACTGTCTCTCTGTCTGATTGCCTTGACAACGGGCAGTTGGAAAGATTATCTGTAATCACCAGGCATTGTTCTCTGACTATATATGCGGTAACCTTCAAGGAATCCCACACTCACCCGACGAAGGAGAAAGCCTCTGAAAGCTTGTGATTTTCAAATAAAACTGTTGGACTATAACCTGGTGTTGTAAGATTCCTTTCTTTTGAATGGGAGGTTTGTCTAGACAATTTATGTATCAGACAACCCAGTGTTCTCATTCAAATTAGCGTGTACAGATATCAAACTCCTTTGACTCAACAGTTTCTGGTAGGTCCTCTGAGCATGAAATAACTAGTCAGCAGCTGAGCCATACAGACTAGATAAGAATCAGGTTCAATTTCTGGTCTGTGCTGAGTTGGCTGATCTCAGTTGACATGAGAAAATTTAGTATCAATGTCCCATTTTAAGGAGAGGGAGAAGTGAGCCAGCGTCCCTGCTCCTGACCACTATCCACAAACCCTTGCTGGAAGTGGATGTTGGGTGAGTACAGGATTAGGTTTGGCTGTCATGCCATCTATGGTCAAGTAGTCTGCCTACACTTACGGTCAAAGGTCAGGCGTGAAAAATGCCCACTTAGACGAAGTATCAAAGGTCAAATGATGCTGATTGAACCAAATCTTAATGATGAATTGATGCCTGTAGGAAGCTTTAGGCCAGAGCAGTTGAAGGCTTCTCACCTGTACTTCAGGATGAACTGGAAGCAATTTATTACCATAAATGCACACTCCACAATCCCTACTTAATAATGTGATTCACAAGGCTTGGAAATTCCCAGGGAGAAGGATAAGAAATCTATAGTCACCATAATTCTGGAAAAATGAAACATCTGTAAGAGGCACCAATTATGATTTGATTTTAAAACCCAAGGAGAAGTTGCCCCCGAACGCTGATTTATGGTTATGGTACAAAATGCATAGGTAGAAGTAAGAACTGATCTCCCTGCCCCCGCAGTCAGTATGCTTGCAATGTCCAAACCTCAAGAGATTCAGATTTTAAACTCTGAAAGGGTATGAGGGAAAATGGGATCACACTTCCAACATATTTACAAAGAACAAAACTGCTGGTTCCCCTTTAATCAGGGCCTCCCGACGACTTCGGAGTGTTTTGTTTCGCTTTTTACAGGACAGCCATAACAAATACAATACAATCAAACCCTGTATAATTAGCAGAGCGTGCCAAAGTATAGGGATCCACGGAGGGACCTCAACACTTAATCCGATGTCCCACCAGGGCGGGGAAACCAATTCCCTTATCTCCCTCCCCGCCTCCCGGTTTCACTGTTTGAGTGTGTAAAAATGATTTTGCGAGAGCTCGATGGTTTTTAGTAACTCTGTTAGGTGTACATCCCCTATGGACAGGCCCTACGAATACACAGGATCTGCTCAGACGAGGAGGAACGCGATGGACACCTACAGACGCTGAAAGACGCCCTCGTAAGAACGGGATATGACGCTCGACTTGTCGATCGACAGTTCCGACGGGCCACAGCGAAGAATCGCATAGACCTCCTCAGAAGACAAACACGGGACACAACCAACAGAGTACCCTTCGTCGTCCAGTACTTCCCTGGAGCGGAGAAACTACGCCATGTTCTCTGCAGCCTTCAACATGTCATCGATGACGACGAACACCTCGCTAAGGCCATCCCCACGCCTCCACTACTCGCCTTTAAACAGCCACCCAACCTCAAACAGACCATCGTTCGCAGCAAGTTACCCAGTTTTCAGGAGAACAGCGTCCACGACACCACACAACCCTGCCACGGCAACCTCTGCAAGACATGCCAGATCATCGACATAGATACCACCATCACACAAGAGGACACCACCCACCAGGTACATGGTTCCTACTCCTGTGACTCGGCCAACGTTGTCTACCTCATACGTTGCAGGATGCCCCGGAGCATGGTACATTGGCGACAACGGATGAACGGACACCGCGCAACAATCGCCAGACAGGAGGGTTCCCTCCCAGTCGGGGAACACTTTAGCAGTCAAGGACATTCAGCCACCGATCTTCGGGTAAGCGTTCTCCAAGGCGGCCTTCGAGACACACGACAACGCAAAATCGTCGAGCAGAAGTTGATAGCCAAGTTCCGCACCCATGAGGACGGCCTCAACCGGGATCTTGGGTTCATGTCACGCTACACGTAACCCCACCAGCAAAAAAGGGAAAAAAATTATGTTTTTTAATATTCTCTCTCTCTCTCTCTCTCTGCCATTTTGGGTTTCTTTCTGCCTGTCTGTGTAATTGACACAATGTATATCCAGTGTACTGGGACGTGCTGTTCTCCATGACTGGCCTGTTTGAATAACAACGACACCTTTTGATTGGTGTGATGCTGTCCCAGCCTAGTATAAGATATGCGATTTGAGAACCTTTTCACTCATTCACCTGACGAAGGGGATAATCTCCGAAAGCCTGTGATTTTAAAATAAATTTGTTGGACTATAACCTGGTGTTGTAAGATTCCTTACAGGTGTACAGGCAGAGGAGGTATCTCGTACCTGAACCATGTAACATTCTGCTGCAGGTTCTGTACCGTGTTGTTTACTGTGAGGTGCACTGTAGATGGCTCCGGAATGGGAATGATGCGCTCCCGCCCCACCTGAACCTCTATGTGGGGTTTGAAGCAGAAATTCGTGTCGGTGACTGGGCACCAAATGTCATTGTGTACCCGGTACTGGTCCACGCTTGTCATGACGCAGTACGTCCCACGTATGCTACCTGAGGTGGAACATGGCTCTGGGCCATCACCTCCATGGTGCAATTAATGGGCTCTGCACTCTCAGATTCAAACCCGCACTCCGGCCGATCGAATGCGTTCAGGTGCTGGGTTCACAATATCACGTGTGCGCCCCTGCTCTGGGACCCCTTTAGGTCAGTGCTGGCCACGGCGTAATACACCCCCTTTACAACAAACGGTGGCGTCCCATGATGCCGCACATGCACCCCGTCCCTTAAAACGCCAATGTTCTCTACCCAGCACACCGGCGCTGGCCGCGGTGACCTGCCCATTACCGGCATACGCAGTACAATCCCCATGACCGTGTGGTTGGACCGGCCCCAATCAACTGGGACTGGGTAGGCTTCGGAAGCTAATCGGAGCTGACCCCGGGCTCATCGAATTATCACACGGGCTGAGCGCTGTGAGGTGCCGGTTGTGAACCCACGACGGGACACGACCTTGTCCTCCAAATTACTGCGTCCCTCATCAGCAACCACGCACCATACAACACACACGCACCATTTCTAGCTGCCTGCGCCGAGGCATTCCTATCCTCCCGTATTAAACTGTTAATCATTTGGGCGTGTGTTTCCAGCTCAGCAATGATCTCTTTTAAGTGAATGGTCATTGCCTGGTCTTCCTTTAACTCCGAACCTTCCACCTCGTTCCCTTCCCCCAGTATCTTTCGCAGCTGGTCCCTTAAAATATTAACCTGGGTCTGTAGCTGTGAGTTATCCATGCTGTTGACGAGGGATGTTAAAAGCTGTGGTCATGTCATTAAACGTCCCTCGCCTCTGTCTACTCGGATTAATCCTATCGTACGCATCCATTATACAGTTCTTCCCGATTCACATCCCCGTGGCTGAGCTCGAAAAATTGATGGAACATCTCTCTAATAAGGGCTTCGTAAAACTGCTCATTCCCCTTCGGACACCACTTGGGCAGCTGCACCCGGGTTAAATTTAAAATGACCGACATGACCACGTAATGCACATCCTGGAATACAACCTTCCCGGTGGGGACTAAAACTAAACCATTCCCTGGTGGCAGGACACCTAGCCTCTGTTCCCTGTACCCATGGGGCTGTGGGCAGGGGCTTCCTCTCCTGTGCTACAAGTTCTGTGGCGTTTATTGTGTTGGGAGGGTCTGGGATCACGCAGGAGGCCATGCTCCGATCCCATTCGATCCCGGCCCCGGAATCCTGCCATCGTCGCTAAAAGGCAATCGACACACCCGTGGGGCAGATCCGTTCCGACCCCCACACCCACACGTAAATGCCCTGCTCCTCCTTCCACCACTTGTCCCAGCACACTTCCACGCCCCCTTTATCCCCGTAATCTGTCGGTACGTATCGTCGCCCAGTCTCTCCCAGTCCGTGGATGTGTTACCCTTGGCCTGGTCCAACTTCCTCAACCACCACCACCGTCCCAAGGGAATGTGTCCCTTACATCTCAAGCACACGCGCTCGCCCCCGGTCACCCCAATCCGTGTGGCCGTAATCTCCATCTGGGGACAGGGGATGGAAGCCTCCCCGTACGTGAACCCGCCGTGACTGGAGTATCTCATTGAATTCGACCCCAGCCACCCTGGCCACCTTCCCTTGTGGAAATAGGCTGTCCTCCCGCCCGTGTCCCCCCTTCTACCCCCCTTAGTCACAGTGGGTCTGCTCCCCCTCCCGTACAGCTGTAGAGGAGGGACAACTCGGTGTCCCCTCTCCTACTGTGCCCTGTCCCGGCCAACATCAAGATCACGCTCAGTCTCAGGGCCGTCTCCATTCCATCCTCGGCCTCCTATGAAACAAAAGCGACAATCCTTTGCTGTGAGAGGGTCTTATCTCCACAGGTCCGGCTTCATTATATACAACAGTAAAACTACGTACAGTACCATCCGTGCTGCCGGGTGCCTCCGCTAAGGTTCCTCTCGCCGGGGCCCTCTTTGGTTCACGGCTGGCGTGTAAGGAGGCGTCCACGGTGCCCTTGGCCATGGGACCCTACTGCTCCTCCTTACTACCCCGGCCATTGGGTCATCGTCGTCCCAAATCATGGGAGGAAGACCCGTGTCCACCGTGCTCATGACTGTGCCTTGGCGTCTTGTTACTTTCGTTACTCTCTCCCCGGGGTTAAACAGCTGGCACTGGTTGATATGGAACCACTTTGTGCGTTTTGGGAGTTTAACCGCGTACACCACGGGGCTTACCTTGTCCACTATACTATACGGCCCCATGTATAGTGGCTCGTAATCCCCTACCTGGGCACAATTCCATACCATTACTTGGTCTCCCACCTTCCACTCGTAGGTTCTCTGGGGCTCGAGCAGCAATCGTTTTTTCCTGTGCTGACTCCCCATGTTACTGGCTGCCTGCCAATGAATTTGTTTAAACCGCTCGTATAGATTCTGCACAAACTTGTCCCGGTTCACTTCCCTGACTTGGGCTTCAGTGAGGACCGGAGCCAAAACATGGGTGGGGGTGCGCATGACCCTCCCGGTCGTGTGTCCATGCGGGGAATATCCTGTGCTTCTGGAGAGGCCGGCCTAGACGCCCATTAAGACTAGAGGCAAGACCTCGTCCTATCTCTGCGGGAACGGGCTTATCTCCTTCCTCAGTCATTCCTTCATTGTCCGGTTCATACGCTCCACAATTCCCGATGACTGGGGGTTGTGGGCCACATGCCACTTCCCGTGTATTCCCAACAGTTTTAAGGTGGCCTGCATCACCTGCCTCGTAACATGACTCCCTTGGTCGGACTCCACGAACTGGGGCAGTCCCCACCGGGATAACACTTCCTTTACCAAAATTCTTGCCGTTGCCAATACTGTGGCTGCTCGGCAAGGGAAGGCTTCCACCCACTTTGAGACCACGTCCACCAGGACCAGGCAGGATTTGTTGCCTCCCTTAGTCGTAGGTAGTGGTCCGATGTAATCGTCCTGCAGGGACTGCCATGGTCCCTCTACCCTCCTGGTGTGTCCCATGGGGACTTTCCTATGCTGGGGATCGGGGTGGTTGGCTGCGCATACCAGGCAGTCCGCAAGTCAGGGAGGATGTCGCGGACATCCTCCCTGACTTGCGGCCACCACCCTGCCTGCTCTACCCTCTGCCAGGTAGTTTCCGGCCCTGGGTTTCCCGCTTCTGGGGCCCTGTGGGCCAACTGGAGGAATTCCCTCCGGTACAGCTCGGGAATGATCCACCGATCCCCTTTAACCGGCATCCCTTCTTTAACGGTAATGTCCCTTGCCCCGAACGGACCCTCCACCTGCTCGCCCTTGCCTTTCTTCCGTATGATGGCCCTAAGGACTGGGTCCTGTTTTTGAACTTGTTTTAAGTCCGGGGCCAAAGCTACCCCCTGTGTTCCTCCCTTGTCCCAGATTGCTGCTACTGGGCCTGCTACGTAAGGATCCCAGAACTCTCCTTCCCTGGTCCCCTGCTTGGCCAACTCGTCTGCCCTTTGGTTACATTCCCCCCTGGGCTCTGTCTTAGAATGGGCCTTGACCTTGTGGATGTAATGATCCCCCTTCGTGCCCGTGATCTCTAGGATTCTCCCTAGCAACAGTGCTGTTGCTAAGGGCTTCCCATCTGCGGATTTAAAACCGCGCCAGGCCCAGATGGCCAGGTACTCGGTGCACGAATAATATGTAAACATGGAATCCAAGCAGATGGTATACGGGGTGGGGAACTCGTCGGGGTGGGTAACCAGGTACGCCACCACCGACAGTTCGGCGTGCTGAACGCTCAGGGTGCCGGGGAGTTTAATGGCCTTCGCTATACTAGCCATAGGGTCATAAATCCCACATCCGGTGAGACGCTCCACGTCTACTACCGAACTGGACCCGTCTACGTAAATCTCCTGGCCCGTCGGGAGTATCCTGGCCTGGAATCCCACGTCTACGTCCCACACCCCTTCCACCGTACACCTGTGGGCCGTCCCTGGGTGGTTCATGATTGTGGTCAACGTGGGCTCAGTCAAACCTGTACTCTCAGATTTATCTGCGAGAGCAATAAAGTCCAGCGAGCAATGCGGGCACTGCTCACTGTTCCGTCCTTCATCCTCCCGTCTAACAACATCTGAGTGGGGGTGTGGTGAGTTAGTAAAATTATCAGGGATGATCCCGAAAAGAGCTGGGAGCGTTTTACGGCCCAGTGCGTGGCCAGGAGATGCCGTTCTCAGTTGGAGTATCCCCTTGAGCAGCACTGCACTCAGACTTTCCCCGCTGGCTGCTACCTCCAAAAAGAATTCCTCCCCTCCATTTATGGCTCCCTGTGCTGGTGCCGTCTGCAGATCCTCTTTAAGGTGAATAAACGCTTCCTCGCAGCTCTGGTCCCACTCCCTTGCGGAGGAGGCGAAGCAGAGGGGCTGCTGTGGCTGCGTAACCCTCAATAAAGTCTCTGCAGTATGCCGTGAGTCCCAGAAAAGACCTTACCCCGTCACACTTTTGGGGGCCGGTAACTCCTGCACTGCCTTTCTTTTTGCTTCATCTATGGCCCGCTCCCCAGCCCTTACACTCAGCCCGAGGAATTTGACTTCCTCCCGGCCGACCTGAGCTGTCTTTGGGTTCACTTTAAACCCTGTCTCATGCAGCAGCTCGAGCAGTTTGGCCAGCAATGGTCCATGCTCCTCCCCCTCGGCGGAGAACAAAAGCAAGTCGTCCACATATTGGACTAGCTGCTGGGGTCTGCTGAAAGCTTTTAAAGTGTCTGCCAGACACTGGTGGAATATAGAAGGGCTGTTATGAAATCCTGGGGAAGGCATGTCCAGATGTACTGTTGCCCTTTAAATGGAAATGCAAATTTGTACTGGTCTTCCCGTTTAAGGGAATCGACCAGAACCCAGTGGAGATATCCAGCACTGTGAAAGTGGTTGCGGTCGCTGGAATGCTCCCTATGAGGTCAGCAACAGCCGCGGCTGTGGGCGCGCAGGCCGGGATGTTTTTATTGAGCACACGATAGTCCACGGTGGCTCTCCACGACTGGTTGGGCTTCTTAACAGGCCGAAGTGGTGAGTTTACATGGGTGGCCTTCGGCCTCAGCACCCCCTGTTCTACGAGGGATCCCAGTGCTGTCTCTAAGTCGGCTTCTGCCTCTCTGGGGAAACTGTACTGTTTCTGTGGCCGTGACATGGGGTCCCCTTGTACCCTGACTTCTACCCCTGTCACCCTGCCACAGTCGAGTTTGTGGGTGACGAATGAGGCGAGGTTGTCCCGTACGTTCACCTGATACTGGGCTGGGGTATTACTGACCAAAAGTTCCAGGTCGTAACTCCCCTCAGGCTTCACCATGCACACGCTACCCCTTCCTTCCCCTTCCTTTGGGATTACTATGACTTCCCTTTCCTTATCGGAACCCACTGCTCCCCAAAGGCATTCCTCAAATTCATTATTAACCGGTGGGCTAACATGAAGTCAGCCCCGAGGACTCCTGACCCTGGCTGTTCCCATTTCATTAGGATGCATTTCTACCTGGTGTGGAGGGATCCTAACTCTATGGCCAAGGGTCTGGACATCGCTCCCGCCTGCTCATTCCCTGTGAACCCCACGAGACTGAATGGGGCCCTGTTAGACCAGGGGTGAACTGATCGGGTCGTTTGCATGGATCACCATGCTCGAAGCTCCGGTGTCCATCAAGTACTTCCCTTGTACCGTTTCCACCCCCATCGTCACACAAGGTCTGCCCCACTCATCGGACGTGAGCGGACACAGGTCCTCAGGCTGGACCCGCTCTAGTCAGGGTGATGGGCGTACGGGAGCAGTCGGGATCACACTGCTCACGGCAGCGTCTACCCTCCCGTTCTCCTGCACAAAAACCGTGCGAGGGCGGCCACCAGAACGTCAAACGGTTCCCCGGTCACCCCCTTCGCTTCGATGGCTTGTGGCTTTTGCACTGGAGGTTCCCCTCGGCCTGGCCCTTTCTTCTGGGCCGGGCACTCTCGCCTCCAGTGTCCTGCCTTCCCACACCCGAAACATGTCCCTGCCTTTTCTGCACTAGCTTCTTCCTGACGCCATTCCTTGTTGCTACTCCCACTGGCCTTCGTCTCATGCACTTTGGCCTTATTCGGTTTGACCTCCTCCTCTGCACTGGTTTTAAAGGCCAGCTTCATCTTACGGAGCACGCTGGCCTCCGTATGTGCGAGATCATCGGAGTCAAACCAGGCTTCTGCCTTAGTCCTTATTTTTGGCAAACTCTTTGCCACGAGGGTTCTGAGCCAGTGATTCCTGGGCTCCCATTGCAACTGTAGTCTGTCCAGCACCCTACCCGTGGCCTTCTCCTATACAGGCCATAGCCTGTCTGTGAATGCCTGTGGTGTTTCGCCCGCCAGCTGCAGCGTTCTTTCCACTCGAGAGAACGGACTACCCTGGGTATGCCCCACGGCTCCCAGGATTTCTTCCTTTAAACCTTCCGTGGTTCCCTGTCCCAGCCTAGTGGTGCGGACAGGGCCTGGCACAACTTTCCGTCCAGGGAAAACAGTAACTGCTTGTGAACCTCTCCCTCACTACACCCATTGATCCCCCCGACTTGCTCTATTTCGATGAAGTGAACGGAGGGGTCCCCTTCCTTCTTGGGCTTCGGTGTGCTCGCTATCATAGCCTGCAGTTGTGGGATGGTGAATGGGACCACGCAATCGCTCTGCAGAGGGCCCTGCACACCGTCTGGTACGGGCGGACCGTACTTTTGCTGCCGCAGAGGACACATCGGTCCCGGTGGCGCTTCTGACGCCAGTCAGGCCTCCCTATCCCGGACCCAATCCTCAGTCTCCAGTCCCTCGTCTTCCCAGTCCACCTGAGCTTCCCCCGGGGTAACTAAGCAAACCATCCCTCTGGCTTTGGACAGGGTCTGTTTTAAACTGTGGATCTTTTCCTCGCAGGGTCCATGGTCTAAATCCTCGTACCCCCTGCTTTTGGCCACCCGTAGGCTATTTTCATATCTTTCAGCCGACCCTCTAACCTTTCAACTTCACCCGTTAAACGTGAGTTTTCTTCCCTTACAGCCTGCTCATTGTGCTCGGCCTTGGTGACCTGGCACTGAAGATGCTCCCTGGTGTTACAGGAGGTTTCTTCTTGCGCTCGTCTTTCCTGCCTTTCCTCACGTAATTCCTCTCCCAACCTGTTACCAACTATCCCCCTTTCGTCTGACTTCTCTTCTGATTCCTTGAGCTCGGCCTGCAGCTTTCCAACCTGCTCCCTGAGCAGCTGGACCTGTTTTTGCAGGCACAGGAGCCAAATCGCCTTTTCCTTAGACCTTTTGTGCTCCTTGCTCCCTGTCCACTCCGCAGCCCTAAACTGAGGACTGTCAGAACGCAACATCTCCAGCACCCACTGCTGAGATACATTAACCTTGTTAAACACGGAGGAGGAAATTCTGTCCCCCATTGCAGATCTCTTGTCCTCTAAACTTTCCATGATTCTGTTCACACAACCGTCGTCCTGCCGCAGTCACCAGACCTGTAAGTGGTTTGCTTTGGTGGTTCGAATCACCCCCCCCCACCCGACACAGTTCTAGACGACGGGAATTACGGTGAACAGAATTGACTCACGGACAAGTTTTTCGGACTCAGTCGTACAGTGTTTATTAAGGTTAACACACACCGTCGTCTTCAATAAAATAAAATGGTGGCGTAAGACAATACAGTGCACTACGTCACTACCCAGAGTAGAATATACGCTATACCCCACCCATTAAACCCCTATGGCTTGGTTGGGAACGCACAACACCCCTTCACACAATACTGGTGGTCTTTAGGATGTGGACTTGGACAATGCTCACCCCGATTGTCCCTTGACTTTCTCGCTGCTTCCCCTTTGTAGAAAGCGTGTCTCCTGATTCTGTACTGCCGCACAGTATTCAAGTCTCAGTTTGAGGTTTGTCCATACAGTTGAAGAGCGAGGCTCTGCTTCTCGTGGTGGTTTCTTCTCTCCGCCCCAGGCGGAGTGCTCGGTTCATGTTGTAAAGGTGAGGACAAATGAAGACAAGAGCAGGCGAGGAAGCGAGAGAGAGAAAAGTCCCAAACCTGCCTCCTCTTATACCCCCCAAAAGTTCCAAACTTCTTCGCGCCAAAAAAATGAAACGTTCCTTTTCCTGCGGTGCTGTTTTCGCAGCCTGCTGTTTTTGTGTAGTCAGTAATCTTATAGTGATGTCCTTTTGCTTCCAACCAGTCTGGGATTTTGATGGGCCTCCTTTGTTTAGTTTCCCGCCCTTTGAGGTAACCTCATCTAGGCAATGGTGGTAATGGCTGATACTGGGTTTCACTTCGCACCCAGTCCTGGGTTAAGTGGTTTAACATTAGAATCATAGAAGTTTACAACATGGAAACAGGCCCTTCGGCCCAACATGTCCATGTCGCCCAGTTTATACCACTAAGCTAGTCCCAATTGCCTGCACTTGGCCCATATCCCTCTATACCCATCTTACCCATGTAACTGTCCAAATGCTTTTTAAAAGACAATATTGTACCCGCCTCTACTACTGCCTCTGGCAGCTCGTTCCAGACACTCACCACCCTTTGAGTGAAAAAATTCCCCCCCTGGACCCTTTTGTATCTCTCCCCTCTCACCTTAAATCTATGCCCCCTCGTTATAGACTCCCCTACCTTTGGGAAAAGATTTTGACTATCTACCTTATCTATGCCCCTCATTATTTTATAGACTTCTATAAGATCACCCCTCAACCTCCTACTCTCCAGGGAAAAAAGTCTCAGTCTATCCAACCTCTCCCTATAAGTCAAACCATCAAGTCCCGGTAGCATCCTAGTAAATCTTTTCTGCACTCTTTCTAGTTTAATAATATCCTTTCTATAATAGGGTGACCAGAACTGTACACAGTATTCCAAGTGTGGCCTTACTAATGTCTTGTACAACTTCAACAAGACATCCCAACTCCTGTATTCAATGTTCTGACCAATGAAACCAAGCATGCTGAATGCCTTCTTCACCACCCTATCCACCTGTGACTCCACTTTCAAGGAGCTATGAACCTGTACTCCTAGATCTCTTTGTTCTATAACTCTCCCCAACACCCGACCATTAACGGAGTAGGTCCTGGCCCGATTCGATCTACCAAAATGCATCACCTCACATTTATCTAAATTAAACTCCATCTGCCATTCATCGGCCCACTGGCCCAATTTATCAAGATCCCGTTGCAATCCTAGATAACCTTCTTCACTGTCCACAATGCCACCAATCTTGGTGTCATCTGCAAACTTACTAACCATGCCTCCTAAATTCTCATCCAAATCATTAATATAAATAACAAATAACAGCGGACCCAGCACCGATCCATGAGGCACACCGCTGGTCACAGGCCTCCAGTTTGAAAAACAACCCTCTACAACCACCCTCTGTCTTCTGCCGTCAATCCAATTTTGTATCCAATTGGCTACCTCACCTTGGATCCTGTGAGATTTAACCTTATGTAACAACCTACCATGCGATACCTTGTCAAAGGCTTTGCTAAAGTCCATGTAAACCACGTCTACTGCACAGCCCTCATCTATCTTCTTGGTTACCCCTTCAAAAAACTCAATCAAATTCGTGAGACATGATTTTCCACTCACAAAACCATGCTGACTGTTCCTAATCAGTCCCTGCCTCTCCAAATGCCTGTAGATCCTGTCTCTCAGAATACCCTCTAACAACTTACCCACTACAGATGTCAGGCTCACCGGTCTGTTCTTCCCGGGCTTTTCCCTGCCACCCTTCTTAAACAAAGGCACAACACTTGCTACCCTCCAATCTTCAGGCACCTCACCTGTAGCTGTCGATGATTCAAATATCTCTGCTAGGGGACCCGCAATTTCCTCCCTAACCTCCCATAACGTCCTGGGATATATTTCATCAGGTCCCGGAGATTTATCTACCTTGATGTGCGTTAAGACTTCCAGCACCTCCCTCTCTGTAATATGTACACTCCTCAAGACATCACTATTTATTTCCCCAAGTTCCCTAACATCCATGCCTTTCTCAACCGTAAATACCGATGCAAAATATTCATTTAGGATCTCACCCATCTCTTGTGGTTCCGCACATAGATGACCTTGTTGATCCTTAAGAGGCCCTACTCTCTCCCTAGTTACTCTTTTGCCCTTTATGTATTTGTAGAAACTCTTTGGATTCTCCTTTGCCTTATCTGCCAAAGCAATCTCATGTCCCCTTTTTGCCCTCCTGATTTCTCTCTTAACTCTACTCCGGCAAACACTATACTCTTTAAGGGATCCACTTGATCCCAGCTGCCTATGCATGTCATATGCCTCCTTCTTCTTTCTGACTAGGGCCTCAATCTCCCGAGTCATCCAAGGTTCCCTACTTCTACCAGCCTTGCCCTTCACTTTATGAGGAATGTGCTTACCCTGAACCCTGGTTAACACACTTTTGAAAGCCTCCCACTTACCAGACGTCCCTTTGCCTGCCAACAGACTCTCCCAATCAACTTCTGAAAGTTCCTGTCTAATACCATCAAAATTGGCCTTTCCCCAATTTAGAATTTTAACTTTTGGGCCAGACCTATCCTTCTCCATAGCTATCTTAAAACTAATGGAATTATGATCACTGGTCCCAAAGTGATCCCTCACTAACACTTCTGCCACCTGCCCTTCCTTATTTCCCAAGAGGAGGTCAAGTTTTGCCCCCTCTCTAGTCGGGCCATCCACATACTGAATGAGAAATTCCTCCTGAATACACTCAACAAATTTCTCTCCATCCAAGCCCCTAATGCTATGGCTGTACCAGTCAATGTTGGGAAAGTTAAAGTCCCCTACTATTACCACCCTATTTTTCTTGCAGCTGTCTGTAATCTCCTTACATATTTGCTCCTCAATTTCCCGTTGACTATTTGGGGGTCTGTAGTACAATCCTATCAACGTGATCTCTCCCTTCTTATTGATGTGGAGATGCCGGTGATGGACTGGGGTGGACAAATGTAAGGAATCTTACAACACCAGGTTATAGTCCAACAATTTTATTTTAAAATCACAAGCTTTCGGAGATTATCCCCTTCGTCAGGTGAGTGACGAAGGGGATAATCACCTGAAACTCACCTGAGAAAGGGGATAATCTCCGAAAGCTTGTGATTTTAAAAACCTGGTGTTGTAAGATTCCTTACATTTGGTTTAACATTGATTCACAATGGTGTCTCCATCTCCTGCCAATTACCGTATGCATTGCCCTTGGCTCATTGTGTTCCCAGAGAAACTCTGTCCGCTCAGACAGTTCCTTTAATTGGCTTAGGGGTCTGGTCAGAATCCCTTGTCCATTACACACACCTGGGCCACACTCACTTTTCAAACGGGCTGCTGTTTTTTTCAGCAGAAAAGTCTTAAAACACAAACGTCCACAAAATGTCTGTTTGTAAATCCCTGAGGCCTGCACTGATGCTTACAATTGTCGCAGGATAAGGAGTCGGCCATTTAAGACTGAGGCGAGGAGGAATTTCTTCACTCAAAGCTTTGTGAATTTTTGGAATTCTCTACCCCAGAGGGCTGTGGATGCTGAGTGGTTGATTATATTCAAGGCTGAGATAGGTAGATTTTTGGACTCTAGGGGAATCAAGGGATCTGGCAGGAAAGTGGAGATGAGGTTGAAGATCTGCCTTGATCTGACTGAATGGCTGAGCAGGCTCGAGGGGCCCCATGGCCAACTGCTGCTCCTATTTCTTATGTTTTTATGTTCTTTCAAGCTGTGTAATCCTTTGGATGTTTGATCTGCCATCCGACCCCTCTTTCTTCCCCCTCCCCCAACACGGGGATGGGTATTTTGTCCAATGTTTAGCCATTGGCAAGGTTTCAGATTAACTTCTGATGATATGAATGCATCGATTATGAATGTGACCTTTCAATGTGTAATGAATTCACACAGTGAGCTCAGATTACAACACCCGGATTCTGTATAAACAATGCATTAGTGTTGACAGATTTATTTACTTATTGCAGAGTGCGGTTCTATTTAATGCTGTTATGGAAAACATTTTGCGCTACTGTAAATTCTGGTTGCCAAGATTTGTTTACTGTTCAAAGTACAAACAAATATTCATGATCAGATACTTTAATGCTGCATTTTAAATCATAATGCTTTCCTACTTTAGATTAGATAATTGACTCATAAAAAATAATTGTTTTTCAAAACTGTGATCAAAAAGAATTTTTAAATGCTTTGTTAGTTCTCAATGAGTCGGCTTGGTTCAGATGGTAGATTAGAGTCAGAATATTGTGGGTTCAAGCCCCAGCACAGGACTTAAGCACATAATCTAGCCTGACACTTCAGTCTGGGACTGGAGGAGTGCTGCATTGTGGAAAGGGCCATCATTCAGATCACTCATTAGGCAGAGGCCTGTTGTACTGATCTTCTGCTTGGCTGCAACGCTGGTGAAAATGTGGCGGAGTAGGACTTCTGCCCACCACAAGGATACCGCTGCTGGGGAGAGTGCCTGGAGGAGATGCAGCAGTGCTGTCTGTACTAAGAACATAAGAACATAAGAAATTGGAGCAGGAGTAGGCCAATCGGCCCCTCGAGCCTGCTCCGCCATTCAATAAGATCATGGCTGATCTGATCCCAACCACAAATCTAAAGAACACAAGAAGTCGGAGCAGGACCCGGCCACATAGCCCCTGGGCCCTCTCCGCCACCCACAGGGCATTGACCGATCCGAACTCAGCTTCATGTCCAATTTCCTGCCCGCTCCCCATAACCCCTAATTCCCTTTACTTCTAGGAAACTGTCTATTTCTGTTTTAAATTTATCTAATGATGTAGCTTCCACAGCTTCCTGGGGCAGCAAATTCCACAGACCTACCACCCTCTGAGTGAAGAAGTTTCTCCTCATCTCAGTTTTGAAAGAGCAGCCCCTTATTCTAAGATTATGCCCCCTAGTTCTAGTTTCACCCATCTTTGGGAACATCCTTACCGCATCCACCCGATCAAGACCCTTCACAATCTTATATGTTTCAATAAGATCGCCTCTCATTCTTCTGAACTCCAATGAGTAGAGTCCCAATCTACTCAACCTCTCCTCATATGTCCGCCCCCTCATCCCCGGGATTAACCGAGTGAACCTTCTTTGTACTGCCTCGAGAGCAAGTATGTCTTTTCTTAAGTATGGAGACCAAAACTGTATGCAGTATTCCAGGTGCGGTCTCACCAATACCTTATATAACTGCAGCAATACCTCCTTGTTTTTATATTCTATCCCCCTAGCAATAAAAGCCAACATTCCGTTGGCTTTCTTGATCACCTGCTGCACCTGCATACCAACTTTTTGATTTTCTTGCACTAGGACCCCCAGATCCCTTTGTACTGCAGTACTTTCCAGTCTCTCGCCATTAAGAAAATAACTTGCTCTCTGATTTTTCCTGCCAAAGTGCATAACCTCACATTTTCCAATATTATATTGCATCTGCCAAATCTCCGCCCACTCACCCAGCCTGTCTATATCCCCTTGCAGGTTTTTTATGTCCTCCTCACTCTCTACTTTCCCTCCCATCTTTGTATCATCTGCAAATTTTGATATGTTGCACTCGGTCCCCTCCTCCAAATCGTTAATATAGATTGTAAAGAGTTGGGGACCCAGCACCGACCCCTGTGGAACACCACTGGTTACTGGTTGCCAGTCCGAAAATGAACCATTTATCCCAACTCTCTGCTTCCTGTTCGATAACCAATCCTCCACCCATGCCAGAATATTACCCCCAATCCCGTGATTTTTTATCTTAAGTAATAATCTTTTATGTGGCACCTTGTCGAATGCCTTCTGGAAGTCTAAATACACTACGTCCACTGGTTCCCCTTTATCCACCCTATACGTTATATCCTCGAAGAACTCAAGCAAATTTGTCAGACATGACTTCCCCTTCATAAAGCCATGCTGACTTTGTCCTATTAAATTATGCTTATCTAAATGTTCCGTTACTGTCTCCTTAATAATAGACTCCAAAATTTTACCCACCACAGATGTTAAGCTAACTGGCCTATAATTTCCAGCCTTCTGCCTACTACCCTTTTTAAATAACGGTGTTACATTAGCAGTTTTCCAATCTGCCGGGACCTCTCCTGAGTCCAGGGAATTTTGGAAAACTATCACCAAAGCATCCACAATCCCTACTGCCACTTCCCTCAAGACCCTAGGATGGAAGCCATCAGGTCCAGGGGATTTATCCGCCTTGAGTCCCATTATTTTACTGAGTACCATCTCTTGAGTGATTTTAATCGTATTTAGCTCCTCCCCCCCGAGAGTCCCCTGTTTGTCCAGTGTTGGGATATTCTTAGTGTCTTAGTAAAGACTGAAACAAAATATTTGTTCAGCATTTTTGCCATCTCCATGTTTCCCACCATTAATTTCCCGGTCTCATCCTCTAAGGGACCTATGTTTGCCTTAGCCACCCTTTTTCTTTTTATATAACTATAGAAACTCTTGCTATCTGTTTTTATATTTTTTGCTAATTTCTTTTCATAATCTAAATTAATCTAAATTGTACTGATAAATTATTTTTTAAAAAGTACCTTAGCCCCACGATCAAAGCATTTTTGCCAATGAAAATTTAAATATCGTTGCCAAATCTGTATTATGGGCCTTTACCAGTGTGATGATTATGGTCCTTGACCCTTGCGGTGATTACGGTCCTATACCCATGGGGTGATTACGGTCCTATACCCCTGGGGTGATTACGGCCCTATACCCGTGCGGTGATTACGGTCCTATACCAGTGCGGTGGTAACGGTCCTATACCCGTGGGGTGATTACGGCCCTATAGCCGTGCGGTGATTACAGTCCTATACCCCTGGGGTGATTACGGTCCTATACCCGTGCGGTGATTACGGCCCTATACCCGTGCGGTGATTACAGTCCTATACCCCTGGGGTGATTACGGTCCGATACCCGTGCGGTGATTACGGTCCTATACCGTGCGGTGATTACAGTCCTATACCCCTGGGGTGATTACAGTCCTATACCCCTGGGGTGATTACGGTCCTATACCCGTGCGGTGATTACGGCCCTATACCCCTGGGGTGATTAAGGTCCTATACCCGTGCGGTGATTACGGCCCTATACCCGTGCGGTGATTACGGCCCTATACCCGTGGGGTGATTAAGGTCCTATACCCGTGCGGTGATTACGGCCCTATACCCCTGGGGTGATTACGGCCCTATACCCGTGCGGTGATTACGGCCCTATACCCGTGCGGTGATTACGGCCCTATACCCGTGCGGTGATTACGGCCCTATACCCGTGCGGTGATTATGGTCCTATACCCCTGGGGTGATTACGGTCCGATACCCGTGCGGTGATTACGGCCCTATACCCGTGCGGTGATTACGGTCGTATACCCCTGGGGTGATTACGGTCCTATATCCGTGGGGTGATTACGGTCCTATACCCGTGCGGTGATTACGGCCCTATACCCCTGGGGTGATTAAGGTCCTATACCCGTGCGGTGATTACGGCCCTATACCCGTGCGGTGATTACGGCCCTATACCCGTGGGGTGATTAAGGTCCTATACCCGTGCGGTGATTACGGCCCTATACCCCTGGGGTGATTACGGCCCTATACCCGTGCGGTGATTACGGCCCTATACCCGTGCGGTGATTACGGCCCTATACCCGTGCGGTGATTACGGCCCTATACCCGTGCGGTGATTATGGTCCTATACCCCTGGGGTGATTACGGTCCGATACCCGTGCGGTGATTACGGCCCTATACCCGTGCGGTGATTACGGTCGTATACCCCTGGGGTGATTACGGTCCTATATCCGTGGGGTGATTACGGTCCTATACCCGTGGGGTGATTACGGTCCTATACCCGTGGGGTGATTACGGTCATTGACCCGTGCGGTGAATATGGTCATTGACCCGTGCGGTGATTATGGTCATTGACCCGTGCGGTGATTATGGTCCTTGACCCGTGGGGTGATTATGGTCCTTTACCTGTGCGGTGATTATGGTCATTGACCCGTGGGGTGATTACGGTCATTGACCCGTGCGGTGATTATGGTCATTGACCCGTGCGGTGATTATGGTCATTGACCCGTGCGGTGATTATGGTCATTGACCCGTGCGGTGATTATGGTCCTTGACCCGTGGGGTGATTATGGTCCTTTACCTGTGCGGTGATTATGGTCATTGACCCGTGGGGTGATTATGGTCCTTTACCTGTGCGGTGATTATGGTCATTGACCCGTGGGGTGATTACGGTCATTGACCCGTGCGGTGATTATGGTCATTGACCCGTGCGGTGATTATGGTCATTGACCCGTGCGGTGATTATGGTCCTTGACCCGTGCGCTGATTATGGTCCTTGACCCGTGCGGTGATTACGGTCATTGACCCGTGCGGTGATTATGGTCCTTTACCCGTGGGGTGATTATGGTCCTTTACCCGTGGGGTGATTACGGTCATTGACCCGTGCGGTGATTATGGTCATTGACCCGTGCGGTGATTATGGTCCTTGACCCGTGGGGTGATTACGGTCATTGACCCGTGCGGTGATTATGGTCATTGACCCGTGCGGTGATTATGGTCCTTGACCCGTGGGGTGATTACGGTCATTGACCCGTGCGGTGATTATGGTCATTGACCCGTGCGGTGATTATGGTCATTGACCCGTGCGGTGATTATGGTCCTTGACCCGTGCGGTGATTACGGTCATTGACCCGTGCGGTGATTACGGTCATTGACCCGTGCGGTGATTATGGTCCTTTACCCGTGGGGTGATTATGGTCCTTTACCCGTGGGGTGATTAAGGTCATTGACCTGTGCGGTGATTATGGTCCTTTACCCGTGGGGTGATTAAGGTCATTGACCTGTGCGGTGATTATGGTCATTGACCCGTGCGGTGATTATGTTCCTTTACCCGTGGGGTGATTATGGTCCTTTACCCGTGGGGTGATTAAGGTCATTGACCCGTGCGGTGATTATGGTCATTGACCCGTGCGGTGATTATGGTCATTGACCCGTGCGGTGATTATGGTCATTGACCCGTGCGGTGATTATGCTCCTTGACCCGTGGGGTGATTATGGTCCTTTACCTGTGCGGTGATTATGGTCCTTTACCTGTGCGGTGATTATGCTCCTTTACCCGTGCGGTGATTATGGTCCTTGACCCGTGGGGTGATTATGGTCCTTTACCCGTGGGGTGATTAAGGTCATTGACCTGTGCGGTGATTATGGTCCTTTACCCGTGCGGCGATTATGGTCATTGACCCGTGCGGTGATTATGGTCATTGACCCGTGCGGTGATTATGGTCATTGACCCGTGCGGTGATTATGGTCATTGACCCGTGCGGTGATTATGGTCCTTTACCCGTGCGGTGATTATGGTCATTGACCCGTGCGGTGATTATGGTCATTGACCCGTGCGGTGATTATGGTCATTGACCCGTGCGGTGATTATGCTCCTTTACCCGTGGGGTGATTATGGTCCTTTACCCATGGGGTGATTATGGTCCTTTGCCCGTGGGGTGATTATGGTCATTGACCCATGCGGTGATTATGGTCATTGACCCGTGGGGTGATTATGGTCCTTTACCTGTGCGGTGATTATGGTCCTTTACCCATGGGGTGATTATGGTCCTTTGCCCGTGGGGTGATTACGGTCATTGACCCGTGGGGTGATTATGGTCCTTTACCTGTGCGGTGATTATGGTCATTGACCCGTGCGGTGATTATGGTCGTTGACCTGTGCGGTGATTATGGTCATTGACCTGTGCGGTGATTATGGTCATTGACCCGTGGGGTGATTATGGTCATTGACCCGTGCGGTGATTATGGTCCTTTACCTGTGCGGTGATTATGGTCCTTTACCTGTGCGGTGATTATGGTCCTTTACCCGTGGGGTGATTATGGTCATTGACCTGTGCGGTGATTATGGTCATTGACCCGTGCGGTGATTATGCTCCTTTACCCCTGCAGTGATTATGGTCCTTTACCTGTGCGGTGATTATGGTCCTTTACCCATGGAGTGATTATGGTCCTTTGCCCGTGGGGTGATTATGGTCCTTGACCCATGCGGTGATTATGGTCCTTGACCCATGCGGTGATTATGGTCCTTTACCTGTGCGGTGATTATGGTCCTTTACCCGTGGGGTGATTATGGTCATTGACCCGTGCGGTGATTATGGTCCTTTACCTGTGCGGTGATTATGGTCATTGACCCGTGCGGTGATTATGGTCCTTTACCCGTGGGGTGATTATGGTCATTGACCCGTGCGGTGATTATGGTCCTTTGCCCGTGGGGTGATTATGGTCCTTTACCTGTGCGGTGATTATGGTCCTAAACCTGTGGGATGATTATAGTCCTTTTTTTGCCAATCAAAATTTAACTATCGGTGATTATGTTGCTTGATCAGTGCGGCGATTATAGATCTTGACCTGTGCAGTGATTATAGTCTTGACTCGTCCGGTAATTATAGTTCTTGACCCGTGTGGTGATAATGGTCCTTTACCCATGCGGTGATTATAGACCTTGACCTGTGCGGTGATTATGGTCCTTGAACCATGTGGTAATTATAGTTCTTGACCCGTGCATTGATATGGTGCTTAACCGGTGCATTGATTATAGGCCTTGACCAGTGCGTTGATTATAGGCCTTGACCTGTGTGGTGATTATAGGCCTTGACCTGTTCGGTGATTATGGTCCTTGACCTGTTCGGTGATTATGGTCCTTGACCAGTGCGGTGATTATGGTCCTTGACCTGTTCGGTGATTAAGGTCCTTGAGCAGTGTGGTGATTATGGTCCTTGACCAATGCGGTGATTATGGTCCTTGACCTGTGCGGTGATTATGGTCCTTGACCTGTGCGGTGAATATGGTCCTTGACCTGTGCGGTGATTATGGTCCTTGACCTGTGCGGTGATTAAGGTCCTTGAGCAGTGCGGTGATTATGGTCCTTGACCAATGCGGTGATTATGGTCCTTGACCAGTGCGGTGATTATGGTCCTTGACCTGTGCGGTGATTATGGTCCTTGACCAATGCGGTGATTATGGTCCTTGAGCAGTGCGGTGATTATGGTCAAAGACCTGTGCGGTGATTATGGTCCTTGACCTGTGCGGTGATTAAGGTCCTTGAGCAGTGCGGTGATTATGGTCCTTGACCTGTGCGGTGATTATGGTCCTTGACCAATGCGGTGATTATGGTCCTTGACCAATGCGATGATTAAGGTCCTTGACCAATGCGGTGATTAAGGTCCTTGAGCAGTGCGGTGATTATGGTCCTTGAGCAGTGTGGTGATTATGGTCCTTGAGCAGTGTGGTGATTATGGTCCTTGACCTGTGCGGTGATTAAGGTCCTTGACCTGTGCGGTGATTATGGTCCTTGAGCAGTGCGGTGATTATGGTCCTTGAGCAGTGTGGTGATTATGGTCCTTGACCTGTGCGGTGATTATGGTCCTTGACCAATGCGGTGATTAAGGTCCTTGACCTGTGCGGTGATTATGGTCCTTGAGCAGTGCAGTGATTATGGTCCTTGAGCAGTGTGGTGATTATGGTCCTTGACCTGTGCGGTGATTATGGTCCTTGACCTGTGCGGTGATTAAGGTCCTTGAGCAGTGTGGTGATTATGGTCCTTGACCTGTGCGGTGATTATGGTCCTTGACCCTTGCGGTGATTATGGTCCTTTACCCGTGCGGTGATTATGGTCCTTTACCCGTGTGGTGATTAAGGTCCTTGACCTGTGCGGTGATTATGGTCCTTGAGCAGTGCGGTGATTAAGGTCCTTGAGCAGTGTGGTGATTATGGTCCTTGACCCTTGCGGTGATTATGGTCCTTGACCCTTGCGGTGATTATGGTCCTTGACCCTTGCGGTGATTATGGTCCTTGACCTGTGCGGTGATTATGGTCCTTTACCCGTGCGGTGATTATGGTCCTTGACCTGTGCGGTGATTATGGTCCTTGACCTGTGCGGTGATTATGGTCCTTTACTCGTGCGGTGATTATGGTCCTTGACCTGTGCGGTGATTATGGTCCTTGACCTGTGCGGTGATTAAGGTCCTTGACCTGTGCGGTGATTAAGGTCCTTGACCAATGCGGTGATTATGGTCCTTTACCCGTGCGGTGATTATGGTCCTTGACCTGTGCGGTGATTATGGTCCTTGACCTGTGCGGTGATTATGGTCCTTTACCCGTGCGGTGATTATGGTCCTTTACCCGTGTGGTGATTAAGGTCCTTGACCTGTGCGGTGATTATGGTCCTTGAGCAGTGCGGTGATTAAGGTCCTTGAGCAGTGTGGTGATTATGGTCCTTGACCCTTGCGGTGATTATGGTCCTTGACCCTTGCGGTGATTATGGTCCTTGACCCTTGCGGTGATTATGGTCCTTGAGCAGTGCGGTGATTAAGGTCCTTGAGCAGTGTGGTGATTAAGGTCCTTGAGCAGTGCGGTGATTATGGTCCTTGAGCAGTGCGGTGATTATGGTCCTTTACCCGTGTGGTGATTAAGGTCCTTTACCCGTGCGGTGATTAAGGTCCTTGAGCAGTGCGGTGATTATGGTCCTTGACCCTTGCGGTGATTATGGTCCTTGACCTGTGCGGTGATTATGGTCCTTGACCCTTGCGGTGATTATGGTCCTTTACCCGTGTGGTGATTATGGTCCTTGACCTGTGCGGTGATTATGGTCCTTGAGCAGTGCGGTGATTATGGTCCTTGAGCAGTGCGGTGATTAAGGTCCTTGACCTGTGCGGTGATTATGGTCCTTGACCTGTGCGGTGATTATGGTCCTTGAGCAGTGCGGTGATTATGGTCCTTGACCTGTGCGGTGATTAAGGTCCTTGACCTGTGCGGTGATTATGGTCCTTTACCCGTGCGGTGATTATGGTCCTTGACCTGTGCGGTGATTATGGTCCTTGACCTGTGCGGTGATTATGGTCCTTTACCCGTGCGGTGATTATGGTCCTTGACCTGTGCGGTGATTATGGTCCTTGACCTGTGCGGTGATTAAGGTCCTTGACCAATGCGGTGATTATGGTCCTTTACCCGTGCGGTGATTAAGGTCCTTGACCTGTGCGGTGATTAAGGTCCTTGACCAATGCGGTGATTATGGTCCTTTACCCGTGCGGTGATTATGGTCCTTGACCAATGCGGTGATTATGGTCCTTGACCTGTGCGGTGATTATGGTCCTTGACCTGTGCGGTGATTAAGGTCCTTGACCTGTGCGGTGATTATGGTCCTTTACCTGTGCGGTGATTATGGTCCTTGACCTGTGCGGTGATTAAGGTCCTTGACCTGTGCGGTGATTATGGTCCTTGACCTGTGCGGTGATTATGGTCCTTTACCCGTGCGGTGATTAAGGTCCTTGACCTGTGCGGTGATTATGGTCCTTGACCTGTGCGGTGATTATGGTCCTTTACCCGTGCGGTGATTATGGTCCTTGACCTGTGCGGTGATTATGGTCCTTTACCCGTGCGGTGATTATGGTCCTTGACCTGTGCGGTGATTAAGGTCCTTGACCTGTGCGGTGATTAAGGTCCTTGACCTGTGCGGTGATTATGGTCCTTGACCTGTGCGGTGATTATGGTCCTTGACCTGTGCGGTGATTATGATCCTTGACCTGTGCGGTGATTATGGTCCTTGACCAGGTGATGTCCTGTAAAGTGGCCTCTGATCAAGGGATGACCAACGAATGCGACCCTGCCAACATTGCCCACATCCTGAGAGCAAATCAAAACTGGATGTAAAAATGGAAAGGGATCTTCACAATGGGTCGTGACCCTGGTCCACCAAAAAAAAGGGCAGAAAATCTAGGCTAATGATTTATTCATTTGCAAACAAGATTTCACAATTGGGTTTGGGAAAGGGAGACAGAAACCTGTTTGGGAACACTTATCAAACCAATACAAGTGTTGCAAATGCTAAGCCCCATCGGCATCCTTGTGTAAGGAGCAGGCAGGCTGCTGCAGCCGTTCTCTGCTTCACATGCTTATTCTCACTATAAGGTTTGCCTCTGGAATTTTCTCCCATGCAGTGCTACTGCCTGAAGCCCTTGTTCTTTGTGTGCAGATGTTCAATTTTATCTTTTTTCTCCCTCCCCCTTTACCCCTGCATCTCCTAAAGGCTCTGACTATTGCTGGATGCAGTTTCAGAGTCGGCAGCCCTCCAATAACTCAACCAAATGGCTGTACCGTGTGAAGGCCTTTCTACAATTGTACACTCGCTTCTGTGCCAGATGGTTGTGGGTTCAAGACCCATTCCAGCACATAATCCAAGCTGACACTTCAGTGCAGTACTGAGGGAGTGCTGCACTGTCAGAGATGGTGTCCTTTGAATGAAACATTAAACTAAAGCCCCATCTTCGTGTTTGAGGCACCTTTTCCCTCAATTAATAGAATCAAAATAGATCAATTGATCATTAATCTCATTGTTGTTTGTGAGATCTTGCTATGCACAAATTGGTTGCAGTGACTACACTTCAAAAGTAACTATTTAGCTGTGAAGGGCTTTGGGACATTCTGAGGATGTGAAAGGCACATTATAAATGTAAGTTCTATCCTACTGTCATCTGTTAATCTAGGCCGACATTTCAGTGCAGTACTCAATAAACAATGTGTTGTGGGAGATCTCGTCTTTCAGATCAAATATTAAACCCTGTTTACCTCTTCAGGTAGATGCAGATGATTCCTGTTTGAAGGATAACAGAGTTCTCCTGGTTGACTGGTCAATGTTCCTCCCTCAAACAACGCTACCAAATATACCTTGCTTGCAATTTGGGTGCCACGTTTGACTGCACTTCAAAAGTAATCTATTGGCTGTGGAGCACTTTGGGACATCTTGAGGACTTGTTGAACTGCAATATGAATAGAAGTACTTTCATTACCTGCACAGAGGCCAGAAAAATGATAGATGGCATTGTTGTCCGCTGCTTTCAGTTGCCTCCCTTCAAGGCTTTCCTCACATCTGAGTCTTCTGACACAAGGGATCCGTCTCATACTCTTCTCCAAATCACTCGCAGGGACACAATGTTTGCTTTGTATCTCCAGTGACCAGAACTGGACACAGTATTCATACTGTGCTCTGACCCAGTAACTACAAAGTTCAAACATGACATTCCCTGATTTGTACTGTACTGTTTTGACTATCTAGTTCAGCATTCTATTTGCTTTGTTGACTGTTGCTCTGCCGTGAGTGAACATGTTGAGCATCAAGTCTACTAAAACCCCTAAATCACTCTCACCTTCACCCTCGGCTATTTCAACATAACTCATGAAGTGCTTATGTGACCCATTTTATGCATCCAATTACATTTCACCATATCATATCAAATTTCATCTGGCATTGTTCTGCCCATTTAATTATTTTATGCTATCTTTTCAGATGCAGTGGATCTGTTTTGCCTGAATCTGTTTTATCCCACTTTTTTGAAAATGGGTTCACATTAGCCCGTTTGCAATCTAGTGGGACATCCCGGTGATTATGACCTCCCGAGAGTTCAACTCTCCCCTAATGAATATCAACACCTCACAAATCTCAATCCTTGTCTCCCATAACACTCTAGGGTAAATACCATCGACCCCTAGGGTTTTTGTTTTCAACCTTCTAAGCTTGTCTAGAACTCCTACCTCAATCACATTGGTGAATTTTGCTTTAATCCTTATACAGAGTATGAGTACAGGTCTCACAAATTTGAATGCTTGACAGTTGGGGATTCAGACAATGTAGTAATGCATCAAAGGGCCTTTATATTGGCCTTCTAAATTGATTTCTGTGAGCCCAGCTCCTGCCATTGATGCTCTTCACCCTGCGTTTACACTGTTATACTCAGTTTCCGGAGATCAGCAGCAGACTTGTTGACCCATACCACTTGTCATTCTTTCATAATTAATGGATGGCCTAGTTTTCATTCTCAGGCCCCTTAAGGTTAAGAAGTAAACATGTTGCACAGGACAGAGTTATCGGGGGTGTTGGAGAATGAAGGAAAGAGTTTTGTGGGGGAAGGGGTTGGTTTCATTGTTGGATTCTGCAAATGCTTGTATGTTTGAGTGGTCATGAAGATCTCTTTCTTGAACTTGTTGTCTTGTTGTAATAGTTCAACGTATACTAAAGGTTTTTACCAATTACAGTCCTGAGTTTTAAAAGGACTCCCTTTCTGCAGATTAATTGATTCATCTATAACACGTCTATAAGTATAAAAGGACCCAAGGAGTGAAGTGAGTTAGTGCAATGGTTAACAATGCAATAATACAGATGGCCATGATCAGCTCTATCAAAATATAAAATAAATTGACATTCGATTACTTTGGATCTAACAATGTGACAGCCCGAAAGTAACAGAGTGAAACAGAATGGCTGCCATCAGCTCTTGTAGCTTCCTGTCATTTCCAACTTAATGTTAGGCTGCTCATCCAGACTCCCTACATCCTCTTATTAAATAAAATAACAGCAGTATTAAAAACTGTGCAGGCTGTAATTCAGTCTCTGGATTTTGCTGACCGCATAAAGCACTTGAATGCTTTATAATCTCATAACCCTGAAGTTATATTAAGCTTTGTCATATAGTACAATCCAAGTGTTCTAAAAACCCATAGCACTGCAATAATCAGTATCTTGAACAGTTAGTTCAAAATGTTATCTCTATGAGTAATGGACCATGCAAGTATGTGGCTGCATATCCATTCAGATGAAACATTGGGCTTTGTTTTCCAATGTTTGGAAAAGTCCTGCCAATGTGAAATAGAATGTTCAATAGTTTTATTTCAATGCTTGAAACAGCCTAATTTTGCCTGCTCTAGCCATGCCCTGCTGCTGCCCCCCGCCCCCCCCAGCATGTCCAGTGATCCATGTTGGAGCAGATCTCTGGACAGTGAAGCTTTGAGTCATTGCTCGCTCCATGCATTCTGCTGGTATGTTGGAGGTTGACAAGGAAGCCTGTCGTAGATTGAAGCCTTAGGCCTCTAACATCAGTCAGTGGGTTCATACCAGATATTACATCTGCCCTGAGGACCTCTACAACTGGAAAGTCTGTTGCAGATACTTGTGAAGTTACCATGCATCCCTTGGTGAACTATAGTCCTGAGAAACTTCTCTGCGATACTACAGTTACCCAGATCCAACAGCGCCCACCACCCACCACCACCCCTCTAAGTTGCCTTTTTAATACAGACAGTACGATGCTATTTTCCAGTCCTTTGGTTCTATCCCCCTCTTCTAGTGCATCTTTAAATATTTCTATTAGTCGTGTTGCTAACAGCTCCTTGAGTTCTTTTCAAGGCTTTGGGAGAGGCCCATACAACCCAAGTGCTTTGTTTATCTGGATATTTTTCAAATATGCGAGAACTCAGCTGTAATTATTACACTTTTCAGTCGGTCTCTCTTGGAGCATTCATTTTACTTCTACCCGTATACTGCCCTCTTCACTTTTTAACATTGACCTGAAGAACACATTTAACTTTTTTATTTGCTTTCAGGATGTGGACAACATTCGTAAGGTCGTATTTATTGCCCATCCCTAATTGCGCTGAGAAAGTAGCAATGGACCACCTTAAGCGGTTCCATAACTAGGAAGATAGGAATAGCAGTAGGCCTTTCATCTCGACCTTGGCTAATCCGTATCTTAAATCCATTTATCTGCCTTGCTGCCATAACCTTCATGTCCATACCTAACAAAAATCGATCAATCTCAGTTTTGAAAGTTTTAATTGACCTAGGGGGGGAGAGAGTTCCAGATTTCCACTACACTTTGTATGAAGAAATGGTTTCTGACATCACAGGTGAGTGGCTTGCTCGGCCACTTCAGAAGGTATTAAGAATCAACCACATAGTGTGAGACTGGAGTCATATTTAGGCTGGGTAGGGGGAGTGGCAGCTTCCCTTCCCTGGGGGACATTTGTGAATCCATTAAGTTTTTACAACAATCCAACAGCTTTCATGATCATGTTTCCTGTGTCAGTCCTCATTTTTCTGGTTATGAACACGACTTCATTAATCTTGAACCCTGTTTCTGTACAAATGTATCCCGATACTCTCATGTTTTTATTACTTTTCCCCCAATTTGTATTTTTAAAAATTGTTATTGTTTCTTGATTTCCTTCACGATTCTAATTTCATGTGTTTGCTGTGTTCTTTTAACCGTCCTTTCACACTGAGTTCTTCCTGGTATTGAGCCTCTATCGCACATAACTTATAGAGTCAGAACATGTTTTCCTTTAACCCAAATATCTTTTATTACCATCCCGGTCATCCACCCTTCTTCCCCCATTAATCTTCCTACAGGACCAAGTTCTATATTCAGCTACCGCCCTCTCAATTGTCTTATTAGGACTGTTCGATTTAACTACCACTCTGGCCTCTTTTTTAGCCTTCCCCATCTACTGCTCTTGCCTATATGCACATTACCTTATATTTGTCCTGTAAAAGTTTAATTGTCTAATGCAACTTTACTTTTCTTTCCTTGTACTGAACCGTATGATTCAACTCTCACAGTTATGTCCCTATCCTTAGTCAGTATTTGCCTGATTACAGCTTAATTTCTAGTCGGTTCCCTTAAATATTGAATCATATATACAGTCTCTTACCACATTTAAAAATTCCTGACTCCCTCAATAATTAACACTACCCAAACTCTATTCCATAACTGGGTGATTAAAATCCCCCTTTAGTAAAACATTCCCATTGCTGGATGCTTTCTTCACTCCCTGTGAAATAGCTCATCAGTGTCAGCAGGTGATGTGCGGCAAATTCCCCCCAGTAGTTTCTCCGTGCTTCCCTCTGTGTTTCACTTTCCTCCAAGTTCTTCCTTTTCTGTGTTTATTTATATATAAAATGCAGCCGTTCCTCTCCTATGCCTGCGTCTATCACTTCTAAAACATGTTGCATTCCTTTGTGCTCTTGCACCCCACCAGGTTTCTATTATATCCATGATGCCCACACCAACTGTGCACTAGCACCTTCTAATACCACCATCTTTGTTGTTAGATTTTTTGGCGCCATCTATGTTGGATCTCTTCTCACCCTGTTACTTATCTGTGACTCCTTGTGGTTCTGCAATACCATCATGTACTGTGGTACTCCAATCCAAAGCTTATATTGGTTATCTTGTAAACCTGCATTAGATTAATGCCCTATCTTCCCAGTTTAAGTACCTGACTATCAGTCTACCTACCTTGTTCAACAATACTTCAAGCTCCATTTGATTCAAATAGAGCCCTTCCAGTTGGGACAGACTTCCTCTTTCTCACAAAGCTCCTCAGTTGCTTTTAAATCTGAATCCGTGATCTCTACACCACACCCTTAGAAGCATTTTAGTTTCTGTTATTCTAAATTGCTCCTGCATGAGGCACCTGCAAATTTTAGAGACTGCGAGTCCTTCCTTTAATCTTTTTCCCTGAACTTCTTTGGAAGAGCCACTGTAGCACACCTGCCCACAGCATTGATTCCAATGTGGATCACAATGACTAGTTTCTCCCCACACCCCGTCAACAGATCATTCACCTGTGAGTCGAGATCCATTCCCTTCTCACCTGGCAGGCAACATAACTGATTGGTTTCACGGTCACAGCTGGACATCTTGCTGTCTACACATCCTAGAATTGTATCACCCACTGGATTTACTTTTCTAATCTTATTCTGATATCCCTCCCCTGTGCTTGCTACTGGAATTTCTTCAGCGTTCAGAGATTTCAAAGCCTCCATCTCAAGCCCCTTACCCTTGGACTCAACACTTACCAAAGTCACAGTTGTGTTCTGGCTAAGTGGTAGCTACAGCTCCTCATCCTCCTGTGACCACATTCTCCACCCAACCACTTATAGTTCAGTTCCTGTTTGTCATGCTCTCCACCTTTTTATCTTCTTCATATCTCTGTCTATGACCAGCAATTCTTGAGTTATAATGCCACCATTGCCCCACAATGATCCGTATCCTGAATATAACAGTGAGATTAAACTGATGCCCTATGAAGTATAGGCTATGCCTCTTTTCCTGTGATTCTTGGAACTGGACAAATAGTCAAGCAAAGAAAGTCATCCTCATTCAAGCTAGTTTCTTTAATCAAAAGCAATTAGTTAATGATGTTAAAATTTATACGAGTATTTATGAAGCAAAATCAAACCATACATATGACATTCCTCTATAAAATCCAGTTTTACGCTTAACATATAATTCGCAATGTTATTATGTAATGACTGAACAATTCATACCCACATCAGGCAGATCATGTAATATGTACAACTGTAAACCAAGGATTTTTGTTCATCGGGCCTGAAGGTTGATCACCTCTTCAGTACTCGAGGTCCTTTTCTTCTTGCGTGATGTTCGACTGTAGTGTGCGTTCCTTGTGATTGCCGGGTGGTAGAGAGACTGTTCTTCTCTCAAAGTCTCTTTTTATATTGTTTTTACCAATAGGACGTGGGTTTGGGGAGGGTCATTCTTTTTGTCCAATCACTCCCTGTAACTATACCTCAATCATTAACATACAACAACGATTGACAGTTTAGGCTTTGATCATGTGACTGGAGATCCTTTTATGAAGAAAAGACCATGGGCGCTAAATTGGGCCATGTAGCGCCCGTTGTTTCGGTGCTACACGGCCTCTCTGACATCCAAGATGGCGTCTTAGATGCGCACGCACGTTTCCAGCATGACGTGCGCCAGACGCCATTTTGGTATAGGAGTTAGCGCAGGCGAAGATAACAAACACTGGAATCAAGTAAAGTAGGGAGAAAATGGCTTCAATCAGTGTACAACGCTGATTTAAAGTGATAGACACCATTTTGGGTCTTAACGCTCAACTCAATGCACAGTCTTAACCCCGACCATCTGAACATGTCTTAGAGTGCCTGGAGGACCCCCCACCAGTACTATTTAAAGGGACCATGCAGGATTTACAGGTTAGTGGTTGGATTATTGCTTCTGGTTGCCGAGACATTTGTAACTGTTTTTGGAGGTCTCCTATATTTGAATACTAGGACTAGGGGGTATAGCCTAACATTTAGAGCCAGGACATGCAGGAGTGAAGTTATATGTTTCTACATGCAAAGGTTGGGAGAAGTTTGGGAAGCACTTCTGCAAACGGCAGTTGATGCTAGCTCAATTGTGAATTCTAAATCTGAGATTGATGGATTTCTGTGAACCAAGGGTATTAAGGGATATGGGGCTAAGGCGGATATATAGAGTTAGGTCACAGGTCCACCATGATCCCATTGAATGGCGGAACAGATTCGAGGGGCTAAATGCCACTGCCACTTGCTGCTACTGATATGCACTACCTTCTCCTGCAAGAAAGCAGGACGTGTGTCTGGGTAATGTGCCTGTCGTGTATGATTTGCTGCCAGTGGGTGTGGCCTGTGAGTTGTGGGTCGGCGGCTTGCAACAGTGGTAATGTGTGAGGGTGAGAGGAAGCATCTGATTGGAAGAGATGAGTACTGATGGAAAGAGTTTGTTGGTAGGTGGGTGTTGGGGGATTTAGTGCGTGGAGGAATGGATGTGGCTAGTGGTGCAGTTGGTAGGAGATGCCACTTGACAGTTGACCTCACTCACCTTGACCACTCATGTCAAAGCATTGAACTTCTTCCTGTACTGCATCCATGTTCATGATGCTGTGCGACTGGAATTGACTTCATCCCCTACTGCCTCCCACTGCATTTTGAGTGTATGTCTGGAGAGCCTCTTGCCCCTCCCCACCCTCTGCGGATATAGGATGTCCCTCTTTCTGTCCACCTCTTGCACCAAGGCCTCTGGTGCATGAGCTCTCAGATCGGCAGATTGGTGAGGTCTGGTATGCAGATTGGAGGATGTGAGACTTACTGGTGCGCAACCTTTATTCAAACATAACTCATCAGTATGTAAACATAGGGATGGGACCTGCATCTGTGCTTTACGTGTGCGATGTCTGATCTCCGTTCAGACTCCGTGCAGACAGCAGGCTGTTATATTCAGCAAATATCAGATATCAGCTACCTTTAAGAGATTTCTAACAGACAGCCTGCCTTTAAGAAATTGGAGCTTCCCCCTGCTGGTGGAAAGTGCGAATTGCATGGAATCCTCGTTCAATGCTGATTTCCAACGCAGATTGCAGGTGAGTCCTCAGGCCTGACAAAAATTTCCTTCTGCCTGCGCAGGGACCATTGGGCACGGGGTTATAACGGATCATGCTACTCCCGCCCAAAAACAGACCCTATCCAATTTTTCCCCCCATGTGCTCGAACCATGGAATGTGAAAGGCCCCTTTACTATCTCTGTTTATGGCCTATCATGTAGAGATAGCCCCTTTCATTTCTATGCACAGACGTTCTTAATGGTCCTCACGTCTCCAGTTTTGATTGCTTCAGTGGTTTCAAATCCATACCTTATACCATTTGACCATATGCTGGATGCAAAACTACTTGATGTTTTTCAAATCCCAGTTCTTTGAACAGATTACCAGATAGGAACGAGAGGCCCATGCCTTTTCACACCTATCATTGCTTTCTTGATCCTAAGTCTTTGATCTATGTCCTTGTTGCTTTTTCTTACATTACCCCTGCTGTGTTGAAAAGCTTGTGTTTGCAAAAGCCTATGTGTTTGGAAAGCCCGACAACCCTTTAAGCTCAGTATTCTCCAGCTGGCTTATTTATTTAATAATCTAGATATCTATCCGCAGTACAATGTCTTCAATCTCGAAACTCATACTTCTCCAATGCCATCAACACATTGAAGGAAAAACAGGATTGGCGAGAACACAGTTTACCACATTACTGTGTTTGCAGGTTTCCAAATGTCTTTGAACCCCACAGTAACAACCTTGAATCATGGCTGGAAATTATGGATTTCACAGTTTTTGGAACACATCTTGTACTGCTTATGAAATGTAACAAGAATCAACTCCAATACAACTGATTAAGCTGCTAGTTCTGGAATGGAAGCCTCAAGAGAGATGAGGATGGAACTGATGAATCCTATGGCTGATATGTCCTTTCACATATTTTATTCTTTAGATAACCTCAAAGATTGCCTGGAAGAAGTGTGGGGTGGGTAGTGAGTCCCTCCCAGAATTTCTTTCAAGCTGCGTAATCCTTTGGATATTTGCTCTGCCATCCGAATCCTCTTTCTTCCCCCTCCCCCAACACGGGGATGGATATTTTGTCCAATGTTTAGCCATTGGCAGGATTTCAGATTAATCTTCGGAAGATATGAATGCATCGATTATGAATGTGACCTTTCAATGTGTAATGAATTCACACAGTGAGCTCAGATTACAACAGCCGGACTCTGTATAAACAATGCATTAGGGTTGACAGATTTATTTACTTATTGCAGAGTGCGGTTCTATTTAATGCTGTTATTTTTCTGGTTATTTTCTGGTTAGTGGAAACTTTTTGCACTTCTGTAAATTCTTGTTGAAAAGATTTGTTTACTGTTCAAAGTACTAAAATATATTCATGATCAGATACTTTAATGCTGCATTTTAAATCATAATGCTTTCCTACATTAGATTAGATAATTGACTCATAAAAATTAATTGTTTTTCAAAACTGTGGTCAAAAAGAATTTTTAAACGCCTTGTTAGTTCTCAATGAGTCGGCTTGGTTCAGGTGGTAGATTAGAGTCAGAAGATTGTGGGTTCAAGCCACACCATAGGACTTGAGTACATAATCTAGCCTGACACTTCAGTCTGGGGCTGGAGGAGTGCTGCATTGTGGAAGGGGCCATCCTTCAGATCACACATTAAGCAGAGAGGGGCCTGTTCTACTGGTTCAAGTGGAAGGTAAGGATGCCATAGCACTATTTGAAGAAGACACAGAAATTCTCCTGGTTTTCTGCCAAAATTTCTCCTTCAACCAATAGTGCTGTGGGATCCTTACCTTCCACTTGAACCAGCAGAAAATGATTTCTGCATTTGCCAACATTAACTTGAATAAATAATTTATTGTATATGAAATGTTGTTAGACATTTCTTGCACTATATAAAAGCAAGTGCGTTCTTTTACTCCCAATATTGACAAGAATGTAAAGTACTGACCGTTTTTAGCTACATAACCCAACCATGATGTACTGATTTTCTTTAACAATTAAATTAGATTAAATGGCCTTGATCTTCTGCTTGGCTGCAATGCCGGTGGAAATACAGCAGAATAGGACTTCTGTCCACCACAACGATACCGTTGCTGGGGAGTGCGCCTGGCGGAGATGCAGCAATGCTCTCTGCACTGCTGTTTTATTTTTTTTTAAATGCTTTAGCCCCATGATCAAAGCATTTATGCCAATGAAAATATAAATATGGTGATGGTTATCGTCCTTGACCCGTGAGGTGATTATAGTCCTTGACCATTCTGGTGAATGTGGTCCTTGACCTTTGCAGTGGTTATTATACTGGACTATCTACCTAGAGGATTGGAGTTCAAATCCCACCATTGCAATCTGTGAAATCAAATTCAATGAATCTGGTAATTTGTGGACTAGTGCCAGAAAAAAATGACCATGAAAGCTGCTGGATTGTCTAAAACCCAGTAAGTTCATTGATATTCTTCCACGAAAGACCTGTCATCTCTACCTGGTCTGGCCTACGTGTGACTTCATCCCGTACTATATGGTTGACCTGTGATGTCCTGTAAAGTGACCTATGATCAAGAGATGAGCAATGAATGCGGCCCTGCCAGCATTGGCCACATCCTGAGAGCAAATTAAAAAAGGATGTAAAAATGGAAAGGGATCTTCACAATGGGTCGTGACCCTGTTCCACCAAAAAAAGGGCAGGAAATCTAGGCACCTAATTATTTATTCATTCATTCATTTGCAACCATGATTTCACAATTGGGGTTGGGAAAGGGAGACAGAAACCTGTTTGGGAACACTTACGAAACCAATTCAGGGGTTGCAGATGCTAAGCCCCATTGGCATCCTAGTGTAAGGAGCAGGCAGGCTGCTGCAGCCATTCGTAGCATTCTGTGGCAACTATAATGTTCGTGTAGAATACCGGTGGCAAAGATTTGTGGGGTTCAAAATTGAGTGTAATGTATCCAAGTTTGCTGACAATACAAAGCTAGGTGGGAAAGAAAGCTTTGATGAGGACACAAGACTCTGCAAAGGGATATAGACAGGTTAAGTGAGTGGGCAAGAAGGTGGCAGATGGAGTATAATGTGGGGAAATGTAAGGTTATTCTCTTTGGTAGGAAGAATAGAAAAACAGAATATTTTTTAAATGGTGAGAAGCTATTAAATGTTGATGTTCAGAGAGATTTGGGTGTCCTTGTACACGAAGCACAGAAAGTTAACATGCAGGTGGAGCAAGCAATTAGGAAGGTAAATGCAAGGGGGTTGGAGTACAACAGTAAGGAAGACTTGCTGCAATTGTACAGGGCTTTGGTGGTTCCACACCTGGAGTACTGTATACAGTTTTGGTCTCCTTACCTAAGGAAGGATATAATTGCCTTAGAGGGGGAGCAACGAAGGTTCACTGGATTGATTCCTGGATTGAGAGGGTTGTCTTATGAGGAGACAATGAGTAGAATGGGCCTATACTCTCTGGAGTTTAGAAGAATGAGAGGTGCTCTCATTGAAACATGTAAGATTCTGAGAGGGCTTGACAGGGTAGATGCTGAGAGGCTGTATCCTCTGGCTGAAGAGTCTAGAACTAGGGGTCATAGTCTCTGGATAAGGGGTCGGCGTTTTAGGACTGAGATGAGGAGAAATTTCCTCACTCAGAGGGTTGTGAATCTTTGGAATTCTCTATCCAAGAGGGCTGTGGATAGAGTATATTCATGGCTGAGATCGATAGATTTTTGGACTCTGAGGGAATCAGGGATATGGGAATCGGGCAGGAAAGTGGAGTTGAGATTGAAGATCATCCATGATCTTGTTGAATGGCAGAGCAGGCTCAAGGGGTCGTATGGCCTACTCCTGATCCTATTTCTTATGTTCTTAACAAAAGACATTTGAAGGAAAGATTTAACTGTGCCCCTTTTAAACAAAGACACTTGAAAACCTGCAAACAAAATAATGTAGTAAATTGTGTTCTCACAAATCCTGTTTTCCCTCACTGTCGCTGATGACATTGGAGAAATATGAGTTTCGGGATTGAATACATTGAACTGTAAATAGATATCTAGATTATTAAATAAATAAGCTAGATGGATAATATTGAGCTTAAAGGGTTGTCAGACTTTCCAAACACATAGTCTTTTGCAAACACAAGCTTTTCAACACAGCAGGGGTAATGTAAGAAAAAGCAACAAGGGCATACATCAAAGTCTTCGGATCGGGAAAGCAATGATAGGTGTGAAAAGGCATGGGCCTCTTATTCCTATCTGGTAATCTGTTCAAAGAATTGGGATTTGTAAAACATCAAATAGTATTGCATCCAGCATATGGTCAAATGGTATAAGGAATGGATTTGAAACCAATCAAAACTGGAGACATGAGGACCATTAAGAACATCTGTGTATAGAAATGAAAGGGGCTATCCCGACATGAAAGGCCATAAACAGAGATAGTAAAGGGGCCTTTTACATTCCATGGTTCGAGCACATGGTCTTTTCTACATCAAAGGGTCTCCAGTCACATGATCAAAGCCTAAATTGTCAATCATTGAAGTATGTTAATCATTGAGGCATAGCCACAGGGAGCGATTGGAAATAAGAATGACCCTCCCCCAATCCTACGTCCTATTGGTAAAAACAATATAAAAGGAGACTTTGAGAGAAGAACAGTCTCTCCATCACCTGGCAGTCACAAGGAATGCACACTGCAGTCGAACATCATGCAAGAAGAACAGGACCACGAGACACAAGAGGCTGATCACTTCTGAGCTGCCTTGATGAGTAAAATCTTTGGTTTAAAGGTTTGCCTAATGTGTTTATGAATTATTTAGTCATTAAATAATAACATTACGAATTATTAAGTGTATAACAGGATTTTATAGCGGGGATGTTACATGTGTGATTTGATTTTGCTTCACGAATGCTCCTATGAATTATGACATCATTAAATAATTACTTTTGATTAACGAAACTACCACGAGTGAGGGTGACTTTCTTTGCGTGACTATTCAACCAGTTCCAAGAATCATAGGAAATGAAGGAATACACTGGAGCTTCACATGCTACTTTGGGAGGGATCTAAATTGCCAACTATAAGTGATCTATAGTTCATCACCATCAACATATTGTGGGTTACCATTGACCAGAAACTTAACTGGACCAGTCATATGAACACTATGGCTACAAGAGCAGGGCAGAGGCTGAGTACTCTGCACCAAGTGGCTCAGCTCTTGATCCCCTCAGAATCTCTCCATCACCTACAAGGCTCAAGTCAGGGATGTGGAGGAATACTCATCACTTTCCTGGATGGGTGCATCTGCAATAATACTCAATAAGCTCAACACCATCCAGGACAAAACAGTCCACTAGATCAAAGTCCCTGACACTGAACTCAATATCCACCCCTCTCTACCACTGATGCACTATGGCTGCAGTATTCAAATCACCATAATTAGTTCAACAGCACCTCCCAGCCCTACGACATTGACCACCCTAAGGACAAGAGCAGTAAGATCATGGGAACATCATCATCAACAATTTCTCCTCCAAGTCACATACCTTCCTGACTTGGATATATACTGTCCTTCCTTCATCGTTGCTTAGTCAAAATCCTGGAATTCCCTACCAAACACCATTGTCAACAATAACATCTTGTATTTATATAGCGCCTTTCACATTGTAAAATGTCCCAAGGTGTTTCAACACAAAGCACAAAGACTGCGGCAGTTCAAGGAGGAGGCTCACCACCACCTTTCCAACTAGGGATGGAAAATACATATGGCCTTAACAGTGCCACCCATACTCTATAGATTCCCCACTGTATGCAGCAGTGCTATCTCATCACTTGCAGTGTCCTCATCTTACCTCTAGGTCTCTTGCAGTAGGCAATGATGTTGTGCTACATTCATGTGTCTTGCAGCAGGCAGCAGTGCCGTCTTGCACCCAGCCCATTGTAGGCGTACCAAAACACTACTGCCTATATCCTAACTCGCACCAAGTCCCGCTCAACCATCCCTTTCTCTATAACCGCTTTCAGCCCTACAACCCTCCGAGATCTCTGCACTCCTCCAATTCTGGCCTCTTTCCTTCGCTCCACAATTGGTGGCCGTACCTTCAGCTGCCTAGGCTAAACGCTCTAGAATTCCCTCCCTAAACCTCTCTGTCGCTTTACCTCTCTCTCCTCCTTCAAGCTGCTCCTTAAGATCTACCTATTTGACCAATTTTTTGGTCACCAGTCCTAATATCTCTTTGTGGGGGGAAAATTGGATATGGCCTGTTTTTGGGCGGGAGTAGCACGATCTGCTATTACCCCGCACCCAACAGTCCCTGCGCGGGCAGGACGAGACTTTCGTCAGGCCTGAGGACTTACCTGCAATCTGCATTGGAAATCAGCGTTGAACGAGGATTCAATGCAAATTGCACTTTCCACCAGCAGGGGGAGCTCCAACCTCTTAAAGGCAGGCTGCCTGTTAGAAATCTCTTAAAGGTAGCTGGTGCCTGTTATTTGCTGAGTATAACAGCCTGCTGTTTTCACGGAGTCTGAACGGAGATCAGACATTGCACACATAAAGCACGGATGCAGGTCCCATCCCTATGTTTACAAACTGATGAGTTATGTTAAAATATTGAATAAAGGTCGCGCACTGCTAAATCCCACATCCTCCAATCTGCAAGCCAGACCTCACCAATCTGCCGATCTGAGAGTCCATGCACCAAGGTTCTCTGCTGATGCACCAGAGGCCTTGGTGCAAGAGGTGGACAGAAGGAGGGACATCCTATATCCGCGGAGGGGGTTTGTGGGGGAGCAAGAGGCCCTCCAGACATACATCCAAAGGGATGAAATCAATGCCAGGCGCATGGCATCATGAACAAGGATGCAGTGCAGGAAAAAGTTCAATGCTTTGACATGAGAGGTCAAGGTGAGTGAGGTCAACTGTCAAGTGGCATCTCCTATTAACTGCACCACTAGCCCCATCCACTCCTCCACGCACTAAACCCCACAACACTCAGCTGCCAACAAACTCTTTCCATCAGTACTCAACTCTTCCATTCAGATGCTTCCTCTCACCCTCACACATTACCATTGTTGTAAGCCAGCGATCCACAACTCACAGGCCACACACACTGGCAGCTATTCATACATGACAGGCACATCACCCAGGCACACAAGCTGCTTTCTTGCAGGAGAAGGTAGCGCATATCAGTAGGCAGCAGGTGGCAGTGGCATTCAGCCCCTCGAGCCTGTTCCGCCATTCAATGAGATCATGGTGGACCTGTGACCTAACTCTATATACCCGCATTAGCCCCTTATCCCTTTACATCCAGGAATCTATTCACAGAAATCTTTCAATCTTAGATTTAGAATTCACAATAGAGCTAGCATCAACTGACGTTTGCAGAAAAGCGTTCCAAACTTCTCCCACCCTTTGCGTGTAGAAGCATTTCTTCACTTCACTCCTGCATGTCCTGGCTCTACATGTTAGTCTATGCCCCCTAGTCCTAGTATTCAAATATAGGAGACCTCCAAAAACAGTTACAAATGTCTCACAGCCAGAAGCAATAATCCAGCCCTAACCTGTAAATCCTGTATGGTCCTTTTAAATAGCATCAGTAGGGGGACCTCCAGGCACTCTAAAACACGTTCAGATGGTTGGGGTTAAGACTGTGCATTGAGTTGAGCGTTAAGACCCAAAATGGTGTCTATCGCTTTAAATCAGCGTTGTACACTGATTGAAGCCACTTTCTCCTTACTTTACACGATTCCAGCATTCGTTATCTGCACCTGTGCTAACTCCTGTACCAAGATGGCGCCTGGTGAACGTCACGCAGAAAACGTGATTGTGCATTCAAGACGCCATCTTGGATGTCGGCGAGGCCGTCTAGCGCCGAAACAACGGGCGCTACACGGCCCAATGTAGAGCCCTATGTGTCTCGGTGTCAAATTTTGTCACAGAGTCTGTGTTAAGCACCTTGGGATGTTTTACTAAGTTAAAGGAGCTATAGGAATACAAGTTGTTATTATTGTACCAGATCTGTACAGAAAAAATGGTCCCCCACTGTGGTCCCTCCAGAAAACCACCTACAAAAACCTAATAACTTCTCAAACTGACTGACCTCGAACTACAGTCGTGTATTTGATGTGTTTTCTATCCTTTTCAGAAGACTATTCCTACAAGAAAGCAATATGAATGTTGTCTAGAGTTTATAAAGAAACAAAGGTATTTATTACAGATTGCTGGGTGTGCAGTTGCAATATGATTTTTATTGCGCACATGAAAATAAACCACAGAACTCACTTGGAACTTTGCTACTTGTAAGTTATTGGGACATCCGCACTGTTGTAATAACAACGGTAAAATCCAGTTCCTCAATGAGTCCTCATTATTATTACATCAAGATTGGGTAATGCAAACGTTGAATATGTAGAACAAATCCCATGGTTTTCTGGAGTGACGCAACATTTACACAGCGAATGGAGTTGATTGCAAAGCCCAATAGAGTCCATGACCTAAATTTTAATTGGGTTGGGGGAGGGGGGGTGGAGGGGGTGGGGGCAGTAACAATTGCAAAAATCTAAAACCAGCCCCCAACCCACCTCCAACCCGCCCATTTCTGGTTTTAAGAGGTGGGACAAGGGGCAGACGACCAACTCACTCTTAGGAGGCGGGTCAGTCACTAAAAGCTTTCAAGGAGGCCTCCATTTTACAGCTTTTTTTTTAACTCCTGGAGGCCGGGATTCCCGGACCTTCTGCTTCACACCACGTGAGAGCAGGTGAGAAGGCCCAGATCAACAGATAAGTATCTTTATAGCACAGCTTGTGGGCCCGGAGGAGCAGGAGTGCTTCCCCCAGGCCCAACAAGCCTACCTGCAGTCACCCACGGCCCCCCCCCCGATGATCTATGACCCCCCATGATCTATGACCCCATCACGATCTACGACACCCCCATGCTCTCCGACCCCCCCGATGACTCCTGACCCCAACTCCCGATGACTCCCAATCCCAACCCTCCAATGACCCCGACCCCCGAATATCTCCCGATGACTCCCGATCCCGACCCTCCAATGACCCCTGACCCCGTGATGACTCCCGACCTCCACCCCCGTGACCCCCGACCCCCCCCCATGACCGCCCCCACCCTATCTAAGACTTACCTTCTTGCATCCGCTTCCTTGGTCTTCTCCCGTCCAACTGAGACCAGCCTGTCAATCAGGCCGGCCTGTCGGGACGTCCAGGAAATCCATACTTCTGGGTTCTCCGCCAAGAACCCCCCTCCCCCGCCCCGCCACCTTCTTCCCGGTTCTGAATAAAAATTTAGGCCCATAACTTGGGCAAGAGCACTTCTTATTACCAGAGATCAACCGTCTATTGCATATTTCACTTTACACCTTGCCCTTCCACAACTCACTAACAATTGGATTAGACATTGTTATGTATGTAACGTTTTTATCTGCAAGTCTGGGGAAGCTCGCCTATCACATGCCAGAGAAAATATAATGCATCAAAGCCTCCAAACTGTAATCCTCTCAAAGGGATCAGATGTAGCACCTTACCATTTTAGTCCCTCATCTTTATTCTGGGTGGAAGTTGGACGTTTTAATGGGGATTTCTTACCTGCCGTGTTTCTGCCTATTGTTTTGTTTTATTGTTCAGGTTGGTGGTGAGAAAATTCCAACTCACTATTGCTGTCTCCGTGTTTACAGGACAGCCATGTGCTGGCCAGCCAATTGTGGACGAATGGTTTTTGATTGGAAATTTGAGGGAGGGATTGCAAAAAAATGTATGACTGTAAAAGAGCAGATTCTGCTGACTGTGACCTTTATTGTTTCTCCTAGTATTACAGTGGGCCAATGAAAGTTTCACTTGAATGTGTCGTAATTAAATATTGGACATCTAAGATAAACCATTTACCAAATTCCTCTGTTTATTTAATTACACTATGCACTTGCGGCACAGATTTGAATCTGACATAGAGGGAATGTGATAAAGTAGAGTATTAACATTCCTTTAGAACTGTGAGGAAATAAGGAAGAATTAATATAAAAAACATTAGACAGCTGTGAGCTGGTGTAGGACACTGATATACTAGCAAAGTAGTAGGACACTACTTGCAACTGAGTTTCATCTTTAGAGTTGGTGAATTAGGACAAATTGTGTAAGGGAGATGGCGAACAATTACTTTCCCTCCTGTGAGACTCTGTTCATCAACTCAATTTGAGCTCATCTCTCAGATATTTCCTTTCAAGCCTGAAGAGCACAAGCTTTTCCAACTGTTCCTCCTAATTTAGGCCCCTGACACTAGGGATTAATCTCATGGCTCTTCACCGCACTGCCTCCAGCACTTGACTGTCCTCCTTCTGTCTTGACAACCAGAGCAGTGGTCTGACCAGAACACTGTACAGTTTGATCATAACTTCTTCTGCCTTGTATTCTACTGTTTGACTATATAGTTCAACATTCTATTGGCTCTGTTGATTGCTGCTCTGCATCAGTTGGACATATTGAGTGTTGAGTTCATTAAGACACCTGGGTCTGTTTACAACTTTATCCTTAGCTATTTCAACACCATTCACGGAGTACATGTGTCACCCATTCTTCCTTCCTATATGCAGTACTTTGCACTTGGTTGCATTATGTTTCATCTGCCATTATTCTGCCCACTTACACATTTGCCTAAATCATTCTGTGATGTTTGAGCTATGTTCTTCAATTCCACTTTCTTTCCTATTTTGATATCTTCAAATTTGACCAATTTGCAATGAGTTCCTGAATCCAAGTCATTGATGTACATCAGAAACGTCAGTGGACCCAACACAGATCTCTGGGCCTCCCTTACTCAGTACTTCCGCACCCTGACATAACACCTTGAACATGTACTGGTTGTTTTCTATCTTTCAGCCAATTTATTTTCTATTCCCAACATTTATCCTAAATCCTCACAATTTTGAGCTTAACTAGTAGCCTTTTGTGTGAAGCTTTGTCCAATGACTTTTGGAAGTCTAGGTACACCACATTGTTGAGTTTTCCACAGTCCAGTTAAGCAGTCACTTCCTTGGTGAAGTCGGGGAGGTTGGTCAGGCAGGATCTTCTCTTTCTGAAACCATGCTGACTGCTGTTTACTACGTTATTGTTATATGGATGAAGCTCAAGTTTACTCCTGATAATGGATGCCATTATTTTACACAGAATTGACTAATGGGTCTATAGTTGCCTGTGTCTATTTTATCCCCATATTTGAATATATGGACACCAAGCTGACCTGTTTCCAATCTATGGTATCTCTCCAGTGTCCAGTAACTCCCTTGTAAAGATCATTGAAGTTTCATAGATATCCTCCCTAGTCTAACTCAACACTCTGGGATAATTACCATCTATCCCTGGGGATTTATTTATTTTGCGCCCATTTAGCCTTTCTGGGACTTCCATCTCATTTATATCAAAGTCATTTATTCTACCTATCTTTACCTCTCTTTTGAGAGGGCTTGTTGCTTATGTCTTCCCTTGTAGCAAGTAATCATTCAGAATATTTACTGCTTTGTGCTCATCCTCAATTTTGAGATTTAGAAACAAACAGCCTTAGTAAATCCACACAGCATCTTTATTGCAAAATTAGAACTTACACCAGAAAATTATCACAAAAGGGAAAAGGATATCATAATTGCATTGCGTGCTGTGTTCCAGAAAAGACTGAAGCTGTGTTGGAATGTATTTTTGAACCAAGTTCACATGATCAACAATCTAAGCAATCTCTGTAACAGTAAAAGCATGACATCAGTGCTGGAAATCAAAGATGACAGCAAATGACGTGCAAGAACATGCATTGGTTAATAAGCATGAAGGGCCGTTGCACTGGGAGCTGATGCTTGTTTTAAATTCCCAGGCACTTATGACCTTAGAGGAGACAGTCATCATGCACTCACTTAAAGCTAACGACCCCACAAGGTCACTAACCACATCAATCATGTAAATATTTAAATACGTGTAAAAGTACACGTAGGCTGTATTCCATAATTGAGTGATGAATGCATTGGGAGTTCATAGAATCATAGAAGTTTACAACATGGAAACAGGCCCTTCGGCCCAACATGTCCATGTCGCCCAGTTTATACCACTAAGCTAGTCCCAATTTCCTGCACTTGGCCCATATCCCTCTATACCCATCTTACCCATGTAACTGTCCAAATGCTTTTTAAAAGACAAAATTGTACCCGCCTCTACTACTGCCTCTGGCAGCTCGTTCCAGACACTCACCACCCTTTGAGTGAAAAAATTCCCCCTCTGGACCCTTTTGTATCTTTCCCCTCTCACCTTAAATCTAAGCCCCCTCGTTATAGACTCCCCTACCTTTGGGAAAAGATTTTGACTCTACCTTATCTATGCCCCTCATTATTTTATAGACTTCCATAAGATCACCCCTAAACCTCCTACTCTCCAGGGAAAAAAGTCTCATTCTATCCAACCTCTCCCTATAAGTCAAACCATCAAGTCCCGGAGTTGATGCTTGGTGGTGACAGCAAAGGGATTTTAAGACGCTGGTAAACTCCTTGTCCATATAAACGTTTAAATGTGCCAAGTCTTCTATTCACTTTGCATTTAAAACTTTGCCAGTAAATTATCAAAGCAAGCTGGAGCCAAGTTTGGTTCCTCAGTGGTAGAAAGATTATTGTCTTCTAGATCCCTCACATAATTATCATGTGGAGATGCCGGTGATGGACTGGGGTTGACAATTGTAAACAATTTTACAACACCAAGTTATAGTCCAGCAATTTTATTTTAAATTCACAAGCTTTCGGAGGCTTCCCCCTTCGTCAGGTGAACGATGTGAACATCGTTCACCTGACGAAGGGGGAAGCCTCCGAAAGCTTGTGAATTTAAAATAAAATTGCTGGACTATAACTTGGTGTTGTAAAATTGTTTACACATAATTATCGGTATAGAACAGTGAAGCTTTATCATTTTAAGACAAAACGTCTCAGGAGCACGACCCAGGCTCTCTTTAAACATGTTAAAGTTTTTTTTACTGATCAATATACGTTGAAATTCATTTAACTCTGTGACATTGCTGGATTAATAATTTTGGAACTAACAACTTTCCAAGCAGAGATACATTTGCCATATATTGCTCTATCGCGGTTCAGGATTCTAGGGCCATATTTTGTCAGGAATATGATCCAGACGAGCTGATCTAACGTTTGTTGGGCAGAAGCCAGTCTGAAAGTCAGTAGTTCCCTCAGACTATTCCATGTTGGGTTGACCATCCATAGGCAGATGAGAGATGATATAAATGCAGAATTTGCAGTTGCTTCACACAGTTCCTGAATAATGGCCAATTTGTTAGCAATGTCAGATCTTTCAGGAGATATTTAGCACCTTGGTGTTGACAAATGACTTTGATCGCTGCAAATCTTTGAAGGGCGGCTTTTTAAGAATCAACCTGGGAGTAGATTTTAATCCCCCGCCCCCACCCTGCGGGAATGGTGCAGGCGGAGGGTTAAGATGGAGATGGATTAAGATGGGGGATGTCCCGCAGCATCCCCAACATATTCCCATCCCGGCACCATCTTCACTTACCTGAGAACAGGCATGGGAGTGCCACCAGACCTTGGAAGACGGGGTCCTACTATACATTGCAAAGTCGCAGCCTGATAATGCCAGAAGAAGCCACGGTAAGTCTAAAAATGTAACTTTTCTGTGGAATTAATGTGAGCCAGGAGGAGCAGGACTGCTGCCCCCCGGGCCTTGCATGCAGTTCTCAGCCTTCCCCAGCTCTGACCTTGCCTCTCCCACCCGGCGTCAGTGTTGGCTTCCAACCCCCTTCCCCAGCACTCACTTTATGCCGGGGACTGTTCCCTCGGGTCCCCAGCATCCTCAGCTTCCTGACCCAATTTTTACTCCCGCCTGCCGGCCTTGATATCACTCCTACCTGTTTTGGGCAATTAAGAGACCAGAGTCAGAGAGAAAGAGTATTCATGGGGGTTGTAGGGCTGGAGGAGGTTATCGAGACAGGGAAAGGTGAGGCCATGAGGGGATTTTTTTTTTATTCGTTCATGGGATGTGAGCGTCGCTGGCAAGGCCGGCATTTATTGCCCATCCCTAATTGCCCTCGAGAAGGTGGTGGTGAGCCGCCTTCTTGAACCGCTGCAGTCCGTGTGGTGAAGGTTCTCCCACAGTGCTGAAAGGAAGGGAGTCCTAGGATTTTGACCCAGCAACGATGAAGGAACGGCGATATATTTCCAAGTCGGGATGGTGTGTGACTTGGAAGGGAACGTGCAGGTGGTGTTGTTCCCATGTACCTGCTGCTCTTGTCCTTCTAGGTGGTAGAGGTTGCGGGTTTGGGAGGTGCTGTCAAAGAAGCCTTGGCGAGTTGCTGCAGTGCATCCTGTGGATGGTACACAATGCAGCCACGGTGCGCCGGTGGTGAAGGGAGTGAATGTTTAGGGTGGTGGATGGGATGCCAATCAAGTGGGCTGCTTTGTCCTGGATGGTGTCAAGCTTCTTGTGTGTTGCAGCTGCACTCATCCAGGCAAGTGGAGAGTATTCCAGCATACTCCTGACTTGTGCCTTGTAGATGGTGGAAAGGCTTCGGGGAGTCAGGAGGTGAGTCACTCGCCGCAGAATACCCAGCCTCTGACCTGCTCTTGCAGCCACAGTATTTATATGGCTGGTCCAGTTAAACTTCTGGTCAATGGTGACCCCCAGGATGTTGATGGTGGGGGATTCGGTGATGGTAATACCGTTGGATGTCAAGGGGAGGTGGTTAGACTCTCTCTTGTTGGAGATGGTCATTGCCTGGCACTTGTCTGGCGCGAATGTTACTTGCCACTTATCAACCCAAGTCTGGATGTTGTCCAGGTCTTGCTGCGTGTGGGCACGGACTGCTTCATTATCTGAGGGGTTGCGAATGGAACTGAACACTGTACAATCATCAGCGAACATCCCCATTTCTGACCTTATGATGGAAGGAAAGTCATTGATGAAGCAGCTGAAGATGGTTGGGCCTAGGACACTGCCCTGAGGAACTCCTGCAGCAATGATTTAAACACAAGAATGAGGATTTTAAATTTTAGGTATTGAGGGACTTGGAGCCAATGTAGTTCAGTGAAGAAGTGAGGACAGTGGTGATAGGTGAGCAGGACTTGGTAAAGCAAGTTTTGGATGAGCTGACATTTATGGAAGGTGAGGAAAGTTTTGGTATAATTCAGTCTGAACGTGACTCGAGCATGGCTGAGGGTTTCAGTGGTAGGTGGGCTGAGGGATGGCCTGGCAGGCGATTTCGCAGATCCATCCAGAATGACCCTAAAATTCCCCCCCATGGCAGTGTCTAATTGTTTCTTAAATGATTCTGGGGTTTTTGCCCCCCTTACTCTATCTGAGAGTGCATTCCATGTGTTTATCATTCTTTATGTGAAGAAAGCCTAACTGATATCAGTCCTAAATTTGTCTTTTGTTAGATTAAACAGGTCCTAAATTTGATTTTTGCTAAATTACACTTTGCTTACTCTCACAATTTAATTTAAAATCATTTTCCAGATTTACTTTTTCCATACTGTTTACAATCTTATTTACCTTTATAAGATCACCTCTCAGACTACTCCTTCCAAGGCTGGATAGCTCAAATTTTGCCAACCTTTCCTCTTAACTGAGTCCTCTAAAACTGGAAATCCTTGCAGCTCTTTGCACTGACTCCATGGTTTGAATGTCTCCCTTGTATCTCGGTGACCAGAACTGGACACAGTACTCCAATCCAGTCTGGTTAGAGCACTGTACACTATAAGCATGACTTTCTCTGATTTGTAGTCTACTGTTTTGGCTCTGTAGTTCAACATTCTTTTGGCTTTGCTGATTGCTGCTTTTCTTTGGTTGGACATCAGAGTGTCGAGTCTACCAAGACGTCTAGGTCCCTTTCAATTTCATCCTTACCTATTTCAACACCATTCATGGAGTGGATATGTTGCTCATTTTTCATCCTTTGTATAATACTTTACACTTATCTGTATTAAGTTTCATCTGCCATTATTTTGCCCACTTACATATTTTGTTCAACTCATTTTGTAATTTCTGAATTGCCTCCTCCAATTCCGCTGTCCTTTCTAGTTTGGTATCATCTGCAAATTTCATTTTTTTTAATTATACGTTCATGGGATGTGGGCGTCGCTGGCAAGGCCAGCATTTGTTGCCCATCCCTAATTGCCCTTGAGAAGGTGGTGGTGAGCCGCCTTCTTGAACCACTGCAGTCCATGTGGTGAAGGTTCTCCCACAGTGCTGTTAGGTAGGGAGTTCCAGGATTTTGACTCAGTGACAACAAAGGAAATAATTTGCATTCAGTTTCTGATTGTAAATTAGACTAATGCCAGGGGCACTGCACTTATAATGCCCCACATCCCAAAAACCCCGATAAAAAATACCTGTCTTTTCTACCCTTCAGCCAATTTCTTTGAATTTCCATAGCTTTGATTTTCACCAGTAGTCTTTTGTGTGGAATTTTTTCAAATGGCTTCTGAAAGTCCAAGTATAACATGACGTAAGGCGTATCGCAGTCTACATGGGCTGCCACTTCCTCAAAGAAGTCAAGGAGCTTGTTTAGGCAGCATTTGGCCCTCTGAATCCATGTTGACTGCTGCTAATTGAGTTATTATTGAATAGATAATCAAGTTTACACCTGATAATTTATTACATTATTCTACACAGATTTGAAGTAAGGGTTTGTAATTGACTGAGTCTGATTTGTGACCATTTTTGAATATGAGCATCATATTGGTCTGTTTCTTATCTATGGGTATCTCCCCAGTGACTCTCGTATTGATTGTCAATGCATCGCAAATATCATTCCCAGTCTCCTTTAGCACTCTGAGATAAACATTGTCTATCCATGAGCATTTATTGTTTTTGAGCCCTTTTAACCCCTGTAGAACTGCAGTTATATTGAAGCCATTAATTTTACTTGAGACACCTCTGTCTGGGATGGGAATGTTGCTCGTATCCTACCTCGTAACTTCTTGGAGGATGTAATCTTTCAGAATGTTTACTATCCTGTGCTCAATTCTTGTTTCAAGCCAGTTTGCATCTTTTATGCTTTTCACCTCTGACTGCCCTCATACTGCTGAAGTAAAGAAAGAAGAAAGACTTGCATTTATGTAGTGCCTTTCACGACCTCAGGATGTCCCAAACCGCTTTACAAACATTGATGTGTAGTCACTGTTGTAATGTAGCAAACACAGCAGCCAATTTGCCCAAAGCAGAATCCCACAAACAGCAGTGTGATAATGACCAGGTAATCGATTTTAGTGATGATGTTTGGGGGATAAATATTGGCCAGGACACCGGGAAAGCTCCCCTGCTCTTCTTCGAATAGTGCCATGGGATCTTTTACATCCACCTGAGAGGGCAGAAGGGGCCTTGGTTTAGCGTCTCATCTGAAACACGGTGCCTCCCTAAGTACTGCACTGAATTGTCAGTCTAGATCATGTGCTCAAGTCTCTGGAGTGGGAATTGAACTCACAATCTTCTAATTCACTGAGACACGGTTAACACCATAACTCATAGTTAGAAAGAACTTCTTACAGTTTTATTTTGAGTCTGTAACTATGCTTTTTTCTAAGTCTTTCTGATCACACCGATAACATGTTTCTTGAGGATCTTATATTCATCCCAGTGAATCCTATCCGCTTTCTTCCTGTGGAATCAGTCGAGTTTATTGTCCCGTTTCTCTCATGTTGAAATAAAAGCGGCTCTTCAGTGTCGATCAGTTGTACAATAGTAAGTATTTCAAGACCCTTTAGCTTCCCTCTTCTCCATAGATGTATCCTAGTTTAGAGCTGTACCTTATTGTTAGCTAAACGGTCAAAATTGGCAGAAATTATATGTGTGAAAAAACAGCAATATCTTTGGAGAAATTACCAGCCACAGTTTATAGCTGCAACCGTATAAGGTCAAAATATTTCTCAGTGGTGTAGAGACACTCTATCCTATTTGTTTTATGTTTAATAAACAAAGAGCCAAATTGTTAGTGCTGATGAGTGTGTGCTTTTTGTTCCCAAGTGAAATAATTATGTTTGCATTTTCAAACTATTGAAGTTCCAGCATCTGTTGCATTATTTCCAATTATTTCCATTCTAATAAATTGTCTGATTACTTTATAGACTTTCCCCCCTCTCTTTCCCAGTAAATTGCCCTCCTGTGCTTGAATACCACTCACCAAATCACCGGGATGGTTGGGCATATGGACATATGTTTGAGCTTTGTTAGTCAGCACTGAGGATTAAGAATAGTCTGATGGTTGGATGGGAATCCCATACAGATGAGAAAAAAACTATTGGTATCTAGTGCTATTCACATTCTAGCTGCTGGATCACGACTTATATTTTTGATCATATCACATTTAGTGGGCTATTTACGGTTGCAGATTACCTTGTCACAACTCGCAAAATGGTTTGCTGCTGAGGAATGTCTTTACATGAATTAGTCATAATTTTTCAGAGCTCCAGATTCAGAAATTGTGCCCTTGGATTGGAAAATTGCGAATGTCACTCCAAATTAAGAAGGGAGGGAGAAACCAGGTAACTACAGACCTCTCAGTTTAACATCAATTATGGGGAAGTTACTCGAATCTGTCATTAGAGTAAGAGTGACTGAGCACTTGGACAAGTATCAGTGGATCAAAGAGTGTCATCGTGGATTTGTGAAGGGTAGGTAATGTCTGACTAATCTAGTTGAATTTTTTGAGGAGGCCACTAGTATGGTGGATAGGAGAGTGTCTATGGATTTTTTCTATATGAACTTCCAGAAGGCATTTGATGAGGTTTTGCACCAGAGATTGTTGGCAAAAATGAGAGCACATGGAATTGGAGGTAACTTTGTGAAATCAGTTGATAATTGGTTGGGAGGTAGGAGACCGAGGTTAGGGATAAAGGGTTTGTTCTCTCATTGGCGGGATGTGACAAGTAGTATTCCCTAGGGATCTGTACTGGGGCCTCAACCTTTCTCCATATATATCAATGACTTGGATTAAGGAATAGATCGTTGTATATCCAAGTTTTCAGATGACACTAAGTTAGGAAACACAGTAAGTTGTATAGATGGGAGCAGGAAGTTACAAAGGGAAATAGACAGACTGAGTGAGCAAGCAAAACTATGGCAGATGGAGTTCAATGTAGGGAAGTGTGAGGTCATCCACTTTAGATCCAAGAAAGACAAATCGGAATATTTGCTTAATGGTGAGGGGCTAGGAGCTGTGGAGGAACAAAGGGACTTAAGTGTCCATGTACACGAATCACTAAAAGCTGACGCACAGGTACAAAATGTAATCAAAAAGGCTAATGGAATGTTGGCCTTTACCTCAAGGGGGTTGGAATTTAAAAGTGAGGAAGTGATGCTTCAATTATACAAAACCTTGGTCAGACCCCATGTATTGCAATCACTTTTGGGCACCGCACCTCAAGAAGGATATATTGGCCTTGGAAAGGGTACAATGCAGAGTCACCAGAATTATACCAGGGCTTAAAGGGTTAAATTATGAGGACGGGTTGCATAAACTTGACTTGTATTTCCTTGAGTTTAGAAGGTTGAGGGGTGATCTAATCGAGTGGAACACTTTCTCCATAAAGGCTGTCAATGCTGGGTCATTGAAAATTTTCAAGACTGAGAACAATACATTTTTGTTAGGTAAGTGTATCACGGGAGTATGGATCAAAGGCGGGTAATTTGAGGTTCAGATCAGCCGTGATCTAATTGAATGTTGGAACAGGCTCGAGGGACTGAATGGCCTACTCCTGTTCCTAATGAGGACTCAAATTATTGTAGGGTACCAGGGAAAGTTTAGAAAACTTTGCTTCCATTATTCAGGTTCAGTATGGATGCGGACTTGGACCAGTTTTCATACAGATATGTAAGCATTTTAAAAAGTATAATTACATCTGCAACATTCCACTCAATCCTTCATTCAGAGCTCAGTCTATAAGCATTCTGACCTTGAAGAAGATGGTCTGCTCTTTGATGAAGACGGTCTATCCCTTGATGCAAACAGTCTAACCCTTGATGCAAACGGTCTATCTCTTGTTACAGACGGTCTACCCGTTAATGCAGATGGTCTACCCCTTGTTGCAGATGGTCTAACCCTTGATGCAGACGGTCTATCCCTAGATGAAGACGGTCTATCCCTTGATGAAGATGGTCTATCCCTTGATGCAGACAGTCTACCCATTGTTACATTCCATTCACCTGGGTCAAAGATAAGAAACATCTGTCCTTGTTCCAGTTGCAGCCTGCAGTCGTTACCTAGTGATCAAAATTAAAGACTTGCCACTTCTTAGCTCACTCACTAGATGGAGCACTGCAACTGTGGTAGAAGAGTGTTAGATTATGACAACTCGTTTTATTTTCTGGACAATCATGCAAAGGTATTAATAAGGACCCCAGAAACGCCTGTCCCAGAGGGTTGCAGCCTTCCAGCTAAGAGAACAAGTGCAGTAGAGATAAGAGTGTGGACTAAACAGGAGCACTGAAGGCTGGTGAAATACCCAGCGACAAAAATCTAATTTGAACATGTTGGCCCTGAAAATCTGCATTCCAGCACTGCCCCCTGCCACAGTTTGTGGGGTCAGTCGGAGGGCATCTCATTTGCATGGTGCCTGTGGGCGCAAACACCACTACGTGCATATCCTCGAAGTCCGCCAAACCCATATAGTTGGAAAAACTCTGGTGCCTGCCTGCCTCTGGGGTCTGTCATGGGGCACCCTCACCTCCCCTTGCCTAGACTCCATTGAGCACCCAATCGCACCCTTGTGCAAGGGAATCAATCTACTTTTTTAAAAATTTGCCAATCGGCGGGGTTGCAGGAAGGTTCCCTGGTCTGGACCTCCACCCCTCCACAATCAACCGCCCCCCCCACCCACCCAACCCCCGCCCCCCCCCCCACCTCCTCACCCACTTATACCCATCTGGAGTCCGGTGTGTCTCACCCACATAGCGTACAGGCCTCCAGTCTTATTCTGTAACTGACTGAGCAGGGAAAGCGGGAGCTGCTGGCATAAGAAGTCGGCGGGGGTGGGTGATTCTTGACATCATTGATGTTGTTGGTGGTGGGAAAAAGCGGGACAAGGGGCAGGAAGATCCCTGAAATGGCGAGGACCCTGCAGTTCTCTGGTGGGTTTCGGCCGGAGTCTGACAGTTGGATTCTGAGGAAATACAGAGCAGTTTTTGATGTAATTTTGCCGAAATACTTCAGTGGTTTCCTATTGATCTTAGTGGAAATGAAAATGGTGATGTTCTAAACCTAGACTTTGCTAAGGGCTTTAGGGTGTACATGTTAATGCAGAGAAGTGTGAAGTGATGTATTTTGGGAGAAAGAATGAGGAGAGGCAATATAAACTAAATGGTACAATTTTAAAGAGGGGGTGCAGGAACAGAGAGACCTGGGGGTTCACATAAACAGATCTTTGAAGGTGGTAGGACAAGTTAATAAGGCTTTAAAAATAGCATATGGGATCCTAGGCTTTACAAATAGAGGTATAGAGTACAAAAGCAAGTAAGTTATGCCAAACCTTGATAAATTACTAGTTAGGCCTCAGCTAGAGTAATGTGTCCAATTCTGGGCACCCCACTTTAGGAAGGAGATCAAAGCTTTGGAGAGGATATTTATCAGAATTATACCAAGAATGAGGGACCTCAGTGATGTGGAGAGACTGGAGAAGCTGGGATTGTTCAGCTTAGAGCAGAGAAGGTTAAGGGAAGATTTAATAGAGGTGTTCAAAATTATGAGGGGTTTTGATAGAGTAAATAAGGAGAAACTTCTTCCACTGTCAGGAGGACCAGTAACCAAAGGACACAGGTTTAAGATAATTGGCAAAAGAACAAGAAGGGAGATAAGGAGACATTTTTTTATGCAGTGAGTTGTTATGATCTGAAATGCACTGCCTGGAAGGGGTGGAAGCAGATTCAATAGTAATTTTCAAAAGAGAATTGGGTCAATACTTGAAAAGGCAAGATTTTCAGATTATGGGAAATAGCAGGGAAGAGGGATAGCGCTTTCAAAGATCCGGCACTGGCACGATGGGCTGAATGGCCTCCTTCTGTGCTGTAAGATTCAAGTAAAACAGCTGATCTCAGGCAGATCAGGATGTAAAAAAGGGGTTAAATTGGATAAGCCCCAAAAACGGGCGAGGGGATCGCAGTCCACAATTAACCTGCGCCCGTTCATTGCGCTGCAGGCAGGACGTTAAATTTGTGCTGCCTGCCGATTTCCATGATTGCTGTGTGCAGCCAGCGCTACCTGCGCTGTTCATTGACTGCACGCATCAGCAGAGGACACAATATCACGAGTGGCTAGCGCTTTTAAAGGCAGCCTGCACCTCTTAAGGGGAAGGTTCACTGTGACTGATGGAATTGGTTTCAGGAAGTGAATTGCTTAGGAAGAAGTTTTGTGAAGATGTCTCAACCTGGGAGAAAGCGTGCATCACGGTTCTCTGAGGCTGCTCTGGAGGCCCTGGTGGAAGAAGTGGAGAGAAGGAGGGACATCCTGAATCTGCAGAGGGCAGGAGGCCCTCAAGACATATGCTCAGGAGGCAATGGGACAAAGTAGCGGAGGAGGTAAACGCTAGGAGTATAGCTCCAAGAGCACGGATACAGTAGAAGAAGTTTAATGATCTGACACAAGTTGTCAAGGTGACTTCACTCTTCAAATGGCTTCTCACTACAGCTACACTACTAGCCTCATCCACTGCTCAATTCACTACACCTCCATCACCCACCTACCAACAATCTCTATCAATCAGTACTCAACACTTCAGTTCATATTGTTTACCTCACCCTCACACATTTATCATTGTTGCAAGCTTCACAACCACAACTCACAGCTGACACATGCTAGCAGCTATTCAACTATGGCAGCCACATCACCCAAACATCATGCAGGACACTCACTGACACACTTCCCTCTTACAGGAGAAGGTGGCGCAGAACAAGAGACAAGTTCTGACTCCCATGGAGGAGACAGGACAGTGCTGGTCATCATGGGAAGGAGCATCGCTGAGACCGTGGCCACTGGCGGCACTGGAGGGATGGATGATGAGAGTCTCTGCATACCTAATCCTCCTTCTTTTCGCTTCCCATTTCTCCCTCATCCCACAATCTCTTCTGACTCACAAGCTGTAGATGGTGTAAGCACGCACTCCTTACTTTCTCCTTTCCCCTCACCACAACCCAACTCGTGTCCCTTTTTTATTTCAGATACCCAAGAACTGGAACCTTCCCAGTCAGAGGAGGAAGAGGAAGAATCGATCTTACTCGTCTTACACTCGCGGCCACCAGCTCAGAGACTGACACTGCACGTACTTTAGAGCATAGGATAGAGGAGGGATCTGTATGTGGTGAGACACTGGGCACAAGAGCATAGGAGCCTGGGCGGGGGGAAAGGATAACACAGGTACCAACTCGCCTGCGCACAATGTCAAGGAGCGTGAGGGAGTCCACCTCCAACTTCGTACAGGGCTTTGCGCAGAGCTTGGAGCCTATTTCCAGCATGGAACGGGTGATCACCTCCATCAGCACACCTGTGGAACCCACCATGATGCAACGTCCGATGACCGATGTCACAGCTTCCATTTCAGTGTAAACAGCTTCCATCGAAGCTCTGACTGCTGCCTTGGAAGCTCAGACTGATATTATCCTGGCTCTGGATACCATTGTTGAAAGGGGCTTCCAGAGTGGCACAGCAGTCTAGCAATCTGTTCTCCAACAGATCACAGGATTGCTGAGGCGCCGCCCCGGGAGAGTGGCAGTGGCGCCATGGAAGACAAACTTACTGTCCTCTTTTAGGATGACAGAACTCCTGCTCCCTCCCCTGCCATTTCACCAGTGCCCTTGCTGTTGCCTGTCAGCCAGTCGGCTCAGGATGCTGCAGTCCAGGCTGAGATGGTACAGTCTGAAGCTGGTCCCTCTCGGCCCAAAGTTGCTCGAGCTCGTTCTCCAAGGCCATCTGCAGTTTCCTCAATTGAAGGTCAGCAGCCCTCCACCTCCAATGCTCCAGCCATTGGGGAAGCACCTCTTAGGAGCACTAGGAAAGATAAAGGCACACGGAAGACAGGCACTAAGGGAATGCACAAGAGTGAATAGTTTAATTTTCTATGTATTATTTAATGAGTGACTTGATAAATTTAGATTTGAATTTCTGCGGTGAGCTGAGGGAGGAACCAAAATGTGTTGTCAGAAAGAGGACGGTGTGATGGTCAGTGAGAGAGGAAAGGTAAGGAGTGTGGGACTGTTGGTGAATGGGGAGGTGTAGCTGAGGTTACTGGTATCGCTCATGAATAATCTGATCACGTAGACCCCTGGCAGAAAGGGCCTGTCTATGTTATAGCGTCCCTTCCTCTTCCTCCACTTCCTCCTCCTCCTCCCTCTTCTAGCAGCTTGTCCAGCTTTGTGTGGCCTCTCTTCATTCTTCAGTCATGTTCAATTCTCAGAGGAAGCCCTACCAGACCACCCATGTCTGGAAACAACTTCTTTCAGAGCAATATTTTAAATGACACAAAAAGTACTGCAAGGCCAGCCAGACCATTCCCTGTAGAGAATTGAAACTTTAGCCAAGTATAGGAAACCCCCAAAAACACATACAATTACACCACCAGCCAGATTAACTAATCCAGCAACTAACCTGTAACTACTTCATGATCTCTTTAAACAGCGCTGGTGGAATGGGAGGGGCGGGGGATCCTTCATGATCTCTTTAAATAGCGCTGGTGGGATGGGGGGGGCGTGGGGGGATCCTTCATGATCTCTTTAAATAGCGCTGGTGGGATGGGGGGGCGGGGGATCCTTCATGCCATGTTCGTTCAGCTGTGTGAGGTTAAGACCAGCTGGAGTTCCAAAGTGGCAGCAATGGCTTCAAATTAGCGTTGCATGCTGATTCGCGTCATGATCTCCCTGCTTTGCATGCTGCCAGTGGTCGCTAGGCGCGTGCGCAAACTCCTTTACCAAGATGGCGTCCTGCACACCTCCCGTTGGAAGTGTGGGCGCGCATCTCAGACCACATTTTTGAGTTTTAGTTGGCTGCATAGTGCCTAAAAAACAGGGGCTATACGGCCCAACTTAATGCCCAAGGGCCTATAATTCATAACTAACCAACTTGGAAGGATTACTGAGCCCAACAATTTGCAGATCAGTAATCAAATAGGTGAAGCACAGCTTTCCTGGGTTGCTAACTTCTGTTCAACTCCCTCAAGTGGCCAAACTCAGAAACTCTTCCAAATCAGTTGATGATTCCACATATAGATTTAAAATAAATGGACAAAAACTTTAAGCTACAACTTGCCATTTGAAATATTCAGGAATGGATAGTTAATGTTTTCAGATGACTTTTTACTGCCCACTATTGGTTTAATGTCTCTGTTAAATTACTGAACAAAGAAATATTATACCAACACGTGGTGTTTGTCTGCTAGTATTGGTGACAGTAATTTCGAGCATTATTTGATTTCTGGAGGGCAATGGTGACTCTCTTTTCTAGGTACTGCTCACCTCCCTTTCAAAACTGCTGTTATCACACCCTTCTCCAAAAAAATAACCCTTGACCCCTCTGTTCTTGAAAACTGCTGCCACATTTTCAACCTCCCTTTCTTATGCAATGCCCTTGTCGCCTTCCAAATCCGTAGCCATCTTTCCTGCAAGTCCGTGTTTGAATCTCTCCAAACGGGTTTCCTCCCCTGCCACAACACCAGAACGGCCCTAACTAAACTCACAAGTTATATCCTCTATGACTGTGACCGTGGTACATTATCCTGACTCGTTCTCCTCGGCCTCTCTGCAGCATTTGACCGTACATTCTTCCTCCAATGCCTGTCCCCCATTTTTCAGCTCAGTGGGACTGTCCTTGCTTCATTTTATTCTTACCTATCATTAGCATTCAAGTGAGCCCCAGCTGCCTATTCAGGTGGATGCAAGAGATCCCATGGCAGTATTTGAAGAAGAGCAGGGAGCTCTGGTGTCCTGACTAAAACAAGGAAATTTACGTTGCGCCTTTTACGACCTCAGAATGTTCCAAAGTGCTTAACAGCCAATTAAGTACTTTTGAGGTGTAGTCACTGTTGTGATGTAGGAACTGCAGCTGCCAATTTGCGCACAGCAAGATCCCACAAACATCAACGAGGTAATGATCAGATAATCTGTTTTAGGGATGTTGGTTGAGGGGTAAATATTGGCCAGGACACTGGGGAGAATTCCTCTGCTCCTCTTCGAAATTGTGCCATGGGATCTTTTACGTCCACCTGAGAAGGTAGATGGGGCCTCAGTTTAATGTCTCATCTGAAAGATGGCACCTCTGACAGTGCAGCACTCCCTCAGTACTGCACTGGAGTGTCAGCCTAGATTATGTGATCAAGTCTGTGGAGTGCAGCTCGAACCCAAACTCCCCCGACCAACACCACCAAAAACATATTAAATAAGCGATTCTTTTCATTCACTGCTTATGGGATATTGCTGAGTGCAAATTGCTGTCATGTTTACCTACATGACAATTCAAAAACAATTCATTGGATGAGAAGAGCTTTGGGATGTCCTTAGGCCAGCCTAAGGTGCTTTATAAATCTTTCCTCTCCTTCCATCTCTCCTCCTATCCATTTCAGAATTTGTAACGCCCTTTCCTCAGAAGAAATAGTTTAATTTACTAACCCAGAAACAAATCAGACCATTTACTTCATTTCTGCATCAATGAGCCAGAAAAAGGATCTTTATGGCTCCCACCTTGTCTTGGACTATGTATCCTAATGTTCTAATTTCTGGGTTTTAATAAGTGGATTATTGTGGCTGTTGCCTTAAATATCTGTACAATTCTTTTATAATTGTCTTCCCTTCCTAATGGACAAGACCATTCATTTCTTTGTTCCCCTATTACTTTCTGATTCATCTCGCTTCTGCTAATGACCCCAATCCAGCTATTTAATTTACGATTTAATATTCTGCGGAGAGCTTTGATGATTGCTTGAAATTTCACATATGGCTAGAATGCCAGTTAGTCTCCATGAGCATAGCCAAGGGTCATAGGTCACTGAGAATCACTGACCTACATAGCTGTCACACACCCCATACCACATGTACAACCTATCTGCAATCAATGCCATGTAATTCATGCAAATGCCTAATACCCCGGGAACCCCCGCGATGCTTTTCTTCTCAAGATGTCAAGCGTGCCAGCTATATTTCAGGGAGACGAGGCCACTTCTGGCTGGCCTCTGGGGAACCAGGGTTACCCTCCCTACCAATGGCTGATGACCCTTGCATGTTTTCTCAGAGGCAACTCAGAGGGGTTGGAGGTCATGAGTGAGCACCATTGTGCTGTTTCCCTTTTGTCTTCATTTGGCTGCTTGACTACTGGTTCTACTTCCCTGTGTGTAGCCCATTCCCTTGTGCGTGCACATGTACATGAATCCCGTGCAGCCCATTTCCATTGCTTAGAGAATGGATAATGTTGCCAACATTGTCATTCTTTGGAGTGGGGACAGAGCATTAGGCGAAGATTTTTTAGAACAATTAGCTGAGATTACGTAGAATTACATAGAATGTACAGCACAGAAACAGGCCATTCAGCCAACTGGTCCATGCCAGGAATTTGCTCCATATGAGCCTCCTCCCTCCCCTCTTCATCTAACCCTATGATTATAACCTTCTATTCCTTTCTCCCTCATGTACTTATCTAGCTTCCCCTTAAATGCATCTATGCTATTTGCCTCAACCACTCCTTGTGGTAACAAATTCCACATTCTTACCACACTTTGGGTAAAGAAGTTTCTCCTGAATTCTCCATTGGATTAATTAGTAACTATTTTATATTTATGGCCCTTAGTTTTGATCTACCCCACAAGTGGAAAGATCTTTTCTACTTGTGCCCTATCAAACCCCTTCAGAATTTTAAAGACCTCTATCAGGTCATCCCTCAGCCTTCTCTTTTCTGGAGAAAAGAGCCCCAGCTTTTGTTCAGCTTTTCCTGATATGTATATCCTCTCAGTTTCTGGTATCATCCTTGTAAATCTTTTTTGCACCCTCTCCAGTGCCTCTATATCCCTTCTATAATACGGAGACCAGAACTGTGTACACTACTCTAAATGTGGTCTAACCAAGGTTCTATACAAGTTTAACAGAACTTCTCTGCTTTTCAATTCTAACCCTCTAGAAATCCCTCGAGAGATAATCCGAGAAAGGGCTTCTCTAGTCATTTCTCAGCTGCACAATGACTTTTACCTAGATTTCAGATCAAATGAAAAGAGTCTCAAGGTCCTCTGTTTCAATGTTTCATTTTAGTATAACCATTTCCTCTCTTTTGTATTTGGTGTTCACGTCTCCCTATAATTTTCTTTGATAGTGCGGCTGAAAATTAACTTTCTGATTTGCAGTCTGAATGTCAGTGTGAAAGTGTGTTTATTATTGAGGATGAGCTGGGCCTGATGCTGGTGTAGTCTGGTGTACTGAAATATTTCTCAGTAACCTTTTGTTATAATGAGTGAGTCCTGGTCTAATTGATAAGTGTTGCTTTCACTCAGTTCTGTTTTCGTGCTGTGGCTGTGGAGTGTCCAAAAAAAGAGATACATTACACAGAAATTAAAATTGTATTATTTATTCAGTTCCATCCATGTCACATTAGTAGCAACTTCTGTTGTCCACTACTTTATGGGGTGATTTATCACTTTTCTTTAGGAGCATTGAGATAAGACTGTTCAACACGATACAGAAAAAGCTAGAAATGCTCAACAGACCAGGCAACATCTGTGAAAAAACAGAAGTCAGTCGATGTTCAGGCCGTAAGATCCTTCCTCAGGTCTAAGAGGCCTTAAGACCTTTCCTCAGGACTAAGAGGCCTTAAGACCTTTCCTCAGGACTAAGAGGCCTTCAGAATCTTCCTCAGAACACAGAGGCCTTATGACCCTTTCTCAAGACTCGGAGGCTTGAAACGTTGACTGACTTCTGTTTTTCCACAGATGCTGCCTGACCCGCTGAGTATTTCCAGCTTTTTCTGTTTTTGTTTTCAGATTTTCATCATCTGGAGTATTTTGTTTTTTGTTAACATTACACATTTCAGCTCTGTGTGCAATGTCACAGGAAATTAAATAATAAGCTAAAAAATCCAACTCGGGCAACATAAGCAAAAATCCATTTCGCCACACACCGTAAAGGATTCTGCACAGTACGTCAATAAGCAAATTGAGTAACCTCTGTACTTCTGAAAATGTATGACCATGAACACCAGTTTAGTGCATTCAGAATGCTCCACGGGGGCTTCTGATTTCCTTCTAACTGTGTAAGGACATATAATAGAATAGTTGTGGCTGGGTCTGCCCTATTCATGACTGTGATAGAATATATCTAGAATGGTAGATCTAAAACTTTGTGATTTTTTTTTCAGCAGTCTAGTCTGTTTGCATGTAAGTTCATAACTTGTATATAGGCCGATTGTGTGTAATGCTGTACAAAAGGATTAATCATCAAATAATTAACCTACTTGTGTATGCTGGGAATGTCCGCACACGACCTGTGATGTATGTATTTCTGACATACTCATTGCAGTATTGTGGTAAATTGTATTAGGTCCGTCCTCACTGTAGAGGATACAAATAACATGCCAGAAATAATTGTGAATCAATGGGTGAAAGGGAGGGAGGAACTTAAAACATTTACAATCACCAGGGAAAGGGTTCAAAAAAAATATTAGAACTAAAAGCTGACAAGTCCCCAGGTCCTGACAGACTTTGTCCTAGGGTCTTAAAAGAAGTGGCTGCAGTGATATTCGATGCATTGATATTAATTTTCCAAAATTCCCTAGATTCTGGAAGGGTCCCATCAGATTGGAAAATAGCGAATGTAACTCCTCTATTCAAGAAAGGAGGGAGACAGAAAGCAGGAAACTACAGACCAATTAGCTTAACATCTGTCATAGGGAAAATACTAGAATCTATTATTAAGGAGGTTATAGCAGGGCACTTAGAAAATCTCACAGACAGAGTCAACACGGCTTTGTGAAAGGGAAATCGTGTTTGACTAATTCATTAGAGTTCTTTGAGGAAGTAACAAGCAACGTGGATAAAGGGGATCCTGTGGATGTGGTGTACTTGGATTTCCAGAAGACTTTTGTCAAGGTGCCACATCAAAGGCTACTAAACAAAATAAGAGCTCATGGTGTAGGGGGTAACATATTAGCATGGATAAAGGATTGGTTAGCTAACAGGAAACTATGAGTAGGCATAAATGGGTCATTTTCAGGTTGGCAAGATGTAACGAGTGGAGTGCCGCAGGGTTCAGTGCTGGGGCCTCAACTATTTACAATCTGTATCAATGACTTGGATGAAGGGACCAAACGTATGGTTGCTAAATTTGCTGATGACACAAAGGTTGGTAGGAAAGTAAGTTGTGAAGAGGACATAAGGAGTCTGCAAATGGATATAGATAGGTTAAGTGAGTGGGCAAAAAATTGGCAGATAGAGTATAATGTGGGAAAATGTGAACTTGTCCACTTTGGCAGGAGGAATGGAAAAGCAGTGTATTATTTAAATGGAGAGAGATTGCAAAACTCTGAGGTACAGAGGGATCTGGGTGTCCTAGTACATGAATCACAAAAAGTTAGTATGCAGGTACAGCAAGTGATTAGGAAGGCAAATGGAATGTTGGCATTTATTGCAAGGGGAATGGAATATAAAAGTAGAAATGTTTTGCTACAGTTATACAGGGCATTGGTGAGACCACATCTAGAATATTGTGTGCAGTTTTGGTCTCCTTATTTAAGAAAGGACATAATTGCTTTAGAGGCGGTTCAGAGAAGGTTCACTCGACTGATTCCTGGGATGAGGGGGTTATCTTATGAGGAAAGGCTGGACAAGTTGGGCCTGTATACATTGGAGTTTAGAAGAATGAGAGGTGATCTTATTGAAACATATACGATCCTGAGGGGACTAGAAGGGGTAGATGCTGAGGGGATGTTTCCCCTTGTGGGAGAGACTAGAACTAGGGACCACAGTTTAAAAATAAGGGGTCTCCTATTTAAGACGGAGATGAGGAGAATTTTTTTCTCTCAGAGGGTCGTGAGTCTGTGGAACTCCCTTCCCCAGAGAGCGGTGGAGGCAGGGTCATTGAATATTTTTAAGGCTGAGATAGATAGATTCCTGATTAACAAGCGACTCAAAGGTTATAGTAGGTAGATGGGAAAGTAGGGTTGAGGTCACAATCAGATCAGCCGTGATCTTATCAAATGGCAGAGCAGGCTCAAGGGGCCGAATGGCCTACTCCTGCTCTTAATTCATATGTTGTATGTATGTTTGTCTACGTGGGCTGAGGGGATTTATGTGATTGTTGTAAATTACATACTATATCTAGGTGGCAAGTTCAGCATATGGTAAGTACCTGGTTTGTTTCTATGCACAGGTCACTTTTACCATACTTAGCCTTTGAGGTTCAATGATATCTTTCAAAATGAGGCTGATGAGCTTAGGACATTAATCTGTCTGCCCAATATTAATCTGCCATTAATTCATTTAAAAAATCAAAAGCAAAATACTGCGGATGCTGGAAATCAGAAATAAAAACAGAAAATGCTGGAGAAGCTCAGTAAGTCAGGCAGCATCTGTGGAGAAAGTAATGCAGATGAGATAAATATCCCCCCTCATCTTTCCCAGTGAGGAGACTAGACGAAGGAGCAAAGCTCCGAAAGCTTGTGATTTCAAATAAAGCTGTTGGACTATAACCTGGTGTTGTAAGACTCCTTACACTTGTCCACCCCAGTCCATCACCGGCATCTCCACATCAGCCTGGGAAGGGGAGAGGCACTACTGTGTCTGACCTGTAACCAAAAATACATTTTTAAAGAAAACCTCCCCACCCCCTTTCCCCTTTGCAAGTCCCCCCTCCCCCAAACATGCAAGACACCAACCAGTCCAGGCAAGCGGGCTACACTTTACAGAGCATAATCAACAAGAAAAAACACAAAACATGTTAATGGTTTTGTACACAAAGGGAATTGGAGGCCAAGACAGCACTGATGCTATTCAAATCTCCCATTATAGGCCACTGATTGGAACTGGTCTCACCACTGTGCTCGTCGTTATCTCACCGAGTGCTTTAACTTTTAATGCAGGTTGTATATCGAGACCCAGCTGTTCAAAAGCATTGCCGAAGGCAAACAGATAATGATGACGAGGGAGCAAGGCTATTCAATCGAGTAACTGTAAGAAATACCGATTGTGCCATATTCAGATGAGAGAGACCTTCAGCTGTTCATGGTGTTTACATGTTGCTGCTGGGCTTGTGCTGGCTGCACTGAGGGGGGGGCTGATGTTCCTGAAGATTGGTTCAATAAGTAGCCAAAGCATAAAGAACGACTTAAAGTCAGCGTTGTTTTTCATTAAAAGTTACATTTGGAAGTACAAGTCACTTTCAGAAGTTGATCTTTGCCATTATATATTGCAGTGAATAGTTTTTTTTTTAAAAATCGAAACAATATATAACGGAGACCAGGACCAGCCTAATTTAGCTGCCGATATGCTCCAGGTGGTAAGTGGTCAGGGATGCAATGTCACCCATTGATAGACAATGGGTGGAAAATCTGGCCTTTACATTTCAAAGTGGACAAAAGATGTTTATGAGCCAGATATTGTGTCTTTTCATGTTTGGCCCAGCAGGAAAATATATACAGTATTGGTAACTTGCTGCAGATTGTGATGGATTGGCCAAGAAAGCTACCATGAGGTGGAACTTGTATTGGGGCAAGAGGTGACGTCTATCAGCACAGCACATGTTTTAAGATGAAAATATTGTGTAGGTTAGGATGACGAAAAATACCCAACTCTTCTGGCGGTGTAAATTGGAGATATTTGTGTAATGCTGATAAGAGAAAGTGCAGAATATAGAAACCAGAAAAAGTGATCTCTCTCTCTCTCTCTCCTCTCTTTCTGTCTCTCTCCCCTCTGTTTCTCTCCCCTGACTCTAGCTTTCTCCTCTCATCCTGTCTCTCTTCCCTCACCCTGTCTCTCTCCCCTCTCTCTGACTCTCTCTCCTCTCTGTCTCTCTCCCCTCTCTCTGTTTCTCTCCCCTCACTCTATCTCTCTCCCCTCACCCTGTCTCTCTCTTCCCTCACTCTGTCCCTCTCCCCGCTCTCTGACTCTCTCCGCCTCTCTGTTTCTTCCCCTCTCAACTCTCCTCTCTCTCAATTTCGTCCCCTCTCTCTGTCTCGTCCCCTCTCTCTGTCTCTCTGTCTCTCTTTCCTCTGTTTCTCTCTCTCTCCTCTCTCTGACTCTCTCCCCTCTCTTCCTCTCCTCTTTCCCTCTCGTCGTTCTCGCTCATCTCTGTCTCTCTGTACCTTTCCCCTCTCTCACTCTCTCTTTCTCTCGCTCTCACTCTCTCTCCTCTCTCTGTCTCTCGCCATTCACTGCCTCTCTCCCCTCTCTCTGCCTCTCTCTCTGTCAATTTCCACTTTGTCTCGCTCCATTCTATCTGTCTCTCTCCCCTCTGACTCTCTCTCCTCACTCTGTCTCTCTCCCCTCTTTCTCTACCTTTCTCTCGCTGTCTCTCTGCCTCTCTCCCCTCTATCTCTGTCCCTCTCCCCATCCTCTGTCTTTCTAACCCTCTCTGTATTTCTTCCCATCTCTGTTTCTCAGTCTCTCTCCCCTCTGTCCCTCTCCCCTTTCTCTGTCCCTCTCCCCTTTCTCTGTCCCTCTCCCCTCCCTCTGTCTTTCTCCCCCTCTCTGTCTCACTATCTCTCCCCTCTGTCTCTCTCTCCTCCCTCTGTCTCTCTCCTCTCTGTCTCTCTCCCCTCTCTCTGACTCTCTCTCCTCCCTCTGTCTCTCTCTCCTCCCTCTGTCTCTCTCCCCTCTGTCTCTCTCCCCTCTCTCTGTCTCTCTCCCCTCTCTCTGTCTCTCTCTCCTCCCTCTGTCTCTCTCTTCTCCCTCTGTCTCTCTCCCCTCTCTCTGTCTCTCTCTCCTCCCTCTGTCTCTCTCTCCTCCCTCTGACTCTCTCTTCTCCCTCTGTCTCTCTCCCCTCTGTCTCTCTCTCTCTCTGATCTGGTACGATGGTCAGTGATTGCGGCTGGAGTAAAAGTTTTGTCTGATAACACTCCTGTGAAGTGCCTTGGGACGTTTTACTATGTTAAAGACCTAATATAAATGCAAGTTGTTGTTGTCTGATCTGTTGTGGTGGAGGAGGGGCCGACTGCTCGATCACCAGAAGGCCCTTCATTCAAAGCTCTGGAAATGAGGCCGGGGTAATTTTCACCTTCACCCCTGGGTGGTAATGCGGTGGAGTGAATCACCCGTTAACCCATTACAACCCACCCGATTTTAATCCCACTGATTTCAACAGGATGAAAATAGGACAGGTTCTACAAAGGGTGATGAAACTTTGCTGATACAAATCTTACAAGAGGATACCATCTGTGTCCTCACACTAATTATTATTAACCATTCACGCCACATTTACCGGGTAAATTTTACAAATTGCTGTTTCTGGCGGGAGCAGCTATTGGAAACTTAGGCATGGAGGTCAGTGAGTTGGCCAGAATTTTCCATCCGTTAAAATTAGTGGATAGTAAATCCGACCAGGCTCGATGCTGTTCATTCCTGGAGTCCCGATGTGCATTCCTGGGGGGCTGAATCTCCGTGTTGGGGATGTGAATTTGTAACATTGCCAATTCAATGTCTCTGAATTTCAGTCCCGTCCGATTTAGTCTTATTGTTCTCACTGAGAGGAAATGTTCATTATTTCAGTGCCGGGCGCTAGGTGGCGCTCTTGGCCACAATTTGCTCCAAGGTGTATCAGGGATTAAATTGGGCCGTGTAGTGCCCATTCTGCAAGCGCTACGTGGACTCTTAAGCCTTGGCGCACATTTCCGGCGTGACGTGCAGGACACCGTCTTGGTAAAAGCGTTTGCGCACGCACCTAACGAACGCCGGCAGCATGTAGAGTAGGGAGATTATGACGTTAATCAATGTGCAATGCTGATTTAAAGCAGCTGGCACCATTTTTGAACTCCCCTCTCCAGCCAATGCACTGTCCTAACCTCGTACAGCTTAACAGGGCTTGAAGGGCATGAAGGACCCCCCATCCACCAGAGCTATTTAAAGGGATCATGCAGGAGTTACAGGTTAGTTGCTGGATTAATTATTCTGGCTGCTGGTACAATTATGGGTGTTTGTGGAAGTTTCCTATACTTGGAGAAAGTTGTTATATTATATAGAGAGTGGGGTGGTCATGCAGCATTGTTAGTGGCATTTAAAAATGTGTGCTGAACAAGGTTGCTGCCAGACATGGGTGACCTGCTAGGACTTCCTCTGAGAATTGAACATGACTGAGAGCATACACAGAGGAAACGCAGAGCAGGACAAGCTGCCAGGACAGGAAGGAGGAGGAGGCGCAGGGCACTCAGCAGGAGGCCATATCCAACGAGGGCCTTCAGAGACCAATTCCCTTACCTCAACTTCAGCGATGATCAGTGCATCCGACTGCTGCGGTTCACTAAAGAGGTCGTGACTGAGATTTGTCAACTGCTGCAGCTGCAACTGCAGCCTCAGAGCAGGGCAAGGACAACATTGCCTGTGGCTGTCAAGGTAACTGTGACGCTTAATTTTTACAGCTCTGGCTCTTTTCAGGTTGTACTGGAGATATAAGCAACATCTCACAGTTTGCAGTGCACTGCTGTATAAGGGAGGTCACGGAGACTCTGTACACACTTAGAAACAGATTCATCTCATTCCCTCTTGACAGAGACAAGCAGCATGAGCGAGCACGAGGGTTTGCCATGTGTGCTCCACATCTGAACTTGGCCATATTCATGAACAGAAAGGGATTCCACTCCCTCAATGTGCAGCTGGTGTGTGACCACAGGCACTGCATCATGCAGGTCAATGCCCGCTATCCTGGCAGCAGTCATGATTCCTTCATTATGTGGCAGTCCAACGTGCCACCTATAATTGAACCAGCAAAGCACGTCAAAGGCTGGCGACTGGGCAACAAGGGTTATCCCCTCATGAAGTGGCTGATGACTCCGGTCCGGAATGCGCTCACACATGCACGGTAGGCATACAACGAGAGCCATGATGCCACATGGAACATCATCGAGCACACCATAAGTGACCTCAAGTAACGCTTCCGGTGCCTGGACTGATCTGGAGGAGCCCTGCAGTACTCAGCTGAGTGGGTATCAAGATTTGTCGTTGTATGCTGCGAGCTGCACAACCTCGCCATTATGAGGTACCAGCCCTTGCCACTGCCAATCCGGCGAGAACCTGACAGAGGCAGAGGAAGAGGAGGATGAGGAGGAAGAGATGGTGGAGGAGGAGGAAGAGGAGGAGGAGGAGGAAGTGGAGAAGGAAGAGGAGGAAGTGAAGGAGGAGGAGGAAGAAGTGGAGGAGGAGGAAGGGTAAGTGGAGTTGGAGGAGGAGGAGGAAGTGCAGCAGGAAGTGGAGGAAGAGGCAGGGAGGCAACAGGTAGACAGGCCCTGTGTGCCAGGGCTCTGTGTGATCAGATTATTAATGAGCGATACCAGTAACCTCAACGACACCTCCCGATTCACTAACAGTCCCACACTCCTTACCTTTCCTCTCCCACATGACCATCAAATCGTCCCCCTTATGATTACATGTTGCTTCCTCCCTCAGCCTATCGCAGAAATGAAAACCGACACCAAATACAAATTCAAATACAAAATTTATAAATTAACACTTGTCATAATTCTAACAAAATGAGACAATTCACCCTTGTGCATTCCCTTAGTGCCTGTCATTCATATGCCTTTGCCTTTCCTAGTGCTCCTATGAGGTGCATCCCCATTGGCTGGAGCACGGGTCGTGGGAGGCTGCTGACCTTCGTTTGAGGAGAGTGCAGATGGCCTTGGAGGACGGCCTCGGGCAGCTCTGAGCTGGGAGGGCCTGGCTTCAGACTGCACCATCTCGGCCTGGGCTGCAGCATTCTGGGCTGGCTGGCTGACAGGCAACAGCGAAGGCACTGGTGGGGTGGCAGGGGTGGGAGGAGGAACGCTGTCACCCTGAGAGAGGACAGCAGGTTCCGGTTCCATGGTGCCACTACCACTCTCCCGAGGCGGCCCTTCAGAACTCCTGGTGATCAGCTGGAGAAGATTACTGGACTCCTGTGATGCCCTGAAAGCCCCGTTTCACAGTGGAACCCAGAGCCACGATAGCAGCAGTCTGCAATTCCATGGCAGAAGTCAGACCTTGGATGGCAGATGTTTGTGCCGCAATGGAAGCTGTGACATCGGTCATCGGACGCTGCATTATGGTGGGTTCCACAGGTGTGCTGATGGAGGTGACCACCCGTTCCATGTGGGAAAGGATGGGCTCCAAGCTCTGCGCAAAGCCCTGTGCCAAATTAGAGCTGGACTCCTCCATGTCCTTTGACATTGTGCGCAGGCTTTCTGGCAGGCTTTCCAGTGTACCAAGCATTTGGTGGTGTACGTCCATCAGCCGTCTTCTGTAGCCTGGCCCATCGAAGTCCTCATCTGACTCCTCGGATGCTGAACTAGTGAGCGACCTCGCCCTCTGGCGAGCTGGCACCTGCGGTATCCATTCCCCCTGCCTCAGCTCCTGCGCACTTATGCCTGGTGTCTCACCATGTGCAGATCCCTCCTCTATCTTAGCCTCTAAAGTAAGCGCAGTGTCTGACTCTGAGCTGCTGTCTGCGAGTGTAAGATCGAGTGACGGTGTGTCTGAGTCATCACTGTCAACTTCCTCTGCCTCCTCTGACTGGGCAGGTTCCAGTTCTTGGGGATCTGCAATGACAAAGGGACACGGGTTGAGTTATGGTGAGGGGAGAGGAGAAAGTAAGACATGTGTGCTCACACCATCTGCAGCACGAGAGTCAGAAAATATTGTGGAATGAGGGAGAAGTGGGAAGCGAGAAGGAGGATTACTTACGCAGAGACTCTCAGTATCGATACCTCCAGCACCGTTGCTGGCCACGGCCTCAGCGACCGCCCGCCCAATGATGGACAGCACTGGGGGTGGGGACGTGTAGTCGTGCCTGTCCTTCCCCCAGGTCTTTCCTGCTGCCTCTTGTTATGCGCCACCTTCCCCTGCAAGAAAGAGGTGTCAGTGAGCATCCTGCAAGATGCTTGGGTGATGTGGCTGTCATGGTTAAATAGTTGCAAGTGTGTGTGACCAGTGAGTTGTGTGTGTGCGGCTTGCAAGAGTGATACTGTGTGAGGGTGAGATTGAGCATCTGACTTGAAGAGGTGCCTACTGATGGAAAGAGCTTGTTGGTATGTGGGTGATGGGGAGTGTAGTGTGTGGAGCAGTGGATGAAGCTAGTGGTGCAGTTGGTAGGAGATGCCACTTGACAGTTGAAGTCACTCACCTTGACTTCTCATGTCAAATCATTGAACTTCTTCCTGCACTGCATCCATATGCGTGGTGTGATGCTCCTGGCATTAACCTCATCTGCTACTGCCTCCCACTGCCGCTTCAGCACATGTCTAGAGGGCCTCCTGCCCCCCCTGTGGGTAAAGGATACCCCTCCGTGTGTCCACCTCTTGCACCAAGGCCTCTAGTATGTTGTTGGAGAACCTTGGTACACGCTATCTTGCTGGCCCAGCCATTCCTCAGTATATTCCAGCACAGGGTTATTTCCCACACCAATTCCAGGTCTCCCTGCAGCCACAAAGCACCTCCCCTTTATGAGGTGCAGGCTGCCTTTAAGTAGTGCAAGCCACTCCCAATATTGGGACCCCCTGCGTGCAGCCAATGAACAGCCCAGGTAGCGCTGACTGCAATCATGTAGCAGCAATCATGTAGATCATGAGAATGTAACGTGCTGCCTGCATTTCAACGACCCAGTGCAGGTTAATCACACACCGCAATCCCAGCGCCCGTTTTCGGGGATTAACCAATTTAACCCCCATCTTGTTTTGGCAACTGCTTTATATTTCCCAGTTTACACTCAAAAGGGAACTTGTCAAAACACACCAAATTTTATCAACACAATAAGGTTATTTGTTTCTCTTTTTTGAGGCTCTTTTTATATTTGTGTTGCACGTTTTCGTTTGCTGCCATGTAATTCCAAGTGGATAAATATTTGGATAAATATGGGAAGCAGAAGAAGGTACAGGGAGATGGAGAGAGAGCAGGGCAGCGGGATTCATTTTAGATTGCTTTAGCAGATCCATGATGGGCTGAACGGTCTCCTACCGTCCTGTAAATGTCCATGATTTTATGGGGTATAAATTTGTGTTGCCAGTAGTGCGAAGCAGGAGACAGTGAGTCGGCAGGCCGCTTCGCACTCTTTTCCTTTCAGGCGGAATGCAAAGCAGGCGGCCGATTCATTATCAGCGCTTTTGCACTACTGCCCAAGACAGATTTTTACCCCTATAAGTGTTAGCCGTGTAAAGTTCTTCACTACTATTCCAGCTGACACAAAGCCACACACCTGACCTGCAGATTATGACTAGGCTGCAAGGCAGGATATTCATATTTGATTGTTGGTCAATACCCAAGGTGAATCGCGCGAGAAGTGATCTTATTTAACATCGAGAGAATTAGCGATCTGGTAGAGCCAAGACTGTAACACCAGTACAAAAATATATCTGTACCCAGTGCTGACGAATGAGCTCTGCCAATTTACTTCTAAGAAGTCTAGTTTCAATCACCTAAGGAATTTTCCAGATTTTTTTCCCCTAATTGGCCTTGTTTTTTTATCTGTTTTTCACCTCTCCCGGGAGGTCACATGGTTTTCGGGTGGAGTGGGGAGTGTGTGTATTGTGAGGCATTGCAGTTGTGTGGGACAGGCTGGATGGACCAGTGTGTCTTGTCTGTCATTGTTTGTATGTTATTGGGCATCTCTAAGTTCTATAACTCATGATATTTAAGTATTTAGTAACAAACAAGAATGTAACTACTGGTTGCATACTCCTCTGGCAGACAAAAGCCTTGTTCTATCCAGAGTGAAAAGTGCTGCCTAGATGCAATGAGTTGAAAGATCTCTAGGCTTCCAAGTGTATTGTGTACCCAGGCCCCATGATGGAGGGCTTACTTTATATTCAGTCTGAGCATGTTCCTTTCCACTGTACCTTGTTCAACAGTACCACTGCATCAGTGAGCTCTGGGACAGCTGCATGTTAGCAATGTTAGCCTTGCCAAGCCCATTAGTGTAAGTCTGTCTGGACTGTGTTATTTGAGGAGAGAATCCCACCATCTTAAGAGGGATAAACTGGATGTGATTTTTCTTTCCTTTGACATTTTAGTCCAAAAAGGGTCACTTAAGAACATTCCTACAAGTCTGTAAGAATTTATACTGTCTCCTCACATTTTCAAGAAACACCCTGAAGTATTAAAGCCAGAGATGATGTTCCTGCAGGTAATTTTATATGTCGGGTTCATTAGGAAACCAGTATGAAAGAAAGAATGACTGAAAGGTATAGGTATCAGCCTTGGCTCAGCAGTAGCACTCTCGCCTCTGAGTTAGTAATGGTTGTGGGTTCAAGTCCCACTCCAGAGACTTAAGCACAAAATCTAGGCTGACAATGCAGTACTGAGGGAGTGCTGCACTGTCGGAGCTGCTGCCTCTCAGGTGAGATGTTAAACCGAAGCCCTGCTTGCCTTTCCAGATGGATATAAAAGATCCCATAGCACTATTTTGAAGAAGAGCAGGGGAGGTGTCCTGGTTCCAATATTTATCCCTCAACCAACACCACTAAAAACAGATTATCTGGTCATTATCACATTGCTGTTTGAGGGACCTTGCTGTACACAAATTGTCTGCCCTGTTTCTTACATTACAAAAGTCCTTAATTGGCTGTAAAATGCCTTGGGATGTCCTGGGGCCATGAAATGCAAGCTCTTTCGTTTCTTTCAATAAAACAGTTGGACTATAACCTGGTGTTGTAAGATTCCTTACATTTGTCAACCCCAGTCCATCACTGGCATCTCCACATCATGGTTTCTTTCAGTGGCATGAACGATCAGGTATAGGGCTCCGTCAGAGGCTTGCAACTTGCATCCTTTATACTGTGGAGTGTCAGCAGCAACAGTAGTGCCTGAGAGCCAAAGGTGGCATACTGCCAAAGGAAAAACCGCCAGCACAAACACTCAGTTGGTACAGACAATCCAATCAAAATGACTGTTTACAATATTAGCAAATAAACATTGAATGGGTTTATATCCGATTCAGCTCCTTGTATTTTAATGTGGGTATGAATCCATTCATTCTAAATTGATTATCGTCCCCACTAAAACAGTGGACAGTGGAATGTTATATGAGCCCATTAAATGTTCATCCTCCAGTATGGTCAGCAAGCATTTCTAGACTAATGTTTTCGAAAATGAAGAACAAAGATAGATCTGCTGGGCTTTTTTTTCCTGTTTTTTTGCCTCTCCCAGGAGATTACATGGCTGGGTGGGTGGTGGGAGGGGAGTGCCTTGTCTGGTCATGATTCTCCAGGCAGGCGTGGCATAGCCACCATAGGTATCAGACGTAGTTCAGTTGGTAGCACTCTCGCCTCAGAGTCAGAATGGTAGTGGGTTCAAGTCCCACTCCAAAGACTTAAGCACAAAATCTAGGCTGACATTCCAGTGCAGTACTGAGGGAATGCTACAACGTCAGAGGTGCCGTCTTTCAGATGAGACATTAAACCAAAGCCCCACCTGCCCTTTCAGGTGGATATAAAAGATCGCATGGCACCATTCAAAGAAGAGCAAGGGAATTCTCCCCAGTGTCCCTGGCCAATATTTATCCCTCAACCAACAGCAATTAAAGAAAACAGATTATCTGTTTTATCTCTTTATCTCTTGCGTTTTGTGGGACCTTGCTGTGCGCAAATTGTCTGCTGCGTTTCCCATGTTAAAACAGTGACTACACTTCAATAAAATATGTAATTCCCTGTGAAGCACTTGGTGGTGTCCTGAGGCTGTGAAAGGTGCAATGTAAATGCAAACTGTCTCTTTAGCTTCTGCTAAAGGTCGGCAAGGTTTACTAATTTTGTGGTAAATTGTGTTTCCGTGCATATTGTTAGTTGGACTTCTCAGTAAATTGTAATCTCAAAAGCTGCCTGCATGAATCATTTGAAGGGCTGAGAAACTTATTTATGTGTTGTTTTGAAGTGGTTTACAGTGATAATACCACAGATGCTGACTGAACTTTGTCTAGCCTATTAGACCTCGCTACTGAAAGCAGATAAATGACTACTAGTATCAGACTTATTAACTTTTGACTACTGAATCTCCACCAGACCTTTCACAATGAGTCCCAGCAGCAGTTTTTGGCTGAGTTAGCAAAAATTCTGAATGTTGGGTGATTTTTGTGAGAAATATAAATTACATTAGAATACACTTACAGCAAATTTGACTACAATCCTATCATGACTTTTATTTGTTGTTCTTAAATAGTGATGTTACATTTGCTACCTTCCAGTCCGCTGGGACCGTTCTAGAATATAGGGATTTTGGAAGATCATAACCAATGCATCCACTATCTCTGCAGCTACCTCTTTTAGAACTCTACAATATAGGCCATCAGGTCCAGGGGATTTGTTGGCTTTTAGTCCCATTAATTTCTCCTGTGCTTTTTCTTTACTAATATTAATTACTTTAGGTTCCTCACTCTCATTGGCTCCCCACTATTTCTGGTATGTTTTTTGTGTCTTCTACTGTGAAGACAGATACAAAATATTTGTTTTATTTCCTTTCGGGCCAGAAGGTCTTAGGTTCAAGCCCTACTCTAGGATTCAAGTACATTATCTAGGCTGATGCTTTAGTGGAGTGCTGCATTGTCGGAGGTGCCATCTTTCAGATGCGTTAAATCAAATGTTAAATGTTAAATGTCTGCTTGTTCTGCCAGTTCATGTGGATGTTAAAAATTCCACGGCGTTATTTGAAGGAGAGCCGGGAGTTTTCCTGAACCAACCATTCAATTGCTGCTTATGAGATCTTGCTCTGCAAAAATTGGCTGCTGCGTTTGCCTGTAACAACAGTCACTGCATTTGAGAGTAACTCATTGTATGTGATGTGCTTTGGGGTATTTCTGAGATGTATTATGAGGTGTTGTATAAGTAGAAGTCCTTTCTTCCTCTGTTCATGCAGCACAGGAGCCCTGGAGTAACTTGTGCAGAATCACCAAACGCATTTGCATATTAAAGCCATACACAATGGAGGTCATTTTAACCTTAATCGCCAGGCGAAAAATGGGCAAGAATAAAATCGGCTGCCCATTTTACACCTTGTCCGTTTTTCTTAACATCCTCCAGCCCTACAACCCTCTGAGAACTCTGTGTTCCTCCAACTCTGGCCTCTTGTGCATCCCCCACTCTCTTCGCCCCACCATTGGTGGCTGTGTTTTCAGCTGTCTAGGCCCTAAGCTCTGGAATTCCCTCCCTCTCCTCTTTTAAGATGCTCCTTAAAACCTATCTCTTTGACCAAGCTTTTAGCCATCCGTCTTAACGTCTCCTTCTTTGGTTCGTTGATCATTTTTATCTTATTACACTCCTGTGAAGTGCCTTGGGACGTTTCACTGTATTAAAGGCGCTATATAAATGCAAATTGTTGTTAACTTCGATGGAAAAGATAATCGGGCGAGATGTAAGACGGAGCTGCCGATTCGCTAGCATCAGTTTTTCGTCCAGTGACAATAGTTAATATCTGCGATTTCAATACATCAAATTTAACTAAATTGAAATTTCCTGCAGTTGAAGAGATTGTAACAAATCAAGCGTTATCTTTCAATCAGCAAATTTCCTTATTGAGCCATTTACCCATGTTGATATTTCCACAAATAACTTTTGTTGAAAAGGTAGTGATTATCATTTCACTCACATGAGGTCACGGTCCTATGTTGTGTATGTTCATATGTAATTCTGAATCAATAAAACTGACATCAGGGGGGTCATTTTAACCTCCAAGAACAGGTGGGTTGGGGCCGGAGTGAGAGGTTAAAATAACAGCATCCGGAAACGCATCCCAGATCCAACGCGTCCACATCCGGGTTTGACCTAGGCAGGTTTGTATACGTGTGCACAACAGACAACAGGAAGTCCCATTTAAAGCTGGTGGGTCAAAACTTAAAAGGACAATGTACCTCATTGAAATAGTTGAGGTACTTAATTCTTTGTGTATTGGAAAACTTAAATGAATTTAATCTTATCTGTTCGGGTTTCCCATTGCTTCCGTTTCACGCCAGGTGAAAGCAGGTGGGAAGAGCCGGATCCATGTGGTGAGTGACTTTATTGCACTCCTTGTGGGCCCGGAGGAGCAGGAGTGCTTCATCCAGGCCCAAGAAGCTCACCTGGCCGACAGAACCCCCGCGACCAGCAGACCCACCCCTCCCCCCAACTATGCTGGACCCTCATCCCCGATGCTGGACCCTCCGATGTTGGACGCCACCCACCCCCCTGATGCTGGACTATCCCCCTTCCCGATCCCGACGCTGGACCCCCCCAATCCCCAATGCTGGCTGGACCCGCCCCTCCCCCCCCGATATCCAATGCTGGCCAGACCACCTCCCTGATCCCCGATGCTGGCTGGCCCCCGATATCCTTCACGTCCCCCCAGCTCCCCCCCTCCCTCCCCGCCACCGATTTTTTCCACGGCCCACGATCTCTCTCTCCCTCCCACCCCCCTCTCCAATTCACGGTTCCTCTCCCTTCTGACAGCCAGAGAGTCTGTCAATCTGGCTGCCTGGCGCGTGGGAAACCTGGAAGCACAAATACTCACCTGCAATTGAGCTGTGATCGCAGATAGCAACACACTCACTTGGCTTCCGGGTTCCCCACAAGAATATCTACAGACGCATGGGGTACTCAGCTCCAAGATAAAATCATGCCGATCTTCAGAAAGCTGATAATATTTGTTGATCTTTGTTAACTGGCAACTATGACTACAGTAGCGTGAACTGAGGGTTATCTTTAGTTGCTCTTGTGTTGCCATCAGTTTAGTCCGGGTTGTGGGAGAGCAGCGCCCATGCATTGGTTCCTGAGTTTATACTGACTCTGTGACTAGATCCACAAAGGGAGCTGGATTTAATAGTGTAAATGCAAGGAACCAGTGCTGCTCTCCCACGATTTGAACCAAACGAGTGCAGATGTAATTCATTTCAAGTGTTCTACCCATCTGGTGGCAGACTTCTACCTCCTGAAGAGCGAGCTGGTGGAAAAGAGATTTCAATGATCAAAAGAAATTGTCTAGTGATGTTGTAATGCTGACTTGTGAGCTGAAAGTTTTACTGAGTGTTCGCCATTCCCCCTACCCCCCAAGGCTGAAGCAAAAACACTCAAAGAACAATCAAGTGGGCTGCTTTGTCCTGGATGGTGTCGAGCTTCTTGAGTGTTGTTGGAGCTGCACTCATCCGGGCAAGTGGAGAGTATTCCATCACACTCCTGACTTGTGCCTTGTAGATGGTGGAAAGGCTTTGGGGAGTCAGGAGGTGAGTCACTAGCCGCAGAATACCCAGCCTCTGACCTGCTCTTGCAGCCACCCGTATTTATATGGCTGGTCCAGTTAAGTTTCTGGTCAATAGTGACCCCCCAGGATGTTGATGGTGGGGTAATGGTAATGGCGATGGTAATGCCATTGAATGTCAAGGGGAGGTGGTTAGACTCTCTCTTGTTGGAGATGGTCATTGCCTGGCACTTGTCTGGCGCAAATGTTACTTGCCACTTATGAGCCCAAGCCTGGATGTTGTCCAGGTCTTGCTGCATGCGGGCTCAGACTGCTTCATTATTTGAGGGGTTGCGAATGGAACTGTGCAATCATCAGCGAACATCCCCATTTCTGACCTTATGATGGAGGGAAGGTCATTGATGAAGCAGCTGAAGATGGTTGGGCCTAGGACACTGCCCTGAGGAACTCCTGCAGCAATGCCCTGGGGCTGAGATGATTGGCCTCCAACAACCACTACCATCATCCTTTGTGCTAGGTATGACTCCAGCCACTGGAGAGTTTTCCCCCTGATTCCCATTGACTTCAATTTTACGAGGGCTCCTTGGTGCCACACTCGGTCAAATGCTGCCTTGATGACAAGGGCAGTCACTCTCACCTCACCACTGTAATTCAGCTCTTTTGTCCATGTTTGGACCAAGATTGGTGATGTTGAGTACAGTTTGAAAATATCAGATTTCAATTGCCTTGAGATCCAGAGTTAATGAGGAAAGGATGAATGAAGCCTGAAAGGGCAAAAGGGTTAAGACATGAAAAATTGGTTTATGTTAGACAAATCACCAATTTGAAGATCTCATTCATATCAAAGTATGATTACAAAACACTTGTAATTTTAAACTAGTTTTCTCCCCTTTTACAATAACAACTTGCATTTATATAATGCCTTTAAGATAGTAAAACATCCCAAGGTGCTTCACAGGAGTGTAATCAGACAACTTTTGAGACCGTGGCACATAAGGAGATATTAGGACAGGTGACCAAAGGGTCAAAGATGTCGGTTTTCAGGAGTGTCTTAAAGGGGGAGAGAGAGGTGAAGAGGCTGAGAGGTTTAGAGAGGGAATTCCAGAGCTTAGGGCCGAGACGACTGAAAGCATGGCCGCCAATGGTGAGGTGAAGGAAGTGATGACCTTGCAATGAAAGATGGTGGCTAGCAGGGGACCGCACTTGGTACCAGGTGCACAACCAGGGAGGCACAGGTCAGCAGCCAGCAGCTGCATGGGGACAAATATTAATTGTATATATCTACTAACAACAAGCTATACTGACCGGAAATAAGAATTTTAAAATATAAAAAAGTTAGCCTAAGAGAGAGGAAAAAAAAGTGTTGAAACTGACAGAAACATATCAGAAGTCTGCCCTAAGAACCTACCCAGTGGTCAGAATCTGCAACTGCAGGCAGATGAAAAACATGTTTTTTACCATCTCTCCATGCTCTCACTAGAGCAGGTGTTATGTAAGATTGTCAACCCTCCCAGAATGATCGGGAGTTTCCCGGAATCAGGGGTCGCTCCCCCAAGTGCTGCCTCCTGCAGCCCGGGGGATTCAGTGATTTAAATTTCCCGCCGCAGTGACCCCTCCCCATTCCGTGACGTCATCAGCTGTGGTTGCAGATGCCTCCGGCTCGTGACATCACCCGCAGAGAGCCGCGGCCGCATGGAGGGAATCAGGAGGGCTCGGCATTTGTGGAGTCTCAGCGCTCGTGTAGTCTCGGCGATCGTATAGTCTCGGCAGTCAGGGGGTCTCGGCAATCGGGGAGTCTCAGTAATCAGGGGTCTCGGCAATCAGGGGTCTCAGCAACCAGGGAGTCTCAGTCAGTGGTCTTGGCAATGAGGGGGTCTCGGCAATCGGGGGGTCTCGGTAATCAGGGAGTCTCGGCATTCAGGTCTCTGAAATATGGGGGGTCTCTGAAATGTGGGAGTCTGAAATGAGGGGTCTGAAATGGGGGTGGCTCTGAAATGGGGGTTCTCTGAAACAGGGGTGTCTCAGAAATGGGGGGGTTTCCCTACATTACAACAGTACTCGAAAGTACTTTATTGGGACGTCCCGAGATCATGAAAGGTGCAATATAAATGCAAGTTCTTTCTTTCTTTAACTTCGTTATCTTATGTAGAAATTGAGTGGGACAGCTAGAGGAAGATGGGCTGAAATACTCTTAATGCATCATGCAAATGATATCATCTCTCTTATGGTCATTAAGCAGTACTGTTTGTATTATTCATGAAAGATACAGTTGTTATCGTAATCGTATCTTCACACTCTTCCCTTGGAAAATAGTGCAAAGCAGTGGAAGGATTCGCAGGCTAATTAACAGTCTGACAGGCCACGATGTGAACGTTCCTTCCATGGCCGCAGCCATCTTTATACCAACCGATAAGTTTCTTAGTCCTATCTGGCAGTGTGGGTTTTATGGACTCCCACAACCCATAGGAGGGGGCCATCTGCACCCACTGGACGCGAGTTCCCCGTTGGATGTCGACCTAGAATTCAGAGCTGGAGCTCAGGTCTCCATGCGCTGGGACTGTCTAGAGCCGGGTTTGAACCCTGAACTTTCTGACTCAGGGGCACATGCTTAAGATTTTGGCAGTGAAAATTTTGCTGAAAACTTAAGTTATCCAAAGGTATGAAAGTAAATTTAATTCACAAACTATTTCATTATATAATGTGCTAAAGTGTAATTTTCTGCTTTTCTAATGAAAGTCAAAAAAGCTAGACCAATCAAAATCTGCTATGCTGTTGGATCTTCTGGACCAATGATTGAAGAGAGTAAAGTCAATTTGATGCACAGTTCCTGAGACACACAATTTGAAACAATGCATCTGTCACTAGTGCAATGACAAGTTGATTATCTGGTATCACTGATGTGCTGTCCCTGATATCTAAATAAAATGATTTAACAACATCCTCTGAAAATGATGTGGCTAAAAGATCATAAAGTGAGCCGTTTATTATTTTGCTGAAGTAAAGCAGCTGTTTCTGAAATTCGACCAGTGGGCTCTTAAAGGGACATGCGTAATGATCTGCAGATGGTATTTTCCAGTAATAAAGTGAAGTACGCTGTTCGTTTTAATATTTATTGTTGCTCCTCTAATGATTCAGTTGATAAATATAATGTCCAATGTGGAACCGAAACACTGAGAGGGATTTTCTGTTTCCATCTGAAATGTTTAAGCCTAAATGGTAATTAGAATGTTTCCCTTATCCTCTGTCCCTCCCAGCCCAAGGAAGTCATCGGAACCACATGGTATTCCAATATGGAGGGAAGGGCGGGGGGGTGGGGGTGGTGTCGTTGAGCCAGCTCACAGATTATATCAAAGCATCTTCTTGGGCAAGGTGCCAGGATGTGCTTGAAGTGTAAGGGAACAGACCCTCTACTAATCAGTTTCCTCCCCCCCCCCCCGTCCTCCCATAATATCTGGCCGACTAACAGATGGCCATCCCTCAGGGAAACCTATGAATGCCACTTGATGCTCAAACTCCTCTCAGTTTCATTGTTGAGACTCAAATGTTGCATAAAACAACAGCCATTCCAGACTCAACAGAAGATGCTTTGATATTGCACAACACAGGCAGGTGTCACTGAGTTCCCCAAGTGTGAGGCTCATGCACTCAGTTGCAAGCCAAATAAAGTACCTATTTATACACCATTCGTGCTGCCTGATGATCAACATGATTGCTGCATGCAGCCAGTGTTACCTCTGCTATTGATTGGCTACACACACTAGCAGGGAGCCCCGATATCGGGAGTAGCCAACACCTCTTAAAGGCAGCCTGCACCTCTTAAAGGGGAGGTGCTCTGTGGCTGCAGGGAGACCTGGAATTGGTGTGGCAACTAACTCTGTGCTGGAATATACTGAAGAATGGCTGGGCCTGCGAGATAGATGCGCCAAGGTTCTTGCACTAGAAGCCTTGGTGCAAGAGGTGGATGCACGGAGGGGCATCCTTTATGCACAGGGGGGCAGGAGACCCTTCAGACAAGTGCTGAAGAGGCAGTGGGATGCAGTAGCGGACGAGGTTAATGCCAGAAGCATCACACCACAAACATGGATGCAGTGCAGGAAGAAGTTCAATGATTTGACACGAGTGTTCAAGGTGAGTGAGTTCAACTATCACGTGGCATCTCCTAACAACTGCACCACTAATGTCATCTACTGCTCCACGCACTATACCCCCCATCACCCACATACCAACAGACTCTTTCCATCAGTAGGCAACTCTTTAAATCAGATGCTGCATCTCACCCTCATGCATTACCACTCTTGCAAGCCACAAACCCACACCTCACAGCTCACACAAACTGGCAGCTGTTCAACCATGACAGCCACATGACCCTAACATCTTGCAGGACACTCACTGACACACTTCCCTCTTTCTTGCAGGGGAAGGTGGCGCATAACAGGAGGCAGCAGGAAAGACCTGAGGCAGTACAGCACGCCTACACATTGTCACCCCCATGGAAGAGAGAGTGCTGCCTATCATTGGACGGGCCATTGCTGCAGCCGTGGCCATTGGCAGTGCTAGAGGTATCAATGATGAGAGTCTCTACATAACTAATCCTCCTTCTCGCTCTCCATTTCTCCCTCGTCCCACAATCTTTACTGACTCATGTGCTGAAGATGGTGTGAGCACGCACGTCTTACTTTTTCGTCTCCCCGCACTACAACTCAACCCGTGTCCCTTTGTCATTTCAGATACTGAAGAACTGGAACTGGTACAGTCAGAGGAGGCAGAGGAAGATGACATTATGATGCAGACATATCATCACTCGATCTTACACTCGCAGCCACAGCTCAGATACTGACACTGCAGATACTTTAGATGCTAAGGTAGAGAAGGGATCTGCACGTGGTGAGTCACCAAGCACAAGTGCGCAGTAGTCGGGGCAGGGGGAAAGGATACCACAGGTGCCAGCTCGCTGGAGGGCGAGGTCGCTCACTAGTTGTGCCTCAGAGGAGTCAGATGAGGACTTCGATGGGCCAAGCTACAGAAGACGGCTGATGGGCATACACAACCATATGCTTGGTGCACTGGAAAGCCTGCCAGAAAGTCCACGCACAATTTCAAGAGGCATGGAGGAGTCCAGCTCCAACTTGGCGCAGGGTTTTGCGCAGAGCTTGGAGCCCATCCTTTCCCACATGGAACGGGTGGTCACCTCCATCAGCGCACCTGTGGAACCCACCATGATGCAGCGCCTGGTGACTGATGTCACAACATCTATTGCAGCACAAATAGCTGCCATCCAAGGTCTGACTGCTGCATTTGGAGTTCAAACTGATGCCTTGGAAGTTCAGACTGCTGCTATCGTGGCTCTGGGTTCCACTGTGGAACGAGGCTTCCAGGGCATCACAGCACTCCAGCAATCTGTTCTCCAGCAGATCACCAGGATTGCTGAGGCGCCGCCCCGGGAGAATAAGGGGCTGCCCGTTTAAGACGGAAATGAGGAGGAATTTCTTCTTCCAGAGGGTCGTGAATCTTTGGAATTCTTTACCCCAAAAAGCTGTGGAGGCTGAGTCATTGAGTACATTCAAGGCTGAGTTAGACGAATTTTTGATCAGCAAGGGAGTCAAAGGATATGGGGAAAGTGGAGTTGAGGTAAAAATCAGATCAGCCATGATCTCATTGAATGGCGGAGCAGGCTTGAGGGGCCAAATGGCCTACTCCTGCTCCTATCTCTAATAGTCTCATGGTCTTAATAACAGTGGCACCATGGAAGATGAACCTGCTGTCCTCCCTCAGGATGACAGCATTCATGCTCCCACCCCTGCCACTCCACCAGTGCCCTTGCCGTTGCCTGCCTGCCAGCCAGGTCAGACTGCTGCAGCCCAGGCCGAGATGGTGCAGTGTGCAGCCAGGCCCTCCCAGCCCAGAGCTGCTCGAGGTCGTCCTCCAAGGCCATCTGCACTCTCCTCAATTGAAGGTCAGCAGCCTCCCACGACCCGTGCTCCAGCCAATGGGGAAGCACCTAGTAGGAGCACTAGATTAGGTAAAGGCACACAAACGACAGGCGCTAAGGGAATGCACAAGGGTGAATAGTCTCACAAGTGTTAATTTATAAATTTGGATTTGAATTTGTATTTGGTGTTGGTTTTCATTTCTGCGATGAGCTGCGGGAAGAAGCAACATGTAATCATAAGGAGGACGATTTGATGGTCATGTGGGAGCAGAAAGGTAAGGAGTGTGGGACTGTTAGTGAATGGGGAGGTGACATTGAGGTTACTGGTATCGCTCATTAATCAGCTGATCACACAGAGCCCTGGCAGACAGGGCCTGTCTACCTTGTAACCTCCTTGCCTCTTCTTCCCCTTCCTCCTCCACGTCCTCCTCCTCCTCCTCCACTTCCTCCTCCTCTTCCTCCGCCTTCTCCTCCTCTTCCTCTGCCACTGGATAGGTGGCGGCAAGGGCTGTCCCCTCATAATGACTAAATTGCACAGCATGCAGCATACAACGACAAACCTTTACACCCGCTCAGCTGAGTACTGCAGGGCTCCTCCAGATCAGTCCAGGCACCAGAAGCGTTGTTTGAGGACACTTATGGTATGCTCAATGATGTTCTATGTGGCATCATGGCTCTCGTTGTACGCCTGCTGTGCATATGTGCATGCATTCCGGACCGGAATCATAAGCCACTTCACGAGGGGATAACCCTTGTCGCCCAGTAGCCAGCCTTTGACTTACCATGCTGGTTGAAATGTAGATGGCACATTGGACTGCCGCATAATGAAGGAATCATGACTGCTGCCAGGATAACGGGCGTTGACCTGCATGATGCGCTGCGTGTGGTCACACACCGGCTGCACATTGAGGGAGTGGAATCCCTTTCTGTTCATGAATATGGCCGAGTTCTGATGTGGAGCACACATGGCAATATGCGTGCAGTCAATGGCATCCTGCACCAGGGGAAGCCTACAATACGAGCAAACCCTCATGCTCGCTCATGCTGCTTCTCTCTGTCAAGAGGGAATGAGATGAATCTGTTTCTGAGTGCGTACAGAGTCTCCGTGACCTCCCTTACACAGCAGTGCACTGCAAACTGTGAGATGTTGCTTAGAAACGCCAGTACAACCTGAAAAGAGCCAGAGCTGTAAAAATTAAGCGTCACAGTTACCTTGACAGCCACAGGCAATGTTGTCCTTGCCCTGCTCTGAGGCTGCAGTTGCAGCTGCAGCAGTTGACAAATCTCAGTCACGACCTCTTTAGTGAACCGCAGCCGTCGGATGCACTGGTTGTTGCTGAAGTTGAGGTAAGAGAATTGGTCTCTGAAGGCCCTCGTTGGATATGGCCTCCTGCTGAGTGCCTTGCGCCTCCTCCTCCTCCTCCTTCCTCTCCTGGCAGCTTGTCCTGCTCTGCGTTTCCTCTGTGTATGCTCCAAGTCATGTTCAATTCTCAGAGGAAGCCCTAGCAGGCACCCATGTCTGGCAGCAACCTTGTTCAGCACACTATCCACTAAATGCCACTCACAATACTGCACGACCAGCCAGATCATTCTCTTATATAATATTGCAACTTTCTCCAAACACCCACCATCGTACCAGCAGCCAGAATAATTAATCCAGCAACTAACCTGTAACTCCTGCATGCTCCCTTTAATTAGCGCTGGTGGGGGGTCCTTCATGCCTTTTAACTCCTGTTCAGCTGTGCGAGGTTTGGACAGTGCGTTGGCTGGAGCGGGGAGTTCGAAAATGCGGCCAGCTGCTTCACATCAGCGTTGCACACTGTTTAATGTCATAATCTCCCCATTTTACATGCTGCCGGCGTTCGTTAGGTGCACGTGAGCAAATGCCATTACCAAGATGGCATCCCGCGCACGTCACGCCAGAAGTGTATGTGTGCATCTCGGACGCCATTTTCGGGGCTTAGGAGTCCGCGTGGCAACGGGTGCTATATGGCCCTATTTCGCCCCCCCGCCCCCCCATGTATTGTATACTACAACAGGAGAGAGCCTAACCACCTCCCCTTGAAATTCAATGGTATTACCATTGCCGTGTCCCCCACCATCAACGTCCACCATTGACTAGAAATTCAACTGGAAAAGCCGTGGCTACTAGAGCAAGTCAGAGACTGGATATTCTGCAGCGAGTGCCTCACCTCCTGATTCCCCAAATCCTCTCCTCCACCTAGAAGGCACAAGTCAGTAGTGTATAGAATACTCTCCATTTGCCTGGATGAGTGGAGCTGCAACAACACTCAAGAACCTCGACACGATCCAGAACAAAGCAGCCCTCTTGATTGGCACCCCATCCACCACCCTAAACATTCACTCCCTCCACCATCGGCACTTGCCAAGTTTTCTCCGACAGCACCTCCCAAATTCATGACCTCCACCACCTGGAAGGACAAAGGCAGCAATTGCATGGGAACACTATCACCTACAAGTTCCCCTCCAAGTCACAGACCATCTTGGACATATATTGTAGTTCCTTCATCGTCACTGGGTCGAAATCCTGGAACTCCCTACCTAACAGCATTGTGGGAGTATCTTCACCACACAGACTGCAGTGGTTCCAGAAGAAGGCTCACCGTCACCTTCTCAAGCACAACTAGGGATGGGCAAAAATGTCGGCCTTGCCAGAGACGCCCACATCCTGAAGAATGACTAGAAAATAAAGGGTGGTGAGACAGGAAGGGAGAAGATTCGGACAGGTGACCGAAAGCTAGATTGAAGACATGGGTTCGAAGGAGGTCTTTAAAGGTGGAGAACATGTGGTACAGAGATGGGGAGGTTTAGGGAGACAGTTCTGAAGAAGAGGATCAAAGTGGCTGATCGGGAAAAGGTGGAATAGTAATACCTAGAAGGCTGGTGCCCGAGGAGCGAAGCATTCTGGAGAGAATATAGGGCTAGAATAGATTGTAGAGATAGGGTGGGGCAAGACTATTGAGGGACTTATGGAGATGGAAAAGAACTTTGAATTTGTTGGAGGACAGGTCAGTGTAGGTCAGCAAGGACAGGAGTAATGGGTGAGCAGGATGTGGTATAAGATGGGATACATGCAGCAGAAGTTTGGACAAGTCGGAGTTTATTATGGGTGGAGGATGGGAAGCCAGAAAGGAGAGTGGTGGAGTTATCGAGGAGGTGATATAGGATTGTCTAAAGATTTCAGCAACAAAAGAGCTGAGAATGGGGTGGAAGTGGGAGTAAGTGGTCTTGGTGATGGATAGGATGTCGGGTTTAAAGCTTAGTCCAGGGTTGCACAGGACTCCCACGATTTCGAATGATCCGGCTCAGCATGACAGAGTGATGAGGGAGATGAAGGCCGCAAGGGAGCGAAGTTGATGGCTTTAGTCTTCCCAATGATGATCATTTTTAGCCCAGTCATTCGGTCTTGGAAGAGCCCAACAGTTTAACTTTTGGCTTACGGCTGTCTGCGGAATACCCACGCTTGGAGAAGCGGTGACACTGGCACAATATAAAATTGCCTTAAACCAGAACCTTGCTTTTCATTAAAAAAAAACCTTTTGGAAAGAAAAAGCAAACATGTATTTATGTAGCACCTTATCATCTCCCTCAGTTTTTTGAAATCCAGTCACTGCTGTACCCTAGGCAATCCAAATAGCTTGCTTGGTCGCCTGAGATGTTTGTTCTCTGGGGATTTGTATGTCTTATTCCTGTAGCCACCAGACCTTAAACAGTAAACTTCATAAGTCATAATTCACACAGTGTGCTCAATCATGTGTTGGCATCAACCTACTTCTGGCCTGTCTTAACAGTGCCCTTAGATGTAGGTCATGAAAAAATATGCCATTTTCAATCAAAAGAGAGATTTTGCACCCGTGCAATACTGTTTAGACTGCTTTTCAGCTTTATGTGTGTGTGGGAGCCGAATATTTTGTTTGTAACATACGTGGGATTTAAACATTTTGAATCTTCAAAAATAAAGACAAAGTGCACAATTTTTGCAAGAATATTTTTCATCTTTTAAAAAAAAATTTCTCCGGAACAACAGCCCTCCAAATCATAACAGAAGCTTTTAAGTGTCAAATATCGCTGACTTATCATGAAAATTAAAGAGACGCAGCAGCCCTTACTTGGTAACCTTACCAATAACTCTGTTGTAGCTGAAACCGTGACAATGTTAGTGGCTTTGTGGTTGAGCACAGCAGCAGCTACATTTCCACCCAGTTTACATGGAGAGTTTATACTGCAGGTAACCTAAATATTAAAGTGACACTGTATTCAGTCAGTGCAATCTGGGAGAAAAAACTGCAGATTTTATCACTTCAAACAAAAAGCACAAAATCAGATTGGAGGGGAGGGCCTCCTCCAAGGTGGAGATTCAAGGAGTTTTCATGGAGGTTGGAGGGGAGTTTCTCTTCCTGGTTGGAGGTTGAAGGGGAGGTGATAATGGTCACTAGAGTTGTGACTCTAGCTATTTTCTTCGATATTGACTTAGCTTTGTGGAGTTGTTAGTTCCTTTAGTGAGACTCAAACGTATCAGGTTTTGAACGAAAAAAAACACTCTCCATGCTTTCAGCTCCATGTCTCTCCTTGCTCCCTGCTTTCTGGAGGACAGTTTACTCTCTGTGGTCCCTGAATTAGCATGATATGTTAGCAGAAGCCGGTAACATGGACAACCCTACAAGCATCCCAATGCTGAAAAATATTATTTGGTGATAATGGAATCAGCAGTTCTGCGACACTTCATCACATCAAAATGTCTCAAAGCCTTTCACCCAATGATTTACTTTTTGAACAGCAGTGACTGTTGTTAAGGAGACAAGAGATGAATTTAGAATTCTTGTTACATGTTCACAGCTACAGCTGCTGCTAGAGTGCTGCTGAGAAATGGCTACACATACCCTGGCAATTGAGCTGAATATGTGTGTGTGCAGGAGAAAACTGTATGGCACAAAGGCTTCCCCATAACTCTCCATTAGATGGTGGCATTGGGACTTGTACCGGTTAAAACACTTTCTAACTGATCTGAGCATTGAGTGGTGAGTTGAACAGGGTTGTATGAATTGTTAACTCCCTCAGTAGTGCATTGAAGTGTCAGCCTAGATTATACGCTCAAGTCTCTAGAGTGGGACTTGAAACCATGACCTACTGATTTAGGGGAGAATGCTACCACTGAGCCACGTCTTGAAGTGATGTATCTGTTATTATGTAGGCAAACATGGCAGCTGTTCTGCACCAGAAATACCCCAAAAACGACCATGACCTGACTTTAATTATTTTAAGTTCAGGATAGTTGACTATGATCCCAGGTCAACTGCCTGCTGTTGCTTGAGTCATGCTACTCCAACCTAAATAGGTGTGGAATAGGCAGATGGGAGTTCTTCAAGGTTTTTCTATGCTCTTGGCAAGCATCAGGGTCTGTCCATGTCCTTGTGGTCTCAGATTATTCCAATTCCAATTCAACAATTCCATTGCTCTACTGCCTGGCCCCCAATTCCACCCTCCATAATCTTGAGCTCATTCAGAACTCTGCTGCCCATATCCTAACTCGCACCAGTGTTCACCCATCACCCTTGTACTCACTGACCTACATTGGTTCCCGGTCCACCAATGCCTCGATTTTAAAATTTTCATCCTCATGTTCAAATCCCTTCATGGCCTCTTCCCTCTCTATCTCTGGAACCTCCTTGAGCCCGACAACCCTCCTGGATCTTTGCGCTGCTCCAAATCTGGCCTCTTGTGCAACCCTAACTTCCTTCGCCCCACCATTGACAGCCGTGGCCCTCAGATCTGGAATTCCCTCCCCAAACCTCTCCGCCTCGCCACCTTTCTCTCCTTCTTTAAGACGGTCCTTAAAAGCTAGCTCTTTAGCCAAGCGTTTGGTCGCCTGTCCTAATGTCTCCTTCTTTGGCTCAGTATCAAGTGTTGTCTGATTACGCTCCTGTGAAGTGCCTTGGGACATTTTACTATGTTAAAGGTGCTATATAAATGCAAACTGTTGTTGTTAAAGTCACTTTAAGGGAGGAATTTCATACTCTCAAAAATAAGTAATCGCATTTCCTGCCTTAACCATAAGTCCAACAAAGCGCCGAAATGCTTTTGTTAGATCAAGAAAGGTTTGTAAAGAAATGAATGCATGTCAAAATGTATATTGCAGACAAGCGGAGGATGCATGAGTTTAACAAATTAACAATCACTTTCTTGTGATGTAAATGCTTGGTAGATCGTACACCTCAGTGAAAGTTTACTTGTCATTTAGTAAAGCAGCCAGAGACTTGAGCACAAAATCTAAGCTGACATTCCTATGCAGTTCTGGAGGCGCTGTCTTTCAGATGAAACGCTAAACCAAGGCCTCATCTGCCCTCACAGGTGGATATGAAAGATCTTAGGGCACCATTTCGAAGAAGACCAGGGGAGTTGTCCCTGGTGCCCTGGCCAATATTTATCCCTCAACCAACATCACTAAAAAAAAACAGAATATCTGGTCATTATCACATTACGGTTTGTGGGACCTTACTGTGCACAAATTGGCTGCCATGTTTCCTGCATTAAAACAACGGCTACACTTCTAAAGTACTTAATTGGCTGTAAAACACTTTGGGACATCCTAAGGCCATGAAAGGCGCAACATAAATGGAAATTCTTTTTTTATTGTGCCCTTCAGTTGAATAGCTGGCCTAGACTCATTCTCTGGTTTCATATATGCAGAAAATGATACTGGAAGACTGAAGGTGCCTGTGGAACTGTACCCCATCATCAGTTACCATTTTCAGCAGACAAGTATTGTAAGAAGACTGCTGTCAGACAGACTGATGATACATTGAAAATACCCTTAAAAAGGCTAACAGCTCCTTTAACACCTTAAAACCTCAGCACTAACTAATGCTGAGTCATTTCATTTTCAGATGATGTGTCAATCTCCTTTTAAAGAACTTTCTTTGTCTAGGTTATTTTATCTTGTTGAAATTTTAAAAAAATTTTACGCTCTATCAACCGTAAACAGATTTCACCACCTTATTATCAGCACACTTGCATGGAGCTGTTTCTTGCTTTTGGCACATTGGTTCACACTTTGTTGCTTTTCTCATAAGCTTGTAGAGCAACGCTCATTCTCATTATGCCCCTGAACTCGCTTGTCCATCATTCATATCAAGTGCACAGTGGGACGCACAATATTATGAGTGTGGTATCCATGATAAACGGCAATTTTGCTGAACATTTCCAAAATGTAGGAAAAAGCACACAGCTTGGAATAATTTCAGTGAGCTTGATTCCACAACTTTTCTGAAGGCTTTCTGCCACTTCTTTCAGCTAGAACAGAATTTGAATAGGCCACAGGATATCAAGTAACCTTTGAACCCAGACTATTGTCGGCTTGCCTCGGTTGGCAGCACTCTCACCTGTTAGTCAGAAAATTCTGGGTCAAAGCTCCCCTCCAGAATTTAACCACATAATCAAAGCTGACACTTCAGTGCACTGCTGAGGGAGCAGTGCATTGACAGAGGTGCCATCTTTCAGATGAGTCATTAAACTGAGGCCCCATCTGCCTCCCGAGGAGGGCACAAAAGATCTCGTGGCACTATTTGAAGAAGAGCATGGAGTTCTCATGGTGTCCTGGCCAACCATTCCACCCACATTTCTCTACATAACAACAGTAACTACACTTCAAAAGTAGATCATTGGTTATGAGGCACTTTGGGACATCCTGAGGACATGATAAGGTGCTGGGTATATGCAAGTTCTTTCTCGATTTGGAGTCCCATTGACAACTGTTGCTGAAATAAATTTGAGAGAGCTTTTCTTGTCTTAAAAGTTAGCTAGATGCTGTTAATGTTCACCCAAAGAACACAAAGTCCATAATGAGCATCTGCCACAGATTTAATATCAAAGAGGTATGTTTTACAGATCTACTGGCATTCTCTTAGGGAGACAGCTAACTCTTTGGATGCTTTGGATGAGTTATCTCAACAGGGTGGTAATACTGCTGATGAGAAGTCAGGGTCGATTCTTATTTCCAGTGTAGACGGAAGCAGGCAGTGGGTATGGTATCCACTCGCCTACCTGATGAAGTTGGCAGGAGGCCCAATCAATTTTTGTGGTCGGGCCTCAATTAAATGTGATAGCTAAGCTGCTTATAGGCAGCTCACCAATTGGGAGGGCATTAAATCCGGAAGGGTGGCAGCTCCTTAAAGGGGAGTTGTATTTTTCAAAGGTGGTTACCGGAGAGCGAGTTATTGAAGCAGCAGGTAGCATGAAATTGTTAAGGTCCCCCCTTCCCATTCCCTAATGCAGTAATGGAGGTGCTTGTAGAGCATGAGGAACAGAAAGGAAGTCCTCTTCCCCTCTAATGGGTAATGAGTGTCCCATCAAATTAGCCAGCAGTGGTGGAGAGAGGTGCCTAAGCAGGTCAATGACAATAGTATTGTTCAGGGGACTAGTTTGCACTGAACATAAGAACATAAGAGATAGGAGCAGAAGTAGGCCATTTGGCCCTTTGAGCCTGCTCCGCCATTCAATGAGATCACGGCTGCTCTGATTCTGGCCTCAACTCTACTTTCTCGCCTGTTCCCCGTATCCTTTGACTCCCTTGCTGATCAAAAATTTGTCTAACTCAGCCTTGAATATATTCAATGACTCAGCCTCCACCACTCTTTGGGGCAAAGAATTCCAAACGTTCACAACCCTCTGAGAGAAGAATTTCTCCTCATCTCCGTCTTAAATGGACAACTCCTTATTCTGAGACAATGCCCCCTAATTCTAGATTCCCCTATGAGGGGAAACATCCTCTCAGCATTTACCCTGTCAAGCCCCCTCAGAATCTTATATGTTTCAATAAGATCTCCTCTCATTCTTCCAACTCCAGTGAGTATAGACCCAACCTGTTCAATCTTTCCTCGTAAGAAAACCCTTCCATACCCGGAATCAACCGAGTGAACCTTCTCTGAATCGCCTCCAATGCAAATATATCCTTCCTTAAATAAGGGGACCAAAACTGTACACAGTACTCCAGGTGTGGTCTCACCAGCACCCCGTACAGTTGTAGCAAGACTTCCCTACTTTTATACTCCATCTCCCTTGAAGTAAAGGCCAATATTCTATTTGCCTTCCCAATTACCTGCTGCACCTGTATGCTAACTTTTTGTGTTTCATGTACGAGGACACCCAAATCGCTCTGTACCGCAGCATTCTGTAGTCTTTCTCCATTTATATAATATTTTGCTTTTTTATTCTTCCTGCCAAAGTGGATGACACTTTCTCACATTATACTCCATCGGCCAAATTTTTGCCCACTCGCTTAACTTATCAATATCCCTTTGCAGACACTTTGGCCCCGATATTAGAGTGGAGGTTGGTGGGGGGGGGGGGGGGTGGGAGAATGGGCGTGCGGGTAACCTGACCAATAAAAAATGTCCGTTTCTCACGCGATCATGATTCAATTAGTGCCACTTAACATGGCTTCAGGGTTTGCCGTCCGAAAGCTGCGCAGCGGGCGGACTGCGCACCCACATCACAGGCTGTCAGCTGGAGGAGCTCTATTTAAAGGGGCATTCCTCCAATGGCTTCTCATGGAGCAAACACCCTCAAACCAATGGAGCAGCACAGGGGCAAGGCCGCTCCAAGATTTAACGATGCCTCACTCCAGGTCCTACTGGATGGGTTGAGGAGGAGGAGGCATCTGTTTTACCCGGCGGATGGGAGGAAATGGCCTACCTCTGCAACCAAGAAGGCCTGGCTCGAGGTGGCACAGGAGGTCATCAGCAGCAGCAACATCTCCCATGCCTGGGTCCAGTGCAGGAAGCGCCTCAATGATCTAACTAGGACAGCCAAAATAATTACACTTATTGATTCTTCTACATTCCGTCTTCCACATCACCGCCCCCATCCCCCAACTCATTCTGCACTGCCAACACTACTCTATCACATCACTCCTCACACCCACTTAAGGCTCATCCTCAACTTACCTGCACTTCCACAGCACTTCCTCACCTCCCCATTAGTCACCCCACCACTACCACTCAGCCCAATCCTCATACAATGTCATGGCTCATACCCCTTACTATTCAGTTCCCAACCTTGGTCACCTTGCAACCACGTCTCTGTAACGTATTTTATTCATTCATGGGATGTGGGCATCACTGGCAAGGCCAGCATTTATTGCCCATCCCTAATTGCCATTGAGAAGGTGGTGGTGAGCCGCCTTCTTGAACCGCTGCAGTCTGTGAGGTGAAGGTCCTCCCACAGTGCTGTTAGGTAGGGAGTTCCAGGATTTTGACCCAGCGACGATGAAAGAACGGCGATATATTTCCAAGTCGGGATGGTGTGTGACTTGGAGGGGAACGTGCAGGTGGTATTGTTCCCATGCGCCTGCTGCCCTTGTCCTTCTAGGTGGTAGAGATTGCGGGTTTGGGAGGTGCTGTTGAAGAAGCCTTGGCGAGTTACTGCAGTGCATCCTGTAATCATACCCATTTGTTTCTATTTGTGCCGTCAATTAATCTATCTCATTACGAATGCTGCACGTATTCAGATAAAGAACCTTTAATTATGTCTTTTTACTATTTTTTCCTACTCTGAACCCATTTGCTAGTGCACACTTATGTTTGTTCGCTCTGTCCCTTCCTGTCACACTTTGGTTATCATTACCCCGATCTCTTCCCTGTACTACTTCCTTGTCCTTTCTCTTCAACATTCTAAATTTCCCCCCACCTGAAACCTTCCCCCCCCACCCCCATTTAGTTTAAAGCCCTATCTTTTTTTTTATTCGTTCACGGGATGTGGGCGTCGCTGGCAAGGCCGGCATTTATTGCCCATCCCTAATTGCCCTCAAGAAGGTGGTGGTGAGCCGCCTTCTTGAACCGCTGCAGTCCGTGTGGTGACGGTTCTCCCACAGTGCTGTTAGGAAGGGAGTTCCAGGATTTTGACCCAGCGACAATGAAGGAACGGCGATATATTTCCAAGTCGGGATGGTGTGTGACTTGGAGGGGAACGTGCAGGTGGTGTTGTTCCCATGCGCCTGCTGCCCTTGTCCTTCTAGGTGGTAGAGGTCGTGGGTTTGGGAGGTGCTGTCGAAGAAGCCTTGGCGAGTTGCTGCAGTGCATCCTGTGGATGGTGCACACTGCAGCCACAGTGCGCCGGTGGTGAAGGGAGTGAAGGTTTAGGGTGGTGGATGGGGTGCCAATCAAGCAGGCTGCTTTATCTTGGATGGTGTCGAGCTTCTTGAGTGTTGTTGGAGCTGCACTCATCCAGGCAAGTGGAGAGGATTCCATCACACTCCTGACTTGTGCCTTGTAGATGGTGGAAAGGCTTTGGGGAGTCAGGAGGTGAGTCACTCGCCGCAGAATACCCAGCCTCTGACCTGCTCTCGTAGCCACGGTATTTATATGGCTGGTCCAGTTAAGTTTCTGGTCAATGGTGACCCCCAGGATGTTGATGGTGGGGGATTCGGCGATGGTAAAGCCGTTGAATGTCAAGGGGAGGTGGTTGGACTCTCTCTTGTTGGAGATGGTCATTGCCTGGCACTTATCTGGCGCGAATGTTACTTGCCACTTATGAGCCCAAGCCTGGATGTTGTCCAGGTCTTGCTGCATGCAGGCTCGGACTGCTTCATTATCTGAGGGGTTGCGAATGGAACTGAACAATGTGCAGTCATCAGCGAACATCCCCATTTCTGACCTTATGATGGAGGGAAGGTCATTGATGAAGCAGCTGAAGATGGTTGGGCCTAGGACACTGCCCTGAGGAACTCCTGCAGCAATGCCCTGGGGCTGAGATGATTGGCCTCCAACAACCACTACCATCTTCCTTTGTGCTAGGTATGACTCCAGCCACTGGAGAGTTTTCCCCCTGATTCCCATTGACTTCAATTTTTCTAGGGCTCCTTGGTGCCACACTCGGTCAAATGCTGCCTTGATGTCAAGGGCAGTCACTCTCACCTCACCTCTGGAATTCAGCTCTTTTGTCCATGTTTGGACCAAGGCTGTAATGAGGTCTGGAGCCGAGTGGTCCTGGCGGAACCCAAACTGAGCATCGGTGAGCAGGTTATTGGTGAGTAAGTGCCGCTTGATAGCACTGTCGACGACACCTTCCATCACTTTGCTGATGATTGAGAGTAGACTGATGGGGCGGTAATTGGCCGGATTGGATTTGTCCTGCTTTTTGTGGACAGGACATACCTGGGCAATTTTCCACATTGCCGGGTGGATGCCAGTGTTGTAGCTGTACTGGAACAGTTTGGCTAGAGGCACAGCTAGTTCTGGAGCACAAGTCTTCAGCACGACAGCTGGGATGTTGTCGGGGCCCATAGCCTTTGCTGTATCCAGTGCACTCAGCCGTTTCTTGATATCACGTGGAGTGAATCGAATTGGCCGAAGACTGGCTTCCGTGATGGTGGGGATATCGGGAGGAGGCTGAGATGGATTATCCTCTCGGCACTTCTGGCTGAAGATGGTTGCAAACGCTTCAGCCTTGTCTTTTGCACTCACGTGCTGGACTCCGCCATCATTGAGAATGGGGATGTTTGCAGATCCTCCTCCTCCCGTTAGTTGTTTAATTGTCCACCACCATTCACGACTGGATGTGGCAGGACTGCAGAGCTTTGATCTGATCCGTTGGTTGTGGAATCGCTTAGCTCTGTCTATAGCATGTTGCTTCCGCTGTTTAGCATGCATGTAGTCCTGAGTTGTAGCTTCACCAGGTTGGCACCTCATTTTTAGGTACGCCTGGTGCTGCTCCTGGCATGCTCTTCTACACTCCTCATTGAACCAGGGTTGATCCCCTGGCTTGTTGGTAATGGTCGAGTGACGAATATGCCGGGCCATGAGGTTACAGATTGTGCTGGAATACAATTCTGCTGCTGCTGATGGCCCACAGCGCCTCATGAATGCCCAGTTTTGAGCTGCTGGATCTGTTCTGAATCTATCCCATTTAGCACAGTGGTAGTGCCACACAACACGTTGGATGGTGTCCTCAGTGCGAAGACGGGATTTCATCTCCACGAGGACTGTGCGGTGGTCACTCCTACCAATACTGTCATGGACAGATGCATTTGCGACAGGTAGATTGGTGAGGACGAGGTCAAGTAAGTTTTTCCCTTGTGTTGGTTCGCTCACCACCTGCCGCAGGCCCAGTCTAGCAGCTATGTCCTTCAGGACTCGGCCAGCTCGGTCAGTAGTGGTGCTACCAAGCCACTCTTGGTGATGGACATTGAAGTCCCCCACCCAGAGTACATTCTGTGCCCTTGCTACCCTCAGTGCTTCCTCCAAGTGGTGCTCAACATGGAGGAGGACTGATTCATCAGCTGAGGGAGGACGGTAGGTGGTAATCAGCAGGAGGTTTCCTTGCCCATGTTTGACCTGATGCCATGAGATTTCATGGGGCCCAGAGTCAATGTTGAGGACTCCCAGGGCCACTCCCTCCTGACGGTATATCACTGTACCGCCACCTCTGGTGGGTCTGTCCTGCCGGTGGGACAGGACATACCCAGGGATGGTGATGGAAGAGTCTGGGACATTGGCTGAAAGATATGATTGTGTGAGTATGGCTATATCAGGCTGTTGCTTGACTGGTCTGTGGGACAGCTCTCCCAATTTTGGCACAAGTCCCCAGATGTTAGTAAGGAGGACCTTGCAGGGTCGACTGGGCTTGGTGTTTTGCCGTTGTCGTGTCCGGTGCCTAGTGGTCCGTCCGGTTTTATTCTTATTATGACTTTTCGCAGCGAGATTTTACAACTGAGTGGCTTGCTCGGCCATTTCAGAGGGCAATTAAGAATCAACCACATTGCTGTGGGTCTGGAGTCACATATAGGCCAGACCGGGTAAGGGCGGCAGGCTTCCTTCCCTGAAGGACATTAGTGAACCAGATGGGTTTTTACGACAATCCGGTAGTTTCATGGCCATCATTACTGATACCAGTATTTTAATTCAATTAATTGAATTTAATTAATTGAATTTAAATTCGCCAGCTGCCGTGGCGGGATTTGAACTCATGACTCTGGATTTTAGTCCAGGCCTCTGGATTACTAGCCCAGTAACATAACCACTATGCTACCGTACCCAAGTTATTTGATTCGCCAGAACACTGGTCCCAGCATGGCTCAGGTGAAGCCCGTCTTGACGGAACAGCTCCCTCTTCCCGCAGTACTGGTGCCAGTGCCCAATGAATCAAAATCCACTTCTCCCACACCAATCTTTGAGCCAAGCATTCATCTCTCTGATCTGATTTACCCTGTGCCAATTTGCTTGTGGCTCAGGTAATAATCCAGAGATTATTACCTTTGAGGTTCTGTTTTTTAATTTCGACCCTCGCTGCTCAAACTCCCTCAGCAGAACCTCTTTCTTAGTCTTACCTATGTCGCTGGTACCTATGTGCAGCACAGCAACTGGATCCTCCCCCTCCCACTCCATGTTCCTCCCCAGCCCAGAGGAGATATCCTTAACCCTGGCACCGGGTAGGCAACACAGCCTTCGGGACTCACGCTCTTAGCTGCAGAGAACAGTATCTATCCTCCAAACTATACTGTCGCCTACTACTACCACCTTTCTTTTTACTCTCCCCACTTGAATGGCCTCCTGTACCACGGTGCCGTGGCCAGTTTGCTCATCCTCCCTGCAGTCCTTGCTCTCATCCACACAGCTTGCAAGATCCTCATAACTGTTAGACAAGTGCAAAGGCTGAGGCTCCTACAATGCTTCCTCCTGGATCCCCATACCTGCCTCACTTGCAGTCACACTTTCCTATCCCTGACCATGGGCCAAATCTAAAGTATTTAGTCTAAGGGATGTGACTGCCTCCTGGAACAAAGTGTCCAGCTAACTTTCTCCCTCCCTGATGTATGGCAAAGTCTGCAGCTCGGACTCCAGCTCCTCAACTCTGAGCCGAAATTCCTCGAGCTGCAGACACTTACTGCAGATGTGGTCACCATGGACAAGACTGTCCAGTAGCTCCCACATGTTGCAGCAGCAACACATCTCCTACCCTGCCATATCTATAGTACTTAATTAATTAATTACATCACTGTCAATCAAATTATTTATAATTTTGATCTAAGTACTAACCTCGTTTAATTTATTTAATTAAGTTTAGTCAATTAGTTAATCATAAGTCTAGTTATATGCTATACGGTTTTACTGTAACTTAGCCCCCAGTCCGAAGAAAAAGAAATACTCACCACCAATCACCACCTACTTTACCTGTGACTTCACTCTTTGATTTTTGTCAGAACTCGGTCGGTCCGCTCTCGCTCTGGCGAACTCTCACTCTCGCTCTGCGCTGTTTTTATCTCCGCTCCACTCTCACTGTTTCCCGCCGCTCTGGTGATCTCTCACTCTGATGAACTCTCACTCTCGCTCTGAGCTGTCTTTATCCCCGCTCCACTCTCGCTGTTTCCCGCCGCTCTAGTGAACTCTCACTCTGGTGAACTCTCACTCTCGCTCTGAGCTGTCTTTATACCCGCTCTGCTCTCACTGTTTCCCGCCGCTCTGGTGATCTCTCACTCTGATGAACTCTCACTCTCGCTCTGAGCTGTCTTTATACCCGCTCTGCTCTCACTGTTTCCCGCCGCTCTGGTGATCTCTCACTCTGATGAACTCTCACTCTCGCTCTGAGCTGTCTTTATACCCGCTCTGCTCTCACTGTTTCCCACCGCTCTGGTGATCTCTCACTCTGATGAACTCTCACTCTCGCTCTGAGCTGTCTTTATACCCGCTCTGCTCTCACTGTTTCCCCCCGCTCTGGTGATCTCTCACTCTGATGAACTCTCACTCTCGCTCTGAGCTGTCTTTATACCCGCTCTGCTCTCACTGTTTCCCGCCGCTCTGGTGATCTCTCACTCTGATGAACTCTCACTCTCACTCTGAGCTGTCTTTATACCCGCTCTGCTCTCACTGTTTCCCGCCGCTCTAGTGAACTCTCACTCTGGTGAACTCTCACTCTCGCTCTGAGCTGTCTTTATACCCGCTCTGCTCTCACTGTTTCCCCCCGCTCTAGTGAACTCTCACTCTGGTGAACTCTCACTCTCGCTCTGAGCTGTCTTTATACCCGCTCTGCTCTCACTGTTTCCCCCCGCTCTAGTGAACTCTCACTCTCGCTTTGTTTTTATCCCCGCTCCAATCTCACTGTTTCCCGCCACTCTGCAGGAAGAAATTTAACGACCTCACCAGGACTGCAAAGATAAAACTCTTACGTTTCTATACAGCCCTGCATCACCTTACTTTAACCCCAGCACTATCGATGCTTCCTTCCTCCACTTCCCATGGCTCTCCTCCAATTACAGCAGGAGACTTTACTACAGTTCCTTCTGCTTGCACTTGTACTCGCACACTCAAAACCTGCTACTGACTTCACACCCACTTTCCCTCTTGGTCACACTTGCTGCTTCTTCCTCTCATCATGCACACTATGCTAAGCTGCCTCACACATCTTCAAAACCCTCAACAGGGCCCATACTAATTCACTGCCACTCTACTTGCAGGAGAATCTGGCACACACCAAAGGGAGAGGAGGAAATCCTACGAGACTTCAAACTGACACCAATGGAGGAGGCGGCCATTGATATAATTGAGAGGGCACACAGCATTGGAGATGGCCGTGCTGGAGGCCGTACATAGCAGGGTGTATGGGCATCTGCACTTCCTTTTCTCTGTCTTAACTCTCCCGCTCGTGTGCGCGCACATACATACACCCAGCACAACAACCTGATGCAACATTGCACTGTCACTCATTTGCTACTGCTAACCCTTGCAATTACATGCTAAACCTTGCAATTACATGCTAAACCTTGCAATTACGTGCTAACCCTTGCAATTATGTGCTAACCCTTGTCCTTCTGCCTAATTTTCTAGGTCCTTCAGACAACTCAGTGGCCTTGCAGCCACATAGACTGAGGGGAGAACCCTTCTAAAGATGCACCATTACGCACTCTTACCCTGCTATGCATCAGCACTGAAATTGGCACCCTGTGTGGGATAGATAGCGAGTTAGAGGGGTCTGCACTGGTTGCTTCACTGAGCACAAGTGAGCAGGAGCACATGCAGGTGGAAATGACTAGCGCAGGAAACAGCTCACCGGAGGGCAAGCTCACATCCTAGCTCTGCTGAAGAGGACATAGATGAAAATGTTAGGGTCCAGCTTTATCAGAAAATATGGTTTCCAAGCACCAGCGATTGCTGAATGCATTGGACTGCCTTCCAAGGAGCTTCCACAACATTTCGGAGAGGGTGGAGGAATTCACTACCAACTTGCGTGGGGTTCAACATGCATGGCATCAACACTCTGCAGCTTACCATGGAGCATGTGTTGACTTCATTGGATGCTGTAGCTGGGCCGTCCCACAGCAGGAGTCCGTGGCACCAGTGACAGTGTCTCACAGGGATGCTCATGTGTGTGGAAATGTGCGGACTGACATCAATAATCAATGAGAGTACAATAGATTGCTCACCCCAGACCGGATCAATCCGCTCCACCAAAGAGTGCAAAATTCAGCTCCACCGTACCTGTTCCTGCTAACCACATTTTCATGCACTTCAGTTTTTATCTTTCAATTGCAGAGTGCTTTGGTTTTTATTTCCAGTACATGAAAATAAACCCTTCCGACAGGGTCAAAAGATCAACACAAGCTGTAAATTCCTGTTGGTGATCGAGCAGACAAACACTGCATGTCTCTGTCTGCTATTTCAACAGAAACATTAAGTCATTTATTTAAAAAGAGTTACGGTTTCAAAAGCAAGAAATTTTTGAATTTTAAAGCAGATTGATTAGCATCTAAAAGAAGAAAAAGAAAAGACCTGCATTTATGTAGCAGCTTCCATGACTTCAGGATATCCCAAAGCACCTTACAGCCAATGAAGTACTTTTTGAAGTGTCATTATGTGGGAAACGCACCAGCCAATTTGCGCACAGCAAGATCCCACAAACAGTGACGTGATAATGATCGGATAATCTGCTTTTAGGTGTTGGTTGAGGGATAAATATTGGCCAGAACTTCGGGGGGAACTCTCCTGCTCTTCTTCCAAATAGTACCATGGGACCTTTTACATCCACCTGAGGGGGCAGATGGGGCTTCAGTTTAACGTCTCATGCCAAAGACGGCACCTCCGACAGTGCAGCACTCCCTCAGTACTCCGCACGCGAAAGACGGCACCTCCGACAGTGCAGCACTCGGTCAGCCTGGATTTTATGCTTTCAATCGTGGCTTTCAAAAGGGAATTGGATAAGTACTTGAAAGAAAATAATTTGCATGGCTACGGGGAAAGGGCGGGAGAGTGGGACTAGCTCCCCGCTGCTATCCCGCCGCCATTTGAAAATCAAACCCGATAAATCTGGGGTTAGATTCTCGGTGAAAGGAACTGTATCCAGTAAAATTGTTTTGAAGTCCCTGCAACTATTATTATTTTCATACTCAAAATATCTGACACCCTTCCAGGCTAAACTAGAGTAAGCTGCAAAATGCACCAAATAGAGTGGCAAAAATCAAAATTTTCTGGGCTGTAGGAACGAGCCCAACCACAACTGGAAATGACATCTTGTTCTCAACATTCACATCCCTGTCAGTAAGTTCTAAACTCATAGAATCATAGAATCATAGAATGGTTACATAACGAAGGAAGCCATTTGGCCCATCAAGTCCATGCTGGCTCTCTGCAAGAGCAATCCAGCTAGTCCCACTCTCCCGCCCTTTCCCTGTGGCCCTGCAAACTTTTGTCTTTCAAGTACTTATCCAATTCCCTTTTGAAAGCCACGATTGAATCTGCTTCCACCACCCTTTCAGACAGTCCATTCCAGATTATAACCACTTGCTGCATAAAAAAGTTTTTCCTCATGTCGCCTTTGGGTCTTTTGCCAATCACCTTAAATCTGTGTCCTCTGGTTCTCGACCCTTCCGTCAATGGGAACAGTTTCTCTCTATCTACTCTGTCTAGGCCCCTCATGATTTTGAACACCTCTATCAAATCTCCTTTAAACTTCTCTGCTCTAAGGAGCACAAACCCAGCTTCTCCAGACTATCCTCATAACTGAAGTCCCTCAACTCTGGAACCATTCTAGTAAATCTTTTCTGCACCTTCTCAAGGCCTTCACATCCTTCCTAAAGTGCAGTGTCCAGAATTGGACACTCCAGTTGTGGCCGAACTAATGTTTTATAAAGGTATTCTATGCTTCTATTTATAAAACCCTAGATCCCATGTGCTTTTTTAACCGCTTTCCCAACCTGCCCTGCCACCTTCAACGACCTGTGCACATATACCCCCAGATCTCTCTGTTCCTGCACCCCCTTTAGAATTGTACCATATAGTTTATATTGCCTCTCCCCATTCTTCCTACCAAAATGTATCACATCGTACTTTTCTGTGCTAAATTTCATCTGCCATGTGTCCGCCTATTCCACCAACCTGTCTATGTCCTCTTGAAGTTCATCACTATCCTCCTCACTGTTCACTACAGTTTTGTGTGATCTGCAAATTTTGAAATTGTGCCCTGTGCACCCAAGTCCAAGTCATTATCTTGGAAGAAGATGCTGCCAGAGTATCAGTAAAGAGAGATACTGGATGGGTTAAAAATTGATGAAGAACAGGTACCTGAAAGGCCAGCTGTGCTTAAAGTAGATAAGTCACCCAGTCCGGATGGGATGCATCCTATGTTGCAGAGGGAAGTAAGGGTGGAAATTGCAGAGGTACTGGCCATAATCTTCCAAACATCCGTAGATATGGCGGTGGGGCCAGAGGGCTGGAGAATTGCAAATGTTACACCCTTGTTCAAAAAAACTTTTAGAAACAATAATCTGGGACAGAATTAACAGTCACTTGGACGAGGGTGGATTGATTAGGGAAAGCCAGCACGGATTAGTTAAAGGCAAATTATGTTTAACTGACCTGATAGAATTTTTTGATGAGGTAACAGAGAGGGTAGATGAGGGCAATGCATTTTCTGTGGTGAATATGGACTTTCAAAAGGCATTTGATAAAGTGCCGCACGGTAGGCATATCATGAAGATTGTGGCCCATGGAATAAAGGGGGCAGTAGCAACATGGATACAGAATTGGCTAAGGGACAGGAAACAGAAAGTAGTGATGAAAGGTTGTTTTTCGGACTGGTGGGAGCTATACAGTGATGTTCCCCAGGGCTCAGTGCTGGGACCTCTGCTTTTCTTGATATATATTAATGACTTGGACTTGAGAGTACAGGGCACAATTTCAAAATTTGCAGATGACACAAAACTTAGAAGGGTAGTAAACAGTGAGGATGATAGTGATAGATTTCAAGAGGATATAGACAGGCTGATGGCATGGGCGGATACGTGGCAGATGAAATTTAACGCAGAGAAATGCAAAATGATGCATTTCGGTAGGTAGGCAATATAAACTAGAGGGTACAACTCTAAAAGGGGTGCAGGAACAGAGAGATCAGAGGATATATGTGCACAAATCGTTGAAGGTGACAGGGCAGGTTGAGAAAGTGGTTAAAAAAGCACATGGGATCCTGGGCTTTATAAATGGAGGCATAGAGTACAAAAGTAAGGAAGTCATGATGAACCTTTATAAAACACTGGTTCAGCCACAACTGGATAATTGTGTCCAGTTCTGGGCACCACACTTCAGGAAAGATGTGAAGGCCTTAGAGAGGATGCAGAAGAGATTTACTAGAATGATTCCAGTGATGAGGGACTTTAGTTACGTGGATAGACTGGAGAAGCTGGGGTTATTCTCCTTGGAACAGAGACGGTTGCGAGGAGATTTGATAGAGGTATTCAAAATCATGAAGGGTCCAGACAGAGTAGATAGAGAGAAACTGTTCCCATTGGTGGAAGGGTCAAGGACCTGAGAACATAGATTTAAGGTGATTGGCAAAAGGACCAAAGGTTTCATGAGGAAAAGCTTTTTTACACAGCGAGTGGTTAGGATCTGGAATGCACTGCCTGAGGGGGTGGTGGAGGCAGATTCAATCATGGCCTTCAAAAGGGAACTGGATAAGTACTTGAAAGGAAAATATTTGCAGGGGTACAGGGAAAGGGTGGGGGAGTGGGACTAGCTGGATTGCTCTTGCATAGAGCCAGCGTGGACTCGATGGGCTGAATGGCCTCCTTCCATGCTGTAACCTTTCTATGATTCTATGATTAATATATATCAAGAAAAGCAGTGGTCCTAGTACCGACCCGTCGGGAACACCACTGTATACCTCCCTCCAGTCCGATAAACAAACGTTCAACACTACTCTCTGTTTCCTGTCACTTAGCCAATTTCATATCCATGCTGCCACTGCCCTTCTTATTCCACGGGCTTCAATTTTGCTGATAAGCCTATTAGGTGGCGCTTTATCAAACGCCTTTTGGAAGTCCATATACACCATATCAACCGCATTGCCCTCATCAACCCTCTCTTTACCTCATCAAAAACTCAGTCAGGTTAGTTAAACACGATTTGCCTTTAACAAATCCGTGCCAGCTTTCCTTAATTAATCCACATTTGTCCAAGTGACTGTTAATTTTGTCCCGGATTATTGTTTCTAAAAGCTTCCCCACCACCGAGGTTAAACTGACCGGCCTGTAATTGCCGGGTTTATCCTAACACCATTTTTTGAACAGTGTGTAACATTTGCAATTCTCCAGTCCTCTGGCCCCACCCCCGTATCTACGGAGGATTGGAAGATTATGGCCAGTACCTCCGCAATTTCCACCCTTACTTCCCTCAGCAGCCTAGAATGCATCCCATCCGGACCTAGTGACTTTTCTACTTTAGGTACAGGCAGCCTTTCTAGTACCTCCTCTTTATCAATTCTTAGCCCATCCAGTATCTCAACTGTGACTTTGGCAGCATCTTCTTCCTTGGTAAAAACAGATGCAAAGTACTCATTTAGTATCTCAGCCATGCCCTCTGCCTCCATGAGTAGGTCTCCATTTTGGTCCCTAATCGGCCCCGCCCCTCCTCTTACTACCCGCTTACTATTTACATGCCTGTAGAAAACTTTTGGGTTCCCTGTTATGTTAGTTGCCAGTCTATTCTCATACTTTCTCTTTGACCCTCTTATTTCCTTTTTCACTTCCCCTGGGGTGTAGGAACGAGCCTAACCACAACTGGAAATGAAATTTTGTTCTCAACACTCACATCCCTGTCAGTAAGTTCTAAACTCATCACTGTTACAAACTGTGCTTTTGTATATTTTAGGTTTTTCTACTGCAATAAAATCGATGGAATGTCAAATATACCGGCAGTTTAAGTTCTGACTTGGACTGGATTTTCCTCTGATACTCTGCCTGATTTCAGGCAGGATAGCACTGGAAACAAAGGGAAAATGGACAGTGAGGCTGACTGCTGGCTTCCCACCCCAACCTCGATTTCCTTGCCCCCCGCTGGGATCGCTGTTGGCTTCCCCTTCCGTGCCTGTGGTGTGTAAATGCTGTTAGCAGGGGGCAGGGTCCAGCATACCGGCCCATTTCCCTTCCGTTCACCCCTGTTACCACTGTGGCCCAGAACTGCTTGTTGGAAGGTGGTGGCAAGCTTGGTGTGGTGTGGTAACTGCTCTGATATCTGCAGATGGAGGGAGAGGGCCTAGTAGAGGCCTCCTTCCCTCTTCAAACTTGTCCCCATGTACTTAATTTTGTAGGCCTTGGACTCTGCCTAGGCCTATAAAGCTGCAGCTCTTGTCATCTTCGGGGGTCTTCCGCCCCTTTAAGGTCCCTTGCTGCCTCAGTTTCCTCTTCAACACTGGCAAGCTACCTCTTGGTCTTGGCAAACCCACTGTGAGCCCATCCCACATGGCCAATGAACCCTGCCCTAGGAAAATGGGACGGTTTGCGGCAAGATTGGAGTGGCAGAATAATCCCATCTCACCATTGCAATGAATATCCATCCCTCCTTGCCTTCACTTGCAGATTTATGTCCAGGGCTGCTCCTTGGGGACCATATCTGTATTTGTTATTGAAGGTGGTGATCTGCTTTTGCTAGTTTCCTAGATTGGAATGTATGTCAATGTTGTAATATAAATCAAGCATTTCTAAGAATGAGTACCCCATATTTGGGAATATGTGGATTATGTTTCATTCTTGCTGTCTTCTTTCCCAGTCTTGCCCTGTCCTGACTAGCCATGGCGTTTCTGCAGACAAAACAGGAAGTTGCACAAGAGGTGCAATTTTTCAATTTAATATATTCATGCAGTATATAATACTTGTGTACAAGTTTGCATAGAGGAAATGGTGTACAAAATGTTGATGGTGTTTGCCAACATGTCAAATAGTTCCTTCCACCTCTGCAGTTTCGCTCGCCTACGTTCCTACCTCAACCACATCCTCATTACCACAGCTTGACTTCCTCCAAAGCTCCCCTGTCTGGCTTTCCGAACCCTGCCCTATATAACTGTCTTGTCCAATTTATTAGCCCCAAGACACGTGTAGCCAATTAGGAATCCAGATGTTATTAATCGTATTTCCAGTTAGTAAATGAAAAAAATGAGTAATCGACACTGTCATTGGGCATGTGATCTCATTGCTCATATTTGCACACAGCATGTGAACTTGAACCTTTTGTGTGCATTTATTGATAAAATGATAAGGCGAAAAGCAAAGTGTGCGAGTATTTTTTGATCATTGTGAATGATTTACTTCCTTGGTTACTGAATGGTGGAAATGTTTACTAAGTAAATATCCATGTGAAGTCCATTTACCTGTATTGTGTGAGTGTGTGCAAGGCGTTTTCTACTAAAATTAGTGCATGTGGCTAAAATGGTGTCACCTATGGCTGGTCAGCAATTTAAATTGGACTCCGCCGCTACATAAGCTGCAACTCATCCAACACTCTGCCACTCAGACCTTGTCCTGTAGGTTCTACTCTAATATCGCTCACCATCTATGCTGACCTCATTTGCTCTCTGTCCCTATCTCATTGATATTTAAAATGCTCATTTTCCTCCCTACAGTTGTGATCTTCTCCAGCCTTTTGCATTCTTCACACGTCCTACTCTGGTGTACTGTGAGGTCCTCCCTCCTTCCTTCTGCTGCACCATCAGTGGCACAACCCTCAGTCACCACACAGCACTCTGGCATTCTCCTCCAAAACTCTCCCTCTTCCTGCTTGAGTCCTCTGAAGCTCCACCCCCAAGCCCACCAAGCATCTTGTGATGGTTCTTCGCATGCAGATCACTATATAAGAACAAGTGGTTGCTACATTCCAAATATAGGTAAAGGGTAATGTAGAATGTAGGGAGTTCAACAACTGACTGGAATAGAGTGAAGGTTCTAATGGGTTGAGGTGCCTTTTAATGTTCTCCAGGAGCTTTTGACATTTTTGTCCCCTTCCCTGTGATACTCCCCTAGTAAATTTTCCCCTTTAAACCCTTTAAATTTGACTTACAGTTTTAGTCTCCTACCAGTGGTGGCCTCTCTAGACCCACCGGAGTTTGCACTTGGAGTTGTGAATAATTGTGCAAATGAGGTTAGATTGGAAAATTGAAAGCCATTAGCATTTGAGATTTAGGTCGATCTTAAAGCAGTACATACCAAATTAGAACGGATTTATACCGGAAGACAGAAGTTCCCTCCCCACCCCATGTAATCACAACAGAAAACTGTAATACATTGCATGCCAGTCAAAATTAGTTAGAAGGTTTTGAAGAAGTCACAGGGAGGTCCAGAGAACGAGATTTGTCATACATTGTGTAATAGGGCTGCTCTTCCTTGGATCTGAATTGAGAAATATCTAGGTTCCCTCTTTACTAATTCTTTTCATTCTGTCTACCCAAAGAAATGACTTGGTTTTTGAACACAGTTCCTCTATTATTCAAATAAATTGTTGTGCAATACCAAAAATGTCCTGCTGTTCAGATATTAATGAGATATTCTGGGAAATGTTACTGGATGTCAAACTTTAATTCTGTTATTGTGCAGACTGGAGATTCTGCCAATTAACAATGAAAACCATTTCAACAAGCTCTGCTCCCACAACTCCGACTTCTTTCATTCTATCCAATCTTTAAAGCTGGATGATTCAGTGAGATGATCATCACTTTAGCAAAAAATATAAAAAGAGATAGCAAGAGTTTCTACAGTTATATAAAAAGAGACAGGGTGGCTAAGGCAAACGTAGGTCCCTTAGAGGATGAGACCGGGAAATTAATGGTGGGAAACATGGAGATGGCAAAAATGCTGAACAAATATTTTGTTTCAGTCTTTACGGTAGAGGACACTAAGAATATCCCAACACTGGACAAACAGGGGGCTCTGGGGGGGAGGTGCTAAATACGATTAAAATCACTAAGGAATTGGTACTCAGTAAATTAATGGGACTCAAGGCGGATAAATCCCCTGGACCTGATGGCTTACATCCTAGGGTCTTGAGGGAAGTGGCAGTAGGGATTGTGGATGCTTTGGTAATAATTTTCCAAAATTCTCTGGACTCGGCAAAGGTCCCGGCAGATTGGAAAACTGCTAATGTAACACCCTTATTTAAAAAGGGTAGTAGGCAGAAGACTGGAAATTATAGACCAGTTAGCCTAACATCTGTGGTGGGTAAAATTTTGGAGTCTATTATTAAGGAGACAGTAGCAGAACATTTGGATAAACATAATTTAATAGGAAAAAGTCAGCATGGCTTTACGAAGGGGAAGTCATGTCTGACAAATTTGCTTGAGTTCTTTGAGGAAATAACGTACAGGGTGGATAAAGGGGAACCAGTGGACGTAGTGTATTTAGACTTCCAGAAGGCATTCGACAAGGTGCCACATAAAAGATTATTGCTCAAGATAAAGAATCACTGGATTGGGGGTAATATTCTGGCATGGGTGGAGGATTGGTTATCTAACAGGAAGCAGAGAGTTGGGATAAATGGTTCATTCTCGGACTGGCAACCAGTAGCCAGTGGTGTTCCGCAGGGGTCGTTGCTGGGTCCCCAACTCTTTACAATCTATATTAACGATTTGGAGGAGGGGACCGAGTGTAACATATCAAAGTTTGCAGATGATACAAAGATGGGAGGGAAAGTGGAGAGTGAGGAGGACATAAAAAACCTACAGGGGGATATAGACAGGCTGGGTGAGTGGGCGGAGATTTGGCAGATGCAATACAATATTGGAAAATGTGAGGTTATGCACTTTGGCAGAAAAAATCAGAGAGCAAGTTATTATCTTAATGGCGTGAAACTGGAAAGTACTGCAGTAAAAAGGGATCTGGGGGTCCTAGTGCAAGAAAATCAAAAAGTTAGTATGCAGGTGCAGCAGGTGATCAAGAAGGCCAACGGAATGTTGGCTTTTATTGCTAGGGGGATAGAATATAAAAACAGGGAGGTATTGCTGCAGTTATATAAGGTATTGGTGAGACCGCACCTGGAATACTGCATACAGTTTTGGTGTCCATACTTAAGAAAAGACATACTTGCTCTCGAGGCAGTACAAAGAAGGTTCACTCGGTTAATCCTGGGGGTGAGGTGGTGGACATATGAGGAGAGGTTGAGTAGATTGGGACTCTACTCATTGGAGTTCAGAAGAATGAGAGGCGATCTTATTGAAACATATAAGATTGTGAAGGGGCTTGATCGGGTGGATACGGTAAGGATGTTCCCAAGGATGGGTGAAACTAGAACTAGGGGGCATAATCTTAGAATAAGGGGCTGCTCTTTCAAAACTGAGATGAGGAGAAACTTCTTCACTCAGAGGGTAGTAGGTCTGTGGAATTTGCTGCCCCATGAAGCTGTGGAAGCTACATCATTAAATAAATTTAAAACAGAAATAGACAGTTTCCTAGAAATAAAGGGAATTAGGGGTTACGGGGAGCGGGCAGGAAATTGGACATGAATTTAGATTTGAGGTTAGGATCAGATCAGCCATGATCTTATTGAATGGCGGAGCAGGCTCGAGGGGCCGATTGGCCTACTCCTGCTCCTATTTCTTATGTTCTTATGTTCTTTAAAGCTGACAAAACCATCAACAAACATTGACCAGCTAATGGGGTAAATTTTCAAATTTGCATTAACCCTGGCTGTGCATTCTAGTAACTGGGAGTCACTGTTTAAATTTGCCTTTAATCGTCTTGCTGATTTATGATCTTCTTAAACCACATGTGGAGAAGTAGTGGTCAATTCACATTGAGGTTTTGTGTGTCTGTGTGTCGACAGCAAGCACTGCCTTAGAATAAACTATCAGGTTATCCGGTCAACAGTAACTGCTACACTTCCACAGTTCACTTCTGTATCCATCACCTCCTTCACTGGCTTTCATAGACCAACCCATAAATTTCACTTTCTGTTCTGTCCTTTATGGTCCCTTCTCTTCCCCACTTCCCACCCCCCGCCCCCCGCCTTGCTCATTCCCCCACCTGACCCACTCTGTCTTTCCACTGCAGCTTGCAATAACATACACTTGTACAATCTGCACACCAGGTTCACCAGGCCCTGCAGTCTTCTCATCACTTCTATGCAAATGAAAAACCTTCAGAAGTTCACCAATCAGGCTGTCCTTAAAAGCAAAGACACTGTTAATAGAATTCTGTGCCCTGAACTGCTGCAAATAGGTTCTCCAGAACACAATATGGATTTATTTAAATATTGTACACTGAATAAATAGATTATTGCAAAATAAACCATCTCATGTGATTGAGATCATGACTGTAGTTTCCTCCTCAACCTCTCTGCTGCCTTTGATTTTGTTGGCTCCTTCATCCTCCTCCAATGCCTCTCCTCTGCAGTCCTTCTCCGAGGCATTGCTCTCTCCTGATTCTGCTCTTATCTGGCTCAATGCAGACACTACATTGTTACCAAAGGCTTCTCCAGCTCTGCTTGCATGGACTCTTCCAGCATACACCAGTGGTGCATTTTTGGATCTCTCCTCTTTACTATCTACATGCTACCTCATGGTGACATAATATGGGAGCAAGCAGTCAGCTTCCATATGAATGCCGAAGACACCCAGGTCTATCTCAGTGCCTTCTACTTTGTCCTAAAAGTTGTTGCCATTCTCTCAAATGATATGTGTGATATCAAGCCCATAAGCCAAAACTTCTTTCAACTGAACATCAGCAAAACTGAGGCCATCCTCTTTGGTTCCCACAAGCACCTCAATATTTGTGTCTTGACTCGATCAACTTCCTTAATGGAACCTCAGTGCCTTGCTTCACCCCAAGCTTATATTTGACGGACCCTTTGCCATTGCTTATCCTGTAATTGTGTTACAATGACTGTTTAAGTGTGTGTCTTTCAAGTGCACTTAATAATTCACAAACCAGAAATCCATTTGATTGTCCAATAGTAAGCCGTGGTCAGTATAAAACAAAACAAACAGCCTACCAGCCAGGAGATCATTTACATGTGCTAACAGGAGGATTGAAATGAGGAACAGAAAATGAATCAATTTAATTTTCATGGTTACAGACTACCATCAGAACAGGAAGTGAAACTCATGCTTGGTCTATGGAGGCCAAGAGGGCAGCACTGGCAGCAGATCAAATATTCATCAGCGAAGGACACCAAAATATCTGAACATGTTCACTCTGAGGTGCCTGAATGTTTTTTTTTATTTGTTACAAGAAAAGTAACTAATGGCTCATCTGATGGCCAAGTGGATGAATGTAGGATGATGCGGACCCCACAGACCAGGAAGATCCCAGGATCAACCCACGTCAATGTAGAATGCTAAACCAGGGTCGAATGGGTACACCTTAGTTGATTGTAGCCTTTTTGGACTAGGTAGGGAACAATCAGGCAGGATTCTCTCTCCTAATCACTGTCCAGTGCCCTCTGGAAAGTACACATGTGGAAATATACAGTATACAATATGTGTGTGTATGTGTGTATACATAGATGTGGGTGTGTGTATGGATGAACAGGGAAATTAATTGTGGGTGTGAAGAATGATGGTGTGACAATCGGAGGAGGGCACCAGTTTGACTGTGAGACTTCTCTCTATTCAAGTGGATGGAGTAGTTGAATGGTATACGGAGGGAGGGCTCTTCCTCTATGGTAGGGAAACAGTGTCTCAGGAGCGGTCTAGGTGAATTTCTTCAGGAGCTTTCCAGGGGCCTTGTGGTTGTTTCTGCATGTCTACCTCCAAAAAAGTTGTATCACAAAAGGGGATAGAGGGTTGGCACTGTATTGGACACGGCCTTCATCACCGGCTATATGATACCGGAACTTTTTAGTGGGACCTGTAGGGATCTACTTGTCAAAGGGGAGCTTTGGAATTCTTCTCAGATAACCCTGTAAACTAGAGCTTCAGTGGGTAGGGTCAAAGGAAAACAAGCCTCATTTATATTGGGCCTTATATCTCTCATCTCAGTTAGTTACTTTGATGTGCATTGGCTGTTCTTGTGTTGGATGTTTCTATTTGGACAAACAACAACAACAACAACAACTTGCATTTATTTAGTGCCTTTAACGTAGCAATACATCCCATGGTGCTTCACAGGAGAGATTTTCAAACAAAATTTAACACCAAGCCACAGAAGGAGATATTAGGACAGGTGACCAAAAGTTTGGTCAAAGACGTAGGTTTTAAGGAGGGTCTTAAAGGAGGAGAGAGAGGTGGGGAGGCGGAGAGGTTTAGGGAGGGAATTCCAGAGTTTAGGGTCTAGGTAACTGAAGGCCCGGCCGCCAATGGTGGAGAGATTAAAATCGGTTATTGGTGTTGTTGTTCTTGTGTTGGATGTTCCCATTTGGACAAGCAGTACTAAGCTGGTAGGCTGCCCAGTTTTAGCTGGTTAAACCAATGCATGCTTGGACACAGTCTCTAAGCTTTTACTCTTACCAGCCAGTGCCTAGTTTTTCTGCCCTTATAATAAGTACAGTGTGTCCCTACAGGAAGAGAGTATACACTCCTTAACAGGCAAACTCTCCTTGTGTTGATTTCTGAGCTTTCTGGTAAGCAAGTTACCTCGAGTTACATCAAAATTACAGTACAGATACAGGCCATTCGGCCCAACTAGTCTATGCCATTGTTTATGCTCCACACGAGCCTCCTCCCTCCCTACTTCATCTAACCCTATTGGCATAACCTTCTATTCCTTTCTCCCTCATGTGCTTATCTAGATTCCTCTTAAATGCATCTATGCTATTTGCCTCAACTGCTCCTTGTGGTAGAGTTCCACATTCTTACCACTCTTTGGGTCAAGAAGTTTCTCCTGAATTCCCTATTGGATTTATTAGCGACTATCTTATATTGATGACCTCTAGTTTTGGACTACCCCACAAGTAGAAACATTTTCTCTACGTCTACCCCATTAAACCCTTTCATTATCTTAAAGACTTCTATCAGATCACCCCTTAGCCTTCTCTTTTCTAGAGAAAAGAACCCCTACCTGTTCAGCCTTTCCTGATGAGTACATCCTCCTAGTTCTTGTATGATGCTTGTGAATCTTTTTTGCACCCTCTCCAATGCCTCTATATCCTTTCTTTAATATGGAGACCAGAATTGTGCACAAGACTCCAAGCGTGGTCTAAACAAGTTTCTTTACAAATTTAACATAGTTTCCATGTACGTCTGGATGACCCAAAAAACAATCAGCATTAGAAGTAACAAATATTGGTTGTGAAACTTATTCCAGTGAGTCAGTGGAGACCTTCAAATAGATGACATCAAATGAATTTTCATTAGTCATTGCGTAAGTTGCCGTGGGAGGAAGGAGGATGCTCACTGATTCTGAAGGTGCTGTCATAGATGTATGGGACAATAATGTATATGATATTGTTTATTACTAATTTTATTCATTCTCTCTGCTTTTTAAATTTGTTCCTGTTGTATTTCTTCATTACTACGTCTCTCCTTTCCTCGCCCACCCATGTCTCTCTTGCTCTGCTCTCCTGTACTTACCCTCCCACATCTTTCTCACTCGCCTCAGTCCAGCTCTCCCTGGCCATGTGTCCCTCATTTTCCCCTGCCATGCACTGCTCTCTACTGTCCCCTCTAATGTGTGTCTCTGCCCTGCTCTTCCCCTATGAGTCATTCGCCCTCTTCTCTCCTCTGATGTCTCTTGTGCCTTCTCTCATGTCTCTTTTGTTCTCTTTCTTTCCTCCACGTCTCTCTCGCTGTCCTCTCTCCCCTGCTATGCTTCTCCCATTCCCATAAGTGCAAATATGATTGAGTTATCTCAACTTTGAGGACAGGATTCCCAGGGCTCAGGGAGCACATGTAGTCCATGGGCTGCAGTTTGGATATCCTTGGTTTATTATGTTGTAACAGAACACATGCTGCCATGAACATCACTTAGTACTGCATAGAATATAACATTAAAACATCTGGACCCACTGTTATATTTTTTTCATAAGCAGAACTCCTATCGAGAGCATTGTGCACTTGGATCACATTGCAATTAGGAAAGATAGAAAGAACTTGGATTTACATAGCTACCTTTCACATCCTCAGGATATCCCAAAATACATCGCAGCTGATGAATTATTTTTGAAGTGTGGTCTTGGATTATAGAATGGCTACAGCACAGAAGGAGGCCATTTGGCCCATCGAGCCCCTGCCGGCTCTTTGTAAGAGCAATCCAGTTAGTCCCATTCCCCCGCTCTTTCCCCATAGCCCTGCAAATTTTTTCCCTTCAAGCATTTATCCAATTCCATTTTGAAAGCCACGAATGAATCTGCTTCCACCACCTTTTAGGCAGCGCATTCCAGATCATAACTACTCGGTGCATAAAAAAGTTTTTCCTCACGTCGCCTTTGGTTCTTTTGCCAATCACCTTAAATCTGTGTCCTCTGGTTTTCGACCCTTCCGCCAATGGGAACAGTTTCTCTTTCTTTACTTTATCTAAGCCCTTTATGATTGTGAGCACTTCTATCAAATTTCCTCTTAAACTTCTCTGCTCTAAAGAGAACAACCCCAGCTCTTCCAGTCCACCTACCTAACTGAAGTCCCTCATCCCTGGAACCATTCTAGTAAATCTTTTTTGAACCCTCTCTAAGGCCTTCACATCCTTCCTAAAGTGCGGTGCCCAGAATTGGACACAATACTCCAGCTGTGGCCGAACCAGTGTTTTATAAAGGTTCAACATGACTTCTTTGCTTTTGTACTGTATGCATCTATTTATAAAGCCCAGGATCCCGTATGCTTTTTTAGCCGCTTTCGCAACTTGTCCTGCCACCTTCAAAGATTTGTGCACACATACGCCCAGTTCTCTCTGTTCCTGCACCACCTTAGTACCATTTAGTTTATATTACCTCTCCTCAGTCTTCCTGCCAAAATGTATCACTTCGCACTTCTCTGCATTAAATTTCATCTGCCATGTGTCCTCCCATTCCGCCAGCCTGTCAATGTTCTCTTGAAATCTATTACTATCCTTCTCACTATTACTACACTTTCAAGTTTGTGTCATCTGCAAATTTTGAAATTGTGTCCTGTACACCCCAAGTCCAAGTCATTAAAATATATCAAAAAAAACAGTGGTCCTAGTACCGAACCATGGGGTACACCACTGTATACCTCCCTCCAGTCTGAAAAACAATCATTCACCACCACTCTGTTTCCTGTCACTTAGCCAATTTTGTATCCATGCTGCCACTGCCCCTTTTATTCCATGGGCTTCAATTTTGATGACAAGCCTATTATGCGGCACTTTATCAAACACCTTTTGAAAGTCCATACACACAACATCAACCGCATTGCCCTCATCAACCCTCTCTGTTACCTCATCAAAAAACTCAATCAAGCTAGTTAAACACAATTCGCCTTTAATTATTCTGTGCTGGCTTTCCCTAATTAATCCACACTTGTTCAAGTGACTATTAATTTTGTCCCGGTATATCGTTTCTAAAAGCTTCCCCACCACCAAGATTAAACTGACCGGCCTGTAGTTGCCGGGTTTATCCTTACACCATTTTTTGAACAAGGGTGTAACATTTGCAATTCTCCAGTCCTCTGGCACCACCACCATATCTAGGGAGGATTGGAAGATTATGGCCAGAACCTCTACAATTTCCACCCTTACTTCCCTCAGCAACCTAGGATGGACCAGGTGACTTATCTACAGCCAGCCTTTCTAGTACCTCCTCTTTATCAATTTTTAGCCCATCCAGTATCTCAACTACCTCCCTTTTTACAGCATCTTGTTCCTTGGTAAAGTCAGATGCAAAATATTCATTTAGTACCTCAGCCATGCCCTCTGCCTCCATGCGTAGATCTCCTTTTTGGTCCTTAATCGGCCCCACCCCTCTTCTTACAACCCCTTTACTATTTATATGCCTATAGAAGACTTTTAGATTCCCTTTTAAGTTAGCTGCCAGTCTATTCTCACACTCTCTCTTTGCCCCTCTTATTGCCTTTTCCACTTCTCCTCTTACTTCCTATATTCAGCCTGGTTCTCACTTGTATTATCAATCTGACATCTATCATATGCCCCCTTTTTCTGCTTTATCTTACTCTCTACCTCTTTCATCATTCAGGGAGCTCCGGCTTTGGTTGCCCTACCTTTCCCCCTTGTGGGAATGTACCTAGACTGTACCTGAACCATCTCCTCTTTAAAGGCCGCCCATTATTTGATTATAGTTTTGCCTGCCAATCTTTGATTCCAATTTACCTGGGCCAGATCCGTTCTCAACCCACTGAAATATGCATTCTTCCAATTAAATATTTTTATTCTAGATTGTTCCTTGTCCTTTTCCATAACTAATCTAACCAACATGATACTATGATCACTGTTCCCTAAATTTTCCCCCACTGACAGTTGCTCTGCTTGACCCACTTCATTCCCCAGAACTAGATCCAGCAATGCCTCCTTCCTCGTTGGGCCAGAAACATACTGATCAAGACAATTCTCCTGAAAACACTTCAGAAATTCCTCCCCCTTTTTGCCATTCACGCTATTACTATCCCAGTCTATGGTAGGATAGTTGAAGTCAGTGTTCATAAGTAAGTATACATAGCAACCAGTGAGATCAATGTCCAGTTCTTCTGTTTTGGTGGTGTTGATGATAAATGTTGACCAGGATACTTGGAGAACACCCCTTGTAGGGGAAGCCCAGTGAGTTATATCTCATGAGTGTTATGCTGGCTTGACAACTCGTGAGTGAATTCTAAGCAGCTGCATGAGATATGAATTATATCACAGTCCATGTGTTCTCTGTTCATATCGATAAAGAAGTAAAGCTGATGTGCTTAATACTGCTCTATATTCTTTTGTGTTTTGTTTCTTTGCTGGTTCAAGTAGTGCAAGTATTAATTGTGTTATATGATGTGGGGTAAGAATGTTTATTTTGAATATTCTCTTCAAATGAAATTATGAAGGAGGAGTGATTTGGGTAATTTTGAAACAATGTCATATGCATGAAATATTAATAGAAAATACACTGTAATTATATTATCTTGCAGAAGTACCGGGTGTAGAGAAAATAATGTAAGTTAAATGACGTAACTGGGTCCAAAGAGCAGCATTGACACTCTTGCCATGAATACGGCCATCGCACACCTGTCCTTTGGTGTTCTCCACCAAGGAACAATCCGCCTTGCCCTGCTATATAGATTCAAGTCTGGTCCATCCTTCTGTCCTACCTTTCGCCATCCTTCCTTTCCTTCTTTTCTTCCTCCCTCCGTCTCTCCCTACCTATCGTACTCACTGACTTCCTTCCTTCCTTTCAAAAGCCTCCTGAAAGCCTATCTCTCTAACAGTGCCTTAGCTGTCCCCACTTCATTCCCTCACTTCCTGCTCAGTGAGCACCTCTTCCCCTGTGAAGTGCTCAGTGATATTCTACATGAGGAGTCTTTCAAAAACACGTCGTAGGCATAAATGCTGCTCTTCAGTTCCACTAACACTATTTAACTAAAATTATTTTCTCTGCGCCAGGTACTTCCGCAAGGTAGTATGATTACAGTGGATTCTTTATTAAATATTTAATGAAACTGATAATGTATTCAAATTATTGAAATTATTTCTCCTTCATAATTTCAATTGAAGAGAATGTTCAAAGTAAACAGTCACGTACATGTGCTGCCGGAGCAAGTTATTTGAGGCAACAGCCGGCAATTTAACCCCAGTATCAATAATTATATGGAGCACGTTGGTTTTATTTTCAGACACCCTAGGCTAGATTTTCTGATTGATGTTAATTTCAACCATCATTAAACCATTCAAATGGGTTGCCACCTGCATTAAAATAACACCGATAAGAAGACCTAGGCTGAAGAAAGGAGAGACTTGAGTTTATATAGCACCTTTCATGACCTCAGGATGTCCCAACACGCTTTACAGCCAATTAAGTACTTTTGAAGTGTAGTCACCGTTGTAATGTAGGAAACGGAGGAGCCAATTTGTGCAATTTGTGCACAGCAAGGTCCCACAACAGCGATGTGATAAATGACCAGACAATCTGTTATAGTGATGTTGGTTGAGGGATAAATATTGGCCAGGAGAACACCCCTACTCTTCTTCAAAATAATGCCACAGGATCCCTACCTCATGTACAAGACAGGGCCTTGGTCTAATGTCTCCTCCAAGAGACAGCTTCTCTAATAGCACAGCACTCCTTCAGTACTGCACTGGAGGATCAACCTAGATTTTATGCTTAAGTCTCTGGGGTGGGACTTGAACCCACAACCTTTGTGACTTAGAAGCAAGAGTGCTACCACTGAACCATGACTGACATAGGCTGCAATGCTTCATTTGTTTTAGACGCATTCACACAAGCCATTTACACTTGGCAAAACTCCAGCAGAAGCTGGGTTAGCCTTAGCTTGGTAAGAGTGCTGACTCGAGCACTGTTGTGTGAAGAAAGAAAGAACTTTCATTCAGACACCCCCTTTTATGACCTCAGGGCATCCCAAAGTGCTTTATAGCCAATTAAATACTTTTGAAGTGTAGTCATTGTTGTAATGTAGGAAACACAACAGCCAATTTGTGCACAGCAAGATCCCACAAACAGCAATGTGATAATGACCAGATAATCTGTTCTTGATGGTGTTGGTTGAAGGATAAATATTTGCCAGGACACAATGACTTACTCCACAGTGAAAGTTTTTCTATGGAACCACTGCTAGCAGTGCCCTCATATGGAGCCAATGATACTTGGCTTAAAAACAAAATAATTCCCAATGGTTACATCCCCTAAGTAGGGCATGGGTGCATCCCACACATACTGAGTCTCATCAAAATCATCTCACCTTATTCACTGCAAAACTAGTTATATGTCTCAGATTTGTGAGTTTCAAAACCAGACGTTTCCTCTGTTAGCAGCAACACACATCAATCATTACATGCATAAGTTCAGCTAGTTCCATACCTACAGGAGGTCCACAGGGCTGACCACACTTCCCAGAAAATCCCCAGAACCAACCACTTACTTCCTTTGGGCGAGACAAGGGTGAGAAATAAAAGATGCAAATGTTGGTTTAAAGTAATCTCAGCAAATTGTGTAGGGGCAGGTGGAAAACAGGAACCGGACTACAAGCTATTGAATGTTGCACTTTCCAGTATAATAATATTATACACTCTACAATACAATAGAAATGCAAGTTCTTTCTTCTTTCTTTAATACTGCGTCTGCTGATCACTAAAGCATGCCCCCTGCTATAAACTGAACAAAGTGGGGGGAGAACTGCAAAATTAAAATAAAATACTAAAAATGACAGTAAAAGGAAGTACAAGAAGATATTAAATAATAAAAAAATGACCATATTAATGCGCATATAGGCTGCAGTTTTTTTTAAAAAGCAATAAAAACAGTTGGACGTGCAATAGTGTGTGTATGTGTGTATATTTATGGATATGTGATTTATACACAGAGAGAGAGAGAGAGAGAGACAGAGACAGAGTTATACATAGATAGATAAAATGACAGACAGGCACCTACTGGCACATCTAGCCTATCCCATATAGTTGTGATAGAGACACTCCCTACCCACCAAAAGCCATGAAATCTCATGGGTGAGGCGAGAAAAGTTAAATACCCAGGCCTATTAGGGAAAAAAATCTGGAAAATTCCTCTCCGACCCCTTTAGGTGGTCAATACTAGACCAGAAGATCACATTGCCCTAATTTATATTACAGGGTACCTACCTCTTGTACGAGGTGATCTCCGCCCCAACCAGAATCAGATGTATCAGTGCAAAAGGTATAGAGGGTGCAGAATTCTTAAATTGCATTCAAGAGAACTTTTTTAGCCAATGCGTAGCAAGTCCAACATGAGGGGGTGCAGTTCTGTGTTTAGTTTTGGGGAATGAAGCTGGGCAGGTGGAAGGAGTATCAGTGGGGGAGCATTTTGGTGGTAGTGACCATAATTCAGTTAGATTTAGCATAGTTATGGAAAAGGACAGAGGTAGAACAGGAGTAAAAGTTCTAAATTGGGGAAAGGCAAATTTTACTAAGCTGAGAAGTGATTTAGCAAAAATGGACTGGAAACAGCTACTGAAGTAAATCAGTATCAGAGCAGTGGGAGGCATTCAAGGGGTAGATTTAAAGAGTTCAGAATAAACATGTTCCCACAAAGAAAAAGGGCGGGACTGCCAAATCTAGGGCGTACAGGGTAAGATAAAGTGAAAAAGGGAAGCTTATCTCAATTCTGCAGAAAGCCTAGAGGAGTATAGAAAGTGCAGGTGTGAAATTAAAAAGGAAATTTGGAAAGCAAAGAGAGGGCATGAAAAAATACTGGCAAGTAAAATTAAGGAAACCCCAAAAATGTTTTATAAATGCATAAAGAGCAACAGGATAACTAAGGAGAGAGTAGGGCCTATTAGAGACCAAAAAGGTAATCTATGTGTGGAGGCGGAAGATTTGGCTCTGGTTCTTAATGAATACTTTGCATCTTCACAAAAGAGGGGGATGATGCAGAGACTGTAGTTAAGGAGGAGGAGGAATGTGAAATATTGGATGGGATAAACATAATGTGGAGATGCCGGTGATGGACTGGGGTTGACAATTCTAAACAATTTTACAACACCAAGTTATAGTCCAGCAATTTTATTTTAAATTCACAAGCTTTCGGAGATTTTCTCCTTCCTTACCTGAGGAAGGAGAAAATCTCCGAAAGCTTGTGAATTTAAAATAAAATTGCTGGACTATAACTTGGTGTTGTAAAATTGTTTGGGATAAACATAGTGAGAGAGGAAGTATTAAGGGGTTTAGTACCTTTGAAAGTAGATAAATCGCCAGGCCCAGATGAAATGTACCCCAGGCTGCTAAGAGAAGCAAGGGAGGAATTAGTGGAGGCTCTGACCATCATTTTCCAATCCTCCCTGGCTACAGGCGTGGTGCCAGAAGATTGGAGGACTGCTAACGTTGTACCGTTGTTTAAAAAAGGAGAAAGAGATAGACCGAGTAATTATAGGCCAGTCAGTCTAACCTCGGTGGTGGGCAAATTATTGGAATCGATTCTGAGGGACAGCATGAATCATCATTTAGAAAGGCACGGGCTAATCAAGGACAGTCAGCATGGATTTGTTAAAGGAAAGTCGTGTCTGACTAACTTGTTTGAACTTTTTGAGCAGGTAACATGGAGGGTCGATGAGGGTTGCGCGTTTGATGTAGTGTACATGGATTTTAGCAGGGCTTTTGACAAGGTCCCAGATGGCAGACTGGTCAAAAAAGTAAAAGTCCATGGGATCCAAGGGAAAGTGGCTAGTTGGATCCAAAATTGGCTCAGTGGCAGGAAGCAAAGGGTAATGGCTGACGGGTGTTTTTCCGACTGGAAGGCTGTTTCCAGTGGGGTCCCACAAGGCTCAGCACTAGGTCCCTTGCTTTTTGTGATATATATTAATGATTTGGACTTGAATGTGGGGGGCTTGATCAAGAAGTTTGCAGATGATAAAAAAACTGGCCGTGTGGTTAGTAATGAGGAGGAAAGCTGTAAATGGCAGGAAGATATCAATGGACTGGTCAAGTGGGCAGAAAAGTGGCAAATGGAATTCAATCCAGAGAAGTGTGAGGTAATGCATTTGGGGAGGGCAAACAAGGCAAGGGAATACACAATAAATGGGAGGATACTGAGAGGTGTAGAGGAACAAAGGGACCTTGGAGTGCATGTCCACAGATCCCTGAAGGTAGCAGGATAGGTAGATAAGGTGGTTAAAAAGGCATACAGGATACTTTCCTTTATTAGCTGAGGCATAGAATATAAGAGCAGGGAGGTTATGCTAGAACTGTATAAAACATTGGTTAGGCCACAGCTTGAGTACTGCATAGAGTTCTGGTGACCACATTACAGGAAAGATGTGATTGCACTAGAGAGGGTACAGAGGAAATTTATGAGGATGTTGCCAGGGCTGGAGAATTTTAGATCTGAGAAAAGATTGGATAGGCTGGGGTTGTTTTCTTTGGAACAAAGGAGGGTGAGAGGAGATTTAATTGAGGTATATAAAATTATGACAGGACTAGATAAAGTGGATAGGGAGGATCTATTTCCCTTAGCAGAGGGGTCAGTGACCAGGGGGCATAGATTTAAAGTAATTGGTAGAAGGATTAGAGGGGAGATGAGGAGAATTTTTTTCACCCAGAGGGTGGTGGGGGCCTGGAACTCATTGCCTGAAAGGGTGGTAGAGGCAGAACCCTCAACTCATTTAAAAAGTACTTGGATGTGCACTTGAAGTGCCGTAACCTACAGGGCTTCGGACCAAGTGCTGGAAAACGGGATTAAGCCGGATAGCTCTTTTTCGGCCGGCACAGACACGATGGGCCAAATGGCCTCCTTCTGTGCCGAAACTTTCTATGATTCTATGTATATATATATATAGAGAGAGAGAGGGAGGGAGAGAGAGAGAGATACATATAAAGATATGCATTTAAGTAGAATCACTTTTTTCCCTGGAGAAGAGCCCAAGTTTGGGGCAACATACTTCTGTGTCAAAACGGTAAACATGTTTGGGAAAATTAAATGTTTTATTTTAAATTAAGAAATGCTTTAACACAATGAACTTTTGTTTCAGTTTGGAATGACTAAAATAAGTCAGCACCTCTTTCAAACCATGTGATCTTACTGTATTTTTTGTGTCTGTAGGAACCTTGGCACCTATCAGGACCTGATATGATCAGTGGCCCTTGGTGCAAAGTTCAGAAACCTATATAATGGAATTCAGAAACCTGAAGTAAAAGATATTCCTGCTGTACTTTCCACTGCCATCAATATGGGCGAACAAGTGAGAAAAAAAATCACAGAATCTCTTATGCTGCTGATACGTGAGGAGGCAGATGAGTGAAGCACATTAAACAACACCCCTGTCTTGTGCCAGAAAGGATGCACCTGCCTGCAGCTGTGCCACTCTGATTTAAACTGAAACTTGGTGCATCCAACTCCACTCTTGCAATGGAGCTAGCACAATGGTACAGTCCCCACCACTTAAAATGTCAACGTTTAAAACAGACAGTCGCTTATATCGGCAAAAAGGCATTAACCATTACCTATTCGCATTAGCATCAATTTCCAGTTATAACTTCTTAAGTGCTCCGTTTATTTTGGGCAGACTGACCAAAGCAAAAGAGAGAGCTCTTCTACCTTTCCAGTGAATTTGTGCCTGCAGTCCATCAGCTTAAATCACTTGTTGATACATTGCTGTTTGTAATAAAGTTGGTAATGTCCAGGTGTATAGTCATCTGAATACACAAGCCCATCTATTCTAGTTCAGTTACCGGCAGACCTGTTGTGTTTTTTTTCAGCATTTTTGTTTCTGTTGTTGTTTCAGCTACCTTTATCATCAGTGTGAATTTTAACTGTCCTCTCTCTGGTAGCTGTAAGTGAAATGATTTTTAATTTTTAACACTACCCCGTTATATTGCGTTGTACCGGCCATCGCTTATAGCGGTTGAATCGAGTTCACACGAACACGCCCGATATTAGTGCTGCGGACTATCTTCCGTCATCAGACCACCCATCTCAGTGAAAGAATTCCTGAAGCTTTATGTCAGTGGCCTCTTCGTAGGATTTTTGTATCAGGTTTCTAATGTGACAGCATAATACGCACAGATTTCAGACTTGTTATAGCCGCTCCATTGAAGAGTCGTTAAATGCATGAGTGCAGTTTTTGCTACTGACGCAAAACTATCCATTTCTCTGCGTTAGCAGCATTCTACGGCATTCAAAATAGAACTTTGTTTTAAACACAAGGAAGCTTCACCAGATGAGAGATTGCTGACTCATGCTGCTGCTCTGAAGAGCCGAGCATGTTGGTACAGCTCCTTTTCTGATTGTCCCCGTCTTTCCTGTTCAAGGAGTCTGAAATACACAAAGTGCTGACCCGATTCCTGGCATTAGCTATCCTTGTTGATCAATCTCTACTGTGGCAGCCACAATGTAGGGGGAAATGTTTGTTGGTGTGCCATTAATTAGTGGGCTGCAGGTTAATAGAGCTAGATAATCTGTGAGCTAACCAAAATCGAGGGGCCGAATATGGGATCTCACAGCATTGCGGGGGGGGGGGGGGGGGGTGAGTCATTTGCCAGGAAAGCCTCAAGAATAATGAAATGTTTTAATTTGGTTTCTGAATGTTCTACTTTCTGCTGTAGTTTCAAGATCTTGCTATAGATTGGCCCAATATCCCATAAGCATTCTGCAAGTCTGTTTTGTTTTCCCGGAGTACTCTGAGAAGCTGTGCTAGGCTATTTCCTGTTGTGTTTGAAGAAGTTGCTTCACTCAATATTAAGGATAGCTGCTGAGGGAAATGGCAAATGTCATACTGTGGCAGTAAGGAATGCTCTGCTATGGCTAGGGTTAAGGTATATGGAGAGAGCTTTGAGCTGCTTTTAAACTGCAGCCTAGGTCTTGGGCCTGTGCTGTTCTCACACATTTAGTGGCAGATGCTGCATCGGCCTTGCTGTAAGCTGGCTGCAATGTCAAGCTCCTATTTGTCGAATACGCAAACAGGCATGACAGTTTGGCCAGTGTGTGCACATGAAGTGCTGATGTCGTGACGTTGTGTCACAATATCACTACTGACTCTATGAAGTCCACTGTGAATTCAAAGTCTTTTTTCCATGCTTTAAAAGAAAGTTTCAATTATTTCAGTAATTCAAATAAAACGCCTTCAAATCAGCAGAATCATGGCCATTTGTGTACACAATGACGTCATGATGACACACCCAGCTGCTTCTGGGGAACTGGTGTCAATCCGAACGGTTCAGTAAAAATCAGGACAGGCAAGGCTTGCTAGTCTTTTTGTTTTAAAAATCTGGTAAGATTATCTTCACGTTGATGCCAACAACATAAGACCAGTCCTAGAAAGAAAGACTTGCATTTATATAGTGCCTTTCATGACCTTGGAACATCCCAAAGCACTTTACAGCCAATGAAGTACTTTTGAAGTGTAGTCACTGTTGTAGGAAATGCAGAAGCCAATTTGTGCATAGCAAGGTCCCACAAACAGCAATGTGATAATGACCAGATAATGGAGTAGAAATTGCTCGGAGCAGCAAACCAACACTCCTCACCACTCCATAGATTTATACTAACCCACTAACCGCAGTCTTTTTTCAGCCACTTCCTTGAATAGAAATCAGAGAAAAGCCCAGCGTTAGTTCAAGCAAAGCTGGGACCCAGGGAGAAGCGAGAGAATCACATTCTCCCCTCGGCCGATCAGATCACAGCATTTTTGTTAAGCTGCGTTCACTGTCTCTGCAGGCTTCCAGCATTAAACCAGGAAGTGAAAGGTACAACATTTTAAATTAATCTAAAAACAGTTATAGACAGTAAAAAAAGAGATGGTAAGAAATAATTGAAGTAAATAAGAGATAGAAGGGAAAAGTAAAAATATTTTTTTTTAATTTAAAAAAATATTAATGACCAGAAACTCTTAAAATAAGGAGTCATGAGACTCCACATTTTCTAAAAGTTAATTTTTAGTTGTTTGGCTGTCATTAAGACTTACAGCTTTGTTAAAACAGAGCTGTAAGTCTTAATGTTAGACCTGGCATTTTTAAGCGCACCCGTTTGAGGCGTAATTAGTTACTTTCCAGCTGGACAAATAAGCAAGTTGGCGCTTATTCAATGATTTCTCTGATTGCATCGTGCGATGACCCTTTTAATTTGAAGCTGTCGTATGACTGGTGAATCACGAGGAGCAAGTTCCAGATTCACTGCGGCATGTGCGAATGGAACTTGCTCTTCTATTTCACCACTAACAACAGCGAGCGCTGCTGAGGTCTCCATTATTTCGGGAGTGATTTCTGCCCCAATATGTTTTAGTGGTGTTGGTTAAGGAATGAATTTTGGCCAGGGTACCGGGGAGGACTTCCCTGCTCTTCTTCGAAATAGTGCCAGGGGATCATTTACGTCCACCTGAGAGGGCAGACCGAGCCTCGGTTTTAATGTCTCATCCGAAAGACGGCACCTCCGACAGTGCAGCGCACCCTCAGTACTGCACTGGAGCATCAGCCTAGATTTTGTGCTTAAGTTTCTGGAGTGGTACTTGAATCCACAACCTCTTGACTCTGAGGTGCTACCACTGAGCCATGGCTGACATCTGCTGGTGTCAACATCTGAAAGACATTGAAAAGCAGGCACACTCTGCATTTAGTCTGTGCCACGGATGGCCGTGTCATTGGTCGAATCTGATACTAGGGACAAAAGCTGGTGTTTGTTCCTAAGCGCTGATATCGTTGGCTTTGATGAGCACCACACAATTCGAACAGTTGAAGAGCAAAGTACAAGGACAATTTTAACCCTTCCCCTTCTCCCTGTCCCAGCACAAGCCTATACTAACGTCCAGTTGTCTAAGAATTGAAAGTCACATGGTAACCTTGGCTTTGTTGCTGCGAGAACTAAGCCCAGGAAAAGGAAGTGTTTGTTGGTGTTGTGGGCAGATGTGAGAAAGGCTCGTGAAACAGTGATATCAAATTGGCGCCAGCCAGGTTATACTACCTGCAGAAGTGGGGCTCTGCACTCAGAGCACCATTGCACACGAGCTCAAGGTATCATTCAACCCACTTTTTTTTTTGCCACAAGTCTATCCCTTTGGCTGAGGAAAAGAGGAGGGGACTTCTGTCAGACTCATGAAGGGTTTTAATAGAGTAGGGTGAAACTGTTTCCACTGGCGGGAGGGTCAGTAACCAAAGGACAGAAATTTAAGATAATTGGCAAAGGGAGATGAGGAAAATAACGTTTATCAGCAAGTTGTTATGATCTGGAATAGACTGCCTGAAAGGGTGGTGGAAGCAGATTCAGTAGTAACCTTCAAAAGGGAATTGGATAAATACTTGAAGAGGAACAAATTGCAGGGCTATGAGGAAAGAGTGGGGAAGTGGGGCTAATTGGAAAGCTCTTTCACATAGCCGGCACAGGCATGCTGGCTTCCTTCTGTGCTGTAAGATTCAATTTCAGTAAGTAGATAAAGTAACTGCAGTGTCACTACCCCCAAATGACAATGGGGACCAGTATACTATGTTCCCCAAAATGACACCAAGTGCCATGTAATTCCTATTTTTCTCCCAAAAGTGCACTTTTTAAACTCTCTGTTGGCCTTTTACTCTTGCCCATCTGCCTCGAAACAGTCTCTTTCCCCTTGTCATTTTCTCAACCAGTTGAATTTTTTTGAGCATGCAGGACACCCAAGTTTCAAAACAAGCATCACAGTGAACAAAGGCTGAACAGTACTGAAGCAATCGTGACGGGAAGCGAATCAAAAACTTGTTGACCTCCTGTTTTTGAAATGAGCTGAGGATAGAGTTAAACGGGGTTGATAATTATCTGAGATTTTATCACCAGCTAAATGCTTTGCAGTAGTAAATGCAGCAGTATATTTTAAAGCACCTTGCACAAAATTGCTTGCTTACCTGTACAATTTCAACTATATCTTTAGAAATAGTGACGTAGAAATTCAATGATGCCACGCCCGTTTTTCAGGCGCAAAACGGGCCCCTAAGATTCCACTGCAGCTGGCGGGGCACGCATGCTCATTACAGGCCAGACAAATAAATGGAAGAACACTGGTGCTGACCCAATGTCTTTTGACATGGGACTAACGTTTGGCCAAGATAAAGGTCATTTGAAATATGCGGCTAAGGTCTAATTTCTTTTGAGATCCAAAATATTTTGCCTGTAGAGAGATGAATGTGAGAATATAATGTTCAGTCCTTGATTCATTATTAGTTTCCCTGGAATGTCAGGCATATTATCCTCTTCCTCTACTGTGAAGACTGACACAAAGTAATTAGTAATTATTTAACAAGTCTGCCATTTCCTTATTTTCATTTGCAATATTACGCACATCTGTTTTTAAAGGGCCCACATTACCCTTGACTATTCTTTCTCTTCTAATATAATTCGGGTGGCAGGAGGTCGCTGCCGGGGACCCACGGGAATGTTCCTAGAGAGTCAGGTAAGTGGTGAGGAAAGGTGTCCAGAGGGAATCACGATTGAAGGAGTGGTGGTGGGGGGACCGCCTGGGGCAAAGGAGGCCCAAGGTTTCATTGTGGAGCCCGGAGGAGCACAAGGAAACTTACATTTTTTAAAAATCTTATCTCGCTGGGCCTCAATCCAGTTCCTGGTAGGTTTGGCCAGGAGAGGAAGACACTACTGCTGCCTGCTTGGTCCTTGGGTTAAAATAGCAGACCGGGCCCCCATTATGTCATTGGAGCCCAATCTGCACATTTGAAGAGGACCTCACGGCTTGGGGCGGGTGTACTTGCTGCCTGTGATTTTAAAATTGCAATCGGTCAGATTGGGGCGGGAAAGGAGTAGGTAAGTCCCCCTCTCCATTTTATCTGCTCCTCCCACCTGGTTTTTGCCAGGCGAGGGAGTTAAAATTGAGGTTGAGTGTTAGCAGGCTTTTTCGTCCTGGACAAATAACAATCAAGCTCAATTCTGTCCTCGCCCTAAAGGCACAACACTTACTTTCCAGAAGTGGATCGCTGGATAGTGATCAGAAGAAACCTCGGCTGATTTTTCTCCTCCCTAGCCTGGGAATGCTGAGGCCAGTTGTAATGTCCCCACTGCCATCTTAGCTCGATCAGCTGACACAGTACAGACCAGGGGTTGAACCTAGGAAATATCTGGTCTGTACAGCTCAGTACCACACTGTACCCTGCCATAAACCAATTTAAAATCTTGCGCAACTTCCACCACCACCCTCCTCAAACACAGGCACAAGGAAAGGACATAGAAAACCAAACATTAATATAACAAAATATTAGATAATCATAAATGTAATATAGTCACTAATAAATCTAACAAGGAATTTAGGAGAAACTTCTTTACCCAGAGAGTGGTTAGAATGTGGAACTCCCTACCACAAGGAGTAGTTGAGGCGAATAGCATAGATGCATTTAAGGGGAAGCTAGATAAGCACATGAGGGAGAAAGGAATAGAAGGTTATGCTGATAGGGTTAGATGAAGTAGGGTAGGAGGAAGCTCGTGTGGAGCATTAACACCAGCATAGACCAGTTTGGCCAAATGGCCTGTTCCTGCACTGTTAATTCTATGTAATATTAAGTATTCACACTAAAACTTACAGTAAAGGCACAAAACAATTTTTAAAAATTTATTCTCAGGATGCGGCCGTTGCTGGCAAGGCCGGCATTTATTGCCTATCCCTAGTTGCCCTAAGAAGGTGGTGATGCAACTGAGTGGCTTGCTAGGCAACTTCAAAGGGAAGTTAAGAGTCAACCACATTGGTGTGGAACTGGAGTCACATATAGGCCAGGCCAGGTAAGGATGGCAGATTTCCTTCCCTGAAGGTCATTAGTGAACCAGTTGGGTTTTTATGACAATCCAACAGCTTCATGGTCACTTTTACTGATATCAGCGTTTTATTTCCAAAGTTTTTTTTAAACAAATTCTCAAACTGCCATGGTGGGATTTGAACTCACACTCTCTGGGTTATTAGTCCAGGCATCTGGATTACTACAACAATATTGTTTACCATACTATAGGACTGTAATAAAAGAAAATGTTTCACCTTAGTTACTAAATGTTCTGGACATGTACAATTTTGATGTGGTTATAAACGCTTCAGTTTTGCAAAGGTAAGTGTAATAATTCTCATAATTTCCAAACTACTTTTCTCTTTTAAGCTTTCTGTAGGTTTAAACAAAAAGGGCTGAAGACAATATAGTACAAGTCAGCAGCTGATCGTCAGTGTTTTTGAACTGATATGCTGGAAAGAGTGATGGAAACTGTGCAACCAGTGAAGTGGTACCTACGTGCCAAAAGTCAGAATTTGGCTGCTGCTCTGGACAAGGGGAGGGGACAGGGAAAAGGGAAAAGGTCTTAGAGGCCAGTAGCGGGAACCAGCCACTGGTCTTTGATCTTATTCCAGTGCAGTATTGACGCACTGCCAGACAGTGCACTGTCGGAGATGCCGTCTTTCAGATGAGACGTTAAACCAAGACCACCGTCTGCCCTCTCAGGTGGACGTAAAAAATCCTATGGCACTATCAAAAAGAAGAGCAGAGGAGTTCTCCCCGGTGTCCTGGCCAATATTTATCCCTCAACCAACAACACTAACACAGATTATCTGGTCATTATCACATTGCTATTTGTGGGAGCTTGCTGTGCAATTGGTTGTACATTACACTGTGACTACACTTCAAAAAGTACCTCATTGGCTGTAAACGCTTTGGGACATCCTGAGTTCGTGAAAGACGCAATATAAACGCAAGTCTTTTTTTCTTTCCTTCCTTTCTTCAATGACAGCACAGTACCAATATAAGTTACGTTTGTGAGATATAAAACGTGTTGAAATACTTCTCGTTCATGGCTCAGAACTTCTAGGCATGCAACAGAAGGGCTTCCTCCAGCCCATGTGCACTGTGTACGTGTTAGTTATTTCTGTCTTCAAATTTTGTCCATTTAGTTTTTATACTGCAGTAAAAGCGATGGAATACTGGGACTAATTCCACATTCCCAACAGGAAATCCACACCTGAAAGGAGCACTGGTTGGAAATGGAGCTCCAACCCTGGAGCCCTGAATCTCCGTCCAGTGCTCCCTGTGAGTATGACTTCCCTCTGGGAGCGTGACAGTACAGAACTAGCCATACTGGGTATAACTACACGTGAAGTTATGATGAGTTCATGTCTGATTACACTGGGTACGGTAGTATAATGGCTATGTTAGTGGAGTAGTAATCTAGAGGCCTGGACTAATATTCTGGAGTCATGAGTTCAAATCCTGCTATAGCAGCTGGCGAATTTAAATTCAATTCTGGAATAAAAAAACTAGTATCAGTAATGGTGGCCATGAAACGACTGGATTGTTGTAAAAACCCATCTGGTTCACTAATGCCCTTTAGGGAAGGAAACCTGCCATCCTTACTCGGTCTGGCTTATTTGTGACTCCAGACCCACAGCAATGTGGTTGATTCTTAATCACCCTCTGAAATGGCTGAGCAAGCCACTCAGTTGTTCAAGAAGGCAGCTCACCACTACCTTCTTAAGGGCAATTGGGGATGGGCAATAAATGCTGGCCTTGCCAGCGATGCCCACATCCCAGGAACAATTTTTTTTTTAAAAGTCTGACTACGTGTTTTACATTTCATGGGCAATGCCGTTGGCTTTTGGTTTTCACAGCAAAATGGGTCAAATTATGAAATGTGATCCCCAAAACACTCCTGGAATATCATGCAATAAAAACAAAATTCAACAACTTGCATTTATATAGCGCCTTTAACGTAATAAAACATCCTGATTCAGTCACCCAGAAGCAACCATGGGCCTAAATTCAGGGCTGGTTTTTAAGTTGCCAGTCGTTTTGAGTGGTAAACCTTTCTGGGCTATAGCAGCTTTTTTTTCATTTTTAAGCAATTCATCAGCTTGTGTGAATTTTCCTATTTGAACGTGTATGATGTGGACCCATGGCCAATAGAATTTGAATCACTCTGAAACCTGTGCTTCTATTACACTCAATGGAGCCGTGCCCAAAGGTTAGTTCTCCCTTGACACAGAACACAAAAGAGCACTCAAATAGGTGGATTTAAATAAGATGATGAGTATTTGCCCGGTGGTGTGTGGAAAGTGTGCCTCAGGTGACTGTGACTCATGGCTGAGGTAACAGCTTATTTATTATGTAACCGTTTCCTTTGGGGCCTCTGGTGTTCATCAGAAACCTGTTGGTTTGTCATTGTGACATTAAATATATCTCATTCAACGTACTGGAAATGATCCATTTAGAATGTCTAGGAGAACAATGGTAGCACTTGTTTTTTTAATTAAAAAGTAAAAGTACCTTGATTTTCTTACCCAGTTTCTGGCCTTTGAATCTGTAGCATAACATCCGGTGGATACAATTATTTTTAAAGACTACTTTCATTGATGAAGATGACGCAATACAACTGTAAATCTGAATCGTTGTTCAATGGCTTTGTGGAGGAGGGGGAGTTAAATGAAAGAAAGAACTTACTTATATATATCACCCTCCCCGAACTCAGGATGTTCCAAAGCACTTTACAGCGAATGAAGTACTTTTGAAGTGTAGTCACTGTTGTAATGTAGAAAATTTGGCAGCCAAATTGCACACAGCAATGAGATAATGACCAGATAATCTGTTTTTTTATGATGTTGGTTGAATGATAAATATTAGCTAGGACATCAGGGAGAACTCCCCTGCTTTTCTTCAAAATAGTTCCATGGAATCTTTTACGTCCACTCGAGTGGGCAGACAGGGCTTTGGCTCTGAAGGACAGCACCTCCGACACTGTGGCACTCCCTCAGTGCTGCACTGGAGTGTCAGCCTAGATTATGTGCTCAAGTCTCTGGAGTGGGACTTGAACCCATGACTTGGCTAACTCAGAGGTGACACTGCTACCATTGAGCCAAGGCTGGCTCTAAAATCCATCATCCAGTGTGTTACTGAGTCATGCAGACCAGGAAGGTTCCAGCTTTAATATTTGGTTTGTGCTGAGTTAGCTGATCTTAGCTGGGGTGGAATTAAAGGCAATCCAATTAATACCATGGGTTAAGGGACTAGGGAAGGGGGGAGAAAACAGGGTCCCCCCTCCAATGGCCTATGCTATAAAACATGCCTGTATGGACGGGTTAGAACAGGAACTGGCTCAACTATGATGCCCTGTATGGTTGAACACAGTCAAAATCTCCTGACGAGGCTCGGATGTGAAGAAAGGGAATCTCCATTATCTTACCCAGAAGGCCATTCCAGGTATAGATCAGTCTGTGTGTGAAATATTTTCCTGACAATCAGCCCTGAACTTGCCTTTTGCCAGTTTGTCCCTGTGTCCCCTTGTCCTGTAATTATGGTTTCATTGAAATAGAGATCAGTATCTTGTTGCCCTCAATAAAGTCTGTAAGTTAGTGAGACTGAATTGTATGAAATAATGGGCTGGATTCTCCTCCGTGATCCTGACCAAAATTCATCGATTGACCTCCATTTCTTTCCCCCACTGCTGCTGGGACAGATATGAGCCATTCCTTCCCCATCTTCCATCTGCAAATGGTGGCAGGGTGGAAGGGCCCGGGTCCCCAGCAGATCTCCCACCCGTCCGCCTCTATTACCACTGCTTTCCGGGGCCTCCATGAGGAAGGTTGAGGTAGGCCCCGGAAAGCAACGGTAACAACCCTGAGGTGCCCATTTGGAGCTTGAGGGCGGAGTAGTGGCTTCTTTGCCCTCCATTTAAACCACCAACACCTACCTACCAAAGACCCTAGACTCGGCTGAGGCCTTTAATGGGACACCCCTATCAGTCTTCAGGCCACTTGATGTGGCAGTGGTGGTTCCAATGCTCCCTATCAGCGGAGACAATGGTGGGAGCATACCCCAGGTTCCAAATGACCCTCCGACCCCGAGAACTGGGTATGGGTCATGACAGGATCGCATCGGTGGCCAGAGGCCCTGCCTCGCCGAAACACAGCCGCTGGAAAAAGAATCCTGGCTAATGTGCTTGAGTCTGCCTCAATGAAATACATAATGGGTCTTTTTGTAAGACTTCACTGCCACCATGGCACCTTGGTAGTGGCAAACACAGGTAACAGAATCAGTGCTATCAAGTTACAGCCCTATCCCCCACCGATACGTGAAAAATTACCCCATAGACTGGAGCAGAATTGCAACAATGAGATCCCCCATCTTTCAAAAATAATTTTGTTGCAGTCTTCGATCAGATTGGCAAGTATGCTTGTTACTTATATCTGCCATGTAGATATTTGTATGAACGGATTCAAGTGATTTAAGTGTCAGTCGTGGTTCAATGGTAGCAATCTTATCTCAGAGTTAGAAAGTTGTTGGTTCAAGTTCCATTTCAGAGAGTTGAGCACAAAATATGGGCTGACGCTCCAGTGCAGTGGAGGAGCCGTCTTTTGGATGAGACATTAAACCGAGGATCCATCTGCCCTCTCAAGTAGATGTCAAAGATCCTACAGCACTATTTTGAAGAAAAGCAAGGGTGTTCTCCCTGGCATCCAGTCCAGTATTTATCCATTAAGCAACACCACTAAAAAAACAGATGATCTCATCATTATCTCATTGCTGTCTGTGGGGGCTGCCCTGTTTTCTACACTCCAACAATGACTACACTTCAAAAGTACTTCATTGGCTCTAAAGCACTTTGGGACACCCTGAGGTCGAGGAAGGTACTATATAAATACTAGTTCGTTCTCTTTTCTTTGCTTTGTATAAATGTGTGAGAATGTAAGAGTTCTCTCTGTGGATGCTGTTGGAAACCTCTGAGCCCCAGCTTGGAGCTTGAGTCCAAACTCCCAATAGCCCAAATGTCACAGTGGATTTGATGGACGTGTCCACATGTTGCTACAGAGTCTGCCACTTTACCCCGGCCATTCCGCCCTTCTACTCATTTCTAACCACACACCATTTCCTCCTCGTACAAGGTTCTGCGATTGGGTATTTGAGAAACAGTGCTGGTGGAAATGTTAAAAGTAGTGAGCGCCAGGTCAGATTCAGGTTAACCTCCATCGCACAGGCATCAGTTCTGTTTCTCCCCCCTCCCCTGCCCCAACACACACGCGCACACACAATGTAACTTATCGTATGTTTTAATTTATTCCTGTCCGATTGAATGTTTTATTTTGGTTTTGTCATGTTATGCTAATTTAACATTCTACTGGCCTACTATCAATGTAAACGACCTTGCTTTAATGGTGAACACATGGGAAGATAATCTATTGACTCAGAATATGAAGGTTGTAATTAATTAGAAGTAAATTTGATTGGTGGAGACGTTAAGACTGTGAGAAATGTGACTGAGCAGCTCGTTATTGCTGATCAAGGGGTAGACAGAATAATGTTTTTGGGGGGTAAAGGGAGGAATGCACGAGGTTCAAATAAGGATAAGGAGGACTCGAAGAGTTGGGTTGACTGTGTGTTACAAGACTAGGGTCCACCATAGATACCTTCCCTGGTTCAGTGGCTCTCTTAGGTGGATCCCATGTCACTTACATTTCAGAGTTGACTCACACTGCCCAATATCAACTTGTACAATAGCATAACCCAGAATGTAACAGTAGAACCCCCTCATGATATGAATCGGATATTGTCTCTTTCACGTATGCTCTCATGTGCCTGCCCAATCCTTTTGAAGATGGACTGAGAAAACACTTGGAGTCAAGGCCAGATATGAATCACTGATCTACTTTATTCCACAGCAAATGAACATATAGAGCAACAGTTCTGATTAGACTCAATTAATTAAATCAGTACAACTTTATTTAATAATATAAAATAACGAACACTGATACGAGCAAATGACAGTTAACAAATTCCAATAATAATTAATAAATGTTTAGATCAGCCAACTGGGTGAAAGAAATTCAAATGGAGATGGATGGACTTTGATTAATTGTGACACAGTAATTTTCAATAAATTACAGTGTGATGTTAAAGTGTGACACGGGAAGTGTGGCAGACAACAGGAAACACAAATAACTGTACATTTTAATTATCTCATTTTCAGATGTCTCTATGGTGTTGCTCGTAGTGAGTCAGCGAACAAGGATGTTATGCCAAGTAGTGTTACCAGGGACTCTGCCTTATCCGCAGTGGGATAGCACTGGGATCTGGAAGGGTCCGGGGTTTGGCAGAAGTGGGATAGGCATATCAGGGACTAGCAATATTTTGAGGCGCAGGCAGGATCTAGGGGCACTTGGAGAGGGGTCCCAAGCTTTGGAAACACTAAAGCGGGAGATTCTATGGTAGGTTTTGGGATCTGGCATTACTGGGACAGGGAATATGGATCTGGTGGCATGGTAGAGGGAGTTTTCAAGGTCTGGGAGCATTGGGATGGTTCTAGGATCACATAGCACTGGGATTACAATCCAGGAAGTTATGAGCACTAAGAGGATTTGAGACTGGGAGAGAGGGAAGTCCAGGAAGGGAGGTTCTATAGTCCAGCAAGGCTGATGAATGAAGTTTAGAGCCTTAGGGAGAAAGGTCTAACAGTATTGAGGGGTTGCTGGAATCTGGCAATATTGGGGAAAACAAGATGCTGTGAGGGGGGGAGGGCGGGGGGACAGAGGCCTAGGAGAGTGGGATCTAAACTCTAGGCAAGAGCAAAGACACCCCAAACTCTGCTTCCTTGCCACTGACTCCATCCCCTTGCCTGACCATTTGTTCAGCTGAAACTTTAGCATCATGTTTGACTCAGAACTGACTATCAAACCCTCCATCCTTTCCATTAACAAGACTGCTTATTTCTACCTTATCAACATTGTCTGCCTCGGCACTACCTAGCCCCTCCACCACTGAAACTCTTACCCATGCATTTGTCACCTCTGGGCTCAATTTCCCCAATGCCTTCATCACTGGCCTTATAACCTTCACCCTCCCATGAAGTCCAACTGGTCCAAAACACGTGATGCTTATGTATCGCTGCCCCTCCTCACTAGCCTTATCTTCAAATCTCTCCACAGCCTCACCCCCCCCCCCATCTCTGCAACCTCCTCCTGCCTTATACTCTCTCTTGTACCCTTTACTCCTCTGACTCTTGCCTTTTATACATCCCCCTCCCTTTGCCCCCCAACAGCTGCTTCAGCCCCGCTCTCTGAGACACTCTCCCTAAACCCCTCCGTCTCTTTTCCTTTTTTCTCCGTCATTAAAAATCATTTTGATCAAGTTTTCAGTCACCCACTCGCCCTCCTAGGTTTAGTGTCTGTTCCTTCTTATTTAATCCTATTTTTTTCTTCTCCCTCTATAAAACACCTTGCAATGTTTTCTACGTTAATCATAGACTAATGATCATAGAATCATACAGCACAGAAGGTGGTTATTCATCCCATCATTAAGGTCAATATATTATCATATCAACATTTGAATTGAAATTATTCTAGATGATAATTTCAACCAAAAAGTCAGTGAATACAAGATAGGAAATCCTGCTTTATATTCATGCCCAATCTTTCTCTCTAGTTATCAACAGGAGAAATTTAACCTCCACAGTTGAGTTAATAATGCTACCTCCCCTGTGAGTGTATGGCTTTAGGGTTGGAAGTATTAATACAGTGAGTATTAATACTGGGACTACTTACCCTTCTTCCATGCTATACACTACAATGGTCCACTGAATCCAAGTGATAATGATCTTCAGCAATTAGCAGTCAAGACAAACATAACTGAATTTTATAATGATGCTGAATACCAGTGCCATTTATATAATGGATCTGGCCTCAAGAGCAGCAAGACCTCCCTTTTCTCACAAACTACTTCTGTGAGATGTGCCACTCAGTCTGTCTGTCTCTTGCTGGAAGTTTGTTTTTCTGTTTGTCTCTACTCTCTGTGTTCCAGTCTCCGTGTATCCATGTCACACATTTTTACTATCCGTATCAGTTAGTTCCAGTCATTCTACAATCCTATGGTCATTATGAATGAAGAAACAATATAATACAGGAATGACCCTGTTTGAGGCACGAGAGAGCTTCGTTTCCGTCACAGAACTATGAAATGGAGAGTAAAAAGCTAAATTATTTTATGTGAATGTTAGACGCACATGTGACAAAATGGCAGCACATATGGGAAAGTAGAGGTGCAATATAAATTGGAATAACAAACTGCATTTATATTGGCATCAGATTCCAAGAGACCAACATCTGTGAGATGCCTCCTGGCATTTACACTACCAAATCTGAATTGAATTTAAGGTAAATAAAAGCAAAGGTGGTTTTTGGATGTCATTATAGACTTATGAAGAGGAAGCGATGGACATGGGGAAAGTTTTTGTAGTTAAAGGCAGAATTATAGACCTAGCTTTTTGTGGCTCTTTGGTTCAGGTCTTGGGATAACAGAGTAGGATTTAGTCATGTAAATCTCAGGAACCTGCTCGCAGATATGGGTCTCCTGAAAATTGAACTAAACGAATATAAAAGCAGTTACAAAGACTTGGTTAAACCAAAACATTGGCTAGGAGATTTTAAAAATGCCATGGTATGTTATAGATTTTACAAAGGGGGGCAATATAGGTGGCAGAAGGATTTTGTGTAAACAGAAAGAAATAAACACATGTGTTTTAATGACATTATGGAGTAAATTGAAGTTAAGGCTAATCAAAGCAAAGTTGATTTTTGGATATCGCCATAGAAAGGAGAAGATAGACCAGGAAACGTTTATGCAGTTGGGGAGGGGCATGTAGATTGAAAAGATGTTTTTACTTACCTGGATATTGACTGGAAAAATAGTATTAAAAATGGAAAAAACGTGAATATTCCAAGTGATTGTTTCCATGTGTTGTTAGTTGAAGAGGCAACAATTCTGGACCTGTAAGAGGAAATGAGCAAGGAACAGTAAATAAGATGGTGCAGTTGCAAAGTGTGATCAAGGCCGATGATCGAGAGTTCTCATAAAAGGAAGAGGTGGAATCTCAAAATTTAACTTCTAAAACACTGATTAAAAATAAAAACCCCATGTAGTAATAATGGAATTTGACTTATTCAGTCATTTTAAATGAGTGGGTTTGACCAATGTATTGTTAGACTGGAAATGCTCTGGAGAGTATGGGAAAGGGTTGCAATACAAAACAATTAGCATTCTAAAAATAGACTGCAAATTGATTAAATGAAGTTATCTGGAACTCAAAAAATATTTACCGCAGATTGTAGGAGTTGATAGGCTATTTTGCGGTGTGACCTCGGCCAAAGCACTCTACCAAGTGTACAGGTATAAGACCTTATAGTCTGCAAATTATGCTGTGTGATATTGTCAATGATGTTTTATGTAGTTGTATGAAATTAATTTGCTCATCTTAACCCTATTAGAATAAATTTATAAACACCTCTGTTAAGCTCACATGGACCTTTGCACGCTGATTTCCATTATAAATAACTCACATGGACCTTTACACGCTGATTTCCATTCTAAAAAAAACCTCATAGACATTTGCACGCTGACTTCTATTATAAATAGTTGATATAAAGGGATATAGATAGGTTAAGTGAGTGGGCAAAAATTTGGCAGATGGAGTATAATGTGGGAAAAGGCAGTATATTATTTAAATGGAGAGAGATTGCAGAACTCTGAGGTACAGAGGGACCTGGGTGTCCTAGTACATGAATCACAAAAAGTTTGTATACAGGTACAGCAAGTGATTAGGAAGGCAAATGGAATGTTGGCATTTATTGCAAGGGCAATGGAATATAAAAGTAGAAATGTTTTGCTACAGTTGCACAGGACATTGGTGAGACCACATCTAGAATACTGTGTGCAGTTTTGGTCTCCTTATTTAAGAAAGGACATAATTGCTTTAGAGGCGGTTCAGAGAAGGTTCACTCAACTGATTCCTGGGATGAGGGGGTTATCTTATGAGGAAAGGTTGGACAAGTTGGGCCTGTATACATTGGAGTTTAGAAGAATTAGAGGTGATCTTATTGAAACATATAAGATCCTGAGGGGACTTGAAGGGGTAGATGCTGAGAGGATGTTTCCCCTTGTGGGAGAAACTAGAACTAGGGGCCACAGATTAAAAATAAGGGGACTCCCATTTAAGATGGAGATGAGGAGAAATTTTTTCTCTGAGGGTCGTGAGTCTGTGGAACTCCCTTCCCCAGAGAGCGGTGGAGGCAGGGTCATTGAATATTTTTAAGGCTGAGTTAGATAGATTCTTGATTAACAAGCGACTCAAAGGTTATAGTAGGTAGATGGGAAAGTAGGGTTGAGTTCACAATCAGATCAGCCATGATCTTATCAAATGGCAGAGCAGGCTCGAGGGGCCGAGTGGCCTACTTCTGTCGGTAATTCGTATGTTCGTATATGGACTGTCTAGCCCTGTCAGAATGTTATGTTTCAGTTAGATCCCCTCTCATTCTTCTAAACCCGAGTGAATACAGGCCGAATCGACCCAATCTCTCCTTAAATGACAGTCCTGCCATCCCAGGAATCAGTCTGGTGAACCTTCACTGCACTCCCTCTATGGCAAGAATATTTTTTTAATTCATTCATGGGATGTGGGTGTCGCTGGCGAGGCCGACATTTATTGCCCATCCCCAATTGCCCTTGAGAAGGTGGTGGTGAGCCGCCTTCTTGAACTGCTGCAGTCCGTGGTAGGTAAGGAGACTAAAACTGCACACAATACTCCAGGTGTGGTCTCACCAAGGCCCTGTATAACTGCAGGAAGATATCCTTGCTCCTAAACTCAAATCCTCTTGCAATGAAGACCAACATACCATTTGCCTTCCTAACTGCTTGCTGCACCTGCATGTTCGCTTTCAGTGACTGGTGTACAAGGACACCCAGGTCCCTTTGTACATCAACGTTTCCCAATCTATCACCATTTAAATAATACTCTGCCTTTCTGTTTTTCCTTCCGAAGTAGATAACTTCATATTTATCCACATTATACTGCATCTGCCATGTATTTGCCCACTCACTCAACTTGTCCAAATCATCTTGAAGCCTCTTTGCATCCTCCTCACAACTCACGATCCCACCTAGTTTTGTGTCGTCAGCAAACTTGGAAATATTACATTTGGTTCCCTCCATCCAAATCATTGATATATATTGTGAATAGCTGGGGCCCAAGCGCTGATCCCTGTGGTACCCCACTAGTCACTGCCTGCTACCCTGAAAAAGACCCATTTATTCCTACTCTCTGTTTCCTGTCTGTTAGCCAATTTTCAATTCTTGCCAGTATATTACCACCAATCCCATGTGCTTTAATTTTGGACACTAACCTCTCATGTGGGACTTTATCAAAGGCCTTCTGAAAATCCAAATAAACCACATCCATTGGTTCTCCCTTATCTATTCTACCACTTACATCCTCAAAAAACTCCAGTAGGTTTGTTAAACATGATTTCCCTTTCATAAATCCATGTTGACTTTTTCTAATCCCGCTGATATTTTCTAAGTGTCCTGTTATCACATCCTTTATAATAGACTCCTGCATTTTCCCTACTACTGATGTTAGGCTAACTGGTCTGTAGTTCCCTGTTTTCTCACTCCCTCCTTTTTTAAATAGTGGGGTTACATTTGCCACCCTCCAATCTGCAGGAACTGTTCCATAATCTATAGAATTTTGGAAGATGACAACTAATGCATCCACTATTTCCATGGCTACCTTTTTTAGTACTCTGGGATGCAGATGATCAGGCCCTGGACATTTATCAGCTTTCAGTCCCATTAATTTCTCCAGCACTTTTTTCACTAACACTAATTTCCTTTAATTCCTCCTTCTCACGAGTCCCTTGGTTCCCTCACATTTCTGGGAAGTTATTTGTGTCTTCTTCCATGAAGACAGAACCAAAGTATTTGTTTAATTGCTCTGCCATTTCCTTGTTCCCCATTATAAATTCTCCCGTTTCTGACCATAAGGGACCTACATTTGTCTTCACTAATCTTTTTCTTTTTACATACTTGTAGAAGCTTTATGTTCCTTGCAAGTTTACTCTCATACTTTATTTTTCCCCTCTTAATCAATCTCTTGGTCCTTTTTTGCTGAATTCTAAACTGCTCCCAATCCTCAGGCTTGCTACTTTTTCTGGCAACTTTATATGACTCTTCTTTGGATCTAATACAATCCTTAATTTTCTTTTGTTAGCCATGGTTGGGCCGCTTTTCCTTTTGTGTTTTTGCGCCAGAAAGGAATGTATAATTGTTGCAATTCATGCGTTTGTTCCTTAAGCGTTAGCCATTGCCTATCCACCGTCATGGCTTTTAATGAAGCTTCCCAATCGATCATAGCCAACTCACTCCTCATACCTTCGTAGTTTCCTTTGTTTAGATTTAGGACCCTAGTTTCAGATTGGACTACTTCAATTTCCATCTTAATGAAGAATTCTATCATGTTATGGTCACTCTTTCCTAAAGGACCCCGCACAACAGGATTATTAATTAACCCCTTCTCATTGCACAATAGCCAATCTAGGATAGCCTGTTCCCTGGTTGGCTCCTCAATGTACTGATCTAAAAAACCATGACGTACACAATCCAGGAATTCATCCTCCACAGTATTATTGCTAATTTGGTTTGGCCAGTCTATACATAGATTAAAGTCACTCATGATTACTGTAATACCCTTGTTACAGTTTGGCTCTCATCTCTCAATACTTCAAAGTAATGTTGATAATAAATCACAAATGAAGTGTAAAAGAGCTCTAGGAAGTGGATAATATGCTTATACATAAAATAACAAACCAAATGTTTTCCTAACATGATTTCCAATGGGAAAGAACCAGCATTCCCACAAAATCTGGTCGCTGTCCCACACAAGCATTTTGCAGTTATTCCCACCCGACAGATCATGTAGCACTTCATTTTAAATTCACACAATTTTAAAGCATTGAAAAAATTGCTAGGAGTCAAAATGGAATGATCAGTGTGATAAAGTTCAGCTCAAACAAGCAAAGCCATTAGTCGGATTGAGGGTGAAAACAGACGGCCATGTCCGTAAACTTTTGATAATAAACACTTGGCGCATGTGGTCTCAGCAGCTTGTTGCAAAAATGTATTCAGTAATAGTGTGAAAATATGTTTTTTTTTATTTCACCATAAAACATCTAAAGCACCTTAAGATGTTTTACTGTGTTAAAGGTGCTATATAAATGCAAATTGTTGTTGTTGTTGATGGATTTCAAGGTTGAAATCCACTCCCATTTTGGTACAGAAGGGTAATGAAGTAGATATCGTAGATTTGATCCCTCTGCTGTTTTCTATTTTCAACTCTCTTTTTCTCTTAGTATGGTTTCTCAGACATCTGTTTCTCTAACTTCTTCCAGTTCTGATGAAAGGTCATCGACCTGAAACATTGGGCTCTATTTTAGCACCCGCTATCGGGTGCGTTCCAGGCGGGGGGGGGGGCTCCGAAAATTGGGGATTCCAGGGGCAGGTCGGGAGCCTAGCTCCAACCCGCCCACTTCCGGGTTTCCCACAGACGTGCTCACTTGCACACGCAGCCCCTGCATGTGGGGCTCCCGCCAGCAATTAAAGCCGGCGGGGTGCCACATAAGCTATTTATTTTGGTATTTCAGGTCGTTAACAGACCTGATTAATGAGATATTGTAGGAGGGTTGGGATTTTACATACAAATGGGACTGTTTCCTGTACTGGGGGAAACACTCCCAGTTCAAATGGACGTGTTGCAGCCATCAGCCTGTGGCAGCTGCAAAGGTCCATTTGACAGGTGGTGGGGGGCGGGGAGACCCTCACTCATTGCAGGAGGCCACTCTGTCACTTTGGACAAAGTTTGGCCTCCACCACCCTCCTCCTGACAGTCAAATTCACCAACTTGCAAACTTACCCCGGTGTCCAGAGACATGTACCTACCTTGCAGACACCCTCAGATGTACATCTTCCAGATGGGGGCCGCCATAGCTGCAGTCATGGAGGGCGAACAGCATCACCAGCCTCGCCGGCCAAGCCGTCCACCTCTGACACGTGGAGCTCCACAATACAGTGCTGTGACACATCCACCTGTACAGCAGGAGGGAGGGCAACCATAGAGAGAGATGCTTTGCAGAGGGCATTACCCTCGCCACAGGGTCCACAGACCGAGGCTCAGCCTCCTGGAACTCTCTGAGCAGCAGTGCACATGGAGGCTCAGAGTCACTCGACATGTAGTCGTGGACATCTGCAGCCTCCTTCATGCCGAGCTGCTCCCGGCTGGCCCGAGCACCATCTTCTTACCTGTCGCTGTCAACGTCAACACTGCCCTCAACAACTTCTCCTCCGCATCCTTCCAGGGTGCCACCGGGGACATTGCCGACGTCTCTCAGTCATCTGCACAAAAGAGCCCTGCAAATACACCTACACCCACTTTGCAGTGACACAATGGGTGGCATCAGTTGTGGGTCTTCATTGTGATCCTCATGAAAGGGCATTATTGCACAAACCAGACAAGATTCGCAAAGGCGTGGCAGTAGTGGTGCCAATATAATATGTAATGTGAGTTGGTCAGAAATTCAATATAAGTAAAAACCATGACAAACCCTCAAACACCTTTGTGCATCCCCTTCATGCTCACGACACGTTTGCCTTACGCTGCCTACTGCACATATGTGATGCATGTCCTGTGGCTGCAGCACAGGTAGTGGCAGGTTGAGTGAGGCTGACTGTGAAAGAGATGCACGAGAGGGTGAGTATGAGAGAGAGCCATGAGATTGTATGAGGATTGGGTTGAGTGGTAGTGGCGGGATGAGTACTGGCGAGGTGAGTATGTGCAGGTAAGATGAGGATGAGGTTTGAGTGGGTATGAGGGGTGATGTGACAGAGTAGTATTGGCAGTGCAGAAGGAGATGTGGGGTGGGGGCGGTGATGTGGCAGACGGAGTGTAGGGGAATGAGTAAGTGTACTCACTTTGGCTGACCTACTGAGGTCATTGCAGCGCCTCATGCACTGTATTCAGGTGCACGATATGTTGGTGGTGCAGGTGACCTCCTCTGCCACCTCGAGCCAGGCCTTCTTGGTGGCAGAGGCAGGCCGCTTCCTCCCGCCTGCCGGGGGGAAGATCTTTGTCCTCCCCCTCCTCCTCACCTCATCCTATGATACCTGGAGTGAGGCATCATTAAACCTGGGAGCAGCCTTCCCCCTTGGCTGCTCCATGCTATAATTTTTCCTATTTCTTGCAGCATCAGTCAGTGGAGGACTGCCCCTTTAAATAGAGCTCCTCCAGCTGACAGACCTTACTGCGCATGCGCAGCCCGCCCGACGGGCAGCTTAGCAGCGGGGAACCCGAAACAAGAGGTAAGTGGATCCAATTAGGCTGCGATCGCGCGCGGGGCAGACTGATTTCGCCGGGCGCATTACCCACGCGCCCAATCGCCCCCCACCGCCGCGAACCCGCCGCCCTGGTAATATCGGGCCCATTAACTATGTTTCTCTCTCCACAGACGCTGCCTGACCTGCTGAGCATTTCCAGCATTTTTGTGTCTTTATTTCAGATTTCCAGCATCCGCAGTATTTTGCTTTTGTTTCTGTATCTGTTTGATTCTTTCTCAGTCTGTCTGCCTCTCGCTGGAAGTCTGTTTGTTTATCTGTTTCCACTGCCTTTTTATGTGTTCCTTTCTCTGTGTATACATGCCACATGGTTTACCAGTCTGTTGCCTGCCTGTCTGTGTGTATGTATGTCTTTATTTCTCTGTATGCCTCTCGCACATTATAAGAACATAAGAACATAAGAAATAGGAGCAGGAGTAGGCCAATCGGCCCCTCAAGCCTGCTCCGCCATTCAATAAGATTATGGCTGATCTGATCCTAACCTCAAATCTAAATTCATGTCCAATTTCCTGCCCGCTCCCCGTAACCCCTAATTCCCTTTACTTCTAGGAAACTGTCTATTTCTGTTTTAAATTTATTTAATGATGTAGCTTCCACAGCTTCCTGGGGCAGCAAATTCCACAGACCTACTACCCTCTGAGTGAAGAAGTTTCTCCTCATCTCAGTTTTGAAAGAGCAGCCCCTTATTCTAAGATTATGCCCCCTAGTTCTAGTTTCACCCATCCTTGGGAACATCCTTACCGCATCCACCTGATCAAGCCCCTTCACAATCTTATATGTTTCAATAAGATCGCCTCTCATTCTTCTGAACTCCAATGAGTAGAGTCCCAATCTACTCAACCTCTCCTCATATGTCCACCCCCTCATCCTCGGGATTAACCGAGTGAACCTTCTTTGTACTGCCTCGAGAGCAAGTATGTCTTTTCTTAAGTATGGACACCAAAACTGTATGCAGTATTCCAGGTGCGGTCTCACTAATACCTCCATTTTTTTTGTCAACTTTTGTATTTTTTTACTTTTTATATTTTCATTATCCCTTTTTTTTTCTGATCTTCTCCCTCATTCTGTGATTCAAATTTTGGCCTGATATTAATGGTCAGCTGCCTCTGCTGCATCCCTCCCCCACTCCAAGCCAAGCCTCCCCCAGATCCTAGCTTTCAGGGTCCATCCCTCTCCTTGGCCACTGACTTAAGCTGGACGAGACCAGACCACTTACAACTTCACCATTCCATTGAGCTCCAACCTGAGCTTTCAACCTCACATGCTCTCCATAACATCGTCTGCCTCAGCCCATTTTCTGCTGAAAACATCATCCGTGTATTTGTCACATCCAACCTTGCTATTCTGATGCTCTCGTGGCCAGCATACCATCCAGAACTAGCTGCGCCTCTAGCCAAACTGTTCCAGTACAGCTACAACACTGGCATCTACCCGACAATGTGGAAAATTGCCCAGGTATGTCCTGTCCACAAAAAGTAGGACAAATCCAATCCGACCAATTACCGCCCCATCAGTCTACTCTCAATTATCAGCAAAGTGATGGAAGGTGTCGTCGTCAGTGCTATCAAGCGGCACTTACTCACCAATAACCGGGATCTTGGGTTCATGTCACGCTACACGTTACCCCACCAGCGAACAAATGTTATCTGTTTTTAATATAACGGGTCAGTTGTTTTTTTTGTTTTTTTGTTTATTTTTGGTGATTTGTATATTCGGAGATCTTGCAGGTAACACCTGTCTGTCTGCACACTGATTGCCTTGGCAACGGGCAGTTGAAAAAACTGTCTGTAATCACCAAGCATTGTTCTGTGAATTATAAATGCGATTTCATTTCGAGGATTTCATTTCCAACAACGTTCACCTGAGGAAGGAGGAAGCCTCCGAAAGCTTGTGAATTTAAAATAAAATTGCTGGACTATAACTTGGTGTTGTAAAATTGTTTACAATTGTCAACCCCAGTCCATCACCGGCATCTCCACATCATCACCAATAACCTACTCACAGATGCTCAGTTTGGGTTCCGCCAGGACCACTCGGCTCCAGACCTCATTACAGCCTTCGTCCAAACATGGACAAAAGAGCTGAATTCCAGAGGTGAGGTGAGAGTGACTGCCCTTGACATCAAGGCAGCATTTGACCGAGTGTGGCACCAAGGAACCCGAGTAAAATTGAAGTCAATGGGAATCAGGGGGAAAACTCTCCAATGGCTGGAGTCATACCTAGCACAAATGAAGATGGTAGTGGTTGTTGCAGGCCAACCATCTCAGCCCCAGGACATTGCTGCAGGAGTTCCTCAAGGCAGTGTCCTAGGCCCAACCATCTTCAGCTGCTTCATCAATGACCTTCCCTCCATCATAAGGTCAGAAATGGGGATGTTCGCTGATGATTGCACAGTGTTCAGTTCCATTCGCAACCCCTCAGATAATGAAGCAGTCTGAGCCCGCATGCAGCAAGACGTGGACAACATCCAGGCTTGGGCTCATAAGTGGCAAGTAACATTCGCGCCAGACAAGTGCCAGGCAATGACCATCTCCAACAAGAGAGAGTCTAACCACCTCCCCTTGACATTCAACAGCATTACCATCGCCGAATCCCCCACCATCAACATCCTGGGGGTCACCATTGACCAGAAACTTAACTGGACCAGCCATATAAATACTGTGGCTGCACGAGCAGGTCAGAAGCTGGGTATTCTGTGACGAGTGACTCACCTCCTGACTCCCCAAAGCCTTTCCACCATCTACAAGGCACAAGTCAGGAGTGTGATGGAATACTCTCCACTTGCCTGGATGAGTGCAGTTCCAACAACCCTCAAGAAGCTTGACACCATCCAGGACAAAGCAGCCCGCTTGATCGGCACACCATCCACCACCCTAAACATTCACTCCCTTCACCACCGGCACACAGTGGCTGCAGTGTGTACCATCCACAGGATGCACTGCAGCAACTCGCCAAGGCTTCTTCGACAGCACCTCCCAAACCCGCAACCTCTACCACCTAGAAGGACAAGAGCAGCAGGCACATGGGAACAACACCAACTGCACGTTCCCCTCCAAGTCACACACCATCCCGAATTGGAAATATATCGCCGTTCCTTCATCGTCGTTGGGTCAAAATCTTGGAACTCCCTTCCTAACAGCACTGTGGGAGAACCTTCACCACACGGACTGCAGCGGTTCAAGAAGGCAGCTCACCACCACCTTCTCAAGGGCAATTAGGGATGGGCAATAAATGCCGGCCTCGCCAGCGACGCCCACATCCCATGAACGAATTTTTAAAAATAACAAGATCTAAATGCTCAAAAAATCTATTTAGCTTTATTCCAACCTCCATCCGTCTATAACTAGAATGTAATAAAATGGTACATTTTCTTTCGTGCTGACACAAGTGTCCCACTTAAAATTTCTGCGTCACACTTGATAAACATTGGAGTCAGTGAAAGATTTTTTCCACTGTTTGTTGAATTGTTGGTAACAAGGAGACATAGACTCTGAATTATCATCAGAAGATGAAATAAAAAAGTTAGAAGAGTATTTTTCACATAAACAGCTACTAGAACTTGGAATGCTTTACCACATATGGCTATCAAGACAAAGACTATCAAAGGGAATTTACGTGAATAAGTATTTGAAAGGGAAGAATGTAAAAGGTTATGGGAAAAGGCAGGGAGTGCATCGCTGCAGTTGAAGAGCTAGCACCAGCACCCTCATGATCAGCCGAATGGCCTGTTTTCATTCTGCAATCTCTTAGATTCATGTGAAATGTATAAAGTACCTCAGCAATTTAAAATGGCTTAATTGACACAGGAGACAGAATTTCTGTAACCACTGGCTGACCTTACAAATCACAAAGCCAGTCTTCTGACCTACAGCCTGAATAGCAATTGAACTTTGACTCACCCACTGTTTGCTTAACTGCATTTGGACTTTGTGGCCTTAAAGAAACACCTTTGCATGATTTTAGCCTGGAAAAACGGGTGGGTTGAGGGCAGTGGGGGAGGGCATTAAAAATTGCAACAATTGCAAACCTGCTTCTAACCCACCCATTTCCAGTTTTCACGGGGTCAGGATGAGGGCTGGACGACCAACTCGCTCTCAGGAGGCGGGTTGGTCACTAAAATCTTACAAGGAGGCTGCGGGCCTCTCTTTCTTTTTTTCAGGTCTTGTGATTTTTAGCCTCTGGGGTCTGGGATTCCCAGGCCTTCTCCTTCTCACCGCGTGAGAGAGGTGAGAAGGCCCGAAACTGCAGGTAACTGCCTCTTTATAGCACTGCTGGTGGGCCCGGAGGAGCAAGAGTGCTTCCCCCAGGCCCAAGAAGTCTATCTGCGGTGACCCCCAACCCCCAGAAACAATCGCTGATGACCCCCCCTCCCCCCTCGGTGACTGACCCCCCCCCACCGCCATCCATCCAATCTAAGACTTACCTGAACACTTACCTCTTCTCCCGTCTGACTGAGACCAGCCTGTCTGGCAGGAAACCATGAAGAAAATAATAAAAGACATCTTTACACCAAAATCGAAAGGACATCCAGGAAACCTGTACTTCTGTGTTTCCCATCCACAATTCAAGCTGCCCCCCACCCCCTTCCTGGCTCCAGGCTAAAATTATGGCCCTTGTGTCTTAAAGAAACATAACTTCACCTTAGTAGCTGAATAATAAATTGCATGTTATGTGGTATAATGAGGCTGATTATGCAAATTGGCACCGGTGCTACCCAAACTCCCAATCTGGCCAACCAAGGTGTATGAATTGCGAAGCAAGCCTTTCCACCTGAAGCACACACAGCACCATTGTGCAGCCCAACTGCATTTTTCATGCGAACCTCTCAAAAACCTTTTCAAAATTATGCAAACTAATTCAAAGGGCTCGATATTACCAGGGCGGCGGGGGGGGGGTCTATTGGGCGCGTGGGTAACGCGCCCGGTGAAATCAGTCTGCCCCGCGCACAATCGCAGCCTAATTGGATCCACTTACCTGGTCTTCCGGGTTCCCCGCTGCTGAGCTGCGCGTCGGGCGGGCTGCGCATGCGCAGTAAGGTCTGTGAGCTGGAGGAGCTCTATTTAAAGGGGCAGTCCTCCACTGACTGATGCTGCAAGAAATAGGAAAAATTACAGCATGGAGCAGCCCAGGGGGAAGGCTGCTCCCAGGTTTAATGATGCCTCACTCCAGGTATCATTAGATGGGGTGAGGATGAGGGGGAGGACAGAGATCTTCCCCCCGGCGGGCGGGAGGAAGCGGCCTGCCTCTGCCATCAAGAAGGCCTGGCTCAAGGTGGCAGAGGAGGTCACCTGCATCACCAACATATCGCCCACTTGCATACAGTGCAGGAGGCGCTGCAATGACCTAAGTAGGTCAGCCAAAGTGAGTACACTTACTCATTCCCTTACACTCCGTCTGCCACATCACCGCCCCCACCCCACACCTCCTTCTGCACTGCCAACACTACTCTGTCACATCACCCCTCACACCCACTCGAACCTCATCCTCATCTTACCTGCACTTACTCACCTTGCCAGTACTCATCCTGCCACTACCACTCAACCCAATCCTCAGACAATCTCATGGCTCTATCTCATACTCACCCTCTCATGCATCTCTTTCACAGTCAGCCTCACTCAAACTGCCACTACCTGTGCTGCAGCCACAGGGCATGCATCACATATGTGCAGTAGGCAGCGTAAGGCAAACGTGTCGTGAGCATGAAGGGGATGCACAAGGGTGTTTGAGGGTTTGTCATGGTTTTTACTTATTTTTAATTTCTGAGCAACTCACATCACATGTTATATTGGCACCACTACTGCCATGTCTTTGCGAATCTTGTCTGGTTTGTGCAATAATGCCCTTTCCTGAGGATCACAATGAAGACCCACATCTGATGCCACCCATTGTGTCACTGCAGAGTGGGTGTAGGTGTATTTGCAGGGCTCTTTTGTGCAGACGACTAAGAGACGTCGGTGATGTCCCTGGTGGCACCCTGGAAGGATATGGAGGAGAAATTGTTGAGGGCTGTGGTGACTTTGACAGCGACAGGTAAGAAGATGGTGCTTGGGCCAGCCGGGAGCAGTTCGGCATGAAGGAGGCTGCAGATGTCCACGGCTACATGTCGAGTGACTCTGAGCATCCGTGTGCACTGCTGCTCAGAGAGCTCCAGGAAGCTGAGCCTCGGTCTGTGGACCCTATGGCGAGGGTAGTGCCCTCTGCGATGCATCTCTCTCTGCATGTGTCACAGCACTCTGTTGTGGAGCTCCAAGTGTCAGAGGTGGACGGCGTGGATGGCGAGGCTGACGATGCTGTTCGCCCTCCAAGGAGGTCATGACTGCAGCTATGGCGGCCCCCATCCGGAAGATGTACATCTGAGGAGGTCCGCAAGGTAGGTACATGTGTCTGGACACCGGTATAAGTGTGCAATTTGGTGAATTTTATTGTTAGGAGGAGGGTGGTGGAGGCCAAACTTTGTCCAAAGTGACAGAGTGGCCTCCTGCAATGAGTGAGGGTCTCCCCCCACCACCTGTCAAATGGACCTTTGCAGCTGCCACAGGCTGATGGCTGCAACACGTCCATTTGAACTGGGAGTGTTTCCCCCAGTATGGGAAACAGTCCCAGTTGTTTGCAAAATCCCACCCCATGTAAAATGAAATACCTAAATAAATAGCTTAAGTGGCATTCCGCCGGCTTTAATTGCCTGCGTGAGTCCCACATGCGGGGGCTGCGCGCACATGTCAGCGCGTCACTGAGGAACCCGGAAGTGGGCGGGTTGGAGCCGGGCTCCCGACCTGCTCCGGGAATCCCCGATTTTCGGAGCCCCCCCGCCAGGTACCCACCCGATAGCGGGTGCTAAAATCGACCCCAAAGTGCCATTTTGCAGGACAAGGAATTATTACTCATTTTAAAATGGGCATTGTTTTGACGGCATCTTCAGCCATTTTATACGTAGCAGTCTCATTAACTCTCAAGCTTTGTTTCGCTGCACTACTTGTTTGCTCCGGGTTTTTCTCGCACTGCATTTGTTGCAGGTTTCATTTGCGGCCTAGTTTTTGCACCATTTTGTAATTTTCAATGACTCCTTTTTCTTCACCTACAGTATGTTGACTGCTATAATTTGTTACCACAACCATAGTTCTGAAAATGTGCACCCCACCAGACAGAACATTTGGAAATGATTCAAATGAGATAATCTCACAATAAGGCACAGTCCTCGTAGCACTGCGACAGGACTGCATAATTGGCTCCACTGATCCTGTCCTTTATAAAACAGAGTGTCATTGGATTTGCCATGAGCAATACCATGATAGATCCATTGGCGTGTGAAGTCCAGTATCTGATATATGTGTCACACTTTAATAAAACAGATATATTATCCTGGATTTTCCTGACCTGGCACCTGACATTAACAAGCAATTTGCTGACCTCTAATTCACCTCAGGAATTTCAAGCAGCTGCAATTACCTGGACTGCTACAGGGAGCACTGGAGTTGCAGCTTTACGGGGATAGGTTAGTAGTTGAGTAACTCAACATTGTCGCAGACCCCAGACCATTTATGAGCAATGCCACGGGAGATCTGCTAGCACATTAAAATAAGGAGAAAATTAATTCTGTGACATTTATTTCAGTCAATAGTTGTGCAGCGGAGATAAGAGGTGGGGGGTGGGGGGGAATTGCAGAACAGCTGCTTTTCAGGTCCACATGTCGGGTCCACTTCACTCCTTTTCCTCTACTCATCTTCAGATTAGTCCTGGCCTCAAACATGGAGCTGAGCTGGTAGTGCTTCAATTCACAGTGCGGGGCTTTGCCAGGCTTGTGTGTAAATATGGAGGTTGAATCCATTACAAATTTACAAACCGATCTTTTCATACCGCAGACGAGGTTAATTTCAAATGAGGTTCATTTCTGGAGCTCTGCTGATTACAAAACCATGCGTTAAAACCCTCATCTTAGATAAGGTTCACTTTTGCCCAGAGCTCAATCTGATAGCAAATATTGGGTACGTACGAATGGGATAACACCAGCAATGTGACCAAAGATTCTATTACGTCAAAAAAGTGTGAGATCTACCTTGGACCCTATCTTCCCTGTTAGAGGAAAATATGAAAAATGCCAACTCTTTTTGTTGAAATTTATAAACGTTAAATAAATCGCAAGAATGGAGAAGCATGCATACTGAGAATTTTGTAACAAGAGAAACAGCCAGACACAGTGTGCCATTTAATACTTCTCAAACAGGTCATGGGCCATTTAATCACTCCAATGAAGGAAGGTTTTTTGATCCACCTGCAGAATTGTTGGGATTAATGTCCAAGTTTTGGAGACATTGGTCATCACCATAATGCAGCAATGCTGGGAGATTTTGGGCAGGCAGAGCAACTCATTAAATCCTGGTCTAAAAAGGAGAAAAGGTTTCACTTTCTGCATCTGTGGAATGCTGCGTTAGTTCCTCATTAACTGGGTTAATAAGTAGAACCTAGCTTATCCTAACTTTTCACAGATACCAATGAATTCAGTCTGTGAGAGGTGGGAACACAGCATAACCTCCAGCATGATGGAATAATCCATTTACGTTCTCTCCTGGTATACATCATTATTTACGAATATTAGGGGGGGTATTTTAAGCCCCGCCAAGACAGGCAGGACAATGACTGGGGGCGGGGTTCAATTCTTAAAAATTGGAAACGTAACCCCAACCATTGCCACTACCTTTTCAGCCACTGAAAAGATATGTTTAATTATTATTTTTTTTTGAATTGACGTAGAGCCAGGAGGAGCAGAAGTGTCCTCCCCCCTCCCCGGACTTACCTCAGGGCCGCTACCAGTGAGGCAGAGGGCCCGAAATTCGATCCTTTGGTCGGGCGACCTGATGCGGAGGCGAGACAAACGCTTGCTGCTTGCCTCAATTATTTAGGAGAGACCCAAGGAACAATCTCTCCTGACCCTCAGGATCAGAGAGCCTGATTTGCCTTGATACTCCAGCCCTTGTTATCTGCCACATAATGAACATGCTGAGAGGGCAGTGCAAACCACAAAAAAGAAACCTTAAAGAAAAGGATCCTTACCAAGTTTGACAATTGCTGCTACAAGCAAATGTATGGTTCAGTTAATGGTACAATGACCAATAAAACAATTCCTACATTGGACAAAAACCTGACTAAAATGCTGCAACAGAACTAGCCCTTCCCCCCTTGAGAGAGTTAGATGACAGAGATATGTATGCCTTGAGGAATGTTCCAGAGAGATGTCTCTAAAGCAGTCTCAGGTCAAACTAAAAATTAAATATTGTGCAGTTCTATTTATTAATACATTTCTTTAGAATCAAGATCAACTTTCTCTTGGTATGATTCAACTTCAGCACTTTGCTGACTCGTTCCAGTCTTTCCTGATAATGTCAGAAATTTCACTGATGATGCAACCTCCTGGCATTGATATTACCCTGTATTGTACTTAATTTAGTCCAGAAGGAATGTGGGCAGGGCAAAAGATCTGTTCTAACATGCTGAAAATAGCAACAATGTGTTGCAGAAAAGTTGGAAAAGCAACTCTTGTTCAGCAGCCTACAGCACCAACACGTGTGTTATGGACTTCTTGACAATGACAGATATGTTCTCTCCAGTTTTCAGACACATGCCCAGGGCAACATAGGAGTAACTGCATGTAGACTGGTAATGGCTTGATCCAAATCTAGAAAACCTGATCATAACAGGCCTCTGAACTTCCCTCAGCTGTGTGTTGAGGATTGATTCACAAAGCTGCCAATCAAAGTAACCACCTTGAATTATTGCTGCCCCCCTACCCGATGTGGAAGCTCACGACACCTGTATTGTCTGTTCAGCTCAACCCCCTGCCAGAGAGCATTGAAAGAAAATCAATCTAATGTCAGGGTGCAAACGACTTATGGGATGTGTTCAATGACTTTCCATTATTCCTAATTAATATTGTAAATGGTTTTGTCCTGGCCAATATTTATCACTCAACCAACACATCAAAACAGATTGTCTGGACATTATCAATTGGCTACCACATTCCCCACATTACAACAGTGACTACGCTTCAAAAGTACTTAATTGGCTGTAAAGTGATTTGGAGTCATGAAAAGCCCTATATAAATGCAAGTTTTTCTTTTTTGTGTCTGAGAGTTAGAAGCTGAATCAATCTTTATAGCAGTATCATAATGTGAATCATGACAAAATCCCTTCCAGGCCAAATAGGTAAAAGTTCCAAAATGGTTTATCTGCCCTTAGAGGTAATTAATGTTTCAGCTCTTCTAATTAATTCTATTTAAAGCTTTTCTAATTGCTGATGAGATTTCATGCAATCTAGTTATGTTGGCCATGGTACATTTTGAATAATAGATGTACATAACTCAACAGTAGCTAAATTTCCTGTGCTTAACATCCAAATTTTCAATTTTAGATTGAATGTTTGGCTGATACAGTCACACAAAACAGGATACAGTCGGTGGTATCTGGATTTTATCAATAAAGGGGAAGTTTAGGCTCCTTCATTAATAAGCACGTGTTGATGTCGCCTCAATTGTTCCTTTTTTTCTTTCTCTGTACCTCCTTTTAAAACATTCTGGATGATTCATGATAGGTTATTTCCAATTCTGATGCTGTGTAGCACTGTGAAGTTCAGTTATTAATAAACTAGAAAAGACTTCACAGCTTAAACGCCTGGGCCTAGATTTTCCTGTTTGAGTAAGGCCAGGCTCCTGAAGCTACTCAAGTGCATGGAGGCAGAAATGTATTTGGAAGCTGCTACGCCGGCTCCTCACTCTCCTTAAGGTTTTTGGGGGAATTCCCTGTCCAAAGTGACAAAGGTCGTACAATACATTCACCCATATATGTGCAGACATATTCAAATGCTATGCAAATGATGGAACTATGTCATGCCCTGTTGCAATGCTGCCCACAAGGGATGCCTGTTCATTCCTGACATCCAGCATTGCTATGGGCAGCAAAGGGAACATCTGAAGTTTAAATGGCCTAAAAGCACGTGCAATTCATTGCTCTGCTTAAATGCTTTCAAAAACAATTTCAAACCTTCAACAGGCAGCACAGAGGCTCTGGTAATGATGCACCAGGATTCCATAAAAACCAAAAGTCGACTTTCTGGTGCCTTTACATCAACCATTTCAGTGCACTGCATGCAGCTGTCAAACATGCAAATATTTTCAGCTGTGAGACAGCAGTCAGGGAACTTCCTATACATAACTATAGATATAGATATACTTAGCAATAGGTACAAAGTTACGCCGATGTTGGTAAAGATGCCTCGAAGGAATTGAACTGGTGTTTCAGTGGCAGATCAGGTGTTTCCTGTGCCCTAATGCATGCTCCAGAATTCAAGTTAAGCAAGTAATGGCTAGTTTTGCATGCTAACAGAGCTCCAGTTACAAGAGGTAGGTACCATGTAACATTAATCAAGGCCAGAGCGATCTCCTGGACTAGTTTTGATCACCTAAGGCATTCGGAGAGGAATTTTCCAGATTTCTTTTCCCAATTGGCCTGTGTTTTTATCGTTTTTTTCCACTTCTCTCAGGAGATTATCAAAGTAGGTACAGCATTGGAGGAGGCCATTTGGCCCATCGTGCCTGTACCAGCTCTTTGAAAGAGTTATCCAATTAGTCCCATTCCCCTGTTCTTTCCCCATATCCCTGTAATTTTTTTCCCTTCGAGTATATATCCATTTCCCTATTGAAAGTTACTAATGAATCTACCTCCATCACCCTTTCAGGCAGTGCATTCCAGATCATTACAACTCGCTGCGTTAAAAAAAATGTTTCCTCATGTCACCTTTGGCTCTTTTGCCGTTCACGCTAAACCTGTGTCTTCTGGTTACCGACCCTTCTGCCACTGGAAACAGAGTAAATAAGGAGAAACTATCAAAACCATTCATGATTTTGAACACCTCCATCAAATCTCCTCTTAACCTTCTCTGCTCTAAGGAGAACAACCCCAGCTTCTCCAATCTCTCCACATAACTGAAGTCCCTCATCCCTGGTACCATTCTAGTAAATCTCTTCTGCACCATCTCTAACGCCTTGACATCATTCCTAAAGTGTGGTGCCCAGAATTGAACACAATTCTATAGCTGATGCCTAACCAGTGTTTTATAAAGGTTTATTATTATTAAGGAAGTAGTAGCAGGACATTTGGAGACTCATAATACAATCAAGGAGAGTCAACATGGTTTTATGAAGGGGAAATCGTGTCTGACAAATTTATTCGAGTTCTTTGAGGAAGTAACGGGCAGGGTGGATAAAGGGGAACCAATGGATGCAGTATATTTGGATTTCCAAAAGGCATTCGATAAGGTGTCACATAAAAGATTACTGCACAAGATAAGAGCTCATGGTGTTGGGGGTAATATACTGGCATGGATAGAGGATTGGCTAACTAACAGAAAACAAAGAGTCGGGATAAAAGGGTCATTTTCAATATGGCAATCTGTAACTAGTGGGGTGCCGCAGGGCTCAGTGCTGGGGCCTCAACTATTTACAATATATATCAATGACTTGGATGAAGGAACAGAGTGTCTTGTGGCCAAATTTGCTGATGATACAAACATAGATGGAAAAGCAAGTTGCAATGAGGACACAAAGTGTCTGCAAAGGGATATTGACAGGTTAAGTGAATGGGCAAAAATTTGGCAGATGGAATATAATGTGGGAAAATGTGAAGTCATCCACTTTGGGAGGAAAAATAAAAAAGCAAAATATCATTTGAATGGAGAAATACTACAAAATGCTGCGGTACAGAGGGATTTAGGTGTCCCCGTACATGAAACACAAAGGGCTCGATTTTCGCACCCCCGATCGGGTGCGTTCATGGCGGGGGGGCTGCGAAAATCGGGGATTCCCGGGGCGGGTCTGGAGCCCGGCTCCAACCTGCCCACTTCCTGGTTTTCCAGTGACACGCTGACATGCGCGCGCAGCCCCCGCATGTGGGACTCCCGCCAGCAATTAAAGCCGGTGGGGTGCGACTTAAAGTACTTAAACAGATACTTCAGGTCGTTTACAGACCTGATTGACCTGATATTTTAGGAGGGGTGGGATTTTGAAATGAACTGAGACTGTTTCCAGTACTGGGGGAAACACTCCCAGTTCAAATGGATGTGTTGCAGCCATCAGCCTGTGGCAGCTGCAATGGTCCATTTGACGGGTGAGGGGGGAGAGACCCTCACTCATTGCAGGAGGCCACTCTGTCACTTTGGATAAAGTTTGGCCTCCACCACCCTCCTCCTAACAATAAAATGCACAAACTTGCACACTTACCCTGGTGTCCAGACACATGTACCTACCTTGCAGACCCCCTCAAATGTACATATTGCGGATGGGGGCCGCCATAGCTGCAGTCATGACCTCCTTGGAGGACGAACAGCATCACCAGCCTTGCTGGCCAAGCTGTCCACCTCTGATACGTGGAGCCCCACAACAGAGTGCTGTGACACATCCACCTGCACAGCAGGAGGGATCGCAACGGCAGAGACAGATGCGTCGCAGAAGGCACTACCCTCGCCACAGGGTCCACAGACCGAGGCTCAGCTTCCTGGAGCTCTCTGAGCAGCAGTGCTCATGGAGGCTCAGAGTCACTCGACATGTAGTCGTGGACATCTGCAGCCTCCTTCATGCCAAGCTGCTCCCGGCTGTCCCGAGCACCATCTTCTTACCTGTCGCTGTCAAAGTCACCACTGCCCTCAACAACTTCTCCTCCGCATCCTTCCAGGGTGCCATCAGGGACATCGCTGACGTCTCTCAGTTGTCTGCACAAAAGAGCCCTGCAAATACACCTACACCCACTCTGCAGTGACACAATGGGTGGTATCAGTTGTGGGTCTTCATAGTGATCCTCAGGAAAGGGCATTATTGCACAAACCAGACAAGATTCGCAAAGACGTGCCAGTAGTGGTGACAATATAATATGCAATGTGAGTTGATCAGAAATCAAATATAGGTAAACACCATGACAAACCCTCAAACACCCTTGTGCATCCCCTTCATGCTCACGACACGTTTGCCTTACGCTTCCTACTGCACATATGTGATGCATGCCCTGTGGCTGCAGCACAGGTAATGTCAGGTTGAGTGAGGCTGACCGTGAAAGAGATGCATGAGAGGGTGAGTATGAGATAGAGCCATGAGATTGTATGAGGATTGAGTTGAGTGGTAGTGGTGGGATGAGTACTGGCGAGGTGAGTAAGTGCAGGTAAGATGAGGATGAGGTTTGAGTGGGTATGAGGGGTGATGCGAACGAGTAGTGTTGGCAGTGCAGAAGGAGATGTGGGGTGGGGGCGGTGATGTGGCAGACGGAGTGTAGGGGAATGAGTAAGTGTACTCACTTCGGCTGACCTACTTAGGTCATTGAAGCGCCTCCTGCACTGTATGCAGGTGCGTGATATGTTGGTGGTGCAGGTGACCTCCTCTGCCACCTTGAGCCAGGCCTTCTTGGTGGCAGAGGCAGGCCACTTCCTCCCGCCCGCCGGGGGCAAGATCTCTGTCCTCCCCCTCCTCCTCACCCCATCCAATGATACCTGGAGTGAGGCATCATTAAACCTGGGAGCAGCCTTCCCCCTGGGCTGCTCCATGCTGTAATTTTTCCTATTTTCTGCAGCATCAGTCAGGGAGGACTGCCCCTTTAAATAGAGCTCCTCCAGCTGACAGTCTATGCTGCACATGCGCAGTCCGCCCGCTGCGCAGCTTTCCAGCGCAAAACCCGGAGGTAAGTGGATCCAATTAGCCTGCGATTCGTGCGGAGCACCCCGAATTCACTGGGCGCGTTACCCACGCGCCCAGTCGACCCCCCACCGCGAACCCGCCGCCCTCCTAATATCGGGCCCAAAAAGTCAACATACAGGTGCAGCAGGCAATCCGGAAGGCAAACGGAATATTGGCCTTTATTTCTAGGGGGATGGAGTATAAAAGCAGGGAAGTCATGCTACAACTGTACAAGGTGCTGGTGAGACCACACCTGGAGTACCGCATACAGTTCTGGTGTCCTTATTTAAGGAAGGACATACTTGAATTGGAGGCAGTTCAGAGAAGGTTCACTAGGTTGATTCCGGGAATGCAAAGGTTGTCTTATGAGGAAAGATTGAACAGGTTTGGGTCTATACTCTTTGGAGTTTAGAAGAATGAGAGGAGATCTTATTAAAACATACAAGATTCTGAGGAGACTCGATAGTGTAGATGCTGAGAGGATGTTACCCTCATGGGGGAATCTAAAACTAGGGGGCACAGTCTCAGAATAAGGGGTCGCCCATTTAAGATGGAAGTCAGGAGGAATTTCTTCTCCCAGAGGGTCGTGAATCTTTGGAAATCTTTACCCCAAAAAGCTGTGGAGGTTGAGTCATTGAATACATTCAAGGCTGAGTTAGACAAATTTTTGATCAGCCACGGAGTCAAAGGATATGGGGAAAAGGCGGGAAAGTGGAGTTGAGACAAAAATCAGATCAGCCATGATCTCATTTTATTGCCTCTCATTCTTCCTACCAAAATGTATCACTTCAAACTTATCTGCATTAAATTTCATCTGTTATGTGTCTGTCCATTTCACCAGTCTGTAGATATCCTCCTGAAGTCTGTTACTGTCCTCCACATTGTTTACAACATTTCCGAGTTTCGTGTCATCTGCAAACTTTGAAATTGTTCCCTCTTGGATAGTACATGTGAAAGCAAGGGTTAACTCACCCCTTGACATTACATTTGGACAGTATAAATTCAAAACTGCAAAGACAGCAAGGTGCAGTCAGTTTAAAACTGGACATTTGGACATCAGTTTAAAACTGCTAAAGCAGCAAAGTACAAAAATTTCAACAAGCTGCGGTTTTCAATAACAACTGAATAGTGTGAAAGACAGAAGCTTGAGTCACCTTCCAGAAACTCCGAGAATTCGAGAGAGTCTTCGGTTCTCACAACAAATGTAAAGTTCAAATGACTGGTAAGATGACAGCTGTAGAGAAGCTTCGAGAAGGTTCGAATAACGGCTGTTCTCGGGAAATCTTTGATGCTCAAAAACAACCTGATTCTCGAAACAAAATAGTTTGTTAAATGCACCTGGATTCACACAGAAAGGAAGATACAGTGGATTTCGCACGGTTCTTGAGTGATCCAACCAACCATCCATCATTCATGTTTCGATGGGTGAGTGGCCAAACTGGGCCTTCTCGGAACTTGGATCACACCCTATCAGCTAAGAATCATATAAAGATCGAAGCTTCAACAGTTAACATTTGAAGGAGCAACAATTGAACAACCAATGCAGTCAGAGTTCCTCCAACAATGATCAGAAGACAAAGAACCTCGACACATCATTCGACGCAGCAATCACTGCGGCAATCGTCGCAGCAATCAACACCTTACTTTGAGACCTAGACGGCTACCTTGATGCTTTGTAAAGGTTGTATGTGTTGCTTGCTTGCTTTGCTTTATGTCTGCTTGTAGGAATCGGGTAGAGTAATTCACATATTGATTGAGTTGCTTCATGCTTATGTACTCTTTTTTAATTCATTAAATAATCACTTTGATTAACGAAACAACTGCGTAAGGGTGTCTTTCTTTGTCTGAACTATTGTCCAGGTCCACGAATCACTGGGAAGTACCCATTTCCCTACAGGAGAAGCAGTGTTCATTTATATCATGTGTGGATTTTTGAACTGATGCAGAGCATTTGTGGCACAGTAGTGCAGGGCAGGTCTGGCTTGAGTGCCAACAAATTTTTCGCTGTTGTCGCCTCTTCTGCTTTTATCTCCACAATGCCAACTCTTTTACAAAACTCGGACATTATGCCCGAAGGTTTTTAAGTGATAGAAGCAAAAGCTCGTGATAACCTATATTTTAATTAAGCATAGCAGACAGTAATAAATTATTCAACAGATAAGGGTAAATTTGCAAGGATGCTCACCCAACACAAAGCCTAGTCCATCACCGGCATCTCCACATCATTGCTCAACAAGAGCAAGGATTGGAGAATCAGGCACAGACATTAGTACGATCGACCTGTAGCTTTCCTGATTTTCTGGTCATTGATTTTAATGGCTAAAAAATCAGGAGCTGTATGAATTGGGAATAGAGTCATTGATCAGGGGTCCTGAAAAGTTGTGGAGCACAGTCTTGCTCAATTTACCCATCTTGTGTTAGACCTTGAAGGACCTTCCCAGCAAGACAGAAATCTTGGAGACACGATGGAGAGTCTTTACTCAGAGTGGTTGAGGCAATTAGCACTGATGCATTTAAGGGGAAGCTAGATAAGTAGAGCAGAGGGATATGTTGATAGGGTTAGATGAAGTAACATGGGTGGAGGCTCATGTGGTGCATAAACCCCGGCATATATCTGTTAGGCTGAATGGCCTGTTTCTGTGCTATAAAAATTCAATGATAGTCATGGGCATTATCAGTCACTTTGGAATAATATCCTGATTTCATATTTATTCATTTCACCCTGATTCTGAAGAAGATATGTTCTCCATGAAGTAGCTAAGAGAAAGAAAGGGAAGTTCAAGACTACAGTTCAAAAAATAGATCAAACTGGTTCTTCCTGTTTTGAAAGGCAATCTTATTGAAACATATAAGATTGTGAAGGGGCTTGATCGGGTGGATGCGGTAAGGATGTTCCCAAGGATGGGTGAAACTAGAACTAGGGGGCATAATCTTAGAATAAGGGGCTGCTCTTTCAAAACTGAGATGAGGAGAAACTTCTTCACTCAGAGGGTAGTAGGTCTGTGGAATTTGCTGCCCCATGAAGCTGTGGAAGCTACATCATTAAATAAATTTAAAACAGAAATAGACAGTTTCCTAGAAGTAAAGGGAATTAGGGGTTACGGGGAGCGGGCAGGAAATTGGACATGAGTTTAGATTTGAGGTTAGGATCCGATTGGCCTACTCCTGCTCCTATTTCTTATGTTCTTATGTTCTTTTGAGCGAGCAAGATGCCTGACAGAAAAGAAAAGTTATTTTTGTAATTGAGCCTAAGGTTGTTGATCCAAAGAGGGCCACACATAAAAACTTGGCAAGGGCCATTTTGAACATATTTGTTGTGATGAGAGTAATTCTCAGTTCTCAGGTGCCTGATTTGCAAGCACTCCAATGATATCTATCTATATTCAAAAAAATATTTATCACACATGTAAATTTCTACATCTTAAAAATTAAAAATAAAAGCCAGTCATTCCCTACTGATTTCAGAAAAATTTGCCTAGTAACAGATAACACCTTCTAATTAACCTCAGAATGTGCCTAAGTGCAATTATCCTGCATGATGTCCCCATTTATACCAATAAATCTTGTGGTCTTAAAAGGAGTAGGATAGTTTATACACAGCTCTCTGAGGTTTGTGGTTTACATGGTAAAATCCTCCCTGTATTATCCCACTTACCATCAGCATTGTCACAGGAGATGTGTTAATATATGTTAAAAGGTGCATCATAAAAGGTTTTATTAGAGTTCAAGCATAAATCTAATTAATATACACACAGGGAAAGTTAAACCAGGTTTCATATTGTAAACTGTGTGTTTTTGTCAAGAGTTAACCTCTGCTGGATTCATAGTTTTGTAGATGCCTTGACATCTCTACTTGAGAAATACATTATTTAAACCTTTTTTTCAAGTACTGTGCTGTTGACTTTATCTTGGGAGAGGCTGAATGACGCTGGTGTTCCTGGTGGTCTAGAATCCATCAGGTTCACACTACAGGATAGATTTCAAAGCAGCAATGGCTCAAAGGAAACAGTTGTGTATGTACAGTTATCACAGAATGTTACAGCACAAAATAGGCCATTCAGCCCATCAAGTCTGCCCCAGCAGGTCACTCCCTGTGACCTTTCATATAACTCTCTTTCAAGCAGCAATCTAATCTATTTTTAAAATAATTTATCGAATCTGTTTGAATTATAGAATTGATTTTGCCACCTATCTGCCCATCCTATGTCCTCCTATCTATGTCCTCCAACAGTCTTTTATAATCATCGTTACAAATTGCCACACATCTTGATTTTGGTGTCATCAGCAATTTCAATATTGTTCCCTTGATAGCTGATGCCAGATTATTTATGTAAATTATTTACAGTAAATGAGAATGACACCTTTCCAGTCCAGGAAACATAGGAACAAAGGAATAGGAGTAGGCCATTCAGCCCCTCAAGCCTGTCCCACCATTCAATTAGATCATGACAGATCTGTACCTCAACTTCATCTACCCACTTTGGTTTTGTAACCCTTAGTATCCTTGCCTAACAAAAATCTATCGATCTGAGTTTTGAAATTTTCAATTGACCTAGCATCAAAAACTTTTTGGGAGCAAAGAGTTCCAAATTTCCTGCTCAAAGTTGCAGGAGATGTACAATGCATCCTTTTACCCCCAAACATTGCTTTCTGTCCTCCAATCATTCCCCTACCCATGTGACAACATTCCCTTTAATTCCATATGCAATGAACGTTGTTGTAAATATCTAAAGATCTCTGCTCTCACTCTGACCGATCTTAATCACTGTTATGCGACAAGCACAACTGCCTACTCTTTGAGTTTGGCAAGATTTTCGGAATGATCCTCCTGCCCTGATCAAATACGATTTAAGGAATTCTATGGCTGGGGAGTGGGGGGAGGTTCAGACCAGGACTGGAAGATGGTCAACAGTGAGGGAGCCAATCTCAGGTCTGGAGTGGTAGCCACGGATGAGCACGGAGAATATTTAAGTTACAAATGCAGCCTGGATGACCTATGCATGACCATATGAGCCTGTGGTACATACAAACATACCAACATATGAATTAAGAGCAGGAGTAGGCCATTTGGTCCGTGAGCCTGCTCTTCCATTTGATAAGATCATGGTTGATCTGATTGTGACCTCAACCCTACGACGCGAGGGTGGGGGTGGGAAAGAGAGAGAGCCAGACATCATCCGGGGAGAATGGAAGATCCGGCGCTGGACTGGAAGACCGGGGGTGGGGGAGGGGGAGAGGGGAAGATTGGGGGAGAGAGGGGAAGACTGGGGGGACATCGGGGGGACATCGGGAGGGGGAGATCAGGGGGACATTGGGAGAGGGGAAGTTCGGGAGGACATCAGAAGGGTCAGATTATGGAGAGATCGAGGGAACATCGGGAGGGTGAAGAGGGGGACATCGGAACGGGAGACATTGGACATCGGAGCAGGTTTCAAAGGTAGGTGCATTTAGTGTTTTTACTTAATTGCATGGTTTTTTATTTAATTTATTTAGTTTCTTTTTCCCTGATCCGGCCCTTCATGCCTGGTTTTACCAGGCGTGAATCAGAAGCGGTGGGCAAGCCATCCAGGTCAGTTGAAAATCTTTCTAATCCCTTCATCTGTCAAGGTAAAGTGCCTTAAGTATCTCAACGAGGTATATTTGGCTCTTTAACTGTCATCCCGCCGGCTTTAATTGCCGGCGGGACTTCCGTTTTCGGGTCGCCCGTGCACACACAGGGAAAATCGGAAGCCGGCGGGTTGGAGCCGGCTTCCGATCCCGAATGGGATTTGCGTGATTTTCAGAGCGCCCCCGCCCCCATGCACCCGCATTTGCCTCCGAAAATCACCCCCCTTATGTCCTCTTCACAACTTATTTTCCTTCCTACCTTTGTGTCATCAGCAAATTTAGCAACCATACATTCGATCCCTTCATCCAAGTCATTGATATAGATTGTAAATAGTTGAAGCCCAAGCACTGATCCTTGTGGCACTCCACTTGTTACATCTTGCCAACCTGAAAATGACCCATTTTTGCCTACTCCCTGTTTCCTGTTAGTTAACCAATCCTTTATCCATGCTAATATGTTACCCCCTACACCATGAGCTCTTATTTTGTGCAGTAGCCTTTGATGTGGCACCTTGTCAAAAGCCTTCTGGAAATCCAAGTACACCACATCCACAGGATCCCCTTTATCCACGTTGCTTGTTACTTCCTCAAAGAACTCTAATAAATTAGTCAAACACGATTTCCCTTTCACAAAGCCGTGTTGATTCTGCCTGATTGTATTGAGATTTTCGAAGTGTCCTGCTGTAACCTCCTTAATAATAGATTCTAGCAGTTTCCCTATGACAGATGCTAAGCTAACTGGCCTGTAGTTTCCGGCTTTCTGTCTCCCTCCTTTCTTGAATAGAGGAGTTACATTTGCTATTTTCCAATCTGATGGGACCCTTCCAGAATCTAGGGAATTTTGGAAAATTAATACCAATGCATCTACCATCTCTGCAGCCATTTCTTTTAAAACCCTAGGATGAAATCTGTCAGGACCTGGGGACTTGTGAGCTTTTAGTTCTAATAATTTTTTCAGAACCCTTTCCCTGGTGATTGTAAATGTTTTAAGTTCCTCCCTCCCTTTCACCTCTTGATTCACAATTATTTCTGGCATGTTATTTGTATCCTCTGCGGTGAAGACGGACGCAAAATATCTGTTCAATTCATCCGCCATTTCCTTGTTCTCCATTTTTAATTCCCCAAACTCACCCTCTAGAGTAACCATGCTAACTTTACTTACTCTTTCCTTTTTAAATACCTGTAGAAATTCTTACTATCTGTTTATATATTTCTAGCTAGCTTTCTCTCGTACTCTAATTTCTCCCTCCTTATTATTCTTTTCGTCATTCTTTGCTGTTTTTTATATTCTGTCCAATCTTCTGACCTGCCACTAATCTTCGCAGAATTGTATGCTTTATCTTTCAATTTGATACTATCTTTAACTTTCTTAGTTAGCCACGGATGGTACTTCCTTCCCCTGGAGTCTTTCTTTCTCACTGGAATGTACCTTTGCTGAGTGTTATGAAATATCTCATTAAATATCTGCCACTGCATCTCTACTGACCTATCCCTTAACCTAATTTCCCAGTTCACTGTAGTCAGCTCTGTCTTCATGCCCTCATAATTGCCCTGGTATAGCATATTGAGAGTGGCAATCAAAGGCCAATGCCTGCTGGGTGGCCATCTACTGATCAATGTTCAGGGCTCAGTCATCTGGGTGGCAATTGGAGTCCAGGTTGGTTCTGGAGCTTAGGTGGCAATCAGAATTGGTAGGGCTCTGCCGATTCAGTTGAAGGTTGGTACGAGAGAACTCTGATTGCAGCAGACTTACTTCAGTCGCGTACTCTGGATGGTGAGCAGGTAGAAGGGGGCTGAGTGATCAAAACATTAATGGTCCATCCCATTTCTCCAAACTCTTGATTCATTTGCAGCTTTTACATATAGATGTGGATCAATTTGACCACCAGAGAAAGGTTTAACAAAGTGTTGGTTGATGTCGGTAAAATATCTTAACTACTGGCATGTCCAAGTTTTAGTCTTTGTGGACTAGTCCATAAAATGGAGCCTCAGGAGCTGTATATAAAGTTTAAATCCATGTGCCCATATATCTCAGATTGCTGATACTAACATTTCATGGTGTTTCAATGATGCAACAATACCAAGAACAGACCTTCCCAAAACTCCAGAACAATAAATTTTAAACAGGCCAACCCAGCAAATTAATCAGCACAAATAGCGTAGAGTTACTTGGGCTTTGACAGCCAGATTCTCAGAACTCAGGAGCCATACGTGGCCCTAGGGCCTCAAGTTGGACAACCCTGTCTTGAAGGGATCTCAAAAAGTCTCACAAATTGGAAATAATTGATTCTAAGAGCTAATTTCATTTTTACAATTTTTCTACATTTTCCAAACAGAACAACGTGAGAGAGTGTATTTGCAGAGATCACACTGCACCTTCCTGTACATCTAGTATCTTGTCCACTTTACAGTAAAAGTAATTCCTGGATATTTATAGGATGTTGCCTGCTTTACAGAGAATTGCAAATTCCTAGATTTATATTCAAACAGAGTAGTATTGTACTTTATAGAAAGAAAAAAAGAGCTTGCATTTATATAGTGCCATTCATGACCTCAGGATGTCTCAAGGCACTTTACAGCCAATGAAATACTTTTGAAATGTAGTTACTGTTGTAAGGTAAGAAACATGGGAAATGTCGGGCTCGCAATGAGATAACAGCCCGGCAATCTGTTTTGAGTGATGTCGGTTGAGGGATAAATATTGGCCAGGACACCAAAAGAACTCCCCTGCCCTTCTTCAAATAGTACCATGGGATATTTTACGTCCACCTAATAGGGCTGATTATTTGCTCAAGTCTCTGGAGTGGGACTTGACCCCGTGACCTTCTGACTCAGAGGCACATGCACTACCACTGAGCTAAGGCTGACACCTAACCCATAATAATATACTTTGTTGCATTTTAACATCAAATCATACAGCTGAAAACAAATAAAAAATGAAACAATATGCACAGGAGACCGACTGAAGTAACTATTAGACACTCTTAGATTTTATAAAATTGAAACTTTAAGCATCAATGGAACCTGGGCTGTTACACTCTATTTGTCTTGAAGGTAGACCTCAAGTCTCTCCCACCGTCCCCTCTCCCTCCCCTCCCCCAAAACAATCTCAGTTAATAAGAACATACGAACATAAGAAATAGGAGCAGGAGTAGGCCATACGGCCCCTCAAGCCTGCTCCGCATGGCTGATCTTCGACCTCAACTCCACTTTCCTGCCCAATCTCCATATCCCTTGATTGCCCAAGAGTCCAAAAATCTATCTCTCTCAGCCTTGAATATACTCAATGACTCAGCATCCACAGCCCTTTGGGGTAGAGAATTCCAAAGATTCACAAACCTCTGAGTGAAGAAATTCCTCCTCATCTAAGTCCTTAATGGCTGAACAGTTATCCTGAGACTATGCCCCTGAGTTCTAGACTCTCCAGCCAGAGGAAACAACCTCTCACATCTACCCTGTCAAGCCCCCTCAGAATCTTATATGTTTCAATGAGATCACCTCTCATTCTTCTAAACTCCAGAGTCTTGACCCATTCTACTCAATCTCTCATCATAGGACAACCCTCTCATCCCAGGAATCAATCTAGTGAACCTTCATTGCACCGCCTCTAAGGCAAGTATGTCCTTCTTTAGGTAAGGAGACCAAAACTGTGCACAGTACTCCAGGTGTGGTCTCACCAAAGCCCTGTACAATTGTAGTAAGACTTCCTTACTCTTGTACTCCAACCCCCTTGCAATAAAGGCCAACGTACCATTTGCCTTCATAATTGCGTGCTGTACCTGGATGCTAACTTTCTATGTATCTCGTACAAGGACACCCAAATCTTTCTGAACACTGACATTTAATAGTTTTTCACCCTTTAAAAAATATTCTGTTTTTCTATTCTTCCTACCAAAGTGAATAACCTCACATTAAACTCCATTTGCCACCTTCTTGTCCGCTCACTTAACCTGTCTATATCCCTTTGCAGACTCTTTGTGTCCTCCTCACTGCTTACTTTCCCACCTAGCTTTGTATCATCAGAAAACTTGGATACATTACACTCGGTCCCTTCATCTAAGTTATTAATATAGATTGTAAATAGCTGAGGCCCAAGCATTGATTCTTGTGGCAACCCACTAGTTATAGCCAGCCAACCTGAAAATGACATCTTTATCGTTACTCTCTGTTTTCTGTCCATTAACCAATCCTCCATCCATGCTAATATATTACCTCCAACCCGATGAGCCGTTACCTTGCGTATCTTTTATGTGGCACCTCATCGAGTGCCTTTTGGAAATCCAAATATACTGCATCCACTGATTCCCCTTTATCTATCCATCTAGTTACATCCTCAGAAAACTATAATAAATTTGTTAAACATGATTTCCCTTTCATAAAACCATGTTGATTCTGCCTAATCATATAATGATTTTCTAAGTGTCCTGTTACCACTTCCTTAATAATGGATTCCAGCATTTTCCCGACGACTGATGTCAGACTAACTGGCCTGCAGTTCCCAGTTTTTTTTTCTCTCTCCTTTCTTGAATAGCTGTGTTACATTTGCTACCTTCCAGTCTAGGACCGTTCTAGAACCTAGGGAATTTTGAAAGATCACAACCAATGCATCCACTATCTCTGCAGCCACCTCTTTTAGAACCCTAGGATGTAGGCAATTGGGTTCAGGGGATTTGTTGGCTTTTCGTCCCATTAGTTTTTTCTCGTACTTTTTCTCTACTGAAATTAATTACTTTAAGTCCCTCACTCAGCCCATTTTCCCTTCTCTGTTCTTGAAGATATGAACTTGCCCACTACCTTGCCCAAGAAGCTATTGTTCATTTGCAAGACTGGTGCAAAAGGCACTGAGATCAGTTATGGCAGCCCAACTCCTGCCTGACATCATCCGGCTTACATCAGCCTGGGACTTTCTGTTCTGTCTGTCTCAATGCCAAACACACATTCACGAAAAGCTGAGAAATACTTACAATATTTCACCATGTCACAGTGTCAGAATTTCGCAAAGCTTCTCACGCAACAAATTACATTTCTGAGTACAGTGCCTGTTGTTATGTAGGCAAATTCAGTAGCCATTCTGTGCCAGCAATGTTCCACAAACAGCAATAAGATGAATATCCAATTAACAGCACAAATTTCACTGATGTTTAAATACATATAGGACATCCCATTACAGTTAAACAACATATTTGTCAGGATGTTAGAAATGTTTGATAGAAGCCTTGATATTTTTGCTTGAACCCAAGTTGAAGACTTGAGTTCATTATAACTGTTCATAACTTGACCACGTTTTGGTGTAACTTCTTAAAGGGAGATTATCTTCATGAAAATGTGTTTTGTAAATAAACAGAAAAATTTCCAACATCCTCCCAATGGGATCGTGTAAGTCATATTGAAAAACATTATAATGATGAAAATGGAATATGTCTCCTCTGTTTCCTGAAACAAAAGTAGGTCAGTAAGCACTTTTGAACAAGAAGGTGCCCCTTTAAAGGATATTAAGAGAGGAAAGTGTTTCACCAAACATATTGCGTTGCTTCAAACATGCTTTTTTAATACTAATTCTTGGGATGTGGACATCACTGGAAAGGCCGGCATTTATTGTCCATTCCTAGTTGCCCTGAGAAGATGGTGGTGGGCCACCTTCTGTTTGACACAACTGAGCGGCTGGTTAGGCCACTTCAAAGGGCAATTAAGAGTCAACCATGTTGGTGTGGGGCTGAAGTCACATATAAGTCAGATTGGGTAAGGACAGCAGGTTTCCTTCCCTAAAGAACATCAGTGAACCATTTGGGGTTTTATGACAATCCAGCAGCTTCATGGTCACTTTTTACTGATATCAGTTTTTTATTTCCAGATTTTCTTTTTAAAACTGAATTCAAATTCTCAAGCTGCCATGGCAGGATTTGAACTCACATTCTCTGCATTATTAGCCCAGGCTTCGGGATTACTAGTCCAGTAACAGAACCACTACACCACCGTACTCTTGTGCCACATTTAGTGAAGCCATGGAATAAAAAGAAAGAACTTGCATTTATATAGCACCTTTCACGATCTCAGGATATCCCAAAGCACTTTACAACCAGTGAAGTAATTTCTAGAAGTGTAGTCACTGTTGTAATGTAGGAAACGCTGCAGCCAATTTGCGCACAGCAAGGTCCCACAAACAGCAACGAGATAATAACCAGATAATCTGTATTCTGGTGATGATGGTTGAGGGATAAATATTGGCCAGGACACCAGGGAGAACTTTCTGCTCTTCTTCGAATGGTGTCATGGGATCTTTTACATCTACCCGAGGGAGCAGATAGGGCCTCAGTTTAACATCTCATCTGAAAGGCAGCACCTCTGACAGTGCTACCTGTAAGTATGCTGCCACTGAGCTGAGGCGCATGAATATTTTTATTGCTGTCAAAAAAGTGCCTAAAAGAACCTTGCCTGAATCTAGAGCTATCTGTTGTAGGACAACAACAGTAATTGTGAGGTCACAGTCAAGCTAACCATGGGTATCTCAAAGCCTTCCTTTTAATGCTCAACTAATAAATCTAAATGACATTTGTAAATAGAATGAATGTTGCAAAGGATTCTCCCTGAAGCAGTTCAAAGATTGTGAAAGATCTGCTCTGAGCCTGTTTTCCTGCCTGTACACCAATTTCCACTTTTATAGAACTTCCACTTTTTTGAGTTCCGTTTCTTGAGACATTTAAGTGTAGAAAACTCAGAAAAAAAATGCCAGATTGTTCTGGTGTCATGCTGTGGAATACTCACAATGAAAATTCTCAGTAAAAACGCTAAATGAAACCAAGCTGATGAAAAGATAACAAGCTGCAAAGTGTGATGAAAGCTTTATGGTTAGATGGCTATAGATACCCGAGAAAGAATATAACCTGGTTTAATTTAGGAAAGCAGCATTTTTAAAAAGAAGGGCCTTGTTTGGAAGCCATTTTTTTAACATATTTAAATACCAGGCATGCAAATCAGGGCATTTCAAAGTCAATCAGGCCACACCAAATTCATGTTGATGTAGATTCAATGGTCAAGACTTGCTCCTTTTGTTGAAAACTTTATTTTGGTATTCCACTAATTGCTACCATTTATGCCCAGTCCATGTTAATAATAAATCAAGATAAAATGAATTGTGTATCAGAAGCAGTCTGTCCTGAGAGAGAGCTATCTTCTTGCTGCCAGGTATTATCACGATGTGTTGCTGATCTGAGTTTTAAAATATTTTTTAAAATTTAAAATCCTTACGTACATTTTATGGAGTGGCTGTTACATTCAGGAGAATATGATGAGGTTGTTGGTACAGTTGAGAATAAGCTGGAATAATTCAGGTCCAGCTGTGTCAGGGAGATTTTCAGGGTCCTGCCTGCACAATGAGTCTCAGAGGACCAAGTCATTGCCCTATGTGGGGCTTTCATGGCCCAACCAAATGGAAGAGAATCCTCGACAGCTTGTCACCGCGTTTCCTGTTGACCCACTCTTGTCCTGTGGAGCTGTCTTGGAAGGCCTGGATAGAGTATGTTAAGGGGCCTGGATGTATGCCAGTTGGAATGGATAATGTTATAATGTCAGCAACCAGGTGTCACTGAAGATGGTCCTTGCAATAATGTGGTGAGCTCTGCTCTATCCCTGTAGTCTCTTGTTCTTCTCTACCCTCTCCCCTCACTCCCTTTGAAGAGGTGGTAACTCATCCGTGCCTTCAGCTGCCTAGGCCCTAAGTTCTAGAATTCCCTCCCTAAACCTCTCCACCTCTCTCTCGTCCTTTAAGACACTCCTTAAAACCTACCGCTTTGACCAAGCTTTTGGCTTAGTGTCAATTTTTTTTGTCTGATCACACTCTTATGAAGCGCCATGGGATGCTTTGCTACATTATAGGTGCTATATAAATGTAAGTTGTTGATGTTATCCACCTCAGAAAAGTAAAAGGCGGAGGCAAGCCAACAGGGATTGAAATCCAAGGCCCTGTGGTCTCCTCAATTCAAAGTTCAAGCAGTGTAGCTGTAAGATATAGCATAGAATGGCTAAGTATCCCAGCATGCCTGGGAGTCCTTGATTAGATCTGGCAAGCTATCAATCTCCCACAGTAACCGTACTGATGGGCTGCAAATAACAAAACAAGGGTGGGGGAGTCCCTGATGAGGTATGGCAGTTATCGTAGCCCTTGATTCAATCTAGCGGCTATCGATCTCCCACAATAGCAAGACTAAAAAGAATACGAACAAAATAAGGCAAGGTATAAAACAATACTAGAAGTTCCAAATATTGAGCAAAGAAGGAAGATTCCTGAGGTCAACGCTTCTCCCAACAGGATCGGGTAATATCATTTCTGTTGTATTAATCGCTTTAACTTGTTGAAATTACTGGGCCCTTCTTGAGCTTAAGAATCATGCTTTGCTGGTGAGTCAGCTTATTAAACCTGTGACTGCTATGTGTTCTTTTAAATCTGTTGCTAATAACATATACTTGCTGCACACCAAATTGGTTTTGTCTCCTTTCAGAATCTCTTACAAAGCTACCTGGCAGCACCTGGATTTAAAATAATAAGGCTAGGTACAATGCATTAGGGGAACTAATAAGAGGGGGGAGGGTTCAGGTAAGGGTAAATTTATAAATCTAAAGAGAAAGTCAAGGCTGCAGAGCAGATTAGCGATTTGGGTAAAAATAAGCAGAGTGTGTCAGGAAGGGACAGAGAGTTTAACAAAGGTAACAGGGCATTAGTGACTAAGGTCACATCAGGGGAAAAAAGCGAAAAGTTAAAATTAAAGGCGCCGTATCTGAATGCATGAAGCATTCGTAACAAGATAGATGAATTAATGGCACAAATAAAGATAAATGGGTTTGATGAAGTAGCCATTACTGAGACATGGTTGCAGGGTGACCAAGGTTGGGAACTAAATACTCCAGGGTACTTGACTTTTAGAAAAGATAGGCAAAATGGACAAGGAGGAAACATAATCCTGACCTCCCTGTAACTTCTGCTTCAACCCCAGCAAATATGAATACCCTTGAGGAATAAAAACTCCATAGGAAATGTGATCCATCCGTGGCTAACTAGAGATGTTAAGGATAGCATTAGATTAAAAGAAGAGGCTCACAATGTTGCCAAAAAGAATAGTAAGCCTGAGGATTGGGAGGGTTTTAGAAATCAGCAAAGGAAAACCAAGAAATTGATAAAGAAGGAGAAAATTGAATATGAGAGTAAACTAACAAGAAATATAAAAACAGATTGTACGAGCTTCTACAAGTATATAAAAAGGAAGACATTAGCGAAAGTAAACATGGGTCCCATAAAAGCAGAGATGGGAGAAATTATAATGGGGAATAAGGAAATAGCAGGGACGTTAAACAAATATTTTATATCTGTCTTCACAGTAGAAGACACAAAAAACATACCGGAAATAATGGGGAACCAAGAGTCTAATGAGAGGGTGGAACTTAAAGTAATTAAGATTGGTAAAGAAAAAGTTTTAGAAAAATCAATGGGACCAAAAGCCAACAATTACCCTGGACCTGATAGCCGACATCCGAGGGCTCTAAAAGAGGTGGCTGCAGAGATAGTGAATGTATTGGTTTTGATCTTCCAGAATTCCCTAGATTCTAGAACGATCTCGTGGATTGGAAGGTAGCAAATGTAACCCCGCTATTCAAGAAAGGAGGGAAAGAGAAAACAGGGAATTATAGGCCAGTTAGCCTGAAATCAGTAGTAGGGAAAATGCTAGAATCTATTATTAAGGACATAGTAACAGGACACTTAGAAAATCATAGTATGATTAGGCAGAGTCAACACGGTTTTATGAAAGGGAAATCATGTTTGACAAACCTATTAGAGTTTTTTGAGTGAGTAACTAGCAGGGTAGATAAGTGGGAACCAGTGGATGTAGTATACTTGGATTTTGAAAAGGCATTCACTGAGGTGCCACACAAGAGGTGAAGTGAGAGTAACTGCCCTTGACATCAAGGCAGCATTTGACCATGTGTGACACCAAGGAGCCCTAGTAAAATTGAAATCAATGGGAATCATGGGGAAAACTCTCCAATGGCTGGAGTCATACCTAGCACAAAGGAAGATGGCAGTGGTTGTTGGAGGCCAATCATCTCAGCCGCAGGACATTGCTGCTGGAGTTTCTCAGGGCAGTGTCCTAGGCCCAACCATCTTCAGCTGCTTCATCAATGACCTTCCCTCCATCATAAGGTCAGAAATGGGGATGTTCGCTGACAATTGCATAGTGTTCAGTTCCATTCGCAACCCCTCAGATAATGAAGCAGTCCGAGCCTGCATGCAGCAAGACCTGAACAACATCTAGGCTTGGGCTGATAAGTGGCAAGTAACATTCATGCCAGACAAGTGCCAGGCAATGACCATCACCAACAAGAGAGAATCTAACCACCTCCCCTTGACATTCAACGGCATTACCATCGCCGAATCCCCCACCATCAACATCCTGGGGGTCACCATTGACCAGAAGCTTAACTGGACCAGCCACATAAATACTGTGGCTACAAGAGCAGGTCAGAGGCTGGGTACTCTGTGGCGAGTGACTCACCTCCTGACTCCCCAAAGCCTTTCCATCGTCTACAAGGCACAAGTCAGGAGTGTGATGGAATACTCTCCACTTGCCTGGATGAGTGCAGCTGCAACAACTCTCAAGAAGCTCGACACCATCCAGGACAAAGCAGCCCGCTTGATTGGCACCCCATCCACCATCCTAAACATTCACTCCCGCCACCACCTGTGCACAGTGGCTGCAGTGTGTACCATCCACAGGATGCACTGCAGCAACTCGCCAAGGCTTCTTTGACAGCACCTCCCAAACCCATGAGTTCTACCACCTAGAAGGACAAGGGCAGCAGGCACATGGGAACAACACCACCTGCACGTTCCCCTCCAAGTCACACACCTTCCTGACTTGGAAATATATCGCCGTTCCTTTATTGCCGCTGGGTCAAAATCCCGGAACTCCCTACCTAACAGCACTGTGGGAGAACCTTCACCACACAGACTGCAGCGGTTCAAGAAGGCAGCTCACCACCACCTTCTCAAGGGCAATGAGGGATGGGAAATAAATGCCGGCCTCGCCAGCGACGCCCACATCCCATGAACGAATATAAAAAACAAGAGTTGTTACACAAGATTAGGGCTCATGGGATTGGTGGTAATATATTAGCATGGATTGAGGATTGGTTAACGGACAGGAAACAGAGTAGGAATAAACGGGTCATTTTCGAGTTGGCAGGTTGTAACTAGTGGGGTGCTGCAGGGATCGGTGCTTGGGCCTCAGCTATTTAGAATCTATATTAATGACTGAGATGAAGGGTCCGAGTGTAATATATCCAAGTTTGCTGATGATACAAAGCTAGGTGGAAATGTAACCTGTGGGGAGGATGCAAAGAGTTTGCAAAGGGATGTAGACAGGTTAAGTGAGTGGGCAAGAAGGTGGCAGATGGAGTATAATGTGGGGAAATGTGAGGTTATTCACTTTGGTCGGAAAAATAGAATTTTTTTTAAATGGTGAGAAACTATTAAATGTTGGTGTTCAGAGAGATTTGGGTGTCTTTGTACATGAAACCCAGAAAGTTCACATGCAGGTACAGCAAGCAATTAGGAAGGCAAATGGTATGTTGGCCTTTATTGCAAGGGGGTTAGATTATAAGAGTAAGGAAGTCTTGCTGAATTGTACAGCACTTTGATGAGACCACACCTGGAGTACTGTGTGTAGTTTTGGTCTCCTTACCTAAGGAAGGATATACTTTCTTGGAGGCAGTGCAACGAAGCTTCACCAGATTGATTCCTAGGATGAGAGGGTTGTCCTATGAGGAAAGATTGAGTAGAATGGGCCTATACTCTATGGAGTTTAAAAGAATGAGGGGTGATCTCAATGAAACATATAAAATTCTAAGAGGGCTTGACAGGATAGATGCTCAGAGAATGTTTCCCCTGGCTAGAGAGTCTAGAACTAAGGGACATAGTCTTGGGATAAGGGGTCAGAGGAATTTCTTCACTCAGAGCTTCGTAAATCTTTGGAATTCTCTACTCCAGAGTACTGTGGATGCTCAGTCCTTGAGTATATTCAAGACTGAGATCGATGGATTTTTGGTGTCTAAGGGAATCAAGGGATATGGGGAATCGGGCAGGAAAGTGGAGTTGAGGCCGAAGATCAGCCATGACCTTATTGAATGGCGGAGCAGGCTCGAGCGGTCGTATGGCCTACTCCTGCTCCTATTTCTTATGTTCTTATGTTTAACAGAATTTAGTTTCATTATCCTTGCATTTAGTCGTTTGCAGAATTTTAGCAGAAAATGATTGGCCATTTGGAGAAAGTTACATTTTTGCTGGTCAGCAAATGCTTCCAAAGCATCTATTATGAAATCTAATCAAGTTACGCATTATAGGTGTCAAATCTTCTGTTACAGCTAAAATGTGCAGGAGACAGTTCACTGGCTTACTGTGTATTATGTTGGCATTAAGTGTAGTAATTCTGCAGGATATTCATCAACTTAATTGTTTGGACAGGGAATGAAAAATTACAAAAAGCTTTTTGGCCATCCCTCCTTTTTGTCAGTCAAACTAAATCATGAGCTTTAGCAAAGGAAACGAAAGTAGGTTTCAGCACCCTTAGGGGTTTATCACCATCTGCTCTCCTGCTCTGTAGTGGCCAACATCAAAAGGCCTGTTTATAGGCCTAGTCTAGGGGCAAAGATTAGCTCATTTTCTTGTTTGTTGTTTACATTTGTAAGTGGTTCAACTTGATGACGGCAACATGGGGGTCTGAAATGGGGGGGGGTCCTGAAATGGGGGGTCTGAAATGGGGGGGTCTCTGAAATGGGGGAGGGAGTTCATCGGTCTCCCCTCTTCCCCATCCTCGGTTTCCCCTCTTCCCCACCCTCAGTTTCCCCACCCTCCCCATCCTTGGTTTCCCCACTTCCCCACCCTCGATTTCTCCTCTTCGCCTGCTCACGGGTGGCCTCCTGGTTCTTGGCACGAAACCACAAACAAAATACTCAATGACGGGGACCCAACCTTTATAAGGTAAAGTCATGTGATCAAATGTCATGTGATCAGATGTCACATGATCAGACATCACATGGTCAGATATCATCTAGTCAGAATGTTACGTCATTAAACCTCCAGGAATGCCTCCAACCAGAGTTGGCAACCTTAGGGCAGACCCGCCACCAATCACCCTTTCCCTTTCACCAATATTAGCTTAGCACAGGGGAACTCACATATACTGGAGCCTGTAATAGTGATTGATTTGGCCAGTAACTCAAATGGTCACTATAGCCAACTGATCAGTATATCAGAAGGTAACAATCCCCAGTGTGTTCTCCTAATCCCATGATCCATGATGCTCAGCTTCTTCCCCACCCCTCGATGTGCTGCTTAGGTCGTCAGTGCTATAAGAAGGTCATTAGTGCTTTTATTTTTTTCCACTTATTGCTCTTGACCCAAAATTGACATTCTGGGGATTATTTTGACTAGGTGCAAATAGGAAAGGTACATTGGAATTTTGCTTAGATTGGGCATGTGTCTGTCCACTCCTTATCATATTGATGTATTAGCTAAGTGGCACCTTGAGGTCAAGGTACATTCATAGTTCCTTAATTACAAAAGTAACATTCTGTTCAATCCATAATCTTGGAGCTCAGTTTCTCTGAGCACATATGTAAAACTGAATACAAAAAATTGTGCCCAACTTTCACCCAGAGTCTCATGTTTTGTCTATTCTGCATATCCATAAATCAGGGTAAAAAAATTGCATGGCAGAGCAATCCCCTCAGTCATCTGATCTGCTCCCCTCCTCCATATATCCAGAGCTGTGGCCCAAGCATCATAGCAACTGCACAAAAAAGAATGGGAGAATTTCATCACAGGAAAAAGATCATGTTTACACTCACTCCACGAGCAAACCTTCCACCTGGGGGAATAAGAAAGCCCCATATGGGTTTCGGGAAAGTACAAGTTGCCAATACTGTGGCAATTATGCAAGTTTTGTTTTTAATTGAACAGTTTGAGGGAGCTGAAGAAAAGGGTGACAAACTCATTTTTTTAGCATCAATGATGAGCTGTTTCATGGCCTTAGCATCAACTGGGCTTAACTTTGCAAGCTTTTATCTCTATATTGTTACCTAAAAAGGCTTACATTTATGCAGTGCCTTAGCATGTATCTAAGCAATGTTTCAAAGTACATCACTCAAATTACTTCGCAATGCAGTCACTCTTATGTAGGCCAATTCACTGACCAACTGCACAGAGCACAATTCCAAAAACAGCAATGGGATGAGTGGCCAGTTGATCTTTTTGTTGGTGTTGGCTGAGGGAGGAAGTATTAGCTGAGGGAGGAAGTGTTGGCCGAGGGAGCAAATGTTGGCCAGGACACCAGGAGAATTGCCTGCTCTTCTTTGAATCGTGCCATCAGAGCTTTAATGTCCACATGAAGAGGCAAAGCCTTGGTTTAATGTTTCATCCAAAGGAGGGCATCTCTGGCGATGCAGCACTCCCTCACTGTAGTGCCACCTTAAGTTATATACTTATAATAAGTCCTGGTGTGAAACTTGAAACCAAAATTTCAGACTCAGCTGAGAGTGTTACCAACTGAGCCAAGCTGACACTTCAGTTTAACAACAAAACACAACAACAGCTTGATTTTTCTATAGTACCTTTAATGTAGAAAAATATTCCAGGGTGCTTCACAGAGGCAAAATAATTTTTTTAAATGTATTTTCAATCAGGAAAACATTCAAGACAACAATTTTGACTTTGGGCGATAGTCTTGACTTCACAGGAAATGAAGATGATGTGAGTTGTAAAACCAGGTGACTGATCCGATATCGCCCATTTCACACCACTGCCCAAAGTCAAAACTACCCTTCAAGTGTCTGTGTTAGTTCAATACCTTGTTATACATTTTTTCTAATAATTAAAGATCTAATTAATCTTACAGACCTTATTAAAGTACAAATCTATTATTAAGCAGTGGCATAAAGTAACTCTTATTAATTAAACGCATCGCCTGCCTTTTGGGAAAGATATGCAGTGGAAGAACTGTCCTTCCAGATCCAGTGTTTGATATCAAACAGCATTAGATTTGGCCAACAAAGAAAGAAAAAAAGGATAAACAAAATGATTTTCTTCAAAGGCGGGAACCAAAAAAAAATTGCTCAACTCTTATTTGTTTTCTTTTCCTTTACAAGTTTAAATAACAAGCCGTAGATATAGAGAAACCCTGATAAGATTAATCTTTATGTTGCCAACCCAAACTAATTGTTCTTGTAAGTCTTGGTGCTGATAAAGAGAATAGGAAGGGTGACTGAGAGCTTGGTTGAAGAGATGTTTTTAAAGGAGGAGAGAGGGGAAAGGAGAGGAGAGGCAGAGGAGTTTAGGAAGAGAGTTCTGGGGAGTGGTTCTGAAGCGGCTGAAGGTTCTGGCGCCAATAGTATGGCAAAGGGAGGTGGCCAGAGTCAGAAGGCTAAAGAGTACTGGAGGAGGCTGTAAGCAACATCCAAAATTTATTGTTGTAATGAGAGCTGCTGCAGAAGGTAGTGGGCCATTGAAGAGGTTAAAGCCGCACAACATAACAATCTCATAATCATAGATGACTGGTGATGTTAGCAGATGAAGGTTTAATGCAGTCATATAACAGTCCTTTCTCCACTCGCAGATGGGTGAATCTCATATGAACACTTTCAGTGTTGGTCTACTGATATCACCAATACTAATTCCTAGGTTAATGAGGCTTCTCAGATGCCTCATTACTTGCAGCAATAAGATAGGACAGCAGGCCATTGAAACGGTGTGGTAAGATGTGGGTCTGTCCCTGAGGTTGCACACACAGTGAGCACCAAACCTCAGCTGCACTGAGTGTGGTACAGGGAGGGATGATCACCAAGTGAGTCACCCACAACCACTTACAAGCATCGCTGCCACATTAATTCTCCTGTTGGAGCAAGGCTGGCAAAATTTGCATAGTATTGAAATGTTTACCTTCAAATATCTCCTACCATTTTCTAGTAGTGATGGTAAGCTAAACTCACTGAAAGAACTCACTCACTCACTGTTGGAGGTGCCGTCTTTCAGATGAGACATTAAACCAAGGCCCTGTCTACCCCCTCAGGTATATGTAAAAGATCCCATGGCACTATTTCGAAGACAAGCCGGGGAGTTCTCCCCAGACCAATATTTATCCCTCAATCAATACCTAAAAATAGATTGGCTGGTCATTATCGTACAGCTGTTTGTCGGACCTTGCTGTGTGAAAATTGGCTACCACGTTTCTTACATTACAACAGTGACTACACTTCAAAAGTATTTCATTGGCTGTAAAGCACTTTGGGATATCCTGAGGCTGTGAAAGGTATGATATAAATGCAAGTCTTTCTTTCTTTCTTTGTCCTTCACTATTTTCAATCTGTTTCCCCACTCCCTTGTTCTACTCTTATAATTTAACTTATGAGAAGTAAACTTAAGGATAGCCCACTAAACAGCAGTCAACAAGGATTCAGAAGAGAAGGATCTTACCTGACCAACTTCCTCAACTTCTGTGAGATACCAAAACTTTCAAAAAGCAATTGGCAGTTATCAGAAAACCATTGAAGTTTACAGCACAGAAACAGGTCATTTGGTCCATTGTATCTTTTATAGCTCTTTGCTAGAACAATCCAAAACCAATCACACTGCACTAATCTTTTCCCATTTCCCTGTACCTTCCTCTGCTTCAAATATTTATCCAATTTTCACCTAAAAGATGCAATGGTCTCTGCCCCAACCACTGCCTGTGGCATTCTCTGCTTCAAAAATCTTCGGCATAAGGAAATTTCTCAAGACCTCTCTCCATACTCAATACATGAAAATTTTTAATTGATGATCCCTCGTCACTAACTCCCCATCCAGTGGTAATAGTCTTTCCCTATTCACTCTGTCAAACCCTTTCATAATTTCATAAAAACCTCTGTTTAATTTCCTCTTAGCCTTCTCTGCTCTAGTGGAAATAATCCCAATATCTCAAATTTCTCCTCATAATTATAGTCTTGCATCCCTGGTATCATCCTATGAATCTATCCTGTATACATTCTAAGGCTTTAATGTTCTTTCCATAATGGAGTACCCAAAAGTGCACGCACTATTCTAAATGGATTAAACAATATTTCGTACAAATTTATCAATACCTCTTTACTCTTCACTATCTATGCCTCTATTTATAAAACCCAGAATTTTTTAGAAACCTCGGTGCAAATTAGTCAAGTCTGCAGATGATACCAAACTAGATGGGGCAGTGTAATTGGAGGAGGCTGGCCAGAAATTACAGAATGAACTACACAAAATATATGTGGGCAGAGCCGCAGCTGATGAAATTTAATGCAGACAAGTGTGAAATACCGCACATAGGAAGGGAAAAATAGGCAACACACATATCCCCCAAAAAATAGCTAAGGATGAAGATGAAAGAAACCTAGGAATCTTAATCTTAGTAGACTCGATTCTCAACACATCCAACCAATGCAGAGAAGCAATCAACAAAGCTACTAGGAAGTTGATCTATGTAGCCAAAATAGTAAAATGCAAGTCAAAGGAAGTTGCGATAAAACTTTGTAGTGCTCTGATCAGGCCGTGCTTTGAATACCACGTCCAGTTCTGATCACTGACTCGCAAGGGAAACAATGCAGCGAAGAGCCACAAGGTTGATCCCTAATGTCAGATATCTGAGTTATGAGAAAGACTGGAGAAACTTGAGCTTTTCAGCTGAGAAAGGAGACATCTGAGAAATGATCTTATGGCGGACTATCAGATGGTAAACAGTATGGAAAAGGTAAATCCAGAGCATTACCTTAAATTAAATTGTGAAGATAGGCAAAGAGGACACAGATTCAAACTAGTAAAAGTCAAAATTAGGTCTGATATCAGGAAGTGCTTTTTCACAAAAGGAGTGATAAATACAATTTTACAATTCTCATCCTTGTGTTCATGGTTTCACCCCTCTCTATCTCTGCAACATCCTCCAGCCTTACTACCCTCCGAGATCTCTGTGCTCCTCCAATTATGGCCTTTTCATCACTCCGCTATTGGCAGCCGTGCCTTCAGCAGCCTAGGTCCTAAACTCTGGAATTCCCTCCATAAATCTCTCCCCCTCTCTCTTCTCCTTTAAGTCGCTCCTTAAAATCTACCTCCTTGACCAAGTTATTGGTCACCTGTCCTAATATCTCTTTATGTAGCTCGGTGTCAAATTTTTTCTGATAACGCTCCTGTGAAGCACCTTGGGATGTTTTTACTATGTTAAAGGCGCTATAGCATGCAAGTTGTTGTTGTTGCTGTTCAATAGAAACCAGATAGAGTAGTTGAGACAAAAACCCTGGAATCATTTAAGAGATAATTGGATGTGTAAGAATATGGTTTGAAACAAGCAAAGACAATAATACAGGCTCGCATAGTGCCCAGCATTTTAGCAAGAGGGCAGATGTTAAGGGGGGAAAAGTTCAGCATCTCTGTCAGATAGATAACTTACAGAAACCCAAGGGGTCATTGAAAGAATGCTGGGGTATTAGAATGGTGAAAACAACCAAAAGTCAGGAAACAGTTCATACCCAATAGTTGCCAAGAAACTAAATTCTAAAACCTGATAACAATGAAAGGCCATGTAAACAGTAGATACTATGGGGCCTTGCAAGGTCATTCTTTGTTTCACAAAGTCAGCTCAGTGGGAAGTTTTACAATCAGGAGATAAGGACAGAGATGTTTACATGCAGAACAATACAGCCGAGTAGTATAAAGACAGGGCATGCTCCCGCCCAAAAGTTAAAGCTCTCGAGACGGGATGGCTGGATGTCCATTGCAGGCAACCTATAGAGGTTGGATTTGATCATTCTGAATTCATGGGAAAAACAGATCCTTGTCAAAGGTTTAAACTAATTTGGCAGGGGGATGGGCACCAGGATGTAGCATTAGAAAGGAGAAACAAGCTGCACAAAGAATTGAGAGAAGCAGATAGTACTAGAGTAAGAAATAATACAGTATTAGGTGGGATCAGAATAAGAGAGAATACGAGAAAGTCCAAGCAAGGTTTAGAGTGCATGTGTGCAAACGCAATAAGCGTGGCAAATAAGGTTGGTGAGCTGCAGGCGCCAATAGCCACAGTGGGCTATGGTAGCACGGGTACGGTAGCATAGTGGTTATGTTACTGAACTAGTAATTCAGAGGTCTGGACTAATAATCCGGAGTCATAAGTTCAAATCCTGCCACGGCAGCGGGAGAATTTAAATTCAATTAATTAAATAAAATCTGCAATTAAAAAACTAGAGTCAGTAATGGTGGCCATGAAACTACCGGATTGTCGTAAAAACCCATCTGGTTCACTAATGCCCTTGGGGAAGGAAACCTGCCGTCCTTACCCGGTCTGGCCTATATGTGACTCCAGACCCACAGCAATGCGGTTGATTCTTAATCGTCCTCTGAAATGGCCTAGCAAGCCATCCAGTTGTACAATTTTGCTACGAAAAGTCATAATAAGAATAAAACCGGACGGACCACTAGACTTCAAGAGGACATAGACAGGCTGGTGGAATGGGTGGACACATGGCAGATGAAATTTAACGCGGAGAAGTACAAAGTGATACATTTTGTCAGCAAGAACGAGGAGAGGCAATATAAACTAAATGATACAATTCTAAAGGGGGTGCAGGAACAGAGACCCGTGGGTATATGTGCACAAATCTTTGAAGATGGCAGGGCAGGTTGAGAAAGCGGTTAAAAAAGCATACGGGATCCTGGGCTTTATAAATAGAGGCATTGAGTACAAAAGCAAGGAGATTATGTTGAACCTTTATAAAACACTGGTTTGGCCACAGCTGGAGTATTGTGTCCAATTCTGGGCACCGCACTTTACGAAGGATGTGAAAGCCTTAGAGAGGGTGCAGAAAAGATTTACTGGAATGGTTCCAGGGATGAGAGACTTCAGTTACGTGGACAGACTGGAGAAGCTGGGGTTGTTCTCCTTAGAGCAGAGAAGGTTGAGACGAGAATTGATAGAAGTGTTCAAAATCATGAAGGATTTAGATAAAATAAGTAAAGGGAAACTGTACCCATTGGTGGGAGGGTCGAGAACCAGAGGACACAGATTTAAGGTGATTGGCAAAAGAACCAAGAGCGACATGAGGAAAACCTTTTTTGCGCAGCGAGTAATTATGATCTGGAATGCGCTGTCTGAAAGCGTGGTGGAAGCAAATGGCTTTCAAAAAGGAATTGGATGAAATACTTGAAGGGAAAAAATTTGCAGGGCTATGGGGAAAAAGCGGGGGAATGGGATTAACTATATTGCTCTTACAAAGAGCCAGCATGGGCTCGATGGGCCGAATGGCCTCCTTCTGTGCTGTAACCATTTTATGATTCTATGATTCTATGATTGAATGTAATCTGAAGACAGTTGTAATATAACTATAATACTGTTGTGAGTCAATATATAAAGCTTGCTACTTTATAACGTAATACAAACGTGATACGTGATACAAACGCGGGTTTGTATGACGTGGTTAGTTATTGTTGAAGGATTAACAACCCTTTTGTAGTGCTAGTAACGGGAAAATCTGCAAACAGGATGCTACAATGAATGGACTTTAGAATCTTCCTGGATGGATGAACTAAGATGGCCCAAATTGAATCTCTAATCTATAATCTCTACTATTGTATATATCTCAACAGGGTCCGATGTCGCTTTTTAAGGCTGACGATTCCAAGCCTTTCCTCATAACTCAGTCCTCCGATCACCCTTGTGCCTTATCTGTATCATCATTAAAGCTTTCATGTCTCTCTTGTGTACTAGCTACTTTACTCAAACGTAGTCTGACCAGGGCACTCTGCAGTTTTAGAGTAGCAAGCTCTGAATTTTACAATACTGATTTTAGCAATATAGTTCAATTATTGCTTCACCGTGACTGGATGCGTTAAGCTCCAAGTCAACGAACACAAGATCTCTTTCAACTTCACCTTTATCATGGAATAGGTGTGTCATGCATATTTTCTTCCTATGCGTATACTTTACACTTATCTGTCTCACTGACTCATAGAATTTATCTGGTTTATTTTGTAGGTAATTTACTGCCCTTTCAGACTCAACTGCTCACTAATTTGGTATTGTCTGTGAATATGAACAATTTGTATTGAGTTTCTTAATGTAGGTTGTTAAAGTAAATTAGAAAGAGTAGTGATCTCAATCCAGATCCCTGGGGCTGTCAAATCAGTGTTTCCCACCCCATCCTGACATCAGTCCCCTAACAAGTACCTGATGTGTTAACCAATTTCTTATCCATTTCCAGCTTTTACGATGAATTCCCATCACTATAAGTTCATATTGCAGCATTTTGAGCAGAACTTTATCAAAGACTTTCTGGAAGTCTAGGCGTAGTGCTTTCCACAGACCACTTTGGGTATTACTTCCTCAAATGCGTCAGAGAGGTTGGTTAGGCAGGATCTTCCCCTTTTGTAACCTTGTTTTGTGATGATCAAACAAGCAGTACTTAGGTTTGTTCCTAATAATTGATTCAACTATCTTATTAATTATGTATGTAATACTTATGGGTATGTCCTGTCATCACCTGGGTCTGTTTTCAGGCCTTTTTTTTTAAATTAGAAGCATTTCTGTAACATGCTGGTGTTGTGAAATTTGCCATTTATGTTATGAATGGATCCTTAGGACAGGTAGAAATAGAAAAAAAGAGACAACTGCACATGTGCAATATTTTGTCACAAATTGACTTTCATTTCTGGCCCTAGACCAGTGTTGTCCAATAGAAATTAATGACTAGCCACAGGTGTGGCTATGGCGACACCATTTTAGACACATGCACTCATTTTAGTAGAAAACGCCTTGCACACACTCACACAATACAGGTAAATGGACTTCACATGTGGATATTTACTTAGCAAACATCTCCCACCATGCAGTAACCAAGGAAGTAAAGCATTCACAATGATCAATAGACACTCTGCTTTTCATCTTACTATTTTACCAACAAACACATGAAAAGGTTAAAGTTCACATGTACACGCCGTGTGAATATGAACAATTAGATCACATGCCCAACGACGGTGTCTGTTTCTCATTTTTTTATTTACCAATTGGCAATGCAATTAGCCACATCTGGGTTCCCAATTAGCCAGATGTGGCTCGTGGCTAATCTATTGGACAATGACGGCCTTAGACCTTTACAAATAACGGAGAAAGTCCCCACAGGCCAGCTGATGGAAAACTATGGCCCCGATATTGACGGAGAGGCGGGGAGGGGGGAGGTTGCAGCGGCCGGGAAACCCGGAGGTCCTGCCGAATTTAATGGCAGGACCTCATTTAAATTTTTTTGTCTCCGTTCTCCGGCCGGCAGCCGGTCAGTTTTAGATGCTGGCTAGCTGCCGGGTGGGAAGGCCTGCGGCACCAGGCCCCAGCCGGGGAGTGGTGAGGAGGGGGGAGGAGGGAGAGATTGCGGGCTAGGGAGGATATCGGGGGGTGGGGGGGGTGGGCAGGGAGGAGATTGGTGGGGGGGCCAGGGAGGAGATCGGGTGGCCGGGGAGGAGATCGCCGGCCGGGGGGAGGTGGGGGGGGGCATTGGATCGCAGGGAGGGGAGGCCGTTCGCGGGGTGGTCCGATCACGGGGAGGGCTGTAGGTTTGCTTGGGGGGCCGGGGGGAAGCACTCCTGCTCCTCTTGGCCCACAAGCAGTGCTGGAAAATCACTTACCTGCTGGATCTGGCCTTTCTCACCTCCCTCCAGCTTCCGTGGGAAACTCGTCCCTTAGCCATTAAATTTAAAGCTGAGCTAAAATTTGATGTATGCAGCCTCATTAAAATATTTAAATGACGGACCCTCCTCCAGAGAGCAGGTCAGTTGCCCGCCCCCCCAAACCACCACTGTTAAAACTAGAAGTGGAGCGGGTTGGGGTCAGGTTTCAGATATTTAAATTTTTATCACCCCCCACCCCCCACAACCCCCGCCAGTCCTGGGAGGTTAAAGTTCCCGGCTATATTCTGGCACATACAGACCTGAGTGGTCAGCCCAATCTCAGGCAGTGTTTTTATTAACAACACCTTGCATTTCTATAGTACCTTTAACATGAAAAGGTCCCAGGACATTTCACAGAGGAATAAAATGGGTACTGAGCATAAGTGGGGAAGAAGGCGAGGTGACCAAAGGCAAGGTCGAATAGGGAGGTTTTGAGATTACTTTTATTGGCTGAAAGAGTAGAGCAGGTTGAAGGGGTTTAGGGAGGGTGTTCCAGAGGGAAAGGGCCAAGACTGCTTATAGCTCTGCCGTGAATGGTGGATCAAAGGTGGGTGGAAGGGCAATGAGGCCAGACTTAAATCCACATCGTTCACCTGAGGAAGGAGGTAGCCTCCGAAAGCTTGTGAATTTAAAATAAAATTGCTGGACTATAACTTGGTGTTGTAAAATTGTTTACAAAAGACTTAAAGGAAGAAGAGCTCGGGATGAGGCCCAACAGTGGGTGAGGTCAGAGTGAGGTGAGACCATGGAGGGATTAAGACAAGGATTTTGAAATCAATGCATTCACTGGTAGAAGCAGCTCTACCTGATTTACACTGAGGCATTGCTAATGAAGTCAGGCTGCTGTTGTCAACGACACTGTAATTTGAAGAGCCTAATAGGTAATCTTAAAGACATAACTGTTACCTGGGGTGCTAAATGGTTTCAAGGAGACAGATGAAAAGGGAATGCCTTCATTACAATGGATCAGGCAATGATCATTGAGCTGCTTAAACCTGAGACGGATCCTCTGAAGTGTAAAACATACAATCCATATCCCTGCTGAACATCTACTTTAAATTTCTGACACTGTTGCTGGCCTCCAGGTTAACTGAAGTGCATTTTATCTCAGCCATCCCGGCTTGAGTCCTGCTGCAGCTGATAGTGATCTGGGATAACAAATCTCAACATCCTTAGGAAATAAGGCTCCAGTTTGAGAACAGGAAGAACCCTGCAATAAGGGAGAACCATTAGCACACAAAGAGATTTATCTAGAGTAATGGATAACTGAGTATGAAATACAAGGCTGTAATCCAATCAATGGGTTCAGGTGAATGAATTAATGTCTTGTATTTACATAAACACCTTTCATGACCTCAGGACAGTCCAACGCACTTTACAGCCAATTGTAATGTGGGTAATGCAACCAAAATGTGCAAAGCAAGATCCCACAAACAGCAACATGATAATAACCATAGAATCATAGAATCATAAAAAATTTATGGCACAGAAGGTGGCCATTCGGCCCATCATGTCCGCGCCAGCTGAGAAACGAGCCACCCAGCCTAATCCCACTTTCCCGCATTTGGTCCATAGCCCTGTAGGTCACGGCTCTTCAGGTGCACATCCAGGTACTTTTTAAATGAGTTGAGGGTTTTTGCCTCTACCACCCTCTCAGGCAGTGAGTTCCAGACCCCCACCACCCTCTGGGTGAAAAGGTTTTCCTAATTTCCACTCTAATCCTTCTAGCAATCACTTTAAATCTATGTCCCCTGGTTATTGACCCCTCTGCTAAGGGAAATAGGTCCTTCCTATCCACTCTATCTGGGCCCCTCATAATTTTGTACACCTCAATTTAATCACTCCTTAACCTCCTCTGTTCCAAGGAAAACAACCCCAGCCTATCCAATCTGTCATCATAGTTAAAATTCTCCAGTCCTGGAAACATCCTCGTAAATCTCCTCTGCATCCTCTCTGGTGTAATTACATCCTTCCTGTAATGTGACCAGAACTGTACACAGTACTCAACCTGTGGCCTAACCAGTGTTTTATACAGTTCCAGCATAACATCCCTGCTTTTATATTCTATGCCTTGGCTAATAAAGGAAAGCATTCCATATACCTTCTTAACCACCTTACCTACCTGTCCTGCTACCTTCAGGGATCTGTGGACATGCACTCCAAGGTCCCTCACTTCCTCTACACCTCTCAGTATCCTCCCATTTATTGTGTATTCCCTCGCCTTGTTTGCTCTCTCCAAATGCATTACCTCACACTTGTCTGGATTGAATTCCATTTGTCACTTTTCTGCCCATCTGACCAGTCCATTGATATCTTCCCGCAGTCTACAGCTTTCCTCCTCACTAGCAACCACACGGCCTATCTTTGTGTCATCCACAAATTTCTTAATCATGCCCCGTACGTTTAAGTCCAAATCATTAATGTATATCACAAAAAGCAAAGGACCTAGTGCGGCACCCCACTGGAAACAGCCTTCCAGTCGCAAAAACACCATCGACCATTACCCTTTGCTTCCTGCCACTGAGTCAATTTTGGATCCAATTTGCCACATTCCCTTGGATCCCATGGGCCTTTACTTTTTTGACCAATCCGCCATGTGGGACCTTGTCAAAGGCCTTGCTAAAATCCATGTAGACTACATCAATTACGCTACCCTCATCGATCCTCCTTATCACCTCCTCGAAAATTTCAATCAAGTTAGTCATACACGACCTCCCCTTAACAAATCCGTGCTGACTGTCCTTGATTAGTCCGTGCCTTTCTAAGTGACAGTTTATCCTGTCCCTCAGAATTGATTCCAATAATTTGCCCACCACCGAGGTCAGGCTGATTGGCCTGTAATTATTAGGTCTATCCTTCGCTCCCTTTTTAAACAACGGTACAACGTTAGCAGTCCTCCAATGTTCGCAGACCAGATTATCAGTTTTAGTGATGTTGGTTGAGGGATAAATATTGGTCAGGACACCGGGGAGAACTCCCCTGCTCTTCTTCGAAATAGTGCAATGAGATCTTTTACGTCCACCTGAGAGGGTAGACGGGGCCTTGGTTTAACGTGTCACCCAAAAGACGATACCTCTGACAATGCAGCACTTCCTCAGTACTGCACTGGCATGTCAGCCTACGTTTTGTGCTCAAGTCTCTGGAGTGGGACTCTGAACCCATAACCTTCTGACTTGAGGTGAGAGTGCTACCAATTGAGCCAAGGCTGACACCTGATAGCATAAACCATGGGAGTTTATAAGTGTATCTGATTGCCCCTTTCCCTCATTCACTGGAAAGAATAATACCCTTTCATTCACAGTTCTTCATAATTTTCTGAAGTGTGTACCTGATCGTTTCCTGAAGTATTAGTAGGTCTCCTATGACAGATCATCATCCACCATTTCCATCACCTCCAATGCGATCCCACCGCCAAACACATCTTCTGCTCCCCTCCTCTCTCAGTATTCTGAAGTGACCAGTGCCACTGTGACATCCTGGTTCACTCTTCAATCATCCCCACCACCTGCTCTCTTTCTATGCCACCATCTTCCCATCTAAGCGCAGGAGATACTACACCCGACAATTCACCACCTCCCACACCAATGACCAGGGTCAGTCTTTGGCCTTCTATACTGTTCCAATGAAGCTTAACACAAGCCTAAGAAACAGCACCTCAACTTAGGATCTGAAGTTGTTGATGTCAATATTAAGACTAAGGGGCTGCAAAGTGCCTTAATAATGATTTCAACAATTTCAGACCTGAACTACAGTTCCCATTTTCTCTGGCAGTGTAGGACAGCATACCAGCGTTTCCGAGATGGGGGAGTTGATAGGAATGGGAACCCTGCCCCCCCCCCCCCCCCCCATCGGAACACTCTGCTGGTTGGTCTGAACCTTTAGTGTTGATCTACTTTTTTCTTTCACCAGACCCCAGGGCATCTGAAGCCTGCTCCACTTTGCCAGATTTTCATGCTTCCCATTCCACTTACCTATCCCCCTACAGCTCTTCTCACTCTCTGTGTCTCGTATATATCTTTTACGTCTTTGATTTCTCTCATTATGCCTCTTTTTGTCCCCTGCACACATCACTTCTGCTCTTTAACCATTTCCTGATTCCCATCTTAGCACTTTACAGGTATGTCCCAGAGGTGCAGTCTTGGCCCCACAAGGAAAGTACAAAGACTTAACTGTTTGGGCCTCTCCTGGCCCCTGATCCTTTACCCGTTACCTTCACCTGGCAGGAAAGCCACAACGTCATCCGTGCTTAGGCCACCCTGATGATGTCATCGAGACCCGACATGCATATGTAAAGAAGGACCCTGCTGGCTTTGGGCAGGTGTCCTTACCGCCTGCTCAGTACAGCAGGTTAAAATCCTGAACAGTGAGATCCTGACAGTTTTAATCGCCCACACGCCCAATTTCTGATGGGTGAATAGAGTTAAAATCGCCCCTTGTGTAATAACCTCTGCAATACTAGTTAAGGAAGGAGCTTGCCTTTATATCGTGTCTTATCGCAACGACGACGACAACGACAACAACAACAACTCGCATTTATATCGTGCCTTTAACGTTGTAAAATGTCCCAAGGCGCTTCACAGGAGCATATCTCAAAGCCATTCATAACCAACAGCCTCAGTCTGTCTCAAGTCCCTTCATATCCAATCGGGTACTGTAGCATAGTGGTTATGTTGCTAAACTAGTAATCCGGAGTCTTGCGTTCAACTCCCACCATTTGGAATTTAAAATTCAATTAATTAAATAAAATCTGGAATTAAAAACATTAGTAATAGTGGCCAAGAAGCTACTATATTGTTGTAAAAACCTATCTGGTTCATTAATGCCCTTTAGGTAAAGGAAACCTTCTGGCCTATGCTGTGACTCCAGACCCACAGTAATGTGGTTGATTGCCTAGCAAGCCACTCAGTTTTGATTCCCATGACCGTGCAAGCCACTCAGTTATACAATCCAGCTATGAAAAGCCATCATAAGAATACAACCAGACGGACCACGATGCACCGGACACGACAAAGGCAAACCAAGCCCAGTTGACCCTCCAAAGCTGTCCCACAGACTAGTCAAGTAACAGCCTGACATAGTATTACTCACAGAATCATACCATTCAGCCAACGTCCCAGACTCTTCCATCACCATCCCTGAGTATGTCCTGGTGGCAGTACAGTGATATACAGTCAGGAGGGAGTGGCCCTGGGAGTGCTCAACATTGACTCTGGATCCCATGAAATCTCATGGCATCAGGTCAAACATGGGCAAGGAAACCTCCTGCTGATTACCACGCTAAGCACTACTTGGAGGAAGCACTAGAGGGCAAAGGCACAGAATGTACTCTTAGTGGGGGACTTCATGTCCATCACCATCAGTGGCTCGGTAGCACCACTACTGACCAAGCTGGATGAGTCCTGAAGGACATACCTGCCAGACTGGGCATGCGGCAGGTGATGAGCGAACCAACACTGAGGGGAAAAATCGACTTGACCTCGCCCTCACCAATCTACCTGTCGCAGATGCATCTGTCCACGACAGTAGTGGAAGGAGTGACCACCGCACAGTACTTGTGGAGACAAAGTCCTGTCCTCACACCATCCAATGTGTTGTGTGGCACTACCACCGTGCCAAATGGGATAGATTCAGAACAGATCGAGCAGCTCTAAACTGGGCCTCCATGAGGTGCTGTGGTCCATCAGCAGCAGCAGAATTGTATTCCACCACAATCTGTAACCTGATGGCCTGACATATCCCTCACTCTACCATTACCAACAAGATAGAGGATCAATGAGGGGTGTAGAGAGGCTTACCTAAAAATGAGGTGCCAACCTGGTGAAGCTACAACTCAGGACTACATGCATGCTAAACAGCGGAAGCAACATGCTATAGACAGAGCTAAGTGATTCCACAACCAATGGATCAGATCAAAGCTCTGCAGTCCTGGCACATCCAGTTGTGAATGGTGGTGGACAATTAAACAACTAACGGGAGGAGGAGGCTCAATAAACATCCCCATCCTCAATGATGACAGAGTCCAGCACGTGAGTGCAAAAGTCAAAGCTGAAGCATTTGCAACAATCTTCAGCAAGAAGTGCCGAGTGGATGATCCATCTCAGCCTCCTCCCGATATCCCCATCATTACAGAAGCCAGTCTTCAGCCAATTCGATTCACTCCACGTGATATCAAGAAACGGCAGAGTGCACTGGATACAGCAAAGGCTATGGGCCCCGACAACATCCCGGCAGCAGTGCTGAAGACTTGTGCTCCTGAACTAGCCGCACCTCTAACCAAACTGTTCCAGTTCAGCTACAACACTGGCATCTAACTGACAATGTGGAAAATTGCCCAGGTATGTCCTGTCCACAAAAAGCAAGACAAATCCAATCCGGCCAATTACCGTCCCATCAGTCTACTCTCAATCATCAGTAAAGTGATGGAAGGTGTCGTCAACAGTGCTATCAAGCGGCATTTACTCACCAATAACCTGCTCATCGATGCTCAGTTTGGGTTCCGCCAGGACCACTCGGCTCCAGACCTCATTACAGCCTTGGTCCAAACATGGACAAAACAGCTGAATTGCAGAGGTGAGGAGCGAATGACTACCCTTGACATCAAGGCAGCATTTGACCGAGTGTGGCACCAAGGAGCCCTAGTAAAATTGAAGTCAATGGGAATCAGGAGGAAAACTCTCCAGTGGCTGGAGTCATACCTAGCACAAAGGATGATGGTAGTGGTTGTTGGAGGCCAATCTTTCTCAGCCCCAGGACATTGCTGCAGGAGTTCCTAAGGGCAGTGTCCTAGGCCCAACCATCTGCAGCTGCTTCATCAATGAATTGCCCTCCATCATAAGGTCAGAAATGGGGATGTTCACTGATGATTGCACAGTGTTCAGTTCCATTCACAACCCCTCAGATAATGCAGCAAGACCTGGACAACATCCAGGCTCAGGCTGATAAGTGGCAAGTAACATTCGCGCCAGACAAGTGCCAGGCAATGACCATCTCCAACAAGAGAGATTCTATCCACCTCCCCTTGACATTCAACAGCATTACCATCGCTGAATCCCCCACCATCAACAACCTGGGGGTCACCATTGACCAGAAACTTAACTGGATCAGCCACATAAATACTGTGGCTACAAGAGCAGGTCAGAAGCTGGGTATTCTGCGGCGAGTGACTCACCTCCGGACTCCCCAAAGCCTTTCCACCATCTACAAGGCACAAGTCAGGAGTGTGATGGAATACTCTCCACTTGCCTGGATGAGTGCAGCTCCAGCAAGAAGCTCGACACCATCCAGGACAAAGCAGCCCGCTTGATTGGCACCCCATCCACCACCCTAAACATTCACTCCCTTCACCACTGGCGCACTGTGGCTGCAGTGTGCACCATCCACAGGACGCACTGCAGCAACTCGCCAAGGCTTCTTCATCAGCACTTCCCAAACCCCTGACCTCTACCACCTAGAAGGACAAGAGCAGCAGGCACATGGGAACAACACCACCTGCACGTTCCCCTCCAAGTCATACACCATCCCGACTTGGAAATATATCGCCGTTCCTTCATCGTCGCTGGGTCAAAATCCTGGAACTCCCTACCTAACAGCACTGTGGGAGAACCTTCACCACACGGACTGCAGCGGTTCAAGAAGACGGCTCACCACCACCTCCTCAAGGTCAATTATTGATGGGCAATAATTGCTGGCCTTGCCAGCGACGTCCACATCCCATGAATGAATTTTAAAAAAAACATTTGATCCAAAAGACAGCATCTCAAACAATATAGCACTCCTTCAGCATTACACTGCTCTGAAGTGTCATCCTAGAGCATGTGCTCAAGTCCTTGAGTGGGGCTTAATTCCACAATTTTCAAACTCAGAGTTGCGAATGCTACCGACTGAACCAAACTGACACTTCTATTTAAGTTTATATTCTAGTTCACGTTATGGCACTTGGATTCTGCTGTTCAAATGGTATTTTCACACTGGTATATCACTCTGAACTATTTTTAATAGATGCAACTGATAACTTTACAAAAGGTGCCAAAAACAGTTTCTATATCTGATAAACACATCACTTATGAGAAGGGAGATTTGCAGCAATCAGAATATTTGGGCCAATGCCATTTTCTTGTTTATTTCTACTGCTTCTCATTTTCTGTCGTGTTCGCACCATATTTTTTATGGCTTGCAAAGCATTTCATGTGTTAAATGATACAGTTGGTGTTGGTGTATAACATGCTCAATTGTGCTTCACTCTTCTCAGACTGCTGCAGTGTGAGGCCTGTGCCGATAGGGTGGAAGGAAGATGCCATGAAGTAACCCCCTGAGTGTTAAATTGAATAACCCCCAAAAACGGGCATGGGGGTCACGGTCTGCGATTAATCCATGCCCGTTCATTGCGCTGTAGGCAACACATTAAATTTGTGCTGCCTGCTGTCTTACATGATTGCTGCATGCAGCCAGCACTATCTGCATCGGTGATTGGCTGCACGCATCAGCAAGGGGCCGATATTGCAAGTGGCTAGCACTTCTTAAAGGCAACCTGCACCCCTTAAAGGAGTGGTGCATTATGGTTGCAAGAAGTGATTGGAGTCCTTTATGAGCTGAATCTGTGCTGTAATATATTGAAGAATGGCTGAACATGCGAGAGAGCGTGCACCAAAGTTTTCTGATAATGCATTGGAGGCCTTGGCTCAAGAGGTGGAGAGAAGGAGGGGGAACCTGTATCCACAAGGGGGCAGGAGGTCATGAGGCAATGGGAGGAAGTATCGGCAGTGGTCAATATCAGGGGCATAGCTCCAAGACCATGGATGCAGTGCAGGAAGATGTTCAACGATCTGACACGAGTTGTCAAGGTGAGTGAGTTCAATGTTCAAGTGGCATATTCTACCAACTGCACTATTAGCCTCATCCACTGCTCAATTCACCACACCCCCATCATCCACCTACCAACGATCTCTATCAATCAGTATTCAATACTTCAATTCATATGCTTCACCTCACCCTCACACCCACAACTCACAGCTCACAAATACTGGCAGCTATTCAACCATGACAGCCACATCACACAAACATCTTGCAGGACACTCACTGACACACTTCCCTCTTTCTTGCAGGAGAAGGTGGCGCATAACAGGAGGCAGCAACAAAGAACTCGAGGAGGACAAGCACGTCTGCACGTTTTAACTCCCGTGGAGGAGACAGTGCTGGCCATCATGGGAAGGGGTACCGCTAAGGTCGTGGCCACTGGCGGCGCTGGAGGGATGGATGATGAGGGTCTCCGCAGTCCTAATCCTTCTCGCTTCCCACTCCTCCCGCATCCCACAATCTTTTCTGACTCACGTGCTGCAGATGGTATAAGCACACACTTCTTACTTTCTCCTCTCCCCTCACCACAACCCAACCCTTGTCCCTTTGTCATTTCAGATACCCAAGAACTGGAACCTTCCCAGTCAGAGGAGGCAGAGGAAGAAGACAGTGATGATGAAGAGACACCATCACTCGATCTTACACTCGGAGCCACCAGCTCAGAGATTGATACTGCGTGTATTTTAGAGGCTAAGATAGAGGAGGGATCTGCACATGGTGGGACAAGTGTGCAGGAGCCGGGGCAGGGGGGAAAGGGTACCGCAGGTGCCAGCTCGCCGGAGGGTGAGGTCGCTCACCTGTCCTGCTGCAGAGGAGTCAGATGAGGACTTTAATGGACCAGGCTACAAAAAAAAGGCTGATGGGCGTACACAATCAAATGCTTGGTGCACTGGAAAGCCTGCCAGAAAGCCTGTGCACAATGTCAAGAGGCATGGAGGAGTCCAGCTCCAACTTGGCACAGGACTTTGCACAGAGCTTGGAGCCCATCCTTTCCCACATGGAACGGGTGGTCACCTCCATCAGCACACCTGTGGAACACACCATGATGTAGCATCTGATAACCGATTTCACAGCTTCCATCAAAGATCTGACTGCTGCCTTGGAATCTCAGACTGCTGCCATTGTGGTTCTGGGTGCCACCGTTGAAAGGGGCTTCCAGTGGCATCACAACATTCTAGCAATCTGATCTCCAACAACACCAGGATTGCTGAGATGCTGCCTCGGGAGAGTGGCAGTGGCACCATGGAAGACGATCTTGCAGTTCTCTCTCAGGATGATAGAACGCCTGCTCCCACCCCTGTCATTTCACTAGTGCCCTTGCTGTTGCCTGTCAGCCAGCCAGCCCAGAATGCTGCAGCCCAGTCCGCGATGGTGCAGTCTGAAGCCGGGCCCTCCCGGCCCAGAACTGCTTGAGATCATCCTCCAAGGCCATCTGCAGTTTCCTCAATTGACGGTCAGCAGCCCTCCACCTCCAATGCTCCACCTCATAGGAGCACTAGGAAAGGTAAAGGCACACAAAAGACAGGCACTAAGGGAATGCACAAGGGTGAATAGTTTCATTTTCTATGTATTATTTAACAAGTGAATTTATAAATTTGGAATTAAATTTGCATTTGGTGTTGGTTTTTATTTCTGCAGTGAACTGAGGGAGGAACCAATATGTGTTGTCAGAAAGAGGATGATGTGATTGTCAGTGAGTGAGGAACGGTAAGTGTGGGACTGTTGGTGAATGGGGAGGTGTAGTTGAGGTTACTGGTATCGCTCATGTATAATCTGATCACGTAGAGCCCGGACAGAAAGGGCCTGTCTACATTGTAGCCACCTTTCCTCTTCCGCTTCCTCCATTTCCTCTTGCACTTCCTCCTCCTCCTCCACTTCTCGCCTGGTAGGCGGTGTCATGGGCTGTTCCCTGATAATGGCCAGGTTGTGCAGCATGCAGCATATTACCACAGATCTCGATACCCACTCAGCTGAGTACTGCAGGGCTCCTCCAGAGCGGTCCAGGGAGCGGAAGCTTTGTTTGAGGACACCTATGGTGTGCTCTATAATGCTCCTTGTGGCGGAATGGCTCTCGTTGTAGGCCTGCTGTGCACGTGTGTGTGGGTTCCTGACTGGAGCCTTGTCATGAGGTGATAACCCTTGTCACCCAGTAGCCAGCTTTTGACTTGCCGTGCTGGTTCAAATACAGGTGGAACAGAGGACTACCGCAGAATGAAAGAAGCATGACTGCTGCCAGGATAGCGGGCATTGACCTGCATGATGGGCTGCCTGTGGTCACACACCAGCTGCACATTGAGGGAGTGGAATCCCTTTCTGTTCATGAATATGTCCGAGTTCAGATGAGGAGCACGCAAAACAATTTGCGTGCAGTCAATGGCACCCTGCACCATGGGCAAGCCTGCAATCCGTGCAAAACAATTGACGGTTCTTCAATCTAATTGGTTGAGGAGATACACAGCTGCTTGCCCTGTTTACACAGGTCCCAGATGCCCTGTAGAGGGTGCTGTGCTAAATGACTGTCCCATTGACAGTAACTTGCTGTGCAAAAGCTCATAGAAAGTCTATGGCCAAGAGCAAGTCCATCGAATGGCTGGTGCTGTTCGTTTGCCGCTCACAGCAAAATCCAGCCCAATGTGTTACTTTCTGAAGTGCAGACACTATTGCTAAGTGGCAAACATGGCAACCAACCTGCAAGCAGCAAGGTCACACAAACAGCAAATGAGTGAATGATCTGATAATTTGAACACCTCCAAAAGTGTGGCACTCACTTAGTGTGGCACTAAGGTTCTTAAATCTTTTACATTAAAATATTACCCAGAGCCTGTGACATTCGTACTGTGCCTTAAAGCAGGCTTTTGGAAGCAAGTAAAGATATCCTTTCATTGTAAGATTAGATGTGTTGAAGATTAAACGTTTTATTTTAGTTTTGATAGTTGAATATGGTGATGAAAAAGGAATAGTATTTTTTCAGCTGCCTTGTTGCTAAATAGTATTGTGACTGTGCAGACAATGTCAGAGTACTCACATCTCCTCTGGTATGGCGAGACCTTGAAAGCCATAGCAATGGTCCTGGATAGAGTAGGTGCTACTATGGCCAGTGTTATTTGGGGTTGGGAGCTGTATTTGGGTCACAAAATGCTTCATTGATTGGGAAGAACGGCAGAAAACCACATTTTATTAGTAAGTAGAGAAATACAAGTGAACACTTGCTCATTTTAATATATATTGAGGAGATTTCAATCAAGGTGAAAAAGTCTAGGGGCTCGATTTTAGGAGCGTGTTTCCAGCGGGTTACCAGCGGGGTGGCCCCGAAAATCCCGATCTCCGGTCACGTGACCGGATCGCGACGAAATCCCGGCCACTTCCGGGTACCGCGCTGACGTGCGGGGCTGCGCGCGCAAGCCCCGCTGGTGGGAATCCCGCAGGCAAATAAAGCCAGCGGGGTTCCACTTGAGAGTACTTACCTTGCTCGTTGTGGTCAGTTAATGAGCTGAAGCAGCTGTCAAAAGAGGAAGTGCGGGATTTTAGGTTCAAGGCAGTGAGTTTCCCACACTGGGGGAAACAGTCTCCCTCCAACCAGGCGTGTTGCAGCCAGCAGCCTGTGGCAGGTGCCAAGGTGCGCTCCACGGGGGAGAGCCCTCACCCACGCAGGAGGCCACCGCGTCACATAGGGCAACCCCTGCCCTCCACCACCCCCCGCCAAGCCAGAGGACAGACCGACACGAAACCGCAGCCCCAGTCCGAGGAACCACCCACCTACCCTGCACAACCCCTCAGACCAACACCTGCCAGATGGGTGGTGTGTGGAGACCCTCGGAGGACGAAGAGCATGACCAGCACCAGCAGCCTCGCAGTCCACGCCGTCCGCCGCAGGGACGTGGATCCCCCCAACACGGTGTTGTTGCACGCCCACCTGCACAGCAGGAGGGAGGGCTACCGCAGAGAGAGACGCGTCGCAGAGGGCACTACCCTCGCCACAGGGTCCACAGACCGAGGCGCAGCTCCCCGGACCTCTCCGAGCAGCAGTGCACAGGGAGGCGCAGATTCACTCGACATGTAGTCGTGGAGATCTGCAGCCTCTTTCATGCCGAGCTGCTCCTGGCTGGCCCCAGCACCAACTGCTTACCTGTCGCTGGCAAAGTCACCACTGCCCTCCACACCTTCTCCTCCGCATCCTTCCAGGGTGCAGCCGGCTACACTGCCGATGTCTCTCAGTCGTCTGCGCGGACGAGCCCTGCAAATACACCTGCACCTACTCTGCAGTAACACGATGGGTGGCATCAGTGGTGGGTCCTCATAGTGATACCCAGGAGCGGGCATTATTGGACACAACGGACAGGATTCGCGGAGACATGGCAGTGGTGGTGTCAATATAATGTGTGCTGTTTGTTGCTCTGAAATTCAATATGGGTAACACCCATGACAAACCCTCAGACACCCTTGTGCACCCCCTTCATGCTGACGAGACGTTTGCCTTACGCTGCCTACTGCACATATGTGATGCATGCCCTGTGGCTGCAGCACAGGTGGTGGCAGGTTGAGTGAGGCTGGCCGTGAGGGAGATGCACGAGAGGGTGAGTATGGGATGGAGCAATGAGATTGTATGAGGATTGGGTTGCGTGTTAGTGGCAGGATGAGTACTGGCGAGGTGAGTAGGTGGAGGTAAGATGAGGATGGGGTGTGAGTGGGTATGAAGGGTGATGTGACAGAATAGTGTTGGCAGTGCCGAAGGAGATGTGGGGTGGGGGCAGTGTCGTGGCAGACGGAGTGTAGGGGAAAGACTTTGTGTTCTCACTGCGGTTGACCTACTGCGGTCATTGCAGCGCCTCCTGCACTGTATGCAGGTGGGCGATATGTTGGTGGCGCAGGTGACCCCCTCTGCCACCTCGAGCCAGGCCTTCTTGGTGGCAGAGGCAGGCCGCTTCCTCCCGCCCGCCGGGGGGAAGATCTGTGTCCTCCCCCTCCTCCTCACCCCATCTGATGATACCTGGGGTGAGGCATCATTAAACTGGGAGCAGCCTTCCCCCTGGGCTGCTCCATGCTGCAATTTGTTCCATTGGTTGCAGCATCTGTCAGTGGAGGACTGCCCCTTTAACTAGAGAGCCTCCAGCTGACAGATCGTACTGCGCATGCGCAGCCCGACCGACGCGCAGGCCAGCGCCGTGGACCCCGGAGGAGCAGGTAATTGATTCCTATTAGTGGGTTGCCTGCTACGATCGCGTGGGCAACCCACTAATTTCGCCGTCCGCGTTTTCGACGCTCCCGGAGGACCACCCGCTGGGAACCCACAGGCCTGCTAAATTCGAGCCCCTAGGGGTTTTATATAAAAATATATTGCTGTCCAGCAGACAGGGAACTCAGCACTGAGAAATGTATATCACTCAGTCAAGTACTTGACAGTGGAAATTCTACTTGGTAAACAAACCTTTAGATAACAGCATTGTTACGTAATGAAAACTAGCAGTGTCAAAAAGCTTGCTGCAATTTTAGTGCAGAGATCAATTTGCAAGATTAAAGGTACTTTTTAATCACAGGCAGATCATTCATCAAATTTATCATATGTCACCTATTTTTCCATAGATACTTCTGTTAATACAAGCGTAGCTTAGCTTTACAATCTGATGCAGAATGAAAGATTAAATCAGTTGCATTTGCATAAAGTGGTGTGACCTGACCTTTTTGTATCCTAATCTGCTAGCTAAAAGTGAACACTTACTTTATTATTATTTCTATCGTTTAATCTGATAAAATAAACTGGATGCTTTTCTCAAAGAGTGAATCTTTCACATACACGCAGAATCGAATTGTAGTCAATGTGGCAGCTGGTTTGAAATTCTAGTCCAGGCCAATGGTTCTTGTTCAAGATCATTTGCTGAAATAAAGGAAAGAACGACTTGCATTTATACAACGCCTTTCACAAACTCAGGACGTCCCAAAGCACTTTACAGCCAATGAAGTACTTTTGAAGTATAGTCACCTGTTGCAATGTAGGAAACGCCGCAGCCAATTTACCATAGCAAGCTCCCGCAAACAGCAATGAAATAAATGACCAGATCATGGACAAAAATGGAGATCTTCTTGTGGAGGCAGAGGGTATGGCTGAGGTACTAAATGAATACTTTGCGTCTGTCTTCACTAGAGAAGAGGAAGTAGTAGCGATATTGGATTGGATAAAAATAGATAAAGAGGAGGTACTTAAAAGGTCGGCAATACTCAAGGTAGAAAAGTCACCCGGTCCAGAAGGGATGCATCCTATGTTACTGAGGGATGTAAGGTTAGAAATTGCAGAGCCTCAGGCCTCAATCTTCCAATCCTCCTTCGGTATGGGGGCGGTATATTAGAGACAATAATCTGGGACAAAATTAATTGGCACTTGGAAAAGTATGGGCTAATAAATGAAAGTCAGCACAGATTTGTTAAAGGAAAATCAAGTTTGACTAACTTGATTGAGTACTTTGATGAAGTAACGGAGAGGGTTGATAAGGGTAGTGTAGTTGAGGTTGCGTATATGGACTTTGAAAAGGCATTCGATAAAGTACCACATAATAGACTTGCAAGCAAAAATAAGGCCCATGGGATTAAAGGGACAGTGGCAGCATGGATACAAAATTGGCGAAGGGACAGAAAGCAGAGAGTAGTGGTGAACGGTTGTTTTTCAGACTGGAGGGAAGTATACAGTGGTATTCCCCAGGGGTCGGATTTAGGACCACTGCTTGTTTTGATACATATTATTGAGCCACACTTGGGTATACAGGGTATAATTTCAAAGCTTGCAGATGACACAAAACTCAGAAACGTAGTAAACAATGTGGAGGATGGTAACAGACTTCAGCAGGACATAGACAGACTGGCATAATGGGCAGACACATGGCAGATGAAATGTAATGCTGATAAGTGTGAAGTGATACATTTTGGTAGGAAGAATGAGGAGAGGCAATATAAACTAAATGGTACAATTTTAAAGCGGGTGCAGGAACTGAGGGGTGTATCTCTACAAATCTTTAACGGTGATAGGACAAGTTGAGAAGGCTGTTAAAAAAGCATATGGGATCCTGGGCTTTATTAATAGAGGCATAAAGTACAAAAGCAGGGAAGTTATGTTAAACCTTTATAAAACACTGGTTAAGCCTCAGCTGGAGTATTGTGTTCAATTCTGAGCACCACACTTTCGGAAGGATGTCAAGGCCTTAGAGAGGGTGCGGAAGAGATTTACTAGAATGGTACCAGGGATGGGGGACTTCAGTTGTTTGGAGAGACTGGAGAAGCTGGGGTTGTTCTCCTTAGAGTAGAGAAGGGTAAGAGGAGATTTGATGGAAGTATTCAAATTCATGAAGGGTTTTGATAGAGTAAATAAGGAGAAACTGTTCCCAGTGGCAAAAAGGTCGGGAACCAAAGGACGCAGATTTAAGGTGATCGACGACATAAAGAAGCATTTTTTTACGCAGCAAGTTGTAATGATCTGGAACGCACTGCCTGAAAGTGTGATGGAAGCAGATTCAACAATAACTTTCAAAAGGGAATTGGATGAATACTTGAAGGGGAAAAAATGTGCAGGGCAATGGGGAAAGAGCAGGGGAATGGAACTATTTGGATAGCTCTACCAAAGAGTCGGCACAAGCATGATGGGCCAAAAAAGTCATAATAAGAATAAAACCGGACAGACAACCCGGCATCGGACCACTAGGCACCGGACACGACAAAGGCAAACCAAGCCCAGTCGATCCTGCAAAGTCCTCCTCACTAACATCTGGGGACTTGTCCCAAAATTGGGAGAGCTGTCCCACAGACTAGTCAAGCAACAGCCTGACATAGCCATACTCACAGAATCATACCTTTCAGCCAACGTCCCAGACTCTTCCATCACCATCCCTGGGTATGTCCTGTCACACCGGCAGGACAGACCCACTAGAGGTGGCGGTACAGTGAGATACAGTCAGGAGGGAGTGGCCCTGGGAGTCCTGAACATTGACTCCGGACCCCATGAAATCTCATAACATCAGGTCAAACATGGGCAAGGAAATCTCCTGCTGATTACCACCTACCGTCCTCCCTCAGCTGATGAATCAGTCCTCCTCCATGTTGAGCAACAAGAGAGAGTCTAACCACCTTCCCTTGACATTCAACGGCATTACCATCGCCGAATCCCCCACCATCAACATCCTGGGGTCACCATTAACCAAAAACTTAACTGGACCAGCCATATAAATACAGTAGCTACAAGAGCAGGTCAGAGGCTGGGTATTCTGCAGCGAGTGACTCACCTCCTGACTCCCCAAAGCCTTTCCACCGTCTACAAGGCACAAGTCAGGAGTGTGATGGAATACTCTCCGCTTGCCTAGATGAGTGCAGCTCCAACAACACTCAAGAAGCTCGACACCATCCAGGACAAAGCAGCCCGCTTGATTGGCACCCCATCCACCACCCTAAACTTTCACTCCCTTCACCACCGGCGAACAGTAGCTGCAGTGTGTACCATCCACAGGATGCACTGCAGCAACTCGCCAAGGCTTCTTCAACAGCACCTCCCAAACCCGCAACCTCTACCACCTAGAAGGACAGGAGCAGCAGGTACATGGGAACAACACCACCTGCACGTTCCCCTCCAAGTCACACACCATCCCGACTTGGAAATATATCGCTGTTCCTTCATCGTCGCTGGGTCAAAATCCTGGAACTCCCTTCCTAACAGCACTGTGGGAGAGCCTTCACCACACGGACTGCAGCGGTTCAAGAAGGCGGCTCACCACCACCTTCTCAAGGGCAATTAGAGATGAGCAATAAATGCTGGCCTCGCCAGCGACGCCCACATCCCATGAACAAATAAAAAAAAACACTTGGAGGAAGCACTGAGGGTTACAAGGGCACAGAATGTACTCTGGGTGGGGGCCTTCAATGTCCATCACCAAGAGTGGCTCGGTAGCACCACCACTGACCGAGCTGGCCGAATCCTGAAGGACATGGCTGCCAGACTGAGCCGGCGGCAGGTGGTGAGTGAACCAACACGAGGGAAAATCCTACTTCACCTCGTCCTCACCAATGTACCTGTCGCAGATGCATCTGTTCATGGCAGTATTGGTTGGAGTGACCACCTCACAGTCCCTGTGGAGACAAAGTCCCGTCTTCACAGTGAGGACACCATTCAACGTGTTCATGTGGCACTACCATCGTGCTAAATGGGATAGATTCAGAACAGATCTAGCGGCTCAAAACTGGGCATCCATGAGGTGCTGTGGGCCATCAGCAGTAGTAGATTTGTATTCCAGCACAATCTGTAACCTCATGGCCCGGCATATTACTCACTCTACCATTACCAACAAGCCAGGGGATCAACCTTGGTTCAATGAGGAGTGTAGAAGAGCATGCCAGAAGCAGCACCAGGCGTACCTAGAAGGACAAGGGCAGCAGGCACATGGGAACAACATCACCTGCACTTCCAAGTCACACACCATCCCGACTTGGAAATATATCGCCGTTCCTTCATCGTCGCTGGGTCAAAATCCTGGAACTCTCTGCCTAACAGCACTGTGGGAGAACCTTCACCACACGGACTGCAGCGGTTCAAGAAGGCGGCTCACCACCACCTTCTCAAGGGCAATTAGAGATGGGCAATAAATACAGGCCTCGCCAGTGACACCCACATCCCATGAAAGAATAAAAATAAAAAATAAAATGGCCTTCTTCTGTGCTGTATCCTATGTTATTATCATCTGTTTAAGTGATGTTGGTTGAGAAATAAATGCTGGCCAGGACAGAGGGAGAATTCCCCCTGCTCTTCTTCGAAATAAAGCCATGAGATCTTTTACATCCATTTGAAAGGGTAGACGGGGCCTTGGTTTAACATCTCCTCTGAAAGACGGCACCTCCGACAGTGTAGTGCTTCCTCACTGGAGTGTCAGTCTAGATTTCGTGCTCAAGTGTGTGCAGTGGGAGTTGAACCTACACTCTTCTGACTCAGAGCCGAGAGTGCTACCAACTGAGCCAAAATGATTATAGTAAATGATAAGAGTTTAATTTTGGGGGTTAAACTGTAAACCAGTGACACAATAAGTGATGTTGATGCTGTGTCCTAAAAACTGATGATAAGAAGGTGTGCACACAGCATAGAACCTTTTGATAACAATTATGTTATCGTGTCAATCTCACTCCTGACTCAGAAGGTTAGGTTCAAGCCCCACTCCAGGAAGTCAAGACGCAAACCAGGCTGACATAGTGGGACACGGCCATGAAGGGATTGAAACACAAGGCTAAGAATTTTAAATTGGAGGTGTTGGGGGACCAGGAGCTAATGAAGGTCAGCAAGGACACGGGTGATGGGTAAGTGGGACTTAATGTGGGATAGGATACAGGTAGCAGGGTTTTGCATGAGCTGAAGTTTGCAGAGAATGGGAGGCTGACCAGGAGAGCATTAGAATAATTGAGTCTTGAGGTGATGGATGAGGCATGCATGAGGGTTTCAACAGTAGATGGGCTGAGGCAGGAGATGTTACGGAGATGGAAGTAGACTGTGTTTGTGATGGAGAGGATATAAGGTTGGAAGCTCAGCTTGAGCTCAAATAAGATGCTGATGTTGTGAACAATCTGGTTCAACCTGAGACAGTGGCCAGGGAGGAGGATTGAATCAAGGCGAGGGTATGGAGCTAGTGGAAGACAATGGTTTCAGCTTTTCCAATGTTTAATTGGAATAAATTGGGGTGCATCCAAGACTGGATGTCAGACAAGCAGCTTGACAGCACAGAGGCAGTAGAGAGGTCAAGAGAGGCGGAGGAGAGGTAGAGCTGGGTGTTGTCAGTGTACATGTGGAAGTTGACCCATGTCTTGAAATGATGTCACCAAGGAACAGCATGTAGATGAGGAAGAGGAGGGGACCAGGAATCTTTGGGGGACTCCAGAGGTAACGGTGCAGAGGCAAGAAGAGAAACCATTGCTCTGGCTACGAGTGAATAGGTAAGAGGGGAACCAAGCAAGGACAAACCCACTGAGCTGGACAATGGAGGAGAGTTGTAGGAAGAGAATGATGTCATTCAAAAGCTGCAGAGAAGTCAAGGGGAATGAGGAGAGATAATGCACCATGGTCACAGTTGCAGAGGATGTTATTTGTGACATGGATTAGGGCTGTTTCAGTGCTGTGGCAGGGGTGGGAACCTGATTGGTGAGATTCAAATATGGAGTTACAGGAAAGATGGATTTAGGTGCCAAAAACATGTTCAAGACTTTGGAGAGGAAATGGAGGTTGGAGATGGGGCAGTAGTTTGCAAGGATAGAGGGGTCAAGTGTAACATTTTTTGAGGAGAGGCTGATGACAGTGGTTTTGAAAGGGAGGTGATTAGTGCCTGAGGAGAGGGAACTATTTACAATGTCAGCTAGCATGGGTGGCCAAGAGGGCAAGTTGGATAGTCATCAGTTTACTGGGAATGGAGTCAAGGGAACAGCAGTTGGGTCCCATGATATCAGAGAAGGCATGAGGGGAGAAAGGAGAGAAGCTAGAGAAAGACTCACGTTCAAGTCTAGGGCAGAGGCAAGCCTGGGGGGAGGATTGGCTTGGTGGACAAGGGAGGAAGCAGCAGAAGCAGCTAAATGTATGGTCTCAACTTAGTGATAAAGAAGTCCATGAGTTGTTCCTCTTTTGGTTGGAGGTGAGGGTGGAGGGGGCAGGAGAGAGGGGTTTATGGAAGTGGATGGTAATGGAGACAAGAAGCTGAGATGATCATGGAATAATAAGCGGTTTTGGGGCAGAGGAGTGTGAGGCCCAATAGTGCTTGATGTGGTCCAGCCACATCTCACATGGATGGCTAAAGCAATTGCGCACCAGATATGCTCAACTCGGCACCCTTTGGACTTGAGGAAGTAAAATAAGGCGTCTTTTTAAGGAGGAATTACCAGAATGGGAGAGAGTAAAGGTTTTACTGGGGACAAGGGCATCAAAGGTCGAGGCGAGGGAATGGTTCTGCAGGTCTAATGGCTTGGCAGATGCAATTGAGAGTGCAATTGCATTTGTTTCTTCCGGAAGGAAGAGGGTTTGTATGGGGGTAGGGGGATCTGGGCAGTGAAGGATACTAGGAAATGGTCAGAGATGGCCTTATCTGGAGTCAGACCATGGAAGTAGAGAGGCCACGAGAGATGGCAAGGTCGAGGGCTGGCTGTGAATATAGCTAGGAGAGTTTAGATGGAGGGAGAGGTTTAGAGAGCTAAGGACAGTGAATTCAGATGACACAGGGCAAAGCTAGCTGAGATGGAGATTGAAATCAGTGATGATGATGAATCGCTCAGAGCAGAGGCTGAGGCAGGAAAGAAAGGAGGATATCTCGGTGAGAAACTCGGGATAGGGGCTGTGGGGGGGGGAGGTAGACAATGGTGATTTTAAAGGAGAGTTGAGAGGTGTGGAAAAAGGTACTGCGCTCAGAGGAGGAGGAGAAAGTACTGGAGGACTAGGGGGAGAGACCAAGGTGTGATTTGGTGATAAGGGCCACACCACTTCCATGCCATTTGGGCGGAAAGTATAGCCAAGCAGGGAGGCTTCGGTCAGGACCAAGTTGTTGCCACCCATAAGCCAAGGTTAGGAGTTTATTCCTAGCCACTTTTGTACTGCAGAAGTGCCATGTTAGTACCACAGTAAACAAACGGGTCTTTCTGCCCACCAGTCTTAGTGATTCTGGCAGGTCTACTTTGGTGTTAGGAGTGACATCGTAAGACCCACATGTCAGAAGTTGGAGGCACGTAGTCAATATAACAGCAGCCATAATGAGAGACTGCTGTGTACAGAATGTTATTTCCAGTATGAGCACAAATGCATATAGACATTTAACAGTTTCAGCAAAAGACACTGACGTACCTTAGACTTAAGAGAAATGAATTATTTTCAGTACCATCGCTGAAGAAAACTGATGTAAACCACTCTTCTTGTCACGTGCTTCTCAGAAAAAAATCTGGGTAGCCAGCATAAGAGAGACGGTCTCAGTAGCATAAACTCCGTGAGCCGGCTTAAGGACACCAGTTCCTAGAACCTGAACTAAAAGAACGTCGAGTACAAACTCGGCTGTAGTGCACAGCTCCAAGGAACAGCATTGCATGACAGCCGAGCTGACCCCATTGTGGTATTGCGTTAGGTTGAGTGTCTGTCAACTGATATCCAATTACCGACCTATATACTAACTCTCATACACACAGCACATATTGAAGGACAGGCACCACACAGTTGCTCCATCACCCTATTGCTCAGTTGCAGAGAACGTTTCAAACACCAGACAATTAAGTCTGAAGCTTAAATGGAGGAGTATATTGATGCCAATTCTCAAATCAATGCATGGCATAAGGGTGTTGTTTCCTGCTGTTTGCATTGATGGGGAACCTGGAGTCCCCATGTTTGCTCACATGAATGTGTTTGTGACACAGATAGTGTGATTGTTATTTGTGGGCACACCCACAATAAAGTGATTTGCACAAAGCCAAAAATATTTTATTCGTCCGAACACCAGTTACTGGATCGCTGAAGAATTATGTTGTGCAGGGAACCAGCTTTATTTTGTTTTGTTTTTATTTTTCATGCTTTAAGCAAAATAGCCCATAAATAAGCTTTTTAAAAGCTGCTTTCATGAAAGTAAAATTGGTTGACTGGGCACTTACTGTTTGAATTGGCCCCACGGTCGGTTTTCCCAGATGAGCTTTTAATGCAATATGGGGGCAAATTCTGCCTCTTTACAAAAAAATCCATCGACCTCAGTCTTGAATGCTCCAATTGTCCCAGCATCCACAGCCTTTTTCAGCATCAAAACTGACTTTTAGTTGTAATGGAACTGATTTCACGGCAAAATCGGAACAGCAGCAGCACGGAATTACATAGAATTTACAGAAACAAGCCATTCGGCCCAACTGGTCTATGCCGGTGTTTATGCACCACATAAGACTCCTCCCACCCTACTTCATCTAACCCTGTTAGCATATTGTTCTATTCCTTTCTTCCTCATGGACTTATCTACTGTCCCATAAATGCATTTATGCCATTCGCCTCAACTACTCCTTGTGGTAGCAAGTTCCACATTCTAACTACTCTCTGGATAAAGAAGTTTCTCCCAAATTCCTTATTGGATATATTAGTGACTATCTTATATTTATGACCCCTAGGTTTAGACTCCCCACAAGTGGAAACATCTCTTCGTCTATCCTATCAAACCTCTTCATAATTTTAAAGACCTCTATTAGGTCTCCTCTCAGCCTTCTCTTTTCTAGAGAAAAGAACCCCAGCCTGTTCAGTCTTTCCTCTCAGTTCTGGTATCATCCTTGTAAATCTTTTTTTGTACCTTCTCCAGTGCCTCTATATCCCTTTTGTCATATGGAGACTGGAATGTTGGTCTCTTGCATTCCTGTTTGCCCCATATAGGGACAAGTTTGATTTTAGGTTTAAACTTTCAGAGTTTTAGAGTCGATGTTAATTTCTATAACATCAATAAAATACTGAAGTTTTTTTTAATGCAGCTGAATACTTATCTGCTATACCTACATTTTCTGTGTTAAATTAGTGATAATGATTTTCCCTAAAATAAAAATATTATTTTTACATACCTCAGTATTGATACAAAGGATGTGTTCATCCTATAAAATATCACTGAAATGCCCAGTCAGGGTGAAACAACAACCCTGGGGCCCCCCCCCGCCAATGAAAGTAAAGGAGAAAGCGTGGACAAAACAAGAATGAGCGCAACCAGAAAACTGTTTGAAAGAAATGAACGCTGGAAATGATCGTTATTTTGCAAACTGGGGATGAATTTTGCTCGACAATGTAGCGTATAACAGCCATTGCCGGAACTGGGACAATGCAGGCAGCTGGCAAAGTAACTTTTTCCCATTGAGTTTCAGCTGGCCAACCATTGGCTGTGTGAAGGAGCCAAACATTTCCCAAGGAGCAGAGTAACACTAAAGGCAACTGGGGGGCCTAAAATCTCTGGTTCAGTAAACGCCAGAATGTACCCACCCAGGACCTCCGCTTTTGACCCTGCCAAAGTTTGCAGGATCGGGAGAGTCCCCTAGTTGGTATGTGAACGACATTAGGGCACCCACCAACGTGCCAGGAAATACGGCAAATGTTACCATGTCTGGGGCATGGCTACACAACTCCCCTCCTCCCATACTGGAAAGGATAAAGTTGACATCCTTGACCTCCTTGGTAAATGGGCCAAGATATAAAAAAAAATTGCTGCCTCTTTGGGGGTCCCAGTCACAATTCCTAGGTGGGCCCCACAACTGCCAATCAGCGACCTGGTACCTCACTGGGCGTACCGCTGCCAGCCCTTCCCCGCACCCACCACTGGCCCTCTGAATAGAAGGTCGTGGGTTCATGTCCCACTCCAGAGACTTCAGAACAAAAATCTAGGCTGACACTTCAGTGCAATACTGATGGAGTGCTGCAATGTCAGAGGTGCTATCATTTGGATGAGACGTCAAACTGAGGCCCCCTCTGCCCTCTCAGGTGCACGTGAAAGATCCCATGGCACTATTTCGAAGAAGAGTGGGGGAGTTCTCCCTGGTATCCTGGTCAATATTTATCCCTCAACCAACATCAATAAAAAACAGATTATCTGGTCATTATCACATTGATGTTGAGGGACCTTGCTGTGCACAAATTGGCTGCCGTGATTCATACATTTCAATAGTGACTACACTTCAAAAGTACTTCATTGGCTGTAAAGCGCTTTGGGACGTCCTAAGGTGGAAGGTGCTCTATAAATGCAAGTTCTTTCTATCTTTCTCTTTCTTGTATGAGGTAAGTGGAAGCTCTGCCCCTTACAAGGCTTTGCAGAATACCCGTCATAAAATCGGCATGTCCAAATCCAAGTCTATATTCCAGCCCTTCCAGAGCACTCCTCTTAATTGCCCTCTGAAATGGCCTAGCAAGCCACTCAGTTGTAAAATCTCGCTGAAAAAAGTCATAATAAGAATAAAACCGGATGGACAACCCGGCATCGGACCACTAGGCAACGGACACGACAAAGGCAAACCAAGCCCAGTCGACCCTGCAAAGTCATCCTCACTAACATCTGGGGACTTGTGCCAAAATTGGGAGAGCTGTCCCACAGACTAGTCAAGCAACAGCCTGACATAGCCATACTCACAGAATCATACCTTTCAGCCAACGTCCCAGACTCTTCCATCACCATCCCTGGGTATGTCCTGTCCCACCGGCAGGACAGACCGACAGTCAGGAGGGAGTGGCCCTGGGAGTCCTAAACATTGATTATGGACCACATGAAATCTCATGTCATCAGGTCACACATGGGCAAGGAAACCTCCTGCTGATTACCACCTACCGTCCTCCCTCAGCTGATGAATCAGTCCTCCTCCATGTTGAACACCACTTGGAGGAAGCACTGAGGGTAGCAAGGGCACAGAATGTACTCTGGGTGGGGGACTTCAATGTCCATCACCAAGAGTGGCTCGGTAGCACCACTACTGACCGAGCTGGCCGAGTCCTGAAGGACATAGCTGCCAGTCTGAGCCTGCGGCAGGTGGTGAGTGAACCAACACGAGGGAAAAACTTACTTGACCTCGTCCTCACCAATCTACCTGTCGCAAATGCATCTGTCCATGACAGTATTGGTAAGAGTGACCACCACACAGTCCTTGTGGAGACAAAGTCCCGTCTTCGCACTGAGGATACCATCCAACGTGTTGTGTGGCACTATCACTGTGCTAAATGGGATAGATTCAGAACAGATCTGGCAGCTCAAAACTGGGCATCCATGAGGTGCTGTGGGCCATCAGCAGCAGCAGAATTGTATTCCAGCAAAATCTGTAATCTCATGGCCCGGCATATTCCTCACTCTACCATTACCAGCAAGCCAGGGGATCAACCCTGGTTCAATGAGGAGTGTAGAAGCACATGCCAGAAGCAGCACCAGGCGTACCTAAAAATGAGGTGCCAACCTGAAGCTACAACTCAGGACTACATGCATGCTAAACAGCGGAAGCAACATGCTATAGACAGAGCGAAGCAATTGACAACCAACGGATCAGATCAAAGCTCTGCAGTCCTGCCACATCCAGTCGTGAATGGTGGTAGACAGTTAAACAACTAACGGGAAGAGGAGGCTGTTAACATCCCCATCCTCAATGATGGCAGAGTCCAGCATGTGAGTGCAAAAGACAAGGCTGAAGCATTTGCAACCATCTTTAGCCAGAAGTGCCGAGTGGACGATCCATCTCGGCCTCCTCCGGATATCCCCACCATCACAGAAGCCAGTTGTCAGCCAATTTGATTCACTCCACGTTATATCAAGAAATGGCTGAATGCACTGGATACAGCAAAGGCTATGGGCCCCAACAACATCCCAGCTGTAGTGCTGAAGACTTGTGCTCCAGAACTAGCTGCGCCTCTAGCCAAACTGTTCCAGTACAGCTACAACACTGGCATCTACCCGACAATGTGGAAAATTGCCCAGGTATGTCCTGTCCACAAAAAGCAGGACAAATCCAATCCGGCCAATTACCGCCCCATCAGTCTACTCTCAATCATCAGCAAAGTGATGGAAGGTGTCGTCGACAGTGCTATCAAGCGGCACTTACTCACCAATAACCTGCTCACCGATGCTCAGTTTGGATTCCGCCAGGACCACTCGGCTCCAGACCTCATTACAGCCTTGGTCCAAACATGGACAAAAGGGCTGAATTTCAGAGGTGAGGGGAGAGTGACTGCCTTTGACATCAAGGCAGCATTTGACCGAGTGTGGCACCAAGGAGCCCTTGTAAAATTGAAGTCAATGGGAATCAAGGGGAAAACTCTCCAGTGGCTGGAGTCATACCTAGCACAAAGGAAGATGGCAGTGGTTGTTGGAGGCCAATCATCTCAGCCCCAGGACATTGCTGCAGGAGTTCCTCAGGGCAGTGTCCTAGGCCCAACCATCTTCAGCTGCTTCATCAATGACCTTCCCTCCAACATAAGGTCAGAAATGGGGATGTTCGCTGATGATTGCACAGTGTTCAGTTCCATTCACAACCCCTCAAACAATGAAGCAGTCCGAGCCCGCATGCAGTAAGACCTGATCAACATCCAGGCTTGGGCTGATAAGTGGCAAGTAACATTCGCGCCAAACAAGTGCCAGGCAATGACCATCTCCAACAAGAGATAGTCTAACCACCTCCACTTGACATTCAACAGCATTACCATTGCCAAATCCCCCATCAACATCCTGGGGGTCACCATTGACCAGAAACTTAACTGGACCAGCCATATAAATACTGTGGCTACAAGAGCAGGTCAGAGGCTGGGTATTCTGCGGTGAGTGACTCACCTCCTGACTCCCCAAAGCCTTTCCACCATCCACAAGGCACAAGACAGGAATGTGATGGAATACTCTCCACTTGCCTGGATGAATGCAGCTCCAACAACACTCAAGAAGCAAGAAGCTGGACACCATCCAGGACAAAGCAGCCCATTTGATTGGCACCCCATCCACCACCCTAAACATTCACTCCCTTCACCACTGGCGCACTGTTGCTGCAGTGTGTACCATCTGCAGGATGCACTGCAGCAACTCGCTAAGGCTTCTTCGACAGCACCTCCCAAACCCACGACCTCTACCACCTAGAAGGACAAGAGCAGCAGGCGCATGGGAACAACACCACCTGCACGTTCCCCTCAAAGCCACACACCATCCTGACTTGGAAATATATCGCCATTCCTTCATCGTCGCTGGGTCAAAATCCTGGAACTCCCTTCCTAACAGCACTGTGGGAGAACCTTCACCACACGGACTGCGGCAGTTCAAGAAGGCGGCTCACCACCACCTTCTCAAGGGCAATTAGGGATGGGCAATAAATTCTGGCCTTGTCAGCGACGCCCACATCCCATGAACGAATTTAAAAAAACAACTCCCTGCAGAGGTATAACAGCAGTGCACTGGAAAGGTTGCAGATTTTCAGTCCCCCTTATCTCCAACACCACAGAACTAATATCACTTGATCAGGTGCCATGTATGTACTTAATTACACACCACACCCTAGGTCAGCTCTCTTATCAATGCATACAAGAGAGTTCGCAATGGATAAGCACCACCTGAATACAATTAACACTAATTGATATAAATCGCATGGATACAATTAAAAATAGGCTGAGTGACTGTGAGGTGTGTAGTGTGTGCAGAGTGCAGAAGGCCTGAGAAAGCTAGCACTCAAAGTTAGAATCAGGAGCAGCAAAGAGCACTGGTTCGTGGGAGCAGCTGTTATTGGTTCTGGAGGATAAAATATACTGTAGGTCTCTTTGTCTCCTCAAGTTGTAAGCTATTGACAAAGTGCAGAACTCTGAGGTTATGATTAGTCATCTGCTCCTATTCAATAGTATGGAACAGTTGGGAAATGGAACTGGAATCAATGGAACAGCTAATGAGTGGGTGAAGGCAGCAGCCATTAGCACTTATTTCACACTCACTCACTGGTGCGCTTGCTCCTTATCCACTGAATTGTCATTCTGCTGGCTCCGTTCCTGCGATCTTGTGATTCTGATCCCATTTCCCACATTGTGCGTGGCCATGTTAACTTATCATTTTGGAGCTCTTGAGACCATTTTGGAATGTAAATTGAGCTATTTTAACAGCTGAGAGAGGGGAGCTGAAATTCAGATGAACAGAAAACACCTTTATTAAAGGATTCTGTGACATAAAAGTTGATTTTTAAACTTCAGTGCCAGTTTCAGAGAAGCAACACTATCCTGGCCTCCTACCACTGTTCTCCCCCCATGTACCCCCATTCCATTCAGCGCCATCCTTATCAGACACCAGTAACAAGCAGAACTAACCAAACCCAGCAGCACCTCATAAAAGGTATGAAAAAATAGGTGTCCACTGTTTTAAACACGGATAGTTTGTACTTCTATTGAAAGTTGATGAGCAAAAGGACCACATGTGAAGTGGAGTCATACGCTGTTTTCATTGTATCGTGTACGCATAGTTCAGTGTACGGGATACAGACGCGCTTTGGTGTTAATGATTGTTCTCTTTTCATCACAGGATGGCAGTATTTATATAGCTAAAACGGGCTCCCATATCCTTGGCTTATTTTCATAGAAAGAACTTGCATTTCTACAGTGCCTTTCATAACCTCCGAACATCCCAAAGCGCTTCACAGTCAATGAATTACTTTTGAAGTGTCGTCACTGTTGTAGGAAACGTTGCAGCCAATTTGCACACAACAAGGTCCCACAAACTGCAATGTGATACTGACCAGATAATCTGTTTTAGAGATATTGGTTGAGGGATAAATGTTGACCAGGTCACATGAGGAACTCCCTTGCTCTTCTTCAAATAGTGCAATGCTAAAGACAAAGAAGCAGTGCAGGAAAGTGATTGGGGTCAGAATAACCAGATTACGTCAGGAAGGGACAGAGTGTTCAAACAAAAGAGTGCACCAACAAATAGGGTCCGGGTAAGAAAAATGGTAATAAGACAAATAGGGCCATAGTACAAAAAATGTTAAGATGTCTAAAAATGTTAAAAAGACAAATCTAAAGCCATTGTATCTGAATGCACGAAGCATTCGTAATAAGTTAGATGAACTAACAGTGCAAATAGATGTAAACAGATATGATATAATTGCAATTACAGATACATGGTTGTAGGGTGACCAAGGCTGGGAGCTGAATATCCAAGGGTATTCGATATTTAGGAAGGACAGGCAAAAAGGAAAAGGAGGTGGGGTGGCATTGTTAGTAAAGGATGAAATCAGAGCAATAGTGAGACAGGATATTGGCTCAGAAAATCAAGATGTAGAATCAGTCTGGGTGAAGTTAAGAAGCACCAAGGGGCAGAAAACACTGGTGGGAGTTGTCAATAGGCCTCCAAACAGTAGTGGTAATGTAGGGGATGGCATCAAACAGGAAATTAGAGATGCATGTAACAAGGGTATTACAGCAATCATGAGTGACTTTAATCTATGTATAGACTGGCCAAACCAAATTAGCAATAATACTGTGGAGGATGAATTCCTGGATTGTGTACGTGATGGTTTTTTAGATCAGTACATTGAGGAGCCAACCAGGGAACAGGCTATCCTAGATTGGGTATTGTGCAATGAGAAGGGGTTAATTAATAATCCTGTTGTGCGGGATCCTTTAGGAAAGAGTGACCATAACATGATAGAATTCTTCATTAAGATGGAAAGTGAAGTAGTCCAATCTGAAACTAGGGTCCTAAATCTAAACAAAGAAAACTACGAAGGTATAAGGAGTGAGTTGGCTATGATCGATTGGGAAGCTTCATTAAAAGCCATGACGGTGGATAGGCAATGGCTAACATTTAAGGTACGAATGCATGAATTGCAACAATTATACATTCCTTTCTGGCGCAAAAACACAAAAGGAAAAGCGGCCCAACCAGGGCTAACAAAAGAAATTAAGGATAGTATTAGATCCAAAGAGGAGTCATATAAAATTGTCAGAAAAAGTAGCAAGCCTGAGGATTGGGAGCAGTTTAGAATTCAGCAAAAAAGGACCAAGAGATTGATTAAGAGGAGAAAAATAAAGTATGAGAGTAAACTTGCAAGGAACATAAACTGGACTGTAAAAGCTTCTACAAGTATGTAAAAAGAAAAAGATCAGTGAAGACAAATGTAGGTCCCTTATGGTCAGAAACGGGAGAATTTATAATGGGGAATAAGGAAATGGCAGAGCAATTAAACAAATACTTTGGTTCTGTCTTCATGGAAGAGGACAAAAATAACTTCCCACAAATGCGAGGGAACCAAGGGACTAGTGAGAAGGAAGAATTAAAGGAAATTAGTATTAGTAAAAAAAAGTGCTGGAGAAATTAATGGGACTGAAAGCTGATAAATGTCCAGGGCCTGATCATCTGCATCCCAGAGTACTAAAAGAGGTAGCCATGGAAATAGTGGATGCATTAGTTGTCATCTTCCAAAATTCTATAGATTATGGAACAGTTGATGCAGATTGGAGGGTGGCAAATGTAACCTCACTATTTAAAAAAGGAGGGAGAGAGAGAATAGGGAACTACAGACCAGTTAGCCTAACATCAGTAGTAGGGAAAATGCAGGTGTCTATGATAAAGGATGTGATAACAGGACACTTAGAAAATATCAGCAGGATTAGAAAAAGTCAACATGGATTTATGAAAGGGAAATCATGTTTGACAAACCTACTGGAGTTTTTTGAGGATGTAAGTGGTAGAATAGATAAGGGAGAACCAGTGAATGTGGTTTATTTGGATTTTCAGAAGGCCTTTGATAAAGTCCCACATAAGAGGTTATTGTGCAACATTAAAGCACATGGGATTGGGGGTAATATACTGGCATGGATTGAAAATTAGTTAACAGACAGGAAACAGAGAGTAGGAATAAATGGGTCTTTTTCGAGGTGGCAGCCAGTGACTAGTGGGGTACCACAGGGGTCAGTGCTTGGGCCCCAGCTATTCACAATATATCAATGATTTGGATGAGGGAACCAAATGTAATATTTCCAAGTTTGCTGACGACACAAAACTAGATGGGATCGGGAGTTGTGAGGAGGATGCAAAGAGGCTTCAAGGCGATTTAGACAAGTTGAGTGAGTGGGCAAATACATGGCAGATGCAGTATAATGTGGATAAATGTGAAGTTATCCACTTCGGAAGGAAAAACAGAAAGGCTGAGTATTATTTAAATGGTGATAGTTTGGGAAATGTTGATGTACAAAGGGACCTGGGTGTCCTTGTACACCAGTCACTGAAAGCAAACATGCAGGTGCAGCAAGCCGTTAGGAAGGCAAATGGTATGTTGGCCTTCATTGCAAGAGGATTTGAGTACAGGAGCAAGGATGTCTTACTGCAGTTATACAGGGCCTTGGTGAGACCTCACCTGGAGTATTGTGTGCAGTTTTGGTCTCCTTACCTAAGAAAGGATATACTTGCCATGGAGGGAGTGCAGCGAAGGTTCACCAGACTGATTCCTGGGATGGCAGGACTGTCGTATGAGGAGAGATTGGGTCGACTTGGCCTGTATTCACTCGAGTTTAGAAGAATGAGACGGGATCTCATTGAAATGTATAAAATTCTGACAGGGCTAGACAGACTGGATGCAGGGAGGATATTTCCCCTGGCTGGGGGGGGGGGGGTCCAGAACGAGGGGTCACAGTTTCAGGATACGGGGTAGGACATTTAGGACTGAGATGAGGAGAAATTCTTCACTCAGAGGGTGGTGAACCTGTGGAATTCTCTACCACAGGAGGTTGTGGAGGCCAAGTCACTGAATATATTTAAGAAGGAGCTCGATAGATTTCTAGACACAAAAGGCATCAAGGGGTATGGGGAGAGAGTGGGAATATGGTATTGAGATAGAGGATCAGCCATGATCATATTGAATGGCGGAGCTGGCTCGAAGGGCTGAACGGCCTACTCCTGCTACTATTTTCTATGTTTCTATGATCTTTTCCATCCATTTGAGAGGGCAGACGGGGCCTTGGTTTAATGTCTCAAGCGACATGCAAGCTATTTCTTCCACAATCTGAACAAAACGAGCACCATTATGAAAGCACCTACAGAATGACAAGAGTTTACATTCATATATATATTTTACAAGGCCATTGATCACACTGCTTGTGAAAGAAGTGCGTTAATACGTCCAGGTCTCGTGGCATGACCGTGCTTCTGCTGGGAGTTAGTGTGGGTCAAGGAGTTGAGGAAACCTGACTGGTCACGGTTAGTGGCGATTAGTTAGGCCTGGGGATGGAAGTTATTGCCGTTCATGGTGAGTAGGCAGGTTACTGTGCTGACAGGAGCAATTTGTACTGAGTGAGCCACTAAGAATGGACCACAGACTCCAGTCCTGGGTGGGGGCTGAACATCACTTGTTCTATTTGGAATATATCCCACATGTGATAAAACCACATGTTTGAGAGAGCTGCACTTGGCCATGGCCATGGCCATGGGGAGGGGGGTGGGTGGAATGCATCTTCCTCCAGTGCTCTGTTGATGGCCAAAGGAACTCAAAGATGTGATTATCCAAATCACAGTATTGTTGGACTGGTACCTTAATGGATGATATCTGGAATAGATAGAGGAGGCAAGGATAGATATCAACCTCTGTTGTGTTCATCTTACCATGGAGTGATAGGGGCAGGTTATTCCATCAGGTTAAGGCAGTGCACAGGTAGACACTTTTCTACATGGTGATGAATTTTGGTGTGTCATGTATGCCGAAGTATCTAAAGGTGGACACTGACTGTACGAAGGGATAGGACTCCCATATTGTGTGGGGATGTCCAGCGTGAGGGACATGTCCTCTATTTCGAGTGGTTGAATTTGTAATTAGAGAGCTGACAACACTCTTTAGTGTTTTGAATGATGCTGAGGAGTGAGCTGGCTGAGTTTTAAATGTATGTCTTCAACATATGTTGTGTTTAGTCCCTCTTGCCTGTCCTCTGTGGATGTCTGAGTTTGTGCTGACACATGTTGCGAGGGATTCTATGGCCATTGCAAAGAGGAGGGGAGACATGGGAGATTCCCAGCTGGTCTCCTGCTGGTATGGGAGTACAGGAGCTGAGGCCATTGCTGCACATTGTGGATGTGAGGTGTGAGTAAAAGATTTGAATCCACTTCCTGAATGTGTCACTAAAGCCATTCCCTCAAGCATTGCAAGAAAGAATTTCTATTCCAGCCGGCCGAATGCTTTTTCTCCATCTCGACAGTGTTACAGGGCAAGAGTGTTCAAGCTATTACAATGTTGTGCCACATTAAATAGCTGACTGGTGTAATCCCTCAAGAGGCTGCTCTCTATAAAGCCTGATTGGTCTGTATGGACCAGTCCAGGGGTTACTGCATCTAGTCTGGAAGTCTAGATCATAGAATGATACAGTACAAAAGAAGGCTAATTGGCCCAATGTGCCTGTGCCGGCTCTTTGAAAGAGCTATCCAATTAGTCCCACTCCCCTGCTCTTGCCCCGTAGCCCTACAAATATTTCCTTTTCAAGTATATATCCAATTTCCTTTTGAAAGTTACTACTGAATCTGCTTCCACCACCCTTTCTGGCAGTGCATTCCAGATCATAACAACTTACTGAGTAAAAAAAATGTCTCCTCATCTCCCTCTGGTTCTTTTGCCAATGATCTTAAATCTGTGTCCTCTGGTTACCGACCCTCCTGACAGTGGAAACAGTTTCTCCTTATTTACTTTATCAAAACCCCTCATAATTTTGAACACCTCTATTAATTCTCCCTTAACCTTCTTGACCAATATTTTATAGTCAGCATTGAGGAAGGATATATATCTACAGGATAAGCCCTGAGTGAGATCTTTAGTTTTGTTATGTATTACCATGATCGTGGCTGTCCCCAGGGTGTCTGGAAGGGGCTTTGTCTCCAGTACACAGTGAAGGAGTTTCAACAGGAGACTACCAAGCTCTGGCACTAGGGCCTTTTGGTGCATTAGCCATCGAGCCCCAAAATTTTCCCATATCGGAGACTTTTGATCGCCAGCTGGGGATCTCAATGATGGAGATTTGGACATCAAGCGACTAGGGGGTCTCCTGAGAAAGTTGGGAGGGGGAAAGAGTTGATAGAAATTGTGCCGCTTCTTGTTGTGTGACCTGGCACTTGGAGAAGTACAACCAAGGTCAGAGTCGGACTGTCTATCGGGAAATCTCCCGAGCATCCCCATTAACAGTTCCCGAGCATCCCCATTAACAGTTCCCGAGCATCCCCATTAACAGTTCCCGAGCATCCCCATTAACAGTTCCCGAGCATCCCCATTAACAGTTCCCGAGCATCCCCATTAACAGTTCCCGAGCATCCCCATTAACAGTTCCCGAGCATCCCCATTAACAGTTCCCGAGCATCCCCATTAACAGTTCCTGAGCATCCCCATTAACAGTTCCCGAGCATCCCTATTAACAGTTCCTGAGCATCCCCATTAACAGTTCCCGAGCATCCCCATTAACAGTTCCTGAGCATCCCCATTAACAGTTCCTGAGCATCCCCATTAACAGTTCCCGAGCATCCCCATTAACAGTTCTTGAGCATCCCCATTAACAGTTCCCGAGCATCCCCATTAACAGTTCCTGAGCACCCCCATTAACAGTTCCCGAGCATCCCCATTAACAGTTCCCGAGCACCCCCATTAACAGTTCCTGAGCATCCCCATTAACAGTTCCCGAGCATCCCCATTAACAGTTCCCGAGCACCCCCATTAACAGTTCCTGAGCATCCCCATTAACAGTTCCCGAGCATCCCTATTAACAGTTCCCGAGCATCCCCATTAACAGTTCCTGAGCATCCCCATTAACAGTTCCTGAGCATCCCCATTAACAGTTCCCGAGCACCCCCATTAACAGTTCTTGAGCATCCCCATTAACAGTTCCCGAGCATCCCCATTAACAGTTCCCGAGCACCCCCATTAACAGTTCTTGAGCATCCCCATTAACAGTTCCCGAGCACCCCCATTAACAGTTCCCGAGCACCCCCATTAACAGTTCCCGAGCACCCCCATTAACAGTTCCTGAGCATCCCCATTAACAGTTCCCGAGCATCCCTATTAACAGTTCCCGAGCATCCCCATTAACAGTTCCCGAGCACCCCCATTAACAGTTCCCGAGCATCCCCATTAACAGTTCCCGAGCATCCCCACAATATCGGCAGTTGAAATGATCAGATGAGCACAATCTCACTTTGCTTTCAACATTAGGAAATTTTTTTGAACAGTCTTTTCTGGTTCTAAACATTGAAAAGTGCAGTCTGGGCACTTTATAAAGACACCTTAAGGAACTGTATGATTCCGTTCTGAATGGGAGATAGTTATAGGGCTGTTGAGTAAAGGCCCCGGGTGGCGTGGGTGATAATAAGGAGGGCATTTGTAAACTCTTAGTGAGAGATAAACACTTTATGGGACAGGTGGGAATAACATGATTCCAGTACAGGGTGTTTACTGAAACCAGCAGTTATAGCACTGCAGGCAGGAACTTCAGGCTTTCACTGATTTTTAAATGACAGTTTCTTAAAGTTTTTTTGGATTTTACATATGTTATTGTTAATTTTTTTAATAAATGTTTTAAAGACTCCTTTCAGTTTTATTTACCATGTGTATAAGTGCATCACAATACTTTTCTCCAATAGCAATAGCGGTTAAAATGTCCTTTGATAGGTTTACACAAATTAATATATATTTAAGTGGAGATACCAAGCGTGAAATTGGTCTGCGGCAGTAACGCCAAATGGGCTGCTGGTCAATTGGTAGCATGTTTTAAACCACGTCCAATTTTCTTTTCATTTTGAAGTAAACAGAAAATAAACTTGGTTCACTATGAGCCCGTTTCGCGCTACTGGCATAGATCAATTTCACCCCCAACTACTCGTTTTACAGGAGAGAGAGATGCCTCGGAAATTTCCTGTGTAGCCTCCGCTGACACTGTGGCCGCTGAGATGGTCAGCAGCACTGGGTGGGCCGGGTTCCCGGAACAGAGAGCAGCAAGGTGGAACAGTGTCAAAGATGGCCTGCAACTTTCCGCGACAGCGGCTTCAAGTCACAAGGCCACTTCTTAGCCCTGAAGCTTAGCGAAGAGTACAGGGCCCGTGCATTAAAACAAGGAGATATCAGAATTTTTTTTTAAAAAAGGAAGGGAGATATCTGTTTCTGTCTAGACAAAAGTGGATTTATGTTCTGGAGTGCAGGCTTATCTGATGAAGAGTCGGCATCTGAAACACCCCGTATTTTCTTTATATACGATTATCAGTGATATTCTAGAAGTTACTTCAAAAGTTAGTCAATTTTCTCTTATATTCTCTCCTATTCAACCCCGAGCTGAGCTTCTGACCCCATATCCTCGCCAGTATAAAGACAGCCTACTTCTTCCTCCGAAGTATCACCCATCACCGCCCCCTGCCTCAGCCCATCTGCCGCTGAAACCCTCGTCCATGCCTTTGTCATTTTGAGACTTGTCTATTCCAATGTTCTCCTGGCCGGCCTCCCATCCTCCACCATCCATAAACTTCAGCTCATCCAAAATTCTTGCTTTTAAGGAGGCTCCTAAAGGAGGAGAGGAAGTTGGAGAATAGAGATGTTTAGAGACGGAATACCAGAGCATGGGGCCTAGATAGTTTCAAAGCAGTTGTGTCATACAACACAGAAGGAGGCCATTCGGCCCATCATGCCTGTGCCATCTCTTTGAAAAAGGTACCCAATTAGTCCCACTCCCCTGCTCTATCCCCATAGCCCTGTAAATGTTTTCTCTTGAAGAGAAAATGTATCCAATTCCCTATTGAAAGTTATTATTGAATCTGCTTCCACCACCCTTTCAGGCAGTGCATTCCAGTTCATAGCAACTCGCTGCATAAAAAAATGTTTCCTCATGTCACCGCTGGTTCTTTTGCCAATCACCTTAAATGATCACCTTACTGACCCTCCTGCCATTGGAAACAGTTTCTCCTTATTTACTCTATCAAAACCCTTCATGTTTTTGAACACCTCTATCAAAACTCCTCTTAACCTTCTCTGTTCTAAGGAGAACAACCTCAGCTTCTCCAGTCTCTCCATATAACTGAAGTCCCTCATCCCTGGTACCATTGTAGTAAATCTGTTCTGCATCCTCTCTAAGGCCTTGACATCCTTCCTAATGTGTGGTGCCTTGAATTGAACACAATACTCCAGCTGAGGCCTAACCAGTGTTTTATAAAGGTTTAGCATAACTTCCTCACTTTTGTATGCTATGCCTCTATTAATAAAGCCCAGGATCCCATATGCTTTTTTAACAGCCTTCTCAACTTGTCCTACCACCTTCAAAGATTTGTGTACATACAGCCCCAGGTCTCTCTGTTCCTGCCCTTTAAAATTATACCATTTAGTTTACACTGCCTCTCCTCATTCTTCCTGAACGCACGGCCACCAAAGGGTGAGGGGTGCACAAATGGTCGGAGTCACAGAAACTCAGAGCTCTGCAGCCTGCATCCTATTCTGTACACAGTCTCCCAGTGCCTCCAATTTAAAATTCTCATCCTTGTGCTTAAATCCCGTCATAGCCTCGACCCTCCCTAAACTGTAGTTCAATATGAACTTTTCTGGCCTGTTGGTTTTGCCACATTTCAGGTGAGTAGGAAGTTTTGATTGCATTGCACAGTCCATGCATCCCAAGCAGCAAATCTTTTAAAAATAATTTGATCATTTAAACTTTAATGGAAATTGCTAAGGAAAATCTGACGTAAATTTGAAAAGGGGAAAGAAGGGTTGGTGTCCCTGTGGAAATATTTTGGTATTAACTGTCAAGTAATCTCAAGAAAATGGCCCAGATATGGACCTCTTGCTTTCGTAATGGTCACTGCACCATTTGTAGCATGTGGCGTTGATTGTCTGAAGTGAGTTTTCCCTCTGATTCTCATTCTCCTCCCCACCCCCAACCTCCTAGATTGTTTTCGAACTCTGTTGGCCACTGTCCCACAGGGATGCTGATTTAGGATCTCTGGAATGTGGGTGTTTGGACATGAGAAACTTTAGTTGAACCACTCTATAATTCCCAGGCACAGCAGGTCCTGAACACTCGTAAATTTGCAAATAATTTCTCCACAAGGGAAAATTACACCATTTTTACATAAGATTCTTTTGAAGCATTTTGGGGTCAAAATTTTTGGAAATTATTTGAAAATTATCATGACGGCAGATATACAATATGCCATTATCCTCACCTCCCTGTTCAATATCTTGTGAGGATTCCTAGCTGGACTTATGCCTATATGGCTCAGAGCCTACATTGTTTCATATTTACCCTACAGGTTTTGAAAGGTGAACTGTAATCTCCCAACTAACTAGTTTTTTAAAAAAATGCTGCTGCTCAAACAAAGAATTTAATTTGGGTGTGACTTAACAAGGAACACCATGTATTTTTTTTTTGAAAAGCTTCACTGCACAATCAAGGTGGAGATAAACAATTGTTTTGCAGGAACATCTTTCAATTATCTAAAGCAGAATAATGATGGGGAGGGTCATTTCTTTGAAGTGACTGATTTTTTTTTAAAGTTAAGGGAGGTATCAAAGTAAAAGGTATCAGTATTAATATGTGGATTATTTTTGCATCATCACAACCAATTCATAGATTAATTTAAGAGGAAGCTGGATAAGTACATGAGGGAGAAAGGAATAGAAGGATATGGTGATAGGGTGAGATGAAGTAAGGTGGAAGGAGGCTCATGTGAAGCATAAACACCAGCGTAGACCTGTTGGGCTGTTTCAGTGCTGTAAATTCTATGTAAATCGATGTAACTAAGTCACAGACTGTAAAAGAATCACTGGTTAGGCCTCAGTTATAGTATTGTGTTCAATTCTGGGCACCACACTTTCAGAAAGATGTCAAGACTTTGCAGATGGTGCAGAGGAGATTTACCAGAATGATACCAGGGGTGAGGGACTTCAGCTGTGTGGAGAGACTAGAGAGGCTGGGATTGTTCTCCTTAGAGCAGAGAAGGTTAAGGGGAGATTTAATAGAGGTGTTCAAAATTATGAGGGGGTTTGATGGAGTAAATAAGGAGAAATTGTTTCAACTGGTGGGTGGGTCTGTAATGAGAGGACACAGATTTAAGATAATTGACAAAAGAACCAGAAGGGAGATGAGGACAAACTTTTTTATGCAGCAAGTTGTTATAATCTGGAATGCACTACCTGAAAGGGTGGTGGAAGCAGATTCAATAATAACTTTCAAAAGGGAATTGGATAAATACTTAAAAAGGAAAAGTTTGCAGGTCTATGGGGAAAGAGCAGGGGAGTGGGACTAATTCGATAGCTCTGTGTACAAAATTTGTGTACAAAATTATGAGGGGCATAGATAGGATGGATACTAAGGAGCTTTTTCCCTTCGTTGAGGGTTCTATAACAAGGGGGCATAGATTCAAGGTAAAAGGCGGGAGGTTTAGAGGGGATTTGAGAAAGAACTTTTTCACCCAGAGGGTGGTTGGAGTCTGGAACTCACTGCCTGAGAGGGTTGTGGAGGCAGGGACCCTCACAACATTCAAGAAGCATTTGGATGAGCACTTGAAATGCCATAGCATACAAGGCTACGGACCAAATGCTGGAATATGGGATTAGATTAGACTGGGCTTGATGGCCGGCGCGGACACGATGGGCCGAAGGGCCTCTATCCGTGCTGTATAACTCTATGACTCTATGACTCTTTCAAAGAGAAGGCACAGGCACGATGAGCTAAATGGCCTCCTTCTGCGCTGTAAGATTCTAGGATTCTGAGTCCTTACAGGCCAAAGCAAAACCATCTTGCATTGCTTCTGATTTCTGTGATCCTTGCAGCACCCGTAATCTTCGCCAGGCATAGCATTTTATATTACTGTGCTTAGTCTTGTTGTTTTCTGCGCTATGGAGCAATGGCACCCCTCCCCTGCAAATCAACACCCCATTTCACATGACTATTCCCACTGGCCATGTGTTGTAGTGTTCAGGCTCTCTGTTTATTTCAGTCAGGTCAGAGCTGAGGTTACCATCAGCCCAGGTGCAGGGCATCCAAGACAAGCAGCCAAAACAATCTGTAATGACCTGAGCATCATGGATGTTTGGCAGACTCTACAACCCTCGGAGAAAGAATTGACCTTCTACTCAAACCCACACATAAACTACTGCAGGATAGATAACTGCTGCTAAATTAATCCCATCTACCCTGACTTCAGTGCTGTGACATGGGGCCAATTGCTATTTCAGCTCCAATAACACTCCAGCTCATCCAAGCTAATCACCTCCCCTTCCCCCCTTTCCAGACACTGGCACCTCAACCCTGTCCTCCTTGGTGATTCAGAGTTCCTACTGCTCTTTCAGCTCAGCTGAGAACCATATATATTTTGATTATATATTAATGACCTGAACTTGGGTATAGAGGGTATAATTTCAAAGTTTGCAGATGACATGAAACTCAGAAATGTGGTAAAGAATGTGGAGGATAGTAACAGACTTCAGGAGGACATAAACAGACTGGTGAAATGGGCAGACACATAGCAGATGAAATGTAACACTGAAAGATATGAAGTGATACATTTTGGTAAGAAGAATGAGGAGAGGCAATATAAACTAAATGGTACAATTTTAAATGGGCTTTATTAATAGAGGCACAGTGTAGAAAAGCTGGAAAATTATGCTAAACCTTTATAGAGCAGAGAAGGTTAAGAGGTGATTTGATAGAGGTGTTCAAAATCATGAACGTTTTGATAGAGTAAATAAGAAGAAGCTGTTTCCAGTGGCAGAAGGGTCAGTCACCAAGGGACACGGATTTAAGGTAATTGGCAAAAGAACCAGAGGTGATATGAGGAAGCATTTTTTTACGCAGTGAGTTGTTATAATCTGGAATGCACTGCCTGAAAGGGTGGTGGAAGTAGGTTCAATAATAACTTTCAAAAGGCAATTGGATAAACACTTGAAGGGAAAAAATGTACAGGTCTATGGGGAAAGAGCAGGGGTGTGAGACTAATTGGACAGCTCTACCAAAGAGCTGGCACATGCACGATGGGCCGAATGGCCTCCTTCTGTGCTGATTCCTACTATGATATTATGATACAATGAACCAAGAATTCCACATCTCCCTCGGAGGACTTTGGGAAAACACTAAAGCTGTCTTCAGGCATTATATCATTTCCTACATCACTGCCAAGAGGCAGAAAAGGTTGCAGGCCTAGACAGCACTGGAACAAAAGATAAGAGTCAAAATCTCAAAACAGGAAGCACTGAACAGAGAGCATTTAAATCCTCCATATAGCAAAGCCAAATATTACAAGCAGGAAGGCAAACTGGGGAAGCTCTTCGCATATAACTCATGGCAGCATATACAAAGCAGGACTATGTCTGGTGGAAGTGTCCCACCATGACTGAAGGGCATAGTTTATGTCTCCGCCCACTATCACTGTGCCTTCCATATGTGGGGAGAGTGCGGCGAATACTGATATGGGGATTGCAGGACGATTTCGCCAAGGCCCGGCTGGCTAAGGTGGGGGCAGCAACATGGAATTGTAAACACTGGCCAGAAGAGATCAAGATGGGGAAGGATGAATGTCTGTACTTTTACTCTCTGTAAAGTGTCTTGAGACATTTTCTACAATAAAGATGCTTTTCTTCCCTTGTCAACTCACAGAATTTGGTTGCTATGAGACCCTTTCTTCTGGTCGCCAGTCTCAAAACTGCTTCCTCCTTTTGCCCTTGCTAATTACATCATTGGCTGCTCTCTCCTTCCTTCTCACCTTTCTCCCACATCTTGCCCTCTTTCCTTCTCCCTATGGATGCTCACTGTTCCTCCAATCAATCTGGGGCCGCCCATTATCAGGTACTTAGTACGGCTTACACGGGTATTTAGATGGTGAGGGAGGCCCTTGGGTTGTCATCCCTTTGGTTTGGGAGATGGGCACCTGTTGCGTTGCTATGGTGACCTCTCTGGCGTTTGCATGTCCGTAGGCAGGGATCGAGGGCCTGTTTCCTCCTTCCTCTGATAAGTTGGTGTTGCCAAGCGGGTGCAAGGTCCTTACCAGAGTGGGGGATTCCTGGGGTGGGGTTGGGTATTTCTCTCCCCTTCAGGGAGGACCTAGCTGCATTGAGGTATCAAAGTTGCAGCACCTTCTGCTAGGTGAGGTGGTGTATATGGAAGTTCAAAAGGCATTTGATAAAGTGCTGCATAATAGGCTTGTCGTCAAGGTTGAAGCCCACGGAATAAAGGGGGCAATAGCAGCATGGATGCAGAATTGGCTAAGTATCAGGAAATAGAGAGTAGCGGTGAACGGTTGTTTTTCAAACTGGAGGGAGGTGTGCAGTGGTGTTCCCCAGGGGTCGGTACTAGGACCACTGCTTTTCTTGATATATATTAATGACTTGGACTTGGGTGTACAGGGCACAATTTCAAAATTTGCAGATGACACAAAACTAGGAAGTGTATTAAACAGTGAGGAGGATAGTGATAGACTTCAAGAGGATATAGACAGGCTGGTGGCATGGGCGGACACATGGCAGAAGAAATTTAATGCAGAAAAATGCGAAGTGATACATTTCGGTAGGAAGGATGAGGAGAGGCAATATAAACTAAAGGGCACAATTCTAAAAGGGGTACAGGAACAGAGAGATCTGGGGCTATATGTGCACGAATTGTTGAAGGTGGTAGGGCAGGTTGAGAAAGCGGTTAAAAAAGCATACGGGATCCTGGGTTTTATAAATAGACACATAGGGCTCGATATTAGCAGGGCTGCGGGTTCGCGGCGGGGGGGTCTATTGGGCACGTGGGTAACGCGCCTGGTGAAATTAGTCTGCCCCCCGCGCGATCGCAGCCTAATTGGATCCACTTACCTGGTCTTCCGGGTTCCCCACTGCTGATCTGCGCATCAGGCGGGCTGCACATGCGCAGTAAGGTCTGTCAGCTGGAGGAGCTCTATTTAAATAGGAAAAAATACAGCATGGAGCAGCCCAGGGGGAAGGCTGCTCCCAGTTTCATGATGCCTCACTCCAGGTATCATTAGATGGGGTGAGGAGGAGGGGCAGGACAGAAATCTTCCCCCCGGCAGGCGGGAGGAAACGGCCTGGCTCTACCACCAGGAAGGCCTGGCTCGAGGTGGCAGAGGAGGTCACCAGCACCACCAACATATCGCGCACCTGCATACAGTGCAGGAGGCGCTCCAATGACCTCAGTAGGTCAGCCAAACTTACTCATTCCCCTACACTCCATCTGCCACATCACCGCCCCCAACCTACATCTCCTTCTGCACTGCCAACACTACTCTGTCACATCACCCCTCATACCCATTCAAACCTCATCCTCATCTTACCTGCACTTACTCACCTCGCCAGTACTCATCCCACCACTACCACTCAACCCAATCCTCATACAATCTCATGGCTCCATCTCATACTCACCCTCTCATGCATCTCTTTCACGGTCAGCCTCACTCAACCTGCCACTACCTGTGCTGCAGCCACAGGACATGCATCACATATGTGCAGTAGGCAGCATAAGGCAAACGTGTCGTGAGCATGAAGGGGATGCACAAGGGTATTTGAGGGTTTGTCATGGTTTTTACTTATATTTAATTTCTGACCAACTCACATTACATATTATATTGGCACCACTACTGCCACGTCTTTGCGAATCTTGTCTGGTTTGTGCAATAATGCCCTTTCCTGAGGATCACTATGAAGACCCACAACTGATGCCACCCATTGTGTCACTGCAGAGTGGGTGTAGGTGTATTTGCAGGGCTCTTTTGTGCAGACGACTGAGAGACATCGGCGATGTCCCCGGTGGCACCCTGGAAGGATGCGGAGGGGAAGTTGTTGAGGGCAGTGGTGACTTTGACAGCGACAGGTAAGAAGATGGTGCTCGGGCCAGCCGGGAGCAGCTCGGCATGAAGGAGGCTGCAGATGTCCACAACTACATGTCGAGTGACTCTGATCCTCCGTGTGCACTGCTGCTCAGAGAGGTCCAGGAAGCTGAGCCTCGGTCTGTGGACCCTGTGGCGAGGGTAGTGCCCTCTGCAACGCATCTCTCTCTGCAGTTGCCCTCCCTCCTGCTGTGCAGGTGGATGTGTCACAGCACTGTGTTGTGGAGCTCCACGTGTCAGAGGTGGATGGCGAGGCCGGCGAGACTGGAGAGGCTGTTCGTCCTCCGAGGAGGTCATGACTGCAGCTACAGCGGCCCCCATCCAGAAGATATACATCTGAGGTGGTTCGCAAGGTAGGTACATGTCTCTGGACCCCGGGGTAAGTGTGCAAGTTGGTGAATTTTCTTGTCAGGAGGTGGGTGGTGGAGGCCAAACTTTGTCCCAAGTGACAGAGTGGCCTCCTGCAATGAGTGAGGGTCTCCCCAACCCCACCTGTCAAATGGACCTTTGCAGCTGCCACAGGCTGACAGCTGCAACACGTCCATTTGAACTGGGAGTGTTTCCCCCAGTATGGGAAACAGTCCCAGTTGTCAATAAAATCCCACCCCTCCTCACATATTCACTTAATCAGGTCTGTTAATGACCTGAAATACCAAGGTAAATACTGTTAAGTGGCACCCCGCTGGCTTTAATTGCCTGCGGGAGTCCCACATGCGGGGGCTGCGCGCGCACATCGGCGCGTCTGTGGGGAACCCGGAAGTTGGCGGGTTGGAGCCGGGTTCCCGACCCGCTCCGGGATTCCCCGATTTTCGGAGCCCCCCCCCCCCCGCCAGGATCATACCCGATAGCGGGTGCTAAAATGATGCCCATAGAGTACAAAAGCAAGGAAGTCATGATGATCCTTTATAAAACACTGGTTTGTCCACAGCTGGAGAATTGTGTCCAGTTCTGGGAATTGCACTTTAGGAATGATGTGAAGGCCTTAGAGAGGGTGCAGAAGAGATTTACCAGAATAATTCCAGGGATGAGGGACTTTAGTTACATGGATAGACTGGAGAGGCTGGGGTTATTCTCCTTGGAACTGAGAAGGTTGCGAGGAGATTTGATAGAGATATTCAAAATGATGAAGGATTTAGACAGAGCAGATAAAGAGAAACTGTTCCCATTGGCGGAAGGGTCAAGAACCAGAGAACAGAGATTTAAGGTGATTGGCAAAAGAACCAAAGGTGTCATGACGAAAAACTTTTTCACATAGCGAGTGGTTAGGATCTGGGATGTACTGCAGAGGTTGCCGTGGCAGGGTTGTGTGGTGTCACAACCCTGCCACGGCAACCTCTGCAAGACATGCCAGATCATCGACACAGATACCACCATCACACGAGAGGACACCACCCACCAGGTACATGGTTCACACTCCTGTGACTCAGCCAATGTTGTCTACCTCATACGTTGCAGGAAAGGATGCCCTGGAGCATGGTACATTGGCGAGACCATGCAGACACTGCCACAACGGATGAACGGACACCGCGCAACAATCGCCAGACAGGAGGGTTCCCTCCCAGTTGGGGAACACTTCAGCAGTCAAGGACATTCAGCCACCGATCTTCGGGTAAGCGTTCTCCAAGGCGGCTTTCAAGACACACGACAACGCAAAGTCGTCGAGCAGAAATTGATAGCCAAGTTCCGCACCCATGAGGACGGCCTCAACTGGGATCTTGGGTTCATGTCACGCTACACGTAACCCCACCAGCGAATAAAAGTTATCTGTTTTTAATACAACGGGTCATTCTCTGTCTTTCTCTTCCTTTTGGATGTTTCTCTCTCTCTTTCTCTGTCTTGTGTTCTGGTCGTTTGTATATTCAGTGGTCCTGTAGGTAACACCTCTCTGTCTGAACACTTTGATTGCCTTGACAACGGGCAGTTGGAAAGATTATCTGTAATCACCAGGTATTGTTCTCTGAAGATAAAAGCGAAACGTTCAAGGATTCCCACATTCACCTGACGAAGGAGAAAGCCTCCGAAAGCTTGTGATTTTCAAATAAAATTGTTGGACTATAACCTGGTGTTGTAAGATTCTTTACATTTGTCAACCCCAGTCCATCACCAGCATCTCCACATCAAGGGATAGTATAGTCAGGAGGATAGATATTGTTCTCTGCAGCCGCGACCGAGAGTCCCAAAGGCTGTGATGCCTGCCCGGTGCCAGCGTTAAGGACCTCTCCTGGCTGCTGGAGAAAAACTTGGAGCATAAGGGGGAGGATCCAGTTGTCGTGGTCCATGTAGGAACAAAAGACATAGGTAGAACTAGGAATGAGGATCTGCTGAGGGAGTTTGAGCAGCTAGGGTCCAAATTAATAAACAGAACCTCAAAGGTAATAATCTCCAGATTACCACCTAAGCCATGTACAAATTGGCATAGGGCCAAATAGATTAGAGAGTTTAATGCGTGGCTCAATGAGTGGTGTGGGAAGCAGGGGTTTCAAATCATGGGGCACTGGCACCAGTACTGGGAAAAGAGGGAGCTGTTCCGTTGGGACGGGCTCCATTTAAACCGGGTTGGGACCAGTGTTCTGGTGAATCGAATAAATAGGGTGGTAGGACTTTAAACTAAAAAGCAGGGGGGGGGTGGGTAGAGAATTCAGGTAAGGGTAAATTTATAAATCTAAAGAGAAAAGTCAAGGCCATAGCAACGATTTGGGTAAAGAGAAACAGAGTGTGTCAGGAAGGGACAGAGGGGGGGAGAAAAATTGGATAGGAGCCATTTTTGGGCGTAGGTAGCGTGATGTGCTATTACCCCGCACCCGAGGCAAGTTTCAGTCCACCGGAGGACACATCTGCAATCAGCGTTCCATTCCGGGCCTTGCACGTGGAATCAATGCAATTTGCATTTTCCACCACCAGGGGGAGCTCAATCTCTTAAAGGGAGGATGTTTCTTAGAAATCTCTTAAAGGTAGCTGGTACCTGTTATTTGCTGAAAATAACAGTCTACTGTCTGCACGAAGTCTGAACAAAGATCAGACATCGCACACATAAAACACAGATGTAGGTCCCATCCCTATGTTTACACGGTGATGAGTTATGTTAAAACATTGAATAAACTACTAAATCCCACATCCTCCAATCTGCACGCCAGACCTCACCAATCTGCCGATCTGAGTTGGTACCAGGCCTGCGAGAGTGCATGCACCAAGGTTCTCTGCTGATGCACTAAAGACCTTGATGCAAGAGGTGGACAGAAGGAGGGATATCCTATATCCGCAGGGGGGGTGGGGAGGCAAGAGGCCCTCCAGATACTTATCCAAAAGGCAGTGGGAGACAGCGGGGGACGAAGTCAATGCCAGGCACACAGCATCATGAACATGGATGCAGTGCAGGAAGAAGTTCAATGCGTGAGTGGTCAAGGTGAGTGAGGTCAACTGTCAAGTGGCATCTCCTGCCAACTGCACACGCGCTACACCCCCCATCATCCACATACCAAAAAACGCTTTCCATCAGTACTCAACTCTTCCAACCAGATGCTTCCTCTCACCCTTAATCACTGTTTATTATCACATTATCACTGTTTCAAGCCGCTCAACCACAACTCACAGGACATACGTACTGACAGCTATTCAACCATGACAGGCTCATCACCCAGACACATGTCCCGCTTTCTGGCAGGAGAAGGTGGCGCATATCAAGAGACAGCAAGTGGCAGTGGCATTTAGCCCCTCGAGCCTGTTCCACCATTCAACAAGATCATGGTGGTCGAGTGACCTAACTCCATAGCCCCATATCCCTTAATACCCTTGGTTCACAGAAATCTTTCAATCTCAGATTTAACATTCACAAGTTAGCTAGCATCAACTGCCATCTGCAGAAAAGCGTTCCAAATGTCACCCACCCTCTGCGTGTAGAAGCATTTCCGAACTTCACTCCTGCACGTCCTGGCTCTAAATGTTAGGCTATGACCCTGCATCCTAGTATTCAAGTCTAGGAGACCTCCATAAACAGTTACAAATGTCTCGGCAGCTAGAAGCAATAATCCAGCCGGTATGCTGTAAATCCTGCATGGTCCCTTTAAATAGAGCTGGTGGGGGATCCTCCAGGCACTCTAAGACACGTTCAGATGGTTGGGGTTAAGACTGTGCGTTGAGTTGAGCGTTAAGTCCCAAAATGGTGTTTATCACTTTAAATCATCGTTGCACATTGATTGAAGCCATTTTCTCCCATGATTCAAGCATTCGTTATCTGCGCCTGCGCTAACTCCTATACCAAGATGGCGTCCAGCGCACGTCACGCTGGAAACGTGCGTTCGCATCCAAGACGTCATCTTGGATGTCAGAGAGGCTGTGTAGCGCCGAAACAACGGGCGCTACACGGCCCAATTTAGCGCCCAGAGAGTTTAACGATAATCGTGCATCAGTGAATAAGGTCAAATCAAGAAAAAATAGTAAAAAGTTAAAATTAAAGGCACTTTATCTGAATGCACAAAGCATTCATAACAAGATAGATGAATTAATGGCACAAATAGAGACAAATGGGTTTGATCTGGAAGCCATTACTGAGACGTGGTTGCAACTTGAACAAGGTTGGGAACTAAATATTCCAGGGTACTTGACTTTTCGAAAAGACAGACAAAATGGAAAAGGAGGGGGTTGGGGGGCGTAGCCCTGATAATAAAGGATGAAATAAAGACAGTAGTGAGACAGGATCTTGGCTCGGAAGATCAGGAAGTAGAATCAGTATGGGTGGAGATAAGAAATAACAAGGGACAGAAAACACTGGTGGGAGTAGATTATAGGCCCGCTAATAGTAGTTATACTGTTGGACAGAGTATAAATCAAGAAATAAGAGAAGCTTGTAACAAAGGTCATAAAATAATTGTGGGGGACTTTAATCTTCATATAGACTGGGCAAATCAAATTGGCAATGGTAGTTTGGAGGACGAATTCATGGAATGCATTCGAGACAGTTTCCTAGAACAATACGTCGTGGAACCAACCAGGGAACAGGCCATCTTAGATCTTATCATGTGTAATGAGACAGGGTTAATTAGTAATCTCATAGTAAGGGATCCCCTGGGGCAGAGTGATCATAATATGACAGAATTTCACATTAAGTTTGAGGGTGAGGTATTTAAGTCCGAAACTAAAGTCTTAAACTTAAACAAAGTCAATTACATAGGTATGAGGGGCGAGTTGGCTAAGGTTGATTGGGAAATTAGATTAAAAGATATGACGGTAGATAAGCAATGGTGAACATTTAAAGAAACATTTCATAATTCTCAACGAATATACATTCCATTGAGGAAAAAAGACTCCACGGGAAAAGTGATCCATCTGTGGCTAACTAAAGAAGTTAAGGATAGTATTAGTTTAAAAGAAAAGGTGTAGAATGTTACCAAGAAAAGTAGTAAGCCTGAGGATTGGGAGAGTTTTAGAAATCAGCAAAGGATAACCAAGAAATTGATAAAGAGAGAGAAAATTGAATATGTGAGTAAACTAGCAAGAAATATAAAAACAGATTGTAAGAGCTTCTACAGGTATATAAAAAGGAAGAGATTAGCGAAAGTAAACGTGGATCCCTTAGAGACAGAGACAGGAGAAATTATAATGGGGAATAAGGAAATGGAAGAGACATTATAGAGACCTGCACCTGCACAAGAGCCCAGAGGGCAACAACAGAGAGGAGTGCTGCTTGAGGAGGCCCCATCCACATCTGCCACCCTCATGGAGGAGGAGGAGGAATCTATGGGCAGAGCAGCAGCTCAGCTGGCTGCTCGTGAGGCCAGGGAGTCACTGATATGTGAACGGTTCTCCTGAAGAACTGTTCACATTCACAATTATTTTATGACCTTTGTTACAAGCTTCTCTTATTTCTTGATTTATGTGAAGAGTCCTGTCCTCAAACCACCTGGGAAGAGTAGCGTCCACACTAGGCCGCCCACCCCTCCCTGCCCAAAACAGTCCTGCAACTATACACACACCCACTGTAAAGTGACCCAATGAGTGGCATCAAGTGTCACCATTCATGGTGAAGCTCATGAAAGGGCCCTATCACAAAAGCCAGTCAAGAATGGGCAAGACGTGCCAGCAGTGGTGACAATCATAATATTTAATGTCACTTTAACAAAAACTAAATATAAATGAAAAACTTGACAGTCTGTCAAACACCCTTGTGCATTCCCTCCGTGCTCACAAATCCTTACCCTTTCTCTTCCGACTACTTCTACATGGTGCATCCCCTGTGGCTGCAGCAGATGTAGTGGCAGGTTGCTCATGTTCATGCCCTGACTGTTTAGATGTTTTGGGCCTACGCCCTCTGGGTTTTGGAGCCCGTGAGGGCCCCTCCAAAGACTGCTCCACCTGCACCTGTGCAGGGGCAGACTCGGCCACCTGGAGAGGAGGCAGCATTGCGGGTACTGGTTGAGAGGGGGGCAACGAGTGAGACATAGAAGCACTTTGAGTGGTGTCCCCACTTCCATGTCCCCTTTCGCCATCATCCCTCTCCTGGACCAGGCCCACATCACTCCTACCACTCTGCTGGACAACAGTTTGGAGGACATATGTAATGCCTTGGAAGGCCAGTGCTAGTGTATCTGTCTGCTTGTTTAAGGCGGCAGAACGATGTTCACTGTGAGTCCGAACGGCCATTGTCAGGGCCTGAATGGACTCATTTGTGAGCCATGCTTGAAACTCAATGGAGGCTAGCCTTCTCTCCATCGCAGACATTCCTGCGCTTACCTGTGACAGTATCTCAGAGAATTGCTCACATCCCTGTGACAGTATCTCAGAGATTCCCGCATGTCCCCGTGACACTATCTCAGAGATTCCCTCACGTGCCTGTGACACTATCTCAGAGATTCCCTGATGTACCTGTGCCACCATTCCACTGATGCAGGAGTTGGACTCCTCCATCCTCTGCATTATTGTGGAGAGTACGCATGGCACCTGTTCCAGCACCTCGCAAATGTGCTGCTGTCCCTCGATCATTCTCCTTTTAAAGGATGGCCCCCAGGGTTCTGCTTCTGCGTCCAGTTGAGCAGAGCCTGGAGAGGAGTGCTCCCACCAATGCGGACTCTCCGCAGCTGCCCCTGCCGCCAGTGTCTGCTCGTGCTCAGTTGTGTGTGGTAACTCACCAGGTGCCAACCCAACTAACTGAGGACTAGGACCCACCGAGGTGTGAGCATCTGCACTGGTGGGTGGATCACTAAGATGTGACGGTGCACCCTCAGAGGCCGGCAGGTCCTCTGAGGAATCGCCCTCTGTCGTCACAGCGGTCGGTGAAGGCGCTGTAGGAAAACAGAAGGCAATATTAAGCATCATCACGGATGTGTCATGTTGCGATGAGCATACTGAGGTGCTGAAGATGGCAAGGCGTGTTAACATCAATTCATATTGTGTGTGATGAATGTTAAAGTTGTGTCACCAGACATTTGTGGGGTGCCAGCCTCGGCGTCCCCAACGGACAGGCACTCAAGGGTTCAGCTGAGCTCCAGCGCCTCCTGCTCCACCTCTGTAAGGACAACGATTTGTTACGGCCCCCTCCTCTCCCGTGCATTTTGAGCTCTCTTCTAGAAGGGGAGAAAGTACAGACGTGTGAGTGAGTGATGGTGAAGTGGCCAACCAATGAATGCATTGCTTTGGGTGAGGCTGACCATTAAAGAGATGCATCAGAGGGTGAGTATGAGACAGAGACGTCACATTGGATCAGGATTGGGTTGAGTGGTAGTGGTGGGGTGACTAATGGGGAGGTGAGGAAGTGATGAGGAAATGCAGGTAAGTTGAGGATGAGCCTGAAGTGGGTGTGAGGAGTGATGTGATAGAGTAGTGTTGGCAGTGCAGAATGAGTTGGGGGGTGGGGACAGTGATGTGGAAGGCGGAGTGTAGGAGAATGAGTAAGTGTACTCACTTTTACTGACCTAGTTAGGTCATTGAAGCGCTTCCTGCACTGGACCCAAGTGCACGAGATGTTGCTGCTGCTGGTGACCCCCTCTGCCACCTCGAGCCAGGCCTTCTTGGTGGCAGAGGCAGGCCAGTTCCTCCCGTCCACTGGGTAAAACAGATCCCTCCTCCTTCTCACTCCATCCAGTAGCACCTGGAGTGAAGCATCATTGAATCTTGGAGCAGCCTTGCCCCTGTGCTGCTCCATTGTGGTGTGTGAGTGTTTGCTCCAGGAGGAGCCATTGGAGGACTGCCCCTTTAAAGAGAGCTGCTCCAGCTGACAGCCTGTGATGCGGGTGCGCAGTCCGCCCGCTGCGCAGTTTTTGGACTGCAAACCTGGAAGCCACGTTAAGTGGCACCAATTGAATTGTGATCACGTGGGCAGCGGACATTTTTTATTGGGCGGGTTACCCGCGCGCCCATTCACCACCCCCGCCCCCCCCCCCCACACAGCTGCCATCCCGCCTCCACTCTAATATCGGGGCCATAGTCTCAGGATAGGGTGTCGGACATTTAGGATTGAGATGAGGAGGAATTTCTTCACCCAGAGGGTCATAAATCTTTGGAATTCTCTACCCCAGAGGGCTGCTGATGCGCAGTTGTTGAGTATATTCATGACTGAGATCGATAGATTTTTGGACTCCAAGGGAATCAAGGGATATGGGGATTGTGCGGGAAAGTGGAATTGAAGTGTAACATCAGCCATGATCTCATTGAATGGTGGAGCAGGCTCGAGGGGCCATATGGCCTACTCCTGTTCCTATTTCCTATGTTTCTTATGAGTGTGTGTGAAGAGGAAAAGCAATTGGAGGGAATTTAATAGCTAATCCCTTGATTGGAAGTTCTTGGCAATGAGGAGTGCTCAATCAGGGGTTCGGCCCTTAAATGTCTTTATTCAGAAGCAGGCAGAAGGCCTGAAGTATCTCCAGAATTTTGATAATTTTCTATGGAAGTCAGCAGGTAAGTCTTTGTCCCCTATTGAATTTTCTGACTCATGCATTACATTTGATTGTCTTGTTACCTCCACCGATAGATTTTCAGTGACCTGGACAGCTCTTGGCCTGCTGAGACTATCAAGTGCCTCACCTGACAGTTCCGTCAAACCAGCCAGAAAAGCAACAAAGCACAAAGCCAAAGTGAGGAGAGCTAAGAAAAAGGCACAGCAGCATACCTGGTTCATTGATGACACCATCATTTGGCATACTGACAGCACAATGTGTAAAGATGAGGCCCTCTCCAAGGCGGTCATGTATTTTCCAGGTGCTATGTGACAAAGTAGACAATGTAATGAAAGGTGAATGTCATGGAACTGTGCACATTAGACATAAAAAGTCTATTCTTCAACTGGAGAATTACCATCAGTTAATCAGCAAATTTAAAGATTCAAAAAGCCAGAGTCATCATCTCAGGCATGGTGTCTGTCCTTACTGGGTCATTGGAGAGAAATTATGGTCTGAACAAATGCTAGCCCCCCCCCCCACCAATGCTGGGCACTTTCTCGTTATGTTGCTTGATCGAAACAAACAGGCAGTAATAAGATCTGTGCCTTAAGGTTCTTCCTTGTCCAATTCTCCACCATATCGAATCAGACAAGAAATACTGCTGTACATTGGAGCCCAATGTCTCTCTCCTGCCAGTCAGTACATTAATGAAAGAAACTGGTGAGAATATAGAACTTGCTACCACATGGAGTGGTTGAGGTGATTAGCATAGATGCATTGAAGGGGAAGCTAGATAAGTACATGAAAGAGAAAGGAACATAGGAACATAGGAACAGGAGTAGGCCATTCAGCCCCTCGTGCCTGCTCCGCCATTTGATAAGATCATGGCTGACCTGTGATCTAACTCCATATACCCGCCTTTGGCCCATATCCCTTAATATCTTTGATTGCCAAAAAGCTATCTATCTCAGATTTAAATTTAGCAATTGAGCTAGTATCAATTGCCGTTTGCGGAAGAGAGTTCCAAACTTCTACTACCCTTTGTGTGTAGAAATGTTTTCTAATCTCGCTCCTGAAAGGTCTGGCTCTAATTTTTAGACTATGCCCCCTACTCCTAGAATCCCCAATCAGCGGAAATAGTTTATCTCTATCCACCCTATCTGTTCCACTTAATATCTTATAAACTTCGATCAGATCACCCCTTAACCTTCGAAACTCCAGAGAATACAACCCCAATTTGTGTAATCTCTCCTCGTAACTTAACCCTTGAAGACCGGGTATCATTCTAGTAAACCTACGCTGCACTCCCTCCAAAGCCAATATGTCCTTCCAAAGGTGCGGTACCCAGAACTGCTTACAGTACTCCAGGTGCGGTCTAACCAGGGTTTTGTATAGCTGCAGCATAACTTCTGCCCCCTTGTACTCCAGTCCTCTGATATAAAGGCCAGCATTCCATTAGCCTTATTGATTATTTTCTGCACCTGTTCATGACACTTCAATCATCCATGTACCTGAACCTCTAAGTCCCTTTGGACATTCACTGCTTTTAACTTTTTACCATTTAGAAAGTACCCTGTTCTATCCTTTTTTGATCCAAAGTGGATGACCTCACATTTGTCTACATTGAATTCCATTTGCCACAGTTTTGCCCATTCACTTAATCTATCAATATCGCTTTGTAATTTTATGTTTTCATCTACACTGCTTACAATGCCACCAATCTTTGTGTCATCGGCAAACTTAGATATGAGGCCCCAAGACAGATCCCTGCGGGACTCCACTAGTCACATCCTGCCAATGTGAGTACCTTCCCATTATCCCTACTCTCTGTTGCCTTTCGCTCAGCCAACTTCCTAACCAAGTCCGTACTTTTCCCTCGATTCCATGGGCTTCTATCTTAGCGAACAGTCTCTTATGTGGGACTTTATCAAATGCCTTCTGGAAGTCCATATAAATAACATCCATTGACATTCCCCTGTCCACTACTTTAGTCACCTCTTCAAAAAATTCAATCAGGTTTGTCAGGCACGACCTACCTTTCACAAATCCATGCTGGCTCTCTCTGATTAACTGAAAAGATATGTTTTCATGTTGATAAAAACATGAAAACATATGTTGGCAATAAGGCACCTGTTCAAACAAAGCTTACATGCCAATAAGGAAAGCACGTTAACAGCCATAAGTTTGGGGAAGGGCTCCAACCTTCCCTTTCCCCTTCCTCTCCCCCACTCCAACTATCCTCTGTCCCCAGAATTTCAAGGTTAGAGTCCTCACAGCAAGTCATTGAGCAGTAGTTGGGAGGGCTACCTCTGATCCACCATTGTTCCTGCTTCTTATGTGATCTTTCCCTGTCAGCAGGTACAGAATGCACAGATGTTGTAATTTGGAAGAGCAGGAAAAGTGTTACCCAAGTACTCAGCTTATATCTCACCTTGTTGAGATCAACATGAAGCACGCAAGGAGTTTCTTTGGCCGTATGATTGGTAGTCACCCTTTGCAAGATTTATGTCTAACATTAGAAGCACATTTCAGTGCCAACAATAAAGTTTGCTCTGCAATAAAATGGGTATGCAGGTGCATATGTGAAAGTGATGAAAGGTTGCCTGAGTGCTTTGAATGCTACCTCAGTGAAGCTGTATGAAGTTGAGGAAAAATCTTCATTGTGTGTATCCTATGATCAGTAAGCAAATCCTGGGTAATTTTACCATGACAATCTTCCAGATTCCTGAAATGTTGTCACAGTGACTCTCATGACCTTATGGGTATGGGGGACTGTCGTCAATTGCTCAGTCATTTCCACCTAGGCATTTTGTACACTGCTCCTGATATGAGGATGTCCCGCAATTCCAAAGAGGGTAATCCCCCCTTTGTTGCATCTCCTTGAGCAACAATGTACAGGCAGTATCCTCAAATTATGTAGTCCCAATCCTTTGTTTTGTGTTCTGTTCTCCATTCATCAGTAACGATAAGCCCTGTTTTCCAGGTCATCTGTCCAGTGTCCCTTTCAGAACCAGTGGCTTGATGTTTATACCGCCGATGCATAAAGCACACTCCCAGCACCAGGGCCAATGTGCATCAGTGTTGGGTTCCCGTTTTGGGGGCACTCAGCCTTAGGTTACCCTTTCAATAATTCGGCTTGGCAATCCCAATCGGGTATAACAAGGCTTTATTGCAACAATAGCAGAATCAATAACACACACAGTACTTAAGCAACAATTGACTGAATCGAGGTGGATATTCCCCAGTCCGAGCCTCTGGACAGCACCGCAGCTTGGTCTTGTTCGAATCTGCTGCTGTGTTCTGTTCTTGTTGGGCCACTCATTTATACCCTACCCTATGGCTCTAATGAGATTAAGGCTCCCTGAGGTCATCTGCTATTTAATTAGCTTACTTCACGTGTTCTTACATCAGCCAAAACTTATCACATACAGGCCGATTGCCTTTGATCTGTCCAGCAGTTAACGATGTTAAGGCTCCCTGAGGTCATCTGCCATTTAAAGAGATTATCTTACATCAGGTACATACACAAATTATAATAATGAGCTGACTCTGCAAAATTACAGAATGTGCAACTTAACAACGTTCTTGTACTCCAATAAATGCTAGACGGTAACCAATTTTTCTGCTATTTGCATGTTTTGTCTGATTCATATCCAACAGCTGCTTCATAGTATAAATTATTAACTTGATGCACTAATTTTAAAGATTGCTGAGAGCACCGTAAGTGGCCATTCGTTCAACTCAGCTGAATGGCAATGTTCAATCCACTTCAGCAACATGCTCCAATATGCCAGAGGTATCCAAAGGCTCCTGTGGGACTGGCTGAACAGGAGATGGTCTCTCACTAACCAGGGTAAAGGAGAACAGGTAGTATCGAAAAAGTTGACAGGAAGTGCGCACACACAAAAGATTTCTAATATATTATAGGCAATACATTTTTTATGCAGCGAGTTGTTATGATCCGAAATGCACTGCCTGGTGGTGGAAGCAGATTGAATAGTAATTTTCAAAAGGGAATTGGATATATACTTGAAAAGGAAAATTTTGGAGGAAAGAGCAGGGGTGTGGGACTAATTGGTGGCTCTGTCAAAGAGCTGGCCCAGACATGATGGGCCAAATGACCACCTCCTGCACTGTAAGAGTCTATGTTTCATCAATGAGTTAAAGGAGACTGAAACCCCTATTGTGTTCCTCGGTTGCCTGGAAACTAGATTATTGTATGAATTACGCTCAGTAGGGGAACAACTGCTTATCTAAGTGCCACAGCTCAGTGGCAAGGGGCTGCCTCCTACAGTCAAAAAGCACCACGTACCTCATGTTACATTGTGGAGTCTGTTGACAAATTGCAAGCCCTGCTTTCTATAGATTAGTGCAGTCCTAAAACACAAATGTTGCTTGCTAATCCGGGACAGTCCCTAAAGTCCTTTCTCAGAGCAGCTATAGAAAGAACCATGTGTGTCATCCATACACCTGCTGCATCTGGAAGGTGCCACTTTTCTGAACGCACTGAGCAATTTCTTGTACTTTGTTTCTCAGACATCTCTACATGCATGTTTGACAAGTTGTTGACTATTGACTGTCGGAACGTTTTGCAGGTTCTGTGAGATACACCAAACCTGTCAGCAGCTGCTCCATACTCAGCTCGTGATAAATAACAAGTACCCTTCTCATTGAATGAATGGACAGCCTTGTTTAGAGCCTAATTCCCTGCACGTGTCTTAGCCACTAATTAATGCTTTCCATTAATTTTACACAGAGCGAGTGGCAGCCAAGCCTCTGTCGGTATGAACTGCAGATGACTCAGAGGGCTGGGTTAGAGGTGTGAGGAGACTATGGTTCTTCTCTCCGCACCTCATATAGACCAACTGTCTTTTGACAACTGGTGTGTTGAAAACAAGCTTGTATTCCTTTTTACTTCCTTGCAATTCTTAAGGGGAGATGGTAATATCGCACTTCCCTTAGCGATGAACATTTTCTTCGGGGCTGGAGGATTTATGCTTATCTTTATATAACGGTGATTAAATTTGCGCTTCAATGTGTTGCCATTTTCACTGCAGTACAAATCATGAATAACTAACAACCTAAGGGGTGCAAGAGCCAGATGAGCGCAACTTTAGTACAAATTTCCAGCAGAATAAGCAATAGCTATTAGACAGGGTGGCTTTTTTCTGTAGAGTCTGTAATAAATTCACAGTGTTTCGACAGCAATTATGTTGAGTGTAGCTGGAAATGGCTCATTGATGCATGTAGTCCGACCTCTGTTCATACACATTATGGCCTTGGGAAGGGGTGGAATGAATTATTTTCATTAATCTCTAGTCAACTTTTACGTATCATTACAATTACAGCCATGATGCATAATCATGAATAATTAAGGAAACAAATCCTAGCTCACGGAAGTTCAATATGTTCATTCCCCCATCTGTTATTTTTAACTGAGGTGTTAACCCATTGAAAATAAACAGGTGCAAAATGAGAGCAGGTGACCTACTAATAGTGTTCCCCAACACCCAGAGAGAGCAACGTGACTGGGCAGCACAAGAAGAGGCAGCAGAGCGAGTCAATGAAGTGAAAAGATGGCAGATGTTGACAATACAACAGGGAGCTCAGAGAAGTCAGAGTGCGAGGGGGCTGACAGGTGGCATCCAGAAAAGTGGTAGGTGTTGGAAAACCAGGGATGTCAAGCAGAGTTTGCAGAGCAGTTAAGCACACTGAGAGGGGTGACTGTTAGAGGCTCTGCTGCCAACATGAAATGGCGTACATGTAGTTTGATACTAGGGCTGTGACGTTATAGCCCCTTTCATACACATTATGGCCTTGGGAAGGGGTGGAATGAATTATTTTCATTAATCTCTAGTCAACTTTTACGTATCATTACAATTACAGCCATGATGCATAATCATGAATAATTAAGGAAACAAATCCTAGCTCACGGAATATGTTCATTCCCCCATCTGTTATTTTTAACTGAGGTGTTAACCCATTGAAAATAAACAAGTGCAAAATGAGAGCAGGTGACCTACATCGGTCGCAGAGGTCGGACTACTTGCATCAATGAGCCATTTCCATCTACACTCAAGATAATTGCTGTCGAGAGGGAGCTCGACCGGTTCCTGACTAGGGCAGAGATCGCATCGTACAGAAGGTAAGTGTCTTTACAGGTAACACTTGGTCCATGTGATCTCCTGGACTGGTTTCAATCGCCTGAGGGGGTCGGAGAGGAATTTTACAGGGTATTTTTTCCCTTATTGTCCCTGGGTTTTTCTCTTTTTTGCCTCTCCCAGGAGACTAATTGCCTGGGTAGGAGGTCGGGGGTCGGGGGGAAGAAGTGTTTAGCCATTATGGTCCAGCCATCATAGTGTCAAGCATTCTTGATAGATCAGCTGGTCTTTTCCTTCCCTTCAATTTCATATGTTCATACATTCCCTGACTTACACTCACGGACAAAAGTAGGAGAAAGTAAAAAGTGATCTATGATTTAGGAGACAGTGTTACTGCTACTACTATAATAGGGTGATACTGCACTGTCGGGGAGATGTGCTCACAATGTCTCCAACCCACACTCCCCATGAATGCTACTCCTCAGCTGAGAGCATGGGATCATGGAATCATATGTCTTCTGAAAGAGATGTTTATCATCATCTATACATAAACTTTGTAATTAGCTAACAACTACTTTCCTCATATTGTATAGGTCTTTCCTACCACAGAAAGTAGGAAGATAATATATTATGTGCCCAGACGTCTGTTTGGAGGTACCACAAATATATCTTGTACTCTTTGGGGGTAATTTTAAGCCTACCCACCCACAAGAAACGAGGCAGGTGGGCAGTTAAAATCGCCAGGTTACTTTCCCGCCTTGGAACCACCAGTAGCTGATTCCTGATTTTAACCTGCTTTGCTGAGCAGGTGGCAAGGACAACTGCCCAAAGCTGGTAGGGTCCTTCCTTACATGTGCAGATGATTTTCCAACTGACCTCACTACCCACCCACCTGGGGTTAAAATTGGGGCGCTTGAGTCAGACTAGAAATCTTTCTGTGTCATGGATGCACTTAGCCAACAGTGAGCAGGGAGAAGGTGAATGAAGTGTGACTGTAAAGCAGTCTGAAAAAATACAACAACGACTTCAAAAAGCAACGTGCTTAAAAGGAATAATATTGGAAGGAATAAAGTAGAATCAGAGTCCTGAGTCTAAGCAAAAAGAGAAAGTAAGCACAAAGGGCCAAAGAAGTTTTTACACGATAACAGAAAAGAAAAACGGTCCAACTTATCTGTGGAGACATAACTAGTGAATCATTAAATAATTACTGAATAAGCGAATAATTCAAAGGGCAATGCAAACCAAAGTATGCAAGAAAAAAGCTTAGAAAAATACAAAACTCCATAAAAAGAGGCGTGGCTGAAAGTCAGAATGGAAAAAAAAGGGAGTCCTATAAATTAAAATGGTGGAGGTGACACTTATTTACCCTTTATAGAACAGTTCCCCATCTATTTAATGTTCTTTATAAATATTCCCTGATCCCCAACAAGTCCTTATCCAACCCCACATCTCCATCATCCAACCCTGATCTGTTGCTCTCCACAGACAGTACTTGAGGCTTTTAATGTTGTTTGTCCTCTAGTTTTGCATTCACTGTATCCATGTTGAGTCTCAACAGTCTAAGGATCAGGATCAAGGCTCTCCTCCTTCCCAAATCATCTTTTCTCCAATGAAAACAAATTGACCTGGGCACGCCTGTCCTCATAAATTAGAGCACTAAATTACTGAGTTATCCCTTGTCACGTCTCCAATCCAGTGAAGGTCTATCATCAATCTCAGAACTTTCTCTGTAGATGAGTTTAAGAGATTTCCTTGAAAGCATGCTCCACTGCAGGGCAAATTGAAGCTGGCTGCACAGAGGTGGTCTGTGTTCTGATGATTATCACATTGCTGTTTGTGGGACCTTGCTGTGCACAAATTGGCAGTCGCTTTTCCGATATTACAACAGTGACTACACTTCAGAACTACTTTATTGGCTGTAATGCGCTTTAGGATGTCCTGAGGTTGTGAAAGGCGCTATGTATACGCAATTCTTTCTTTTGATCTATTCCTGTTAGCTAGATCATCAGAGGCCTTCTGTAAATCTTATGGGACTGAAAAATCGTGAGATCAATTAGTTATAATAGAACATCAAGTTCCTGACTAAACTACTCTGATGCAGGATACTTGGTCTGCTTCCTGCAAGAGACACCATACCTTTCCAGGAAATTAAGCCATTTGGTTCCTGAAATGGATGAGTGGAGTCAACATAGGTGAAGTCACACTGGGTTTATCAGGAGTGGCAATTATAATGACTCTCTCTCTCTGTATAATGAACTGCACTACAAACCAAACAAAATGAACTTTTTCCAATGAAACATATCTGTTGGTTTGCAATGAATTGATTGAGGATATATGTTTCATTGGCGCAATTCTGAGCCAGCACAAGTAATGGATCTGTTCACTAGAGGTGTGCAAACAAAAACAGCAGAGTAGAATTTGTGTGCAGTAAAGTATACTTTGTCATGAGAGTTAATCTTAACATATTTACTGTAGGATCCTGACACATCATGGTAATCACAGCTTGCAGCCCCCAGCAGTGTTCCGATACCATGTACCTTTTACCAGTGTAACGCTGAGTTTTTACTGCTGTGTTTATTATATTTCGGCACCGGAAAGATGTTAAACATATCACTCCCCACTTCAGGAATAGGAGTCCTTTGAACACATTTCAATGCAAACCTTTCACTTTCCAACAACCAGAAATGAATCGTAAGAAAGAAATAAAGTACATAGAAAAATAGAAAATAGGAGCAGAAGTAGGCCATTTGGCCCTTCGAGCCTGCTCCGCCATTCAATACGATATTAATAAGGGTACGGTAGCATAGTGGTTATGTTACTGGACTAGTAATCCAGAGACCTGGACTAATAATCTGGAGTCATGAGTTCAAATCCCTGCAATGGCAGCTGGAAATTTAAATTCAATTAATTAAAATAAAAATCTGGAATTAAAAAAACTAGTATCAGTAATGGTGGCCATGAAACTACCGGATTGTTGTAAAAAACCATCTGGTTCACTAATGTCCTTTAGTGGAAGGAAACCTGCCGTCCTTACCCGGTCTGGCCGATATGTGACTCCAGACCCACAGCAATGTGGTTGATTCTTAATTGCCCTCTGAAATGGCCGAGCAAGCCACTCAGTTGTAAAATCTCACTTTAAAAAAAGTCATAATAAGAATAAAACCAGACGGGCCACTAGGCACCGGACACGACAAAGGTAAACCAAGCCGAGTCGACCCTGCAAAGTCCTCCTCACGAACATCTGGGGACTTGTGCCAAAATTGGAGAGAGCTGTCCCAAAGGCCAGTCAAGCAACAGCCTGACATAGCCATACTCACAGAATCATACCTTTCAGCCAAAGTCCCAGACTCTTCCATCACCATCCCTGGGTATGTCCTGTCCCACCGGCAGGACAGACCCACCAGAGGTGGGGGTACAGTGATATACAGTCAGGAGGGAGTGGCCCTGGGAGTCCTCAACATTGACTCTGAACATCAGGTCAAACATGAGAAAGAAAACCTCCTGCTGATTACCACCGACTGTCCTCCCTCAGCTGATGAATACTGTCCTCCTCCATGTTGAGCACTGAGGGTAGCACAGGCACAGAATGTACCCTGGGTAGGGGACTTCAATGTCCATCACCAAGGGTGGCTCGGTAGCACCACTACTGGCCGAGTCCTGAAGGACACAGCAACCAGACTGGGCCTGCGGCAGGTGATGAGCGAACGAACACAAGAGAAAAACCTACTTGACCACGTCCTCACCAATCTACCTGTCGCAGATGCATCTGTCCATGACAGTATTGGTAGGAATGACCACCGCACAGTCCTCGTGGAGATGAAGTCCCGTCTTCGCACTGAGGTCACCATCCAATGTGTTGAGTGGCACTGTCACCGTGCTAAATGGGATAGATTGAGAACAGATCTAGCAGCTCAAAACTAGGCATCCATGAGGTGTTGTGGGCTATCAGCAGCAGCAGAATTGTATTCCAGCACAATCTGTATCCTCATGGCCCGGCATATTCCTCACTCTACCATTACCAACAAGCCAGGGGATCAACCCTGGTTCAATGAGGAGTGCAGAAGAGCATGCCAGGAGCAGCACCAGGCGTACCTAAAAATGAGGTGCCAACCTGGTGAAGCTACAACTCAGGACTATCATGCATCCTAAGCAACATCTATAGACAGAGCTAAGCGATTGCACAACCAACGGATCAGATCAAAGCTCTGCAGTCCTGCCACATCGAGTCGTGAATGGTGGTGGACAATTAAACAAATAATGGGAGGAGGAAGCTCTGAAAACACCCCATCCTCAATGATGGCAGAGTCCAGCGCATGAGTTCAAAAGACAAAGCTGAAGTGTTTGCAACCATCTTCAGCTAGATGTGCCAAGTGGATGATCCATCTCAGCCTTCTCCCGATATCCCACCATCACTGAAGCCAGTCTTCAGCCAATTCGATTCACTCCACGTGATATCAAGAAACAGCTGAGTGCACTGGATACAGCAAAGGCTACGGGCCCCGACAACATCCCGGCTGTAGTGCTGAAGACTTGTGCTCCAGAACTAGCCACACCTCGAGCCAAACAGTACAGCTACAACACTGGCATTTACCCGACAATGTGGAAAATTGCCCAGGTGTGTCCTGTCCACAGAAAAGCAGGACAAATCCAATCCAGCCAATTACCGCCCCATCAGCCTACTCTCAATCATCAGCAAAGTGATGGAAGGTGTCGTCGACAGTGCTATCAAGCGGCATTTACTCACCAATAACCTGCTCACTGATGCTAAGTTTGGGTTCTGCCAGGACCACTCGGCTCCAGACCTCATTACAGCCTTGGTCCAAACAAGGACAAAAGAGCTGAATTCCAGAGGTGAGGTGAGAGTAACTGCCCTTGACATCAAGGCAGCATTTGACCGAGTGTGGCACCAAGGAGCCCTAGTAAAATTGAAGTCAATGGGAATCAGGGGGAAAACTGATAACTAGCAAGTAACATTCACGCCAGACAAGTGTTAGGCAATGACCATCTCCAACAAGAGAGAGTCTAACTAACTCCCCTTGACATTCAACGGCATTACCATCGCCGAATCCCCCACCATCAACGTCCTGGCGGTCACCAATGACCAGAAACTTAACTGGACCAGCCACATAAATACTGTGGCTACAAGAGCAGGTCAGAGGCTGGGTATTCTGTGGCGAGTGACTCACCTCCTGACTCCCCAAAGCCTGTCCACCATCAACAAGGCACAAGTCAGGAGTGTGATGAAATACTCTCCACTTGCCTGGATGAGTGCAGCTCCAACAACACTCAAGAAGCTCAACACCATCCAAGATAAAGCAGCCCGCTTGATTGGCACCCCATCCACCACTCTTTTTCGGGGTGGCAGGCAGTGACCAGTGGGGTACCGCAGGGATCAGTGCTTGGGCCCCAGCAATTCACAATATATATCAATGATTTGGATGAGGGAACCAAATGTAATATTTCCAAGTTTGCTGATGACACAAAACTAGGTGGGATCGTGAGTTGTGAGGAGGATGCAAGGAGGCTTCAGGGCGATTTAGACAAGTTGAGTGAGTGGTCAAATATATGGCAGATGCAGTATAATGTGAATAAATGTGAAGTTATCCACTTCGGAAGGAAAAACAGAAAGGCAGAGTTTTTTTTTTCGTTCATGGGATGTGGGCGTCGCTGGCGAGGCCGGCATTTATTGCCCATCCCTAATTGCCATTGAGAAGGTGGTGGTGAGCCGCCTTCTTGATCCGCTGCAGTCCGTGTGGTGAAGGTTCTCCCACAGTGCTGTTAGGAAGGGAGTTCCAGGATTTTGACCCAGCGACGAAGAAGGAACGGCGATATATTTCCAAGTCAGGATGGTGTGTGACTTGGAGGGGAACGCGCAGGTGGTGTTGTTCCCATGTACCTGCTACCCTTGTCCTTCTAGGTGGTAGAGGTCGCGGGTTTGGGAGTTGCTGTCAAAGAATCCTTGGCGAGTTGCTGCAGTGCATCCTGTGGATGGTACACACTGCAGCCACTGTGCGCCGGTGGTAAAGGGAGTGAATGTTTAGGGTGGTGGATGGGGTGCCAATCAAGCGGGCTGCTTTGTCCTGGAAGGCGTCGAGCTTCTTGAGTATTGTTGGAGCTGCACTCATCCAGGCAAGTGGAGAGTATTCCATCACACTCCTGACTTGTGCCTTGTAGATGGTGGAAAGGCTTTGGGGAGTCAGGAGGTGAGTCACTCGCCGCAGAATACCCAGCCTCTGACCTGATCTTGTAGCCACAGTATTTATATGGCTGGTCCAGTTAAGTTTCTGGTCATTGGTGACCGCCAGGATGTTGATGGTGGGGGATTCGGCGATGGTAATGCCGTTGAATGTCAAGGGGAGGTGGTTAGATTCTCTCTTGTTGGAGATGGTCATTGCCTGGCACTTGTCTGGCATGAATGTTACTTGGCACTTATCAGCCCAAGCCTGGATGTTGTCCAGGTCTTGCTGCATGTGGGCTCGGACTGCTTCATTATCTGAGGGGTTGTGAATGGAACTGAACACTGTGCAATCATCAGCGAACATCCCCATTTCTGACCTTATGATGGAGGGAAGGTCATTGGTGAAGCAGCTGAAGATGGTTGGGCCTAGGACACTGCCTTCAGGAACTCCTGCAGCAATGTCCTGGGGCTGAGATGATTGTCGTCCAACAACCACTACCATCTTCCTTTGTGCTCGGTATGACTCCAGCCACTGGAGAGTTTTCCCCCTGATTCCCATTGACTTCAATTTTACTAGGGCTCCTTGGTGCCACACTCGGTCAAATGCTGCCTTGATGTCAAGGGCAGTCACTCTCACCTCACCTCTGGAATTCAGCTCTGTTGTCCATGTTTGGACCAAGGCTGTAATGAGGTCTGGAGCCGAGTGGTCCTGGCGGAACCCAAACTGAGCATCGGTGAGCAGGTTATTGGTGAGTAAGTGCCGCTTGATAGTACTGTCGACGACACCTTCCATCACTTTGCTGATGATTGAGAGTGGACTGATGGGGCGGTAATTGGCTGGATTGGATTTGTCCTACTTTTTGTGGACAGGACATACCTGGGCAATTTTCCATATTGTCGGGTGGATGCCAGTATTGTAGCTGGAACAGTTTGGCTGGAGGCGCAGCTAGTTCTGGAGCACAAGTCTTCAGCACTACAGCCGGGATGTTGTCGAGGCCCATAGCCTTTGCTGTATCCAGTGCACTCAGCCATTTCTTGATATCACGTGGATTGAATCGAATTGGCTGAAGACTGGCTTCTGTGATGGTGGGGATATTGGGAGGAGGCCGAGATGGATCAACCACTCGGCACTTCTGGCTGAAGATGGTCACAAACACTTCAGCCTTGTCTTTTGCACTCACGAACTGGACTCCACCATTGTTGAGGATGGGGATGTTTACAGAGCCTCCTCCTCCTGTTGGTTGTTTAATTGTTCACCACCATTCACGACTGGATGTGGCAGGACTGCAGAGCTTTGATCTGATCCGTTGGTTGTGGAATCGCTTAGCTCTGTCTACAGCATGTTGCTTCCGCTGTTTAGCATGCATGTAGTCCTGAGTTGTAGCTTCACCAGGTTGGCACCTCATTTTTAGGTACACCTGGTGCTGCTCCTGGCATGCTCTTCTGTACTCCTCATTGAACCAGGGTTGATCTCCTGGCTTGTTGGTAATGGTAGAGTGAGGAATATGCCGGGCCATGAGGTTACAGATTGTGCTGGAATACAATCCTGCTGCTGCTGATGGCCCACAGCACCTCCTGGATGCCCAGTTTTGAGCTGCTAGATCTGTTCTGAATCTATCCCATTTAGCACGGTGGTAGTGCCACAAAACACATTGGATGGTGTCCTCAGTGCCAAAACGGGACTTCATCTCCACGAGGACTGTGCTGTGGTCACTCCTACTATTTAAATGGTGATAGATTGGGAGATGTTGATGTACAAAGGAACCTGAATGTCCTTGTATACCAGTCACTGAAAGCAAACATGCAGGTGCAGCAAGCAGTTAGGGAGGCAAATGGTATGTTGGCCTTCATTGCAAGAGGATTTGAGTACAGGAGCAAGGATGTCTTAATGCAGTTATTCAGGGCCTTGGTGAGACCACACCTGGAGTATTGTGCGCAGCTTTGGTCTCCTTACCTAAGAAAGGATATACTTGCCATAGAGGGAATGCACCGAAGGTTCACCAGACTGATTCCTGGGAAGGCAGGACTGTCGTATGAGGAGAGATTGGGTCGACTTGGCCTGTATTCACTCGAGTTTGGAAGAATGAGAGGGGATCTAGGACATAGGAACATAGGAACAGGAGTGGGCCATTCAGCCCCTCGTGCCTGCTCCGCCATTTGATAAGATCATGGCTGATATGTGATCTAGCTCCATATACCTGCCTTTGGCCCATATCCCTTAATACCTTTGGTTGCCAACAAGCTATCTATCTCAGATTTAAATTTAGCAATTGAGCTGGTATCAATTGCCGTTTGCAGAAGATAGTTCCAAACTTCTACCACCCCTTGTGTGTAGAAATGTTTTCTAATCTCACTCCTGAAAGGTCTGGCTCTAATTTTTAGACTGTGCCCCCTACTCCTAGAATCCCCAACCAGCGGAAATAGTTTCTCTCTATCCACCCTATCCATTCCCCTTAATATCTTATAAACATCAATCAGATCACCCCTTAACCTTCGAAACTCCAGAGAATACAACCCCTCATTGAAAAATATAAAATTCTGACAGGGCTAGACAGACTGGACACAGGGAGGATGTTTCCCCTGGCTGGAGGGTCCAGAACGAGAGGTCACAGTCTCAGGAAACGGGGTAGAACATTTAGGACTGAGATGAGGAGAAATTTCTTCACTCAGAGGGTGGCGAACCTGTGGAATTCTCTACCACAGAAGGCTGTGGAGGCCAAGTCACTGAACACATTTAAGAAGGAGCTCGATAGATTTCCAGACACAAAAGGCATCAAGGGGTATGGGGAGAGGCCGGGAATATGGTATTGAGATAGAGGATCAGCTAGTATCAATTTTTTTATTTGTTCATGGGATGTGGGCGTCGCTGGCAAGGCCAGCATTTAATGCCCATCCCTAATTGCCCTTGAGACGGTGGTGGTGAGCCGCCTTCTTGAACCGCTGCAGTCCGTGTGGTGAAGGTTCTCCCACAGTGCTGTTTGGACGTGAGTTCCAGGATTTTGACCCAGCGACGATGAAGGAACGGTGATATATTTTCAAGTCGGGATGGTATGTGACTTGGAGGGGAACGTGCAGGTGGTGTTGTTCCCATGTACCTGCTTCTTTTGTCCTTCTAGGTGGTGGAGGTCGCGGGTTTGGGAGGTGCTGTTGAAGAAGCCTTGGCGAGTTGTTGCAGTGCATCCTGTGGATGGTACACACTGCAGCCACTGTGCGCTGGCGGTGAAGGGATTGAATGTTTAGGGTGGTAGATGGGGTGCCAATCAAGCACGCTGCTTTGTCCTGGATGGTGTTGAGCTTCTTGAGTGTTGTTGGAGATGCTTAAAGGAAAGTGTTACTCCAGGGGCTAAGTGACTATTCAAACTTCAAGAGGGAGAAATAGGACTTGTGCCCAAAATGGGTGGCAAGACGGTGGAGCGATTACTCCAGGTAGACACCGGCCTGAGGCCCGATGCAAATTCGGCATCGGGCCTTATTTGAATGACAGTGAGGAGTTGCAGGCCCCAATCTGGCGTCCCGATGTAGCTCGCTGGTCACGGTTTGATGAATTCTGGCCGGCTCTAACGTCATGCCGACCCACAGGTAGGTCCTGGGGTGAAGTGGAGGAGGGCGAGCACTGGCTACCAGAGGCTGCCGTAGTTTTAAGGAGTTAGGAGCAGCACTCCCATTTCTTCTGGCTCCAAGGAAATGTAACTTTTAAAAGGTTTTATGGCCATTTCCTGTGCAGTCTCCAGCGGTCCCTTTAAGCATCGCTGGTTGGTCCGCTCAAGGCCGAATTCAGATTCAGGTTCTGCACACCTGAAAGGCACCCACTTCCAACATGGCACCCTGCTCACTTGCAGGGCAGATCATGACCTGAAATTTGCAGGCCCAACTATTTTACCCCTGAGAAACCGTCAAAGGTAAGTTCAATGTCTGCAACCTTCCCCCCACCACCACCCCCCACCTATGCCAATTTTTCCCCAAATCATTTCACTGATCTCAGGCAAAGTAATTAATTTTACGGGCAGCTTGCATGTGCGCAAACACTGGCATTATAATCTGTGAAGCTTGCTGGAGGAATTACTTTTTTATTCCTATCATGTATTGGCTCCATAATCACTTTAATCTCGAGTGAAACGGGTCGGTCGCAATTCAGCCTGGTCTCCAGCCAACATCTGACTTACGTTTGCACAGATAAGCAAAAGAGAACTGAGCTCGTACAGTACAAACAAAAATTAATGGAAAATTTCGGAGATCTGAAACAGAAAATGCTGGAAATACATGGCAGATCCTTCAGCATCTGTAAAGAAAAAAAGCTAGATAAATATTTCGGGTGGAGATCCTTTGTCAGACTGATGCAGTGTCGATGCCCGAACATTTACTGTCTTTTCTCCTTACTGATGCTATCAGACCTGCTGTACATTTTCAGCATTTTCTATTTTTGAACCACAATCAGAGCAGCAAAGCATAAAGAAGTAAACCTCGGACTAATTTAACATCCTGTTTATTTCATTTTTGTTTGCCAATAATTGCTGATTAAAAATTCCCTGAATGTTACATAGGAACAGGAGAAGGCCATTCAGCCCCTCAAGCCTGCTCTGCCACTCAATTAGATCATGGCTGATCTGTACCTAAACTCTATTCACCCGCCTTAGCTCCATATCCCTTGATACTCTTACCCAACAAAAATCTATCAATCTCAGTCTTGAAAGCTTCAATTGCCCCGAGCAGCCACAGCCTTTTGGGTGGAGAGTGCTTCAGATTTCTACTAAAAATTTTACTAAAAAAAATTTGAAGTAATGTCTCCTACATCATTGAGAATGTATAAAAAGGATTTGACCAGCCTGCCAGGAGCTGTGCTCTTCCACCAATATGTCCAACCTGTCATCACTAAGTCGGAAGTGTTGAAAACAAGCAGGCTGTTACATCGATAATGAGGGGCAAGAACTAGTGCTTTGCTCGGTGTTGGCTGGAGACCAGGCCGAATTGCGACCGTCCCGTTTCACTCGAGATTAAAGTGATTATGGAGCCAATACACGATAGGAATAAAAAAGTAATTCCTCCAGCAAGCTTCACAGATTATAATGCCAGTGTTTGCGCACATGCAAGCTGCCTGTAAAATTAATTACTTTGCCTGAGATCAGTGAAATGATTTGGGGAAAAATTGGCATAGGTTCTGAGCTGCATACTGTACTGCTGAGAGTTACAGTGCATCAGGTGTGTCACTTCCATATCCAAGTCAATAGTTTCTTTCCTATATTTTCATACACTTTCTCCTGTCTCTGCTCATCCGCTGCTGAAATCCTCATCCATGCTTTTGTTACCTCTAGACTCAACTGTTCCAATGCTCTCTTGGCCAGCCTCCCACCTTGCACCCTACATAAACTTGAGCTCATCCAAAATTCTGCTGCCCATATCCTAACTCGCACCAAGTCCCACTCAATCATCACCCCTGTGCTTGCCGACCTACATTGGCTCCCAGTCCAGCAACATCTCGATTTTAAACTTCTCATCCTTGTTTTCTAATCCCTCCATGGTCTCGCCCCTCCCTCTCTCTGTAACCTCCTCCAGCCCTACAACCCTCTGAGATCTTTGCACTCCTCCAATTCTGGTCTCTTGCATATTCCCAATTTTAATCGGTCCACCATTGACAGCCTTCAGCTGCCTAGGCCCTAAGCTCTAGAATTCCTTCCCTACACCTCTGCAGCTCTCTAACCCTCTCTCCTCCTTTAAGACACTCCTTAAAACCTATCTCTTTTACCAAGCTTTTGGTCACCTGTCCTAATATCTCCTTATGTGGCTCAGTGTCAAATTTTGTTTAATGACGTTTCTAAGAAGCTCCTTGGACATTTTACTATGTTAAAGATGCTATATAAATGCAAGTTGTTTTGTTGTATATCTACAAGTGTGAACACTCCAAGGGAAATGGGAATAATGATCTTCCCCCTTTCAGAAAATAATATTTTGGAATACAGTATAAGAGTAATCTCATAATACTCATATACTGGTGTCAAGGTGTCAGCTTTAGCTCAGTGGTAGCATTTACGCCTCTGAGTCAGAAGGTTGTGGGTTCTAGTCCTACTTCAGAGACTTGAGCGCAAAATCTAGACTGACACTCCAGTGCAGTACTGGGGGAGCACTACACTGCCGTCTTGCAGATGAGATGTTAAACCAGGGCCTCATTTGCCCTCTTAGGTGGATGTAAAAGATCCCATGGCACTATTCAAAAAAGAGCAGAGGAGTTTTCCCTGGTGTCCTGGCCAATATTTATCCCTCAACCGATATCACTGATAAAACAGATTATCTGGTCATTCTCACATGTTTGTGGGACCTTGCTGTGTGCAAATTAGTAGCCGCGTTTCCTACTTTACAGCAGTGACTACACTTCAAAAGTACTTAATTGACAATAAAGTGCTTTGGGACGTCCCGATGATGTGAAAGATGTTATTTAAATCTAATTGGAGACATGATATGTGGTAAGTGTAGCATGCTTGGGAGAAACAGGTGACTTTGGGCCTGTGGTTCCCAAACCTCTCCACCTCTGAGGCTTTTCTTCCCCTTATGTCTGTAGTAGACTAACTGACAGAGATTGATTGTATGATTAATCAACAACTCCATTATTGTTGTATCAAGGGGTATGGCAGCGTAGTGGTTGTGTTACAGGTCTAGTGCCTAACTTTTATCCTGGTGGCAGACTTGTGGACCAATAAAAAACTGAGCGTAGGCCCAGGATTACCTCGGAGCTGCTCCTGCTCTGCTGCCGTAACTTTGCTGTTTCTAGGCTCCTGTGATCATGGATAAGGAGATCAGAATAGAAAGAGCAGCCAGGCCAAGAATCATTCGGGTTGTGATTAGCAACAACAAGGGTCTAATCATCCTCTCTGGGAAATGGAGTCTGATGAGAGATGATTCTTGCCAAATGGATGGGTTTCTTGGAAGGGCAAATCAATCACCATGTCCCGGAAACTCAGGAATGGGCACGCGGGGAGTGGGGCGAGAGGTAGATAAAATGGGCCAGAACTGTAGGACGGAGACGCCCCTGATATTGGGCCTCTGTCCTCAGTGTAATAGAACCAGCATGGCACAAGAGCCCACCGGTGAGGGCTGGAGAAATATCGGACTAAGGGGAGAGAGCAGAGATCATTCGACCCATCGTGCCTGTGCCAGCTCCTTGAAAGAGCTATCTGATTAGTCCCACTCCCCTGTTCTCTCCCCATAGCCCTACAAATATTTCCTTTTCAAGTATATATCCAATTCCCTTTTGAAAGTTACTACTGAATCTTCTTCCATCACCCTTTCGAGCAGTGCTTTCTAGATCATAACAACTCGCTGCATAAACAAAATTCTCCTCAGCTGCTCCCTTGTTCTTTTGCCAATTATCTTAAATCTGTGTCTTCTGATTACTGACCCTCCCCCCAGTGGAAACAGTGAAAATTTTATCTGTGTCCATTCTTTGCAAGAGCAACTTTGGATTGTTCTAGCAAAGAGAGGGCACAGACAAGAATGTCCTTCTTCTATATTAAACTTATATTGTTTTATTGTGTGGCAGTGCACATAAAATGTTGGGTTGCTATTGTGCTGTGAAGTTGAACACTGTAATCCAGCATCACTAATTATTTTAAAGCTGCAGTCTGCTACAGGAAGACAGCAACTGGACACAGCATGTTATTCACAATTGGATTTTTAATTCAGGCTCATCGTGAACATCCCAACTTATCAGTGGGTCATACTGCGTAAATGTCTTGAAGCTCAGGAACAGGATTTCCTTGTGCTCTGTGTGGTTATAACTGCACCACAAACCAAGTGAAATTAACCCTCTCTAATGAAAAAGACAAGCCTGCTGGTTTAACACGAAGAGTTGGATGTTTTATCGTTATGATTCTGAACTGGCACAATGACTGGTGCATCCATTGTGTCTCAAACAAAAATAGTCAGGGAAGAATTTGCCTGCATTTATTTAAGTGCTTTCTCATGATTGTTCATTTGAAATATTGAATGGAATATTAGAACATGTAAAAACTGTTTACAGCCTCCAGCAGTGTTCAAACACAATAAACGTTTTATCACTGTAATGCTGTGTGCTTTTATCACTGTGTGCATTGTGTTTCAGTGCCAGAAAGATGTTTAAATTATTACTCATGACTTCAGGAATAAGACATCTTTTAACACACAGAATCACAGAGAGCTTACACAATAGAAGGAGGCTATTCGGCCCATCGTCTCTCTGTGGGCTCTTTGCTAGAACAACCCAAAACAAATCCCACAAATCCCTCACCCCCCCCTCCTCATAGTCTTGTATTTTCCTCTACATCAAAGGTTTATCTAACCTTCCCTTAAAATATGCAATGGCCTATGCCTCAACTAATTGCTGTGGCAGAGCATTCCATGCTTTTTTTTATTCGTTCATGGGATGTGGGCGTCGCTGGCAAGGCCAGCATTTATTGCCCATCCCTAATTGCCCTTGAGAAGGTGGTGGTGAGCTGCCTTCTTGAACCGCTGCAGTCCGTGTGGTGAAGGTTCTCCCACAGTGCTGTTTGGACGTGAGTTCCAGGATTTTGACCCAGAGACGACGAAGGAACGGCGATATATTTCCAAGTCGGGATGGTGTGTGACTTGGAGGGGAACGTGCAGGTGGTGTTGTTCCCATGTGCCTGCTGCCCTTAAACTTGTAGGTGGTAGAGCTCACGGGTTTGGGAGGTGCTGTCGAAGAAGCCTTGGCGAGTTGCTGCAGTGCATCCTGTGGATGGTACACACTGCAGCCACAGTGCGCCGGTGGTGAAGGGAGTGAATGTTTAGGGTGGTGGATGGGGTGCCAATCAAGCGGGCTGCTTTGTCCTGGATGGTGTCGAACTTCTTGAGTATTGTTGGAGCTGCACTCATCCAGGTAAGTGGAGAATATTCCATCACACTCCTGACTTGTGCCTTGTAGATGGTGGAAAAGCTTTGGGGAGTCAGGAGGTGAGTCACTCACCGCAGAATACCCAACCTCTGACCTGCTCTTGTAGCCACAGTATTTATGTGGCTGGTTCAGTTATGTTTCTGGTCAGTGGTGACCCCCAGGATGTTGATGGTGGGGGATTCGGTGATGGTAATGCTGTTGAATGACATGGGGAGGTGGTCAGACTCTCTCTTGTTGGAGATGGTCATTGCCTGACACTTGTCTGGCGCGAATGTTACTTGCCACTTACCAGCCCAAGCCTGGATGTTGTCCATGTCTTGCTGCAAGCGGGCACAGACTGCTTAATTATCTGAGGGGTTGCGAATGGAACTGAACACTGTGCAATCGTCAGCAAACATCCCCATTTCTGAGCTTATGATGAAGCAGCCGAAGATGGTTGGGCCTAGGACACTGCCCTGAGGAACTCCTGCAGCAATGTCCTGGGGCATGAGATGATTGGCCTCCAACAAACAACTACCATCGTCCTTTGTGCTAGGTATGACTCCAGCCACTGGAGAGTTTTCCCCCTGATTCCCATTGACTTCAATTTTACTAGGGCTCCTTGGTGCCACACTCGGTCAAATGCTGCCTTGATGTCAAGGGCAATCACTCTCACCTTATCCTCTGGAATTCAGCTCTTTTGTCCATGTTTGGACTAAGGCTGTAATGAGGTCTGGAGCCGAGTGATCCTGGCGGAATCCAAACTGAGCATCGGTGAGCAGGTTATTGGTGAGTAAGTGCCGCTTGATAGCACTGTTGACGACACTTTCCATCATTTTGCTGATGATTGAGAGTAGACTGATGGTAATTGGCCGGATTGGATTTGTCCTACTTTTTCTGGACAGGACATACCTGGGCAATTTTCCACATTGTCGGGTAGATGCCAGTGTTGTAGCTGTACTGGAACAGTTTGGCTGGAGGCACGGCTAGTTCTGGAGCACAAGTCTTCAGCACTACAGCCGGGATGTTGTCAGGGCCCATAGCCTTTGTTGTATCCAGTGCACTTAGCCTTTTCTTGGTATCAAGTAGAGTGAATCGAATTGACTGAAGTCTGGCTTCTGTGATGGTGGGGATATTGTGAGGAGGCCGAGATGGATCATCCACTCAACACGCCTGGCTGAAGATGGCTGCAAACGCTTCAGCCTTGTCTTTTGCACTCACGTGCTGGACTCTGTCATCACTGAGGATAGGGATGTTTACAGAGCCTCCTCCTCCCGTTAGTTGTTTAATTGTCCACCACCATTCACAACTGGATGTGGCAGGACTGCAGAGCTTTGATCTGATCCGTTGGTAGTAGAATCGCTTAGCTCTGTCTATAGCATGTTGCTTCCTCGGTTTAGCATGCATGTAATCCTGTGTTGTAGCTTCACCAGGTTGGCACCAATGTTCTAAGAACGCTCTTTGTAAAGAGTATTTCTCTTAAACCCTCTTCTCATTCTCATTGTGACAATTTTAAATTGATGACTGCTCATCACTGACTCCCCAACCAGAGGAGATAGTCTCGCCTTATTCACCTTATCAAAGCTCTTTGTAGTTTAAAAACCTCTACTAAATCTCCACCGGGCTTTCTCTTTCGCAGTCGAAACAGTGCCAGTGTTCCAAGCCATAACTATAGTTTCTCACCCCTAAGTGAACATTTCACTTCCCAACCATCAGAAGCGAATCCTAAGAATGGATTAAAATATACCCCCAGAAGGGGAAACTTGCAACTGGTCTCTAACTGAATGCAGGGAGAAACAAAGAAGGATTGGAGCTGGAGGGATATGTGATTGCAGATTGCATGCTGGCCAGTTACTGTGTCTCTCAGCTTCTGTCCCTGTGGAAATGTTCAACCCTGCCAGCGTTATTGAGTTTTCTTATTCCTCATTATGCTGTATTGTAGCAACATCATCATCATCTTTCTCTTGCAATTTCCCTTGGTGATGTCCTAATTGTGGGGCAGGGATGTGTTTTAAGAAACAAAGGAAGTAGAGCCAACGTTACAAAATGAATTTTCTTGTTTCCATGTAAAAGGGTTCTGTTCACGAGATAAATGGAATAATTCTACACTCGGAGTAAAAACATACTTCACCAGCTTTAGTGAATCCAGAAAATTCACTTCGGTGGCACCTGATGTGCAAGACCCGTGAATTGGGAGCCAGTAGCACGAGCAAGGCACTAAACCAATATCAAAGCAGCTTTATAAATGTATTATTGTCACTCAGGAGTCAGGGTAACTGTCAGAGTGCAGCATAGAGTCAGATTAAAGGACAGTCAGCGTGCAGCATACAGTCAGATTAAAGGTCAGTCAGCGTGCAGCATACAGTCAGATCAAAGGACAGTCAGCATGCAGCATACAGTCAGATCAAAGGACAGTCAGCGTGCGGCATACAGTCAGATTAAAGGACAGTCAGTGTGCGGCATACAGTCAGATCAAAGGACAGTCAGTGTGCAGCATACAGTCAGATTAAAGGACAGTCAGCGTGCAGCATACAGTCAGATCAAAGGACAGTCAACGTGCAGCATACAGTCAGATCAAAGGACAGTCAGCGTGCGGCATACAGTCAGATCAAAGGACAGTCAGCGTGCAGCATACAGTCAGATTAAAGGTCAGTCAGCGTGCAGCATACAGTCAGATCAAAGGACAGTCAGTGTGCGGCATACAGTCAGATCAAAGGACAGTCAGCGTGCGGCATACAGTCAGATTAAAGGACAGTCAGTGTGTAGCATACAGTCAAATTAAAGGACAGTCAGCGTGCGGCATACAGTCAGATTAAAGGACAGTCAGCGTGCAGCATACAGTCAGATCAAAGGACAGTCAGCATGCAGCATACAGTCAGATCAAAGGACAGTCAGCGTGCGGCATACAGTCAGATTAAAGGACAGTCAGTGTGCGGCATACAGTCAGATCAAAGGACAGTCAGTGTGCAGCATACAGTCAGATTAAAGGACAGTCAGCGTGCAGCATACAGTCAGATCAAAGGACAGTCAACGTGCAGCATACAGTCAGATCAAAGGACAGTCAGCGTGCGGCATACAGTCAGATCAAAGGACAGTCAGCGTGCAGCATACAGTCAGATCAAAGGACAGTCAGCGTGCGGCATACAGTCAGATCAAAGGACAGTCAGCGTGCAGCATACAGTCAGATTAAAGGTCAGTCAGTGTGCAGCATACAGTCAGATCAAAGGACAGTCAGTGTGCGGCATACAGTCAGATCAAAGGACAGTCAGCGTGCGGCATACAGTCAGATTAAAGGACAGTCAGCGTGCGGCATACAGTCAGATCAAAGGACAGTCAGCGTGCAGCATACAGTCAGATCAAAGGACAGTCAGTGTGCGGCATCCAGTCAGATCAAAGGACAGTCAGCGTGCAGCATACAGTCAGATCAAAGGACAGTCAGCGTGCAGCATACAGTCAGATCAAAGGACAGTCAGCGTGCAGCATACAGTCAGATCAAAGGACAGTCAGCGTGCAGCATACAGTCAGATCAAAGGACAGTCAGTGTGCGGCATCCAGTCAGATCAAAGGACAGTCAGCGTGCAGCATACAGTCAGATCAAAGGACAGTCAGCGTGCAGCACAGAATCAGGTAGTCAGAGTTCAGTGGAAAGAAATTAACAGAGACACTACTGGGTACAAACCAGATGTAGCCTCTTTAAATCTATTTAGAGTTAATATACACGTCAAAGGCTATGAAGTCTATGATGTTAGGTGTGCACTGTGTGCTGCACAGCATGTTTGCTGAAAGTGCCTGCTGTGACAACATTGTTCACATAAATCAGCATAAGCTCAGAAACATCAGTAGAACGATCGGAATCAATGGATGAACCACAAGTACGAGCTACTATAAAGTTGTAACCTCTCGCCGATCAGCAGAGGCCATGGTAATGTGTGAGCAGCCAAGAGTTAGAGCATCAATATGTGGGAATTGTCAAGCTTCTTATTTTCTATCCCTGAAATCATCGATTACTTCTTTAAAGTACCCACTAAGCTTGCAATACAACTTCAGTAACTTAATGAGTTTACTTTGCAGTAAATAACATTTAAAACATACAATAACACACTAACACAACATCTATACAAGGTGCTACATAGTGATTTCTCCATTTGATGCCTGCATTGTTTTGAAAACCCAAGGATTTGAAGTAAATATTTCAAAACTTATGAAGACTTTGCAATCTACATTTACTATTCCTTACATTGTTACAATTTGGCAGGGTTACTCTTTGGGGTCTAGCAAACATTTATCCACTACAGTAAATGCTGTTTATTTATCCTGGACGTCAATGTGATTCATTCTGCTTTTTTTAACTGGCTAACTATGGGATTAAACCATTGGTTGTCAAAATGGGGGTCATTGGATCCTGAGGAAGTGAGAAGATCACCGGGGGATCCCATAAGCTAATCAGACTTCAGTCCATCTGCCATCAGATTTCTGTATTTTTCGATTGGCAAGCATGTTATTCATGTTGCGGTGTGGCATTTTCTGCAATGATAGTAAATTTCCTTTGGGTAGCTGGCACTGTTTTTTGGAAGTTAGGACAAGTTAGAGCAAAGAAGGTGAAGTGGAGAGGTGTTCAAAAATATGAGAAGTTTTGATTGAGTAGATAAGGAGAAACTGTTTCCACTGACAGGAGGGTCGGTAACCAGAGGACACAGATTTAAAGATACAGAGGGCACAGATTTAAAGATACAGAGGGCACAGATTTAAAGATACAGAGGGCACAGATTTAAAGATACAGAGGGCACAGATTTAAAGATACAGTGGACACAGATTTAAGATACAGATGGCACAGATTTAAGATACAGAGGGCACAGATTTAAGATAATTGAAAAAAAAGCCAGGGGGTTGATGAGGAGAAATGTTTTTACTCAGAGTTGTTATGATCTGGAATACACTACCTGAATGGGTGGTGGAAGCGGATTCAATAGTAACTTTCAAAAGGGAATTGGATCCCTTGGATACTTGAAAAGGAAAAATTTGCAGGAAATGGGGAAAGAGCAGGGGAGTGGGACTAATTGGTAGCTCTTTCAAAGAGCTGGCACAGGCATGATGGGCCGAATGACCTCCTTCAGTGCTGTATTATTCTATGATTCTGGGAGTCTGTCAATATTTGCCGGACTTCTGGCATAAATGACAACTAAAGTTGTCTATTTAGTTAACTAGCGCTAAAGTAAATGGACTGACTGTTCCATATTATAGTATGATTGAAACTTGGGAAGGAAATTCAATATTTAAGGAGCTCCTTTCACTAAAAGAAGACCACTTTTCGAATACTGTTACCAACACAGCAGCACTCCAGCTTCAGCATTGCAATGTCTCTCTTCCTGCTGATTGTTTAGAACGCTCTCCCCAAGCCACTTCCCCCATTGCTAATGTACCCATTCATATTTAAACAAAAACAATCAATAAAAATGCAGAAATAATGAAAAGGATATTACGGTTGATGTTGACTCATTTTAATTGATTGATCAGTTGCATTTCTTAAACATCATAAATCTGGTGGGGGAGGGAGAGAAGATAAGCAAAAATTAATGGAGGCAGATTGCCTAAATAATTTGAATTATCCATTAAACTCACCCGTTTATGATATATGCCTAGATTGTTCCCCGTTCTGAAGTTGACTTACTTAAGTTGATGCCAAATAAGGGTGACCAAAACATTATCCTGTCTTTTCTTCGTTCAAATGCTGATGGACCCGCTGTGTCTTTCTGAAATTTTCCGTCTTTATTTCAGCTTTGTGTTTCTGAGGTAACGAATGACACTACCAGATTTATCCAAGTGTAATCTTTACATACATCCCTCCCACCAGCTCAAGGTAGATCTCGCGATTGTGAATGGCACAAAGCTTCACTCAAAGGGAGTGTAGATTGGACAACTGGGCATGGAGGCCTATGTCCCTGATGGTCCAGATATTTACAGCTATTGAGGGGCCTTCCACACTTGATCCTTCTAACTGCGCTGCTGTTGAATGAGACTCTGCGATAGGAACATTTTTAGAGTTGCCATTGTCTGAAGTAAAATACATGAGTACATTATTTGGATGATTATGTTCCATCACCATTAGATTATGATTGAGAACATACTAAAATGGAGGACATGAAAAGGCTAGCCGGTCCAACGAGCCTGTCCTAAACTGTCATAGCATAACTACTGCACACATAAACCACCCCCCCCCCCACTACCATGCGCCCCTCCTTTCCAACCAACCACACAATCTCCTGGAAGAGGCAAACAAATAGGAGATTATTTGTGCGTTATTATGGTATAAGAAAGGTAATAAGACAATGCCATTTACTCCCTCAGACGCACACTCTTTTCTGGATGTTTTTCTTAATGTAAGGCACTTTATTTACACAGTGAGTTCAAGGACCCTGTTTTGGGACAGCAACCTCTGTTTGCCACTCACCCACTTTTGTGCTTTGAGTGGTGGGCTGATCTGCATAGGGGTAATCTTGACTTTGAGCAATAGTGTAAAACGGGCGAGATCGGATTAGCCGCCCGTTATACATCTTTTCATTTTCATTTCTATTGTCTTCAATGGGAATGAAAATCGGGAGTGGTGCAAAACGGGCACTTGCTGCGATATCGTCCATTTTACTCTTTTTCCCAAAGTCAAAATGACCCCCAATGTGTGCATTGGGTTCCGCTGTTAATATAGAAACCCAGAGGGCAAGCGCATATGAGAAACTTCCCGTGCTTCCATTACTCAAGAGATCCGACTGCAGAGTTGTAGACACACATTTTCATGGTTTTACAATGGAGTTGTTTCCTAGAACCAAGAGTTATTTGTACTGTGGATTGTAGCTGATGGAGGGAGAATCACACATCTGCAATCGGATGTGCTCCTGCTGTGTAAAAGTGACATAAAATTTCCTTGCATGGTACATTGTTCCTTCTTTGGAGGGGCAAGCCAGCAACCGTCTCTGTGATCCCATATTTGGGGACCTGCATGGATTGTTGGATGTGTAAAAAGAGATTCATTTGCTCCAAATTTCCCCCTCGGAATATATCTCAATGCTCCAAACAGCACCATTTTTGAGACCAAGAACCTGTTTTGCGAACGATCAGGAGTTTATAAAAGAGTTTTTTCAAGTTTTTCTATATAAGGTGCTCCTGCAAATGTTGACATAATCCCAGCCCCTCTTGCAAATATTGACACAGTCCTGCAGGCCTCCATCAAATTTTGGCACTCTCCCAAGGACATCCTGGAGGTATTTACATTCCTGGAAGCCTTCTACAAATAGGAACACATTCCCAGAGAAGCTCTGCAAATATTAACACAATCCCAGGGACACAGTGCAAATATTGACATTCATGGAGACCTCCTGCAGATAGCGACACCGTCCCCTTGATCCTCTACAAATAATGACACACTCCTGGGGACCCACTGCAAATATTGCCCTGGGGACCCACACGTCCTAACTTCGAAAAAGGCAATGTCAGCTATGGTAACCCATTGTGATGCCTATGGTAAACCATTTGAATCAAATGGCCCAGAATTTCCTGCAATAGCAATATGGGCGGCCTACGACGTAATTTTTCACCATCTAGCCGCCGATCTCACCATTGTGAACTTACTCCAAAGTTTGCTGGATTTCTAATTAGAATATGCGGCAACGAGTGTGGCGGTGAATCAGAAGCAGCATAGCCAATGTCCAGTGTTTGCTAATGGCTAGGTCTAGGAGCGTATACTCAACATGTAAGAAATGATTTGGTGTGAATGAGACTGAAGATCGTAAATCTCCATTCCATGTCATCCATTCCAGCCGTCATCTATAAACAAAATGTTGTAACACATGAAAACTAATAACAAACCAGATAGGTTTCCCCAAATAAATATTTGAATTTAAAACACAAATAGCGATAAAGAAACATGTTACAAAAACACCACTTCTTCATATGACCTGCGTGCAAATCAAAACGCACTAGTATTAGAGTCTGTTATGAATTAACCAGATGTTATCTGTTCTCTACCCTCTCCCTCTTTGGGGTGGATCCTGACTTTGTGTGATAGTGTGATGGCGAGTCGGCAGCCAGTTTTACATCTCTCCTGATTTTCATTTCCATTGACTTCAAAGGGAAAAAAGGAAGAGAAACAACAGATGCTCCAAACTCACAGAGGATGTTAATGAATTGAATGACCTGCAAACTGATGATATGGAAGATCATCAGTGAGGCAGTGGAAAGACATTAAAAGAACAAAATAATGTGGAAATAACTAAGAAGGTGAAAAGAGAGGCAGGAAAATAGGAGAAAGAGAAAACAAACACTCACAATTCGCATGAGAAATACAAACATCTGACTTCCTATATGTTTATATTTCTCATCTGAACCAAAAGCATTAAATTAATGGAAATTGTGGGATCCACTGCTGGTGTTCACACTGCTGATCTAAGTACAGTTCCATGTAATAATCTGGCATTCTGAAGTAGGAAGTGTCGTGGATTGAGTATTTTTTGATCCATCTATAGGCTGAGGAGAGACCATCGTGAGAAAAAAAAAGGTTTGTGGCTTCGTGAAACCGTATATGTGAAAGCGCTCTGTGGTAAACGTGTTGCTGAATGTTGTGTAAAATCGCAATCCTGACTCACACAAACACAGGTTAATATTTATCAGACTGTCCCCAGAGCCGTTTGAATGTGGACAGAAATAATTCTGTGATTTCCTGTTGTCTTTTCTTCCCATCATCCTCTGCTCCCAATTGTTCTAAACTCACAGGTTACACAAATAGGGGTGAATTATCATCAGAATTTACATGTTAAATAAAAACACATTATTGGATTTTAGCTCCCATTGTTCTGAGTGATAAATTATAAAAGCAAAACATGCTTTTTTTTTAGCATTCCTTGGAGACAACTATTGCCATTGGTTTGTGTCAGTAATGAGAGGGCATAAAATCATCGCCAAAATAACAAAGGGAGCAGTTAGGAGAACAGTTATTATGCAGACAGTTGTTACGACATGGAATGTCCGACCATGGACAGTGGTGGGAGCAGAATCCATGATTAAAGCTTTTAAAAGGGAATTGGATAAACATTTGAAAACAAGAATTAAAAAGGATTACAAAGGCCTCCTTTTGTGCTGTGAGATTTTGTGGGAAAATTATGTGTCCACAGCTGTGACCAGATGATGGGAACTTGAAGAGAGATACAGCAGGTCAAGTTAATCACAAAATGACTTGCGTGGAATGGATACCGAGAGGTGCCATTGGCCTTGTTTAAGTGTTACGGGCAGTGGATTTTTTCTTATATGTCAATGCCTGGTTTTAGGTGAAGACAGCACAATCAGGCAGTGGAAGAGAATGGAGGTTGTCAGCAAGGGCATTCAATGCAAACTGTCAAGTGAGCACAACCCAGCTGTGACTGAAGTATGAAGAAATGCAGTGATTGGGTCTGGCTAGGATAAGTTATTCTTTTCTACATTCAGAGTGTTATGAGTTCCACAGTACTTCAGGTGCCTGTCATAGCTAAAAGGGTCATTTACAGCAGGAATTTGTAGGGAAATCAAACATTCATATCTTAAAGATAAAAAGAGAGCTATGTAAATTGGGTTGAGTAAACTCAATTCAGTTCCACAGCAAAAAGCGTCCTCTAATTTGGCACTAACTATCACTGGGAGAGGCCACAGGATGTGAAACGAGAAACAATGTCACAGTGGTGCAGTGAAGTGTGTGTTTATGAGTATGTAACAGAGTTGATGAAGCTTTACTCTGCCTCTAACTGACCTGAGAATACCTGACACTGACCTTGACACCGGGCATCTGAAATGGAAAATATTCAGTTCCCTAGCAGTAGAGTCCCTCACTTTGATGAACAAAAACTTGCATTTATATAGCACCTTCCATGATTTCAGAGCGTCTCAAAACGCTTTACAGCCAATTAAGTACTTTTTGAAGTGTAGCCACTGTTGTAATGTAGGAAGCGCAACAGCCAATTTGCACGGAAAAGAAACTTTTCTAAGAAAGAGATCAAATGGACAACTTCTTGCGCAATGCTCTGAACCGAGACAGATGACGAAAAAAATGGGTATAACTGAACATCTCTAAAAGAGCTGAAAAGAGCTTTGCTAATGTAAGGGGCAGAACCTCCGCCCACCTCTCACAAGGCAAATGTCATCGGGGGTGGGAGGGGGGGGGGTGGTGGTCACAGCGTAGCACTGGAGGCTGGTACCCCCAGTGAGATGAAGCTTAGCCCCTCCAGATGGGTGGGTGGGCCCTACCGGGTGGGTGGAAAGTGGCCTAAATGCATAGGAGACAGAGGGGGACATGGCTGGGGTCTGGGAGGGAGCCTGGGAAATCTTACCCTCCCCCCCCACCATGACAGGCAAATACCAGATTTTACAGTTATATGAGACAGGCCCATAGTGACTCTTGTGCTTATCTGTCCTATGCAGATTAGGTACCTTCCTTCTCACCCCCAAACCCGGGTGGGTCAGCACTGGAGGGCACAGGTGGGAAAGTGATCTCAGTCTAACAGCATCCAGCTGATTTTTCAGGGCCTGTTTTCTATGCAAGTCTGGAGCATGATGGCCCACCCTCCCATAATATTTTGCTTCTTGACACTATATTTTGTGCATTTTGAAGTAGACTGTGTATACACATACGCTGTTTACTCCTGATGTGCACCATCGCCCCATGCAAATAAGACAGGTTCCCCTGAAGGTTCAGTGTGTCCAATGAGTAACCTGGGGCATACAGACCAGTAAGACAATCCACCAGCCCACAGTTGTAGCCAGCCAGCCATTGCCTGAAGCCAGCCATTCAGTCACCCACCCATCCACAGCCAACCTATAGAAGCTATTCATCCACTGCCTGCTGCCAGGCAACCCTCAGGTACCAGAAAACAGTTACCACCAGTCATCAGTTGCCAGCCAGCTATTATGAGGGACCCATTTATAACCAGCTGTCAATCACCACCAATATAAGTGAGGGGGGAAGTGGGGGGAGGTGGTGAAACTCTGGCTTAATCAGATATTAAAGCCGGATCAGTGGAATCATCAGGACAGCTAGTAGGAGCAGGAAAGGGATAAAGTGTAGGAGATCTGGCAGGAGAGGTGGAAAGATCAGGAGAGGGATCGACAGTGAGAGATCTGGCAGGAGAGGTGGAAGGAGCAGAAGAGGGATCGACAGTGGGAGAGCTGGCAGGAGAGGTGTTGAAAGTGGAGAGGGATCGACAGTGAGAGAGCTGGCAGGAGAGGCAGAAGGAGCAGAAGAGGGATCAACAGTGGGAGAGCTGGCAGGAGAGGTGGAAGGAGCAGAAGAGGGATCGACAGTGGGAGATCTGGCCGGAGAGGTGGAAGGAGCAGAAGAGGGATCGACAGTGGGAGATCTGGCCGGAGAGGTGGAAGGAGCAGAAGAGGGATCGACAGTGGGAGAGCTGGCAGGAGAGGTGTTGAAAGTGGAGAGGGATCGACAGTGAGAGAGCTGGCAGGAGAGGCAGAAGGAGCAGAAGAGGGATCGACAGTGGGAGAGCTGGCACGAGAGGTGGAAGGAGCAGGAGAGGGATCGACAGTGGGAGAGCTGGCAGGAGAGGTGTTGAAAGTGGAGAGGGATCGACAGTGAGAGAGCTGGCAGGAGAGGCAGAAGGAGCAGAAGAGGGATCGACAGTGGGAGAGCTGGCACGAGAGGTGGAAGGAGCAGGAGAGAGATCGACAGTGGGAGAGTTGGCAGGAGAGGTGGAAGGAGCAGGAGAGAGATCGACAGTGGGAGAGTTGGCAGGAGAGGCAGAAGGAACAGGAGAGAGATCGTCAGTGGGAGAGCTGGCAGGAGAGGCAGAAGGAGCAGGAGAGAGATCGTCAGTGGGAGAGCTGGCAGGAGAGGCGGAAGGAGCAGAAGAGGGATCGACAGTGGGAGAGCTGGCAGGAGAGGTGTTGAAAGTGGAGAGGGATCGACAGTGAGAGAGCTGGCAGGAGAGGCAGAAGGAGCAGAAGAGGGATCGACAGTGGGAGAGCTGGCACGAGAGGTGGAAGGAGCAGGAGAGAGATCAACAGTGGGAGAGTTGGCAGGAGAGGCAGAAGGAGCAGGAGAGAGATCATCAGTGGGAGAGCTGGCAGGAGAGGCAGAAGGAGCAGGAGAGAGATCGTCAGTGGGAGAGCTGGCAGGAGAGGCGGAAGGAGCAGGAGAGAGATCGACAGTGGGAGAGCTGGCAGGAGAGGCGGAAGGAGCAGGAGAGAGATCGACAGTGGGAGAGCTGGCAGGAGAGGTGTTGAAAGTGGAGAGGTACCAGAAGGAAGAAAGACTTCTGCATTATTTATGAATTTTACAGTAAAGACCTCACACCCCTCTCTCTCTACGAACTTGTGTCAATTCCGTAGCTCCCTCCTTTCTAGCTGCTGTCATTCTGCTCTCTTCTGCAGCACAGAAAGAATTCTATTGGGTAGTTGGCTGGGGCAAGAGTATTGGGGCACTTACAACAGTGAAAAAGTGAGCATACCCTTGTCTAGAGGATTTTCTGCTGTATACACTTGACTACACTGCTGCAGGGACCCTCTTGAAAATTCTGACCCATTCCTGGGGACCCTGTGCTAAAATTGGCACACAGCTGAGAACCCTATATTCTAACTTCGGATAGTGTCTGCTAACCAAGGGAGAACGGTGCTATCATTGCAGAAATGCGTTTTATTAGTACACACAGCAACAGAAGTAATACAGAAATTTGATGTCAGACAGAAATCTAATAACTTCGAGAAACCTCTACCACACCTCTGAGTCACGGTTTGCAAATGTGTGCCCTGTCTACAGGTTAATGTGATTGAAGAGGCTTGGCAGTTCGTTTCATACCTGGAGTGAATGTTTTACTAGCTGGTGTGGCCACTTTTGTGCCTGTGCGTTCAGAAGGCTGTCTCAGAACTACTTTTGTAATCATGCCCACGATCTAAAGCCACTGATACTTCGTCAATCGTGTCCATTATTACACAAAAGGGGGCGGCTCCCTGCTCGGAATAGTATCTGACACACTGCAGTTTGCTTAAAGAAGACAGACTGGAGGGATTCTCTGCTCGTTACCCAAGAACTTTTTCTTTCCATTGCACAGCAGAAAGGGGAGAAGGAGAAAGGGACGAGCTGTCTCGGCAGCGTCTTGACCGGAATTTCAAGTGAAAATGGTGAGAAGGAAGTCAATTGACAAGTAGCTTACAAGGTAAGAAGTTACGGAAAAAAGGCATTCATGCTCTTAAAGTTAGGACTGGGTTTTCGATGCACGTTTAATGAACATTTAATCAGCAAACTGAGCAAAACGTCCCCATTTACTAACTTCAGAATTGGTAAAGTTGTCACAGAAATCGAGCATGAATTTTCAGTCGAATATTTTTCAGTGTTCAGTATTAAATCGATTATTTCTCTGTATTCAGAGTTTATGATCATTAGATTATTTCATAAAACTCTTCTTTCTTACCAATGTGCGTTACTGAGTTTTAATAAGTGGAAATTTGATCCAGACCAGTAACGATAAAATTAAATGAAATGTTGTCCCTGCAACTCTTTGAGCACTAAAGAAAGTGGGAAATCTCCTTTCAAGGGAGGGTTTGAAAATAAAGTGTGTGGATCAAACGTGCCCCATCCAGGCACACCACTTAGTGACCGGTTGAGGAGCAAAATACTGAAAGATACAAGACGCTGGTTGCTCGGCTGAGTTCTCAGCCAGGACATGTGTGGTGTTGTAAGGTGTAACCAGGAAGGGGAAAAAAAACATGGGATAAGATAGGATGATAATATGAAGACAGGGTAACAGCTTTGAAAAATACTGCGGAATTGGAGAATTGAACAGGTGAAGTTCTCATAGTCTGCGCAATGTTTCCATACAGGATTCCGGTTCAAATCTGTATCAAACCATTCCGCGGCACAAGCCCTGGTCCCTACTGGATTAACATTTACCCCCCAGTTTGCTCCCCTCCTCTCCTGAAGGTGCTGAGCCTTGCTGGCTAATGGTTGCAGCAGCTCTCCAATTGGCCATTCTTCACGAGTGGATATCAATGGACCAATCAATCATGGAAAATGTCATAGCCAAACTTGATCCTGTCCTTGCCGAACATTCATACTTGCACTTCCCGCTCAGAATGGCCGGATGGCAAACAGGACCAGGAAAGTTGCCTGGTCTTCCACCTGCCTAGCCCAGAGATACCAGTCACAGCGAATCCAGCAAAGAGCAGAGATCACATCCGTGACACTTGAGAAGGTTGTGGCTATGGTGCTTGATTCTAGCTAACTTTACTTGAATTTCTCCAGTTCAGATTTCAGGTGTCACATACTTCCTATTAAAAGAAAATATACTAATAAAATAATGGAGAATGCCACAAAATCTGAATTTAAGGGTGTGAAGAAAATGAATCCTAAATCCAGATTTTTAGCCCCTTTTAAAACAGGTTCCCAGCACCCCTCCCCCCCCCAACCTAGGGCACAGTACTCTCACATGAAGCACCTACACAGAAATTAGTTTTTGGAAATATCTAAAGTCCGGGATTATAAAGTAGATTTAAAGAAGTTGACTTACCACAGTCACATGTTTACAGTGCTCTTTGAACTATGTTAAAAATTGAAATTATTTGATTTGCACATTACCTAAGTCCGCAGCCTAGGAATTACTGTTGATGGTACAGTATTAGTGTGCAAGTGCTTAATGCATCCGTATAAGGTTCCATTGTTTGTTGTCTTAACAGAGCCATTAAACTATTTAAAATGCAGAAAATTATGAACAGTACTTGGTTTCACTAGAGAAAGTCTGGGGGTAACTGCAGTCTCACGGGGAGTCATGGAATTGGAGAATTGGGGCTACAATGTTACAGCGATTCTTTGATTCACATTCCCTGCACATGAGGCTTACGGCCAGGAGCCTGGGATCCAAGAATTACCCTATTGGTTTACACTTTTGACTTTTCATTTGATTCCTACCTTTTGTCCTTTGCTTTGCTTCTCTCCAACTGCACCTTCTTTAGTTCCTCTTGTTTCAGTCTCGTTAGTAAGTTACCTCAACTTCTTTTGTAACAGTACTTTGTCCACAGCTTTCTTCATATTTTGTATTATTTCTACATAACGAGATTAATGTTTACTAATTGAGTTGCACTAATTTAGTCCCATTCACCCATCATCTGTGCTCACTGACCTACATTGGCTGCGGGTCTGGCATTGCCTCGATTTTAAAATTCTCATTCTTGTTTTCAAATCCCTTTGTGGCCTCATCCCTCCCATCTCTGTAACCTCCTCCAGCCCAACAACCCTCCGAGATCTCTGCGCTCCTCCAGTTCTTGCCTCTTGCGTATCCCCAATATGTTAATCACTCCACCATTAGTGGATGTGTCTTCAGCTGCCTAGGACCTAAGCTCTGGAATTCCCTCCCTACAACTCTCCACCTCTCTCTCCTCCTTTAAGACGCCCCTTAAAACCTACCTCTTTGACCAAGCCTTTGGTCACCTGTCCTAATATTTCCTTACGTGGCTCGGTGTCAAATTTTGTTTGATAACGCTCCTGTGAAATGCCTTGGGACGTTTTACTATGTTAAATGCGCTATATAAATGCAAGTTGTTGTTGCTGTTGTAGTCTGTTTTCAATTTCCCTCTACGGCCATTTCTTCATGCAGTTCAATTTAGGTGCAGACTGTACATATTCTCCAGATTTATCTGTCACTCTACTTTGGGTTTATTACATTACCTCCTGTATTGTCATCCCGCACAGTTAATTTCAATTCCATTCACTTAATATGTGTTTGCTTTTTCTTTCTTTATTTGATTGTGTTTGCCTGCTCAGCTGTTACACCATCTCTAAGCTTCCCTCTTTTTGTGCTTTTAAAATGTTTTTGAATCTTTCCTGGAGTTTCTGTTGCTCTTCAAAGTTTTGGGTCTTAATTTCTCTATAATTGTCCCTTTTGTCTACTTTTACTTCCTGTTCATTGTTTCCTTTCTTGAATATTTTCCCCTCCCAGTTTTCTGACTCATGCAAGGTTACAGATCTGTGTGTGCTCGTGTAAGAGGAATACAGACAAGTGATACAAAGTTCCCATGATATTTGTACAGATTTACAATTAATTTCTTCAAATGCTGGAAAATTGTACAAGCAATTAGAAATTGCTGCTTTTATAGATTCCTACCCTCCCAGCAACCCTCTGGTATCTTATCCATGGCTGTCATTGATCTGTCTCTCTTAACCACTCCCCTGTTATCAGTGCCTTCTCTGCTGCCGTCTCCTCATCCATACCTTGGGCAATATCATTTCCTGTAAACTCAATCCTAAATCATGAGAAATTACCCTTTGCACCCAAAAGCATGAACTGTGAATACTACCAATGCAGAGCTTCCACCAATAAACCCAAACCTGCTGCAAACAGAGGAATTCTGAGGGAGACAAGAGCTGTATCGTTAGTAATAGTTAGTGGCCTTGGTGTCGGAACAAGAAGGAGCCATTCAGCCCATCCATCTTGACCCATTATTCAAGTTTTGAGCAATAAAATAAGATCTGCCTGTCACTCAAACTCTGTGGAGTAAGTTTTGTCTGATCTTAGCCATGCTTTTGGATGAAGTATAACATTGAAGAGGTGAGGTAAAAAAATAACTTGTTCTTTGCAAATCTGCTGGTTGAACTGGACAAATATTAAAGGACATGGAGGAAAAGTGCAGGTAAACGGGACTTGATTAGATCGCTACAGTGTGAAGTTGGCATTGGCACAGGCACCTTGGGTCAAAATAGCCTCCTTACATGCTTAGATTTCTATAATTGAGTGACTCATCATGAACTGCTCTTAATGAGTTGTGTAGGAATCGACAGTCAAGGCTACCCCACAGAGGGGAGAATGTGCAGCAAGAGGAAAATAATCAGGCAGTAAATAAAAAAAGATTCCAGTCATTCAGTTGATTCATTGATTAGTTTATATTTATACGAGTAATTGAATGATTGTGTATTTGGCCTTGCATCTTTTACCTTTATTCTAATCTTTTAAGTATTTTCAGTATTGCCACCAGAATTATTATTGCTATCAATACACTTAGGCAGAAATAGTGTAATCATCATCACGTCCTCGGGATGTGCCAAGACGCTTCTCAGCTAATGAATTACTTTCCTGTTATGGAGGGAAACAGGGCAGCCATTTTGCACATAGCAAGGATTCACAAACAGCAAATTATCTAAATTAAGAGTTAATCTGTTTTTGATTGAGGAACAATGTTGGCCTGGAAATCTCACCGCTCTTCAAATAATGCCATTGGATCTTTTATGTCCACCTAAAGAGGCAGACGTGGCCTAAGTTTAATATCTCATCTGAAAGACTGCACCTCCGACAATGCAGCAGTCCCTCAGTGGTACACTGATGTATCACCCCAGATTATGTGCTTGGGTTCTGGAGTGAGGCTTGAACCCCAACCTTAGACTCAGAGAAGAGAATGCTACCAACTGAGCCAGGCTGGCCCTTGTCTCAAGTTAGGAATGACAAAGGCCATAATGATGATGTTGGATGTTTTCTACAGTTCAAGTTTATTTGGTGTGCAAAATTTTCACGCCCACTATTACATTTCACAGAAACCCTAGTGAAAGCAATGTCTACGCATGACTGCTTCAAAATATTACACACTCACCAATGCATCTTATGGAAATCATCATGTGGTGATGCTGTATTGTAACACTGGTTTAGTTTAACTTTTTTAAAGGATACTGTAAATTTAAAAACTTTTTTCTTCTGGCGTGTAATGTTGACTATTAAATTCATAAAGTGTATGACTTAGAAAGAAGCAAAGGAAATGAAGAACACAACAGATTACATTTATAGCAATTCCTTTTGTGTTTCCTATGGCTTTTCTAGCACTTAAAAAATATAAGCGTTTAGAGCGGAACTTTAAACTCGGGTGGGGTCTCTTGACAGACGGTATCAGAACAGCCACCAATGATACACCCTGCCCACATTGGGAAGGAAAACCAGGCAAGGGATATAAGGAGCGGCCAATCCGATATCGCCCCTCAAACACCCCCGTCAAGTTGAAAATATTAGTAATTCCAAGGCATTGCTTCTTGTTCTTGAATTTTATTTATCTTTTATTTAGAAGTATTCTTACTTTCTAGTTATAGTAGCCTGAGGATGACTGTTATTTGTATTAGGGGATGAGAACTTAACTTGTTTATACAACATTAATCTGTCAGGTATTTTATTGGATTTAAGGGGAAGCTGGATAAACACATGAGGGAGAAAGGAATTAAAAGATATGCTGGTAGGGTTAAATGAAATAGGGAGGGAGGAGGCTCGTGTGGCACAAACACACCAGTACGGACCTGTTGGGCCAAATGGCCTTTTTCTATGCTGTACAGTCTATGTAATTCTGTGTAATTTTTAATACTTCTGTTAAAGTGGCAGGCAGGGGACATTAAGCATCCATCCACTAATATTAACAGTTGCCTATAATAACATAATGACCCAGGTTTTCCAATCAATTTGGTCACCCGTGTTAAAATAATAATGCCAATCGGAAGTCTAGGCCAATGAGGGATGATTTGGTAACTGTCCAGATGTGTATTTCACATATGTATAAAAACGTTGTTATGCATCGACGTGAATTAACACATCTCACTTATCATTAGCATGCTATCGTCTACTGAGCATTTGAAATCTCCATTCGTAAAACGCTGAGTATTTCACTAGTTGTTCCTTTACTACTGAGAAAGGACATTAAAACTCACTGAGATGGGGATGTTCACCATTTGTGAAGGGTTTGCTTTGGCTCACCATCACTAAATAAGCATTTTCACTTTCACTCATTAGTAGATATGGGACTACCTCATTATTATTGGCAGTTGTTATATTTGCCTGAAGTTACGTCTTTCAACATCTTACATTTTAAGTCTTTTTATGTTCTCAATTTCTTGACTTCCGAGCAGCACTAGCATTGAAGGTGGGACTACCCCTGACCTCAGTCGCTCATGATACTCAATTATGTACGACTCCACAAGGCCATTTAAAAACCTCTTTGGCTACAGCCCTGCAGAGCAGTGAGGAACAGCATGGGCAGTTATCACTTGGACACACAAAAGCCTTGCAACTCAACCTCAGATATCGCTCGATGGCCTGCGAGTAGGATTGAGAAGCTTAGAGAAACCTCAACATAGGGGAGAAGATAAAACAAATTTGAAATTGGGAGGGAGATGTAAAATAGTGACATAACGTACTAATGTGTGTCCTATCCTTTGGCGATTCCTCGATAATCGAGTAAGATTGTTGTGGCGTGGAGTTGAAAGACGTAAGTTTAGGCCTCATTTTGTCTGGTTCTTCTGAAAGGGAAACACTGAATGGAGACAGGAGTTTTCTTACAGGAGGTTGGAAAATCAGGGGGTGAGTTGATTTGGTTGCTTTATCACATCACTTAACAAAACTGCCTTAGTCAGAGCCCTCAAAGTAGGTCATCTGCCCTCTGAGAAGAGACAGCGGTGCAAATATTGGAAGGAAATCATTTAAAATGGTGAATTGTTCTATTTTTAGCAAGTAACAGTGTGTCAAATGAGCAAAGCTGTGTTTTTAGCACATACAAAATGAGTGAAACTTCCCCTTCTCTGGCACAGTCCAGAATGTTCACACATTTTCATTCTCTAACACTGGATGGTTGAAGTATAATTCCAATTATTTGAACCAATTGTAGGGATAAGAGCTGAATTGTGTTTGTGCCCAAAGTGGGCAAATTTTAATTCCTTTTGCCTGCGAGGAACAATTTCACATTGGCCTGTCCCTTTAGGAAACATGTGGCAGTGCACAGGTACAGGAGAATAAATTGTGACCGAACTCATATTCACACCATATTCCAAATCCTGACATCCGGGCAAGTAGTGGAATTTTTACTTTGTGTTATTTTATATCTACCGGGTTTTTATCTGGTTTCTTGCCTCTCCCAGGAGATTACATGGCTTTTGGGTGGGGTGGGGAATGTATTTATAAGTGATGCACAAGGTATTGCAGTTGTGTGGGACGGGCTGGATGGACCGGTGGGTCTTTTCCTGTCCCTCATTGTTCGTATGTTTGTGTCCTATTCCTGGACGTCTGGTGAAGAGTATTTGATTGGCTTCTGTTCTAGTGAAGGTCTGTGTATCTTTGTCTTTGGTCGAGGTGCAGCCTAAATCCAAGTTCTGAGAAGTAAAGCAACGAGTGATCTGCAGTTGAGAGGGATGGGGAACACCTGTGTTTTTTGGCAATTCAGCAGTGATCAGTGCTTGTTTCACCGCAGCCCAGAAAGGCTCCCAGTGTTTAAGACTGGGGTAGATTTTCAAGTTTTGGATTTGCACATGACCAAATTTCAGAACCGTTAACACTCATTTTTACTCATTAGAAGTGTTAACATGGAAATTTCAACACTCAGTGTAAAAATGTGTCTATTGTACTTTTAGCCTGGTGTAGTAGCATACTGTTTTAATGATAGAATAATCATTACAGTACAGTAGTCATACATGGTCATGAAAATGACCCAGAGAGAATGCCCACAGTTGAAGATTAAGGTAATTTGTGCCCATTCAAGATTAGTTTTATGAATAAACAGCAAACACTTTAATGTTGAGCGCAGTTTGTATTGTTCCTTTTGAGTGCAGACAAAATGGGGTAATATTAATTTTTATCGTCAGGCAAAAATGGCTGATAGCGAATCTGCTGCTCGTTTTACACCGATTTTCTTTTCCCTCAATGGAAAACATGCGGCAGATTCAATCTCTCCCATTTTTCACCCGGCAATTAATGTTAAAATTATCCCCAATGTGTTTACCCAAGCAGACCATACTTTATCCTATTGTCTGCTGTCAATAATAATTGAGCAACAATATCACATAAGACTAGAGATTACGACTGGGGCTGTTAGTGGACAAATGGTTAACGCGTTTGTATGACATTCCTTCCGCTGCCATTTTAGTAGAGGCATTAACCCATGTGAACCAAGCAGACTAATACCTGTGTTTAAGTAAAAGCAGAGGGATGTCATATGAACAAATCAAATGTTCATCTGCTAATGTCACATTGGGGCTCTAATTTTCTACTGATTAGTGGCTCTTCGGTCACATGGGGATATATTTTCCTCTGTTTGCTAAGTTCACTGGAACAATTGATGTGAAAACCCACTTTATATGCAAGCTGACTTCTTCATTCCTGAACTGAGGAAAATGACACAATAAAGCGACACGGTGCTTATGAAAAAAGTACTTTAAAACTTTTTATTACTTGTGGAGAGAGAACTGTGTGTCACTTCCATGATGGTGACATCACGTGGTCGTGTGTTTTGATGTAATTTGCTCGATTGCATTATATTCTTATAAACAAATGAAAGAGGTCTCCCAAACACTTTTCAGTGTAGATGACACCGCTGTAATTATCTGACGTGGATTAATTAATTTGATTATCCTGCATTATTTGGCATGTCTGTTACTGCCATCTAGTGGCACCTTTGATCATGTCACGCAGCATCCCTGGACCCTTCGTCAAAGCTGGACAAAGCATTGACTTGTCTGTTCTCCCTGCAGATCCTGCCTGACCAGCTGAGCGTCTCCGGCCTGTTCATGTTTCTGTTTCAGAATTCCAACGTCTGCAGTATTTTGCATTTTGTACCTTTTGATCAGACTTAGCAGACTTGCATGCAGATCTTGAGGCAAAGATCAGCAGATCTGTAGAAGGTCAGCGATCATTTTGAAAAGATTTTCATGGGGAATGAAAGTCTTCATTGCACTCACACCCCAATTGATATCTTTTATAATGATTTTATAATCCAAACTAACCATTTATACAGATATAATAATGAATCGTTTCAATAAATCATTGCACGTTGTGCTTTAGTTACAGGAGCATCCCATCAAGCCTACTGTACCATTTTGTTCTAATAAGTGATGAGATAGTGGTAAAATTCTTTGTCCAGTGTGGAACTGAAAACCATGCTGACTGGAAGATCCCAGGTCTGTGCTGCTTCAGCTGATTTCAGCCAAGGAAACAGTTAGGATGCTAAAATTGGCCTGTGCCTAAGGAAGGGGGGTGGGGGGGGGGAAATTAGCTTGGGTTCCTGTGGCCCTTACTAGAAAGTATGCGTGTTTGGATGTAAGATGAGGGCAGGATCAGACTCTGTGCTCCCAATAGTCGAAACACCTGCTGACATTCTCCGCTCAGACTCACACATTGAGAATGATCACTTAGGTTGAGGTCATGAAGCTATTCTATGCCTTTGGAACCAAACCCAAGCATTAGTCAGTGTTGTCAAGAGAAGGGAGAAGATTAGTGAAGGGGGGGACCAAATGTATTGATAAATATTACAGCAGTGAATTGACACAAGGTTTCTCCTGAACCTCTGCTGTAACTTTGGTTTAAGAGCCATGGAAAACCTGGAAAAATGGTGTAAATGCCGGTTCTACCGCTATTCCAGGGTTTCTTCATCTCTTCCTTCAAAATTACAGTGGATGAGCAGGAGAACCACAGTAAAACTTCATCCCCACGTTTTCAGTACGTCTCAGAGCCAGTGACATGGCCCACAGCATATTACCGAAAGCAGAGGCCTGAGACCTAAGTAGCCAGCACTTGACAAGGTGACTAGCCAACATGTAGCCCACTGGAGATGTATGTAAGGCTTATTAAGGCTCCAAACAAATTTAGCATCTGACCAGCGTTCCACTCACTGAGTCCTGTTTCCAACTTTAGGGAAAGTGTGCCTGAACAATTTAACATATTTTACCAGGATGGCCTTATAATAAGAACAGAAGGTCGGCAACCACTGATTCTTCCAAGGGGATTTTGTGCCCCAAACCTTTAAAAAATAATTGGCAGCACCGTGCGGCCAGTCAGCAGCCCTTTCTTAACCACTGGCACCTGACATTCAGGCTCCCCAACATACGTGGCACTCCAAGCATGCCATGTACGTGACCTGACCACATCATCTCACGAGGTCACTTCCTTTTGACACAGGCACAGCCTGCACCCAGCGAGCTGTAACACCAGGACTGCACCAGCCGTGGCTCAGTGGTAGCACTCTCACCTCTGGGTCAGAAGGTGTGATGTTCATAGACCCACTCTAGAGACTTGAGCACAACAACTAGGCTGATATTTCAGCACAGTACTGAGGGAGCGTTGCACTGTCGGAGGGGCCGTCTTTCAGATGAGACATTAAACCAAGGCTCCGTCTGCCCTCAGGTGGATGTAAAAGATCCCTCAGCACTATTCAAAGAAGAACAGGGAAGTTCTCCCGGATGCTCTGGCCAATATTTATCCCTCAATCAACATTACTAAAAAAACAGATTATCTGGTCATTATCACATTGCTGTTTGTGGGACCTTGCTTTGTACAAATTGGCTGCCGTGCTTCCTACATTACAACAGTAATTACACTTCAAAAGCACTTCACTGGCTGTAAAGCAATTTGGAATGTCCTGAGGTCGTGAAAGGCAAGTCTTTCTTTCATCAACCACCTAGGGAGTCACAGAACACAAAGAGTTAATGAATAAAATAAATTTCCCAACCGGAGCACTGTAAAATTCCAACTAATTACCACTTTGGTAGAAATTGGTGAAAATTTAGCACAATACTATCGGAATTTGACCTTGGGGGTGAAGGATTGGTTTTGCAATGAGTCACTTGCAGTCATTAAACATTAGTTGCTAATGATTAAACAAGGGAAATCACAGAAAAATAAGTTGATCGCACTGGAGCATCCATGCGCGGACAATGGCCTTCATCAATAGCCATTTTAATTTTGGAGGCCAGGTGTCCTAAGGTAAAATCATTTTTGAAATAATAACCACATGAGGTTTATTACAGAAGAATTTTGATGCTGCATTAGGTTGGAGTGTTCCCGTGGCATTGCTCAAACACACCACTTTCTGATTTAGAGACAAGGTTGTTACCACTGGAGCCAAGCTACCATTTGGCATATCTGAGAGTTGTTCATATTCTAGCTCATTATATTATCAGCCCATGTGGTAGCCTTACAGAAGTACTGCACGGCAAAGTATTATAATGGATTGTCTTTGATCTACCCATGGGTCTTGCAGTTACCCAACATGTCATTTAACAGCATTTAGCAGTAAATAGTAGAACAGTATGATCTCGTTTGATTGTAATTTTTTTTAACATTTTCTTCCCAATCTCCATTAGATCCTCCTCCTCTTCCCCCTCACCCACCACACACAACCCTAACCTTAACGCACCCTAACCCTAACGCAACCTGACCCCAAACCTAATGCACCTTAATCCTAACCCTAACCCTAACCGTAACCCTAACCCTAATGTAACCTGACCCCAAACCTAATGCACCTTAATCCTAACCCTAACCCTAACCGTAACCCTAACCCTAATGTAACCTGACCCCAAACCTAATGCACCTTAACCCTAACCCGAATGCATCCTAATCCTAATCCTAACCCTAAAACACCCTAATCCTAACCCTAATGCACCCTAATCCTAACCCTAATGCACCCTAACCCTAATCCTAACCCTAATGCACCCTAATCCTAACCCTAATGCACCCTAATCCTAACCCTAATGCACCCTAACCCTAATCCTAACCCTAAAGCACCAGTGGAGGCCCTTACCCATCAAGATGTCAGATGAGGACAGAGGTTAGTCTCAGATGTGAAAGCCCCCAGGTCGAATTGACTTTCTGTTGTCAGCACTAGCTGCTTCCTCCTTGCCAAATCAGTTTACAACAAGAACACGACGGAAAACAGAGAGTAGGAGTTAAAGGTAGCTACTCAGGCTGGTAAAAGGTGGGAAATAATGTTCCTAAATATAGATAAGTGTGAAGTGGTGCAATTTGGTAGGAAGAATAAGGAGATCATGTACTGCTTGGATAATAAGAGTCTAAACGGGATAGAGGAGCAGAGGGATCTGGGGGTACAGATACACAAATCACTAAAAGTAGTGATGCAGGTTAATACGGCCATAAAAAAAGGCAAATCAAGCACTGGGGTTCATTTCTAGAGGGATAGAATTGAAAAGCGAAGAAGTAATGTTAAACTTGTACAGAACCTTGGTGAGACCACACTTAAGAGTTCTGGGGCTCAATTTTAAAAGCCAAGTCCGGGGGCGGGGGGGCCAAGAAAATCGGAGAAATCCGGAGCGGGAACGAATCCCGGCTCCAACCTGCCGACTTCCGCATTGGACCCAGACACATCTGGAGGGGCTTCAGGAAGTCGGAAATACCGCCAGCAATTGAAGGTATTTAAAGCAGTAATTAAGGGAGTTAAACTTGTTAAACTACTTAATTTTATGTTGATTGAGGCAGGGAAAGGATTTCAGCGCTGCCTCAACGTGTTTCCCGTGGCCTCTGAAACACGCCACGGTGAAGGAGTCGTGTTTCAGCCAGCAGCCATTTGGACCTTTAAATCCCTGTTTGACAGATGGGGATAAATGGTGAGTTATTGCAGCAGGGCACTCAGTTCCCTCAGGCAAACTTTTGGCTGCGAGATCCTTGTCTTTAGATTGAAAATTCTTGGTTTCCACTCAGAATTCTTCCGTTTGCGCATCTTTACCAACATTTCAGACCCCCACAAACTGACACCATCAGGATGGGGGGCGCGATGGCCGCATTCACCAATACATCCGAGGACGAGGAACATCACCATCCTCGCCAGGCACGGTGCACACTTCCACCACTTGGAGCTCTACAACACAGTGCTGCGCCACAGGCACCTGCACAAGAGCACAGAGGGAAACAACAGAGGGAGCGACGTCGCAGGAGGCACTACCCCCGTCAGAGGGTCTCAGACCGAGGCTCAGCTTCCTGGACCTCTCTGAGGAGCAGTGTATACCGAGGCTCAGAGTCAGTCGCCAGGTGGTCACAGGCATCTGCAGCCTCCTTCATGCCGAGCTGCTCCCGGCTGGGCCTGGCGGCATCTCATTACCCGTCGTTGTTAAAGTCACCACTGCCCTCAACTTCTTCACCTCCGGATCATTCCAGGGTGCCACCGGTGATATCGCCGGGGTCTCTCGATCATCTGCACACAAGTGCATAAGGCAGGTCACTGACGGCTTGTTTCGCAGGGCTTCGCAATGCGACAACTTCCCCATGGACAACCTCAGCCTGATGGAGAGGGCAGTGGGATTCCACTCTGTGGCTGGCTTCCCACATGTACAGGGTGCAATCAATTGCACCCATATAGCAATCCGAGCTCATTTGTGACCACCGCAAAAGATTCCTTCACATGTGCACCAGATTCCCTGCCAGCTGCCACGATTCCTTCATTCTAAGGGAATGCAACATCCCGCCCCTCTTCCATGCACTGAACACCCTTAAGGGCTGGTTCCTCGAGGACGAGAGATACCCCCTGCACACATGGCTCACGACACCTCTGAGGAACCCCATCAGCAAACAACAGTGTTGATACGACAGCCACATTGCCACCAGGTCTACAATTGAGCATGCTATAGGGCTGCTAAAGATGCGATTTCGGTGCCTCGATCGTTCTGGGAGAGCGCTTCAATACGCACCAGCAAGAGTGTGTTGTGTCCTGCACAACATGGCACAACAGAGAGGGGTACCAGTTGAGGAGGCTCCATCCCCTCATCCAACATCCACGTTGAGGAGGAGGAGGAGGACGACGAACCCATGGGCAGAGCAGTGACTAACCTGGCTGCTCTTGAGGCCAGGGAGTCACTGATATGTGAACGGTTCACATAAGATCAGAAAGTGAGAAGAGTCCAGGCCTCACACCATCTGGAAAGACCAGCACCAACACCAGCCCCCCCCCATACCTCTCCACCCCTGCACAAAACAGTCCTGCAACTACACATATATCCACTGTAAAGTGACCCACTGGGTGGCATCAAGTGACACTGTTCATGATGAAGCTCATGAAAGGGCCCTATCACAAAAGCCAGTCAAGAATGGGCAAGACGTGGCAGTAATGGTGAGAATGACAACATTTAATGTGAATATAACAAAAAACAAATATAAATGAAAAACATGACATTCTGTCAGACACTCTTGTGCATTCCCTTCATGATCACAAATCCTTCGCCTTTCTCTTCCGACTACTTCTACGTGGAGCATCCCCTGTGGCTGCAGCAGAGGGTAGTGGCAGGTTGCTCATGTCCATGGCCGGACTGCTTAGATGCTTTGGGCCTACACCCTCTGGGTTTCGGTGCTCGTGAGGGCCCCTCCAAAGACTGCTCCACTTGCACTTGTGCAGGGGCAGACTTGGCCACCTGGAGAGGAGACAGCATTGCAGGTACTGGTTGAGAGGGGGGCAATGGGTGAGACATGGGAGCGCCTTGAGTGGCGTCCCCATTTCCATGACCCCTTTCACCATCATCCCTCTTCTGGGCCAGGTCCACATCACTCCTACCACTCTGCTGGACAACAGTTTGGAGGACATGTGTGATACCTTGGAAGGCCACTTCTAAAGGATTTGTCAGCCTGTTTAAGGCGGCAGAATATTATTCACCCTGAGTCCGGATGGCCGTCGTCAGGGCCTGAATGGACTCATTTGTGAGCCGTACTTGAAGCTCAACGGAGGCTAGCCTTCTCTCCATCGCAGACATTCCCGCAATTACCTGCGACACTATCTCAGAGATTCCCGCACTCACCTGCGACACTATCTCAAGACAGTTCCTCACATTCCTGTGACACTATCTCAGAGATCCCCTCACGTACCTGTGTCACCATTCCACTCATGCAGGAGTTGGACTCCTCCACCCTATGCGCTATTGTGGAGAGTGTGCGTGGGACCTGTTCCAGTAGCTCGCAAATGTGCTGCTGCCCCTCAGTCATTCTCCTTTTAAAGGATAGCCCCCGGAGTTCAGCATCTGCGTCCAGCTGAGCAGAGCCTGGAGAGGAGTGCGCCCACCGACACGGACTCTCCGCAGCTGCCCCTGCCACCAGTATCTGCTCGTGCTCACTTGTGTGTGGTGATTCACCAGGTGTCAACCCAACTAACTGAGGACTAGGACCCACCGAGGTGTGAGTACCTGCGCTGGTGGATGGCTCGCTCAGATGTGATGGTGCTCCCTCAGAGGCCTGGAGCACGTCTGAGGAATCGCCCTCTCCATCACTGCAGTCGTTGAATGGCCTGTAAGAGAACAGAAGGCAATATTAAGCATCATCACAGATGTGTCATATTGCGATAAGCATACTGAGGTGTTCAACATGCCAATCATTGTTAACATCAATTCATGTTTTTTATGATGAATGTTAAAGTTGTGTCACTAGACATTTGTGCCGTGCCTGTCTTGGCATCCCCGATGGACAGGCACTCGAGGGTGTGGCTGATCTCCAGGGCCTCCTCCTCCGCCTCTGCGAGGACCACTATTTGTTGTGACCCCCCTCCAGTCCTCACCCTCTCCCGTACATTTTGCGCTCTCTTCTCCTAGAAGGGGATAAAGTGCAGACGTGTGATTGAGTGATGGTGAAGTGGCCAACCGATGAATGCATTGCTTTGGGTGAGGCTGACCGTGAAAGAGGTGCATCAGTGAGTGAGTGTCAGACAGAGACATGACATTGTATGAGGATTGGGTTGAGTTGTAGTGGTGGGGTGACTAATGGGGAGGTGAGGAAGTGCTGAGGAAGTGAAGGTAAGTTGAGGATGAGCCTTAAGTGGGTGTGAGGAGTGATGTGATGGAGTAGTCTTGGCAGTGCAGAATGATGTGAGGGGCGGGAGGGGTGGGGTGGGGGTAATGTGCAACACGGAATGTAGGAGAATCAGTAAGTGTCCTCACTTTTGCTGACCTAGTTAGGTCATTGAAACGCTTCCTGCACTGGATCCAGGTGTGGCAGATGTTGCTCCTGCTGGTGACCTCCTCTCCCACCTCGAGCCAGGCCTTCTTGGTGGCAGTAGTAGTGCACTTCCTCGCATCCACTGGGTAAAACAGTTCCCTCCTCCTCCTCACCCTGGCCAATAGGACGTGAAGTGAGGCATTGCTGAATCTTGGAGCAGCCTTGCCCCTGTGCTGCTCCATTGAGTCTTTTTGGTCATTGCTCCAGCGAAATCCTTTGGAGCAATGGCCCTTTAAATAGAGACGCTCCAGCTGACAGCCTGTCATACGGGTGCGCAGTCCGCCCGCTGCGCAGCTTTCGGACGGCAAACATTATAAAAAGGATATAGAGGCACTGAAGAGGGTGCAAAAAAGATTTACAAGGATGATGCCAGAACTGAAAGTTTATAGCTATCAGGAAAGGCTGAACAGGCCAGGGGTCTTTTATCTAGAAAAGAGAAGACTGAGGGGTGACTTGATAAGAGGTCTTTAAGATTATGAAAGGTTTGGTAGGGTAGACATAGAGAAGATGTTTCCACTTGAGGGAGAAACCAAAAAAATAGGGGCCATAGATATTGGACACTAATAAATGCATTAGGGAATTCAGGAGAAACCTCTTTACCCAGAGAGTGGTTAGAATGTGGAACTTGCTACCACAAGGAGTAGTTGAGGCGACTGGCACAGATGCATTTAAGAGGAAGCTAGATAAACACATGAGGGAGAAAGGAATAGACGATTACGCTGATAGGGTTAGATGAAGAGGTGTGGGAGGACGCTTGTATGGAGCATAAACACCTGTTGGGCCGAATGGCCTGTTTCTGTGCTGTGCTTTCTATGTAATTCTATGTAAGAGCTAATTTGCCATTATTTCAATGAGCCTTAAGCATCTTTAAAAGTCTCCTATGCCTTTTGAAAATCAAACTATCATTTATTCATTGGATAGCTCATATCCACTAGTTTAACTACTTCCTTGGACAATTGCAGTTGCTTATTGAGGCAGATCCTGTTGTTCCAAGCTTCACGTTGTATGTTGCTTCTGGCCTACTTGTCCTTTAGTTGATCAGCCCAAGAACTTTCCCCAATGCAGCAGTTAAGCACACTGATCTGTGTAGTTTCCAGGTTCACGTCTCACACCTATTTGAATATGTGGATGACATTTGTTATCCCCCAGTCCTCAGGTGCACATGCTTTGGAGAAAAGAGGATTGAGGGGGGACATGATCTTTAAAATGGTCTTTAAAATGCTGAGAGACAAAGATAATATTGATGTAAACAGGCTGCCTGACTCAGAATAGTGGAGACGGAGAGATATACGTGGAGTCTGTTTGATTACTGTAGAGGACCAGTACTTTCACAGAACTTTTGCTGAGGACACTACATACTGGTGCCCAGTCCTTAATTGAGTCAATTGTATATGGTCTGTGGAAGGAGCAGGTTTGATGCACCAAACAACTTTGTTCTAGTTCAACGCTTTATGTTCTTAAAGACTAGAGCTAGAAATTACTTTTGCTGATATTAGCTTAGAACCGAACACGTTCACGTGACATTCCATTGTTCGCAATGTTAATGAAGGCAGTCATTTGCTGATTTTAACTGGGGGAAGGGCCCCGCTAAGACAGCGGACAGAGAGATGTCACACAAGCGCATTTATTGCTCATGCACTGAGATTACCAACAGTTTCTAAGCTCATACGGCCTCTGCCAAGAAACATTTCAGCTTGTCAGGTTCTTACTACAGACATGACAGATTTATAATGCAAAATGTAGTGCTGAACCGGTCAAGGCTTCTCCAGTCCAGCAATATCATAGACTTCAGCACATTGCTTCGTTCATTAAAGGGCCACTTATTGTAAAACCACAACATATGGTTAAAGAAATTCAGCTTACTGTTTTACCAGCTGAAGGACCTGACTTAATGTCTCATTTGTAATTATCTATTTTATCGCTTTCAGGTAAGGAAATAGATGACCTAAGTAGAGTCACTTTCCACTGACAAGATTCCCACCATCAAACTCCTAAGGATTTCTAATCAAGGCTGGAGATGATTTTTTTTTCGGGTGTATTTGGTCCTACCCCTCCAAAAATGTATTAATAAACAGGAAAAAGTTCAGGAAACATTGACCATGCTATTAAAGGCATTAATAAAAGATTATTAATGGGAAACTCCTGCAGTATTCCAAAGCTGCTCAGTGAAGTAGTTTATTCCAGGTTAAAAATGGCATTAATGAGTTAAAATAACTTGAATATTTTACTTCAGGGAGGACAAAGAACAAGTGTCAACCCAGCAGAGAGAGATGTAACTGGTTCAAACCTGTACTTGGGGGAGGGGGAATTCAATGCAACTAAAAATAAAAGTACCTCGGGCTCCCACTCCTTGAACTAGTGTGGGCTTTGGGATTTTATATCTTTTTTAATCCCGCTTCTCACACGCTTGACCTCTGTGAGTATGCTGTGGTCCCAACTCCAACTCACTGACTGACGGAAGGAATTGATAAATATATCCAATTAAAATCACAGGGAATCAACATATCAGAATCATTTTGAGTTCATGGTGAGGAGCAAGGGTCGCAGCTATAGAGTTACCAGTTACATTAAGCATAGCATAGAAAAAAGTACCTTGGTTAGAATTTACTTTAAGCTACTTGATTTTCTGCTATTTTTTGATCTATTATCTTTTCATAATTATTTTCAAACTGTCTGTTCTTATTTTGATTTTCATTAGTTCCTGTAAATGCCATTTTACTATGTTACAAATGGCCTGGACTAATAATCTGGAGTCATGAGTTCAAATCCTGCCACGGCAGCTGGGGAATTTAAATTCAATTAATTAAATAAAATCTGGAATTAAAAAACTAGTATCAGTAATAGTAGCCATGAAACTACCGGATTGTCGTAAAAACCCATCTGGTTCACTAATGTCCTTTAGGGAAGGAAACCTGTCGTCCTTACCCGGTCTGGCGTATATGTGACTCCAGACCCACAGCAATGTGGTTGATTCTTAATTGCCCTCTGAAATGGCCTACCAAGCCACTCAGTTATACAATCTCGCTACAGAAAGCCACAATAAGAATAAAACCAGACGGACCACCCGGCATCGGACCACTAGGCACCGGACACGACAAAGGCAAACCAAGCCCAGTCGACCCTGCAAAGTCCTCCTCACTAACATCTGGGGACTTGTGCCAAAATTGGGAGAGCTGTACGACAGACTAGTCAAGCAATAGCCTGACATAGCCATACTCACAGAATCATACCTTTCAGCCAACGTCCCAGAATCTTACATCACCATCCCTGGGTATGTCCTGTCCCACCGGTAGGACAGAGCCACTAGAGTTGGTGGTGCAGTGGTATATAGTCAGGATGGAGTAGCCCTGGGAGTCCTCAACATTGACTCCGGACCCCATGAAATCTCATGGCATCAGTTCACACATGGGCAAGGAAACCTCCTGCTGATTACCACTTACCGCCCTCCGTCAGCTGATGAATGAGTCCTCCTCCATGTTGAGCACCACTTGGAGGAAGCACTGAGGGTAGCAAGGGCACAGAATATACTCTGGGTGGGAGACTTCAATGTCCATCACCAAGAATGGCTCGGTAGCACCGTTACTGACCGAGCTGGCCCAGTCCTGAAGGACATAGCTGCCAGACTGGGCCTGCGGCAGATGGTGAGCAGACCAACACGAGGGAGAAACAAAATTGACCTCGTCCTCACCAATCTTCCTGTCGCAGATGCATCTGTCCATGACAGTATTGGTAGGAGTGACCACCACACAGTCCTTGTGGAGATGAAGTCCTGTCTTCGCACTGAGGACACCATCCAACGTGTTGTGTGGCACTACCACCGTGCTAAATGGGATAGATTCAGAAAAGATCTAGCAGCTCAAAACTGGGCATCCATGAGGTGCTGTGGGCCATCATCAGCAGCAGAATTGTATTCCAGCACAATCTGTAACCTCATGGCCCGGCATATTCCTCACTCTACCATTACCAACAAGCCAGGGAATCAACCCTGGTTCAATGAGGAGTGCAGAAGAGCATGCCAGGAGCAGCACCAGGTGTACCTAAAAATAAGGTGCCATCCTGGTGAAGCTACAACACAGGACTACATGCATGCTAAACAGAGGAAGCAACATGCTATAGACAGAGCTAAGCAATTGCACAACCAACGGATCAGATCAAAGCTCTGCAGTCCTGCCACATCCAGTCGTGAATGGTGGTGGACAATTAAACAACTAACAGGAGGAGGAGGCTCCGTGAACATCCCCATCCTCAATGATGGAAGAGTACAGCACGTGAGTGCAAAAGACAAGGCTAAAGCGTTTGCAACCATCTTCAGCCAGAAGTGCCGAGTGGTTGCTCCATCTCGGCCTCCTCCCGATATCCCCACCATCACAGAAGCCAGTCTTTAGCCAATTTAATTCACTCCACGTGATATCAAGAAATGGCTGAGTGCACTGGATACAGTAAAGGATATGGGCCCTGACAATATCCCGTCTGTAATGCTGAAGACTTGTGCTCCAGAACTAGCCGTGCCTCTAGCCAAGCTGTTCCTGTACAGCTGCAACACTGGCAGCTACCCGACAATGTGGAAAATTGCCAAGGTATGTCCTGTCCACAAAAAGCAGGACAATTCCAATCCAGCCAATTGCTCTCAATCATCAGCAAAGTAATGGAAGGTGTCGTCGACAGTGCTATCAAGCAGCACTTACTCACCAGTAACCTGCTCACCGATGCTCAGTTTGGGTTCCGCCAGGACCACTCGGCTCCAGACCTCATTACAGCCTTGGTCCAAACATGGACAAAAGAGCTGAATTCCAGAGGTGAGGTGAGAGTGACTGCCCTTGACATCAAGGCAGCATTTGACCGAGTGTGGCACCAAGGAGCCCTCGTAAAATTGAAGTCAATGGGAATCAGGGGGAAAACTCTCCAGTGGCTGGAGTCATACCTTGCACAAAGGAAGATGGTAGTGGTTGTTGGACTACCATCATCTCAGCCCCAGGACATTGCTGCAGGAGTTCCTCAGGGCAGTGTCCTAGGCCCAACCATCTTCAGCTGCTTCATCAATGACCTTCCCTCCATCATAAGGTCAGAAATGGGGATGTTCGCTGATGATTGCACAGTGCTCATTTCCATTCGCAACCCCGCAGATAATGAAGTAGTCCGTGCCCACATACAGCAAACCCTGGACAACATCCAGGCTTGGGCTGATAAGTGGCAAGTAATATTTGCGCCAGACAAGTGCCAGGCAATGACCATCTCCAACAAGAGAGAGTCTAATCACCATCCCATTCAACGGCATTACCATCGCCGAATCCGCCACCATCAACATCCTGGGGGGTCACCATTGACCAGAAACTTAACTGGACCAGCCACATAAATACTGTGGCTACAAGAGCAGGTCAGAGGCTGGGTATTCTGCAGGGAGCGACTCACCTCCTGACTCCCCAAAACCTTTCCACCATCTACAAGGCACAAGTCAGGAGTATGCTGGAATACTCTCCACTTGCCTGGATGAGTACAGCTCCAACAACACTCAAGAAGCTCGACACCATCCTGGACAAAGCAGCCCGCTTGATTGGCACCCCATCCACCACCCTAAACATTCACTCCCTTCACCACCGGCGCACCGTGACTGCAGTGTGTACCATCTACAGGATGCACTGCTGCAACTCCCCAAGCCTTCTTCGACAGCACCTCCCAAAACCCGCGACCTCTACCACCTAGAAGGACAAGAGCAGCAGGCACATGGGAACAACACCACCTGCACGTTCCCCTCCAAGTCACACACCATCCCGACTTGGAAATATATCGCCGTTCCTTCATCGTCGCTGGGTCAAAGTCCTGGAACTCCCTACCTAACAGCACTGTGGGAGAACCTTCACCACACGGACTGCAGCGGCTCAAGAAGGCGGCTCACCACTACTTTCTCAAGGACAATTAGGGATGGGTAATAAATGCTGGCCTTGCCAGCGACACCCACATCCCATGAACGAATAAGAAAAAAGAAATGGTTTGTAAAATTCCCCTCCAACTTTATACAAATAAATTAATGTTTATCCACTAGACACTAAGGTATCAATTACATTGCATGTACTGATCTGCACAGTGGACAGATTGCCCAGAGTTATGCTGCCACTCTGTTGCATTTTTTTTTGAGCAATAGGGCCCCAGGTTACCCACAAAGCACAGATATTGGCATGACGACACACGCTTACATGCATAATTGTTGTGCACACATAATGCAAAGTCATTTGAAAATCTGTTTGGATTTGCAGAAAAAACATTGGATTTTGTTATGCAGCAAAACAAAGTATACTTTTTTAAAAATTTTTGTTCTCGGGACATGGGAACAAGATAGGGTTTATTGCCCATCGCTAGGGGTCCTGAGAGCATTAAACGTCAAACGTCAACATAGTGTGAAACTGGAGTCACATGACCAGGTAGGGGTGTCAGGTTCCCTTTTACTGAAGTACCTTAGTGGACCATGTTGGGCTTTTACAACAATTCAGCCCCCCCCTTGGCCATTTTCTGGTGCCAGCCCACAAATTATCAGATTTTTCAGAATTCAGTTTCACAACTTGCCATGGGCAGGGGCGGGATCTGAACTCAAAAGACCTCTCGGATGCTAGTCCACTGCCATAACCTCTAAGCAGCCCTACCCAACTTGCAGTGTTACTCCTGACATCATTTGACAACTTGCTCTACACCCAAACTGCAATAAACTTAAGTTATACTGCCACCTGGGAAACTTGTGTCAAGAGCCCACTTAGTGGTGGTTTCTCTTTAACGTGAGTCAGGTTAGCAGTCTGATTCCTGAGTTATGCTGCTAATTTTATGTTGGTGCACAGCAGAAACTATAGTAGTGTAACTGCAGCCCTTCGACCACTTTGAACCAGACTTGTTTGACAGCTAATTATTTCTTATATTTGGTAAATTGACAGGGCAGGAATCCATTTGATTTGGTGTTTGCAGGTACTGGGACTTCATCTGATATTTGCCAGGCAGTCAATTTTATTTTCCACTTCTGAATCCTCCTCTCTACTCGATGCGCCTCTGAGTCCATATCCTTGCATTTCAGAGCACAGGCAGGTTTGGATAGCTGCACCTTCTAGCAACATTCCCGACTCTTTCCTTGCATTTTTAAAAAATCTACACCATTGTCCCTAACCTTTGAGAGGAGCAGTTCCAACCTTCTGCAAATGGCAATTTCATCGTATGCAGGAACACGACTGCAAGGCCGCAAACCGTAACTTTTCTTTATCATTTTAAACTTTCACTTGCCTTCTGGAGGATACTTTTCAAGCTGTGTTTTGCAGTTAAACATTATTTTCAATAAACAGTTACATCTGCATACATCTAACCCAGCCAGATCTCTCTGTATCCCCAGTGTCTCCAGGTTATACACAGTACGTGTTTAAATTAAGGGAAGAAATTACTGTGGGTGATGTTATTTGACAAATGCTTAATGTAATCGTATCAAATTGCTCTTTGCGCTATTTTAATGGAAATGTTAACCTGCTTAATATGAATGTTAAAACAACAGAGAGAGAAATTTGATACAAACACATTAGAACAATATTATTGCTCACAGTCATTTCACCCCTTGTACCTTTAACCTCTAACCCAAATCTGTATCAAAGGTCTATCACACGTCCAGATGATGCTCAGGAAATGGTGATAGATGGACAGAAACATGAAGCCACAGTCTGCTTAATTACGACTCCTTTGAGATGACAGAAGTGGCAAAGATACAGTAACTTTATTTTTTGTTTTAATTTTTTTAATTAATTTAGTGATTTGCATTGTCAAGAAAATTCAAATATTAGAGATTGCTCACACAATGTTACATTAAGGTACAATGTTCCTTTATACATTAGTTGAGATATTAGCTTAAACTCTTAACATATCTCATGTTTCCTGTCTAACCTTTAAAGGGTTCAGGGATCCTGTACTCCTATGGGAAGCCTTGCTCAGTGGAAGTGCAGGTCAGAGATGGGGCTAAAGCACTGTTGCGCCCATTCTCTGACTCACATTCCTCTACAGCAAGGCTTCCCAGTAGGAGCACAAGGCCATTGAATTAAACCCTACAGTTTTGTTCTACGTCAATGTTTGGCACCAGGTAGTGATGAGATGCAGGTTCAGTCCCCTACTTTGTTGAGTTCCTGATGGTCAGATACATTGCTGCAAGGAGACAGCGAGCCAAAGTCAGCCACCTTCCTGCAGGGATGGTGGGTAAACTGACAAAGAATCTCCCCCACATTGCTCTCACATGCCTCATGGTCACTGACCAAGAGTAGCATTGACAATAGACTTTGAGTAAGCTGCCTGCCTCACTCTCTCAGATACAACAGATGCATGGCTGGGGCATTATCAAGGAGACAGTGTTTGGGAAACAGGGGCGAATATATGAGAAAGAAAGAACTTGCAATTGCATAGCCTTTCACAACCTCAAGGCATCCCAATGCGCTTTACAGCCAATGAAGTGTAGTCACAGTTGTAATGTAGGAAACATGACAGCCGATTTGCGCACAGCTGGGTCACATGAACAGCTCTGACAGTGCAGCGTGCCTTTAGTACTGCACTGAAGTGTCAGCCTGGATTATGTGCTCAAGTCTCTAGAGTGGGAATTGAACCCACAACCTTCTGACTCTGACTCTGAGTGTTATCACTGATCTAAGGTTGACACCAACAAGAGAATTCGTTCCCTCAAAATAAATATTTGGTTTTGTGGACCAGCTCAGTGACTTTTTGAAATCTCAATTTGCAGTGATTAACTTTACCACTTAGTTGCTGCTCCCATGAATTTTACTCAACACCGTGAACCACCAACCATTTTACAGCTAACCACAAGACAAAGCATATTGGCATCCAGGTGTACGTGACAGCTACATTTTATGCTAAGTAGATTTATGTGTATAATCCAAAACAACTGATAGCCTGGTCAGTAACAGTGATTCTGATCATACATAATTGGAAAGGACTGATCTAAGGGTGAGTTTATACTGTAACATTAGCACAGCACTCTCTTCTGTGCAGAAAAAAGGGTACTGCCTGGCTAGAAACCACATTGCAGCTACTGGTCTGAGATTGGTAACTGCAATATAAATGCAGGATAAGTCCCGGGAGAGCAGTTTCCCCTAAAAACACTTAGAATATATTAATAAAAAAAGATGATAACACTTGGGGATTTATTACAACCCATCTTGAATTTATCGTGCGTTTCATATCTGGTGTCGAAGTTTGTAATTCCTTCACTCTCCTCTCAAGCGACAGCACTCACAGCTACCGATCCCTTCTACTCACGTAACATTGAGTTTGGGGTTTTTTAATATAGATCATTACCTGCTTTGGTAGTTCATTGGATGAATGGTGTGGAACTGAGCCATACGGACTGGGAAGGTACCAAGTCCGATCCCTGTTGAGCGCTGAGTTAGATGATCTCAGCTGGTGGGACTGCTACAAAGTGGCTTTGGTGTCCCCTGGCTAGCCAGAAAACAAGTCAGGTTGGATTCCTAATCCTCATCCTGACTATGCACTGGCCCCAGCTGGGAGTGTTGGTATGTAGGTCTTGTGTACGAATAGGATCAGGCTTGGCGGCGAGAGGTCCAAATGTTGAAAAGCCTGCCAAAAATCATTATCCAGGATTTCACAAGTTGGAAAGTTAAGAGGATCTGTTAGTCATATGAGGTGAACTACGAGGGTCACATGAAAACTGTGGCCAACAGTGTAGTGACTGATAGTTATCAGATGTTTGAACTGAAACGCATTCATGCATAAAACCAACAACGTGTAGTCACCTAAAATAGCAGAAACTGTAAAAATAAATTGAGAAACTACTGGTGATAGCTTGATAAAAATGTTAGATTCAGTTTCATACAACCCTTACAAAGTAACTCAAGGGGTCCTCTTATAAATTGTTTCCTTACAAGCTGTGTGCATACCCTGCTGGCTGGCTCAAGGCAGGTTGACTTGAGAGTAATTTTACACTTTGTAGCACTCCCCTCACTCAGGTTCTGTCCTGAGTCAATAGTTGAATGGGGCATAAATGAAGGTCACAGTGTAATTCATATTAATGTTTTAGTAAAATTGTAAAGTGCCAAACGATGAGACTCACTGCAAGATTAAGTTGACACACGTATGGTGTGTATGTATCTATGTACCTGTGTGTATACAAGTCCTACCTCTAACCAATCCATCGCACTGCAAGTGTCACACCTGTGCCTAATTGTCTCAAGCATATTCATAATCAGCAACAAATCACAACTCCATAATTTTTTTAAAGTATGAAAAAGTCATGATCCTGATAATCTGCCCTCTCCCCCCAATGGGAGGAACTGAAAATTTACACTCAGCGTCTATCAGACCTCAGAATGTCCCAAGCAGCAATTAGCCTCTAATTAACCTCAGGCTGTCTCTAAAAGCAAAAGCCCCTAATTGAGCAATTCAACTTCTCTCAATTCCCACCTAAACCAACCCACTTCGCATCATCTCTCCCACCTTTCAAAAGCCTTCTTAAAAGCCTACCTCTCTGACCTTCAGTCACTTCCTTTAACTCTTCACCAATTCCTGCTCAGTGTTCTAGTTCACCCCTCTTTTGTAGAGTACCTTGTGACGTTTTCCTACATTAAAGGTGCAGTACAAATGCAAGTTGTTATATTAATGTACTCATTCCAAGCAATCTTATTATTCCTTTAAGTTAAAAAAAATGCTTGCACTCCCATAATACAATGAGCTACTTAAATGCAGTTTAAGAAAATTTACCATAACATTTATCCGATGGACAACTCAAAATTGCCTTTTACAGACAGATGGTCCAAAGTTTTCAATGTCACACTGGGTAGGTGTGCAGTTGTGGTGAGACAGGTTCCACAGCATTCATTGTTTTGCACTTTTGTTTTCCTATGTAGATTCTGAAGACGTTTCCTTTCAAGAAAAGCATTTTCTAAAATGGCTGAAGAAGTGATGTGGCTCTCAACAAACTATTCGAGGAGCAATGCATCTGCCTGTCCACTGATTGACGATTTCCGAAATCAAGTCTATTCTACAGTGTACTCCCTGGTCTTTGTTGTGGGCTTGTCGGGAAATGCCTTTGCTCTGTTCGTACTTGTGAAAACTTACAAGCAGAGAACGGCCTTCAATGTCTACATGTTCAACCTGGCAGTGTCAGACATGCTGTGTGTATGCACCTTGCCTTTGCGAGTGGTTTACTACGCTTACAAAGGCAGATGGATTTTTGGGGACTTCTTGTGCAGAATCAGTTCGTACACTCTCTATGTCAATCTGTACTGCAGCATTTACTTCATGACTGCCATGAGTTTCACCCGTTTCCTGGCCATTGTGTTCCCCATTCAGAACATGAAAATAGTGAACGTTAAGAAAGCCAAGATAGTCTGTGTTGTGATATGGATTTTTGTCACTGTTACCAGCTCTCCATTTCTGCTTTCGGGCTCTCACACCCGTGACAATAAAACAAAGTGCTTTGAACCTCCATCTATTGGGCGTAAACGTGGTCTGAAAAGCCTTTTGATAATGAATTATGTTTCGCTGGTTTTAGGCTTCATTCTGCCATTTCTCATCATTCTTATTTGTTACACATTTATTGTAAGGACCCTAATGAAAAGCACAGCAGCCATTCACAAGAAGAAAGCATCGCGTCGAAGAGCAGTGCATCTGATCATAATCGTGCTGGGCGCCTTCCTGATCAGCTTCATGCCCTATCATATCCAGCGCACAATACATCTGAATTCCCTGAACCAGAAGGGGAAGAGCTGCGACGAAATTATTTACATGCAAAAGTCAGTAGTGGTCACACTCTGTCTGGCAGCTGCCAATACCTGCTTTGACCCGCTCTTGTACTTCTTCTCTGGGGAGAACTTTAGACGAAGACTCGCAAGTTCCTTCACTAGAAAAACGTCTCTTTCAAGCAATCAGCTGTCGAATAAAAAGAAACGCTCGTTAATGCGCGTTGAACCGGAAAAATCTGATGACGATCCTTTCAGTCCTGCTCGGACAAGCAGAAGCACCAGCAATGAAATCTAAATCCAGTGCTGTAATGCAAGGTACACGCAATAGGACTGAGCCTTTCAAGTGTGAAATATCTTTTGCCACAATAGTGTTTCCACCACACAAAGCCAATGCGAACCAAAATTCTCTAAATGCCCAAATTCAATGTGAAGAAACAAAACTTAAAGGACACTTCCTGATTGTGGTGTTTTTGTAACTTTTTTTTTACTTTGTTGTAACTGTTACCACAGTCCTCAAAAGAAGGATATTCAGAATTTTTTAAAGAGGGACTGTCTCCACGAAAGAAACCTTTTCTGTTCATTTACAAACACGTGTGTGTAGAATGTATCTGAAAAGCATTGACTATAAGTTGAAGTGGGTATTTCTTGTATAGATTACTGATCAGGTGTATTGTGTTCAGTTTTGGGCTCTGTACCTTCCGATAGACATTGATGCGGTGGTCATGGTTCCAAACTGACTGGTGGTGATGATTCCTGGTCTTAGGAATCCACATTAGCTTTAGTAGCACAGACTCACAGCACTTAAACTTTTTTTCATTGGAGAAAGTTTGAAAGGGGACGCAATCCATTTCTTCAAAACCCTGCGAGATCTATGACTCAAAAGGGATGCTTGACTAAGGTATTGAGCCAGGACTAGAGGGCACAGGTTTTATGATTAACAAGCCTCAAACAAAGACGAGAGAAATTGTTTCCTCCTCAACAGCCTACAGAATCATTTATTAAGTCCTTCAAAAAAGAGCTGAGGAGCTCCCGGTTGGCAGCAAGATTCAGGATTGTAGGACTAATAAAGGATTGTTTGCCATCTATGGAGGACAGCCAGCCAAATTGAAAAGTGAAGATTAAGGTCCCCTGAGGCATCGGCAAGTTTATTCAGTAAGTAGATGGGCCATACAGAGCAAGAAGGTCCCAAGTTGAAGCATTTTTCTGTGTTGAGTTAACTGATCTCAGCCAAGATGATGCTTGAGTGCTAGAATTCACCTCAGCTGCCTACCCATCGACTTCCGCTAGAAGTGCTTGTGTGTGGCATTTGGTTGCGGCTGTGACGGCCCCTCAGAGTCAAAAGGTCTGTGGACACTCGCGCTTAAATAATGCCCATCACTGGGTGAGGTGCTGGAGAGCATCTGACGTCCATGGAACTGTACCCTTCAGGGGAGCAGGGAAGGAGAAAAGCATTCATGGAGAAAAAAGTGACAAGATAAAGAAAAGTGGAGATTAAGAAAGGGGGGCGGATCACAGGTTATTTGTGGAAGAAGTTGGTTTGATTTGTCAAAAAGCCTTTTTCCTTCAATGCTTTCTTATGATTTAAAAACAATGGCCTACATTTTGTTGAAATGTGAAATTCAGTGACGTGTATATGATTTCATCATGATATATGTCAAAAGCTGCCTTTCTCCATCCCTGAACAAAAAAAAAAATAGCTTATCAATACATTCTCATGAAGACATTGCCAAAAGAAAGCAGGAAAACAATGTACTGGGTGTATTCAAGTGACTTTTTATGTATTGTATTTTGCTGAGATTTTATGCTGTTCAGGACATAGTGAAGTTAAATTTTCCAACAAAAAAGTTCTTGGGAGAAGGAAAAGATGGGGATGGGGTGGGGGTGGGGAGCAGGGATAGTCAGAATATTTTGAAAACTCTTTGTATGACGTATTGCAGTGAGGCTAAAGATTACTGATCCTTCACTGGTACTGATTTTTTCCCCCTCTGTAAAGTGCCTTGGAATATTTTTTTGAAATTGAAGGAGCTATATAAATATGAATGGACTGGAAAAGATCACCTGGTCCATCAAGCCTGCCACATCCAAGCATGGTGCAGCTCACATACACCATCAACCCAGCCCTCCATCATCCGGTCTCCTGGTGAAACAACCTGTGTCCAATATAGCAAAAACTCTGGGAATTTCCTCTCCAATGCCTGAAGAGAATCAAGCAAAGATCCAGGAGACCGAGGTAGCTTATTAGTATAACTCATCTTGACTGCCCCTCAAACCTACCATCTATTACTCAAACTGTTCTCCCCTCTCAGGAATATGCCCAGCTTCTTTCTGAAGCTCTATAGGGAACTTATACTAAATGCGAGTGATTGCTATTGCTTACCCCCTCTCTGTTGGTGCTGGTAGGACTTATACCTATGATCATTGTAACTTCAAACATAATTTCCATGTTAACATAGCATACACTGTCTACCTGTCAACAAGGTTATATTTATCACTTCATATGGACAGTTATTACAAACACAAAGCCAGTCAAGTCATTCCCTTTCTTTGTAAATGAGAGAAATTTGATATTTAGGCAGTGCATGTTGGTTTATAAGCTTGCCTTACCTAATTGCCAGGGCGTCCAAACTGTGGCCCCATACGCCCTTGAAATCCAGCCCATGCAGTCCAGGCAATGTAATCCTATATGCACTTATATTTCCTCCATCGCTGGTTTATCCCATTTGAATTATGTGGATCTGGATGTTTGGAAATAATTATTTCCAGCACTGTTGCCTCATTGGTGAATAAAAGCTGAATTGAAACACCAAAAGATCACATCTTGAGATTTATGCAAATGAATTGCCCATGAGAACATAAGAAATAGGAGCAGGAGTAGGCCACATGGCCCCTCGAACCTGCTTCACCATTCAATCAGATCATGGCTGATCTTCGAACTCAACTCCACTTTCCTGCCCAATCCCCATATCCCTTGATTCCACCAGAGTCCAAAAATCTATCGATCTCAGTCTTGAATATATTCAACGACTCAGCATCCACAGCCCTCTGGGGTAGAGAATTCCAAAGATTCACAACCCTCTGCGTGAAGAAATTCCTCCTCACCTCAGTCTTAAATGGCCGACCCTTTATCCTGCAACTATGCCCCCTAGTTCTAGACTCTCCAGCCATGGGAACAACCTCTCAGCATCTATCCTGTCAAGCCCCCTCAGAATCTTATATGTTTCAATTAAGTCATCTCTCATTCTTCTAAACTCCAGAGAGTATAGGCCCATTCTACTCAACCTCTCTTCATAGGACAACCCTTTCATCCCAGGAATTAATCGAGTGAACCTTTGCTGCACCGCCTCTAAGGCGAGTATAACCTTCCTTAGATAAGGAGACCAAAACTGTACACAGTACTCCAGGTGAGGTTTCACCAAAGCCCTGTACAATTGTAGTAAGACTTCCTTACTCTTGTACTCCAACCACCTTGCAATAAAGGCCAACATTCCATTTGCTTTTCTAATTGTCTGCTGTACCTGCATGCTAACTTCTTGTGTTTCTTGTACAAGGACACCCAAGTCTCTCTGAACACCAACTTTTAATAGTTTCTCACCATTTAATAAATATTCTGTTTTTCTATTCTTCCTACCAAAGTGAATAACCTCACATTTCCCCACACTATACTCCATCTGCCACCTTCTCGCCCACTCACTTAACCTCTCTATACCCCTTTGCAGACTCTTTGTGTCCTCCTCACAGCTTACTTTCCCACCTAGCTTTGTATCGTCAGCAAACTTGGATACATTACACTCAGTCCCTTCATCTGAGTCATTAATATAAATTGTAAATAGCTGAGGTCACAGCACCAATCCTTGCTGCACCCCACTAGTTACAGCCTGCCAGCCTGAAAATGACCCGTTTATCCCTACTCTCTGTTTTCTGTCCATTAACCAATCCTCTATCCATGCAAATATGTTACCCCCCAACTCCATGAGCCCTTACCTTGTGTAACAACCTTTTATGTGGCACCTTATTGAATGTCTTTTGAAAATCCAAATATACGACATCCACTGGTTCCCCTTTATCTACCCTAATGGTTACATCCTCAAAAAACTCTAATAGGTTTGTCAAATATGATTTCCTTTTCATAAAACCATGTTGACTCTGCCTAATCATATTATGATTTTCTAAGTGCCCTGTTACCACTTAATAATGGATTCAAGCATTTTCCCGATGACTGATGTCAGGCTAAATGGCCTGTAGTTCCCTGTTTTCTCTCCCTCCTTTCTTGAATAGCGGGTTCATATTTGCTACCTTCCAATCTGCTGGGACCGTTCTAGAATCTAGGGAATTTTGGAAGATCAAAACCAATACATCCACTATCTCTGCAGCCACCTCTTTTAGAGCACATGGATGTAGGCCATCAGGTCCAGGGGATTTATCAGCTTTTAGTCCCATTAGTTTCTCAAGTACTTTTTGTCTACTAATATTAATTACTTTAAGTTCCTCACTCTTATTAGACCTTTGGTTCCCCACTATTTCTGATATGTTTTATGCGTCTTCTACTGTGAAGACAGATACAAAATATTTGTTCAATTAATTTATAAGATTAATTAATTTATAAGATTCAAATTTATATAAGGCCCCTAAGGATCTATGATAGTCACCTAAGCAGCCCATGAAAAGAAAACATTTGGTCACTTTTGTCTTAATATAAAGCTCTTTTTAATAAATATGCAATGAAGTTGTAATGGATTTCAAGGAATGACTGTTGACGATGAAAATGCACTAACATAAAATGATGTAGCAGCCAAAGTTGAACTAAAAGTAAATGCGTGACACGTTTATAGGCAAAACAGTTAGCCAGTGATGAGGCTGCTAGTGTTCTCAGTTCTACCCATCACATCAACAGCAGAAAAACATCAGTTCGGGTTGACTAGTTAAGGGAGAAATAATTAGGAAAAAGAAGGTTTAAAAGGAAAAATGAAATGAGGTTCCTTTGTAAACATCCAAATAACTTGGTTTATTTCCCTAATGCGACTTTGTATTTACTGTAAATTCAGCACATTAGAATGTGAAATATGGGTTTCTATAAATATTAGCTAATTTTTTATCAAGATTATTTCATTGGCAGAATTGTATTAAAGGAACACCAACCATAATTTTGTTATGCTGACTGATGATATTAGACGACTCTGTTTTTATATTTCTTAAAATGTCATTGCATGTGCACAATTTGTTGTTATGAAACAGGAAGCAAGTTTTGACATTAATCCTTATTTTATACTTAGCTTTTTCAGCAAGAAAATAATAAATGTGTTTTTTTCCCCATGTTTGGGTCTTTCTTGCACTCTGCAACATCTGACTGAGAAGCTGTCTGGGTGATTGGCTGCCTGCCTGTACTGCTCTGTGTGACCGGGCCTTTTCTTCGAATCATAGAATCATAGAAAATTTACAGCACAGAAGGAGGCCATTCAGCCCATCGTGTCCGCGCTGGCCGAAAATGAGCCACCCAGCCTAATCCCATTTTCCAACACTTGGTCCGTAGCCTTGTAGGTCTCGGCACTTCAGGTGCTCATCCAGGTATTTTTTTTAATGAGTTGAGGGTTTCCGTCTCTACCACACTTTCAGGCATTGAATTCCAGATCCCCACCACCCTCTGGGTGAAAAAGCTTTTCCTCAGCTCCCCTCTAGTCCTTCTACCAATCACTTTAAATCTATGCCCCCTGGTTATTGACCTCTCTGCTAAGGGAACTCAACTCTCTCCATCCGCCCCCAGTTTCCCTGAGGAAGGACCTGGCCTCCACTTGGCTCTCCCTGACAATGCCAGTGAGATTGGAAATGTGACAGGTGGGACACCTTTCGTACAAACCCACATTCCACTTCTCTCCAGTACAGTTCGTTGGTAGAAACTGGCTCAGTGGTAGCACTTTCGCCTCTGAGTCGGGGTTCAAGTCCCACTCCGGAGACTTGAGCAAAAAATCTAGGCTGACACTCCAGTGGGGGAGTGCTGCACGGAGATGCCATCTTTCAGCTGAGACGTTAAACCAAGGCCCCATCTGCCGTCTCAGGTGAACATAAAAGATCTCATGGCACTATTTCTAAGAAGAGCAGGGGAGTCCCCAGTGTCCTGGGCAATATTTATCCCTCAACCAACATCACTAAATCTGATTAGAGTCATTGAACTCGATTTTTAAATGGAAGTGCGGGGGCGGAGGGGGCAGCAAAAATCGGGATTTTCTGGAGCGGGCAGGATTCCTAGCTCCAACCGGCTGAGGAATGCACACAACCCAGAGTCATCTGGGTGCATGCGGCGTTTCCGAACCCGGAAGTCCCACCGGCAATTAAAGCTGGCAGGACGATATTTAAAGAAGCAAATGTACCTCATTGAGGTACTTAAGGTACTTTATTTCTGACATATTAGGTAGTTAAAACTATTTTAAACTTATCTGGGCTGCTTTCCCATGGCTTCCGATTCATGCCTAGTGAAACCAGGCGTGAAACACGAGATTAGAGAGACATCAGGGGGTGAGAGATTGGAGAAGAGACATCAGGGGGTGAGAGATTGGAGAAGAGACATTGGAGCACAGGGATGCAGGTGACATCGTTGGAAAGGTAGGTGTATTTAATTTTTGACGTTCTGAAATGTAATTTTATTTAATTTATTTTGTTTACACACCTTGACCCCCCCCCCCTCGCCCCCCCGGTGCATCCCGCCACCATTTCAAAATTAAGCCCATTATCTCATTGCTGTTTGTGGGACCTTGTGCGCAAAGTAGTTGCTGCGTTTCTTACATTACAACAATGACTACACTTCAAAAGTACTTAATCAAAACCGAAATACTGCGGATGCTGGAAATCTGAAATAAAAACAGAAAATGCCGGAAATGCTCGGATTTGACTAAAGGTCATCGACCTGAAACATTAACTCTGTTTCTTTCTCCACAGAGCTGCCTGACTTCCTGAGTATTTCCAGCTTTTTCTGTTTTTATTTCAAAAGTACTTAATGAGCTTTGAAGTACTTTGGGACGTCCTGAGGATGTGAAAGGAACTATATAATCAAAAGTCATTCTTTTTACAACAATTTGCTACATCAAGGAGCTAACCTATTGTTTGTTTGGCTCTAACAGTTTGATGCAGGCTGCCAAGTGGTTAATCAGGGCCCAGAACAAAGAAATCAAACTGCGATCTTTCTCCATTAATTTGGTGAATATTCATATCAGACAAGCCCAGCCCCTGTGTTCTTGAGCCATGATGCATTTATTCACTTCAATCTCTGATCCACCCATAGCTATTGGATAATATTGTGCCAGAACTCGCACACAGCAGCGAGGCAACGCCCATCGCCCTCCTGCGAATTAAATTAACGAAAGTACTTACTGCGGGCTCTGTGGCGTCGACTTGCTTGATTTTGAACTTGTAAAAAATTGTGCGCTATCAACTCAGCCTCTGAGCAGCGTGAGTTGATGCGCATGGAACAGCCTGTGAGATTACAAGACACGCCCACAAAATCTGTCAGGAAGAGAGCACACCGCGAGATGCCCCACTCCTGCAAGTTCTACTGATTGCACAGAACCTTAATAGATGCGAGCACGGGACACAGAATCAGGACTACAATACTGTACTCCTAAATCCAGCCAGCGAGTTTCCACACTGGCAGCACAGCCTCCCATTTTCCACTCTTTACTGGCTTGGCACACACATGAAGAATGGTCATTTGGGCAAGGGACGGGAGTATCACTGGCACTTGGGGATCAGCACCCCAAGGGAAAGAAACCACACCTTCAAAAGAGGAGAGGAGAAAATTGGAGGAAAAAAGTTAAAAGTACAATTTTAAACTTAGATTTGCAAAGTAAGGTCCGACTGTGTGCATCTCATATTTACGTTAGATTCTTGCAGTAATAATGTATAACAGTTAAATGTTTCATATTAATTTACTCCCTTTTAATTGCATATGAAGAAATAATTGATTGTAGCAAAGATAATTTGAAATGTATATTTTTGTTCATTTGTAGCTGTGTAATTTCCTGGCATCGCAGCAGCAAATATAAATCCCTGTATCATTGCCCTTTCCTCTTGTGTGCTATGAGATATTATTATTTTTATGCTCTCATTTTGTCATCAACCCTTGCCACATTCAGAGCACTCCCGTGGCAAATCTTTATAGACACTGGTGGACTATACAGATGCCTCCTACAATGTAACCCTTTTTAAAATAACATACTCATCGGATACTGTGTATAATTGCAGCTGAGTTGGTCTAAAGCCATGGGATCTGAAGTTTCAAATGTTTTGAGTTTCAGCCTTGTAGATGATGATGACGTTTGAGCCCTTAAATTGTGTTGCAGTCTTGTTACACTCTCCCAGGTGACGGTTATTCTATATGGTCCTGTTCACGTTGCTTAGTATTTTGTACCACACGCCGCACAATGCACTGGAATGATTTAGCTCATCCTGAACAATGAGGATGCAATGGTTAGATCAATGTGTTGCAATTGTTCTTTCACTCATCGGAATATCTTAGTCACTCATGATTGTGAACTAAAACTGCTAATGTTTTGTCATCGTTGAAATAGACTTTTATCTGTCAGTGTGACCTCCGGGTTATTTCAAGCTTCATGAGCCAAGCTAGCTTGTCAATCATCCACAGTACTCCAGCCAGCCTGGTTCACTTCAGTGCACTGTTGACGATTGACCAGTTAACCTGGCTCATTAAGGAGACTTGAAGTGGCAAAGCTGGGGTAGGATTCTTTCCTTTTAACTGCAGATAACAGTGCAAGCCAAGGCCTAATGGATAGAGTGATCCTGGTTGGACAAACAGCATAAAACTTACCAGTAGTCAATGCTGGTAGCAAGTTAAACACCCACAATAACCCTGGGCACACTTGGGCATTCCTAAGCCCCATTTGATGCCAACCTGTGCCTCTGGATTTTGGTACGTGGAGTGTGTCCCAACAGGTAAAGATTGTGGATTCCATTTTGGATAAAACAGAAACTCTTTGTGCAATTCTCACAGCTTGGTTTGGAGACTCTTAAGCATAGTGATGAGTTTCTGCATGTATCAGATACTGTGCTGACCAAATAAAAAGACTTTAATCTATCAGGTTTTTTTTTAAATATACTCTTCAGATTCATGTGATAGCCGAATTGTACTAGCTGGGTTCTTCATCTCCTAGTTGTTCCAATTTAAATATGGAAAATATGCCAATTGACACTAATGAACAACCTCTAACATTGAGAGTTTGGGAACTGATACCTGGGGCATGATTTTATCATGGTGGCGGGATGTCAGCGGGAGGGTCAATGGGTGTGTGGGAAATGCGAAAAAAAAATCCTACCTTCTTCCACGCGATCGTGACCTAATTGAAGGCCCTTAATGCGGTTTCCGGGTTTGCCGTCTGAAAGCTGCACAGCAGGCGTACTGAGCACCTGAATGACATGCTGTCAGCTGGAGTATTTAAAGGGCCATTGCATGAATGGCTTTTGCTAGAGAAAGGAAGAATTGATGGAAATGGAGCAGCAGAGGAGCAAGCCGGTGCCAAGGTTCAATGACTCCTCACTTGAGGTGCTGCTGGCCGGCGTGAGGAGGAGGGGACACACACTCTACCCGGCCTACAGGAGGAAGCGCCCTGCCTCTGCCAACAAGAAGTCCTGGCTCGTGATGGCAAAGGAGGTGGCCAGCAACGGCAACATCTCCCGCACTTGATTCCAGTGTAGGAAGCCCTTCAATGACCTAACAAGGTCAGCAAAAGTAAGCACACTTACTGATTCACTTGCATTCTGTTGTCCACCTCACTCCCCCACCGCATCCCCCCACTGAGCCCACCCACCGCGCCCGGGCCCCCACCCACTCACATTCTGCCCTGCGAAGCCTACTCCATCACATCACTCCTCACACCCACTTAAGGCTCATAGTTAACTTACCTTCTTACCTTCACTTTCTGTGCACTCCCTCTCCTCCCAATTTGTGAACCCACCACTACCACTCACTCCAGTCCTGATGCAATGTGATGAATCTGTCTGATACTCACCCTCCGATGCATCTCTCACAGTCAGCTACACCCAAAGCAATGCATCCATCGGGTGACCATTTCATCCACACTCACTCACACGTCTGTACTTTCTCCCCTTGTAGGAGAAGAGAGCTCAGCGTACAAAGGAGAGGGCGAAGACTGGAGGCGGACCTCCACAAATAGTGGTCCTCACAGAGGCGGAGGAGGAGGCCTTGAAACTTAGCCGCACAGTTGAGTGCCTGTCCATCGAGGATGCCGAGACTGGCACCCCACAAACGTCTGGTGACAGAACTTTAATATTCATCACACACAACATGAATTGATGTTATCAATGATTGACATGTTGAACACCTCAGTATGCTCATCACAACATTACATCTATGATGATGCTTAATATTGCCTTCTGTTCTCTTCCAGGCTCTTTAACAACAGAAGTGATGGGAGAGGGCGATTCCTCAGAGGAGCTCCTGGCCTCTGAGGGCGCGCCGTCACATCTTGGCGAGCCATCCACCAGCACATGATACTCACACCTCAGTGGGTCCTAGTAGTCAGTTAGTTGCGTTGTCACCTGGTGAGTCACCACACACAAGTGAGCACGAGCAGACTCTGGTGGCAGGGGCAGTTATGGAGAGTCCACATCGGTGGGAGCACTCCTCTCCAGGCTCTGCTCAGCTGGACGTAGATGCTGAACCCCGGGGGCCATCCTTGAAAAGGAGAATGATCGAAGGACAGCAGCACCTTTGCGAAGTACTGGAACAAGTGCCACGCGCACTCTCCACAATAGCGCAGAGGGTGGAGGAGTCCAACTTCTGCATTAGTGGAATGGCGGCACAGGTATGTATGGGAATGTTTGCGATGGAGAGAAGGCTAGCCTCCATCGACCTTCAAGCATGGCTCACAAATGAGTCCATTCAGGCCCTGACAACGGCCATGCGGACTCAGGATGAACAACATTCTGCTGCCTTACAAGGCATCATACATGTCCTCCAGACTGTTCACCAGCAGGGTGGTAGGAGTGATGTGGCCCTGGACCAGGAGAGGGATGAGTGTGAAAGGGGCATGGAAGTGGGGACTCCACTCAAAGCGCTCCCACGTCTCACCTGTTGCCCCCCTCTCAACCAGTACCATGGGTTCCGAAACCCAGAGGGCGTAGGCCTAAAACACCTCAGCAGTCAGGGCATGGACGTGAGTAACCTGCCACTACATCTGCTGCAGCCACAGGGGATGCACCACGTAGAAGTAGTAGGAAGAGAAAGGGTAAGAATTTGTTATCACGAAGGGTCTGCACAAGGGTGTCTGACAGAATGTCATGTTTTTCATTTATATTTGTTTTTTGTTCCAAGCACATTAAATGTTATAATTCTCACCACCACTGCCACGTCTTGCCCATTCTTGAGTCCCTTTGGTGAAAGCACCCTTTCATGTGCTTCATCATGAACAGCGAGACTTGATGCCACCCATTGCGTGGTTGTAGGAATGTTTTGTGGGGGGGGCAATTGTTGGCGATGCTCGTTCCAGGTGGTCTGAGAACTTTACTATACTCACTTTGCAGATCTTCTTATGACAATCTATCAAATATGAGTGACTCCCTGGCATCACGAGCAGCCAGGTAAGCCGTTGCTCTGCCGATGGGTTGCCCATTGTCCTCCTCCTCCTCCTTCTCCTCCTCCTCAGTGTTGATGGCAGATGCGGATGCTTCATGAGGGCATGGGCCTTATGCACCGGTAACCCTCTCTGTTGAACGATTTTGTACAGGACGCAACAGGCGACAATAATTCTACCCATTCTCGCCAGTGAGTACTGAAGTGCTCCCTCAGATCGATCCAGACACCTGAAGCGCATCTTGAGCAGCCCTATGGCTTGTTCAATGACACAAGTGGTGGTGATATGACTGTTGTTGTACCACTGCTGTGCCTTGCTGGTGGGATTCCTCAGAGGTGTCATGAGCCACGTCTGCAGGGGGTATTCCTTGTCTCCAAGGAGCCAGCCCTTAAGTCTGTTTGGTGCATGCAAGAAGGCCAGGACGTTGGATTCTCACAGAATGAAGGAATCATGGCAGCTGCTAGGGAATCTGGCACACACCTGCAGAAACCTCTTCTGGCGGTCGCAAACCAGCTGCACATTGATGGAGTGATATCCTTTTCTGTTGATGAACATTCCTGGCTCATGTGGAGGTGTTCGGATTGCTATGTGTGTGCAATCAATTGCGCCCTTTACCCGTAGGAAGCCAGCCAGAGGGTGGACTCTCAGTCTGGCTGATGTAGTCGATGGGGAAGTTGACGTAGTGGGATGCCCTGCAAAACAGTGACCTGTCATATACACTTGTGAGCAGATGACTGAGAGACCCTGGCGATGTCACTAGTGGCACCCTGAAAGGATCCGGAGGTGAAGAAGTTGAGGGCAGTGGTGACTTTAACTGCAACGGGCAATGCGATGCCACCAGGTCCAGTTGGGAGCAGCTCTGCATGAAGGAGTGCGCAGATGTCTGCGACCACCCAGCGACTCTCTCTGAGCCTTCGTGAGCACTGCTCCTCAGAGAGGCCCAGGAAGCTCAACCTCTGTCTATAGATCCTCTCAAGCGGGTAGTGCCTCCTGTGACATCGGCCCCTCCATTGTTTCCCTCTCCGCTTTTCTGCAGGTCCCTGTGGCGCACCTCTGTCTTGTGGAGCTGCAAGTGCCAGAACTGCGCGCCATGCTGATGTGCCTCCTCCTCAGATGTAGTGCTGAATACAGCCATTGGGCCCCCCATCCTGATGTTGTCAGTTTGTGGGAGTCGAAAAAGTAGGTATGTATATGTGAACACAAGAATTCTGAGTATGAACAATGAAATCTGAGTCTAAGCACGAAGAACTCCCAGCCAAAGGCTTGTCTGAGAGAACTGCTCGCCCTGCTGCAAAAACTCAACTTTTATCCCCATCTGTCAAACATGTCAAACAAAAGCGTCCAAATGGCTGCCGGCTGCAACTCGCCTCTGTTTCCATAGCGTGTTTCAGACGCCATGAGAAACATGTTGAGGCAGTTAAAATCCTTTCCCTGCCTTAATCTGTGTAAAATTAAACTATTTAACAATTTAAGTGCCTTAACTGCAGCTTTAAATATTGTCCTGCCGGCTTTAATTGCCAGCGGGACTCGCGGCTTCCTGATCGCGCACATCCAGATGTGTCTAGGTTGAATGCGGAAGTCAGCAGGTTGGAGCCGGGTTTCATTCCCGATCCAGAAATCCGCGATTTTGATTCCCCCCCCCCCCCACCCCCCTGCTTCCTCAACACACCCGGACTTGGGGGCTAAAATTGTGCCCCTGATGTGAACAAATCATTCATAACCAGCTTACCAGCCAGTGTGGCCATTGATGTTGCACTGAATATCTATTTTTGTGGCATTTTACCTCTAAAATATTTTAATAATGGTCATTTTTGTTTAACAAGAATGCATCGTTTGACATGTGTCCTATTATAAATGTGGTATTGAGTAATGACTGATGTATTTTAAATGACCATTCAAGTACAGTTTATTACGCTTATTTTGTTACCAAAAAGTTGTGGTTAAACGTATTGACCCAGAATTTTCCTCGCAATTTCCAGTGCAACAACAGCATCAGTGCTAAGTTGCGACCGTTTTTTACGAGCAAATTTGTGCATAAGTGACTTACATTGGTTTTACGCTGGAACCTCCAAAGGAAAGATTCTCCTCACTGAGTCCTGCACTGCATTTTCTATATCTTTGAATGCTTTTTTATGGGGTCAGAATCTGTTACATTAAAAAGAGAACGGCTTCCACGATTGCATTTTCTTAAACATGGTGTGCTTATTGGCATCAAACTTTAATTTTCATGACAACAGTATCATTAAGAGGGACTTAAATGGCGTATGTTTCATGCTTTCCTCAGGGCCCCGATTGTATATGCTGATTTCCACTTGTTTTACGCCCATTTTTATGTTCCGGCGTAAGCTAATGAGATTCTCAGGAAATTCCTGCCAGCAAGAACGGTGTAGAATCGAGTGTAAATTTTGGCATATCGTTACATAATGCCATTTGAGGAAATTCCAGCCCATTATTAACTAGAACCACTGGACTGTAATTATGTTTAATAATGGTCTGGTTACAATGTACACCCTCTACAGAAAAGGTTAGCAACAAACAAACAAAACAATAGTGTTGATTGATGGACAGGAACGTGAATTATACCAAGCTGATGATGTTTAATGGCTGCTTGTGAATATATCTTTTTATTTAAAAAATTAATAAAGTACTTAACATAATTCATTGGTGAAAAAGAGTTCTTATTTTTAATTGTCTGATTTTACTAACTCGAAGAGCTGTCACGCAAGTACACGCAAATGGAACTCAAACCTCATTATTATATTGGAGGGGATACAAAATCTGTGGGAAAAGCGTCTTCGGATACAGATTCCCTAACAGAGGTGGAAGAATGTTGCCAACTGGTGTAGTGGGTGTTGACTCTCTGCATGCCTTCAAGAGGGATTATCGGCCTTGGGTTTTTCTCTGGCTTTTTGCCTCTCCCAGGAGATTAAATGGCTGAGGGTGGACGTGGGGAGGGGAGGTGGTAGGAAGTGCCTGGTCACGCTGCTCCAGCCATCATGAATGTGGGGCCAACTGGTCTTTTCCTGCCCATCATTTTCATATGTACGTAATGTGTGAGAAGTGGGTAGTTATCAGTGTGAAAGGTCTGATCGACTGATTATTAGACTGGTCACACTTGGACCAGTGCAATTAACATCACTATTAGGCAAATTAAACAACCCAATCTGTATCAATCCAATCAACGAAAACTGCATGGTCTAACTCCTGCATGAAGTTGCACAAACTGAGTTTGGGCAAGCAGTGTGAGGTAATCTCTGAACTTCGAAAAACATTTTTCATCTTGTTATTGTTGGCATGGAGTCAACTGGCCTGTCGACTCCTTAATATTAAAATGGATTTTCCAGGGCTGGAATTTCCTCAAATGGCATTATGCAAGTGGATTTTCCAGGCCAGGCGTGCAGCTGGTAGTATAACTTGGTGCTACCATGAATCTGAGCCACAATTGTGCCACTAAGGCAACGTTCACACCACAGCTTAAGCATCACACAAACACTAAAGTTGCAGTGTAAAGCCAGACTCTGGGCCCAACCTGATTCTGGAGCAAAGTGGAGTGAGATTCTCTACGGGGTCCCGTCCCACACTGCTTTGGTGCAATATCTACCCTGCAATTAATTGAAATGTTTACACAGTGCAGCCACTGCCACTCACACTGTCTGAATATTTATAATGTAAGTACTGGGAGAGTAGACTTGTGCATATCTTTGAACAGAACTCTATCCTGAGCAACAGAATTGACATTTCAGCCAACCTAGTTTAAGTAGCATAAAAGAAAAGGGATGAGGTCCTGCGGCTAGAGTTTCAGGATCTAGGGTGGAAGTTAAAAAGCAGAACCTCAATGGTAGTAATCTCTGGATTACTCCCAGTGCCACACGCTAGTGAATGCAGAAATAGGAAGATAAGGCAGGGTTAATGCGTGTCTAGAGACAGAAGAACATAAGAACATAAGAAATAGGAGCAGGAGTAGGCCATACGTCCCCTCGAGCCTGCTCCGCCATTCAATTAGATCATGGCTGATCTTTGAGCTCATCTCAACTTTCCTGCCCGATCCCCATATCACTTGATTCCGCTAGAGTCCAAAAATCTATCCATCTCAGCCTTAAATATATTCAATGACTAAGCATCCATACCCCTCTGGGGTAGAGAATTCCAAAGATTCACAACCATCTGAGTGAAGAAATTCCTCCTCATCTCAGTCTTGAATGGCCAACCCTTTATCCTGCGACTATGCCCCTAGTTCTAGACTCTCTAGCCAGGGGAAACAATCTCTCAGCATCTACCTCTCATAATCCTATATGTTTCAATGAGATCACCTCTCATTCCTCTAAACTCCAGAGAGAATAGGTCCATTCTACTCAACCCCTCTTCATAGGACAGCCCTCTCATCCCAGGAATTAATCTAGTGAACCTTTGTTGCACCGCCTCCAAGGCAAGTATATCCATCCTTAGATAAGGAGACCAAAACTGTGCGCAGTACTCCAGGTGAGGTCTCACTAAAGTCCTGTACAGCTGTAGTAAGACTTCCTTACTATTGTACTCCAACCCCCTTGCAATAAAACCATGATGTGGAGATGCCGGTGATGGACTGGGGTGGACAAATGTAAGGAGTCGCACACCAGGTTATAGTCCAACCGCTTTATTTGAAATCACAAGCTTTCGGAGCTTTGCTCCTTCGTCAGGTGAAGTGAAGAGATGCATATAGGCACAGCATATATAGTCAGAGAACAATGCATGGTGATTACAGATAATCTTTCTAAATGCCCTTTACCACACCTCGGCAGAGAGATGATCACAGCAATCAAAGGAGTGAATGGTGTTCAAACAGGTTAGTCAGGGAAACATTACATCCAAGAATACTGAGGTGGGGTCACAAGGGGTCAAATGTAGCAGATGCTGGGGTTTGTATTGAGAACAGATAACTTTTTTTTGCTGGAAATCGCAGCAGGTCCGGCCGCATCTGTGTATGGAGAACAAGCCAACTACGACTTGAGTCTGGATGACTCTACGTCAGGTGGGGTTACATGTAGCGTGACATGAACCCAAGATCCTGGTTGAGGCCATCCTCATGGGTGCGGAACTTGGCTATCAATTTCTGCTCGACGATTTTGCGTTGTCGTGTGTCTCAAAGGCCGCCTTGGAGAACGCTTACCCGAAGATCGGAGGCTGAATGTCCTTGACTGCTGAAGTGTTCCCCGACTGGGAGGGAACCCTCCTGCCTGGCGATTGTTGTGCGGTGTCCGTTCATCCGTTGTCGCAGTGCAATAAAGGCCAACATGCCATTTGCTTTCCTAATTGCCTGCTGTACCTGCATGCTAACTTTTTCTGTTTCTTGTACGAGGACACCCAAGTCTCTCTGAACAGCAACATTTAATAGTTTCTCACCATTTAAAAAATATTCTGTTTTTCTATTCTTCCGACCGAAGTAAATAACCTCACATTTCCCCACATTATACTCCATCTGCCACCTTCTTGCCCACTCACTTAACATGTCTATACCCCTTTGCAGACTCTTTGGGCGCTAAATTGGGCCATGCAGCGCCTGTTGTTTCAGCGCTACACAGTCTCACTGACATCCAAGATGGCGTCTTGGATGCGCACGTACGTTTCCAGCGTGACATGCGCCGGATGCCATCTTGGTATAGGAGCTAGCATTGGTGCAAATAACGAACGCTGGAATCATGTAAAGTAGGGAGAAAATGGCTTCAATCACTGTGCAACGCTAATTTAAAGTGATAGGTACCATTTTGGGACTTAATGCCCAATTCAACGCACAGTCTTAACCCCGACCATCTGAACGTGTCTTAGAGTGCCTGGAGGACCCCCCACCAGCGCTATTTAAAGGGACCATGCAGGATTTACAGGTTAGTGGCTGGATTATTGCTTCTGGCTGCCGAGACATTTACAACTGTTTTTGGAGGTCACCTGGACTGGAATATTAGGACTAGGGGACATAGTCTAACATTTAGAGTCAGGACATGCAGGAGTGAAGTTAGGAAATGCTTCTACACACAAAGGGTGGGAGACGTTTGGAACGCTTTTCTACAGATGGCAGTTGATGCTAGCTCAATTGTGAATGTTAAATCTGAGATTGATAGATTTCTGTGAACCAAGGGTATTAAGGGATATGGGGCTAAGGCAGGTATAAGGAGTTAGGTCACAGGTCCACCATGATCTCATTGAATGGCGGAACAGGCTTGAGGTGCTAAATGCCACTGCCACTTGCTGCCTGCTAATATGCGCCACCTTCTCCTGCAAGAAAGCGGGACGTGTGTTGGGTGATGTGCTTCTCACGGTTGAACAGCTGTCAGCGTGTGTGACCTGTGAGTTGTGGGTGGGCGGCTTGTAACAGTGGTAATGTGTAAGGGTGAGAGGAAGCATCTGGTTGGAAGAGTTGAGTACTGATGGAAAGAGTTTGTTGGTATGTGGGTGATGGTGGGTGTAGTGCGTGGAGCAGTTGGCAGGAGACCCCACCTGACAGTTGAACTCACTCACTTTGACTACTCATGTCAAAGCATTGAACTTCTTCCTGCACTGCATCCATGTTCATGATGCTGTGCACCTGGCATTGACTTCGTCCCCTGCTGCCTCCCACTGCACCCCCCCACCCCCACCATCTCTGCAGATATAGGATGTCCCTCCTTCTGTCCAGCTCTTGCACCAAAGTCTATCAGCATCAGCAGAGAACCTTGGTGTACGCTCTCTCGCAAGCCTGGTACCAACTCAGATCGGCAGATTGGTGAGGTCTGGCGTGCAGATTGGAGGATGTGGGATTTAGCAGTGTGCAACCTTTATTCAATGTTTTAACATAACTCATCACTGTGTAAACATAGGGATGGGACCTGCATCCATGTTTTACGTGTTTTTTTTTTATTCGTTCATGGGATGTGGGCGTCACTGGCGAGGCCAGCATTTATTGCCCATCCCTAATTGCCATTGAGAAGGTGGTGGTGAGCCACCTTCTTGAACCGCTGCAGTCCGTGTGGTGAAGGTTCTCCCACAGTGCTGTTAGGAAGGGAGTTCCAGGATTTTGACCCAGCGATGATGAAGGAACGGCGATATATTTCCAAGTAGATATGGTGTGTGACTTGGAGGGGAACATGCAGGTGGTGTTGTTCCCATGTGCCTGCTGCTCTTGTCCTTCTAGGTGGTAGAGGTCGTGGGTTTGGGAGGTGCTGTCAAAGAAGCCTTGGCGAGTTGCTGCCGTGCATCCTGTGGATGGTACACACTGCAACCACTGTGCACCGGTGGTGAAGGGAGTGAATGTTTAGGGTGGTGGATGGGGTGCCAATCAAGCGGGCAGCTTTGTCCTGGATGGTGTCGAGCTTCTTGAGTGTTGTTGGAGCTGCACTCATCCAGGCAAGTGGAGAGTATTCCACCATGCTCCTGACTTGTGCATTGTAGGTGGTGGAAAGGCTTTGGGGAGTCAGGAGGTGAGTCACTCATCACAGAATACCCAGCCTCTGACCTGCTCTCGTAACCACAGTATTTATATGGCTAGTCCAGTTAAGTTTCTGGTCAATGGTGACCCCCAGGATGTTGATGGTGGGGGATTCGGCGATGGTAATGCTGTTGAATGTCAGGGGGAGGTGGTTAGACTCTCTCTTGTTGGAGAAGGTCATTGTCTAGCGCGAATGTTACTTGCCACTTATCAGCCCAAGCCTGGATGTTGTCCAGGTCTTGCTGCATGCGGGCTCAGCAGCTTCATTATTTGATGTGCAATCATCAGCGTACATCCCCATTTCTGACCTTATGATGGAGGGAAGGTCATTGATGAAGCAGCTGAAGATGATTGGGCCTCGGACACTGCCCTGAGGAACTCCTGCAGCAATGCCCTGGGGCTGAGATGATTGGCCTCCAACAACCACTACCATCATTCTTTGTGCTAGGTATGACTCCAGCCACTGGAGAGTTTTCCCCCTGATTCCCATTGACTTCAATTTTACTGGGGCTCCTTGGTGCCACACTCGGTCAAATGCTGCCTTGATGTCAAGGGCAGTCACTCTCACCTCACCTCTGGAATTCAGCTCTTTTGTCCATGTTTGGACCAAGGCTGTAATGATGTCTGGAGCCGAGTGGTCCTGGCGGAACCCAAACTGAGCATCAGTCAGCAGGTTATTGGTGAGTAAGTGCCACTTGATAGCACTGTCGTCGACACCTTCCTTCACTTTGCTGATGATTGAGAGTAGACTGATGGGGCGGTAATTGGCCGGATTGGATTTGTCTTGCTTTTTGTGGACAGGACATACCTGCGCAATTTTCCACATTGTCGGGTAGATGCCAGTGTTGTAGCTGTACTGGAACAGCTTGGCTAGAGGCGCAGCTAGTTCTGGAGCACAAGTCTTCAGTACTACAGCCGGGATGCTGTCAGGGCCCATAGCCTTTGCAGTATCCAGTGCACTCAACCGTTTCTTGATATCACGTGGAGTGAATCGAATTGGCTGAAGACTGGCTTCTGTGATGGTGGGGATATCGGGAGGAGGCAGAGATGGATCATCTACTCGGCACTTTTGGCTGAATATGGTTGCAAACGCTTCAGCCTTGTCTTTTGCACTCACGTGCTGGACTCTGCCATCATTGAGGATGGGGATGTTTACAGAGCCTCCTCCTCCCGTTAGTTGTTTAATTGTCCACCACCATTCACGACTGGATATGGCAGGACTGCAGAGCTTTGATCTGATCTGTTGGTTGTGGAATCGCTTAGCTCTGTCTATAGCATGTTACTTCCGCTGTTTAGCATGCATGTAGTCCTGAGTTGTAGCTTCACCAGGTTGGCACCTCATTTTTAGGTACGCCTGGTGCTGCACCTGACATGCTCTTCTACACTCCTCATTGAACCAGGATTGATCCCCTGGCTTGTTGGTAATGGTAGAGTGAGGAATATGCTGGGCCATGAGGTTACAGATTGTGCTGGAATACAATTCTGCTGCTGCTGATGGCCCACAGTGCCTCATGGATGCCCAGTTTTGGGGTGCTAGATCTGTTCTGAATCTATCCCGTTTAGCATGGTGGTAGTGCTACACAACACGTTGGATGGTGTCCTCAGTGTGAAGACGGGACTTCGTCTCCACGAGGATTGTGCGGTGGTCACTCCTACCAATACTGTCATGGACAGATGCATTTGTGACAGGTAGATTGGTGAGGACGAGGTCAAGTAAGTTTTTCCCTCGTGTTGGTTCGCTCACCACCTGCCGCAGGCCCAGTCTGGCAGCTATGTCCTTCAGGACTCGGTCAGCAGTGGTGCTACTGAGCCACTCTTGGTGATGGACATTGAAGTCCCCCACCCAGAGTACATTCTGTGCCCTTGCTACCCTCAGTGCTTCCTCCAAATGGTGTTCAACATGGAGGAGGACTGGTTCATCAGCTGAGGGAGGGCAATAGGTGGTAATCAGCAGGAGGTTTCCTTGCCCATGTTTGACCTGATACCATGAGATTTCATGGGGTCCAGAGTCAATGTTGAGGACTCCCAGGGCCACTCCCTCCTGACTGTATATCACTGTACCGCCACCTCTGGTGGATCTGTCCTGCCGGTAGGACAGGACACAGCCAGGGATGGTGATGGAAGAGTCTGGGACGTTGGCTGAAAGGTATGATTCTGTGAGTATGGCTATGTCAGGCTGTTGCTTGACTAGTCTGTGGGATTCTCCCAATTTTGGCACAAGTCCTGTGAGGAGGAGAGCTGGGACCAATGTCCTTGCAGGGAGGTTCACTAATGCTGAGAAGGAGGGTTTAAACTAATTTGGCAGGGGGATGGGCACTAAGATGTAGCATTAGAAAGGACAAACAAGCTGCACAAAGAATTGGGAGAGACAGATAGCACTAGAGTAAGAAATAGTACAGTATTAAGTGGGATCAGACTAAGAGAATACGAGAAGATCTAAGATAGGTTTAGAGTGCATATGTGTAAACGCATGAAGCATGGTAAATAATATTTTTAAAAATTTTTTTTTTATTCGTTCACGGGATGTGAGCGTCGCTGGCAAGGCCGGCATTTATTGCCCATCCCTAATTGCCCTCGAGAAGGTGGTGGTGAGCCGCCTTCTTGAACCGCTGCAGTCCGTGTGGTGACAGTTCTCCCACAATGCTGTTAGGAAGGGAGTTCCAGGATTTTGACCCAGCGACAATGATGGAACGGCGATATATTTCCAAGTCGGGATGGTGTGTGACTTGGAGGGGAACGTGCAGGTGGTGTTGTTCCCATGCGCCTGCTGCCCTTGTCCTTCTAGGTGGTAGAGGTCGCGGGTTTGGGAGGTGCTGTCGAAGAAGCCTTGGCGAGTTGCTGCAGTGCATCCTGTGGATGGTGCACACTGCAGCCACAGTGCGCCGGTGGTGAAGGGAGTGAATGTTTAGGGTGGTGGATGGGGTGCCAATCAAGCGGGCTGCTTTATCTTGGATGGTGTCGAGCTTCTTGAGTGTTGTTGGAGCTGCACTCATCCAGGCAAGTGGAGAGTATTCCATCACACTCCTGACTTGTGCCTTGTAGATAGTGGAAAGGCTTTGGGGAGTCAGGAGGTGAGTCACTCGCCGCAGAATACCCAGCCTCTGACCTGCTCTCGTAGCCACAGTATTTATATGGCTGGTCCAGTTAAGTTTCTGGTCAATGGTGACCCCCAGGATGTTGATGGTGGGGGATTCGGCGATGGTAATGCCGTTGAATGTCAAGGGGAGGTGGTTAGACTCTCTCTTGTTGGAGATGGTCATTGCCTGGCACTTATCTGGCGCGAATGTTACTTGCCACTTATGAGCCCAAGCCTGGATGTTGTCCAGGTCTTGCTGCATGCAGGCTCGGACTGCTTCATTATCTGAGGGGTTGCGAATGGAACTGAACACTGTGCAGTCATCAGCAAACATCCCCATTTCTGACCTTATGATGGAGGGAAGGTCATTGATGAAGCAGCTGAAGATGGTTGGGCCAAGGACACTGCCCTGAGGAACTCCTGCAGCAATGCCCTGGGTGGGGCTGAGATGACTGGCCTCCAACAACCACTACCATCTTCCTTTGTGCCAGGTATGACTCCAGCCACTGGAGAGTTTTCCCCCTGATTCCCATTGACTTCAATTTTACGAGGGCTCCTTGGTGCCACACTCGGTCAAATGCTGCCTTGATGTCAAGGGCAGTCACTCTCACCTCACCTCTGGAATTCAGCTCTTTTGTCCATGTTTGGACCAAGGCTGTAATGAGGTCTGGAGCCGAGTGGTCCTGGCGGAACCCAAACTGAGCATCGGTGAGCAGGTTATTGGTGAGTAAGTGCCGCTTGATAGCACTGTCGACGACACCTTCCATCACTTTGCTGATGATTGAGAGTAGACTGATGGGGCGGTAATTGGCCGGATTGGATTTGTCCTGCTTTTTGTGGACAGGACATACCTGGGCAATTTTCCACATTGTCGGGTGGATGCCAGTGTTGTAGCTGTACTGGAACAGCTTGGCTAGAGGCGCAAATAACCACATGGGAATATGATATGATGGCTATAACGGAGATCTGGCCCAAAAAATGTCAGGATTGGGTATTAAATATTCCTGGATACAAGTTATTCAGAAAAGATAGGGAAGGGCAAAGAGGAGAGACCGGGGGTGGGGGGAGGAGATGGCATTATTGATTAAGAAGAATATTGGAGTGCTAGAGTGAAAGGATGTCTTTGAGGGGTCAAGGACAGGATCTATTTGTTTAGAGTTAAGAAACAATAGAGGTGCCATTACACTACTGGGTGTATTTTATAGGCCACCAACTAGTGGGAAGGATATCGAGGAGCAAATTTGCAGGGAAGTTACAGAGAGGTGCAAGAATTATTGAGTAGTGATAATGGGGGACTTCAACTACCCTAATATAGACTGGGATAGTAATAGAGTAAAGAACAAAGAGGGGGAGCAATTTCTGAAGTGTGTTCAGGAGAACTTGATTTCTGGCCCAACGAGGAAGGAGGCATTGCTGGATCTGGTTCTGGGGAATGAAGTGGATCAAGTGGAGCAAGTGGGGGAACATTTAGGGAACAGTGATCATAATATCGTAAGGTTTATATTAGTCATCGAAAAGGACAAGGAGCAATCCAGAGTAAAAATACTTAATTGGAGGAGGGCCAATTTCAGTGGGTTGAGAACGGATCTGGCCTAGGTAAATTGGAATCAAAGATTGGCAGGCAAAACTGCAATCGAACAATGGGTGGTCTTTAAAGAGGAGATGGTTCAGGTACAGTCTAGTTACATTCCCACAAGGGGGAAAGGTAGGGCAACCAAAGCCAGAGTTCCCTGGATGGTGAAAGAGATAGAGAGTAAGATGAAGCAGAAAAAGGGGGCATATGACAGATGTCAGGTTGATAATACAAGTGAGAACCAGGCTGAATATAGGAAGTAAGAGGAGAAGTAAATAAGGAAATAAGAGGGGCAAAGAGAGAGTGTGAGAATAGACTGGCAGCTAACTTAAAAGGGAATCTAAAAGTCTTCAATAGGCATATAAGTAGTAAATGGGTAGTAAGAGAAGGGGTAGGGCCACTTAGGGACCAAAAAGGAGATCTACACATGGAGGCAGAGGGCATGGCTGAGGTATTAAATGAGTACTTTGCATCTGTCATTACCAAGGAAGAAGATGCTGCCAAAGTCACAGTAAAAGAGAAGGTAGTTGCGATACTGGATGGGCTAAAAATTGATAAAGAGGAGGTACTAGAAAGGCTGGCTGTACTTAAAGTAGATAAGTCACTCGGTCCGGATGGGATGTATCCTCGGTTGCTGAGGGAAGTAAGGGTGGAAATTGCAGAGGTGCTGGCCGTAATCTTCCAATCCTCCTTAGATATGGAGGTGGTGCCAGAGGACTGGAGATTTGCAAATGTTACACCCTTGTTCAAAAAAGGGTGTAAGGATAAACCAGGCAACTATAGGTCAGTCAGTTGAACCTCGGTGGAGGAGAAGCTTTTAGAAATGATAATCTGGGACAAAATTAATAGTCACTTGGACAAGTGTGGATTAATAAAGGAAAGCCAGCATGGATTTGTTAAAGGCAAATCGTGTTTAATTAACTTGATTGAGTTTTTATGTGAGGTAACAGAGAGGGTTTATGAGAGCAATGCGGTTGATGTTGTGTACATGGACTTTCAGAAGGCGTTTGATAAAGTGCCACATAATAGGCTTGTCAGCAAAATTGAAGCCCATGGAATAAAAGGGGCAGTGGCAGCATGGATACAAAATTGGCTAAGTGACAGGAAACAAAGAGCAGTGGTGAACGGTTGTTTTTCGGACTGGATGGAGGTATACAGTGTCGTTCCCCAGGGGTCGATACTAGGACCACTGCTTTTTTTGATATATATTAATGACTTGGACTTGGGTGTACAGGGCCCAGTTTCAAAATTTGCAGATGGCACAAAACTTGGAAGTGTAGTAAACAGTGAGGAGGATAGTAATAGACTTAGAACATATAAGAACATAAGAACATAAGAAATAGGAGCAGGAGTAGGCCAATCGGCCCCTCGAGCCTGCTCCGCCATTCAATAAGATCATGGCTGATCTGATCCTAACCTCAAATTTAAATTCATATCCAATTTCCTGCCCGCTCCCCGTAAGAGGATATAGACAGGCTGGTGAAACAGGCGGACACATGACAGGTGAAATTTAACGCAGAGAAGTGCAAAGTGATACATTTTGGCAGGAAGAATGAGGCGAGGCAATGATACAATTCTAAATGATATAATTTTGAAGGGGAACAGAGAGATCTGGGGGTATATGTGCACAAATCTTTGAAGGTGGCAGGACAGGTTGAGAAAGTGGTTAAAAAAGCATACGAGATCCTGGGCTTTATAAATAGAGGCATAGAGTACAAATGCAAGGAAGTCATGTTGAACCTTTATAAAACACTGGTTTGGCTACAACTAGAGTATTGTGTCCAATTTTGGGCACTGTACTTTCGGAAAGGTGTGAAGGCCTTACAGAGGGTGCAGAAAAGATTTACTAGAATAGTTCCAGAGATGGGGGACTTCAGTTACGTGGATAGACTGGAAAAGCTGGGGTTGTTCTCCTTAGAGCAGAGAAGATTAAGAGGAGATTTGAAAGAGGTATTCAAAATCATGAAGGGTTTAGATAAAGTAAATAAAGAGAAACTGTTCCCATTGGCAGAAGGGTCAAGAACCAGAGAACACAGAAGTAAGGTGATTGGCAAAAGAACCAAAGGCAACATGAGGAAAAACTTTTTTACGCAGCGAGTAGTTATGATCTGGAATGCGCTGCCTGAAAGGGTGATGGAAGCAGATTCAGTTGTAATTCTCAAAAAGGAAATGGATAAATAATTGAAGGGAAAAAATTTACAGGGCTACGGGGAAAGAGTGGGGGAATGGGACTAACTGGATTGCTCTTACAAAGAGCTGGCACGGGCTCAATGGGCCAAATGGCCTGCTTCTGTGCTGTAACCATTCTATGATTCTTTGATTCTATGATAATAGTTCTAATTCAGCCAGTAAAGTCCCCCAAGCACTGGGACTTTCACTGTTCATAATGTTTATTATTCATTATTTCATAATGTTGTTCATAATTGAATTTGGTGAAGGAAATGTCTGAGTAACTGGATGACAGTAAGTTGTTTGGGAAATTGGGATGTTATGAGGTCAGTGCTATTGTTCTGAGAGATCTTAGTACTTAACAACAGGGCAGATAGTGTTTAATGTTGAGAAATATAAGATAATGCACAATTACTGATTGCACAATGAAGGTGGAGTAGGATAATATTTGGGTGTAACAGTTGACTAGTAAAACATTGTTACAGTGTATGACAGTGGTTGCAAAGACAGATCAAATGTCAGGATGTATCAGATCAATTAGTTACTGTAATATTTCTGCTACACTGCAGTGTTTCATTTCAAGCCAAACTTCTGAGGAAATGACAACTCTTGTAGTTGATTTTACCAAAGAAATTCACAGGAGTCTGCTTGGTTCACATCACCATTGTGACAACGTTGCAGTGAAGCGTAGTCTGTATGTTTGGTGATATTTCTCCATACGAGTGTTACGAAAGGAAAATGATTTATATCCTGCAAGGTGACTGATCTGGTGATTCAGAATTATAGTCAGCACCATCGCTGGGCTAAGAATCATATGCCATGTAACATAGAAACATAGGAACAGGAGTAGGCTATTCAGCCCCTTGAGGCTGTTCAGCCATTCAATGAAATCATGGCTGATCTGTATCTTAACTCCATCAACTCGCCTTGGTTCCATAACCCTTAAATCCCTTGCCTAACAAAAATCTATCAATCTCAGTTTTGAAACTTTCAATTGACCCCCACCCTCATCAGCTTTTTGGGGGAGAGAGTTCCAGATTTCCACTACTCTTTGCTTAAAGAAGTGCTTCCTGACATCGCCCCTGAATGGCCTAGCTCTAATTTTAAGGTTATGCCCCCTTGTTCAGGACTCTCCCACCAAAGGAAATAGTTTCTCTCTATCTACCCTATCAACTCCTTTAATCATCTTAAACACCTCAATTAGATCACCCCTTAATCTTCTGTACTCGAGAAAATACAAGCCTAGTTCTTGCGACCCGTCCTCATAATTTAACCCTTTTAGCCCTGGTATCATTCTGGTGAATCGGTGCTGCACCCCCTCCAAGGCCAATATATTCTTCCTGAAGTGTGGTGTCCAGAACTGGATGCAGTGCTATAAATGAGGTCTAACCTGCGCTTTATATAACTGTAACTGGGTCTTCATAATGTCTTCCATTCATACGATACATTAAAAAGTTATGTAAAAAGTTTTAATTGTATGTTTCTAATTAATTGCATTTAATTCTGCATTACACACCAATTCAGAAGTGGTTCCTATTCTACTGCCCTGTGATATTCGGTTTTCGAATGGAAAGGGGAAGAAAATGTCATAAACATTTATTTTAACCACGAAAATATTTAGCGTAAGATATTTTTAAAACATCTTGGCTTGGAAATTTGGCTGCCAATATTTCGGCCAATGAGAGCACGGGAAGTGTTGGCTGCATGCCTACGTGATTCTAATCACCAGGCAGCCCGAATATTGTGTGCTGCCTGAGTCGACACTAACAGGCGCATACAGTGCGCACCTTGCCAACCCCCCTTTTCGAATTTCTAGGCCATATATTTTAAGAATGAACATCTAAGTCTTGCCAATGGGTTCGGGTCGAGTTTTGATGGCTCAAAGCCAATTCAAATCCTCGTTCTTTTTGCCTCTGAGTCAAAATGTTGTGGGTTTAAGTCCCACTCCAGAGCCTTCAGCACAAAATCTAGGCTGGCACTTCAGTGCAGTACTGACGGAGTGCTGCACTGTCGGAGGTGCCGCCTTTCATATGAGATGTTAAGCCGAGGCCCCGTCTGCCCTCTCAGGCGGATGTAAATGATCCCATGGCATGATTTTGAAGAAGAACAGGGGTGTCCTAACCAATACTTATCCCTCAGCCAACATCGCCAAAACAGATTAGAGTCATTATCACATTGCTGTTTGTGAGACCTTGCTCTGTGCAAATTGGCTGCCGCATTTCCTACATTACAATAGTGACTTCATTGGCTGTAGAATGCTTTGGGATGTCCTGAGTTTATGAAAAGCGCTTTATAAATGCAAGTCGTTGTTTTTTTCTTTTTAGCTTTGGACTTTCTCAGGTGGTTTGGTTCTCCAAAGCTGTTATTTGGATCATCAGGAAAACAAAGTAATCAAATTTGTCCCTTCACATTGTACTGAAAGTTGCCCACACCTGTTTGTTGGGCCGTAATGCTCATAAACAGCTTTTGGTCAGTGCAAATGGTCAACATGAAGATATCTCATTAGTATCCACTTTTAGAACCTTTGCAACCATACTTGCACCAAGTTGATTGCTCCAGTTGATATCGGGTCTACAATTTTGCACAAGAAAGCAAACAATTCTAAGAGTGAATTGGATTACAGAACTTCTCACTGTTTTCTTTCTGAAAGACTATGCCACACTTTGTGATATTGTAAAGTCCTGTAGTCCCCATTACAACATCCAACTGTTACTTAAATGATTTCCTGCGTTTGCTTCTGCTCTCCGATCCAGAAACCCATTTCTCCTTTGTGTGAAAAATAACTCCCTCGTGTCAATCCTACTTGTTTCTTTTGTAGTTTGAGCCTGTGGCTCCTTTGTCCTACTGTCATGGTTTAGTTAGAATTCATTTCTCATTTACCTTTCCTTGAAGTCTCTGTAAGGACACAGCTGCATCTCCCTCAGTAAATGGATTTCACAAAACCACCTCAGCTGATTCACAACTGCAGCCTCTGACAACACCAGGGTTTGGCCTCTCTAATGAACACCAAAATGTTGTGGCACAGCGACCTTTAGTATGAACTGAATTCTAATTACTGTTGTGATTTCTTTGAGACATTTATGCTAAATTGGATAGCTAACCACCCTACTGCCACAAGATGGCATCATATTACAAAGAGGAAAGTTGCTGTCTCAGTTGCTTACTCTAAACTTTTACCACAAAGGCTTCCGTATTAAATGGTTTTAACGGTATGATTAACTCTACGCAGTGGCACAGAAACTGTGCATTTTATGTTAATCTCCCAATTAATGGCAGAACTAGAAATTCGCACCACACTGCTACGAAAGGGTAAGGAGACACAAATTCCAGTTAACTGCCAAACTTCAAAAGATTTTACAGCAAAGCCCCAGTTACAATCCTGAAAGGCCAGTATTACTACATTACGTCTGGCATACCAGTTGCACTTGTCATTCCTTTTTTAAAAATTTTAATAATTCCACTTTCATTCACTAGGTCTCCAACCCCAATTTTCTTTTTTTTAAATGGGAGAGGAGGAAGATCAGCCATTAAGCAGTACACAACATGTAAAATCATGCTCTGCTGTACATCTGTGCGAAAATTCACTTGAAGTGAATTTAAACAAGGCCATTAATATTGAATTAACGTTAGGGCATTCCAATTACTCTCATCATTCTTCAGGATTGTCCCTACACCATTTCCCAGCTGGAGGGTGTGGGGGGAAAAGAACAGGGTGACCTATTCACAAGCCTCTCTCAGTGCGATTCTGAACCAGCTACTAAGAGGTGTTTGAGAGCAGCGTGATATGACTTGACCTCTTTCATTTGGGGAAGTGGTTTTCTTTTGCTCAACATCTTCCTTAGTTAACCCTGGCTAATGTTGACTCAGCATGTAAGAAACCAGTGGGAAGAAACCACATCCTAACTTCCTGTGACATTGTGTACAGTTAGTGCAGTCTGCCTATTGTAAACAGCATTTTTCTAACATACTTTTTATTACTACTGTTTACTTGAAAATACCAGATAAGTGCACTTCATTGCAAGAAGTCATTTCTATTCTTTGACAATGCACTGCAATATAATGTAAGAATAAAGACTAGTTTATATTTATAAAATAATCAGCTGAATTCTGGATCTTGCAGGTCTCCTCATTCATTTTTTATTGCTTGTTATGTAAATGAAATGAAGCTTTCCTCAGAACACTCCTTTGGTTGGATCTGATAAGGAACATGATTTAGTCAACCAGTTCATTTATGTTTTTGACTACATACAACAACAACTTGCATTATTTAGCACCTTGAATGTAGAAAAATGTCCCAAGGTGCTTCACAGGGATGTGAAGAAAATGGATGCTGAGCCAAAGATAGAGAGGTTGAGGGGGTGACCAAAAGCTTGGTCAAAGAGTTGGGTTTAAAGGAGGGTCTTAAAGGAGGAGAGAAAGGTGGAGAGGTGGAAGGGTTTAGGGAGGTGATCTCAGAGTGTGGAAACTTGGAGGCTGAAGGCACAGCCACCAATGGTAGGGTGAAGGGAAGAGGGGGACGCAGAAGAGCCTGGAGTCAAAGAAACAGAGTTCTGCGATGGGGGGGGCGGGGGCGGTTGTAAGGCTGGGGGAGTTACAGAGATAGGGAGGAGTGAGGCCATATGCTCGATAAATTGTGCAAGCACATCAAGGCCATTAAACTTATTGGGCTAGAAATTACTGTTGGTGAGATTAGTGGGCCAACACTTAACACATTCATATGCTATTCCTCTGTTTGCTAATTTAGCAGAGATGTTAATCCATTGGACCGCTGTGGTCTTTTCCAGTCCTCTACATTCCTATGTATGTAGATAGTACTCCTATTTGAAATAAACAGGATAACACCTCAGTTAAAATAACATGACGTCATATAAACATGTTACACTTTCATCTGCAAATATCAACAATAGTGATTTGAAGCCTATTCATTTTTTAACCCCTTTCTTGCATTGTGGTCCCGTAGGAGACACAATAATGTAGATGAAGATGTGTTGAATTTCAACAATGACTTGGCAATATATATTATCCATGTGCTGGAGGCTGCTTATAACAGTGAGAATGTCAGTGTTGTATCATCTATTTCTGGTTGTTGTTTGTGAATGTAATTGGGGCCTGACAGCTGCAGTTGCAGCAACAGCATATTGGATTCTTACTCAGAGGAGGTACGTTTGACCCCAAGCTTCGCCTTGTTTTCAAACTTAGGATATGACAGGAAGTTGATAAAAACAAAACCAATACCAAGCTCCTCAAACTGGGGGAAAAATTGGATAAGGGTCCGTTCTGGGCGATGGTAACGTCATGCGCTACCACCCCGCGCTGAATGGACCCTGGGCAAACAAGACGCAAGTTTGGTCCCCAGGGACCACTTACCTGCAACCAATGCTCCATTCCGGGCCTTGCATGTGGTTTGAATGCAATTTGCACTTTCCACCACCAAAGGGAGTGCCATCTCTTAAAGGGAGGATGTTGTTTAGAAATCTCTTAAAGGTATCTTGTACCTGTTATTTGATGAAAATAACAGCCTACTGTCTTCATGGAGTCTGAACAGAGATCAGACATCACACACATAAAACACAGATGCAGATCCCATCCCTATGTTTACACACTGATGAATTATGTTAAAATATTGAATAAAGGTTGCGCATTACTAAATCCCACATCCTCCAATCTGCACACCAGACCTCACCAATCTGCCGATCTGAGTTGGTACCAGGCCTGCGAGAGTGCATGCACCAAGGTTCTCTGCTGATGCACTAGAGACCTTGAGTGCAAGAGGTGGACAGAAGGAGGGATATCCTATATCCGCAGGGGGTGGAGGAGGTGGGGGCAAGAGGCCCTCCAGACATATACTCAAAAGACAATGGGAGGCAGCGGGTGACGAAGTCAATGCCAGACGCACAGCATCATGAACATGGATGCAGTGCAGGAAGAAGTTCAATGCTTTGACATGAGTGGTCAAGGTGAGTGAGGTCAACTGTCAAGTGGCGTCTCCTACCAACTGCACCACACACTACACCCCCATCACCCACATACCAATAAACTCTTTCCATCAGTACTCAACTCTTCCAATCAGATGCTTCTTCCCGCCCTTACACATTACCACTGTTTCAAGTCGCCCACCCACAATTCACAGGCCACACACACTGGCAGCTATTCAACCATGACAGGCACATCACCCAGACACATGTCCCGCTTTCTTGCAGGAGAAGGTGGCGCATATCAAGAGGCAGCAAGTGGCAGTGGCATTTAGCCCCTCGAGCCTGTTCCACCATTCGGTGAGATCATAGTGGACCTGTGACCTAACTCCATGTACCCGTTTTAGCCCCATATGCCTTAATACCCTTGGTTCACAGAAATCTATCAATCTCAGATTTAACATTCACAATTGAGCAAGCATCAACTGCCGTCTGCAGAAGAGCGTTCCAAACGTCTCCCACTCTTTGCGTGTCGAAGCGTTTCCTAACTTCACTCCTGCATGTCCTGACTTTAAATGTTAGGCTATGTCCCCTAGTCCGAATATTCAAGTCTAGGAGACCTCCAAAAACAGTTACAAATGTCTCAACAGCTAGAAGCAATAATGCAGCCACTAACCTGTAAATCCTGCATGATCCCTTTAAATAGTGCTGGTGGGGGGTCCTCCAGGCACTCTAAGACACGTTCAGATGGTCGGGGTTAAGACTGTGCGTTGAGTTGAGTGTTAGGTCCCAAAATGGTGTCTATCACTTTAAATCAGCGTTGTACACTGATTGAAGCCATTTTCTCCCTACTTTACATGATTCCAGCGTTCGTTATCTACGCCTGCGCTAACTCCTATACCAAGATGGCGTCTGGTGCACGTCACGCAGGAAACATTCGTGCGCATCCAAGACGCCATCTTGGATGTCGGAGGGGCCGTGTAGCGCCGAAAAAACGGGCGTTACATGGCCTAATTCGTCTCAAATTCGATCCTCGGTCTATGATGAGTTAACTGATCTCACTACATGGCCTGAGGGGGAAATGTCAGACAAGGCACTTACTGGAAAGAGCTTGTGTGCTGCTGTCAGGTGAGGACAGGAACAAACTAGACTGTCAGTCCTCCACAGAAAAATAACCTGCCAACGCTCACTGTCCAGACTCACAGACAAGAAATAGCCATTTGATTTAGTTACAGTGCATGCCAGTGCCTATGCAACTGTACTCCAGCTTTAATTCACACCATCAGGAGAGAAGGCCAGAAAATTGAAAAATAAATTTGTGCAATTCAAGTCAGAAAAAGAGTGAAATGTTGTCAGGTTTTTTTTCCTGTAAACATGTTTGTTCATGTTTTGAATTTAATTTATTTTCCTCCTGACTAATTCTGGCACCTATTGGCCACCATTGTCAGTCGTGAAATTGCTGTAAAAGCTGTACAGTAAGCAATCATATTTTATAGTAGTCACAATAGTCCTTTGAGGCACATAAAGGTATTTTTGCTTTATTTGTCAAGTCTCTTAAGGCTAGAATTTACCACCGGTGATGTTAGCGGATGAACGCTTGGAGCATTTCTATGACATTTCTCTGTCTGCTATTTTAACTAAGCTATGAGCCTGAAACAAGTTAGCATCTCTGTAAGAAAAGCAGACAGAGAAATGCTTTCAGCTGCCTAGGCCCTGAGCTCTAGAATTCCTTCCCTAAACCTTTCCACCTCTCTACCTCTCCTCCTTTAAGATGCTCCTTAAAACCTAACTCTTTGACTAAGCTTTTGGTCACCTGTCTTAATATCTCCTTTTGTGGCTCAATGTCAAATTTTGTTTGATATACATTAAAGGTGCTATATAAATGCAAGTGGTTGTTGTTGCCTTACAAATGCCTGGATGAGTGCAGCTCCAACAACATTCAAGAAGCTCAACACCATCCAGGACAAAGCAGCCCGCTTGATTGGCACCCCATCCACCACCCTAAACATTCACTCCCTTCATCACCGGCGCACAGTGGCTGCAGTGTGTACCATCCACAGGATGCACTGCAGCAACTCGCCAAGGCTTCTTCAACAGCACCTCCCAAACCCGCGACCTCTACCACCTAGAAGGACAAGAGCATCTTGTACATGGGAACAACACCACCTGCACGTTCCCCTCCAAGTCACACACCATCCCGACTTGAAATGTATCGCCGCTCCTTCATTGTCACTGGGTCAAAATCCTGGAACTCCCTTCCTAACAGCACTGTGGGAGAACTTTCACCACACGGACTGCAGCGGTTCAAGAAGGCAGCTCACCACCACCTTCTCAAGGGCAATTGGGATGGGCAATAAATGCTGGCCTCGCCAGCAACGCCAACATCCCATGAACGAATTAAAAAAAAGTCTTCGGCCCCTAATGGCACCAACAGTAATTCCTACCTTAAATTGTGATTTATATATATTTTAAATGTATTATCACTTTTTGTAACTGATGGAATCATTTTTAGCATAAATAAAAAGCGTGCTGCCTTTGTCTACTTGGCTATTTCTAAATTCCAACACTGCTTCATTTTTGTTCTAGTCTCCTGTTCACAAAGCTAGACATTGTGTCTTGGTATTAATGGGCTTGATTTTAAAAGGACGGTGGGATGGCGGTCAATGGGCGCGTGGCAAAACCGAATAATAAAAACTTACCTTTCCCCACGTGATCACGACTTAATTGGCGCCCCTTAAACTTGTTTCCGGGTTTTACGTCCGAAAGCTGCGCAGTGGGCGGACTGCGTACCCATATGACAGGCTGTCAGCTGGAGCATCTAGATGTGAAGGGCCATTGCTCCAATGGATTTTGCTGGAGCAAAGAGCAAGAAGACTCAATGAAGCAGCACAGGGGCAAGGCTGCTCCAAGATTCAGCGATGCCTCAGTTCAGCTGCTGCTGGCCAGGATGAGGAGGAGGAGGGAACTACTTTACCCGGCTGACAGGAGGAAGCGTCCTGCCTCTGCCACCAAGAAGACCTGGCTTGAGGTGGCTGAGGAGGTAATCAGCAGGAGCAACGTATCCCACACCTGGGTCCAGTGCAGAAAGCGTTTCAATGACCTAACTAGGTCAGCAAAAGTGAGTACACTTATTGATTCTCCTACATTCCATGTCGCACATCACACGCCCCCATCCCCCAACTCATTCTGCACTGCCAAGACTGCTCCATCACATCACTCCTCACACCCACTTAAAAAGGCTCATCCTCAACTTACCTTCACTTCATGAGCACTTCCTCACACATCCCCATTTGTGACCCCACCACTACCACTCACCCCAATCCTGATCCAATGTGATGTCTCTGTCTCATACTCACCCTCTGATGCACCTCTTTCACAGTGAGCCTCACCCAAACCAATGCATTCATTGGCTGACCACTTCACCATCACTCACTCACACGTCTGTACTTTCTCCCCTTCTAGGAGAAGAGAGCACAAAATGCAAGTAAGAGGGCAAGGACTGGAGGGGAGCCACAACAAATAGTAGTCCTCACAGAGGCCCTGGAGGAGGAGGCCCTGGAGACCAGCTGCACCCTCGAGTGCCTGTCCATCAGGGACGTTGTGGAAAATTTCCCAGGTATGTCCAGTCCACAAAAAGCAGGACAAATCCAATCCAGCCAAATACTGCCCCATCAGTCCACTCTCAATCATCAGTAAAGTGATGGAAGGTGTCGTCGACAGTGCTATCAAGTGGCACTTACTCACCAATAACCTGCTCAACGATGGGTTCCGCCAGGACCACTCGGCTCCAGACTTCATTACAGCCTTGGTCCAAACATGGACAAAAGAGCTGAATTGCAGAGGTGAGGTGAGAGTGACTGCCCTTGACATCAAGTCAGTATTTAACCGAGTGTGGCACCAAGGAACCCTAGTAAAATTGAAGTCAATGGGAATCAGGAGGAAAACCCTCCAGTGGCTGGAGTCACACCTAACACAAAGGAAGATGGTAGTGGTTGTTGGAGGCCAATCATCTCAGCCCCAGGACATTGCTGCAGGAGTTCCTCAGGGCAGTGTCCTAGGCCCAACCATCTTCATCAATGGACGTCCCTTCATCATAAGGTTAGAAATGGAGATGGTCACTGATGATTGCACAGTGTTCAGTTCCATTCGCAACCCCTCAGATAACGAAGCAGTCCGTGCCCGCATGCAGCAAGACCTGGACAACATCCAGGCTTGGGCTGATAAGTGGCAAGTAACATTCACGCCAGACAAGTGCCAGCCAATGACAATCTCCAACAAGAGAGAATCTAACCACCTCCCCTTGACATTCAACGGCATTGCCATCGCCGAATCCCCCACCATCAACATCCTGGGGGTCACCATTGACCAGAAACTTAACTGGACCAGCCACATAAATACTGTGGCTACAAGAGTAGGTCAGAGGCTGGGTATTCTGCAGCGAGTGACTCATCTCTTGACTCCCCAAAGCCTTTCCACCATCTACAAGGCACAAGACAGTGGTGTGATGGAATACCCTCCACTTGCCTGGATGAGTGCAGCTCCAATAACACTCAAGAAGCTCGACACCATCCTGGACAAAGTAGCCCGCTTGATTGGTACCTAAACATTCACTCCCTTTACCACCGGCGCACAGTGGCTGCAGTGTGTATCATCCACAGGATGCACTGCAGCAACTCGCCAAGGCTTCTTCAACAGCACCTCCCAAACCCGCGACCTCTATCACCTAGCCGGTACATGGGAACAACACCACCTGCACGTTCCCCTCCAAGTCACACACCATCCCGACTTGAAATATATCGCCGTTCCTTCATCGTCGCTGGGTCAAATCCCGACCTAACAATACTGTGGGAGAACCTTCACTGCAGCGGTTCAAGTAGGTGGCTCACCACCACCTTCTCAAGGGCAATTGGGATGGGCAATAAATGCCGGCCTCGCCAGCGACGCCCACATCCCATGAATGAATTAGAAAAAGACTGGCACCCCACAAACATCTGGTGACACATCTTTTACATTCATCACACACAACATGAATTGATGTTAACAATGATTGGCATGTTGAACACCTCTGTGATGATGCTTAATATTGGCTTCTGTTCTCTTACAGGCCCTTCAACAACTGCAGTGATGGGAGAGGGCGATTCCTCAGAGAAGCTTCCGGCAAATGAGGGGGCATGTCACATCTTATTGAGGCATCCACCAAATCAGATAGTCACACCTCGGTGGGTTCTAGTCCTCAGTTAGTTGGGTTGGCACCTGGTGAGTCAGCACACACAAGTGAGCACGAGCAGACACTGGTGGCAGGGGCAGCTCCAGAGAGTCCGTGTCTGTTCTCTCCAGGCTCTGCTCAGCTGGACACAGATGCTGAACTCCGGGGGACATCCTTTAAAAGGAGAATGATCGAGGGACAGCAGCACATTTGCGAGGTACTGGAACAGGTGCCACGCACACTCTCCACAATAGCGCAGAGGATGGAGGAGTCCAACTCCTGCATTAGTAGAATGGTGGCACTGGTACGGGAGAGATTCTCTGAGATGGTGCCACAGAGACGTGAGGAACTGTCTGAGATGGTGTCGCACGTAACTGCTGAGTTGTCTGAGATAGTGTCGCAGGAGAGAAGGCTAGCCTCCGTTGAGCTTCAAGCACGGCTCACAAATGAGTCCATTCAGGCCCTGACAACGGCCGTTTTGACTCACGGTGAACAACATTCCGCTCCTTTAAACAGGCAGACAGAAACTTTACAACTGGGCTTTCAAGGCATCACACATGTCCTCCAAACTATTCTGCAGCAGGATGGTAGGAGTGATGTGGGCCTGGCCCAGGGGAGGGATGAGGGCGAAAGGGGACATGGAAGTGAGGAAGCCACTCAAAGCGCTCCCATGTCTCACCCGTTGCCCCCCTCTCAACCAGTACCCTCAATGCTGCCTCCTCTCCAGGTGGCTGAGTCTGCCCCTGCACAGGAGCAGGTGGAGCAGTCTTTGGAGGGGCCCTCGCGGGCTCCAAAACCCAGAGGGCGTGGGCCCAAAGCATCTAGACAGTCCGGCCATGGACATGAGCAACCTGTCACTACCTCTGCTGCAGCCACAGGGGATGCACCACGTAGAAGTGGTAGGAAGAGAAAGGTTAAGGATTTGTGATCATGAAGGGAATGTACAAGGGTGTCTGACAGACGGTCACGTTTTTAATTTATATTTGGTTTCTGTTAAAGTCACATTAAATGTTATCATTCTCACCACTACTGACACATCTTGCCCATTCTTGACTGGCTTTTTTGTGATAGGGCCCTTTCATGAGCTTCACCATGAACGGCGACACTTGATGCCAGCCAGTGGGTCACTTTACAATGGGTGTATGTGTAGTTGCAGGACTGTTTAGTGCGGTGGTGGGCGGGGGGGGCTGGTGTTGGTGCTGCTCTTTCCAGGTGGTGTGAGGACTGGACTCTTCTCACTTTCTGATCTTATGAGAATCATTCACATATGAGTGACTCCCTGGCCTTAGCCAGGTGAGCCGCTGCTCTGCCCATGGGTTCGTCCTCCTTCTCCTCCTCCCCCTCCTCCTCCTCCTTCTCCTGCTCCTCCTCAATGGGGATGGCAGATGTAGATGATGGATGAGGGCAGGAGGCCTCCTCAACCGGTACCCCTCTGTGTTGCGCCATGTTGTGCAGGACACAACACACTACTATAATGCGACCCACATTCGCTGGTGTGTATTGAAGCGCTCCCCCAGAACGATCGAGGCACCGAAATCGCATCTCCAGCAGTCCTATCACATGTTCAATTATAGGTCTGGTGGCGATGTGGCTGTCGTTGGATCGATGCTGTTGCTCGCTGATCGGGTTCGTCAGAGATGTCATGAGCCACGTGTGCAGGGGGTATCCCTTGACCCCAAGGAGCCAGCCCTTAAGGGTGTTTGGTGCATGAAAGAGGCCCGGGACATTGGATTCCCACAGAATGAACAAATCTTGGCAGTTGCCAGGGAATCTGGCGCACTCGTGAAGAAATCTTTTACGGTGGTCACAAACAAGCTGAGTGTTGATGGAGTGATACACCTTTCTGTGGATGAACAGTCCTGGCTCGTGTGGAGGTGCTCAAAATGCCATATGGGTGCAATCGATTGCACCCTGCACCCGTGGGAAGCCAGCCACAGAGTGGAATCCCTCTGCCCTTTCTGTCTGGCTGAGGTCATCCATGGGGAAGTTGACGTACTGTGAGGCCCTACGAAACATCGGTGACCTGCCTTATGCAATTGTGTGCAGATGACTGAGAGACCCCGGCGATGTCAGTGGTCGCACCCTGGAATGATCCGGAGGCGAAGAAGTTGAGCGCAGTGGTCACTTTAACAGCTACAAGGAATGAGATGTCGCCAGGCCCAGCCGGGAGCAGCTCGGCATGAAGGAGGCTGCAGATGTCTGCGACCACCTGGCGACTGACTCTGAGCCTCCGTGTGCACTGCTCCTCAGAGAGGTCCAGAAAGCTGAGCCTTGGTCTGTAGACCCTCTGACGAAGGGAGCACCTCCTGCGATGTTGCTCCCTCTGTTTTTCCCCTCTGTGCTCTTGTGGCGCAGTATTGTGTTGTGGAGCTCCAAGTGGTGGAAGTGCACGCTGTGCCTGGCGAGGATGGTGAAGTTGCTCGTCCTCGGATGTACTGGTGAACGCAGCGATTGCACCCCCCATCCTGATGGTGTCAGTTTGAGGGGGCCCGAAAAGTTGGTAAAGATGTGTAAACAGAACAATTCTGAGTGGAAATCAGGGGCGCTAAATTGGGCCGTGTAGCGCCCATAGCTTCGGCGCTATCTGGCCTCTCTGAATCCAAGATGGCGTCTTGGATGCGCACACATGTTTCCAGTGTGTCGTGCGCCGGACGCCATCTTGGTATAGGAGTTAGCACAGATAACGAACACTGGAATCATGTAAAGTAGGGAGAAAATGGCTTCAATCCTTGTGCGATGCTGATTTAATGTGATAGACACCATTTTGGGTCTTAACGCTCAACTCAACGCACAGTCTTTACCCTGACCATCTGAACGTGTCTTAGAGTGCCTGGAGGACCCCCCCACCAGCACTATTTAAAGGGATCATGCAGGATATACAGGTTAGTGGCTGGATTATTGCTTCTAGCTGCCGAGACATTTGTAACTGTTTTTAGAGGTCTCCTACACTTGAATACTAGGACACGGGGACATAGTCTAACATTTAGAGCCAGGATGTGCAGGAGTGAAGTTAGGAAATGCTTCTACACACAAAGGGTGGGAGATATTTGGAACGCTCTTCTGCAGACGGCAGTTGATGCTAGCTCACTTGTGAATGTTATATCTGAGATTGATAGATTTCTGTGAACCAAGGTTATTAAGGGATATGGAGCTAAGGCGGGCATATGGAGTGAGGTCACAGGTCCACCATGATCTCATTGAATGGTGGAACAGGCTCGAGGGGCTAAATGCCACTGCCACTTGCTGCCTCATGATATGCGCCACCTTCTCCTGCAAGAAAGTGGGACATGTGTCTGGGTGATATGCCTGTCCTAGTTGAATAGCTGCCAGTATGTGTGGCCTGTGAATTGTGGGTGGGCGGCTTGCAACAGTGGTAATGTGTAAGGGTGAGAGGAAGCATCTGGTTGGGAGAGTTGATTACTGATGGAAAGAGTTGATTGGTATGTGGGTGATGGTGGGTGTAGTGCGTGGTGCAGTTGGTAGGAGACTCCACTTGACAGTTGACCTCACTCACCTTGACCGCTTATGTCAAAGCATTGAACTTCTTCCTGCACTGCATCCATGTTCATGATGGTATGCGCCTGGCATTGACTTCGTCCCTCACTGCCTCCCACCACCTTTTGGATACATGTCTGGAGGGCCTTTTGCCCCTCGCCCCTGCGGATATAGGATGTCCCTCCTTCTGTCCAACTCTTGCAGCAAGGTCTCTCAGCATCAGCAGAGAACCTTGGTGCATGCACTCTCGCAGGCCTGGTACCAACTCAGATCGGCAGATTGGTGAGGTCTGGTGTGCAGGTTGGAGGATGTGAGAGTTATTCAATGTTTTAACATAACTCATCAGTGTGTAAACATACCGATGGGACCTGCATCTGTGTTTTACGTGTGCGATGTCTGATCTCCGTTCAGACTCCGTGCAGACAGTAGACTGTTATTTTCAGCAAATAACAGGTACCAGCTACCTTTAAGAGATTTCTCAGAAACATCCTCCCTTTAAGAGATTGAGCTCCCCCTGCTGGTGTAAAGTGTGAATTGCATTGATTCCACGTGCAAGGCCTGGAATGGAACGCTGATTGCAGGTGAGTCCTCGGGTCGGCCGAAACTTGCGTCCTGCCTGCGCAGGGGTCATTGGGCACAGGGTAATATCGCATCACGCTACCTACACCCAAAAACGGCCCTTATCCAACTTTTCCCCCAAAGAATTTTCAGTCTAAACACGAAGATCTCCTCGCCAAAAGTTTGTCTGAGAGAACTGAGTGCCCTGCTGCAATAATTCATCTTTTATCCCCATTTAAATGGCCAAATGGCTGCCGGCTGAAACACGACTCGTTCCCCATGACGTGTTTCACACAGCACGGGAAACACGCTGAGGCAGCGTTGAAATCGCTTGCCTTCAGTCTTAATTAGATTTATGTACATTTCAAGTACTTTAAGTACTTGAATTACTGCTTTAAATATCGTTCTGCCGGCTTTAATTGCCGGCGGGACTTCCGGGTTCGTGAGCGGCGCGCGCATCCAGATGACTCTGGGTCGTGCGCGCTCTTAGGCGTGTTGGAGCCGGGATTTCTGCCTGCTCCTGGAAATCCCGATTTTCTTTGCTTCCCCGCACCCAATGCACCCTCACTTTCCTTTTCAAATCGAGCCCTATATCTTTTACCTGAGACTATTTTTCACTGCCTGTAGTATTGTGTAATTCCAGAAGTTCTGACATTTTCATCAAACATACAGCTAATTGTAGCTTTTGTTGTCAAAACCACAACAGAGGATGGTTACTTGTCATACAACACAGCATCTGTGATGTACTATGATCAATAAGGACAAGGGAAAAATACTGAAAAGGGAGCAATGTGAGTTATTAGCCAAGCAATTACCAACATTTGTCATCTATAATAAATTTTGTCCCACATGGATTATAAATGAAAAGGTGGCTACTGAAAATAGATAAATACTTTTTTATTTGATTCTAAAAGATATCAACAATCTGCTCTGGGACATTCCATTAAAACAAGTTTTACCATCAAGCTTCTTGATCGCCCAAATGTTTTAAGAGTTTGAGATGCTTGACTCAAGGGGCTCGATTTTCGCACTCCCGAGCGGGTGCGTTCGTGGCGGTTGGGGGGGGGGCTGCGAAAATCGGGGATTCCCGGGGCGGGTCTGGAGCCCGGCTGCGGTAGCTGCAGTCATGACCTCCTCGGAGGACGAACAGCATCACCAGCCTTGCTGGCCACGCTGACACATGGAGCTCCACAATACAGTGCTGTGACACATCCACCTGCACAGCAGGAGGGAGGGCTACGGCAGAGAGAGATACGTCGCAGAAGGCACTACCCTTGCCACAGGGTCTACAGACCGAGGCTCAGCTTCCTGGACCTCTCTGAGGAGCAGTGCAACCGGAGGCTCAGAGTCACTCAACATGTAGTCGTGGACATCTGCAGCCTCCTTCATGCCGAGCTGCTCCCGGCTGGCCCGAGCACCATCTTCTTATCTGTCGCTGTCAAAGTCACCACTGCCCTCAACAACTTCTCCTCCGCATCCTTCCAGGGTGCCACCGGGGACATCGCCGACGTCTCTCAGTCGTCTGCACAAAAGAGCCCTGCAAGTACACCTACACCCACTCTGCAGTGACACAATGGGTGTCATCAGTTGTGGGTCTTCATAGTGATCCTCAGGAAAGGGCATTATTGCACAAACCAAACAAGATTCGCAAAGACATGGCAGTAGTGGTGACAATATAATATGTAATGTGAGTTGATCAGAAATTAAATATAAGTAAAAACCATGACAAACCCTCAAACACCCTTGTGCATCCCCTTCATGCTCACGATACGTTTGCCTGACCCTTCCTACTGCACATATGTGATGCATGCCCTGTGGCTGCAGCACAGGTAGTGGCAGGTTGAGTGAGGCTGACTGTGAAAGAGATGCACGAGAGGGTGAGTATGAGATAGAGCCATGAGATTGTATGAGGATTGGGTTGAGTGGTAGTGGCGGGATGAGTACTGGCGAGGTGAGTAAGTGCAGGTAAGATGAGGATGAGGTTTGAGTGGGTGTGAGGGGTGATGTGATAGAGTAGTGTTGGCAGTGCAGAAGGAGATGTGGGGTGGGGGCAGTGATGTGGCAGACGGAGTGTAGGGGAATGAGTAAGTGTACTCACTTCGGCTGACCTACTTAGGTCTTTGAAGTGCCTCCTGCACGGTATGCAGGTGGGCGATATGTTGGTGGTGCAGAGGTGACCTCCTCTGCCACCTCGAGCCAGGCCTGCCTGCCGGGGGGAAGATCTCTGTCCTCCCCCTCCTCCTCACCCCATCCAATAATACCTGGAGTGACGTATCATTAAAGTTGGGAGCAGCCTTCCCCCTGGGCTGCTCCATGCTGTAATTTTTCCTATTTCCTGCAGCATCAGTCAATGGAGGACTGCCCCTTTATCTAGGGCTCCTCCAGCTGACAGCCTATGCTGCGCATGCGCAGTCCGCCCGCTGCGCAGCTTACCAGCGCGAAACCCGGTAGCAAAGGTAAGTGGCTTCAATTAGCCTGCGATTCCGTGCGGAGCACACTGATTTCACCGGGCGCGTTACCCACGCGCCCAGTCGACCCTCGCTGTAAACCCTCCACCCTTCTAATATCGGGCCCAAGGTCTTTATAGACCCACTGACGAGCTGAATTAGCCCTTCCTGGGTCCGGCTTGCATCGTTGACAATGTATTAAGTTCTTTGAAGTGAGCCTGTGCAATCAACATGAAAGGGAAGGGTTACAGGAGGGAACGACTGTCAACAATTTCTCTGTGACTCAGAGTGTATGGTATGTATATTCCCACGAGCCATAAGGGAAACGGGTAATTTGATTTCTTTGTAATGGGTCCTCAGTGGGCCTCTGGGTAGTGCTAATCAAGAACTCAGCATGTCCCCGAGACCAGCTATTAAAATACCAAACCTTTCGGTGTAGAATCAAAGAACTCCAAGAGCCTGGAAAAGGGAGGGGTTGTCATGCGATGCAGGTAATGTAGTGGGTAGTGACTTGTTTCAACTCTACTAAACCTCTGCCATTAAATTGACATTTCTTTTATTTTATTTCATGTGTAGGGCATATTGCTTGAAAATCCCTAAAGGCAAGTAAAATCTTTTTAATGAAGAGAAAGAAAGAACGTACATTTTACATAGAATTAATTACATAGAATTTACAGCACAGAAACAGTTTATTCGGCCTAACTGGCCCATGCTGGTGTTTATGCTCCACACAAGCCTCCTCCCATCCTACTTCATCTAACCCTATCAGCATATCTTTCTATTCCTTTCTCCTCTATGTACTTATCTTGTTTCCTCTTAAATTCATCTATGCTATTCACCTCAACTACTCCATATGGTAACAAGTTCCACATTCTAACCACTCTCTGAGTAAAGAAGTTTCTCCTAAATTCCTTATTGGATTTATTAGTGACTATCTTATATTTATGATCCCTAGTTTTGGTCTCCCCCATAAGTGGAAACATCTCTTCGTCTATCCTATCAAACCCCTTCATAATTTTAAAGACCTCTATTAGATCACCCCTCAGCCTTCTCTTTTCTGGAGAAAAAAGCCCAGACTGTTCTAGTCTAATTTCATGATTACTGGAAGTGCTCGACAGCCAATGAGTTACTTTTGAAGTATATTCACTGTTGTTTTGTAGGCAAACATGGCAGCCAATTTGACAGACAAAATCATAAATCTAAGAATATATGAAGGTTGCTTTGTACGGAGGAGTTTATTCCTTGGGAGAGCAACCATGGAGGGAGCTAGTTGCTTTTGAAATGTGGGGCAGTTTTGTTGTTAGTTATCCCTCGTGCTCCCCTCCCCCCACTACTCAAGATTCTGTATTATATCCGACTGTTGGACTAATCTGCTCTGTTGCATACTGTTACTAAAAAGGTTTTCTTTGGTCTGTGGGAGATTGAGGGAGGTGATGTTTCCACTTTTCTTTGAAACCTTAAATTCACTAAAATTGTTCATTATTGTGAAAGTTAAGTGATTAAGCTGTAGAAAGCTCTGTTTTAGGCTTTCTTGCATTTATATAGCGCCTTTAATGTAGTAAAACGTCCCAAGGTGCTACAGGGATCAGTTTATAGAATTCTTCTACAAGCTAGGTATGCATCTTGTATATAGACCGGAAGACAGGAGTAATCCAGGGCCATCTCAGAAACTATTCAGTCTGGACAGAGGACCTCAGCAAGACTGGCCTTGTCACACCCTGCCTTTTGTGTTGGCTTTAGAATTCCTATCAGTCTTTGAAGGACCTAAGGGTCAGGAATGGTGTGCCAGAGCATCAGATATCTCTGTACAAGGATGGCAAGCTTCTACACTAGCAAGATTCACTGAGAAATTGACTCCATTTACTTACCATGAGTGAGAAGTTCAAGAAATTACCCAACACAAAATAAATTGAGTTCAGAACAAAATTATTGTCGTTGTTGCTTCACAGATTATATGGATCTGCCATTTAAATTGCAGGAAAGTGGTATGAAAAGCCTGAGCATACAGATGAAAGTGGATTGAATAGAAATTCCCTTACTTTGATTTAAATTGTTGTCATAAGGCAGGACCTTATTTAAGGAAATAAAAATTACAGGACTATGGGGAAAGAGCAGGGGAGTGAGATTAATTGGATAGCTCTTTCAAAGAACCGACATAGGCACGATGGGCCAAATGGCCTCCTTCAGTGCTGTACCATACTATGATACTACTCTGATACTATTAGCCCACAATAGTTATCCGACGGGACCCAGTTGGTTATCTTTTGGGATACACTGATTTATTAAACGTGTTGATAACCCTGGATTCGAATGATTCTTTCGTACAGTTTAATCTTGTTTTTGTGAACTCAAATTAATGATTCCTTTCTGTGGGGTGATGGCAGACTTTACATCAGGAGACTACAGGAAAGGAAGGAGCAAGGAATGGTGATTGGCTTTCTCGCCTCCAACCTGAAACTACTGAATGGTGGCTATACTCCAGTATTGCAGAGACAACCCCCGTGATGGCCTTCTGGCTAGAGGCAGGCACCTCTAGCCTAAGTTTAACACTCTTAGTGATTACAGTCCAAATTCTGAGTAATAATCCTACTTTTAACAAAATGGGTGTGTCCAAAATCTTTAAGCTAATAATTGATTCAAAGGCCCCTTCATAATGCACCATAGATAAATGTAAATATTTTGATTGGTTACATTTTGTTGAGCTGGTCATTTTGGAGCAGCCTGGTGTTTTAAGTATTGCTGATATGTGTCAAGAGGAGAAATCTAGAAAGCTTTCAACTGTTGCCAAAATAGTTCTTCACCACCCTGGTCAAGAGTGCCAGTTCATTCAAATTTCTGTAAAAACTTATGAATAGCCACAGCTCTGGGTCCCAACAGATAATTATTGTGGGCTAATAGTATCAGAGTAGTATCATAGTATGGTACAGCACTGAAGGAGGCCATTTGGCCCATTGTGCCTGTGCTGGTTCTTTGAAAGAGTTATCCAATTAATCCCACTCCCCTGCTCTTTCCCCATAGCCCCGTAGATTTTTTTCCTTCAAGTATTTATTCAGTTCCTTTTTTGAAAGTTACTATTGAAACTGTTTCTAAAACCCTTTCACTTCTTTATTTTTGTATCCCTTTAACTCCGATTTATTTTTTATGTTTACCAGATTTTTATGGTGCATTTCACAACCTCAGGACGTCCCAAAGCACTTTACAGTTAATAAAATATTTTTGAAGTGTAGTCACTGTTATAATGTAGGAAACATGGCAGCCAATTTGCGCACAGCAAAGTCACACAAACAGCAATTAAATAAATGACCAGATCATCTGTTTTTTAGTGATGTTGGTTGAGGTTTAAATATTGGCCAGGACACTTGTTCAATTTTTGGTAGTATTGTTTGAAGGTTGAATGTTGAGAAGGAGAACTCTCTGCTCTTCTTTGAAGAGTACCATGTGATTTTTAACATTCACCTGAAACAGGCAGATGAGGTGGTGATTGAGGGATAAATATTGGCCAGGACACCTCCCACTGCTCTTCAAATAATGCTGTGGGATTTTTTTACAGCCACCTGAGAAAGCAGATGGGGCATTGGTTTAACATCTCATCTGAAAGACAGCACCTCCTACAGTGCAGCACTCCCTCAGTATTGCACTGAAGTGTCAGTCTGGATTATGTACTCAAAACTCTAGAGTGGGGCTTGAACCCACAACCTTCATGACTCAGAGGCAAGAGTGCTACTGTCGAAACTTACACTATACCAATGCATTAACACCCAAACCAGTAGTACAAAGAGAAACTTTATTGAGCCCAACTTGTATACAATTGGAAGAGCACCTCAAAACAATGGTTGAAGGTACAACTTCCTCGAGTCAGTGAAACAGCTCATGTTTATACAATTCAGTAAAGAACGCCCATCTGTTACAGAATATGGGCGTACACATACATTCTTTATTGGCTCAGGTAGTTGGCCAATCAAGTAGTGAGCCTGCCCCCCGAACATCCATAGCCATCTTATAACTTTTGCACGTAGGCCTGAGCATTCCCTTCCTCCCTACATTCCTGTCTCTTGTTATCAGTAGGGCTGAAGCCAGTCTCAAGGCCACATGGCCGTTCAAGAAACTGTATTTTTATTATATTCTGTAGTCAGCTACACCCTTATCTTAAGAGAGGCCAGGCTGTACTAAGCACCTGTTCAACTAACTTAATTATCAACATACCAAGGCTTAAACGTAATTACACAATTGTGCTTCTATGTGTGCTGTAGCTAAACCTATTATGTGAGTTAAGTGAGTTATTAAAGAGTTAATATGGTCAAGTATCCCTTCATGCACTTCCACATTAATATGGTCAAGTATCCCTTCATGCACTTTCACATTAATATGGTCAAGTATCCCTTCATGCATTTCCACATTCCCCCCGTTTGTCCTTCATAAAGGACAATATCCTAGTAGAGCATTACCTTAGCTCGGCGTTCAAATTCTTCCTGCACCTCGTCTCCTCCCGTCTCTACTTGTACCATTAAATTAGTGAGCGCTATATTTGTACCCAAATTAGACATCATAGCACAGCAACATTTAAGTAAGCAATAAGCTATAAGAATTATAACAACGGATATGACTAAACCTTGAACTAGAGGCAGGCTCACTACTTGATTGACCAACTACCTGAGCCAATAAAGAATGTATGTGTACGCCTATATTCTGTAACAGATGGGCGTTCTTTACTGAATTGTATAAACATGAGCTGTTTCACTGACTCGAGGAAGCTGTACCTTCAACCATTGTTTTAAGGTGCTCTTCCACTTGTATACAAGTTGGGTTCAATAAAGTTTCTCTTTGTACTACTGGTTTGGGTGTTAATGCATTGGTATAGTCTAAGTTTCGACACTACCACTGAGCCACGGATGACACCTAAGAGAGATTGCTTCAGCTCTTTAAAATTGTTAGGCCTAGAGGACTGGTAAAAACAGGGTGGGAAGTTAGGCACCTAGTGTCACATTCAGTGCTCCTAGGTCAGGTATAACACAGGAAGATGCAGAGGGCAGCTCCATCAGTAATGGAGCAACCTTTTCCAGGCCCATGAAATGAAGGTGCTAAAGTTGGCCTTTGGTGCACAAGCACCAAGAAGAAAAGAAGTGACAGGAGCTTTGCGGGCCAAATCAAAGAAGTTCATGAGCCACATTTGGCTGACGGCCTCCTCTTGGATATCAGTGCTGTGGATGTATCGATCTGGGCAACTTTCACAGGCCTCCTAGTGGTTGGCTGTTGAACAGCATTAAACTAAGAGCAGGTTGTTTATCTGCCCTCCAAATCTTGGAATGTGATATTCCTTACTAATAAAAGAAGTCAAAAGAAAAAAGCAAAGTATTTCCTCAAATAAACAATGTTTTATTTTATCTTGACCAAAATTCTTCCTGCATCCAACATCAAAAAAGTTTTAATTGGGTATTCATCCCATTGCTTTGTGAGATCTTGTTGTGTGCAAAATGGCTGCTGGGTTTATTTGAATAACAACTGTCACTGCACTTCAAAGTAATTAATTGGATGTAAAGTTATTTGAGACACTTCTGAGAGACATGAAAACTGCAATGTAAATTCAAGTCTCTCTTAGATGATTGTGCATGTGTTGTTCTTCAGAAATGTGTTTGGACATTACAGAAGTCTGCAGCTCCTTTATTGTTTAGCCATTACATAAACAGCAACTCGACAAAGCTCACGTGTCTAGCAAGTACTTTGAGGGTTAATTAAGCAATTGCCAAGTACTATGCTATAGTGGTTATGGTACTGGACCAAGAAGCAGTAGGTCAGTGAGTTCAATTAATCTTGAAATTCAGGCTGGAACCATTAAAAAAAATTGACCAGATTGTTGTAAAAACCCCATTTGTTCACTCTTGCACTAAGTAATACACTCTGTCTGCAGTTATTAGGCTGTAAAGATATTTCACAATGTCAAAGACGTCACAACCCAGGAATCATTAACCAGGAAACAGGAAAACAAATCAAGCTTCATGTTTGAGCCAAGGGTTTTGGAAAAAGTGGTTGTATCAGATAGCTCACAGCTGGCATCTTTTGAAATTAGTTGAGCACTGGCCAACAGTTAAAGGTGAGTAAATGCATCATTTATTTCAATATCCTGGACAGACCTTGTGTAAGGTATGCATCACACCTGAGGTATGCTGATTCAAAGCCTAGTGAAAGCTCGCGTTCCATTGTCAATGGCCTGTGGGAAGCATGACAACATAATTCACTTCTTAGCTACTATTGGCTGGGCATCATGCTTTTTGGTGGGTGAGGAAAGAGTGAGGCATCGAATTTTCTGTCAGGGCCTCATTTAAATAAAACTTCCCAGACTCCCACCCGTCACCCAGCCATATTCACTACTTGGCCGGTGGGCAGGAGCGGGAATTTTACCACAGGAGGCCACAGCCGGGAACCCGTGAGAATGACCCCCGGAATGTCAGTGGGTGGAGGGGTTCCAGGGCACTCGCTGTCGGATCAGGGAGGGCTGGGGATTCCCTCGAGTTGCATGATCAGGAGGGAGGTCAGGGCTGGGGAGGCCCATGGACTCCCTGAGGGGTCCAGGGAGAGCACTCCTGCGCCTCCTGGTCCACAAGGAGTTCAAAGAGAAGGACATTTACTTTACAACAAAAACATGCATTTATAGAGTAAACCAATAGGTGTAGGGAAACAGATGCTGAGCCAAGAAGGGAGAGATTAACAGGGGTGACTGAAACTTAGTTGAATAGCTGGGTTTTGAAAAGATTTCTAGAGGTAGAGTGGCAGAGAGGGAGTACCAGAGATTAGGACCAAGTTGGCTGGAGGTTCTGTCACCACTAGTAGGGTGGAGGGTGGCGGAGGGGAGCACAGAAGGCTAGAGACAGAAGAATAGAGAATTCTGGAGGCCTTAAGGCTAGAGATAGGATGGGGAGAGCCCTTGGAAGAATTCATAGATGAAGATATAATGCATTGGAGGATTCCTGGATTTTGGTCATCAAGCCCTGAAGTATTGGGCCCTAATTTCCTCTGGATCAGGAGCGTGCATCCCTCTGGAAAATTCAGAATGTTACATAGAAGATGGTTCAATTTGGTACAGGTCCTGAGTCTATTTATTGATTTATTTATTTTTTGTTCCAGTGGGAAACCACAGTACACAAGGCCAGTGTTTCCAATTCTCCTCAGACAAGATCCACTTACCTTATTTATTGATCTTACCAAGGTCCAGATGGGACAGTACCTCAATCTTGTCGGTATAGGGTCAATAGAAGCATCTTTTTCTGTTACTCTCTTCTTTTTTGTCTCTATTAGTCTCTCCCTGGCGTTAAATTTTTTAATGCAAGTTTTAACAAATAAATACCAAGCATAAAGTGTATTTTCTCCACTGACGAAGGAATTTCCTTTGTTTTTGTTCCTCCTTTCCTTTCTCCCTATTATTCTCTTCTTTTAGTACTACTCTACTACGTTTGTAAACTCTCCATTCACCCTGCAATCTTTCATTTCTCTTTGTATCTCTATTACTCTTCCCTTTCTCTCTGTGTTTCCATCTTTGTATCTGTTACTCTTTTCCTTTCTCTCATTGCTTTCTCTGCTACTTAGGTAGGGCGAGGGAAGAGATTTTGTTTAGGGAATATGAGCAGGTAGGGGATAAATTAAAAAGCAGAACCTCAAAGGTAATAATCTCTGAAATATTACCTGAGCCATGAACAAATTGGCATAGGGGAAATAAGATTAGAGAGTTAAATTCGTGGCTCAAAGATTGGTGTGGGAGAAATGGGTTTCGATTCATGGGGCACTGGCACCAGTACTGGGCAAAGTGGGAGCTGTACAGTTGGGATGGCCTTCATCTGAACCATGCTGGGGCCAGTGTTCTGGTGAATCGTATAACTAGGGTGGTAGAGAAGGCTTTAAACTAAAGAGTGGGGGTGAGGGATCAAGTAAGGGAAGATGTGATAAATTAAAAAAAGAAGACAAGGCAAGAGAAAAAGGTAGCAATAAGGGAAATGATAATCAGAGAGAGTGGCAGGAAGGGACAGAGCATGCAAACTTAAGAGTGTGCCAGCAGATAAGGCTAGAGGTTGCAAAAATAGTAAAAAGACACCACTAAAGGCTTTGCATCTGAATGCGCGTAGCGTTCGTAACAAAATGGATGAATTGACAGCTCAAATGGAAATAAATATGTACGATCTGATAGCCATTACAGAGACATGGCTGCAAGATGACAAAGGCTGGAACCTGAATATTCAAGGGTACTTGACATTTCGGGAGCACAGGAAGCGAGGAAAAGGTGGAGGGGTAGCTCTGTTAATTAAGGATGACATGAGTATAATAGAGAGAAATGACCTTAGTTCTAAAGACCAAGATGTGGAATCAGTTTGGGTAGAGATAAGAAATAGTAAAGGCAAGAAGTCACTTGTGGGAGTAGTTTATAGGCCCCCTAACAGTAACCACACTGTAGGACAGGGTGTACAGGAAGAAATAATGGGGGCTTGTGAGAAAGGAACAGCGATAATCATGGGTGATTTTAATCGACATATAGATTGGAAGAATCTGATTGGCAAAGGTAGCCTGGAAGATGAGTTCATAGAGTGCTTTCGGGACAGTTTCTTAGAGCAGCACGTTTTAGAGCCAACCAGAGAGCAGGCTATTCTAGATCTGGTAATGTGAAATGAGACAGGATTAATTAATGGCCTCATTGTAAAGGAGCCTCTAGGTAGCAGTGATCACAACATGATTGAATTTTGCATTCAGTTTGAGGGAGAGAAGAGTAAGTCTAAGACTAGTGTTTTAAACTTAAATAAGGGCAATTATGAGGGCATGAAGACAGAGCTGGCTAAAGTTAACTGGGAAATTAGGTTAAGGGATAGGTCAGTAGAGATGCAGTGGCAGACATTTAATGAGATATTTCATAACACTCAGCAAAGATACATTCCAGTGAGAAAGAAAGAAAGACTCCAGGGGAAGGACGTACCATCCGTGGCTAACTAAGGAAGTTAAAGATAGTATCAAATTGAAAGAAAAAGCATACAATTCCGCGAAGATTAGTGGCAGGTCAGAAGATTGGACAGACTATAAAAAACAGCAAAGAATGACTGAAAAAATAATAAGGAGGGAGAAATTAGAGTATGATAGAAAGCTAGCTAGAAATATAAAAACAGATAGTAAGAGTTTCTACAGGTATTTAAAAAGGAAAAGAGTAAGTAAAGTTAGTTTTGGTCCTCTAGAGAGTGAGTCTGGGGAATTAAAAATGGAGAACAAGGAAATGGCGGATGAATTGAACAGATATTTTGCGTCCGTCTTCACCGCAGAGGATACAAATAACATGCCAGAAATAATTGTGAATCAAGAGGTGAAAGGGAGGGAGGAACTTAAAACATTTACAATCACCAGGGAAAGGGTTCTGAAAAAATTATTAGAACTGAAAGCTCACAAGTCCCCAGGTCCTGAAGGACTTCATCCTAGGGTTTTAAAAGAAGTGGCTGCAGAGATGGTAGATGCATTGGTATTAATTTTCCAAAATTCTCTAGATTCTGGAAGGGTCCCATCAGATTGGAAAATAGCAAATGTAACTCCTCTATTCAAGAAAGGAGGGAGAAGAAAGCAGGAAACTACAGGCCGGTTAGCTTAACATCAGTCATAGGGAAAATGCTAGAATCTATTATTAAGAAGGTTACAGCAGGGCACTTAGAAAATCTCGATGCAACCAGGCAGCGTAACACGGCTTTGTGAAAGGGAAATCGTGTTTGACTAATTCATTAGTGTTCTTTGAGGAAGTAACAAGCAACTTGGATAAAGGGGATCCTGTGGATGTGGTGTACTTGGATTTCCAGAAGGCTTTTGACAAGGTGCCACATCAAAGGCTACGAAACAAAATAAGAGCTCATGTTATGGGGGGGGGGGTAACATATTAGCATGGATAAAGGATTGGTTAGCTAACAGGAAACAGAGAATAGGCATAAATGGGTCATTTTCAGGTTGGCAAGATGTAACGAGTGGAGCGCCACAGGGATCAGTGCTGGGGCCTCAATTATTTACAATCTATGTCAATGACTTGGATGAAGGGATCGAATGTATGCTTGCTAAATTTGCTGATGACACAAAGGTAGGTAGGAAAGTAAGTTGTGAAGAGGACATATTGGGCGCTAAATTGGGCCATGTAGCAACCGTTGTTTCGGCGCTACACGGCCTATCTGACATCCAAGATGGCGTCTTGCATGCGCACACAGGTTTCCTGCGTGACGTGTGCCAGACGCCATCTTAGTATAGGAGTTTGCGCAGGCGCAGATAAGAAATGCTGGAATCGCAAAGTAGGGAGAAAATGGCACACTGATTTAAAGTGATAGACACCATTTTGGGACTTATCGCTCAACTCAACGTACAGTGTTAACCCCAACCATCTGAACGTGTCTTAGAGTGCCTACAGGACGCCCCACCGGCGCTATTTAAAGGGATCATGCAGGATTTACAGGTTAGTGGCTGCATTATTGCCTCTGGCTGCCAAAACATTTGTAACCGTTTTTGGAGGTCTCCTAGACTTCAATACTAGGACTAGGGGACATAGTCTAACATTTAGAGCCAGGACGAGCAGGAGTGAAGTTAGGAAATGCTTCTACACGCAAAGGGTGGGAGACGTTTGGAACACTCTTCTGCAAATGGCAGTTGATGCTAGCTCACTGTGAATGTTAAATCTCAGATTGATAGATTTCTGTGAACCAAGGGTATTAAGGCATATGGGGCTAAGGTGGGTACATGGAGTTAGGTCACAGGTTCACCATGATCTCACTGAATGGTGGATCAGGCTTGAGGGGCTAAATGCCACTGCCACTTGCTGCCTCTTGATATGCGCCACCTTCTCCTGCAAGAAAGCGGGATGTGTGTCTGGGTTATGTGCCTGTCATGGTTGAATAGCTGCCAGTGTGTGTGGTCTATGTGTTGTGGGTGGCCGGCTTGAAACAGTGGTAATGTGTAAGGGCGGGAGGAAGCATCTTATGGGAAGAGTTGAGTACGATGGAAAGAGTTTATTGGTACGTGGGGGATGGGGGTGTAGTGTATGGTGCAGTTGGTAGGAGACGCCACTTGACAGTTGACCTCACTCACCTTGCCCACTCATTTCAAAGCATTGAACTTCTTCCTGCACTGCATCCATGTTCATGATGCTGTGCGCCTGGCATTGACTTCGTCCCCCGCTGCCTCCCACTGCATTTTGAGTATATGTCTGGAGAGTCTCTTGCTCCCTCCCCCCCAACCTCCACTGCGGATATAGGATATGCCTCCTTCTGTCCACCTCTTGCACCCAAGCTTTCTAGTGCATCAGCAGAGAACCTTGGTGCATGCACTCTCGCAGGCCTGGTACTAACTCAGATCGGCAGATGGTGAGGTCTGGTGTGCAGATTGGAGGATGTGGGATTTAGTAGTGCGCAACCTTTATTCAATGTTTTAACATAACTCATCAGTGTGTAAACATAGGGATCAGATCTGCATCTGAGTTTCACATGTGCAATGTCTGATCTCCATTCAGACTCCATGTAGACAGTAGACTGTTATTTTCAGCAAATAACAGGTACAAGCTACCTTTAAGAGATTTCTAAGCAACATCTTCCCTTTAAGAGATGGAGCTCCCCCTGGTGGTGGAAAGTGCAAGTTGCATCTATTCCACGTGCAAGGCCTGGAAAGGAACGCTGGGGACCAAACTTGCGTCTTGCCTGCCCAGGGTCCGTCGGGCACGGGGTGTTAGCGCATCGTGCTAACATCACCCAGAATGGACCCTGAACCAATGTTTCCTCTAAGGAGTCTGCAAAGGGATATAGATAGGTTAAGTGAGTGGGCAAAAATTTGGCAGATGGAGTATAATGTGGGAAAATGTGAACATGTCCACTTTGGCAGGAGGAATAGAAAAGCAGTATGTTATTTAAATGGAGAGAGATTGCAGAACTCTGAGGTACAGAGGGATCTGGGTGTCCTAGTACATGAATCACAAAAAGTTAGTATGCAGGTACAAGTGATTAGCAAGGCAAATGGAATGTTGTCATTTATTGCAAGGGAAATGGATTATAAAAGAAGAGATGTTTTGCTACAGTTGTACAGGGCATTGGTGAGACCACATCTAGAATACTGTGTGCAGCCGCCATGACAGCTAGGGAATTTAAATTCAATTAATTAAATAAAATCTGGAATTAAAATACTGGTATCAGTAATGGTGGCCATGAAACTACCGGATTGACGTAAAAACCCATCTGGTTCACTAATGCACTTTAGGGAAGCAAACCTGCCGTCCTTACCCGGTCTGGCCTATATGTGTCTCCAGACCCACAGCAATGTGGTTGATTCTTAATTGCCCTCTGAAATGGCCTAGCAAGCCACTCAGTTGTAAAATCTCGCTAAAAAAAGTCATAATAAGAATAAAACCGGACGGACCACCCGGCATCGGACCAGTAGGCACCGGATACAACAAAGGCAAACCAAGCCCAGTCGACCCTGCAAAGTCCTCCTCACTAACATCTGGGGATTTGTGCAAAAATTGGAGAGAGCTGTCCCACAGACTAGTCAAGCAACAGCCTGACATAGCCATACTCACAGAATCATACCTTTCAGCCAAAGTCCCAGACTCTTCCATCACCAATCCTGGGTATGTCCTGTCCCACCGGCAGGACAGACCCACCAGAGGTGGCAGTAAAGTGATATACAATCAGGAGGGAGTGGCCCTGGGAGTCCTCAACATTGACTCTGGACCCCATGAAATCTCATCGCATCAGGTCAAACCTGGGCAAGGAAATCTTTTGCTGATTAACACCTACCGCCCTCCTGCCGCTGATGAATCAGTCCTCCTCCATGTTGAACACCACGTGGAGGAAGCACTGAGGGTAGCAAGGGCACAGAATGTACTCTGTGTGGGGGACTTCAATGTCCATCACCAAGAGTGGCTTGGTAGCACCACTACTGACCGAGCTGGCCGAGTCCTGAAGGACATAGCTGCTAGACTGAGCCTGCGGCAGGTGGTGAGCGAACCAACACGAGGGAAAAACTTACTTGACCTTGTCCTTGCCAATCTACCTGTCGCAAATGCATCTGTCCATGACAGTATTGGTAGGAGTGACCACCACACAGTCCTCGTGGAGACGAAGTCCCGTCTGCGCAATGAGGATACCATCCAACGTGTTGTGTGGCACTACCACCGTGCTAAATGGGATAGATTCAGAACAGATCTGGCAGCTCAAAATTGGGCATCCATGAGGTGCTGTGGGCCATCAGCAGCAGCAGAATTGTATTCCAGCACAATCTGTAACCTCATGGCCCGGCATATTCCTCACTCTACCATTACCAACAAGCCAGGGGATCAACCCTGGTTCAATGAGGAGTGTAGAAGAGCATGCCAGGAGCAGCACCAGGCGTACCTAAAAATGAGGTGCCAACCTGGTGAAGCTACAACTCAGGACTACATGCATGCTAAACAGCGGAAGCAACATGCTATAGACAGAGCCAAGCAATTCCACAACCAAAGCTCTGCAGTCCTGCCACATCCAGTCGTGAATGGTGGTGGACAATTAAACAACTAATGGGAGGAGGAGGCTTTGTAAACATCCCCATCCTCAATGATGGCAGAGTCCAGCACGTGTGTACAAAAGACAAGGCTGAAGCGTTTGCAACCATCTTCAGCCAGAAGTGCCGAGTGAATGATCCATCTCGGCCTCCTCCCGATATCCCCACAATCACAGAAGCCAGTCTTCAGCCAATTTGATTCACTCCACGTGATATCAAGAAACGGCTGAGTGCACTGGATACAGCAAAGGCTATGGGCCCCGACAACATTCCGGCTGTCGTGCTGAAGACTTGTGCTCCAGAACTAGCTGTGCCTCTAGCCAAGTTGTTCCAGTACAGCTACAACACAATGTGGAAAATCTACCCGACAATGTGGAAAATTGCCCAGGTATGTCCAGTCCACAAAAAGCAGGACAAATCCAATCCGGCCAATTACCGCCCCATCAGTCTACTCTCGATCATCAGCAAAGTGATGGAAGGTTTCATCGACAGTGCTATCAAGTGGCACTTACTCACCAATAACCTGCTCACCGATGCTCAGTTTGGGCTCCGCCAGGAACACTCGGCTCCAGGCCTCATTACAGCCTTGGTCCAAACATGGACAAAAGAGCTGAATTCCAGAGGTGAGGTGAGAGTGACTGCCCTTGACATCAAGGCAGCCTTTGACCGAGTGTGGCACCAAGGAGCCCTAGTAAGATTGAAATCAATGGGAATCAGGGGGAAAACTCTCCAGTGGCTGGAGTCATGCCTAGCACAAAGGAAGATGGTAGTGGTTGTTGGAGGTCAATCATCTCAGCCCCAGGACATTGCTGCAGGAGCTCCTCGGGGCAGTTTCCTAGGCCCAACTATCTTCAGCTGCTTCATCAATGACCTTCCCTCCATCATAAGCTCAGAAATGGGGATGTACGCTGAAGATTGCACAGTGTTCAGTTCCATTCGCAACCCCTCAAATAATGAAGCTGCCTAGCCCGCATGCAGCAAGACCTGGACAACATCCAGGCTTGGGCTTATAAGTGGCAAGTAACTTTCACGCCAGACAAGTGCCAGGCAATGACCATCTCCAACAAGAGAGAGTCTAAGCAGCCCCCTTGACATTCAACAGCGTTACCATCACCGAATCCCCCACCATCAACAGCCTGGGGGTCACCATTGACCAGAAACTTAACTGGACCAGCCACATAAATACTGTGGCTACAAGAGCAGGTCAGAGGCTGGGTATTCTGCGGCGAGTGACTCACCTCCTGACTCCCCAAAGCCTTTCCACCATCTACAAGGCACAAGTCAGGAGTGTGATAGAATATTCTCCACTTGCCTGGATGAGTGCAGCTCCAACAATACTGAAGAAGTTCGACACCATCCAGGACAAAGCAGCCGCTTGATTGGCACACCATCCACCACCCTAAACATTCACTCCCTTCACCTCCGGCGCACAGTGGCTGCAGTGTGCACCATCCACAGGATGCACTGCAGCAACTCGCCAAGGCTTCTTCGACAGCAGCTCCCAAACCCGCGACCTCTACCACCTAGAAGGACAAGGGTAGCAGGTACATGGGAACATCAGCACCTGCACGTTCTCCTCCAAGTCACACACCATCCCGACTTGGAAATATATCGCTGTTCCTTCATCGTCGCTGGGTCAAAGTCCTGGAACTTCCTTCCTAACAGCACTGTGGGAGAACCTTCACCACACGGACTGCAGCGGTTCAAGAAGGTGGCTCACCACCACCTTCTCAATGGCAATTAGGGATGGGCAATAAATGCCGGCCTTGCCAGCGACGCCCACACCACATGAACGAATTAAAAAAAGGATATAATTGCTTTAGAGGCGGCTCAGAGAACGTTCAATCAACTGATTCCTGGGATGAGGGGGTTACCTTATGAGGAAAGGTTGGACAAGTTGGGCCTGTATACATTGGAGTTTAGAAGAATGAGAGGTGATCTTATTGAAACATATAAGATCCTGAGGGGACTTGAAGGGGTAGATGCTGAGAGGATGTTACCCCTTGTGGGAGTGACTAGAACTAGGGGACACAGTTTAAAAATAAGGGGTCTCCTATTTAAGTCGGAGATGAGGAGAAATTTTTTCTCTCAGAGGGTCATGAGTCTGTGGAACTCTCTTCCCCAGAGAGCGGTGGAGACGGGGTCATTTAATATTTTTAAGGCTAAGTTAGATAGATTCCTGATTAACAAGGGAGTCAAAGGTTATAGACGGAAAAGTAGGGTTGAGGTCACAATCAGATCAGCCATGATCTTATCAAATGGCAGAGCAGGCTCGAGGGGCTGAATGGCCTACTCCTGCTCTTAATTCGTATGTTCTTATGTTCCTACTTCTCTGATCTCTTCCCACTCCACTTCCCCTCAACAGCTGATCAATGTACTTTTACTTTATAAGATAACTCTGCAATTCCCAGGCCCTGAAAAGCTGACCAAGGCACATGGATTAAGTAAAATAAATGCCCTTATCATGCATGGTACACGCAATACATCCATCACGGTGTAACAAGGAAGTGGTGGGTGCATTGTTCAGTACAGCCAGCTCAATAACAACAGTGGCTTGCCACAGCTTCCCATTTTCACTGCACTTCTGCATTTCACCAACGTGCAGGGAGCCACTAATTTCTGACACATGGTCATCCTGCAGCCCTTCCTGTGTGTCAGTAACTGAACATGCATCACGCAGCTAGGGCCTGATGGCAGAAATTGCTGTGTCAAGCACCATTAAAATTTGAGTACGATAAAAGTTTCAAATAAAGCTTGCTTGTGAAGTGTCTCTGTATGGTCATCTAATGCTAAGTATTCACAGGGCCGTATGGTTGCACAACACATGTGGATGGGTTGAGCTGTACAAGGTTAGCAGATTCTGAGGACGCATTTGGGACAGTGATTTGCATAAAGGAATCTTCTGGGTAGCATCAACATGGCATCTTTCCTCAGGGCTGCTGTCTTCTTCTATGTTTCCAGCCAAGCCTTCATGATGTCGCAGAGAGTCAGCTATCTCCCGAGAGGTGTTTTAGATGGCTCCCCTCTTGGAAGTCAACAGGGGCCGCCCTCCTTTGCCTCACTGCATACCTCAGCACCTCAAAGGCACGATCCTCAAATATGCTTGTGTGCTTTCAGCAACCCTCCATTGGTGAGAATTAGTACGAACCTTTAAACCCCCTTCCCTCAATTTCATACCAATGGAATTTAATGTGGATGATTCATTGGTCTGAATTTCAAAATGTTTTTTTCAATTTGTCGCTTTTTATTTGTAGATCACGAGGGACAACCTGAAATAAGGTTTGTGCTGCAGCTTGCTCATCACTGCCTTTGCAACCTACTGCAGTTGCTTTTTAAGGCAATCTCAACATCTTATAAGTTTCATACCTAAAAAAGTTCTGCTTTTCAGTACAAAATGTAAAAATTCCCCTTAGTTTTCAGTGTTTGGTACTGTTGTGATTTGACTCTTTAATGTAGGTAAATTAGTCCACACACTTTCCTTGTTTGTGCACTCAGTGCAATTGTATTGATTTATTCCTCACTCACTTATCTTTAGAACACTGAAAGAAGCATATTTTACTTATAAATTTTCCCCTGTGCTGTAGAAATATCCCAATGAGTCAAGGTGACTTGATATTGTTCTGTCCTGCAGAAATCACTTATTAATATATTAAGCTAACCAAATAATAAAATCTACGACATTTAAGAGCTGCTTACTAACATTTGAAATTAAAAATCTCCCCATCTGTTTTACTTCCCCAGCTGTTATTTTATTTCCATTTCAAATCTATTGTGTTAATAGTCAGCAAGGTATAGGAAGAGGAGTGGGAAAAAATATATTTCACCTTTTTCTGCTTCAGTCCTTTAAATCACTGCAGCCATGCAAAGAATCCCAGCTCCCTGCATGCGAGCTCCCAGAAGCAACTTGCTGTTGTGAGCTGGAGCTCACACAGAGTAACTAATAAGACCCCAAGCGAGAAGTTCAGGTGGGAATGGCTACGTGCAGTGTATTGGCCTAGATGTCCTGCCTTGCACCATTCCTGTACCAAGCGGCTCATCTCAGAATTTCTAGCCTACAGTCTCAAGACTTCCTTGTGCCTATAGAATGGAAAAGTTTCAGCCTAGTTGTTCTGCAGAAGGGTTGTTCAGTAACTTTACACTGAGTTCCAATATCTCTGTCTCTGTCTCAAGCTGTGAATCGATGCCCAGAGATATACGGAACAGCTGACTCAGGAGTGATGGGTGAGGAAGGTGGGTTAAGAAAGGTCCCAGGGGTGTATCTTGGGTGCCACTGTATAGTGTGGAAGGAAGTCAAAGAACAAGGCTTTCCGAACTGAGAGCATTCTCTGCAATTATTAGGAGCATCTTATAAATCATTGTCAACAGCTGAGTCAACCTTTTTTCTGAACTCTAACATTTAATGACATTTATTTCTTCTCTACCCAACTCTCCTTACTTTATCATCGTTTTTTGTTTTAATCATGATTGTCATTTCACATGGAATATACATATTTCTTTTTGATAAAACAGTTCACTCAGAGGCAGGACTATATACGTGAGAACTTTCTCTTGGCCTGGAAGGCAATGTTCTGATTTGTTGGGAACAACAACCTGATTAGTAGAAGTGAAAGCATTGTAAAAAGATGATCCTGGGTACTGGAGCCCTAGCACACAGCCCCAGTGTGCATTCAGATGTGGATTCACACCCAGGGCCTGCCACTCCCCTGAGCTCTTGATCTGAGCTGCGAGGAGGCCCAGTGTAAAAACCAGGTGCTGTCCCATAGGGCAAAAGGGACAATTAAGAGTTAACAGTAGGCTGTACTGACACGCATTTGAAGTCAAGAATGACGTAGACAGACCTGACCTCTTGACTGCAATTATGTGCGATTCAGAGAGACCTGAAAGAGGGGGGAGGAGAGAATTGGAAAGTCAAATGGGTGTGTATTCTTACTAAAGAGAAAGGCTGCAGTATTCACACAAAGCTACAACATTCCTTAACTTGTGCCTTATTTGTAAACCTGGACTGTGATTTACACATATAATGCATTTTGTGGATTTTTGATGTTATTTGCATTCAGTCCATTTCTTTGAAAATGTGTTTGCCAAATACACCAATCTATTCAGTGAATGTCCTGCTTTGTATTCACCTGGATGCACATCACTCAGTATTCAGTTGACTGCAAAACAGCGGGTGAGGCTATTCCAACAAGAATGCTGCAACTTCAAAGTCAGTTTTTATTATAGTCTAAATACATTTCACGAGGCTTAAGGGTGTTAAAGGTGAAATTACCTCAAGGATCAAAACCTGGACTCCAACATTGCAAAGTTAGTCTTTAACTCTTTGCTGCCTGGGTAGTTTTGATCCTCCCATGCTATGGAATTGCAAGGCATTGTTTAAACCGTTCTGTTGCACAAGGTTAGAGTGGTGAAAATACATTATCACTACACCAAAGTGGGAGTTTCCACATCTGATTTGAAGTATAGTAACTTTTTAGCTGGGTTTAACTTGTAATGAGCAGCAACAGCTGCAGTTACACCTGCTTCCACGTTTTATGCTGTGTATGTTCAAAGCACATCTGCATCATAGCTTAAGGAAAACACCAAAGCCTAGAAACTGCTGCAAGCTGTATTATCGTAATGCTTAAGTTTAATGTGTTTGTGTCAAATGCTTCTCCCTGCTTTGTGGGATCTTGCTCTGCACAAAGGCACATTTGCCTACAAAAACAACAGTGATTACATTTCAGAAATAATTCTTTGGGACATCCTGAAGACATGAAAGATGCCATATTAATGCAAATTATTTCTTTTAACATGGGCATTAAATGAGTTAATGGCTTAGGTAATAATAGTATGCAAGGGAATTTGACATGAGCATGCTAAACAAGGTAATATTGCTCATAGGCATTAATTTTTGAAAAATACATATAGCTAATAGAGAAATGATATAAGTATTCATTGTATATTAGAATATTTTTTCTAGAAATTTTTGATACCCTTTACTTCATCATCTAAACACTCCCCCTTTACTATGTAATCCACAAGCATAGGCTTTACTTCCACACATATGCTAATGGCACCCACTTCTTCCCCTCTGTATCCTCCACTCTGTCAAGGCTGTTGCGACACTCTTCAACTGCCTGTTTGACATTAAGACCTGGATGAGTCTAAATGTCCTCAAGCAAAATGCCAGAAAAACTTAAGGCATCATCTTCAGTTCCCACCAGCACCCATGTGCCTCCAGCTTTGGCCCCATCAACATCCCCACTTGTCACTTCAGGCTAAGTCCAGAGGTGAGAACCTCCAGCATGATCCTGGGATAAACCTCCTTCCATATCTGATCCGTTATCAAGACAGCTTTCTTCCGCCTCTGAAACATCGCCCCTCTCTGCCTCTACTTATCCCTCACTGCTGCTGAAAAGCTAATCTGCACCTTCATTGCCTCAAGACTTGATTTGTCTAACGTTCTCCTTGCCGATTCCCACCTCCACCTTGCACAAGCTACAACTCATTCAGAACATTGCGGCGTGTGTCCTCAGCAGCACTAACAATAAGAACTTGCATTCATATAACATCTTTAACGTAGTAAAACGTCCCAAGGCACTTCACAGGAGCGTTATCAAACAAAATTTGACATCAAGCCACATAAATAGATATGAGAACAGGTGACCAAAAGCTTGGTCAAAGAGGTAGGTTTTAAGGAGCATCTTAAAGGAGGAGAGAGAGGTAGAGAGGCAAAGAGGTTGTGGGTGGGAATTCCAGAGCTTAGGGCCTAGGCAGCTGAAGGCACGGCTGCCAATGGTAGAGCAATTAAAATTGGGGCTGCGCAAGAGGCCATAATTGGAGGAGCACAGAGAACTTGGAGGGTTGTAGGGTTGCAGGAGGTTACAGAGATAGGGAGGGGCGAGGCCATGGAGGGATTTGAAGACGAGGAAGAAAAATTTAAAATCGAGGCGTTGCCGGACCGGGAGCCGATGTAGGTCAGCGAGCACAGTGGTGATGGGTGAGCAGGACTTGGTGCAAGTTAGGCCCACACTCCTATTGCTCCTGTCTTTGCCGAACTCCATTGATACCCTGTACTTAAGTGAATTGATTTTAAGATCCTCATAGTCATCTTTGAATCTCATGATGGCATCTCCACATTTTACCTCAGTGATCTCCTCCAGCTGTATGTTCCGGCATTCATGCTCTGCTTCTCAAATATTGGTTTACTTCTCACTTCCTCCACTTAACCACGAGTGGATGCTCTTTGCGTCACCCTGTTCCTGTCCCCCACAGCCGTCTCCCTAAACACCTCCACCTAACCATCTCCCTTCCTGCTTCAAAGAATCCCAAAATCCTCCTCTTTGAATGCGCTTTCAATGCAAAGCAAAATCAGGCGGGTTGTATAACGGGTGGCCGATCTGCTACCACCCATTTGGGGACCCTGCCGATGTTGAATTTTAACCCCAGAATGTCTGAGTCACGTAAGTGACACATTTCCTGTATTGCATTCTGGTGCTTTATTTCCTGTGGTACACTTGGCTTTGGCTAATCTTATACAAATTAATTTATTCTAGGCAAATTTCTTGGTTTTTAAGTAAAAACTCTAAAGGAAAGGAAAATACCACAATGGGCACAGTCCCTTAACTGCTTTTCCCATAAAACAAATTAGGATTCTGATCTGCAGTCCAAATAGCAATTTAAACTTTAAATGTATTTAACGTCAATTAAAAATAAAGGGACTAAGCTTCACGTTACCACAGAACAATATATTGTGCATCAAATGGTATAATGTTCCTCCCCTTATAAAAGATTGTATCATCCAAATTACTATGAGCAACGACATCCTCAAGTATTGAAAAAATGCAATTATAGTCCCTCAAGTGCTGCCCTGGCTGAAATTAACTAACTCAGAAAGAAAAGGAATCAAACCAGGGAATGTCTAATCTAGGAAGTGCCTTTGCCTCCTCAGCATTCAGAAGATGGTTCCCATAAGTAATATATTCAAATATATGATTACATACCAACATACGAAATTGACAGGCAGGAAAACATCAGCTGGTCCATTAAGCCTGCCCCACTACTACCAGCTAGCTGGAAATAGCCTGGGAGGAGACCCACCCTGATCCTGCAAAGCTTCAGGTCTGCTCAGCAACAAGCAGACTATCGTCATAAACCCCATCCTTAAACAACAGGTTACTAGATGGATTGTGGAATGTACGTCTTTGTTATAAACAAGCACGTCAAGAATCACTGAGAAAAGTAAAAAGCAACTCATGGAGCCACATCAAAGGAGTTGCTTTAGACTGTTGATGAGATGTTTAACACCCACTCACTAAACACTACCGTTTAAGTTTATCTGACAAATGCCCATTCTGGCACATTGGTCTGAAGGCAGACTACTCATGAGATCAGACAGTCTTCCTGCATTTTTGCCACTATTGTAATATTATCCTAATGCACAGGGAGAATGAGGAAGAATACGAGCTGTCATAGCTTTGACATGTTCCCCCACATTGTTTTCTCAACAGTTGCCTCCCCTCCTGAGGGTGTTGACTCGTTGCTGGGGTATGGTTCCATGAGCATTCTCTGATTCACTGCCGGTTATTCTGATTGGAGTGCTTGGAATTTATTACAGTTTTGTCAAAAAAAAATTATTTCTTGCTGTATTGCTCAACATGCAGGCTGCCTTGGTCAGGAGGATCTGAGAAATGGTCTAGTGGGTTGCAGTACTGGGAACAGAGGGGAATCACATGGCTCTTATGAGGCCAGCGTGACCAAACCATTCAAAGGATCACTTTTCCTGTAACTTTTTTCCTGTTTAACAATCTTAACATATGTGGAAGATAAATACCATTCAAATGCTGAGAGAAACCATATTGAAGGTAGGCAAGCTAGCTGTTTTTTTAAATTACTTGGTATCACCTGTTAGCTTTGTCCAATTAAAGGAGTATAGATGACACAACCCGATGGAAGTGCTTATTTGTTTTTTCAAAAGCAATTCAGAGTCCATAGGGTTACTTTTTAGTGGAAAAGTTTTGGTATCTACAAAACTGGGAATTGGGGCACAGCCAAGTCTTGGACAACATGACTGGAAAAACAAAATCAGCCTCTCTGACGTAAGTTGCTTGAACAAAGACAAGTGTAAGTAATGTGGATGCATACTATGCACACTTAAAGGAATCATAGAATGATGGTTAATATTCTGATTCTCCCATTAACTATCAAGGAAATGTTTTAAAAATTGCAATTATTTTGTTTGTTTTTATTTGTTTAATAGTTGAAAATGCTTCTGCTACATTTCCACCTCAGTCTTCGGCTGTAGTGCTGAAGACTTGTGCTCCAGAACTAGCCGCACCTCTAGCCAAACTGTTCCAATACAGCTACAACGCTGGCATCTACCCGACAATGTGGGAAATTGCCCAGGTATGTCCTGTCCACAAAAAGCAGGAAAAATCCAATCTGGCCAATTACCGCCCCATCAGTCTACTCTCAATCATCAGCAAAGTGATGGAAGGTGTCATCGACAGTGCTATCAAGCGGCACTTACTCACCAATAACCTGCTCACCGATGCTCAGTTTAGGTTCCGCCAGGACCACTCGGCTCCAAACATGGACAAAAGAGCTGAATTCCAGGGGTGAGGTGAGAGTGACTGCCCTTGACATCAAGGCAGCATTTGACCGAGTGTGGCACCAAGGAGCCCCAGTAAAATTGAAGTCAATGGGAATCAGGGGGAAAACTCTCCAATGGCTGGAGTCATACCTAGCACAAAAGAAGATGGTAGTGGTTGTTGGAGGCCAATCATCTCAGCCCCAAGACATTGCTGCAGGAGTTCCTCAGGGCAGTGTCCTAGGCCCAATCATCTTCAGCTGCTTCATCAATGACCTTTCCTCCATCATAAGGTCAGAAATGGGGATGTTCGCTGATGATTGCACAGTGTTCAGTTCTATTCGCAACCCCTCGGATAATGAAGCAGTCTGTGCCCGCGTGCAGCAAGACCTGGACATTATCCAGGCTTGGGCTGATAAGTGGCAAGTAACATTCACGCCAGACAAGTGCCAGGTAATGACCATTTCCAACAAGAGAAGAGTCTAACCACCCCCCTTGACATTCAACGTCATTACCATTGCCGAATCCCCCACCATCAACATCCTGGGGATCACCATTGACCAGAAACTTAACTGGACCAGCCACATAAATACTGTGGCTACAAGAGCAGGTCAGAGGCTGGGTATTCTGCGGCAAGTGACTCACCTCCTGACTCCCCAAAGCCTTTCCACCATTTACAAGGCAGAAGTCAGGAGTGTGATGGAATACTCTCTACATGCCTGGATGAGTGCAGCTCCAACAACACTCAAGAAGCTCGACACCATCCAGGACAAAGCAGCCCACTTGATTGGCACCCCATCCACCACCCTAAGCATTCACTCCCTTCACCAAGGGCGCACCGTGGCTGCAGTGTGTACCATCCACAGGATGCACTGCAGCAACTCGCCAAGGCTTCTTCGACAGCACCTCCCAAACCCGCGACCTCTACCACCTAGAAGGACAAGGGCAGCAGGCACATGGGAACAACACCACCTGCACGTTCCCTTCCAAGTCACACAACATCCCGACTTGGAAATATATCGCCGTTCCTTCATCGTCGCTGGGTCAAAATCTTGGAACTCCCTACCTAACAGCACTGTGTGAGAACCTTCACCACTCGGACTGCAGTGGTTCAAGAAGGCGGCTCACCACCACCTTCTCAAGGGCAATTAGGGATGGGCAATAAATGCTGGCCTCGCCAGCGATGCCCACATCCCATGAACGAATTAAAAAAAACCCTCCCCCACCCCAGGACCATCATTTTGTGAGTGGGGAAACTGATTAAATGACACTTACATATTCTTGCCTACCTGTAGAATGAGACACCTTCACAGGCCCTGTGTGATAATACGACAGAGGCAGTCAGTTCACCAGCACATCTATCAATGCAGCTAATGGAATCTCGGTCTGTCTCCAGAGGGGACTGTTTTCCTAACTATTTAAATATAAAATTGAAAATAAAATTAAAATCACTAAAAAGATTACCCACAGGGGGAATGAGGACGTAATAGCCTGAAAATTCCGGTTGAGCCGCTGCTCGCCAGATGTGTGAAAGGGGGGGACTTCCGCTCATCGGTCTTCCTCAGGAATGACTTTGTCCCAGATCCTGAAACATATTGGCAGGCAGAGGACCGAGAATCCATGTACAGGGTAATTTGCATAAACGATGCAGGCCCCAGTGCTGCTTTTGGTACTCCCTGGGCATCTTCCCCACATAGTGTCTGGAATTTCAGAGCAGCACCTAGGTGTTCCATTGGAATGTGGGGGTGTGGGGGTGGGGGGCCGAGGACAGGAGGGCCAGTCTGGCCAAAGTGACCAAAAATAAGTGTTATATCCAAATGAACACCAAAAGTGATGTGGTAATAAATGGCTGCTGTTATTTCCAGACCCTTTGGAATATTCCGTCAAAGAATAATAAAAGCAATACAAAAGAGATCTTGGAGTTTAATTGTGCTTACTCCCATCAGGGGGTCATCCAGTGTTCAGTTAACAATGTGCAAGTGCCATACACATCACTCAGTTACTCCTTTGTTGAGTTACCGCTTTCCAACATGCAATCGAAATCAACTGTCATTGGGAAATGGCACTGTGGGCCCTATTTATGGACAGTTGTATGACAAGTATGCTTGCATCATGCAGTGGTGTACTTTACTTTAGCTGTACACTTGGTATAACTGGTGGGATTTCCAGTTGGACCCATCATCCCGCCAGTCCTGCCTCTTAAACTATGATGCTATGGCGGATGGAGAAGGCAGGTGGAAGAAACTCAAACCTGCCTCCCCATCGGAGCTTTTGAACGTTGGCAGAGAGGGTTGAATACCCAGCAAAAACGGGTTGTGCCCCAAATTCATCCCCCACCCCAGAGTGCCCAATTTCTGCAACACAAACGGGCCGGGATTTTTAGCCTCATGTTTTTTGTATGCGAAAGCACATACAGTTCCTTTAGTACGCAAGATTGAATTTTAATTTAGCTAACTCCCTAGACTAAAAGAGTTGTCACTAATATTAGCAAGCACGTCCTCAGAAAGAGACAGCACCGAATTTTGCAGATAATATATAAATACAATGAGACTATATTGCCACCTGACAGTTTTTGTTCCAAAACAATTGGAAAAAACACTCAGTTTTCTTCGAAGCCATTATTTTACCTGCTTTTTCACAGCAACAACTTGTATTTATATAGCATCTTTAACATAGAAGAATGTTCCAAGGCGCTTCATGAAGTATAGTGAGAAATAAATGGATGCCAAAGAAGGAGATATTAGGAGGGGGGACCAAATGCTTCATCAAAGAGGTAGGTTTTAAGGATGATTTTAAAGGAGGAGAAGAAGGTGGAGAGGCGGAGGGGTTTAGGGAGGGAATTCCAGATCTTGGGGCTGAGGCAGCTGAAGGCATGGCCACCAGTGGTGGAGCAAATGGAGGAAAGAATGCATAGGAGGCAAGAGTCAGAGGAACAGAGCTGTTTTTTTTAGTTCATAAGAACATAAGAAATAGGAGCTGGATTGGGCCATACAGCCCCTCGAGCCTGCTCCGCCTTTCAATAAGATCATGGCTGATCTTCCACCTAAACTCCACTTTCCTGCCCTATCCCCATATTCCTTGATTCCCCTCGTGTCCAAAAGTCTAACGATCTCTATCTTGAATATACTCAATGACTGAGCATCCACAGCCTTCTGGGGTAGAGAATTCCAAAGATTCACAACCCTCTGAGTGAAGGAATTTTTCCACATCTCGGCCCTAAATTGCTGACCACTTATCTTGAGACTATGACTCCTAGTTCTAGACTCTCCAGGCAGGGGAAATAACCTCTCAGCATCTACCCTGTCAAGCCCTCTAAGAATTTTATACGTTTCAATGAGATCACCTCTCATTCTTCTAAACTCCAGAGAATATAGGCCCATTCTACTCAATCTCTCATAGGACAACCCTCTCATCCCAGGAATCAATCTCGTTAACCTTTGTTGTACCTCCTCTAAGGCAAGTATATCCTTCCTTAGGTAAGGATACCAAAGCTGTACACAGTACTCTAGGTGTGGTCTCACCAGAACCCTATATAATTGAAGCAAGATCTCCTTACTCTTATACTACAACCCCCTTGCAATAAAAGATAACATACCATTTGCATTCCTAATTGCTTGCTGTACCTGCATGTTAACTTTCTGTGATTCGTGTACAAGGATACCCAAATCCCTCTGACTCCCATCGTTTCTTCGTCTCTCATCTTTTAAAAAATATTCTGCTTTTCTATTTTTCCTACCAGAGTGGATAATTTCACATTTCCCCACATTATACTCCATCTGCCACCTTTTTGCCCACTCACTTAACCTGTCTATATCCCTTTGCAGCCTCTTTGCATCCTCCTCACAGCTTACTTTCCAACCTAGCTTTGTATTGTCAGCAAACCTGGATACATTACACTCGGTCCCCTCATCTAAGTCATTGATATAGATTGTAAACAGCTGAGGCCCAAGCACAGATCCTTGCGGCACCCCACTAGTTACAACCTGCCAACACAAAAATGACCCGTTTATTCCTACTCTCTGTTTTCTGTCTGTTAAACAAACCTCAATCCATGCTAATATATTATCCCCAATCTCATGAGCCCTAATCTTGTGTAACAACCTCTTGTGTGACACTTTTATCAAATGCCCTTTCAAAATCCAAATATACTACATCCACTGGTTCCCCCTTACCTACCCTACTAGTTACACCCTCAAAAAACGCTAAAAGATTTGTCAAACACGATTTCCCTTTCATAAAACCGTGTTGACTCTGCCTATGATTTTCTAAGTGCCCTGTTGCTACGTCCTTAATAATAGATTCTATCATTTTCCCTACTACTGATGTCAGGCTAACTGGCCTATAGTTCCCTGTTTTCTCTCTCCCTCTTTCTTCAATAGCGGGGTTACATTTGTTACCTTCTAATCCGTGGGAACCGTTCTAGAATCTAGTGTATTCTAGAAGATCAAAACCAATCCATCCACTATCTCTACAGCCACTTCCTTTAAAATCCTAGGATGTAGGCCATCAGGTCCAGGGGATTTGTTGGCTTTTAGTCCCATTAATTTCTCCAGTACTTTTTCTTTACTAATCTTAATTACTTTAAGTTCCTCACTCTCATTAGACTCTTGGTTCCTCATTATTTCCGATTTGTTTTTAGTGTCTTCTACTGAGAAGACATATACAAAATATTTGTTTAATGTCTCTGCCACTTCTTTATTCCCCATTATAATTTCTCCTGTCTCTGTCTCTAAGGGACCAACATTTACTTTCGCTATTCTCTTCCTTTTTACATACTTGTAGAAGCTTTTACAATCTGTTTTTATATTTCTTGCTAGTTTACTCTCATATTCAATTTTCTCCCTCTTTATCAAATTCTTGGTCATCCTTTGCTGATTTCTAAAACCCTCCCAATCCTCTGGGTCATTACTCTTTTTGGCAACATTGTAAGAGCGCTAAATTGGGCCGTGTAGTGCCTGTTGTTTTGGCGCTACACAGCCTCTCTGATGTCCAAGATGGCGTCTTGGATGCGCAAGCACGTTTCCAGCGCGACGTGCACTGGACGCCATCTTGGTATAGGTGTTAGCGTAGGCGCAGATAATGAACACTGGAATCATGTAAAGTAGGGAGAAAATGGCTTCAATCAGTGTACAACGCTGATTTAAAGTGATAGACACCATTTTGGGCCTTAACACTCAACTCAACGCACAGTCTTAACCCCGACCATCTGAACGTGTTTTAGAGTGCCTGGAGGACCCCCCACCAGCATTATTTAAAGGGACCATGCAGGATTTACAGGTTAGTGGCTGGATTATTACTTCTGGCTGCCAAGACATTTGTAACTGTTTTTGGAGGTTTCCCAAACTTGAATTCTAGGACTAGGGGGTATAGCCTAGCATTTAGAGCCAGGACATGCAGGAGTGAAGTGAGGAAATGCTTCTACATGCAAAGTTTGGGAGAAGTTTGGGAAGCTCTTCTGCAAACGGCAGTTGATGCTAGCTCAATTGTGAATTCTAAATCTGAGATTGATGGATTTCTGTGAAACAAGGATATTAAGGGATACGGGGCTAAAGTGGGGATATGGAGTTAGGTCACAGGTCCACCATGATCTCATTGAATAGCGGAACAGATTCGAGGGGCTGAATGCCACTGCCACTTGCTGCTACTGATATGCACTACCTTCTCCTGCAAGAAAGCAGGACATGTGTCTGGGCAATGTGCCTGTCGTGTATGAATAGCTGCCATTGTGTGAGCCCTGTGAGTTGTGGGTCGGCGGCTTGCAACAGTGGTAATGTGTGAGGGTGAGAGGAAGCACCTGATTGGAAGAGTTGAGTACTGATGGAAAGAGTTTGTTGGTAGGTGGGTGTTGGGGGATTTAGTGTGTGGAGGAGCGGATGCGGCTAGTGGTGCAGTTGGTAGGAGATGCCACTTGACAGTTGACCTCACTCACCTTGACCACTCATGTCAAAGCATTGAACTTCTTCCTGTACTGCATCCATGTTCATGATGCTGTGCGCCTGGAATTGACTTCATCCCCTACTGCCTCCCACTGCATTTTGGGTGTATGTCTGGAGAGCCTTTTGCTCCCCCCCCCACCCCACGGATATAGGATGTCCCTCCTTCTGTCCACCTCTTGCACCAAGGCCTATGGTGCATCAGCAGAGAACCTTGGTGCATGGACTCTCAGATCGGCAGATTGGTGAGGTCTGGCTTGCAGATTGGAGGATGTGGGATTTAGTGGTGCGTAACCTTTATTCAAACATAACTCATCAGTATATAAACATAGGGATGGGACCTGCATCTGTGCTTTATGTATGCGATGTCTGATCTCCGTTCAGACTCCGTGCAGACAGCAGGCTGTTATATTCAGCAAATAACATGTACCAGCTACCTTTAAGAGATTTCTAACAGACAGCCTGCCTTTAAGAGATTGTAGTTTCCCCCTGCTGGTTGAAAGTGCGAATTGCATGGAATCCTCGTTCAACGCTGATTTCCAATGCAGATTGCAGGTGAGTCCTCAGGCCTGACGAAAATCTCGTTCTGCCTGCGCAGGGACCATTGGGCATGGGGTTATAGCGGATCATGCTACTCCCGCCCAAAAACAGGCCCTATCCAATTTTCCCCCCTAAGTCTCTTCTTTTAATCTAATGCTATCCTTAACTTCTTTAGTTAGCCACAGTTGGATTACTTTTCCCATGGAGTTTTTATTCCTCAAGGGAATGTATATTCGTTGAGAACAATGAATTATTTCTTTAAATGTTCACCATTACTTATCTACCGTCATATCTTTTAATCTAATTTCCCAATCTTCCTTAGCCAATTCACCCCTCCTTCCTACATAATTGGCATAGTTTAAAGTTAAGACCCCAGTTTTGGACTTAACTACATAACTCTTGGGACATGACCATCGCTAGCAAGACCAGCATTTATTGCTCATCCCTAGTTGTCCTTGAGAAGGTAGTAATGAGCTTTCTTCTTGAACCCCTGCAGTCCATGTGGGTAAGGTACTCTCACAGTGCTGTTAGGTAAGGAGTTCCAGGATTTTGACCCAGCGACGATGAAGGAATGGCGATGTATGTCCAAGCCAGGATGGTGTGTGGCTTGGAGGGGAACTTTGAGATGATGGTGTTCCCATGAACTTGCTGCCCTTGTCCTTCCAGGTGGTGGAGTTCGTGGATTTGGGAGGTGCTGTCAAAGAAGCCTCGACAAGTTACGGCTGTATATCCTGTGGATAGTACACACTGTAGCCACGGTGTGCCAGTGGTGGAGGGAGTGAATGTTTAAGGTGGTGGATGGGCTTCCAATCAAGTGAACTGCTTTGTCCTTAATGGCTATAGAGTCACAGAATCATGGAAAATTTACGGCGCAGAAGGAGGCCATTCGGCCCATCGTGTCCGTGCCGGCTGAGAAACGAGCCACTCAGCCTAATCCCACTTTCCTGCATTTGGTCCGTAGCCCTGCAGGTCACGGCTCTTCAGGTGCACATCCAGGTATTTTTTTTAATGAGTTGAGGATTTCTGCCTCTACCGCCCTCTCAAGCAGTGAGTTCCAGACCCCCACCATCCTCTGGGGGAAAACATTTTTCCTCATTTCTGCTCTAATCCTTCTACCATTCACTATAAATCTATGCCCCCTTGTTATTGACCCCTCCACTAAGGGAAATAGGTCCTTCCTATCCACTCTATCAAGGCCCCTCATAATTTTGTACACCTCAATCAAATTCCCTCTCAGCCTCCTCTGGCCCAAGGAAAACAACCCCAACCTATCCAATCTGTCATCATAGCTAAAATTCTCCAGTCCTGGCAACATCCTTGTAAATCTCCTTTGCACCCTCTCTATTGCAATTACATCCTTCCTGTAATGTGACCAGAACTGTACACAGTACTCAACCTGTGGCCTAACTCGTGTTTTATACAGTTCCAGCATAACATCCCTGCTTTCATATTCTATGCCTCAGCTAATAAAGGAAAGCACTCCATATGCCTTCTTAACCACCTTATCTACCTGTCCTGCTACCTTCAGGGATCTGTGGACATGCACTCCAATCTCCCTCACTTCCTCTACACCTCTCAGTATCCTCCCATTTATTGTGTATTCCCTTGCCTTGTTTGCTTTCCCCAAATGCACTACCTCACACTTCTCTAGATTGAACTCCATTTGCCACTTTTCTGCCCACCTGACTAGTCCATTGATATCTTCCTGCAGTCTACAGCTTTCCTCCTCGCTGTCAACCGATCTTTGTGTCATCCGCAAATTTCTTAATCATGCACCGTACGTTTAAGTCCAAATCGTTAATGTATACCACAAAAAGCAAAGGACCTAGTGCCAAACCCTGCAGCATCCCACTTGAAACTGCCTTCCAGTCGCAAAAACACCCAGCGACCATTACCCTTTGCTTCCTGAGCCAATTTTGGATCCAATTTGCCACATTGCCTTGGATCCCATGGGCCTTTACTTTTTTGACCAATCTGCCATGTGGGACCTTGTCAAAAGCCTTGCTAAAATCCATGTGGACTACATCAATTGTGCTACCCTCATCGATCCTCCTTGTCACCTCCTCGAAAAATTCAATCAAGTTAGTCAGACATGACCTGCCCTTAACAAATCCGTGCTGACTGTCCTTGATTAGTCCGTGCCTTTCTAAGTGACAGTTTATCCTGTCCCTCAGAATTGATTCCAATAATTTGCTCACCACCGAGGTTAGACTGACTGGCCTGTGATTACGCAATGTATCCTTCGTTCCCTTTTTAAGCAATGGTACAATGTTAGCAGTCCTCCAATCCTCCGGCACTATCCCTGTATCCAATGAAGTTTGGAAAATGATTGTTAAAGCCTCCGTTATTTCCTCCCTGGTTTCCTTTAACAGCCTGGGATACATTTCATCCGGCCCTGGTGATTTATCCACTTTCAAAGATGCTAATCCCCTTAATACTTCCTCTCTCACTATGTTTATCCCATCCAATATTTCACACTCCTCCTCCTTAACTTCAATCCCTGTATCATCCCTCTCCTTTTTGAAGACAGATGCAAAGTATTCATTAAGAACTATACCCACATCTTCCACCTCCACACATAGTTTATCTTTTTGGCCCTATTCTTTCCTTAGTTAATCTCTTGCCCTTAATGTATTTATAAAACATCTTTGGGTTTCTTTGACTTTACCTGCTAATATTTTTTCATGCCCTGTCTTTGCTTTCCTAATTTCCTTTTTAACTTCGCCCTAATATTCTATTATTTATACAGAGGCTTATGGGGTGGCTTAGTGGGTGATGCACTTTCTAGCATATTGTGCTAAAAAGTGCATCACCCACAAAGCTGCACTGGAGAAGTGTTTCTTATGGTATATTGCACCCTGATTAGAAATACGAAAACAGAAATATTTCAATATAAGGTTTAACTTATAATGAATTGTTTAATTTATTATATAAAGAAGTCAAGTGTTTAATTTATTAAAGAAATAATTCAAAGTTTTAACTTATGATATAAATAATTCAATAGTTTAACTGATTACATAAATAATTCAAGTTTTTAATATTTTGTTTTTAGTTAATCTTTTATGTTATATTTTTGATAGTTTAAAATGATTTTTGTTTGCATTCAATATTTATTGAACTTCACAAATCAAACTAGACCGCACCTGGAGTACTGTGAGCAGTTCTGAGCACCGCACCTTCGGAAGGACATATTGGCCTTGGAGGGAGTGCAGCGTAGGTTTACTAGAATGATACCCGGACTTCAAGGGTTAAGTTACGAGGAGAGATTTCACAAATTGGGGTTGTATTCTCTCAAGTTTAGAAGGTTAAGGGGTGATCTGATCGAAGTTTATAAGATATTAAGGGGAACAGATAGGGTGGATAGAGAGAAACTATTTCCGCTGGTTGGGGATTCTAGGAGTTGGGGGCACAGTCTAAAAATTAGAGGCAGACCTTTCAGGAGCGAGATTAGAAAAGATTTCTACACACAAAGGGTTGTAGAAGTTTGGAACTCTCTTCCGCAAATGGCAATTGATACTAGCTCAATTGCTAAATTTAAATCTGAGATCGATAGCTTTTTGGCAACCAAAGGTATTAAGGGATATGGGCCAAAGGCAGGTAAATGGAGTTAGATCACAGATCAGCCATGATCTTATCAAATGGCGGAGCAGGCACGAGGGGCTGAATGGCCTACTCCTGTTCCTATGTTCCTAAATAGTTTTCAGCGAGTATTTACAACGTTGAGGAATTGGTGCTCCTTTATGTTACGTTAGTGCAAGAAAATCAAAAAGTTGGTATGCAGGTGCAGCAGGTGATCAAGAAAGCCAACGGAATGTTGGCTTTTATTGCTAGGGGGATAGAATATAAAAACAAGGAGGTATTGCTGCAGTTATATAAGGTATTGGTGAGACCGCACCTGGAATACTGCATACAGTTTTGGTCTCCATACTTAAGAAAAGACATACTTGCTCTCGAGGCAGTACAAAGAAGGTTCACTCGGTTAATCCCGGGGATGAGGGGGCGGACATATGAGGAGAGGTTGAGTAGATTGGGACTCTACTCATTGGAGTTCAGAAGAATGAGAGGCGATCTTATTGAAACATATAAGATTGTGAAGGGTCTTGATCGGGTGGATGCAGTAAGGATGTTCCCAAAGATGGGTGAAACTAGAACTAGGGGGCATAATCTTAGAATAAGGGGCTGCTCTTTCAAAACTGAGATGAGGAGAAACTTCTTCACTCAGAGGGTGGTAGGTCTGTGGAATTTGCTGCCCCAGGAAGCTGTGGAAGCTACATCATTAGATAAATTTAAAACAGAAATAGACAGTTTCCTAGAAGTAAAGGGAATTAGGGGTTATGGGGAGCGGGCAGGAAATTGGACATGAAGCTGAGTTCGGATCGGTCAATGCCCTGTGGGTGGCGGAGAGGGCCCAGGGGCTATGTGGCCGGGTCCTGCTCCGACTTCTTGTGTTCTTTAGATTTGTGGTTGGGATCAGATCAGCCATGATCTTATTGAATGGCGGAGCAGGCTCGAGGGGCCGATTGGCCTACTCCTGCTCCAATTTCTTATGTTCTTATGTTCTTATGTTATCCCCCCATGTCCTCCTCGACACTCAGTGGCCAATTTCCTCCACCTTTGGGATCGACCTCTACCTGTCTCAAATTAACCATTTCCTGCAATGGCTTCTCCTCCCATCCTCGCAGAGTTATGCCAGCATACCTCAAGGTTCTGTCCTTGGTTTTCTCCTGTCCGTCATTTACATGCTGTTTCTCAATAACAATATCAATAAACAGCTTATATTTGTACGCTGATGCCATTCAGCTTTACCCATCTGTAAATTTCAGCTCATCCAAAACTCCATCATCACTGCCCTTACTGACCTACATAGGCTCCCAGTTCCCCAATGCTTCAAATTTAAAATTATCATCTTTGTATTTAAATCCCTTCATGCCTTCACCCATCCCTGTTCCTGTAACCTTCTCTGGTGCTACAGCTCCTCCCCAACTCTCCGTTCCTCTGACTTTGGCCTCTTGTGCAACCCCCTCCCTTTGCCCCACCATTGTAACCATGCCTTCAGCAGCTAGGCCCCATGTGATGGAATTCCCTCCCTAAATCCCTCGCCTCTCCACCTCCCTCTCCCCCTTCAAGGCGCTCCTTAAATCCCACTATTTGACCAAGCTTTTGGTTACCTCTACTAAAATCTCCTTTGGATTAGCATCCATTCCTTTCCATTATGCCTCTGTGAAGAGCCTTTGGACATTTTTCTATGTTAAACAAGCTATATAAATGCAAGTTGTTGTTGTTGTTGCTGTTGCTACTGTCCTAGACTCTAGTACTGCTGCTGAAATGTCAGACTGCCTGTCAGACATCAAGTCATCCCTGAACTAGAACTTCCTCCAGTTTTCCATTGGCAAGACAGAAGCCATCTTATTTTTGGTCTCGCCAGAAACTCTGTACCTTCAACTCCAATTCAATTTCCTTGCCTGGTTATTCACTTAAAGCTGAATCCAACAATGCATAATCAGTGCCCTGCTCGATCCTGAGCTGAGATTCGAACCCTACATCCAATCCATCACCAAGAACACCCATTTCTACCTCTGAAGCATCACCCACTTCCGTCCCCACCTGAAATGCTGCTGAAACCCTTGTCCAGGCTTGACATTTCCAGTGCCATCCAAGCGGGCCTCCCAAGGTCCACCATATACAAATGCCACCTCAGCCAAAACTCTGCCATGTGCATTACATCTCACTCTACATCCCACTCACTCATTACCCCAATTCTGGCCAGTCACCACTGGCTCCCCATTCCCCCAACACATTGTATTCAAAATCCTCATTCTCATTTACAAGTCCTTCATGGCCTTACCCAACAATCTGTTCCTGCCCTATGGTCTACCTTGTGAACTACACTCTCCTGACTGTGGGCTTCAGTGCGTCCTCTCAACTTCTACTCCATCATTGATGGCAAGACCTACAACCATCGTGGTCCCATCCTTTGGAATCCTTTGGAATTGTATTCCTGAAACTCTCCATCTTGCTATCATTATCCCCACCTTCAAAAGCATCCTCAAAATCTGCCTCTTTGACCCTATCTTCAGTCACCTCTCCCGATTTCTACTTGCTATCCTTTGTGAAGTAGCTTGGGATATTTCAGTATGCCAAAGATAATATGGGGGTTAAATTGGTTATCCCCCAAAAACGGGCTGGGATGGCGATGCGTGATGCACGATTAACCCACGCCCATTGGCTGCGATGCAGGCAGGACGTAATATTCGTGCTGCTTGGTGATTTCAGTGATTGCTCATGTAGCCAGTGCTACCTGCACTGTTGATTGGCTGCAGGGAGCCCTGATATCAGAAGTGGCTAGCATTACTTAAAGGCAGCCTGCCCCTCACCACCTTAAAGGGGAGGTGCACTGTAACTGCAGGAAGTGCTGGAAGTCAATAGTGAAGTGAATCTATGCTGGACTATAGTGAAGAATGGTGATGATGGGAAATCTGGAATTTTTAATGAGCAACAACTTGGCAGCTCAAAGTTTGCGGGACTCATACTTTCAAAATATAAGATACGGGTCTGAACAGAGATCAGAAATTGCACAAATAAAACACAGATGCAGGTCTCGTCCTTATGTTTAAAAACTGTTGTTGCATTTTAAAATATTGAATAAAGGTTTCTCAAAACTACATCCCACATCCTCCAATCTGTATGCCAGATCCAGCCAATCTGCTGATCTGAGTTTATACCAAGCCTGCGAGAGAGCGTGCACCAAGGTTCTTGGATGATACATTAGAGGCCTTGGTGGAAGAGGGGGACAGAAGGAGGGGCATCCTATATCCGCAGGGGAGGCAAGAGGCCCTCCAGACATGCTCACGAGGCAGTGGGAGGCAGTAGGGGACGAGGTCAATGCCAGGAGCATAGCAGCATGAACATGGATGCAGTGCAGGAGGAAGTTCAATGATTTGACATGAGTGATCAAGGTGAGTGAGTTCAACTGTCAAGTGGCGTCTCCTACCAACTGTACCATTAGTCGCATCCACTGCTCCACACACTACACCCCCCCATCACCCACATACCAACAAACTCTTTCCATCGGTACGCACCTCTTCCAATCAGATGCTTCCTCTCACCCTCACACATTACCACTGTTGCAAGCCGCACACCCACAACTCACAGGTTACACCCACTGGCAGCTATTCAACCATGACAGCCACATCACCCAAACATCTTCCAGGACACTCACCGACACACTTGCCGCTTTCTTGCAGGAGAAGGTGGCACATAACGGAAGGCAGCAAGTGGCAGTGGCTCTATGAAACATGAACCTGCTGTCCTCTCTCAGGATGACAGCATTCCTGTCCCACCCCTGTGACTCCGCCAGTGCCCTTGCTGTTGCCTGTCAGCTAGCCAGCCCACTCCCTGTAGAGTATTGCAGCTTTATTCAAGTATAGGAAACCTCCAAAAACAGATACAAATGCATCAACAGCCAGAACAAATAATCCAGCAATTGACCAGTAACTCCTGCATGATCCTTTTAAATAGGGTGGGGGGGGGGGGTCTTCTATGCTGTTTAAGACCTGTTCAGCTGTGTGTTGGCTGGAGCGTGGAGTTCCAAAATAGCATCTCGGACTCCATTTTTGGTGCTTAGGTGTCTGCACAGCGTCTACAAAATGGGTGCTACATATCCCAATTTTGCCCCCTATCTAAATGTTGTTATTATTTTGTTGTTATTGGTTTCTTTGTTTAAATCTGTCCAAGCCAAAAAGAAAGAATGTTGGTTCCCCAGTTAGAGCTCTTAGAGATAAGTTTATCCGGTCTCAATCCAGTTCCCAGAAATTACAAAGACACAAGAGAAAGAACCACTGGAATTTAGAACCAAATTAGCAATCTTGGCATGAAGATAAAAGATCTGTGAGTGTAAATGAAAACACTGATGCTGTTGGAGGTGCACACCCAATATTTAAATTAGTCCAGTGTTAGGACCCAAGGAATCTGGTTCCGGTTTTGTGACTGGAACTAAAAAAAGTGGATTTCGGTAATCGTGGTTGAGAACAACTCTGTTCCAAAAAGTTGTCGAAACTTAACACTATACCAATGCACTAACACACTCAGACCAGTATCACAAAGGGAAAAGTTTTACTTTAATTGACTTGTATACAAGGGAAGCTGTACTCTGAACAATGGTCAGAACAACCTCTTCACTGAACAAAGGAAACAGTTCACATTTATACAGTTTAATTAGTAATGTCCACCTGTCATAGAATATGGGCGTACATGTACATTCTTTATTGGTTCAGGTAGTTGGTCAATCAAGTAGTGAGCCTGCCCCCTCTGGACGTCCATAGCTCATTCCTATATTGGCACGTAGGCCTCGTAGGCCTGAGCACACTTAACCAGCTCAAGAGTGTAGGGTGGATATCAGTAGGACTGAAGTCAGTCTCAAGGCCACATGGCCTCTCAAGAAACTGTATTCTCATTATATTTTATAGTCAGCAATACCCTTATCTGCTCGGGGGGGGGGGGGGGGCAGACGGTACTAAGCACCTGCACAGCCAACTTAATTATCAACATACCAAGGCTTAACCGTGATTACACAATTGTGTCTTTCTGTGTGTGTGTGCTGTAGCTACCCCATTATGTGAGCCAAAGAGTTAACATGGTCAAATATCCATCATGCATTTCTTCTTTACTATGGTCAAGTAACTGTTCATGCATTTCTACATTAATATGGTCAAGTAACTCTTTATGCATTTCTACATTGTCACAGCATTGAAAGCATTGATCAGTACTAATGTCATTGAACTAATACACAGGATATTGTCATTCTTTCATTAACTTCAGATTGTGATGCTTTTTGCTCCAATTTGGAATATAGATGGTCGTGCATAAATTGTAACCAATTACAGGCCAAACTGGACAGGAACCAGCAGAGAACGTGATTTCCTTTGTTTCAATTTTCCTTACTTCAGAAGGACTTTGTAGCAATTACAGATAGAAAGAAAGATGAAAGAACTTGCATTTATATAGTGACTTTCATAACCTCAGGACTTCCAAAAGCGCTTTACAGCCAATGAAGTACTTTGAAGTGTGGTCGGCTGATTTCTCATCCGCTCTGATTTAATAGAGTCATCATATTAGGCGTCAAAAATAAGCTAATTTATTTGGAGCTATACTGCTACTTCAGTCGTATACTGCTACCTGAGCTGAGGCTGCTTGAAGCAGTTTCTTGATCCCAGGTCCAAAATATATAAACACCCCAACGTTAGGTTCCAAAAGTGGAATAATCTCAGAAAAAAAAATTGAGTATGTACGAGTGTAGTTTAGAAAAGTGTTTTTAATGCAGGACAGTTATGGTGTGTCACAGAGTGGAAAGATGTGGGTTTGCTCCTGCCATTTCCAATACTCTGAGCAGTACCTTGAGCAGTGGGAAGACAATGAAAGGGAAGGTGGAATTTAGGGGAAAATACTGCTATTTGTAACAAACTATGACTGGCTACAGTCAATGGCCAGCTCACATTAATACGAATAAAATTGCTCATTGACTATGAATGTGATGTCATTTGATTCCTTCTAAAATTCGTAGAATGGCTATGAATCAGCACTGTAGAGATAGGAATGGGGTTTCTGTCATTACTATGGAAATATCTCATGTTTCATTGTATTCTGCAAGGTAGCATCAAGATGTACATTCTGTCCCCTACAGCAGTTGCAGTACGAGGTGAATGTTTTTGTTTCAACCAATCTCCCACGAGCCTGTGTTTTTTTTAAATGTAGTTTGAAAAACCATTATGTGCTATGAGAGGTCACAATTTGCAATTCTTGCATAATTGGTAGATCTTGACTCAGGAAATGAGTGCCGACAATTTTTTTTAATTATTCGTTCATGGGATGTGGGCGATTATTGAGCATTTATTGTCCATCCCTAATTGCCCTTGAGAAGGTGGTGGTGAGCCGCCTTCTTGAACTGCTGCAGTCAGTGTGGTGAAGGTTCTCCCACAGTGCTGTTAGGTAGGGAGTTCCAGGATTTTGAACCAGCGACGATGAAGGAACGGCGATATATTTAGAAGTCAGGACGGTGTGTGACTTGGAGGGGAACGTGCAGTGGTGTTGTTCCCATGTGCCTGCTGCCCTTGTCCTTCTAGGTGGTAGAGGTCGTGGATTTGGGAGGTGCTGTCGAAGAAGCCTTGGCGAGTTGCTGCAGTGCATCCTGTGGATGGTACACACTGCAGCCACAGTGTGCCTGTGGTGAAGGGAGTGAATGTTTAGGGTGTTGGATGGGGTGCCAATCAAGCGGGCTGCTTTATCCTGGATGGTGTCGAGCTTCTTAAGTGTTGTTGGAGCTGCACTCATCCAGGTAAGTGGAGAGTATTGCATCACACTCCTGACTTGTGCCTTGTAGATGTTGGAAAGGCTTTGGGGAGTCAGGAGGTGAGTCACTCGCCGCAGAATACCCAGCCTCTGACCTGCTCTTGTAGCCACAGTATTTATGTGGCTGGTCCAGTAAAGTTTCTGGTCAATGGTGACCCCCAGGATGTTGATGGTGTGGCATTCAGCGATGGTAATGCCTTTGAATGTCAAGGGGAGGTGGTTAGACTCTCTCTTGTTGGAGATGGTCATTGCCTGGCTCTTGTCTGGCGCGAATGTTACTTGCCATGATTGCATGCATAAATGCATGATTGTAGGAATTAAGAGGAATTCAGAACTGTTGTACAGTGTCATTACAAGTGAAGCACTGTTCAATGCCTCTCTCCTTTTCTCCTGTTCCTCAAACTGCACAGCACATCCTTCTGCAATAACATCCTGTTGTTTAATATTTGTTCTCATCTGCATTGCTAAGCCAGCCACGTCAGAGTTCCTATTACCATTTAGCATTTTAACAAGCAGGATATCAGTCTCTCAAAAATTGATATGATCAGCAGCTTCCAAACTATGGTCCAGCAACCACCTAGAAATGGCTATGCTCAAGTGGACATGTGAAAAAAACAAGAAGTTATTCAATTTTCATAGCAGATCTCATATCCAAAGGGATAGCTCATAGCACTTTACAGGGTAAAGGAAAAACTGAACGTCGAGTGGGAAGGAAAAGCAGGAAAGAAGCCATGTAGGGAGTCAAAAGACATGGTCCAAGAGGAGCATTTTAAAAACCCTTGAAAACTGTGTGAGGAGGGCAAGGCGCAGGGACATAGGAAGTGAGTTCCAGAGGGCAAGGATATAATGGCTGAAACTGGGGGTCTTCATGCACAAAATGAATTTCATGAGAGTGTGGTGGAGGATTAGTCAGGTATGGGTGATATGTAGGTTGGGTTGGGAAGAGGGCAGAAGGAAGGGCTGGAAGCCATTGGATGTTGGGAAGACAGGGATCTGAGGAGGCAAGGACATTTGTGTAGCTGGCCTTGATTTTGGACATGGAGTTTACAAGTTCCTTGTTTTTGGGTCCAAAATGAAACACTTCCATTGTTTTTCTACTTTTTCCTTGGTTTTTGTGCTTCTGCAGGTGCTTGTGTCCATGATACTCATACCATAAAATAAGAATTAGCGTGTTATAAATATTGGTAGGTATTTGCAATTTGACATATTTCCTCCAACTAAATATTGAGAAGACCAAAGCCATTGTCTCCAGTCCCCGCCACAAACTCCGTTCCCTAGCCACTGACTCCATCCTTCTCCCTGGCCACCCTCTGTGGCTGAATCAGACCATTTGCAACCTTGGCGTCCTATTTGACCCTGAGATGAGTTTTTGAACCTATATCTGCTCCATCACCAAGACCGCCTTCTTCCACCTCCATAACATCGTCTGTCTCCACCCCTGCCTCAGCTCACTGCTGTTGAAATCCTCATCCATGCCTTTATTACCTCTAGATTTGACTATTCTAATGCTGTCTTGGCTGGCCTCCCACCTTGCACCCTGCGTAAACTTGAGCTCATCCAAAACTCCGCTGCCCGCATCCTAACTTGCATCAAGTCCCGTTTATCCATCACCTCTGTGCTTGCTGACCTACATTGGCTCCTGGTCTGGCAATGCCTTGATTTTAACATTCTCATTCTTCTTTTCAAATCCCTCAATGGCCTCGCCCTCCCTATCTCTGTAGCCTCCTCCAGCCCTAGAACCCTCCGAGATCTCTGCGCTCTTCCAATTTTGGCCTTTCGCACATCCCCGATTTTAATCGCTCCGCCACTGGCAGCTGTGCCTTCAGATGCCTAGGCCCTAAGCTCTGGAATTCCCTCCCTAAACCTCTCCACCTCTCCACCCCTCTCTCCTCCTTTAAGATGCTCCTTAAAACCTACCTCTTTGTCTAAGCTTTTGGACAGCTGTCCTAATATCTCCTTATGTGGCTTGGTGCCAAATTTTGTTTAATAATCGCTCCTATGAAGCGCCTTGGGACGTTTTACTACGTTAAAGGTGCTATATAAATGCAAGTTGTTGTTGCTATTGTAAAGCTATCTGATATAACATTCTAGCGTGTTGTACTATATTTGATTCACTTCCATTTAATCATGTTTATGTTTGACTCTCACTGCACTGTTAAGGGTTTTAATTATCTGGGAAGTAGATATTAAATGAACTTACAATATTTAGATTTTAAATATTGTACCTGGCTCCCTCCATTTTTGCCTCCGTTAGTTCTATCAATAAAAAACCTGCAAACACAATTTCTGACTAATTGTAGGGTTGTAGCAACCCCAAAGTTACAGGTGGTGTAATGTTGATAGTGAATGAACTCTGGCAGTTGTAACAACTTCCTTTTTTTTTGTTGCTCCATTTTACTACTGATTGGAGTGAGTCAGAAGGTGCAGGGTTCGAACCCCACTGCAGACAGTCCCGGTGGGTGGAGACCAGAGCTCCAGCTCAGAATTCTGAATTGACAACCAGCGGGATACTCGCATCTGGTGGGTGTGGAAGCCTCCCACCATATAGGACTAACCACCCTATTAACCCTATCAGCTGGTGTAACGATGGTTACGACCATGGAAAGAATGTTCATGTCACGGCCTGTCAAACTGTTAATCAGCCTGCGAATCCTTCCACTATCTTACATCCTTCTCTAAGAAGAGTGCGAAAATACAAAAACAACAACCACCACCAGTTCAAATCAGCAAAAAAAAATGTCAGTTGAAAAATAATCCTGTACAATGTCCTTAGGGTATAAAATAAAAACTTGAGATATTCAGAAAGTTTATAAAAATGTGGTTTGATAGTTAACAATATAAAACAATAGATTCCTTGGGTGCCAGAGTCTTGACAGTGTCATCAGGCTATTTGACACTGAAGGGCATCACAATCAAGCTGCATCCAGTCCTCACCAGACATGTACAAATGTGCACTTCCCAGAGGGGTCACTGAGTAGTATTCAGGGGACGGAACACTGACTGATATTTTTTTCCCTCCCTGGGCCATAGATATATAGTGGACCCTCAGTTATTATCCCTGCATGAGGTCAGCTTACAGCAGGGGTAGCGCTCTTGTTTTCTCAAGTTAGAGGTTTATGGGTTCAAGCCCCACTCCAGATGTTGAGCGCATAATCAACATCAGTGCAGTATTGAGGGGATGCTACCTTGTCAGAGGTGCTATCTTTTTGGATGAGCTGCTAAACTGAGACCAGTGACGCCCCCTCTCACAGAATCAACCAGCGACTCCCCAACAACGGCCCCTGCAGCCCAGACCAGATGGTCCCAGCGGAGCCCGGGCTGCAGCAGCGCGCATGCGCCGGCACATTCCAACATGGCGCCTGGTGCTGCGGGGGTTGCTGAACACTGACGTTGTGGGCAGAGAGTAAAGGGGGGGTGGGGGGAACAGGGGGGGGGGGAAAAGGACAGCGGATGAGGCGGCAGAGGCTCTGCAGGATTCGCTTCGCTACTTCGACGGGGAAGGGGGGGAATTCTGGTAAGTGGTCGGTGGGGCCGGGAGTCCCCACTCCTCCCTCAGGTGGAAGGCGCTGGAAGTTTCTGTGGGTCGGGGTCGGTGCCCGAGTCCCCCCTCAGCCAGGCTCCGGCTCTCGCTCTCCCTCCGTCCCTCCTCCCCTGCAGTCTCTCCACCCTGTCCATCCTCCCTCCCTGCATCCCCTCCCCCCCCCGTGGCCCCCTGCCCACATCTCCCCCCCCCCCCCACCGTGGCCCCCTGCCCACATCCCCCCCCCCCACCGTGGCCCCCTGCCCACATCCCCCCCCCCCCGTGGCCCCCTGCCCACATCCCCCCCCCCCCCCCCCGTGGCCCCCTGCCCACATCCCCCCCCCCCCCCCCCCACCGTGGCCCCCTGCCCACATCCCCCCCCCCCCCACCGTGGCCCCCTGCCCACATCCCCCCCCCCACCGTGGCCCCCTGCCCACATCCCCCCCCCCCCACCGTGGCCCCCTGCCCACATCCCCCCCCCCCCACCGTGGCCCCCTGCCCACATCCCCCCCCCCCCACCGTGGCCCCCTGCCCACATCCCCCCCCCCCACCGTGGCCCCCTGCCCACATCCCCCCCCCCCACCGTGGCCCCCTGCCCACATCCCCCCCCCACCGTGGCCCCCTGCCCACATCCCCCCCCCACCGTGGCCCCCTGCCCACATCCCCCCCCCACCGTGGCCCCCTGCCCACATCCCCCCCCCCACCGTGGCCCCCTGCCCACATCCCCCCCCCCACCGTGGCCCCCTGCCCACATCCCCCCCCCCCCACCGTGGCCCCCTGCCCACATCCCCCCCCCCCCCACCGTGGCCCCCTGCCCACATCCCCCCCCCCCACCGTGGCCCCCTGCCCACATCCCCCCCCCACCGTGGCCCCTGCCCACATCCCCCCCCCCCCCACCGTGGCCCCCTGCCCACATCCCCCCCCCCCCCACCGTGGCCCCCTGCCCACATCCCCCCCCCCCACCGTGGCCCCTGCCCACATCCCCCCCCCCCCACCGTGGCCCCCTGCCCACATCCCCCCCCCCCCACCGTGGCCCCCTGCCCACATCCCCCCCCCCCCACCGTGGCCCCCTGCCCACATCCCCCCCCCCCCCACCGTGGCCCCCTGCCCACATCCCCCCCCCCCCCCACCGTGGCCCCCTGCCCACATCCCCCCCCCCCCACCGTGGCCCCCTGCCCACATCCCCCCCCCCCACCGTGGCCCCTGCCCACATCCCCCCCCCACCGTGGCCCCCTGCCCACATCCTCCCCCCCCCCCCCCCCCCCCCCCGTGGCCCCCTGCCTACACACACCCCCCTCGCTCTCTTTCCCCCCTCGCTCTCTTTCCCCCCTCGCTCTCTTTCCCCCCTCGCTCTCTTTCCCCCCCTCGCTCTCTTTCCCCCCCTCGCTCTCTTTCCCCCCCTCGCTCTCTTCCCCCCCTCGCTCTCTTCCCCCCCTCGCTCTCTTCCCCCCCTCGCTCTCTTTCCCCCCCTCGCTCTCTTTCCCCCCTCGCTCTCTTTCCCCCCCTCGCTCTCTTTCCCCCCCTCGCTCTCTTTCCCCCCCTCGCTCTCTTTCCCCCCCCCCTCGCTCTCTTTCCCCCCTCGCTCTCTTTCCCCCCCTCGCTCTCTTTCCCCCCTCGCTCTCTTTCCCCCCTCGCTCTCTTTCCCCCCCTCGCTCTCTTTCCCCCCCTCGCTCTCTTTCCCCCCCTCGCTCTCTTTCCCCCCTCGCTCTCTTTCCCCCCCTCGCTCTCTTTCCCCCCCTCGCTCTCTTTCCCCCCCTCGCTCTCTTTCCCCCCTCGCTCTCTTTCCCCCCCTCGCTCTCTTTCCCCCCCTCGCTCTCTTTCCCCCCCTCGCTCTCTTTCCCCCCCTCGCTCTCTTTCCCCCCCTCGCTCTCTTTCCCCCCCTCGCTCTCTTTCCCCCCCTCGCTCTCTTTCCCCCCCTCGCTCTCTTTCCCCCCCTCGCTCTCTTTCCCCCCCTCGCTCTCTTTCCCCCCCTCGCTCTCTTTCCCCCCTCCCTCGCTCTCTTTCCCCCCCTCGCTCTCTTTCCCCCCCTCGCTCTCTTTCCCCCCCTCGCTCTCTTTCCCCCCCTCGCTCTCTTTCCCCCCCTCGCTCTCTTTCCCCCCCTCGCTCTCTTTCCCCCCCTCGCTCTCTTTCCCCCCCTCGCTCTCTTTCCCCCCCTCGCTCTCTTTCCCCCCCCTCGCTCTCTTTCCCCCCCTCGCTCTCTTTCCCCCCCCTCGCTCTCTTTCCCCCCCCTCGCTCTCTTTCCCCCCCTCGCTCTCTTTCCCCCCTCGCTCTCTTTCCCCCCTCGCTCTCTTCCCCCCCTCGCTCTCTTTCCCCCCTCGCTCTCTTTCCCCCCCTCGCTCTCTTTCCCCCCCCTCGCTCTCTTTCCCCCCCCTCGCTCTCTTTCCCCCTCTCTTCCCCCCCTCGCTCTCTTCCCCCCCTCGCTCTCTTTCCCCCCCCTCGCTCTCTTTCCCCCCCTCGCTCTCTTTCCCCCCCTCGCTCTCTTTCCCCCCCTCGCTCTCTTTCCCCCCCCTCGCTCTCTTTCCCCCCCCTCGCTCTCTTTCCCCCCCCTCGCTCTCTTTCCCCCCCTCGCTCTCTTTCCCCCCCTCGCTCTCTTTCCCCCCCCTCGCTCTCTTTCCCCCCCTCGCTCTCTTTCCCCCCCCTCGCTCTCTTTCCCCCCCCTCGCTCTCTTTCCCCCCCCTCGCTCTCTTTCCCCCCCCTCGCTCTCTTTCCCCCCCCTCGCTCTCTTTCCCCCCCCTCGCTCTCTTTCCCCCCCCTCGCTCTCTTCCCCCCCCTCGCTCTCTTCCCCCCCCCTCGCTCTCTTTCCCCCCCCTCGCTCTCTTCCCCCCCCTCGCTCTCTTTCCCCCCCCTCGCTCTCTTTCCCCCCCCTCGCTCTCTTTCCCCCCCCTCGCTCTCTTTCCCCCCCTCGCTCTCTTTCCCCCCCCTCGCTCTCTTTCCCCCCCCTCGCTCTCTTTCCCCCCCTCGCTCTCTTTCCCCCCCCTCGCTCTCTTTCCCCCCCTCGCTCTCTTTCCCCCCCCTCGCTCTCTTTCCCCCCCTCGCTCTCTTTCCCCCCCCTCGCTCTCTTTCCCCCCCCTCGCTCTCTTTCCCCCCCCCTCGCTCTCTTTCCCCCCCTCGCTCTCTTTCCCCCCCCTCGCTCTCTTTCCCCCTCGCTCTCCCCCCTCGCTCTCTTTCCCCCCCCTCGCTCTCTTTCCCCCCCCTCGCTCTCTTTCCCCCCTCGCTCTCTTTCCCCCCCTCGCTCTCTTTCCCCCCCCTCGCTCTCTTTCCCCCCCCTCGCTCTCTTTCCCCCCCGCCTCTCGCTCTCTTTCCCCCCCCTCGCTCTCTTTCCCCCCCCTCGCTCTCTTTCCCCCCCTCGCTCTCTTTCCCCCCCCTCGCTCTCTTTCCCCCCCCTCGCTCTCTTTCCCCCCCCCTCGCTCTCTTTCCCCCCCCTCGCTCTCTTTCCCCCCCCTCGCTCTCTTTCCCCCCCTCGCTCTCTTCCCCCCTCGCTCTCTTTCCCCCCCTCGCTCTCTTTCCCCCCCTCGCTCTCTTTCCCCCCCCTCGCTCTCTTTCCCCCCCCTCGCTCTCTTTCCCCCCCTCGCTCTCTTTCCCCCCCTCGCTCTCTTTCTCTCCCCCCCCCCCAATCTCTATATCTATCTATCTCTCTCTCTCTCTCTCTCTCTCTCTTTTCCCCCCCCCCCCCCCCTCTCTGTGATTCCATTCATGAGGATTGGACTCCATAACGTCGGGCTACAAATGCCACGTATACTTAACTGGGTTATCTGTCCCAGTGCCACTCGGGAGGGGAAATCGATTGCAAAGCCCCTACTGCACAGATCCAGCAAACAGCCAGCTTACCTGCAGGAGTGGACACCGCCAGAGCCTTTCACAGTACCGTACTGTCATTTTTTTATTCATGTTATTCCCCCCCCTCTCCCCTCAAATTATAGATGACTGTAATTGTAGTGCATGTGTACCTATCAGCAGGGCAACTTGTGTCGAGCAATTTGTTTGTAAAGATCCTTTCTCGACAGTCTTGTTCTTTTTAATTGCTTTATGCTGTAAAATATTTTCTTTATAGTTCAATGTGTTGCCTTTCCCCTTCCCTGCTCTGTAAAACAAGCCTTGTTTATCGTGCTTTTCATTCCAGATGTAACTGTAGTTACAGTAACAGTGCTCTTTTCTAAAGGAAAAGGAAAATGGTTTAATGTAATGTATGTGAAGGCATAAGAGATCATGTAATGTGTCGGGGGAGAAATCTGGTTTGAAGGTACTAAAACGTGGACAGTTTATATACTGTACTGTAACCATATGTCACCAAGAAGAATGTTTTGGCAACCTGAAGGAATTTCAAACTGTTTTGAAAGGGATGAAATATGTATGGTGATAACTGAATATATAGATGTGTTTTGAAGAAACACCATTTTTTAGTAAACAAAACTAAAGTCTAGAGCAGTTGAGGTAAAGGAGAAACCTGTTTTTGTTTTCTGATAACTTCTGAAAAACCAGCAAATTTAACAGCTGCAAAGTGTGGTCTTTATATATGTGCATCAAGTAAAATTACAAGTTATATGAAGAGTTGATCAATTTAATATTCCCTCTGGATTGCCAAAAATGCTTAGTTTCTTTTAGTAGTGACTCCATTCTTAATGCATTAGCTATATATTAGATGCTGTTGAGACAACAAGTGGTAAAGAGGTGGTCTTACTATCAGGACCAAATATATTTAAAAGCAATAATGATTAATATCCCTCCTTTTGGCCTGTCATTTTTTTTTCTTTTTGTTTAAACAGTGTGTTGATGACATGTACTACATTAAGGGAGTCACAGGCTGTCTGGGAGCTGATTCTATATTTGTAGAAATACAGTCATAAACACAGGATGATTCACAATCAAATGCTTGTTAATTCAGCTCCCTTACACTCCTGGGCTCAGTAACCCTTCCAAGCCAGTATCCTTGGTGATGCAGTCAGAACTTATTTAAACAAAAATATTTTGAAATCAACAGAACAAAACAAAATTTGTAGTTCTTTATAATTGGATATTTATTTTCCTTTAAGCAGTGCCCCAAAATTAAATATTTATTTTTTCAAAACTAGTATTTTAGGCATGTTATCTTTATCTACAGATGCAATTTTACATTTTAAGCAGCAGTTTGACATTTCATCTGTGGGGTACGTTGTCAGATGTCTAAGAAATCCTCTTTCTACATAATAACAACAATGATATAACATCTTTACTATTAAAAACATCCCAGGGCATTTCACAGATGGGTGTACAGAAAACAGAGCTGGGAAAGGAGAGACTGGGTTGGGGGCGGGGGTGGGCGGTGATTGAAAGCTTCCTCAAAGTGATGGACTTTGAAGAAGTATTTAAAGGAGAGGCAGGGTGGTTTAGGGGACCTGTTTAGAGGTGAAGAATGCTATCCTGTTAACTATAGATGAGTCAGCCATGACAGCGTGGATATTGAGTCAGGTAAAGATGCATTATCTCTTGCTCAAAATTATGCAAATAGTTCTCAAACTTTTCATTTCTACTTTTTTTGTCAGTTTTCTCCCTTTCATCCCCAATGGTATTGACTCCTTGATTGGATGCTTGTTTTGTATGCTTCGGCCGTCTTTCAGCACCTCACCTGAGAGGCCGTTCTTCACATGTGAGCCTGAACATTTGATTGTCAAGCCATTCAACTGCAGGGAGCTTCTCAGCCAAACTCAATCCTCCCTTTCTCTGGCATCCTTGCATTCAGCAGTGAGTTCTGGATAATGACAAGGAGCCAGAACCCTGGCTGCTTCTCCCTTCCCTAACCTAGGGGAGCTAATTCAGCACCTCAACCACTGCTCTGGCCCAGAATAGAAACTCGGCAAACACTGGGGATCGAAACTGCAATTTTCCAGGATTGTGTGTGGCTCAACTATTCATGGGTTTAATCAACAAAGTCATTGTCCCCACCCCACCCCCCCAGCCTGAGTCTTTGGCCCCGATTTTCAAAGGAAATGTTGGGGGCGGGGGGGCAGCGAAAATCGGGGAAATCCCGAGCGGGTGAGGAAGCCGGCTTCAACCCGCCGACGTCCCCATAGGTTCCCCACAGACGTGTCTGTGTGCGCGCGCCTCACGAATGTGGAAGTCGCGCCGACAATTAGTTAAAGAACCAAATGTTCCTCATTGAAGTACTTAAGGTCATTTATTTCTGAAACCAGGCACGAAGGGCTGGATCAGACAAAAATAAATTAAATAAAAAGCCATTGCACAAAGTTAAATGACAAAATAAACCGACCTTTCCACCCTGGCCCTGATGTCCGGTGTCCGTTGTGTCTCTCCCCATCCAGTGTGTCCCCCCCCCCAATCTCCCCGTCCGGTGTTGGTGTCCCCCGTGTCCCCCCCCCCCCCCCCCCGGTTCCGGAGTTCCCCATCCCCCCCCGGTTCCGGAGTGCCCCATCCCCCCCCCGGTTCCGGAGTGCCCCATCCCCCCCCGGTTCCGGAGTGCCCCATCCCCCCCCGGTTCCGGAGTGCCCCATCCCCCCCCCCGGTTCCGGAGTGCCCCACCCCCCCCCCCCGGTTCCGGAGTGTCCCCCCCCCCCCCCCCCCCCCCCCCGGTTCCGGAGTGTCCCCCCCCCCCCCCCCCCCCCCCCGGTTCCGGAGTGTCCCCCCCCCCCCCCGGTTCCGGAGTGTCCCCCCCCCCCGGTTCCGGAGTGTCCCCCCCCCCCGGTTCCGGAGTGTCCCCCCCCCCCCGTTCCGGAGTGTCCCCCCCCCCCCGGTTCCGGAGTGTCCCCCCCCCCCGGTTCCGGAGTGTCCCCCCCCCCCCCGGTTCCGGAGTGTCCCCCCCCCCCCCCCGGTTCCGGAGTGTCCCCCCCCCCCCCCGGTTCCGGAGTGTCCCCCCCCCCCCCGGTTCCGGAGTGTCCCCCCCCCCCCCCGGTTCCGGAGTGTCCCCCCCCCCCCCCGGTTCCGGAGTGTCCCCCCCCCCCCGGTTCCGGAGTGTCCCCCCCCCCCCGGTTCCGGAGTGTCCCCCCCCCCCCCCCGGTTCCGGAGTGTCCCCCCCCCCCCCCCCGGTTCCGGAGTGTCCCCCCCCCCCCGGTTCCGGAGTGTCGTCCCCCCCCCCCCCCCCCGGTTCCGGAGTGTCCCCCCCCCCCCCCCTCCCGGTTCCGGAGTGTCCCCCCCCCCCCCCCTCTCCCGGTTCCGGAGTGTCCCGTCCCCCCCCCCCCCCCCCCCGGTTCCGGAGTGTCCCCCCCCCCCCCCCGGTTCCGGAGTGTTCCCCCCCCCGGTTCCGGAGTGTTCCCCCCCCCGGTTCCGGAGTGTTCCCCCCCCCGGTTCCGGAGTGTACCCCCCCCCGGTTCCGGAGTGTTCCCCCCCCCGGTTCCGGAGTGTGTCCCCCCCCCCCCCCCCCCCCGGTTCCGGAGTGTTCCCCCCCCGGTTCCGGAGTGTTCCACCCCCCCCCCCCCCCCAGCCCCGGTTCCGGAGTGTCCCACCCCCCCAGCCCCGGTTCCGGAGTGTCCCACCCCCCCAGCCCCGGTTCCGGAGTGTCCCACCCCCCCAGCCCCGGTTCCGGAGTGTCCCACCCCCCCAGCCCCGGTTCCGGAGTGTCCCACCCCCCCAGCCCCGGTTCCGGAGTGTCCCACCCCCCCAGCCCCGGTTCCGGAGTGTCCCACCCCCCCAGCCCCGGTTCCGGAGTGTCCCACCCCCCCAGCCCCGGTTCCGGAGTGTCCCACCCCCCCAGCCCCGGTTCCGGAGTGTCCCACCCCCCCAGCCCCGGTTCCGGAGTGTCCCACCCCCCCAGCCCCGGTTCCGGAGTGTCCCACCCCCCCAGCCCCGGTTCCGGAGTGTCCCACCCCCCCGCCCCGGTTCCGGAGTGTCCCACCCCCCCGCCCCGGTTCCGGAGTGTCCCACCCCCCCGCCCCCAGACTCCCCGTCCGGCGTCGTGCCACCCGTCTCCCCCTCCACACCCCCCCCAGTCTACCCATCTGGCGTCCCGCCCCTGCTGGCAATGCAGCCCCTGCCGGCAGCCAGCCTGTCAATCAGGCTGGCTGCTGGGCGCAAAACCTGGAAACAACTTTAACCACCATCAATTACATCGCCATCGCGTTGGAAAAGGTAGGTTTTTTGATATGGGTTTGCCATGCACACCTTCACCACCACCCCCCCCTGCTGCCAACCTGCCACCATTTCAAAATTGAGCCCTTTAAGTTTTACGAAATAGGAGCAGGAGTAGGCCACGGCCCCTCGAGCCTGCTCCGCTATTTAATAAGGTCACGGATGATCTTCGACCTGAACTCCATTTCCCTGCCCTATTCCCATATCCCTTGATTCCCTTAGAGTCCAAAAATCTATTGATCTCAGTCTTGAATATATTCAACAATTGAGCGTCCACAGCCCTCTGGGCTAGAAAATCCAAAGATTCACAACCCTATGAGTGAAAAAATTTTTCCTCATCTCTGTCCTAAATGACTGACCCCTTATCCTGAGACTATGCCCTAGTTCTGGACTCTCCAGCCAGAGAAACAGCATCTCAGCATCAACCCTGTCAAAACCCCCTCTGAATTTTATACCCCTCTGGTTTCAATGAGATCACCTCTCACTCTTCTAAACTCCAGAGAATATAGGCCCATTCTACTCAATCTCTCCTCACAGAACAACCCTCTCATCCCAGGAATCAATCTAGCGAACCTTTGTTGTACCTCCTCTAAGGCAAGTATATCCTTCCTTAGGTAAGGAGACCAAAGCTGTACAAAGTACTCCAAGTGTGGTCTCACCAGAGCCCTATATGGTTGCAGCAAGACTCCTTACTCTTATACTCCAACCCTGTTGCAGTAAAGGCTAACATACTTGCCTTCCTAGTTGCTTTAATTGTTTTAATTTATTTCTGATCTCAACTTGGCAACACAAATAACACAACATATACATAATAGTTACACAACAACCAGCATGGTGAGGGAGATTTGCAATGCTCCATCAATCCTGTCATCTAGTTCTTCCAAACCATGCTACAGCCAAACCATGGTATAGCATGCCTACAAGTATGCAGTAGTACAGCTCCAAGTGTCAGAGGGAACTGGAGCACTAGTGCATTGGCCAATTCCACCTGGCCATAAATGCTAAAATTACTGCCACATACCTGTAGGCCTAAGGAGATTCAAATTTGAGTAAGTAGCTTCGTGCCTAGGCAGGTCCTGATGCCATTGAACATGTGCTTGCTTCAGCAGAACAGCTGTGGTCACCCACCACTGGGTTGTGACCAACAGTGGTAAAGGTTTATAGATTTTCCAAGTTACATCACCAATTTGTTACCAAATTTATGCTGATATGATTTTGCCAAACTTGTGCCACAGCATTTGACCAACTGCACATATTGTCACACTTCAGACTAGTTCAGTTATTGTGTTGAGATTTGACCCTAAGATCTTGTGTTGTCCGTTATCTTGATACGCTATAGATATTGAATACTGGTTCATTATTAATCTATGCAGGTGATTGCTCTTCCTGTTGTCTTTTCAGTATTGCTTTAGGTTCTTGGTGCAACCTTTTGCTGTCTGCAAACTCACTATGTAGTTCTACCCCTTCTGAGTGGCTTTGCTCCTGTTTAGGACTCACCAGGTTTTCCTTCTTGTGCTTACTGCATGCCTGCAAGTGCTCATTCATCACATGTTGACACTGCTGTTCTCTTTGGGGCTTATCTGCCTTTAACTTCTAGTAGCATCTTTGGTTTCCTCCTTCTGGAGACCATTTTGATGCTCCCAGGTCTGAACACTGCAGAAGTTCTGTGTTAAACTGTAATTTTTGTATTGGTCCAAGGCGCTTTCCACTTTGAACTGATGCTACAGTTGTCGTGTAAATCTGAAACCAGGGCCTGGCCTGACTGAGGAAAACCAGTGGCAAGCTCCCTGGAGGAGAGAAACTGAAACCGCTTCCATTTGACACCTTACGGAGTATAAATCCAACGTGTTATCAAGCCAGGTCTCTTGACTCTCCTGGACACTTTTTACACCTAACTGTAATTAAGTTAAATGTTTGGGCAGTGCAGATGTTGCCACTCACACTGTTTAAACATTTAACGTTTAGTTACTGGGAAAGGAGCTTTGTGCATGCATTATTCAAGTTTTACCCTGGCAGTGTCAACAGGATACAGTGCAAATGCACCCTTATATGTCCTGCTTTTCTGGTTTGGTGTTCTCTTGGCACATTTCCAGTGCTTTCTTGACTGAGGCTGAAATTGCATGGCTCTATTGCTGGTGCAGGTATATTTATGATGTCATTTTAGCTCAGTTGGCAGTACTCTCCTCTGATTGATTGTGGGTTCAAGCCTCATTCAAGGGCTTGTGCACATAATCTAGGCTCATAACACAACACTGCTTCAGTGCAGAACAAAGGGAGTGCTGCACTGTTAGTGATGCTGTCTTTTGGATGAGATGTTAAATTGAGGCTTGTCCATCTACTATGGTGGACTTTATTAAAAAAAAATGCCAGAACTCTCAGACAACCAGGAAGCTTTCAGGGTCCTGACCAGCATTCATCTCTCATTTAAAACCACTAAAATAATTAACTAGTTATTAATCTTATTGGTGTTTGGAAGATCTTGTACACAAATTGGCTGCTCTTTTGCTGATATAACAGTGGCTATATTCTTTTCAAAAAGGCAATTAATTACTTGTGAAGATCTTTGGGATGCCCTGAGGACGTGAAAAGCTCTGTATAAATGCAAATAACCGTTTTTGTACGTCACTGCAATTTCATTCTTCAATCTCCGATCCACATTTGCATCGAGTGAGGCTCCGTGCCGAATTGTGGCACCTTTCAATTTCAGCACTTGCATCTCATCCTCACCTATTTAGTGCTGGTCTAATTATTAGAGCTACAGAACGCTTGTCAAGGATGCCGTTTTACTGTGCTCTGCCTCATTAGATATTGGATCCAAGCTACCTTTTTCAAGAAGTAAGCTACCAAACAACTGAGTTCCTCTGACTGCTTTTCCAGAAAATTGTACAAGACGATAAAAAGTTGTGATGACTAGGAGTCTTTCAAAAAAGTTATTTGTGATTATTGTAAGATGGCCGTAATGAGGTGAGTCAAACACATTTTTGATCTTGGGATTAGTTGGCTAGAAATATTATAGGGGATCTGAAAATGTTGGGTTGATTCTTCAAATATGATGACTGTGGACAGATTCTGCATCCATTCATTTTAGTATAGGAATCAATGAAGTAAAGAAATATTAGCAAAGCAAAGAATGAATACCTGCAAGGGATCTGGATTAGATGAGGTATGTGAAGGATTCTTAAAGGAAATAAGAAAGAGATGGGAAAGGTATTTTTGGATTATTTTGAGAAACTCCATAAACATGGGTGGTACCTGAGGGATAAGAGATGGCAAGTATTATATTGGTACTCAAGCAGGAGTGAGATGCAAACTTGGACATTTTTGAGCAGGTCTACTCACAGCTGAAATGGGGAAATGCCTAGAAGCATTGTGTGCAACACTATCATTGTTCTCCTAAAGAGCAGGGAGACCAAAAAAGTCACCTTGGATTTAGTAATAGGTCACGCTCTGTTAACTATAACAAATCCTTGAGACTAAAGTAGTGATTGATTGGAGGGGTATCCAATGATATCATTTAGTTCAATTTTTCAGAAGGCATTTGATAAAGTTCCACACGTGAGACTGTAATGAAGATTAAGGCTCATGGAATTGATCATTTAGTTAGCTGGATTGATCAGTGCCTCACAAATAGATAGTTCATGCTATTAATAAATTATTTGGGTAATATTATAAAATCTGCTGATATCAAGCTATGCGGCCAGGTGACATCAAGTAAAAGGGAGATAAACAGCCCGGAAAAGAGATGTGGATCAATTAAGCAGTGGTGTTAAGGAATGACAGATGGATTCAAATGTAAGTTGATGCATATTGGAGCAGGAAGAAAAATGTATAAAGAATGGAGGATGTCCATTAACAAAGGTGGGGAAAGAAAAGAATTTGGATGTGATTATTGATTACTCACTGAAGATTTCCAGTCAATGTGCCAACAGAGCTAGTCAAAATCTCAGATGCATCTTGAGGACATTGATTATAAGTCAAAAGTTCTTCTATAAATCACTACTGAGGCCAACATTTGAGTTATCTTGTTCAGGTTTTGGCATCCTATCTTAAAAAAGGATGTTAATTGGAATGTATTCAGATGAGAAGCAAGGATTTAGTACTCTCAAATTATGAGGCAAGATTCACAGAGCTGAACTTTCTTTCATTGGAGAGAAAAAGAATGATGGAACATTATCCAGGTCTTTAAAATGTTGAGCTGCATAGATGGTATAGAAGTCAGTAAGCTATTTCACTTGGTCTATGACTGCCGAACCTGTTTAACTTAAAGGGCAGATAATTGCAGGCTGGCAAGCCCAGAATCAGAATTTTTATCCCAGTAAGAAAATAAATTTAGGTTGCTCTTTCGGGGCCGTCTTGAATGCAAGTAATATATGTATGGACATTGTTGAAAGCAAGACTCTAAAGGAGCCATAATAGGGGTGGTGTGTGCATGTTTTTAAATTAAAGGATCCTCATTTTCTGCACTCCAGCAAGTCATTTGACTGAAAGAGCAGCTCCTGGAATGTAGGAAATTTGAACCCACTCTTGTTGGAGTCATGCCACTGTGTCTCTCTTTGGAGTCAGGAATTTGAAGTCTTTGCAATAGTTAGGGTTTAGAGAAAGATGAGCTCCAGTAACTGCAGCATCCTGAGTGGTACAGCCAGCCAGTGGATTCAGGGCTTGTCACACCAGTGTTGTGTTCCTAAGTACGATCTCAGTTTATATTCAGTTCCTTGCCAGTTAGAGAGAGCTGGTCTATAAAACTATTGACCAAAAGCTGTGTTCCAGAATTTGTTTAGTATCATATTCAGTTTATGCAATCGCATTTTCCCCACGTTTTATTTCAAGAAACCAAACATTATAAACAAATCGATTATAATTTGAAACAGGATACCTGGTAAACATTAACCAATTAGCAGTCCAGTGGAAAATTTTCAAAAAAATTTTAACAAAAGAAATGTTGTACACTCATTCTCACACTGATAAACTATTGTACAAATAGCTACAATTAGGTTGATGTGATGTGGAGATGCCGGTGATGGACTGGGGTTGACAATTGTAAACAATTTTACAACACCAAGTTATAGTCCAACGATTTTATTTGAAATTTACAAGCTTTCGGAGGCTTCCTCCTTCCTCAGGTAAATGTCAGGAACTCCTCGAAGCCTACGCATTTATAAATCACAGAACAATACATGGTGATTACAGATAGTCTTTGCAACTGCCCGTTGCCAAGGCAATCTCAGTGTTCAGACAGAGAGGTGTTACCTACAGAGCCCCCGAATATACAGTCAAACAAACAGAAAAAAAAAGAGAGAGAGAGAGGCAGAAACATCCGGAAGGCAGAGAAGGCCAGCAAATGACCCGTTATATTAAAAACAGATAGCTTTTGTTTGCTGGTGGGGTTACGTGTAGCGTGACATGAACCCAAGATCCCGGTTGAGGCCGTCCTCATGGGTGCGGAACTTGGCTATCAATTTCTGCTCGACGATTTTGCGTTGTCGTGTGACCTTCGGGTAAGCGTACTCCAAGGCGGCCTTCGAGACACACGACAACGCAAAATCGTCGAGCAGAAATTGATAGCCAAGTTCTGCACCCATGAGGACGGCCTCAACCGGGATCTTGGGTTCATGTCACACTACACGTAACCCCACCAGCGAACAAAAGCTACCTGTTTTTAATATAACGGGTCATTTGCTGGCTTTCTCTGCCTTCCGGATGTTTCTGCCTCTCTTTTTTTCTGTTTGTTTGACTGTATATTCGGGGGCTCTGTAGGTAACACCTCTCTGTCTGAACACTGAGATTGCCTTGGCAACGGGCAGTTGCAAAGACTATCTCTAATCACCATGTATTGTTCTGTGATTTATAAATGCGTAGGCTTCGAGGAGTTCCTGACATTTACCTGAGGAAGGAGGAAGCCTCCAAAAGCTTGTAAATTTCAAATAAAATCGTTGGACTATAACTTGGTGTTGTAAAATTGTCTACAATTAGGTTAACACACCTAGTTTGAGGCAGATATGGAGTGGAGGCAGCACAGCTGGAGAGTGGCTTCTTTGTTTTTTTTTAATTGTTACATCAACATTTCTCCTTTTAAAATTAGTTTTAAAGAATTATTAGCCTGTGTCTTGTTGAATATTTTTAAATAGACGAGGTTGATATCAGGGGACTGTTTTGACCTGGTACTGAACAAGTAATTGCGATGAATTGATGTGTTTTTTTTAAGGAGTGTTAAAACTACAAACTCGGCCAATACTTGGCCAGATTATATTATTGCTGAGCTTCCAATGGTTTCTTTAATGCAGACATGTTGTACTGACATCAGTTTTCTAACTTAGCTGTGCTGCACTGCTCATATTTGGAAAATGCAGCCAAATTCTAATGCAGACTGAATTTTTAGTGGCAACTATTGTTGACCCTTGTTATATTCATGGGTTATAATTTTTTGGGGACTTTTTTGACAGAAGCATTACAGGGAGAGTTATCACATTATGCATGATTACCTATATGGAACAGACTCCCAGCAAAGCAGTTGATGCTGTGTCCATTAACTCCTTCAGGAATAGACTTGGATAAATATCTGGTTTGGAATGGGATTGAATGTCATAAAAGGCGTGTAATAGATGCACATTTAAGTTGCATGTTCGGAGGCTGACGTGTATGGGCCGGCTCTCTACATTTGCACTACTAAGTTTGGGTTTCTTATCCTGTGGCAGAATTGCAGATCTAGAAAAAAGCAGACCTACAACCCTTCCACAGTTTTAGCAGTGCAAATGTATGAGAGCAGATGAACGAACACATTCTCTCTGCGATCTATCCTAAACAAATGGCAATGTAAAAATGCCTAAAGGCAGGTATAGAGTGAGATAATCAAATACTTCATGGAATGTGATAGTTCCTGTGCTATTTCGGAGCTGAATGACTTCATTGTGTTTCTGGTTTCCTTATGGTCTAAGATTTCTAATTCTAGCATAAACCATTTCTCTACAAGTCACGCGCATAAGAAAATATGGGATGAAAAAGTGTCAGTTCACTTCATTTAGCATGGACTCTACCCACCTTAATCTGATGAAGGAGATGTATAACCACAGGTTTTGTAAACCTTGAATGTTTCCATGTATCAGGCTTTCATTGGCCGAGCAGCACAGTGAATAACTCAACGATAATTTGACTATCTGCAGCTCCAGATGCTATTTTAAGCTGATTAAGGAATCTGTCCTTACCAAGAAGGTCCCACATTGAATTCGTGATTTGTGTTGGGTTAGCTGATTTCCAGTTGGAATGATGGTAAAGGTGTACAGTTGGCCTTCGCTTCCCTCAGTTGTGCATGGGGAGTTCAGCCAGTGTTCCCACTCCTGATTACCATCCAGTAACTTCTAAATAAAAAATACGCGTGTGTATGTTGGATGTGGGCTGGATCCACACAGCTGCCTCCCACAGAGCTGAATTGTACACTTGGCTTGCACTTTGCCCAGGTCAGGACTGCTAGCGCCCATGGGACTGTACAACAGTGATTAAATTGGGGGACATACACTATAATTAAATGCAATAAATACCATTGACTTTTATTTGACAGAATTGGTACTCATTATATTTTTAGTTAATAGCAGTTCAAAACTCTCACCATTTCTGCTTTTATTTCTGTGACCACACTTCAGTTCTCTCTATTGTGCTAGAATGATTTACAGAGGCCTCTTGTAAGATTAATCTCACTCAGACAAATTGCACAATGCCACTTGTACTAAATGGAAAATGTAACATTGATGCAGTAGAGGATGCTCTGCTTGGGCTGAGGCACATTGGGGCAGAGTAGAGGGATCTTTACTCCACACCTAACTGCTATACCTGACCTAGGAATGCTTGATGCTGACATGGGTTCCTGGAATAGCAAATGTTCTATTCCTCAAAACTAACATCCTGTATCTTAAGCACAACAAATCCATAAAAGTATATGTGCTTTCAATGTTTAATTAAGCTTCCCATCCTGAATTTATAATGAGGTTTACTATGAGTCATTTCATATGCCAGGAGGTAGGAAATTGTTTAAACTGCTTGTCTGATGTATCTACTTGCTTTTAATTTGGACTTCAAATACAGAGGTGTTCTGTAATGGCTGCTTCTACTAGCTTGATCCTAGTTCCATAAATCAAATTCAGAAAAGATGAAGGAGGAGTTTTAATTTTGAAATGAAATTGGTGTTAATTACTCCCCACGTGGTCATACTAAACCAATTCCTGTGAGCGTGTGAATTTGCATCAAATATGAACTTCTAGCACAACAACAACTTGCATTTATATTGCAAGTTAATATAGAAAAAATGCCCCAAGCTGCTTCACAGAGGTGCATGGAAAAATGGATGCCTAGCCAAGGAGGGAGATAGTTGGAGGGGTAACCAAAAGCTTGGTCAAAGAGGTGGGTTTCAGAAGGATCTCAAAGGAGCAGAGGGAGATGGAGAGATGGTTTAGGAGAGAATTGCAGAGCGTGGGGATTAGGCAGCTGAAGGCATGGCAGCCAGAGGTGGGTGAAGGTTATGGGATGCACAAGAGGCTAGAGTCAGATGAATGGAGAGCTTATGGGGTGGATAGCAGGGCTGGAGGAGGTAGGGAGGGTTGAGGCCATGAAGGAATTGAAACACAAGGATGAGAATTTTAAATTTGAGGTTTTGGGGGACTGGGAACATATATAGATAGCAAGGACAGTGGGGATGGACAAGCAGGACTTGGTGCGGGATACAGTGTGGGCAACAGAGTTTTGGATGAAGTGAAGTTTACAGATGGGTAAAGCTGAATGTCATCAGCATACAAATATAAGCTGTTTATTGATATTGATGTTGAGAGACAGCATGTAAATGACAGACAAGAGAAAACCAAGGATGGAACCTTGAGGTACGCTGGTATAACTGCGAGGATGGGAGGAGAAGCCATTGCAGGAAATGTGCTGATTATTTTGGGGCAGGTAGAGGTGGAACCATGAATGGCTAGTTGCACAGAGGTAGATCTCAAAGGAGAGGCGATGGAGAAATTGGCCAGAGAGTTGAGGAGGACAGGAAGGATAACATACTTCAGATGTGGTCTGAAGTAAAAGGACATAATAAAGCACGAATTCCTCAAATTTACAATTACTCACAATGCTATTTTTAAAAAAAAGTTTCATTTGTGAAGTTCAAAAAAAAATCATTTTCAACTATCAAAAATGTAGCAGAAAAAGATTATTAGAATGAAATTTTCTTTCACCTGATTAAACCTTTTATTGAAAGATATCTGTTTACAGATTTGCCAGTCTGGGTGCAGTATATCATAAACGCTTCACCAGTGCAGCTTTTGGGTGATGCACCTTCTAGCACAATTTGCCACCAAAACCCTGTATAAATAGTAGAATATTGGGGTATATAAGTTGTTATTGACTTGGCAGGGCTGGCTGTTTTAAATAGCAGCACAAGTTTTTGACATTACACATAGATACCGACAATACATCATACATCACAGATGTATAACATGCATGTGAGAAACTCGAGGGTGGTGGGAGAGGCACGGGATTTACAGAAGGAATTCCAAAACGTGAAGGCTAGGTGCTGAAGGCAGGCCAACAATGGTAGGGCAAAGGGAGGGGGTTGGACAAGAGGCCGAAGTCTGAGGAATGGAGAGTTGGTGGTGGAACTGTAACACTGGAGAAGGTTACAGTGGTAGGAGGGGGTGAAGCCATGAAGGGATTTAAACATAAAAATGAGAATTGTAAATTTGAAGTGTTGGCCCGAGAAGCATTATAGGTGGGCGAGGAGGAGAATGGTGTGGTTGACCAAGTCAGAGGCTGCAGAGAGATTGAGGAATAGAAGGAGGGATAATGCACTCTGGCTGCAGTTACAGAGTATGGAATTTGTGCCTTTGGTTAGAGCCGTTTCGGCGCTTGGCAGGTGCGGAAACCTGTTAGGAGAGATTCAAACAGAGTTGCGGGAAAGAAGTTCATTGATTTGGGAGGTGACAACATGTTGAAGGACTTGAGAGGAAAGGGGACTGGAGATGGGGCAGTAGTTGGCAAGGACAGAGGAGCCTAGGGTGGGGTTTTTTTCGAGGGTGGGTGGTGGCGATGGCGTTTTTGAAAGGGAGAGGACAGTGCCTGAGGAGAGGGAACTATTTACAATGTCAGCTAGCATGAGAGCCAAGGAGGGAAATTTGGTGATCGGTAGTGGGAATGGGGTCAAGGGAGCAGAAGATGGGTCTATGGACAAGTATAATTGGAATGTGCAAATTGAAGGTCTCTAAATACATCTCTTGTCAGCAACTACAGGCACCTTTTTCCTGCTACTGCACATCTCTAATGCTTCTGCTCAGCTGCTGCTTCTGTTGCCTTTTTGCCACAATGCTATTCTATGAACACTCTCGCTACATCTTGTCCAGTTTCTGACCTTACTAACACATCTGTCCTCTTTTTTGTTTATTTGTTCTCAGGATGTTGGTAATGTTGGCAAGGCTGCATTTATTAATGTCTCTAGTTTCCCTGAAGAGGTGGTGTTGGACTACCTTCTGTACTGATCGTTTTTGTACATCTGAGGGGCTTTTCAAAGGGCCAGACTGGGTAGGGATTCCCTCTCCGAAGGATATTGATAAGTCCGTTAGGGTTTTGCAATAAAATAACAGCTTTTGTGGTCATTTTATTCTGGTGCTACCCCACAAATTACAAGATTTATTGAATTCAGTTTCAGAACTTGCTATGGTTGGCTTTGAATTCAACTTCTGGGTTGCTAGTCTAGTTCCATAACCACAACACTACCATTCCTTGGCTCACTCTTTCATATTAGGCTGTAGTTTTTGCCTGATCTCACTTCTAACATGAGCTTGACTGTGCTTTGGCTATTGTTGAGTTATTTTGCAGCGAAAGTTCCACAGATTGTCTACCATGCACTCCTGTCCTTCATTTCAAACTTGCAATATTGCCGTCTTTAAAATATCATTAAAAATTTAAATATTATTGTTTGAAGCATGATGGCGCTCTGCCTTCAGTTTAATGTGATCTGTAAATATGAGGTCAGCTTCTCTATATTGCAGACAACACCCAGCTTTAACACACTACCACCACCCTCAATTCCATGATTGTGTCACTGTCTGTCTGATATCAAGTCATACTGGGAGGAACAGAACCTCCTCTAATTAAAGAGCCATGATGTGGAGATGCCGGTGATGGACTGGGGTGGACAAATGTAAGGAAACTTACAACACCAGGTTATAGTCCAACAAATTTATTTTAAAATCACAAGCTTTCGGAGATTATCTCCTTCGTCAGATGAATGAATGAAAAGGTTCTCAAATCGCATATCTTATACTATGTTGGGACAGCATCACACCAATCAAAAGGTGTCGTTGTTATTCAAACAGGCCAGTCACGGAGAACAGCACGTCCCAGTACACTAGATATACATTGTGTCGATTACACAGGCAGGCAGAAAGAAACTCAAAATGGCAGAGAGAGAGAGAATTTTAAAAAACATATAATTTTTTTCCCCCTTTTTGCTGGTGGGGTTACGTGTAGCATGACATGAACCCAAGATCCCGGTTGAGGCCGTCCTCATGGGTGCGGAACTTGGCTATCAACTTCTGCTCGACGATTTTGCGTTGTCGTGTGTCTCGAAGGCCGCCTTGGAGAACGCTTACCCGAAGAATTAAAGAGCAGCAGCTCTGTTCTCTGCTCAGGCTGAACCCGACAGTATGTAACCTCAGTGTTCTTATGCTCTATCCTATACTCGCCTTCAAACCCAATGTCCAACCCATTAACTAGACTGTCTGTTTCCATTTTCATCCCATCCCCATCTCACCTCACTGCTACTAAAATTCTCATCCATGCCTTTGTAACCTCCAGGTTTTCTAACACCTTCCTGGCTAGCCTCCCAAATTCCATCTTGCACAAACTCCAGTTCATCCAGAGCTATGTTGTCTGCAACCAGGGGGAGGGTCCCGGTGGAGAGAAATCTAGAATTCTAAAGAGAAAAGACAAAGAAGCAGTGCAGGAAAGTGATTGGGGTAAGGATAACCTGATTGTGTCAGGAATGGACAGAGTGCACTAACAAATAGGATCCGGGTAAGAAAAAATGGTAATAAGACAAATAGGGCCATAGTACAAAAAATTGTTAAGATGTCTAAAAATGTTAAGACGACAAGTCTAAAGGCACTGTATCTGAATGCACGAAGCATTCGTAATAACATAGGAACAGGAGTAGGCCATTCAGCCCCTCGTGCCTGCTCCGCCATTTGATAAGATCATGGCTGATCTGTGATCTAGCTCCATATACCTGCCTTTGGCCCATATCCCTTTATACCTTTGGTTGCCAAAAAGCTATCTATCTCAGATTTAAATTTAGCAATTGAGCTAGTATCAATTGCCGTTTGCGGAAGAGAGTTCCAAACTTCTACCACTCTTTGTGTGTAGAAGTGTTTTCCAAACTCACTCCTGAAAGGTCTGGCTCTAATCTTTAGACTGTGCCCCTACTCCTAGAATCCCCAACCAGCGGAAATAGTTTCTCTCTATCCACCCTATCTGTTCCCCTTAATATCTTATAAACTTCGATCAGATCACCCCTTAACCTTCGAAACTCCAGAGAATACAACCCCAATTTGTGTAATCTCTCCTCGTAACTTAACCCTTGAAGTCCGGGTATCATTCTAGTAAACCTACGCTGTACTCCCTCCAAGGCCAATATGTCCTTCCGAAGGTGCGGTGCCCAGAACTGCTCTCAGTACTCCAGGTGCGGTCTAACCAGGGTTTTGTATAGCTGCAGCATAACTTCTGCCTCCTTGTACTCCAGTTCTCTAGATGTAAAGGCCAGCATTCCATTAGCCTTATTGATTATTTTCTGCACCTGTTCATGACACTTCAATGATCTATGTACATGGACCCCCAAGTCCGTTTGGACATCCACTGTTTTTAACTTTTTACAATTTAGAAAGTACCCTGTTCTATCCTTTTTTGATCCAAAGTGGATGACCTCACATTTGTCTACATTGAATTCCATTTGCCACAGTTTTGCCCATTCACCTAATCTATCAATATATAAGGTAGACGAATTAACAGTTCAAATAAATGTAAATGGAGATGATATAATTGCAATTACATGGCTGCAGGGTGACCAAGACTGGGAGCTGAATATCCAAGGGTATTTGATATTTAGGAAGGACAATCAAAAAGGAAAAGGAGGTGGGGTGGCATTGCTAGTAATGGATGAAATCAGAGCAATAGTGAGAAAGGATATTGGCTCAGAAAATCAAGATGTAGAATCAGCTTGGGTGGAGTTAAGAAGCACCAAGGGGCACAAAACACTGGTGGGAGTTGTCAATAGGCCTCCAAACAGTAGTGGTAATGTAGGGGATGGCATAAAACAGGAAATTAGAGATGCATGTAACAAGGGTACTACACTAATCATGGGTGACTTTAATCTACACAAACTGACCAAACCAAATTAGCAATAATACTGTGGAGGATGAATTCTTGGAGTGTGTACGAGATAGTTTTTTAGACCAGTAAGTTGAGCCAACCAGAGAACAAGCTATCCTAGATTGGGTATTGTGCAATGAGAAGGGATTAATTGATAATCTTGTTGTGCGGGGTCCTTTAGGGAAGAGTGACCATAACATGATAGAATTCTTCATTAAGATGGAAAGTGAAGTAGTCCGATCTGAAACTAGGGTCCTAAATCTAAACAAAGGAAACTGCGAAGATATGAGGAGTGAGTTGGCTATGATAGATTGGGAAGCTTTATTAAAAGGCATGACGGTGGATCGACAATGGCTGACATTTAAGGAACGAATGCATGATTTGCAACAATTATACATTCCTTTCTGGCTCAAAAACACAAAAGGAAAAGTGGCCCAACCATGGCTAACAAAAAAATTATGGATAGTATTAGATCCAAAGAGGAGTCATGTAAAGTTGCCAGAAAAAGTAGCAAGCCTGAGGATTGGGAGCAGTTTAAAATTCAGCAAAAAAAGACCGAGATTGATTAAGAGGGGAAAAATAGAGTATGAGAGTAAACTTGCAAGGAACATAAAAGTGGACTGTAAAAGCTTCTACAAGTATGTAAAAAGAAAAAGATTAGTGAAGGCAAATGTAGGCCCCTTACAGTCAGAAACGGGAGAATTTACAATGGGGAACAAGGAAATGGCAGGGCCATTAAATAAATACTTTGGTTCTGTCTTCATGGAAGAGGACACAAATAACTTCCCAGAAATGCGAGGGAACCAAGGGACTAGTGAGAAGGAGGAATTAAAGGAAATTAGTGTTAGTGAAAAAATAGTGCTGGAGAAATTAATGGGGCAGAAAGCCGATAAATCCCCAGGGCCTGATAATCTGCATCCCAGAGTACTAAAAGAGGTAGCCATGGAAATAGTGGATGCATTAGTTGTCATCTTCCAAAATTCTAAAGATTATGGAACAGTTCCTACAGATTGGAGGGTGGCAAATGTAACCCCACTATTTGAAAAAGGAGGGAGAGAGAAAACAGGGAACTACTGACCGGTTAGCTTAACATCACTAGTAGGGAAAATGCTAGTCTATTATAAAGGATGTGATAACAGGACACTTAAAAAAATCAACGGGATTAGACAAAGTCAACATGGAATTATGAAAGGGAAATCATGTTTGACAAACCTACTGGAGTTTTTTGAGGATGTAACTGGTAGAATAGATAAAGGAGAGCCAGTGGATGTGGTTTATTTGGATTTTCAGAAGGCCTTTGATAAAGTCCCACATAAGAGGTTATTGTGCAAAATTAAAGCACGTGGGATTGGTGGTAACATACTGGCATGGATAGAAAATTGGTTATCAGACAGGAAACAGAGAGAAGGAATAAATGGGTCTTTTTGAGGGTGGCAGGCAGTGACTATTGGGGTACCACAGTGCTTGGGACCCAGCTATTCACAATATATGTCAATGATTTGGATGAGGGAACCAAATGTAATGTTTCTAAGTTTGCTGACGACACAAAACTAGGTGGGATCATGAGTTGTGAGGAGGATGTAAAGAGGCTTCATGGCGCTTTAGACAAGTTGAGTCAGTGGGCAAATACATAGCAGATGCAGTATAATGTGGATAAATGTGAAGTTATCCACTTCAGAAGGAAAAGCAGAAAGGCAGTGTATTATTTAAATGGTGATAGATTGGGAAATGTTGATGTACAAAGGGACCTGGGTGTCCTTGTACACCAGTCACTGAAAGCAAACATGCAGTTAGGAGGGCAAATGGTATGTTGGCCTTCATTGCAAGAGGATTTGAGTACAGGAGCAAGGATGTCTTACTGCAGTTATACAGGGCCTTGGTGAGACCAGTTTTGGTCTCCTTACCTAGGAAAGGATATACTTGCCATAGAGGGAGTGCAGCGAATGTTCACCAGACTGATTCCTGGGATGGCAGTACTGTCGTATGAGGAGCGATTGGGTCGACTCGGCCTTTATTTACTCGAGTTTAGAAGAATGAGAGGGGATCTCATTGAAACATATAAAATTCTGACAGGGCTGGACAGACTGGATGCAGGGAGGATGTTTCCCCTGGCTGAGTGGTCCAGAACGAGGGGTCACAGTCTCAGGATATGGGGTAGGACATTTAGGACTGAGATGAGAAATTTCTTCACTGAGGTGGTGAACCTGTGGAATTCTCTACCACAGAAGGCTGTGGAGGCCAAGTCACTGAATATATTTAAGATGGAGCTAGATAGATTTCTAGACACAAAAGGCATCAAGGGGTATGGGGAGAGATCGGGAATATGGTATTGAGATAGAGGATCAGCCATGATCATATTGAATGGCGGAGCAGGGCTGAATGGCCTACTCCTGCTCCTATTTTCTATGTTTCTATCTTAACCTGTACTAAATTCTGTTTATTCATTTCCCCAGTTTTTTTTACAGATCACTCAATGGCCTTGCACTAGCCCTGCATCAGATCCTCTGCTTTTCTGAATATGGACTATTACACTCCAGATATTATGGTCCTGCAACCTGGAATTTTGTTCCTAAACTCCATTCCCAAACTTCTCAATTCACTCTTGGTGTCCGATCACCCTTCTGTGATACACTTTGTGACGTTTTACTAGATTAAAAGCAATACAGAAGTGTAAATTGGCATGAGCTACATTAGTTGTCTTGAAAACAAATGGATTCAAATTTAATTTTACTTTCCTATATGGTCATTTTTGGAAGAGTCTTAATGATCTTCCTCTTTTATAGCTTCAAAAAGCCATTGTATTTAGTTTTGGTGACTACTGTCTTAAAGCACTTTGCAACTTATATTTCCAATCCACCAGAATCCTTCTCTGTTGCAATGCAACTAAACTTAATTCTCACTGTGCACATAAACTGGCACAACTCAACATACCCATTACGACCATTTGTTTTCTGTGGTTCATATTAGTGTTCTACTGTAACATACTTTTGTATATGTGGAAGCTGCTTGCATTTTCTGGCTTACTTTCTCTGAGAGTTTTATCTTTGAGTTCTGCAAACAGCAGGCCTGTTATGTGAATTACTGGAAACTACGGCTAATTCTGGTTTAATCTTCAGTTGGCTCTTCCTCTACCCACCCCCTGGTTAAACAAGAACTGCTGTACCAGATAGTGGAGATTTGTGCTTAAAGCAAAAGGCCAAAAAAACTGAGTGTTATGCAGTTTAGGTCTTTGTTCTTTATGATTTATCCAAATAATTGGCCCATGTTTTTGTTATGCAAGCTGTATCCAGTAAATGCTGCAGTTCTGGCAGGATGACAATTGCATGCATACTGCACTTCTTTCTCTGTCTGTGTCTTTGTCTCTTGCTATTGTTCAAGAACAGTCATATTACACTTAGATATAGAGTGTTTTAACAATGAGGTTACAGTGTGATCACATTTCAGAATTTTGCAGTTCTCACTAAAAGTCCAAAAAACTGCAGAGTGCACCAAGCACCAAACCCTTATTTCTGTGTTTTATTGAGATCTGTATGATTCTGTAATTGACCCACAGTTTGAGAGTCCTTCAGATAGATGGCGGGTCCTGTAATTTGTATGTTGTGCTTGAGTTCATGATAAAATATCAAATGTGTTCAAATAACTGGCCACAAGTTGTGAAATTCATGACCCTCCCTTAAGAGTGATTTGTGCTATTTGTGCTCTCATTGTCAGTAAATTTGACAAAATCTTCAGAACGAACAGCTGAGGGGCATAATTTGTTATTTTATCTCCTACTTCCATGTGGAACAAATGTAATTGTAGGGCACAGATGTTTTAAGGTCAAGCTGCCTTCATGGTAGATGTGAAATTAGGCCAGAAATGTAAACATAGCATTTTTTATAGGTTTTGGAGAACAATTAAAAATTATTTGATATACTTAAATGGAGATTTTGAATTTATACCTCCAATAAGAACTCAAAGGTGTACCCATAAAACTAAAGAAAACACTGGGGTACACCCTGCAGAAGTATAGACCTTAGTGGCTGATCTTCAGTGACTAAAATGTCCTCCCCTCCGGGGTAATAAAGCAAATATGGAGGTGGGTGGTTGCAGTTGGGATTTAACTGTGTACATGCATTTCCACATCGTGACTTTTCTCAGTTTAGCAGGAAATTTCATATATTCAACTGTAATCTGTTGGAACTGTGTGTGCATTTCAACCTCATATTTGAACACTCACCATTGTAATCACCATCATTTTGTGTCATAAGGAAAGAAAGAACTTGTATTTATATAAATGTAAGGAATCTTACAACACCAGGTTATAGTCCAACAATTTTATTTTAAAATCACATGCTTTCGGAGATTATCCCCTTCGTCAGGTGAGTGAATGAATAAGATGTTCTCAACTCGCATATCTTATATTAGGCTGGGACACCATCACACCAATCAAAAGGTGTCGTTGGTGTTCAGACAGGTTAGCCACGGAAAACAGTAGGTCCCAGTATGCTGAATACACATTGTGTCAAATTACACAGACAGAGAGAAAGAGACCCAAAAGGCAGAGAGAGAGAGAGAATATTAAAAACAGATAACTTTTTTTTCCCCCTTGCTGGTGGGGTTACATGTAGCGTGACATGAACCCAAGATCCCGGTTGAGGCCGTCCTCATGGGTGCGGAACTTGGCTATCAATTTCTGCTCGACGATTTTGCGTTGTCGTGTGTCTCGACCCAAAAGGCAGAGAGAGAGAGAGAATATTAAAAACAGATAACTTTTTTTTCCCCCTTGCTGGTGGGGTTACATGTAGCGTGACATGAACTCAAGATCCCGGTTGAGGCCGTCCTCATGGGTGCGGAACTTGGCTATCAATTTCTGCTCGACGATTTTGCGTTGTCGTGTGTCTCGAAGGCCGCCTTGGAGAACGCTTACCCGAAGATCGGTGGCTGAATGTCCTTGACTGTTAAAGTGTTCCCCGACTGGGAGGGAACCCTCCTGTCTGGCGATTGTTGCGCGGTGTCCGTTCATCCGTTGTCGCAGTGTCTGCATGGTCTCACCAATGTACCATGCTCCGGGGCATCCTTTCCTGCAACGTATGAGGTAGACAACGTTGGCCGAGTCACAAGAGTATGAACCATGTACCTGGTGGGTGGTGTCCTCTTGTGTGATGGTGGTATCCGTGTCGATGATCTGGCATGTCTTGCAGAGGTTGCCGTGGCAGGGTTGCATGGTGTCGTGGACGCTGTTCTCCTGAAAGCTGGGTAATTTGCTGCGAACGATGGTCTGTTTGAGGTTGGGTGGCTGTTTGAAGGCGAGTAGTGGAGGCGTGGGGATGGCCTTAGCGAGGTGTTCGTCGTCATCGATGACATGCTGAAGGCTGCGGAGAACATGGCGTAGTTTCTCCGCTCCGGGGAAGTACTGGACGACGAAGGGTACTCTGTTGGTTGCGTCCCGTGTTTGTCTTCTCTCTCTCTCTCTGCCTTTTGGGTCTCTTTCTCTCTGTCTGTGTAATTTGACACAATGTGTATTCAGCACACTGGGACCTACTGTTTTCCGTGGCTAACCTGTCTGAACACCAACGACACCTTTTGATTGGTGTGATGGTGTCCCAGCCTAATATAAGATATGCGATTTGAGAACATCTTATTCATTCACTCACCTGACGAAGGGGATAATCTCCGAAAGCTTGTGATTTTAAAATAAAATTGTTGGACTATAACCTGGTGTTGTAAGATTCCTTACATTTGTCCACCCCAGTCCATCACCGGCATCTCCACATCATGGCTTGTATTTATATAGTGCGTTCCATGTCTTCAGGACCTCCTGAAGCATCGTTGTAATGTAGGGAAACGTGGCAAGGTTCCACAAACAGCAATGAGATAACTGACCTAGTATAGGGCCGGATCTTGCTGGAAAAATAACAGCGTGTTAACATCGCATGCTGTTATTAATGTGCAAATTGGTCAGCAAGTTCATGGGATGAAGAGATATGCTGTGAGTTATAAATTTCCAGAACTTGCTGGTCGATTTACGCTGCTCTGCCGTTTGCTTCACAAACAGCATCTCCCCCTTAGCCTCCCCGTTATTTTTAAGAACTTGCTGGATTTGCATGTTAATTGTCCCTTAACCTTGCCACAAAGTTAAGTCTGGTAATTAATAGCGTAAGTACTCTTAACGACATGATAATTATTAATGACTACCAATCAACCTCTCTGGCCCAGAAAATGAACAATATAAACTGTGGAGTCTCATTCCTTCAGATTGTGAATTCTTGTTGGAGATTTTAAAAATGTCAAATTTTTCTTTCTTTTCCTTTCTGTCATTTATCTCTCTCTTAATCCAATCTTTCTTTCCCTCTCTCTTATTTCTCTTTCTGTACCTCATTTGATTCTAATTCACCTATTTCCTTTCCATTCTTGCTCTGTTTCTTTCTCCATCCATAAATCTCATTGGTTAAGGAGATACATTGTTGGTCTCTCTGTTCACTAAGGTCCCAGATTCGTGTTGCCCTTGCCACGCTGTTATCAGCTTGCACTTCCTGCAAGTTGCGGTGTAAAAAATATTCCAGCTGAAGGGTGCAGAAAAAAGTCTAATGGCGAACGCCCTGAGTTGCCACGCTTCAGGTTCCGGTCCAGTGTGCTTTGGTGATATTGGTTGAGGTCCTGGCCAACATTTGCCCATCAGGAGAACTCCCCCACTCTTCTCTGAATAGTGTCTTGGGATCTTTTACGTCCATCTGAGAGGGCAGATGGGACTTTGATTTAACATCTCATCTGAACAACAGCGCCTCAGACAGTGCAGCACTCCTTCATTAGTGCATCAAATACTTGTAAGATTATGTGAAATGAGGCTTGAACCTACAACCTTCTGACTGATGCGAGAGTGCAATCTCTGAGCCAAGGTTGGTACTGATATGAGGGCTATGCTTAACTCGAAGGTTTATGTTAATCTACAGAACGAAATCTTAGTGCTTGCTGCAGTTTACTGTGTTTGAAGTTTGAACATTTACTGTGTCTGAAAGCATGTTTGACAGAATAAAAAAAAAGTTTTTTCTTCATTTTTATACTGACACTTTACAGTCGTTTCAGAATTGGGAATACTCTTTCAGTCCTAAGCTGCCCAGATGATGGCCTGTATTTTGAAATGTTAGCGTAATATGCATTTGAAGATAAGTGCCTCTAAACTGTGAATAGGTTGTAATGGTTCTTGACTTTATACGATTTTTCACATGATCTATTTTCTCTATTCTTGCAAACATTGCTGGGGTACTGTTCCTGGAGCACTTTTGAACCTATACAGGAATGACTCAAGTTATGCGGGGGAAGGGAAAAGAATATGGAAGGCCAGCATAAATGACATCAGTAATTTTGCACAAAGCCCATTTATTGGAGTGTGCTGCAGCTGTAAAAAAATAATTGAGCTTTGTGCAAAATCATGTAAAATGTAAAAACTAGAATTTGTATTTTTCATTGGCATGAAAGCACTAAGGCAACTTGCCTACATGAGAAATACAAATTTCAGTTATTGCATTACAATAATTTTTCACTTGTACTGCACAAGAAATAGGTACATTCTCCCTCTGTAAAACTGTATACATACTGTATACTCTTTTAAAACATGCAACATATCAGTATTTTGAATCAATATTTCATTTCAGGGTTATAATTTCTACCATAACTTGCAGATTAACTTAATAGTCTTGTAGTCTGTTAACTATCCTGCCAACAGTGGAACGCCGCAACAATGAAGTACAAAAATGAAATATATAGTGCAGTAACAAAGCTAGTAGGCCATGGTGCTGCTGTGCAATGGCTTCTCAAGACCAAAGCCAAGAAACTCTTCGTTGTCCCTGTTCAACTGGAGCAGCCCATTATTGCTGAGTACTCTCCTGTAGAATCCTATTCTCAGGGAACCACTTGACGATTCTCCAAAGAATTATCTTCACAGGATGCAGAGTCTTTGATATAGAAACGCCTGGCTATTAATCCATTGTTTATGAATTCTTTTACATGCTTAGGGTGCAGACTCCAACATTATGCCACTCACACACTAAAAACTTCAGTTATGGTGGGTCTCCTCATTCTGCCACCTACATTGTAGGAATGCATAATTTTAGATGTCCAATATTTCCACAGATTACAATTGTTAACAAATTATAGTAACTGTTAAAATAGCATAACAGCAACTTTGGTCTATTTTCACAAGCTGCAACTCAGCCACAGAAGAACTATATTTGAGATGCAAGTTAGCTACCTTTGCTGTCCAGGTGTGTCAAAACATGCTGTTGCTTTAATATATTTTCACAGTGCTTTTCCCAGAGGTGAAGGGACTGAGTGATAAACTGCACTGCCCAATCTCCAAAAATGTATTTTTAATATTTTTGTTTAACCAGTGAGTGCTGATGACTCGAAAGAACTGTCTTGAAGGAATTATGAGCCTGGTTACATGAGAGAGCTGATCTAACATTGGTAGAAATATTAATTAACCCTCTGCTGCTTCATTATAAATTATGCATGTTATGCTTTTGTTATACTGCGCAGCAGCATTAATGCTGCACAATGAACATGGAGCAACCGAATCTACTTTGGTTACATCACCTGCCAAAGGTGATTATCCAGTAATGGTATCAAATAGTGTTGATTCATTCATCCTCAGCTTGTATTGAAACATCCCCTACCGACTTGGAAGTTGACAGCTATGACCAGACAGGGCGCTCACTGATAATTATCTATCCACCACATACAGGCTATATGGGCTGCATGTACTTAGTGCTCCTGTGTCTTCTAAAATGCTGCACGGGCTAAGTTAATGTAACATTGGCATTAATTTAGCTCCTTCAAGCTATTTTAACTTGGCCTGTACAAATGAGGCACTTTAAATAATGGCGCCTTAGGCATGTTGGCCAGGTTAGCTGGTTGCATGTAATCAAGTGTGTTTCTTCTAAACTTGAAGTATTGCATGTGTGAATATGTATCTGTGTCTATAGTGTTGCTTCATGTTTTAGAAGGTAAACTAACGATCTCATTTAGAGGCCACAAGGATGACTAGAGTGCGGGAACTGGAGCTGTCACACTGATGCAATAGAAACTATTTTTCTGAGACTAGGGCAGAGCATTGGGAGTTCTACAGTGAAGCTGACTGTGATATACCTAATCTGGGTATCAATGTGAATCGGGTGCCAGAAATTGTAAATTGTTCCTTTCCCCAGTGTTTCTACTTAATGAACACAAAGATTTACCAAAACAAGAAAAAAAGATGCAGCAGAACTGAAGAATGTCCGTCATAATTCTTCATGACCATGTCTTTTCTAAAAGGAGTCCTGGCTCCTTGCAGTGACTCAAGTGACTGAACCATCTGGTTTGACACTGAGCCATACAGAGAACATCTCTGGTTTGATTCCTGGTCTGTGCTATTAGCAAATTTCAGCTGGGGTCGTGTTGGAGGAGCAGAGTTAAAACACACTACAACTGGCCTCCAAGAAGCGGGATAATTATTCAGTGTCTTTGCGCTTGTTCGTGGGTAGTGTACATCATATAGGGATCCTCTTAGGACAGCATTGGGCCTGATTGTAATGGTTCCAATGTTGGAATAGCTTTCCAATATTTACTTTCCAGCCTGACCATTAAGGAATGGCTACTTAGGCAAAACAACAGAGTGCACCAATGCCCATAAACTGTACCCCAGCTTAAGTTACCACTTTCAGCAAAAGAGGTAATGGAGGAGGGACAGGGAGCCTGAAGGATGAGATTCCATCATAAGTGTACATCTGGCCTGATGAGCATGCAATATTTTTGCTGCCTATTTCATGCAGTACAACTTGTATAGCAGTTGTGCTTCTGATAGCTCATTTGCCAGTCTCATTTCTTGTGTGTATTTTATATTGTATTGGCAAATATTTTGACTGATTCAGTTCCTGTCTTTAAATTAATTTCCTTCAGATCATGTGATGCAGTGAGTTTACGTCAGTGACTTGCGTTGAATTTTTTTCCCTCCAACCATGAAGAGACTTGCTGAAGCCAAACTTTTGGTTTATGACTAATCTGAATCGAAATGAGTTCCTGGCAGTGTCCAGCTGGTCCCCAGTGAGCTCTATTCTGCTGCACACTGCTGTTGATTTGGGATTCTTAGCTCTGAGAGGCTGGAATGGATGTACAGAAATTGTAAACTGAGACATGCTCTCAAAAACAAGACATCCTTTCTGAACCATAGTTGTAATTTAAGGTGGCTGACAGTTTATTGACTTAGCTCAGAAACAATAGCTCCCATGCTCCTGCTTTTGGAAAAATAAACTTGACACCTATGCAATTATGTGAACATTATTTTTCTCCAAATTTCTCCCTTTCCTATTTAGGCCATTGTTTGTGTGTTAGCCTAGATATTGAGGACATGCTATTTGCTGGTGCCAGCCCAATCCAGTCCTCACCCAATGTCCACATCTGTGCTCGTTCCAACATGGTCACTGGATAGCAGTCAGAAGAAGAAACTGTGGTTGATTTTTTTTATTCCACTTTGACCATAGTCCATGGGTACTGAGGCCAATTGCAGCACCCCACTGACAGCCTAAGTGATATCAGCTTATTGGACTTGGCAGCTTCCGCGATGATACCAGGCGGTGCATTTATCTATCCCAGCTCAGTCTGACACTTTTTAAAAAAACTAGTTAAGATTCACAGCCTGAAATAGCAATAAGGTTTATTGGAAGTAAGTATTAGTGACAATAACTTTTTAAATGTTGGGATTTAAACCTTGTGTTAGCATGGGAGGGGGAAGGGAAGAGGAAGAAATAAGAGGTAACCTAACATCTTAGTGTTGAATGTGGCTATGGCGATAAAGAAGCTAACTTCAACGCTGATGATTTTCTGGTGTTTTGAGACCATTTTACTTTGAATTGAATCGCAGTTTTCTATTTCATGCTAGAGGACACATAAAATCGCAGCTGGAAGTGTGGCAGCCAGTTAGTTTGGTACGGGGGTGGGAAGCTGTGCTGAAATTATGCAGTAATTGGCACAGGGGAGTTCTTCTGAATTTTTCGAAATTAAATTTCATTTGCCGAAAACTGTTAACCCCAAACTAGAGGAAGCTGTTCAAGTGAGTAAAATACATTGCAGAGGAGAATTTTTTCAGTGTAAAGTAGGAGGGAAAGAAAGATAAATGCACTGCTACTAAAAAGCAGATGAGATGTCTTTGAGTTTAGTTTTCTGCTCACTGGGGTGGTTTTGGGGGGGGAGGGGGAGGGGAGAGAAAAACTAACTTTTGAGTGGAATTTTCCCGTCTTTGCTGTTCAGTGAATGACTTTATCACCTTCCATGACATAGTGAGGCTGAGGCTTAATTGTATTCGGTAGGTTGTTGCTTAAAGCTTCCCTGCAGTACATATGTAGGTTTTGATACTTAATTATGCTCCACAGAGGAGCTCAGACCTGGATAAGATAGTCCTCCAAGAAGTACTTTACTGATGTCCCATTAGTCTGCAATTGCCATGTTTTGTGCTCATATTGTAGTACTAACAAATCATCTTTCTCCCTGTGCTCACTTTTGTGATTTTTATAATTGTGCTCCTCCATACTTGTCACACTCTTGAGGAAGATGCACTTCCTTATCTTTATAGCAGTGGTTTTCAAATTTCTGTGTGGAGCCTAACTCATCCAACCCAACTGCTCAAAAACAGTGTCAGATACCCAAAAGAATTTTTAAAAATTAGAATACAGCAACAGAAATAACATGCTAGCACGTCAGCAAAGAAAGAAATCTGATTACCCACGACCTTGGGCACCCACTGCAGGATGCACTAGGATCTGTGGGCCCAGTTTGAAAACTTATGCTTTGAAGGTCTCACAGTTTACTAAAGGTGAGCTCACGGATATTTGTTGATATTCCATGATCTTATAAACTAATTCTAAAAATTGACAGAAAATTAATAGTGGTTTTCTCCCACCGGAAGTGCTCTTTACATTGCAGAACAGCCTTAAGAGGCAGTAAAATAGGTCAAGGCTGCAGGTACTGTGGATTCTTGCCCTTTTTCTTTGTTGTGCAGTAGATTCCACAGCATTGGAGCAACAGTCAGATCACAATCGTGCACCTGTTTGAAAGTAGCGATTTACAACTTTGTTTTCTGGTCATTTGACCTTCTCTAGTGTTACTAACCAACAGGTAGGAAACTGCAAAAAGAAAAATATTGCAGATGCTGGAATTCTTAAAACAAAAAAGGCTGGAAATACTCAGCAGGTCAGGCAGCAATTGTATAGAAACAGAGGTCAGTCAGTCGACGTTTCAGGACTAGTGAGTGAAGTTGAAGGAAAGGTTTTTCAATGTGTGAACATGTTCAGCTAGGTGGAGGAGGGTGGTGGTGGATGGGGAATGTTTGGATTACCGTTCAAGGAAGAAGCAGAATGCTCAATATGTACGTCCACCAAGGGATTGAGGTGTAGAGGGGACAGTTCGAGCCAGAAAACTGGAATTTGTTAGTGAAAGAGAGCATCAGGGGAGTCATGGATATAGGTGGGTAGGGATTGGACAGAAGGGTGGGGTGGGGGGAGGGGTGGGAAGGAAGGGAGTTGAGATAAGAAGAAATCAGTTTAGTGGGGCAGGAGTAGGCTGAAACGATTGGTCTATTGAGACAGCCCTGTTTGTGGATCATGGGGAGGAGGTAAAAGCGGGTTGTACAGGGTTGGAGAAGAGGTTGGTGGCCTTCTCTGGGGGGCGGGGGGATGGGGGTGGAGAATCTCCAGAGGAAGTGAGGTCAGTTATAATCTAGGAAATGACGGCTTGGTGTTCAATAAATGATGGCTTGGGGTCGTGGTCCGGGAGCGGTAGCAGGAGTTGTCAGAGAGTTGGCATTCAGACTCAGCAAGGTAGAGGTCCCTCGGCCATGCAACAACACCTCCTTTGTCAGCAGATTTGATAATGATGTCTGTATTGTACCTGAGAGAATGGAGACCTGCAAGTTCAGAGGGAGATAGTGGAGTGAGTGAGGGTTGTGGAGCAACTTTAAGTGACAATGTCACGCTGGCATTTCTCGATAGAGATCGAGAGATTAGGAGGCCATAGTGTGGTTCATGTGGATTGGAGAGGCTGAAGTTAGGGGGTAGGACCAGATATACGGGGGGAGGCCTCCAGAACAAAAAGAAGGTGTGGAGGTGAAGACGGTGGAAGGAGAGCTCAGCATCATGCCAAGTTCAGAATTCATTGCGGTGGGGCGTAGGGGGATGAAGCTGAGGCCTTTGCTGAGATTGGATCATTCGGGGTCAGTGAGGGGTAGGTTAGAGGGGTTAATGAAAATGTGGCAAGGGGTGATATTGAAGGATCGATGGGGTCAGAAGAAAGTCAAGAGGAAAAGGGATTGGGAGAAAGGCTGGTGTCCCAAAGTTGTAAAAGCTTGTGGTTCCTGCCACCTGACGAAGAAAAAAACAATATTTTTTTGTTAAAGCACTGGATGAGACGAAGGAGAACGTGGAACCGAGGGCCACGACATAAAACTTATAGTTATTGCTAGATAGGTTTGTGTGGCTTGGAAATAAAGTTCTGCTGATAAAAATCGAGAGCATGTATGCAGTGGTGCATTGTGGAGAGGGTAGGTTTCATCAAGCAACAAGGGCTGCAGTTAGAGGAATGTTAAATATCAGGGAGATATCGGTGATCATGGATGGATCCAAAACAGGAAGGTTGAAATTTAAGCTGGAACCCAAGTGGGATGGAGACAGGTGCTGTGAAAAGAGAAGTGGCTGTAAAAGTGGGTCTTAGCAAGTACAAGATCAAATACAAGAAGGGATAGAGAGAGCAATGAAGGTGAATAGGGTAAAAGAGACAAACGGAAATCACTTTGAATGGAGGAGCAGAACAATTTCAAAGTAGGCATTCCTGGAAGAGAATTGGGCTGTGAATTAAATAATATAATCAAAAAAAAATACAATACTGCAGATGCTGGAAATCTAAAAATAAAACCAGAAAAGCTGGAAATACTGAGCGGGTCAGGCAGCATCGGTGGAGAAACAAAAGTCAGTCACTCGACGTTTCGGGTCTAAGATCCTTCCTTGGATGTCCCGAGGAAAGGTATTAGACCTGAAACATTGACTGACTTCTCCACAGATGCTGCCTGACCTGCTGAGCATTTCCAACTTCTTCTGGTTTTGTTTTTAGGGAAGAAACCACAGTGGGTGGGCAGAGCACTCATCCTGCCTACAACCAACAAATGTGGCAGTCTCTTGCTGTGGTGTCAATGTTTATAGTGTCACCAGGCTGTTGCTTCCTCTGCAATTGCTGGCAAGAAACATCTCTTCATGCAGGTTTCGCTACCTCTAGAGGAATAAGTGCCATCTCATTAGGTCTATAGCCCAGTGGGCAAAGTTAGGGTTGCTGCTAATGACAACATTGTGAAGGGCATAAGAAAATAGCACCAGATAGGAGGTAGTATTAGATTGGGACTCTATTCTAAACCTTCACAGCCACAAAATTCAGGCAGGAGAAATCAGCAAGTAAGAAAGGCATAAGTAGAGACTGAGTTGCCTAGGCCTTGTGGGCCAGATAGCGAGAGCCCACAAGTTATATTTTGAGCACCCCTGCAATAGATAAGGTATTGTGTACATGGATGAGACCTCTTCTGGAAAATATGGTGAGTTCAACTGTCCTGTACAGGAGCATTCACAATCACCACTGCAATACTGGAGCACAATTAGTTAAAATGATGACGGCATCGAGATTTGGTGCAACTGCAGTGAAGTTAATTTTATTCTTAGTTTTAAATGTCAAAGAACATGTTGTAGCTTGTGAGAGGAATATTCAATATTTTAAAATCTTCAGTGGTGTAATCAGTTTGCAAATTGTATTTTTAAACTATGCTTTGTAAAGGCTTGTTGATATTTTCCAATAAAAGAGTCCATTAATTTGTTAAATCTGTTATATCCTATAAATTCATTGGTGCAACTTGAAGAGCTCAAATACATTGGAATCTTCTCATGCTGTGAACAATAGATTGGGATGAACAGTAGATGATCTTAACCAGAATTATGTAGCCTTTCCTGTTGTATACTCAGACCAAATCAAAAAGAAGTTGAGACATGGTAGCAATTTGCTTATCAAATTTGCATTAAGTGGATGTAACTGTTTGCATCTGGAGCGTGATCTGTTTCTGAAGCTTCTCTGCAGATCTCAGATGCCCTCAGTTTACTAATGCTACCAGTACAGCTCTTTGTTGCATCCTCAGTTTATTCCAATTGTAGAGGAAGGGGAATAAATAGCAGAATTGATGTCCACAAAATCAGTAAGCACTACTAGTGTGAGGACTTGATTCAAAGTGCAATCAAAAAAAAACTTGACAGTGTTACAAGATTTTTGGTGAGTCGAATGCAATATTTTAATTTTGAACTTTAAAACTGTATGGAAGTTGATATGGCATTGTAGATTAGGAGGAAGAGGCATCCAGAAGATGTTAACTTGTAGCATCAATTACTTGAAAAAGTAATTGATTTCAGTCTTTAAGTAGTTTCTAATTGTAACTTTGTTTATGTGTTGCTTTCATATTCTGTGTAGAAAATAGAACTCAACATTATTAAAACCACATGCTATGGGATCCCTGTAGATTGGATAGTATCAGACTTTATATTGTCAGGGACTGTGAATTTTTGGCAGTATGCAAAGGAAGTGAGGCAAAGCAGGCCACAGCTGCATAACGATCAATCAGAAATGTTATTCACAAATAAATTGACCATTGAGCACAGCACTGCACTGATGAGAAAGCAGCTATTATCCATTTGCGAGTTGATCCATGGGGCATGTGTTTTAGCAGATATGATTGTCAAGTTTTTGTCCCATTAGCTGGCTTTTTGTAGTAACACGTGGGTTCTAAATTTTATGTTTGCCTGTGAATAAAGTGGCTACTCCTTCACATGAATACTGTACCTTGTAATTCTCTACAAATATTATGATTAAGTTGGCTTTTATTGATTTGTTTGTGGAGTTATTAAGCCATACTGTCGTATGGAGTGAAATGATGTAACTATAGTATTGTTTTCATTGTCTGGTATATTTTAAGTTGCTCATCTGTTTGTATGCTGAAGTTGATGTATTTTGTATATATTGGACTGATGTCTGCACAATGTTCTTTTAAATCTTTGGAGTTCAATTCACATGGTACTGGACCATGAGTTTTGAAGGATATAGTCTCGAACTGTTAGTTAAAAATGTGTGTACACCATTCATATAAAATGTGGTGAGCTGATGATTGTACATGATAAACTAGCTTTCTGCTTTCAGCTAGCTATCTACACTGGCGGTGTACTTTTCATATGCCTCAACCCCAACATTAGAGAATGACTGACCAAAAACATGAAGTTGCAATTGAGGTTTTTGAACAACTGTAATCTTTCACGGTTGCATTTGTATTACTGTTGCTGTCAATGCTTTGAATCCATTCATCAATGTATGTTGGGCAAATTTAGAACACTGCAGTTTTGCCACACATGCTGAACTACTTCTGCTGGAAAGTGCTCCCTGATAAAAACAGTGCAGCTCTTTCATGATAGATGTGCAGATCAGTGGTCATAAAGGAGGTGTGACAGTAATTTTGTTGTGATTGTAGTTATGTCTTCCACCCTCCATAAACTTGAGCTCATTGAAAACCTCTACATCCAAAACTTCTACCTCATCCTTTCTGACTCGATACCAGGTTTCCTTATGCCTATCTGTAAAGTGACTATGGACATTGTTTTTATTTAATTATAAAGACCTTGCTTTCTTTTTATTCTGATCCAAACACTTTTAGGTTAATTCAACATGTAACACAGCACTTAGGCAATACTGTTGCTGCTGTACTGAATTTGTGAAATAATGCTGCGTAGGCTGTATGTCTTAGTATTTTGACTCAAAGGAAGACTACCCACAATTTTTCTTAAAAAAAAAAGCCAGTCAAATCCTAATTGCAGCAGACTATACTCCAGGTGTGCCAATTTGCTGCACTTAGGCCAGAGACTAAGGTATTCATTAAAAACTGTCTGCCTTGCTTTCTTGCAATTTTTCCAAATTTCAGTTGAGCCTGTCTGATCACTGCTTTAATGTCGTTAAACTCTTAACATGTGCAGAAGCTGGCTTGAAATGTACCATACTTAATCAATGTATGTTATAAAAAGAATATTCAAATTTAAATACACAGGTAATCAAGCCAACATTTGTAAAATAAATTTAAGCTTCCTTTTAAACAAGGCTGTTTCATTAAATAAGCTACTTATGCCAAAATAAAAAATAAGATTGCAAAGCAATTGATTCAGAACTTCTCCTGGCTCATTATTACAGCAGCTGGTACTCATTGGGTCAGATTGTTCAGATCAAGTTTTACAACAGACCATGCAATAACAAAACTTAATCCCGCAATACCTGTATATTTTTGATCTTTGCTTTATTATCTGACCCATTGACAGGTTTGAACAATGATTTGAATTTAAAGGAGTACATTTTGTTCAGAGTACTTTCTCATTTTATATTGTGGGAGAAAAGCATACTTAATCAAAATCTGTTTTGGCATTGTATTTTAAAAGATAATTTTGCCTGTCTGCTTGACCTCCTTTGCAGCCCTCGTAATGTTGCATTTGAAAGCAGTGGGGCAGCAAATTAAGTTAGATCTCAGCTGATTAGAAGCTGCCCAACTTTAGGAAACCAGGATATCAGCTAGGAGCTTTGCATTCTCAGTGGATAGTGTTGTTTCCTGGTTTGGTTGACTGAATCAGTTTGCTAGTTGGTATGACATGCCGGCCCCCATCATTGTCAATGGAGCTACTCTAGAAGCAGGGAGGATGACTCTCCATGGAGCTTACGCATTTAAAAAAAAAATTGAACAAGATTTATTTAAGTTTGCTTCTTCAATGTAAAACGAAGAACTACTTTGAATAAAAAATGCTCATTGCAGCAATTCCTGTCTCTAATTTCATGTGATAATATATTCTAACAATCTGAATTAAATACTTGGTCCTTAAAGATAAATCATAAAATGATTTTAAAAATCCTGATGACATACTGAAAATGACCACGATTACTCAAATGTGAAGTATATTTAAACTTGCTATGAATTAGCTAGCTGACTCATCTCCTGATGCTATCTTGGTGGTATCGGTGTGCCACAGTAACTGCAGGAGATTGAAATAGCAGGCCACTGTTTTGGCCACCAATGATTTTAAAGTTTTTGAGCTTCTGCCTAAAATACTTCAGCCAGTTGCAAACTGTTTTGATGGAACAAAGTGTTTTGGACAAAAACCTTAACTTTGTTCATCCCTGCCTTTGTTACCTCTAGTCTGGACAATTCCAATGCTCTCCTGACTGGCCTCCCATCTCTCACCCTCCATAAACTTGAGCTCATCCAAAACTCTGCTGCTTGTGTCCTAACTTGCACCAAGTCTCGTTCACCATCACCCCTCTGCTCACTGACTACATTGGCTCCCGGTCCAGGAACGCCTCAATTTTTAAAATTCTCATCCTTGTTTTCAAATCCCTCCATGGCCTCGCCCCTGCCTATCTCTGTAACCTCCTCCAGCCCTACAACTCTTTGAGATCTCTGCGCTCCTCCAATTCTTGCCTCTTGCGCATCCCCGATTTTAATCGTTGCAATATTTGGCGGCCGTGCCTTTAACTGCTTAGGCCCTAAGCTCTGGAATTCCCTCCCTAAACCTCTCCGCCTCTCTACTCTTTCCTCCTTTAAGACGCTCCTTACAACCTCCCTCTTTGACCAAGCTTTTGATCACCTCTCCTAAATCTCCTTATATGGCTCGGTTAAATTTTGTTTGAAAACGCTCCTGTGAAATACCTTACTATGTTAAAGGTGCTATATAAACGCAAGTTGTTGTTGAAAGATGCTAGAAAAGAATATATTATGAAAGTTATTGTAGTGGTTATGCTACTCGAGCAACAAGTGAGTTCAAATCGCGCAATGGAATTCAATAATCTCCAAACCTGTAAAAATCCAACTAGTCCTTCAGAGAAGGGAACCTGTGACCCTTATCTGATCTGGACTGCACATGAGTCCAGTCCCACAATATGTGGTTGATTCTTAATGCCACTCGGTTGTAAAACAGTCACTACCGTACAAATCATAAGAGAAATATCAGATGAGGACAAGACTCGAAACAATCTCAGCCCAGTCAACTTTGCAGAATCCTCCTCATTAACATCTGGAGGACTGGTACCCAATTGGGAGACAGCCTGACACAGTCATATCTACCAACCAACATCCTGGCCTCCTCCATCACCACCTCTGGTTATGTCTTTTCCCACTGGCAGAAATGGACCCACCAGAGTCCGGGCACATTGGTGTACAGTCATGTGGATGTGGTCCTGGGAGTGCTCAACATCAATTCCAGACCCCATGGAACCTCACAGGTCAAACTAGGCCAGGAAAACCTTGGCACAGAATGTACTCTTGATGGGAGTCTTCGGTTCCCATCACCAAGTGGCTCGGTTGTATATTACTTACCGAACTGGCCGAATCCTGAAGGACATAGCTGGGCCTGCGTTAGGTGGTGAAGAAACTATCACGAGGTAGAAACCTACTTGACCACATCCTCACCAATCTACTTGCCTCGGGCACACCTGTCCACAATAGCATTGGTAAAAGTGACTACCACACAGTCCTTCTGAAGAGAAAGTCTCATCTTCATAGTGAGGACACCTTCCATCATTTGCTAAATGGGACAGATGAATAAATCTAGCAATCCAAAGCTGGGAGTCCATAAGGTGCTATGGGCCATCGGTAGAAGCAGCATAATTGTATGTCACCACAATCTGTAACCTTATGGCTGGAGACATTCCTCACTCCTCAATAATTATCATCAAGCCAGGAGACAACCCTGGTTCAATGGGGGAGTATAGAAAGGTGTGCCAGGAGCAGCACGAAGCACCAACCTAGTGAAGCTAGAACAAAGGCTACCTGCATGCTAAATACCAAAAGCATCCATTGACAGAACTAAGTTGTCCTACAACATCTAGTCGAGAATAGAGGTGGACAATTGGCAACCTATTAGAAGAAGGAGACACTGTGAACGCACTCGTCCTCAACTATGGCGAAGCCCAGCACGAGTGCAAGAGACGAGGCTGAAATGTTTGCAAGTGTCTTCAGCCAAAAGTGCCATGTAGATTATCCGACTCAGTTTCCTCCCAGGATCCACTTTATTATTGATGCCAGTATCTGGCCAATTTGGTTTAATCCATGTGACATTAAGAAGCTGTTGAGAGCACTGGACAGAGCAAAGGCTGTGGGCCCTGGCAACATCCTGGCTGTAGTGCTGAACAACTGCACACCAGAAATAACCATCCCCTTCCTTCCTTCTCCCCCTTCCCCCCCCCCCCCCACACCCAAAACCAGTATAGCTAGGATACTGGCATTTACCTGATGTGTAAAATTGCCCAGATATGTCCTATCCACATAAATTTGAACTGGCCAATTACAGCCCTTTCAGCCTTCTCTCAGTCGTCAAGTGATGCCACCTCACAAATAACTTTCTCGTTGACACTCACTTTGGGTTTCATCAGACTCACTTGGCTCCAGATCTCCTCATAGCCTTGATCTAGGTATCGACATGACTGGAGTGTCAAAGGAAAGTTGAGAGCTACTCTTGACATCAGGTAGCATTTGATCAAATATGGCATCGAGAAGCCCTAGCAAAACTAGTCATAGGTCAAGGGAACAGCTCTCCAGTAGCTGGAGTCACACAGAAAGATGGTGGTGGGAGACCATTCACTGCAGCGTCCTTGGCACACCCATCTTCAGCTGCTTCATCCACGACCTTTCCTCCATCATAAGGTCAGGTGTGTGGCTGTTCACCGATGACTGTACAGTGTTCGATTACATTTTTAAAACTCCCCTGATAATGAAGCAGCCAATTCTGCCCTAGAGCAGGACTTGGACACCATTCGGGCTTGGATTGACAAGTAGTAGGTAACATTTGTGCCACATAAGTTCCAGGTAATCACCACCTGCAACAAGAGAAACCCCTGACCTTCAACAGCACCACTGTTGTCGAGTTCCCCACTGTCAACATCCTGGTGGTCACCACTGATGAAAGGTTTAACTGGCCAAGCCATCTCAAATTCTCTCCACCCTCTACAAGGCTCAAGTCATGCATGTAATGGAATATTCACCATTCACCTGGATAGGTGCAGCTACAATAACACTTGAAGCTCGACACCTAATTGGTGCCCCTGCCACTGGGCTCAGTATCCACCTCCATTGTGGCTGCAGTATGTATTATCTACAGGAAGCAATGCAGCAACACACAAAGATTACTTCATAAGCACCTCTGAGCCCTGCAACCTCTATCACTGAGTTGGACAAGTGCAGCAAGTTCATGGGAACACAGTCACCTCCAACATCCCTTCCAAATCACCCATTATCCTGACTTAGACAAGTATTGTTCCTTCATTGTTGTTGGGTCAAAATCTTGGAATTCCCTACCTAACGCCATTGTAGGAGCGTCATCACCATGAGGACTGTAGTGGTTCAAGGAGTTGGCCCACTACCACCAGGCAATGAGGGATGGACAGTATGGCTTTGATAGCTTTCCTTCAATAACTTTGAAAAATTGACATGTCTTAGGGAAATTTGTGTACGCTGTACCTGCGAGCACTGCAGGATCTGCCTTCAGTTAATAGTCAGCATTCTGGACAAAGTTATCAGGTCTAAGCCCAGTCCTTTGGTCTTCAAGTAAAAACTTTAGTGAAGGTATTAAAAGGCAAAAAAACAAAGCAATGAATTTAATCATATTATTGTGAAATATATAATTTTTTGATATATATAACCTTTCCTTGGACAATGGAAATTTCAATTACTGAGAGGAAAAGGGTAAATTCAATTTTTTTCAAAAATAATTTTGTGTCATTTAATTCTTCCATTACCAAACCATAACAGTGAAATGTTGACATGTTTAGGGCTCTTCCATTTTGACCTGTTGACCTACGGGTTTTCCATTATAAAAGGGTGGCACTGCAAGTAAGGTTAATGTGTACAAATCATGCATGCCACACGCAAGATTTTTAATAATATGTAGAGAATTTAAGGAAAGCTGTTGTTAGCTAGGGCCTCATCACAGGGGAAGATCAGCTAGAGTTCCCCCTAATCATCCAGCTATCCCTGCTGGAAGTGTGTGTGTATTAAGCATCTTGTTAAGCTAGAACTAATGTGATGCCAATATCTCTCACAGTTGAGCAGTCTGTCAATAATGACCACTTGGGTGAGGTACCACAGGGCACTGGTGACTGTGAAACCGTATTTAGGTGAAGGGTACGATGCATTTATTTGTGGGGGGGGCGATGGGGGTGAAGAAGGGCAGGGAGAAAACTGAGGGAGAAAATATTTCCTCCAAGTTTGCATTTATTGTATCTTGAGTAAGGCCCATTCTTCAGATGGAAGTTGAGTTTCCTAAGTTTGTTTTCTGATGGGTTTTTCTTATTATTGTATAAAATAGTATTAGATCCAAAGAGGAGTCATATAAAGTTGCCAGAAAAAGTAGCAAGCCTGAGGATTGGGAGCAGTTTAGAATTCAGCAAAAAAGGACCAAGAGATTAATTAAGAGGGGAAAAATAGAATATGACAGTAAACTTGCAAGGAACATAAAAGTGGACTGTAAAAGCTCCTACAAGTATGTAAAAAGAAAAGGATTAGTGAAGACATATGTAGGTCCCCTACAGTCAGAAACTGGAAAATTTATAATGAGGAACATGGAAATGGCAGAGCAATTAAACAAATACTTTGGTTCTGTCTTCACAGTAGAGGACACAAATAACTTCCCAGAAATGCCAGGGAACCAAGGGACTAGTGAGAAGGAGGAATTAAAGGAACTTAGTATTAGTAAAAAAAGTAGTGCTGGAGAAATTAATGGGACTGAAAGCCGATAAATCCCCAGGGCCTGATAATCTGCATCCCAGAGTACTAAAAGAGGTAGCCATGGAAATAGTGGATGAATTGGTTGTCATCTTCCAAAATTCTATAGACTATGGAACGGTTCCTGCAGATTGGAGGGTGGCAAATGTAACCCCACTATTTAAAAAAGGAGGGAGAGAAAACAGGGAACTACTGACCAGTTAGCCTAAGATCAGTAGTAGGGAAAATGCTAGAGTCTGTTTTAAAAGATGTGATAACAGGACACTTAGAAAATATCAACAGGATTAAACAAAGTCAACATGGATTTATGAAAGGGAAATCATGTTTGACAAACCTACTGGAGTTTTTTGAGGATATAACTGGTAGAATAGATAAGGGAGAACCAGTGGATGTGGTTTATTTGGATTTTCAGAAGGCCTTTGATAAAGTCTCACATAAGAGGTTAGTGTGCAAAATTAAAGCACATGGGATTGGTGGTAATATACTGGCATGGATAGAAAATTGGTTATCAGACAGGAAACAGAGAGTAGGAATAAATAGGTCCTTTTGAGGGTGGCAGGCAGTGACTAGTGGGGTACTGCAGGGATCAGTGCTTGGGCCCCAGCTATTCACAATATATATCAATGATTTGGATGAGGGAACCAAATGTAATATTTCAAAGTTTGCTGATGACACAAAACTAGGTGGGATCATGAGTTGTGAGGAGGATGCAAAGAGGCTTCATGGCGATTTAGACAAGTTGAGTGACTGGGCAAATACATGGCAGACGCAGTATAATGTGGATAAATGTGAAGTTATCCGCTTTGGAAGGAAAAACAGAAAGGCAGAGTATTAATTAAATGGTGATAGATTGGGAAATGTTGATGTACAAAGGGACCTGGGTGTCCTTGTACACCAGTCACTGAAAGCAAACATGCAGGTGCAGCAAGTAGTTAGGAAGGTAAATGGTATGTTGGCCTTCATTGCAAGAGGATTTGAGTACAGGAGCAAGGATGTCTTCCTGCAGTTATACAGGACCTTGGTGAGACCACACCTGGAGTATTGTGTGCAGTTTTGGTCTCCTTACCTAAGAAAGGATATAGTTGCCATGGAGGGAGTGCAGTGAAGGTTCACCAGACAGATTCCTGGGACATCAGGACTGTCTTATGAGGAGAGATTGGGTCGACTTGGCCTGTATTCACTCGAGTTTAGAAGAATGAGAGGGGATCTCATTAAAACATATAAAATTCTGACTGGGCTGGACAGGCTGGAAGCAGGGAGGATGTTTCCCCTGGCCGGGGGGGTCCAGAACGTGGGATCACAGTCTCAGGATACGGGGTAGGACATTTAGGACTGAGATGAGGAGAAATTTCTTCACTCACAGGGTGGTGAACCTGTGGAATTCTCTACCACAGAAGGTTGTGGAGGCCAAGTCACTGAATATATTTAAGATGGAGCTAGATAGATTTCTAGACACAAAAGGCATCAAGGGGTATGGGGAGAGAGTGGGAATATGGTATTGAGATAGAGGATCAGTCATGATCATATTGAATGGCGGAGCAGGCTCGAAGGGCCGAATGGCCTACTCCTGCTCCTATTTTCTATGTTTCTATGTAAAATACTTTTTATTTTTGCATAAATTTGTTCGGGAAAGGGTCTTGTGGTTGCTAGAGATGATGTCTTGTAGTGTTAGTTGTCTTTTCAGATTCTGGTCAGATTGCATATTTGTAACTGAAATAACAGTCAAGTCATATAATTAGTTCCTGTAAAGTATGAAAATTGTGCCACATATGTGAGCTGAAGACTTGTGTGCTTTGATCAAATGGTTCTCTATTACCACAAAAGCTGCTTTTCTTAACTGTTGTGTTGGTTTAACTATCTTTTTTTCATTTAGTTCTTGCAATATTGCTACAGTCAGGCAGCCTATGTTTTTCGTCATGTCATCTTGGTTATTTAATCATGTTGAAGATAAATCATGGGGGCGGGAGAAGCTTGGGGTGTCTTTAGCTTTAGCCGCATTGGAGGATTTTGCTTAGAAATGCCTTTTTTTAAGTAAAATATTGAGGAGCATTTTAACGTACAAATTTTCCAAAGGCTACCAATTTTTTTAAATTTGCCTTGGATCACCATTAACTGTTCAAATAAAATATGGCTTTACTTTTTGGTTTGACCTGAAAAGACTCCATTGCAATAGTACTTGCATTAATATAAGACCTTTCACATGAAAACACCTGAAATTATTTTTTTTCAAGTGTAGTCACCATTATTATGTTAGCAAATGCAGCAGGCATCCTATGCCAACAATTTTCCAGAAACAACAATGAAATGAATGACCAGTCAGTCTGTGGTGAGTTGGTGTTGCTTAGGGGAGGAATGTTGGCCAGGACACCAGGAGAAGTTCCTGCTTTTTTTTTTGAATAATGCTATGAAGATCTTTAACTTCTACCTGGACCACTGCCAAAGGTGACAGGGCCTTAATATCTTATCCAAAGGACTTTGTTGGCTTTGAAGACTACTTTAGCAAGTAACTGCCCTGATCCAGTTAGACAAACTGTGTCACATCTCTTTACTTTCATTTCTGTACACTCAGTGCAGTAGCGTTGTGCCCTGATGGTACATCCACCAGATTGTTCACACTTGAACAGCTCATTCAAGATTTTACTTAAAGTTGTAACAGAATTCAATGTGTCAGTAGTAATGATATATTTCAACTGTTAGCACATTCCTTTTTGGTCAGATGTTGATGTTTCTTAAGCCTTTGCATATAATCCAAAACCAAAGGCATGTGCTAAACAGGCAATTATTTGTTCTTTCTGAGCATGAAATTAGAGGTAATCTACATGACACATTACAGAATGGATACCAAAATGTAGTTGTGGTGTAGGTTAGATGGCCATGGACTGCTTAGCAGGAAAAATAATTCCTTATGTCACCAAGGTTAAGTGATTTTCTCTAGATTCAATCGATAAGGCAGCCATTGGAAGCATCCTAAGCACATTTTACACACTGTTGTTTGGATCTTTGCATGTTTTGGTGCTATTTTTTTCTCCAAGCAGATCTGAATGTTAAATGCACCATCATTTTTTATGATTTTGGAATACTGCATGTGGAGGCTGAACAAATGACCACTAACTGACTTAGGCATGGTTTGAACTTCCTCATTCTTTTAAAGCTCATCCTTCTTGTACAAAGATCACTCTTTTGATGCTCTTTTTCTGTCTTCGTGAACTGAAGCTTTTGAAGTTGACTTTCAATTGAATGCCTTCCTTGTTTCACTTGGTCTCTTGGCTGCTCGCTTCAAGCACTGAGGAGGGAAGGCCAGATCAGGGCCATTTATATGGCATGGGAGACCTTGAGGCATTTGAGAGCTCAAACCATCTCAAAGGAGCAGATTTCCATGGTTTTCCCTTTTTGACCATATATTGAGGACAAGCTTTATTCAGAGAATGGAAACACACAATGAAAGTTGGATCTTGAGTTTGGTTCTGGAAAGGTATAAAATTTTTCTACCCACAGATATTTTAATGATTTTAAACTATTGTGTTGTGCCAACAGATAACTTTCTTTTTCAATTTCAATATTACAGTATCTAAAATTTTGCAGCCCCCCCACCCCCACCCCAGCTACACTATAATGTATTTCATTTTAAAAAGACATTTCACCAAAAGAGTTCTCTATAAATACTTTCTCTTGCTAACTGCCAATTTTCTATTCTGGTCCTTGCTTTCTCTTTTGGTAGAAATAATATGGCAGGAGCAGGAAGGGAGTCTGTCCTTTCATTTAACTGAAGACATTGAGGATGATGTTGATTCCCTTCTGTATTATTTTGGCAAATGTAAGGAATTTTACAACACCAGGTTATAGTCCAACTGTTTTATTTAAAAATCACAAGCTTTCGGAGGCTTTCTCCTTCGTCAGGTGAGCGAGTGTGGGATTCCATGGAAGGTTACCGCATTTATATTCAGAGAACAATACCTGGTGATTACAGATTAAGATTCCTTACATTTGTCAACCCCAGTCCATCACCGGCATCTCCACATCATGTATTATTTTGGAACAATGCTTTAGTAGAACAGACATCTCAAATTCACAATTTAACCAGCATGAGGCAATTCATTTCATGTTCAAATGTAAATTCAGTAGTGTTTACACAAACTTTTGCTACTTGGAAGGACTAACTGGTGCAAACAGGTCATATTTCAAGAGAATGCATGCACCCTATTCTCAATATTCTCTTGTGCAGTTGAGCTTCTTAATGGAGAAGTTATAGTTCATTGCTCTGCAGTCTTAAAAATTCAGTCGTCATTTCTTGCACTTTGTTTACATTTCTGGCTGAAATTTGATTTGATTTGTGAATATGCAGATTGAATCCTGCTGCTTAATATAACTTAAATACATAAAATCAGGCAGTGTAATTGTAGATTGAGAAACCAAAGTTTCAAGAACAACCTAGTTTTCAGGTTAATAAAAAGTGAACGATAAAGTTGTTCTGTGGTAGTTGAAGTTTACTTGAAACCAAAACATTATCCGAGATGGTATTGAGATAGAGGATCAGCCATGATCATATTGAATGGCGGAGCAGGCTCGAAGGGCCGAATTGCCTACTTCTCCTATTTTCTATGTAGCAGACTTTTTTGTTGATGTTGCTGGACAAAGCTTGCATTCATTTAGTCTCTGAATCAGTACATAGGAACAGGAGTAGGGCAATCAACCCTTCAAGCCTACTCCACCATTCAATTAGACCATGGCTGATCTGTACCGTAACCCCATTTACCTACCTTAGTTCCATATCCCTTGATGACAGAGTAATATGGAACTCAACATGATATTTGATCAATTCAGGGAATAACCAAAATGAAGATTTCAAAGGAAATGGGAAAATCGTGCCCTCACTTGATTGGTGCCATTTGGATATGTTATTGGCCACATAAGGCCTTGTTTGAAGTTCAGAGCCATATTTGAAAACAGTAACTTCTGTAGGTTGAACAATCCTGTTATCCTCACAGCAGTTTTCTTAGACAAGAAAAACATATGACTGTAATCTGCCTGCTTCCCATCATCCCTTGACTGTCATGGCTTTCCTTCAAGCAGCCCCTTGACTGAAGTTTTCATGAAAAATGCATAAAATTTGAGTATGATTCCCAAAACACCAGTGAATGCTATGCAATAAAAATTGAATATTATCCTAGAACTGTTCATTGCTCTAAGGCATAGCTGAAGTGGTGGTGATTTTCTTCTTTAAAAAAATCCTGCACTTGAAACAACATGCAGTGAAAGTCTATAGTATTTTTTGTTAGCTCTATGTTACAGCAATGAGAAGAAGTGTGACACTGACTGTAAGTCCAATTGAAAGTGCTAGATGAGAGGTTAGGTCAGAAGCAGGAGGCAAGTAAATAGCAATTTACAAATCGCCAGAAACTCAGTTGGAGCTTGTTATTTTTGCTCCATTCGAGAATTCAGAATGCACAATTTTTTTCCTTAAAATTTTCCAAGTTTGCGATGCCTGTTTACAGTGCAAACTGATGCTGAATAATTTTTGTACTCCCTACCCCGGGTGAGAGAAAGTAAACCCTATTTATTACTAAAAATAAAGCACAAGACCTAGTAGATCTACACAGGTATATGTGATTCGTGGCAGTATTTGAAGCAGCCAAGATTGATGGGCCTGAGTAAATATGTTTTGGAAAATATTAATTCCTGTGACTCATCAAACTAATACGATTGTATGTTTGGCCTCTTGCTGAAAGTTGATGATCTAGCCAATTGGAGAACCCTGTATGTCTCAAATAAATTAGGTGACAGTGTGCATTTGATAATTTAGAAATTGCTTTTTGTTTGGATGAGCAGTTCTTTACTGATTTGCTTTTGGTTCAGTTAACATTTCCTTCCACACTAGTTGATGGTAGAGTTATTATCTTCTGCACAACTTTTATTCAAAATCTTTATCAAGAAAACCATGTACAGTTTGCCTTCCTCCAACATATTCTACAGTGGAAGTTCAGTTTCTGTGGCACCAGCTTATTTTTTCCCCTAATTTTGAATTGCTCTACTTTAGTAGAATTAAATGTTCACCCTGGAGATAGGTTTTCTCCAACAACATTTCAGCAGGTGAATTTGGTGTTTGAAGATCAAGCAGACAGAAAATGCTAACGGTTCCTTGAATTATGTTGGCAATTCAAATTGTGATATGCTTTAATATGGAATAAGGGTTTAGCATGTGTTGTGAAATGTGGTTTGTTACAGTAATACTAACCTAATAGGATACAAAATAAACATATTTTGAATTTTTAAAATTTAGTTCAGAATTCTTTGTCTTTTGAGTTTTTACGTTCCTTTTATTACATTTGCTGAAGTGTTCACTAGCAATGAATATCTTTACATTATTAAAGCTAGCTCGTAACTTATCAGTGTCAGCTGGTGCTGTTGTCAATTGCATTGCTTAGACATTTAGGATATGGAATACCGTTTAATTTTCCTCTAATGCAAATACTTGCTATTTAATCCATCAGAAACACTGAAGTGAAACTTCTGTGTGAGATTGTTAGTCTGTATCTTTCAGTAACGTCCAAGAACAGTCGTACAGTGCTACATTTTATTCAGTTCAACATTTACCTGAGAAAATAATGTTTGTGGAATGGGGGATATATTGCTCAATGTAAAAGATTAATGTAAAAATTAAATTATGTCCTGTGGGATGTTTAAGATTCAGTGTGATGAAATTGCCCGAGTCTGCGGGTGGTGTGAAAAATACATAAGGCCAAGCAGTTTCATATGAAGGTATTTTTGCAAGCAAATAATTTGAATAACTATTTAAAAAGAGAACATTACCTGTGGGGTATTTCCCCTCTATCCCCCCCCTGATGGTGAGGTATGACATGGCTAACTGTATTCAAGTGTCTTCTGAGGGATTGTGTTTAACACATGGTCTAGATTAATTACTAGTTTTTAAACATTTACCCTATTGCCTGCAGCTTTAGTATTTGTATAGTGAGTGAAAAATCAGTCTGCAGTTTGCTGAGCTAGTAGAAAAATATAATGTGTTGGGGTTAAATGCTAAATCAGAATGTTTCTTTTAACATTAGACTGCTTTTTTTAAAAAAAAAGTTATGATTTATAGTAGGTGTTCATGCATATAAGAGCAATATAGTTTTATATTCAACTATTTCAGTTAGCAAATGATTGATAGCTGTGGTGGAATTATTTCAAGTCACTTTTTAGCTTGTTTACTATAACTTACTTTAAAGAAGGGAGTCTTTGCTGGACTTGAAAATCTTCGCACCTCAGTGGAGTTTAAATCTTTTTCACATTTTACAAAAAGCTCTCAATAGCCGATCTCCTATAATTATCCCAATGTCATAAGGTGTAACTAGATGCACACAATCTGCAGGAGACTAGAGCGTCCCAGGTGGGCAAGGCAGGAATCGCATCCACTGATGGATTTGTGCTGGCCCAGCCTGGACTTCCAGGGTCAACTTCATTTAATAAGGGCGCTGATCTCTGGGTCTCAAGTGGTTCTGATGCTGGGAACTTGTCAGACGGGCAGAAAGTTGTGTATCAGCGGTCTTTAAAGGATGCAGTTGGTGACCTTGGAGAGCAGATGTGAAACTTTAAATGTAAGTGTGTACATGTGGAGGCAAAAATTGTTGGCAATTAAGAAGCATTTTTGATACATATTTGAGCCTTCCTAAAGATTAGGGCATTAAAAAAAAGTGTGTATTTCCTAGTGGCTGGCAGAACGTGGAGGTAGGAAACGGAGTCTGTGGGCTAGTGATGGAGTGACACTGAACTCAAACCCCCTGTTTGATGCCTAGTGAAGTGAGATGCTGCTATATGAGGTGGATGGGAGGAGGGTTGCCCTTGTTGCCACTGCAGGGAACTCTTCCCAGAGGAGCAGCATGCCTGGCAGGAGATGGTGAATAGGCTTAATACTTTTTGCACTACCCAGAAGACTGGAGAACAGAAGCAGAAAATAGCATATCTTGCAGAAGCTGTCAGGGACAACCTACCCAATAATTCCATTTACCAGGAACGTGGCCCACATATGCATACCGTAAAGTGTTGGGCAACATGTTGCACATTTACTGCAGGTCTATGCCAAACCATTACAGCTTTCATTGCTGACTATGCATATCCATAGGACACAACAGCTGTAACATGCAATGAAAGTCTTGCCACGTTCACATCATCGAAGCATTGTAATTCAATCTAGCTGCATATAAATGGTCACTTAATGCCCGGGCTGGACGGCAGCTTTGACAAATGCTTGTCACTGCAACTGCTTTTTAAACATACATATCAAGACTACTTCTCTGTTTTTACAACAGGACAGCACCTTATATATGGGTACAGACCCAAACTGGGGAGGGCTCAGAAATTACCAGCCCTTAATTCCCTTGGAGGAGGCCACTATGGACAACATTGCCGATGAGTATTGAGTGGTAAGAGACAGTGAAGCCACTGGCCTCCCCGAAGCTATGGAATAGTACTATCCAGTTCTTGTGTCTTGCTCCCTTCTCACTCACTCCCAATCGCACAAACAACATCCACAGTTAATATCTTATAATGCGAGCTGTATTGGGAGATGCCTCTTGGAAACAGAATGTAATATTTGCCACTTTTCTGTCATTGTAGGCCAAGACCAGTGTTCCAAGACAGGATAATATCCCGTGGCAACATATGCTAATCTTTGCAAGCACCAGCACAGCTACAAGTATCCTGGCGGCCGCAGTTAGTTAGCTTGAGATAGCACCAGGTGCATTACAGTGCAAGTGGTGATGCCAGAGAAGCACAGGAACCTGCGAGTTGCCATCAAGGGCACCCTGCACTTTGGGAAATTCTGCAGTGCGGTGATGTTGCCAGCTGTGTCGCACTCCTGTTTCTAGTCAAGAAACGTAGGTGAAACAGGTGGTTCTGCAGATTTATGCATCAAACAGTTGTTTCATTTATCTATGAGTAGCCCATTGGCTGGTAGTGCACATGATGTTTATTATTCTAGACTGGAACTGACTAATCCAAAAGAGGTGAGGGCATTGATAACCTTGCCCACCACTTTCTGCTAGCCTTTTGGCACAGATCAGATGCAGCCGTCCTTGCAACATGCAGCACAACCCCATCACAACCTCCTTGGGCAATCTTGGCTTATGTAGGGACTTCTTGAAATCTGCTGTCATCATCTCCCCCCCCCCCCCCCCCCCCTCAAAAACCCACCCTTGACCCTTCTGTCCTTGCAAATTACCGCTTCATCTCCAACCTCCCTTTCCTCTCCAAAGTCCCTTGAGCATGTTGTCGCCTCCCAGATCAGTGCCCATCTTTCCCCCATATTTGAATCCCTCCGATCAGGTTTCCACCCTTGCAACAGTGCTGAAACGGCCCTTATCAAAGTCACAAATGACATCCTATGTGACTGTGACCATGGTAAACTAACCTCCTCATTCTTCTCGACCTATCTACAGCCTTTGAGACGGTTGACCACACCATACTCCTCCAACACCTCGCCTCCGTCATCCAGCAGGGTGGGCCCACGTTCGCCTGGTTCTGTTCTTATCTGTCTGGTCATAGCCAGAGAATGGTTTCTGCATTGTTACCTTTGGAGTCCCCCAAGGATCTATCCTTGGTTCCCTCCTATTTCTCATCTACATGCTGTCCCTCGGCGATATCATCTGAAAACACGACGTCAGATTCCACATGTAAGCTGACAACACCCACCTCTACCTCGACGACACCCACCTCTACCTCGACGACACCCACCTCTACCTCGACGACACCCACCTCTACCTCGACGACACCCACCTCTACCTCGACGACACCCACCTCTACCTCGACGACACCCACCTCTACCTCGACGACACCCACCTCTACCTCGACGACACCCACCTCTACCTCGACGACACCCACCTCTACCTCGACGACACCCACCTCTACCTCGACGACACCCACCTCTACCTCGACGACACCCACCTCTACCTCGACGACACCCACCTCTACCTCGACGACACCCACCTCTACCTCTCATTTGTTAAACTGCTTGTCCGACATCCAATATCGGATGAGCAAAAATTTCCTCCTACTAAATATTTGGAAGACTGAAGCCATTGTCTTTGGTCCCCACCGCAAACTCCGCCCCTCTCCCTGTCTACTGCCTGAGGCTGAACCAGACTGTTCACAACCTTGACGTCCAATTCGACCCTGAGATGAGCTTCCGACCACATCTGCTCAATCACTAAGACTGCCTACTTCCGCCTCTCATAACATCGCCCCTGCCTCAGCTCATTTGCAGCTGAAACCCTCGTCCATGCCTTTGTTACCTCTAGACTTGATTATTCCAATGCTCTCCTGGCTGGCCTCCCATCTTCCATCCTTCATAAACTTGAGCTCATCCAAAACTCTGCTGCCCGTATCCTAACTCGCACCAAGTCCTGTTCCCCCATCGCCCCTGTGTTCGCTGACCTACATAAGCTCCCAGTCTGGGAACGTCTCGTTAAAATTCTCATCCTTGATTTCAGATCCCTCCATGGCCTCACCCTCCTATCTTTATAACATCCTCCAGCTCCACAACTCTCCAAGATCTCTGCACTCCTCCAATTCTTGACTCTTGCGAAGCCCTGATTTTAATCGCTCCACCCTTGGCAGCTGTGCTTTCAGCTGTCTAGGTCCTAAGCTCTGGAATTCCCTCCCTAAACCACTCCGCCTCTCTACCTCTGTCTCCTCCTTTAAGACGCTCCATAAAACCTACCTATTTGACCAAGCTTTTGGTCACCTGTCGTAATACCTCTTTATGTGGCTCGGTGTCATTTTTTTTGATGTGAAGTGGCTGGGGGCATTTTATTACGTTAAAGGTGCTATATAAATGCAAGTTGTTGTTGTTATCATCCAGGTAAGTCTGATTCTGCCTGTGTACCTGTGTTCAAGGTTAATGGCATATGTGGGCTTTCCATGTCTGGTGTAACCTCACCTGCCTGGCATCCCTCTCTTGCTCCTAGTCTTCTTCTCAAAATAACTTTTGTATAACTAGATTCCTAGAACTGCAGGTATGTATATCCGACATTTGATCACTATTGCAGTTGCAAAAATTAAAGTACACAAAAGTGCAGTTTGCAAAAGCAGTGGCTATAGAAATTACTAAAGGGGGATTTGAGTGTTGAAAGTGTAAGATTTATTTTCTGGGGGTAGGGGGCATGATCTGTACTCACCAAGATTTTTGATTTTTAACAGTTTACCTGGTGCATTTTCCAGCATTTTGGAATAGAGTGTAATTCTGCCTATCCAGACAAAATTTCTCTTGGTTTAAAAATATCTAAAATATGAAAATAAAACAATTATATGGACTTGAATACAGTTTCACAGGGTAAAGCTAAATAGATTGGTTAACCCTCCTCCATTTAAAATATTGGATAGTGGGATCTTAAACAAAAGTATGAAGAATTCATCCACTATTATTGCCAAAATAATTTCTTGCCAATATTGTTTTTCTAACCCTGTGAAAAAGGGATATTTTCTTGTATTGAAAATGATTATTACACACAATAAAAAAAACAAAAGTGCATAATAATGTGATTTACAGGAACAGACATGAGCTTAATTTTGTGCCTCGATTGACTATCTCTATTATGAGGCTTTCAATCTATTATTAGCATGCCTCACATTTTCCCACGGTTGTTGGTTGTTCTATACAGATGGTACAGGCTCATTCCCAGTGACTGCATAGTAACACAGGGTCCTTCACCATGCAGACATTAACAAACTGAACACAAAGTTCAAAGTTAACAGATATAACTGAGCATTGCACAATCAAGCCAACTGTCCACATCACTAGTCACAGTGTTACAGTATAAAATCCTAAAAGTGCGGAATCTCCGTGAATTTTTAAAAATTAAGTAAAATTCATCACCACTCCGACACCACTACCTATTTTATTTCCCAGCTCTCGCAATTTTGCAATGGGAATGTCAAATGAAGGCAGTTAATGCATTCACACCAGGGAATATCCACCATATCTCAAATTTAGTGGTTGCGACTAGTCCTGTAGAAAATAATCTTTCACGTATGACAACAGCAAGGCAAGCCCGAGAAAGTTTCTTTGAGGAAAATTATAAGTTTATAAAAACTGCATTTTAACAGCTTGTTTATTATATATAACTTCTTTGGCGATGAACATGTCTGTAATTGCGACTATTGGAAACCATCAGTTTACCATAAAAATTTCTGCCTCAAGTTCATGCGACACCAACAGTGGGGCTAAAGTAACTTCTGATTGCTTGTAACAGCCATCTGATCTGCCCACCAGCTGATCTGATGGATTCTGACAGGTTCCAGTCCTGCCCTCCAACTGACGCAGTTGGTGCATTTTGACAACCTCCCATCCTGATTTTTTTTTTTAAATCATTTTCCTTGTGGAATGCTGACACACGGGGTGAAATGCTGAGACTCAGCTTAAAAAAATAATGGTTAGCATGTATGCTTCTATTATTCCTTGCAGGCTACTGAAGATATTTTTCAATTTTTAAAAAAAAGCAATTTATAGCAAAATAGTTGATGGATATACCTCAAAAGACCAAGAGAGCCAGAATTATTAATTGATGAATAAAACGTCTTAATTTGATCCAAAAATCAAAAGTTCTCTCGGATGAACTATTGTAAATATCAGAGTTTCAGCAGCAAGAAGCTAAGTTTAAAAAGAAAGTGTCATATGCCTGTGAATCTATAGTGAGAAGACCTAAAAAGAAATTCTCGGGCAGTGCCAAGAGCAAGTTATATGAAGGGTACGCTTCAATATTGGGTGAAATACCATATTATTGTACCAGTGAGGCCCATCTGCATAATTTTACTCAAGCATCTTATCACACCCATTCCAATGAAGTATTCTGTCTGTACAAGTAGTTTTATGAATTTTGTTTCTATTTAACATCAAAATGTGTGATTGCTTTTATAGGTGAGTGATTGATGGATCTGTAAGAGTTCCCAAAATTGTATGGAATGAATGTTGGGCTACAATAAAAATAATTAGCTCTGCTGCAGCTATAAAGAAAGAAGTACAAAGAAAGTCAAATGAGTAAAAACAAAATTTGCAAACGAGAGTATAATTTACTAATACAGCTTGCGTTCATATAACACTTTCACGTCAAAACTTCGCATTTCATGTAATGAATGAGTTTTTGATGTGCAGTGAATGTTATGTAAGCAGACAAAGTGTCAGCAAAGCCATGAAGTTGACTTACTCCCTTGGGTGTTTTTATTCCTTTTGTATCTTCGAAAGTTTTCTTGTTAAAACTTGAGTTTTGTTCTTACAACTATTCAGAGTGCATACTCAACACTGTTAAATAGACAGAAAAGGTATGAGAAGTGAATAATGTAGAAGGTAAATGGCATACTGAATGCCTGGTGTTATAGCAGCACTAATTTTATTTGGAAACCGATTACCAGGCAAGATCCCATGCAATACATAAATTCATTTTTTTTTAATACAATGCAAGTTCTCTCATGATAAACAACACAAACATGATTTTCTATGTCAGGGGAGAAGCTGCAACATAGAATCAGGGAATTGTTACAGCACAGATAAAGGCCATTCGACCAATTGAGCCTGTGCCGGCTCTTTGTAAAAGCAATCCAGTTAGTCTCATTCCCCTGCTCTTTTCCGGTAGCCCTGCAATTTTTTTCTCTTCAAATATTTATCCAATTCCTTTTTGAAAGCCACGATTGAATCTTGCATCCACCATCCTTTTAGGCAGCGCATTCTAGATCATAACTACTCGCTGCATAAAAAAGTTTTTTCCTCACGCCGCCTTTGGTTCTTTTGCCAATCACCTTAAAGCTGTGTCCTCTGATTCTCGATCCTTCCGCCAATGGGAGCAGTTTCTCTTTATTTACTTTATCTAAACCTGTCATGATTTTGAACACTTCTATCAAATCTCCTCTTAACCGTCTCTGCTCTAAGGAGAACAACCCCAGCTTCTCCAGTCTGTCCATGTAACTGGTTCCAGGGATGAGGGACTTCATTCCAGTAAATCTTTTCTGCACCTTCTCTAAGGCCTTCACATCCTTCCTAAAGTGGGGTGCCCAGAATTGGACACAATACTCCAGTTGTGGCCAAACCAGTGTTTTATAAAGATTCAACATAACTGCCTTGCTTTTGTACTCTATGCCCCTCTTTATTAAGCCCAGAATCCTGTATGCTTTTTTAACTGCTTTCTCAACCTGTCCTGCCACCTTCAAAGATTGGTGCACATATAACCCCAGGTCTCTGTTCTTGCATCCCCTTTAGAATTGTACCTTTTAGTTTATATTCCCTCCGCTTGTTCTTCCTGCCAAAATGTATCACTTCGCACTTCTCTGTGTTAAATTTCACCTGTCATGTGTCTGCCTGTTCCACCAGCACGTCTATGTCCTCTTGAAGTCTATTACTATCTTCCTTACTGTTTACTACACTTCCAAGTTTTGTGTCATCTGTAAATTTGGAAATTGTGCCCTGTACACCCAAGTCCAAGTTATTATTATATATCAAAAAATGTATTGGTCCTAGTACCGACCCCAGGGGAACACACTGTACACCTTCCTCCAGTCTGAAAAACAACAGTTCACCACTACTCTCTGTTTCCTATCACTTAACAACTTTCGTATCCATGCTGCCACTGCCCCTTTTATTCCATGGGCTTCAATTTTGCTGACAAGCCTATGATGTGGCACTTTATCAAACTCCTTTTGAAAGTCCATATACACATCAACCGTATTGTCCTCATCAAAAAATTCAATCAAGTTAGTTAAATACGATTTGCCTTCAACAAATCCATGCTGGCTTTCCTTTATTAATCTTTTAGTAAACATATCTATGTTTTACCATTAAATTCAGGGCATCCAGTGATGATACCTGTCTCCCTCTTGCTGATTTGATGCAGCATTTTTGGGAACCAGGTCATGTTAGTGGAAGGTTAATGCAATCTGTCCCAGTTTGGGACCATTTTTCTCCATCTTTTGCAGTCAGTAGAGTCCCTCCTTGATCCCTCTGGCTGACAGCTTATAGAGGCTGACCTAATAACCTTTCAAGCTTGCAGTTGATGCATCTCTCGAGGTGATGAACTGAAATCTAACCCTGCGGATCCTCTCTTGGGTCCCCTGGGAGCAGGCTTCAGTGCTAATGTCTGAGAAACCATTGTAAACATTTAACGAAAGTTGTCAGATTGAATAATTAAGCATCAATTTATTTCTTTTTGAGTAGTTTTCGTAAAATTTCTACCCATTCTAACCGCAGGTGTGAGCATCAATAAGGGATGCTGTGAGATCGATTCATCACCTTTCTCCAACACTTTGTCCCATCTTTCCGTGCATCCATGCCATAGTTCGTCACTCAGCTGAAAAGGCCTGCAGGTGACTTGCCGTTTGTCGCTCTCTATACAAACATTTGTGAGAAGTACAGGGGCTCAAATTTATCCTTTCCCAAGCACCTTTTTGTAGTTGGATGAAGAGTGACACTGCACTGTGGGTGATTTTTCCACTGATTGTTTCTTAATCATGTGGGGAAGCACTTGTCTGACACCTTTGCTGACATCAAGAATTTGCTATGTGAGCGTGTCAAATGATTATAACACCTGTGATTTTAACAACCTTGCTTAGAAGGTTGGGAAAAAAAATCTTTGCATAAGGGTGGTTAGAATGCGGAATTCTAAACTGCTCTTCAAGCAGTGTTTAAATTCTTTTAAAAGGGGAATTGGATAGTTGCATGAAAATAGTATTAAAGGGTATAGGGAGTGAGCAAAAAAGTGAGATTAGGCTTTGTAGCTTGTGGAGAAAATACTAGCACAAACTTTGCGTAGTATGACCTGTTTCTGTTCTTTAAACTTGTATGATTCTGTCACCTGTGTTCAGTGAGTAAGACCTTCTCCAATCCACATGTAACCACATATTTTGCAGAACTTTGCACTGAATTGTTGCCCAAGATGCAATCCCCAAAGGATAGTTTGAGAGTATTTTTTAAAAACTGCCCTCATTGTTCTTTTTCTAATGTCTAGTGTAATTATTTTTGAGAAGCAGGGTGGCTTGTTATGCATTAGTAAGGTGTAATGGTGTTTGTGTAGTTTTAGATTTTTTAAAATATAAATATTTTGCAAAGAAATTATAGCCTGAATACTGTACAAAGATGGGCAGTGTTAGCTGAAGTGGCCCTGCACAAGTGTTCACTTCTGTTTCTCTACTCACGCTCCCAGTATGTGTGCCTCCCCGTAAACATATAACACTGGATGCCATGTTATCTTGCAAGAGGAAGATTTTTCAAATCTCTCTGCTGTTTGTTTTTTTTCCTTCTTTCTGTCCATAAGTATGGAATTTTCACTGCAGATATCCTATTAGTGGTCATTTTGTCAGCTAAAGATAAATACTGTTTACTGTAATATTTCTAACTTTATAATTTTTTGAACTGTCTGTTACAATTTGCATGCAAAAGTGGAGCTTTGCACTGTTGAAACTGATTGTGAGCCAAGTTGAGGGACAAAGCTGATTTGAATATTGGAACAGGAGCAGGCCATTCAGCACCTCTAGCCAAATCCACCATTCAATTAGGTTATGGCTGATCTGTACTTCAACTCCATTTACCCATCTTTTCTCCATGTTCCTTGATAGCCTTACCTAACAAAAATCTAGCGATTTCAGTCCTGAAATTTTCAATTGACCCACCATCCACAGCCTTTTGGGGAGCAAGTTCCAGATTTCCACTACCCTTGGTGTGAAAAAGTGCTTCCTGATTTCACTTTTGAATGGCCAGGCTCTACCAGAGGAAATAATTTATCTACCCTGTTGAATCTCTATCATTTTAAATACCTCAACATTCAACACTCAAGGGAATACAAGCCATGTTTATGAAATCTGTCCTCATAATTTAACTCTAAGACCTGGTATCATTCTGGTGAATTTGCACTGTACCCCTTCCAAGGCCATTATATCTTTGCTGAGATTCGTTGCCCAAATCTGAATGCAGTACTCCAGATGTGGTCTGACCAAGGCTCTGTACAACTGAAGCATCACGGCCTCACTTTTGAATTCCAATGCCCTTGAGATAAAGATCATCACTCCATTAGGGGCCACCAGGGGTCACAGTCTCAGAATAAGGGGTAGGCCATGTAGGACTGAGATGAGAAATTTCTTCACTCAGAGGGTGGTGAATCTTTGGAATTCTCTACCCCAGAGGGCTGTGGAGGCCCAGTCATTGACTACATTCAAAACAGAGATCGATAGATTTCTAGATATTAAAGGCATCAAGGGATATGGGGATATTGCAGGAAAATGGCATTGAAGTAGATGATCAGCCATGATCTTGTTGAATGACGGAGCAGGCTCAAGGGGCCGGATGGCCTACTCCTCCTATTTCTTGGGAATGTGGTTGATTTTTAATCGGCCTCTGAAATGGCTGAGCAAGCCATTCAGTTGTAAAAGCTCGCTACGAAAAGTCATAATAAGAATAAAACCGGACGGACCACCTGGCATCGGACCACTAGGCACCGGACACGACAAAGGCAAACCAAGCACAGTCAACCCTGCAAAGTCCTCCTCACTAACATCTGGGGACTTGTGCCAAAATTGGGAGAGCTGTCCCACAGACTAGTCAAGCAACAGCCTGACGTAGCCATACACACAGAATCATAGGTTTTAGCCAACGTCCCAGACTCTTCCATCACCATCCCTGGGTATGTCCTGTCCCACCAGCAGGACAGACCCACCAGAAGTGGTGGTACAGTGATATATGGTCAGGAAGGAGTGACCCTGGGAATCCTCAACATTGACTCTGGACCCCTTGAAATCTCATGGCATCAGGTCAAATAAGGGCAAGGAAACCTCCTGCTGATTACCACCTACTGCCGTCCCTAAGCTAATGAATCAGTTTTACTCCATGTTGAGCACCACTTGGAGGAAGCATTGAGGGTAGCAAGGGCACGGAATGTACTCTGGGTGGGGGACTTCAATGTCCATCACCAAGAGTGGCTCGGTAGCACCACGATTGACCAAGTTAACTGAGTCCTGAAGGACATAGCTGCCAGACTGGGCCTCCGGCAGGTGGTGAGCGAACCAACACAAGGGAAAAACCTACTTGACCTCATCCTCACCAATCTACCTGTTGCAGATGCATCTGTCCATGACAGTATTGGTAGGAGTAACCACCGCACAGTCCTCATGGAGACGAAGTGCCGTCTTCGCACGGAGGACACCATCCAACGTGTTGTGTGGCACTACCACCGTGCTAAATGGGATAGATTCAGAAAAGATCTAGCAGCTCAAAACTGGGCATCCATGAGGCGCTGTGGGCCATCAGCAGCAGCAGAATTGTATTCCAGCACAATCTGTAACCTCATGCCCTGGCATATTTATCACTCTACCATTACCAACAAGCCAGGAGATCAACCCTGGTTCAATGAGGAGTGTAGAAGAGCATGCCAGGAGCATCACCAGGCGTACCTAAAAATGAGGTGCCAACCTGGTGCAGCTACAACACAGGACTTCATGCATGTTAAACAGTGGAAGCAACATACTATAGGCAAAGCTAAGCAATCTCACAACCAACGGATCAGATCAAAGCTCTGCAGTCCTGCCACACCCAGTCGTGAATGGTGGTGGACAGTTAAACAATTAATGGGAGGAGGCGGCTCTGTAAACATCCCCATCCTCAATGATGGCAGAGTCCAGCACGTGAGTGCAAAAGACAAGGCTGAAGTGTTTGCAACCATCTTCAGCCAGAAGTGCCAAGTGGATGATCCATCTCGACCTCCTCCCGATATCCCCACCACCAGAGAAGCCAGTCTTCAGCCAATTCAATTCACTCGACGTGATATCAAGAAACGGCTGAGTGCACTGGATACAACAAAGGCAATGGGCCCCGACAACATCCCGGCTGTAGTGCTGAAGACTTGTGCTCCAGAACTAGCCGCAACTCTAACCAAACTGTTCCAGTACAGCTACAACACTGGCATCCACCCGACAATGTGGAAAATTGCCCAGGTATGTCCTTTTACGCAAAAAGCAGGACAAATCCAATCCGGCCAATTACCGCCCTTTCAGTCTACTCTCAGTCATCTGCAAAGTGATGGAAGGTGCTATCAAGTGGCACTTACTCACCAATAACCTGCTCACCGATGCTCAGTTTGGGTTCCGCTAGCACCACTCTGCTCCAGACCTCATTACAGCCTTGGTCCAAACATGGACAAAAGTGCTGAATTCCAGATGTGAGGTGAGAGTAGTTGCCCTTGACATCAAGGCAGCATTTGACCCAGTGTGGCACCAAGGAGCCCTCGTAAAATTGAAGTCAATGGGAATCAAGGGGAAAACTCTTCAGTGGCTGAAGCACCTCCCCTTGGTATTCAATGGCATTACCATCGCCGAATCCCCCACCATCAACATCCTGGGGGTCACCATTGACCAGAAACTTAACTGGACCAGCCACATAAATACTATGGCTACCAGAGCAGGTCACAGGCTGGGTATTCTGTGGCGAGTGACTCACCTCCTGACTCCCCAAGGCCTTTCCCCCATCTACAAGGCACAAGTCAGGAGTGTGATGGAATACCCTCCACTTGCCCGGATGAGTGCAGCTCCAACAACGCTCAAGAAGCTCGACACCATCCAGGACAAAGCAGCTCGCTTGATTGGCACCCCATCCACCACCCTAAACATTCACTCCCTCCACCACCGGTGCACAGTGGCTGCAGTGTGTACCATCCACAGGATGCACTGCAGCAACTCGCCAAGGCTTCTTCGACAGCACCTCCAAAACCCCGACCTCTACCACCTGGAAGGACAGGGGCAGTAGGCACATGGGAACAACACCACCTGCACGTTCCCCTCCAAGTCACACACCATCCCGACTTGGAAATATATCGCCGTTCCTTCATCGTTGCTGGGTCAAAATCCTGGAACTCCCTACCTAACAGCACTGTGGGAGAACCTTCACCGCACTGACTGTAGCAGTTCAAGAAGGCGGCTCACCACCACCTTCTCAAGGGCAATTAGAGATGGACGCTCACATCCCATGAATGAATAAAAAAAAATTCTTATGTTCTTATCCTTTTTGATTGCTTTTTGTCCCCATGCACTAGCTTTTAGTGATTTGTGTACATTGATACCTAAATCCCTTTGCTCCTCCACAGTTCCTAGTGTTTCGCCATTACGAAAATATTCTGATTTGAGTTGCATATCAGAATATTGGGCAATATTGCATTTGACATACAGTGGTAAATGCTGCTTGCAGTATGTTTTTCCATTTAATTGAATGCATAGGCAGCAAGAATCATCAGCTTTCTGTGGTCAACTGTATAGTCGATTTATTGCTGTTAGAATTAGTCAGAAATTGTATCTAGAATTTTTTTCTTTATCAATACATTTGAAGGTTTCACTTTTGTCCACAGCAGAAATCTGGGTATGCACAGATTTTCCTAGCAAAACTTGAAGAACACATACTTTTATAGGAAGTGGCTAAATATTCAACCGTTATCCATTCTTGATTCACTTTCATCATGGTCGTCTTGCTGCCCTGTATGAGTAGGTGCTGGCACCTTGGAAATAATTTAGTCAGTGGAAATTCTAGGGTATTTGTAACTGTGGAGAACTTTGGTGATTTTGAAGTCCCAGTGATCTTTCTATTTTCAAACAAGGATTATTATTATGTGCTCCTTGACTTATGTATTTAATTTTTGTATCTTACCTTTTTAAAGCCTTGTTAATTTGGCCATAATAAATTGTACAAGATGTTGAGTGTGAGATCAGCCAGCTTGGAACAGCAGGGCACTGCTCTTTTAATATGTCCTTGTGTATTGCACTGGGGCTGTCTGAAGCTTTAAGAGAATATATGAAAATATCTATAAATGTTAGCTTTGCAGCACATGACTGGTTGAAGCTCAATTTCTTTGGATCCTTCTGTTGTGATGACTTACTTTGTACTCAGTCAGAAACAGGAGGCTGCTCATGAATTGTATGGGAAGTACCTTCATTTGTTTGCCTGAATCAATTTAAAAATTGGCTGTTTATTCACTGACTAGATGTTTGTGCACTGATTTTAGGATATTACAGAAATGCAAATTAGGGTGGAAGAAACACATTTAGGCTTTGTGATTTGTCACAAATTGTCACAGTAGATGTTTTAAATGAGAAGGAAAAAAAATCATGACACTGCATGATGTTATGTAATTTGCCAATGGTAGAATTGGATTTTACTGACTGTCAGCTGGCACCATGACACTAAATATATTCATTTGTATTAAGAATGCAAACATACATGTTGAAAAGTTATGCTGGTAGATTTTACATCAGAAAGTTGTTTGTTAAATTAGTGCATTTCCGAGTTCAATATGCACTAACATCATTGTGACTTGGGTAGACTGGCTTCCTTGAAAGAGCGCGGGATTCTCACAGAAAAGTGTGGGGGTGGGTGGTGCATCGATAATACAGTGCCAAGGTACCATTTACGGGGACACATGGCGAAATCTCCCGATTTTCCATCTGGTCAGTCCACCCCTGAATTGTGGCTGTTTAGTCTTGTACATCTTGTTTCCTTGTGGCCACTGTTAACAGAACAGTTACTATTAAACCAAATGTGACTGGACTAATTTTTATACACAAAATCTAATACTGGCTAAACCCTCAGCTGTTTGTCCTAAATCCTTAAATCCCACTTGTTCTGGTAATCCACCTGCAACTACTCGGTTTTAAATATGCTGTAATTATTAGATTAGCTTGAAATGGGGCCATTTACACTGCAGCATGTAGTCTCGTGGTTAGAATAATCCCTATCAGAATGTAATTTACACATGCAAAAACATCAGTGGGGGACATAATTGCAATATACATTTTGATTTCATGAGACAATACTTGCTGCAGTGACAATTCTGAATGCTGTCTTTGCATGTTAATGTATCTCCCCCTTGTGGATTTTTTTTTTGATACTGAAAACTATAATTTATCAAGTCATTCCTTCATAGCTGTTCCCTTCAATGCTAGGGATCAGTTTTGTTGCATCTCTTCTGTGCTGCATTGTACGGCTGAATAGGCCTACACATTTCATGGTGACCAGCAATGTGTGCAGTGCTCCAGGTGTGGCCTGATCAGGGTACTGTACAGTTACAGCATGACTACTGGCGATTTAAATTAAATTGATTGGCAGTATAGCACAGCACCCTATTGGCTTTGTTTATTGTCACGTCACCTCACCTTGGACATGGCCAGTGACTAGCCCTCCAAGGTTTCTTTTGAGCTTCCTCCATGAAAAGTTCTAAATCAACCATGAAGTATACATAATTCCTGTCACTACATCCAATATGCAGTGCCTTTCATTTGTCCATATGGAACTTTATTTGTCTCTGATCAAAGTGCAAATCCTGATGAGCTCTCTCAGCTGTCTCTCCTGGTAAGTGGGAGGCAGAAGACTGCTCAGTGGGACATGGCAGTTTTTCTGCTGGGGGTGGGGATGAAAGTTATCTCTTGGAGAACAACATAATAGGGCTGATGTAAGGAAGGGGGAATGTTCTGGACTCTTGCTTAATTACTTTTGGGGATCAGAATGTTTATGTAGAATTATCCCTTGGATTGAATAGAGCAGTAAAGTTCACAATCTGGTAGATTGTATACTTCCTGTCGCGGGAGTGGACTTGATAGGCTGACTGCCATTGTTTCATGTTTTCTCAAGTTCTTTCTTGTTTTCAACATTGTAAGTAATTTCCTCACAGTTGGATCTTTAAATTGTTTAGCCATTGAGGATGCTGAGCATCATACATTAATTCACTTCTAAACTTATTCTTGTACATTGCTTTCAGAAATCTTTTTTTTTTACATTTTAATAAATTACTTTCAACATAAGAGAAAGTGGGATATTTCCATGCGTCATAAGTGTACAAGTTGAAGAGGGAATTGGCACTAATGTCTTTTTTATGCATTTCTGACATGAAAGATTGTGCCCCACCTTTTGCTCAGTGAGGCTCCTGCAGATTTGTAAAAAGCTGAGGGTTGGTTAAATATTATTTGCTTTTCTGGTCAGCTTAATGTCTTACAATGTTGTGTTGAGAGTTGGTGTTGAAAGCGAGATGAAAGATGATGTGAAATAGGCTTAGTTCTTGATGTCAGTTAAAGGGCTCCTGAACATTTACCTGAACATTTACCTGACGAAGGAGGAAGCCTCCGAAAGCTTGTAGATTTCAAATAAAAATTGTTGGACTATAACTTGGTGTTGTAAAATTGTTTACAATCAGTTAAAGGGGACATTGAAAGGGAAAAATGAGTACCCAAAGGTTGGGGTTCCTTTTATCCTGGTTCTTTTCTCCTTAGTCCAGCAAGTTGCTTTTGGCAGCTGGTAGTCCGATGTGTTCCAATCTCCAACTGGGTTTAAGAATTCTTTCAGAATAACAGTTAATGTTTTGCAAAGTCTTTTAATAGCCATAACAGAATACAAGTACAAGGAAGTCATGTTTAAAATGTTGAGTGCTCTGGTCAGACTAGACTTACAGGATTGTGTCAATCTATGATCTCTGACATTCCAATATTCTGACATTCAAGCCCTAGAGGCGGTTCAAAGAAAACCTGGCATCAGAGAACTGAGTTCTGAAGAAAGAGCAAAGAAAATTGGACCTTTCAGCCTTGAAGGGAGGCAGCTGTGAAATGATCTTATAGAGGTATAATGTTAAGTGGTCTGGAAAAGGTAAATCCGGAACGCCACTACAAACTAAACCATAAGAGTAAGACAAGGTGAAAATTTGTAAAAGGTAAACTTAGACCTAATGCCAGGAAGTTCTTCACACCAAATAGTTAATATCTAGAGTGGACTTCATGGAGGCAGAACCCTGAAATCATTTGAGAAACATTTGCATTCCGTGATGGGAGGGACTGTTAGGTCTTTCAGGATGGATGAGCTAAGATAGGTTGAACGGCCTCCTTCATCAATATTTATTTTGGAATCTGTTTGTGGAAAGCAAGCTGACCTGAATGTAACCCCAGCTTCTGCTTGTAGTTTAAGATCCTGAATCTTTCTTACAGTAGTAACAAAACTGTGACCGAACAATTGATACTTTTCAAAAGATGTAGTCAAAATTTTTACTACTGCAATTGCTACGTGTACAAATCATTTATCAATTTGCTATGTTTCGTTGACAGGGAGAGGAACGGTACTGCTGTCAATGAATGAACATTCCGGTGATAATGGCAGAACAGCCTCCGCTGGAAACAGCTCTAATGAATGAAGTTCCACTTCTACCTCATATAGTTAATGGGGACAGCGGACAACAGGTGAGTGCTAAACTAAAGGATTATACATCTGGTATTGGGATCCTTCGTTTTAGTATTTGAAAGTTCCATTACTCATTTTTCCATCCAAATTTAATGCAGAAACCAACAAAGTATATTCCAGAATAATGTAACTTGATCTTATTTATGCAGTTGACCATTGACGCTTCAAGAATGGCCATTCCTAATTGGATGCCAGATTTTCAAACCCCCGTTGTATAATTGCTTTACATCACCTTTTTTCCATCTGCCTAAAGATTTCCTGTTTCTCTTGCATCAAAATGTCTGTGCCAGAGTAGTTGTTATGACAAATATGAAGTAGTTCTGTCTTTTAGCTTGGTAGCAGTTGCTTTAATTCAGTCATAATACATAGAGTTTAAAAGCCTGTTGTACTTTTGCCTAAATCCAATACAATGGTAACAGGTTTGAGAGAAGCACTAAACCACATTTCGTATATATACATGCATGTTATTTATTTGTTCATTGTTTATTTTGTGACTTTGCTTAATATCTTAAACCTAAAACATTAATTAGAGATAGAATGGCAGTAGAAAAAAGGGACATAACTACACTAATAGTGGAAAGGAGGTAGAGCAAGCAAATATGTGAAATGAGTAAAGGACATAGAATAATAATCATGGGAGATTTTGACTATCCCCAAATAAACTGGCAAGAAGAGATAGGTGAAGGGATACAGGGAATGGAGTTTTTACAATGAGTGCGGGACTCTTTTCGTACCCAGTAGGAAAAAAGCCCAATAAGAGAGGAAGCACTGCTGGATCTATTAATGGGAAATGAACCAGAGCAGATAAGAGAACTAAGTGTAGGGGAACATCTAGGCAATGGCAATCACAACATAATACAGTTTAAGATAAAGATTGAGAAGGACATAAGACAAAGACCAAAGTAATAAATTGGAAAAAAGCTGATTTTCAGGGGATGAGAATGGAACTAGGGAAAATAAACTGGAAAAATTTGCTGTTAAACAAAGAAATAGAACAGCAGTGGGAAATATTTAAAATGATCAGTAGAGTCCAGGAGAAATATATCCAACTAAAAAGCAAGAACAAACTAGCTAGTAATGACAGACCATGGATGAATAAAGAAATAAGGACAAAATTGAAATTAAAGAAAAAGGCATACATACGTAAGTACATAGACAACAAAGGAGAGGATGACAAAAGGGAATATGCAAAGGTTAGGAAAGAAGTTTAAAAAAAAAACAATTAAGAAGGCAGAGAAATTACGAAATTAAATTATCAAGGAATATAAAAAAAATAAAGTATTCTACAGACATACCAAAAGAAAAATCAGGATAGGGATAGGGCCACTATGAGATAAACACGATAAACTTACAGGTAATGACAGGGAAATGGCAGAAATATTAAATAATTACTTTGCCTCAGTATAACATTTAAGATAGAAAGAAAGGGGGAGATAATAACCAAATCAAAATTAGAGAGGATAAAACCCCTGGTCCGGATGGATTGCATCCCCGCATATTAAAACAAGTTAGGAAAGAGATAGCAGAGGCTCTATATATATATATATATATATATATATATATATATATATATTCATTAGAAAAGGGAATCGTGCCAGAGGACTGGCGAACAGCTAATGTGATGCCTATGTTTAAAAAGGGAGATAGCACCAGTCCAGGGAACTATAGACCAATTAGCTTAATGTCGGTGGTAGGAAAGATAAAGGAATCCTTACTCAAAGATATAATAGAAAAACATATAGAAACCAAAAATATAATAAAGAATAGTCAGCGTGAATTTTAAAAGGGAAGGTCATGCTTGACCAAACCTTATTGAATTCTTTGAAGAAGTAACAGAAAGGATGGACAAAGGTGATGCGGTAGATGTAACATATTTGGATTTTCAAAAGGCCTTCAATAAGGAACTGCATAGTAGACTCATGACTAAGGCCAGAGGAGTCAGGAGACAAGTAGCATAATGAATAGCAAGCTGGCTACAAAACAGAAAAGAGAGTAGGGGTTAAGGGTTGTTATTCTGACTGGCAATAGGTAGAAAGTGGTGTTCCACAAGGATCGGTGCTGGGACCACTGTTGTTCACCATTTACATAAACTATTTGGACTCTGGAATCGAAGTACAATTTCAAAATTTGCAGACGACACCAAATTAATACCGAGGAGGACTGCGACAAAATACAGGAAGACATTAAGAAACTTACAGAATGGATGTGTAATTGGCAAATCAATTTTAATATGGATAATTGTGAGATTACATTTTGGTAGGAAGAATAAGGGGGCCACATACTGCTTGGATAATGAGACTAAATGGGGCAGAGGAGCAGAGGGATCTGGGGATACAGATACACAAATCACTAAAAGTAACGACGTAGGTTAATAAGGCCATATAAAAAGCAAACCAAGAACAGGGGTTCATTTGTAAAGCGATAGAATTGAAAAGCAGAGAAGTTATATTAAACTTGTATAGAACCTTGGTTGGACCACACTTGGAGACGTAAACAATTCTGGTCTCCATATTATAAAAAGGTGCAAAAAAGGTTTACTAGGATGATACCAGAACTGAGAGGTTATACGAGTCGGGAAAGATTGAGCAGGTGGGGCATTTTTCTCTAGAAAAGAGAAGACTGAGGGGTGCCCTTATAGAGGTCTTTAAGATTATGAAAGGGTTTGATAAGGTAAACGTAGAGAAGATGTTTCCATTTGCAAGGGAAGACCAGAACTAGGGGCCATAAATATAAGATAGTCACTAATAAATCCAGTAGGGTATTCAGGAGAAACTTCTTTATGCAGAGCGTGGTTAGAATGTGGGACTCGCTACCGCAAGGAGTAGCTGAGGCAACTAGCATAGATGCATTTAAGAGGAAGCTAGATAAACACATGAGGGAGAAAGGGATAGAAGGATATGCTGATAGATGAAATAGGGAGGGAGGAGGCACGTGTGGAGCATAAACACCAGCACGGACCTGTTGAGCTGAACGGCCTGTTTGTGCTGTACATTCTATGTAAGGCCTGATGTGACACTACTGTTTTTAACTCTTATGGAGATGCAAGTTAATTTCCAATTTCTAACTTGACAGGTTGTTCTGTTAGTTATCCTTGGTTCACTACCGAAAACTTATGTAGGTATGAAGACTAGTAAAGACATTCTCAATGGCATAGGGAATTAGAACATGGCTATGACAGCGATCTAAAATACAGAAGCCAAAAAATCTAGAGCAAGAAGGGTAGAAAAGATTCAATTGATAAAAATGAGAAGTTACCAGTTTGGTTTTGTAAACTTTTTAAGAGTTATTGACTAGTTTCTGACCTATCTGTACTTTACAGATATGCAGTAAGTTGTAGTCCATTAAATCCAGTGATGAGTGTTATAGCAGTGTTTTTGTACAAAAAATTTAGAGAATGACAGGTGCCTTAGAGTGAATATAAAGCTATAATTCAATTGAAGGGTTCTGATAACTGTGTTTGTAATTGAGTAGAATTCCTAGTTTGAGTACTGTTGTATCTGTTATGATATGCCATTGTTACAGTAATTTAAGTGGGGCCCAGCAGAATGCGTTGTAACGAGGAGTCTGTATGCATAGTACAATGTTAAGATGGTTCCCAAAGAATACAATGCTGCCTTAAAAATCTGGCATGAATGAAAACACATTACCATGTTTAAAATTCTTCAAGCTACTGAGAAATCCACTCTGAGTTTGTTTACTTGATATAAAGTGCACTTCCTCCCCATGGGGACACAACTCACATATCTAAGTGCTGAGAGCTGAGGCACAGGTTGGCAGATGCAAGGCTTAAAAACACTCAAGTATGCACTGGAGTTTAATCAGCTAAAATCACACAGCTTACAAATGCAGAGCACCAGTAAGCTTTCCTCTCGTCCATCTACGGTCACCCTACTTGCTAAGGCATTGGCTTGCAGGATTATCTGGAAGTAATCATCAAGGACAGGTCTCACTCTCCAGGTGAGCCAAACTGACTGTCCAGTCATCAGCAAAGCCCTAGAGGCTTGCTTGGCTCAAGTACTAAATAGATGGTTGACTTGACTCCAAACTTCCATTGTCAGGCATGCCATCTAGAAGCCAGACTAACTTGTAAGAGACTTCACATACCTACCCCAGGAGGATCACCCTCGTGAGGTGGACAGCAGATACCCGGAGGTCTTCATGAGCAGTGCAACTTGCTATAGCACATGCTTTTGCATTGCTACTATTTTTCTGACCACAGCATGGATACACACTGTATCTAATCAAACAGTGATTCCTCAGCAACCACTGCTTGCCTCTGCAATATAATTATGGTTAACTAAACCACAGATATGAGTGCTATTCTCAAACCCTGGCTCCAAGTACTGTCTTCCAGCAGCCATCATCTTAAGTCTTGAAATTTCCTTGTCAGCTATATAATTGCCGTTTGCCTTCAGTATGGTGGAAGGACCTAAACAGGGACATATTACAATGTGCCAGCCACCCTTGTCTACTCTTTGTTACTTCTTCAAAGAATTCAGTAAGGTTGGTCAAGCATGACTTTTCCTTCTGCAATCCGTGCTGTCTACTCTTTACTATATTTTCGGTTTCTAGATGTTTTTCTGCTACATCTTTGAGTAAAGATTTCATTAACTTTCCTACCACTGTTGTTAAGCTAACTGATCTATAGTTCCCTGGACTTGTTCTATCTCCCTTTTTAAATATAGGAATCAGAATAGCTGTCCGCCAGCCCTCTGACATTATTCCCTTTTCTAATGAATTTTTATATATATGTAATAGTGCCTCTGCTATTTCTTCCCTAACTTCTTTTAATATGCATGGCTGCAATCCATCTGGACCAGGAGTTTTATCCTCTCTAGTCCTGAAGGACTGTGTCTAGACTAAAGTTGGCATATACCAGAACCTGAGGGAAAAATGCTTCATCTGTGTCAAATCACCATCCTGCAAATATGGAAGAGCGGGTCACTCCAAGGCACTGATGATCTGTTGTTTCTTGGGAGTTACTTGGGTTTGTGACAATGACTATCACAGTTCTCTCCAGAATAATAGCTGCTTTTATCCATGTAGTTTCAGTGGCCGCCCTACTGCTGGTGCTACTTTCAAAAACAACCAAAGTATACGGTATTTTAGTTCTAAAACATAATGTCATTGAAACAAGATTGTGGCAAGTATGTTTCAAAAGTTCAAACAGGAAGATCTGAACTGTGGGCCTGGAAGCAGAACGTCAAAACCTATGCTGGGAATCCACACTCCACAGCTTCTATTGAGACTTCAGGTGGGCTATGTGGAGGTAGCAGACTAATTAATAGAAGATCGCATATTGATGAGAAGAAATAAAAACTGCTTTTGAAAAATGGAGCAAAAAAATTGAAAGATCTTAAACCAACAAACAAACTGGGATCAAAGATGGAAAAGAATTGAAGATGTATTTCAGAAGTAAAGGTAAAACTAGAATATGTGGGTGAAAGGCAGACTGTCACTCCCACGCTCGCATACAGCGTCACAGCAGAGTACATTGATGACCTAGACAAGTGGCTGTCAAAATAACTTGAGTTTCTTGGCTTTCCTAATTGAACTGCCCAATAGATCAGAAGAATCCCTGAGATGTGGGCCAGAGATATTACAGTACTAAATCTGACCAGAATGAAGATGCAAGATTTAAGAATAACTAAGTTTATCTCACTGACAGACAATGGGTTTTGTCAAAGAAATTAGTGTACAATTTTTCATTCAACGGGAGAAATTTAAGTTTGTTCCCCGAAGGCACAGGGTAGCTGAGGTTGCAGAAGTGCCCTAAACTGTCTAATAAAAATGAGGAAAAGATGGATGGAAGAAACAAACAAGAGGCCAAGGGAGATGATCAGGAAGGAATAAAATTAGTTAGAGGTGGAAGAGGAGGAGGTATGAAAGAATTTTGGAAGTGTTAAGACTGAATATTGGTGTGCAAGTACATTTGACCTAAGGCATAAGGGAAGAACTGTTATGGAACTTAGAAGCATCACATAGTTGTGAAACTCCACTTTTTAGGGTAGCACAGCGCCAACATTACTGTCTGATCTTTGTGTAATATGTTAATTGTAGGCTGAGAGAATGCTGCTTTCGTCAATACTTAGTCTGAAAACAGTTTCTTTGTGGGTAATATAGATTTTATGTTTGATCATTAATATTAGCTGTTTATTACTAAAATGTGAGATGGGTGGAGAAAACACAATCCTGGAGAAAATTTAAGGTCTAACTACGCAAAACCTAGGGTTTCACTCATAGAAGCGACAAATTAAAATTAATGGATGTTTGTTGGGAGGGAAACTAGAAGTTGTTAAATAATCCGATGAACCACTCAGAGTCAGAAGTGAAAGGGATTGGATGGTTGCTTCTGTCAGTTTCTGAATTTGAGGCTAGTTTTGGGAATTGTGTGGTCATTGATTTAAACATATCCATAGTCATTCCTTGACTTGGTTTGAAAAAAATCACTTCAGTGGTTAGATATCAATACTTTTATCGGATGGTTAGTGGCAATATGTTGTGGCATTTTAACTTGAGTAGTATTTGAGTGTAGAGGCAGCCTTATGAGAGTCGGTGGGAATTCAGGCCATGAACGATTAAGTTTGATTCAATTAGGGCAGGATCTATGGTCAAAGCTTTGTGTTCTTGTCCAGTGATAATTAGTGTTACAGCTAGATGTTTCTTGTTTAAAGATCTTATCTCCAAATGAATAGGGCGAGAGGCAGTTACGCTAATCAGTGTCATCTGGTACTGATATAGTAAATTGATAGTGATCTTTATAATGTTTCTGTAATTTTAACCTTTTCAGTGCCACCTGACCCCAAGTATTATAAACATTACTGGTGGCGCTAAGCTGCTTAGCAGTTTATATGTAGCTTTATTAGTTTATGCTCGTTCTTCTTAAAAATTAGTACATTATAAGCAGTACAAACATTGTGGTCTAGACAAAATATGATCAACATTGCCTAACCTTTAACATATTGAAAGGTAGGTGACGAGCTGTAAATACCAGTTTTAAATACAGGTGAACATTTTTTTTAATGTAACAGGGTCTGACTGGTACTTAAATGTAACTTGTATACTTTTTTTGCAAGTAACGAGACACTCCTGGCTTCCAGGCCTCAATTCGGTACTGTCTGCAAATTAGTTTGAATGAGGCCTCAAATAACTCACTACTAAGACTCCCTTTCTGCATAATGTCAAATTGAAAAAAAAAATTGACGTATATAAAGCAAAATAAACTGGATATTCATTTAGACAGTTATCAGTCTATTCTAACAAAAAACTGCTTTTTATAACCGAAAAGAATAATCGCTGTAGTAGTAATGAGAGCAGTGACAATTGAGTTATGGAGCCAGAGTTCAACAGAATTAATTAATGAGCAGTTAGTTATTGCAGCATTCTTCCTTTACAACATGTGGAAGCTCAGGTTAACATCTGATAAAGTCACGTGGATGTTGCCCCATTAGTGGCCTTTGGCATGGATGATGTCAGTAGATCAATTGTTTGATATATTCCCACATTTTGTAAAAGTGTCTCCCCCAGAGAAGTTATGATCCTTGCTTTTGGTGGGCTGAATACTCTCCTTTTTCTTGTGTTTGTCAAACTTCTAGTTAAGTTGCAAAACATTTTCTCTATTTTGTGTGTTAGCTTCCCCATACCTGTACTTTTCTGAAGATGACAACTATGTTGTCACAGTCCTCTAGCCCCCTTACCCACTTTGGTGATATTTCATATGTAAGCCTGATCAGTGAGCAGAAGCCATCAGAACTAGGCCTTGCATGCATTTTCAGCAAGTATCAGTGAACAGCGAGAGGCCCTGTCTTTTTATTTCAGGACTGTGGATAATGAGGGCAGTTGCAGTGCCTTCACTGGAATCCAGGCTGAGATCGGCTAACTTGGTGCAGACTTTGGACCTCTCTAGTCTTTAGTCTTTATGATGAGTGCCACATCATGAGGTGCATTGAGCCACCAGAGGACCCCTTTAGTCAAATTTTATTGAAATTCATTTTCTTAAATTTGATAAGATGTTTGAAGTAATCTTTCTTTCTGTGTTGAAGGGTCGAGGCTCTAAATACTGTATAACATGTTGTGCCTTCATAGTGACTGGCAAACACTCGATGTCACCAGTGCTTGTCCTTCTGCCCCATCTGTGTAGGATTCTGAGCAGTAATGGCAGCTCTTCTAGGATTGCATCCACTCCAGGAATGACCACAGGGAAACTTCAGGAGAGCTGGTTGCTTCAGGTTCAACAGTACTGGAAAAATTGAGTGCTGCTCAAGAAATCCAGGTCTGTGCTTTGCATAAGGATCTGTTTGGGCCAATGCCTCTGCGCATTACAACGGGGTGGAGCTGTAGGGTCAAACTAGCTTTGTATGTGTTGGTCTAGACCTGTTTTAGTGGGGCCTGACCCTCTCCACTATTTGGGAATACTGGACAAAAGATAAAGTTCCTAACGTATACTGTTAACAAGTTAAAGAAGACTACAGTATCAGTTGGTACTGGACCTCCTAAGGAAAAGAAGTTGATACCTTCCACGACTGAGGCACTAGTTTACCTAGACCTTCCTTAAAAGTAGTGCATGGAATTGTGCAGTACAGTGATCATGTTGCAGGTGACTGAGGGTGAAGACGGATGCCTTACACCTCTTGTGGTTGTTGGAGGCCAATCATCTCAGCCCCAGGACATTGCTGCAGGAGTTCCTCAGGGCAGTGTCCTAGGCCCAACCATCTTCAGCTGCTTCATCAATGACCTTCCCTCCATCATAAGGTCAGAAATGGGGATGTTCGCTGATGACTGCACAGTGTTCAGTTCCATTCGCAACCCCTCAAATAATGAAGCAGTCCGAGCCCGCATGCAGCAAGACCTGGACAACATCCAGGCTTGGGCTCATAAGTGGCAAGTAACATTCGCGCCAGACAAGTGCCAGGCAATGACCATCTCCAACAAGAGAGAGTCTAACCACCTCCCCTTGACATTCAACGGCATTACCATCGCCGAATCCCCCACCATCAACATCCTGGGGGTCACCATTGACCAGAAACTTAACTGGACCAGCCATATAAATACTGTGGCTACGAGAGCAGGTCAGAGGCTGGGTATTCTGCGGCGAGTGACTCACCTCCTGACTCCCCAAAGCCTTTCCACCATCTACAAGGCACAAGTCAGGAGTGTGATGGAATACTCTCCACTTGCCTGGATGAGTGCAGCTCCAACAACACTCAAGAAGCTCGACACCATCCAAGATAAAGCAGCCCGCTTGATTAGCACCCCATCCACCACCCTAAACATTCACTCCCTTCACCACCGGCGCACTGTGGCTGCAGTGTGCACCATCCACAGGATGCACTGCAGCAACTCGCCAAGGCTTCTTCGACAGCACCTCCCAAACCCATGACCTCTACCACCTGGAAGGACAAGAGCAGCAGGTACATGGGAAGAACACCACCTGCACGTTCCCCTCCAAGTCACACACCATCCCGACTTGGAAATATATCGCTGTTCCTTCATTGTCGCTGGGTCAAAATCCTGGAACTCCCTTCCTAACAGCACTGTGGGAGAACCGTCACCACACGGACTGCAGCGGTTCAAGAAGGCGGCTCACCACCACCTTCTCAAGGGCAATTAGGGATGGGCAATAAATGCTGGCCTCGCCAGCGACACCCACATCCCGTGAACGAATAAAAAAAAAATATGTAACAGTACCCAGGACCTGGTGGATCCTTTACTCTTGCATGATAAAATTGATAATCAACAGAAGTAGGGTTTGTCTCAGTTGGACTGGATTATTTTATGTCTGCTGTTTCTCTGGGCTTTCATTCAGGTGATCCTCCTGCCAACTTTGTGGCCCTGTTGAATTCTGTGAAAATTGTAAATCAATATCAGTTGCAGATAGACACCATGCTGTTTAATCCAAATATTTTGCTAACATTACAGGATCCGAAAATGTGCATTTTCTGCTGTTTTTGTGAATCTGGCTTTGCTTAAGTAATACTTCAATCTTTTGCCGGTCAGTAAGGTACTTCTGCAGATGAAGTTCTGGTATAAAGACTATAACCGTATTGATTGAGGTGCTTTGTACCTGCGCTAGTGTACTGGATTGTTAATTTCAATCTGCTGTGCAAAAACTTAATTAGACAAACTGTTTATCAAAAACACCAGAATGGAGGCTTGATGCATAGACAATTTCAATTCCCGTTTTAACCCTTCCCCTGTATGTGGTTAACTCAACAAACGTTGTGACTAGGATTTTAATCAATTTCAGGATATAAACGATGAATGAATGTTGACATTCTGAATGGTAAGGGACTTCATTATAGGGTTGGAGGGGAAGAGAGATACCCTGTAGTGCTAAGACGCAGTGTGATCTGCTTATGGCTGGCTGCGATTTTGTGTTCTACTAACCTACTTTTTGTTGTCGGAGAAAATGAGAAGTATCATCTGTATTTTGAAATTGAATTCTCTTGCATCCCAAATCTGCTCAGTGAGGTACAGAATAACAAGGTCTAGTACATGTGTGTAGCTAATGCCCGCACTATATCTCCGTTCTTCAATTTTGTGACTGATGTATGTTGATTCTGCAGGGTTTTTTTATTGACCTTGTTGTCTTGGTGACAATGGCTGGAAACGCATTTCAACTGGATTAATTTTGAGAGGAAGTGATCTGTGGAGAAGGAGTTAACAACAGTATCATTGTTTGCTACTTCCTCAAGCATCCCTGAATGTTTTGCTTTTAATCTTCATAAGAGCACACTTTGCATCCTTCAAGAAACATTTGCTGCTGAAGCATGATGAAGCTGGAATTGGCTGCTTCAATGTAAATGGTATTTTTTTTTCTCTGCACAGCATGTAAGGAAGGTATCAGGCGAAATAGGTGTATGACTTGACCATCTGTTACACTGACATATGAACCTTCTGGGAGACTTTTGCTGCAGGACTTGAAACCATGAAAGCAGTTGTGTTAACCTTCTTAAACCTTGACCAAGTACTGGATATATTTAATAGCATTTCAATCACATTATTTATATTACTAGTTTGTTGCTGGCATACTGGATACATAATGTAATTTTGAACCAGGGCCAGTAGTTTTTGATAAATTGTACATTTAGTTCTTTGAGCACTAAAGCTGTACCATATGGGTGTTTAGGAACAAATGGTATTACAATCTGAGTACTGCAGAGTATAATTGCCTTTGCTTGTTTCCTTAAATCTAATTTCTTGATGTTAACTTGAGAAATACATATTCACTAGAAAGCTGTTTGTTTCTATAAGAGCACTATGGATGTCCAATGATTTGTTTAACCCTGGGGGTGTTTGGAAGGTCATTTGTTCAGTTGTAGAGCCTACACAGTCCAGACACTGAAAAAAACATGTAACTGCTTGCAGGGGATTGGTTGTAATGATAGTATTTTGAATTTGAAATTAAATAGTTGGAGGATTTGGTTTTGAATCACTAAATGTTAACACTTGAATATGTAGAGCATCAGATCCTCCAGGTGTGATTAGGCATTATTCAACAAATTCAATATATTCATTGTGTGTGTAACCTAATTAAATTTGCTCAAAATAATAAAATATTGAGTAAATTTGTTATTTGATAGTCTGTTACTTTAGGCAATCGTTCCTTTAACACATGTACTGAATTGGAGTCCATTGTGAGAAAGTTAGAAGGATGTTTATCCTGTTTGGGACAATGTTAAATACAGAATGTCACTCTTAAAATGTCACAGCAAGCCAGCATGAATTGTGAGACATTCAGTAAAAAGAACATCAAGTCAGAACAAAGAGTAACTTCTGGCAACGAATACAAATTGCTTCATATAACTTGGATTGCTTCAGTGCTAATTTAGCTTGTTTAGAGGGGAGGCACAATTTTGTTCTAACTTTTCTTTGCCACTCCCAATATATTTTGTACTGTAACATTTTAAACTGCTACTACAAAAATTAGCCTTAACCTGACATCTGGGATGGTTAAGGAGGAGGGTGCTTGGTCTTTTGCTGTCAGTTTAAAAATAACCTGTATTATTGTCTATTAGAAATTTGTAACTAGTTTATCTTATTTCATCTTCCTATAGCTGATATAGCTACATTTCTGTACCCATCCCTTTATGTGGTTATAGGCATAATTTAATAAAATAGGCAGAATTTATTTTTGAAACTAGCTTGAGATGACTGAATCCCTGCTCTTTTTGTCTGCAGAAGGTGCATGGCACAGGGAGATGAGAGGAATAAATCAGGGATAAAGATAAATATTCCTCTTCTCCCCCCTCTCCTCCCCCCCCCCCCTAAAAAAAATTAATCACTTGTTTCTCTGCTTCTCTTAGAATTTTTCTTCCCCTTTTGTGTGTTTTTTCTCTCTTTTTGCTATTTTTCATATTCTCTCCTCACTTTTCTCCAGTCTCCTTTGTCTTTAGAATACTTTGTTATCCTAGAATCTCAGTTAAAGATATTAACCTCCGCCATATGTGTCTTGCACTTGATCAAAAAATATGTGCACGTCAAATTGTTCTACTGTGAAAAATGTGCCTTTGATATCTCAGAAATCCTCTGCAAGATACCCAGAAGATTACCAAACATGTAATTGAATTGGATCCTGCACAACACCTAGGCCTCCTCATAGTGAACCCAATTGCCCTCCCCCCACCCACAACACCAAAGCTGCCAAGGTTTCCCTTTAACTGCAGCTAGTTGGGTACATCTCAACGAAGAAGCAGCAGAACGACCTTTCCCTTCCACCCCTGTCAATGTGGAAGCATGGGTTGCAGCAGTGTGGAAAATAACCCAATCTGCGAAATTCTTTCTCACTGAAGCTGAACCAGGAGAAATGCTTGGAAATCTGGTGCCTGTTCTTGCCCCACTGAGTGGCATGTTGACAGCACCTCCAAATTTGGATTGTAAACCAAACATCTGGAGAACAATGTATTCTACCCAATCAAGATAACCCACCAGGCTGACACAGCAGGCAAATATAGCATTATACTTCCTGGAGTCAGTCACCAGGGCCATCTACAATCCACTTACAACCATAGTATATCGTGTATGTGACATCTTACACATTGTGTTCTATAAATGTGATGTATATCAATGTATTGCAACCAGAACAATTGCAATAAAAAGAAAAATGTAACTTTAAGAATGGCTTCTGTTTTTGTGATAGATTATGAAACTTTGAAGTTATTTTCTATTTTAGCATTTATGTTAAATGTATGTAATATAAAGATATCAGTGGATAAATATGCAGAGTGGAATGATAGAAATTTGCATCTATCTATTTTAATAGTAGTGCTGTAATACATTGTCCTGTTTCAACTCTGCATTTTCAGGTTATATTGGTGCAAGTTAATCCTGGGGAGACATTCACAATCAGAACAGAAGATGGCCACATTCAGTGTATTCAAGGTAAGTATATAATGACCATACTTATATAAAAAAATAAGTACTGTGTGGTAAATAAAGCTTCTGCATACAAGAATGATGAAGAACCTGATAGCAAATTATATTTGCTTGTAAAAGAGAACTTGTTTTCGGTCAGTGGCGGTTTTGTTAAACTCCATCTCAAATGGTATGACATGAGGCCTCTTGAAAGAACTTGTAATCTACAGTCTCGAGCAGTGGATGTTTGGCTACATGCCTGCAACAGTGTGAAAATCTAATCACTTCGATTAAAATGAGTTTGGAGTGCAGTGTAGATAAGTGATGGTATTTACAGCATTCATTTATCATTCTGAAAATAAAACAATTCTGATGTCAGCTAAATTTTATTTGTTGTGCTTTGTGGCAGAATTATGGGTGCCTTGTATTTCATTATACATTTTACTGCGGTGTAGATTTTAGTTTCTGATCTGACCTTGTTAATATTTAATTTGTGATGCGTCAATAAGGAGGGGTAGACACGGTATTAAAGTGGTACTGGACGTCATACCAGTAGAAGAATCAATCATCATCATCAGTTGTTCATCAGAAAGTGCACTATCAAATTTGCTGTGCAGTATTTCTGGATGAGCTGCTGCAGATGAAGCCTACTTTTTCCCTCCGACCTTCTCGCACAGCATTTTGTGGATGATTCTTGCTCAATTCATCGAAATGAATTAGATCCCGTTCCATTACCTCAAAAATCTACTTCAGACTTCCTGCAATGGAGAGCAAAAGTAATCTCCCTCGATGGTTGAAGGGTTTCATAGTTTTGCAGATGCGGAGTTCAAAGATCACAAGGATCCGAAAAGAGCAACTATTCCTGCAGATCGAGGGTCCCGTATATGAAACAGGATGATAAACAACCATTTGGAGAATCAACAACCAAGATGTCAATGGAAAATTACTAACGTACTGGAACTTGACTTTTTAAAAAAGAAAAATTCCTAATTTTTATTCCTTACTCTTTCTGTGCTGAAGGCTGTGGTATCTCGGCCAATTGGCCATTCTTCTTTGAGCCTAGACAATGAATTGGTAGACTATTTAATCACGGGGGTGCATCACAGCTCATCCTGATGTTTTTTTTAATTCGTTCATGGGATGTGGGCGTCACTGGCAAGGCCAGCATTATTGCCCATCCCTAATTGCCCTTGAGAAGGTGGTGAGTCGCCTTCTTGAACCGCTGAAGTCCGTGTTGTGAAGGTTCTCCCACAGTGCTGTTAGGAAGGGAGTTCCAGGATTTTGACCCAGTGATGAAGGAACGGCGATATATTTCCAAGTCAGGATGGTGTGTGACTTGGAGGGGAACGTGCAGGTGGTGTTGTTCCCATGCGCCTGCTGCTCTTGTCCTTCCAGGTGGTAGAGGTCATGGGTTTGGGAGGTGCTGTCGAAGAAGCCTTGGCGAGTTGCTGCAGTGCATCCTGTGGATGGTACGCACTGCAGCCACTGTGCACCAGTGGTGAAGGGAGTGAATGTTTAGGGTGGTGGATGAGGTGCCAATCAAGTGGGCTGCTTTGTCCTGGATGGTGTCGAGCTTCTTGAGTATTGTTGGAGCTGCACTCATCCAGGCAAGTGGAGAGTATTCCATCACACTCCTGACTTGTGCCTTGTAGACGGTGGAAAGGCTTTTGGGAGTCAGGAGGTGAGTCACTCGCCGCAGAATACCCAGCCTCTGACCTGTTCTTGTAGCCACAGTATTTATATGGCTAGTCCAGTTAAGTTTCTGGTCAGTGGTGACCCCCAGGATATTGATGGTGGGGGATTCGGCGATGGTAATGCCGTTGAATGTCAAGGGGAGGTGGTAAGACTCTCTCTTGCTGGAGATGGTCATTGCCTGGCACTTGTCTGGCGCAAATGTTACTTGCCACTTATCAGCCCAAGCCTGGATGTTGTCCAGGTCTTGCTGCATGCGGGCTCGGACTGCTTCATTATTTGAGGGGTTGCGAATGGAACTGAATACTGTGCAATCATCAGCGAACATCCCCATTTCTGACCTTATGATGGAGGGAAGGTCATCAATGAAGCAGCTGAAGATGATTGGGCCTAGGACATGCCCTGAGGAACTCCAGCAGCTATGTCCTGGGGCTGAGATGATTGTCGTCCAACAACCACTACCATCTTCCTTTGTGCTAGGTATGACTCCAGCCACTGGAGTGTTTTCCCCCTGATTCCCATTGACTTCAATTTGACTAGGGCTCCTTGGTGCCACATTTGGTCAAATGCTGCGTTGATGTCAAGGGCAGTCACTCTCACTTCACCTCTGGAATTCAGCTCTTTTATCCATGTTTGGACCAAGGCTGTAATGAGGTCTGGAGCAGAGTGGTCCTGGCGGAACCCAAACTGAGCATCAGTCAGCAGGTTATTGGTGAGTAAGTGCCGCTTGATAGCACTGTCGACGACACCTTCCATCACTTTGCTGATGATTGAGAGTAGACTGATGGGGCGGTAATTGGCCGGATTGGATTTGTCCTGCTTTTTGTGGACAGGACATACCTGGGCAATTTTCCACATTGTCGGGTGGATGCCAGTTTTGTAGCTGTACTGGAACAGCTTGGCTAGAGGCGCAGCTAGTTCTGGAGCACAAGTCTTCAGCACTACAGCCGGGATGTTGTCAGGGCCCATAGCCTTTGTTGTATCCAGTGCACTCAGCCATTTCTTGATATCACTTGGAGTGAATCAAATTGGCTGACAACTGGCTTCTGTGATGGTGGGGATATCGAGAGGAGGCCGAGATGGATCATCCACTCGGCACTCCCGGCTGAAGATGGTTGCAAACCCTTCAGTCTTGTCTTTTGCACTCATGTGCTGGACTCTGCCATCATTGAGGATGGGGATGTTTGCAGAGCCTCCTCCTCCCGTTAGTTATTTAATTGTCCACCGCCATTCACGACTGGATGTGCCAGGACTGCTGAGCTTTGATCTGATCCGTTGGTTGTGGAATCGCTTAGCTCTGTCCATAGCATGGTGCTTCCACTGTTTAGCATGCATGTAGTCCTGAGTTGTAGGTTCACCAGGTTGGCACCTCATTTTTAGGTACACCTGGTGATGCTCCTGGCATGCTCTTCTCCACTCCTCATTGAACCAGGGTTGATCCCCTGGCTTGTTGGTAATCATGATGTGGAGATGCTGGTGATGGACTGGGGTTGACAATTGTAAACAATTTTACAACACCAAGTTATAGTCCAGCAATTTTATTTTAAATTCACAAGCTTTCGGAGGCTTCCTCCTTCCTCCTTCCAACAAACGTTCACCTGAGGAAGGAGGAAGCCTCCGAAAGCTTGTGAATTTAAAATAAAATTGCTGGACTATAACTTGGTGTTGTAAAATTGTTTACAATTGTTGGTAATGGTGGAGTGAGGAATATGCCGGGCCATGAAGTTACAGATTGTGCTGGAATACAATTCTCCTGCTGCTGATGGCGCACAGCACCTTATGGATGCCCAGTTTTGAGCTGCTAGATCTTTTCTGAATCTATCCCATTTAGCATGGTGGTAGTGCCACACATCATGTTGAATGGTATCCTTAGTGCAAAGATGGGACTTCGTCTCCATGAGGACTGTGCGGTGGTCACTCCTACTAATACTGTCATGGACAGATGCATTTGCGACAGGTTGATTGGTGAGCATGAGGTCAAGTATGTCTTTCCCTTGTGTTGGTTCGTTCACCACCTGCCGCAGGCCCAGTCTGGCAGCTGTGTCGTTCAGGACTCGGCCAGCTCGGTCAGTATTGGTGCTGCCGAGCCACTCTTGGTGATGGACATTGAAGTCCCCCACCCAGAGTACATTCTGTGCCCTTGCTACCCTCAGTGCTTCCTCCAAGTGGTGTTCAACATGGAGGAGGACTGATTCATCAGCTGAGGGAGGGCAGTAGATGGTAATCAGTAAGAGGTTTCCTTGCCCATGTTTGACCTGATGCCATGAGATTTCAAAGGGTCCAGAGTCAATGTTGAGGACTCCCAGGACCACTCCCTCCTGACTGTGTATCACTGTACCACCACCTCTGGTGCGTCTGTCCTGCCGGTGGGACAGGACGTACCCAGGGATGGTGATGGAAGAGTCTGGGATGTTGGCTGAAAGGTATGATTCTGTGAGTATGGCTATGTCAGGCTGTTGCTTGACTATCCTCACCTAGCATCTACCCATGCACTTTTGTGCAGGGACACTGGAAAGCGATCAGTATAAGAAACCTTATTTGTAAATATAACATGTAGTCGCTTTGACTTGCCACATGTGTAGTGTTGGATTGTTTACAAAATAAATGCAGGTTGTTACTGTTTTGCTTTTTATTAATTTTTAGGTCCTGCTCATGTTCCCATGATGTCACCAAATGGCTCAATGCCTCCAATTTATGTGCCTCCTGGTTATGTCTCACAGGTACTGTACATTTCCTGCATTTTAATATCTAATGGCAACTGCTAATTCAAGCTCCCTGCATACACAATCAAGATTTTAGTTAAAGGATGAAAGTAGAAACATGTTACCGGCTTCACAAGATTGTGACTTTTATATAGGTATTTTAACTTGCTTGTCATGATTGGATATGCTCTTGCTCTGGGGAATATAATATTTCATTCATATTTAAAAATATAAAATGTGGATGTTGAAAGGACAAGTTAACTGTAGGAATTAACGTGTTCAGTAAAGCCCTTACCCATTTAACCATGCTGTGCATTTTTAATAGTTGGAGAAGGATTTGGTTAGAGAGCTCCTTTGAATGGAAAAATGGAGTCTTTCAAAAATAAAAATAAGGTCCAAAGCGATATTAATCATCATTACAATATAAAGAGAGGAAGAATATTCAGGTTATTGGAAGTAATGGATATGTTCCATGGGCACTCCTTGGTTTACACCACCATAGTCCATATTTTTTTCTAGCAGTGAACTGTTTGTGTTTCACAGAGGAGTTCTCCAGGTTTTGATTTTTCAGTAAATGAATTTTTAAAAAGTAGTTAAGCAATATGGAATATTTGAAGTGGAAAGTACTTTACTATGAAAGTAATCATCTCTAAAGTTATCTTTCCTCTTTATATTTTGGCCAGTATTGCACACAATATTGTGGCTTCAAAACGATGATTCGAGAGTTCAAATAATTCTAAAGGAAGTGCAATGGCTATTAAATCCTTTAACGGTAACATAACAACTTGTATTTATATGGTGCCTTTAATGTAGTGAAAGGCCATTCAGAAGTGAAAAGGCTGACACTGATCAGTTACAGGAGAAGAGTTGAGGTGACTGAAGGGACTGTTGAATTGGTATGTTTTGAGGAAGCTTTAGAAGGGGAGAGGTATCCAGGCTACGATGTTTAGAGAGAGCGCTCCAGAGGGGACTGCAAAGTAAAGGAAATGAAATCCTGAGTTTTTCTGACCTGATGGTGCCCTTTCTCTAACCGCAGAAATTTCAGCACTTCACTGCTCCGTACATGCTGTCGGAGCAGAATACTCTGAATTTTGGCAAGAATCTGTAAAGCAAAAGCTTGGTCTTTCCCAACATTTCTTTTAATGATTTGCCTAACTAGGTGAGGTCTCACTAAGTCTAGAACTGTCAGATGCCTTGTTTCACTGGGAGATGGTAATGGCTTTGAGTCTCTGATTAGCAGAGAGCTGTGCGATCCTAGACTGTGTCATTTTAGACTTTCATTGAAACCTCCATGTCTAAACAAAGTCGGTTTCTCTTTACCCAGGTTTACCATAGATCAGGCTGGTTTGGACATGCCAGGATTGCTCTCGAACTCTGGTGCTTGAAGCTTTCAAAGTTAACTTTAACTGTCACCCGGTCCAGATGGGATGCATCCTAGGTTACTGAGGGAAGTAAGGGTGGAAATTGTAGCACTGGCCACAATCTTTCAATCCTCCTTCAATATGGGAATGGTGCCAGAAGACTGGAGGATTGCAAATGTTACAACCCTGTTCAAAAAAGGGGAGAGGGATAAACCCGACAATTACAGGCCAGTCAGCCTACTGTCGGTGGTGGGGAAACTTTTAGAGAAAATAACCTGGAACAAAATTAATTGGCACTTGGAAAAGTATGGGCTAATAAATTAAAATCAGCATGGATTTGTTAAAGGAAAATCGTGTTTGACTAACTTGATTGAGTTCTTTGATGAAGTAATGGTGAAGGTAGTGCGGTTGATGTGTATATGGACTTTCGAAAGGCATTTGGTAAAGTGCCACATAATGGACTTAATAGCAAAATTAAAGCCTATGGAATTAAAGGGACAGTGGCAACGTGGATACAAAATTGGCTAAGGGACAGAAAACAGAGTAGTGGTGAACGGTTGTTTCTCTGACTGGAGGGACGTATACAGTGGTGTTTCCTAAGCTTCGATATTAGGGCCACTGCTGTTTTTGATATTTATTAATGACCTGGACTTGGGTATACAGGGTGTAATTTCAAAGTTTGATGACACGAAACTCAGGAATGTAGTAAACAATGCGGAGGATAGTGATAGACTACAGGAGGAAATGGGCAGACACGTGGCAGATGAATTTTAACGCTGAGAAGTGTGAAGTGATACATTTTAGTAGAAAGAATGAGGAGAGGCAATATATACTAAATGGTACAATTTTAAAGGGAGTGCAGGAACAGAGAGACCTGGGGGTGTATGTACACAAATCTTTGAAGGTGGCAAGTTGAGAATGCTGTTTTTTTAAAAAAAAGCAAATGGGATCCTTGGCTTTATAAATAGAGGCACAAAGTATAAGAGCAAGGAAGTTATGCTAAACCTTTATAAAACACTGGTTAGGCCTCAGCTGTAGTATTGTCCCCTATTCTGGGCACTGCATTTCAGGAAGGATGTAAAGGCCTTAGAAAGGGTGCAGAAGATATGTACTAGAATGGTACCAGGGATGAGTGACTTCAGTAATGTGGAGAGACTGGAGAAGCTGGGTCTGTTCTCTTTAGAGCAGAGAAGGTTAAGAATAAATTTGATAGAGGTGTTCAAAAGCATGACCGGTTTTGATAGAGTAAATAAGAAAAAACTGTTTCCAGTGGTCGAAGAGTCGGTAACCAGAGTACACAGATTTAAGGTGATTGGCAAAAGAACCAGAGGTGACATGAGGAATTTTTTTTTTACGCAGCGAGTTGTTATGATTTGGAATGCACTGCCGGAAAGGGTGGTGGAAGCAGATTCAGTAGTAACTTTCAAAAGGAAATTGGATAAATACTTGAAAAGGAAAAATTTACAGGGCTGTGAGACTGATTGGATAGCTCTTTCAAAGAGCCGGCACAGGCACGATGGGCCGAATGGCCACCTCCTGTGCTTTACCATACTGTGATAATGAAGATTTAGTTCCGAAGGAAAAGGTAACGTCACCTGCACCTTGCACTGATTGTAAAGGTGGTAACGGTGCCAGTTTATAGACAGCTTTCATTCATTGGAGACATAAGAACATAAGAAATAGGAGCAGGAGTAGGCCAATCGGCCCCTCGAGCCTGCTCCGCCATTCAATAAGATCATGGCTGATCTGATCCTAACCTCAAATCTAAATTCATGTCCAATTTCCTGCCCGCTCCCCGTAACCCCTAATTCCCTTTACTTCTAGGAAACTGTCTATTTCTGTTTTAAATTTATTTAATGATGTAGCTTCCACAGCTTCCTGGAGTCAGCAAATGCCACAGACCTACTACCCTCTGAGTGAAGAAGTTTCTCCTCATCTCAGTTTTGAAAGAGCAGCCCCTTATTCTAAGATTATGCCCCCCAGTTCTAGTTTCACCCATCCTTGGGAACATCCTTACCGCATCCACCCGATCAAGCCCCTTCACAATCTTATATGTTTCAATAAGATCGCCTCTCATTCTTCTGAACTCCAATGAGTAGAGTCCCAATCTACTCAACCTCTCCCTATATGTCCACCCCCTCATCCCCGGGATTAACCGAGTGAACCTTCTTTGTACTGCCTCGAGAGCAAGTATGTCTTTTCTTAAGTATGGACACCAAAACTGTATGCAGTATTCCAGGTGCGGTCTCACCAATACCTTATATAACTGCAGCAATACCTCCCTGTTTTTATATTCTATCCCCCTAGCAATAAAAGCCAACATTCCGTTGGCCTTCTTGATCACCTGCTGCACCTGCATACTAACTTTTTGATTTTCTTGCACTAGGACCCCCAGATCCCTTTGAACTGCAGTACTTTCCAGTTTCTCGCCATTAAGATAATAACTTGCTCTCTGATTTTTCCTGCCAAAGTGCATAACCTCACATTTTCCAATATTGTATTGCATCTGCCAAATCTCCGCCCACTCACCCAGCCTGTCTATATCCCCTTGCAGGTTTTTTATGTCCTCCTCACTCTCTACTTTCCCTCCCATCTTTGTATCATCTGCAAACTTTGATATGTTACACTCGGTCCCCTCCTCCAAATCGTTCATATAGATTGTAAAGAGTTGGGGACCCAGCACTGACCCCTGCGGAACACCACTGGCTACTGGTTGCCAGTCCGAGAATGTACCATTTATCCCAACTCTCTGCTTCCTGTTAGATAACCAATCCTCCACCCATGCCAGAATATTACCCCCAATCCAGTGATTCTTTATCTTGAGCAATAATCTTTTATGTGGCACCTTATCTTGAGCAATAATCTTTTATGTGGCACCTTATCGAATGCCTTCTGGAAGTCTAAATACACTACGTCCACTGGTTCCCCTTTATCCACCCTGTACGTTATGTCCTCAAAGAACTCAAGCAAATCTGTCAGACATGACTTCTCTTCGTAAAGCCATGCTGACTTTGTCCAATTAAATTATGCTTATCCAAATGTTCCACTACTGTCTCCTTAATAATAGACTCTAAAATTTTACCCACCACAGATGTTAGGCTAACTGGTCTATAATTTCCAGCCTTCTGCCTACTACCCTTTTTAATAAGGGTGTTACATTAGCTGTTTTCCAATCTGCCGGGACCTTTGCCGAGTCCAGAGAATTTTGGAAAATTATTACCAAAGCATCCACAATCCCTACTGCCACTTCCCTCAAGACCCTGGGATGTAAGCCATCAGGTCCAGGGGATTTATCCGCCTTGAGTCCCATTAATTTACTGAGTACCAATTCCTTAGTTATTTTAATCGTATTAAGCTCCTCCCCCCCCTAGAGCCCCCTGTTTGTCCAGTGTTGGGATATTCTTAGTGTCCTCTACCGTAAAGACTGAAACAAAATATTTGTTCAGCATTTTTGCCATCTCCATGTTTCCCACCATTAATTTCCCGGTCTCATCCTCTAAGGGACCTACGTTTGCCTTAGCCACCCTTTTTCTTTTTATATAACTGTAGAAACTCTTGCTATCTGTTTTTATATTTTTTGCTAATTTATTTTCATAATCTATCTTCCCTTTCTTAATCAATCCTTTAGTTACTTTTTGCTGTCTTTTGAAGACTTCCCAATCTTCTATCCTCCCACTAAGTTTGGCTACCTTATATGTCTTTGTTTTTAGTCGGATGCTATCCTTAATTTCTTTACTTAGCCACAGATGGCTGTCATTTCTTTTACACCCTTTTTTCCTCAGTGGAATATTTTTTTTTTGAAAGTTGTAAAATAACTCCTTAAATGGACACCACTGCTCATGTACTGTCTTACCCTTTAATCTATTTTCCCAGTTCACTTTAATCAATTCCGCTCTCATACCATCATAGTCTGCTTTATTCAAGCTTAGTACGCTTGTTTGAGAACCAACCTTCTCACCCTCTAATTGGATATGGAATGTAACCATGGGATCCTTAACTAGGACATTATTAATTAATCCTGGCTCATTACACAGGACCAGGTCCAAGGTTGCTTGCCCCCTTGTAGGATCAGTTACATACTGCTCAAGAAATCCATCCCTAATACACTCAATAAACTCTTCCTCAAGGCTGCCCTGCCCAATTTGATTTGTCCAGTCAATATGATAGTTAAAATCCCCCATAATTATAGCTGTTCCCTTATTACATGCCCCGACTATTTCCTGATTAATACTTCTTCCAGCAGAGTTGCAACTATTAGGAGGCCTATATACTATGCCCACTAGTGTTTTTTCCCCTTATTATTCCTTATCTCTACCCAAACTGTTTCATTATCCTGATCCTTTGTCCCAATATCATTTCTCTGTATTACAGTGATTCCTTCCTTTATTAACATAGCCACCCCACCTCCCCTTCCTTCCTGCCTGTTCTTCCTGATTGTTAAATACCCTGGCATATTTAATTCCCAGTCGTTGTCACCCTGCAACCATGTTTCTGTAATGGCCACAAGATCATACCCATATGTAGTTATTTGTGCCATTAACTCGCCCATTTGTTACGAATGCTACGTGCATTCAGATAAAGAACTTTCAAATATGTTTTGTGACACTTAGTTCCTGCTTTTTCCTTTTTTAACACTTTACCTTTTACTCCATACCTTCTGTCCCTTCCTGACACGCTTTCCTCTGTCTCCCTGCTCAGGTTCCCAACCCCCTGCCACAGCTTTGATGCTGGGTTAATCACCTTACGCCTTCTAGTTTTTATTTTATCTGTCGTGCCTAAAGTACACTTTCTTTCCGCTGCTCTACGCTTTTCCCTTTCACTTGTTCTTGAACAACTGTTTGTACTATTTGTATTGTAGATTTCCCCTGGGTCTTCCCCTCTCTCGCTGCTCTCAACTTTATTCCCTTCTGACTCCCCGCTCAGGTTCCCATCCCCCTGCCACTCTAGTTTAAACCTTCCCCAACAGCACTAGCAAACACCCCCGCGAGGACATTGGTCCCGGTCCTGCTCGGGTGTAACCCGTCACGCTTGTTCAGGTCCCACCTTCCCCAGAACCGGTCCCAATGTCCCAGGAATCTAAAACCCTCCCTCCTACACCATCCCTGCAGCCACGCATTCACCCTGTCTATTCTCCTGTTCCTATACTCACTAGCACGTGGCACCGGTAGTAATCCTGAGATCTATACCCCTTTTTTTGGAGTGGGGAGGCGCAGTGGGAAACTTGTATATACTACTTATTCGTACTTTGTTTACCCAGGAAAGGCAACTGGAGAGCCACCCTGTGGAAACAAAGGCTGCTCAGTTGCCATGGGAATACTTAGAATTTGCTAAACCTAGAGGTCATGGGTGTTGTCTGACTCAGGTCCACCCATTTAATCTTTTATACTTATAGTTGGCAGCCTCCACTTTACCCACAGACAGTTAGCTTTTCTAGTTCCTGTTTGCGCTATTTGCATGGGGACTGTTTGAACTGCAGATTTCAGCCCCTCATCTTTATAGTGAAGTTGAACCTGCGTTGAACTCATCAGTTCTCAATGTGAAACTTCATCATGGATTTTAATCCAAGCAGAAAATAAGAAGAAACAAAATTATTTTGTGGGATTGAGTTCTTGTTGCTGCCTCATTTGCATCAGCTCACCAATCAGAGAAGCAGAGCCTGTTGCTCACTGTTGAAATGAAGCAGTTTGACTGAAAGAAATAAAGACTTACACTTGTATAACGCCTTTCACGACGTCCCAAAGCACTTTACAGCCAATTAAATACTTTTGAAGTGTAGTCACTGTTGTAATGTAGGAAACACGACAGCCAATTTGCACACAGTAGGGTCCCACAAACAACAATGTGATAATGACCAGATAATTTGATTGATGTTGGTTAATATTTGTTGATAAATATTGGCTAGGACGCTGGGGATAATTCTCTTGCTCCTCTTCTTAGTGCCACGCGATCTTTTACGTCCACCTGAGAGGATAGCTGGGGCCTCAGTTTGATGCCTCATCCAAAAGATGACACCTCCAATAGTGCAGTACTCCCTCAGTACTACATTGGAGAGTCAGTCTAGATTTTGTGCTCAAGTCTCTGGAGGGGGACTTGAACCCACAACCTTCTCACTCAGGCAAGAGTGCTACTGCTGAGCCACGGCTGAAGGTTACTTATTGGCTAAAGAAATGATAATCCGAAGAGACATGCATTGCTGATTGGAAGTGGAATCTAATTCATGTTGATTGGTCTTTGACCGTGCCACTCAAGAACAGATCAGAGTGGTGTGAGGTGGTTTAAAGCAGTACTAGTTTTGTTGGTTCTGTTCAACTTCCCACTTGTTGCTAAGTGTTGGCCGCAGCATCATCCAGTTTGGGAGTCACTGAACTTTTTTCTCCTCGTGTTACCCACTAAAACCCAGGCTATATCTCAATTAGAGCCTGTTTTATGTAACTCCCTAGCACTGGCAGTTAATTGGTCATTGACTAAAAAATAAATAATTACTTCCATTTTATAAAGGACCTTATTGCATTGAAATGTCTCAGTGCTTCACATAAGTGAATACTTCTGGACCTTTATAATGTAGGCAAACTAATTAAATGCAACATTCGATTTAAAGAAATTAGTGATGAGATAATTTCCTCTATTGCCAATGTTCGCTATACCCACGTGTACGATTTTGGCTAGGTGTGAGCACTCACGTCTGAGTCAAAAGGTTGGAGGTTCAAGGCCCACTTCCGAATTTGAGCTCATAATCAAGGCCAACACTCTAGTGCAGTACAGAGGGAGTACTGCATTGTCAGAGGCGCCCTGTCTTTCAGATGAGACATCAAATTGAGGTCTGTCTGTCTTTTCAGGTGGATGTGAAAGATCCCATGACACTATTTGAAGAAGAGCAGGGAGTTCTCCCTCAACCATTACAGACGAACTGGTCATTGACCTGGTACACTTTTTGTGGGGACCTTGCTGTGATCTCTGCTCACCCTTTGCATTAGGTGACCAAAAATATTTCCTAGAGGTAGAAAGGGAAGAAGTTCACTGGGGTGGAAATAAGAAAGCAGAAACATGTTAGGAGTTCTTAGGAGGCTAGAAAATGCACCAAAAAGTGTGGTGGTAAAAAAAAAAATCAAAATTCCCCTTTAATACAACTGATAAAATATTGGGTACAACTGCCCATGAAGGGAAAACAGACTGAATTGTGGAATGTGGTCCCAAAACATCCTGATGCAACTATGTAATAAAAAAGAATTTAACTTGCTTCGATGCTATGGAGCAGTAGCCTTTGTCGTAAGTTAATATTCACAGCTGTTTTTCAGTTACATGTTTTTTTTGAGTTGTCAGCTTTTTGGAGTGGTGTCTTTTTTTGAAGCTCTTTAGAAGTTTTTCTAAGTTCTGTAGATTAGCATGCATGCTTACTGTGTTTATATTGCACCACTGTTTAAAGTGGTTCTTGAGGATCTGATCCCAAAACCACTTTGATAGCCCCCTCCACCATCAATCTATATTTCGAGGATGATTTCTGGATGTACTTAAAATAATTGTTGCAATGTACATGCACACTCATTTCAATTTGTTTTGGCTGGCTGGCAAAGGTCCATGCAGGGTGGCAGTGATGAAACTGCCTGCACGAAGGTGGGCACTAGCATCTCAGCTGCTCAGCCCACTGGGGGGCTATGTTTTATGGAGTGTGTTACTCAATCTTGGGTTTCAAATGACTACTTTTTAATAAACCATTGGAATATTAGTCTTGGGGTTTGTGATATAATGTGGGCTTTTTGATTGTGTTCGTAACCTGCAGCACAATTTCAGATTACTGTTTTTGTATATCTACAGATGGGTGATAATTCTGCCTATGTGTTAGTTTGCCACAGTGGTAGCATCTCGCCTCTGAGTTAGAATGTTATGGGTTTAAGCCTTACTCCAGGACTTCTGCATATAAAGTGAATGTGACACTTATTCAAAGATCAGCCCCAGTGTCCTAATAACATTCATCTGTCAACCAACCCCATCAAGACAGATTAATTGGTCATTCATCTCATTGCTTGTGGAACCTTGCTGTGTGCAAATTGGCTGCTGCATTTTTTTAAAAATTCATTCTGGGATATGGGTGGAGCTGGCAAGGCCAGCATTTATTGCCTATCCCTAATTGCCCTTGAGAAGGTGGTGGTGTGCCTTCTTTTGAACCACTGCAATCCCACAATGCTGTTAGGTAGGGAGTTCCAGGATTTTGACCCAGCGACGATGAAGGAGTGACAAAACAACAGTGACTACACTTCAAAAGTAAAACTCGTTGATACAGCTTGAGGACATGAAAGCTGCTATGCAAATATAATTTGTTTTCATCAGAAAGAATGCTAGTAGTAGAAACTATTAATGTTAAAAATTCAGTTTTTTTCCCCATTAACATTAACCTATAGTAATAAATTGCATCTACCTAACATAGCTTGCAGCAAGGTAACACATATGGTAAGAATATATTACTAAATGTAGACACTAAACCATTTAGATCAATGGTTCCCAACCTGTGGGTCACAACTCCCTGTTTCTCAAAGTTTGAGAGAAAACTGGGAGAGGATCACCAAAATTCCATTCTCTGCTTGTTGCTTGTTGCTGATCCAGGCTCCTGCTGGAAACTGTTGCTCTGTTACAGGGGCAGAGACTTTATCACAGGAGGGAGGCAGGAGCTACTGAACTCAATATTTTCTTTGCTACATGTAGAATTCCCACTTGCAACATGCAGTAGCAAGTCCACTCCCCAGCTTCAGCCAGAAACCATAAGGAAGCCAGGGAGCATGGATGAGTACCTTGGAGGAGGGATCTTGCAGGAACTGGGGAGTTGACAGCCAGGAAGGCTATGAAGGATAGGGTGTATGTGGGAATGGAGTAGCAGGGAGGAGCATCTTTTGGATGAGATAGTGTGAAAGAGCTTGGAGAATGGGATGATTTTTAGTATTCAGTTAGTCACATAAGTATAACTATGGGCAACTGGGCTCATTCTTTGTTCTGATTTCCTCAAACAGAGCCCAGGTATATAATAGAGAGCCACTGATTTACTTTAAACTTTACTATTCTCAGTAAAACCAGCAACATATGCAGATGGGTGGATACTCTTTTTGTGTTATGGTATGGAAATGTACTTTTGTCTACAGGGTTATAAGACAGTATGAGTTTATGACAATGGATAAAAGTACTACCCTGTTTTTCTTTTTCCTTTTGCAGAGCAATATGTCAGGGATGAGAGAGATCAATAATGTATAATATAGTCAGTGTTGTTTTTAGACTTGATGCATGGTGTTTTCTTAAGTGTGAAAAATCCCCATGTGTTGGGAGTAGGAAATATTCTGTTCCTTTCTGGTGCCAAATCAAATATCCAACAAAGGAAAAATTTGGATTTAAAAAGTCTCCCGTGACCTGCCAGGCACATGACTTGCAGCATATGGTACATTGTGCCTGTGCCTGTGAAAGACCGAAGAAGTACTCACTCACATCTGTACTTCTGCTCAATCCTCCGTCTCGGCAGATCTAATTTGCTGTACCTTATGCAAGTACACTTAAGTGGCTAATGCCACTGCGGTTGAAATTCTTGAGGGAAAGTATTTACGATTGTGTGTGAAATTACGATCTGCTCATTTTACTGCTGCTAAAACTTCATATGCTATCAAATTGTTGAAGCTGAAGTGCTTTAGCATGTGTAACTGCCTGGTAAAAATAATTTTTTTAAAAGACAAACTTCGGACAGGCAGAAACCCATATATCGCCTTTCCATGGCATAACATATCGCAGAGCCAGTGCTGTGGCACCATCCAATTCTGGAGGTTTGAATTATAAGTTTTGTTAATCAGCCCTGCAGGAGCTGTCAAATAATGTGTTGGTAATGGTGGCGCTCCAGTGACTTGGCAAATTGGTAGTAATGGCACATCATTTTCATTCTGAATTATAGTTTTCACATTAATTAAACAAACCTAACAAAGAACATTTTGTCAAGTGCAAAACCATCAGTTTTTAGCATATTGTTATTTACCTCCCTGTTGTCTAAAAGAAACAAAATAAATGGAGTGGTATAATAAGGATATTTCCCACATAGCAAAAGTAAGGGCTAACAGTACAATTGTGATGAGGAAAAATTGTTCTGTAACATAATATTGAACATTAGGTCCCATTTTCCTGTCGCTTGTTCAAAGGGGGATAGAAGAACAGAGAGCATTGGCCCGAGAAAGACTTCCAAGTTAAAAATGAAAGTACAGTAAGTACGAGAAAGCAAACTGTTTAAGGAATGGGTGGGAAAGAAAAAGAGAGGCTACAGGGAATACATAAAGACGGGCAAAGTGAAAGGTGAGGTAAGTAAAAGAAACGTGGCGTGAGGAACATACAGAGGACAATAGGGATAAGGAGGCAACTTTATTTCTAATATATTTTAAACTCAAGGTTTTACCAAAGTTACATTAATATATTAAAGCAACTTTACAAATACCAACAAATAAAAAAGTAGGTTAGAATTCTGATTCACTTTTAAAAGGAGATAACAATTTATGTATTACAGGTAATAGAAGAAAATGGTGTTCGAAGAGTTGTTGTGTTGCCACACTCAACAGAATTTCACCCTAGTAATCATCCCTCTATGCATCCCCCTCCACCTCATATGCCGCACTACATGCACCATCACCCTGCTTTGATACCCCACCCTCATCAAGTTTATTCTCCAGTAACAGGAACGGGGGACATCCTTCCACAATTCATTCCTCAGCACCCTCCACCACCCCATGTTTTTGCAGATCAAGGTAAGTGCACGCACAATGAGTAGTAGCAGTAATAAATTTCTTATTCAAGTTCAAATTCCAGCATTGTAATTAATTTTGTCCGTCCTCTGTGCATCTTTCTGTCTTGTGTGCTCTACCCGAGAAGCAGGCACCCCTTTAGTATGTAAACCTCTTCATTCACAAATGATGGATTCTGAGTGGTTCAGGGAGGTCAGCAAAAAAGTTTAATTCAGCCATCAATAAGTCCCAACAGAGAATGATGTCCAGTAGAGAAGAATCGAAAGCATTAGACCCAACCATATGTTTTTATTACTTGTTATGTTGAGGCCACTTTATGTACCGTTCATTAAAGTGAGTTTTTTTAATAGCCATTCCTGTCATTTAAATTACAATATTGATTACTTTCAAATGCCTAGAGTTTTTATTTTGTGTTGCTAGTAATTTTCAGTTCTTTAAAGTTACGTTTTGTATCATTTAAACTCAAGTTAGCTCAATAAAGAGATCAGACCTGAACCTAAACAGATCCTTCATTCCTTGGGTGTCTGCTTCATCTCCCACAGTGCCTTCTACGTCGCACAGCAAGTGTAATTGAACTTCCACCAGGTTTGTCCATTTATCTATTGTCTGTACACCATCTAGGGATCAACCTTGTAAGTCTCACAATAAGTCTGCTTCAAGTCTTAGCTTTTCATTCCCACAGTAACTCTCCTAAATACTGTAAATTAAGGATGAAATTTGTAGAGCATATTAAGGAACTGCAGTTCACAGTTGGATTAGGTCAAAACCAACAGGATCCATTGATAAATGCAGAGATAAAACTGTAATGAAAGGAGGTGCCAAGCAGCATGAGGGTGAGAGAGATGAGTGTACAACTTGTATAGATTTTTTTTTCAATTCAACGTTGCATGATGCTCAATCTGCCCTAAAATATTGTGCCAATTCTTCTCCGTGCTGCTAGATGGAGTGTGTAGTCAATGGAGAGAAGTTGGCAAGTTGAGCCCCAGCTTAACTGTACCTATCGTTTAGGCTCTCCCGTTGTCGTAGAAGAAGATTGTATGGGGATTGAGAAAATGGGGATGCAAATTAAAAAAAAAGGCATTCTTTTTAATGGGTTTCTTGCACAGATCAGTGGTATAGTGTAATATCAACAAAGGAAGAATAGAAACATGAATTTGTTTCACAGCGTTGCTATTTTCTGCAACTTATTTTCTTATAGAATCCCGTTCGCCACATGGAAGGTCAAATTTCAACCACAGAGATGAAAGGACTGTTAAAGCACATGAACGCTTGCAAAAAAGACTTAAAGATAGACAAGTGGGAGGGCAGAAGGATAAACCTAATAGCCCCCCTTCTTCTCCACATAAAAGTCATTCAAATTCACCCACAAATGTACAAAATGGATATGGAATGGGACAGACTACTTGTGGTGTCACAGAGATCGCATCAGGGCCAGTAAAACTGAAGCCGTCTGGGAAAGCAAGAAGCAGCCCACAGGTCGATGCAGAGGCTGGAGGTAAGAACTTGTAACTGTTTCCTTAGATACACTGGAAAAGTGCAAGCATGTGTTAAAATTTGTTCAGTAAATATTATCTTAGTAGAGTTCTCATGGCACAAGATGTTTACTGTGCAGTGAGACCTCTGGAGGTTCAAATACTTTGGTTCTCAAATAAACCATTCTGAGATGGTACTTAAAAATTGTTCTAAAATTTAGCAACTGGTTGTTGCTGCAGATTGCTCTTAACAGTGAAACATTTTATAATCATTACTATTATAATGAAGTTTGAAATCTATAAAAAGTGTCATTTGAAGTATATACTGATTATACACATACTCAGCTGTGCATTTGTTTCTTTTTTGTTCCCAATGTTTGCGGTGGGAGAAGCAAATGTCACCAGAAGTTTATGTATTTAAGTCAATTCATAAAGAAAAATGGCTATTAAAATCCATTCAGTAATAAATTTAGAAGAATCAGATGTCTCATGTTGAATTCAAAGTATCAACTATATCTGTTCTGAACAGATTTCTTGCACATGGTAATATAGGATTACTGGTAGCTGCCAACACTTGATTCAAAATTATGTAGTGACAGTGTATTAAAATGACATGAGTATTCACTTTGAAGAGCAAGTGTCACCATCAGTAGCATTGGTTCTGTTTAGACAATGAGTGAGAACTGTTGATTTACCGAGACAATCTCTGAGGGATTTAGTTTAACATATCACTGGAGCTCAGTGGATTCATTATTGTGACAGAATAGAGTTCCATTATGTCCTAAACAGGAAAAAATCTACATTGTATCATATTTTATGACTTTAGAAATATGTGTGCATTTGAACTAACTAGAGTTTTTTTAAAAAAAAATGAAATTAGAAGTTAATCTTTCTTGCAACTGCTTGACTTTTAAAAGGGGCACCGATGGTGAAACTTTCTAGGGTGTGTATTGATGTCCAAAAACCTTAACAAGCTCTCAGTAGCCAAAAGGAATATTGTAGACTACAAAATTGCGCTTCCTGGATTAAATACAAAGGACTTTTAGTTTTTGTATTGAGCAGGACAAATGGAGTGAGATACTATTCTCAACCTCCTTTTTGCCAACTTAGCAATATTCAGTTTTATTTCTATTAAATATTGTTAACCTTATTATCACATATTTCCTGCTCAAAGAAATACAGCAATAGTAGTATATGGCAAATGTTTTTTTAAAAAAACAACACTGGATCCAGTTTCGATGATGAGCTTAGTGTGTCAAATTGATTTGGTTTTAATTTTTTTAAATCAACATTTTAATTTGTTGATTTGATATTGACACTTTTGGTTATTTACCATATGTGACTGATTAGGATGACTGTGCACACCTAAACGGTAAGTGTCAGGACACTCTAATTGGTTTCTAATGGTCGAATTGAGACTTTTTTTTGAATTACTAAATTACAAAGATTGAAAGTGCATGCTGCTCACTGATACGAATACTCTACAAGGAAACAGTCCCAAGCAATCTTGTGTATAGATCACTCAGGATTAGTTAAAATCCGACAATCTCTTGCTGAGTACACAAGGGCAGGCAATATCCAGTGTTCACGTCACAAGAACTCCCTTGAGGGAGCAAATCTCAGATATGTTCTTGCATTCAAATTGGCAGCTTCTGATCGGTTCCACTCCCCAGTAACTGTGTGTTAAAGGTAAAATGCTCTTTTACAGGAAGGTGTTATCTTTTGGAGTACTCAAAAGTGAGCCCTATCAATATTACTATTCTTGATTCTCATTCTGGGATCCACAACATTTGCTGAGGATGAGATGGGGTAACTAAATTGCACTTGAATCAAAGTTGAGACAGTAGGATATTTTTAAAAAAATCATTCTCTGGATGTTGGCAAGACCAGCATTTATTGCCTATCCCTAGTTGCCCTTAAGAAGGTGGTGGTGAGCTGCCTTTAACCGCTGTAGTCTATGTAGTGAAGGTATTCCCACAATGTTGCTAGGTGGGGAGTTCCAGAATTTTGACCCAGTGACGATGAAGGAACGGCGATATATGTCCACGTCGGGATGGGAAATGAAATTTAATTCACGCTTTTCAAAATAATCTTGTGCTGCTTAAAATTAAAATCCACCCAGCTTTTATGCAAGCATAAAATTGAAAACAAATTTACGAGTTAGCAAAACTTAGAGCTCCTTATTTGATATTATTCCAATGAAAATATTTTCAGTTGCTCCTTGATCCCTACATTACCACCAGCCCCAGAAAATTCTGTACTTCTTGGATTGGCCATTTTTTTGAGATGTTAGCTAAGGCCCTGTGAGACTTGTGTAATCCTTTAATACTGTAATCCTTTAATACTGAAATGTCATAAAATAACACTTAAAATAATGCACTTCTTTTCTTGACAATTTTCTCCCCTCCACACTCCGTTGACTGTTTCCTGGGCTCCGGTTACATGATCTGCTCAAGTTCTGTGCCTTGACAAGTGGCAGCAGGCTATTTTGACAAATCACAGCTTAGTCCGATCTTGTCCTCATCCATACGTGCGTACTTACAGCAAAGATTGTTTGATAGAGATCAGAAGTGAGAACCCTGGCTGATCTTTGCCCTCTTTAGCCTGGGGATGCTGAGGGCAATTGTAGCATCTCTGCTTCCACCCCTTTAAGATCAGCTAACAGACTAGCAATTGAACCTAGACCTGTCTGGTCTGATATGGGTCAGCTATTCTCTGAATAAACTTGCTGAGCCATCGGGAAACCTCCAATATATATAAAAGCTATTAAACAAGATTTGCCTCTAGTTTTCTTTCACTCTTCTGCCTACCTTCCCTAATCTCTCTTCTAAGTTAAGTATTTTTAAAATGTTAACATAGTCTAAAATTGTCTGGTCTCCTGTGCTTCTACTGACTTGTGCTCCACTCTAGAGGTGGGACCATCACCTCTAAAACTCGGTTCCTGTTTGGCTGAAAGGTTTGGCTTTTTATTATTTGTTCACGGGATCTGGGCGATGCTGGTAAGGCTGCATTTATTGCCCATTTCTAGTTGCCCTGAGAAGGTGGTGGTGGATCTTTTTGAATTGCTACAGCCCTTGTGGTGATTGCGTTCCTACAATGGTGTGAGGTAAGGATTTTGACCCAGTGATGATGAAGGAACAGTGATATATGTTCGAGTCAGGATGCTGCGATATTTGGAGCAGAGCTTGGAGGTGACTGTGTTACCATGATATTCTTGTTCTTGTCCTGTGGAGCTGGCAGGTGCTGTCAAAATAAGACTACTACAAATTCCTCTCAACTTGACAACACTTTTTAAAAACTATATAGAAATCCAAAATCATTCTAGATATGTCATTACACTAATACACCTTTGACTTCAGTAACTCATCATATCTATGCTGTGCTCAGCTATACTTTGCCATACTTAATGGCTATTGTTTTTTTCACCCAGACTGATGTTATCTCCTCACTCAGAAGAACTTGCTTGTTTAGAGAATATTGGAGAATATTAGCATTTATTCTGAAAATTTTAACATTGAAAACACTCATACATATTTCAACATTCTATATACATTTAGAATATTTGTTTATAGATTCATTGAACCCAATGGGTTATTTCTAATTGTAGTAATGAGAATGGAATTTCATCTTTGGGCAATGTGTGTAGCTACTGTTGAATTTTAAGGCCTAAAATTAAGGAACTATTTAAAACCTCAATGAATTTCTGTGTTCTTTGTGTAGTAGCATACTTAGGGGGATGAGTTTCCACAGAGGGTCTCCTGATTGTCCGCTGTAACTATGGCAAAACTCCAGAAAAACACCATTTACGCCAATTTTCTGAGGTTTCCGCTGCTCTTCTGCTGTAGATGGAAGAAACCCCATGGAAATTCACTCCTTTAGTATCTCGTTGATTTCCATTTTAGCAAGGTTGAAAATGTTATTCTATCATTTGAAAAATGTGTTTATTGGCTAGTTTTATCATATGTCATTAAAGGATATATGAGTTTGTTTTGAAAGAAAGGGTAGACACAGCAAGTAAACACTTCCTAACCTATTAAAATGTTTTCACTTGAGTAGTATATAACCCTGTACAGGACAGTACATTCTATGGACAGTAAAAGCATTTCACAGAGGACCTCTAGGGGTCAAAAGTGCTGTTACAAGAGGAAGCTACTGTTGGTTAAAATATTTGATCCAGTTTCTTGAGGCTTGAGCTACTTTAATTCCATGACTATGCAAAGAGGAGGATTAGGCTATTGTGCTCTCTGCATCTAATCACTATACTTTCATAATATGGCATAAAATTGTTTCTGTAGACTATTAGACTTTGTGCAATTTCCTTCAATCTGATACTGTTCGTTTTAGTATTCGACGTGCTGGGAATTGTATTGTGGGTTGTTTGTGTAACCTCTGAAGCAACACTTCCCCTTTATTAAAATCCTCCAATTCGAATTTCATTCAGTATGAAAAATTTCTTTCATTACTTTTTGGGTTCTGTTTCTTTCCCGTGAACTCCCATTTTCAAACCTATAGCTACAATACTCTGTCTTGTAATTTATATGTCAGCTTTTTTTTTAAAAAAGGCTAAATGGTCAATAAACTTGACTCTTTCCTCCTGATCTCAAACATTTGATTGCTTTCAAAAATGGACTTGTGGAAAATGTGCCAATATCTCTTGTGTTCCTAGGCACTTGAAGGACAAAAATTATTTTTTTTCCAAAGTTAGTGCATGTCTGCTTCTTAAGCCCCTGGGATGGAATTTTACTCTTTATAGTCAGTAGGGGTTAAACTGCCGCTATTTTTTGGAAGTGGAAATCGAGTGTATGCAGAAGATCACCTGGAAATGGAACAGCTTTAACTAACACATGCATCAGTGTGTAAAAGAAATACTTGCATCTATATAGCACCTTATGTCTGTCAGCAAAACCTCAAAGGACTTCACGTATAATAAGTTAATTTGAAGTTTAGTGACTGTTGTGTGAGCAAACGTAGCACACAGCTACGTTTCTCACAAACAGCAGTAAAATGAACAGTCAGTTAGTTTGTTGTTGTTAGCGTTGTTTGAGGGAAAAATGTTAGCCAAGACACTGGGCGAACTCCCAACTCTTCTTCGACTTATGCTCTAGGATCTTTATTTTTCAATTGAACCACCAGAAATGGCAGACGAGGCCTCAGTTTAATTTCTTGTCTGAAGGTCAGCACCTCTGACCATGCTGCCATCCCCCAGTATTGGACCAATGCTTAGATTATGTTTTGAACTCTTGGAACAGGGCTTGAACTGACAACTTTCTAACTCAGAGGCAGGAGTGTCTTTAACTCTTATAAAAGAACGAAAGCCACTTAAGTGCCAATGGGCCATCATCTGAGTGACATTAACTTCTGCTATTTTGAGTCTTTCCATAGGCTACTTGTACTTTTGTTTCAACAGGCAAGTCAGTGCTAATTATTTAGCTGTCACTGCCACGCACAGAATTAAATACAAGCATTTGTAGTGATATATATCAGTAGTGATATAAACTAGCAGTGACCCTACATTGCACAGTGTACTTTTTTTTATTTCCAAAGGAGATTAAATTTTTAAAAAAATTAAACACAATAAATCCCCTACTGGTTATGTTGGTAGGTAACTGAGCCATATAGATAAGAAATGAAAGAAATAACTTGCACCTTTCACATTGTTTCTCAGATCAATTACTTTTGATGTGTAGACACTTATATTTTGTAGGCAAAGAAGGGAGCCAGTTTTGCACGCTGCCAAGTCTCTCAAATGGTAAATGAGATAAGTGACTGGTTAATCTAGTTTGGCAGTGTTGGTTGAGGGATGAATGTTGGCCAGGCCACCCAGAGAATTCCATTCTCCTCTTTGAATAGTGCCAGGGGATCTTTTATATCCCCATGAACAAGGAGGCAGGGCATTGATTTAACATTTCATTTGAAAAAAAGATGGGTTCTCGATGTTATCGCCAGCTGGTGCTGAGTTAGCTTATTTCAACTACGGTGTAATCAACATACTCCCTCTAACTCCACTAGTCGGACAAGCAGCCCATCAGCTTGATGCCTCAAGATACTAGCTGCATTACATTGTAAAGAGTCCAATTGGAGACTGATTCCCTCATTGGGGAAAAAGATTACTGTTACAAGAAGTTTTTTTAAAACTTGTACCGTCTTGTTATTAGAAACAGCGCACACTGGGTCAATTGTGGTTGAGCTTTGGTCTACATTACACAGAAATTACACATTACATTAGGGCGCACAAAGGTCAATTAATATTCATGGTGGTGGTCCTTGAAACAAGGGTGTTATTTCCTGTTAATGCTGGCTGGGTACAAGGTATTCAGTTCCATTTGTCATACATAGATCAAGTGAACGGATAAACTGCTTTGCTATCATCAAAAATTGCCACATTGCTCTTCAGAAGCACTTTCAAACACCTTGCTGTTTAAGATTTCATTCTATTCAATTTGCTCAGCGTGTCAGATATCAAGCATTATCCACTAAAGCATTCCAAGCAATTGATAAACTCTGGCTTCTGATCTGAAGTAATTTAGAGCGATGTAGCTGTCTCTTGCCTTCCTTTCTTTATACTTCAGATGGTTCCAGATTGTGTTTCTCCAGGTAGAATGTCAATTTTAGTATCACAGCAAAGAGCTACAGAGCTGTGTTTTTTGAAGTCAGTGCCAGCCTAGCTAGGGAGTTAGGTTAGATTGTGTTTACAGTAAGTAAACTTCTGTTTAAAATCTGTGCTTAGAGTGTCTTTGTTTTACCAGTGTAGATAAATGTATGCCTCACTGTTATACGGTTTTCATTTATCTGCTTCATGTAAGTAAAACCCCTTCGTCCAAAGTATGCGCTTTGATTTGGTAGAGTGTGTATCTAGTCTGCTAGAGTGAGAGAATCATGTGGTAGCATATGTTATAGTCCAGTAGCCAATGTATAGAATAATAGAGTAAGGATTGTTATGATCCCTGCGGCTCACTACGACTTACCTAGATAGTGGGCAGTAAACGGTGTATTCCAAATTGTAGGGGCGCAGGGCCTGCTTACTGGTGGCGCTGAACCTGAGAAACTATCCAGTGTAAAAACCTACAAATGTGACGGTTACACTTAACATTTGAATCGTGTGGTCCATAGGGCCAGGTTAGAAAACTTAATCTAGTTTGTAGTTTCTGAGTATGAACAACTGTTATGCTGCTAGTAATTCAAACCAAAAAAAAGCAACAAAACTGAATAAAAATGGCTTTTATAAATTTTAAACATTTTAAGCATCTGTTTCAAAGTGTACCGTAATTTATTAACATGGTGCAATATACATTAATAATATGGTGGGCCTTAAAATGAAATCATTTTAAAAAATAATTCAAATGAAGGACTACCATTAAATTATGGTGATTGTTGTGGTCATGTTGTCTTTCACTGCATTTTACTTTGTTTTGTAACTAGTCTCTTTGTTTTTTAATTCTTAGATTCAGATTTAGAAACAAAACCATTACAAGAACTCCTTTCTGGCATTACTAAGCCTGTGGTAAGTGACCTTGAGATTAGAGGGCCTCTTTTAAAAGAAAAGAATACTCTGAATTGGTGTATTGGGCACACAAGATGGTTGGCTGAATAATGCGCTGTGCACACAAACCACAGAAGACCCAGGATCAATCCCTGGTTTATGCTTTGATAATTGATTTTGACATTGGCACTGATAAGGGTGCTGCAGTTGAATTCAGTGTTCCTGGGCTAGAAAGCACGTGCCTGCTATCTGGTATTCCTGTGTGTGTGTGTGTGTGTGTGTGTGTGTGTGTGTGTTGTCACTGAGGACCATTGAGTAGAAACCAAGTCCCCTGTAAGAAGGGAGAGAAAATTAGTCATTCTGCACATCTCATAATGGCTGGTTATGCAGAATCATTGATGGAGATCTGATATCAGGTCACCTGCCCAGTCTCCCTGCCATAGAATAATGCATAATCATTCCCTCTTAAGCACTGTCCCCTTCTTTCAAAATCACCATCACCTCCTCAAAAAAAACCCTGTCCTTGCAAACTACCACCCCATCTTCAACCTCCTTTCCTTTCAAGTCTTTGAATGTGTTGTCATATTCCACAACAAAATGTTTAAACACTCAAATCAGGTTTCTGTCCCTGCCACAGCACTGAAAAGGCCCGAATCAAAATCACAAATGACGTCTTTTGTGACTGTGCTGCCCTATCCCTCCTGGACAACACCATTTTCTTCCATTGCCTCTCCTCTCTTGTCCAGCTCAGTGGGACTATCCTTGCTTTATTCCACTCTTACCTATTCAATCGTAACCAGAACATCTGCAACAATAGCTTCTCTTCCCACCTTTGCAGTATTAACTCTGGACTCCTTCAAGAATCTATCCTTGGCCCCCTCCTCTTCCTCATCTACATGCTGCCCCTTGGCAACATCATCCGAAGACATGAGGGCATCTTCCACGTGTACGCTGACGGCACCCAGTTCTGCCTCTCCACAACCTGTCTCAAACCCTACACTGCAGGCACAAAGATATCCTACTTTTAACTCTTAACATCGCCCACCTCTGCCCTTGCCCCTGCCTCAGCCCGTCTACCACTGAAGCCCTCTCTCAATGCCTCATTTAAATTTCTCATCCTCATGTTTAACTTTTTTTTAATTTATTCGTTCATGGGATGTGGGCATCACTGGCGAGGCCGGCATTAATTGCCCTCCTTCATGACCTTGCCCTTCTCTGCCTCGCTAACCTCTTCCAGCCCCACAATTCCTCTGAAATCACTGTTCCTCTGACTGGCATCTTATACATTCTCCCACCCCCTTCACCCCACCAATAGCGGACTTACACTCTGGAATTTCCTCCCTAAACACCCTCGCTTATCCACCTCCTTCTCCTCTTTGACTGAACATTTGGTCATCTAATTATCTCTTCCTTAGGTTCAGTGTCCATTTCTGTTTGATTATGCCTCAATGAAGCACCTTGGGACATTTTTCTACGTTAAAGGAGCTATATGAATGCAAGTTGTTGTAGACTGTCCAAGCTATGGAAGGTACTATCCTACTAAGATTACACATCCATGTCTAATCATACTTCTGATTTCAGGTATCTGAAATTAAAGGAAAATCAGCTGTCTTGTCCTGGACTCCACCTTCAAGTTCAATGGAGGGGGACGATAATGCTGATCAGTTACCGGCAAGCTGCACTTATGAAGTTGCAATATCAAACAGTGGAAAAAGTGAGAAATTCAAAGTGGTTTATAAGTAAGTGTGTCAGTTTGATTCTTTTTGTTAGCTTGTTTTCATTTTATTGTGTGCTGATCAAATTTTCACTTTTGGCACCCAGTGTCGATGTTGGAGTACTCCCAGGTCAGCTGTAGATGGCTAATAACTGCAGACTGAAGCTCACTCCGCCCTAGCACAATGCTCGGAAGACCAGTCTTTCTATAGCCTGAGAGTGAGATTGTCCATCGATAAGCACAAGTTGATTGTTTTGTCTACACCAACTGGGGTCTGGGTTGAGACTGCCTTAACCCGTTTTACATAGGAGCCCCACAGCTCAAAGCCAGAAGAAATTGATCCTATTAGCTTGAACTAGATTTGAGCCCAGGTCCCAGGTGTGAAAGAGCAACGTACTAACCCAAACCATTGCCCAGTTCCATATGCTAAACGTTTAATGTTTGAAATCATAGATCTTAACCAAGAAGACAAAAATAAAAATGTGAAGTTGGACTCCCAGTAGTTCATTTTGTTCTGATCGTTTTAATACGTTGTGTACACTGTTTTAGAGCTGATTCAAAAAGGGCAAATAAGATTTGGTAAATGACCTAAATATACTTTGTGGTCAGCAAAATGAAGCGCTCTTTCCAGTACACACATTTTCAAAGTTATATAAAAAATAAAATGCTGGGTTTTTTGGAAGGAATTATACAAAACAGTTCATCATAATTCCTATGGTATGGTGATAACATTTTTGACATTTACATCTTGGATATGGAATGTTAGGAAAGATGGCTTAGTTATTTACTATTTCCACCTGGATCAGGAGAAAGAGCAGGGAAGCATAACTTAAGATGTGTTTCTTAATTTCAGTGGAGAAGAAACAACTCTTACAATATCTGAACTGCGACCGGCGACAGATTACCACGTTAGGTACAAACCTATTTATTTTTCATGTATGAATGAGCCAAATTAACCAAGTTATTTTCATTTTCATGCTATCTTTTACACCTGATGTCATTTAAAATTAGCATGTTTATTAACGATGATTCTCCCGATCGATTGATACAAGAGAAGAGGTCTCTGGTTAACAAGTTTTTTTAAAAAAAATCACGGAATACCTGTTCATTTATGTGGATAGTCCTACATATTTGGCCATGACTACAATGTCCTAACCTGATCTAGATTTGGTTAATAAGTGGTATTAAACCAGTTTTCGTAATTTAAATTCTGATTCTAGATTAGTCTTAAAACCACTCCCTGGTATCTCATTTCTAATACAGACCTTTTTTTTCCTTCCGTTTTCTCCCTTTACCACCTTCCCTCTCCCTTCACAAAAGCTCTGGTACAGTTCCATTAATGGCCATTCGTCATGTGTGAACCAGCTCTGTAATCTTGCTTGGCCATCGGAGATGAGCCCCATCCTGTCATCACTCACCATCCAGATATCTACACTTGCAATAGACACTGGATCTCAACCTGGAGTGGGACTGCTGACTTTTTTGCTCCATAGTTCTGGGACACTGTCTAATTGTAGTGCCCTCGTTGTTGCCAAAGATTGGGTATTTCAGCAGGCACCAGGCGCTAAACCCGAGACATTCCTCTTGAGTACCACGCCGTAGGGTACGTTTGTCCATTGAGCCATCAAGAGGCACCAAATATGTACAGTTTTTAGCCTAGTTTGCAGCTAAATTCTCAAATGCTTTGTTCATTATATATTCCACTACATTCTGGTAGTTAGCTGGTTAAACAGACTTCAATGAAATGTTATCTGTATTAATGAAAGCTGTTACACAAAGATAATTACAGCTCTAAACAGGATTAGGTTTGTAATTGGTTAAGTACATAATTGCTATACATGCGATTCCAGTACAGTGTCTTGAACTCATTTATGTCACCATCCTGCTTATATCGACAAAAAAAAGCGAAGTCCCAGTTCCTTCTCTGCACACGAATACCAAATGCTTACTGTGTATGTCAACATCAACATAACCTCTTTGACCTTAATTTGACAAAATTTTAAGTCCCTAACAGTATTAAAGGCTGCCATTTATTACCACTTATGTCGCCAGGTCCTTATCTTCACTTGTGATATGTGCATGACTGGAACAGATAAGCTACAGCTTGTTGTAATCAAAAATCCTGCGATGCTTTTAAAAATGTTAAATATCTACCATTTGATACTGAAGCCAACACCAAAGCCTGGATGACATCTAATTTTTTTTTTACAAGAAGGATCCGAATACTCGATCGAAAGCTGATGTGCATGGTCGGAAAATAGTGTTGTTAGGTGATAGCTGCTCTGCCCGTCCTCATGACAATTAAGGAAAATACATATAAATAAAAGTACAGAAATTTTAAAATTCTGTAATTCTGTTGGTGATTTTTAAAAATATTTATATATCATTAAATATTTCTTGTATATAATTTTTAATTTACAAAATGACCAAACAGCTACAATTATGTAATGTCGGCTCATTTTGACAAACCACTTATGTTGACAATATTAGAATGGTCCCCAACATGTCGACATAATTGGGTATGACTGTTTTATATGAATCACATATTAAAGATGGGCTTTTTCTTAGTACTTATGTCTACTGCAAAAAATGGGCAGTTTCCATGAAGCAAACTTGTGCCCCTCTGCCTGCCATGTCAAAGATTAACAGTGACTCTTTTTGTGGTGACAGCATATTTAGGGCTAAGTTACAGTCGATTCTGATCATTAAGATGTGACCTTTGAATTCCTCAGATGGCTCAGCGGATGAAATCAGAAAGTAGCAAAGCCCTACAGACCAGGAAAGGTCTAGACTCAACCCCAGTTTGTGCTAAATTAGCTGATCATAACAGGGGTGGTGGTAGAAATGTTGCAGTTGGTTCGAGTACCTCAGGTTAGGAAAAGGAAAATCAGCCAGATGCACCATTAGATGGTGATCTAATGACCCCTGCTGGAAGTGCATATACACAGTTGTCAGATGATCAGGCTGAACTGCGAAGCCTCCTCTGGTGAAATTATTTGCTAGTTCCCACTTGCAGAATGGGCACTTGGACATGGTACTGGAAGGTGCCTTCAGGGTTATGGAGAAAATGAGGAATGAAAAAAGCCTGATATTTCCTATCATGGTTTCCAATTTTATGCTTGGTTTCACTGGTACACTATTACAAATGGTACCATTTGGCAGTGCATCAAAAGGTGGTGTAGGTTCAAGCTCCTTCTGAGGGCTTAATATAGTGCAGTTTTGGAGACCCTGCCCTTTGGATGAAACGTTCAGTTAATATCCTGTCGGGGGCAGTGTGATGGAGCAGCACGTGGTAAACCACTATGCAGTGCTGTATATTGCGCACCGCTTTGATTTGCCCCACAATGCTCAACTGCTCCATCTGACCTGTGCTAGACGGAGACCGATGTCTCTTCACAAGGGATATATTGCCTGGAGCGTTATCGTGCTGGCCAGAGGGAGACCAGGCTGCCCACTCGCCTACCACAATCCTGGTTTAAAAAATATGAGGTTTAATTTCTCATGATTTGTCCATCCCAGGCTGGTGAATAATGAAAAGTGAATAAATGAATGGACTTCCACCTTTATCTTCCAATTTTTTTTTTCTTTGCACGGCATCAAAGTTCATATAAATTACTATACTATTTGGTAGTGGTTCAGTCAGCAGTAAGGGTGCATTGTATGTTTAGAATAAATTCATTCTTGAAATCCTACACATTAGACTAAATTCTCTTTATGCTCTTGTATAATGTCTTTTTTTGTCTGATAGAGTTTCAGCAATGTGTAATTCTGTGAAAGGGTCTGCTTCAGAACCTGCAAGCTTTACCACAGAAATCAGTGAACCTGACTCTCCAGCTCCACCAAAACTAATTAACAGGACCAAAAACACTCTGAGTTTGCAGTGGAAGGTATGAATTGCTAGAACTAGCAGCAAATAATTTTCTGTTGGTTTGATTTCAGGGGAGGAGGAGGGGTACCATTGCCACTATCACAAGGGCTGCAGCAGTTCAAGGAGAAGGCCCATCACCACCATCAGGGCAATAAGCACAGCCTTGCCAGAATCACCAAATTTGGAAAACAAATTTAAAAAAATTAAAAATAGGGTGGGGGGGTGGGGTAAAATCAACCTTTCCTGTGTGGGGGATTCCCTCCAAATATTAATACTCCTGAAGATCTCGTGCAAACATTCCCAGGGGCCCCCAATCTAGTTTTTGAAACATAGTGTAAGCAACTGACAGGAAACAGTGCGATCATACAGAAAATGTTTTTATTAGTGTACAGCAACAGAAATAATAGCTAGTATGTTAATAAATACCACAAAATACAGAAATCTGATAACAAATGGGCAGAAATCTGATCTTCCGGACCACTTAGAAACTCCTCGGTGAGCCTTCCTGTTCGAGGTTCCTGTTTGAAAACCAAGACCTCGGAATTCCAAGCAGAATCAAAGGAAGAGAGTGGGCCACCTGCAGCTGGAATTTGGGATGCAACTTGGTTCTGCTGGGATTCCACTTCGATTTTCTAGTACAGTGGGGTGGGGATTGGGGGGTGGGGGCGGCGAAGGTAGCAATGGGCGGATCTTCTGCCCATCCCACACCCCAAACTTCCAGAGCTTTAGCACACCTTTAATGTTCTGTTTTAATTTTTGTTGCAGGCACCCAATGACGGTGGTTCTAAAATCTCCAATTACCTTTTAGAATGGGATGAGGTGAGTGTTTTTTCTTGTACTGTGTTTTTAAACAACAGCTCTCCTTATAAAGGGGTCACGGTGTCGGGATGTAGATAAAACTGTAGTAGTGAATTGTCTGTAACTGGGTATTGAATGGTTAAATAACAATTAACTGCAGTAAACTTTCTTCATGTAGGGAAAGCATGACCTTTTCAAGGAATGTTACTTTGGACATCAGAAGCAATACAAGCTGACCAAATTATCTCCGTCTATAGGATATACGTTCAGGCTAGCAGTGAAGAACGATATTGGACTGAGGTAAGTAACACTGGGAAAAGGAAAATCTGATTTAACTTATGTATAGTGGAGAACATTTTCTAGTTAGCTGCTGCTGATTAAAAGCCAGATGCTGTAAAGGAGGAGCTGGAGTTATGTGACATCATGTGATGCCATATACCACTGTCACTATCCTCTTTTACAGTTTCACCTGCCCATTGCCTTCTGTGCTGTGTAGCTGCTGTGCAGTAGCATCTAAAACAATGTTTCCATTTCAGCACAGAAGAGGTAAATAAATTAAAACAGACGGAGAAGAAAGAGAGGAAATAAATTTGGATTAAGAATAAGGAGTAAGGAAAAGGGGACTGGTTTATGTTGTGGATCAACCCATGGTCCTTTTACCTCTGGGACACAGGCTTGAATTCACTCCGGACTGATGGGAGCAACTTTCCTCTCCCAATTTTCAACTTTCTGGTATGCCGTCCCTCAACCCTTCCACCTCTCTTCTGCTTGGTCTTTCTTTAAAGACCTTCTCAAAACTTACCTCATTGACGTAGACCTCATTCACCTCTCCAAACTTTTCTCCCATGGCTCAGTGTCTATTCCTCTTTTGCTGTAGAGGACCTTGGGGAATCTGGTACTTTAAAGATGCTATGTAAACACATGTTGTTGTGCCAATATTGCTAAGTTATGGAGCTGTGAGAATTGCTTGAGTAAGGTACCTTAGCAGCAGTCTTGGAAATCTGACCTATGGACAGGGGATTGGCAGCTTTGAAAGTGGATAAATCATCAGGGCCGGATGAAATGTATCCCAAGCTGTTAAAAGAAGCCAGGGAGGAAATAGCGGAGGCTTTAACAATCATTTTCCAAACTTCACTGGATACAGGCATAGTGCCGGAAGATTGGAGGACTGCTAACATTGTACCGTTGTTTAAAAAGGGAGCGAAGGATAGACTGAGTAATTACAGGCCAGTCAGTCTAACCTCAATGATGGGCAGATTATTGGAATCAATTCTGAGGGACAGGATAAACTGTCACTTAGAAAGGCACGGACTAATCAAGGACAGTCAGCATGGATTTGTTAAAGGGAAGTCGTGTCTGACTAACTTGATTGAATTTTTCGAGGAGGATCGATGAGGGTAATGTAGTTGATGTAGTCTACATGGATTTTAGCAAGACTTTTGACAAGGTCCCACATGGCAGATTGGTCAAAAAAAGTAAGGGCCCATGGGATCCAAGGGAATGTGGCAAATTGGATCCAAAATTGGCTCAGTGGCAGGAAGCAAAGGGTAATGGTCGCCGGTGTTTTTGCGACTGGAAGGCTGTTTCCAGTGGGGTGCCGCAGGGCTCGGTACTAGGTCCTTTGCTTTTTGTGGTATACATTAACGATTTGGACTTAAACATAGGGGGCATGATTAAGAAATTTGTGGATGACGCAAAGATAGGCTATGTGGTTGATAATGAGATGGAAAGCTGTAGACTGCAGGAAATTATCAATGGACTGGTCAGATGGGCAGAAAAGTGGCAAATGGAGTTCAATCCGGAGAAGAGCAAACAAGGCAAGGGAATGCACAATAAATGGGAGGATACTGAGAGGTGTAGAGAAAGTGAGGGACTTTGGAGTGCATGTCCACAGATCCCTGAAGGTAGCAGGACAGGTGGTTAAGAAGGCATATGGAATGCTTTCCTTTATTAGCTGAGGCATAGAATATAAAAGCAGGGATGTTATGCTGGAACTGTATAAAACACTAGTTAGGCCACAGCTTGAGTACTGCGCACAGATCTGGTCACCACATTACAGGAAGGATGTAATTGCAATAGAGAGGGTGCAGAGGAGGTTTACAAGGATGTTGCCAGGACTGGAGAATTTTAGCTATGATGACAGATTGGATAGGCTGGGGTTGTTTTCCTTGGAACAGAGGAGGCTGTGGGGTGATTTGATTGAGGTGTACAAAATTATATGGGGCCGAGATAGAGTGGATAGGAAGGACCTATTTCCCTTAGCGGAGGGGTCAATAACTGGGGGGGCATATATTTAAAGTGATTGGTAGAAGGATTAGAGCGGAAATTAGGAAAATTTTTTTCACCCAGTGGGTGTTGGGGATCTGGAACTCACTGCTTGAGAGGGTGGTAGAGGCAGAAACCCTCAAATCATTTAAAAAATACCTGGATGTGCACCTAAAGAGCTGTGACCTGCAGGGCTACAGACCAAATGCGGGAAAGTGGGATTAGGCTGGATGGCTCATTTCTCAGCTGGCGCGAACACGATGGGCCGAATGGCCGCCTTCTGTGCTGTAAATTTTCTATGATTCTATGTAACCAGAAGCAGCTCAGCCCCAAATAAATATGACAAGTTTTCACTATTTCTTTGGTTCACCTTGCTCACTTGGTTGAGCTGCCAGTCTAATAAATGAAGGTGGTGAGGTGGAACTCCAAGGTGGCCAAGGTGTGTAAAATTATCGAACAATCTTGATGTTTTATTGCTTTGTCTCAACAACTGTTTTGAAGTACCAGTGAGAATTAAGGGTGATTATCTTTATCTGCTGATTTATTGGTCTATAAAGACTTGTGTTGTATAATAAATTCACATTAGTTGTTTTAGTCTCAGCCTCTGTCGTCGTAGTGTTTTTTCCGGCTAGCAGAGAAATCAGGAGTATGCAGTGGCATTTTGTAAATTTCCAGTGTATAGCTCAACAGTAAAAGGTAACCTTGTGCACCTTGAGGCACACTGTCCCATGTACTCTGCACTTATGGTGATGCATAGGAAGTGTGGGCTTGTCTGTGGAAGCTGACTTTTGCACTGAGCACAAGCAGCCCAAATTGTAACGTCTACCATTCCCAGTGCCTTTTCATGGAATAGCCAAGCATTGTTGACCTGTTCGGCTGCCCTGGTACCTGCGGTGATAAATTGTGAGCTTTTTGCATTACATTTTAATTGTTTGTGCTTTGTTTTTGGTTCTTCCACTAGTGACTTCAGTGAAACGATTCAGTATTACACGGCAGGCTGTGTTCCAGCTGCCCCAGCTTCTCCTCGGCTAATTCGGGCAGGTGTCACATGGATGTCATTGGAGTGGAGTAGACCCAGTGGGGTTTCATCTGATGAATCCATTACATATATCCTGGAAATGGAAGATGAGAGTTCAGTAAGAAAGATTTTAAACTATATATAAAAAAAGTAATTTTAACCCAACTGGTTAGCATGGGCATTTAACAGTATTGAACCACATCCAGAGCATTGCCTCTTAATACTACCTATAGTTAATCCAATGTAGTGAAAATGTAGGGGTTTCTTCATGCCCATCCCACTCCTGTGGTGCCAAGCAGACCTTCCTCCCCGTATACCCAGCTAATGTGAAATGTAGCACTGTAGAAGTTGCCCCGTTCTGGGAAAAATGGGCGTTCACTGATTCTCAACCAGAAGAAGGTCCTCAGCAGTTGGTCTGGCTTGTCATCAGCAACAGTCCCCATATAAGTACCTGTAATAAGGCAGAGAGGCATGTGACAAGTAATCCAGCTGGAAGGAAGCCAGCCGTGAGGAAATGGTGAAAAGAATCAAGCAATTTGCATAGGAAAGTTGTTCTGATTCTCTCCCCTGCCCCATTCCTAGCCCAAAAAGGAAATGTGAGAAATACTAGCACAAACTGCCAGTGGTATCCACAAGCTGTCCACAATTCTATACTAAGGACTCAATCTTGAAATGGTTGGCAGGTTGGCAGCGGTGGGGTGAAGATGTGCGTGGCAACCCGAGTAAACAAACCTTAACATTTTCAACACGATCGCATCGTAATTGATGGTGATTAACATGCTCTCCGGGTTTTGCGCCTGGCAGCCAGCCTGATTGATTGCTGGCTGCTGTCAGGAGCTGCAACTCGATGGAGGGGTGGGGGGAGGAGGAGAGAGAGCGAGACATCATCCGACGTTGGAACGGGGGTGGGGGGGGGAAAGAAGGGGGGATGGGAGAGGGAGACATCAGACATCGGAGCAAGCTGGAAAGGTAGGTTGATTTTGTGTTTTAACTTCGTGCAATGGTTTTTTATGTAATTTGTTTCTTTTTGCCTGATCCGGCCCTTCACGCCAGGTGAAACCAGGTGTGAATCAGAAGCTGTGGGAAAGCCGCCCAGGCAAGTTAAAAATCATTCTAACTTCATAATCTGTCACAAGTAAAGTGCCTTATGTACCTCAATGAGGCACATTTGGCTCTTCAATTCCGAGTTCGGGACGCCCACTCGGATGTCGGCGAGTTGGAGCCGGACTCCGAACCCGAACGGGATTTCCCTGATTTTCGGAGCCCCCCACCCCCAACACACCCGCAATTTCCCGGGAAAATCGAGCCCCAAGTGTCAAAACAGTTCCACGTATATTTCAGCTTTGTTCAATTGTAGCACTTTTGGCCCCCACGTCAGAAGTTTATAGGCTCCAGCCTCACAATAGGACTTGAACACATAATCCAAGTTGACACCTGAGTGCAGTAGTTAGGGAGTGCTGCATTGTCAGAGGTGCTATTTTTCGGGTGAGAAGTTAAACCAAGGCCTGTTCATGGCACCATTCAAAAAAAAAAGATCTGGAAGTTCTCCCAAAGTTCTGGCCAACATTTATCCCTCAACCTACACCACCAAAAATAATTCATCTCATTGTTATGTGTGGAACCTTGATGTGCCCACAAAGCAACAGTGACTAGACTTCAAAAGTAATTCATTGTCTGTGAGGTTATTTGGGACGTCCTGAGGATGTAAAAGGTGACACATAAATGGAAGTTTGTTCTATATATAAATGCATGTTAACAATGCAAGGTGTGCACAGTCTGCAGTGTATCTTGATATGATGCAAACGTAAAACAATTAAGTCAAAAAGTAACAAAAAATCCCTTTGAATTATGTTTTGAAATGTCAATTGTTTTAAGCTGCATGACTTCACAATTTCTTGCTTAAATCACTATTGAGCAATAGGAGGTCACAGAGGAAATGCAAATTAAATGTACAAAGAAACAAGTTTGACATTCGGTTCAAAAAACATTCCATTAATAGCTGTGGCGTTTCAACCAATATAATTTTGCATCTGAGACTCTGCAGTTGCAACCTCATACCCAGCCCCTCGAAGTTGCAGGACAACTGGTTGTGTGACCATTTCTATAGTTTTCCTGTCTCTCTATTCAACACCTCTCCATATTGCAGGACCTGAGTTATGTAATTCATTGAGTGGAAACCTGCAGGCCTGAATCCATAGGCCCAGTCCATGTCACCCTTGCAGATTCACCAGAATGACACCAGAGCTGAGAGGATTAAATTATGCAGACAGGTTGAATAAACTTAGCTTGTATCTCTTTAAGTATAGAAGATTGAGGGGTTTGATTTGATCGAGGTGTTTAAAATGTTAAAAGGATTTGATAAGGTAGATACGGAGAAACTATTTCCTCTGGTGGGGGAATCAAGAACAAGGGGATACAATCTTAAAATTAGAGCCAAGCCATTCAGGAGCGAAATCAGGAAGCACTTTTTCACACAAAGGGTAGTAGAAATCTGGAATACTCACCCCAAAGGCTGTGGAGCTGGGAGGCAATTGGAGCTTTCGAGACTGAGATTGATAGATTTTTGTTCAGTATGGGTATCAAGGGCTATGGAGCAAAGGCGGGTAACTGGAGTTGAGGTACAGATCAGCCATGATCTAGTTGTATGGCGGAACAGGCCTGAGGGGCTGAATGGCCTTCACCAGTTCCTAATGTTCCTATATTCCTTGTAATTTTCATAATATTTATCATCACTCCATCTTTCACAGTTGACAGTTTCATCAGTTCTTTGCCCAGCCACAAGGTATAAATCTCCAATTTATATTTCTTCTGCAGGAGAGGGGATTTTTTTTGCTGTATTGCAAATATTAATTTGTCTTGTAGAAAAAAAAATGGGTACAAGTTTGGCACATGGAAAGTGCTGACTTCTGGTCAATTAGGACAGCAAATTTTCGAACTGCAAGCTTTCCTAGTTGAAACTCATGTCCCATGGAGGAAATGTGATCATTTCCCATTTGTTAATCACTGTTATTTTTGGTTGGTGATCATAAGCAGTTATTGTAAGTCAAATGGGTAGAAGAAAATGAGGGAATTGTGATTATTCTGCAAAAAGATTTTTTTTGCACATTGCTGTTATGTAGTACAAAATTCAAGTTTAACTTGTAAGATTATTTGTAACTACATTTAAAAAATATGTTACAGGGTTATGGCTTTAAGGCGAAACACAATGGAGATGAGCTCGCTTGCACTTTAAAAAATCTCAGACGGAGTACCTCCTACAATTGCAGAGTAAGTGCAGATTTGCTTGTTCAAACCCGATTATTTTCCTCTCTGAATTAAGTTATCAAATTCAGATCATAAAAAGTATTAATTCCCAAGTGAGGAAGGAAAGAAATCAATCAAGGTACCTACTTAGTGATATCCAGTGACCGTCCTGTTGGAAGTGTGTGAATGTTGTATCAGTACGACATCACATCTCTTTGTGATGCCTACTGTAGTTGAATAGACTGAGACTTGCTGCTGAGGTATCACGAATGGCCACTTCACTGAGATATTGGAGGGTGGCTGCTTGAATTTTAGGAGTAGAAGGGGTCATAATTTGACAGGGCAGGAGGTAATGGCTCTTTGATACTCTAGGTGTTGCTACTATTCTCTTCCTTGCCTAGTGACACATGAGGTAACCCATTTCTTCCACCGTTTTTACAACCAGCAGATCATGTTCTGGGCTGCTTCTGTAACAACGTGCCTTTTTTTGCACTGATAGGTTATCAGCCTGACTCTCAACACCCTACCAGGAGAACCGACTAGATGCGTTGGGGAGTCACCACTCCATTCCCATCAGCTGCATGTTCCATGCTGAATGGCATTCCAGTATACAGAGGCTGGAGTTCTGCTCTCATACTTGCTGGGACTAAAGTTGGGGATGGGGAGGGGCACTCCACCCCCATCAGACACAAGTTCCCTGCTGAATGCCAGTCCAGTATTCAGATACTGAAACGTTCATCTCCGCTCGCCAGGGCAGTAGACTCTGTAGTGTATCAAAATTATTAGTTCAAAAGAATTGCTGGAAGTAGCATTTTATCACAATTTTAATTTTTGACCTGTCACTTTGGGGATAAATGAGCTGTGTACGGATGTGTCATTTTCTTTTTATTTGCATGCTGTTACAAACTTCTCTTGTTTTCAGTCTTTAAAAGTTAACATGATTATCTTTTCTTTAATATGCAGGTCTTTGCCTGTAATAGTGAAGGCAAAAGTAACCCTAGTGAGATTGTGGAATATTGCACGTGTTCTGATAAGCCTGGACCACCCAGTAAACCAAGTATAAAGGGAAAAGTTCATGCGTACAATTTAAAGGTTATGTGGGGTAAGCCACTTCTGTCACGTTAATGAAGTCCATTGTGAAGGAAACTCATTATAATGATCTCCTATAATTAAAATTGTGGATTTTTTCCAAACTGCGTTGCTTTTATTGAATTATCTGCATGTAGCTGATCTGCTACATCTGCATTGGTAGTGGGAGTGGGTGATGAGTGTATGTCACACTTGAGAGTGTCACATATGTAAATAAATTCAGAAAAAATGAACAAACTACTGTTGACAGATGCTATTTGCCTGATATGCTGCTGAAGAGGCAGGAGACCAATGAATAAACCAGTAACGAGCAAGTAGGAAAACTACCAATAAAGAACCAGCAGACAATAGCAAATAGAACTGCACAAAATAATTGTTTTGAAGATGTCTTTAGCCACCAGCTTGTTTTTTCAGTTATTTAAGGATGTAGTGATAACTATTTGATAACAAACATACACAAATTTGAACAATTCACAAAAACATCTTTAAATTTACCCATAAAATTGCCCTTGCCTCTTGGAAATGTCAGATTGGTTTTGCCTCCAGAGGCCTAATCTCCCTAAAGGGCCTGGAGCTTGAGTTTTATTCCTTTCTTGGAGCTTGCTTTGTTGCAGTTTGGACTACACTCCTGATATTTTTTTGAGTCTTCATACATGTGAGATAAATTAAATCTTGCACTTTGAAGTTTTGTCATTCTTTAATTATAGTTAGAGCAGCTGCATTTCTTGTATAAATGCTTTAATGCAATTACAAAGTTTATTTAATTGAAAATTCACTGAGCATTATGGTTTTCCTACCTTATAGTTATTTGCATTTTCCTAATTTTTCACACTCCAGAAAAGTCAATAAATGGCCTGTTGCCACTGCAACAGCTGGCTGCTTACTATGTGTGGAAAACATGAAGGAAGCACTGGGATCCTCAGTTAAGGCAGCAAATAAATATTAGTTTACATGCTGAGATATATTATTTCAGTGCCTCATCTTTGACATTTTCCTGATTTGTTTGAACTCCTGAAAATTACTTATATAAATGACCTATTCCTGAGTTAGAGCTGCTTGCTGCTCATCTGTTTTAAAATTTAAAAAATCAGTATTTTCCCCACTGCCTGCTTCAGTTCTGTCAGATGGGGTGTGGGATTCCTTATTTTTTTGCCCATTTTAACATTATACAAGTCTTCCATGTAACACACTGTGACTGTCACACTTACTACCTCTCACACTAACGATGTTGCACTTGATATACTTGCATATTCTCCGAGAAACCTGATGGAGCTCCACTAGTTCATAACAGTAATCTCTTGTGTGGTTCCCCACATAAGTGAGAGGTTGTAGTCTTTTTAATGGTATTTGTTAGTCGGTGAGCTGGTGTGCTTTGTGGGAACGGGTTATTTTGTAGGGGTGCAGGATCGATTACATTGGTTGGGAAAGTCATGTATATTTGTAAGGAAAGTGGTCAGGGTTTAAAAGACCTGGAGGTAGAAATTCAAGAACAAAAATAGTGGGGACATAGGGGAGATAGGGGGCTAAGAGCTGGCTGAGCTAGGAGCGTTGCAAGAGATGGCAGAATGTGGGGTTGGAAGCTGGCAGCTGAAATCTTGTGGGGCTAGAAGGAGCGAACCAGCAAGTTTTTGGGGCAGAGTAATTCAGACATTTTAATATAGCTATAAGAGGAGTGTGGCCCAACAACTTAGGTGCAGCCAGAGGCAAAGCCGGGAGGGGAGCAGGGTCTGAGGCTGATCCAGACAGGCAGAGGATTTGGAAAAGCAGCTAAGGCTTGCAGATGATTTCCAGTGCCGGATTGTGTGGTCAGCAAAGCGGAAGATGTGACAGAAATCAGAGGTGGTGCAATAGTACCACCAACTGTCTAGTGACTTGCAATGACGGCTTTAAAGAACTGACAACAAATGTTGATGGAGGTTTCCCATTATAAAATGTTGATGTAGAGTTTTCCTTTTATAATTGCTAATGTACAAACTGTGATTCAAAAAGTATGACACGAGGCTAAGTTGTACAGGGAGTGAGTGTCATATGTAAGATCTTGACTATAACATTATATATGTATGTATGTTAAATATTTACATGTATGTACCTGAAATAAGAACTCAAAAGCATCAGCAGATAAAATGTTAATAGAAGACTCAAATTCTGGAAGGACTGCAGCATTATTGATGTTTGGAGGGAGATTGTGGATAAATTTTCTGAAATTAAACATGTTTATTTTAGCTCAACCTTTATGTTATACTGTGTACTATTGCAGAGATAAAACGAGGAATAGTGCAAATTAGTCTTTTATTATCTTTTATATTTTTTGGCTTACTGCCAAAACTTAAACAGATGATATGGTCTGACCAGTGAATGTTCTAGTTGAGGAGCTACTTTGATCAGTCTCATGGAAAACTTTTAAAAGAAAATATAATTTGTCCTATTCTAACTCAAAACATTATATTTGATATTTCTAATCATGAAAGGAACATAGCAGAAACTGTATGGCAAAATATTAATTGTTTAGATACACTATTATTGAAATTGAAAGAAATACTGTTGGTTAAACATAATTTGATTTGCATGCTTTTGTGTAATATGTCAGATAAATGTAAATTTTTGTGACATATATGACTGGTTTCCTGAGGAAGTATCGATTTTCGGAATGTTACAAGTTATTGTCTGAGATTCTAGTGGATGGTGTTGGCCTGGCCTTGATGAAACCACCTATGTAGCTGAATAAATTAATTATATTAAATTGCAGCTGAGTCTTGTGCCTGTTAGAAAGATGTGCTTTAAAAAAAAAGACCCATAAAACACACTGACCCACGTAGAAGACTAAGCTCCCGGACTACTGGCTTTTCTGGTCCATGTATTTGAGCAACGCAGTGGGAGAATCCTAATTACGCTGAAATCTTTAGTGATATTTTAGTACAGAAAAATAACTGTCTTCTGACGTATTAGTCATGCTTAAGTCATCAAACATTTTTTTGCTGTTTTTATAGACCCACCTAAAGATAATGGAGGGTCAGAGATTACCAAGTATGTACTGGAAGTATCGAAAGGATTGAATGGTATGTTTATTTATCTTTTACTCCAGGTATTCCCACATCTATATATTTGTCTGCCAAATCTTGCATGTAGTGTAAAACAATCCTACTTTGTTAGTCGCAGAGTGGTGAAATGCATCATGTACTTGATTCAGTCATGTTTGACTCCTGGTGAATTTGTGTATGGTGCTGATACTGATTAAATCCAGCTGTTTTCTTTCTCCACTTCAACACTGCAGTGTGAGTTTCCCCAACTAAAAGAAGGAAACCAAAAGTTTTGATTTCAAGATGGCATTAGACAGTTATAACCTTAACTTTTATTTTTGTATGTGTACACTCTAGGTCCTGGGACATAAACTTTATTCGTACACATTTATTGCAGTGAAAAATGCATGTTGACAAATAAAATGCATTCTGCTTAATAATAAAGATGAGTTCTGGCAAATTTGGCAACAAAAACTGTTTTGATTTATGAAAGTTAGCCAAGTATTGAAGTTAGCTCCAAACCTGTGTTCATTTTTCAAAACAGTTTTATGCAGTTGGAAACATTTTTTTCCATCATTTGTTTATCCCATGATAAAGTGTCATGATTCCCCTAGACAATGTTGCTTTTTTCTGTTGGATATTTAAAAGTTTCAAGACAAATATATATATATATATATATACATTGTTTTAGATCTAAGAGATCATTTATTTAGGGGAAAAAAACATGCATTTATATAGTGCCTTTCACATCCTCGGAAGTGCTTCACAGCCAAAGAATTACTTTGAAGTATACTTACTGTCTTGTAGGCAAATGCAGCAACCAGTTTGTCCACAGCAAGGTGCCGCAAACAGCAATGAGATAAGTGACCAGTTAATCTATTTTGGTGGCATTGGTCGAAGAATAAATATTGGCCAGGACACCGGGAGAACTTCCCTGCTCTTCTTGGAATAATGTTGTGATCTTTTACATCCATTTGAGTCTGCAGACGCTTACCATTTCATCCAAAAGACAATACCTCAAACAGTGCAGCATTCTTCCAGTATTGCATTGAAGTGTCAGCCTGGATTACATGCCAAAGTCCTGGAGTGGAGCTTGTGCCCACAACCTTCTGACTCACAAATTAATTATATGATTGCTAAACCTTAGGGGAGATCGTCGGGGTGTGCACTTCTGTAATGGAATCCACCTGATTTTCCTCTGCTGAATTAATGTAGGGAAAGCGGACAGGTTCCTTTACAGGCATGCGCTCAGCCGTCTTGAGTTTAAATACTGTCTGCACTGCCTGGGCACAACCCAGGAAAACCTTCGCTCTTGTGTTTTACTATGTGTTAATAGCTCGGCAGCATTGATATTTGTAGTTTGCATCAGATGGTTTGTATGAGATGAGCCACATCTGAAGTTGCCGCTATATGCCACTTTCACTGTGATCAAAGTACTTTTGAGTCTGCACTGACATGAAACTGGCAGTATAACTTTGGAGTCAGGTCATAATTTGAATGCACTAAAGATGAACAATGTGAATACCCCTTACAACCCAGTTGTACTTGGCACTGGCAGGAGTATGACTCTAGTCCAAGCTGGTTTAAGAAATGTTCAGACATTTTATTGGGCATCTTAGGCACTTAAACTTAGTATTGGGTCTTTTCAACATTTTGAGGAAACAAATGTTTCCACCCATGTGCTCCGAGCATGAAAAAAATTGCCATGGAGTGGGGATGCATGTGCACATGTGTGTGTGAGTATAACTGGTGCTGCTGCTGGCACGGCGCATTATGTAGCTACCTCTGTCGGACCAATAGTGCAATGTCACTAATACCTTTGTAACCTTTTGCAGCGGTCATTCTAAGTGAAATCCAGCCTTGACCTGAGTGACTTAGCAAGTGATAGCGTTTGTTAAGGTGTATTTGCAAAATAGTAAGTGGTTGTCTAGGCAGTGTTTGTGAACCTATCAAATGTACCGATGAGAAGAGGCCAATAATTGGCACCTCTTTTTTTAAAAATCCGGCCTAGTTTTAAAATGTGATCAGTCATTTAAGTAGCAAATACATAAACTGGTAATGTTAATTTGTATCTTTCAGAGAATAAATGGGACATGGAATACAATGGACCAGTCAGAGAGCATGTCTGTGATCATCTAAATCCTGGTGCATGGTATAGAATGAGGGTTTACTGCATCAGTGTTGGAGGACAAAGCCAGGTAAAAGCTGATATTCAGTATTTTGTTTTCTTGAAACATTCTGACTAACTTCTGAACTCGTCGAGGCAAAGGATTTCAATTGTGTTAATGGGCCACTTTTCCACTTTCTGATACCTATTTATATGCATCAAGTATTTCCAGGTCGTATAGAGTCCGTACGCGCTACTTGAAGAGTGAACTCAATCTCCATAAATATTGCTTAAGCACATAAGAAATAAGAAATAGGAGCAGGAGTAGGCCATACAGTCCTAAATTGCCCATCCTGAGACTATGCCCTCTAAGGGACCCATGTTTACTTTCTATTAATGACTTAGATGAAGGGACAGAGTGTAATGTTATCCAAGTTTGCTGATGATACAAAGTTAGGTAGGAAAGTAAGTGTGAGGGGGACACAGTGTGCAAAGGGATATAGACAGGTTAAGTGAAAGGGCATGAAGGTGGCAGATGGAGTATATTGTGGGGAAATGTGAGGTTATTCACTTTGGTAGGAAGAATAAAAAAACAAAATATTTTTTAAATGGTGAGAAGCTATTAAATGTTGGTCTTCAGAGGGATTTGGGTGTCCTTGTACATGAAACACAAAGTTAACATGCAGGTACAGCAAGCAATTATGAAGGCAAATGGTATGTTGGCCTTTATTGCAGGGGGGTTGGAGTACAAGGTTAAGGAAGTTTTGCTGCAGTCGTACAGGGCTTTGGTGAGACCACACCTGGCGTACTGTGTACAGTTTTGGTCTCCTTACCTAACGAAGGATATACTTGCCTTAGAGGCGGTGTAATGAAGGTTCACTAGATTGATTCCTGGGATGAGAGGGTTGTCCCATGAGGAGAGATTGAGTAGAATGGGCCTATATTCTTTGGAGTTTATAAGAATGAGAGGTGATCTCATTGAAACATAAGATTCTAAGAGGGCTTGACAGGGTAGATGCTGAGAGGCTGTTTCCTTTAGCTGGAGAGTTTGGAACTAGTGGGGCATGGTCGCAGGTTAAGGGGTCGGCCATTTAGGACTTAGATGAGGAGAAGTTTCTTCACTCAAGGTTGTGAATCTTTGGAATTCTGTACCCCAGAGGGCTATGGGTGCACAGTCGTTGAGTATATTCAAGTCTGAGATCGATAGATTTTTGGACTCTGGGGATTGGGCGGGAAAGTGGAGTTGAGGTCAAAGATCAGCCATGATCTTATTGAATGGCAGAGCAGGCTCGAGGGGCTGTATGGCTTACTCCTGCTCCTATATCTTATGTTCTTAATCTATTATTATATTTCTTGCTAATTTACGCTCATTCTAATTTCTCCCTCTTTATCAACCTTTGCAAGTTTCTAAAACTCTGCTTACTATTCTTAGCAATATTATAAGCCTCTTCTTTTAATCTAATACCATCCTTCACTTCTTTAGTTAGCCACAGATGGATCACTTTTCTCGTGAAGTTTTTATTCCTCAATGGAATGTATATTCATTGAGAATTATGAAATATCTCCTTACATGTTCGCCATTGCTTATCTACCGTCATATCTTTTGATCTAATTTCCCAATCAACCTTAGACAACTCGCCCTCATACCTATGTAATCGGCTTTTTTTAAGTTTAGGACTCTAGTTTCGACTTAAGTACGTCGCTCTCAAACTCAATATGAAATTCCAATCATATTCTGATCACACTGTCCCCAGAGGATCCCTTACTATGAGATTACTAATTAAAGCTGTCTCATTACACAAGACAAGATTTAAAATAGCCTGTTCCCTGGTTGGTTCCACGACGTAATGTTCTAGAAACTGTCTCGAATGCATTCCATGAACTTGTCCTCCAGACTACTTTTGCCAATTTGATTTGCCCAGTCTATATGAAGATTAAAGTCCCCCACGATTATTGCATGACTTTTGTCACAAGCTCCTCTTATTTCTTGATTTATACTCTGTCCAACAGTATAACTACTGTTAGGGGGCCTATAAACTACTCCCACCATTGTTTTCTGCCCCATGTTATTTCTTGTCTCCACCCATACTGATTCTACTTCCTGATCTTCCAAGCCAAGATCTTTCTCACTACTGTCTTTGTCATCCTTTATTAGCAGGGCTAACCTTCCTCCTTCCACTCCCACTCCCTCCTTTTCCATTTTGTCTGTCTTTTCGAAAAGTCAAGTACCCTGGAATTTTTAGTTCCCAACCTTGGTCACCTTGCAACCACGTCTCAGTAATGGCTACTAGATCAAACCCATTTATCTCTTTGTGCCATTAATTCATCTATCTTGTTACGAATGCCTTGTGCATTCAAATAAAGTGCCTTTAATTTTAACATTTTACTATTTTTCCTTGATTTGACCTTATTCACTGATGTACTATTATCGTTAAACTCTCTGTCCCTTCCTGACACAGTCTGCTTCTCTTTACCCAAATCACAACACTGCTCTATGGCCTTGACTTTTCTCTTTAGAACCCCCACCTTTTTAGTTTAAAGCCCTATCAACCACCCTAGTTATTCGATTTGCCAGGACAACTGGTCCCAGCCCGGTTTAAGTGGCGCCCGTCCCAACGGAACAGCTTCCTCTTTCCCCAGTACCCCATGAATCAAAACCCCTGTCTCCCACACCACTCTTTGAGCCACGCATTTAACCCTCTGATCTGTTTGACCCTATGCCAATTTGTGCGTGGCTCAGGTAGTAATCCAGAGATCATTACCTTTTGAGTTTCTGCTTATTAATTTAGATTCTAGCTTCTCAAACTCCCTCAGCAGAGCCTCATTCCTAGTTCTATCTATGTCATTGGTTCCTACGTGGACCACGACAACTGGATCCTCCCCCTCATGCTCAAAGTTCTTTTTCAGCCGCGAGGAGATATCCTTAACCTTGGTACCAGGCAGGCAGCTCAGCCTTTGGGACTCCCGGTTGCAGCTGCAGAGAACAGTATCTATCTCCTACCACAACCACATTCCTTATTACTCCCCCCACTTGTATCACTGTGCTGTGGTCAAATTGCCCATCCTCACTGCAGTATGTTCTCATCCACACAGGTAGCAAGTACCTTGTACCTGTTGGACAAGGACGAAGGCTGACACTAATCCATCACTGCATCACTGGATCCCCATAACTGCCTGACTCGCAGTCATATCCTCCTGTCCCTTACCAGTGACCAAATCTAAACTACTTCCTAATCTAAGGGGTGTGACTGCCTCCTGGATCAATGTGTCCAGGTAACTCTTCCCCCCCCTCTTTGATGCACCCCAATGTCTGAAGCTTGGACTCCAGCTCAACATCTCTGAGCCGAAGTTCCTTGAGTTGCAGACACTTAGCGCAGATGTGATTGCCCAGGATCTCGCTGGTCTCCACCAACTCCCATGTACTGCAGTTACGACACACCACCTGCCCTGCCATCCCTATCTAACTTTGTTTTATATGTTTAATTAATCAAATTTTTATGTAATAAATTGACTTGGTTATTTTTAGTTTTTTTAAAACTAATTTACGTACTTTAAACTAGTTTCTCGCTCTTTTTAACTCTTCAGTTTTAAGGCTTTTTAACTAATGCTAACAGACTAACTAACAGACCACTAAACACAACCACTTAAAACACTTAGCAATAAACTAAATTCTTACACTGACTTACCCTCAGTGCTCCTCTGTGACATCACTTTTTGTCTCTTGATTTCTTTGATTTCACCGTTGGGGTCCACTCTCCGCGCTCCTTTTATTGGCCCCTCAGGTCCACTCTCCGCGCTCCTTTTATTGGCCCCTCAGGTCCACTCTCCGCACTCCTTTTATTGGCCCCTCAGGTCCACTCTCCGCACTCCTTTTATTGGCCCCTCAGGTCCACTCTCTCCACTCCTTTTATTGGCCCCTCAGGTCCACTCTCCGCACTCCTTTTATTGGCCCCTAAGGTCCACTCTCTCCACTCCTTTTATTGGCCCCTCAGGTCCACTCTCTCCACTCCTTTTATTGGCCCCTAAGGTCCACTCTCCGCGCTCCTTTTATTGGCCCCTCTGGTCCGCTCTCTCCACTCCTTTTATTGGCCCCTCAGGTTCGCTCTCTCCACTCCTTTTATTGGCCCCTCAGGTCCACTCTCCGCACTCCTTTTATTGGCCCCTCAGGTCCACTCTCCGCACTCCTTTTATTGGCCCCTCAGGTCCGCACTCCTTTTATTGGCCCCTCAGGTCCGCACTCCTTTTATTGACCCCTCAGGTCCACTCTCTCCACTCCTTTTATTGGCCCCTCAGGTCCACTCTCTCCACTCCTTTTATTGGCCCCTCAGGTCCACTCTCTCCACTCCTTTTATTGGCCCCTCAGGTCCGCACTCCTTTTATTGACCCCTCAGGTCCACTCTCTCCACTCCTTTTATTGGCCCCTCAGGTCCACTCTCTCCACTCCTTTTATTGGCCCCTCAGGTCCGCACTCCTTTTATTGACCCCTCAGGTCCACTCTCTCCACTTCTTTTATTGGCCCCTCAGGTCCACTCTCCGCGCTCCTTTTATTGGCCCCTCAGGTCCACTCTCCACTCCTTTTATTGGCCCCTCAGGTCCACTCTCCGCACTCCTTTTATTGACCCCTCAGGTCCACTCTCTCCATTCCTTTGATTGGCCCCTCAGGTCCACTCTCCGCGCTCCTTTTATTGGCCCCTCAGGTCCACTCTTCACTCCTTTTATTGGCCCCTCAGGTCCACTCTCTCCACTCCTTTTATTGGCCCCTCAGGTCCACTCTCTCCACTCCTTTTATTGGCCCCTCAGGTCCACTCTCCACTCCTTTTATTGGCCCCTCAGGTCCACTCTCCGCACTCCTTTTATTGGCCCCTCAGGTCCACTCTCCCCACTCCTTTTATTGGCCCCTCAGGTCCACTCTCCACTCCTTTTATTGGCCCCTCAGGTCCACTCTCCGCACTCCTTTTATTGGCCCCTCAGGTCCGCACTCTCCACTCCTTTTATTTGCCCCTCAGGTCCGCACTCTCCACTCCTTTTATTTGCCCCTCAGGTCCACTCTCTCAACTCCTTTTATTGGCCCCTCAGGTCCGCACTCTCCACTCCTTTTATTGGCCCCTCAGGTCCGCACTCTCCACTCCTTTTATTGGCCCCTCAGGTCCACTCTCTCCACTCCTTTTATTGGCCCTTCAGGTCCGCACTCTCCACTCCTTTTATTGGCCCTTCAGGTCCACTCTCTCCACTCCTTTTATTGGCCCCTCAGGTCCACACTCTCCACTCCTTTTATTGGCCCCTCAGGTCCACTCCACTCCTTTTATTGGCCCCTCAGGTCCACTCCACTCCTTTTATTGGCCCCTCAGGTCCACTCCACTCCTTTTATTGGCCCCTCAGGTCCGCTCTCTCCACTCCTTTTATTGGCCCCTCAGGTCCGCTCTCTCCACTCCTTTTATTGGCCCCTCAGGTCCACTCCACTCCTTTTATTGGCCCCTCAGGTCCGCTCTCTCCACTCCTTTTATTGGCCCCTCAGGTCCGCTCTCTCCACTCCTTTTATTGGCCCCTCAGGTCCACTCTCCCCACTCCTTTTATTGGCCCCTCAGGTCCGCACTCTCCACTCCTTTTATTTGCCCCTCAGGTCCACTCTCTCAACTCCTTTTATTGGCCCCTCAGGTCCGCACTCTCCACTCCTTTTATTGGCCCCTCAGGTCCACTCTCCCCACTCCTTTTATTGGCCCCTCAGGTCCACTCTCCGCACTCCTTTTATTGGCCCCTCAGTTCCGCTCTCGTCACTCCTTTTATTGGCCCCTCAGGTCCGCTCTCGTCACTCCTTTTATTGGCCCCTCAGGTCCGCTCTCTGCACTCCTTTTATTGGCCCCTCAGTTCCGCTCTCGTCACTCCTTTTATTGGCCCCTCAGTTCCGCTCTCGTCACTCCTTTTATTGGCCCCTCAGTTCCGCTCTCGTCACTCCTTTTATTGGCCCCTCAGTTCCGCTCTCGTCACTCCTTTTATTGGCCCCTCAGTTCCGCTCTCGTCACTCCTTTTATTGGCCCCTCAGTTCCGCTCCCGTCACTCCTTTTATTGGCCCCTCAGTTCCGCTCCCATCTTTGTCTGGGGAGCCAGTGTAATTGGGGCTAAAGAGTTCTGTGTCTGAGAGCTTGACTAACTACTGTACAGTGAAACTTATTCATTTGAATTACCGATGAGCTTATTTTTGCATTTTCCCCCCAGAGATCTTTTAAGTTTTTGCAAATATAGCAAAACCTCATTTGACTTTAGTCAAATTTCCTACCTGCAGGGAGACGTGCAAGATTGAGCCTGCTTTCTTGCCAGCCTGCTCAGTCACCCATGCATTCTACAGCAGCTTAAAAATGACGGGGTGAGGCACCTCTTGATTGGTTTTCAAGCTGATCCTAAGTTATGGCCCCTATTTCCAATAAAGCCGTTCTGAAATGCGTTGGGGTGCTGCCCATTGGTGGTGTCACAGAGCAGGCTGTTGAGGAAGATGGCATGACTTTGCATGTAGTCAAGAAATTGGCATTAGTTTTTATAGTGAGACAAAATTCTTGTTTTTTTAAAAAAAAACAAAGTGTTTGTTGTGGACTTTCCCCTTTGGATAAGAATTCTGAAGCAATTAGGCCCTAGGCCTATGTACAAAGCACTGAAGACAGTTTGAAGCTGAGGAACACCCAGGTATGAATCAATGCTGCCTACAGACTAGTATTCTTTGCATTGGAATATCCTGGTGTTTCCTAGCAACATCGATCTTGTGCCAGTGCAAACCTCATAGCATAAATAGAGCTGAAAGGTCATAAGAGTCCATGTCAAAACTGCTAAATCAAATTAAATTTTTAGACAATATTATTATAAATGGAACATTAAGGAAATGTGAAAAAGCTGATTTGAAAGCTCATAAGTTTGAATTGTAGCCTGGGTAAGGCAAGGAAAAGGATACTGTAATCACCAGTCTTTTTTTCCCCTAAATAAACAGGTATCTGAAATTTTGGCTGTGCAGACTGCAGCTATCCCTCCTGGACCTTGTCAAACCCTTCGCCTCTCTGGTAAAGCTAAAGCAAGAGAAATGGCGCTCCGATGGGGTAAGAACTTTCTTGTATATGTGATGCACTTCTGCCTACATCCCACCTACATCTAAACCTAATGGTTTATTTTATTTTTATTATTTTTTTGCAGCACCACCTGTTGTGGATGGTGGCTCCATGGTCACAGAATACACTGTGGAGATCGGAGAGCCAGGATGGGATGATCGAAGACCCGTCTACCGGGGTCCAGAGCTAGAGTGTACAGTAGGCAGTCTTTTGCCAGGGCAAATGTACAGTTTCTGGTTAAAGGCTGCAAACAAAGTTGGGGTAAGGAGCACATTCAGGTGACCGAATTGTAATGTGTTGAATTAAAAGTCATTCGGATTATGTTAACAATGAACGGTGATGCTGCAATGAAAATTAATATTAATGTGCATCTTGTGGTAATTATTTGACTGCCAATAACGAGATATGTAAAAACACACACAATATTTTGGGTGATTCCATTTTAACATAATTTTAAAAATTGTACTTTAATGCTGTTATCAAAAGTCTCACTTTAGTCACCTGCTCATTCATGTTTAGCTTAAAGTAGGGGTGTAAATTAATATTAGTGCTGCATATAATACTGCAGTTTTTTTTAATTGTACTCTTTTCTGTAAATTGTAAATAAAATTAGACAAAAAAAGTCAAAGCTGATTGTTTAATTTACACGAACATGTGAATAATGTAAAAATATTCAGTCCAAACTGTTGATTTTACAATTGTCAGGGATTTTTCGTTCATTTTACACATGAAGGCGTATATAATATTATGATATTGATAGAAAATTTGTTTTCTATAATACAGTAAAAGAAATTTTGAACAAAGCATTGCAATACAATTAAGTTATTTCTAAATTGAGATGGATAATGAATGTGTAAAGCTGTATGCAAGTTCAATATGTGAAGTCTTTATAAAGGGTTATCAAATCTAAATCCTTATCTGGCAGTTTCGACAACTGAGTTTTTAATTTCTAGGACAGTTTGTGTTGCCTTTAATTAAGCAATTTTAAAGTAAACTGTTGTGTAATTTGCTTGCTTCCATAGTATGGTCCATATTCTGAGAGGTCTGATCTCCCAACAGCAGCTGCTCCTCCTGACCAATGCAGCATACCTATAGCCACGTGTAAGACAGCCACTTGTGTGCAAGTGAATTGGGAGGTAAGCTTTTTTGTTTACATTTAAGCTATAGAGTTTAGCAATGCTACATACTTAAACAATACAAGGGAATAGATACATTATTCAGCATTTAATAGATGGAGTACATCAGATATTCCATTGGTATAGAATGTACCCCAATAGGGATATATCATGACCATCATAGGGAAGGCATGTTCCATTACGCTGGCACCACTGACCTGCCAAAGCTGCCTTATCTACAAGTTGAGATATTTTGCGCATAGAGATTGATCACTGCCAACTTACAAACCTCAGTTGCGTATATTACACCCACGCACAGTCAATCTCCAAATTCTTGACTCTATCCAAGCAGAGGTCCAAAGTCTCTGATATCCCTCTATATTAGATCTCAAGCTAACCATTATTCTCTGAAGTTGAAATGGACCATGTTCTCTATACGACATGTTTGTTTTCTGGGAGATATTGCTGTTTTTAATAACTAATGGACATCATTTTGCTACACGCTTTTGTAGAAGTCTAATGGGAGAGTTCTTGGGTTGGGGTTGGTGGGGGGAGGGGGGAGAAAGAGTTAAAGCTGGGACAAATTCTCGTTCTGACCTAATGATGGCTCAAAATAGTGAATCAATGGGCAAGGCTAGAAAACATCCAAAATAATAGCTGGGACATCATGCTACTGCAGGGTTCAGGTCTGAAAAATGACTCCACTTGGCACTTTAATGTAAGAATTACAATTTCAAGATGCTATATAATCCATAAAAAAGCCAAACCAAGCACGAGTTCACTTCTAGAGGGATAGAATTAAAAAGCAGTGAAGTTATGTTAAACTTGTACAGAACCTTGGTTGGACCACATTTGGAGTACTGCACACAATTCTGGTCTCCATATTATAACAAGGATATAGAGGCATTGGAGAAGGTGCAAAAAAAAAATCACAAGGATGATGCCAGAACTGAGTGGATATCCTTATCAGGAAAGACGAAACAGGCTGGGGCTCTTTCTTCTTAAAAGAGAAGGCTGAGAGATGACCTGATAGAGGTCTTTAAGATAATGAAAGGGTTTGATAGGGTAGACGTGGAGAAAATGTTTCCACTTGTGGGGGAGTCCAAAACTAGAGGTCATCAATATTAGATAGTCACTAATAAATCCAGTAGGAAATTTGGGAGAAACTTCTTTTACCCAGAGAGTGGTTAGACAGGAGTAGTTGAGACAAATAGCATAGATGCATTTAAGGGGAAGCTAGATAAGCACATGAAGGAGAAAGGAATAGAAGGATATGCTGATAGGGGTAGATGAAGTAGGGAGGAAAAGAGGCTCATGTGGAGCATAAACACTGGCATAGACCACTTGGGCCGAATGGCCTGTTTCTGTTTTGTAGACTCAATGTAAGAATGAAATCTAAAGATCTATTTCCTTCTTCGGCACAGGACATAACAAAATGAAAGTCATAGGGGCGCCTCAGACCCTAGGTCTGTAAGTCAAGAAATATTTTTTGTGGATGGTGTCTATCTTTAGGCATTTTAAGGTCTAATGAGGTTTGAATAGTTTTAAAAGAAGCTACAAATTCAGTTTGAAGAGTATTTTCAATAAATGGCTGTTGAATGTAGAGTTGCATCTAGAATTGCTATGCAGAGTATTATACTGAGCAGTTTGTTTTCCTTTCTCTTTAGTGCCCTCCATCTAATGGTTCTGAAGTCACTGAGTTCCGACTAGAATTTGGAGGCGTGGAAGGTTGCATGCAGATTATTTACTGTGGTCCTGCCCTTAGTTATGAAGTGAAAGCCCTGACACCTGGGACAGCATACTACTGCAGAGTTCAGGTATGAAAAATGACTTCACTTGGCACTTCAATGTAAAAAATTACAAGGGGGACAGTGTTTTTGATTTTAAATTTGTGCAACTGCCACTTTGCCAGTTATTTTGTTCCATTACCATGTTGTTGAAACGAGCGATGTGCATTTCCCTCCCCCCCCCCCCCCCCCAAATCAGGCTGTGAATGCTGCAGGTGCTGGGTACTACAGTGATACTGGCATATGTATGACACCTGCCTCGGTGCCAGCTGCAGTGAATGTACTGCATGTGATTGATGAGGACCAGCTTGAAATTGTTCTTCCTTCACCATCAACGTGCCTTGCTATTGAGTGGGAGGAGCCTTGCTGCCATGGATCTGAAGTCACTGGTTATAACATAGAATATGGAGATAAACAGATTGTAGCAGTCAGCACAGTTACAAGTACCATCATCGAGGATCTGCAACCTGATACGGCATACAGGTACTTTGCTTAGACTCTGAACTGAGTGTTTTTTCCAATACATTCTGTGAACAAATAATAAAATAAGAAAGTAGCCAATACATGTACTTGTGCTGATTTTGAAACCACATAACCGGCCAGTATCTGGGTTATGATGTGCCTTCCTGTATTTTTAGGATACGAGTTCAGGCAGTCAACAGTATTGGAGCAGGCCCTCTCAGTCATTCCATTAAAGCCAAAACAAAACCACTACCTCCTAAGCCACCTCACCTTGAGTGTGCAGTTTTCAGCTACCAGAGCCTTAAGCTTAAGTGGGGAGATGGGCCCAACAAAGCTTTAACCACGGGTTCAACACAATATAACTTGCAGATGGAGGACAAATTTGGAAGGTAAGTGTGGCTTACTGCTCAAAATCTATTTTTATTTAAGATAATGAGGGTTTAAAAAAAGGAAGAAAAATTGGTCTGTGTGTTAAATTCCAGTCCATCATTCCAGTTTTTTAGATTGTGGTTGAAGCGTAGCATTTTGCAATGAACTAGTTGTATAGATATCAGGATTAAATTAACTTTACCAACAGAAACCGAGAAGCTGAGGTTGTCCTCCTTAGAGCAGAGAAGGTTAAGGAGAAACTGTTTCCAGTGGCAGATGGGTTGGTAACCAGAGGACACAGATTTAAGGTGATTGGCAAAAGAACCAGAGGCGACATGAGGAAAAAAAAATTTTACACAGCGAGTTGTTGTGTGATCTGGAATGCACTGCCTGAAAGGGTGGTGGAAGAAGATTCAATAGGGAATGGGATAAATACTTGAAGGGAAAAAATTTACAGGGCTATGGGGACAGAGCAGGGGAGTGGGACTAATTGGATAGCTGTACCAAAGAGCTGACAGAGGCATGGTGGGCTGAATGGCTTCCTTCTGTGCTGCATCATTCTATGATTCTATGAACCAAGAGGCCGTTTGACCCTATCAAGCCTGCAACTGATGGCATTCCTATAAAGGAGGCAGGAGTTAATGGCTACATGTGGAACCAGACAGCCTATTTCACACTGGTACTGACATTACATAGAATCCAGTTTAATGAGCCTAAGCACCACTCATTCTGTTAATTTATTGTTTCAGTATAATGTGAATGTGACATCTCTGGCCTTTATAGATCTTGGAGTAAACTATACGAGCCAGTGACATGAGTTTATAAATAAAGCTTTAATTAATGTAGTGATGTGATGTTAGAACTAGTTTGTACATCCCTAAAAAAAACCAATTCTCTTAGCAGATGCTGGAAAGACTCAGCAAGTCAGGCAGCATCTGTAGAGAAAGAAACAGAGTTAATGTTTCAGGTCCATGACCTTTTGTCAGAACTGGAAGAAGTTGAAGATTAAACAGTTTTTAAGCAAGTACAGAGCCAGGGAAAGGGGGGAGGTGGGGAAGGAAAGAACAAAAGGGAAGGTCTGTGATAGGGTAGAGGGCAGGAGTGAATAAAATGACAAAAACGATAATGCAAGGCAAGGAGGATTGTAAATAACCTTCTGGACTCGACATTGATTTCATTAACTTCGGATCATAACCACTGCTCCCATTTTTTCAGATAGCGGGTGCTGCTAATGGTTCTGATGTTGCCATTTTCAGCTCCTCTAGACCCATCTTTTGTTTCTTTACTTGTCCCACTTCCACCCTCCTTGCCTTGAATCATTCCTTTTGCCAATTAATCACTCCTGCCCTCCACCCTATCAGAGACCTTCCCTTTTGTTCTCTTTCCACCCCCCCCCCCGCCCCTTCACCCTTTCCCTGGCTCTGTACTTGCTTAAAAACTGTTTAATCTTCAACTTCTTCCAGTTTTGACAAAAGGTCATCGACCTGGAATGTTAACTCTGTTTCTTTCTCCACAGATGTTGCCTGACTGGCTGAGTATTTCCAGCATTTTCTCCATTTCCCTTATGTTCACTTAATGTGATCTTAATTGTGTAGCATGAATACTTTATTGCATTTATAGCTAGTTATTTAATTTTGGTGTTGGTGAAGTGATATAATTTACTTTTAGTTAGTGCTTTAGTCTGCCTTTTACAACTGCTAGTTTATAATTTTACCATTTGCATGTCTTTCAGATTTGTTTCTATTTATAGTGGACCTTGTCATACATATAAAGTCCAGAGACTGAATGAGTCCTCAGCTTACAACTTTAGAATTCAAGCATACAGTGATGCTGGGGAAGGACCATTTTCTGAAGTTTACACTTTCACCACAACCAAATCTCCTCCTCCTCCACTTAAAGGTAGATGTCCAGTAGAAGGGCTATTTTATCAAAAGGTGTTAGATTTTGGAACATTGACTCAGATATAATTAAATGATCATGGTTTCTTTGTGAGAAAGTAGCAACCAGAAAACATTTGAATTCACTAATATATAGGTTTTATTCCCATTCTGTTATATCACTTGAGGTTTTCTTGCATTCTGGCATAAAAAGGACAACGGAATAGCCCAACACCCACTATCGGTTGCATAGTATGGGACTATTACAGAAGAATTTAAAATGCAGTAACTATCCAGACAATTGCATGATTTCCCTTGTTCCATAAGTACACCACACCCCAGTAATTTCCCCTTATTGGATCAGACTAATCTTTTGATATGTAAAAGATTTTATATGTTGAAAGGATGAGAAAGTCCTAGTCGAATAACCTTAGGCTATAGAATTAAAAGTGATATAACTGACAAAAGTGACTTTGCAGATGACTTACATAGGGTGGGAATTAGAATTGGAGGAATATATATTCAAAGGAAAAAAAGCATTCACTGTGGGTATGCATTTATAAGTAAGTGAGGGTCGGCAGAAGAGGGCGCACTCATTGTTGAAGTGGATTTTCTGGTTGGCCTACCAATTTGTTTCATGTTGTCTACAGCTGTGTTGTTTATATCCTTTTCAGTTCCCAGAGTACAAATGTTGGAAGAAAACTCTTGTGAAATCACATGGGAAGCACTACAGCCAATGAAAGGGGATGCAATTGTTTACATACTTCAGATTATTATCGGGAGAGATGCTGAGCAGGTAGAATTACATTTTTCATACATACCTATAATAGATTAAAAGTCTTGAATATGCCAACACATCCTGTAAGTGTAACACTTAATGCTTGTAACATTTTTTCTGTCACAGTCAAGCTTTCTGTGTCAACTTTGAATTTCAGTTGAAATTTCCTATTTAGCACAAGGAGATAGATGCCACTGTGCCATACTATCATTTATTATCCTTAGCTATGATTGGATGGTTTCTCCCAAGTGACCTAGTCCTCCCAACTCCATCTCCCAGATCCATTTTTTTCAGTAAACAAAACCTCCAAACCTGTGACCACCAAGTTTGGAGTTGGACAGAACTTGCAGAAGTCTTTCTTTCCTTGACCTACTTCAGCAAAAATAATTTGTCAATATTTAACCCAATGTTGAAAACAAATAAGTTAGTCAGGGCCATTATTGAACTTGCCGAAAATTAAATAAATAAATGGATTTGTCTCGGGTATAAATAAATTCATGAAGATTTTTGCTTATAATTTACCTGCTAGCTGAATGGTTTCCTTCTTACTCTACATGAAATGTATACGGTGTGCATAAATATATAGTTAAATCAGGTCCCAACCACACCAAAGCTGACACAAAAATAAACAATGAATTGATTGAGGGTACCTGATGTGAATTACATAAATGAATGCTTCTGTCTCTGGTATAAATTAATTCATGAAATCCTCGAGGTTTATGTTAACTGCTGACTTTATCTTTCTATCGTACCCTGTTTAAAGTGGCTTATTAATTCAATACAGGCTGCTAGCCTAGTGACAAAATTCTAGGAATTTTGCTGTAATTAATTAAATCTTGGAGATTGCACTCATTTGTTCTGTTGGATATATAATTTTTTTTTGCATATTGCACTACTTGTGGGAGAAATTAGTTTTTGGAGGAAGGCTAAATGGCCAGTAAACTGGGCGAGCTACCTGTTCTTTTAATAATGCCGTGGGATGCATTTCCTGCATCTGAACTACTGGAATGGGGGCCAAAGGATAGGCTACATTTTAAACCTTTACAGGTATTGACACTTCATATGCAATGCCACAGGAAAGTGGCACGTTTCAAGTAAAGCCCTAAGATAGCAACCACTTGCTAAACTCTGAGACTGCCAACCCAACATGTGAACGGAGCGTCTTTTAAATAGGAAGACTCTGGCCTGTCTCCAGAAGACTTGACTGCCTTTTCTTCCTGGAATACATTTTTATAGTCCCTTAGTATTCATTTTACACCCTGTAAACAAGTTTTTTTTGAGGGAAGGTAATATTTTTAAGAAAGCAGCTCCAATATTGAGAGTTGGGCTTAAAATCTGAGTTTGCTAGTTTCAAACATGGACTTAGCCTGGATAGTGGTGGTTAGTTTTGACTGGCCCATTTGGCAGAAGAGGCAAGGAGATTCTGACTGCAGTCATGTCTTTTTACACAACTCTAAATCTGCTTCTTATCAGGTTTCAGTAACATTGACAGTATGCATTTAAATTGGATATGGAGCACTAACTTGGATGTAGGGAATAGGAGCAAAATACAAAGTTTTAAAAACAAAAATTCTAACTGATAAGTAGCTGAGATTTTACCATGATCTCAATAATGGAGCAGTTAATGGCATTGAGTCCCATAATGTTCATGATAAAATGGATGCTATCTATTTAAACTTTTAAATGATTTTACAAAGAACTTGTTACCATTTCTTTAAAAATTGGCATCAATTATTTAAGTTGTAGAGTTACTAACTGGATGTCAAAGCCACTATTGATCTCTTTAATTGGATTCTACCAGTTATTTTATACTCAATTTGGTAATAGCCAATTTTTTGTTTTTGTTTCAAGATTCCTAGAAAAATTAAATACATTTTATATATTTAGTCACAATATTCAGTGTTTCAAACTAGAAATTCCGCTCAGGTACAATACATGTTTCATTTGCCGTAAGTCGTGAGCAATAGTTTACAGTCTTACTTTTCCTTAAAGATTCTTTGTAGCTACCACACAATCTATTTAACTTTTTCTAACATTGAGCTTTGAATTGTGTAACTTTTGTTTGTACTCTGTACATTTACATATACATACTAGTTGATTACTTGTGGCATTACACACAAGGTGTCCAGACATATGTGCAGTGTTGAAAAGTTTTATCTTGTATTCCCAGTGAATATATTAGTGCATCCTAAAACAATGGACAACAGAATCTGTTACTATAATAGCACGAGGGTTTTAAAAATGGTCTAAATGGGAGAATTTAAATTACAACAAAGTGTGATTGGCTTTTTTGGCATTATACAATCACAGTAGGAAAAAAGAAAGATTGACTTGCATTTATATAGTGCCTTTCATGACCTCAGGACATCCCAAAGCGCTTAACAGCCAATGAAGTTCTTTTGAAGTATAGCCACTGTTGTATTATAGGAAAGGTGACAGCCAATTTGCGCACTGCAAGTTCCCACCATCAGCAGTGTGATAATGACTAGATAATTTGTTTTTTTAATGATGTTGGTTGGGTGATAAATATTGGCCAGGGCACCGAGGAAAACACCCCTGCTCTTCTTCGAAATAGTGCCATGAAATCTTTTACGTCCAACTGAGAGGGCAGACAGGGTCTCGGTTTAACGGCACATCCGACAATGCAGCATCCCTCATATTGCACTGATCAGCCTAGATTTTGTGCTCAAGACCCTGGAGTGGGACTTGAACCCACAACCCTCTGACTCAGAGGTGAGAGTGCTACCAACTGATCTATGGCTGACAGGAAAACTGAACCCACAGAGACTATCACAAACCACACGTATTACCACTCAAACCATGGGTTCCTGATGAACACTGCAACACTGCTACTTAATAGAGTAGGGATACCAACAAATAAATAAATTAGTACAGCAGTCAGAACAGCAATGAATTTTTAAAAAGCAGGCACCAGTGAATTAATGAAGCAGGTAGCAGCGAATTAGTGAGTTAATAGACCAGTTAGCATACCAACAAATCAAACAATAAATGGAGAAGCAGGCATCAGTGAATTAATAAATTCATCGAACAGTGGGCACTAACAATTTAATAAATTAATGGAGCAAGGGACACACCAACAAATCAATACATTAATGGAGCAGCAGGCACAGATAAATAAATAATCAAGAAGCAAGCATCAGTGTGACTTTGAGCAATGCCGTGGGAGATCCACTAGTAAATAGATGTACGTATTAAGTTCCTAAACCAAATCTGTTTCTGGCTGGTAAAATTAATACATGGGATTTGTGTGTTAACTTGATCAACTTGAGGTTTGGGATGGAGTGGTTGTGTGTTGATGTCACTTGATGGAATTGAATGCTGTGGCTATTATTGATTCAGGAAAACCATTCATTTCTGACCGCTTTCTTCAATGTCATGCCTGGCTCAAGAGTGGTTATAGTCCTGTTGAACGAAAAACAAATCCACTAACCAAAGGAGTTGATTAAATATGATTAATTTAGTAAGATATGAATTACTTATTGTATTGCTTTCTGTATTTAAATCTAGGTGTATAAGGGGTCAGCGACTTCATTCCATTTCACAAACTTTCAGACAAACTGTGAATATAGGTTCAAGGTCTGCGCTGGCCGCCAGTACCAAGATGCTGTTGGAATGCAAGAACTGTATGGACCTTACAGTCCCACTGTGCCATTCTCATCTCAGAGACAAGAATCCGCCTCAAGTAGTGCTGAAACTACCGTAGAGCTCACAAAGGTCAACAAGGAAACGTTAAGTGATGAGCAGTTTGCTGCCCTAATTGTTGTGGGCTTCGCTGTAGTTTCCATTTTGTTTGCTTTCATTATTCAGTACTTTGTAATTAAGTAGAGATTGGAAAACACACTAATGGCTATATTTGTATTATCTACGATAAAGACTCTGGCTTTTTTTCTCTCGGTTCATCGTCCAAATTAAACTGATAGTTGGAAATGACTGTATGCAGAGAACACACATTTCCATCCTTGCTGCCGACAGAATGTGAGGCAGTGTTAGCAGAACCCTGTGCACAAGCAACACCACAATACTCATAAAGGGGTAATTCTGAGGCTTCTCAGTCCCGTATAAGCTGCTCTTCGGACAGCTAGGATTGCCTTAGCATTTTAGACCCTAAAGCCAGTGCTGTCCAGCCAGTAGAGGTTTAGGACAAAGGCTTTGTAAAAGGAGGCCTTCTGAAAGAGCTGAGCGAGGTGCAGTAGACACAAGCCAATTTTAAACAATAGTAGGGAAAGTATTAAGACTAGCAATGGTTTGTACGATCTAGAGCAGAGCTTTTAGTGGTCATGACTTCAGATGAGCTATGAACTACTTTAGTGCAAGTTTCTACTGCATATATGGTTTCATTACACAAAAGAAAAGCATAACCACTGCTGGTTGCAGGTAAGAAAGTGTGTAATGAACAAAATGTTGCAGAAATATAGTTTGTATTGTGCAGTTAGTTTGCAAAAAAAAAGGGGTCTTGCAAATTGCATTACCTGTATAATTACAGGCAACAGTGTTGGACCCCAGATTTTCTTTTCACTTTTTTTTCTGGTAATTCAGTGCTAACGTGCTTGCAGCAAACTGCAACACTTTCTAGCAAAGCACAAATTTTAATAATGTGTCTGATTATAACAGTGCAATATAAAAATTGCAGTTTGTTATAAATATTTCACTGTTTGGTTCAAACTGTGCAAAGTTTTTTTTTTAAGAATACAATATCCAGAAACACGGTAAACTGAAACGTAGTAAGTTTCTTACTTTTTCCTTTAATAGAAATCGAAGAGCATAGCCTTTAAAATATGTCCCCCCAAGGTATTGTGAATCTCAAAACAAACTTGCAATTTTAGAAGATGATTAATCATTTTGCTGAGCATGAGTTCCAAAATGTTTGAGTACCCAAATGACCATATTATATGTCATCTTATAGAATGTCAGTATTACATTCCACTACTTTTGCATCAGAGATGGTGCCATTCAGCTTTTAATGATGTGCATATGGAAGAAATCTGAGTTTTTAAAATTTTCACTTTCAACCGACTCAGTTGGTTTGTGAAGAAAGGGCGAGTCACTGTGTTGTGAAGTAGCAATGATTTTTTTTTATTTTTCTCCTAAGAAATTCATTTACAGTGCAATTCTAGAATAATCTCTCCAAATATATATCTTCCATTTTATATTTTATTTATTGCAGCTAAGAAGTCCAGGAAATTTATGTATGAATGTATTGTTATACTTGTAGCAAGTCTTAACTTAAGTAACAGTTTCTCAATGTAGCGGAAGCCTTACGTTTGCCATGTGTTATTGGAAAATGTGTTTCCGTATTCAGATAACAATACAGAGACAAATGTCTGAGTCTTAATAGTCCTGTAGAATGGTTTACATGCTTTTCTTTCTTGGTGAACCTGTATTTTCATTTCCAGTTTATTTTTTATTTCTTAAACGAATTGTGGCATGCAGTTAAAATAAAGATTGCCAATAGAGCTTTTTTTTGTCTGTTTTGCCAAAGGTGATGTCTTTTGATTTCAACTTTTTTTAATGGAATAAGCCACATTGGTGGTGGTTAGCTGATTTATGGTGGTGGTCAGTTGAAGCAGTGTCATTTCTAGATCTAGGCAAGCTGTGCTTCAGAAAGTAGCCAAAAAAAAGTATGAAGCTGGCAGATTTCTAGACTGGAGTATTTTCATAAGAAACTTATGGTGCCTGATTCTGGATGTTTTAAGTACAATAAAAACACATTGTATAACTGCTTCAACCATTGGCAGTAAGCTGATTACTTACTGCAATTTATTGTACTGGGTACAGTAGTATTTTATGTTGCATAGTTTTTAATAAATATACATTCCAAAATGTACCTTAGGCAGCATTAATGTACTAAATATTATTGCTTTCAACTTTATGTATTGTACTATATGGAATCATTTCACAGATTCATGTTAAAGCTGCCATTCCTATGTACGACTAAACTGTAACTATCAAATAGATAATATATTTAATAACGGCCAATAAAATGTAAATTAATTACATAAAATTTAAGGTTTCGTACATTGTAACTTATTTCAGCCGTTGGCAAGTGTTTAGCTCTATATGTCACATGTCCTGTACTGCTGTGTACTGGCTGCATCTATTTCATAAAACCAGATACTCTCAAAAATATACTTAGTTTCTTTTTGACAGGAAATTATGTTTTGTATCATAGTCTTAAGTTTGCAGTTCAATTATCAAAAACTATTTAATAAGAAAAAAAATTCTTCACAAAAAATCACTTTGAAGAAATAGTCCCCCATGACTTAAGAGTGGAAACTGATTTCATTTACTTCCTGAAGTGTGAGAGAGAATTCCCTGTGTGAATACAAAAAGGAATTTGAGGGGAGACATTTTCCTCAATGGTTGGGTATTTTCTTTGATACAAATATTTTGCATATATCTACAGATAATTAAAGGTCTTGCATATAGTGTGCACCCAGAGTGTGTAGGACAGTTTACATTGCACATGTCATTTTTAAATTGCTGTTTATAAAGATGGAAGTTAGATTAGTCAAGTCCAGGCTATGATAAATACCCACATGTTCAAGCTGGTTATATAAGTGCAGAAAAGATGAATACAGAATGCTGCACAGTACCCACAATATGTCTAATTATTGCACTAAAAAATTTCTAAGTACCTATATATTAGTTGAAGGTTATTAAACAAACCTTTCCACTTTTCATATTGGATCAGGGTTTGTCATTTACATCTGGGGTTTCATAAGTTTACATTAGTTCATTCTACATACACAGTTTAAAGATATTGGGCTAGAATTTCCCCGGAGGCCTCCCAGTCTCCCACTGCAACTTCATTAGAAGCCCAGAGAAATGTCCTTGGTCGTTGTCTTTAATTCTCCTCCTAACTTTAGTTACCCCTACATATACAGCATTTTCCCTGTTGGCTGTTATACTTTACTCCAGGACTTCAACACATTATCTAGGCTGAAGTTTAGTGCAATACTGGGAGTGCTACATTGTTGAGGTGCCATCCTTTGGATGAAACATTAAGCTGAGACCCTGTTCAGATGGATGTTTTAAAAAAAAAAAATCCCAAGGCTCTATTCAAAGAGGAACAGTGGAGTCTCCAGGTGTCCCTCAACCAACATCACCAAAACAGATTAATTGATCATTTATCTCAATGGCGTTTCTGGGATCTTGCTGTGTGCAAATTGACTGCCACGTTTGCCTACATAACAGCGACTACACTTCAAAAAGTAATTAAATGGCTGTGACGTGCTTTGGCACGTCCTGAGGCCATGAATGCACATGTTTCTTGAGAAACTTAAATTACTGAGTTAACTATTGGACCACTTTACATTCTTTACTTCTACTTTGAGTTAAACTTCACCCTTCTGAAACTATTTAACTTGACATTCTTAAATATTCTCAACTTTCAAAGATCTTTTTGAGCTTTCTTCTAAAACCTTCTAACCCCTGCTAAAACCTTCACTCAACTTCCAGAACCTTCATCCTTTGGTAAGCGATGTTTGACCTTAAATATTTTAAATTACCATAAAGTAAGTCTAACTTCAAGTGACTATCAACTGAAGGTCATGGTTACATGTATTACTTTGAGATGTGATTAAAGTAAACAGACGTGTCTTTAAAAAAATCACAGCAGTCAGTAAGTGGGAATTTTAGCAGGATGGCATGATAACATGGATCTGAAAGGTTCATACCCAGCGTTATCAGCCATAAGCCCCCCCTCCCCCCCACCCCATATAGCTTAATCCAAAGACCAAAGTTGCTTCACCCAAATATACCTTTCACCAATTTCAGCTTATGCCCTCTTGTCCAGAAAGTAGTGATTGAATTTACCTTTGTCAGAGGCTTTATAAGAGGCTTATAATGTTGCCAAGAAGAATAGTAAGCCTGAGGATTGGGAGAATTTTAGAAACCAGCAAAGGATAACCAAAAAATTGATAGAGGGAAAAAATTAGAATGAGAGTAAACTAGCAAGAAATATAGAAGCTCTTACAATCTGTTTTTATAAGTATGTAAAAAGGAAGAGAGTAACAAAAGTAAACATGGGTCCTTTAGATGCTGTGATGGGAGAAATTATAATGGGGAATAAGAGAATGGCAGATATGTTAGTCAAATATTTTGTATCTGTCTTCACAGTTGAAGACACAAAAAGCATACTGGAAATAGTGGGGAACCAAGGGTCTAATGAGACTGAAGAACTTAAAGTAAGCAATATTAGTAAAGAAAAAGTGGTAAAGAAATTAAGGGGACTAAAAGCTGACAAATCCCCTGGACCTGATGGGCTACATCCTAGGGTTCTAAAAGAGGTGGCTGCAGAGAAAGTGGATGTGTTGTTTGTGATCTTCCAAAATTCCCTAGATTCTAGAATGGTCCCAGCAGATTGGAAGGTAGCAAATGTAACAATGCTATTCAAGAAAAGAGGGAGAGAGAAAACAGGGAACTCCAGGCCAGTTAGCCTGACATCAGTCATCGGGAAAATGCTTTAATCCATAATTAAGGAAGTAGTAACAAGGCACTTAGAAAATCATAATATGATTAGGCTGAGTCAACATGGTTTTATGACAAGGAAATCATGTTTGCCAAATCTACTGGAGTTTTTTGAGGATGTAACTAGCAGGGTAGATAAAGGGGAACCAGTGGATGTAGTATATTTGGATCTGCAAAAGGCATTTGATAAGGTGCCACACAAAAGGTTGTTACACAAGATAGGGGTTGGGGGTAATAGCATGGATAGAGGATTGGTTAACGGACAGAAAACAGAGAGTAGGAATAAGCGGGTCATTTTCAGGCTGGCAGGCTGTGATTAGTGGGGTGTCACAAGGATCAGTGCTTGGGCCTCAGCTATTTACAATCTATATTAATGACTTGGATAAAGGGACCGAGTGTAATATATCCAAGTGTGGATGCTTAGTCATTGAGTTTATTCAAGACTGAGATCGATAAGATTTTTGGACTCTAAGGAAATCAAGGGATATGGGGATCGGGCGGGCAAATGGAGTTGAGGTCGAAGATCAGCCATGATTTAATTGAATGGCGGAGCAGGTTCAACGGGCTGTATGGCCTGCTCCTGCTCCTATTTCTTATTTTCTCTACAAAGTCCCCACTCTTCACAAGGCTGAAGAACTTCAGTTTCTCTAGATTTTTTTTGTATATTACTCAGTCCAGCAGAGATGATTTTTTTGGCTGTTAGCTGCATCACCTCAGGCTTGAATGTTTCCATTGTGTCTCGGTGACTAAACTGGACCCAATACCTATGAGGCAGTCTGACTGGAGCATGAACCAGTTTCAACATTTGTAAACAATTTTACAACACCAAGTTATAGTCCAACAAATTTATTTTAAATTAAATTCCACAAGCTTTCGGAGGCTTCCTCCTTCATCGGGCGGATGGTGGAAATGATATTTTCGAATCCTTCGCATTTGAAAAACATAGAACAATGCCTGGTGATTACTGCCCATTGCCAAGGCAATCACAGTGAGCAGACAGAAAGGTGTCATCTAAAAGGCCACTGAATATACAACCCCCCAAAAAAAAAGAGAGAGAGAGAAAGAAGACAGTCAATGACCCGTTATATTAAAAACAGATAACATTTGTTCGCTGGTGGGGTTACGTGTAGCGTGACATGAACCCAAGATCCCGGTTGAGGCCGTCCTCATGGGTGCGGAACTTGGCTATTAATTTCTGCTCGACGATTTTGCGTTGTCGTGTGTCTCGAAGGCCGCCTTGAAGTATGCTTACCCGAAGGTCGGTGGCTGAATGTCCATGACTGCTGAAGTGTTCCCCGACAGGGAGAGAACCCTCCTGTTTGGCGATTGTTGCGCGGTGTCCGTTCATCCGTTGTCGCAGCGTCTGCATGGTCTCGCCAATGTACCATGCTCTGGGGCATCCTTTCCTGCAACGTATGAGGTAGTTGCAGGAAAGGATGCCTCAGAGCGTGGTACATTGGCGAGACCATGCAGACGCTGCGACAACGGATGAACGGACACCGTGCAACAATCGCCAAACAGGAGGGTTCTCTCCCTGTCAGGGAACACTTCAGCAGTCATGGACATTCAGCCACCGACCTTCGGGTAAGCATACTCCAAGGCGGCCTTCGAGACACACGACAACGCAAAATCGTCGAGCAGAAATTAATAGCCAAGTTCCGCACCCATGAGGACGGCCTCAACCGGGATCTTGGGTTCATGTCACACTACACGTAACCCCACCAGCGAACAAATGTTATCTGTTTTTAATATAACGGGTCATTGACTGTCTTCCTTCATCTCTCTCTCTTTTTTTGGGGGGTTGTATATTCAGTGGCCTTTTAGATGACACCTTTCTGTCTGCTCACTGTGATTGCCTTGGCAACGGGCAGTAATCACCAGGCATTGTTCTATGTTTTTTCAAATGCTAAGGATTCGAAAATATCATTTCCACCATCCGCCCGACAAAGGAGGAAGCCTCCGAAAGCTTGTGGAATTTAATTTAAAATAAATTTGTTGGACTATAACTTGGTGTTGTAAAATTGTTTACAATTGTCAACCCCAGTCCATCACCGGCATCTCCACATCACAGTTTCAACATGACATCTGACTTATCCTCTACTGATGTTGCAATACAATTCACCATTCTATTCAATTTGTTGATTGCTGTTGTACAAAGTGACTGAATTTGTTAATTGCTGAATCTACAGAGATCTGTTGGTTTCTATCTGAGTCAGAAATTGGTAAATATTGAAGTGCACAGCTTGCTTGTGTTATTCTTTCAGCAAATTACTATTATGAATATATGCATTTTTTAAAATATATGTGCTATTCTCATTTCTCTTAATCTTTCCTTACATCACAACATTCTGCCTGCTAATTGATATGTAATTCTTCAAAATTGTGTCACCTAAAATTAGTAATGTAATTAATTTCAGTCAAATTAAAAATGGATCAATGAACGCAGTGTCATAGGCCCAACCATCTTCAGCTGCTTCATCAATGACCTTTCCTCCATCATAAGGTTGGAAATGGGGATGTTCGCTGATGATTGCAGTGTTCAGTTCCATTCGCAACCCCTCAGATAATGAAGCAATCCGTGCCCGCGTGCAGCAAGACCTGGACAACATCCAGGCTTGGGCTGATAAGTGGCAAATAACATTCGCGCCAGACAAGTGCCAGGCAATGACCATCTCCAACAAGAGAGAATCTAACCACCTCCCCTTGACATTCAACGGCATTACCATCACCGAATCCCCCACCAACAACATCCTGGGGGTCACCACTGACCAGAAACTTAACTGGAACAGCCACATAAATACTGTGGCTACAAGAATAGGTCAGAGGCTGGGTATTCTGCGGCGAGTGACTCACCTCCTGACTCCCAAAAGCCTTTCCACCGTCTACAAGGCACAAGTCAGGAGTGTGATGGAATACTGTCTACTTGCCTGGATGAGTGCAGCCCCAACAACACTCAAGGAGCTCGCTTGATTGGTACCCCATCCACCACCCTAAACATTCGTTCCTTTTACCACCGGCGCACCGTGGCTGCAGTGTATACCATCTACATGATGCACTGTAGCAACTCGCCAAGGCTTCTTTGACAGCACCTCCCAAACCCGCGACTTCTACCACCAAGAAGGACAAGAGCAGCAGCACCTGCACATTTCCCTTCAAGTCACACACCATCCCGACTTGGAAATATATCGCTGTTCCTTCATCGTCGCTGGGTCAAAATCCTGGAACTCCCTACCTAACAGCACTGTGGGAGAACCTGCACCACACGGACTGCAGCGGTTCAAGAAGGCGGCTCACCACCACCTTCTCAAGGGCAATAAATGCTGGCCTTGCCAGCGACACCCACATCCTATGAATGAATAAAAAAAAACTTTTTTATTGAGTAAAGCTACGTAGCTTCATCTGAAAAAAAAATCTTTAATAATGGGAACCTTACCTCACAAAAAATACTAATAGTGTCAAGGATTAGATGCACCCAAGTCATTAATCAGATGCCAGGATGGAGTAACGGTTTGAGATAAATGAATCTGTGAGCTACAAACAATTAATATCGATCCATTTAATTGCATTACAGGGATTTATTATTAGCCTATATTAATAAAAAACTAATTATTCAGGGTGAAACGTTAAAGTATATAAATGTGAATTATACACATTACATAATGCTAGTGGAGAATCTGTTAATGACAGCCTATGCCACCCTGCAGGAGAACTTGGACAACATTCAGGCTTGGGCTGATAAGTGGCAGATTACATTAGTGTCACATACCAAATTCCTACGCTCTGGCTGCCTGCCTCCTCTGTGGTCTTCTCTGGCGCAGGTGACCCTGGAGAAGGAGCACGCGGTGTCCACCGGTACACTTGAGGCCTTAACCAACCAGTGGGCATCGCAGGGTCTTTAGTGCATACTGGAAACTAGCAACAACATTATTTAAGTTTCTAAGTTTCCTTTGTTTTTTTATGGTTTAGTTCTTTATTAGTTGTGCCCCTCTAAAAAGGGGACATTTTTGTTTGGTCTTTGTTTGACAATGTGGCAACTGAGTGACTCCTTATTGGTTTATTTAGATAGGGTACACCAAATTGCTCTCTGCTATTTGGTGAAGGGGTTGGGGGTTAATTGATTTAAAATAAATAGGTTAACGTCTTCGTTAAAATATTGGAGAGGAATTTAGTGCCAGCGGGTCAAGTGTCTGTACTGGCAATAATTTCTACTGTTTGATCTTCATTCATAATGCATCGTCCAAAAAGTGACCAAACTCAGTGCACAACGTCCATCTGCAATGTTAATAAAGGCAGGACTGGTTAGTCTGCTGGACCAATGCAAAGAGCGCTCGCTCTTTAGAACGCGGCCCGGAGCCGCGAGCCAGTCGCATCACGTGATGCGCGGGCTCCAGGAAGTGACGCGTGAATATTGGCGGAAGTGAGCGGCTGAGGGAAGATGGCGGCCCCGAAGAGTGTACCGCGGGACGCGCAGGTAGAGTTTCACCGCCAGCCCGAGCCCCAGCCCCAGCCCCCAAACGGCGGCTCTGCCGGCCTTCCCGCAGCGCACTAGCCGCCCGGTGACACTCTGACCTTCGGCGGCCGGCGATTCCCCTCCCCGGGGGCTCCCGCTCAGCAGCTGCGGCCGCCTGTGACTGTCGGCGCCCGGTGGAAACACGCTCGCTGCCCAGATAAGAGGCCGAGCCGCTGCTGGTCCCCGAGCCCGGCAGAGCGAGGGCAGCGGATTCCCGAACGTGGGAGTTCAGGAGAACGTGGGTTGGCACAGTTCAAATCCCAAAGCGCTTCACAGCCAATGAAGTACTTTTGAAATGTCACTTGTAGGAAACGTGCGCACAGCAAGATCCCACAAACAATGCGATAATGACCAGAAATTAATGGTGTTGGTTGAGGGCGAAATATTGGTCCCGGACACCAGGGAGAACTCCCCTGCTCGTCTTCAGAGGGAGCCTCTGTTTAATGTCTCGTTGGGAAAGATAGCACCTCTGACAGTGCAGCACTCCCTCAAGACTGCACTGAAGTGCCAGAATAGATTATGTAGTCAAGACCTGGAGTAAAACTCGAGTCCACAACCTACTGACTCAGACGAGAGTGCTGCCACTGAGCTAAGGCTCATATAATATACTTATTTACTATAAGTTTGTGGTCCATTACAGATGCTGTGGTGACGACCATACTTGTTTTCTTTTACTGTCATGTATTTTAATGGAAAGATCCCTACTTGTTTAAGTGAATGTAAACTGAGTATGCATTACATTAAACTCTTTAGAATTTCCCTGGGACAGAAAATGGATGGTGTGAGTACTAGGTGCTGTGGGTGATTAATTGGTCCATATGAATATGACTCCTTTTGCTGGAAATATCTGGAGGAACAGTGAAGTGGAATCCCTTTGTATTGTGACAATGTTTTCAATATTAAAAAGGACCCTAAATATTTTTGCCTCTCCAAAATAGTGCTAGGGATATCGCTGTTATTCACTTTTACTTGCCTTCTATAAGAGAAGATGAGCATGTTTAAACATTATTTTAGTTGAAATTGAGTTTGATTGGAAATGGAGCTCGCTCCCTCTATTCCATTTGGTCTGTTAGATTGTCAGCCAGGTGCACACAACATTCACAGTTCGAATCGTAGGTTCCTTACAATGGCCATGTACAAACTTTGAAGATATGTGTTCTGCTCTTTTACTAGAAGCGGAAGAATTTCCTTCCAACAAGCATGCGCTTAGAATGAGTTTATAAAATTGGAAGTATCGATCCATTTGCAGATCTGATTAGTAGCAGCACCAAGAATCGAGAGAGTAAATAAATGCCTCTGGCTGCTTCTCTGTGTAACAAACCAGCTTCATTTGTGTCCAGAATCATAGTAAATTGCACATTTTTAAAAAAGATGTAATTTGATATTTCCCTGGTTTGGTCTGAAATAGGTCACGGTATTTTCCTTTTTAAAAAAAAAATAATTTTAATTCTCACTTTATGTAATAGACGATAATGGATTTTATTTCTGATTTCTTCATTCCCCCCCCCCCCCCACAACTATACTGTGTGATAATAGAAAAGTAGGCATTAGGCATTATTGCTGTAAACCTTTCCCTCCAGCTTTCTTTTTAAACTTGTCCAGTCTGCACTTAGTATTAATGTTGGATTAATTACTAGAATTGCCATAGCTTTATCATAACTGGCAATTGAGTACCTTTGTTCATACTAGGTGGCAGATGATGCAGATTTGGATACGAGAGAGACTGTTAAAACTAATAAAACAATTTTCCTGTTTTGCTGTTGCTCTAGTTTCAAAACTTGCCAAATTGCCCAGATTTCATTCTTTGTATGAAGAGATTAATGTGTTTAATGCAATGATTTCACTGTGCTTGAAACTTTTTTTTACCTGCACCTTTTGATACATTTGCAGGGTGACCAGAAGTGTTCCATACATTGTAAATAATTATAACCCAGGGGAAACTCCATTATGTTTCTATTTCATTTTTCTGTAGGTTATGGCCCAGATTCTAAAGGATATGGGCATCACAGAATATGAACCAAGAGTTATTAATCAGATGTTGGAGTTCACTTACCGTAAGTTAACATATGATCATAGAATGGTTACAGCACAGAAGGAGGCCATTCGGCCCATCAAACCCGTGCCAGCTCTTTGTAAGAACAATTCATTTAGTCCCGTAGTCCTGCAAATTTTTTCCCTTCAGGTATTTATCCAATTCCTTTTTGAAAGCCACGATTAAATCTGCTCCCACCACACTTTCAGGCAGTGCATTCCAGATCATAACTACTTGCTGCTTAAAAAAGTTTTTCCTCATGTCGCCTTTGGTTCTTTTGCCAGTCACCTCAAATCTGTGTTCTCTGATTCTCGACGCTTCCGCCAATGGGAATGGTTTCTCTTCATTTACTCTATCTAAACCCTTCATGATTTTGAACACTTCTATCAAATCTCCTCTCAACTTCTCTGCTCTGCGGAAAACAACCCCAGCTTCTCCAGTCTATCCACATAACTGAAGTCCCTCATCCCTGGAACCGTTCTAGTAAATCTTTTCTGCATCTCCTCTCTAAGGCCTTCACATCCTTCCTAAAGTGTGGGGCCCAGAATTGGACACAATACTCTAGTTGTGGCCAAACCAGTGTTTTATAAAGGTTCAACATAACTTTGCTTTTGTACTCTATGCCTCTATTTATAAAGCCTAGGATTCCATTTTTTTAAACTGCTTTCTCAACCTGTCTGCCACCTTCAAAGGTTTGTGCACATATACCCCCAGGTCCCTCTGTTCCTGCACCCCCTTTAGAATTGTACCATTTGGTTTATATTGCCTCTCCACGTTCTTCCTGCCAAATGTATCACTTTGCATTTCTCTGCGTTAAATTTCATCTGCCATGTGTCTGCCCATTCCTCCAGCCTGTCTATCCTCTTGAAGTCTATTACTATCTGATGTAACATGGGAACTTTTGCAACAATAAACTTGGAAAGTAGTTACTTCATTATCCTTGTACCTTTCAGGATATGTCACCACTATACTGGAAGATGCTAAAATATATTCTAGTCATGCTAAAAAGTCGAGTGTTGATGCAGATGATGTAAGGCTTGCTATTCAGTGTCGAATGGACCATTCGTTTACATCCCCTCCTCCTAGAGATGTAAGTATTGCTCAATGAAAAAGTTTTTATTTGTGATGATAAGCAGCACTGAATTAATTGAAAGGATGAGTTTTAAATTTTCATAACCTCTCTCTAGTTTCTGCTGGAGATTGCTCGACAGAAGAATCAGAACCCACTACCATTGATAAAGCCATATGCTGGGCCCAGGCTGCCACCAGACAGATATTGTCTAACAGCTCCAAACTACAAATTGAAGTCACTACATAAGAAGGTATGTGCCATCATGGTGTCATCTGACATGATGTAGATAGAACTTTGCATATCAGACCTTGTCTGAATTTTGAAAATTATACTGTATTCCCCAACTTTAAAGGTGACATCATCTTCTGGAAGAATAACTGTACCAAGACTAAGTGTTGGAACCTGCGTCACTGGTCGCCCAAGCACACCAACACTGGGTAAGTTGCAATCTTGCATTTATACAACGGCTGAATTACAGCTGTTGTTAATCCTTGATACTGCAGTAGTCAAGCCAGAATGGTTCTCATGTTCGAATTTAACACAACCTGAGGGAATTTCTCCCCCCCCCCCCGCAATCGACTGTAGTAGCACTGTCACTTGGTATTACTGGTTCCAGCCCTATCGTTCCTTTTATACATAAGTGTCTAATGTGGTGTCCCTTGAGCTTGGTTATGTCTCGGACAATATGACCCATTTAACTGAGCTTTATGAAAAAAAATCCTGTAAATAGGAGTGACTAGAAGGGACACCATGACAACTGTATAATGGTGGGAACGTAAACTTCAGCTCCTACACTTGACTATCTGTTTTACATTTTAATTTTATGAACAACTATTTAAATTCTTGATGGGATTAGTGGCACTCGGCTACACCCCTCATTCACTGTCCCTATGTGCTTTAGCCCTCAGCTGTATTTACAAATACCATAATTCCAAATTAATTTGTTTGAATACAATTTGAACCTCTTTTCAGTCTTCTACTAGTTCCTTTTAAAAGCCGCACATAATTACATGATTAGTTTGTGAGTTATCATGACAGTCACTTTATTATCATTGGCAACAAAATTTTGTGAAATTTAGATTAAATCTTTGTTGCTTAGATCAAGGTTAGTTAATCTATATAAATCCCAATGTCCCTTAAAATGACAGCTATGGAGGAGGACTTGTTTTATTGGAGAATTATATAATTTTCAATATTTGTTAATACTGAATTGATTTTGATCCAGTTTATAACAATGGATATAAATTGGTTTTAAAATGTCAAGTGTAACTACTAAAGCATCTACATATTGGTCCTGATTACACTATAATAAGCTGTTTGGTTTAAGAGGAGCACTTCTTTGGTATTTTGTACAGACTCAATTTCAGTGTTACAGTAGAACCCGCTTTAACTTGCACTCTGCTACGATTAATTCAGTGTTTAGTTCCACCTAAATTTTCTTTTTATCTGTTCATGAAGTTTCATCCCTAACAACATTGGTTTCTTTTAAGGTAATTTTGGAAAAGTGAGGCAGATTGTGTCAAAGCCGCAGCATATTACAAAGTGGTGGGGTGGTGGTGAGGGACCAGAAGATGTATTATCCCTGTTTTCTGAATACCTTACAAATATAGAAAACAGCTATTTATTTCAGATTTCCCCTTGCAATTAAAAAAAAGTCTGTGGCCTTTGTTGCAGTGTATTAACGCTGTGGAGGTTTTAATAGTTTTAGTGTAATTTGCACAAAATTTTGAATGAAGCTCTGTAAATTTGGAATTCATCGAAGAGTTACTATTTGTATTTGCAGGTACACCTTCATCACAAACAGTGGCTGTTACTGCAAAAGTCGGAACGCCTGTGTCATTGGCTGGACAGAGATTTACAGTACAAATCCCTTCTTCACAAACTACTGTTAAACCAGGTAACATTACAAACTTGTGATTTAGTGGAACAATGCATTAATTAATAGCTTGCTTCTGTATTAAGGTCAATTCCATATTCCAAAATGAATGCCTTCCATTTATCTGGGGTGGGGGGGGGGAGCCTCACTGCTTTTATTTTAACTTCTTCCACCCCCGCCATAATGTTAAAAAGAAAGAGGAATTTCAATTTATATATTGCCTTTCACATCCTCATCTTATCCAAAGGATGGCACATATGTTGTTTCAGCACTCCTTCAGTGCTGCACTGAAGTGGCAGCTCAGATGAGCTGGAATGGGGTTTCAGAGTTGAGAGTGGCAAGACCACTTTTATTGTCTTTTAAATGTTTAGTGGCTCCAGTAAATATATTTGTAAATGGGTGTTGTAGCCTAGTGGTTATGGTACTGGCTTAGCAATCCAGAAGTTGAGAATTAAATCCCACCAAGGCAAGTTCATTAACAATCTGGTGTTTTGTGGGCTGGCACCAGATAAAATAAGCATGTTGTAAAAACCTAACTGATTCATTAATATCCATCAGGGAAGTGAACCCCTATCTGGTCTGGCCTACATGTTACCCCAGTCCTACACTACATGGTTGACTTTTTAATGCCCCGAGGGCAACTAGGGATGGGCAGTAAATGCTGGCCTTGCCAATGACACCCATATCCCGAGAATAAGTAATGAAAATAAATCAACAATTAGATCACCTTTCACTGAATGGAAGACAGCATTTGCGGTGTTGAAACTACATTTTTTTTCAGTGCAGATGCAATGTATTTGCTCCTACTGTGATCCATGATGATGGGTGAATGATCTGCCCCAATACCTGCTCTGTTCTTTCTCCCTCCCAACTCAGGCAGCAGTGATTCTGCCAGCGTGAAGTACGATTAGCACATTGTCCACTTTTTCAGTTTTTAGGGAAAATTTCATTTTCCACTGAATTCGAAATCTGTTTGCAAGGCTGAGAAATAAGCTGGTGGGGGGTGGGTGTGCCCTGCATGTCTTTTCCAGTGAGCTGCATGTATGGCATGCTGTGAAAGACCAATGCTTAGATTCTGGACTTGGGTGGTGCAAGAGAGTGTCTCAGGAACAGAGCAAGGGAATAAAAAGCAGGAATGATGCAGCAACAATGGCATGCACAATTGCATAGACAGGTTACTTGATCAGATTTACAAAAGTAGATCTTTGCTTATGATTAAGCAAGACTTTCCAGTGTGCTGATGGCTGTCCTGCACTGTGCTGAAAGGAAATGTATCTACTTTGAACATGAGCAACTCACAGATTTCCTGATTTTTTTTTCAACCAGTATCAGATCTTGTGACAGTTAATCTCAAGCAGCCATTGGTGGGGCTGAGGGAAGGAAAAGATAAGTGTCAGAGTACTTAAGGATAAAATCTTTCACCTCAAAAATTGTTTACTGTGTTGATTAAATGACAGGAACTACATATTTAATGGTCTACATATTAAATGTAACTTTGGGGTTTCTCCTTGTAAAGTAATTTAGCTTGATATTTCCTAGCATTATAAATCACCTATCTATTGTGATCGAACTGTTTAGATTACTGGGCAGTTGAGTTAACAGAGAAGATTTTCCGGCATTTAATGCTTGATTATCTATCAAAATAATGTGTTTTTTTTAAGTAAAGTATATTTTGAAGGGCTGTCGTTAAAGCTGCAATATCCAAAAAGCTACAACTTAAAATGGAAATGTCCAGCTCTAATAGAGCTAGCTTTCTATTTAGGCCAAAAAAAAAGTTTTGTTGATTTTTAAATTTAACTCAGCTTGCTACTTTATAATCAAATTGATGTTAGGGATTTTAAGCTTTATTTGCATTTGCTTACTGTGGATATGCTTTCAGATAGAATTTCTAAATATATTACACATTTTTTCTTACAGCTACAGGCATCTCCTCAACAACTTCAGTCCAAAATGTGCTGATCAATCCATCTCTGATTGGCTCAAAAAATATCCTCATCACAACTAACATGGTCTCAACCCCTGGTAGCACCAGTGAGGTAAACCCATTGAAACGGAAACACGAAGATGATGATGACTATGATGCTTCCTAAAAGTGGATCTGACCATCATCTTGCACAGATGTTCTACTTTTCAGAATCAATCCAATATATTGAGACTCCCAGACACACATGACGAACACCTGCTAATTTCAGCTTGGGATTGCTTGCAGGTCATCCAGTTTGGACAGGCTGAGCTGTACATCCAGTAATGTGAAGCTAATGTGTAACGGTGCTTGCAGTTTATATGGCCACTGCAGAATTGAGAACATGATGTGAATACTGCCTCTCGTTCAGATTAAATAAATGTGCCATTCTATTACTGTAAACAGTCATCGGCTTAAATCTCGGGATCCCTACTTGCCACGAGCTTATTTCTAAATTGCTTTTCACGAAGATCAGTTTTCTATACTTAAAACTTCTTTCTAACGTGTGAAGAATTATCACAATTTCCGAGAGTTATTTTTGGACGTTGATTTCTAGATATTTTGTTTTTGCATTGTTTTTTCACATCATTTGATTGGTGTGAATAGTTGCTTACTGCTTTTATGTCTCCTGAAAATTGAGGTTGCCGGTGTTGTGTGTCAAACTCATTTTTCTGTTTGTTATTATGTAAAGTAAGTTTACATTTTTGTGCTGTTTTATAGAATTATTCAAAATGTTCCAGTTGTATTTTAATTTTTTGTATAACGAATCAGATTTTGCTGAAACAGCCGTTTGGTTCGATATCTGTACATATTGGAAAAGCAAGTTTCCTTGCAGTCTGGATCTGATGTAGGGTTTTGTTACTTAATGGAGGCTAGTTTCATATAACATAGCATTATTTTTGGACAGCGATTAAAGAGTAGATTACAGCTTGTGTTTTTCAATGGTGTATATTCTAAGAAGAAACATGTTCAAACTAATAGAAATGTCTTGTAAACATGAACCATTTTATGTATAATGGTTCGGTACTGCATTTCTTTTGTTTTTATATTATTTAACCCTCGTGGTTAAAATTGTTCCAGAATTTAAGGCCCAACATATTATTTTGCATTATTGTACATTCAAGTTTGGAAAATACTTTGAAATGTATATTATATACTGACAGTTTCCTATTAATTAATACATTTCAAAAAAAAAGCTTCCATGCTCTTCCTCTACCACCCAATGTTCATCAATCTGAAGGATGCTAAAAGAATGGAGCAATTATTTTTTTTCTTTGGGCACCAAGCTTCAGTATGAAGTGTGGCCAGGAGCAGAGTAGAGCACTGTCTCCTGTGCCCCAAAGAACGTGCCATAAACACAAACTTCGGAAAAATCGCCAGTTGGAATTTTCCCGCTTCTTGTATCAGCGAGCTTTGACTTTTTCTACCATTATATTAATCTGATCTAGTATCTTTTAATCAGCAAGGAAGTTTTCTTTTCGCAAGAAAGAGAGACTCATTTATATAGAACCTTCTTACATTGTCAAAACATCTCTAAGAGTTTCTCATAACTTATTTTTGGAATGTAATGACTGCTGTAGATAACAATGACATACAGTTTTGCTTCAGCAATCTCCCAATTCAGCAATGAGATAAATTACCAGTTAATCTGATTTTCAATGATTATGGTTGAGGGAGAACTCCCAGTTGCTTGAGTAATGCTACCTGCCCAAGCAGGCATGATCTCCATTTTGTATTACATCTGAATGACATTGCCTCTGACATTGCAGCACTCCCTTAGTCTTGCATTGGAATGTGAGCCTGGATTATGTGCATAAAATAAATATAAATGAGGATGGCCATTTGTCCCATCCTAGCAAACCTACAGTCCTCCATCACAGAATCCAACTATTTCTGAAAGGATTTCAGGATTTTGAGCTGCATTACTCTCTCTGGTACTCCATTTCCTGTATTGATCACTCAGTGTGAAGAATTTCTTGATCAGTTCTAAATTTGCCTTTTTCCTGTTTGAATTGTGTGCATTGATCATGGTTTAGCTTGAAGTAGTATTCTGGGTTTACCTTTTTTATATTTAATATCATATGCCCCTGTCAGTTCTGTCCTTTCAGGGCTGAAAAGCCCCAAATTTTCCAGTTTTTTTTATTTCTACTGCAGGCCTCTGATCCTTGTGGCTCATATGTGCACCACTCCAGGTTGAGCATGTCTCCCTTGTTTTTTTGGGGACTGAAACTGGATATGGCACTCAACGTAGAGTTTGACCGAAACATTAGAGAACTGGAGTTTCAACATGGCATCTTCTTGCTTGTACTCTACTAATTAATTGGGGAGGCAGGGGAATACATTTGAGGCTGTTTATTCAGGTTACAAAGACAGCACAACATGTGCATTAAGGTGTGTTTTTCATTTATAAAAACAGGCCAGGTCACCCTGAACATGAACTGGTCCAAAGTGGGGCATTCCAAAAATCCTGAAATGATCCAATTTGAGGGAATTCCTGTTTAAAATTTCTAACTGCAGTTCAGTTAAGAGGTCTTTTCGATGCAACTGGTATTCTCAAGGGATCTGGACATCAGTATAAAATGAGAGAATTTTACAGTCTAGGTCTACCAGGTTGAGTTGTCTTTTTATCCCCCTCACTCTCCCCCCCCCCCCCCCCCCCCCCCCCGGCCAATGTTAACAGAGCATTTTGTGGAAGTATGAGGAAGGAAGTTTGGAGAAGGGAGGAACACAGTTTATATAATATTTTGATTTGATAAACATTAATAGAATCCAAAAATTTGATACCTAGCAGTTTTGACCATGTTCCTAAATTCGATTCCTTAAATGGCTTTGAAACTGCTACTGCCATCATATGTGGTTAATTTGATTGTTGGCAATTAATTTCTCATGTTTAAACTTCTTAAGAAAAACAAACATTTTTGTAACTGGATATGATTAGTGACAGGATGTTGTTGATGATTTATCTTGCAGGGCACTTTATCATGCCAACAATACCCTCTAAGTAAAGGGATCAGTGTTATTAAATTAGACTAAAAATGTATTTTTGGATGATCCACCACCATGGTGCCCAATTAAAATTGTGCAAGCTTTAAAGTGAACAAATTTAGACATTTGCGTATGATGAGATGCCAAACAAAGTTCCCAATATAATGGATGAATGCTACTAAATATTGATCAGACTCTAGAATACACGAGATTATTTTTTTTAAATGTCGTCATAATAGCTTAAGGAGGTAACTTCACTATCAGGACCCTTTCTAAGAATTAACTAGCTACAAAGAATAAAGGTTACATAGGAAAATGACTGGTTCATCCAGCCTTTCCCACACAGTTGTGATGCCTTACACATCACAGTACATAGACTCCCCATCTGCCCAGAGCCATGTAATCTGGGAGAGGCAAATAAATTCCAGGCCAATTGGGGGGGGGAGGACTGGAAAATTCCTCTGATCTAGGTAACCAAGGTGTTTTAAACTGGGAATTAATTTTGTGACCCACCTCTGTACCCTCTCCAAAGCCTCAACATCTCCCACCATATGATGTCATATACTGGGCACAGTATTCTAACAGACCTAACCAAGGTCTTACACAAGGACAAAATGGTATGCTATGCCCCTTAGGCAATTGAAACTATGGCCCTGATTTACGTAATAGGATACCTACCTCTTGTACAAAGTGATCTCCACCCCAGCCAGAAACAGCTCCAGCTCTCGCTTAAATGAATACAGTGAATCAGCTTTCAATGCACGAGACAGCAACCTGTTCCATAGGTCTATTAATCTCTGGCAAAAGAAGAACTGCCTAACATCCAACCTAGTCCTGACCTTACATAATTTGTAAGCATGACCCCTGATTCGCCCTAACCTATAATACATAAATACAATCTAGTCCCTCCATTATTTTATAAACCTAGGTCAAATCACCCCTAAGTCTATGCTTCTCTAAAGTATAGAGACCCAGCTCATTGAGCTGATCTAGGTAACTAAGGTGTTTTAAACTGGGAATTAATTTTGTGGCCACCTCTGTACCCTCTCCAAAGCCTCAACATCCCCCACCATATCATGCCATATTCTGGGCACAGTATTCTAACAGGCCTAACCAAGGTCTTGCACAAGGACAAAATGGTATGCTTTGTTTTATAATGAATTATCCTGTGAATACACCCTTCAACCCTGTTTTGGCTATAGCTTCATGACATTGCTAATAGACCTTTAGACATTGATGCACTAAAACACCCAGATATCTTTCACAACCGGTTCTATTTCTTTTACCTGTAGGTTGTATGTATGTTTAGCATTTGACCAGCCCATGTGCATGACACTACACTTTTCTAAGTTAAACATAATTTGCCAAACACGGGCCCAATCCCACAGCACATCTAGATCTGCTTGTAGTAGTCAAGCATCCTCTACAGTCCTAACTCACATTTCTTGGTATTGTCCGCAAACTTGCGGATCATTCCCCCATCACCTACATCTAGAATTAGTTTTAATATCCTTTGTGTTCTATTTACTGCTGTTGGATAGTTCTTGGATATTTTTGTTTTAGCAGCAACTCCTGATAACAGTGAGAGTATTCAAAAAGTTACAACACCTGACATTGTGAGCAGGTCTTTCAAGTGTCACTGGTAGTGATGAGCATTCGTTTTCGTTCAATGATGTAGTCTTTAAGATTTGTCACTGAAAAATAAATATAGGATAATATGGTTTAACAAATTGGGGCCTTTTCTTTGGAGAAATATAGACTCTGAGGAGATGCGTTTGAGTTTTTTTTTAAACAATAAAAGGAATAGACTCATTGGCAACATTCTGTTGAGTACAATGAATGTACTGTTAACTTGAGGGGTACTTTAGCAAAACATTGGATTATCCTGCAGTTCAAATCAAGCAATTTATATAATACAACACAGGGGTCACTTTTTGTATAATTTCAATTTGAATTAACAGATTTTTAAAATTAGGTAACTTCAAATTAGAAGGAGTAAAATATCGAGTCTTTGATAGTTTGCTGGACAAGGTGTTAATTGTCAGTCATCACAAATAGTTCGTTATCTGGCACAGCTGAAAGAACTAGCCAGCCTGAGGTATCAGTTTTGATTTTCAGCTCCTTCTCAAGACTTTTAGTAAGGGCAGGATCCGCGATTGGATGTAGTCTTTTGATGGACTTCTAAGGGGATGGAACTTTCTAGTGTGAGTTTATCTGGAGTGGTGGCTGATCAAATCACCAGTCACTCCACAGCCAGCAGAGGGTTCAAGCTGATTTGATTTCACTGTAGTGTTTTGCCATATAAGAAGTGAGCAACTATTTTTAAAGATCTAGTTATGTTGAAAGATAACTCGTGGGAAGTATCTTTGTTAACAGATAATTTAAGCAACTTCAAATTTAGAGTGGACTGTAGTGTCTTTGATAGTTAGGTATAAAAAGTGTTAATCATGTAGTTCAATATAGTGAATGATAGCCTAGTTCGTAAATTGTTTTGTATTGAATACTGTTCATGTACTTGTTCTGTTAAATAAATTGTCCGTTGGTTATAGCCTGAGTCCTGTTTTGAGAGTGCATACTCAACTTACTGAAGCCAAAGAGAATCGTGCGGTGGCATATAGTACATTCCATGAAACCGGTGTACAGTGCGGGGGGTTTCACTGTACTAGATATACCCAGATATTGGACAGGTAAAGGCACACTCCAGCATAGATAATGCAAGGTCTGCCTATGGAAGTGAGCAGTGATGCTGAATCCAAGTAGAATATCGAGTGTAAAACCTAAAAATATAATGAGCACCTTCACATTATTTTTGCCACTCTCCAAATTTAAATCAGTTACTAGAAAACGTACAATACAAATTAAAAGAATGGAGGGATGCTGGAGTTAATCATAATTCTTTGCAACGGTTCCATTTTAAAAGGGGTTCTGAAGATGAGACGCTCATTTCAAGGATTGATTTTACTTTCAAATATTTCCATTATCTATTAGAATTGAATAAATACAATATATATACATTTTGCTCACTAGCAGCACCCCTATTGAAAAGTGCTACAAGCAGATTGCCAACATCGGATTGGCATTTACCATTAGGAAAAGTGCCTTGTTGCAAATAACAACAGCTACTGTGGCAAATGGATTTCAACGTGTGAGGTCATTCACTTTGGACCTAAAAAGGATAGATCAGAGTACTTTCTAAATGTTGAAAAGCTCGAAACAGTGGAGGTCCAAAGAGACTTAGGGGTCCATGTACATAGATCAATAAAATGTCATGGATAGGTATGGAAAATAATCAAAAAGGCTAATAATCAAAAAGGCTGGCCTTTATAGCTAGAGGACTAGAATACAAGGTGGTAGAACTTATGCTACAGCTATACAAAGCCCTGGTTAGACCACACCTGAACTGTGTTCAGTTCTGGGCAGTGCACCTTTGGAAGTATATATTGGCCTTGGAGGGAGTACAGCATGGGTTTACTAGAACTGGACTCCAAGCATTAAATTATGAGGCGAGATTACACAAACTAGGGTTGTATTCCCTGGAATTTAGAAGATTTTATTTAGAAGAATTTAGAAGGTGCTTTGATCAAAGTTTTCAAGATATTAAGGGGAACTGATAGGATAGATAGAGAGAAACTATTTCTGTTGGTTGGAGAGTCTAGAACTAGGGGGCATAGCCTAAAAATTAGAGCCAGGACTTTCAGGAGTGAAGTTAGGAATCACTTCTACATGCAAATGTTGGTAGAAGTTTAGAACTCTCTTCCCCAAATTGCTCAATTGTTAATTTAAAATCTGAGATTGTTAGATTTTTGTTAACCAAAGGTATTAAGGGATATGGGGCTAAGGCGGGAATATGGAGTTAGGTCACAGATCAGACATGATCTCATTGAAAGGCGGAACAGGTTCAAGGGGCTAAATGGCCTATCTTCCTACTTGTATTTATCATGTGGAGATGCCGGTGATGGACTGGGGTTGACAATTGGAAACAATTTTACAACACCAAGTTATAGTCCAGCAATTTTATTTTAAATTCACAAGCTTTCGGAGGCTACCTCCTTCCTCAGGTGAACGATGTGAATTGTATTTAGATAGGGCCTTTGAACGTTAATGCCCTCAACTCTAATGGAAACTAATGACATTATTTTTATTTTTGAGGGGCACGTTTTAAAATCAAAGCCCATTGCTGCCAGATGTGCCCATTGGTGATGAGCCCATGAGCTGGGGCTCAGAGTGACTGGGAGTCTGCATTTCCCAGGGCACCGCGCGCGGTACGGGCGCGCCTGCGCAGTGTGTGCCCTCCGGCTCGGAATGTCATGGCGGCCTCTGTCCTCTGTCGGCTGTCGCTCGGGTCAAACGGTAGAGCCGCGGCCCGCTGCGCCTCCAGGGTAAGTACAGGTTAGGGGAGATGAGACCGCTCTGAGGAGCGGCTTCGGGGGGAGGGAGAAAAGCCCCGTGGACGGAGCGGCGAGGGCCGGGGCCGGGGTCCCGGGTCCGGGCGGTGTTTGCGCTCCGCCCATTCACTGACTGACTGACCCACCACCTTCCCCCATTCAGTGACATCGCCCCGCAGCCCCTGTCACCCGGTGACCGTCCGACCCGCAGACTCCTTGAACCCGTCGCTGAACCGCCCATTGATCGGCTTCTCTCGAATTCGCCTTCCCTAAACCCGATCGATCGATGGATCGATCGATCAAATCTGGCGGTTGTGTTGTAATTGCCGAATATCGACCGCCCAGACAGGCGGGAGGACCCGCTCCTCATGATGTCTGTGCTAAATGAAACTCTCTACAGAGATCGAGCCAACTGCAGCAGAGATTCTTTATTTCTACATTGATTTTTCACATCCAGACTTGGTGTGCGTGACTAATATGTGCAAAGGTCATCATCACTCGCCAGGATTATAGTTTTGACAAAGTGTAATACTTTTATTTTAAAACTCTACTGCTTGTAACCTAATTCGCACCAAGTCCCGTTTCCCCATCACCCCTGTGCTCACAGACCTACATTGGCTCCTGTTCTCGTAGATTTGTCTCGAATGCTCATGATCAAATCCCTTCATGTTCTCGCCCCTCCCTATCTCTAACCTCCTCCGGCCCTACAACACTCCGAGATCTCTGCGCTGCTCCAACTCTGGCATCTTGTCCATCCTTCACTTCCTTCACCCCACCATTGGCGGCCGTGCCTTCAGCTGCCTAGTCCCTAAGCTCTGGAATTACCTCCATAAACCTTTCCTGCTCTCTACTCCTCTCACCTTTAAGAGACTCCTTGAAACCTACCTCTTGGACCAAGCTTTTGGTCACCTGTCCTAATGTCTCCTTCGGCTCACTGTGAATTTTTGTCTGATTCTGCTCCTATTGAAGCGCCTTGGGATGTTTTCTACGTTATAGGTGCTTTGTAAATGCAAGCTGTTTATTTTGGGTATTGAAACAGTTCCAACACACAAAATGTTAATGTTAACTAGAAATTGGCCATTCGGTATATATTGTGATTGTTTTCTGAATGCTGAGATTTAATTAGTCACTGGATGCAGTCCAGCTGGATCCCTATGGTCATTCAAGTTGTTTCGAATTTCTTTGTCGTGCAAACCTTTGTTCTCTACTAACCTCCTTTGGAACGCTGATGCCTTCTTTCCCCACTGAATCGTATATCTGCTTAAATTTTCTAAAATGCACATGAGATCTTTTTCTTTACTTCCAGCTCTTTTGGATAATTTTTAAAAAAAAATTCTTGGGATGTGAGCGTCACTGGCAAGGCTGACATTTATTGCCCATCCCTAGTTGTCCTTGAGAAGGTGGTGGTGTGCCTTCTTCTTGAACCTCTACACCCCTGTGAAGGTGCTTCTTACAATGCTGTTAGGTAGGAGGTTCAGGGATTTTGTCCCAATGACGGTGAAGGAGTGGCGATATACGTCCAAGTCAGGATGGTGTGTAATTTGTAGGGCAGGTTGGAGGTGATGTTGTTCCCATGCACCAGCTGCCCTTGTCCTTTTCAGGTGGTTGAGGTTGCGGGTTTGGGAAGTTTCACTTGGGTCAGTTGTTTAAGTGTAAAGATGTGGTTCATACATCCACAACTTTTGCTGAAGTCAAACTAATGTTCCTGCAGTTTTCCACCCCGGTGTCCCTGCATCCTATTTAGGAGTATTCCGGTATATGCAGTAACAGTATGTTACGAAGCAATCTAATGCCTCTAGAAAGTTTACAATCTTTCCTGTCCTCTTTGTTTATTACTGCCAGTTTCCAAAACTGAGGGAATTTCTCCGTGTTTAGTGCTTAACACAACAAACTTTGTAATTTAAATATCTGAACAAATATTGCGTCTTGTATAATTAAGACAGATATTTGATTTCTTGTTTGTTTGAACAGTTATGGGAAGTTCTATTTTTTTTATTAGTAGTTAGATTATGTCCAGATGAGAATTAACAGGCAGATAAAATATTGTGTTGCCAATTTTCTCCTACAATAAACAAGATAGCATGTAATATCTGAGACAAAAACATGTGATTCCTCAACTGTCCTATTTAATACTACACTGAAAACAATTTGTTTATACATTTTATGGTAGTGACGATATCAGGTTTTTAAGTACAATTACTTATTTTTTAAGTATATTTCTAATCTTGAGACTGTTTTGCAGCCAGTCTGGTACGTCAGTGGGTTGGGAAGTGGAGAAATTCATCAATCAGGTCCCACTCAAGGCTGAAAATGGTTACCAAGTGATTTTCTTTAGGACATATAGCTTGAGGGACAGGACAAGAGCATATGAGTTCAAGCCTAGATGGGAAAAGGTGAATCCACAGTTAAGATACAGCTTCTACGTGTACAGGCTCATGAATATGTGGAGTAGCCTACAGAGGGAGGTAGTGGAAATGGAGACTGTTAAAATTTCAAGATGGTGATGGAGATGTGCTTTTGGCAGATAGGGCTATTAAAGGGGAGAGAGAAAGTTGTGTTGGAAGCCCTTGCCCTTTTGGATGTGGCCCAATGAAAAGAAATGGGGTTATATTGGATAAACCCTGAAACCGGGTGCAGGGGTCGGCGTGCGCAATTAACCCGTGCCTGGCCATTGAGATGCAGGCAGCACGTAACATTCGTGCTGCCTGGTAATTTCTATGATTGCTGCGTGCAGCCAGCCCTACATGTGCTATTGAGTGGCTGCTCACCAGCAGGGGGCCCAGACATCATAGTAATTAATATTAGTAAAAAAAAAGTGCTGGAGAAATTAATGGGACTAAAATCTGACAAGCCGCTTAGACCTGACCTGACCTCCCTAGACCCGATGGGCTACAACCTAGGGTTCTAAAAGAGGTGGCTGCAGAGATAGTGTATGCATTGGTTACGATCTTCCAAAATTCTCTAGATTCTAGAACAGTCCGAGGGGTTGGAAGGTAGCAAATGTAACACCGCTATTCAAGAAGGAGGGAGAGAGAAAACAGGGAGCTGCAGGCCAGTTAGCCTGACATCGGGGGGTGGGGGGGGCAACTGTCAAGTGGCATCTCCTACCAACTGCACCACTAGCCAAGACCACTGCTCCACGCACTACACCCCGCATCACCCACCTGCCAATAATCTCTTTCAATCAGTACTTAACTCTTCCAATCAGATGCTTCCTCACACATTACCACTGTTGCAAGCTGCACACCCACAACTCACAGGTCACACGCGCTGGCAGCTGTTCAACCATGAATCATCACCCTAACATATTGCAGGAAACTCACCAACACACGCCTGCTTTCTTGCAGGAGAAGGTGACGTACAACAGGTGGCAGCAAGTGGCAGTGGCTTCTTGGAACATGAACCTGCTGTCCTCTCTCAGGATGACAGCATTCCTGTCCCACCCCTGCCACTCCGCCAGTGCCCTTGCTGTTGCCTGTCAGCTAGCCAGGCCGCTCCCTGTAGAATATTGAAACTTTATTATAGGAACATAGGAAGATAGGAAAAGGAGTAGGCCATTTAGCCCCTTAAGCCTGTTCTGCCATTCAATGAGATCATGGTTGGTCTGTGACCTAACTGTATATACCTGCCATAGCCCCATATCCCTTAACACCTTTGGTTAACAACAGTCTATCAATCTCAGATTTAAAATTAATAATTGAGCTAGCATCAACTGCCATTTGCAGAAGAGTGTTCCAAACTTCTCCCACCCTTTGCGTGCAGAAGCGTTTCCTAACTTCACGCCTGCAAGTCCTGGCTCTTAATTTTTATGCTATATCCTCTAGTCCTAGTATTCAAGTATAGGAGACCTCCAAAAACAGGTAGAAATGCATCAGCAGCTAGAAGCAATAATCCAGCAACTAATCTTTTACTCCTGCATGGTCCTTTTAAATAACGCTGGTGGGGGGTCCTGTTCAAGACCTGTCCAGCTGTGCGAGGCTAAGCTGGAGCATGAAATTCCAAAATTGCATCTGTCCCTTTAAATCAGCATTGCACACTGATCTACCGCATATTCTCCCTACTTTATGCCGGTATTTGTTAGGTGTGCGTGCGCAGAAACCTTTACAAGGTGGCGTTCTGCGCACGTCATGCTGGAAGCGTGCTTGCACACATTCCAGACGCCATTTTCATAGTTTAGGATTTAGCCCCATGGTCTTTTCCAGTTCAATATTCCTAAAGAGGTTGGCAAATATTGGGAGGTGGGGGAAGCATTAATTAAGTACATCTAGTGCTGCAGCATGGGTAACCGTGCACTCTTGGGGCTTGATTGTTTTAGAAAGTTGGGGAGGCATTTTCTAGAGTTTTTCTTGGAATTGGTGTGTTTTTTTTCTCTCTTTGCCTCCCCTACATGTTATCCTTACCAGTGACTGGGGGAACTGAAGCCGAAGCATTGAAGGGCACTTCTTTGTGCTCTGTGTTCATATATTAGATATAGATGCTTTCCAAATCTGCAGTTATTTTTTGTTTATACAGTTAAACCTCTATTACAAACCCAAGGAACTAGCAACATAGTTCTTATTGGAGGTTTGGTCATTGTTATTTAAGCTTCCTTTTTTACTATGGACCAACGAATAGCCTGTAATGAGTGTTGTTTAAGATGTGATCTAAGTGTTCTGGCGTGCTATAAATGTTTAATTCTCCATTGGAAGTATTTTTGAGAGGCTGTGTAAATGGCAGTGACAGTCAGATTGGAAATTTGATTGACCGTACAATTGGTTTTACACCTGTACTGTTGTGACAAAGCTGTAGCGCATGCTTGTCTTTTTTGGAAATGGTAGTTGAAAGAACTGGCTAATCTTTTAAGTATCTTTATAATATTTCACAATGCAGCAATATTGGGCATCCTGAGTTCTGTAATTTGCTTGTAAGGAATCAGATGTCATATTAAGAAAAAATAAATAACTGTCTAATATTTTACACAATAAATCTGTGGTTGATAATGCTGTTCGAAGGTGGCAATACAACAAAATTCCAACAGAAAGCACTTTCTGAAAGAAGGATTGTATAGTCCTCAAGTTATTTACAGATAATTCTTGAATATGTGTACATTTTTTATATCTTGATTTCAGTCAAAACAAAAATGTGTTTGACTTCAATTTTTAATATTTTTTTGTAAGGTGAGGTATGCCAGTCTGAGGAATGGAACACTTTCCATTTCAGTGTCAGTATCAAGTGGCCCCATGTCAAGGATTGCTCAGTTGGATGCAAGACAACATTCCCAACCTCATGAGCAGCCTCTCCTACACGGCATGACTTTTTTCCCATTTCCCACAGCAGCCATCTTGTGACCATTCTTGAGTGAAATTACTAATTTAGTGTCTATTTTGTGCTTTGGACATGTGACAACTGAAGATTGGATTGAGACTACCCAATCTCATTTCATATAGTACCCTTACAGCCAACAGGAGACTGAGGAGTCTCACATGTCATTCTAGGCAGGATTTGAACCTCAGAGGAGAAAAGCCAATCTAATTTAATGTACCAGCCAGTCCCCTACATTTTAAATAAAAAAAGTTAAAGTAGATTTGGGAGTTGTTGGAAGCAGTCATTGTAGTGTCATGGAAGAACGCTACTTCATAAACTTTTGTTTAGTACTCAGTTCTGTAGTGTTGAGTACACAAAAATGGAATATGATGCTACACACTTAAATATAGACTTATGCTGTCCTTGCATTTTCTTGAGACCTTTGAAGGTTTGTGCCAGTACATGGTTTGACAGCCTTTTGTGTTGTTGGCTTGAGTTGTCATACTGTAAACTTATTTTCACACTGAGCCACCTGTCTTGACACTCTCATGTGTTGTAACTATTATGATTACATATTTGCCATCTTGTACAGTCCTCTTATGCAAACCCTTTTCTGTTAAATGTGAACAATATGCTTTAAAGCTACAGCTTGCTTACATTGAGAGTGAGAGGATCATTTGCAGAGTAATTATAATGACTTAATTTATATTTACTATACATAATTAACATTGTCTTTGTTATTGGTTTACTTTTAACAAAGTAGCTGTTAGTTCCAAGTACCAAGTTACGGCATGGTCAGGCTTTTAAGTATTTTTGTTTCACTTTTGAAGTAAATTATACAAAATGTTTAGGCAGCTGATATTAGATTGGGGGAAAACAAAAAGTTGTATTTTCTTAAGTTAATAAACAATATTTTGCCAGCCATATCATCCTACTCCCCTTACTTCCACTATAAGGAGTATAATCACTAGTTGGTCATAAGACAACTGGTGACTGTTGATCTGAGCCCTTGTTAGGTGGGCAGAAGGTACAAGAAGCTCCTTAAGAGCAGCATGGTGAGCAGTACAACCCACCACAATGTGTGTGAATACATTACCACCATCCTTCTGACTACAACTTAAATGTACACCATACCCCATTGAATAGTGGTTTCCACAGGTGGAGACGTGGAGCTTCTGCAGCAACTACATGCCTCTCTGCAATTGAATCACCGAAAGCACTGAATCCTGGATATAGGAGCACATGGTCTCAAACCCAGCTAGACCCTTCAAACAGCTGTCATACGAAACTTCAGAGCTTCCTTAGGTGCAGCAAGCAATTAGGAAGGCAAATGGTATGTTGGCCTTTATTACAAGAGGATTTGAGTACAGGAGTAAAGATGTCTTACTGCAATTATATAGGGCCTTGGTGAGACAGCGCCTGGAGTATTATGCACAATTTTGGTCTCCTTACGCAAGAAAGGATATACTTGCCATAGAGGGAGTGCAGCAAAGGTTCACCAGACTGATTCCTGGGATGGCGGGATTGTTGTATGAGGAGAGATTGAGTAGACCAGGCCTGTATTCTCTAGAGTTTAGAAGAATGAGAGGGGATCTCATTGAAACATACAAAATTCTTACAGGGTTCGACAGGGTAGAAGCAAAGAGGATGTTTCCCCAGTTGGGGAGTCTAGAACCAGGGGTCACAGTCTTAGAATAAGGGGTAGGCCATTTAGGCCTGAGAGGAGGAGAAATTTCTTCATTTTTGGTGAATCTTTGGAATTCTTTACCCCAGAGGGCTGTGGAGGCTCAGTCATTGAGTACGTTCAAAACAGAGATCGATAGATTTCTAGATATTAAAGGCATCAAGGGATAGGGTGACAGTGCAGGAAAATGGCGTTGAGGTAGAAGTTCAGCCATGATCTTGATGAATGGCGGAGCAGGCTCGATGGGCTGGATGGCCTACTCCTGCTCCTATTTCTTATGTTCTTTTTAAGCTGTATGGACAACTGACTTCTCCATAGGGGAAGAATATACACAGAACGATTTGTGATATCAAAATCCTGGAACTCCCTTCCTAACAGCACTGTGGGAGAACTGTCACCACACGGACTGCAGCGGTTCAAGAAGGCGGCTCACCACCACCTTCTCGAGGGCAATTAGGGATGGGCAATAAATGCCGGCCTCGCCAGTGACGCCCACATCCCATGAACGAATTTTTAAAAAAATTCTAGAACTCCGTGTCCAGTTCCATGAGTCAGGTTTCATTGTCACCAACTGCTTAATGCAGGTCCTCATGAGGATCTTTGGCAAAGAGACATGCCCATGTAAAGCTGATTCCCCCACCAGCTTACTCCTCGACCGGTCACTATACTCTGCACTCCTTGGTGCTAGGCTGAAGGGGAAAACTGGGCACATGCCTTCTATGCATAAGCTTAATCTTCACTGGGACCTTGTTGTCATTGAAGAAGAATGGGAAAAACTAAAGTACCTTTCTCCCGCTTCTCGATCCTAACGAACTGTGTTCAACTTAAAGTTAGCATCCACCAGAGCCCCCAAGTACTGATGTAAATCAGCTATTGGGACAGCACCCTTTTTATTTTCCAATCAATACTTTGGGAGGTCCACTTGATTTGTATAAAGCCATAATATTACAATTGGGAAAACCCACCACCTCTGGTTGGCTCATTGTTCAAGATGTTAAGTAGAAAACACTGGCCTTCCAGGAGAGTCTGCCAGGAGCACCACCTCATCTCTGAGAGGGAACACTGTAATTCTTTCAGATATAACTGGAACAGACACTACCAGACCATCCCTTATGGTGCCATCATCAATGAAGATATCACTTAGGATTGGTGCCGGTGAGCAACCTTGCCTCACCTTTTCATTGAATCTTCCATACATGGGTCTTGGAACTGGAGTCGACATCCTGAATAAAATCTAAGTTTCGGTCATAGCTGTAGCTTCTTTGTGAGGGCTGTGTGAAGCATGAGGTCGAAAGCCTTGGAGATCAACGAAAGCAATAATCTATCAGATGGAGGGACAGAGCCCAGTCCAAGACTTGGCTGGAGTAAGGGCAAACTGTTACAGAGGTACTCCAGCTGAAGTGTTGTCAAGTGATCTGGCTGTCTTGTGAAGTGTGGTGCAGAGTCTGAAGAGGGCGAGAGTGTTTTAAAAAAATTCAAAACTGAATAAATATTTTAAGTTATATATTAATAGGTACTCAAAATTTAGAGTCTGTTGAATATCGGGTATGGTACCATATTGGTTATGTTACTGGACGAGTAATCCAGAGGCCTGGACTAATAATCCGGAGTCATGAGTTCAAATCCTGCCACGGCAGCTGGGGAATTTAAATTCAATTAATTAAATAAAATCTGGAATTAAAAAACTAGTATCAGTAATGGTAGCCATGAAACTACCGGATTGTCGTAAAAACCCATCTGGTTCACTAATGTCCTTTAGGGAAGATAACCTGCCGTCCTTACCCGGTCTGGCCTATACGTGACTCCAAACCCACAGCAATGTGGTTGATTCTGAATCACCCTCTGAAATGGCCTAGCAAGCCACTCAGTTGTACAATCTCGCTTAAAAAAAGTAATGATAAGAATAAAACCGGACGGACCACCTGGCATCGGACCACTAGGCACTGGACACGACAAAGGCAAACCAAGACTCTGCAAAGTCCTCCTCACTAACATCTTGGGACTTGTGCCAAAATTGGGAGAGCTGTCCCACAGACTAGTCAAGCAACAGCCTGACATAGCCATACTCACAGAATCATATCTTTCAGCCAACGTCCCAGACTCTTACATCACCATCCCTGGGTATGTCCTGTCCCACCGGTGGTATATAGTCAGGATGGAGTAGCCCTGGGAGTCCTCAACATTGACTCCGGACCCCATGAAATCTCATGGCATCAGGTCAAACATGGGCAAGGAAACCTCCTGCTGATTACCACCTACCGCCCTCAGCTGATGAATCAGTCCTCCTCCATGTTGAACACCACGTGGAGGAAGCACTGAGGGTAGCAAGGGCACAGAATGTACTCTGGGTGGGGGACTTCAATGACCATCACCAAGAGTGGCTCGGTAGCACCATTACTGACAGAGCTGGCCGAGTCCTGAAGGACATAGCTGCCTGAATGGGCCTGCGTCAGGTGGTGAGCGAACCAACATGAGGGAAAAACCTACTTGACCTCGTCCTCACCAATCTACCTGTCGCAGATGCATCTGTCCATGACTGTATTGGTAGGAGTGACCACTGCACAGTCCTCATGGAGACAAAGTCCCATCTTCGCACTGAGGATACCATCCAACGTGTTGTGTGGCACTACCACCGTGCTAAATGGGATAGATTCAGAACATATCTAGCAGCTCAAAACTGGGCATCCATGAGGTGCTGTGGGCCATCAGCAGCAGCAGAATTGTATTCCAGCACAATCTGTAACCTTATGGCCCGGCATATTCCTCACTCTACCATTACCAACAAGCCAGGGTATCAACCCTGGTTCAATGAGGAGTGGAGAAGAGCATGCCAGGAGCAGCACCAAGTGTATCTAAAAATGAGGTGCCAACCTGGTGAAGCTACAACTCAGGACTACATGCATGCTGAACAATGGAAGCAACATGCGATAGACAGAGCTAAGCGATTCCACAACAACAGATCAGATCAAAGCTCTGCAGTCCTGCCACATCCAGTTGTGAATGGTGGTGGACAATTAAACAACTAACGGGAGGAGGAGGCTCTGTAAACATCCCCATCCTCAATGATGGCGGAGTCCAGCATGTGAATGCAGAAGCGTTTGCAACCATCTTCAGCCAGAAGTGCCAAGTGATGGCCTCCTCCCAGTATCCCCACCATCACAGAAGCCAGTCTTCAGCCAATTTGATTCACTCCACGTGATATCAAGAAACGGCTGAGTGCACTGGATACAGCAAAGGCTGTGGACCCCAACAACATCCCGGCTGTAGTGCTGAAGACTTGTGCTCCAGAACTAGCCGCGCCTCTAACCAAACTGTTCCAGTACAGCTACAACACTGGCAACTACCCGACAATGTGGAAAATTGCCCAGGTATGTCCTGTCCACAAAAAGCAAGACAAATCCAATCCGACCAATTACCGCCCCATCAGTCTACTCTCAATCATCAGCAAAGTGATGGAAGGTGTCGTCGACAGCGCTATCAAGCGGCACTTACTCACCAATAACCTGCTCACTGATACTCAGTTTGGATACTGCCAGCACCACTCGGCTCCAGACCTCATTACAGCCTTGGTCCAAACATGGACAAAAGAGCTGAATTCCAGAGGTGAGGTGAGAGTGACTGCCCTTGACATCAAGGCAGCATTTGACCGAGTGTGGCACCAAGGAGCCCTAGTAAAATTGAAGTCCAGTGGCTGGAGTCATACTTGGCACAAAGGAAGATGGTAGTGATTGTTGGAGGCCAATCATCTCAACCCCAGGACATTGCTGCAGGAGTTCCTCGGGGCAGTGTCCTAGACCCAATCATCTTCAGCTGCTTCATCAATGACCTTCCCTCCATCATATGGTCAGAAATGGGAATGTTCGCTGATGATTGCACAGTTCCACTCACAACCCCTCAGATAATGAAGCTGTCCGAGCCCGCATGCAGCAAGACCTGGACAACATCCAGGCCTGGGCTGATAACTGGCAAGTAACATTTGCACCAGACAAGTGCCAGGCAATGACCATCTCCAACAAGAGATAGTCTAACCACCTCCCCTTGACATTCAACAGCATTACCATTGCCGAATCCCCCACCATCAACATCCTGGGGGTCACCATTGACCAGAAACTTAACTGGACCAGCCATATAAATACTGTGGCTGCAAGAGCAAGTCAGAGGCTGGGTATTCTGCGGCGAGTGACTCACCTGACTCCCCAAAGCCTTTCCACCATCTACAAGGCACAAGTCAGGAGTGTGATGGAATACTCTCCACTTGCCTGGATGAGTGCAGCTCCAACAACACTCAAGAAGCTCAACACCACCCAGGGCAAAGCAGCCCACTTGATTGGCACCCCACCCACCACCCTAAACATTCACTCCCTTCACCACCGGCGCACTGTGGCTGCAGTGTGTACCATCCACAGGATGCACCGCGGCAACTCCGAAACCCATGACCTCTACCACCTAGAAGGACAAGGGCAGCAGGCACAAGGGAACAACACCACCTGCACATTCCCCTCCAAGCCACACACCATCCTGACTTGGAAATATATCGCCATTCCTTCATCGTCGCTGGGTCAAAATCCTGGAACTCCCTTCCTAACAGCACTGTGGGAGAACCTTCACCACATGGACTGCAGCGGTTCAAGAAGGCGGCTCACCACCATCTTCTCGAGGGCAATTAGGAATGGGCAATAAATGCTGGCCTCACCAGCGATGCCCACATCCCATGAATGAATTTTTTTTTAAAATCACATTTTGTAGCTTAAGTTAATATATAAGTTTGTGCCCTGAAGCGCTCCCCTCAAAAACAGTAAAGTATCTTTTGAAAGTTTAACTGTCTTGTTCCACCTCTGTGCACCTATTTGCGTTACAATTATTTGTTCCATTTAAAATAGTCTGGGTCTGATCGGTAGCTACAGCATTGTATTGTTTGCATTATATTGCATAGTTCTACTGTACCATATTAAAAAATGCTAAATCAGCTTTATTTTCTGCTTCTAGATTTTTGGCGCATCCTTAAATCTAGTTGGGAATGAAATCCAGCAGCAACAACAAAGAAATCTCTCCCTTCATGAGTATCTGAGTATGGATTTACTGAAGGAGGCAGGTATAAGTATTCCAAAAGGACAAGTTGCCAGTTCAGCTGATGAAGCCTTCAAAGCTGCCAAAGCATTAGGTATGCTTCGCCCTGCATATTGAGGATGCTTAATGTGAAAATTTAATTGTGTTGCTCATTTTGACTTGGCATTTTTAGAGAAAATACTTTTGATTCAGGCCATTATAATGAGAAGTGGAATCTTTTTAATAATCCTTGTGACTCAGTTTGACTTTAGTGTTCTAGCACTTGGAAAAACTGATCTAAATAGCCACACACTATTTGGAACTGTTAATGTTCTGTTTTCCTGTTCTTCAGCCAGAGAAACTTCATGAAAATTTCAGCTTTATCTTTTTTCTAAATAATGGGCTAACACCTGTTGAAAATGGAAATGTGAAATGCCACCCTCTGTCATTGCCACAAATGCAGCAGTTTTCTGCACTGCCAATCTTTGACCACTGGGTAGCGTGAGTGAGAACTGTACAACGTATACCGTAAAATGTGTGGGCGGTCTGCTGTGGCAGAAAATTAATAAATAAACATGAGAACATAAGAAATGTCAGGAATGAGAAAAGGCCATTTGGTCCATCAAAGCTCTTCCCTCTAATCTGTCCAACATGATTTTGTCCCTTATTTTGCCTGGCAAATTATCCCAAGCATTTGTCACTAAATGTGGCAGATGTGTATATGTGGCAGAAAATGTACATATTTTTCCTTCATGCTAATGTACTTCAGGATAACCCCACTCCAATTATAATTGTGGAGAATGAAAGTATTCTGGGAGGAGTGGGGTTGTGCCCTAACTGAATAAAGCTCTGGTGTTGTAAACCAGAGAAGGGATACAATTGGGCTGCTGTTGTGCCCCTCCAGGTGGCTGGTTTAGTGTAGTACTGGTGGAGACAGGGAAATAGTCACTCAGCTAGAGTTAGTACATTGTGAGGGAAGACAGAGTGAAACACAGATGTTGTTTACTCTTAAAGTTATAAAATAAAAAAATCTCATCCCTTTTACAGTTCATATTTAAATGCAAAAAGCATTTACACTTAGACACACTTTTGACTGGGAGTGGGAAGTAGTGCATGTTCTACGTGAAGATTTAGTGTTTTGTTTGTAATGCTATGAACATTTAGGTTTTGTTGCTTTAATTAATGTGTGCATTGAATATCAGCAGTTCCTTCCTGTGAAAACTGCAAATCATTGACCTTGAATGTGGTGTTCCTCTGTCAGTTGATGTGTGTGCTGAAGTTACAGGTTGGCTGGTTATTAATTTCAAGTATGAACTTTGTAAATATAATAAATGGTTAGTGGGATATTTCCTGGGAGAGGAATGGTTTAATTTGATTTCAGTTCTTTGTTGATGAGATTATGTAACTGAAGAAAATGCTTTGTTAAATTAACTTGTATAGGACATCCTTGGCTGTAAATTATATCCAGAAAAGAAAAAGCATACATGACATGAGACTCAATTAACCTAGCGATGTTAATCATCTTTATTTTCAGCATAAAATATAGGTTAAAAGAATCCTTCCGATGAAGGACTGTCTTTCAGATGCGACGTTAAACCGAGGTCCCATCTGCCCTCTCAGGTGGACATAAAAGATCCCATTGAAGGAGAGCAGTGGGGGGCAGGGGTCTCCAGTGTCCTGGCCAATGTTTATTCCTCAACAGACATCACTCAAAAGTTTGTCTGGACATTTATCTCATTGCTGTTTGTGGGATGTCGTGTGCAAATTGGTGCCGTGTTTCCTACATTACAATAGACAATACACTTCAAAAGTACTTAATTGGCTGTAAAGTGCTTTGTGACGTCCTGGGGCCGTAATAGGTGCTGTGTAAATGCAAGTTAGTTTGTTCTTTTTCTTTCTACATTGGTGTCATACTTTAACATGCATCTAATTTAAAAAGTCACTTAAAATTAAATGCTTTGATGTCATGGTGAGCCTCTTTTCCAACAGCCATATAGTGTATCAGCCACCAATGTCAGCATGGATTTCACATGTTTACACATGTGGTATATCAAAAGTAAACTATTCCTAATTGTGGATTTAACATGTTCTCCCCCTGAAAAAAAATCACATGTTTGTGCTCACAGGACTGACTAAATTTTTGTTCCAATAGGGTCGAAAGATGTGGTTGTAAAAGCTCAGGTTCTTGCTGGCGGCCGAGGCAAAGGAGAATTTGAAGGTGGTCTGAAGGGAGGAGTGAAAATCGTTTACTCGTAAGTTTGGTAATCCATCATCCACATTTGCTTTTCAGAGATCAAATTTCTACCTTCTGATGCATCTTCTGGGTATATTGCTAACACCTCCGCCCCCCCCCCCCCCCCCCAGTTGGCTATCTAGATGTTACATTACTCTTTCTGTGGACAGTACTTCGCTACCATTTTACAAGTTAAAGCAACTTGCATCAGAACCTGTTGACTCCTTTTCTGAACCACTAAGAGCTTCATCACAGAACTTGCACCAGACTGAGGCCTATAGTATATCGGCCATCTGGGAATATGGCTATTATAGTATGATACTGAAACTAAAGAGATGAACTGTAGCCTCAACATAACGCCAAGCACTTATCTAAGAAAATGCAATGAATAGTAATTACTCCTGAGGAAATGTTATGAAGACTCTGCTGATCCCGAAGAAAGCAGTGAACTGTGTGGTTACAACTGACTCTCAGATGTACTTGAAAGCATGGGCTAGATTAGTCTGCACACTCAGGAGCTCTGATGTTGAGCTGATTAATATTTTAAATACCTTTTTAATGTTAATGGAAGGAAGCAATATAAACAAAGATGATTGTATGTGCTATACTAAGATTGTATATTGTGTGAAGATCAAAATGGGTTCTCAGTCTACTGAGGTGAATTCTGGGGAAAATGTTTTTTTTGGCACAACATAAATTTGGTTTGTTGGCACTGTGACTGCTAGGAGATGCAATTAATATTACACGTCATCAAATTGCAAAACAGGCAAGTAATTGTGCATTCAGAATTTTTTGCCCCATAAAATCAGATCATTTCAGAATCGACCCAGTAAGACAAGTTTCATGGTTTAAAGAGCCAAGCAGCTGCTTGCCAATATTCTAGACTGGATACATAAAGTGAGAACATAAGAACATGAGAAATAGGAGCAGCAGTAGGCCATAGGGCTATCTCGAGCCTGCTCATTCACTCAGATCATGGCTGATCTTCAACCTCATCTCCACTTTCCTGCCCAATCCCCATGTCCTTTGATTCCCATAGAGTCTAAAAATCTATCTATCTCAGACTTGAATATACTCAACAACTCAGCATCCACAGCCCTCTGGGGTAAAGAATTCTAAAGATTCACAACCCTCTGAGTGAAGAAATTCCTCCTCATCTCAGTCTTAAATGGCCAACCCCTTATCCTGCAACTATGCCCTCTAGTTCTAGACTCTCCAGCCAGGGGAAACAACCTCTCAGCATCTACCCTGTCAAGCGCCCTCAGAATCTTATATGTACATGAGGATATTTGTAATGTTGTACAAACATCTCAAAAAGGCCTAGTAGATCATAGAAATGATCTTAACAGTAAAGTGGTCCATCTTAGTAACCACATTGAAGCCTAAGGGCCATGTATATCTGTTCTTGTAAATCCAAGATTGGTAACCAGGGTTGAGTGCTCTACACTGGAAGATGCATAAGCAGTCAAATAGCATGTGAAAGAAGTCCAAAAAGATGATGACTTGAACCAAATTGTAAGCTGAATAGAAACATCCACTTTGCTGTCAAGCTGTGAGAATGCTTTATTGCTTCCAGATAACTTAAAAGCTTTCTGGCCCTCTGCTCTGGAGGAGACCATGCTCCTCTAAAGCAGCCTAGATATCTGCCTGATTCTCATCCACAGGGGACTTTCCATAATTTGGTCTTGTGCTTTGGCACCAGATTTTTCTTTCCCCTGGCTAGCACCCCATTACCAAAACGAATCTTGTGGTATGGGGTGGTCTTCATGGTACGATGAACTTAGTCCTTACACCAGACCATCAACTTTATTATGACCATCAGAATTTGGAAACAAAACATCTCAATGGTAAGATAAAGCAACTGTTGTTTGATAGAAGTATAAAATCAAAAACATCCTGGACACTGATACAGGTTTTACTATCAGCTTTTCTGAGAAATGCTTGAGAAATATCAACACGGAGTTTTTTTTAATTCATTCATGGGATGTGGGCGTCACTGGAAAGGCCAGAATTTATTGCCTTTTATTGCCCGTTGAAAAGAAATTTTTAACTTTGGCACCTAGTATTAAATAGTCTATATGTAATGTGCTGAAAGTGACATTGTAGGAACACAACCAGTGATGGACTATCGCTCTTTCATCTGCATAATGGGGTTTTTCCTGTAACCCTGTAGTGTATACACGTTGAACTTGACATTGCTACAGGTAAAATGGTACCACACTAAGATTCGCCTTAACTAGCACAACTTATATAAGACTCCAACTCACGGGATTCCTTCCCCACCTTTTAAAGGGGACAGGGTTTTATGAGGCTCAAGCACAAGAGGAGTGCTTAAGGCCCATAATCAATGTAGTATAATCTATATGGTGAACGGATCAGTTTAGGTTCTTGAGCAATTGGAATGAAAGACGACTAATAGAACTCTGCCCTGGTAAATAAAACACTTTATTTGCAAGATGAAGACAGTGTGGTTAAAAATGTGATGCCTATAGTATTGCAACAAAATTTACTAAAACTGTTTCAAACTTGATCTACCAAAGATCATTCAGAAGTTACATCAAATGTATATTTGGAGAAGTTTAACCCAAGATAGTCCTGTGAGTCGGACTGAAAATGTAACTCGATTACCAAATCTTAGTGGACTACACAGTTTCTCAGAATATATTAGAACCCTAGTTTCAAATTGCAATAACCTGATGAGGCTTTTCCAGGAGAGTTAGTAGGCAATCATTTACTAAATGGATAAAAGGATTGTACATAGCAATCCCAAAGTATATTACTAAAATGTAGGAAGAGATTTTCTGCTGTTTGTATCTCAAAGATTTTAATGACCCAGATTCTCCTGAGGACTTGAATCATGCATCTACATTGTAGGGACCCTTGATTGGAGCAAAGTAAAGAGGAAATTATGGAGTAAGTGACTTGCGCCATTAATTATGCCCCTCTATATTTTCCTGGGGCTTTTGTGCCGCTCCGCCATAACCTTTGCCGAAAACAGTTAGACAGGAATCATCATAACACCGGCACTGATTGAAATCAATGGGAATTGCCATTTTCCTGCATTTAAGCCAGTTTTCATACCCCTGCCATTTAGACTTCAAAATAATGGCACTGGTGGCGTGACGGTGGAGTGATTTGACTTTATAATGCATTCATTGTATCAGACTCTTACTTTTAAATGATGCTGAAAATAATTCTGAGCTCCTAAAGAATTCGTTTCCTTTCAGAGTACAAATAACAACACTTGAGCTTGACGTTGTTAGGACTGATGTATGTAGTTTAAAAATATATGTTGACCATCAATTACTTTGCCTTGTAACTGTCAGAATTTGGGTGCATTTGAATTTTGAGAAAACTGGCAAAGATATTGCAACCAGTTCACTTTTGGCCTCCAATCGAGCATTAAGGACAGCCTGCTGATTTGCCAATTTTTATTTCCCCTCAAGTCATTAAAACCAATGAATCAGATGCACTGATTCCACACAAGGTTCTCCAATCCTAACTTCGTGTTAGGTGAGTGAGACTCTGGCAGAGCAAAGTCTTGCAGTTTGGGTGGTTGTAGTGTCGAGGCGTGACATCGGGGTATGCATTTGTTAATGTTGCAGAAGTCATACTGCTTCATGTAAGTTAAATCATTTTATAAGCCTTACAAAGTGGTATAATCTAAAACGTGGGTAGTAGTCACTATCTCTAAGGGATGAAAGGAAGAAGGGAAAAACACTAAGCACAAGTGATTTAAAAAAAATATAAGATATGTTTTAAAAACATCTGAAAAATCAGCTACAAGTATGTGTAATTCATTGAAAAGATGGTATTCAAATTTGCTAGTTTACAGATAAGTTTTTTACAAAATGTGAATGCAAGCGGTGATTGCCCTCAGGCAATTACCATAGCCTGAATTTATTCTTAATATCAGACACCTAAATTCATGGTATCTGGCTAACTTAAATCGTTGAACCTTCTTAACCAATGATGCACCATTCCTTGCAGACTACGTCACTGAAGGCAGGACCCTTCCTAACACTATCTAAGATGATGCAATGTGTATCACAAACTTCTAGTTCCTTCTCTGACCCAGCAAGACCTTCATCGCAGAGCAAATCTGAGGCGTATGACATAGCAAGCAGCTAGGAATCTGCCTACAGGAGCAAACTAGCCTAATCCCTAGATGCGTAGGAAGAGTACCAGAATTGCAGACATTTACTTTGTGACAAGGTATCTAGCAACATTTAGCTGTTTTAAGTGTAGGTGCTTAGTTTAATTATGTGGATTAATTAAAAGCCCCACAATTGCAGTGTGGGGCTTTTAATAACTTAATAAAGACTTCAAAGCGTATTTCTTCATGGAGTTAATGTAAACAGTGCATTAGATAGTATGGATATGTGCAGTTATAGTATTGACAATAGCTACAGAAAATATACTATTTAAATGTGTAGTTTATTAAAAGGGGAACATCAATGGAAGGATACCCATTTTCATGTGAGGCCTGTGTCTCAACAGTTTCACTTACAGATTTATAGTTACACCAGTTTAACCTACATAGAGCCTAATGTCTTTTTTCAAAAATGTTTTTTGTGTGCTTATCAAGGTGAGGAATGATGCTGCTTGGGAATGGAGTATTTTAAATGCCGGGTATCGGGTGTCAGTATAAATCACTTCCCGATCAGGTGTTGTGCAGTTCGTTGCAGGGTATAGCTCCCTCTGACCTCAGCACCACTATCCGAAGTATGCTCCTTTCTACATCATTATGACATTCTTTCTGCTTCCCACACCACCGGCGTGATTACCAAATTTGATATCAGTCAGTGTTGCTATGGCATTATTTTCTTTGAGAAATGATACTGAAATTCTGTTGAAGTTTGGTGTGATTTATTAAAATGCCCATTCACTAACAATTGTAAAATAAGCCAGCTTGTTAATTTACATTTGGCCATGTCTCTCTAAAGTTTCAATCAGTCCACCTATCGGAATATTGGAGTATTGCACATGCAAGATTACAGTATCTAGTTCTCATAATGGGGTGTTTCAGTGTCACAGTATCGAGTCATGCTGTCTTAGGACTAGATCTTGGACAGTAACCACAAACTCCTGATTGTAAAGGACATGGGATCTACTTATGGGAGGGACTGGTGACACAACCCAAGAGAATAGAGCAGACCTGGAATTTATAACACCTGTTTTTACCAAATGTTCATAAATGTGCACTTTTCAGCAGGGATCACTGGGATAATGATCCAAAGCGAGAATTCTGGCTAATTTTCCCTTCTGTGGTCAGGTGCCCTGAAGTCAATGGTAGTACCCCAGAAATCAGCACAAACTGAGCATTAACCTTGAGATTTCCCATGTTTGTGTGGCTTAGTACCACGGTGACATTACATTAATGTGCTAAAAAGGAAGTGTGATTCAGCTTCGGTTTTACCCCGATAATTTTTCTTGCTCTATTTTCTCTGAGAAGTTTATTTGCTCCATTATTCAGGGTCTTCCATCAACCAGTTATGATGTCACTTTAATCTTGCGGGTTTTGACATCGAAGGTGACAATTTATTTATGATTTTATTCGGATAAAAACAATTCAATCTCCAAACTGTTGTACAAGGCTTTATGTTTGCCTAAACTTCACCAAACAGATGGCTGAACTCTGCGATTAGGTCAACTGATCAGGGATTTTGTAAAGTTCTTGATTAAAGCATCAGATTTTCAGCTGTATTTTTTAACTCCTTAAAATGCCACTAGGTGGCAGAAAAGACTGAACATGTGGCCCATGCCTTAAAAGTCGATCTCAGCTGAATGTGGACTTGATTCTTACACTATTATTCTGAAAACTAGTGGACTTTGCATGCAGTAACTTTTTTAGTCCAGCTGATCTAACAGTCCCTGTTAATGTTATAAGTTGACAGAGGAAATGCTTTTTACCCAGATTTAGTGTGACGTTATGAAAACCTGCCATTTGAAACTCCTAATCTCTTGTGTTCAACCAGCCATTGTTGGGTGTCTGATAGTTTAGATTTGCTTCTCAAAGTAGTTAATGTGAGCTCAGTAGGGCATTTAGCAAAAGTCATGTAGCAATTAATAATTCCAATGATGCGTAAGTTGACCTGGAAAGAGTTCTAAGAGGGGAATAAATTTTGTGGTATTTGTTTACCAATTTTTTACAACTTGATCTGGGAGCAGGATTTAGGACATTTACATGTGCTTTACCTACTAAAACCAGCAACACTTTTAATTCTTCAGTATGCGTTCTGGGGCAACTTGTCTGCGTGACCAAAAACAGAGCAGAATTTGGTTACTCAAAAGCAATGTCTACTTGTCCTTAATCAAACCGGTGTTAATATAGAGGCATGATGTACTTTTGTTTGTTTTTCTTGCAGTTATTAAGACTCGCCGTCTTAAATATGTCCGCAGTCAGGACCACTAGAATTGTGCTGAAAGATTAATGTCGACAGCAACCCTAATCAGATTCTTTGACAGGACTGCCAAGGGTTAGCAGAAATCTCAATCTTGATGTATTTTTAAAATTCTGTCACTAAAATAATTCTAAATTGGTGACTTTTGTTCAGTAAAACATACATATATTCGAAGTGGCTGTGGTTTTGCCCTTGCACAAATACATTGGTACGTTAGGGTTGTTGGCACAGTTGAGCGCATGCTGGGAACAATCCACAACTGGGGGGTGAGGGGATATCAAGGTAGCTTGAAAGTGGTCGACGGGGTTCAGCTGGTTAGGGGAGGGGACAGCCAGGCCCCCACTTGTATAGTAGGGGTCTGACACTATTGTTGCTCTTTTGCGGGGCAATACCAAACACCACTTACAATTTATAACCATACCTCAAATGTCTCCGATGGCACACTTTACAGAAAATTTTAATTTAAAAAATGTTTTAAATTCATTCATAGGATATGGGTGTTGCTGGTAAGTCCAACATTTATTGCCCATCCCTAATTGCCCTTGAGAAGGTGGTGAGCCACTGCCTTGAACCGCCGCAGTCTGTGTGGTGAAGGTTCTCCCACAGTGCTGTTAGGTAGGGAGTTTCAGGATTTTGACCCAGTGACGATGAAGGAACGGCGATATGTTTCCAAGTCGGGATGGCGTATGACTTGGAGGGGAACGTGCAGGTGATGTTCCCATGCGCCTGCTGCCGTTGTCCTTCTAGATGGTAGAATCGTGGGTTTGGGAGGTGCTATCGAAGAAGCCTTGGTGAGTTGCTGCAGTGCATCTTGTAGATGGTACACACTGCAGCCACAGTGCACCGGTGGTGGATGGGGCGCTAATCAAGCGGACTGCTTTGTCCTGGATGATGTCGAGCTTCTTGAATGTTGGAGCTGCATTCATCCAGGCAAGTTTTTTTTTATTCATTCATGGGATGTGGGCATCGCTGGCGAGGCCAGCATTTATTGCCCATCCTTAATTGCCCTTGAGAAGGTGGTGGTGAGCTGCCGCCTTGAACCGCTGCAGTCCGTGTGGTGAAGGTTCTCCCACTGTGCTATTAGGAAGGGCGTTCCAGCATTTTGACCCAGCGACGATGAAGGAACAGCGATATATTTCCAAGTCGGGATGGTGTGTGACTTGGAGGGGAACGTGCAGGTGGTGTTGTTCCCATGTGCCTGCTGCTCTTGTCCTAGGTGGTAGAGGTCGCGGGTTTGGGAGGTGCTGTCGAAGAAGCCTTGGCGAGTTGCTGCAGTGCATCCTGTGGATGGTACACACTGCAGCCACAGTGCGCAGGTGGTGAAGGGAGTGAATGTTTAGGGTGGTGGATGGGGTGCCAGTCAAGCGGGCTGCTTTGTCCTGGATGGTGTCGAGCTTCTTGAGTGTTGTTGGAGCTGCACTCATCCAGGCAAGTGGAGAGTATTCCACCATGCTCCTGACTTGTGCCATGTAGATGGTGGAAAGGCTTTGGGGAGTCAGGAGGTGAGTCACTCGCTGCAGAATACTCAGCCTCTGACCTGCTCTTGTAGCCACAGTATCTATGTGGCTGGTCCACATAAATTGGTTTACAAGTTCAATAATAAATTGAAAGCACATGAGTATGAGATATAACCAACGCGCACATCTAACAAGACTTGAATATTACTTGCACTGTTGAGTAACCCTCTGTGTTCTACCTGTATTGCTCAGTGACAGGGTTTTCAGTAGGATTTCAAAAACGAGGTCCCAGAAATGAACACTTGGTCCAATTTAAAAGTCTTGATTTATGGCCCACACATCCCAGTTCAATGTCGATGCTACAGTATAATGTGGCATTTGAGTCTTCAGTTGGCAGTGAGCTGTGACTTGTTTTGTGTTTACTGTTTCTTTATATTATATATTAAATATTGTGAAATAGAGAAAGGATAGAATGAGCCATCTATACCATTAATATTGACCTACCACTGAACAGCCTAGTACTGTTTTGAGAAAATTATTACGACATGCTGTCAAATAAAGCCAGTATAGTAATAGTTCCACAATCTCCGTAATGTGAACCCTTCAGGTGTGGGATTGAATATTCCCTGTAACATAGTATTATAATCGGTACAGCACCGGAGTAGGCCATTCGGCCCATCATGCCTGTGCCGGGTCTTTGAAAGAGCTATCCCATTAGTCCCATTCCCCTGCTCTTTCCCGATTGCCCTGTAAATTTTTCCCTTCAAGTATTTATCCAATACTTTTATCCAGTACAAATCCCCTTTGAAAGTTACTATTGAATCTGCTTCCACCACCCCTTCAGGCAGCGCATTCCAGATCATTTCAACTTGCTGCGTTTAAAAAAAAAATGTTTCCTCATGTCGTCTCTGGCTGTTTTGCAGATCACTTTAAACCTGTGTCCTCTGGTTACCAACCCATCTGCCACTGGAAACAGTTCTCCTTGTTTACTCTATCAAAACAGTTTATGATTTTGAACACCTCTGTCAAATCTCCCCTTCAGCTTCTCTGTTCTAAAGAGAACAACCCCAGCTTCTCCAGTCTCTCCACATAACTGAAGTCCCTCATCCCTAGTACCATTCTAGTAAATCTCTAAAGCCTTGACATTCTTCCTAAGAATTGAACATAATACTCCAGCTGAGCCTAACCACTGCTTTATTAAGGTTTGGCATAACTTCCTTGCTTTTGTACTCTGTGCCTCTGTTAATAAAGCCTAGGATCCCATATGCTTTTCTTTAACAGACTTCTCAACTTGTCCTGCCACCTTCAAAGATTTGTTTATGTGCACCCCCAGGTCTCTCTGTTCCTGTACCCCTTTGTAATTGTACCATTTAGTTTATATTGCCTCTCATTCTTCCTACCAAAATGTATCACTTCACACTTTTCTATGTTAAATTTCATCTGCTATGTATGTGTCTGCCCATTTCACCAGTTTGTCTATGTCCTCCTGAAGTCTGTCACTATCCTCCACATTGTTTACTACATTTCCAAGTTTCATGTCATCTGCAAACTTAGAAATTATACCCTCCATAGCCAAGTCCAGGTTCATTAATATATATCAATAAAAGCAGTGATCCTAATACTGACCCCTGGAGAACACCACTGTATACTTCCCTCCAGTCTGAAAAACAACCATTTACCACTACTCTCTGCTTTCTGTCCCTTAGCCAATTTTGTACCCACACTGCCACTGTCCCTTTAATCCCATGGGCTTTAATTTTGCTATCAAGCCTATTACGTGGTACTTTATCAAATGCCTTTTGAAAGTTCATATACACACCAACTGCACTGCCCTCATCAACCCTCTCCGTCTGGTACCAGAGGATTATTAATAGATAACCATTGATTATTCAGGTTATTACTTGTAATTCATGTGAGATTTACAATTCATAACAAAATATGCTTCTTTTAACTTTGTGCTTTTTCAGCTGTGGGAGCTTGCAGAATACTGTTTCTCCAAAAGGTGAAAGTGTGCAGTCTTCGAAGATCTGTAATCTAAACTTAGGGTTCCTGAAAGAAAAGGGTTGACTTATAAGGCACAAGAGTTGTGGGTAATCTTTTTTAACCATGCTAATATTCTCTCATTCCCCCATCTCCTGAAAGTGTTGATTGTGGGCAGGTTTTCTAAGCAGCAAGTCAATCTAGCTTCCCTGTCATAGTCAGGCAGGCTCATTTCCAGTCCCATCACGAGGGATGCCACAGATGACTTGTACTTAGATTTTGATTTTTCTTATCTTCCTGTAATACTGCAGGGTGGCATTCCTTTGAGAATGATGCGAGGGGAAAGGACCGATTTATACTGCCCTGCTCTCTGATCAAACAAAGCAAAGCTAGGCGCTTGCATTCTTAGATCATGCACGTAGAGCTCTGACTACTAGCGTCCGAATGCTGAGATTTTTTTTAATGTGGGAAGAAAGCTATTTTTCTTTTTTTGCCCCTTCAGTGTTTGCTCCTCTTCTCTTGAAGGTTCTGACTTATGCTGGGGTAAGATTCCATGGGTGGCTCTCGCCACCCATGGAATCTTATGCATGATCCTAGATGCAGTGGCATCACAGCTGAGCCCAATTCTGCCCAAAATTGGGCATGTTTTCTCCAACAAGTATTGCCAATTAGCAATGTAAGTGAAAACCCTGGCTGAATTTCCCCCCTCTCCCCACAACCAGATGTGTTATGGCCATTCTAGCACTAACCCTGCACAGACTGAGGATGGAGCTGTGGATTTTTTTTTCTGTTTGGCTTAGTGTCACATTGGGTGGAGAATTTGCCAGCTGGGCCACTGGAGTAGACTGTTGGGTTTTTCTGATATTTGAAATTTAAAGGCAGCCTAGAGGGGCACCTCGGCACTTAAACTTTAGTAAAGGGGCTTTACTTCCACCAGTTTCAGCTCAACCTTCAGTCTGCTGTAATATCTAGTTTTTCCACCGGGTGGGGATGTAACAAATGCTTACAATTAAATGGTACTCCATTGTTATCGAACCCAATTACTGGCAGTCAGTGAGTGGTATTGAACAGAATTGGAGCTACGTTTGCTGATGTAACACACTATTCACTTTTGTAGTGCTAATCACAAGTCAGATGTCTTGTTTTCCTGCTGTTTGTGAAACTCCCTCTGAGAACTCTCTGTTCCTCTGACTCTGGGCTCTTGTATATCCCCCACTGTCTTCGTGCCATCATTGGCAGCTGAGGCTTCAGCTGTCTAGGCCCTAAGCTCTGGAATTCCCTCCCTTAAACCTCTTGAACTCTCTCTCCTCCTTTAAGACCCTCTTTAAAAACCCACTTCTTTGGCCAAGCTTTTAGTCACCTCCACTAATATCTCTTTCTCTGACTGGATGCCCATTTTTGTCTGTGAAACACCATGGGACATTTTTCCAAGTTAAAGGCACTATTGTTGTATTAGGCTTTGATTTGCATAACTTATTCAGGGATTTCTTTACCAATTCTGTCCGTAAAGTAAAATAATATATTTTAATAATTTCACTTCAATAGCCTGTTAGTAACCTAATCTTTTATTGCCCATCCCTAGTTGCTCTGAGAAGGTAGTGGTGGGCCGCCTTGAACTGCTGCAGTCCGTGTGGTGAAGGTGCTTAGCAGTTTGAAACAACTAAATGGTCACTTCAAAGAGCAGTCTCACACTGGGGTGGGACTGGAGTTACATAAGAATGAGTAAGAACTGCAGGTTTCCTTCCCTGAAGGACATTAGTGAACCAATGGGATTTTTTAATGATAATCTGACAGCTTCATGGTCACTTTTACTGATACCAGCTTTTTATTTCTAGATTTTTTTTTAAAATAAAAAACTGAATTCAAATTCTCAAATTGCCATTGTGAGATTTGAACGCCTATCAATCCAGGCCGCCAGATTACTAGTCCAGTAATAAAGTAATAAAACCACTACACTACCGTACTAAGTATATTTTAAAATTGTCAAATTCTGGAAGGATTTGAAACTGGGAAATTGTCCCTATTGCTAGCGTTTACGATGTTGCCAACATTACTGCTAATTTTTATGTTTTCCTAATCTTAGAATGCTGACATGTTGCTGCGCTAGAAATTTACACTAGATGCATGAAAAACCTGGCAATTAAAACTGTACCTCAGTGTAATTTCAAACTAGCTTCTGCAAATGAGATTTTCAAGATAGTGGACAAAACCTTTTGAATGAAAGTGAAAATTGCTTCATGTAAGTGGAAATTATTCAAGCTTGCTTTGTGTTTACAATAGGTGGAGTAAAATAAAATTGCCATCAAATAGTCCTGATATATTTTATATCATACATTGATTACAAAATCACTTGCGTCTGCTTCATTCATGAAGTTGATTCTGTATTTGTTAGTGGTCAGAGTATCCGAACTCGCACCAAGTCCCGTTCATCCATCACCCCTGTGCTCGCCGACCCACATTGGCTTCCGGCTCGGGAACGCCTCGATTTTTAAAGTTCTGATCCTTGTTTTCAGATCCCTCCATGGCCTCGCCCTCCCTGTCTCTGTAACCTCCTCCAGTCCTACAACCCTCCTCGATCTCTGCGCTCCTCCGATTCTTGCCTCTTGCGCATCCCCAATTTTAATCGCTCCGCCATTGGCAGCCGTGCCTTCAGCTGCCTAGGCCCCAAACTCTGGAATTCCCTCCCCAAACCTCTCCGCTCTCTACCCTTTAAAACGTTCCTTAAAACTTACCTCTTTGACCAAGCTTTTGGTCGCCTGTCCTAATATCTCCTTACGTGGCTCGGTGTCAAATTTTGTTTGATAATGCTCCTGTGAAGTGCCTTGGGACGTTTTACTACATTAAAGGCATTATATAAATGCAAGTAGTTGTTGTTGTTTATAGTGATGAGGCAAGTACTTTTGGTTAGTAGGTCACCATATATTTAAGAGCCGTTAGTATTCTGTCATTTCTATTTAGATTTCAGTGCTGACCGAATTGTGGGACTTTCCTGTAGTAAAACTAAGGAGTCATTTTCTGTGACGTTGACATTTTAATAATTTCTTGTTTAGTTCTTTTAATAACAAGGCTTTCAGATGAGACATCATGTCAACCTTTTGGAAAAAGCTACAGTCCCCCATAGCATTTTCTGTAATTATTGAAATAAACGGTTATTGCTCTAGAGATGGGTTGTAAGCCACAATGTTGACATGAAACAAAGTTCTGTGCTTAAGCATTAGGGTTGTCTGATCTTCGAGTAATGCACATAATTCTCTCCACTCATTGTACCGTTAATAGTGTGTGGTTTTTTTTCTCCTTTTCTTTATTATCTTTATCCTCCCTTCCCCTCTGATTTTTTTTTCTTCTTTCCCCCCTTTGCTGCATAATACTCACCATTTTCAATTATACGTGTGCAACCATTGCGGATGGCTCATTACACTCTGATCGACTGAGTTGCTTGAGCCAGGGACCTATAAATGACATGACCCTATCCAGAATAAAACAAACGGATTCTTCCAAATCAAACAACTTTCTGATTGAGGGGGTAGAATTGGTGGTTACCTGGAGGCTCAAGTTATTTTCAGTTTTCATATGTTTAATTTGAAGCATTTTGAGCGTGTTTTCTCAGAAATCAATTACTGTCACTGATTATAGCAGTAAATGTTGTCAAACTGTTACTTTAGAAAATAAATTGAAGCAACTGGGTTCGTGCCAAGGAGAAAAGCTATAAGAATCGATGCAGCAGGTGAGAGATCCCCTTGAATGAGATAAAATTAAGCATAATTTAAAACCGACGTCAATAAGTGTTTTAAGAGTAAGAGAATAAAAAGGGAATGAACAGGTGGGATTGGAGTAGATTGGCCCAGTTGAAGAGTTACCAGTAGCACAGACTTAATAAGACAGCGGCCTGCTGTGCTGTAATTCATGTGATTCTGTGAATATACTACCAAATTCTGTATTAACAAAGGATATTGAGTCTAGTGGCAGCGGTGCCGATCAAGTGTCCTTGCTGACATTGAGCTTCTTGTGTTGCGGCTGCACCCATCCAGGCAAGTGGTTCCCTCACCACCTGATGCAGGCCCAGTCAAGCAGTCACACTTTCCTTAGTGCTTCTTCCAAGTGGAGTCCAACATGGAGGAGTATTGATTCCTCACTTGAAGGTTGGGGGGAGGTGTCAGTAGATGGTGATTAACAGCAAGTATCTTTGGCATTCTTTGATCCGAAGCCATGAGACTTCATTTCCAGAGTTAATGTTGAGGACTTCCAGGGCCATAGCCACCCAACTGTATACTACTGTCCCCGTTTCTGGTGTGTCTATCCTGCTGCGGGACAGGGCTTGGCCCTAGGATAGTGATGGCGTCTGTGATGTTAGCTGATAGTCATTGATAGTCATACTCACAGAAGCATATCCTATGTTAAGCTGTTGCTTGCTAGTCTGTGGACCAGTTCTCAACTTTGGCACTAGTTCCCAGATGTTAGCAAGGAACACTTTGCAGAGTCACCTGGGCTTACAGTCTTTTTCTGTCCTATGTCTGGGTCATTGATGATTGGCCTGTCCGATTTTATTATTGTTGAACTTTGCAACTATTTGTTTTGCAACTGGGTGGCTTGCTAGGCTATTTCAGAAAGCATTGAGTCAACCACTTGTAGGCCAGGCTGAGTTGCGGTGGCAGGCTTCCTTTAGATTTGAAGTAATTGGTAAAAGGATTAGGGGGAGCTGAGGAGAAATTCTTTCACCCAGAGGGTGGTGGGGGTCTGGAACTCACTGCCTGAAAGGGTGGCAGAGGCAGAAACCTTCATCGCATTTTTAAAAGTACTTGGATGTGTACTTGAAGTGCCGTGACCTACAGGGCTACGGACCAAGTGCTGGAAAGTGAGATTAAGCTGGATGGCTCTTTTTTGCCCAGCACAGACACGATAGGCTGAATGGCCTCCTTCAGTGTTGTAAATTTCTATGATTCTATGAAGGACATTAGTAAACCAGTTGAGTTTTCAGAACAAACCTGCAGGTTTCACTGTTGTTTTTCCTGGTACTAGCCCAGATTTATTGAATTGAGTTGCCATGGTGGGATTTGAACTCACTGCTTCTAGGTTGCTAGTTCAGTTCGATAACCACCACATTACCGTACCTGGAATGTGAGAGAACCAAATGTTCTAAATGGCACTTACTTTCTCCTTCCTGTATGCTGACTGTGTTGAACTGCACATTCATTGCACCTTTTCCTTTTCAACTCATTTTGTGGAACTCCTTTGCTACCCCTGTATTCCTTTTTTGTAGTAGCCATGATGTGGAGATGCCGGTGATGGACTGGGGTGGACAAATATAAGGAATCTTACAACACCAGGTTATAGTCCAACAAATTTATTTTAAAATCACAAGCTTTCGGAGATTATCCCCTTCGTCAGATGAAGGGGATAATCTCCGAAAGCTTGTGATTTTAAAATAAATTTGTTGGACTATAACCTGGTGTTGTAAGATTCCTTTTTTGTATTATGAAAGGTTTTAGAGCCCACGTTTTGGCATCACCGTAATACTACTTTTGACTTGTCAGGTTTTCTACCAGACTTTTCAACCTAGGCAGTGCCCTAGCCCTTCAAATTTTGTCAATTGTAAAACAAAAAGAAGGCACTGAAATATCTGTTACCCTAATCAGCACTGCTTAAATGCCACCTTCACAGGAACAGTCTGTTCCGCAATGGATCACACATCCGTTCTTCCGTTCTCCAAACTCCTGGCACCTGTCAGTGCTGTGAAATTACAGTTTATGGCTGCTTACTTAGCTTGAATTGTTTTAGGATGTTTCAAATCTCATATGATGATGCCATAAACATACGAGTTATGAAGGGGGGAAAAAACTTATTTTTTGTGTCCATAACTGTCAGTTTTGGTTTTGTTTTATTGCTGGGCCGTTCTGTAAAACATGAATTCTTTTGCAGCCCAGAGGAAGTCCGGGATATTGCTTCAAGGATGATTGGGAGAAAACTAGTCACCAAACAAACCGGAGAGAAAGGGAGGATATGTAACCAGGTGTTTATCTGTGAGCGCAGGTATCCAAGAAGAGAGTACTATTTTGCTATCACAATGGACAGGTCGTCTCAAGTGAGTAAATAAGAAATTTCATAGTTTAGGTTTGTTGCTGTTAAATTTCAATGTAGATTTTAATGGACCAATGTTTTCCATCAAATGTTTATCTCTCTCGTTCTGAAGACTTGACTGTTGCTGGTATCCTTATCCAAGTGAAATCTTCCTGTGTGTGATGGCACAATGAGTGTCATCAAACTACACAACCCCTACCTAACATCTACTCAAGGGCACTTTACATCATAGGTCACTGCATGTGGATCATGAGTGGAACCTCCTGCCTGATTTATATCCTAGGAGTGCTGAGTCCAGTTGTAGTGATTCCATCACCATCCTGGTTGAGGTCAGCTAATCCTGCATAGATTAAGGATCAAACCTGGGACCACCCTGATCAATATAACACAATGCCACATTGGGTGATCCATTTTCCCCTGAGCCTGATGAACCAAATGAAACCGAAAGATATGGATATCTGAAAAAGTGTCTCTGCCTTGTTGAATTGATCCATTGTCAAAAAAATTACGAGATTTTTAAGCCAGTGTACAGTTTTTTGCTTCGCTCATTGAGGGAATAAATTTGATGGAAGCAAACCTTCAGAGGGTGTTGTCTCACATTTTGTTTAGGACCACAAGTTGTCCAGTTTCTTTAGCATGGATTTCTGTTGGAGTGTGTAAGGGTTGCTGGAGTTGGATGAGTGGAGAAATTCAGGTTAAGATGAGACTTAGAGGCGCGTAACAAATCTAGGGCTAATAACAGAAAAGAATAAGCCGAGTACTGAAAAAGAGACACAGCAAAAAAAGAAATTAGAGATGCTGAGAGAGTGTGTAGAAAGACTGGCAGGTAATGTAAAGGCAATAGTCAAGGATTTTATAAACACATAAAAAGTTAATGAATATCTCAGGAAAGAGTGGGACTGATTTAGGATGAAAAAGGAAATATTCTCCTGGAGGATAAATCAGTAGCAGAGATGCTAAATGAGTACTTTTCCTTGGTTTTCACAGAAGAGTGTTTATGGGAATCAAGGAAGAAATGGAGCAATTAATAGCATGCCTGTTAGAATGCTCAGGATGTCAGAGAGGAAACAGCAGAGGCTTTGATCAGTCTTTCAAACATCCCTGGATATGGAAGTTGTACCAGAGTACTGGAGGGTTGCCAATGTAACACTTCTGTTTTAAGAAGAGAGAAAGGGTTAAACAAGGTAACAATGGGCCAGTCAGTCTTAAGGTGATAGTTGGTGAGCCTCCTAAAGCCATAAAATGGGCTAAATTTATCACTTAGAAAAACATGGATTAATTAAGACCAGCTAGCATGGTACAAATTGTGTCTGACAAAGTTAGTAATGTTCATTTGAGAAAATAATGGAGTGTAATGATAAAGAAGATGCAATGGATGTTGTGTATAAGGATTTTCAAAAAAAAAGTGCTTGATAAGATGCCACATAGGAACCTTGTTGATAAAGTTAGGACATGTGGCAATAAAGGGAATCATAGAAAGGTCACAGCACGGAAGGAGGCCATTCAGCCCATCGAGTCCGTGCCGGCTCAATGCAAGAGCAATCCAGCTAGTCCCACTTCCCCATCCTATCCCCATAGCCCTGCAATTTTTTTCCTTTCAAGTACTTATCCAGTTCCCTTTTGAAGGCCATGAATGAATCTGCCTCCACCACTCCCTAGGGCAGTGCATTTCAGGTCTTAACCACTTGCTGTGTAAAAAAGTTTTTCCTCATGTCACCTTTGGTTCTTTTGCCAATCACCTTAAATCTATGCCCTCTGGTCCTTGACCCTGCCACCAATGGGAACCGTTTCTCTCTATCTACTCTGTCTAGACCCTTCATGATTTTGAATACCTCTATCAAATCTCCTCACAACCATCTCTGTTCCGAGGAGAACAACCCCAACTTCTCCAGTCTATCCACATAACTAAAGTCCCTCATCCCTGGAATTGTTCTAGTAAATCTCTTCTGCACTCTCTGTAAGGCCTTCACATCTTTCCTGAAGTGCGGTGCCCAGAACTGGATACAATTCTCCAGTTGTGCCCAAACTAGTGTTTTATAAAGGTTCATTATGACTTCCATACTTTTGTACTCTCTTTATTTATAAAGCCTTAGGGTCCCGTATGCTTTTTTAACCACTTTCTCAACCTGCCCTGCCACCTTCAACAATTTGTGCACATAAACCCCCAGATCTCTCTGTTCCTGTACCCCTTTGAGTTGTGCCCTCTAGTTTATATTGCCTCTCCCCGTTCTTCCTACCAAAATGTATCACTTCGCATTTTTCTGCGTTAAATTTCATCCGCCTCGTACCCATCCAGATCACCCATGATCGAATTGAATGTCGGAACAGGCTCGAGGGGCTGATTGGCTTACTCCTGTTCCTATATGTGGGACTGCAGTCAAATGCAGGCCAGACTGGGTTGAGGTTCAAATGTGGCAGAATGGATAGGAAGTTGGTTAAAGGACAGAAAGCAGAAAAGGGTGGTTAATGGATGTTTTTTGCACTCAATGTATGTAAACAGTGGAGTCCCCCAGGGGTCAGTGTAGGACCATTGCTCTTATTGCACAAAGTTTTCACTTGGTACAAAATCAAGATTTGCAGAGGACAGGAAAATAGGGAGTGTAATCAATTGAAGAGGACTAAGTGACTTCAGGAGGATATAGGCAGGTTAATAGATTGGGCAGATAAATGAAATTTTATGCAAAGAAATGCTGTTGGATACTTGCAGAATTATAGTAGGAGCAATTTTGATGTGAGGTGCACAAGTGGGTGGCAGAGGGAGCCTCGTTACTGCTCTGAGGCCTGAGCCACTTTGAGGGAAGGAGATGAGGGGCTTTCGCATGGGCCAGCAGCGGGCTGGAGTGTTCTTTGTGGGCCTAGGAGGAGCCTCATACTGGCCCTACAAAAATAAAAGTTAAAAAGAAATTTCAGCCGTTTTCTGAGCAGCCTCCAGCAGTCCCTTTAAGGACCACTGGTTAGGCCGCTCAGTGTCTGGTACAAATGAGCGGAGTGTGCACGGCACACACACTGCCTGTTTGTGCCTCAAAATTGCAGTTAGGGTCCTCATTTGGATCTTATTTGCAGCAGGTTACTCATTGGAGCTTGTCTTATGCAGGTTACATAGAATGTACAGCACAGAATCAGGCCATTTGGCCCAACAGGTCCATGCCGGTGTTTATACTCCACATGAGCCTCCTCCCTCCCTACTTCATCTAATCCAATCAGCATATCTTTCTATTCCTTTCTCCCTCATGTGTTTATCTAGCTTCCCCTTAAAAGCATATTTGCTAGTTGCCTCAACTACTCCTTGTGGTAGGGAGTTCCACATTCCAACCACTCTCTGGGTAAAGAAGTTTCTCCTGAATTCCCCATTGGATTTATTAGTGACTATCTGATATTTATGGCCCCTGGTTCTGGTCTCCCCTGCAAGTGTTAACATCATTGCTATGTCTACCCTATAAAACCCTTTCATAATCTTGAACACCTCTATCAGGTCACCCCTCAGTCTGCTCTTTTCTAGAGAATAGAGCCCCAGCCTGTTCAGTCTTTCCTGATGGGTATAAACTCTCGGGTTGTGGAAGTATCCATCAGCAACTTACACATGAAAATAAGAAAATGACAGACAGGAGAAGACCATCTGGTCGATCAAGCCTGCCCCACACAGCCATGATGCATGAAGCATTATGATTAGACACTGCCGATCCACTAGCAGACATATAGGAGATGACTTTAAACCCCAAGAACAGGTGGATTGGGGGCTGTTGGGGGTCGAAAACAGTTGTTTTTTGGGTCGCGACCACAACCTGGCTTTATTTCCGTGAGAATGCCAAGTCCAAAAACTTTGCAGTTGCGATCCGAAAAAACAACTGTTTTGAACTCCCACCTGCTCCAACCCACCCGTTCTTGGGATTTAAAATCAGTCTTATAATCTCCTGGGAGAGGCACAAGCAGATAAAACCCAGGGGCCAATTTTGGTTGGGGGGGGGGGGAATACTGGAAAATTCCTCTCCGACCTTTGGTAGTTGAAAACTAGTAGGAGACCACATTGACTATGCTTATATTGCCTATTATAAGAGATGTGATCGCCACCCCAGGCAGGAACCGGTCCAGCTCTTCTTTGAGGGTGTGCAGAGAGTCAGCATTCACCGCATGAGCCAACAACTTGTTCCAAAGATCTACTATCCTCTGGGAAAAGAAAAACTGTCTAACTTCTAACCAAGCCCCATCCTGGTGTAACTTATACACATGGTCCCATGTCTTCCCCAATAATGTGTCAATAGGAACACAATCTATTCCTTTTAACTATTTAATATATCTTCTATTCATCTATTAAATCACCCCTAAATCTCACATCTCGAAAGTGTATAGCCCCAGCTTTTTAAACCTCTTTTGAGTAACTAAGGTTTTTTAAGCTGGGAATTATTCTTGAGAATGATTCATAGACTAAACCAGAAACTGACACTTTGGAACAATCTGGATGCCAATTTAGAGTTGCCAAATCAAGTAATCGTGGTTGGGTACCGCTGTGTAATCATTCAGTACTTGGGCACCTCCAGATTTGTATCCAGGTCCAATGTACCAATTTCTGAATTAGACTATCCCCTGGATATATCACTCATCTCTGGTCAAGCTGGCAAGTGCAAGACGGGGTGCAAAATGTGACATGTTCAACAATGAAAAGCTGTCCCCCAAAAGGGAACAGATATTTGCTTAGTTTTTGAAATTATATGTAGCTGAAAGATGTACCTTTGTGCTGAAGTTGCCCACAACAGACATTTCCCTTAAATATCTAAGATATTTTCTGAACAACTGTAATCCACAGGGATACTCTTGACAATTTTTTCCTATTGTGTGTCCATCACATTTAATTTAGGAGTCTATCATATAAAGCAGAAAGATAAACTGTGTGTATTTGTCAAAGTAGATATGTTATTGAGTGGATCACAAGTCATAATCCCATCACTTACTGCTGTGTGTTCTTCTGGTTTGTTTATCCACTGAATCTTGATTAGATTAGTATCTACCAACTTCTGCTACACCTAATATGTTTTATGGTTCTTTGGCAAAGCAGCTCATGGGATATTGTACTGTGGCATGCAACTTAACAGGACAAATTATTTTGGATGACGAATTCTGGAAGAATTCACTATCCTCCCAAAAACGAAGTACAATCTGTTCAGGAAGCAGTCCTCAATGAGTGAGAAGTTTGTAAAGCAGGGTGGAGCACTGCATTGCCACATTGCCGTTTTGCCTCTGCCTGGTTCACAAAGTGCTCGGTGGGGGGGGGGGGGGAGAGAGGAGTCTGTTAAATCTCCGGGGGGCAGTTTTTAAACCTACAGTACCTCAACTTAAAACGTATTGTTTTAGAAAGCAGGGGTTTGCCTCTTACTGCTCTCTAAACATTTAAATGTTGGGAGAGAGTTCAGCCCCTGTGTGTAACCTGCTATGCACACAGCTGTCTTCTAAACAGCATTTTTAAATTTCAGCAAGGCAGGAGCCAAGCAGCTGAACTGCAGCTACTGGTCTCTGTATATGTACCCTTAAGGACTACAAATATAATTGGTGGGTGGAGTGCTGATTTAGTCAGAGCAATGGGAGTTTTATTCTGCATCTTACCATGCTATACTAATCTGAGAATGCTTATTGTTCCACTGGATGCCTAAACAGTGTTCTGCTGATTTTAACATCGACATCCCTCACTTTGCTAACATATCTATTTATATGTCCTTTCCCTTCCAAAAATCTCTAGCTGAGTTAATGGCAGCTTAATCCCTTCGCTCTACTGCATTACTTTCTGAACAGCTGTCATGATACCAAGTTCTCTCTGCTCTGAAGTTATGTTTAAAGTTCACTTGCCATCATGTTTTGACTGTTCTTAAAATAACTGCAGATATACTTGTAGACCTAGTATGCATTTGGTGCATGATAGTTCACTGTAAAGTGTCTTCTCATTTTTTTGAAAAAATGATTTTGATCCTGTCACAAAACCATTTTATATTAATCTCAAGATTAATCATGTAAAATCAAAACTCTCCAGAAAGTTCTAATAGAGAATGTACAGCACAGAAATAGGCCATTCAGCCCAATTATGTTTCTAAAATAAATTAAAGCAGTATTAAAACCCAGGGTCATTTCAGATGACTCTGTCGATGGAGATCCTGGTGATCATACGGTACTTTTTTTCCAAATCGCTTCTACTCAGACAAAATTAAGCAGTGGTAGTGTAGTGGTTATCGTACTGGACGAGTAATAGAGGCCTGGACAAATAATCCAGAGAACATGATTTAAATTGAGTTGAATGTGCCTATACTCTCTCGAGTTTTGAAGAATGAGAGGTGATCTCATTGAAACATACAAGATTCTGAGGGGGCTTGACAGGGTAGATGCTGAGAGGTTGTTTCCAATGGCTGGAGAGTCTAGAACTAGGGGGCATAGTCGCAGGATAAGGGGTCGGCCATTTAAGACTGCGATGAGGTGGAATTTCTTCACTGAGGGTTGTGAATCTTTGGCATTCTCTACACCAGAGGTCTGTGGATGCTGAGTCATTGAGTATATTCAAGGCTGAGAATGATAAATATTTGGACTCTAGGGGAAATCAAGAGATATGGGGATCAGGCAGGAAAGTGGAGTTGAGATTGAAAGTGTGCACCATTAGCCTTGACAGTGGTGCGCACATCCTGAGCATGAATAATTAAAAAACCACAAGGAACTCCCTGTTGTTCTGATGTTTAGATGACTAAAGATTTTAATAATTAACTTCTACCTTGCTGGGAAATAAATCTACTGCCATAGGTATATTTGACCACAGCAAGTGTTGTGACTAGTGTTTTAAGAATTTAATCTTACTCTTGCATCCCACAAGTGATGCACTAGATTATACTTTTCTGTAGCCAACACCACTCCAGTTTTCTGCAAATCTCGCAGCATGACTGTGCATGCACACAGCATTGAGTGAGGAAATCCGAGTGCTCAATGCTTGTGGCCTGCTTCACCCAGCTATACCTACTGACAATTACTTAATAGCACCAGTCTTACGCGGAGGGTAAGGAACAGAGTGTCTGACATACTGGCACATAGATCAGTTTCAAAGCTTTCTGTTGGCTCCACCTGTTACATAGGAGCCACTGCAACATCAAAGTGAGATCAGGTCCCCTGGGAGTAAAGCACGTCTTGTAGGGGATTCTTATTTTCACAGTACTGACTTGAGTTGCTGTTCACCAATTTTAGCACTGCTTTGATAGTATAACAAAGGTATAAATGTATAAATATAGCAAAGTACATTCACGTAATGATTTACAAAAAGTTTACACAGTAAACTTTTACGGCCACTGGATGCTTTTAGTAAAAGTTTCAAACAGCCTTAGCTTAGGTCATGGACATGGAGATTGAACACAGCAAGATAGCTCAACAATGTACTGGAATTCTTGCAATACATCACGAGTTAGCAATTTTACAAATTCATGTTTGCAACTTTCTCTGTCATGTAATATAGTCTGAAAGAAAATGCTTCAGTACTTTCCCTTTTATTAAATTTGTGATCCAGTTAAATTTATCCTGGTTTTATCCTTCCAGTTTTTAGCCTGCAGCTCTCTGGTGCCTTGCCCAAGTGGTCATTCTTCATAATGTAATAATACTGTGAATGGTAAACCTGTAATTATGTAATATTTATCAAAAGATCTTGAATGCATCATGTACCCCTTACCTTCAATCCCACGTCAGAATTGGTAACAGTATGGTACACTTTACAAGTTTACTTCTATCAGATTAAATACTTAATCTTTCTTATCCTTCCACCTTTAGGGGTTTAGGTTCACAAGATGTTAAAAGCAACACCTCAGGTGGATATGGGCATAAAAAAGCTAATGGAATGCTGGGTTTTATGGCAAGGGTTTAGAATGTAAAAATTGAGATGTAATGGTGAATCTGTATAAAACCTCAGTAAGGCCATAGTTGGAGTGCTGTATGCAGTTTTGGGCTCCACACTATAGGAAGGATGTAAAAGCAATAGAGAAGGTACAGCGAAGTTTCACTAGGATGCTTCCTGATACGAAGAAATACAAATATGAAGAAAGACTTGAAAAATTGGAGCTGTTTTCATTAGAACAGAGGAGATTAAGGAGTGATTTGATAGTTATTTAAGATTATGAAGGGTTACAATAGAGTATTAAAAAAAATGCTTTTTCTAGTCTTTGAGGAGTCTAGAACGAGGGGCATAGATATAGGGATGTGAGAGATTTAGGACAGAGGACAGGACAAATTTTTTACACAGGGTTGTAAGGCTGAAGAATGTACTAATGGAGTTAATGATTGAAGGAGAGACCATGTCAACATTTAAGAATAGGTCAGATGGGTGGTTGAAAGAAAGGGGGATAAAGGGATTTGGGGACGGGGCAGGCACATGGGATTAGATTTACTGCTCGTGTGGATGATAAACGCCAACACGCAACAGGTTGGGCCGAAGGGCCTGTTTCCATGTTGTAATTTCTGTGTAATTCTATGAATCCATGGCTTAGAAAATCTGCTTCTTAAATTGTTACACCATCCTAAATTTTCTGATTTGGGTGTTAAAAGCATGATCTTTCATATACTTGATTTTAAGAAGTAAGAGCCCTTTTTCCACTTTGTATCATTACTTGACCAACCAAGGTGATTCATTCTATCATATGGATTAATTATTTTATTCATTTAATTTGGACAGATTAGTCAGGGACTATAAGGTTTTTAATTAGTCAATTATTAGATGCTTCAAATTACAATAACAAGACTTGTAGACTAGATGAAAATGGCCTTGGAGACACTCTTAAGTATTCCTTAACTACCCAGACAATGTGACCCATCCATACTGATAACCTTGGCTAGTCAGATTTACCTGGCACCAGGCATTAATTGGAAGAAGCTGGCTGTTTAAATAGTCTTTTGTTCATCTCATCTTTCTATGAGTCTTCGGTCAGTTTTCCAAGAATTTTAGTATTAGTATTTTTGGTTTTCCCAGAATTCAGCAGTGGGGTTTAGGCCACGTATGTGAGTGTAAGATCAAGTGTCAGAAGACCATTTGACTATGAAGGGCATCACAAATCAGCATGATCCTGCACTCACTCGAAGTTTGCGCATAAGCACTTTCCAGTAGGGCTCATGAGAGCCATCAGTAGCAAGATCCCTGGCTGAATTTTCCCTTCACTAGCTTAAGAACACTGGAATCAATTATAGCACTGCTGCCCTGACTGAGAATAACTAGCTTAGCATAGATCATCGAATAAAACTTGAAACCTTATGGTCTATCTGGCTTAGTACCAACCTGGTGATGCCTTTACCGACTAACCCATTGAGGGAGCTAAGGTTCATCCTGTTTGTTTTTGGAGGTGGGGGGGTGGGGTTATTACCAGTTTTCTCTGGTAACTTTCTCCCCTCTCCTGCTGAAAGAGTTGAATTCTTGCTGGAGGTACAGTTGCATGGGTCCTGAATACAAATGAGCATTGCTGCGGAGTGTTGGCAGGGGGTACCATGGTATAGCCTGTCGTCACCTCTAATCCACATATACCTACTTCCAACAAGTATGGTGGATAGCGATCTGGAGTGGTGGGCATTGGTATATATTTTCCCTCCCTTTTTCATGTCCCCCACCGCCCCAACCCCGAACTAGAAATATTTCCAATCTGAATGGTTTGGTGTCACATCATGCTATGCATTTAACTTCAGAGCCATGGAGAGTGAGCTGAGAGGGATTTATTTCGACCTATATTATTAAAAAATCTATAGTAGAGTTCATGAGAAGTGTTTTGCTCATATGTTCTGCATGTTTTTCTTGAAGGGCCCAGTCCTTATTGGCAGCAGTCACGGAGGGATGAACATTGAAGATGTGGCAGCAGAGACCCCAGATGCCATTATCAAAGAACCAGTGGACATTATGGAGGGAATTAAAATAGAACAGGCTGCCAAGGTACTGTTACTTATCTGTTTGATAAAGGGACAAATTAATAAGCAGTTTGACTACTTATTGAACTAGCATCATTCGATTTTGATTGTAGAGAATTTTTCATTTCAAAATGATGGGTGATTTTTCCCATTATATGTACCAAACTGTATCTTTTTTCTCTTCTTTTAAAATGATTATGGTCAGAATGCAAGCAGAATGAAGGCGACAGAGTGGTATGGCCAATCTGACAGAACTTAAAAATTTAACTGTACAGCTGTGACTTTGTTGCTTTGCTGCTTTCCTAATGGCAGTTGTGCTCGCTGTTTTGTGAGCCCTTATGGTGTTTGTATAGCAGGTATGGCTGCATTATACAGGTGTGCTTTCTGTTGGCTAGTCCCATCCCTTGCTGTAATGTCACAATGAGGGGTGGATGGACGAAGCTCTCTATCTCTTCTCTTCCCTCCTCTGAGGGTCAGAATTTTCTTCACTGGGTAGAAAGGGTTGGGGACCTGGTGGAAACAGGTTTCACCCAGATTCTTTCCCTAGCCCAGATTGTGCAATTTTTGGGTTAAAATCACCACTAAAATTTTAGGTCTTGTCTGTGCCCATAAAAAAGCAGCTAAGGTACTTTGTGGTGTGCTTTGAAGAGGTCTCATTATTGTTTTCCTTCGATTTGTAATCACTTTGTGTACCTTTACTGGTTTCTGCAAGGCCTATTTTATGTTGGTTGTGTAAAATCTTTGCCATAATATGCACATCCACCTGCATTCAAACTCCAGTAGCTATAGGGAATTATGTATTTTACAGGAAAAATGTGGTTTGGTTGGACATAAGCAAGAAAACTGCAAAACCATTTAATCACCAAGAAACCCTGGGTTTTACCCAGTTCCAAAGTAGCTGCTTTGTGTTTCTGAAATTTCAAGATAATAGAGTTCCATGCAGCACACAGTTGGCTCAGTATGCCATTTTGAAATGCACTTAACTGCATTTACTTACCAAAAATGTAATAAGGTCTTGCACCTAGCGCTTGTGTTCATCACACTCTGACCATGAAACTACAAAATATCAAAAAAAATTTTTTTAAAGAATTGCTGTCATTCTGGTTAGGCAGCTGTGCTGTTGGCAGTGTACTGGGGTGGAACTTCAACCTGTCAGTCTCCTCAGTCCAGGCTGGTTTCTTCTGCCCTGGAGCTGAAAACTTACCAGCATAAGCCAATCTGCAGACATCCCTCACCAGCAGCAGTCAATCACTGCATGTGCCTATTTAGAGGCTTTGTTGCCTTAATGGGATGGGACACCTGAAACACAGCTTCATCATAACAGCTAAACAATACATCGAATGTTAAAAGGTGCAGCACACCCGTCGTTATGAAACAGTGTATCATAAGACTTGCTGTGAGAAGCACCGTGGAAAATCCACCATTGTATAATTTAACTGTTTCCATACTTGATGTGCTTTGCCTTTGAGTGTATGTAGGATAATTACCAGTAAGTTACTGAACAAAAAACAATTTAGAAAGGTGCATTATGCAGGAAATATATGGGAGTACGGCCATCCAGTTTCTAAATTGCCCTGGGCTCTACTTGAACTCAAGTTCTCTTGGTTCCCTGGGGTCTTGGAGTTTGTAGCTTGAATGTTTGTGTAGGCGGAACAACCACGTTTTTAACAAAAAAAAACTTGTCCTAGGATTTTAGTTATTTCATATTTGCCCATCATTTTTGGCCCCCATGTGTTATTGCCCAGTTGATCCTAAGCCTGTGTCACTTTATAACTGGCTACTTAAAGGTGCGCGAGTGCATGGGACTGTCTGTTAAGTATGTATGCTGTTTGTGGGAGAGGAGGGGGTGGCAGCATTTAAAAATACATAACATATGGGGAGGAGGCTGCCAGAGCTCTCTTCAAATCTTCCAGGCAGGTATTTAACTGGAGGTTAATGTTATCTCCGTTCATAATGTTTTATTAAATCTCTGTTGTGGACAGTCCCTGTTCCTCAGATGACTTGCAAGACAGCTTTCATTTGATACACCTCCCGCACCCCCCCTCCTTTGCCAACCCAACAACTCACTTCTCCATCTGCCCCACCTCCCGGTGAGGAATTACATCCGTGAATGTGCATACCAACTCTAAATTTTGAGTTCTTTTGGTGCTCAGGAATAGGGATGTTTTCCTTTGCATGTACGTGGTTATATTAAGTATTTTTAGATAAGATCGGAGGCCATTTGCACCATCTCTGACAGTGTTCCAAGATCTCAGCATCAAAAGAGTTAAAAGATGTTTCACACACCAACTCTGAGTGAAAATGCCAGTAGACAGTGTTGTATTGTATTGTTTTCAAACAGAGACACTGCAAATTCATTTCACTTTTGTCCCTTGATTGCAATCAGAAAGAGGAAAATTTCACCCCATCTGTCCAAACCATATTTCTATGGGGAAACCAAGTTGCTTGAAGAGTAAACTGCATTTATGATACCCAATACTTCAATCTGATTTACATAGTTGGGGATCCACACACAGCAGCTATTTGCCTATTTTAGACCTTCAGATCTTAATTTCCTGCACCAAAATTACATGTTTAATTTGCATCACTTATAAATTTTGATGCAGCAGTTCAAAACAAGTTTTAAAGAACCTAATTTTGTCCCTCTATCTTTTAAAATTTAGAACCTGATGATTCCCTTTATATTTTATAACTGCTATGCATCACTGAGATAATTTTAAAAATTACTGTGATCTAATCATATTTATTCATCAGTCTACATCTGCCAAATCATCGCCAAAGTCCTTGCTTTCAGAGTTGCTTTTAACTGTTTTGGAGGGAAATGATGAGGTAAATTGACTCCCGAGACAACTTACGAGACCTGTACATTGTTGTTGAAGAATTTCATTTGGTTCTGTGTTTTTTTGCAGTAGGTTATGGGGTTTTATATTTTATTATGCATTAGGTTGCTCAGCAGATGGATTTCCCATCTGCGCTAATAGATGACGCTGCTGATGTCATTGTACGTTTGTATGAACTCTTCGTGAAATATGACGCCACTTTGATTGAGATAAACCCGATGGTGGAAGATTCGTCAGGCATGGGTAAGGTAACTCTTACTGTTCTCTGCTTCTTAATTTCACTCCCATTTTATGTAAGCATTCTGGTAGAATAAAAAAAGAATTTAACTGAGCAGGAAAGAGTGTGAATTGGCTTTTAGTCTCTGGGAGGGCAGGATTTCAAAAGGACGTCATGTAGTTAATGTAGAAACTATTTTTGGTGATGAACACTGCATGGATCATGCAGAATTATTGCTTGGACCGGTCTTCAAGTGAGGTTATACGCTTAATACTATAATCTAAATCAAAGAGTCAGCCACTTGGGTGTAGACACTACTGTTCTGTGATGGATAAATAAATTTAGAAAAACTTCCATTTTTTTTATTCATGGAATGTGGCCGTGCTGACAAGGCTGCATTTATTGCCCATCCCTAGCTGACCTGAAAAGATGGTGGTGGGACTTCTCCTTGAACCACTGTAGTCCTTGTGGTGATATGCACACAGATGCCTACATTCACTATTGATTTCTTCATTCTTTGAAAATAAATTACCTTCCATCCACCAATATACTGTCCTGCTTGTCCCTCTGATTTGGGCTAGTTAGGATTTTTACATGCATATCAGTAAATTTATTCCTGACTCTCTAATGCTGTTCATTGTTTCCTTTCTCTTGGTTAGAAAGTAGTTGTTGTGTAGTGTGGGGATGTGGTCATGTGACCAACATTTCAGAACTCAATCTTCATGGAATTTGTTAGCTTGTCTGAAGTCAAGTGACAATTCTCAAGTTCTTTTTACACTGATATATATTGCCTTTTCTAACCTGTTTATGTTCACTTGAAGATCTTTGCTTTTAAAACAGCTATTTCTGTAATATTGGCAGATTAGTAAATTACAAGACCTATTTTTCAGTCATGTGTATGGACGCAAAAATCAACTTTGATTCCAATGCTGCGTACCGCCAAAAGCAAGTGTTTGCTTTGCAAGACTGGAGCCAAGAAGATGAAAGGGACCGGGAAGCAGCAAAGTTAGACCTTAACTACATCGGACTAGATGGCAACATTGGCTGTTTGGGTAGGAAGGAATGTGAACTTGAAAAGAAATTGGTTAAGATAGTCGAGGGATTTTACCATCTCATCAAAGGTTGTCACAACCTCTTTTATTTTGACACTGTTATCTTTCCTCCTCCTTTCCTAGAGCCACTGCCTACCTGTACCTTACCAAAGTGGCTGCCCTTCATGTACAACCCAAGCCTATCATTTTTGGGAACTAATGAACTATAGAGGCTCCACGACTAAGCCTCATCTTTTCTTCACCCAATGTCCACAAATTTTTTTTTCCAGTAGAACGCGATAGCGTTCAAGCGTAGAGACCGTGGCTGATTTCTGCCCCCATCCCTAACTAGTTATTCCAGGAGCACTGAGACCAACTGTAACCTCTCTGGCTGAGATCTAATTCAGCACAAACCAGGAATTTTACCTGGGATGGCTTAGCTGCAAACTGTCTTTAGCAATTGAGCCACTGGGGCTACTGCACAATCTCTTTTCTATTGTGTAATGGTTTTATATAAAATAACAGATGGCTAGGAACATGTATGGAGCTTATAACAATGCCAGCCATCTGTTCTGAACGTGCCATTCTGCTAGCCTTCTCTGGCTAATTCAGCACTCTACCCTTCCCTCCCTCTTCTTTCGACCAGTTATTTGCACTATGGGCTAATTTATTCTCCACAACTTCTCTGTACTTAGTTCCCAAGTATTCTGTAGCTTTCAACACCGTTGTACCTTTTACTTCCTTAAAGGCAGTTTTACCATCACTCCAGCTGTTTAATGAGCTGTGTATAATTTTGTGAAACTTGCTAGTTTTGTTTTTTTTCCCCTGTAAACTGTATTCAAAACTTTCCTTGATTCTGCAGTACGAGATGCTTGCAGCTTATTCCTTTGAGCAGTGACAGAGATTTTCGATTGTCAAAATATGCAAACCTTTTTCATTGACCATCTAGTAAAATAATTTGGAATAATTATCCATAAATTTACTTTATAATATGTACAAAACCTTTGAACATTTCTTCATTCCTAATATAATTGCAATAAATTAAAGAATTGTAATCTTAGTTTCTGGTTTTGTGCCCAAATACAGTGCTCCAAATGGTTAAACTTGTTTTTTTTATATATAGTGAATGGTGCAGGGTTGGCTATGGCAACCATGGACATTATAAAACTTCATGGTGGCACTCCAGCCAATTTCTTGGATGTAGGCGGTGGAGCAACTGCCCAGCAAGTTACAGAGGCCTTCAAACTTATAACTTCAGACAAAAAAGTAGGTATAAAAGAAGAGGTAAAAACATTCAAGTTAGAAATGAAACTTTTTTTTGTAATTTGCTGAAGTTGTTGACTCGTGCTGAGATGCAGCTCCATAGATGTGAGTGGCCGTAGGCTCCAATGACCTATTTGACTATGAAGGGCATCATGGGCCATTGCGATTCTGTCCTTGTCTGCTGTAGACACGTATGCTCATGAGTGCGCGTGCAGTTTGCAGTGGGAATCACTGACTAGCTATCGAGAGGGGAGCCCTGGCTGATTTTCTCTAGCCCAGGTGCAGTGAAGAAGCAAATTGTAATGCTCTTACCACTGCCCCCAGCTGAAATCAATAAACTCAATACTGACCAGGAATTTAACCTGGCATTTTACTAGTTGGTGTTGCTTAGTATCAGAATGTGTGGTATATTTCAACCTATTGCTTTTGGCACTTCTCATATGTAGCAGAATTAATTTTCTGAATTGAAAAGCACAAAATATAATTTTATTATTTTGTGCTGGTAATCAGTGTGAGGCAACTTAGATTTGTTGTACTTCTGAATTTGCATAATTTAAACAAGATTCTCACTTTTACACGCTACTCATCATCGAAAAGATCAAGGTCATTCCACTATCCAACCGCTTTCTCAGTAAATGTAGGCTAGATATTAAAGTGTTCTTTTGTTAATATAAAGAGTTTGATTGGGTAAATGAAGCTGGAGTCATGAAGCAATCACATATACATACATTTTGTTATCCAGATGAGTCGTGGCATAAACAAGGTTTCAAGGCATTCTCAAATTCAGAACTACAATACAAGACCAATCACGGCTCTTGTGGTCTTCAGGGCCTCTGATATTATACTCTTTGTTTCAATAGCCACTTGTGGCTAAAGCATTCCATGTTCTAAAAACCCTCTGTGATTTTTATTCTAATTTTTCCCTAAACACTCTCCTGGTGATCATCTTGAATTTATGAACGTATTTACTCATTTGTGTACTAGTGGAAATACTCTTTTGCTCTTCACCCTTTCAAACGCTTTCATGATTTTGAAAACCTATTTGAATATTTTGAATAGTGCCATGGGATCTTTTACATCCACCCGAGAGGACAGATGTGGCCTCATTTTAACATCTCACCCAAAATGTAGCATTTCCTCAGTACTGCACTGAAATGTCAACCTAGGGCGTGTCAAGTCCTGGAATGAGGTTTGAAACTACAACCTTCTGACTCAGCAGTGAGAGTGCTACCGCTGAGCCAAAGGATATAATGGAGCGGGAATTGGATCAGCTGGAAGTAGTAATTCATGTTGGACCCCATGATGTGGAGGAGAGCAGGATTCAGCTCCTGTACAAACTGCCCCTAGGAGAAAGGGGACAGGACCTTAAATCAGGTTTAATAACGGTGTCAATTGATAGTCAGTACAGGGCCAGCCAGATTAGGAAGATAAATATGTGGCTATAGACATGGTGTAGGAGGGAAGGGTTCACATTGCTGGGGCATTGATACTAGTTCTGGGGTAGAAGTGAGCAGTACTAACAGGATGACCTACACCTGAACAGAGATGGATTAACTAGAACTATGGAGGAGGCTTTAAGGTGATTTGGTGGGGAAGGGGAAAAGCAAGAGAGTAGATTAGGCAGTTTGAAAGGAAAAAATAAGCTTTAGGTTACCTAAGGAAGGATATACTTGCCTTAGAGGGAGTGCAACGAAGGTTCACTAGATTGATGCATGGGATGAAAGGGTTGTCCTATGAGGAGAGATTGAGTACAATGGGCCTATATTGTTTGGCATTTAGAGGAATGAGAGGTGATCGCATTGAAACATATAAAATTCTTAAGAGGGCTTGACATGGTAAATGCTGAGAGGTTGTTTCCCCTGTCTGGAACTAGAGGTCATAGTCTCGGGATAAGGGGTCGGCCATTTAGGACTGAGACAATGAAAAATTTCTTCACTCAGAGGGTTGTGAATCTTCTCGAATTCTCTACCCCAGAGGGCTGTGGATGCTCATTTGTTGAGTATATTCAAGACTGTAATCGATAGATATTTGGACACTAAGGAAATCAAGGGATATGGGGCTAGGGTGGGAAAGTGGAGTGAGGTAGAAGATCAGCCATGATCTTATTGAGTGGCAGAGCAGGCTCGAGGGGCAGTATGGCCTATTCCTCCTCCTATTTTTTATGTTATGTTCTTAAGTTCTGTTCTTATGTTCTTGGGTGTATAGGGAATAAGGAGGTTGAAAGAGATGAAGCAGGACAAGATATTAAAGAGAAATTTGAGGCAAAGTGAAGATTAATTGCTATCATATTGATGATATCTATTGGAACCAGAAATCTGAACAGCCTGTTTTGTGGCCTGTAATAGGGTTTCAAATTTGTGAGGCTGCATTTTTTTTCTTGCCAATTGTCTCCTCTGCCTTCTCCTCCTGAAGGTGTTATTTCTTTGCTGGGATACAGTTCGGCCTTTGATACTTTGTCCAAGTGTCCATTATTCATTCTGTGCGCCTTAACAGTGAGCGTTGGCAGGCTATTCCACCTAGGAGCAGCACAACTAAGCCCACTGCTGTCGTCACTAAGTGTCCATGCACACACACCTACTTGGATTTGCTGGATTGTGATCGGGAGTGGAAATCCTGGCCGATTTTTCTAGTCAGAGCACTAATGCCAGTTATAGCTCTTCCCAAGGTAAGGAAGTTAGCAAGGGATATGGAACAAAGGTGGGTAAATGGAGTTGAGGTACAGATCAGCCATGATCTAATTGCATTGCGGAACAGGCTTGAGGGGTTGAATGGTCTACTCCTGTTTCTACGTTTCTTAACTGTAAACAACGATAATGACTTAATCAACAAACTTCAACTTTTACATTCTCTTTGAATGTTTTTGTTCTGCGAACAATTTGCAGAGTGAATGTTTCAGTTGGCTGTCATAATTGGTATTCATGATACCAAAGTTCCTAATTATAAGCCTGAAATTAAATTCAATCAGCTTCTAAATTTAATTTAGTTTCCTTGGTGAGCCTGCTGACACGGACAGGAGATTTATACGAAACTGATGATTTAATCGGGCTTTGAATGAATTTAAATTTCAGGTTTTGAAAGTTATTGATAGACACCTACCAATAATAATGAGAACATGATATCGCCCATGACTGAGCAGCTGGACTGTAAGGCAAGTGGTCCGTGCGATGTCTGTCTTTAAAAAATTCCATGCATCCTGTTTGCAGTAGGATTTGCAATAATCTCGTGCAAAATTGAAGAATCACTTTAAGGAACAAATTACAAAAGAGAAATCAAAGTCAAACCTCAGTTGGACTTGGAAACATGTCAAAGCATTTTGTAAAAAAAAACAACTTAGAGAGTTCCATTAAAAAATCTAATCAGTTAAGTGGTGCAGTGCCTCCGAGGTTTGGAACACCACAGAGTGGGAGGGCAGCAGTGATTACCAACTCTGCTTTGTTTCTGACCTGAGCTGCACAGCTAAGCAGGTATTGAAAGGAGGCTGAGTGTCTCTCTGCAGGGGCAAAATTGGATGGGGTGTTCTCATTGGACCACTGTCACACAGCTCCTGGTGGCCATGTAAAGAGCAGCTTTAGCGATTAATTGCAAACAGGACATTTGTCTGCCTCCTTCAGAACAAAGATGTGAATAAATGTGTGAAGTGTGCCAATTTAGTGCTGGATCATGCTGATTCTCCTTTCCTTCTATCAGGTTGCGTTCCTGAAAAAGGGCGTTGGTTCAGGGTAAATTGTCAGCACTGAAGCACGGTAGTGTTACAGAAAGTCTTCATGAAATAAAAATAAAGTGCTAGCAATACACAGCTGGCCTATTGAATCTGAAAAAGAAGAGGTTAGTTGACCTTTTAGTGCAGCCCCTTTGTAAAAGCAGGCAGGAGAGCCCCTTTGCAGGACTGAACAAAACAACGGGAGGGAGAACAACAGGTAGCAGTCAAGCATACAGATATAAATACAACTTTTACAAAGATGTAGCTTAATAGCCTATAAGTATAGTTTAAAATGCTGCCAAGAGGTGAAAGGTCCTGGATATCATACAAAGGTCACTGCAAATTGCTTTTGCTTTGTCCTTGGGGGTGGAACTTTTGGCACTGGTTTCTGACGTATGGATCTCATGCACCCATAGCAACCCCAGTGCAGACTTGCCAGTGTCACTAAGACCAGCCACTGACAAGATCTGTTTTTTTCTGGTCTTAAGGGATTTGTTGTTTATGCTGGGGTTGCTGCTGGGTGCACAAGACTAGCATGTTAGCAACCGGCAATGCAAGCACCCCTTTATGACTAATGCAAAAGCAGCTTCAGTTAGGCTGCAAAGGGAAATGGAGGGGAAAAAGATCAGCATGTAAAATCCATTTTGGAAATGGGGCAGTTTCACCATCCACTTTTTAAAACTAGTTATTATGAGCTTTTGATAGATGGCTTTTGAACTTGGATGCAGGTCCTATGGAATATTTAAGCAGAGTCTTTTAGCAGCACTAAGTACTGTAACACATGTATTTAGTATAAAAGAATAGATACATATTAATTGAATTTCTATATTTTTTGCTCCTTACTATAAAAACTTGCAACTTGCCAACATGGAACATGCAGCCTATTAATATAGATAAGGACTGTTTTTGAAACTAGTTATAATTTATATTATTTTCACTCAAAACATTGTATTCTACACCAAATAATAAAGGAAGCATAGAAAGAATTGAGGCAAAATATTGATGTTCACAAATATCATGGGTATATTAATGTCAGCTTGGCTCAGATTCAAACACCACTATGGACTTGAGTGCATAATTTATTCTGACACTTCATTGCAGTTTTGAGGAATTGCTGCATAACTGCAGATGCCATCAGATGAGATGGTAAAGCAACATGCCTTCCACTTGTTCAGAAGAAGAGCAGGTGAATTCTCCCAGTCTCCTGGCTAACATTCCTCCCTCACCCAGTACCACCAAAAACAGATTAACTGGTCACTTATATAATTTGCTGTTTGCAGGAACTAGCTGTGTGCAAATTGGCAGCCCTGTTTGCCTCCTTCAAAAGTATTTCATTGGCTGTAAAGTGCTTTGGGATGTCCTGAGGAATTGAAAGATGCTAGATAAATCCATGTCTTTTTCTTTCATATAGCTATGTTTAGAAAAATAGTTGGTTGAAAAAAGGTTCTCTAACCTGGATTGTGTGCTTCACTTTATATAAGACAGGACAGATAAATGTAGATTTTCATAGTATATCGGTGACTTTGCTGATTTGATATTGTAGCTAACGGGTAGGCTGGCCTCGATGAAACCACCTCTGTGGTGGAATAAATATAGTTGCTTTAATCATACCTGGCTGACTCCTGTACCTAATTGTTAGAGATAGAGAGATGTGCTTCCAACAACATACCCTCCAACTTACAGCTCCATGGGCGATCTGCTCAATATATATTAAGTAATGATCTCCCATGGCATTGCTTGTGGACAATAAGAGCTCTCATCCTTGACTGCATATCCTAAGCTGACGCTCTGTTGTTGGAGGTACCATCCTTGAGAGGAAGCATTAAATCAAGGTGTCTTCTGCTAGACACAAAAGATCCTATGGCACTATTAATCATAGAATCTTACAGCACAAAAGGAGGCCATTTGGCCCGTCATGCCTGTGCCATTCTCTGCCTTTGCACTCTGAAATTCTTTGTGTCTCCACCTCTGTCTTTTTGTTCCATCCTTTTTCACTTTCCTTAAATGGAAGTTGCACACTATTTTCTTTGTGGTGTCTGCACTTTACTGTTTGTGTCATCTCTCTCACTTTTTTCAAGTCTCCTTCCCTCATTTCTGTTGTACGTTTTTCAATGTCTCTGGCCTTCATGCTTGTTCCTTTACTGATGTACTCAGTTTTTATGCCCTCTCCTTGTTAAAGCCTAAGGCTGTGCAGCAAGATGGCAACCAACATGGATCAGGCTAGAGGGGCAGAGTAAAGTGATTGAATGGAGACTGGGTTGGTGCACCACATTAGGTGGGCTGAGCTTTAACACTAGTAGGGGTGAGGGCTGGGGCCTGGGTGGGATGAATTGGGTGAAAGCACCAGGGGAACTGGGAGGGAGTGGAAGGTTTGGGATGAGGGATTAGAAGCGGAATAGGCAGTTTCTAGTCTGGCAGCTCTTGGAGGGTGGGGGCTGTTGTTAGTACTTATGAGGATGTAGGACCTTGCGACACTCAGGGAAGGGGATCTGGGAGCACTGGAGTAAAGGAGCCTGAACCTGGCAGCATTTTAGAGGTGAACCACGGAGCTCTAGGATGGGGTACTGTACTGACAGTACTGAAGGTGAGGGGAGTCTGGGCCTAGGGACTAGCAACTTCAGGGAGCAGGTTTGGGTTTAGCAAGACGCTTGGTGGGGAGGGGTGGGGGAGCAGTCTTCCCACCCCATCATCTGTGCCTTGCCAGCCGAACGAAAGCACCACTGACAGAATTAAATAAAGTCTAGAGTTTTTGCAACATGACTTCATTTATTTTGAAGATGGGGATTTCACAAATAAAGTTGGGCTGCACATACTGTCGACTTTATTTATTTCGTTCACTAGTAGAGAACAGGAGGATTTTGCCAGGAGTAAGATGTTGCCAGACATAACAGTATTAGCTCCCAAACTGTCACAGGTTGTAAGCTGAGGTCCAGCATGGAAAGGGAATTGAATATTTAATGTGTGTTTCATGCTATGCACTAGATTTTAAATGACAGAGGAAAGTGTCCCTAACTCCTAATACTAACTAAGAAGTGATTACCATTGTAGCAATGACGAGAAAAGTAATTTTGAATCAGGATTTGCCAACGGTTGGACTATAACCACCAGAGCCCTGCACAACAATGGGAAAGAGGGTGCAATGCACACTGAGATTGTATTCTTTGTTATGTATTCCAGTCGATTTTTTGCTATCAATTCTTCGCAGCTTTTTTTCCCCACTTTTTAGTATTTCTTTTTATGCAAGCTGCTTATACCCAAAAATATATCATGAAAACTACACTGGTTAGACCTTCACCTACTAGAATTAACAGTTTTTTTCCGGATAGTCTCCTCTCACTGACCAATTGTTTTGGGTTCCTTCATTGTCGTTGGGTCAAAATCCTGGAACTCCCTACCTAACAGCACTGTGGGAGTACCTTCTCCACATGGACTACAGTGGATCAAGAAGGTAGCTCACCACCACCTTCTCAGGGGCAGCAAATGCTGGGCTTGAGTCAGATCAATACTTCAGAGGCTATACTATAGTTTAAAGCAGAAACCTTAATGCTGACAGGAGCGCCAGTATTGAATTTTTATCATTAACTTATACATGCAGCACTACAGTGAAAGACAACTGATATGTTTTTGGTGGTTTTGGTTGAAAGAGGAACATTGGCCAAGACATCAGAAAAAGCTCTTTTTTTCTTCGAATAGTGCCCTGCTGATGGGTCATGAGTTTAAAACATCTCATCTGAAGGATGGCATCTCTGATAATGCAGTGCTGTCACAGTACTGCACACAAGTGCCAGCCTAGTTTATGTGGTGATGTCCTGACGGGGGCTTGTACCTACATCTTCTGACTCAAGCGAGAGTGCCATTAACTAAACTTAACTAAACCAAGCTGACACGTGCACTGGTGTCCCTTAGGCATCTTAAACTTGCTTTCATTATAGATATGTATTGTGAAAGATTTCAGTTTACAAATCAACACATGTATTTGGGGTTAAATTCTTAATGGATGGTTATGTATCCTGTAGTGATCAAATCTGTGCAACTATTTTATTTTCACATTTGAAAAATCATTAATTCTTCTGGAACAAATTATTTTTGATTTGAAAGGCAGAATTATAGTCGGTGCCACATCTTTTAGAAAATAGATTATGTGCCTTCAGCATTCTCATTTTCCCCTTCAAAAATTTCTAAATCTTCCACTGTTGCAAACTGCACTTTCGTTCAAGTCCATTTTCTCTCCCAAGGGCACATGTAATAAAACAGTGGGTGTACATGCTGCTCAAATTATGACAGCCTATGTCCCACTGAACTTTGAGAACAACTTGTTTCCATATGTCATGGATATATATGTTCAGGGCTGTTTTTAAGTTGTCATCCCTGATTTTTTTTGAAGCAATTGGTCTGCTTGTTATCTATGATGTGGAGATGTGTATCTAGGTTGACAAGTGTATGTAATAAAACTGTTCAATTGCAAATGTCTCACAGTAAGCTACCTTTAATTCAAAATCTCCAACTAACTGATAAGCAGTATAAAAGACCTATTATTTAGGCACTGAAGGAATCAGGAATTAAAATTTAAATCCACAGAGAAATTAATAGGGATTTGTTCAGTAGAAAGATTACAGGTCCTTCTCAGGTGGTCATAAAAGACCTCGCTGAGACTGCAGAAACAGAAGGAACATGATAACCATAAACAAAGGCGTTGTCTAAAAGGGGCCTAGTCAGGATACAGCTGCAGACTCCGCATATTGGTCAGATAGCTTTAGAGCTGTGATGAGACAATGGTCTGCAGTCAGCTCCACTTGAGTGGATTGGAGAAGACAGTTGCCTCGTAAGGGGTGAAAGGGCTTTGGTCAATCAGTCTAAAGCAGAAGATTTTGTGATAAGAGCATAGGTATAAGAGTGTGTGTTGCCTGGAGAAGAGGTGTAACCCAGGATCAGGGATCCTGAAGGAAACGTCAGGGAGGCAAATGGTATGATGGCCTTCATTGCAAGAGATTTGAGTAAAGGAGCAAGGATGTCTTACTGCAGTTATACAGTATTCCACAGGTTCGCCACCCTCTGAGTGAAGAAATTTCTCCTCATCTCAGTCCTAAATGTCCTACCCCGTATCCTGAGACTGTGACCCCTTGTTCTGGACTCCCCAGCCAGGGGAAACATCCTCTCTGCATCCAGTCTCTCTCTCTGTGTTTCAGGAGCTGGGTGTCCCTCTCTCTCTCTCTCTGTGTTTCAGGGGCTGGGTGTCCCACTCGTTCACCTGACGAAGGAGGAAGCCTCCGAAAGCTTGTGATTTTCAAATAAAATTGTTGGACTATAACCTGGTGTTGTAAGAGTCTTTACATTTGTCAACCCCAGTCCATCACCGGCATCTCCGCATCAGATTTGAATTAATCACTATTATTTTTCCAAATAACAGAATTAGTACAGTAATGACTAGGATTGTAAGGGAATTAGTACAGCAATGACTAGGATTGTAAGGGAATTAGTACAGCAATGACCAATATCCAGGATTGTAAGGGAATTAGTACAGCAGTGACCAGGATTGTAAAGGAATTAGTACAGTAATAACTAGCATTGTAAGGGAATTAGTACAGCAATGACCAGGATAGAATGTACAGCACAGAAACAGGCCATTTGGCCCAACAGGTCCATGCAGGTGTTTATGCTGCACACGAGCCTCCTCCCTCCCTACTTTAACCCTATCAACATATCCTTCTATTCATTTCTCCCTCATGTGTTTATCTAGTTTCCCCTTCAATGCATCTATGCTAGATGCCTCAACTACTCCTTGTGGCGGCGAGTTCTACATTCTAACTACTCTCTGGGTAAAGAAGTTTCCCTGAATTCCCTATTGAATTCATTAGTGACTATCTTATATTTATGGCCCCTGGTTCTGGTCTCCCCTGGAAGTGGAAACATCTTTTCCATGTCTACCCTATCAAACCCTTTCATAATCTGAAACACTTCTATCAGGTCTCCCTTCAGTCTTCTCTTTTTCTGGAGAAACAAGCCCCAGCCTGCTCAAACCTGATAGGTGTAACCTCACGGTTCTGGTATCATCCTAGTAAATCTTTTTTGCACCTTCTCCAGTGCCTCTTCATCCTTTTTATAATATGGTACAGTAATGACTAGAATTGTAAGGGAATTAGTACAGCAACGCCTAGGATTTATTGCATTCCAGTTAGGACTCGAGATCTTTATCACTACAGCAACCAATAAAGGCCTTGCAAAATTATGCAGGACTTAGTGCTGTTGTGAATTCTTCATTGCATTAGTGGCTGAGTATCAGTGATACAAAGCTATGATCCACGTAATACCAAAGTGCAGTTGGATCTTTGTACTCAATCCATATAGCTCATTTGCACAAACAGAAAGGTAAATTCAGTGCTCCCAGCATGGATCATAGGATTGGAGCTACAGTTTTGTAGCCCTCTCATGACCCATACTCACTTCCAGCACAGCTCCCAAGTGGGATTGTGGGAGTACTCAATTTACTATTACTGTGTCGTATGATTTTGCTTTTCACAAGACCAACATTGCTCATTGTGGTACTGACTCCAGTCACCCAAATCAGATGAACTGAATGGTGTTCCTTAATTGGCAGCACTGACCAAATAATTAATATTTCATTTTTACCAACAATTTGCTAGTTAGAAGTATAGAATTAGGTATTTAGCATACTACTTTCATAATTGAGTAGTTGATCTTTCAGTAGCCTCTTCACAATTATTATTTTTTTAATATAGACCTCATCACATGCCAAAAAAGAAGGCACTGGATAGCGGCATAATCATAAATGTCAGAAAAATAACTCAAAAGTAAACAATCGCTTCCACCCTATGAATGGCATAATCCATCATCTGTTATATAATCTTATGTCTGCATGCACTTCCTATCAACTTTTTCCATTATAAATTCTTTTGCTGCAGCTCTTCCAGTGGCAGGAGGGTGCAATTACACCTGGCAAGTGTATATAGGCATTTTCAATTATAAATGTGGCAGAGGAATTTATAATGGGAATACAAAAGTAAGGACAGAATGCATGACTTTAAAATGGGGATTGAATTATGTCTGTGCACTCTGGTCTAATTATCCTTGCTTTCCAGCCCTGCTTCACCTGAAGGCTATACTTGGTCTTGGCTCTCCTTGTGGACAAGTAACAGTTGCATCTGCCACTTGCTACACTTCGAATCTGAATGGCATACTTAAAATCTGAATGTCACATTTTAATGATGGGCTTAAATAACCAGGATCTGTTCAGTAAACCTGTCTGATTTGCACAAATATTTGATTAGCATAGAAAGGTAGGGAATGCTATCAGCACCATTTGGCAATCAACAGCCCCTCACAGAACCAACCAATTAAATTGCTCCTTTATTTTTCCTATAACTTTTTTTAACAGCCATTTTGCTTTTGGAGCCACTATCTATACATACCCAAAAATAAAGTTTAAAACAATGAGAAAATTAAATAATTCTCAAAAGAAATAACTATGCTTAACCATAAACTTACCTGTTTTACCATAGAAGTTCCTGAAATTACTTTCAACCTCGCAGGCCTGCCTCTTTAATCAGGATTTAGAGAATCAAATTCAGCTCTGTTTCCCGAGGTTCCGCTGTTTACCTTGGTCCTGGCAAAATCCTCCTATTCTCTGCTACTCAAATAAATAAAGTTAAGCTGAACAAACTGCTGACATTTATTTCTGTAGCACCCTCCTGAGTGCTGACGGACCCTAGACCTTCTTTCCCAAGTGCTCCGAGGCCAGTCTTTTCAATTTGCAAATGCTGTCAGTGCTCACCAACCCCCGAGTAACATCAAGCTAAAACCTCTTCCAGAGTGCTACCAGGCTCCTGCCACCCTCCCTCCAGTGCGCCCAGGCCCGAGATTGATTGATCCCCCTCCAATCTCCACCCAAGGCCCAGACCTCCCACTCCATGCCATTCCATCCTGCTGTTTGTGCCCATTCCATCCAAGTGCCAATAACAGGTGTCATGCCCCCACACTCTCTCTCTCTCTTGGCCTCAACCCCAGCTCATCGACAACTTGCATTTATATAGCACCTTTGACGTGACAAAAGGTCCCAAGGCGCTTCACAGGAGCGATATCAGACAAAATTTGACACCGAGCCACAAGGCGATATTAGGACAAGTGACCAAAGCTTGATCAAAGAGGTAGGTTTTAAGGAGCGTCTTAATGGAGGAGAGAGAGGTGGATCGGTTCAGGGGAGGAATTCCAGAGCTTGGGGCCTAGACAGCTGTAGGCATGGCCGCCAATGGTGGGGCAAAGGAAATCGGAGACGCACAAGAGGCCAGAATTGGAGGAATGCAGAGTTCTTGGAGGGTTGTAGGGCTGGAGGAGGTTACTGAGATAGGGAAAGGCGAGGCCATGGTGAGATTTGAATACAAGGATGAGAATTTTAAATTTGAGGCATTGCTTGACCATTCTCATCTGTACATGTTGCACCAACCCATACCAACCCATGCCAACCCAATCCCAGTTTCCAGCACCTACTCACTACATGTTGCATTAAAGGTAAGACACAGAAATTGAGTAGATCAGTGAAAGAATTCATGACCACCTCTCAGAGAGGGAAAGAAGACATGGAGAGAGAGGGAGAAACTTATAAAATGACAAATACAGTGTGTAGAAATGTATATGACACAGAGAGGTATCACAGACGCCAACAATATTCTCTGACTGATCATGATACATTGTCACTCTCTGTCCTCTTTACAGCCTTTGATATAATTGACCACACTATCATAGAATCATAGAAGTTTGCAACATGGAAACAGGCCCTTTGGCCCAACATGTCCATGTCGCCCAGTTTATACCACTAAGCCAATCCCAATTGCCTGCACTTGGCCCATATCCCTCTATACCCATCTTACCCATGTAACTGTCCAAATGCTTTTTAAAAGACAAAATTGTACCCGCCTCTACTACTGCCTCTGGCAGCTCGTTCCAGACACTCCCCACCCTTTGAGTGAAAAAATTGCCCCTCTGGACCCTTTTGTATCTCTCCCCTCTCACCTTAAATCTGTGCCCCCTCGTTATAGACTCCCCTACCTTTGGGGAAAGATTTTGACTATCTACCTTATCTATGCCCCTCATTATTTTATAGACTTCTATAAGATCACCCCTAAACCTCCTACTCTCCAACCTCTCCCTATAAGTCAAACCATCAAGTCCCGGTAGCATCCTAGTAAATCTTTTCTGCACTCTTTCTAGTTTAATAATATCCTTTCTATAATAGGGTGACCAGAACTGTACACAGTATTCCAAGTGTGGCCTTACTAATGTTTTGTACAACTTCAACAAGACATCCCAACTCCTGTATTCAATGTTCTGACCAATGAAACCAAGCATGCCGAATGCCTTCTTCACCACCCTATCCACCTGTGACTCCACTTTCAAGGAGCTATGAACCTGTACTCCTAGATCTCTTTGTTCTATAACTCTCCCCAACGCCCTACCATTAACGGAGTAGGTCCTGGCCCGATTCGATCTACCAAAATGCATCACCTCACATTTATCTAAATTAAACTCCATCTGTCATTCATCGGCCCACTGGCCCAATTTATCAAGATCCCGTTGCAATCCTAGATAACCTTCTTCACTGTCCACAATGCCACCAATCTTGGTGTCATCTGCAAACTTACTAACCATGCCTCCTAAATTCTCATCCAAATCATTAATATAAATAACAAATAACAGCGGACCCAGCACCGATCCCTGAGGCACACCGCTGATCACAGGCCTCCAGTTTGAAAAACAACCCTATACAACCACCCTCTGTCTTCTGTCGTCAATCCAATTTTGTATCCAATTGGCTACCTCACCTTGGATCCCGTGAGATTTAACTTTATGTAACAACCTACCATGCGGTACCTTGTCAAAGGCTTTGCTAAAGTCCATGTAGACCACGTCTACTGCATAGCCCTCATCTATCTTCTTCGTTACCCCTTCAAAAAACTCAATCAAATTCGTGAGACATGATTTTCCACTCCTTCCTCCTTCAACACCTCTCCTCCATTGTCCAGCTCAGTGGGAGTGCTCTTGCTTTGGCCTACTCTTATGAATACATTTGTAGTCAGAGCATCTTTAGCAATGGCTTCTCTTCTCACTCCCACACCTTCAACTCTGGCCCGTTTCCCCCCCTCCCAATCTGCAAGGATCCATCTTTAGCCCCCTCCTCTTTCTCATCGATATGCTCACATTATTTACAGATATGAGGTCAGCTTCCACATGTATGTCATGCCACCCAGTTCTACCTCGCCACCACCTTCCTCAACCCTTCCATGCCTCCGTGCTGATGGATTACTTGTCTCACATCCAGTCTTGATTGAGTGTTAACTTCCTCGAGCAAAATATTGGAAAGACTGATGCCACTATTTTCAGCCCCCACCACAAATTCAGCACCCGTGCCTCTGATTCCATTTCTCTCACTGGCTACTGTCTTGGACTGAACCTGATTGGTTGCAAGTTTGATATCTTGTTCGTCCCTCTCAACTGAGTTTCTGACCCAATATCCCCTCTATCACAAAGAATGAAGATGGGCAGATACTGGCTCCCAAATGTTGACAATGGGCTTGTATGAATAGAGTGTCTGCCCATTAGTAAGTACTAACTTTTAACTCATCAACGAAACAAACAAAATGTTATTACAGTCTTCTCATCTTTCTTTCTAAAATTAGTTTTGAGACTAGTAGTGTGCATGCACCAGCCTTGTTTCAAGGCATAGACGTTTTGCCTGAAGTTCACTTCAGTGACTTAAAACTTGTTTAATGAATTTTCATCAAGCCTGGAAAGTAAATTCCTCACAACTTTCTGTGTTCCTTTTTATAAATTAGCTTGCTGGAATATTTAGTACATCAGGTAGTGCACCTTTAAACATGGACGCTAACCTCTAAGCAAACTAAAATGATTATCAGATTTTCAGGACACTGGCTATGAAACTTTGCCTCCTCATCTTTCAGTTCTTTTCAAAAATAGTTAAGTTGGAATTAAGTGAAGTGATGCTATGAACCCTGACAAATTAAACTGTTTTATCAAATAACACAAAAACTAATCAGGCATCACGTAAACCGCAGTAAGTACCTTCGCCTTACAAACCATTTTATTGTTTTGTAATTATCCAAATTGTGCATCAGTAAAATAATCTTTTGGAGTTCTTGCACTCCACCTTCGAGGATTGTGTTCCTCTACTTGTGCATTTGTATGTCTTTAGATACTTTTCTTGTCATTTTGTTTAGCCTGTTCTTTGAATAATTTTCAAATCCTCTGTCAGTGCAGCATTACTTCCTTTTGTAGCGTAATAGAAGACAGATTGTGATCTAACCTAATGCACTAACCTTGCATCTTGCAGGTTGCCAGAATTGTATGTCAGCTGTCAAACGTGCAATTGTTTCATCTTGCTATATCTCAGTAGCCACACTTTAATGACAGGATTTTTTAATTTCACAGTAGACTTATTCTATGAAACTTACAATGACAAGTTTTTCAAATGTACACTGAAAGAACACTCTTCAAAAGTTACATTCAAGTGGATTGCTTAGATGTCTAATTTTTCACATTTCATAACTTTTGATTAATACATAAGAGTACAAAATATGGCTTTGTCTAGTTTTGAGTTCTTTGAAACTTGCTGTCTTCAATCTCGGATTGGATTTATTTGATATGATTTAACGCAATGATATTAGGTCTATCAAAGGACTTTATTGACTGAAAAACCAATCTAACCATTGTGCTCATAATGTGGAGTGATGTGAGAAGATTTTTAATCTTCCATTGATGATGGAAAAGGTGCGTGAGATCTTCATGGTCTGAAGCAATAGTTCACTGTCACTGAATTAGATCATTTAGGTGTGAAGACTTTTACTGCAGTGCAAGTGTTTATTGTGCAGTTTATACACACAAAGCTATTGATTGCAGAAAAGAAAGCTGAACAAGGAATAAAGTCTGGATAGATGATCCTTGTTTTGTTCTAGTTAAAGGGACTTTTTCTTCAAAGTTTAACTGATGAATTTGGTCATAATTCCACCCTTCTAATAGCCACTGACGGGCTACTCTATACCATGACACAGAAGCACCTTCAAGGTCACTGCCATACAACAACTTTTCCATGTTCTGCGAAACATTCATCCTAATTGTTTTCGTGAATTTTTACCCTCAGCGATGGGAGGATGTTGATGCTGGAAAATTAAACATTTTCCACTTGTTTTGTGCCTATTGTCAGCATCTAGTGCTGTCAGATCAAGTATGGCACGAATTTGATAGAGTAAATTTCCCTATACATTGCTTCAGTAATGTATTTAACCCCCAATTTGAGGAGGACGCCCGTAATTAAGGGCATAATGGGGGAAAAAGACCATTTGGTCCATCAAGCATAATCCTTCAGACAGACCACTTACAATTTGTATCATCAGGGACTCTACCCAATCTATTTAATCACCCAAGAAAGATACTTAAGCACAGGTAAAACTTCAAAGAAGATGGTGCCCAGTGAAATGTCTCCATGACATTTTGGGAGGTCCTGAGGACATGAGGCACGATATAAATGCAAGTTCTTCCTAGCGTCTTGAGTTGAGCAACAATGCTATTGTCCTATAATTTCTTTCTCTTAAATTGCAGTTTAATCAGTATCTTCTGTATGTTTGCATCCTTTTGTGGATTAACTAATGTACTATAGCACAACAATGGCATTTTAAGCTAATGTCCATACCTAGCACAAAGGAAGATGGTAGTGGTTGTCGGAGTCCAATCATCTCAGCCCCAGGACATTGCTGCAGGAGTTCCTCAGGGCAGTGTCCTAGGCCCAATCACCTTCAGCTGCTTCATCATTGACCGATCCTCCCTCTATCATAAGGTCAGAAATGGCGATGATCGCTGATGATTGCACAGTGTTCAGTTCCATTCGCAACCCCTCATAATGAAGCAGTCCGAGCCCGCATGCAGCAAGACCTGGACAATATCCAGGCTTGGACTGATAAGTGACAAGTAACATTCGCACCAGACAAGTGCCAGGCAATGACCATCTCCAACAAGAGAGAGTCTAACCACCTCCCCTTGACATTCAACGGCATTACCATCGCCGAATCCCCCACCATCAACATCCTGGGGGTCACCATTGACCAGAAACGTAACTGGACCAGTCATATAAATACTGTGGCTACAAGAGCAGATCAGAGGCTGGGTATTCTGCGGCGAGTGACTCACCTCCTGACTCCCCGAAGCCTTTCCACCATCTAAAAGGCACAAGTCAGGAGTGTGATGGAATACCCTCCACTTGCCTGGATGAGTGCAGCTCCAACAACACTCAAGAAGCTCGACACCATCCAGGACAAGGCAGCCTGCTTGATTGGCATCCCATCCATCACCCTAAACATTCACTCCCTCCACCACCGGCACACAGTGGCTGCAGTGTGTATCATCCACAGGATGCACTGCAGCAACTCGCCAAGGCTTCTTCAACAGCACCTCCCAAACCCACAACCTTCACCACCTAGAAGGACAAGGGCAGCAGGCACATGGGAACAACAGGACCTGCATGTTCCCCTCCAAGTCCCACACCATCCCGACTTGGAAAAAAATTGCCATTCCTTCATCGTCGCTGGGTCAAAATCCTGGAACTCCCTTCCTAACATCACTGTGGGAGAACCTTCACCACACGGGCTGTAGTGGTTCAAGAAGGCGGCTCATCACCACCTTCTCAAGGGCCATTAGGGATGGGCAATAAAAATGCTGGCCTTGCCAGCGACGCCCACATCCCATGAATGAATTTAAAAAAAAAATTGTTTGGGAAAATACTACGTCTTTGATATTTTTGATAAATATCTCGTGTGCTCGCTCAGTTTGTGCCTAAAATGTGTGCCCTTTTGATTTTGTTCAAGAATTTATTTTGTTTTTTTTGAGACTTTGGGCCTGATGAAACAGCATTAGTGGTTGGACTGAAACCATTTAATTAGTAGTATTTTTTATTTGAATTTTTTTCCACTAAATTTGCTAAGTCATTTCCTCTTCTACAGAATGTACACCCATTTAGAAAGCTGTGCCTATAAACTCTGTCTGGAGTTCTGGAAGCATGAGGCAGTCTGGTACCCTTTCTTGGAAACCTACCCTACTTAGATATCCCTGCTCACATACCCTGTTTATTCTCCCCTAGAAGGTAGCAGTTAATCATCTTGAAACCTCTTCTGTTCAGCTGGGCCTCAAAAGCTCCAGCTAAGGCAGAGACCTAACCCTGCGAGATGCTTCTACGCAGGCAGGATCTTTGAGCTCTCCTTGACTCAACTAAACCTGAGAGATGCCACCAAATTAACCTGACCTTACTCTGTGCTTAATTGTATCAACACCCTCCATGAGTCAATATATTCTGTTTTTATGTATAGCGTAACAAAGTGGTACAGTGACCTCATAAAAATGCATCCGTGTATTTTTTTTTAAAAAGCGGTGTCTGATGCTCGGTCTGCACAGAGCTCCTCTCCTGGGTCTAATTGGATGGAAATGTGGAATCTGTTCCCAGAATCCTGTGTAATACAAATGGAGTTTTGATCTTTTTCGATCTCTAAACCAGTCAGTAATTTAAAAGTGCTCCATTAGATTTTCACAAAATAAAACTTTCTCGTCAGAGCCTGTGCTTATTTTTAATGTGTTTATGTTTATGTAGATGAAGACTAGCGTAAGGTGAAATCTCATTGATTCATTTTGGTTTTGTGTAGGACTGCCAGAGTTAGAAGTTTTTATTTCTTTTAAAGTTAGTTGCTAAGGAAACACACTTTTGATTCACCAACGCCTGTGAATTAGCCATGAAGCCTCAAATGCGATAAAGTACCTTGTTCGTATTGATAAGAAGTGGGGTGGGAGAAGGAGGAGGTGCAGCAGGCCAGCTCGGAGGATCAGAAGTCCTGGGAAAGAGAAAAATGTCATGGAGGGCCAAAGATGAAGGGGAAAGAAAAGCAGTTCGGTGGTACTTCTAATCAATGTTTTTTCTCAGCTTGTCAAAAGTAAAAAGTTACTTGCTGCTGATAAGTATTTGAGTGAAGCTTCTCAGCATTATTTCCCATTGCCTTGCATTTTTTTAACTATGGAATTATTCTGTAGTGCATGATGATTTCACAGTCATGGTAACTCTCTCTGCATATCTTATTGGTTTCTTGGCCTTCTTTTGGTAGTTTTATAGTTCTTATCTTGATCTTTCCATGTATATTTCAGAATTTTCTACGCTCTTTTTCCATTGTGACTTTTCATCCACATCAGTTTTACTCTCCTGTTTGGTCTTCAGCTTGCAAATTCCCAAAAGTGAAAATCGAGGAAGGAGGCTTTTTGCACACTCTTAGTTCAGTTCATAGAGTACGTAGGCCTACAGCATAATTAGGCATGGCATTGGTACTAATCTCGCTTAGAGAAACTAGCTTCAGGTAGGAAATTTCACACTGGTTCAGTCGAGGTTGCTCTTCTGAGTTTGGAATTAAGGCACATTAGAATCATAGAATCTTACAGCACAGAAGGAGGCCATTCGGGCCTATTGTGCCTGTGCCGGCTCTTTGAAGGAGCTATCCAATTAGTCCCACTTCCCCCTCTTTCCCCATAGCTCTGCATAGTTTTCCTTTTCAAGTATTTATCCAATTCCTTTTTGAAAGTTATTAATGAATCTGCTTCCACCACCCTTTCAGGCAATGAATTCCAGGTCATTACAACTTGCTGCGTAAAATGAAATTCTCCTCATCTCCCCTCTAGTTCTTTTGCCAATTATCTTAAATCTGTGTCCTCTGATTTCCTGCCAGTGGAAACGATTTCTCCATATTTACTCTATCAAAACCCTTCATAATGATTTGTAAAAGTTTTACTCTCTATCTGGCTCTGCTATACCTGACCTGGGTGTGCCCGGTGTTGACAACCTGGCTGGCCTAAATGGAAAAAAAGTGTTTAATTTCCCAGTGCTGACATCCCTCACCTGACTGGCACAAAAGATCTGATGGTTTTTTTTCGAGGATGGGGAAACAACAGCTTGTGACCTATTTGCTTAATTAGTTTGGGAGCTGCAAACATTTTGCTAGTGTAGGTTTAATGATATTATTTGAGAATATCGTGATCAGCGATTGCCAGAGGAACTGCAATCTTAGCAGAACTTTTCATTTTAAAATGTTATTTTATCATTCTGCTGAGCTTTGCTTTTGATCTTTTAATGGTTTTAGTCCATTGTTTTCTTGAAAGAACTTGAGGGTAATTCCATTTTCACATTATAACAGTGCAGCATATAAAGCAAACAAGTAAGAAGTTTCAATCATCCATCAAATTGCTGAACAAGAACTAATTTCAGCTTGCTGCTATTTAAACTTTGTACTGGTACACGCCTAGATTTGGTTTGAGTGAAATGCACCATTACTAAACAAAAAGTATATCTCATATTACCATAAACATGTACTGTAGAATATAATTATAATGCTACATTATCTGGATACATTTATGCCTTTCATTAATGGAGAAGCTATCTCTGCTGTATTTTTTTCTTTTCCTCTAAGGATTGTATTGTGGAGAAATTTTGATTATTTAAAGTCATAAATCAGAAGGTTTCCTTTCTTGTAATGTTTGTTTTGAATAACACTGGTAGATAATGATTACCTGATTTATTTATTTATTTATTTTGCTTGCAGGTTCAGGCGATTCTGGTGAACATATTTGGTGGTATTATGCGTTGTGATATAATTGCTCAAGGAATCATTACTGCTGTTTCAGATCTGCACCTGAAAATTCCCATTGTTGTTCGATTACAAGGTGAGAACATTTAAAAGATACACACATAAACATCCATAACTTTCAAACCCTGATTTATAAGTATGTTTCAGAATTCTGATGAAGGGTTACACCCAAAACATTCAGTTATTTTTTGCCTGTGCTGATACAGACTGACTTACTATGCATCTTAAGCATTTCCTGTTTTGTTTGAAGTAATCAGCATCTTTTGCTAAAGTGTTAATGTTGCACCGTCCATATTTGGTCACTTTATTGAGGAACTGGGGGCCAGTGAAAGTTGGCGTTGACTTGGGTAATAGGTGAGTAGGACTTGGTACTGGATAAGATACTGGCATTAGAATTGTGGGTGAGTTGGAGTTTTTGGTGGGTGGATGGCGGTTAGTGCACTGAAGAAATAGAGCGGATAGAAGGGCTGATTTTTTTTATAAAGGTCATAGAGAGGTCAAGAAGGGCTAACATGCTGTAGTCACAATCACACAGGATATTGGTGATTTTGAGCAGGCTGGTGTCAGTACTGTGGAGGGATTTGAACAAGGAGTGGTGATTCTGAAAACATTAAAAAGGAAGGCGGGGGGGGGGGGGGAAAATGAACAGAAGTTTGAGAGGATGGCAGGGTCAAGAGTGGGTTTTTTAAGGAAGGGAATGATAGGTATTTTGAAGGTGAAGGAACAACATCTGTGAGGTTTGTGTCTTGGAGAGGTAGTTGAGTGATTAGGAGCCTGGCCAGGAAGGGGCTGAGGGAGCAAGTCGTTGGTCTCGTGGACTCGAGGCAAAGGTAAGTAAAGGAATATTCTGGGGTCGGGTTTGGAGAAAGGAGGTAGAGAACTGGGGCAACAATTTTAGAGACGACTAAATCCATGAGATTATTACACCCATTAAACCTCATCTGTTCAGTCTGCGAACTTTCCCATCAAGCATCTGATTATATTTAGAGTAACCCTTTTCACTTTACCTTTTTGGGTAGATCATTCCAAATATTTACATTTTGGGCAAAAAGAGTTTTTCCTTTGCATCTGTTCTAAATTTATTTCTCTCCAAAATCTCCATTTATGCCCACTGGTCCTGTTTTCTTGGTATATTTTGAAATAATACCCTACATGTACCATTTACTTCTTCGTGCATTTTGAAGAACTGCCTTCTTTCTATACTGCAGAGCTTAATTTCTCTAATCTTTCCTTAAGCTCACTCCCTTTAAAATTGGGATCAGTCTTATTGCTGTTGTCTGTACTCTTTCTAATGAAAGTATATAATTTTGATATCCAGATCACTTATATGGATTAGAAACAATGAGGGTCAAAGCACTGATCCTTATGGGAGTCCATTCACTACTCCCTTCACCCCCCTTAATCAGAAGTCAGTCATGTGGAACACAAAAGTTTTTTTTTGAAAGTCTAAATAAATCATATTCATGTGGGGTATTTAATATCCTCAGAGGTTTGTCGAGCAGAATCCTCCCCTTCTATATCTATGCTGGCTGTTCGTAAATTATTGCCATACAGGTACTCCTCTAGCATATACCATTATTTCACCTATTAATGCTAGGTTAATGGGCCTGCAGTTGCCTGGATCAGTTAACCTTTTTAAAAGTACACTTCTATCTTCTGATGATAACCAGTGCCCCACAAATTTCCTCCTTCGTCTCTTTTGGCAACTTAGGGTGTATACCATCTGATCCAGAGTATATGTTTGTCTCAAGTACCCTTAACTGGATATCTCTGCAATCCTTCCAAGATAGAGCGTATTGGATGCATTGACTGATCGGTCTCATATTTTAGTTATCTTGTTATATTTTGTTCTGTACAGGAGTGTGGTGACAGTTTTATGATTGTATATGTTCGCTTGTGGAATTACATTGATTTGTCCACACGTTTTTTTTTAGTTTTCAAAAAGCTATCGCTGTCTTTAAAACTCTGGATTCTTTCTTTTTGTCATTGATCAATTTGCTGATCGTTGGTGTCTGGCGACTTGACCACTATCTTTGGACAAGATGATGAAAATAATACTGAAGTAAATCGAGATCAACCCTGGTTCAATGAGGAGTGTAGAAGAGCATGCCAGGAGCAGCACCAGGTGTACCTAAAACTGAGGTGCCAACCTGGTGAAGCTACAACTCAGGACTATATGCATGCTAAACAGCGGAAGCAACACGCTATAGACAGAGCTAAGCGATTCCACAATTACGGATCAGATCAAAGCTCTGCAGTCCTGCCAGTCGTGAATGGTGGTGGACAATTAAACAACTAACGGGAGGAGGAGGCTCTGCAAACATCCCCATCCTCATTGATGGCGGTGTCCAGCACGTGAGTGCAAAAGACAAGGCTGAAGCGTTTGCAACCATCTTCAGCCAGAAGTGCCGAGTGGATGATCCATCTCGGCCTCCTCCCGATAACCCCACCATCACAGAAGCCAGTCTTCAGCCAATTCGATTCACTCCACGTGATATCAAGAAACGGTTGAGTGCACTGGATACAGCAAAGGCTATGGGCCCCGACCACATCCCGGCTGTAGTACTGAAGGCTTGTGCTCCAGAACTAGCTGCGCCTCTAGCCAAGCTGTTCCAGTACAGCTACAACACTGGCATCTACCCGACAATGTGGAAAATTGCCCAGGTACGTCCTATCCACAAAAAGCAGGACAAATCCAATCCAGGCAATGACCACCTCCCCTTGACATTCAACGGCATTACCATTGTCGAATCCCTCACCATCAACATCCTGGGGGTCACCATTGACCAGAAACTTAACTGGACCAGCCATATAAATACTGTGGCTGCAAGAGCAGGTCAGAGGCTGTGTATTCTGCGGCGAGTGACTCACCTCCTGACTCCCCAAAGCCTTTCCACCATCTACAAGGCACAAGTCAGGAGTGTGATGGAATACTCTCCACTTGCCTGGATGAGTGCAGCTCCAACAACACTCAAGAAGGTAGACACCATCCAGGACAAAGCAGCCCGCTTGATGGGCATCCCATCCACCACCCTAAACATTCACTCCCTTCACCACTGGCGCGCAGTGGCTGCAGTGTGTACCATCCCAGGATGCACTGCAGCAACTCGCCAAGGCTTCTTCAACAGCACCTCCCAAACCCGCGACCTCTACCACCTAGAAGGACAAGGACAGCAGGCACGTGGGAACAACACCACCTGCACGTTCCCCTTCAAGTCTCACACCATCCCAACTTGGGAATATATCGCCGTTCCTTCTTCGTCGCTGGAACTCCCTTCCTAACAGCACTGTGGGAGAACTTTCACCACACGGACTGCAGCGGTTCAAGAAGGCGGCTCACCACCACCTTCTCGAGGGCAATTAGGGATGGGCAATAAATGCCGGCCTCGCCAGCGACGCCCACATCCCATGAACAAATAAAAAAAAAATCCAACTGACTAAAGTGTTCTTGAGTTCAGACTTATTACCACAACAGTAGCCACCAATTATTAGAATGAGGACAGGCAAGGAATATTCAGGCAGACACATCAGGTAAATAATCTTGAAACACTTAAGTTAGATAACCAAGACACAGATAGATACATTGATATCTTTTAAAAACTTAATCTCATAAATTAAACATATATTTACCCTTTAAGACCATACATCTACTCTTTGATCCATTTGTTATAAAAGCATTTTGGAAAATCCTGAGGACCTGATAAGGTGCGATATTAATGCAAGTTCTTTCTTTCGATAAGACAGTACATCTATCTTGTAAAGCATGTTTCTTTTTCAGCTTTGTTCTTGTTTTCTGTAAGTATTTCTTAGCAAGGACAATAACCGTTTCCATGTAGAGAACATCTCATTAGCCCATATTTTGTAATCTATTAGAGTGAATCTTCTGTTTTGGGACCTCTTTTGTGTAATATCTTCATAAATGATCTGGAGCTAGGATCATTTATGGTTAAATTTGCAGATGATACAAAGCCAATGAAGGTGGTAGACTGCAAAGCTGAACAGGATAAGCTACAGGAGGATTTGAATGTACTTGGGGAATTGAGCAGACAAATAGCAGATTAAATTCAATGTAGAGAAATGCAAAGTCCAGGAAGGGAGTATTACTTAAATGGAAAGAAAATAACGTGCGTGGAAAATGAAAGAGATCTGGAGGTCCTCATTGACAATAAATAGAATGTATCGCAACAATGCTCAGTGGCAGTGAGTAAAGCAAATCAGATTATGGGCTGTATTAAAAGGTCAATATTGAGCTGAAAAAGCGAGGTAATCCTGCCACTTTATAAATCAGTGGTGTGACCGCACTTAGAATACCGTGTACAATTCTGGTCACTGCAGTACAAAAAAGATATTGCAGCTATTGAAAGGATATAGAATAGGGCAACCAGAATGATTGAGGAGATGGATAAATTGGATTATGAGGAGCGATTATGTAAATTGGGCATGTTCTCACTGGAAGAGAGAAGGTTGAGAAGTGATATCGTTGCTACTTTTAGGATTCTAAAGGGACTAGATAATGTCGACCAGAACGAGCTGTTGCTACTTCGTCCAGAACAGTAGAACCAGAGGACACGGCCTGCATTTGAAATTCAAAGCTAATCTGCAGAAATATTATTTCAGTGCAAGAATGGTCAATCTGTGGAACTGCCTCACTAGGGAGATGGTGGAAGCAGATAGTGTTGATTCATTCAAATGCAAATTCGATAGATTTCTTTCAGTAAATAATATTTTGGGATACAGTATATGAGTAATTTCAGACATGACTTATGGTAAGTGTAGCATGCTTGGGAAGAGCAGGTGATTTTTTTTTTATTCATTCATGGGATGTGGGCGCCGCTGGCAAGGCCAGCATTTATTGCCCATCCCTAATTGCCCTCGAGAAGGTGTTGGTGAGCTGCCGCCTTGAACAACTGCAATCTGTGTGGTGAAGGTTTTCCCACAGTGCTGTTAGGTAGGGAGTTCCAGGATTTTGACCCAGCGACGATGAAGGAACGGCGATATATTTCCAAGTCGTAATGCGGTGTGACTTGGGGGGGAACGTGCAGGTGGTGGTGTTCCCATGTGCCTGCTGCCCTTGTTTTAGGTGGTAGAGGTTGCGGGTTTGGGAGGTGCCATCGAAGAAGCCTTGGCGAGTTGCTGCAGTGCATCCTGTGGATGGTACACACTGCAGCCACGTGCCCCAGTGGTGAAGGGAGTGAATGTTTAAGGTGGTGGATGGGATGCCCATCAAGCGAGATGCTTTGTCCTGGATGGTGTAGAGTTTCTTGAGTGTTGTTGGAGCTGCACTCCTCCAGGCAAGTGGAGAGTATTCTATCACACTCCTGACTTGTGCCTTGTAGATGGTGGAAAGGCTTTGGGGAATCAGGAGATGAGTCGCTTGCTGTGGAATACCAAGCTTCCGACCTGCCCTTGTAGCCATAATATTTATGTGGCTGGTCCAGTTAAGTTTCTGGTCTGTGGTGACCTCCAGGATGTTGATGGTGGGGGATATGGCTATGGTAATGCCGTTGAACGTCAAGGGGAGGTGGTGAGACACTCTCTTGTTGGATTTGGTCATTGCCTGGCACTTGTCTGGCACGAATGTTACTTGCCACTTATCAGCCCAAGCCTGGATGTTGTCCAGGTCTTGCTGCATGCGGGCACGGACTGCTTCATTATCTGAGGGAATGGAACTGAACACTGTGCAATCATCAGCAAACATCCCTGTTTCTGACCTTATCATGGAGAGAAGGTCATTGATGAAGTAGCTGAAGATGGTTGGGCCTAGAACACTGCCCTGAGGAACTCCTGCAGCAATGTCCTGGGGCTGAAATGATTGGCCTCCAATAACCACTACCATCTTCCTTTGTGCTAGGTATGACTCCAGTCACTGGCGAGTTTTTCCCCTGATTCCCATTGACTTCAATTTTGCTAGGGCTCCTTGGTACCACACTGGGTCACATGCTACCCTGATGTCAAGGGCAGTCACTCTCACCTCACTTCTGGAATTCAGCATTTTTGTCCATGTTTAGACCAAGGCTGTAATGAGGTCTGGAGCCGAGTGGTCCTGGCGGAACCCAAACCGAGCATCGGTGAGCAGGTTATTGGTGAGTAAGTGCCTCTGGATAGCACTGTTGACGACACCTTCCATTACTTTGATGATTGAGAGTAGACTGATGGGGCTGTAATTGGCCTGATTTGATTTGTCCTGCTTTTTGTGGACAGGACATACCTGGGCAATTTTCCACATTGTCGGGTAGATGCCCGTGTTGTAGCTGTACTGGAACAACTTGGCTAGAGGCGCGGCTAGTTCTGGAGCACAAGTAATCAGCACTCCAGCCAGGATGTTGTCGGGGCCCATAGCCTTTGCTGTATCCAGTTCACTCAGCCGTTTCTTGATCTCACATGGAGTGAATCGAATTGGCTGAAGACTGGCTTCTGTGATGGTGGGGATATCGGGAGGAGGCCGAGATGCATCATCCATTTGGCACTTCAGCCTTGTCTTTTGCACTCACGTGCTAGACTCTGCCATCATTGAGCATGGGGATGCTCACGGAGCCTCCTCCTCCCGTTAGTTGTTTAATTGTCCACCACCATTCACGACTGGATGTGGCAGGACTGCAGAGTTTTGATCTGATCCGTTGGTTGTGGAATCGCTTAGTTCTGTTTATAACATGTTGCTTCCACTATTTATCATGCATGTAGTCCCGTGTTGTTGCTTCACCAGGTTGGCACCTCATTTTTAGGTACACCTGGTGCTGCTCCTGGCATGCTCTTCTACACTCCTCATTGAACCAAGTTTGATCCCCTGGCTTGTTGGTAATGGTAGAGTGAGGAATATGTCGGGCCATGAGGTTACAGATTGTGCTGGAATACAACTCTGCTGCTGCTGATAGCCTATGGTTCCCAAAGCTTTCGACCACTGGGAGGTTTCCTCGCGTTATGAAAGGATCTGTTGTAGACTAATTGATAAAGATTGATTGCCACAGTTAGTCAACAACTACATTGTCGTTGTATCATGTAACTACCAGGATGGTAGAAAGTAAAATAGATGAACTGTGTTCTTTTTCTGTCTAGCAATTCCTATGTTTTTAATGATCACTCACTCACCTGACGAAGGGGATAATCTCCGAAAGCTTGTGATTTTAAAATAAAATTGTTGGACTATAACCTGGTGTTGTAAGATTCCTTACATATGTTTTTAATGTTATGGAAATTTTAAGCATATTATATACCTCCACTTGTAATAGACTTGTGACCATTTACGTGGTCTCAACTAATCAACTGTTAATATCCCACAGGAATAAAAACTACTTTTTACCCAGTGCACCAGCACAAGTCAAGCTCAAGATGCATTTTTCAGGACATAATTATAGTTAAGACTGAGAGAAATACCTGAGTTAAGTTTTTGTATGTCATTGCAATTTCCTCAACTTCAGATTGGCAAATTTAGGGTATGCAAATGAAAGTTGCAGTTTGATCTTTTGAATACTGAATATCTTTTAATATTTTTGAAGTACAAACATTTTGTCGTTGCTACAGAATCAATTTTCTGGAAATTTACAGTGATCCTTGAATATTTCTTAAGCTTATTGTAGGTCTGGGGTCTCTAAACGTTTGTCTTCATTGGCCATATAAATGCATACCAAAGTGCATTAATGTGTGTGTGTGTGTGTGTGTGTGTGTGTGTGTATAAATGTGTGCAAATATCTATCTCAAAGTGCAGGTACTAACAGATCTTGGTGTTCCAGTGTAGGATTTATCCATCAATTGGGCAACAATGCTAAGAACAGGGTCTTTACAAACTTGCAAACCCACAAACTTCCAAAGTGATAAACCAGCGGAAAAAAACCCAAAACAAATAAGAGCAAATTGCCTGATTTTGAGGGCCAGATTGTCAGTCGGCGGAGTTTGCCTGGGGCCCTAGGACAGTAGCTTGGACACCTTTGTTTTAGGTGACGATGCCTACCAAGAAACTTTCCCTTTAGGGCGTCCTGCCAGTTCGATTGTGTGATTGACCCCTCTCCCGAGCCCTTTCTGACTTCTTCATGCTTATCCCTCTTTTGCCCTTTTTCTCCTGTTATCAACATGTCAGATTCATGCCAGTGCTGAGAGAAAATGGATTGTGCAGCACTCCATCTGTTTTGGTTAATGGGTATGAGATTCTCATTAATTTCTATCGAAAACTTTGCAATCAAACTAATTAAAGAAAGTTTAAGCTTTAAAATTTAAGTTGCTTAAAGGCATTTCTATCACTGGACATCTGCAGTGCTTGCCACTCAAACTTCACTGTAAATTAAGTCAAAGATTCTGAGGCTGTTGAAAAAGACTATAATGAAGGATCCAAAGAGATAACTGTTGGACGTGCCTCAGGCTGCTATATACTTAGTCATTCAATTCTCAGTCCCATTCCAACTGGTGTGCCATTTCCAACAAGGGAAAATACTTTTTAAAATGAACCCCACTGGAGTTCAAGTTCTGCTTGAAAGATCATCTCTATTAAGCATGAATGTATAAATTAGCTTGAAGGGGATTCCTGTTTTCTGTTTAGATTGCATCTCCACGTGGCCACAGGGTCAGGGAAATACAGTGGTTATGCCAATACTCTGGTTTTCATCCTGGGAGATTCTTTACTTTCTTTGCCCCATCTCTATTCCATCCCCTGGGTGGGAATCCTACTGCTAATGGTTAGCTGAACTAATGGTTAACAATTGATCTGTACACTAGCTAGTCCATGTCATGAGTGCAATACGTTAATGGGAGTCGTTGGCCACCAGTGGCAGTGTTGCACGACGAGAATGCCCTGGGAAGTGGAGGGAGACTAGGAATGTGCTGAGCAACACATTCTCAACATCAATACACACTAGAGAATATATTTTTTTAAATGTACTGTTTTTTGATGGAAATGTTGTGTTGTATCAAATTTGTTGGGGTCTTTGCCATTTGTCATTCAGGCACACGTGTTGATGACGCGAAAGCAATAATAGCTGCGAGCAGCCTGAAGATCCTTGCCTGTGACGACCTGGATGATGCCGCTCGAATGGTAAGTGTAATATTCATTGCGTAACCTGGATTTTGTATACAAATTTAAAACTTTTAAAATTGCCGTAGACTGCAATATGCTGCACAGATCAGCAGGAGAACTGCACGTGTGCCTGCCATCCCTCCCCCACAACCCACAGAGAATTAAACTGCTCAAACCAGCCCTCATTCTGGCAACAGAATCGTATGAAAGTCTGTGATTCTGCCACGAGGATACAGGAACCAGTCTTAGCATTGTAAACAGAGGGTGCCATCACAGGGATACAGGTCTGCTGCGATGTGAATTAAATGAGCCCAATTTGATACAATGAGCAAATAAACCTGAACATAAATACAAACTTAGATTTTTATTGTACTCTGTTTATGAATTATTTCTTTGTCATACCGTTTTAACTACACACAAAGAGTTGGTTATAGTTATTTGTGTTTTTTCTGGACTGCTAAGTCCAGTCAGTGAGCATTCTGTGGATGTCACTTTTTTAGGGGAATCTAATTTATTAATGTGCTAAGTACTAGATCTGTCATAAAGTGTCAAGATCATTTCATCAGCTCACTCCGACTTGAAAAATTTATTTATACGTATGGACAATTTAATTACTAATTAAAAAAAAAATTTCATTCTGATTCTAATCTTGGTGTGTATATTTTTTTCTCTCATTTTCTAATGATGTTTCCTCAGTCCACTGCTCTATACTAACTAGTTGGAACCAAAACGTCATAAAATATTGTGGAGCATGACTGTGCAGTTGACCGTGGTACTGATTTTTGAAATTAGCAAATGAAAGTTATTTGTTGTGTGAGCAAAATTCTATCATTAGTTGTATTCTTAGTCGTTATAATACATTTGATCTCAGTAATCCACAGCCTTTTTTGATACATTATGTAGAGATTTATAAGTGCTTCTAAGTGTGTTTCAGAACTTGGAACATGATTGAGCAGTTGCATTGATGGCTTGAGTCTGCCATGTTTGTTGATGGGAAAAGGGGATTTAAAAGGAGTTGTATGGCTCTCAGCATCAAATAATGGGAAGGAATGGTTTTTGTTAAAAAAATACTGTAAACTCAAGTTTATAAATCATACTGCTATAAAAATTGCTCCCTCTGTTTAGAGGATATAAGAAGTTATTATGGGCAGTGTTTATTTTCCAAGGATTTTCATTGTCTTGTGTATATATTGATGAAGCAAAGAAATTATTTGTACATACTATTAAATACAATCTTGGGTAATCATTAGTAATGGGATGGTAATGGTAGTTATTTTCTTTTTAAAGGAAACAATAATGCTTCCAAGAAGAGCTACAGCATAAATTATATTCTGTGCACAAGTTATAAAGAGCTAACAAATCAAAAGTTAAAAGAACTGCTAGTGTTTTCAATCTGCTCTTCTAGAAATCTGTGGCCATTAGTATGTATGGAACATGTGTCTTTGGAATCACTTTACTTTTCTCTCTCCTCTCCAAACAGGTTGTAAAACTTTCAGAAATTGTTTCACTGGCCAAAGAAGCTCAAGTCAACGTGAATTTCCAGCTCCCAATCTAATTGCGATGCTCTAACCTCAAATCTGGAAGCTTTACTGAACACACTTATAAAATAGCTATTTATTTTTCATTTGCATTTGTTTCTTAAAATGATTGCTTAATAAAAGGAATGTGGTTAGCAATCTAGAGTTATTTATTAGATTGTAGTTTGTCGGAAAACAAAAGTACATTGAAAGACACGGTAATACTTATTATGGTCCTATCTAGGCTATATTTAATCACTAAAGTGTATCTTCACGGTTCAGTACTGTGAAAAATTCAAAACAACTGCATAATCTGCACCATACATTTATACCGGTTACCGGTACCCATATATACCGGGACATAGTCGCAGGATAAGGGGTCGGCCATTTAAGACTGAGATGAGGAATTTCTTCACTCAGAGGGTTGTGAATCTTTGGAATTCTCTACCCCAGAGGGCTGTGAATGCTGAGTCATTGAGTATATTCAAGGCTGAGAAAGGCAGATTTCTGGACTCGAGGGGAATCGAGAGATATGGCGATCTGACAGGAAAGTGGAGTTGAGGTCTAAGATCAGCCATGATCTTATTGAATGGCGGAGCAGGGTCGAGGGGCCACGTGGCCTACTCCTGCTCCTATTTCTTATTTTCTTACCTGCTTAGCACCAGGCATTTTTTATTTTGTTCATGCAGCTATGAACCAAGTGGTCAGTAAAATAACCAGATTTTGAACAAAACTTCACAAGTGGCATCTTCTAATGTGCAACTTGAGACTGGCCATTAATACAGGTGAAATTTGAGCACCTGCATTAAAATAGTGAAGAGCGGAATGTCATACGAACGCTTTAAATGTTCATTTGTTAAATTGCCAACAGCCTTTTCTTGCTTTTAGTTCCTTCATGTAATGGCCATGCAACGTGCTCTAGCTTTGCATGTGTAAACACAGTTTTGTCATGCTGTAAATGTTTGATTTCTCCACTCATCTTACTTCAATTCTGCTTTTGTGGAGAATACAGGGAATGGGGCATTTTTGTGAGTATTGCTTGCCACTAGTTTACAGTAGGCCAAACTACATTTAAGTATGCATCACTTCAATTTGTACAGAAGATTGTAATATCAGCATTTTTAATTAATTCCTAAATGTTATCAATAATTATCCAACCTCAATGAAGCAGCACTGTTTAAATGTTGACTTAGTAAGCTTATTAAACAAAATGTATTCTTTGCACGTGACCTTTGTGTCACTTGATTTTGTTTTTTTGTATGATTAAAAATATTCAGTTTTAGTGTGCCTCTCCCTCGAGACAGTTAAGACACTGGTCATCAGAGAATCCTACCCACCACAAACCTGATTGTAGTAGAAATCTGGAATTCTCTCCCCTAAAAGACTGTGGGTGCTGGGACAATTGGAGCTTTCAAGACTGAGATCGATAGATTTTTATTAGGTAAGGATATCAAAGGATATGGAGCTAAGGCGGGTAAATGGAGTTTAGGTACAGATCAGTCATGATCTAATTGAATGGCGGAGCAGGCTTGAGGGGCTGAATGGCCTTCTCCTGTTCCTATGAGTGACCTAGAAAATGAAACTTAGCTGTCCTACTCCAAGTTGTTGAAATAGATACTGTGCTGCAGAACTAGCTCAGAAACCATGTATAGAGATCATAATGACTTAAATTTCGCTCAGAATTTGTGAGAAGTAACCATAGCTTGCTTGCTCCTGTATGGGCAAGCGAAGCAAGAAAAGCAAAATAGTGGACTTCTGACTTAGGTCATCAGTTGTTAGAACATCCGTTACATTTCAAAAACTTACAAAGTATTTACACAAAAAAAGTATGAGGAAAAGTGAATTCCAGTGCTGTGAGGTGTAGTTGGGAGGGAGTCTCGGTATCCTGAAAGTTCCCAATACTGCTGTACAAAATCTTAAATGGTTGACTGGATGAATTGCCTTGTTTAACTTCTTGAAACAACTCTGGCCGTGCAGGCTTTCTCACAGCAGTGATAAATTCTGGTTGTGAGGTTACCTCTGTTGTAATTGTCTGGTGATCTTTTATTTTTGTCTCTCATTGTCATTAAAGTGTCTCTGTTTAGTTCACTGAATATTACACAATGTGGTATTTATAGATATTTATAGAAGAAGTGAAAATGCCAGCTCAAAATGAAATGTAGACTAATGTCATCTGGGCTGCAGTTCGTCTTAAACTTAAATACAGGTTGTGTGCCGGTGATGGGACTAGTGGAGTTATTTCATTAACACAGCCCGTCACTATTTTGTGAAAATAATTTCAAAAACCTATCTAGTGTCAAGTTGCCCTTTTCATTGTTACAAAACAGAGAAGAATTATGAACATTGAAGATCATTTTATTTCAAGGTTTTAACGATAGCCAATACAGCCAAATGAGAAATTGTTTTTAATTAATTATTTTTCCTTTTGAAGGAGAATTTCAAATTAAGCGCACATATATTTAATGACCAAATCTTAATGAGTCTACATCTAATTATGTGTGAGAAAGAATTTGCAGTTTTACAGCTTTGAATTTGAAGATTTTATTGCAGTGTTTTGAGGAGTGGAATAAAGAACGTGAGCGACCTTATGAACTTTGGCAAATAATCTGAAGTTACTTGCATTACACAAACATTCACATTTATATAACTAGATAGCTTGGCCTGCCAACATCCCTCGAAACTTCTGGAGAAATGCAGTCATCTCAGAAACCATGGAAGGCCAAGCTCTTGCCTCTGGTGTTTGATGTCATGTGTGAAGTCTAGTTTACCCTATTTAGAAGTGTTTCCCATGTTTTGAAATGATGGCGATAGTTTGGTCAATATAAACGTACAAGCAAGGTTTCAGGGTTTGCGTGCATGGCACAGGCTTGGGTAAATGTATATTATCGTGGCATTTGGTGAGAAGTCAAACTGATGAATCCATGGTGGGATAGATTGATAACTGTTATAATTTGAAAAAAAAAATAAAAGACTATTTGATTTTTATAAATATTCAAAACTCTTCATTTTTCATGTAACTTGCTGGTTTAGATTCACTTCTGGTTCTGAGATATTTTGTGATTTATGGATTTAAACGCATTGGCAGCGCAGCTTGCCAAGAAACCAGTCTATTCTTTACCCTTCAGCTCTTGAGACTAAAGTTTGGATTGCCTCTCAGTATTGGCTATCAAGAGGTGACCAAATCTTAGTTGCCTTTGCCCAATTCAGAGCATGACTATTTGGAAGCAAAAGTTTGGCAATCCAGGTATTAAAAAGTACTAGGACTAGGCTTTGCAATCATGGAAATAACATCCATTACCATGTGGGAAAGTGTATTTTGTTTCCACTTAAGGATAGAATGTATTGTTTTGATGAGTCAATGACCAAACACGTCACTATTAGAGTGGTGAGCTTTGACTAGTTTATTTTAATAATTGCTTATAATAACCTCTTGTCAGTTTAAATTGGCTCAAGAGTAAAGGGGTATCATTATGCTATTGGATTGGTCGGGTGCCAGTGTAACTTTTGTGTTCCAGTAGGCAAATTATCATTGGAAGCATTTTGCAATGCATTTCTTTGATTGTAGAAATAAAGAAAAAGTCTTAGTAGTTTAACTTTTGCTTCTCCTTTTCCTTCTTTCATTGTCACCACCACCTCCCTCGACCCCTCCACTGTCTCTGATTTGTCACGCTGCTTGTCCGACATCAGGATGAGCAAAAATTTCCTCCAACTAAATATTGGGAGGTCCCTAGCCACCAACTCCATCCCTCTCCCTGGCCACTGTCTGAGGCTGAACCAGACCGTTCTCAACCTTGGCGTTCTATTTGACCCTGAAATGAGCTTCTGACTACATATCCGCTCCGTCACCAATACTGCCTACTTCCACCTCTGCAACATCACCCTGCCGCAGCTCATCTGGTGCTAAAGCCCTCATCCATGCCTTTATTATCTCTAGACTTGACTATTCCAATGCTCTCCTGTCTGGCCTCCCATCTTTCACGGTCCATAAACTTGTGCTCATCCAAAACTCTGCTGTCCATATCCTAACTCGCACCAAGTCCCGTTCATCCATCACCCCTATGCTCGCTGACCTACATTAGCTCCTGGTCTGAGAATGCCTCAATTTTAAAATTCTCATCCTTGTTTTCAAATCTCTCCATGGCCTCACCCCTCCCTATCTCTGTAACCTCCTCCAGCCCTACAACCCTCCAAGATCTCTGCAGTCCTCCAATTCTTGCCTCTTGCACATCCCTAATTTTAATCGCTCCACCATTGGCAGCCGTGCCTTCAACTGCCTAGGCCCTAAGCTCTGGAATTCCCTCCCTGAACCTCTCCATCTCTCTACCCCTCTCTCCTCCTTTAAAATGCTCCTTAAAACCTACCTCTTTGACCAAGCTTTTGGCCACCTGTCTTAATATCCTTATGTGGCTCAGTGTCAAATTTTATTTGAAAATCACTCCTGTGGAGCACCTTGGGACGTTTTACTATGTTAAGGGTGCTATATAAATGCAAGTTGTTGCTTGCATTAGCTAGTTGGTTAAGTTGTTTCCTGTGACATAAATACACATTAGGGCATGATGGATTACTGCATTTGTTTCTTGTAAACATATGACAAAATTATATATATCACAATAACATGGAATTTTACCCATTGAATTTTCTTTTGTGTCTTAATATCTTCATTAAAGTTTTAGCTTGGCCTCTCTCAAAAGCCTGGCTGGAATCACATTGGGAGGATTTTCTCCCCCAGTTAGGCAGGCGGGACGAAGGACAGAGTTGGGGCACCTGTTGCTGGGGCCGTGACCATGTCTCTCCTCGTTTCTTAGATAGCGAACGTCAGCATCAATTACCAGTTATGCTAGAATTGCCAGCGCAAATATAGGTGGCTATATTCAAACCAGGCAGTAATGCTGGGAAAATGTAAGTCGTTTCTCTATGCATAATGGTAATGAATTATAATAGGTATTCAACTAAATTTTTAAATAAATCTATTAATTCTTCAGCAAGTGTTGAACAAAGAGAGAAAAATTGTCTTTCCTCATCCTAATTGGAGTTATTTTTTTCTTTTTGCCAAAAGAAATATTAGTTGAATTGTGAAAGCTTCTTGGGTAAACAGAAAAGCTCATCACTTGTGTTTACATTTTCTATTAACAAATGTTTGAATTAGTGACAGCTGTGAGACAGTGGAAGAGAGAGCGAGCGAGAGATATGTGCAGGAACAAATCACAAAACACTGAACTTAATGTTTGCAGAGAGCTCTTGGAAACTTACAAACCAGTAGTTCCAGATGCTGGACTGCCTATCCACCTTCCCCCCCCCACCCCCCCCCGACCCCCCACCCCCACTCCTTGGGCTGCCATAGAAATGCCTTCCCTCTCCCCTCATTACTGTTCTACCAAACCCCAGGAACCAGAACCATCTCCTTGATTCTATCAAATCCCAGGACCATCTCCAGTGCTGCTAACCCCCATTACTCCCAGTACTGCTATTCCAGGTACTTGTCTCCAACTAGTACATCTTGCATACCATCTTGCTGACTATCCTCAGTTTTAAAAATGGTAAAGCATATAAAATACTAAGGTAAAGGAATTTATATAAAATAAAGACCACTCGTTTATGGTTTTCACATAATAATGGAGAGAATTCTGGAATTCAAATCCCAAAGCACCCAGAAAAGTCTCAGAATACTGTGTAATAAAAATGGAATTTGACTTGTTCAGTCATGACAAATCATGCTTTACTGGCATAACGCCCATATTGTTATAAATGATGAGCAAACCCATGGGAGATCTGCTAGTTCATTATATCTTAGAAGTCTCATCTATGCACACTTCCTATTGTATAACACTCAAATTCCTGTATCTTCTGTCGAACTCACACTTTTGTCAAGCTATCTGTTGAGCCATTTCCATCGCTCTCGTGTTTATTGATTTTACTTACCTCTCGAGTTCTACATTACTTGATGTCCAAGATGGGTGGTGCTATTGCCTACTTACCATTCTAAACCATACAACAACAACCACGTGCAATTATATTGCACCTTTAACGTAGTAAAATGTCCCAAGGCGCTTCACAGGAGTGTTATCAAACAAAATTTGACACCGAGCTACATAATGAGATATTAGAATAGGTGACCAAAAGCTTAGTCAAAGAGGTAGGTTTTAAGGAGTGTCTTAAAGGAGAAGAGAGAGGTGGAGAGATTTAGGAAGGGAATTCCAGAGCTTAGGGCCCGGACAGCTGCCAATGGTGGAGTGATTAAGATTGGGGATGCTCAAGAGGTAAAAATTGGAGAAGTACACATCATCTCCAGTCTTGGTACTGTAGGGACCAGCTTCAGGCCTTTCAAATAAGTTTTTTTTTAACATTAGTTACCTTTTACATCTAAAATTACATTTTACATCTAAGTTTTTTTTTGAAATAAGCAGCCCCAATGTTCCTGCTGCTGCTGGGGCCCCAAATGGTTCCTATTGTAGCCTCTCCTGGCTTGCTCACACTGTCATCGCCATTCTCTGGCCCGAAGAGCTACTCCACGTCAACTTGGAGCTTGAGCCTCAGCCCCTTTGTTTCCCACCCCACGGTCTTTGGGATGAGCTGCTGTGATTTTTGTCCTTATCGTGATCATCTCTCTTCTCTGCTTTCCCCAGCACTAAGCTGGGAAACTGGCATTTTTTTTGAACAGTGCTCATTGTGATGTACTCTAGATAAGAGCAAGATCGAACACTCTGCCTTACCGTGGGCAATGCCATGGGAGATCTGGAGCACTAATTTTTTTAAAAATAGTTTTTCATCTAACGCATGTCCATCTCACTCCAGATGTCATGCTTCAAAGTGTCACCCTTTGTTCATGACACAAAACAGTGCTTTTTATAAAAAGCCTGTCATTTCATGCTGGATCCTTCTGAGGTAGAGCCAGAAATTTATGATTTCTTGGATTTGCCCCAAGGTGAACAGTGGCTGTAAAGTAACAGGTTAGGCAAAGCACAACAGGCGAACAGTGGCTTTAAACAGACAGGCTAAGGTAAACACAGCTCCATTTTAACAGCTAAATGTGACGGCTGCATCAGATTGCCTGTCGTGAGCTGTGGCACTATATTTTGTGTTTTTTTTAAATTACCAAAATTAATAATGTTTTGATATTAATTTTCTTGAATTTTTTTTGAATTTATCTGAGATCTCCCCAAACTCAGATATATGTTGCCATTCATGAAGAGTTTAATATTGAATGATTGTGTTACCAAGAAGAATCATTCCATTAGGCTTTCATTGAATATTCTTTTGAAATACAATGATACCAATTAAACTAAATAATATTGATAACATCATATGTTTATCAGGGATGAGGAAAATCATTTGGAGATGCTACAGAAATATTGTGGAATCCAGTCTTTACTATTTGTAATCTGACTTGAGACTGAAAATAAATCAAACTGAGAATTTGAGATAGTTTGTTTTCATAATAAATATTATTCTATTAAATGTCTTGGTTGTGTATCAGGTACTTTCAAAACCCATTAACTTCAGAGCCCTGGATATGTTTCACTGAAATTGTCAAATATCTTATTCCACAAATGTGGCAAACTAAATGTAATGCAGTAAATTGAGGTACAATAACTTGTAAGTTGTGGAGAAACTCTACCCATACATAAGATTGACACAGAAGGCATTTTGTTTCCTTTACCTTGTTCCCCCCCTCACAATTTTATCATTTCACAGCCACTCCCATCAATACTTTCCTTTTGCAGATCGTGGCTTCAGATTACCCCAAGATTTGTGGCACCCGTTCATCTTAACCAGGGATGTACTAATGTGGGGTGAGAGAAACACCACTACCCACATTTCACTCATGTTGAGACTCCAGATTTAGCCCAACAGATTGAGTTCCTGGCACCAACAAGTGGCAGGTTGATTATTGATCTATGCATAGACTAGGATTGATAACGCCAATTGGTATGCCATTGAGTTGCTTGGTTTTTGATGTTTCATTTTTAATTGAATCAGAACTGAGAAAAGATTGTACGTTACATACACTTATAAATCATGAAACCATCGAAATTTCTGCACAAAAGGTGGCCATTTGGCCTGATCACATTGGAGCCAACTACTCTAATCGAATTTGAATCAATATTCAATTATAATTGTGTGCAAACTTTATTTATTATATAGTACTTGCTTCTGCTAGCGCACAAAATGCTTTCAACAAATGGCTGCATCTTCCAGTTTGTATAAGGAAGAGAGGAAAAAACCTCTGCTCCTGCTTGTAGCTTGAGGTCACATGAATTTTACAGTAGTTAAATCACTGCCACATACTGTGAGTAGGCAACCTATCTGACCAGGAAAAATTTACAGGGGAACTTCTTGCAGACTTGAGAGAGTGATTTTCCCCAGTGCCTGTTTAAGGCATAGTCAGTTCTCTCATTCTCGCCTTTGCCCCGGGGGCATTGCGTTTGCTTCATTGGCAAGACTGGTTTTCCACTTCTGGGGGGTGATTTTAAACCCTAAGAACAGGTGGGTTGGGGGCGGGTGGGAGTTGAAAATAGTTGGTTTTTTGGGTCACAACTGCAAAATTTTCAGACTTTGCATTCCCAGTGGGAAGCCTGTACTTTTACGCGCCGACATTAAACCCAGAAATAAAGCCGGGTTGCGGTTGTGACCCAAAAAACAACTATTTTCAACTCCCACCTGCCTCCAATCCACCCATTCTTGGGGTTTAAAATCACTTGTGTCCAAAGTGTTGGTTTTAGTCTATTTTTACAATAGTCAAAGCCAAGTCACTGATCATTATTTCCATTATTTTTTTGTATGTGCAAGTGTAGGATCCCCTCATTTCTCAGTTATTTTCCCTTATAAGTAATGATAAGTCAGGATCTGAATTTTCAGTAGTAATGGCTGTAATGCATAAAATGAATCAGTTTTCACCATTTACTACCAATGGATTGCAAATCTAGCCTCTCCTTTCAGGAGTCCAGTGAAGGAAGCTATGTAGGTCACTGGTATTCTCCAAATATTTGAAGTTTTCTATTTCAAAATTGGTGACTTTTGGGGGAAAAGGGCACTTGGATATGTAAGCAGATTTGATTTCAGAAGAAGCTGTCTAGAAAGGAGGAAAGAACTTCCATTTATATAGTGCTTTTCATGACCTCGGAATGTTCCAAAGTGTTTTATAGCCTATAAAAGTACTTTTTGATAGTGCAGTCACTGTTGTGCTGAAAGAAAGAACGTACATTTGTATAGCGCCTTTCAAAGCACTTTACAGCCAATGAAATACTTTTTGAAGTGTAGCCACTGTTGTAGTGTAGGAGATGCAGCAGCCAATTTGCACACAGCAAGGTCCCACAAACAGCATTGAGATAATGACCAAATAATCTGTTTTAGTGATATAGATTAAGGGATAAATATTGGCCAGGACGGCCCTGCTCTATCGAAATAGTGCCACGGGATCCTTTACATTCACTTGAAGAGGCACACAGGGCCTCAGCTTAACGTCTCATCTGAAAGACAGCAGTTCTGACAGTACAGCACTCCCTCAGTACTGCACTAGCAGCCTAGATTTTGTGCTGTAGTTTCTGGAGTGGGATTTGAACCCACAACCTTGTGACTCAGAGGCAGGGGTGCTATCACCTTTCCAGACTTTTTAAGATTGGATTCCCATTGTATTTAAGTGTCAGCTGACACTTAAATACAATGGGAATCCAATCTTAAAAAGTCTGGAAACTCTCAGGTCAGGCAGCAGCTGTAGAGAGAGAAAGGTACAGTTAACATTTCTTGACCTTTGATCAGAACAGTCATCGATCTGAAACGTTAACCCCACCTTTCTCTCTACAGCAGCTGCCTGAGCTGCTGAGTGATTCCAGCATTTTATGTTTTTATTTCAGAAATCCAGCAGCTGCAATATTTTGCTTTTTGTTCCATTTAAAAAAAAATCTGGTTCATGGGGCTAGTTACAATCTACCTCCATGGTCAAGATAAGGGAAGATCTATCAGATTCTGAAATCCTACTCCTAACTGATGCCAACACTGAAAGGAAAGAACTTGCATTTATATAGCCATGATGTGGAGATGCCGGTGATGGACTGGGGTTAACAATTGTAAACAATTTTACAACACCAAGTTATAGTCCAACGATTTTATTTTTAATCCCACAAGCTTTCGGGGGCTTTCCCCTTCCTCAGGCAGTGTGCAAAAGACAATTTCGAATCCTTTGCATTTTAAGATCACAGAACAAAGCCTGGTGATTACGGGCAGTAATCACCAGGCTTTGTTCTGTGATCTTAAAATGCAAAGGATTCGAAATTGTCTTTTCCACACTGCCTGAGGAAGGGGAAAGCCCCCGAAAGCTTGTGGGATTAAAAATAAAATCGTTGGACTATAACTTGGTGTTGTAAAATTGTTTACAAGCATTTATATAGCACATTTGTCCTCAGGACATCCCAAAGCACTTCACAGTCAATCAATTACTTTTGAAAGTAGTTGCTATTGTTATGTGGGCAAGTGTAGCAGTCAGTCTGCACACAGGTAAGTTGGAAAAGAGGAAACATAACCCAGGAGAAATTGAAAATAATTCACTGTCAATCATATTAATATGTCTCTTGTGAAGTTCCCATTGTTGCAGGGCACCTGATGATATATGACTCTTCCACCACAATCAGAGCTGTTGGACTGAATAAAGCATAAACAATATTTCTTTAAGTTACATCGAGCTGACTAGCTAAATGTGTCTCTCTGTGGGTTTTATAAGATTGGGAATTTACCTTACAAGAAATATACTGTTGTAAAATAAATTAATTGTAAGTAGGGGTACTTTGTTTTGTTTAAAATGCAAGTGACAGCATTTGGAAAGAATTACCCTTCATGGATCTTAATTACAGCTGAGTGATGGGGCTGTAAAAGGAGATACGACCTTCACAACTGACGTTTTTTGTTCCTTGTTTATAAGTCGCAATTTATTTTAATTACTTTTCCACAGTAAAAACTGAAGTCATGTTTTTCCCCACTAAATAACTGATGAGAGAATTATTTCCATCAGTAATGATTCCACTTTTGAAACCACAATATATTTTAAAACATTTAGGTTGATTGATCTCCAAATTTATTATGCAGCTTTCTGCCATTGAAATCCATCTTTTTCAAATCAATACATCTGATAACATCCAAGGTGGCTGTTACTAACATTTTGAAATTGTTCATTGACCTCTACCAAGTCTTATGTTTTGCCACCAGAATCTCTCATATTCAAAATAAAGTAAACAATTTTACAACACCAAGTTATAGTCCAGCAATTTTATTTTAAATTCACAAGCTTTCGGAGACTTCCTCCTTCCTCAGGTAAATGTTCAGGAGCTCCTTGAAGCCTACGCATTTATACATATAGAACAATACATGGTGTTTACAGACTGCCCCTGCAACTGCCCGTTGCCAAGGCAATCACCGTGTTCAGACAGAGAGGTGTCACCTGCAGAACCCCCGAATACACATTCAACAAAAAAACAAACAGGGAAAAAAAACAGAGAAAAAAAACAGAGAGAGGCAGAAACATCCGGAAGGCAGAGAAAGCCAGCAAATGACCCATTATATTAAAAACAGATAACATTTGTTCGCTGGTGGGGTAACGTGTAGCGTGACATGAACCCAAGATCCTGGTTGAGGCCGTCCTCATGGGTGCGGAACTTGGCTATCAATTTCTGCTCGACGATTTTGCGTTGTCGTGTGTCTCGAAGGCCGCCTTGGAGTACGCTTACCCGAAGGTCGGTGGATGAATGTCCATGACTGCTGAAGTGTTCCCCGACTGGGAGGGAACCCTCCTGTTTGGCGATTGTTGCGCGGTGTCCGTTCATCCGTTGTCGCAGCGTCTGCATGGTCTCGCCAATGTACCATGCTCTGGGGCAACCCCAGTCCATCACCGGCATCTCCACATCAAAATAAAGTGTGATTGAAGGAGGTGGTGATTGGAATGCAGGAATAACACTGCAAGTGTGTTAAAAGATTTGTATCATGGTTTACAATGTTGAAGTTTACATATCTTGGCCTGAATAACTGCTTCTGTTTCCATTTCTTTTTAAAACTTAGAATCCAAAATCAAAACTATTCACAAAAAAGTAGCCATTGATTGGTTGTATTAGAAGTATATACAAATTTTCCACTGCATTTTCTTTCCTGGCAACAACGCAAGTTTATGATAAAGGGTGTTTAGCAAAATAACATCTCCAAAGGTTTGTTACTACAAAGGATTCAAAATGAATGGTTACTAAATCTTAACCCTTTGAGCTTAGCTGAGTAGATACACTGGCAGCAGCCCTTCCAGTTTGAACATGTTTTTGTGCATCATCGATTGACGTGGTTGTATCTGTGATACATTATGTGTACGAGTTGTTGTTGCTGTAATCATAGAAAGGTTACAGCACGGAAGGAGGCCATTCGGCCCATCAAGTCCGTGCCGGCTCTATGCGAGAACAATTCAGCTAGTTGCTGGGTCAAAATCCTGGAACTCCCTAACAGCACTGTGGGAGAACCGTCACCACACGGACTGTAGCGGTTCAAGAAGGCGGCTCACCACCACCTTCTCAAGGGCAATTAGGGATGGGCAATAAATGCCGGCCTCACCAGCGATGCCTGCATCCAATGAACGAATAAAAAAAAAGTCCCACTCCCCCGCCCTATCCCCATAGCCCTGCAAATGTTTTACTTTCAAGTACTTATCCAGTTTCCTTTTGAAGGCCATGATTGAATCTGCCTCCACCACCCCTTCAGGCAGTGCATTCCAGATCCTAACCACTCGCTGTGTAAAAAAGTTTTTCCTCATGTCACCTTTGGTTCTTTTGCCAATCGTCTTAAATCTATGCCCTCTGGTTCTTGACCTTTCCGCCAATGCGAACAGTTTCTCTCCATCAAGACCCTTCATGATTTTGAACACTTCTACCAAATCTCCTCGCAACCGTCTCTATTCCATGGCGAACAACCCCAGCTTCTCCAGTCTATCCACGTAACTAAAGTCCCTCATCCCTGGAATAATTCTAATAAATCTCTTCTGCATCCTCTCTAAGGCCATCACATCTTTCCTAAAGTGCTTCAAAGAAATGAAAAATAACTGGACACCAAGCAGTAGTGGAAGAAGGATTGGGGTGACGACCCACGGATTAATCAAACAGCTAGGCTTTGATGAGGCTTTTGAAGAATTGGAGGGTAGTATCAAGGCAGAGGGGTTTAGGGATAGAGTACAGAGTGAGTCCAAGACAGCTGAAGACAGACTGAAAGGAAATGGGGTGTTTACAAAGGAGGCCAGAATCAGAAAAGCAGAGGGCGCATACAGGAATAAAGGGCTGAGAGAGGTTGCAGAGGGACTTGTAGGTGAGGACAAGGATTTTGAAATCAATACATCAGCAAACAGGGAACTGAACTAGTTAAGGTTAGTGATGACAGGGTTCATAGAGGAGCGGGATTTCGCATGGCTAGGTTATGAGTGTCGGACTCTTGAACAAGTTGGAATTTGTGAAGGACAAAATTTAGAAGTTGGCAAGGAGACGGCTGCAGCAATGAGGGGTGATTTTCATGTGGAGGGTACATGGGGTGGGGGGTGGCTGAATGCAGTGGCTGCCCAGAGGAATTAATGGGGTTCATGATCCATTTTGGTTCTGGGTCCTCATAATGTGGTCAACCAGCCGCCAGTACAAAACGCACAGCCCAATAGGCAGCTCACCTATCTGGAAATCAGACAGCCAAATGTGAAGAGCTTACAGCAGCACCTTAAAGGGGAGGGGCAGAAGCAGTGGGAGTGAAAAACAAGCAGCACTTCAGAGCAGCAGGCAAAATTGTTGTAGAACTTAGTACATTAACTTTGGAAACCTTTAAGGCTCAAACAACTGCCAAAAAGATGTGTTCCAAACCTCCATCCAGCTTTCACTGATTGCAGCTGAGGATCCCTTTAATTTACACTAACAATGGCCACGTCCCACGTTTGGTGGGCTGGAGCAGGGACTGTGTAGCAATGTGTGCAGAGATGGAAATAGCAGAGGGGGGGGGGGGGGGAGAAAGAGATGGGGTCCTAACTATGTCATTTGACCCCGATTTACTGATGAGGCTCCTACTTGTTTTCAGTGGAACCTTTGGCCACCTAGATCATGGTCCGCCCTAAAATCGGCACAGGCGGAAACTTGTTGATAAATTGGCACTTTCGCTCTGCGCTATTTTTGCTTCTTCTACCGCCCTGTTTTTAAGTGCAAACGAAAATTGCCTCCATGGTGTCTGGAGATGTCAAAGGCTTGAATAAGCACGTCAGTAACAAAGTGCGTGAGGCAGGGGTGGAGATACGCAATGTTGTGAAGGTGGAAGACAGAGGTCCTGGCGACTGGGTTCTGGACTTTGAAGTTCAGGACACATGTTGCGCGCAGACAAACTGAGACTGAATTAGCTGTAAGGGAATGAGTCAGGGGCTAAAAGGCAAAGTATTGTAGGGGAGCAAACAATGGCTTTTGCCTTGCTGATACTGAGTTGCAGGATGTTCTTGCTCTTTCAGCAGTTGATATTGGCTAAGCAGGCAGATACCATGGTGGTGGTAGTGGTGGTGAAGGAGTCATGGGTAATGACAGAGAGGTAGAGTTGGGTGTTGCCAGCGTATATGTGAAACTCACCTCATGCCTACAAATGATGTGAGCATGCAAGGGCAAGAGGAGAAGTCATTATAGGAAGCAGGGGTGGAACCAAAACTAGGCAAATGCCACAGAGTAGACCATGTTGGAGGAGGATAGAGTGGTTGACTGAACGCCCCAAAGAGGTCAAGGAGAATGAGAAAGGATAACATGGTCTTTTGTATCAATCTTCAGAACCCTGGATTTCTATTGGATGGAATTGAACAGCCTTTAAAACTAATTTTCCAATCAAAACTTTTTATTTAAAAAAATAAATTGTTCCCGTCTGCAATCTGGAATATTCTTGGAAATATCAATTTAGAGTTTTCTCTTCTGAAATTATATATGCAATGAAAACAATCAATTGGTTTGTCAGTGTAAAGTTTGAGTTATTGTAACCAACATAAATCCAAAACTGAAATATTTTGAACTTCACCTGTTTCTATGCAATAATTAATTATTGAAAACATGTTACAGTTTGGAGTTTAATTACCCATGATTGGGATAAAATTGGATGGAAATGATACTTTATTGGTTCATGGTTTGAACAACACAGCCTGTTTGAGATTTGCATCTAATGTAACAGAATACATGTGAGAGTAGCGTGCCATTCTATCATTTACCAAAGGGTTTCCTGTGGCTCTTAGGGGTGATCTAGAACACAGTTCTGATGTTTAGCTGTGTTTAACCTTGCCTGCCCCTTTGAAGCCACTATTCAGCTACTCCCTGCAGAGGAGGGGGTGGGGAAAAGAGATGTCTAAATAGACACATCCTGAGGTCAGATGCTAATTGTTGCTAAGGGAAATTCCTTCAGAGCTGCACTTCTTGTAAACATCAAGCTCATTCCCTTGGATGAGATCAGTTTAGAAGAATCCAGCAGGATTGGTTCTTATTTTTTTTTTTAAAAAGGATTTAAAAATACGTAAACCGTTCCAGTTGTGATTTCTTGATGTTTAATGAGTGCGACATTGGAGTTAATCCAGTGCAAGAGTGACTCTTTGAAGTGGGATGGGAATGTGCTCCCCTAAGACTTTTATAGATGGAGAGATTTTTAGGGAAAGAACCAACCCCACTGAGTTTTCTTTGTAGCCTTCTAAACTAAATGTAGAGTTTTTTCACCTTACAAGACTGGTACAGGATCAACTCAGTTTACCATTTTCAAAACTTCTACAGCTCCACAATCCTCTATACTACATAATTTAATCTGTCATAAGACAAAGTTAGAAAAATTATTTTTTGAAAATCATAAGTTTCAGGATTGGTGATTGGAGAGAGTCAACCAATGCATTTTGCTGCCATTTACTTCAACTTAATATTGCCATACATGGATTTATTGCAGTCAGAAAGTCCAAGTAGTGATTAAAAAAAATAGTAATTTTGAGGAAACATACAATGCAAAGTGTAAGTACAACTACACTTTTATAAAAGTAATTTCCTTAGGGTTCCTTTGTAGTTACAGATCTTATCCTTTTATTACATTCCACATAAATGGCTAGGCTGCCTAACCAACCAGGTATAATGACCTGGGTGGCAGTGATTTAAGAGTGTTTTTACCTGCAATGATATTTATTTTGCCCTTTCCTCCACAATATGAAGGCATGCTACCAAATGGAGATCTTTATTTCTCAAAAGGTAAGTGGAGCTGAGTGAGGTGATTTGGCTCAGTGTAAGAGGTAGTCGGATACCAAGACAACCATAAAAGTTTACTGCTCAGGTCATTCAACAACTATAGCAACTTGCATTCATATAGAAAAATATTCCAATGCACTTCAGAGGCATAATCAGAAAGAAAATGGTTTAGGGAGGGATTGCTAGATTGTGGGGCTAGGCACTTGAGGGGTGACTAGGAATTGGTGTGGGATAGGATATAGCAGAGTTTTGGATAATCTGAAGTTTATGGAGGATGGGAGGCCAGCTAGGAAAGCATTGGAATAGTTGAGTTTGGAGGTGACCAAGGTATTGATGAGGGAGCAGCAGCAGCAGATGGCCTGTATTTAGGAGAGGTGGGTGATATTAGAAGGTTTTTAGTGATGGAAGGGATATGGGGTCAGAAGCTTAACTTAGGATCCACTAGGGTGGTTCAGTCAGAGATAATGGCTGGGGTGCACGCACACACAAACTTGAACTTTACTAACAAACCTCTTTAGACAACTTATTGAATGCCTTCGGAAATTCGATGTACACTAATCAACTTTATCATTCACTTCAAAAAGTGATATTAAAATGTCAAACAAGACTTGCCTTTAATAAATGTGATTGCTGTTCTTGATTATTCCAAGTACTGCTAAATGCTCACTACTTTTATCTTAAAATATGGGTTGAGACACACCACACACAGACACTATCCTAAAGCAAGTGAGGTTTATTCACCGACATGAGGTCTTCACTTGCAGCAATGAACAGTGATCAGCTAGAAAGTAGTAACTGCCTCCTAGCCCTCAGTTTCTCCCTCACCAACTCCTTCCTCTAACTGAACCATTTCCCAGCCTTTTGTTCTTACAGGCTGAGCATCATTAAAGGCAATTAAGGTCAACAATGTCTTAAAGCTATACCACCTTGTATATAACTTCTTAAAAGTGGTATCCCTATCTCAGGTACAGAGCGCTCAACATCCTATGCTTTACAGATCATCCCTCTCAGTCACTGTTACATATCCCCCCCCCCCCACCACCAGCAAAGAGCCAGGGGCTCGAGCGGTTCCTGTCGTAAGGCATGAGAGAGAGCATCCACATTCCCATGTGCTGATCTGGCTCCATGCTCAAATGTTGTATCCTGTTGAGCTTCCATTTGCATAGGCAGTCTGCACTCTTCTATCTGCAAGTCCAAACCTGCCTTGATAAGAAGCTCCTTTAGAAATGTAATTAAAGTTGCAATCTTCTCTCCATCCAGAAGGGGGAAACATCTGGATTCGTCAATATAATAGTTTGATTCTGTATGCATCACCATCAAATGAGCAGCTGTGTTTAATTGCCTTCATGTCTAGGCCTGAAGGTGGCTTCTGCTGAACCTTTACAAACTCTGCTCCAGAGGTAGTTGAGTTTGCCACTAAAAACCTCATTATGCACCTTTAACAGCAGCATCAAGGTGAGGCTCCAATTCCTGAAGATTTAGTACACAAATACCATTTGCCCCATCCACCTTCAGTGATTTTTTTTTCTTCTGGATGGAAAGGTGTCTGCTTAGTCAGGGCAATAAAAGTTTCTGGTCATATCCTTCTACGGTTGCAGTCCCACCCTGCTCCTTGGTGTCCCAACAGCGGATGATATAGTGCAGCTGTGGGGTGCTTACATATCTTGGTAAGTTCTTCCAGAGGCACACACACTATCAATAACAGCCTGGGCAAGCTTTGTTTCATATTCATGTCTTTTTTCTTCACTTAGTTTGCAATTTAGTGCTGTTAAAATTCACTGCACCTCCCACAACCTCTCCTCTTTGGAGAAATCCTTTATGCCAACTTGCAGGGCTCTGTGCAAGCAATTCAACAGACATTCCTGTCGCTAAAGTTCTTCCTTAATGCTCTTGTCTCAGGCAAAGCCGACGTTATTGCCTCATTAGACCAACAAAGTGGTTTCACTACTGGCTTTATCTCCATTTCTCCAAACAGCTCTTTGCCATGAGGGAAAAACAGGTACAGTAAACGATTACTGATCTGAACAGTCAGGCTAAGGGCCATGGAAATATTCTGGATATTCATTTTTTTTTCTTCCGTGACATGGTCCTTATGGATAATAAGCCAAGAAAAGGAGGTAATTGGATACAAGCAGTTCCTTTAGTAAACGCTGAGCTTCCTGGACTTTTTCCACCCTCCGTGCCTTTTCCACATTCATCCTCAAACCACATCACGAGTTCCTTGGTAAGAACATTTTCAGGCAGCTCGGAGGTATTGTTTCAATAGGCTGGTCACTGAGTTTGCATCGTAATCCTCCAGATTGGGAGACTCTTCATGATCATACACAACTTTCAGCTCATCAACTTTCAATTTGGTACCTGATACCCTATGAATGGCTTCACACTTCATGCCATCATTCTCCATGTAGTCAATGCACTCAAAAAAAAACTGCTGGCAGCTGGATCCCATCATACAGCAGAGTGCTCTCAGCAGCCTCAGCCAATGGATCAAAGATAGGCCTGAGGTAAGAAGGAGTATCCACCTGAACTGCTTCCTGGTCTGGAGCAGGTTTTTTTCCCCCTCTTTCTACTGCTTAATAACCTCTTGTTATATCTTTGGACTTTTTCAGCCTTGTGTTTTTCCTTAACCCTCCCTCATGTACTCCCTTTGACATAAGTGTTTGTAGACATGGAACTCTCCACTGCCTGCACCAGCACTCGATCCTATAACATCACAAACAAATTCTGGTGGTGGCTGGGTTTCAGAGATTGGAACTTGTTTCTTATTAACTGCTCCCGCTGTAGCCGTTGCTCCTTGGACACGTGATGAGCGACAACGTTTTTTTTTCTGGCCACAAACGCTTGGCTTCATTCTCCACCTTGGAACAACCATCACGCGATTCCTGCTGTTTGCACCCGCCCCTTGATTTGGTCCATCTGGCCCTCCTGCTGGCTTTACCCTTGTGCTTTATTCCTCTTGGCCCAAGAAATCTTTTTCCATCTTTCTTTGAGTTTCATTCTTACCTGGTCTCTGAGGTGCTGATTCTTCTTTGACTCCTTCAATTGAAGTTTTAGTGGAGGTCCAATCTCCAGGAGACTCCAACTTGATTACGGGTTTATTAGTCGCTCCATTGGCTAACTCCACATCATCCTCTTTGTGCCTGATCAGCCCTCATTGTTTTTACACTGTTGAGGTTCAGCCAACTCTGTTTCTTGTCTGAGTTCAATTTGGGTTACTTCTTTGATTCCCTGAAGCTGCGCTGATTGCATGATTTCAAGTTTGTCATCACAACTATTTCTGTTTCCATCTTCTTTCCAACCTCAGTTATGGTGGATCCAATTGTTTCTTTGCATAGCCCTTCAATACTCGGCTCTTGCTCGATCATTTCAGTTGCTGGAATCAATGTTTCAACTACTTGTCCCTTCATTCTCTGCTCCTCATCAATTCTTTCAATCTCTTCCTGCTTTGTAATTTCAAGATCACCTTTACCTTCATGCACAGACTTATTCTGTCCTAATGCCACCTCCACTGGACTGACTTCAATGGCCTCTACACTATATACAACCTCAGTCACTCCCTCTGCTGGAGTGATTTTGATGGTTTCTCTGCATCCAGCAACTTGCTCTGTCCCCATCTTCTCAGCAACCGCTGCAGGAGTGGCTTCCATGGTCTCCTCACTCTGTCTGAACTTTTTCCATACTGCTTGCTTGAGTGGCTTCAACAGACTTCACATTTAGCCTCTGGCTTTTCCCCATCCTCTGCTGGAATGGCTTCCAAGGTCACCTCATGTACTGTCTCTGCTTTTTCCTCCTGGTTCTCAGTCACTTTCACTGTGGGTTTGGATATTCTCAGTCACCTCCATAAGCATCTTACTCCATTGGGCTCAATCTCCGGTTTCTCATCCCCCCGCTCGACTTCCAGGGGCACATCTTCCTCCAAAGTATTCTCCGGCACCTGTTACGTCAGGGATGCTCTCATTCTTCTCAAAGTCTGTAAATTCCACCACTCCTTTGGTGAGATTTGTCTGCATTTCCCCCCCCCCCCCCAGGCATTGCCTCGTCTGAGAGCTTGTTGTCTATGGAACTTTTTGAAGAATCCTCCTCCTCAGAAGGTGCTAAGACGACAGCACTTTCTTCAACTTTTGTTGCTTCAGGTTCAGAAATTGGGCTGATGTCAGATTCCTGCTGAACTTCTGAAATTTCTGAATTCTGCTGTGTTGAAAGCTCCAGACCATTAGTCAACTTCAGTTCTTCAGCTTGTGTGATGGGTGAATCCACCACAGGTTCAAGTGGAGGTTCAGATTCATCTGCTTGTCCTGGGATAACAGCATTACTTTCTACTGTCAAGTATTACAAGATAGATTCATCTGCAACTTTATCCTTCGCTATGCAATTCTCATTTACCTCAACGTTTTCATTTGCATGATTTTCCCCATTAATGCTCACTGGCCAATCAAAATCCTTCTTGCTTGACCCATTGATGTTGTTTTCCTCCTCTTTAGTTGATCACATGGTCTCAGACTCTGGTTGTTTCTTGTTCTGCTCAGTTCTCTCTGGAGCAGAAAACACCACATTTTCCTCTTCAATTTTGAGATTGTTAATTTCAGGCCCTGTGGTTATCTCACCATTTACCAACTGCTTTCCCTCCACCTTCTCGGGTGCTCACTTTACTGCCTCATCTTCCACTTTCACCCTCATGATCCGATTCACTCCTTCTTGGAGTTCCAGAATGTGGCCTGCATGAATTCTCTCAGCATTTCCTCCATGATGGTGGGTCTTGGCCTTTCTCAGAGTGCCAAGATCTCACTTCTGACACCATGGGCTCGATTTTAGCACCCGCCCGCGATCAGGTGCGTTCCTGGCAGGGGGGTTACGAAAATCGGGGATTCCCGGGGCGGGTCGGGAGCCCGGCTCCAACCCGCCCCATTTCCGGGTTCCCCACTGACGCGCTGACATGCGTGCGCAGCCCCCGCATGTGGGACTCCGGCCGGCAATTAAAGCCGGCGGGGTGCCACTTAAGGTATTTATTTAGGTATTTCAGGTCGTTTAGAGACCTGATTAACATGATATTTTAGGAGGGGTGGGATTTTGCAAACAACTGGGACTGTTTCCCATACTGGGGGAAACACTCCCAGTTCAAATGGACGTGTTGCAGCTGTCAGCCTGTGGCAGCTGCAAAGGTCCATTTGACAGGTGGGGGGGGGGGAGACCCTCACTCATTGCAGGAGGCCACTCTGTCACTTGGGACAAAGTTTGCCCTCCACCACCCTCCTCCTAACAACAAAATTCACCAACTTGCACACTTACCCCGGGGTCCGGAGACATGTACCTACCTTGCGGACCCCCTCAGATGTACATCTTCCGGATGGGGGCCGCCGTAGCTGCAGTCATGACCTCCTCGGAGGGCGAACAGCATCACCAGCCTCACCAGCCTCGCCATCCACGCTGTCCACCTCTGACACGTGGAGCTCCACAACACAGTGCTGTGACATATCCACCTGCACAGCAGGAGGGAGGGCAACCGCAGAGAGAGATGCGTCGCAGAGGGCACTACCCTCGCCATAGGATCCACAGACCGAGGCTCAGCTTCCTGGAACTCTCTGAGCAGCAGTGCACACGGATGCTCAGAGTCACTCGACATGTAGTCATGGACATCTGCAGCCTCCTTCATGCCGAGCTGCTCCCGGCTGGCCCGAGCACCATCTTCTTACCTGTCACTGTCAAAGTCACCACTGCCCTCAACAACTTCTCCTCCGCATCCTTCCAGGGTGCCACCGGGGACATCGCCGACGTCTCTCAGTCGTCTGCACAAAATAGCCCTGCAAATACACCTACACCCACTCTGCAGTGACATGATGGGTGTCATCAGTTGTGGGTCTTCATTGTGATCCTCAGGAAAGGGCATTATTGCACAAACCAGACAAGATTCGCAAAGACGTGACAGTAATGGTGCCAATATAATATGTAATGTGAGTTGGTCAGAAATTAAATATAAGTAAACACCATGACAAACCCTCAAACACCCTTGTGCATCCCCTTCATGCTCACAACACGTTTGCCTTACGCTGCCTACTGCACATATGTGATGCATGCCCTGTGGCTGCAGCACAGGTAGTGGCAGGTTGAGTGAGGCTGACTGTGAAAGAGATGCATGAGAGGGTGAGTATGAGATGGAGCCATGAGATTGTATGAGGATTGGGTTGAGTGGTAGTGGCGGGATGAGTACTGGCGAGGTGAGTAAGTGCAGGTAAGATGAGGATGAGGTTTGAGTGAGTGTGAGGAGTGATGTGAGAGAGTAGTGTTGGCAGTGCAGAAGGAGATGTGGGGTGGGGGCAGTGATGTGGCAGACGGAGTGTAGGGGAATGAGTAAATATACTCACTTTGGCTGACCTTCTTAGGTCATTGCAGCGCCTCCTGCACTGTATGCAGGTGCGCGATATGTTGGTGGTGCAGGTGACCTCCTCTGCCACCTCGAGCCAGGCCTTCTTGGTGGCAGAGTCAGGCCACTTCCTCCCGCCCGCCGGGGGGAAGATCTCTGTCCTCCCCCCTCCTCCTCACCCCATCCAATAAAAGCTGGAATGAGGCATCATTAAACTTGGGTGCAGCCTTCCCCCTGGGCTGCTCCATGCTGTAATTTTTCCTATTTCTTGCAGCATCATCAGTGGAGGACTGCCCCTTTAAATAGAGCTCCTCCAGCTGACAGACCTTACTGCGCATGCGCAGCCCGCCCGACGCGCAGCTCAGCAGTGGGGAACCTGGAAGACCAGGTAAGTGGATCCAATCAGCCTGCGATTGCCCGCGGGGCAGACTGATTTCACCGGGCGCATTACCCACGCGCCCAATTGACCCCCGCCGCGAACCCGCCGCCCTGGTAATATCGGGCCCCACATGTTTCAAGTTGATGCAGGTTCAGGACCCAGTGGCCATTTCGACACACCAACTCAATCCTAAAACAAGTAAGGTTTATTCATCCATATCAGGTCTTTACTTACAGCAATGAACAAGCCAGTGATCATTATTACTTTCCAGCCTACCTCATATCCCTCTCTAACTGAACCCTTTCCCAGCCTTTTATTCTTACAGGTTGGGTGCCGTTAGTGGCAATTAAGGTCAACGATTTCTTAAAGCTATACCACCTTTTATATAACTTCTTAAAGTGTTACCCTTATCTGGCATACAGAGCTCTCAACATCCTATGCTTTACAAAGCGTCCCTCTCTCACTCTGTTACACTAAAGAGGATTCAAAAATTGCCTCTGTTTTGTCCTCTCCGACTTTCTCCAACAACTGAGGGTGCGTGTCTGCTCTCACCTTGAGTTCTGCTCTTTTCTTCACAACCAATTTACCAATCCAGAATTTTTGCCTCAGTTACATTAGCTGAAGGACCATTCCAGCTATGGAGTTTGTTTACTTGCCATTAATTAAAGGGGTGTACACAACACATTTAAAATTATCTTTCAAAATTCCTCCAATCCTTCAAAAATAGTGTCAATCCCCAGCACATGCTCGGACGATTTTTCCTAGGGGGATTGGGGGGCACCGTCTCCTCAAAATCTTTCAATTTTACATTAAAAGTGGTGTCTTCTGATAAATTTCAGAGCATTATTTTTGCCTCCTAGGTGATTGATTTTTTTTTGTCATGTTAAAAATTTCTTCTATCAATTTTTGAGGTTGGTCACTACAGTATCTTAAATCAGACTCTGAGGGTCACAACTGACAGCACTCTTACTGTCAAAGCTCATCCCTTTTTACTGCAAAAGTTTATCTTCTGTGATTAGTAAGCAGCTCTTTTGAATTCCATCAATTTTTACAATTATTTTGTTAAACAGTTCTATAGAAATTTTACTGACATATACTCACTGTTACTGTTCAATTTGTATACTTGTGACCAATTTCAGTCAACCTTAAACTCACTCCATATAATTTGAAAGGCATGTAAAATTATCAAATGAAATTCTCACATTTTCCAGAGGTTGCTGCCTGCTCAATTAATGGGCTCTTACTCTGCGTGCGTGACTCTGCGTGTGTGATGAGTACATGCTTCAGCAGCTGGTGTTATGTGATATAATCATCCCGTAACACATCTGACCTCATCAAATTCATCCCAATACAAAGTCTCCCCCTCAAACCTTTTGCTTCAATAAAATTTCAGCCCCAAATAAAGTCTCCCTGAATCTAAATTTTCCCTGAATCTAACGCTCAACTCCCCATTCCTGAAAGCTCCATTTTCTCTTGCAACTCCTTCTCAAAACTTTAAATCTGGTTTCTTTTGGCACTATCTGATTCCAGACTGAGGGAGAATGTCCACAGGGAGGAGTGCACTGTGTTGGGGTTGATTATGATCCACAGTTAAATTCACACACTCACAGTACGTTTATCCGACTTTATCCCTCATTTTGAGAAATGGCAATCGGCCATTCATATCGACACCCATCTGCAAAAAAAATCCATTCACTATTACATCCAGTGTGTGCCCTATGGCGTACAGCCTACGGCCTACAGCCACAATCATTGCCAATCACAGTCTGCCTGTTCAATAATGAGATAAAGTCTTTGTTGAGCTCTGTACTGCTATAATATCATGTTTTGTTTAAAACTGTTGAAACTTTTTTTTGTTATTTTTATACCAGATTTTAAGTTGTGTAATGAGCGCCAAAGGCCCTTCTCAATTTCTGATGACTTTCTCTCATTCCTTATTCCTCAGCCCTGCCATGTTCCGAGATTTGCTCTGAGTTCTCGCAGAGTATCAAGCAAACAGTTCCCGAAAACGCCTGCTTAAGATCTCCCCCAGATGGTCTGAACTTCCCAAGTGGGAATAACGGAGGAGAACCCATGACTCATCACTCCACATTGGGCCAGAAATTTCACCGAGCAGCGAACAGATGTTACCAGCTGCTCGGAAGTAACTAACTCACCCAGCAATAAAAGGAGGGGTGGGTGGTGGCAGTATTGATCAAAGATGCTGTTACAGCCCTGGAAATGGATGATGTTCTTGATGGTTCAAAGACAGAATATATTTAGTTAGAGTTGAGGAGCTATTATGCTCCTGGGAGTGTACTATGGATCATCAAATAGTTGGAAGGAGATGGAGGAGCAAATTTGGAGGCAAATTTCAGAAAGATGTAAGAGCATTGGGCCGGAAATTGCAGTGAGCAGCAAACGACCCATGCTCCCCTCTCCTTACATACCAATTTACCCATGTTAAAGAGCCCAGAAATTGCTCCCAGTGGTGAACCAACTGTGCTCGCCGCTCCATGGATTCATACTAACCCACTAACTTACCACGGTCTTTACTGCGGACACATCCTCGAATCGGAAGAAGAAGAGCCCATCGTTAGCTCCAGTGATGGTAGGACCCATGGGAGAAGTGAGAGGATCGATCTCTCCCCTCCGGATTTCCACGTTTCACTGTGCATGTGTGAACGCCAGAACTTGCTCCTGGATTTTGCCATTAACAACGATGAGCACTGTTTTGCCAACAAGTCTATTATGAGGCATTTGATAAAGTGCCACATAATAGACTTGTTGGCAAAATTGAAGCCATGGGATTAAAGGGGCAGTGACAGTGTGAATACAAAATTGACTACTAGACAGAAAGTCTAGTAGTCAATTTTGTATTCACACTGAGAGTAATAGTGAACGGTTGTTTTTCAGACTGGAGGGAAGTATACAGTGGTTTTCCCCCAGGGGTCGGTATTAGGACCACTGCTCTTTTTGTTATATGTTAATGACCTGGACTTGGGTATGGGGGCATAATTTTGAAGTTTGCCAATGACACAAAGTTTGAAAATGTAGTATAAACTTTGAGGAGAATAGTAGTAAACTGCAGGAGGACATAGACAGACTGGTGAAATGGGCAGACACATGGCAGATGAAAATTAATGCAGAGAAGTGTAAAGGGATACATTTTGGAAGGAAAAATGAGGAGAGGCAATATAAACTAAATGGTACAATTTTAAAGGGGGTGCAGGAACAGAGAGAGCTGGGGGTACACATACACAAATCTTTGAGGGTGGCAGGACAAGTCAATAAAGCTGTTAATAAAGGGATGCTTGGATTTATTAATAGAGGCACACGGTACAAAAGCAAGGAAATTATGTGGAATTTTTATAAATCAGCTAGAGTAATGTGTCCAAGTCTGGGCATCACACTTTAGGAAGGACATCAAGGCCTTGGAGAGGGTGCAGCAGAGATTTACTAGAATGGTACCAGGGATGAGGGACTTCAGTTGTGTGGAGAGACTAGAGAAGGTGGGATTGTTCTCCTCAGAACAGAGAAGGTTAAGGGAAGATTTAATAGAGTGTTCAAAATTTTTGATAGATTAAATATGGAGAAACTGTTTCCACTGGCAGGAGGGTTAGTAACCAGAGGACATGGATTTAAAATAATTGGCAAAAAAGCCAGGGCGGGGGTAGATGAGGAGAAATTTTTTTACTCAGCGAGTTGTTATGATCTGGAATGCACTGCCTGAAAGGGTGGTGGAAGCAGATTCAATAATAACTTTCAAAAGGGAATTGGATAAATACTTAAAAAGGAAAAATGTGCAGGGCCATGGGGAAAGAGCAGGGGAGTGGAACCAGCGTGATGTGCGCTGGACGCCATTTTGGTATGGAAGTTAGCGCAGGCGCAGATAATGAACGCTGGAATCATGTAAAGTAAGGAGAAAATAGCTTCAATCCTTGTGCAACGCTGATTTGAAGTGATAGACACCATTTTGGCACTTAACTCTCAATTCAACGCACAGTCTTAACCACAACCATCTGAACATGTCTTAGAGTGCTTGGAGGACCCCCCTCACCAGTGCTATTTAAAGGGACCATGCAGGATTTATGGGTTAGTGGATGGATTATTGCTTCTGGCTGCCGAGACATTTGTAACTGTTTTTGGAGGTCTCCTAGACTTGAATACTAGGACATGGGGACATAGCCTAACATTTAGAGCCAGGACGTGCAGGAGCGAAGTTAGGAAATGCTTCTACATGCAAAGGGTGAGAGATGTTTGGAATATTCTTCTGTAGACGCATTTGATGCTAACTCACTTGTGAATGTTAATTCTGAGATTGATAAATTTCTGTGAACCAAGGGCATTAAGTGATATGGGACTAAGGTAGGTATATGGAGTTAGGTCACAGGTCCATGATCTCATTGAATGTTGGAACAGGCTCGAGGGACTAAATGCCACTGCCGCTTGCTGCCTCCTGATATGCACCACCTTCACCTGCAAGAAAGCAGGACATGTGTCTGGATGATGTGCCTGTTATGGTTGAATAGCTACCAGTGTGTGTGGCCTGTGAGTTGTGGGTGGGCGGCTTGCAACAGTGGTAATGTGTAAGGGTGAGAGGAAGCATCTGGTTGGAAGAGTTGAGTACTGATGGAAAGAGTTTGTTGGTATGTGGATGATGGGGGTGTAGTGCGTGGTGCAGTTGGTAGGAGACTCCACTTGACAGTTGACCTCATTCACCTTGATCACTCATGTCAAAACATTGAACTTCTTCCTGCACTGCATCCATCTTCATGATGCTGTGCGTCTGGCATTGACTTCGTCCCCCGCTGCCTCCCACTGTCTTTTGGATATATGTCTGGAGGGCCTCTTGCCCCCTCTGCGGATATAGGATATCCCTCCTTCTGTCCACCTCTTGCACCAAAGTCTCTTGTACATCAGCAGAGAACCTTGGTGCATGCACTCTCGCAGGCCTGGTACCAACTCAGATCAGCAGATTGGTGAGGTCTGGTGTGCAGATGGGAGGATGTGGGATTTAGTAGTGCGCAACCTTTATTCAATGTTTTAACTAAACTCATCAGTGTGTAAACATAGGGATGGGACTTGCATCTGTGTTTTACGTGTGCGATGTCTGATCTCCGTTCAGACTCTGTGCAGACAGTAGACTGTTATTTTCAGCAAAGGTACCAGCTACCTTTAAGAGATTTCTAAGAAACATCTTCCCTTTAAGAGATTGAGCTCCCCCAGTGGTGGAAAGTGCTAATTGCATTGATTCCATGTGCAAGGCCTGGAATGGAACGCTGATTGGAGGTGAGTCCTCGGGTGGGCTGAAACTTGAGTCCTGCCTGCACAGGGGTCATTGGGCGCAGGATAATAGCACATCACGCTACCTACGCCCAAAAATGGCCCCTATCCAATTTTTTTCCCCCTAGGATGTTTGAAAGTAGAGGCCATGTACTGGCTGTAATAAAAATGCAAAATGGTGGGTTGGGATACGAGTGATCCACAAGGATAAAATGTTTGTGGAGATGTGGCGGTGGATGTACTGATAAGTTTGTGTTGTATTTCTACTGTATTTTTTTAAAAGTTGAAGAGTGGTCCCCAATATCTTCATAATTATCAATCTTGCATAGTGTGGTGCAAACCCATATGGATCAGGAAGTTAAATCACTATCCTATGTACATTTAGCTCATTTTAGATGGTGAAAGCTAGCGAGCTTCTTGCTTCTAATTCAGGGACACTGCCTGCTGGAAAATGTACATGATTGTAGGAGTGGCCTGGGGTGAGGTTAGGAAGGATTGGGATCAGCTGTAATGTAAGCACTGGATGTGTTGAACATTGTCTGGGCCTCGCATGATAACTTCCTTGTACCTCCCTATCATGGGAACGATTGCGCAGTGCACTGGGATTGCATCCATTAATCCATCAATCCTCATCATTCATTTTAAATAGGAGTGACACCATTCACCTAAGATCATAGAAGTATGAGGGGGGAGGGGAGTAACAGTGTTCCAAATCATATGTTTGGATTTCTCCGATTTTAAATTTCAGTTTATAAAGGGTGCCGGGGTTTGCCAAAACAAACACTTGTTTTGGAAGAATTAGAAAGGCCCACATGGTGGTTTTGCAGAAAATGCTGGAAATATACAGCAGGTCCATCAGCATCTGAAAATAGAACAGACAGGGGAATGTTTCGAATGTACACCCTAAATTAGAATTGATGCTAACCTGCTTTTCTCTTTTCAATGCTGTTTATTTCCACCATTATCTATTTCCTGATTTGCTGCCTTGCCCTTTTTACCCCCTATTTATCTGTATTGGTGATTTTGCAAAGTGATCAACAGATCATACAGAGGGAACCCCAGCTTTCTTGATGAGGTATTTCTTGTTTCTGTTGGTTGAGTGGATCCAGTGTGAGCTGGAAGCAGTTAGCTTAGATGTTGACCCAGTACATTCTCCACACTACTCCAAAAAAATCAACTCATTCAACTTTATCAAGGTTAAGAGAGACATACTGCAGATACATCAATAATGTACACTGCAGCAAACAAGCTTGCAGTAATGGAGGCTGTCTCACTCGTTACATTTGTGTGTAAATTATACAGTGTATAATCACATTTGTGAATCAGATGGACTGATAGAGTGCTTATTTAAATTGTTAAAACCTAACTACTCACAAATGGTGAAATTAGAATTTTCCCCTAAAAAAAACATTTATTAAAAAGTCCTTTGGTGAAGTAAAATCTGAAGAATCGAGAAGAATAAAATGGAACGGAATAGGAGAAAAATCCATATTTCTGAAGGAGTTTCTGTCTACAAAAGAGAGACTTGCTTTGATCCAGCGTTTTATCACATTTCTTGCAAACCACTTCACAGACAATGAATTGAAGTGCAGTAACTATTGAGAAGTTTTTTAAAAATGCAACAGCCGTTTTCTGTACAGCAAGATCCCGGAAACAGCAACAAGACCAGTTAATCTGTTTCTGGAGGTGCTGGGTGAAGGGAGGAATCTTGGGCAGGACACTGGGAGAATGCCCAGTTGTTCTGTGGATAGTGTTGTGGGATTTTTAACATCCACGTAAAAAGGTAGACAGGGTCTTGGTTCAAAGTATCATCTGAACTTCCCAGAATGGGGTAGGAGTGTTCTCTCTGTGCTGCCTAGATGATATACTCAAGTCCAGGTCTTGGAAGCAAAAATGCTGCTAACTGAGTTGAACTGATACTCCAAAAATACAGAAAAATTGTACACTTTTCAGAATTGTCAGAATCTTCAGTTACCATAGGAACTGTCGAGGAAATGCCATGAGCTGCAGAGGATTAAAGTCTATTATTTACTAAATTAAAAGTAGCAACGGTACATCAATTTTATAATTTGCATAAAAGTGACAAATAACTAACTTCAAGGCAAATCTGATTGTTGTAATTCCAAGACTGTGATTGCTTCAGTGAGTTATTTTGAATTACCAATAACAATTTCTAACCTCGTTAAAGAAAAAAAGATGTGCATTTTTATCCTGCCTTTCATGACCTTAGGACGTCCCAAAGTGCTTTACAGACTATTAAGTACTTTTTGAAATGTAGTCACTATTGTAATGTAGGAAACACAACAGGCCAATTTGTGTACAGCAAGTTCCAGCAATCTGATAATGACCAGATAACCTGTTTTAGTGATGTTGGTCGAGGGATAAATATTGGCCAGGACACCGTGGAGAACTCCCCCTGCTCTTCTTCGAAATAGTACCATGGGATCTTTTACGTCCACCTCAGAGGGCCTTTCAGTTTAGCATCTCATTCTAAAGATGGCACCTCCAACAATGCAGCACTCTCTCAGGACCGCACTGGAGTGTCAGCCTGGATTTTGAGCTCAAATCTGTGGAGTGGGGCTTGATCGCACAACCTTCTGACTCAGAGGCGGGAGTGTTACCAACTGAGCCACATCTGGCACCCGTTGTAGAATGTTAATGTATTAAATATAATTTGAAGCTAACCTTGTACAGACTGAACCATTCAGGCTCGTGGGAGTTTGGATAGAAAACTATACAATGCTTAGATGAGAAAAGGTGGAACACACAGTTAAGCTATAACATCTTCACACAGAGGGTGGTAAATACATGGAATAGCCAACCCAGGGAGGCAGTGCACGTCGAGAAAGTTAGAAATATGAAGAAGGCGACATACATTTTTGGCAGACTGGATTATTGAAGGGGTTAAGAGGGAATGTAGGAATGTAATTTCTGGGACTGCCTTGAAGGATAGAAGCCATGATGTGGAGATACCGGTGATGGACTGGGGTGGACAAATGTAAGGAATCTTACAACACCAGGTTATAGTCCAACAAATTTATTTTAAAATCACAAGCTTTCGGAGATTATCTCCTTCGTCAGATGAATGAATGAAAAGGTTCTCAAATCGCATATCTTATACTATGTTGGGACAGCATCACACCAATCAAAAGGTGTCGTTGTTATTCAAACAGGCCAGTCACGGAGAACAGCACGTCCCAGTACACTCGATATACATTGTGTCTATTACACAGGCAGGCAGAAAGAAACTCAAAATGGCAGAGAGAGAGAGAGAGAGAGAATTTTTAAAAACATATAAATTTTCCCCCTTTTTGCTGGTGGGGTTACGTGTAGCGTGACATGAACCCAAGATCCCGGTTGAGGCCGTCCTCATGGGTGCGGAACTTGGCTATCAACTTCTGCTCGACGATTTTGCGTTGTCGTGTGTCTCGAAGGCCGCCTTGGAGAACGCTTACCCTTCTGCCTGCCTGTGTAATAGACACAATGTATATCTAGTGTACTGGGACGTGCTGTTCTCCGTGACTGGCCTGTTTGAATAACAACGACACCTTTTGATTGGTGTGATGCTGTCCCAACATAGTATAAGATATGCGATTTGAGAACCTTTTCATTCATTCATCTGACGAAGGAGATAATCTCCGAAAGCTTGTGATTTTAAAATAAATTTGTTGGACTATAACCTGGTGTTGTAAGATTCCTTACATTTGAAGGATAGAAACAGTCTTTTCCAGTCCTATACAGCCATATGTTCCTAAGGAGATTGAGGAAAAACTGGTTACTTAATTATATTTAGTGAAGTGTCATTGGTAACCTTGTTTGATTGCCTTGTTCCCAGAGTTTTCCTGAACTTGCCCAATTATTTTTTCCTCTAAGTTTTTGCCGTCCCAAGGTGTTAACTTTATCAACAACTGGGGATGGTGGTGCATGAGGCTACACCATTTAATGGGTGGGGTAAGCATCGATGGGTCTGATGGGTTCTTTTTCTGGCCATTTTCCCCCATGTATTCATAATGCTGGTATTGATTGAAAATATACCAAGTAGTAAGGGTGCAGGACTCATTGAAGGGTTTGTCCAGGAAATGCTGGGCAGTGCTGAGGTTAGATTTAGTTCTAATTCAATGATGGGCAAAGTATAAATGCTGCCTGTGTTACCAACGTCCACACGTATTACCAAGATATTCGACAAGAAATCTGAAAAGCTTCTTCTCGGCAAAATCCCTCTTCTCTTATTCATGAGCAAACTGGAACTTGTTAGATCTCCCCATATCGTTTTTTTTACTGAGGGTTGTAGATTATTCATTGAATAACCTATTGAAAAGCACAGACACAGACTTGGATGTTCTTAAATGAAATGAGGGAATTGCATCTTCTTATAGCTGGCCTTTATCGGAGAGCCAGTTAAAGTGCTTGAAAGTAAATGTATGTGGCAAGTGGGACTTGAACAAACATTTAATTCTCACATTCAGATTTGTCAACCACTATGAGAGCATCCTACACTGATGTATTCTAAGTGATTCTGACTTAACTACCTTGGCTTTCCAGTCACTAGACGTGTTTAATTTTATATTTCACTTCTTCCGGTTGCAAGTGCTGTATATGCACATGGGCCTTCTCTGCAATTTTAGCTTTACAGATCTAATTGTATGTCTCAAATGTAAGAGCTGCCTAGATACTTATTCCTGTTTTTAATATTGTATAACCCAGCAATGGTTTTTCGAGGGAGGTTGGTCAAGCAAAAGGCAACTGTAATGGAAGTGAATTCTTACCACCGTGAAAGTATCATCCAATTCTCCTTTGAAATGTAAAAAGGACCAGCTGAAATCATATGTGTAAATTTGACTCAGAAAACCAACGGGAAGATTGAATTGTAAATGGGCATATTGGGGGCTAAATTCGATAAGGCTCGATACAGGGCGCAGGGGTTGTGGTGTGCGATTAACCTGCGCCCGGTGTTAGCGATGCAGGCAGCACACGAGATTCGTGCTGCATCCTCATTACCATGATTACCACGTGCAGCCAGCAATACCCGTGCCATTGAGTGGCTGAACACACCAGCAGGAGGCCCGATATGGGGCGTGGCCAGCACTAGGTAAAGGCAGCCAGCACCTCTTAAAGGGGAGGTTCACTCTCAATGGAAGCATTGCAGGATGGTGGGCAGAATGACTGGAGAGGCAAGAGAGCGTGCCCCGAGGTTCTCCGACCGTGCACTGGAGGCCCTAGTGGAGGGAGTGCAGCGACGGAGAGCCATCCTGTACCCGTAGGATGGCAGGAGACCCTCCAGACACCAGCTGCGGAGGCAGTGGAAGGAAGTAGCCATGGAGGTGAATGGCAGGAGCATAGAACCATGCACGTGGATACAGTGCCGGAAAAGGTTCAATGATTTGATATGAGTGGTCAAGGTGAGTGAATGCAAGTGTTGAGTGGCACATCCTACCAACCACAGCACTGCCCCACGCACGACACCCTCCGTCACCCACCCAACAACAAACACTGCCCATCCATACGCAACGCTGCACTTCGAATGCTAAATCTCACCCGCACACTTGCAATCTACACACCCACCACTCACAGGTCACACACACTGGCAGCTATTCGGCCATGATAGGCACATCACCCAAACACATTGCAGGAGACTCAATGACACACTTCCCTTTGTCTTGCAGGAGAAGGTGGCGCTTAACAGCCAGCAGATCAAAAGACCCAAGGGAGGACAGGCATACCTACACATCTTCACCCCGCTGGAAGAGACAATACTGCGGATCATTAGGCCGGTCTGGAGGTCCAGATGAAGGGGGTCTCTGCATACCTAATTCTCCTTCTCATTTCTCACATCTCCCTCATCCCACAATCTTTCCTGACGCACGTGCTGCAGCCACATCTTACTCACTCCTATCCCTGCTCCACAACTCAACCCATCTCCCTTTGTCAGTGCATGTACCCAAGAACTGGAGTCGGCACCATCCGAGGCGGAGGCGGAGGAGGAGGGGCACACTGATAATGAAGCCACACCATCACTTAATCTGAGACTCGCATCCACCAGTTCAGAGACTGACACTGCGCGTCCTTTAGAGGTTAGTTTAGAGGAGGGATCTGCACGTGGTGAGACACCGGGCACAAGTGCGCAGGAGCCGGGGCGGGGGGAATGGATACCACAGGTGCCAGCTCACTGGAGGGCGAGGTCGCTCAATGGTTCTGCTGCCGAGGGGTCAGATGAGGACTTCGATGGGCCAGGCCACAGAAGACGGCTGATGGGCGTACACCATCAAATGCTTGGTGCACTGGAAAGCCTGCCAGAAAACCTGCGCACAATGACAAGGGGCATGGAGGAGTCCAGCTCTAACTTGGCACAGGGCTTTGCGCAGAGTTTGGAGCCATTCTTTCCAACATGGAACAGGTGGTCACCTCCATCAGCGCACCTGTGGAACCCACCATGATGCAGCGTCTGATGACTGATGTCGCGGCAGCACAGACCGATGTCATCAAAGGTCTGCTTGCTTTAGTTGAAGCTCAAAAAGCTGCTATGGAAGCGCAGACTGCTGCTTTCGTGGCTCTGGATACCACCGTGGAAGCAGCCAGGCCAGACTGCTGCAGCCCACGCCAAGGTGGTGCAGTCTGAAGCCGGGCCATCCCGGCCCAGAGCTGCTCGACATCGTCCTCCAAGGCCATCTGCACGCTCTTCAATTGAAGGCCAGAAGCCTTCCACCACCCAGGCTCCAGCCACTGGGGAATCACCTCGTAGGAGCACTTGGAAAGGTAAAGGCACACGAAAGACAGGCACTGAGGGAATCTACAGGGTGGATAGCGTGATGTTTGCTACTACAGTTAATGTGTTATGTTATAAATTTGGATTTGAAGTCGCAGTTGGTGGTGGTTTTTATTTATGCGACACGCCGCAGGAGGAGACCATGTGTAATCATCTGGAGGGCGATGTGATGGTCATGAGGGAGAGGACGGGTGGGGAGTGTAAGACTGTTGTTGACTTGGGAGGTGTCGTTGAGGTTAGCGATATCGCTCACGAGTAGGGCAAGCACCCAGAGCCGTGGCAGGCAGGGCCTGTGCTCCTTGTTGCCTTCCAGCGTCTTCCTCCACTTCCTCCTCCATCTCCTCCTCCTCTGCCTCTTCTTCCTCCTCTGCCTCATCCTCCTCCTCTTGCTTCTCTGCCTCTTCCTCCTCCTCCTGCTCTGCCTCTTCCTCCTCCTCCTGCTCTGCCTCTTCTTCCTCCTCCTCCTCCTCTGCCTCATCCACCTCCTCTTGCTTCTCTGCCTCTTCCTCCTCCTCCTCCTCTGCCCCTTCCTCCTCCTCCTCCTTCTCTGCCTCATCCTCCTCCTCTTGCTTCTCTGCCTCTTCCTCCTCCTCCTGCTCTGCCTCTTCCTCCTCCTCCTGCTCTGCCTCTTCTTCCTCCTCCTCCTCCTCTGCCTCATCCACCTCCTCTTGCTTCTCTGCCTCTTCCTCCTCCTCCTCCTCTGCCCCTTCCTCCTCCTCCTCCTTCTCTGCCTCATCCTCCTCCTCTTGCTTCTCTGCCTCTTCCTCCTCCCCCTCCTCTGCCTCTTCCTCCTCCTCCTCCTTCTCTCCCTCTTCCTCCTCCTCCTGCTCTGCCTCTTCCTCCTCCTCCTCCTTCTCTGCCTCTTCCTCCTCCTCCTCCTTCTTTGCCTCTTCCTCCTCCTCCTGCTCTGCCTCTTCCTCCTCCTCCTCCTCTGCCTCTTCCTCCTCCTCCTTCTTTGCCTCTTCCTCCTCCTCCTCCTGCTCTGCCTCTTCCTCCTCCTCCTCCTTCTCTGCCTCTTCCTCCTCCTCCTCCTTCTTTGCCTCTTCCTCCTCCTCCTGCTCTGCCTCTTCCTCCTCCTCCTCCTCTGCCTCTTCCTCCTCCTCCTTCTTTGCCTCTTCCTCCTCCTCCTCCTGCTCTGCCTCTTCCTCCTCCTCCTCCTCTGCCTCTTCCTCCTCCTCCTTCTTTGCCTCTTCCTCCTCCTCCTCCTTCTCTGCCTCTTCCTCCTCCTCCTCCTTCTTTGCCTCTTCCTCCTCCTCCTGCTCTGCCTCTTCCTCCTCCTCCTCCTCTGCCTCTTCCTCCTCCTCCTTCTTTGCCTCTTCCTCCTCCTCCTCCTGCTCTGCCTCTTCCTCCTCCTCCTCCTCTGCCTCTTCCTCCTCCTCCTTCTTTGCCTCTTCCTCCTCCTCCTCCTGCTCTGCCTCTGGCTCAGGGTCTTGGTGAATAAGTGGTGGCAAGGGTTGTTCCCACATAAGAGCGAAGTTATGCAGCATGCAGCATACCACAGTGAATCTTGACACCTGCTCTGTACTGCAGGGCTTCACCAGAGCGGTCCAGGCAGCGGGAGTGCTGCTTTAGGAGGCCTATGGTGTGCTCGATGACATTCCATGTGGCTGCATGGCTCTCGTTGTATGCCTGCTCTGAACGTGTGCGTACGTTCCTGACCGGAGTCATGAGCCACCTCATGAGGGGATAGCCCTTGTCATCCACTAGCCAGCCTTGACTTGCCGAGCCTATGCAAAGCTGGTTGGGACGTTCGACTGCCCCATAATGAGGGCGTTGTGACTGCTGCCAGGGTCGTGGGCATTGACCTGCATGATGCACTGTGTGTGGTCGTACACCAGCTGCACACTGAGGGAGTGGAATCCTTTCCAGTTCATGAAGGTGGCCAAGTTGAGATGTGGAGCACGCATGGCTATATTTTTTTAAATTCATTCATGGGATGTGGGCGTTGCTGGCAAGGCCAACATTTAATGCCCATCCCTAATTGCCCTTGAGAAGGTGGTGGTGAGCCGCCTTCTTGAACCGCTGCAGTCCGTGTGGTGAAGGTCCTCCCACAGTGCTGTTAGGAAGGGAGTTCCAGGATTTGAACCCAGCGACGATGAAGGAACGGTGATATATTTCCAAGTCAGGATGGTGTGTGACTTGGAGGGGAACGTGCAGGTGGTGTTGTTCCCATGTGCCTGCTGCCCTTATCCTTCTAGGTGGTAGTGGTCGTGGGTTTGGGAGGTGCTGTCGAAGAAGCCTTGGCGAGTTGCTGTAGTGCATCCTGTAGATGGTACACACTGCAGCCATGGTGCGCCAGTGGTTAAGGGAGTGAAAGTTTAGGGTGGTGGATGGGGTACCAATCAAGTGGGCTGCTTTGACCTGGATGGTGTCGAGCTTCTTGAGTGTTGTTGGAGCTGCAGTCATCCAGGCAAGTGGACAGTATTCTTTCACACTCCTGACTTGTGCCTTGTAGATGGTGGAAAGGCTTTGGGGAGTCAGGAGGTGAGTCACTCACCACAGAATACCCAGCCTCTGATCTGCTCTTGGAGCCACAGTATTTATGTGGCTGTTCCAGTTAGGTTTCTGGTCAATGGTGACCCCCAGGATGTTGATGGTGGGGGATTCGGCGATGGTAATGCCGTTGAATGTCAAGGGGAGGTAGTTAGACTCTCTCTTGTTGGAGATGGTCATTGCCTGGCACTTGTCTGGCACGAATGTTACTTGCCACTTATGAGCCCAAGCCTGGATGTTGTCCAGGTCTTGCTGCATGCAGGCACGGACTGCTTCATGATCTGAGGGGTTGCAAATAGAACTGAACACTGTGCAATCATCAGCGAACATCCCCATTTCTGACCTTATGATGGAGGGAAGGTCATTGGTGAAGCAGCTGAAGATGATTGGGCCTAGGACACTGCCTTGAGGAACTCCTGCAGCAATGTCCTGGGGCTGAGATGATTGGCCTCCAACAACCACTACCATCTTCCTTTGTGCTAGATATGACTCCAGCCACTGGAGAGTTTTCCCCCTGATTCCCATTGACTTCAATTTTACTAGGGCTCCTTGGCGCCAAACTCGGTCAAATGCTGCCTTGATGTCGAGAGCAGTCACTCTCACCTCACCTCTGGAATTCAGTTCTTTTGTCCATGTTTGGACCAAGGCTGTAATGAGGTCTGGAGCCGAGTGGTCCTGGCAGAACCCAAACTGAGCATCGGTGAGTAGGTTATTGGTGAGTAAGTTGCGCTTGATAGCACTGTCGACGACACCTTCCATCACTTTGCTGATGATTGAGAGTAGATTGATGGGGCGGTAATTGGCTGGATTGGATTTGTCCTGCTTTTTGTGGACAGGACTTACCTGGGCAATTTTCCACGTTGCCGGGGAGATGCCAGTGTTGTAGCTGTACTGGAACAGCTTGGCTAGAGGCGCAGCTAGTTCTGGAGCACAAGTCTTCAGCACTACTGCCGGGATGTTGTCAGGGTCCATAGCCTTTGCTGTATCCAGCGCACTCAGCCGTTTCTTGATATCATGTGGAGTGAATCAAATTGGCTGAAGATTGGAAGATTGGCTTCTGTGATGGTGGGGATATCGGGAGGAGGCAGAGATGAATCATCCACTTGGCACTTCTGGCTGAAGATGGTTGCAAACGCTTCAGCCTTGTCTTTTGCACTCACGTGCTGGACTCTGCCATCATTGAGGATGGGGATTTTCACAGAGCCTCCTTCTCCTGTTAGTTGTTTAATTGTCCACCACCATTCACGACTGGATGTGGCAGGACTGCAGAGCTTTGATCTGACCCGTCGTTTGTGGAATCGCTTAGCTCTGTCTATAGCATGTTGCTTCCGCTCTTTAGCATATATGTAGTCGTGCGTTTTAGCTTCACCAGGTTGGCACCTCATTTTTAGGTACGCCTGGTGCTGCTCCTGGCATGCTCTTCTACACTCCTCATTGAACCAGGGTTGATCCCCTGGCTTGTTGGTAAAGGTAGAGTGCGGAATATTCCGGGCCGTGAGGTTACAGATTGTGCTGGAATACAATTCTGCTGCTGCTGATGGCCCACAGCACCTCATGGATGCCCAGTTTTGAGCTGCTAGATCTGTTCTCAATCTATCCCATTTAGCACGGTGGTAGTGCCACACAACACGTTGGATGGTGTCCTCAGTGTGAAGACGGACTTTGTCTCCACAAGGACTGTACGGTGGTCACTCCTACCAATCCTGTCATGGACAGATGCATCTGCGACAGGTAGATTGGTGAGGATGAGGTCAAGTAGGTTTTACCCTCGTGTTGGTTTGCTCACCACCTGCCGCAGGCCCAGTCTGGCAGCCAAATCCTTCGGCCAGCTCGGTCAGTAGTGGTGCTACCGAGCCACTCTTGGTGATGGTCATTGAAGTCCCCCACCCAGAGTTCATTCTGTTCCCTTGCTACCCTCAGTGCTTCCTCCAAGTGGTGCTCAACATGGAGGAGGACTGATTCATCAGCTGAGGGAGGACAGTTGGTGGTAATCAGCAGGAGGTTTCCTTGCCCATGTTTGAGCTGAATGCCATGAGATTTCATGGGGTCCGGAGTCAATGTTGAGGACTCCCAGGGCCACTCCCTCCTGACTGTATATCACTGTACCGCCACTTCTGGTGGGTCTGTCCTGCTGGTGGGACAGGACATACCCAGGGATGGTGATGTAAGAGTCTGGGACGTTGGCTGAAAGGTATGATTCTGTGAGTATGGCTATGTCAGGCTGTTGCTTGACTAGTCTGTAGGACAGTTCTCTCAATTTTGGCACAAGTCCCCAGATGTTAGTGAGGGGGACTTTGCAGGGTTGACTGGGCTTGGTTTGCCTTTGTCTTGTCCGGTGCCTCGTGGTCCAATGTCGGGTGGTCCGTCTGGTTTTATTCTTATTATGACTTTTTGTAGCGAGATTTTACAACTGAATGGCTTTTTCCCCATTTCAGAGGGTGATTCAGAATCAACCACTTTGCTGTGGGTCTGGAGTCACATTTTGGCCAGACCGGGTAAGGACGGCAGGTTTCCTTCCACTAAAGGACATTAGTGAACCAGATAGGTTTTTACGACAATCCGGTAGTTTCATGGCCACCATTACTGATACTAGTAAACTCGATACTGATATGCATGCAGTCAATGGCACCCTGCACCATGGGGAAGCCTGCAATGTGAGCAAACCCTCGTGCTCGCTCATTCTGCTTCCTTTTATCAAGAGGGAACGTGATGAACCTGTTGCACAGCTCGTACAGTGCCTCCGTGACCTCTCCTACGCAGCAGTGCACTGCAAACTGCGAGATGTTGCACAGATCACTAACAGAGGCCTGAAAGGATCCAGAGCCGTGAAATTTCATCGCCACAGTTACCGTGACAATGCTGTAATTGGCCTGCTCTGAGGCTGCAGTTGTGGCTGCAACATTTGTCATATCTCCTTGACTGCTTGACCTGCTCTGCGTGTCCTCTCTGCATGCTCCCAGTCGTGTTCTATGCCCAGTGGGAGCCCTAGCAGACCACCTGTGGTTGCCAGGAATCTTGTTCAGCACACTGTTGTAAATGACACCAAAAGTAATGCAGGATCTGCCAAACCACTCTTTATATACTGTAGCAACTCTATCCAAATATAGGAAGCTTCAATAAAAATGTCCAATTGTACCAGCAGCCAGAATCAATAATCCAGCCACTAACCTGCAACACCTGCATGATCCCTTTAAATAGCACTGGTGGGGGGGTCCTCCAGGCCATCTAAGACATGTTTAACTGTTTATGGTTAAGAAAGCTTGTTGGCTGGAACGTTGAGTGCCAAAATGGTGTCTAACCCTTTCAATCAGAATTGCGTATTGATCTAATGCATATTCTCCCTGCTTTACATGATGCCAGCGTTTGTTATCTGTGCGTGCGCAAAATCCTTTACTAAAATAGTGTCTGGCACGTGTGCACATTTCGGATGCCATTTTGGGTCCTTAGGAGGCCATGTAGCGCCTGAAAAACGACACTACATGGCCCCATTTCTAGCCCATTGATCTTTACTCATCAAAACCTGTAAGAAGACTTGATCAGTTAAATGTCTGAAATTCTTATTGACCTGACGCCAAAAAATTACAAAGAGAAGTGCATCATGTTTGTATTCCAATAAATTACACAACGGAGTGCGATGATTAGTCATTTAATTTGGACTACTATTAACCAAGCATTTCTCTGCATCTATGTGTAATATCCAGTAGATAGTAAGACTCAGCAAGCTCCTCTAGTCAAAACTTATAATTAATGGTGTATTAAGCTTGTGTGGCTACCTGTTAAAGTCTCAGCCACTTGATGCACAGACCGCTGCAGGTTAGAAACTACCTCATGGTGGCGTGTGACATCTCTCGAATTTGGGTAAGTGGCAGGGCTGGCAAACCTCACTTGGTGGTTAAGGGTAAGCAGCACAACTAGTTTAAATCTGACAGTCCTGCTCTAAAATATTGCTTGTGGTTGATCAATTGTGTCCTCTTACTCTTGAAGTCTGCATTATGGAAGTTTATGCTGATGACTCCACTGAGTTCTAATAGAAGGTGGAGAAAAGCCTTTGAGGCATGAAGCCTCTCATGAACAGTTTCCCTTTGCAAGTAGTTTATTAAACCTTGCAAGATGGTGATTTGGTGAATGGCCATAGTCAACTGATTTAAAATTCTGTGTTGAGAGAATGCTCTTGTCATTGGGCAGGAGGGGAGAGGCATTTTATTTTATTAGACTAAATGAAAATGAACAGTTCTAAGATAATTTAAAGGGGAACCTCATCCTGAAAAAGTGCTCAGCAAATCTTTTCTTGTTCCGGTTGGTAAAACATATTTCGTGCCCGATATTAGCACCCGCTATTGGGTGCGTTCCTGGCGGGGGGGCTCCGAAAATCGGGGATTCCCGGAGCGGGTCGGGAGCCCGGCTCCAACCCGCCCACTTCCGGGTTCCCCACAGACGCGCCGATGTGCGCGCGCAGCCCCCGCATGTGGGACTCCTGCAGGCAATTAAAGCCAGCGGGGTGCCACTTAACAGTATTTATCTTGCTATTTCAGGTCGTTTACAGACCTGATTGACCTGTTATATTAGGAGGGGTGGGATTTTAAAAACAACTGGGACTGTTTCCTGTACTGGGGGAAACACTCCCAGTTGAAATGGACGTGTTGCAGCCATCAGCCTGTGGCAGCTGCAAAGGTCCATTTGACAGGTGGGGGGGGGGGAGACCCTCACTCATTGCAGGAGGCCACTCTGTCACTTGGGACAAAGTTTGGCCTCCACCACCCTCCTCCTGACAATCAAATTCACCAACTTGCACACTTACCCCGGGGTCCAGACACATGTACCTACCTTGCGGACCCCCTCAGATGTACATCTTCCAGATGGGGGCCGCCGTAACTGCAGTCAAGACCTCCTCGGAGGGCGAACAGCATCACCAGCCTCACCATCCACGCTGTCCACCTCTGACATGTGGAGCTCCACAACACAGTGCTGTGACACATCCACCTGCACAGCAGGAGGGAGGACAACCGCAGAGAGAGATGCGTCGCAGAGGGCACTACCCTCGCCATAGGGTCCACAGACCGAGGCTCAGCTTCCTGGACCTCTCTGAGCAGCAGTGCACACGGAGGCTCAGAGTCACTCGACATGTAGTCGTGGACATCTGCAGCCTCCTTCATACCGGAGCTGCTCCCGGCTGGCCCGAGCACCATCTTCTTACCTGTCGCTGTCAAAGTCACCACTGCCCTCAACAACTTCCCCTCCGCATCCTTCCAGGGTGCCACCGGGGACATCGCCGACGTCTCTCAGTCGTCTGCACAAAGGAGCCTTGCAAATACACCTACACCCACTCTGCAGTGACACAATGGGTGGCATCAGGTGTGGGTCTTCATTGTGATCCTCAGGAAAGGGCATTATTGCACGAACCGGACAAGATTCACACAAACGTGGCAGTAGTGGTGCCAATATAATATGTGATGTGAGTTGGTCAGAAATTAACTATAAGTAAAAACCATGACAAACCCTCAAACACCCTTGTGCATCCCCTTCATGCTCACAACACGTTTGCCTTACGCTGCCTACTGCACATATGTGATGCATGCCCTGTGGCTGCAGCACAGGTAGTGGCAGGTTGAGTGAGGCTGACCGTGAAAGAGATGCATGAGAGGGTGAGTATGAGATAGAACCATGAGATTGTATGAGGATTGGGTTGAGTGGTAGTGGCGGGATGAGTACTGGCGAGGTGAGTAAGTGCAGGTAAGATGAGGATGAGGTTTGAGTGGGTGTGAGGGGTGATGTGACAAAGTAGTGTTGGCAGTGCAGAAGGAGATGTGGGGTGGGGGCGGTGATGTGACAGACGGAGTGTAGGGGAATGAGTAAGTGTACTCACTTTGGCTGACCTACTTAGGTCTTTGCAGCGCCTCCTGCACTGTATGCAAGTGGGCGATATGTTGGTGGTGCAGGTGACCTCCTCTGCCACCTCGAGCCAGGCCTTCTTGGTGGCAGAGGCAGGCCGCTTCCTCCCGCCCGCCGGGGGGAAGATCTCTGTCCTCCCCCTCCTCACCCCATCCAATGATACTTGGAGTGAGGCATCATTAAACCTGGGAGCAGCCTTCCCCCTGGGCTGCTCCATGCTGTAATTTTTCCTATTTCTTGCAGCATCAGTCAGTGGAGGACTGCCCCTTTAAATAGGGCTCCTCCAGCTGACAGACCTTACTGCGCATGCGCAGTCCGCCTGATGCGCAGATCAGCAGTGGGGAACCCGGAAGACCAGGTAAGTGGATCCAATTAGGCTGTGATTGCGCGCGGGGCAGACTAATTTCACCAGGCGCGTTACCCAATCGCCCCCCCCCGCCGCGAACCCGCAGCCCTGGTAATATCGGGCCCATTCATTGTATGGCTTGTATGTGGCTTCATAGTGATGACAATACAGCACTTCCCCTGGTCAGATTAAAATAGTTTGCCAACCACTTCTTCATGAAGACAGTGCTGTTTGAAAAGAATACTTAAATTCAAACCCAGTTAAAAGGAAAAAATAAATCTTTCTCAATTAGTGATTGCCACCAGCAAGTTATAGTATTCAAAGGACAGCATCCAAACAGGAAGCAAATAGAGTTTTGAGAGGGAGTAAATCATACCATTGGTCTGAAATAGTGCAATGCCAAGACTGAGAGCCAATCAGAAGAAAGAATTCCTATTATCGGCATTGACTCTTCCCATTTTCGGTAGGGATATTCACTTCCTGTTTTGGTTTTGACTTAACAATAATTAAAAAGGAAGAGCTCCACATATCCCTGGTGGGAATAGACAACATTTCAATTCAGTGACAATTAACTGCAATGTTATATAGTGATTGGGGATGTTATATAGTGATTGGGGGCATTATATAGTGATTGGGGTTGTTATATAGTGATTGGGGGCGTTATATAGTAATTGGGGTTGTTATATAGTGATTGGGGGCGTTATATAGTGATTGGGGGTGTTATATAGTGATTGGGGATGTTATATAATGATTGGGGGTGTTATATAGTGATTGGGGTTGTTATATAGTGATTGGGGGCGTTATATAGTAATTGGGGTTGTTATATAGTGATTGGGGGCGTTATATAGTAATTGGGGTTGTTATATAGTGATTGGGGGCGTTATATAGTGATTGGGGGCGTTATATAGTGATTGGAGGCATTATATAGTGATTGGGGGCGTTATATAGTGATTGGGGATGTTATATAATGATTGGGGGCATTATATAGTGATTGGGGATGTTATATAGTGATTGGAGGCGTTATATAGTGATTGGGGATGTTATATAATGATTGGGGATGTTATATAATGATTGGGGGCGTCATATAGCGATTGGGGATGTTATATTTTTCACCCTTAAGTCCCTATTAATTTAACAATTTTTCAGGGGCAGTGGAGGAGGTATATTGGGGCTCACTGTCGAAGGGTAAGGTTTTACAAACATGTCTTTGTGTAGCTGTTGAATGAAAAGAGATGGTGCTCTTTATCTGGATAAGATAGCTCTAGCTATTGTAAATCGTTCTGGGGTTTAAGAGGTTAGGCTGATATGTATGAAAGAATGATTTGATCAATTTGTACATAAATTGTTTTTAAGCCATTGTCACCTTAGGTGGTTCTTCAATGGTGTGTTCTTATTTTACTAGTGACTAATCAAATATATCTTTCCTGAGTTCAATGTTAAACTGAAATATGGTATTCAAGTAAGGGTTGCCAAAATATAAAATCAATTTATGTTCCCTTGAATATTTTGGGCAATTCTTGAGCATAACTAGTAATAAGTCAGACTTAAAGCTAATCCCCATCAGGAATGGCCAAATCAGGATAATTGGGGATTTGCAGGTTACTATGTATGCAGATTGTGCAATACCTCCATCATTGCATTTATAGTCAGTGGACAACTTAACTGTGAGGGAGACTAATACTCTCCATGTTCAGATGGTTTAACTACCTCATTCACTTCATGCCTAATGTTGTATTGCCTTTCCTTTTATAGTGCGTGGTGGGAATATATTGTTATGGAATCTTGGTCCTGCTCATTTGAGCTTATCAGCCAGAAATAATAACATAGGAACATTAGAACATGAGTTGGCCATTCAGCCCCTTGTATCTGCTCCGCCATTTAATTAGATCATGGCTGATCTGTACCTCAACTCCATTTTACCACCTTAGCTCCATATCCCTCGATACCCTTACCTAACAAAAATCTATCGATCTCAGTCTTGAAAGTGCCAATTATTCCAGCTTTTTGGGGGCGAGAGTTCCAGATTTTTACTACTCTTTGTATGAAAAAGTGCTTCCTGATTTTGCTCCCGAATGGCCTAGCTCTAATTTTTAGATTATGTCCCCTCCTCGTTCTTGATTGCCCCACTTGAGGAAATAATTTCTCCGTATCTACCCTATCAAATCCATTTAACATTTGAAACACCTCAATCAGATGGTCAAATAACAATGGGGTTTAAAAACCTGAATTGTGTCTGGGTCCACTCTTACCTGTGTTTTTCATATTCTCCCATTGAGATTTACATACCTTTGAAAACCTTGTTCACATAAATGCACTCAGACTGTGATAACTAATGTTTTGTGAAGGCATTCACTTTGTTTTCTAAGTAACCTCTGACATGGCATATTGCAAAGACAGCTTTGACATGAAAAGTGAAAACTGCTGGCAACTTGCTTTTACCAGTAAGCAGCGGGTTTAATTTATGGTTTCAAGTTTTGTTGGCAGCAAATAAAAATGTGTCTTTGTTTTGTTTTGCTTGTAACCATCCCTCTGAAGGACATTTTAAAGCCTGTAATTTATTCCAAAACAACTTCCAAAACATAGCCGCTTAATCTTCTTTGTATACCTAAGTGTCTCTTCAGTGCTCATAAAAATGAACTGCCTACATTTCTCTGAAGATGTCCTGTTATGGTTGTTCATGCACACATGCATTTCTTGATAACATTCTTGTCCAATGCTTTCTGCGTATGTAGGCCTTAAACACCTTTTCATGCTCTGCTTCCTTTCTTAGAAGTCACGCAGTCATGTAGTGAGAGGCGGCTTATCCTCCATGCATCTGTATAGAAAGCCTTGAAGCTCATTTAATGTTTTTTTTTGGTACGACTTACTGTGCTGAGTGATGGTTTGTGAGTTTTTTGTTGATCTTCCTACAGGTTGTGCATCATTTTTAACAGATACTAAGGGCTTTGGGATTTTTGGATTATGTAGCATGTGAACAGTTGGTGAATTTCTGGGTTGTGACCTATTTTTTATGTCCATTTATCTCTGCAAAGCTCTTGCCTGGTCTGCAAGCCACTTCATCTTGTGCATACCTTCCATTCAGAACTATAAATGATTTGGTGAGCCTTTCCATAGTCATTATTATAACAGGTATTTCACTTCAAATTTTGTTTGTTAAAGATTCAAGACAGGTTCTAATCTGCCCATTGGACTCTATCCACTAATTTTCCATCACTCTTTGTACAATAAACAGACTGATTCCATCCATGACAATATCCAAGCATGATGTGGAGATGCCGGTGATGGACTGGGGTTGACAATTGTAAACAATTTTACAACACCAAGTTATAGTCCAGCAATTTTATTCGAAATTCACATGCTTTCGGAGGCTTCCTCCTTCCTCAGATGAATGTTGTTCACCTGAGGAAGGAGGAAGCCTCCGAAAGCTTGTGAATTTCAAATAAAATTGTTGGACTATAACTTGGTGTTGTAAAATTGTTTACAAATATCCAAGCAAGCAGTAGCCCAGTCACATGGGAGACTCTTAACTCTTTCCTTTCAGTGCAGTCTCAGGATGCTGTAAAGATCTCTTTCTCTTGGTTATTTCAAAGGCGGACTGTCTGCATTTGTTTGGCAAAACATTTTCTTTTGGGGACGGTGACGGGCTATACATCCAAATGGTATCACACGCATATGAAATGGCGATGCGTTCACTGGGGTTATAACCATTTAAATTTTCAGTTTCTTTGTCATTCTGATTTAAAGTCTGCAGTTTCTTGCTTAGGTGTTTGAACCTGATCCAATCTGATTACTGCTTATTGTTTTAGGCTGCTGATATGTTCCTTAAAAATGACATTGATTAGTTTTTACACTTGAGTGAAGACACCTTTTCTGACTTTGTACTCTGGGGGAAATGGCGATACCAGGTCTGACCAAGTGAAGTCTCATGTGAGAAATGCTTTGTCTCTGCTTTCATCATTTATATCACTGCCATGATTCAAATGCCTTTTGGAGAGGAAACCTTCCATCTGGCTGGGTATTTGCTTAAAATCTTGACCAGGAAAAAGAGTTAAAGCCCTACTTTAGGAAGCACGACAAAGCCACAGAGAGGGTATAGAAGAGATTGACTAAGATGACACCAGCGATGAGAAGCTTTAGTTAGGAGATGATACTGGAGAAACTGTGGCTCTTTTTATTACAGGAGATAAAGTCAAGAGGAGATCTGATAGAGCAGTTCCAAATTATGAGGGGTTTTGCTAGGGTAAATAAGGAATAACTATTTCCACTGCTTTGTGAGTCAGGAATTAGAGGTCATGAGTTTAAGATTATCACAATAAAGGACAAAGGGAGAGGCTAGGAGAATTTTTTTTAACACAGGGGCTTGTTAGGACATGGAAAGCTCTTCCAGAAACAATGCTGGAAGCAGAATCCATTATAGCTTTTAAAAGGGAATTAGATAAATATTTGAAAAAGAAACAAAACAATGGGCATGGGGAAAAAACAGGGGAATGGGAATAAGTGGAGAGCCCTTTCAGAGAGCTGGCATAGCCACGATGGGCTAAATGGCCTCCTTTTGTGCTGAAAAATTCGAGGACGCTAATTGGCCTAAAAATCTAAGTGGTAAGTGACTTTATTTGTCACAGTAAATAGTTTGTATGTTGTTCTGTGTTGAAGGTTGCTTTGTAAACAGATTGTGCAGTGAGAACTTCCTTGCCAATATCACTGAAGGTTATAGCTGCCCTCATGTTTAATGCTTCTGGCATATTTCAAGTCCCTGTTAACCTCAGACATCAAAGCCACACGGCAGCTGCGTCATTGAAAAAGGCAGCTGTCCAGATCTGTATTAAAGAAGCAAGGAGGTTATAACCACATTTAGATTTTGGTGCCATAGCTGGTGTGACCCTGGTAAAAGCACACGGGGCATGAGGTTTGGAGGTAACACAAATCAGGCAATAGCGAATCGGCAGCCTGTTTTGCACACATCTTCCATAAGAAAACAAACTGAGATCGCACTGAGGTCCTCTGCTCAGAACTTACAATCTAAAAATTGCTTTTAGCTGTATACGTTTGATGAAAGTCTTGCTCTCCTTACAGATACCAAAATAGAATCGTCAAACCCACTGTTAGCTTTTAGTGGTGTCACCAACTCACGTCATGCACCATTTTTCAGTGATCATACATGTTTCATGGGGAGTGGATAAGGCTGCAAATGCTGGGTCAATTGAAATATTTAAGACTGAGATCGATAGATTATTGTTTATTAAGGGTATCAAGGGATATGGAGCAAAGGCGGATAAATGGAGTTGAGGTACAGATCAGCCATGACCTAATTGAACAGTGGCACAGGCTCGAGGCGTTGAATGGCCTACATTTGCTCCTATGTAAGTGAACTGATAACTCACCAAACTGCTGTAGATTTGGGCATTGCCTCCTGAGAAGAGCCAGTTTGAATGGCCAGGAGCTGCAAGCTCTTCTGTAAGGATTCTAACAGAGAAGGCATGCACTGATACCTCATCCCCCAAAACAGCCTGCTGTGCCAAGTATGGGGAGGAGCAGCTTCAAGCTGGCACCACCAGTCACTGCTATCTCAGATGTAGCAGCCTCATGCAAGGCACTGCCAATGGCCTTTTGCTACTAGAGACTCACCAAGTGCCAGTGTGACCCTACAGCCTGCAACACACTTCATCCACAAGGGAATCACTTGCAGTGTATTAGGTTAGATTTCGCATCTATGAAGCAAAGCACAAACACCAACGGATAGAACATTGCCAACATAGACACCTTACATAATAGAGGAAATAAGTGCATTCCACTGAATTTGCAGATTGTGCTGAGTATTTATTTGTTAATACTTAGAATATAGTAGGAGCAAGTCCAGCATAAGATGGCAGTGGATGGTATTTAAAGAACTGAGTATGAAAGTGTAGGACAAGGTGGCTTGGTAACTGTTACTTCGCAAGAAGTGGTTTGCCTCTTCAGGAAATGGTGTAGCTGTGGTGCTTCTTGAAAGGCATCTGGCATAAATGCCTGGCACTAAGTCTTCCTTGCATTTCCGGTACTGTGACTTATTGCTGTTTGGCATTTTCACTCACCTCCTCTGCAATCCTGGTCATCGATCTGCATGCAGAGACCTCTCTTAAATCAAGTCGTATATAATGTAGCCAATGGCAATTATTCTGGAAACTTGGGAGGGTGTGGGGATTGTACTGTAAGGCTGTCCAGGATCTGTCCTACAGGTGCAGTGATGTTTGGATATACAAATACTTAAAATATTGTAGTTGTCAGAAAATGATTGTTGCATCTGTGCTTTGCTTCTATCCATGGTTGGCAGACGGATCTCCTGAGCTGTGGCTGCAAAGCGTAGTCTTGGTCTTACGGTGCCATCCTGCTACTCTTTATTCTCCTTCAGGGTGGCACAGCGATTCCTTTAAAATGATTCTGTGCCGGTTGCATACCACCTCCGCCTTGGCGTTAAAAATTGCCCTTCGGGTCATATAGGCACAGTATTGTGCCAAAGGGTCGGAATGGCAACATGGGTTTAGGCGATGAACCTGTGGGCTCTGGGAAAGCCAACCCTTCTGCAGAATTGTGTCCTTCTCCCATGTTGCTGCAAAAATGATGGTCGTTTCCCAGTTCTTGTAATCTGCAAGAAAATAAATGATCAACTTAGTTTGGCAACATTATTCAATGTCTCATCTCAACTTCATTTTTTGATGAGACATTAAATAACTTTGCTAAGCTGAACTGATTAAACAAAGAGAGAGAACAATGTACACATCACAGAAAGCAATCTGAACAAACCCAGCACTGCAGCTAAAATGAACAATGTTCTATCACTGAGATATATATCGCTACAATATATTAAAAGTCATGCACATACATCTTGTTTAGTGGCACTTAACTACTCACACTTGTCATACTATTACCATGACGCCTGCCTGCCACACATAAATGACACCCAACTAATACTGCAAACTTACCTTTGAGTTTGCCTGATTTGTATCTCCAAGGTACTCACATTCAGCCTTTTGCTTCTCCCCACTCCGTCTAACATCAGCCCTCTTCCGCATCTCACTGCAGTGATCTGCCACTGTGACCCAGAGCCCCCACTGTACCTTCCCCATAACTATCTCCCTGACTGAGCCCAATCCAGCACTAAGCAAAGCTCGTTCTCAGTTATGCCCCCCTCCCATGATTCTAGACCCCCCACCCTCCCAGACCTATCAGACCCTGGTACTTTCAAACATCAGGATTCCCTCACAATACAGCACCATAGTCCAGGAGGGGGTCACGGCAGTTGGAGGGGAGGGGGAGCCTGGCCGGAGGAGCAACTCCTGCTTACCTTTTCAGGATCTCTTTGACAATATTGCCAGTAAAACTGCTCATAGAGAGCATGCTCTGACCAGTTCTCTCCTAAAATGGCAATCGGGGTCTTATGTACATCGTAGTCCTATGTACATGCCCAACAAGGAGACAATTTCAGTAGGGAATAAAATTGGCAAGGAAAAATACATGTAAAATTATAGCTTCAAACACATAATTCTCTAGAAATACGAGTGCAGATAGACGATAAAAGGAGAGATAGACGATAAAAGGAGAGTCCTGAGAGTGAGAGGAGAGTCCAAGAGTGGGCAGAGAGTCCGAGAGGTGAGCGCAGTGTAAAAGGAGAGTCCGAGAGCGAGAGGAGAGTAGAGCGGGAAGAGAGTCCGAGAGGTGAGCGCAGTGTAAAAGCAGAGTCCGAAAGGTGAGCCTAGTATAAAAGGAGCATCCGAGAGCGAGAGGAGTGTCTGAGAGCGGGAGGAGAGTCCGAGAGGTGAGCACAGTGTAAAAGGCTGCAGGGCATTCTGGAGGGGGAGAGTGAACAGCCAGTAGTCGTGGTCCATATCGGTACCAATGACATAGGTAAAAAAAGGGATAAGGTCCTGCAAGATGAATTTAAGGAGTTAGGAGTTAAATTAAAAAGCAGGACCTCAAAGGTAGTGATCTCAGGATTACTACCAGTGCCACATGCTAGTGAGTATAGGAGCAGGAGAATAGACCAGATGAATGCGTGGCTGCAGGGATGGTGTAGGAGGGAGGGATTTAGATTCCTGGGACATTGGGACCGGTTCTGGGAAGGTGGGACCGATGTCCTCACAGGGGTATTTGCTAGTGCTGTTGGGGAAGGTTTAAACTAGAATGGCAGGGGGATGGGAACCTGAGCAGGGAGACAGAAGAGGGGGAAACAAGGATGGAAACAAAAGACAGAAAGGGAAGAAGCAATAGTGGAAGGCAGAGAAAACAAGGGCGAAAAACAAATAAGGCCATAGTGCAAAATAAAATTAAGATGACTAGCAATCTTAAAAAGACAAGTCTAAAGGCATTGTGTCTTAATGCGTGGAGCATTTGCAATAAGGTAGATGAATTAACAGCGCAGATAGATATTAAAGGTTATGATATAGTTGTGATTACAGAGACATGGCTGCAGGGTGACCAAGGATGGGAACTGAACATCCAGGGGTATTCAATATTTAGGAAGGACAGGCAAAAAGGGAAAGGAGGTGGGGTAGCATTGTTAGTAAAGGAGGAAATCAATGCAATAGTGAGGATGGATATTGGCTCGGAAAATCACGATGTGGAATCTGTATGGGTGGAGCTAAGAAACACCAAGGGGCAGAAAACGTTAGTGGGGGTTGTCTATAGGCCCCCAAACAGTAGTGGAGATGTAGGGGAGGGCATTTAACAGGAAATTAGAGACGCATGCAAGAAGGGTACAACTATAATCATGGGTGACTTTAATCTACATATAGATTGGTCAAACCAAATTAGCAATAATACTGTGGGGGAGGAATTCCTGGAGTGTGTATGTGATGGTTTTCTAGACCAATACGTTGAGGAACCAACTAGAGAAAAGGCGATCCTAGATTGGGTATTGTGCAATGAGAAAGGATTAATTAACAATCTTTTTGTGCGGGGTCCCTTAGGGAAGAGCGACCATAACATGATAGAATTCTTCATTAAGATGGAGAGTGAAGTAGTTGAATCCAAAACTAGAGTCCTGAATCTAAATAAAGGAAATTAAGAAAGTATGAGGTGCGAGTTGGTCTATGATAGATTGGGGAACTTTACTAAAAGGGATGACGAAGGATAGGCAATGGCTAATATTTAAATAACGTGTGCAGGAATTACAACAATTATTCATTCCTGTCTAGCGTAAAAATAAAACAGGAAAGGTGGCTCAACCGTGGCTTACAAAAGAAATTAGGGATAATATTAGATCCAAAGAGGAGACATATAAAATTGCCAGAAAAAGCGGCAAGCCTGAGGATTGAGAGCAGTTTAGAATTCAGCAAAGGAGGACAAAGAGATTGATTAAGAGGGGAAAAATAGAATATGAGAGTAAACTAGCAGCGAATATAAAAACTGACTGTAAAAGCTTCTATAAATATGTCAAGAGAAAAAGATTAGTGAAGACAAATGTAGGTCCCTTACAGTCAGAAATGGAGGAAATTATAATGGGGAACAAAGAAATGGCAGAACAATTAAACACATACTTTGGTTCTGTCTTCACAAAGGAGGACACAAATAACCTCCCAGAAATGTTAGGGAACCAAGGGTCCAGTGAGAGAGAGGAACTGAAGGAAACCAGTATTAGTAAAAAAATAGTGCTAGGGAAATTAATGGGGCTAAAGGCTAACAAATCCACAGGGCCTGATAATCTACATCCCAGAGTACTAAAGGAAGTGGCCCTGGAAATAATGGACGCATTGGTGATCATCTTCCAAAATTCTATAGACTCTGGAACAGTTCCTACATGTAACCCCAAATAGTGGGGTTACATTTGCCCCCCCCCCATTTGGAGGGGGGCAAATGTAACCCCACTATTTAAAAAAGGAGGGAGAGAAAATACAGAGAATTACAGACCAGTTAGCCTAACATCAGTAGTGGGGAAAATGCTAGAGTCTATTATAAAAGATGTGATAACAGAACACTTGGAAGGCATTAATGGGATTGGACAAAGTCAGCATGGGTTTATGAAAGGGAAATTATGCTTCACAAATCTACTGGAGTTTTTTGAGGATGTAACTAGTGGAATAGATAGGGGAAAACCAGTGAATGTGGTGTACTTGGATTTTCAGAAGGCTTTTGATAAGGTCCCGCACAAGAGGTTAGTGTGCAAAATTAAAACACATGGGATTGGGGGGAATATACTGGCATGGATTGGGAATTGGTTGACAGACAGGAAACAGAGAGCAGGCTGTGACTAGTGGGGTACCATAGGGATCAGTGCTTGGGCCCCAGCTATTCACAATATATATCAATGATTTGGATGAGGGAACTAAATGTAACATTTGCAAATTTGCAGACGACACAAAGCTGGGGTGGAATGTGAGCTGTGAGGAGGATGCAAAGAGGCTCCAATGTGATTTAGACAAGTTGGGTGAGTGGGCAAGAACATGGCAGATGCAGCATAACGTGGATAAATGTGAGGTTATCCACTTTGGTTGTAAAAACAGAAAGGCAGATTATTATCTGAATGGTGATAGATTGGGAAAAGGGGAGATGCAACGAGACCTGGGTGTCCTTGTACACCAGTCGCTGAAAGCGAGCATTCAGGTGCAGCAAGCAGTTAGGAAGGCGAATGGTGTGTAGGCCTTCATTGCTAGAGGATTTGAGTACAGGAGCAGGGATGTCTTACTGCAGTTATACAGGACCTTGGTGAGACCACATCTGGAGTATTGTGTGCAGTTTTGGTCTCCTTACCTAAGAAAGGATATACTTGCCATGGAGGGAGTGCAACGGAGGTTTACCAGACTGATTCCAGGGATGGCAGGACTGATGTATGGGGAGAGATTGGGTCGACTAGGACAATATTCACTAGAGTTTAGAAGAATGAGAGGTGATCCCATTCAAACATATAAAATTCTAACAGGACTAGACAGACTAGACGCAGGGAGGATGTTCCCGATGGCTGGGGAGTTCTGAACCAGGGGTCACAGTCTCAGGATACGGGGTATGCCATTTAGAACCGAGATAAGGAGAAATTTCTTCACTCAGAGGGTGGTGAATCTGTGGAATTCTCTACCACAGAAGGCAGTGGAGGCCAAGTCATTAGATGTATTCAAGAAGGAGATAGATATATTTCTTCATGCTGAAGGGATCAAGGGATATGGGGAAAAAGCGGGAACAGGGTACTGAGTTAGACGATCAGCCATGATTATTTTGAATGGCGGAGCAGGCCCGAAGGGCTGAAATGCCTACTCTTGCTCCTATTTTCTATGTTTCTATGTTTCTATGCCATAACATAGGTTAATAGCATTTTGGCTTTTATAAATAGGGCCATGTACAAGAGCAAAGAGGTAATGATAAATTTGTACAAAATTTATGATACCAGGGGTAAGATTCTATATCTATAAGGAGAGACTTGAGATACTGGGATTATTTCCTCTGGAGCAGAGAAGGCTAAGGGGAGATTTAATAGAGGTTTTTGAAGTTATGAAGGGTTTTGATGCAGTAAATAAACAAAGACAGTTTCCTCTGGTTGGGGAGTCAGTGATAAGGAGTCATCAATTTAAAACTCTCACTGTGAGAAATTTGTTTATGCAGGTGTTTATTAGGGTTGGGAATGTTTTGCCACAAGGAATAGTTGAGGCAGAGATCATTCCGCCTTTTAAGGATTGCTCTATGATGGGCTGAGTGGCCTCCTTCTGCCCAACAGGACCAAAATAGCTCGTATTGTTGAAGTGCTGACTTACCACCGATACAGCAATCTTACCAATGAAACATAGTGATTGGGGGTAATTTTAACCCCTAAGAATGGGTGGGCTGGGGGCGGGTGGGTAGTAAAAATTGTTGATTTCTTCAGTGGGACAGCAACCTGGCTCCAACGCACTGACTTCCGGGTTTAACCCAGGCGCGTTTGGGGACGCACGTATCCGAAACCCGGAAGTCGCGTCCCCTGTTAATGCCGGCAGGCGATTCGTTAAATGGGCAATTTACCTACTTCAAATACTTAAGGCAGGTAATTTTTTGTGGATTCTGAACTTGAAACAAATTTAATCTTACCTACATTGGTTTCCCATGGCTTCTCGAACTCGTCAGTGAAACGGAGGCGAGATTCATGCAGAAGTTGATTTGGTCCCTTAAACCTGTGATTGACACATCTCAAGAAAAGCTCAAGGATTGCAGCTGGTCTCAGTTCTCTCAGACAAACGTTTGTCTGAGAGTTCTTCTAGTGTTGAGACTGAGAGTTCTTTGTTGAGACTGAGAGTTCCTTTTGAGACAGCATTAGAAAGACTTTGCAGTCTCTGAAACTGACAAGATCAGGATGGGGGCGCAATGGATGTATTCCAGAGGACATCTGAGGAGGAGGAAAATGAACATCCACGTCAGTCACATCATGCTGTGTTGGGATCTGCTGGTGCACAAGACAGAGGTGTGCAGCAAGGACCTGGAGAAGAGTAGAGAAAGGAACAATGGAGGGGCCGAGGCAGGAGGCACTACCCATGTGAGAGAGTCTACAAGCAGAGGCTGAGCTTCCTGGACCTCTCTGAGGAGCAGTGCCTACGCAGGCTCAGATTGAGTTGGCAGATGGTCGTAGACTTCTGCTGGCTCCTTCAGGAAGAGCTGCTCCCAGCTGGACCTGGTGGCCACGCATTGCCCATCGCAGATAAAGTCACCACTGACCTCAATTTCTTCGCCTCCGATCCTTCCTGGATGCCACATCTCCAGGGTGTGTCAACCATCTGCACAAAAGTGTGTACGACAGGTGATGGATGGCTTGTTTGTCAGGGCATCCGACTACTTCAACTTCCCCCACAACAACATCAGCCAGACTGAGAGGGCAGTGGGTTTCACTTCTCTGGCTGGCTTTCCATGGGTGCGCGACACAATTGATTGCACACACGTAGCAATCCGAGGACTTCCACATGAGCCAGGAGTGTTCATCAACTGAAAGGGATCTCACTCCATCAATGCACAGCTGGCGTGCGACCACCAGAAGAGATTTCTGCAGATGTATGCCAGATTCCCTGGTAGCTGCCATGATTCCTTCATCTTGCGACAGTCCAACATTCCAGACCTCTTCCAGACAGGAGACAGATTTAAGGCCTGGCTCGTTGGAGACAAGGGATACCCCTGCAAACATGGCTCATGACACCTGTGAGAAACCCCACCAACGAGGCACAGCAGCGGTACAACAAGAGCCACATCACCACCAGGTGAGTCATTGAGCAAGCCATAGGAATGTTGAAGATACGCTTCAGGTGCCTGGATAGATCTGGGGGAGCCCTTCGGTACTCACCAGTGAGGGTGTCCAGAATAACCGTGGAGTGCTGTGTCCTGCACAACATAGCACAGCAGAGAGGGTTATAGGTGGAGGAGGATGAATGCGGTCATCAAACATGCTCTGCTAGAGGATCACAAGGAGGAGGAAAATGAAAATGGGGAATCCATTGCCAGACTTGCTGCACACATTGCTGCCTGTGATGCCAGGGATGCCCTCATCTTTAACAGATTCTCATAATGAGAGGTGCAAAATGAAGAATTTGAGATACTCAGTCCGTCTGGAACAACCATCACCACAACCATGACCACCTCCCTTTCCCTCCCACTCCCCAGGCTCCCTTTGCACAAAACAATCCGTCGACCACGCATTCACCCATTGCAGACCCGCCCAACGAGTCCCGTCGTTTCTTGGCATTCATGATGAAGCAAATGAAAGGGCGACTTCACTCTCGGGACGTAATAATGGCCAAGATGTGGAAGTGGTGATAATGAATAAATTTAATGTGCTGATATAAGAAAAATGCTAACTTAACAATATGATATTTCTTGAAACACCCTTGTGCATATCCTTGCTGAACTACAATTGCTTTAACCTTACGCTTTCTACCACTTCTACATGGTGCATCCCCTTGGCTCCAGAGGAGGCAGTGCCAGGTTACTCAGATCTCTGCTCTGACTGCTGAGATGCTCTCGGCTCATGTCCTCTGGGTTTTGGAGCCCGTGAGGGCCCCGCCAAAGACTGCTCCACTGTCTCCATGCCTGTGCAGGGGTAGACTCAGCCATCGGGAGAGGAGGCAGCATTTCGGATACTGGTTGAGGGGGGGGCCACGAGTGAGATGTGGGCGAACTTTGAGTGGAGTCCTTGCTTCCATGTCCCCTTTCACCATCATCCCTCTCCTGGGCCAGCACCATATCACTTCTACCACACTGCTGGACAGCAGATTGGTGAGTGGGGTGTGCTGCCATAAGGTATGTGTCGGCCTATTTAAGGTGGCAGACATGTTGGCATCCACAATCCGCATGGACTCATTTGAGAACCATGCTTGAAGCTCAATGGAGGCAGCCACTTTATCGCAGACATTCTCCCACTTACCTGCGCCAACAATCCACTAGTGATGGAGTTGGACTCTTCCATCCTCTCCGCTATTGTGGAGAGTGTGCATGGCGCGTTTGCCAGTACCTCGCAGAGTTTCTCCTGTACCTCTATCATTCTCTACTCAACAATGGCCCCCCGGGGTTCAGCATCTGTGTCCAGCTGAGCAGAGCTTGGAGAGGAGAGCGCCCTCCAGCGCGGACTCTCCATAACTGCCCCTGCCACCAGTGTCTGTTCATGTTCACTTGTGGAGTGGTGGATCACCAGGTGACAACCCAACTATCTGGCTAACAGGACCCACCGAAGTGCCAGTATCTGTGCTGGTGCATGGCTGTATGTCTGTGACGGTGCACCCTCAGTAGGAATGAACTCCTGTGAGGAATCGATGTCTTCCATCTCGCCTAATTCTTCTTGAACTTGTGAAGGCCCTGGAAGACAACAGAAGCCGATATTAATTATTCATCGGAAAAGTGACAATCTTTCCAATGGCCATACTGAGGTCTGTCACAATTCACTCATTGATGAAATAAATTCATTGTATGTGTGTGAAAGATGTTAAAGTTCTGTCACCAGCCATCTGCGAGTTCCCAGTCTCTCCATCGTCGATGGATAGGGAAGCAGCTGTCCCACTTATTTCCATGGGCTCCTCTTCCACATTGTCACCTCCACTATGTGGTGGGCCACCTCCAGTTCTGCTCCTCTCTCTTGCGTTTTGCGCTCTTCTCTCCTACCAGGGGAGAAAGAACAGACCTGGGGTGACTGAAAGTGATGTATTCACCTGATGGATGCATTGCTTCGGGTGAGGCTGACTATGAAACAGATGAATCAGAGGGTGAATATCAGACAGATTCATCACGTTGCATCAGGACTGGGGTGAGTGGCAGTGGTGGGTTCATAAATGGGCAGGTGAGGAACTGTATAGAAAGTGAAGGATGGTTGCTGCTGAAACTTAACTCTGTGAGATGTGATGGGAGAGGTGTGCCAACACAGAGTTGGGTTGGGGGGTGGGCAGGGGGAGGAAGGTGTGGGGTGTTGCACAACACAGGAAACATTAAATGCACTCACTTTTCCTGACCTGGTCAGATCATTAAAACGCTTCCTGCATTGCAGCTTGGGCACCGTGCTCCTGCTGCTCACCTCTTCGGCCACCTCCAGCCATGCCAACTTGGTGGCAGAACCAGGTTTCTTCCTCTGATCAGTTGGGTACAATACCTCCCTCCTGTTACTTATACCACCCAGCAGTACTTCAAGGGATGCGTCCGAGTACCTGGGTGCTGCCTTTCCTCTTTGTGTTGCCATAACGTTATTTCCTTCTTTCTCCTCCAAAATCCATTTTTGTACTGGCCCTTTAAATAGAGGAGTTCAGATCGCGTCACATGGGTGCGCAGTACGCCCACTGTGCAGCTTGGAGACGCGAAACCTGGAAGTAAAGTTAAGTGCCTTCAATTTAGTTGTGATTGCAGATTTTGACCCACTCAGATGACATCTGGGTTTCCCACACGATTACCTATCGCTGAGTTCCCACCTCCAGGTAAAAATTATACCCATTATCTCTGTCCCCGGAATGATGCCAACTGTGGTCTTCGTTCTTCTGCGGAGGATTCACTGTAGCTTCCCGACTAGGTGTAGACTCTCTCCCTTTATACCCTTTCTTATCACTGCTATGTAACAGCTCTGTTGCATCTTCTTGTGTTTCTCAGCCTTTACATTATCTTTATTATACTTTTCTTCGCAGATGGCACCCCTTTGCCACTGGTGTGCTTGCAATCAATAAACAACTGCCTATCACCTAACATATTCATTCCCTTTCTGAGTGCTATTGAACTCTAGGAGCCATCCCATCTACATATGCACAAACCCCTTTCATAATCCCACTTCAATATTTCCCACACAGACATTTGCACTGCTATCTTATTTTTTCCCCCACACAGGCTTCATCCCAAATGTTACAGACATTAATTCGCTATTTCAAAATACTATGGTTTAAAACTGTATAAACAACTTTATATTGTTTAAAAGTTAAACTGCCACACAGTTAAAGCAACGGCACAGCAATTTTATACTAAGAAGTCTCTTCGGGGAATCAATCATCCCTGCTACAGTATCCCTCATTAACCCATTTCAGCCCCGTGTCTGACATTCACCCAAGGTGTCAACCAACAGGCCCCGCCCGTTCTGATTTTCAGGTGGACCTCAATCTTGATGGCTGCTGGGAGTGAACACCTCACAAATGTATGTTAATCAGGGTCAGATGACGCAGTTACGACCCCTGGTGCCATTTTCGTGTCTGCCTGCTGGATTACCGTCAATTCCTGCTCCTGCCCAACAGACATGGGCAGTGGAAGTCGGGTGGCGGAGGTTTTGAGCGCACATTAAAGGAGTCCTTCGCTTCAGTTAGGGAAAGCTGGAAACAGGTTTGGCTCTTATTTTTACTGCAATCGCTTGTAGGTCTGAGCCTTAAAGGTGTCCCTATTTAATCTCCTCGCAAAAAATTTTGCAGGCTGCGCAAAACTGCTGCTCCCTTTCACTCCTGACACATCCAGCCTCCCCTTTAAGATGCTGCTACAGGCCCTTCAAATATGGCTGCTTCGCTGAATTTTCCAGCTTCACATCGACAAGTTCTCTAACGATCGCGTTTCGCGCTGACTCTTGCGGGTGGGCAGATCACACGTCTCCTCCACTGCTTGCCCGATTAGCGTTTAAACATATATATTAAAATGGCCTCCAGAAAGTAGAATCTTTATATTTGTTCCTCATTTGCATTCCCTTTTCTGGTGCTGCCAGACCCACATTCTGCCCCCTCAGTCTATCCAAACCACATGAGCCCCCACTACCCCCACCCAGTCCACCATGCTGAAAAAATTGGACCCCCACCACAGTGCTGCCACACTCAGGATCACCCACTCCCCCACTGCTACCAAAGTCCAGGACTGGGACCCCACCCCCATCCTGTGCTACCAAACCCCACTACCATCCCACCTTACCTAGTGCTGCTATGTGCTGGGTTCCTACTTCCAAACTGGTACATATTGCCTGCTGTATTGTTGTACTTTAAAAATGGTAAGATATTAAATGGAGTACATAAGTAAGGGGACATATAATAATAATAAAGGCTAGTGATTTATACAGGTGTGGAATTTGATCCCAAAAATACTGGTAAAAATCCTAGAATGCCATGTAATAAAAACACAATTTGGCTGATTTTATCACGTTAAATCAGTGTCTCTGGTAATGCATTGAGTGATACATGGCATCACACCCCGAACCTATAAAACAATATGTTTTCTGGCTTACTGTCAGCACCAACACCAGAGATCCCCTTGAATATAAGTCTTGCATTTAGCGTGCATCTGTCATGATCTGGATGTCACATTTTAAACTGTCAAAGTATTAAAAAAGGGAAGGGAAAACAGTTTTTTTAATGCTGAGTTCAACTACAGGTTATTTTCTTTTGGTGAGATAAGTTTGCAGATTGACCAGGAGCCAGAAATTTGCAAGCGCCTGGCAATCTGCCTCACCAGCTAGGAATTGATCTCGGGTCCTTTTTAGACCACTTCCCCCATGGGGAATGTCTGAGCAGCACCTTCTAGGGACTAGCCAATTTTACATGGAATTACATCGAATTTATAGCACATGAACAGGCTATTCGTCCCAAAAGGTTTATGCCGGTGATTATGCTCCACATGAGCCTCAGGTGGACATAATAGATCCCATGGCACTATTTCAGAGAAGAGCAGGGGAGTTCGCCCCGGAGGCCTGGCCAATATTTATCCCTCACCTGACATCACTAAAAAACAGATTATCTGGTCATTATCACATTGCTGGTTGTGGGTCCTTTTTGTGCATAAATTGGCTGCTGCGTTTCCTACATTGCAACAGTGACTACACTTCAAAAGCACTTCATTGGCTGTAAAGCACTTTGGGACGTCCTGAGTTGAGAAAGGCGCTATATAAATGCAAGTTCTTTCTTTCTACTTTCTTCCTCTTGAGCTGAAGTTCCAGCACCATGTCATCCTTCCCTCTAAAATGTATGACCTATATGCAGCGTTTGATTAAATAAATGGATATCGGTTCTGCCTACCTGATGATTCAGTGCAAAGGCGTAGTGATTGAATAAAAATGTTGTGTAGGTGTGTAAGTAGCACCGAAATAAAAAGTAATAGCTTAAAATCTCCCAACTTTTCCTATTAGGTGAAAAGCTATTTGAATTGGAAATTTTGCTGTACATACTTATTTTGGTTAATGGTTATGACTGCAACAAAACAATTGGAGGATCCAGCAGTTTTATGAAGGCAAATTACCCAGCTGTGACAGGAAAGGCTATGTTAAAGACACAGAATACTAAGTTGCTTTAGTTAGTGTCCTGCAGAGGATCTAATTGTCATTGATCAGGTCTGAACGAAGTGCCTGTTGGTTGCCCTCCCCTTGCAAGTGGTCGATCTAATTGATAATGTGATCTTACTATCTGGCCCTTTATCTATTTGTGGTATCATTTCTGTCCATTTAAGGTTTACCTTTAAATAGTAAAGCAGAAGTGATCAATGACGACATTGCATCTGTCCTCTGCTTTCAAGTATGAGTGCTTCTTTTTCAAGAAGGGATCTCGAAATTTGTGATTTTGGGGCATAGCCTACAAATAATAATGGCCACCACAGGGTAGTTGTATTTTATAAGAGTGCAGCTGCTCAGCATTTATCTGTACCTAGATATTACTGCCACAAACAGCCATTCCCACAATGACTATTACCATTTAACTAAGGGCGGCTGGCTTTTTATAGACCATGGGAGAGATATACTGCCTATCATACGGAAAAGCTCCACAACACGATAGTCTAAATGGACCCCTTTGAGAACTTCCCACAGTGTATTAGTATTTTGAAAAATGGTCGTTCTCTCTCTTTTGTGGATATTGCCCATTCACAGGTTTCTCCATGCCGTATCATTCCTTAGCCTGTACCTTGTGCAACAAACAGCAACTTGCATTTACACACAGTCCCCACCACTTAAAGTGCCCACATTTAAATTGGGCAGTTATTTAAATCTGGCAAATAGCACAAATCATTTACCATTAGCATTATTGTCGATTACAATGTCGTTGATTACAGCGCGCTAGCTATTTTGGGCAGAACCAGGTGTTCAGTGAATAGTTTGCACCTCTTTAAGGTGCAATTCCCTTGTATGCTTAATTGCCTCTAACTGGTGTTGTGTTACAGTTTGCACTGCTCAGCACTGACAGCAGTAACAAACATGCTGGGTCAGTAGTTTCCACCTCGTTAAGATGCAATTACCCTGTATATTCAATCACCGCTAAGTGGGAAGGGATTAATTGAAGCACTCAAGCTTGCCTTGAAATATGAAACACTGAATTTGCAAGTACAGTGGAATCCTGCTTCGTTTAATAGTTTGAGACAGACAAAAATGTTGACAATAAGCAAGTTCGTACAAATCATCCACGCATATAACAGGCAAATCACATTCGCACAAACACTAGAAGTTGTGGGGATTGTATTGCTTTTAAGACAGAAAATATCCCAAAGCACTTGACAGAGAAAGAAAGGCTTGCATTTATATAGCACCTTTCATGTCCTCAGGATGTCCCAAGGTATTTTACAGTCAATTAATGAATTTAGAAGTGTAGTCACTGTTGTAATGTAGGAAACGCAGCAGCCAGTCTGCGCACAGCAACACCCCACAAACAGCAATGTGATAATGACCAGATAATCTATTTCTTTTAGTGATGTTGGTTGAGGAATAAATATTGGCCAGGTCACTGGGGAGAGCTCTCCTGCTCTTCTTCAAAATAGTGCCATGGGATCTTTTGCATCTACCTGAGAGGGCAGACGGGGCCTCGGTTTAACCTCTCATCCGAAAGACGGAGAAATGGACCCCGCGTAGTAATGATAGCTTTAGGGGAGATGGCCGAAAGAATGATTGAAGGATTATCTTTTTGAAGGCTTTTAAAGACGGGGGTGGAAGTAGCAAGGCAGAGGGGTTTAGAGAGGGGGTTTCAGAGAGTAGGGCCAGGACAGTTTAAAAACTCTATCACTCATAGTGGAGTGGAGGAAGGACATTACATAGGAAGCCAATGTCTGAGGACCAAGGACATGTGCTGAGTTAGTCGGGAGGATATTTTAGAAGATTGACCATGGAGGGATTTGTATATGAGGACATGGATTTTGAATTCAATGTCTTGGGAATGGGAATTAATGGAAGTTAGCGAGGACAGGTGTGTTGGGTGACTGGGATTTGGGTGACAGAGTTTTGGACGAGTTGGAGTTTGTGAAGGGTGGAGCTTGGGTGGCAGCATGGAGGTCTCTACCTCTCTCTCCTTTAAGACGCTCCTTAAAACCCACATCTTTGACCAAGCTTTTGGTCAGATGTCCATATATCTTCTTATGTGGCTCGGTGTCAAATTTTGTTCGAAAATCGCTCCTGTGAAATGCCTTGGACGTTTTAATACGTTAAAGGCACTATATACCCACCCGGTCCAGATGGGATGCGTCCTAGGTTGCTGAAGGAAGTAAGGGTGGAAATTGCAGAGGTGCTTGCCATAATCTTCCAATCCTCCTTAGATATGAAGCGGGGTGGTGGTGGGCGGGGGGGAATGCCAGAGGGCTGGAGAATTGCAAATGTTACACCCTTGTTCAAAAAATGGTGTAAGGATAAACCCAGCAACTACAGGCCAGTCAGTTTAACCTCGGTGGTGGGGAAGCTTTTAGAAACGATAATCCAGGACAAAATTAATAGTCACTTGGACAAGTGTAGATTAATAAAGGAAAGCCAGCACGGATTTGTTAAAGGCAAATCGTATTTAACTAGCTTGATTGAGTTTTTTGATGGGCTAACAGAGAGGATTGATGAGGGCAATGTGGTTGATGTTGTGTATATGGACTCTCAAAGGCATTTGATAAAGTGCCACATTATAGGTTTATCAGCAAAATTGAAGCCCATGGAATAAAAAGGCCAGTGACAGCATGGATACAGAATTGGCTAAGTGGCAGGTAACAGAGAGTAGTAGTGAACGGTTGTTTTTCGGACTGGAGGAAGGTATACAGTGGTGTTCCCCAGGGGTAGGTACTAGGACCACTGCTTTTTTTGATATATATTAATGACTTGGACTTGGGTGTACAGGGCACAATTTCCAAATTTGCAGATGACACAAAACTTGGAAGCGTAGTAAGCAATGAGGAGAATAGTGATAGACTTCAAGAGGATATAGACAGGCTGGTGGAATGGGCAGACACATGGCAGATGAAATTTAAAGCAGAGAAGTGCAAAGTGATACATTTGGCAGGTACAATTCTAAAGAGGGTGCAGGAACAGAGAGACCTGGGGCTATGTGTGCACAAATCTTTGAAGGTGGCAGGACAGGTGAGAAAGCGGTTTTAAAAAGCATACGGGATCCTGGGCTTTATAAACAGAGGCCTGTGGCTCAATTTTAAAACAGAGCTGGGAAGAGGGCGAGGGGGTCAAATTGAGGTCAGGAAACCCATTAGTATGGGTTTCCCGGACATCCTTACGATTTTGACGTAAGGACGTCTTTTTTTTTTGTCAGTTTCCCGTCCGACTGACCGGCTGATTGACAGGCTGGTCTCAGTCGGAGACCAGCCAGGGAGAGGACGTCTTCAGGTAAATCTGCAGGTAAGTCTTTGTTTGTATGGATGGGGGGGCAGGGGGGGCATGGGTGGCAAGGGGCATGGGTGGGCATAGGTTGGCACGGGGTTGCGAGTCATGGGGGATGAGGTCAGGGGCCAGTCATGGGGGGGGGTGTCGGGATCGGGGGTCAACGCGGAGCTCCGCGATCGTTGAAGGGGAGGATCAGGGGTCGGAGGATTGGAGTGGGGGGAGGATCGGGGTCGAGGTTGGGGGATCGGGGTCAGGGGGGAGGATCAGGGCCAGGGTTCGGGGTTGAGTGTCCGCAATCGGGGGTTGGGGGTCTGCGATCGGGGGGGGGTCCCCTATCAGGGGTCGGGTGTCCGCGATCACTGGGGGCTCTTGTTGGGTCTAGGGGAAGCACTCCTGATCCTCCGGGCCCACAATTTGTGCCTTTCTAGGCACCTGCCTGTTAGTCTCGAGCCTTCTTGCCTTCTTTCATGCGGCGTAAAACAGAAAGCCCGGGAATCCTGGCTCCCCGAGGTTGAAATCGGGAATTGGAGAAAAATGGAGGCCTGAAGCCACTTGAAAGGTTTTAAGGCCCGACCCGCCTCCTGGGAGGGGGTTGGTCACCCACCCCTTGTCCCACCCTGGTGAAAACCGGAAATGGATGGGTTGGAGGCGGGTTGGGGACAGGTCTGAAATGGTGAAATTTTCAATGCCTCCCCGCCCTAAACTCATCCATTTTTTGCTTTGAAAATTGAGCCCGTAGAGTACAAAAGCAAGAAGTTATGTTGAACCTTTTATAAAACACTGGTTTGGCCACAGCTGGAGTATTGTGTCCAATTCTGGGCAACGCACTTTAGGGAGGATGTGAAGGCATTAGAGAGGGTGCAAAAAAGATTTACTAGAATGGTTACAGGAATGAGGGATTATAGTTAGGTGAATAGACTGGAGAAGCTGGGGTTGTTCTCCTTAAAGCAGAAAAGGTTGAGAGGAGATTTGATAGAGGTGTTCAAAATCATGAAAGGTCTAGACAGAGTAGATAGAGAGAAACTGTTCTCATTGGCAGAAGGGTCAAGAACCGGAGAACACAGATTTAAGGTAATTGGCAAAAGAACCAAAGGCGACATGAGGAAAAGCTTTTTTACACAGCGAGTGGTTATGACCTGGAATGCACCGTCTGAAAGTGTGGTGGAAGCAGATTCAATCTAGGCTTTCAAAAAGGAATTGGATAAATACTTGAAGGAAAAAAAGTTTGCAGGGCTACGGGGAAAGAGCGGGGGAATGGGACTAAATGGATTGCTCTTACAAAGAGCCGGCAGGGGCTCGATGGGCTGAATGGCCTCCTTCTGTACTGTAACCTTACTATGATTCTATATAAATACAAATTATTGTTTTTGTCATTGGAGAAGCTGAGTGTAGAGCTAATGAAAGAGTGGACGAGGATTTCAGCATCAGTAGAGGAGTGACCTGGGCCTATTGCCTAGCCCATAGCAGTCTGCAACCAGTACACAGGAGTCACCTGTGTTGACTTCTCTTTTGATGTTTTTATCTCTCCATGGGGAGGCGGGTGGGGGGGATGGTGCAACACATGTCCAACGTGACTTTGTATGTGTAGCTTCCACTGTGCACCTCTTCCCTGATGCTCCAATTGTCATCAGAAAGTAACGTGAGAAACTCAGGGCCTGATACTTTAGTACTTGTACAAAGTGTGCTATCTGGCTGCATGCATGTGTCAGTTCATTGAAAATGGTGCATGACAAGTTTGGAATTGTACTCTGATATTTAATCATCTTTGAGTAATGCATTTGACTGATCTTTAAATACTGAAAGTTAAAACATGAAGAATGTCCTTGTAGGTTTCATTCCAAAATGTTTCTTCTTGCCAGAGGCTGCATGGAGAATCAGTGGTGAAGGGATTAGCACTTCCCTTCTTGAAGATTTTGTTAGCTCACAATAGTACGCTGCAACATCCAGCTTTGTGCTGGAGGAAGAAAAATCATAGAATCATACAGCACAGAAGGAGGCCATTCGGGCCATCATATGCTGGCTCTTTGGAAGAGCTATCCAATTAGTCCCACTCCCCTGATTTGTCCCCATAGCCATGCAAATTTTTCCCCTTCAAGTATATATCCAATTCCATCTTGGAAGTTATTATTGGATCTGCTTCCACCACCCTTTCAGGCAGTGCATTCCAGATCATAACTACTTTCTGTGTAAAATTGTTTTCTTCATGTCGCCGCTGGTTCTTTTGCAAATTACCATAAATCTGTGTCCTCTGGTTACTGACCCTTCTGCCACTGGAAACAGTTTCTCCTTATTTACTCTATCAATCTCCTTTGTGATTTTGAACATTTCTATCAAATCTTCCTTTAATCTTCTCTGCTCTAAGGAGAAAAACCCCAGTTTCTCTAGTCTCTCCACATAACTGAAGTCCTTCATTCCTGGTACCGTTCTCATAAATCTCCTCCGCACCCTCTCTAAGGCCTTGACATCATTCCTAAAGTGTGGTGCCCAGAATTGGCCACAATACTCCAGCTGAGGCCAAACCAGTGTTTTATAAAGGTTTAGCATAACTTCCTTGCTTTTATACTCTATGCTTCAATTTATAAAGCCAAGAATCCTGTATACCTGTTTAACAGCCTTCTCAATTTGTCCTGCCACCTTCAAAGACTTGTGTTGGTACACCCCAGATCTCTTTGTTCCTGCACCCCCTTTAAAATTGTAAAGTTCATTTTATATTGCCTCTCCTCATTCTTCCTACCAAAATGAATCACTTCATACTTCACTGCTATATATTTCATTTGCCATATGTCGGCCCATTTCAGCAGTCCACCTATGTCCTCCTGACATCTATTACTATCCTCCTCACTGTTTACTACATTTCCGAGTTTTGTGTCAAAAATAAGTCACATTTGTAAAGATAAAATAATCAGATAAGAATTGCATTAATTTGAAAACGAATGCAGATTCCAAGGTAACATGTAAAGATTGAATTGTAGCAGTCGGTTAACTTTTGAATATAATTCTTACTTCAACTGTAAAAGTTCAAGTCAGCAATAATTTCTAGCTCAAATATGCTTGCTGAGTGCATTCAGCCCCCCCCAAGCCATCCATGTACACAGGTATTTTATATTCACTCCACTCCTTCGGGTCTATTTTTATTATTCCATTATCCATCTGAGTTTTGATAAGGCAAAGTGAAATACAAATGAGGGAGACCATTCAGCAAATGGGTTTCTGGGTTCTATATGTGGGGCATTGAATTTGTGCACGACATTGAATATTGTGTGCAGTTCTGGGCAACTCGTTATCAAAATAATTCTAGAACCATGGAAAGGGTACAGTGAAGATTCACTAGAATGATACTAGGAAACGGGTATGAAGAAAGATATGAAAAATTGGAGCTTCTTCACTGGAGCAGGGATGGCCAAAAATCTAATAGAGATTTTCAAAATTATGAAAGAGTTGAGAGGACAAACAGTGCAGGATTCTCCCCTCTGGTTCCCGAATCAATAACAAGAGGGCATAGACTGAAAATTATCACTGGAAGGATGAAAGGCTGAGTTAGGAGATTTTAAAAATGTAACCTGGAATGCTTAATCACAAGTTGAGGCAGAGACTATAACATCATTTTAAACGGAACTGATTAAGTTAGGAACTGGCAAAGGCAAGTGTGGGTCTCCTACAGACAGAGATAGGAGAATTTATGATGGGGAATAAGGAAATGGCAGAGAAATTAAACAAATACTTCCCAGAAATACCAGAGAACCAAGGGTCTGATGAGAATGAGGAACTGAAAGAAATTAGTATTAGTAAAAAAATAGTACTAGAGAAATTAATGTCGATAAATCCCAAGGACCTGATGATCTACATCCCAGGGTTTTGAAAGAAGTGGCTATAGAGATAGTGGATGGATTGGTTGTCATCTTCCAAAATTCTATAGATTCTGGAATGGTTCCTGCAGATTGGAGGGTGGCAAATGTAACCCCACTATTTAAGAAAGGAGGGAGAGAGAAAACAGGTAACTACAGACCAATAGCCTGACATTAGTAGTAGGGAAAATGCTAGAATCTATTATAAAGGATGTGATAACAGGACACTTAGAAAATAATAATAGGATTTGGCAGAGTCAGCATGGATTTATGAAAGGGAAATCATATTTGACAAAGCTATTGGAGTTCTTTGAGGATGTAACTAGTAGAATAGATAAGGGGGAGGCCAGTGGATGCGGTGTATTTGGATTTTCAGAAGGCTTTCGATAAGGTCCCACGCAGGAGGTTGGTGAACAAAGTTAGAGCACATGGAATTGGAGGTAATATACTGGCATGGATTGAGAATTAGTTAACAGACAGAAAACAGAGAGTAGGAATAAACGGGTCTTTTTCAGGTTGGCAGACTGTGACTAGTGGGGTACCACAGGGATTGGTGCTTGGGCCCCAGCTATTCACAATCTATATCAATGATTTGGATGAGGGGACCAAATGTAATATTTCCAAGTTTGCTGATGACACAAAACTAGGTGGGAATGTGAGTTGTGAGGAGGATGCAAAGAGGCTTCAAGGGAATATAGACAGGCTAAGTGAATGGGCAAGAACATGGCAGATGGAATATAATGTGGAAAAATGTGAAGTTATCCACTTTAGTAGGAAAAACAGAAATGCAGAATATTTTTAAAATAGTGAGAGATTGGGAAATGTTGATGTTCAAAGGGACCTGGGTGTCCTTGGACATGAGTCACTGAAAGCTAACATGCAGGTGCAGCAAGCAATTAGGAAGGCAAATGGTATGTTGGTCTTTATTTCAAGAGGGTTTGAGGAAGGGAGTAAAGATGTCTTACTGTAATTATATAGGGCCTTGATGAGACCGCACCTGGAATATTGTGTACAATTTTGGTCTCTTTACCTAAGAAAGGATATACTTGCCATAGAGGGAGTGCAGCGAAGGTTCACCAGACTGATTCCTGGGATGACGGGATTGCCATATGAGGAGAGATTGAGTAGACTAAGCCTGTATTCTCGAGAGTTAAAAGAATGAGAGGTGATCTCATTGAAACATATAAAATTCTTACAGGGCTCGACAGGGTAGATGCAGGGAGGATGTTTCCCCTGGCTGGAAAGTCTAGAATCAGGGGTCACAGTCTCAGAATAAGGGGTAGGCCATTTAGGACTGAGATGAGGAGAAATTTCTTCACTCAGAGGGTGGTGAATCTTTGGAATTCTCTACCCCAGAGGGCTGTGGAGACTCAGTCAGTGAGTACATTCATAACAGAGAGCGATAGATTTCTAGATATTAAAGGCATCAAGGGATATGGGGATAGTGCAGGAAAATGGCGTTGAGGTAGAAGTTCAGCTATGATTTTGTTGAATGGCAGAACAGGCTCGAGGGGCCGGATGGCCTACTCCTGCTCTTATTTCATATGTTGGTATGTGAAGGGAAAAGTATAAATAGGTACAAGGAAAGAGCAGTAATGTAGGATTAGAGCAGATATTTCGAGTTCATTGCCACATATTGGCATCATCGGTAAATTAGCCTCCTTCTGTGTGTGTAATATTGATGTTTCTATGTAACTTCTATGAAATCTGGTTCAGCCTTCCACAGAAACCTATAGTTCCCCATCACAGCATCGAAATGCCTTTAGCTAGTTCAGTATCATCACTGTGTAAGTTTGGGTAACCCACTTTTCTTCAGATGTGTCACACCTCGTACTTACTGAATTTCATCTGCCATGGTTCTGCCCATTGGAAATCTTGTTTAGGGCTTTCTGTATTCCCTTGGCTGCTTCATCATCCCCCTCACCCCCAGAATTCCAGAACATTTATGTAAATGGGAAAGAGAGGTCCAATCAGTGGTACCCTGAGCACTCCACTCAGCACATCTCCCACTTGATTGGCACCCCATGCACTACCCTAAACATTCCCTCCCTTCACCACCGGCACACCGTGGCTGCAGTGTGTACCATCCGCACTGCAGCAACTCGCCAAGGCTTCTTCGACAGCATCTCCCAAATCTGTGACCTCTACCACCTAGAAGGACAAGGGCAGCAGGAACATGGGACCAACACCACCTGCACGTTCCCCTCCAAGTCACACACCATCCTGACTTGGAAATATATCACCGTTCCTTCATCGTCGCTGGGTCAAAATCCTGGAACACCCTGCGTAACAGCACTGTGGGAGAACCTTCACCAGATGGACTGCAGCGGTTCAAGAATGCGGCTCACCACCACCTTCTCAAGGGCAATTAGTGGCAATAAATGCCGGCCTTGCCAGCGACGCTCACATCCCATGAACGAATAAAAAAAAATCTTTCCCTAATATCATTCAACAAACTAATTCCTGTTGTTCCTCTCTTTCAGCCATTTCCTTACACAGGTATAGCGAGTGAGATATCTATAAAATCATAGAATGCAACAGCACACAAACGGGCTATTTGGCCCATCAAGTCGGTTCTGGTGTTGTTCTCTACTTGAGCCATCTTGTCTAAGTCCACTCTGTTTGCTTCCTGTATACTTGTTTCAAGCAATGATCTAATTCTCTTTTTAAAAAATAGTCTGAGTTAACAGAGGTTTGTGGCAGGGATTTTCACACTATATATTCACCTTCTGTAGAAATATTATTTATAACCTTCCCTTTAATTCTTTTTCTGATTATTTTAAATCTGTGTTCCCTCATTACCATCTTGCTGACTAGTGGAAACAATCTATTATTATTTACTTCATTCTAACTGTTCATGTTGATGACGATCTCAGCCAGATTGACCTTCAACCTCCTCAGCTACAGAGAAAAAAAACCTTAAATCTCTCTTCAACCCGTAATTCCTCAACCTTGGCAACAGCCCAGTGAATCTACACTACATCTTTTCCATTGCTTTTATATATTTCCTATAGGGTCCCCAAAACCAACCAAGATCATGTACAGGTTCAACATTATCTCTGCTTTTGTATTCACTGCCTCCAGATACAAACCTAAGTTCTGGGAGTATCAATAACACTACTAGTATTTGCACACCAAGGCTCCTCCGCTCCTCTACTCCATTTAAAATCTTACCATTGAAGATGTACTTCTATCTCCTATTTTTACTTTCAAAATGTATTGCTTCACATTTTTCTGTAATGAACTGCATCTGTCACCTATCTGCCATTCCTCTATCCTGTCAGTGCCCTTCTGCAGTCTTTCGCAGTCCTTGTCAGAATTTGTCGCAACCTCCAACTTGGTGTCATCAGCAGATTTCTCAATTGCTAAATTGATATCAATTTTGTAAGTAGAAATAAGAGCAGGCCCAGTACAAACCCTTGTGGGCACCACTCACCACATCTTTTCATTTGAAGAAACTTCCCTTTATCCCTAACTTTTACTTTCTGTTCTCTCACCACCTCTCTATCCATGCGGCCACATTCCCCTTAATTCCACGTGGTACCTCATCAAATGTGTTTTTGAAAATCCATGTAAATTACATCCACTGCATTTCTTTTATCAGTCCTTTCTGTTATTTCTTCAAAAAGATTCTATAAGATTGGTCAGACACAATCTGCCCTTTAGAAATCCGTGCTATTTCTCCAAGTGCTTAGTCATTTCATCAAGTATTATGGACTGTAGTAATTGAAATAAGACTAACTGGCTTTCCTCAGGATTCTCGGATATAACCTATTGGATTCTAACTTCTTCAAGACCATTTCTCTTTAATGACTCCCACTAACAGTTCGACACTCACCTCTGGTGGTTAAACAATCCAAGTGTCCACCCACTCTGTGAAAACCATAATATATAGAACTTTTACTTCTGCGCGCACTTCCTGTCAGTCACATTTCAGACTTCCATCCTACTGCGACATGCAAATTTCACACTAAAAATATTTATGTACAAAGAACGGCAGCTATTTTTGTAGAAAAATTCTCCAAGATGAGAAAATATCAGAACCACAGGGTCTGCAGCCTCTTAATTTATCTTCCGGCAAACAAAACCAGGATTTCTGATCTCCAGCCTGAACAACAATTAATCTATAAATGAATTCACCCAGTGTTTGCTTAACACCAGTTAGAACCTATTGCTTTAAAAAGGCACATACCTATTCATTAGCAGAGGAGCATTATATTGTGATTCACATGGTTTAACATCTTGTCCTTCTAAAACAGTGCCTCCTTTGACTTGCCATGAGCAATGCCATAGAAGATTCGCTAACAATATAGAAAAATAATACGTACGGCAGAGCTGATTATTGGCTTCCAGATATATTCATGAAATTCAAACCCGAGATGGATTGATATTGGGTCTGTACAACCATGACAAACAGAACAATGACATCAGTCACAAAGGGATCCACCATCATAATGAGATGGAAAACTGCCAAGTTCCTATCTTCCACAATACAGAACTTGATCATTCAAATTTGTGTTCTAATTCTAGCTTGTGATAGCAGTAATAAAATAAAGAATTTATTATTATAGTTATGTGGAGGTTAAATAGTACTTCTCTTCCTACTAACCTTACAAGTAGAGGACTTGCCGTCTCCCTCCATAAAATTCTATCAGTCATATGCACTAATAAATTATTGATGCACAGGACACGAGCTACTGATTTGTTTTTAGTTGCAGAGAGGGCCCCAGTAGCTTATGAGCCATGAGCCATCCTGTATTTGATCATCTTCAGAGCTGTACTGAGGGAATGCTGCATTGTCAACAGATGTTAAGGCTAATTTTAGCTCCCATTTGTTCCGAGCAGTGAGCAGTCTAACCAGGGACTGCTGGAGGCCGCTGACATGACTGCTTGGGTGGGGTCAGATGAAGCAGGAGTGATCCTCCTGCGCTCGCAAAGAAAACTCTAGGCCAACATTCCTCCCTCAACCAAATCACCAAAAAAAAAATGAACTGGTTATTCATCTCGTTGCTATTTGGGGGGTGGGGGATGGGGGGTGGGTTGTAATGGGACTTTGCTGTGTACAAAATGGCTGCTACATTCACCTACATAACAACAATGACTGCACTTGAAAAGTAATATGGAGTCAGGGGACAGGTAGCAGAATGGATAGCAAAACTAGAAAACAGAGAGTCAGGGTTAAGTAAGGGCAACGACTCAGACTGGCAAAAGGTGGGAAGTGGTGTTCCACAGGGAATGATGTGGCGATGCCGGTGATGGACTGGGGTGGACAAATGTAAGGAATCTTATAACACCAGGTTATAGTCCAACAGTTTTATTTGAAAATCACAAGCTTTCGGAGGCTTTCTCCTTCGTCAGGTCAGGGAATGGTACTGGGACCATTGTTGTTCACATTTTACATTAACTATTTGGATTTGGGAATCGCAAGTACAATTTCAAAATTTGCAGATGACACCAAATTAGGGGGGGGTGTCATTAATACAAAGAAAGAATGCATTAAAATGCAAGAGGACAATAGTAAACTAGCAGAATGGGTGTGTAATTGGCAAATTAATTTCAATATAGATAAGTGTGAGGTGATGCATTTTGGTAGGAAGAATAAGGAGGCCACATTCTTCTTGGATAAAAAGAGTCTAAACGGGATAGAGGAGCAAAAGGATCGGGAGATACAGATACACAGATCACTAAAAGTAGTGACGCAGATTAATAAGGCCATAAAAAAGGCAAATCAAGCACTAGGGTTCATTTCTAGAGGGATAGAATTGAAAAGCAGAGAAATTATGTTAAATTTGTATTGAAACTTGGTTAGACTACACTTGGAGTATAGTGCACGGTTTTGGTCTCCATATTATCGAAATGATATAGAGGCATTGGAGAGGGTGCAAAAAAAATTTCACAAGGATGATACCAGAACTGAAAGGATATCCTTAACTGGAAAAGCTGAACAGGCTGGGGTTCCTTTCTTTAGAAAAGAAAAGGCTGAAGGGTGACCTGATCGAGGTCTTTAAGATAATGATAGAGTTTGATAGGGTAGACATAGAGAAAATGTTTCCACTTGTGAGGGATTCAAAACTAGAGGTCATAAATATAAAATAGTGGCTAATAAATCCAATAGGGAATTCAGGAGAAACTTCTTTACTCAGAGAGTGGTAAGAATGTGGAATGTGCTACCACAAGGAATAGTTGAGGCAAATAGCACTGATGAATTTAAGGGGAAGCTAGATAAGCAGATGAGGGAGAAAGAATAGAAGGGTAGCCTGGTAGGGTTAGTTGAAGCAGGGAGGGAGGAGGCTTGTGTGGAGCATAAACGTCGGTATAGACCAGTTGGGCCGAATGGCCTGTTTCTGTGCTGTAGTTTCGATGTAAATCGATGTAACGCATCCTTTTGTCTATCTGTGTCTCTTTTCATCCTTATACCCGTCAAACTTTTCTCAAACAAGTATGTATTCTGCTCTTTTTAAAGGGGTTAAATGAGTGTGGCACTAACTAATTTAGCTGGGAATCTGCTCCATATACTTATTTCACGGTGGGGAGGGGGAAGTTTCTTCTATTCTCTCGTCTCGCTAATCTTGTGCTCGTCTGTTCTATTTCCGTGATCTCAGTACAAGTTAAATAATCTGCTTACTTCACATTATCCAGTTCTTTCATCCTTTTAAATACCTGAATCACTTCCCCACTCAACCTTTTTTTCTCCTCTTAGAACAAATTCTGTTTTTTTGAGTCTCGCGTCTCAGAACCAAAAGTCCAAAAATCAGCTCAGCTACTGAATTCTCTCCATCTGTTTCTAACCAATAAATTTTGTACCAACTTTTTGTCAAATGCCTTGAGTCTGGACAGTTCCATTTGCAGTCACATCTTTGGCTAGTTGGAAAGCAGGGCTACCTGCCAACCTTTGTGCAAGGTCAGCTCATGTCTCCATTCATCTTCCAACATTAATTGCACCATTCTCTGCTTCCATCTTCTTTTAGATTTACTTATCGACCACTCAACTCTTCCTCTCCTTTCCTAAATTCTTATTAACTTAAAGCTATTAAGGAGTATATTCCCCTTCTTAGAGTTGGAGTTAATACTTTTTGGTGAGTGAAAACCTAGTGACTAAAATATATTCCTCCTCTCCAAACAGTAAGTAACTTTTTCAAAAAAACATTTCTCTACCTCTACTGTTCCTACAATAATGTCTGTCGCAGATCAATGCTGGACTTGCCCCTAAGGCACTCTAGACCATTTATGAGAAGGATTTCAATGTAATGGTGGCAACTCCATATTTGAATCTCTCCAATCATGTTTCGTCCCCACCCTGAACTAGCCTTAATCAAAGTCACAAATGACATCCTCCGTGATCAAGCCCATTGTGCACTATCTCTCCTCGTCCTACTCTACCTCTCTGCAGTCTTTGACACTGTCGACCACACCATCCTGCTACAATGCCTCTCCTCCATTGTTCAGATCAGTGGGGCTGCCCTTACTTGGTTCCACTCTTACTTATCCAATCATGGCCAGAGCATTTCTAGCAATGGCATTTCTTAGAAACTGTAATCTGATTTCACTTTTATATTTCAATCTCGCTCAAAGTCCCTATTTTGAATAATAATCTTAAGAATATTGGATGAGACCCAAGGCAACGTCCTTAAATTAATCTTCAAACAGGGATTTATCTGTGTTTAAATCTCTTCCTCATCATTATTCACAAGAGGGAATAAGAGGATTTATTATACTGCCAGCTCTCAAATTATGAAAGGATTTTGCAGAATGCCAGGAAATCACAGATATTGTGAGAAGTAGCTGAGCTGTTTTACAAACCTTTTCCATTTCGATTGTGCTGGGCCATTTCTATTCCTATTTCTGTTGCTCTTCGAGTTTTTAAAGACAATATTGGCCCCGGATGTCTGTGGGCCTTCTGGTGCACTCCTACCGCAAGTCGGCAGAAACTCGGCAGAGTGTCCGGGTAAATATACACTGCCAAGTTCCCCAATGCCTCTGCCTACCCTGAGCTAGGCCACCCACGTCAGAGGGGAAATGGCTAGGGGCAAGGTGGCTCCCAGGCCTGGAGGATCCTCCACCATGATTTGGGACCCACCAGTAGGCTGGTAGGATGGGTGAGAACCTGCTGGCCAGTGGAAGTGCAACGCTCCTGGCTGTCCCGGCCTGTGACTCTACCTGGATCCATTAAGATGTGCCTGAATTATTTTTTTCAGCCTCCTGAACAGCCAAAAAAGATACTTTTCTGTGCCGGTGGCACTAGCACCTCCCCCGATGTGCCAATAGCGGAACGGGCACCAGGCAGAAAAATTAGGGAAACGCCCCCGACCCAGAAAAGTCTGCCAGCATCAGCAGCGGAGGTTCTTGGTGGACTTATCAGGGTACTTATACCGGTATCGTGGACCTAATGGTGTTTGGGCCCCATGATTTTAGTTAGCTTAGATTTGCAAAGGTTACATGCTGCACATATTTCAAAAGTTTCAGCATTTGAAAGGTTAATAAAAGAGTAATAATCAGTAACGATGCAATTCGGCTCAACTGAACCGCTTTTTGTGGGCCCATAATTGTGCCAATCATTTTTAAGGAATTGTAGGGCAAATTCACTTTATAAGTTTCAAAAGGGAATTGGATATATACTCGAAAGGGAAAAATTCACAGGGCTTTTGGGATAGAGCAGGGGAGTGGGACTAATTGGCTAGTTCTTTCAAAGAGTTGGCACAGGCCCAATGGGCCGTGTGGTCTCCTTCTGTGCTGTAAGGTTCTGTGAATCTTTCCAATGCTGCTGCCTGCTTTTGGTAATTCTCTTCCAGAATGGATGATTTTGTAGCTATTTAGCATTTTTTGGATTTGCAAACTGCAATGTCTACCATTGCAGGCAGTTTTATCAATAAGGTCCAAAACTAATTTTAATAATCAATAAAATAACAATTAATTTAAATGGTTTTATATTTGTTGAATGGTTTTGTAGCATCGCTATAAAGTATACTCTGCCTCTTGAAATTTGGGCTATTAGAGGGCTTGTGTTAATGCCACTGGGATACATAGCTAGGTTTTAGAGGAGTTCATAACTCCCTCTTAGAATTAGTATGCTAAAACCATTAGAAACCAAGTTTTTTTTTTATTCGTTCATGGGATGTGGGCGTCGCTGGCGAGACCGGCATTTATTGCCCATCCCTAATTGCCCTCGAGAAGGTGGTGGTGAGCTGCCTTCTTGAACCGCTGCAGTCCGTGTGGTGAAGGTTCTCCCATAGTGCCATTAGGTAGGGAGTTCCAGGATTTTGACCCAGCGACAATGAAGGAACGGCGATATATTTCCAAGTCGGGATGGTGTGTGACTTGGAGGGGAACGTGCAGGTCGTGTTGTTGCCATGTGCCTGCTGCTCTTGTCCTTCTAGGTGGTAGAGGTCGCGGGTTTGGGAGGTGCTGTCGAAGAAGCCTTGGCGAGTTGCTGCAGTGCATCCTGTGGATGATACACACTGCAGCCACAGTGCGCCGGTGGTGAAGGGAGTGAATGTTTAGGGTGGTGGATGGGGTGCCAATCAAGCGGGCTGCTTTATCTTGGATGGTGTCGAGCTTCTTGAGTGTTGTTGGAGCTGCACTCATCCAAGCAAGTGGAGAGTATTCCATCACACTCCTGACTTGTGCCTTGTAGATGGTGGAAAGGCCTTGGGGAGTCAGGAGGTGAGTCACTCGCCACAGAATACCCAGCCTCTGACCTGCTCTCGTAGCCATAGTATTTATATGGCTGGTCCAGTTAAGTTTCTGGTCAATGGTGACCCCCAGGATGTTGATGGTGGGGGATTCGGTGATGGTAATGCCGTTGAATGTCAAGGGGAGGTGGTTAGATTCTCTCTTGTTGGAGATGGTCATTGCCTGGCACTTATCTGGTGCGAATGTTACTTGCCACTTATGAGCCCAAGCCTGGATGTTGACCAGGTCTTGCTGCATGCGGGCTCGGACTGCTTCATTATTTGAGGGGTTGTGAATGGAACTGAACACTGTGCAGTCATCAGCGAACATCCCCATTTCTGACCTTATGATGGAGGGAAGGTCATTGATGAAGCAGCTGAAGATGGTTGGGCCTAGGACACTGCCCTGAGGAACTCCTGCAGCAATGTCCTGGGGCTGAGATGATTGGCCTCCAACAACCACTACCATCTTCCTTTGTGCTAGGTATGACTCCAGCCACTGGAGAGCTTTCCCCCTGATTCCCATTGACTTCAATTTTACTAGGGCTCCTTGGTGCCACACTCGGTCAAATGCTGCCTTGATGTCAAGGGCAGTCACTCTCACCTCACCTCTGGAATTCAGCTCTTGTGTCCATGTTTGGACCAAGGCTGTAATGAGGTCTGGAGCCGAGTGGTCCTGGCAGAACCCAAACTGAGCATCGGTGAGTAGGTTATTGGTGAGTAAGTGCCGCTTGATAGCACTGTCGATGACACCTTCCATCACTTTGCTGATGATTGAGAGTAGACTGATGGGGCGGTAATTGGCCGGATTGGATTTGTCCTGCTTTTTGTGGACAGGACATACCTGGGCAATTTTCCACATTGCCGGGTAGATGCCAGTGTTGTAGCTGTACTGGAACAGCTTGGCTAGAGGCGCAGCTAGTTCTGGAGCACAAGTCTTCAGCACTACTGCCGGGATGTTGTCAGGGCCCATAGCCTTTGCTGTATCCAGTGCACTCAGCCGTTTCTTGATATCACGTGGAGTGAATCGAATTGGCTGAAGACTAGCTTCCGTGATGGTGGGGATATCGGGAGGAGGCCGAGATGGATCATCCACTCGGCACTTCTGGCTGAAGATGGTTGCAAACGCTTCAGCCTTGTCTTTTGCACTCACGTGCTGGACTCCGCCATCATTGAGGATGGGGATGTTTGCAGAGCCTCCTCCTCCCGTTAGTTGTTTAAGTTGTAAACAACGTGAGGTTAACTGGCCTAAAGCCTGGAGCCAATGTATGGAAGAAATTCTCTTGTTATAAATGGAAAAAACCACAGAGGGAGATGTGAGGAAAATGGCCAGGATCCTGTGACGCTATTTGTCAGTGCAGATTGCGCTTGGTCCTATGGATCCAGGAGAAACCATCCAAGAGCGGTGAGTTTTTTGAAATGAGTAGCTGGACTTTCCTCTGAATTACCCCCCATTTTCTGGTGGTTTTGTGGCGCTAAATGGAGTAAAGTGAGGCGGTAAAACCACTGGTCCGGGAGAGCAGGGGATTTCTCCCGAAGTCCTGGCCAACATTTATCCCTCAACCAACATCACTAAAAAACAGATTAACCGGCGATTATCTCATTGCTGTTTGTGGGAGTTGCTGTGCACAAATTGGCTGCCGTGTTTCCTTATATTAGAACAGTGAATACACGTCAAAAGTAATTTTTTGGCTGTAAAGCTCTTTGGGACATCCTCAGGCTCTGAAAAGCCCTGTATGAATGCAACATTTTCTCTTATTTTCCTTTTATCTTGAACATGAATTCCCTAAACCAAGGAAGCTGTCATGACATCTTCATCATGCAACAATCTCAGAGCCACATATCAGGATGGTTGATTAGGCCTATTGCCTGCAGTCATGGCTTATGACACCAGTAAGGCTTCCACAGACAGAGGGTGACAAGACATATAATGAGGCCCCTGTCACTACAAGAAATTTCATGGAGCAGCCGATAGGCATTCTCAAGTCTCATTTTACTTGCCTGGATAAATCTGATGCAGCGCAGAGGGAGGCTCTAGAATCACTGTAGCTTCGCAATGAAGAAAGGCTTGCTACTTCCAGAAGCTGAAGGGAATGATGGTGAAGACTGGGGGGGGGGGCGGGCAGGGGGAAGATGAAGCATCTCTATCCCAATAGAATGAGGAGGGTGTTCAAGAAGGAGAGGACATGGGATTTAACACCTGCCCGTTCTCCCCCACACCCTCACAAAATCCCTCCCTGTCAAAGACGTCTGCCTATTACCTTTGTAAGACGTAAATCTACATTTCCCCTGCCATCAACCAACTCTCAAAAGTATGTAAACGCATACAGAAATGAACTTAGAACTCTGTGGCCAAGCTACGTTTACTTTATAGATCAACATTCACCAAAGGTGCCCGAAAATCCATTCATCCTACCTACAACTATTTCTTATGACCGTGTCTACCCGTTGTGCCAGCTAACTTACTTGTTGTGGTCCTAATCAACTACATGTACGAGGTTCTCCCTGTGTGAGAAGAGACTGAGCAATGTGTGGCCGGGAAGGTTCCCCTGGGGCATTTGAGGCCTGAGGTGACTCTTGACTTAGGGAAGCAGCAGGGGGAAGGGTGGGGGTGGGTGGGGGGGGGGGGGGGCGCAGGCCCATATTTGAATCGCCCTCATGCAGGCATTTTGCAGCGGATCTTAAAGCTCATTGCCACTTTCCAGAGAGACAGCAGTATCTGTGATCACTCCTTGCACCCCTTTAGTGCTGGGCATGGGCCCTGAGGTGCTACTGGTTGGTGTCATCACAAACCAAATCGATCCTAATCAGTCTTGGAAGGTCTGTTCAAAGTATCTATTAATACAGTTGTAACTGCCACTCTGGAAGAAACCACTATCCTTAATACCTCCTCTTGGCACCTTATTGGTGCAAAAATCTCCTGGACTGTCACTCTCTCTGCGTCTCTTGGGAAACTTCCTGTAATGTGTTGCAGATGCAGATAGTAGCCTCGTCCCACTTCTCCATCATTTCAACCAGATGCATGAGAACTGTCTCCATTGCCTGCACTGCGAGATTGATGCTCCCTAATCGTAGCTCTTTTGAAGACATGGTCCCTGACACCCGGGTCCCAAGGCTTTTCAGCCAAGGGCAGTTATTTCTCCTCCCACTTGTTTTTCCTTATCTAAGTTCATGCATCCCTGATGGTGAGAGGTGCACGTGCACTGTCCCTTTAAATGAGGTGTTCTTGGAGACTAGCAGGGTGGCAGGCAATGTGAACTGACAGGTTGTGAGTTCGTATAGTGCTTGAGTGTTTGGAAAGATTTCCCTTTGCATAAGTTAGTTTCCCTGACACCCAGGTGCTGACAGAGAAGAGTTTGAGAGGTAAGGACATGAGTGAAGGCTCTATATCAGTGATAGCAGATGTGGATTGGCAATATTGCCTTGACTTACCTTGGCCACCTGTAAGAGGTCATTGAGTCTCTTCCTGCACTATGTGGCAGTTTTTGAGGTGGTAGAAGTTGTACCGACAGGCTCCACAACCTCCCTCTATACAGTCTGAGCCATCCTCTTATGTGACCTCCTGCCCTCAGTGCCCAACAGTTGATCTCTTCTTGTCCTGACTTAATCCAGTAACACCTCTATGGATGCATCAGGCAGCCTAGGAATCCTTCCTGCTTCTGAACCTCCGAATCTCCCCTCCACTCCCAGGGCTGATGCTCCTTCAGACATCTTACACTCTCTGCTCCTCTGTAGCTGATGTCTCCTTTAACTGATTGCAGCCTTTTAAAGACTGCAACGGCACTGAATGTCCCTCCCTCCCAGCAGCAGTAATCCTATCAGGGGCGGTATTACTGCTTCAAACCCATGCTGCGTAGCAACTGAGGGTACTGGGAAGAAACTTCAGCAGGCTGGCGGTGGAGTCACGTGGGTGGGCAGTAGTCCTGCTCCACTGCCAACCCTCCAATGATGTGGAGATGCCGGTGCTGGACTGGGGTTAACAAATGTAAGGAATCTTACAACACCAGGTTATAGTCCAACTGTTTTATTTGAAAATCACAAGCTTTCGGAGGCTTTCTCCTTCGTCATGTGAGTGTGGGATTCGGATTCCATGGAAGGTTACCGCATTTATAGTCAGAGAACAATACCTGGTGATTACAGATAATCTTTCCAACTGCCCGTTGTCAAGGCAATCAAAGTGTTCAGACAGAGAGATGTTACCAACAGGACCACCGAATACACAAACGGCCAGAACAAAAGACAGAGAGAGAGAGAGAAACATCCGAAAGGAAGAGAAAGACAGAGAATGACCCGTTGTATTAAAAACAGATAACGTTTTTTCGCTGGTGGGGTTACGTGTAGCGTGACATGAACCCAAGATCCCGGTTGAGGCCGTCCTCATGGGTGCGGAACTTGGCTATCAATTTCTGCTCGACGATTTTGCGTTGTCGTGTGTCTCTAAGGCCGCCTTGGCGAACGCTTACCCGAAGATCGGTGGCTGAATGTCCTTGACTGCTAAAGTGTTCCCCGACTGGGAGGGAACCCTCCTGTCTGGCGATTGTTGCGCGGTGTCCGTTCATCCGTTGTCGCAGTGTCTGCATGGTCTCACCAATGTACCATGCTCCGGGGCATCCTTTCCTGCAACGTATGAGGTAGACAACATTGGCCGAGTCACAGGTGTATGAACCATGTACCTGGTGGGTGGTGTCCTCTCGTGTGATGGTGGTATCTATGTCGATGATCTGGCATGTCTTGCAGAGGTTGCTGTGGCAGGGTTGTGTGGTGTCGTGGACGCTGTTCTCCTGAAAGCTGGGTAATTTGCTGCGAACGATGGTCTGTTTGAGGTTGGGTGGCTGTTTGAAGGCGAGTAGTGGAGGCGTGGGGATGGCCTTAGCGAGGTGTTCGTCGTCATCGATGACATGTTGAAGGCTGCGGAGAACATGGCGTAGTTTCTCCGCTCCGGGGAAGTACTGGACGACGAAGGGCACTCTGTTGGTTGCGTCCCGTGTTTGTCTTCTGAGGAGGTCTATGCGATTTTTCGCTGTGGCCCGTCGGAACTGTTGATCGACGAGTCGAGCGTCATATCCCGTTCTTACGAGGGCGTCTTTCAGTGTCTGTAGGTGTCCATCGCGTTCCTCCTCGTCTGAGCAGATCCTGTGTATTCGCAGGGCCTGTCCATAGGGGATGGCCTCTTTGACGTGGTTAGGGTGGGAGCTGGAAAAGTGGAGCATTGTGAGGTTGTCCGTGGGCTTGCGGTAGAGTGAGGTGCTGAGGTGCCCGTCTTTGATGAAGATCTGTGTGTCCAAGAAAGAAACCGATTCTGAGGAGTAGTCCATGGTGCGTTTGATGGTGGGATGGAACTTGTTGATGTTATCGTATAGTCTCTTCAGTGATTCTTCGCCATGGGTCCATAGGAAGAAAATGTCGTCGATGTATCTGGTGTATAGCGTTGGTTGGAGGTCCTGTGCAGTGAAGAATTCCAGCTCGAACTTGTGCATGAAAATGTTGGCGTATTGGGGTGCGAATTTGGTCCCCATGGCTGTTCCATGTGTTTGGGTAAAGAACTGGTTGTCGAAGGTGAAGACATTGTGATCCAGGATGAAGCGGATGAGTTGTAGGATGGCGTCTGGGGAATGGCTGTTGTTGGTGTTGAGTACTGAGGCTGTTGCAGCGATGCCGTCATCGTGGGGGATACTGGCGTAGAGTGCCGAGACGTCCATCGCGGTGAGAAGTGTTCCTGGTTCAACTGGTCCGTGGGTGCTGAGTTTTTGTAGGAAGTCTGTAGTGTCGCGACAGAAGCTGGGGGTTCCCTGTACGATGGGTTTCAGGATGCCCTCGACGTATCCAGAGAGGTTCTCACACAGGGTTCCGTTGCCTGATACGATAGGACGTCCGGGTATGTTGGCTTTGCGTATCTTTGGGAGGCAGTAGAAGTCTCCCACGCGGGGAGTACGTGGGATGAGAGCGCGTAGGATGCTTTGAAGGTCTGGATCGAAGGTCTTGATCAGTTTGTTGAGCTGGTCGGTGTGTTCCTTGGTCGGATCTGCGGGTAACCGTCTGTAGTGTTCCTGGTTGTCCAGTTGTCGGTATGCTTCTTTGCAATAGTCTGTTCTGTTCTGTATGACGATGGCTCCTCCTTTGTCCGCCGGTTTGATGACGATGTTGCGGTTGGTCTTGAGAGCGTCGATGGCGTTGCGTTGTGCTCGGGTGACATTCTGGACTGTCTTGTGAGTGCGGCTGATGAATCTGGCATTGATGCATTTCCTGACAGCTTGAGCATACATGTCAAGCTTATGTCAAAGAGTCAAACTGGACTCCTCCGGAGGGTCGCTGCCCTAAGCTTGACATGTATGTTCCGGATTTCCACGTTTGTCTGCGCATGTGCGCACGCCACAACTTGCTCTTTCATTTGGCCACTAACAACGGTAAGCCGAGCTTACTGTTCTTTTTAAAGCAATTTCCGGCCCATTAAACTCTAGTGGTGATTTCAAATGTGGATAATGAAGGGATTGAGGAGCTGAGAGGAAAAATAGTTGACCTGCGGAGAAAATGAGGAAATCAACATTGAGATCATTATCCTTGAATGTCGGTACCACAGACCTAGCATCAGGGTGTTTAGAACTGCTGAGGGTATTGACAAAAAGGAAACTGTGGGAATCTTTCCTAAAACTCAGCACTTATTATTGGTTTTGGCTGTGAATAATACCAAGCACAAATGGCATTGTAACTCATGCTTCAAGAATCCAGGTCCCAGCTAGGCATTTATATATTGCTGGGCAAAGGTTTCCTTTTCCAGCTGAATTAAGAGCAATAGGGAAAAGGTAGAAACACTGGGCACTAAATTGGGCCATGTAGCGCCCGTTGTTACGGTGCTATGCAGCCTCCCTAACTTCCAAGATGGCGTCTTGGCTATGCAAGCATGTTTCCAGCGTGACATGCGCCGGATGCCATCTTGGTGTAGGAGTTAGTGCGTGCGCAAATACTGAATGCTGGAAGCATGTAAAGTAATGAGAAAATGGATGCAATCAGTGTGCAACGCTGATTTAAAGTGATAGACACCATTTTGGCACTTAACGCTCAACTCAACGCACAGTCTTAACCACGACCATCTGAACGTGTCTTCTGAACCAGCGCTATTTAAAGGGACCATGCAGAATTTACAGGTTAGTGGCTGGATTATTCCTTCTGGCTGCCGATACATTTGTAACTGTTTTTGGAAATCTCCTAGTCTTGAATTCTAGGACGCGGGGTCATAGCCTAACATTTAGAGCCAGGAGTGCAGGAGTGAAGTTAGGAAACACTTCTACACGCAAAGGGTGGGCGAAGTTTGGAACTTTCTTCTGCAGACGGCAGTTGATGCTAGCTCAATTGTGAATTCCAAATCTGAGATTGATCGATTTCTGTGAACCAAGGGTATTAAGGGATATGGGGCTAAGGCGGGTATGTGGAGTTAGGTCACAGGTCCAGCATGATCTCATTGAATGGTGGAACAGGCTCGAGGGGCTAAATGCCACTGCCACTTGCTGCTTCCTGTTATGTGCCACCTTCTTCCGCAAGAAAGTGGGACCTGTGTCTCTGGATGATGTGCCTGTCATGGTTGAATAACTGCCAGTGTGTGTGGCCTGTGAGCAGTGGGTGTGCGGCTTGCAGCAGTGGTAATGTTTAATGGTGAGAGGAAGCATCTGATTGGAAGAATTGAGTACTGAAGGCAAGAGTTTCTTGGTATGTGGGTGATGGGGAGGTGTAGTGCGTGGACCAGTGGATGCGGCTAGTGGTGCAGTCGGCAGGAGATGCCACTTGACTCTCTCACCTTAACCACTCATGTCAAAACATTGAACTTCATCCTGCACTGCATCCATGTTTGTGGTGCTGTGCGCCTGGCATTGACTTCATCCCCCACTGCCTCCCACTGCCTTTTGGCCATATGTCTGGAGGGGCCTCTTGCCCCCCCACCTCATCCACCCCCCCGCCATGGATACAGGATGTCCCTCCTTCTGTCCACCTCTTGCACCATGGCCTTTAGTGCACCATCAGAGAACCTTAATGCATACTCTCTCGCAGGCCTGGTACAATCTCAGATTGGCAGATTGGTGAGGTCTGGCATGCAGATTGGAGGATGTGGGATTTAGTAGTGCGCAATCTTTATTCAATGTTTTAACATAACTCATCAGTGTGTAAACATAGGGATGGGACCTGCATCTATGTTTTACGTCTGTGATGTCTGATCTCCATTCAGACTCCATGCAGACAGCAGACTGTTATTTTTAGCAAATAACAGGTACCGGCTACCTTTAAGAGATTTGAAGCGACATCCTCCCTTTAAGAGATTGGGGCTGCCCCTGCTGGTGGAAAGTGCAAATTGCATTGAATCAACGTGCAAAGCCTGGATTTCAACACGGATTGATGGTGAATACTGAGGCTGGACGAAGTTCTCGTCCTGCTTGCGCAGGGTCCATTGGGAGCAGGTCAATAGCAGATCATGCTATCTATGCCCAGTAATAGGCCCTATAGAAATTTTCCCCCTCTGTGTCTTTTTCCACCAGTTTTCCTTACAGAGAAAGCAGCAATGGGGGAGGAGGAAGTGCAACTTAACGAAGCAAGAATCATTGAAGAGGAACCATTTGGGGATCATTATTTCTGCTTTAAAGGAAAGTGTGACTGGAGGTTTGGGACTACCATTATTACTCAGAGCTTTTTTCATGTTTAAGTGCATGATGGAGAAGATAGGGGAGGTACTTCTGAGTAACATCATGTTGATAGAATGCAGGAAGGGGTTATGGATAAGTTAAAGGAAAAGTAACTTCAGTGTAAGGGACATCTACCTCTCCTCTGTCAGTTTATCACAGAAAAATTGGAGTCTCCTGTTTTGTTGGAGAAATTTGATTTCTTAAAATCCTTTCGGTTTGGTATTCACCAGAGTCAGTTCTGGATTTGATCAGTGAATTGAAGCAAAGACTAGCATTATTTAAAATGGAGTTAGAAAGGCATTTCAAAGAAAACAGTATAAAAAAATACAGGGAAAGGGCAGGGAAATGGGACGAAAGTAAATGGCTCCAGCTGAAGAATGAGCACCAGCACAGGTGCAATGGCCTGAATGGCCTCCTTCTATGCTGTAAATGTGTTGACCCTGATTGTGTTTCTTGTGTTATAAAAGCTCTTGTTAATGCTTTTCAATAACTATTTTAACAGGGTATTTATCATTATTTAAAACAAAACTTGTTCCGGAAAGGACAAGAATCTTTGAAGCAACTCTGACCTTTTCGTTTAATGCTCATTTTCAATTTACTTAATATAATGGAGGTGGTAGGAGATGGGCGAGAAGGGACCCACTGACTTAATATGGGTGAAACTGGTTATTGCTTCTAGTGCTACAATAAAAAATACACAGGTTTGATGTTGCATTGTATTAGAATTGATTACGACATGACAAATAGTTAATTTTAGTTGCATTTTGGCATTATTGTTGTAGTCCAAAGAATGATTAACTGTCATTTCAGTTTTGGTAACAGAGAAAGTAACTTTCCGTTTTGATAGTCTGATCTAACAAGATTGATATTGTTTACAAGGTCAGACGGCCAAACCATTGAAAGAATTCTAGGCTCAAAGTATTAATGGAGATTTTTCCCATTTCATCAATCACTGCACATAGAGCACTAGAAGGATAACCTTTCACTCAAGGCTTCAAGTGACAGTTCTCCTCCTTCCTTACCACCCTTGTAGAGTTGCCCAAACACCTGATGTATATACCCTATTTAGAGTCATAGAGTCATAGAGTTATACAGCACGGATAGAGGCCCTTCGGCCCATCGTGTCCGCGCCGGCCATCAGCCCTGTCTACTCTAATCCCATATTCCAGCATTTGGTCCGTAGCCTTGTATGCTATGGCATTTCAAGTGCTCATCCAAATGCTTCTTGAATGTTGTGAGGGTTCCTGCCTCCACAACCCTTTCAGGCAGTGAGTTCCAGACTCCAACCACCCTCTGGGTGAAAAAGTTCTTTCTCAAATCCCCTCTAAACCTCCCGCCTTTTACCTTGAATCTATGTCCCCTTGTTATAGTACCCTCAACGAAGGGAAAAAGCTCCTTAGTATCCATCCTATCTGTGCCCCTCATAATTTTGTACACCTCAATCATGTCCCCCCTCAGCCTCCTCTGCTCCAAGGAAAACAAACCCAATCTTCCCAGTCTCTCTTCATAGCTGAAGCGCTCCAGCCCTGGTAACATCCTGGTGAATCTCCTCTGCACCCTCTCCAAAGTGATCACATCCTTCCTGTAGTGTGGCGACCAGAACTGCACACAGTACTCCAGCTGTGGCCTAACCAGTGTTTTATACTGGTTATTTGCTTCTTGTTATGTGGTTTTGTTGAAGGAAGTAGCAGGAAATCCATTTTGCATACAACAAACACCAGTTTTTGGCCAAATGTGGTCAAAGTTACTGAATTGAGATTGGCTTTGATTCCTGTTTTTCCCATCCCTGCTGTTTACAGTGTTGGATCTGGAAGATTTGGAAGCAGCTGTAAATTTTGCCATTGTTATTCCTAATTGAAGCTCGATTCTTTGTTTGGGAGAGGAGCACACTGTTCAGCTTGTGTCCTTTGGGAGGTGGCGGCAGGGGAGAGGAAAAGCTCTCCCCTGCCGCCAGTTGCTCTTTAGTTGGTTTAGTGCCATTGCTTGGCATTCTGTGTTACTACTGTTTCGTTATCTCAGTCCATCTGCTCACATTGTGCAACCATGGCCACCTCAGTAAGCCCTTTCCTCTTTCTGCATTAATTCTGGCTTCAACCTTCATTCTTGAAAGCATGTGACAGGACAAGTGAGCAATGCGTGAACTTTCATAACTTATGCAGATAGATTCTGTTCATGGTCTTGTCTGCTTTGGCTCCAGTGATTTGCCTTGCTACTGCTTTGGTGATCTAAGCAGTATTGGGAATCCATAAATGTCGGTATAAATCCCTGGTGTTGTTATTTTCCTGAAGCTTTGGTGATCATCTCACATGAATGCAGAAGCATGTATAATACCAATATATGCAGAGGTTTCACTTTCAAATTGACACTTTTATTATTTACCTTTGAAACTTGAACAGCTCTGAATCAGCACACACCAGGGTTATTCTCCTTACACCCGATCTGGCTGATCAAATATTTAAATTGGCACACAGATTCCCGGACCTTTAATTCTATCCTTAATATTCATTGCCTTTTTTTGGCTTGCTTGTCACCATAGTTTGTTTTACATTTATACTGCTGCCAAGCACTTTACTCATGTTGTGCATCATTTCTATAAGCCTCATCAGCAATGCAGAGGTTTTCAGTCTTGCACATACTGCACCTTTATACCTCTCTACTGCTGCTCATTCCCCATTACCACTTTATTATTTGTTAAATTTGTTCTTGTTATACAGTTACCATTGTTTCATCGCCATTGATACAATGCCATGTGTTTGGGTATTTATACAGCGTGACATTTTGGTTCAGTAATTGAAAACTCTTGCGTTATCCAAGGTTTCACTGAAGGGCACTACATGAACAACTTCTGAGCCTTCCAAAAATATTTCTGAACTAGAATGGATAATAAATGGCTTCAGTTCAACTTTATACCTTGCTGCTGGTACTATCGAGTCTTTATCACTGTAGTGGAGTTATTGGGCGGGGCAGGAGGGGGGGAGGAGTGGAGGGGGAATTTCCTCAGGGCTTCTCCCGATCTGCTGCCAAAACCCCATTTGTGCTTGTGAACAGGGATTCCATCGAACTTCCTGTGAAACTACAGTTGTAAACAATTTTACAACACCAAGTTATAGTCCAGCAATTTTATTTTAAATTCACAAGCTTTTGGAGGCTTCCTCCTTCGTCAGGTGAACGATGTGGAAATGAAATCCTCGAAATGAAATCGCATTTATAATTCACAGAACAATGCTTGGTGAGTACAGATAGTTTTTTCAACTGCCCGTTGCCAAGGCAATCAGTGTGCAGACAGACAGGTGTTACCTGCCAGGTCTCACAGAATATACAAATCACCAAAAAAAAAACAACAAACAAAAAAAAAACAGAGATAGAGAGGTAGAAACATAGAAGAGACAGCAACTGACCCGTTATATTAAAAACAGATAACATTTGTTCGCTGGTGGGGTAACGTGTAGCGTGACATGAACCCAAGATCCCGGTTGAGGCCGTCCTCATGGGTGCGGAACTTGGCTATCAATTTCTGCTCGACGATTTTGCGTTGTCGTGTGTCTCGAAGGCCGCCTTGGAGTACGCTTACCCGAAGGTCGGTGGCTGAATGTCCATGACTGCTGAAGTGTTCCCCGACTGGGAGGGAACCCTCCTGTTTGGCGATTGTTGCGCGGTGTCCGTTCATCCGTTGTCGCAGCGTCTGCATGGTCTCGCCAAAGTACCATGCTCTGGGGCATCCTTTCCTGCAACGTATGAGGTAGACAATGTTGGCCGAGTCACAGGAGTATGAACCATGCACCTGGTGGGTGGTGTCCTCTCGTGTGATGGTGGTATCTGTGTCGATGATCTGGCATGTCTTGCAGAGGTTACCGTGGCAGGGTTGTGTGGTGTCGTGGACGCTGTTCTCTTGTAAGCTAGGTAATTTGCTGCGAACGATGGTCTGTTTGAGGTTGGGTGGCTGTTTAAAGGCGAGTAGTGGAGTTGTGGGGATGGCCATAGCGAGGTGTTTGTCCTCATTGATGACATGTTGAAGGCTGCGGAGAACATGGCGTAGTTTCTCCGCTCCGGGGAAGTACTGGACGACAAAGGGTACTCTGTTGGTTGTGTCCCGTGTTAGTCTCCTGAGGAGGTCTATGCGATTTTTTGCTGTGGCCCGTCGGAACTGTCGATCGATGAGTCGAGCGTCATATCCCGTTCTTACTAGGGCGTCTTTCAGCGTCTGTAGGTGTCCATCGCGTTCCTCCTCGTCTGAGCAGACCCTGTGTATTCGCAGGGCCTGTCCATAGGGGATGGCCTCTTTGACGTGGTTAGGGTGGAAGCTGGAAAAGTGGAGCATCGTGAGGTTGTCCGTGGGCTTGCGGTAGAGTGAGGTGCTGAGGTGCCCGTCTTTGATGGAGATTCGTGTGTCCAAGAAAGAAACTGATTCTGAGGAGTAGTCCATGGTGAGCTTGATGGTGGGATGGAACTTGTTGATGTTATCGTGTAGTCTCTTTAGTGATTCCTTGCCGTGGGTCCATTGAAAGAAAATGTCGTCGATGTATCTGGTGTATAGTGTTGGTTGGAGGTTTTGTGCAGTGAAGAAGTCCTGCTCGAACTTGTGCATGAAAATGTTGGCGTATTGGGGTGCGAATTTGGTCCCCATGGCTGTTCCGTGTGTTTGGGTAAAGAACTGGTTATCGAAGGTGAAGACATTGTGATCCAGGATGAAGCGGATGAGTTGTAGGATGGCTTCCGGAGATTGGCTGTTTTTGGTGTTGAGTATTGATGCTGTCGCAGCGATGCCGTCATCGTGGGGGATACTGGTGTATAGTGCCGAGACGTCCATCGTGGTGAGAAGTGTTCCTGGTTCAACTGGTCCGTGGGTACTGAGTTTTTGTAGGAAGTCTGTAGTGTCGCGACAGAAGCTGGGGGTTCCCTGTACGATGGGTTTCAGGATGCCCTCGATGTATCCAGAGAGGTTCTCACACAGGGTTCCGTTGCCTGATACGATAGGACGTCCGGGTGTGTTGGCTTTGTGTATCTTTGGGAGGCAGTAGAAGTCTCCCACGCGGGGAGTACGTGGGATGAGAGTGAGTAGGATGCTTTGAAGGTCTGGATCGAAGGTCTTGATCAGTTTGTTGAGCTGGTGGGTGTGTTCTTTGGTCGGATCTGCGGGTAACCGTCTGTAGTGTTCCTGGTTGTCCAGTTGTCGGTATGCTTCTTTGCAATAGTCCGTTCTGTTCTGTATGACTATGGCTCCTCCTTTGTCCGCTGGTTTGATGACGATGTTGCGGTTGGTCTTGAGAGCGTTGATGGCGTTGCGTTGTGCTCGGGTGACATTCTGGACTGTCTTCTGAGTGCGGCTGATGAATCTGGCATTGACGCATTTTCTGACAGCTTCAGCATACATGTCCAGCTGAGGGCAGCGACTCTCCGGAGGAGTCCAGTTTGACTCTTTCCTCTTCGGTTGCTGTACCGCGGATCCCTCTGTCTGCTGTTCCGGATCGTCGATTGTCTCATTGGGTTCGCTGCTGAAATCTTGGGGTTTGTGGTAGAATTCCCGGAGCCTCATTCTCCTGATGAATTCCTCTGTGTCCGCCGCGAGACTAGTGGGGTCCATTTTGGTAGTGGGGCAGAAATTGAGCCCTCGACTGAGAACTTCGATTTCGTCTGGTTGAAGGGTGTGGTCGGACAAATTGACAATAGACTTCCCTGTGGTTGCAACCGTGGTACCAGGGGAAGCTTGGTCGATGCTGGTGGTGATGCCGAGTTTCTCAAGCTTCCTGCTCTTGGTTTTCATGTCGGCAGCGTAGTTCCGTTGCCTCGTCTGTTTGGCGGTATAACGTAGCTGGTCTGCTGTGTCCTGAGTACAGGTTGATAGTATGGACTCTATCTTGGTTTCGAGGTTGCGCCGTCTGCTGTAGAGTTGGTGTATGAGATGGTTGCGGAGTGTGCGAGAGGTACGGCGGCAGAGTCTCTCAGCGTAATCCGAGTTGTATGTGGACCTGAGTGGGTTCGTGATCTGGAGTCCTTTCGGGATCTTGTCTGCTTTCTTGCAGCTCTGTAAAAACTTGATGTCTGTGTCTAAATGCGCGATCTTCTTGGATATCCTTTCCACTGTGAGCCGGCAGTTTGTGGTGTCGATGGTAGTCATGATGTGGAGATGCCGGTGATGGACTGGGGTTGACAATTGTAAACAATTTTACAACACCAAGTTATAGTCCAGCAATTTTTGAAACTACAGTGGCAGAGTGGGAGGAGGCCGGAGGAAATTCACCTGGAGTACTGCGTACAGTTTTAGTCTCCTTATCTAAGGAAGGATATACTTGCCTTAGAAGCGGTGCAACAAAGGTTCACTAGATTAATTCCTGGAATGAGAGGGTTGTCCTATGAGGAGAGATTGAGTAGAATGGGCCTATACTCTGGAGTTTGGAAGAATGAGAGGTGATCTCATTGAAACATATAAGATTCTGAAGGGACTTGACAGGGTAAATGCTGAGAGGTTGTTTCCCCTGGCTGGAGAGTCTAGAACTCGGGGGCATAGTCACAGGATAAGGGGTCGGCCATTTAAGACTGAGATGAGGAAAACATTTTTCACTCATAGGGTTGTGAATCTTTGGAATTCTCTACCCCAGAGGGCTGTGGATGCTGAGTCGTTGAGTATATTCAAGGCTGAGATAGATAGATTTTTGGACTCTAGGGGAATCAAGGGATATGGGTATTGGGCAGAAAAGTGGAGTTGAGGTTGAAGATCAGCCATGATCTGATTGAATGGCGGAGCAGGCTTGAGGGGCCATATGGCCTACTCCTGCTCCTATTTTTCTTATGTTCTTAGCCCATTGTTTTACCTGCTTGGCCAGAGAAATCAGTCTGCACAGGAACATTAGGAACAGGAGTAGGCCATTCAGCCCCTCGAGCCTGCTCCACCATTCAATTAGGTCATGGCTGATTTGTACCTCAACTCCATTTACCCGTCTTAGCTCCATATTCCTTGATATCCTTAACTAACAAAAATCTATTGATCTCAGTCTTGAAAATTTCAATTATCCTAGCCTTTCAGGGGAGAGAATTCTAAATTTCTACTTCTACAATTTTATTTGATTTATAGTCCACATTTACAATAGAAGGGGCCAGAAATTGCTCTCGAAATAACGGAGGAATTCAACAGCGCTCTGTGTTTTTAGTAGTGAATTGAAGGAGCAAGTTCCCACGTTTGCACATGCTCAGTAAATCGTGGAAATCGTGAACTTGCTCCTATTGGTTCACCAGCAACATGACGGCTTCGAATTAAAGGGCCATCGCACACTGCAATCAGAGAAATCATTGAAAAAACGCCAACTTGCTTATCTGCCCAGCTGAAAAGTAACTAATTACACTACCAAACAGGTACACTTAAAAATACCAGGTCTAAACTAAGTAAGTCATAATGACTGCCAAACAACTAAAAATTAACTTTTAAAAATGCGGAGTCTCATTACTCCTTATTTTAATTAGTTTTTGCTCAATAAAAAAAGTTTCAAATTAAAAAATTAAAAATTTTTTTTTACTTTTCCCTTCTGTCTCTTCAATTTAATTCAATTATTTCTTTGGCTTTTTATTAAAAAAAATGCTATATTTTTTATTTACAAAGGTATCCAGAATACTAACTTTAAATGAGTGAAGTCTGCTTGCCTGCTTGAGCAATGCAGCCTGAATCTGTGGGCATGACTTCTCTTCCTGACAGATTTTGTGGCCTCATCTTCTCCTCACAGACGTTCCCAGCCGTGCGTCAACTCACGCTGCTCCGAGGCTGGGTTGATAACGCACATTTTGTTTAAAGTTCAAATTCAAGCAATTGGACGCCACAGAGCCCGCAGTAAGTACTTTTGTTAATTAAATTCGCAGGAGTTGCGGTGAGTTGTGCGATTTCTAGCCCAATAGCTTGTACTTTTGCCTTCCCCCTGAGGATTATTACAATAACTAATCTTGAAATGAAAAGGAAAATTCTGAGAGCATGGAATTTTATTTGACTTCATAAATATCCGGTTATCTATTATTTATTATGAATATGCTGCAAAATCAGAAACACATTTCCATGGGAGATCAGACTTTGTTCATGTAGGGTTTATAGTACTTTACAGATTAGTTTTACATGAGACTCAGTATGATCTCCTAAATAGCCATATGCATCAATTTCAAATGTTTGAACTATATTTCCATAGATAGTAGTCTCCTCAAAGAAAATCCCTCTCTGATACATAGATAGGAGATGTGAATGGAAGGAAAGAATTTGCATTTAAATTGTGCTTATCAGGAAGTCCCAAGTACATCACAGGCAATGAATTACTTTTTGTTTTGTAGGTAAGTGTATCAATCAAATTGCACACAGCAAGATTCAACAAACAGCATGAGGCCATTGAGCAGTTAATGCAGTACAATACTTTGCATCTTTTGTTTTGACTGATTGAATTGAAGTAATTCTTCCAAATGCTTCATTAGCATTCAAATGTCTTTCGCAAAATAATGTATCTGATAAAGACTTTGGATTACAAAAATCCCCCATGATCCTTTGCAGGTTTCTCTCCATTACCGTCAGCTTGTGGATATCTTTGAAGAAATTAGAGTTTTATAGCAGCTGAGGGTTGCAGTAAAAATAATTTGGAAATAGCAAATGGGAAGGAAATTTGTCTCTTTTCGTAATAAATAGTTTCAATGTAGTTCTGCCATGCTACTGTGACAAAATATGTAGTTACGTCCGTTTGCATAAAATTGAGGGGAGAACAATGATCTCAGATTACTATGCTCCTTTATGAAAGGGTGTTTTGACAAAGCCTTATTCAGAGAGGGAGAAGATCCAAAAGTTTTTACATAATTTGTATTGGTGTGTCATGTGGAACAAATAGGGCCTTTAACGTGGGAATGAGCGAAAAGGTAAGGCACTGACCTTTGAACTCTGGAGCGTTGGCTTAAATCCATTTCTGATTGAAAGTGTCCTCTGTATACTGGTTGTAGAGGTACTGTGTGCATTAAAGGAAGGCAGTCTCAATCCATGATATGTGTGTTACTTTCTCTACCTTGGTTTTTTCCCCCCTAAACCGCAAACAACAAATATCGTGTCTATTAGTAATGTCATAGAATTAGATACAAATAGCTGCGAGACTTTGATAGCTAGCTTAAAAATTGACGGTATGATATTTTGCACGGACTAGCTGAGAGTTCCATTATTTATTCAAAAATCCTCTGTCAGATGTCCTGAGTTATTGTGAAGAAATCTGCTTTCCTTTCATTTGTGTATCCTGTGAAGACTAATTGTTAGTAGCTTGTTGTGCAGAGCGATGATCCCAAGTTAGTTATGAATGAGGAAGGCCATAATATAAAACCTTTCATAAAATGTTACCCTCTGAAGAAAATCAAGGGAGGAATGACTCCTGCAGTAGTTACTATCTTTCTAAAGATTATAACTGCAACTCCTAGTCATGGAAAACTACAAAATGCTGCAAGATGCATTTGCATTTGCATCTTGCACAAAATGCTATTGTAATTTTCAGCTTCCCTTTTATTTAAAATAGTGAATTGCCCTCCCATCTCTCTCAGATGGAATCAAGAGCTCAGTACGGAGCTGATCAGTAGCCCCGTGCTTTAGGATCCAATTATACTGCACATGTGGCATTGGTACAGTGTAGTCTTTTAGACAGCACCAATGTTAAATGGGCAGTGCACCCCACCATTTCCATAGAGTTGGGAGATTGGTTTTGATAGCAAGGCTGCCTGGAAGATGTGTTCTTGCCTGCAGCCTCGGCCTTTTGGCTAAGATCAAGTGTGTTCCTATTAGGGTTTATTTGGATCTGAGCGGATCGGAACGCTGGCTGCGACCTCATGCGCTCGCAAAGTGCGGACTTTGCTGCGATTGGACGATTTGTGTGCTGGCTCCGCCCCTAAATTTGCATAGGGACTACATCAATACTGCAATGGCAGTGAAGGGCCCCCCGGGCACTAGCCATGGTGTGCCAAACACCGTCAGGGTGGCGGTAAAGACAGTTGAAAGCGTTACGCCGATGGATCGTGCGTTTTTTGTGAAACGAGTTTTGTTCGAGTGCTGCGGATTCGAAGCAACGGACACCTTCTGCCTACAGGATTTCCCTCGAAGCGGATACTTTGATGTCACCTTTAAGACCGTCGCTGGATGCCGGAACTTTCTTCAGGTCTGCACGGAGAAGGGGAGCGAAGGACCGCTGGCGATTCTCACTGCGGAGCCGCTCTTCACCCTCCCAACGCAGAGGAATCGGAAGCTGGTCGTACACATGTACAACCCACACGTCCCGGTCGCCGATGTGCTGACGTTCCTCGCCAGATACGTCAACGGGGTGGAGAACAGCGTTGACGTCACCGACCAGTTTGGGATCTGGACCAGCAAGAGGGAGGTCACGGCAACGTTGAGAGTGGACGCACAAGGCAACATCCTCCACCCCCCCTCCCGCTTCGCCATCGGAGGAAGTCGAGGGTACATCATGTACGTGGGGCAACCCAGAATCTGTCGCACCTGCGGCAAATCCGGCCATGTGGTGGCCTCCTGCACTGCAACCGTCTGCAAGAACTGCAAGCAGGAAGGGCACCAGACTAAGGACTGCAAGGAGAGCAAGCGCTGCAACCTGTGCGGGGAAGATGGCCATCTCTACAGGGCCTGCCCCAAACGCAGCTTCAGCTACGCCCAGGCAGCCAAGAGCAACACAGCGGAGGAGGAGGGGGCAACAAGCAAGGCTGCCCCAAAGAAGGCCAAGAAACCTCTCCCCACCGCGACCCTGTCTGAGAAGACCCCGACCCAGGAAGACAAGGAGCGAGAAAAGGGTCAAGCCAAAAACTGCCAGACCCCGACACCCAGCTCCGAGCCTCTCTACCAGACGACAGAGTCCATGGACGAGGAGGCAGCAGAGGAAGAATGGCAGCTTGTGAGCAGGAAGAACAGAAAGAGGAAGCCAGAGGAATGGATACGAGATCCTGCTGACACTGCAACCAGGGGTAAAAGAGCGCTCGAGTCGCAGTCGGACTACAGTGACTACCCCGCGTCTGACGAGGAGGGACAACAGGAACGAAGCAGTCAGGCTTTCCATCGAAAGCGTCAAAACATCCAAGGCAACAGCGACGGGATCGACACCCCCATCTCCAGAACACCGGGAGCGACAACACCTCCAGCACCCTCCAGCTCCGGGACATCGGGAGCAGCGAAGTGCCCAGCGCACACCAGCTCCGGGACGTCAACCCGGCAGAATGACGACCCCCTCTCTGAGGCAGAACAGGACTCGTCCCTCAGCTCAGGGAGCGTGGAACAGTTTGCACAGATCACCTGGGTGCAGGGACACGGCCAAGAGCTGGAAACAGCAAATGGACTGTTGGGTGAGACTTGAAACTTTAAAATGGGTCTGAAAGTCGCATCCACTAACGTGCGTAGTGTTAAATGCACTACGCGATGTGTGTCGACCTTGGACTATCTCACCAAGGTCAAGAGCGATCTGCTGTTCTTGCAGGAGTCCTGCCGCACCTCAGCAATTACCGGCAATGGTCGCAGCGGTGGGGCCACGGGCAGTCAATCTGGTCGGGAGGCAATGATTGCCGTGCCTCCGGCCTGGGGATTCTGCTGCGGGGAGGCAACTTCACCATCACCGAAGTAAATTTGGTGGTGGGGGCTCGCCTTCTCGTAGCAGACGTAATGTACAAAAACGCTCCGCTCCGGCTGATCAACGTGTACGCCCCGACTCTGAAGAGCGAGCGGCTGGCCGTCTTCCAGCAGCTCCCACTGTTGCTGGCGATGTCCAGGCCGGTCATTCTCGGCGGTGACTTCAACTGCATCATCGAACTCAGAGAGCTGAAGGACCAGCAAGCCTCGCTCTTTGCCTCCGAGGCCTCCAAGATCATCTTCCAGTCCAGAGTCCACTCTGTGGAGCAGGACGAGACTTGCTCGCGTTTCTTCTTCCAAAAGGTGCACAGAGAGAACTCTGTGATCAGCAGCCTGAAGGAAGAGGACGGCTCAGTCACGTCCTCTCAGCCCGACATACAGAGTATCTGCAAATCCTTTTATGCCGGACTGTACGACGCGAAGCCCACAGACAGCGCGGCCTCCCAGTCCTTCTTGTCGTCTATCACGGAAGTTCTAGACGACAGCAAGCGGGAGAGTCTGGATCACCCGCTAACTCTGGACGAACTGACAAAGGCCGTCCGTTCCTTCGAGAAGAGTAAGACACCAGGAAGCGATAGCTTACCGGTGGAGTTGTACTCGGCTCTGTGGGACTGGATAGGCCCAGACCTTCTGGAAGTATATGGGGGATGCTCCTGGCAGGCAGCATGTCAGACTCCATGAGGAAAGGCATCATCACCCTTATCTACAAGCGGAAGGGGGAGAGGGAAGAAATCAAAAATTGGCGACCCATCTCACTACTTAACGTGGACTACAAAATTCTGTCCAAGGTCATTGCCAATCGGGTCAAGTCAGCCCTGGAGGTGGTGATCCACCCCGATCAGACCTGCGCCGTACCCGGCAGGAAGATCTCTGATAGCCTGGCGCTACTCAGGAATACGATCGCCTACGTACAGGACAGGGGGGTGAACACCTGCCTGATCAGCCTGGACCAGGAGAAAGCCTTTGACAGAATATCCCACACGTACATGAGGGATGTGCTCTCCAAAATGGGGTTTGGGGAGGGAATCCGCAATTGGATCCAACTGCTCTACACAAACATCAGTAGCGCAGTTTCAATCAACGGGTGGGAATCAGAAAGCTTTCCGATCAAATCTGGAGTCAGGCATGGCTGTCCTCTCTCCTCCGTCTTGTTCATGTGCTGCATCGAACCCTTTGCCGAGTCCATCAGGAAGGATGAGAGTATAAGAGGGGTGGCGATCCCAGGCAGCAGAGGCACTCAGGTCAAGGCCTCCCTGTACATGGACGAGGTTGCTGTCTTTTGCTCGGATCAGCTGTCAGTCCACAAAATGATTAGCATCTGCGACCAGCTCGAACTGGCCTCAGGGGCAAGAGTAAATCGTAGCAAGAGCGAGGCCATGTTCTTTGGGAACTGGAACGACTGATCCTTTGTCCCCTTCACCGTCAGGTCGGATTACCTGAAGGTGCTGGGGATCTGGTTCGGGGGGGGGCTGGAGCGTGCACCAAGAACTGGGCGGAGCATATTGCCAAGGTCAAGCAGAAACTGGGACTGTGGGATCGAGCTGGACCGTTCCGCCCCACCTGTCCTTCGTGGAAAAGTTTGTGCAGAAAAACATCTTTGACCACAAGGCGATCAGTAAGTGTCCGCACGTAACGTCCTCGAGACCCTTTGGGAAAAGGAGATGGTGGATCCTGTCGGTTGGTTCCCCGAGCAGACTGTCAATGTCATTTGGCAGAACGCCTCATTGCCAGAACTTTCAAACAAGCACCAAGACCTAGCTTGGCTGGTGGTGAGAAGGGCCCTTCCCGTCAGATCCTTCATGTACTCCCGGGCTCTCAGCGCCACCGCGCGCTGTCCCAGAGGAGGCTGCGGTGGAGACGAGACCGTCACCCATCTCCTTATGGAATGTGCCTTTGCAAAGAAGGTCTGGAGAGAGATGCAGTGGTATCTGTCCAGGTTCGTCCCGAGCAGTTCCGTAACACAGGACTCTGTGCTTTACGGGCTGTTCCCGGGGACGCACACTGAGACAAACATCAACTACTGCTGGAAGACCATCAACTCGGTGAAAGACGCCCTTTGGTCTGCCTGAAACTTGCTTGTCTTCCAGTGCAAGGAGCTGTCCTCGACCGAGTGTTGCAGACTGGCACATTCGAAGGTCCAGGACTATGTGCTGAGGGACGCACTGAAGCTGGGTGCGGCCGCCGCAAAGGCTTTGTGGGGAAAGGCAACCGTTTAAAGCCTTCCCGCCATTGTATACCGAGGGGCTGCAATCAGGGAAAACCCTCCTCGGGCAGAATGTAAAATTCAAATAGATGTAATGTATCTGTAATGAATCTGTAATCAATAATCTGTATTGAGTGTAATGCAATGAGGCACTCTAGAGTGTCATGAACTGTAATTAGGTACAATGTGTTCATTGAACTGTACTTGATGTAACCTGCAAATTGTATAATCTGTATTGTGTACATTTGGAAAGTGATATGACAACTGTATTGTATGTATTGTTGCAAATTTTATGAATGAAGTAATAAAAAATCTGTTCTTATCAGTTTAATATCTGATACGTCCCCTATCTGGGGACCATATATTAAATTGATTTTTAGAACAGGGAGATGGAAGAGGGGCTTGCTCCGTCCACTCCACGCATCGACCCAGCATTGCAGCGTCTCTGGGAACTTTGCACCTCCCTGTGGGGAGATATTCAAAAGGAGAAACAGGTCTTTCCCAGTGTCTCTCTATGTGTGTATGTATTATTACTGAGAATAAAGCTGATATATTGCACTTACAACCAACTTTATATTGCTTTCAGTCTGCTCCACGGTCCACTGCACAGTCCATTAGTCTGCATAACATTCCATGTGCACTAAATTCAAAGTTATTGTTTTAAGAGATTGTGGGCGCGTGTTGTTTCAGCGCTACACGGCCGTTTCCAGCCATCTTGGTATAGGAGTTAGCGCAGGCGCAGATAACAAACACTGGAATCATGTAAAGTAGGGAGAAAATGGCGTCAATCATGTGCAACGCTGATTTAAAGTTATAGACACCATTTTGGGACTTAACGCACAGTCTTAACCCCGATCATCTGAACATGTCTTACAGTGCCTGGAGGACCCCCCTCCAGCACTATTTAAAGGGACCATGAAGTATTTACAGGTTAATGTCTGGATTATTGCTTCTGTCTGCCAAGACATTTGCAATTGTTTTTGGAGGTCTCCTACACTTGAATACTAGGACGCGGGGACATGGCCTAACATTTAGAGCCAGGACGTGCAGGAGTGAAGTTAGGAAATGCTTCTACATGCAAAGGGTGGGAGACATTTGGAACGTTCTTCTGCAGACGGCAGTTGTGAATGTTAAATCTGAGATTGATAAATTTCTGTGAACCAAGGGTATTAAGGGATATGGGGCTAAGGGATATGGAGTGAGGTCACAGGTCCACCATGATCTCATTGAATGGCAGAATAGGCTCGAGGGGCTAAATACCACTGCCACTTGCTGCTTCATGATATCCGCCAACTTCTCCTTCAAGAAAACGGGATGTGTGTCTGGATGATGTGCCTGTCATGGTTGAATAGCTGCCAGTCTGTGCGGTCCGTGAGTTGTGGGTGGGTGGCTTGCAATAGTGGTAATGTGTAAGGGTGGGAGGAAGCATCTGATTGGAAGAGTTGAGTACTGATGGGAAGAGTTTATTGGTATGTGGATGATGGGGGTGTAGTGCGTGGTGCAGTTGGTAGGAGACGCCACTTAACAGTTGACCTCACTCACCTTGACCACTCATGTCCAAGCATTGAACTTCTTCCTGCAATGCATCCATGTTCATGATGCTGTGCACCTGGCATTGACTTCGTCCCCCGCTGTCTCCCACTGTCTTTTGGATATATGCCTGGTGGGCCTCTTGCACCCACCGTGGATATAGGATGTCCCTCCTTCTGTCCACCTCTTGCACCAAGGTCTTTAGTGCATCAGCAGAGAACCTTGGTGCATGCACTCTCGCAGGCCTGGTACAAACTCAGATCAGCAGATTGGTGAGGTCTGGCGTGCAGATTGGGGGATGTGGGATTTAGTAGTGCGCAACCTTTATTCAATGCTTTAACATAACTCATCAGTGTGTAAACATGGGGATGGAATCTGCATCTGTGTTTTACGTGTGCGATGTCTGATCTCCGTTCAGACTCCATGCAGACAGTAGACTGTTACTTTCAGCAAATAACAGGTACCAGCTACCTTTAAGAGATTTCGAAGAAACATCCTCCCTTTGAGATTGAGCTCCCCCTGGTGGTGGAAAGTGCGAATTGCATTGATTCCACGTGCAAGGCCCGGAATGGAACACTGATCGGAGGTGTGTCCTCCGGTGGACCGAAACTTGAGTCCTGCCTGCGCAACGGTCATTGGGCGCGGGGTAATAGTGCATCACGCTAGCTACGCCCAAAAACGGCCCCTATCCATCTTTTCCCCCAGTTTTCTTGCTAATTTTGATTCAACCTAAATCGAAATTGTATGAATGCCACAGGATGAATGCACATCCTGTGCCATGTGGGAACTCCAGGACGCTTCTCATGCCCTGGATGGCCACATGTGCAGGAAGTGTCGCCAGCTGGAGGAGCTCGAGCTCCGGGTTCCGGAGCTTGATCAGCAACTGGCATCACTGCAGTGCACCCACGAGGTTGAGAGCCACGTGGATAGCATGTTTCTGGAGGTGGGCACCCCGCAGCTTAGGAATGTGCAGGCAGAGAGGGACTGGGTGACCACCAGACAGACAAGGAAGACCAGGCAGGTAGTGCAGGAGTCCCCTGAGTGCATCTCACTCTCTAACTGGGTGAGGGAGAGGCTTCCTCTGGGGAGTGCAGCCAGAGCCAAGTCCACAGCATCATGGGCGGCTCAGCTGTACAGGGGACAGGAGAAGGGTCAGGAGAGCAATAGTGATAGGGAATTCTATAGTTAGGGGGACAGACAGGCGTTTCTGCAGCCACCGGCGAGATTCCAGGATGGTATGCTGCCTCCCTAGTACCAGAATCAAGGATATCACTGAGCGGCTGCAGAACATTCTGAGGGCGACGGTGATCAGCCAGAGGTCGTGGTCCATATCGGTACCAATGACATAGGTAGAAAGAGGGATGAGGTCCTGCAGGCAGATTTTAGGGAGCTAGGAAAGAAGTTAATAGGCAGGACCTCAAAGGTAGTAATCTCCGGATTACTCCCGGTGCCTTGTGCTGGTGATTATAGAAATAGGAGGATAGAGCAGATGAATGCGTGGCTGGAGAGATGGTGCAGGAGGGAGGGCTTTAGATTCCTGGGGCATTGGGACCGGTTCTGGGGGAGGTGAGACCTGTACAAGCCGGACGGGTTGCATCTCAACAGGGCCGGGACCAATATCCTCACAGGGAGTTTTGCTAGTACTGTTGGGGAGGGTTTAAACTAGCTTGGCAGGGAGATGGGAACCTGACCGTAGATCCAGAAGTGAGAGAAGCAGAGCTGGAAATGGAAGGCAGAAAATTAGTAAGCGAGTTTGGAAGGCAGAGGAAACAAAGGTTAGAAAATAGACAACAAAGGAGTTTGGCGGTGTTTAATGGTGTATATTTCAATGCAAGGAGTACAGTGAATAAGGCAGATGAGCTGAGGGCACAGATTGACATGTGGAAGTACAATATCACAGCTATTACAGAAACATGGCTTAAACAGGGGCAGGAATGACAGCTCAACGTTTCTGGTTACAGGGTTTTCAGATGAGATAGAGAGGGGGATAAAAAAGGAGGGGGGTGGCAACATTGATAAAGGAAACAATTACAGCTGTGAGGAGGGATGATATGTTAGAGTGATCATCAAATGAGGTCATATGGGTTGAGCTGGAGAACAAGAAAGGGCAATCGCACAACTGGGAGTGTACTATAGACCCCCAAACAGTCAGAGGGAGATGGAAGAGCAAATATGCAGGCAAATTTCTGAGAAGTGCAACATCAATGGGGCAGTAATAGTAGGGGATTTCAATTACCCTAATATTAACTTGGATTGAATCAGGGTAAAAGGTATAGAGGGTGCAGAATTCTTAAATTGCATTCAGGAAAACTTTTTTAGTTAATACGTAGTAAGCCCAACAAGAGAGGGGGCAGCACTGGACTTAGTTTTAGGGAATGAAGCTGGGCAGGTGGAAGGAGTATCAGTGGGAGAGCATTTTGGTAGTAGTGATGTAAGTAAGGGGTAAAAGGGGTCTTTTAACATGTATTAAAGTTTAAGACTGTGGGATGAGGATGAATAGGTTAAAATGTTTGACTAAGTTAAAGAAGGCTAATCAAGGCAGCAGCCTTGAGACAGTAGCAAATTTAGTACAGCTACCTCAAGACAATAGCGACAATCAAGGCAGTAGCCTTGAGACAATAAAGAATTTAGTACAGCTACCTCAAGACAATGAAGGCTAATCAGGCAGCAGCCTTGAGACAGTAATGAATTTAGCACAGCTACCACAAGACATTGAACAACAATCAAGGCAGCAGCCTTGGAAGCTGGGCAAACATCTTACATCCTGACCAGCCACAAACGAGGCAGTGTGAGACAGTGGGCATTAGTCCATGTGAGGGACTGCACGTACACACTGGGAAACCGGGTATAAAGATAGCCCCATCCCCGATCAGATACACAGTCGGGAGAGCTCCAAGCCACTCAACATCGAGGGACCAATGCTGCCTTAGGGCTAACCTCGTGTGGCTGGAGGGGCACGGAGCCTGGCTGTCCAGTCAATCACTAAAGTCATCTAGACGGGTAATATAATGCCTGATTAACTGCTAACTACTGCTTTCATGACTATAAATATTGTAGTGTAATATGATTATGTGCTATTGCTCTCAATAAAAACTCTGTATACTGGACTTTAACAATATGGTCTTGAGTCGAATTATTGGGCATTGATTGAATCCTTGGCGTCCTAGCGGGGTACTTAATTACTAGTGCTCATTCGTGTACATCTGAGGGTCTCAGATCTACAGTGAAATAATTCAGTTGGATTTAGCATAGTTGTGGAAAAGGACAAAGGTAGAACAGGAGTAAAAGTTCTCAATTGGGGAAAGGCAAATTTTACTGAGGTGAAAAGTGATTTAGCAAAAGTGGACTGGAAACAGCTACTTGAAGGTAAATCAGTGTCAGAACAGTGGGAGGCATTCAAGGGGGAGATAATGAGGGTTCAGAGCAAATATGTTCCCACAAAGAAAAAGGCTGGGAATGCCAAAACTAGAGCACCCTGGATATCAAGGAGCATACATGACAGACACCAAGAGCTCAATACTGCAGAAAGCATAGAGGAGTATAAGAAGTGCAGGGGTGAAATTAAAAAGGAGATTTTTAAAAATATTCGTTCATGGGATGTGGGCGTCGCTGGCGAGGCCAGCATTTATTGCCCATCCCTAATTGCCCTTGAGAAGGTGGTGGTGAGCCGCCTTCTTGAACCGCTGCAGTCTGTGTGGTGAAGGTTCTCCCACTGTGCTGTTAGGAAGGGAGTTCCAGGATTTTGACCCAGCGACGATGAAGGAACGGCGATATATTTGCAAGTCGGGATGGTGTGTGACTTGGAGGGGAACGTGCAGGTGGTGTTGTTCCCATGTGCCTGCTGCCCTTGTCCTTCTAGGTGGTAGAGGTTGCGGGTTTGGGAGCTGCTGTCGAAGAAGCCTTGGCGAGTTGCTGCTGTGCATCCTGTGGATGGTACACACTGCAGCCACAGTGCGCCGGTGGTGAAGGGAGTGAATGTTTAGGGTGGTGGATGGGGTGCCAATCAAGCAGGCTGTTTTGTCCTGGATGATGTTGAGATTCTTGAGTGTTTTTGGAGCTGCACTCATCCAGGCAAGTGGAGAGTATTCCATCATATTCCTGACTTGTGCCTTGTAGATGGTGGAAAGGCTTTGGGGAGTCAGGAGGTGAGTCACTCATCGCAGAATATCCAGCCTCTGACCTGCTCTTGTAGCCACAGTATTTATGTGGCTGGTCCAGTTAGGTTTCTGGTCAATGGTGACCCCCAGGATGTTGATGGTGGGGGATCCGGCGATGGTAATGCCGTTGAATGTCAAGGGGAGGTGGTTAGACTCTCTCTTGTTGGAGATGGTCATTGCCTGGCACTTGTCTGGCGCGAATGTTACTTGCCACTTATCAGCCCAAGCCTGGATGTTGTCCAGGTCTTGCTGCTTCATTATCTGAGGGGTTGCGAATGGAACTGAACACTGTGCAATCATCAGCGAACATCCCCATTTCTGACCTTATGATGGAGGGAAGGTCATTGATGAAACAGCTGAAGGTGGTTGGGCCTAGGAAAGTAAAGAGAAGGCATGAAAAAGTCCTGACAAGTAAAATCAAGGAAAACCCAAAGATGTTTTATAAATACCTAAAGAGCAAAAGGATAACTAAGGAAAAAGTAGGGCCTATTAGAGACCAAAAAGGTAACCGATGTGTGGAGGCAGAAGATGTGAATATGGTTCTTAATGAATACTTTGCATCTGTCTTCACAAAAGATGGGGACGATTATAGTTAAGAAGGAGGAGGAGTGTGAAATATTGGATGGGTTAAACATAGTGAAGGAGGAAATATTAAGGGGATTAGCATCTTTGAAAGTAGATAAATCACCAGGCCCGGATGAAATGTATCCCAGGCTGTTAAGAGAAGCAAGGGAGAAAATAGCAGAGGCTCTGACCATCATTTTCCAATCCTCTCTGACGACAGATGTGGTGACGGAGGATTGGAGGACTGCCAACATTGTACCGTTGTTTAAAAAGGGAGAAAAGGATAGACCGAGTAATTATAGGCCAGTCAGTCTAACCTCGGTGGTGGGCAAATTATTGGAAACAATTCTGAGGGACAGCATAAATTGTTATTTAGAAAGGCACGGACTAATCAAGGACAGTCAGCATGGATTTGTTAAGGGAAGGTCGCGTCTGACTAACTTGATTTAATTTTTTGAGGAGGTAACAAAGAGGGTTGATGAGCATAGTGCATTTGATGTAGTCTACATGGATTTTAGCAAGGCTTTTGACAAGGTCTTACATGGCAGACTGGTCAGAAAAGTAAAAGCCCATGGGATCCAAGGGAAAGTGGCTAGTTGGATCCAAAATTGGCTCAGTGGCAGAAAGCAAAGGGTAATGGTCGATGGTGTTTTTGTGACCGGAAGGCTGTTTCCATTGGGGTTCCGCAGGTCTCAGTATTAGGTCCCTTGCTTTTTGTGGTATATATTAATGATTTAGACCTAAATATAAGGGGCATGATTAAGAAGTTTGCAGATGATACAAAAATTGGCCATGTTGTTGATAGTGAGGAGGAAAGCTGTAGACTGCAGGAAGATATCAATGGGCCGGTCAGGTGGGCAGAAAAGTGGGAAATGGAATTCAATCCGGAGAAGTGTGAGGTAATGCAATTGGGGATGGCAAACAAGGCAAGGGAGTACACAATGAGTGGGAGGATACTGAGAGGTGTAGAGGAACAAAGGGACCTTGGAATGCGTGTCCACAGATCCGTGAAGGTAGCAGGACAGGTAGATAAGATGGTTAAGAAGGCATAGGGGATACTTTCCTTTATTAGCCGAGGCATAGAATATTAGAGCGGGGGGGTTATGCTTGAACTGTATAAAACACTGGTTGGGCCACAGCTTGAGTACTGCGCACAGTTCTGGTCACCACATTACAGGAAAGATGTGATTGCACTAGAGAGGGTACAGAGGAGATTTACGAGGATGTTGCCAGGACTGGAGAATTTTAGCTATGAGAAAAGATTGGATAGGCTGGGGTTGTTTTCATTGGAACAAAGGAGGCTGAGGGGAGATTTAATTGAGGTATATAAAATTATGAGGGGCCTAGATAGAGTGGATAGGGAAGACATATTTTCCTTAGCAGTGTGGTCAGTGTCCAGGGGGCATTGATTTAAAGTAATTGATAGAAGGATTAGAGGGGAGCTGAGGAGAAATGTTTTCATCCAGAGGGTGGTGGGGGTCTGGAACTCATTGCCTGAAAGGGTGGTAGGGGCAGAAACTGTCAACTCATTTAAAAAGTACTTGGATGAGCCTCCGGTCAACAACTTGAAATGCCGTAACCTACAGGGCAACGGACCAAGTGCTGGAAAGTGAGTTTAAGCTGGATAGCTCTTTTTTGGCCTGCACGGACACGATGGGTCGAATGGCCTTCTTCTGTGCCGTAACTTTCTATGATTCTATGATTCTATGAAACTTGAATAGATAAAGTGTAATTTTCGAATTGAGTCCAACAACAAATCATAAATAAAAGGAGATTAAAGATTGTATTCATCAACTTAACTACAGTTCTTCCTCACGATATAACATTATTCTTGAGAGCCAAGGTAAAATAGCATCATATATGGGGAAGTACAGGACGCGCTATTCATACAGGGGGCTGAGAATCACTTCCCATACCTTCCCATACCTGCTACTAAAAATTGATGAGCGAGTCCATACATACGTCCTCCTGGAGTAGACTCCCATTTAATTTTTGCTCTTTCACTTAGTTGCAGCTCAGAAATGGTTTCTCTTCATAACCTCCCAAATGCCTTCTGGGCATAAACTTCAGTTCTCCTCTGCCTGAACAGTTATCATGTGGAGATGCCGGTGATGGACTGGGGTTGACAATTGTAAACAATTTTACAACACCAAGTTATAGTCCAGCAATTTTATTTTAAATTCACAAGCTTTCGGAGGCTTCCTCCTTCCTCAGGTGAACGAAATGAAATCCTCGAAATGAAATCGCATTTATAATTCACAGAACAATGCTTGGTGATTACAGACAGTTTTTTCAACTGCCCGTTGCCAAGGCAATCAGTGTGCAGACAGACAGGTGTTACCTGCAAGGTCTCAGAATATACAAATCACCAAAAAAAACAACAAACAAAAAAAAACAGAGATAGAGAGGTAGAAACAGAAAAGACAGCAACTGACCCGTTATATTAAAAACAGATAACATTTGTTCGCTGGTGGGGTAACGTGTAGCGTGACATGAACCCAAGATCCCGGTTGAGGCCGTCCTCATGGGTGCGGAATTTGGCTATCAATTTCTGCTCGACGATTTTGCGTTGTCGTGTGTCTCGAAGGCCGCCTTGGAGCACGCTTACCCGAAGGTCGGTGGATGAATGTCCATGACTGCTGAAGTGTTCCCCGACTGGGAGGGAACCCTCCTGTTTGGCGATTGTTGCGCGGTGTCCGTTCATCCGTTGTCGCAGCGTCTGCATGGTCTCGCCAATGTACCATGCTCTGGGGCATCCTTTCCTGCAACGTATGAGGTAGACAACGTTGGCCGAGTCACAGGAGTATGAACCATGCACCTGGTGGGTGGTGTCCTCTCGTGTGATGGTGGTATCTGTGTCGATGATCTGGCATGTCTTGCGGGTAGTGGAGGTGTGGGGATGGCCATAGCGAGGTGTTCGTCGTCATTGATGACATGTTGAAGGCTGCGGAGAAACTACGCCATGTTCTCCGCAGCCTTCAACATGTCATCAATGACGGCGAACACCTCGCTATGGCCATCCCCACACCTCCACTACTCGCCTTTAAACAGCCACCCAACCTCAAACAGACCATCGTTCGCAGCAAATTACCTAGCTTACAAGAGAACAGCGTCCACGACACCACACAACCCTGCCACGGTAACCTCTGCAAGACATGCCAGATCATCGACACAGATACCACCATCACACGAGAGGACACCACCCACCAGGTGCATGGTTCATACTCCTGTGACTCGGCCAACGTTGTCTACCTCATACGTTGCAGGAAAGGATGCCCCAGAGCATGGTACATTGGCGAGACCATGCAGACACTGCGACAACGGATGAACGGACACCGCGCAACAATCGCCAAAAAGGAGGGTTCCCTCCCAGTCGGGGAACACTTCAGCAGTCATGGACATTCATCCACCGACCTTCGGGTAAGTGTACTCCAAGGCGGCCTTCGAGACACACGACAACGCAAAATCGTCGAGCAGAAATTGATAGCCAAGTTCCGCACCCATGAGGATGGCCTCAACCGGGATCTTGGGTTCATGTCACGCTACATGTTACCCCACCAGCGAACAAATGTTATCTGTTTTTAATATAACGGGTCAGTTGCTGTCTTTTCTGTTTCTACCTCTCTATCTCTGTTTTTTTTTGTTTGTTGTTTTTTTTGGTGATTTGTATATTCTGAGACCTTGCAGGTAACACCTGTCTGTCTGCACACTGATTGCCTTGGCAACGGGCAGTTGAAAAAACTGTCTGTTATCACCAAGCATTGTTCTCTGAATTATAAATGCGATTTCATTTCGAGGATTTCATTTCGTTCACCTGAGGAAGGAGGAAGCCTCCGAAAGCTTGTGAATTTAAAATAAAATTGCTGGACTATAACTTGGTGTTGTAAAATTGTTTACAATTGAACAGTTATCTCCAGTGTACCACAAGGATCCATCTTTAATTTTCCCCCTCCCTTTACTATTTACATGCTGCAACTCAGCACTATTTCTGGAAGCATGGGGTCATATTCCACACGTATTCTGACTTGCCCTTTGATTCAAAGTCTGTCACTACACTCTCCAACTGCATGAAAAACATCAAAGTCTAGATGAGCCAAAGTTCCCTAACATTGGCAAAACCAAAACCACCCTTGTCATTCCCCTCCAGGACCTATGTGCCTTTAGCCTCGACTGAATTAACTTGCCATTTCAGGCTGGGTCAGGAGATGCAGAACCTTGGGATACTCCTAATTCCCTAGTCAACTTCATATCTGCTCATGTATCATAGAATCATAGAAAGGTTACAACACGGAAGGAGGCCATTCAGCCCACTGAGTCCACGCCGGCTCTATGCAATAGCAATCCAGCTAGTCCCACTCCCCCGCTTTATCCCCATAGCCCTGCCAATTTTTTCCTTTCAAGTACTTATCCAGTTCCCTTTTGAAGGCCATGATTGAATCTGCCTCCAACATCTCCTTGGGCTGTGCATTCCAGATCCTAACCACTCGCTGTGTAAAAATATTTTTTCTCATGTCACCTTTGGTTCTTTTGCCATTCACCTTAAACCTATGCCCTTTGGTTCTTGACCCTTCTGCAAATGGGAAGAGTTTCTCTCTATCTACTCTGTCTGACCCTTCATGATTTTGAATACCTCTATCAAATCCCCTCGCAACCTTCTCTTTTCCAACGAGAACAGCCCCAGCTTCTCCAGTCTATCCACGTGACTAAAATCTCTCATCCCTGGAATCATTCTAGTAAATCTCTTCTGTACCCTCTCTAAGGCCTTCACGTCTTTCCTAAAGTGCGGTGCCCAGAACTGGATACAATACTACAGTTGTGGCCAAACCAATGTTTTATAATGTTTCACCATGACTTCCATACTTTTCTACTCTATGCCTCTATTTATAAAACTCAGGATCCCGTATGCTTTCTTAACCGCTTTCTCAACCTGCCCTGCCACCTTCAACGCTTTGTGCACATATACCCCCAGATCTCCCTGTTCCTGTACCGCTTTTAGAATTGTTCCCTTTAGTTTATATTGCCTCTCCTCAGTTTTCCTTCCGAAGTGCATCACCTCGCATTTTTCTGTGTTAAATTTCATCTGCCACGTGTCTGCCCATGCCACCAGTCTGTCTATATCCTCTTGAAGTCTATCACTATCCTCCTCACTGTTCACTACACTTCCAAGTTTTGTGTCATCTGCAAATTTTGAAATTGTGCCCTGTACACCCGACTCCAAGTCATTAATATATATAAAGAAAAGTAGTGGTCCCAGCACCGACTCCTGGGGAACTCCACTGTACACCTCCCTCCAGTTCGAGAAACAACTGTTCACCACTATTCTCTGTTTCCTATCACTTAGCCAATTCTGCATCCATGTTGCTACTGCCCCCTTTATTCCATGGGCCACAATCTGATGACAAGCCTACCATGCGGGACTTTATCAAACACCTTTTGGAAGTTCATATACGCCACATTAACTGCATTACCCTCATCTACCCTCTCTGTTACCGCATCAAAAAACTCTATCGGGTTAGTTAAGCACGATTTGCCTTTAACAAAGCTTTCCTTAATTAATCCACACTCATCCAAGTGACTGTTAATTCTGTCCCGGATTATCATTTCTAAAAGTTTCCCCACCGCGAGGTTAAATTGACTGGCCTATAGTTGCTGGGTTTATCCTTGCACCCTTTTTTGAACAAGGGTGTAACATTTGCAATTCTCCAGTCTTCTGGCACCACCCCTATATCTAAGGATGTTTGGAAGATTACGGCCAGTACCTCCGCAATTTCCACCCTTCTTTCCCTCTGCAATGAAGGATGCATCCCATCGGACCACAAGACTGCTTTCTTGAGACTCCACCACACTGCCCACCTCCGCCCCACCTCTCCTCTACTGCTGTCAACCCCTTGGTCCATGCCTTCATCACCTCGAGGCTTGACTTCGCTAACACCTGGTTGGCCTCCTTGGCTGAATCCTCCACAAGTTACAACTCTGTCAAAACACCATTCCTGCTTCCTCACCCACAAGAAGTCAAATGCGCCTGTCACCCCAAGTCCTTTCTAAGCTTCACCTGGCTCCCTGTTACGCAGTGAGTTGACTTCAAAAATCCTTGTACTCGCTTTCAAATTCCTCTATGGCTTCACCCCACCTTTCTTGACCCTACTCTGGATCTTCTGAAGCCTAACATCCCCATATGAAGCTCCAATCTTTAACAATAAGCTACTCCTTGTCACTATCATTGGTGGCCGATTATTCAGCCACTATGCTCCTTCCCTCTGGAACTCCTTGCCACCTCCCTCACTACTTTCTAAAAACTCCTTAAAATCTTTCTATTCAACCATGCTTTTTCCCTCCAGCCTAACTCTCTGATACCCTTATTATCCCTCTGCTTTGAGGTGTCTTCCTGTGTTTGAGGAGCACGATAGTAATGCAAGTTGTTGTTTGGGTATTGCTGGTCCCAACATAAATTGTAGTCCAATTGCCAGTCGTGCAATCCTAGATTTAAATATTGTGACATGATGAAATATGAACCTCAAAATAGGTGCCAGCTCTCAAACTGCTAAATAGGATTGCAATGCCAGTGAATAGCTGTGAGTACAATCTTCTATTCAATGTTATTCAGTGCAGTGACGGATCAATGAATAGCAATAGCAATTCCATCTGAATACAATTTAACAGCAGCAATTACAATGGATGAATAAACACTGAATAGCAGACCTAATGAAGTGTAAAGTCCCTTGTTTAGCATGATTGAATGACTAATTATTACTTAACTGGATACATTTTTAAACATTAAACAATAGGGACTTTAAAGTGCACTTTAATTTTGGGAGTCAAGCATAAATAGTGTTGCATCCAAAATAGCACTAAAGGAGGGTGTGCTGTGCCAAGAGGCGGCTTTATTAAAAAGCAAAAAAGAACTTGCTTTTTTATTGCATTTTATCCCCTTTCAGAAATCCCTTCAGAAAGCACTTCACCAACAATAAGTTATTTTGAAGTGCAGTTACTGTTATGTTGGTAAATGCAACAGTCAATTTGTGCACATCAAAATCCCCCCAAAAGCAATTCCATGAATGACCAATGAATCTGTTTTTCCTTTGTTGGTGTTGGTTTAGGGTGGAATTTTGATCAGGATATTGGGGGACCTTTCTGCTCTTCTTCAAATAGTGCCATGGGATCTTTAATGTACTACTGAACCACAGGATCAGGCAGACGGGACCTCAGTTTAATATCTCAGGCAAAGAGTAGCAACTCCGCCATAGCATGCTGAAGGTATCTACTGCCTTGAGCAGACTGTTTAAAGCTGTGACATGAGCTGCATGCTTTAGCAAGGCTTAACTAAGTCTTTGAAAACTAGGGTTGTTGCTGGAATACCTTCCTTTAGCATTTAGGATTTATTTTTGCAGAAACTTCATAAGTTTTTTTTAAACACAAGCATGGGTATCTGTGGTGTTGGACTCCCTCTGGGGTCTCAGCCTACATTATGTGCTGAAACCCTCCTTTGGGGCTTGAACCCACAACTTTCTGTCTAGAGAAGAGAATGCTACCCATTGAACCAGTATAACAAAATAAAACAACACATTCGGAACATAGGAACAGAAGTAGGCCATTCAGCCCCTCGAGCCTGTTCAACCATACAGTGAGATCATTGCTGATCTGTATCTTAACTCCAACCACCCACCTTGGCTCCATATCCCTTAATACCTTTGGCTAGCAAAAATCTAGCGATCTCAGATTTAAAATGATTAATTGAGCTGCTGCTTTTTGTGGGAGTGAGTTCCACACTTCTACCACCCTTTGCGTGAAGAAGTGTTTCCTAACTTCTCTCCTGAGTGGCCTGGCTCTGATTTTACGTTACCTCCCCTTGTCCTAGACTCCCCCACCAGCAGAAAAGGTTTCTCTCTATCTACCTTATCAAGTCCTTTCAAGATCCCCAAATCCTCAATCAAATCACTCCTTAACCTGATATATTCCGGGAATACAAGCCTAGTTTATATAATCTCTCCTTATAATCTAACCCTTGGAGCCCTGGTAACATTCTGGTGAATCTGCGCTGCACTCCTTCCAAGGCCAATATCTCCTTTCCGAGGTGCGGTGCCCAGAACTGTACACAGTACTCCAGAAGTTGTCTAACCAGGGCTTTGTATAGCTGTAGTAAAACTTCCTCCCATTTATATTCAAGCCCTTTAGTTATAAAGGCTAACATTCCATTTGCTTTTTTGATTATTTTTTGTAACTGACTGCTACATTTTAATGATCTGTGTACGTGGACCCGTAAATCTCTTTGGACCTTTACCATTCCAAGCTTTTCACCATTTAAAAAATACTCGGATTTGTCCATTTTTGGTCCAAAATGGATGACCCCATATTTTCCAGCATTGAAATCCATCTGCCACAGTTTTGCCCACTCACTTAATCTATCAATGTCTCTGTAATTTTATGCTCCCGTCCACATTTACTATGCCACCAATCTTTGTGTCATCGGCAAACTTGGATATACGGCTCTCTATTGTTTTATGTAATTCATTAATAAATATAGTGAATAGTTGAGGCCCCAGCACAGACCCTTGTGGGACATCACTAGTCATTTCCTTCCAATTCGATTATATACCCATTATCTGTACACTTTGTCTTCTACCGCCTAACCAATCTCCTAACCAGGTCAATAATTCGCCTTCAATTCTATGAGCTTTAATTTTAGCCAACAGTCTCTTATGTGGAACCTTATCAAAGACCTTCTGGAAGTCCATATAAACTACATCCATAGACATTCTCCTGTCTACTACTTTAGTTACTCCTCAAAAAATTCAATTAGATTATTAACTAAGTCTGGCTCATTATTCATTAATAAATCTAGTATGGCCAGCCCATATGTTCTATGCCATGGCAAATAAATGGTGAAATTGGTAGAAGAATGGAAGGTTCCGGAATTTCTGGGGGTACTCTCTGCCAGAACCCCCATCTTGGTTCACATTCATCTGTAAAATGTGAATGCAAGGGACTTGAGGGCCTACAATCTACAAGCCAACCCTCCCACCTTGCTGCCCACAGTGGAAGTGGACAGCAAGGGGCTTTACCTAGCCTCCTGTCCTGGCATTGAACAGGAGCAGGGCACCGAAATGTGTCGCTCCAGTCCAGCCACAGGATCACTGGGATTGTCCTAATGCAGGCCTGCCCTCTGGAGGGCCTAGCGCAGGTGGAAAGAGGCATGAAAATGGTGCGCAGTTGCAGGCCTGAAGCTACTTATCGGGCCTTGAATATTGGTACCTTCTAGCTGCTGATGGATATTGATTTGGAACTTGCTGATCGTCAATCTGAAGATCCTGTGGGGTGGGGTGGGGGGGGAGGTGGGGTGTTGACATTTTTAAAGATGGCCCTATCTTCAAGCCTTCAGCCTGGTGTGGATCCCACTTTGTTTTCCTGGGAGCTCTGTGGATTTCCTGCCGGAATAACAGCAGAATCATGGCTAAACCTGCACAGAATTTCAGGGCTGCTGTCTCCAATGACTGTTGCCAGCTCGTGTTCTCCTTTTAACACTGAGTTGATTTCAATAAGTTGTTAAAAATAGAAAGTTTTGGAGCTAAAGTCTGAATTAAAGTGATTATTTTTTCTTCCGACCACTTGGGCTTCAAGGGCCCTTTAAGTGGAGTGACTGTGGGTCACAAGGGTAGATTGGCCCAGGTCGGGACCTGTGAAGGCCCCGGAAGCCTGCCTAAGCCTTGCAAATGATCATGTCCGTGGCATTTGGTGATAGTATCTCCAGCTTACCGATAGGACAGGTGCGGATTCTGGCGGACAGTACCCCCAGAAATTCCAAGCCTTCCACTCTTCTACCAATTGGTTGTCATGGTATAGAACATATGATTGCCTAGCTGAATGTTTATAATTTAAACATCATAGAACAGATGTGAGTGGGCAATATCATGACCAATTTTTTTCAACCGTTACTGCCTTGGTCTTCTCAGCGCTGAATGAAACACATCCTTTGTGAATAAAATATTTGACCCAAAGTAGTAGGCCAAACAAACTATTTTCTTCTATCTCCAACAGTGTGCCAAGTCGACAGAAGAAAACTTTGCATTCTGTAATAGTGGGATAAGGGTTTCAATACTCCATCCTGTACAGGTCTTATCCAATTGTAACCTCACCAAAGATCTGGAACCTTTGTTTGGCATAGGGGAATCCATTTGCTGCGGCACCTTCTTCATTGGGATAACAGTATTAGTGGTGCACTTTAAGCTATTGGGGGATAAAGTAAAGTGAGACAAAGGGAAAAGACACAATGAAAAAAACCCCAAAAATGAATTATAGTGGGGGGAGTTTTAACCCTCCAGGACGGGCAGGAGAGGAGGGGTTAAAATTTCAAAAATCTGAAACCCGACCCCAACCTGCCTCCAATGCGCCCAATTCCGGTTTTAATGGCGGCGGGTTGGGGGGATGGGTGACTAACCTGCTCTCGAGAGGCGGGTCAGATATTTAAATATGTTAATGTGGCTGCGTGCCGGGTTTCCCAGGACTTGGGAAACCCAGCAGCTGAAGGGAGGCGAGAACGGCAGGATCCAGTAAATATGTACTTTTCCAATACTGCATGTGGGCCAGGAGGAGCAGAAGTGCTCTCCCCCGACCCCCTGGCAAATCTGACGTGATCGTTCTCCCGCCCCGCGATCTGCCGACCACCCCCTCCCACAATCAGTTTCCCCCCCCGACTCATGATCTCTTCAACCCCCTGACCCACGATCTCCCCCCCCCCCACCCGACTCCCCATCTCTCCGCCCACCCCCACCACCACACGATCTCTCCCTCCCTCCCTCTCTCCCTCTCTCTTCTTCATTCCGCGGCTGCGGCTTACCAGTGCAGGCCTGCCCGCCCACTAGCCTCTCAATCTGGCCGGCTATCAGCCGGAAAAGGGAGATAAAAAATTCAAATGAGGTCCTGCCGTTAAATTTGGCAGGACCTCCATGTTCCCCACATTTCCAGGTTTCTCGGACACTACGATTCCCCCCAACCCCCCGCCCCCCCCCACCCTCCATGTAAATATCAGGTCCATAAAGTCAAAATGACCTGGATAGGAGCTATGACTTGGGGGTCTATTTTAGCACCCACTACCGGGTGCGTTCCTGGCGGGGGGGGGCTCCGAAAATCGGAGAATCCCGGCACGGTACCGGAGCCCGCCCCGAACCCGCGCACTTCCGGGTTCCCCGCTGACGTGCCGGTGTGCGCGCGCAGCCCCCGCTGGTGGGAATCCCGCAGGCAATTAAAGCCAGCGGGATGCCACTTGAAGGTATTTATTTAGATATTTCAGGTCATTAACTGACCTGATTAAGGGACTATGTGGGATTTTAGAACAAAGTGGGACTGTTTCCCACACTGGGGGAAACACTCCCAGGTCAAATGGACGTGTTGCAGCTGTCAGCCTGTGGCAGCTGCAAAGGTCCATTTGACAGGTGGGGGGGGGTGGTGGAGACCCCCACCCATTGCAGGAGGCCACTCTGTCACTTGGGACAAAGTTTGGCCTCCACCACCCTCCTCCTGACAGTCAAAGTCACCAACCTGCACACTTACCCCGGGGTCCGGAGACATGTACCTACCTTGCGGACCCCCTCAGATGTACATCTTGCAGATGGGGGCCGCCGTAGCTGCAGTCATGACCTCCTCGGAGGGCGAACAGCATCACCAGCCTCACCAGCCTCGCCATCCATGCCGTCCACCTCTGACACGTGGAGCTCCACAACAGAGTGCTGTGAAACATCCACCTGTACAGCAGGAGGGAGGGCTACTGCAGAGAGAGATGCGTCGCAGAGGGCACTATCCTCGCCACAGGATCCACAGACTGAGGCTCAGCCTCCTGGACCTCTCTGAGCAGCAGTGCACACGGAGGCTCAGAGTCACTCGACATGTAGTCCTGGACATCTGCAGCTTCTTTCATGCCGAGCTGCTCCCGGCTGGCCTGAGCACCATCTTCTTACCTGTCGCTGTCAAAGTCACCACTGCCCTCAACAACTTCTCCTCCGCATCCTTCCAGGGTGCAACCGGGGACATCGCCGATGTCTCCCAGTCATCTGCGCAGAAGAGCCCTGCAAATACACCGACACCCACTCTGCAGTGACACAATGGGTGTCATCAGTTGTGGGTCCTCATAGTGATCCTCAGGAGCGGGCATTATTGCACAAACCAGACAGGATTCGCGAAGACATGGCAGTAGTGGTGCCAATATAATATGTAATGTGAGTTGGTCAGAAATTCAATATAAGTAACACCCATGACAAACCCTCAAACACCCTTGTGCATCCCCTTCATGCTCACGACACGTTTGCCTTACACTGCCTACTGCACATATGTGATGCATGCCCTGTGGCTGCAGCACAGGTAGTGGCAGGTTGAGTGAGGCTGGCCGTTAAAGAGATGCACGAGAGGGTGAGTATGAGAGAGAGCCATGAGATTGTATGAGGATTGGGTTGAGTGGTAGTGGCGGGATGAGTCCTGGCGAGGTGAGTAGGTGCAGGTAAGATGAGGATGAGGTTTGAGTGGGTATGAGGGGTGATGTGACAGAGTTGTGTTGGCAGTGCTGAAGGAGATGTGGGGTGGGGGCAGTGATGTGGCAGACGGAGTGTAGGGGAAAGACTACGTGTACTCACTTTTGCTGACCTACTGCGGTCATTGGAGCGCCTCCTGCACTGTATGCAAGTGCGCGATATGTTGGTGGTGCAGGTGACCTCCTCTGCCACCTTGAGCCAGGCCTTCATGGTGGCAGAGGCAGGCCGCTTCCTCCCGCCCGCCGGGAGGAAGATCTCTGTCCTCCCCCTCCTCCTCACCCCATGTATTGATACCTGGAGTGAGGCATCATTAAACTGGGAGCAGCCTTCCCCCCGGGCTGCTCCATGCTGTAATTTTTGCTATTTGTTGCAGCATCTGTCAGTGGAGGACTGCCCCTTTAAATAGAGCGCCTCCAGCTGACAGATCTTACTGCGCATGCGCAGCCCGCCCGACGCGCAGATCAGCAGTGGGGAACCCGGAGGAGCAGGTAAGTGGATCCAATTAGTGGGTTGGATGCTACAATCGCGCGGGAAACTCACTAATTTCACCGGGCCCATGGATTTCACAATTTTTATTAGTGTTTCGGGATCACAATCCATAATTCAGTTTGTTTTTCTGTGAAAACTGAAATCCATTGATGCTACACATACACATAAGATGTGAAAAGAAACAGTTACACTGCAGTGGGATATGAGCTTGTCATGTCTTCAACTGCAGCTATACCCTATATTCCATTAATGGTATTATAGGGAAGAATACTGAAATAAATGAAAGTGCTATTTTTGCAGAGGTTGATTTAGAATTGGGAGGCAACTCCTAATGATCCAAAATTTCTTTCCTTTGGTGGGTTCTGAGTGTGTGACCTCCAAGGAATTTTGATTTTTGACACTTTTTGGTATATTTCCCAATCTCCTGAGCATGCTTTTAACCTGTATCTGCATGTTTCTATTTTCATCCCAGTTGAACCCATCTACTTTTCTCCCTGCAGATTTATCTTTGGTCACTTAATGCAAAGGGTAATTTTTAGCGCATTGCAAGGTCCCACAAATAGGAAACATAGGAACAGGAGTAGGCCATTCAGCCCCTCGTGCCTGCTCCGCCATTTGATAAGATCATGGCTGATCTGTGATCCAACTCCATATACCTGCCTTTGGCCCATATACCTTAATACCTTTGGTTGCCAAAAAGCTATCTATCTCAGATTTAAATTTAGCAATTGAGCTAGTATCAATTGCCGTTTGCGGAAGAGAGTTCCAAACTTCTACCACCCTTTGTGTGTAGAAATGTTTTCTAATCTCACTCCTGAAAGGTCTGGCTCTAATTTTTAGACTGTGTCCCCTACTCCTCGAATCCCCAACCAACGGAAATAATTTCTCTCTATCCACCCTATCTGTTCCCCTTAATATCTTATAAACTTCAATCAGATCACCCCTTAACCTTCTAAACTCTAGAGAATACAACTCCAATTTGTGTAATTTCTCCTCGTAGCTTAACCCTTGAAGTCTGGGTATCATTCTAGTAAACCTACGCTGCACTCCCTCCAAGGCCAATATGTCCTTCCAAAGGTGCGGTGCCCAGAACTGCTCACAATACTCCAGGTGCGGTCAAACCAGGGTTTTGTATAGCTGCAGCAATCGAGATGCAGGACCAGCTGATCTATTTTTGGTGGTGTTGGTTGAGGGTGGAGCATTGGCCAGGATTGTTGCTGAAGTAGCCTTTGGATTCCAGATACAAAGGTGTGTGGCTCGGTTTGGCCGTGGACAAGATTTGGCCAGCCTGCCTTGATTCCTCATCTCTCCAGATCTTGTCCAAGAAATCTCAGTCAGTAAGGGTGATAATTTTTTGGGGATCACAATATTTGGGTAATAGGCTACATGTGTGTCCATTGGCTCAATGGTAGCATTCTCGCCTCTGAGTCAGAAAGTTGTGGGTTCAAGCCCCACTCCAGAGTCTTGAGCACATAATCTAGGTTGACACTGCAATGAAATACTGAGGGTGCACTGCACTGTTGGAAGTACTGTCTTTCAGGTGAGATGTTAAACCAAATGTGTCGTCTCAGATGGGCGTGAAAGATCCCATGGTATTATTCGGAGAAGAGCAGGGGAGTTCTCCTGGTGTCCTGGCCATCATTTATCACTCAACATACACTAAAAAACAGATGATCTGGTCATTTATTTCATTGCTGTTTGTGGGACCCTGCTGTGTGCAGACTGGCTGCTGCGTTTCCTACATTACAACAGTGACTACACTTAAAAAAACTATTTAATTGGCTGTAAAGCACTTTGGGACGTCCTGAGATCATTAAAGACATTACATAAATGTAAGTTTATTCTTTCTTTTCCATATATGTAGAGTTGTGTACATATTTAGATATTTTTAAACAACACAGATTAATCTTGGAATTTATGTGATGACAGAGGCTAGTTGTTCTTGATGTGTTCAGATTGATCTTCCTGTGGATAATCCTTGATTGTAACATTATCGAACAGAGATGTGCAGAATTGAAAGAGACACACAGTGTTTCCTGGCAGGTTTTACATTACATACCAACTGAGGACATCTGTTTTACTTACAATGTTTGCCCACATTTGTTTAGCAAAGATTCCAGTCACGAGAAGGATCTGCTTAAATGATGAAGTGATTAGGATGCAGTGAAGCTCCAACTAGCCACTTACGCTTCTTGTTCTTCTGTACCTCAGCGAAAACAAAAGCAGAACTCGGGTCTGATTTTTAAAACAAGATCATTCTTAGGGTACGGACTTCACTGGCAAGGCTGGCATTTATTGCCCATCCCTAGTTGCCCTTGAGAAGGTGGTGGTGGGCCTTCTTCTCGAACTGTTGCAGTCTGGGTGGAGAAGGTACTTCCACATGTTCCAGAATTTTGACCCAGTGACCATGAAGGAACGGTGATATGTGTCCAATTCAGGATGGTGTGTGACTTGGAGGTGAACTTGGAGGTGATGGTGTTCCCATGCGCCTGCTGCCCTTGTCCTTCTAGGTGCTAGAGTCGTGGATTTGGGAGATGCTGTTGAAGAAGCCTTGGCTAATTTTTTTTTTATTCGTTCATGGGATGTGGGCGTCGCTGGCAAGGCCAACATTTATTGCCCATCCCTAGTTGCCCTTGAGAAGGTGGTGGTGAGCTGCCTTCTTGAGCCGCTGCAGTCCGTGTGGTGAAGGTTCTCCCACAGTGCTGTAAGGAAGGGAGTTCCAGGATTTTGACCCAGCGACGATGAAGGAACGGCGATATATTTCCAAGTCGGGATGGTGTGTGACTTGGAGGGAAACATGCAGGTGGTGTTATTCCCATGTGCCTGCTGCCCTTGTCCTTCTAGTTGGTAGAGGTCGCGGGTTTGGGAGGTGCTGTCGAAGAAGCCTTGGCGAGTTGCTGCAGTGCATCCTATGGATGGTACACACTGCAGCCACAGTGCGCCGGTGGTGAAGGGAGTGAATGTTTAGGGTGGTGGATGGGGTGCCAATCAAGCGGGCTGCTTTGTCCTGGATGGTGTCGACCTTCTTGAGTGTTGTTGGAGCTGCACTCATCCAGGCAAGTGGGGGGTATTACATCATACTCCTGACTTGTGCCCTGTAGATGGTGGAAAGGCTTTGGGGAGTCAGGAGGTGAGTCACTCACCGCAGAATACCCAGCCTCTGACCTGCTCTTGTAGCCACGGTATTTATATGGCTGGTCCAGTTAAGTTTCTGGTCAATGGTGACCCCCAGGATGTTGATGGTGGGGGATTCAGCGATGGTAATGCTGTTGAATGTCAAGGGGAGGTGGTTAGACTCTCTCTTCATAGAATCATAGAATCATAGAAGTTACAACATGGAAACAGGCCCTTCGGCCCAACATGTCCATGTCGCCCAGTTTATACCACTAAGCTAGTCCCAATTGCCTGCACTTGGCCCATATCCCTCGATACCCATCTTCCCCATGTAACTGTCCAAATGCTTTTTAAAAGACAAAATTGTACCCGCCTCTACTACTGCCTCTGGCAGCTCGTTCCAGACACTCACCACCCTTTGAGTGAAAAAATTGCCCCTCTGGATCCTTTTGTATCTCTCCCCTCTCACCTTAAATCTGTGCCCCCTCGTTATAGACTCCCCTACCTTTGGGAAAAGATTTTGACTATCGACCTTATCTATGCCCCTCATTATTTTATAGACTTCTATAAGATCACCCCTTAACCTCCTACTCTCCAGGGAATAAAGTCCCAGTCTGTCTAACCTCTCCCTGTAAGTCAAACCATCAAGTCCCGGTAGCATCCTAGTAAATCTTTTCTGCACTCTTTCTAGTTTAATAATATCCTTTCTATAATAGGGTGACCAGAACTGTACACAGTACTCCAAGTGTGGCCTCACCAATGCCCTGTCCAACTTCAACAAGACAGCCCAACTCCTGCATTCAATGTTCTGACCAATGAAACCAAGCATGCTGAATGCCTTCTTCACCACCCTATCCACCTGTGACTCCACTTTCAAGGAGCTATGAATCTGTACTCCTAGATCTCTTTGTTCTATAACTCTCCCCAACACCCTACCATTAACGGAGTAGGTCCTGGCCCGATTCGATCTACCAAAATGCATCACCTCACATTTATCTAAATTAAACTCCATCTGCCATTCATCGGCCCACTGGCCCAATTTATCAAGATCCCGTTGCAATCCTAGATAACCTTCTTCACTGTCCACAATGCCACCAATCTTGGTGTCATCTGCAAACTTACTAACCATGCCTCCTAAATTCTCATCCAAATCATTAATATAAATAACAAATAACAGCGGACCCAGCACCGATCCCTGAGGCACACCGCTGGACACAGGCATCCAGTTTGAAAAACAACCCTCGACAACCACCCTCTGTCTTCTGTCGTCAAGCCAATTTTGTATCCAATTGGCTACCTCACCTTGGATCCCATGAGATTTAACCTTATGTAACAACCTACCATGCGGTACCTTGTCAAATGCTTTGCTGAAGTCCATGTAGACCACGTCTACTGCACAGCCCTCATCTATCTTCTTGGTTACCCCTTCAAAAAACTCAATCAAATTCGTGAGACATGATTTTCCTCTCACAAAACCATGCTGACTGTTCCTAATTAGTCCCTGCCTCTCCAAATGCCTGTAGATTCTGTCCCTCAGAATACCCTCTAACAACTTACCCACTACAGATGTCAGGCTCACTGGTCTGTAGTTCCCAGGCTTTTCCCTGCCGCCCTTCTTAAACAAAGGCACAACATTTGCTACCCTCCAATCTTCAGGCACCTCACCTGTAGCGGTGGATGATTCAAATATCTCTGCTAGGGGACCCGCAATTTCCTCCCTAACCTCCCATAACGTCCTGGGATACATTTCATCAGGTCCCGGAGATTTATCTACCTTGATGCGCGTTAAGACTTCCAGCACCTCCCTCTCTGTAATATGTACACTCCTCAAGACATCACTATTTATTTCCCCAAGTTCCCTAACATCCATGCCTTTCTCAACCGTAAATACCGATGTGAAATATTCATTCAGGATCTCACCCATCTCTTGTGGTTCCGCACATAGATGACCTTGTTGATCCTTAAGAGGCCCTACTCTCTCCCTAGTTACCCTTTTGCCCTTTATGTATTTGTAGAAGCTCTTTGGATTCACCTTTGCCTGATCTGCCAAAGCAATCTCATATCCCCTTTTTGCCCTCCTGATTTCTCTCTTAACTCTACTCCGGCAATCTCTATACTCTTCAAGGGATCCACTTGATCCCAGCTGCCTATGCATGTCATATGCCTCCTTCTTATTTTTGACTAGTGCCTCAATCTCCCGAGTCATCCAAGGTTCCCTACTTCTACCAGCCTTGCCCTTCACTTTATAAGGAATGTGCTTACCCTGAACCCTGGTTAACACACTTTTGAAAGCCTCCCACTTACCAGACGTCCCTTTGCCTGCCAACAGACTCTCCCAATCAACTTCTGAAAGTTCCTGTCTAATACCATCAAAATTGGCCTTTCCCCAATTTAGAATTTTAACTTTTGGGCCAGACCTATCCTTCTCCATAGCTATCTTAAAACTAATGGAATTATGATCACTGGTCCCAAAGTGATCCCTCACTAACACTTCTGTCACCTGCCCTTCCTTATTTCCCAAGAGGAGGTCAAGTTTTGCCCCCTCTCTAGTCGGGCCATCCACATACTGAATGAGAAATTCCTCCTGAATACACTCAACAAATTTCTCTCCATCCAAGCCCCTAATGCTATGGCTGTCCCAGTCAATGTTGGGAAAGTTAAAGTCCCCTACTATTACCACCCTATTTTTCTTGCAGCTGTCTGTAATCTCCTTACATATTTGCTCCTCAATTTCCCGTTGACTATTTGGGGGTCTGTAGTACAATCCTATCAAAGTGATCTCTCCCTTCTTATTTTTCAGTTCTACCCATATGGACTCAGTGGGCGAACCCTCGGATATATCCCCTCTCACTACTGCCGTGATGTTCTCCCTAATCAAGAACGCAACTCCCCCTCCTCTCTTACCTCCTGCTCTATCTTTCCTATAGCATCTGTACCCTGGAACATTGAGCTGCCAGTCCTGCCCCTCCCTTAGCCATGTTTCAGTAATAGCTATAACATCCCAGTCCCATGTACCCATCCATGCCCTGAGTTCATCTGCCTTGCCCATCAGACTTCTTGCATTGAAATAAATGCAGTTTAATCTAGACTTCCCTTGGTCTTTGCCCTGCTTTCTCAGACCATCTGTCCGGTCATGTTCTGTACACTCTCCCTTACTGCCTTTTGTTTCTGTCACCACTTTATTTCCCACTGACTTCCTGCATCGGTTCCCATCCCCCTGCCACATTAGTTTAAACCCTCCCCAACAGCACTGGCAAACACTCCCCCTAGGACATTGGTTCCAGTCCTGCCCAGATGCAGACCGTCCAATTTGTACTGGTCCCACCTCCCCCAGAACCGGTTCCAATGGCCCAGGAATTTGAATCCCTCCAGCTTGCACCATCTCTCAAGCCACGTATTCATCTTAGCTATCCTGTCATTCCTACTCTGACTAACCCGTGGCACTGGTAGCAATCCTGAGATTACTACCTTTGAGGTCCTACTCTTTAGTTTAACTCCTAACTCCCTAAATTCAGCTTGTAGGACCTCATCCTGTTTTTTACCTATATCGTTGGTGCCTATATGCACCACGACAACTGGCTGTTCACCCTCCCCCTCCAGAATGTCCTGCAGCCGCTCCGAGACATCCTTGACCCTTGCACCAGGGAGGCAACATACCATCCTGGAGTCTCGGTTGCGTCCGCAGAAACGCCTGTCTATTCCCCTTACAATCGAGTCCCCTATCACTATAGCTCTGCCACTCTTTTTCCTGCCCTCCTGTGCAGCAGAGCCAGCCACGGTGCCATGAACCTGGCCACTGCCACCTTCCCCTGGTGAGCCATCTCCGCCAACAGTATCCAAAACGGTATACCTGTTTTGGAGGGAGATGACCGCAGGGGACCCCTGCACTGCCTTCCTACTCTTCCTCTGTCTGTTGGTCACCCATTCACTATCTCCCTCAGTAATTTTTATCTGCGGTGTGACCAACTCACTGAACGTGCTATCCACGACTTTCTCAGCATCGCGGATGCTCCAAAGTGAGTCCATCCGCAGCTCCAGAGCCGTCAAGCGGTCAAACAATAGCTGCAGCTGGACACACTTCCCGCAGGTGAAGGAATCAGGGATACAGGAAGGATCCCTGAATTCCCACATCCCACAAGAGGAACATGACACGGCGCTGGGATCTCCTGCCATGACTTAACCCTTAAATTAGCTTAAGAACAACTACAATGTCAAGAGAAAAAAAAAGGAAAGAAAAACTACCTACCACTCCCTTTAAGGAGTTTACTCCTTTAAATTGTTCTCAATTTAGAGAATGTTAACTACACTAGGGACCTTGATTCACTAAAAAATAAACGCTACTTCCTATAAGACCTGCAGACCTTCCCTTTCCTTTTACTTCAGTTACTGTAGATAAGGAGAAATACTCACCTGAACCTACTCACCAATCAGGTGCCTCCCCTGTGTCGCGTCCCGATCTGATTCCTGACGTCACTTCGAACTCGGTCGCAGCTCCGCTCGGCTCCTCTCAGCTGTTCTCAGCGCTCTGAAATCCCGCCTTTTATCAGACCCTCCCTCCGCTCGGCTCGGCTCCTCTCAGCTGTTCTCAGCGCTCTGAAATCCCTCCTTTTATGGGACGCTCCCTCCGCTCGGCTCGGCTCCTCTCAGCTGTTCTCAGCGCTCTGAAATCCCGCCTTTTATCGGACGCTCCCTCCGCTCGGCTCGGCTCCTCTCAGCTGTTCTCAGCGCTCTGAAATCCCGCCTTTTATCAGACCCTCCCTCCGCTCGGCTCGGCTCCTCTCAGCTGTTCTCAGCGCTCTGAAATCCCTCCTTTTATGGGACGCTCCCTCCGCGTGATATCTTGTTGGAGATGGTCATTGCCTGGCACATGTCTGGTGCGATTGTTACTTGCCACTTATCAGCCCAAGCCTGGATGTTGTCCAAGTCTTGCTGCATGTGGGCACGGACTGCTTCATTATCTGAGGGGTTGCGAATGGAACTGAACACTGTGCAATCATCAGCGAACATCCCCATTTCTGACCTTATGATGGAGGGAAGGTCATTGATGAAGCAGCTGAAGATGGTTGGGCCTAGGACACTACCCTGAGGAACTCCTGCAGCAATGTCCTGGGGCTGATATGATTGGCCTCCGACAACCACTACCATCTTCCTTTGTGCTAGGTATGACTCCAGCCACCAGAGAGATTTCCCCCTGATTCCCATTGACTTCAATTTTACTCGGGCTCCTTGGTGCCACACTCGGTCAAATGCTGCCTTGATGTCATGAGCAGTTGCTCTCACCTCACCTCTGGAATTCAGCTCTTTTGTCCATGTTTGGACCAAGGCAGTAATGAGGTCTGGAGCTGAGTGGTCCTGGCAGAACCCGAGCTGAGCATCGGTGAGCAGGTTATTGGTGAGTAAGTGCTGCTTGATAGCACTGTTGACAACACCTTCCATCACTTTGCTGATGATTGAGAGTAGACTGATGGGGCGGTAATTGGCCGGATTGGATTTGTCCTGCTTTTTGTGAACAGGACATACCTGGGCAATTTTCCACATTGCTGCAGTGCATCCTGTAGATGGTACACACTGCAGCCACGGTGTGCTGGTGGTATACCTATTGTACAGACACATACAACCAACACAATCTTGTGACTGTATAATTTGAAGAGTATTGTATGACCTATCCATGGTCGGATAAAACTGGTGAGACTGTTAGAATTAGTAGCATTGAATATCTATGTAATCTCATGTTATGGTGATCCTATTAAACAGATAAATCTGAAAAGATAACTCTAAAGTGAATCCACAAAAGCATGCCCTTTAACCATGCAACATACAATGAACTTTTTCAAGCTGTCTCTTTTTTTTCCCTCATGAACGCTGAACAGTCAGTGGAACTCCATTAACTGGTCCTGCAGATGAGAATCTGGCAGCTTAGCTTGGTGCTTGTCATTACCAGTAAGTTTTCATGTCAAAATTATCTTGTCACACAATTTCACTCACACCTCATCATGTGTTTTCAAGAATAGAACCCAAAAGCTACAACGATTTCTAAGCAATTTGCTTTCTGTTTCATAAAAATGTCATATCATAGAATCATAGTAGGTACAGCACAGGGGAAGGCCATTCGGCCCATTGTGCCTGTGCCAACTCTTTGAAAGAGCTTTCCAATTAGTCCCATTCCCCTGCTCTTTCCCGATAGCCCTGTAAATATTTTCCCTTCAAGTATTTATCTAATTCCCTTTCGGAAGTTACTATTGAATCTGCTTCCACCACCCTTTCAGACAGTACATTCCAGATCATTACAACTCGCTGCGTAAAAAAATGTTTTCTCATGTCGCCTCTGGCTCTTTTGCCAATTACCTTAAATCTGTATCCTCTGGTTACTGACCCTTCTGCTACTGGAAACAGTTTCATCTTATTTACACTATCAAAACTGTTCATGATTTTGAACACCTCCATCAGATCTCCCTTTAACCTCTCTGTTCTAAGAAGAACAACCCCAGCTTCTCCAATCTCTCCTCATAACTGAAGTCCCTCAACCATCTTCAGCCAGAAGTGCTGAGTGGATGATCCATCTCGGCCTCCTCCCGATATTCCCACCATCAAAGAAGCCAATCTTCAGCCAATTTGATTCACTCCACGTGATATCAAGAAATGGCTGAGTGTACTTGATACAGCAAAGTCTATGGGCCCCGACAACATCCCAGCTGTAGTGCCGAAGACTTATGCTCCAGAACTAGCCACGCCTCTAGCCAAACTATTCTAGTACAGCAACCTCACTGGCACCTACCCGACAATGTGGAAAATTGCCCAGATATGTCCTGTCCACAAAAAGCAGGACAAATCCAATCTGGCCGATTACCACCCCATCAGTCTACTCTCAATCATCAGCAGAGTGATTGAAGGTGTCGTCGACAGTGCTATCAAGCGGCACTCACTCACCAATAACCTGCTTACCGATGCTCAGTTTGGGTTCTGCCAGGACCACTCGGCTCCAGACCTCGTTACAGCCTTGGTCCAAACATGGACAAAAGAGCTGAATTCCAGAGGTGAGGTGAGAGTGACTGCCCTTGACATCAACGCAGCATTTGACCGAGTGTGGCACCAAGGAGCCCCAGTAAAATTGAAGTCAATGAGAATCAGGGGGAAGCCTCTCTGGTGGCTGGAGTCATACCTAGCACAAAGGAAGTTGGTTGTGGTTGTTGGAGGCCAATCATCTCAGCCCCAGGACATTGCTGCAGGAGTTCCTCAGGGCAGTGTCCGAGGTCCAACCATCTTCAGCTGCTTTATCAATGATCTTCCTTCAATCATAAGGTCAGAAATGGGAATGTTCGCTGATGATTGCACAGTGTTCAGTTCCATTCGCAACCCCTCAGATAATGAAGCAGTCCATGCCCGCATGCAGCAAGACTAAGACAACATCCAGGCTTGGGCTGATAAGTGGCAAGTAACATTTGCGCCAGACAAGTGCCAGGCCATGACCATCTCCAACAAGAGAGAGCTTAACCACTTCCCCTTGACATTCAACGGCATTACCATTGCCGAATCCCCCACCATCAACATTCTGGGGGTCACCATTGACCAGAAACTTAACTGGACCAGCCACATAAATACTGTGGCTACAACAGCAGGTCAGAGGCTGGGTATTCTGTGGCGTATAATGGACGGGGCGTATAATGGACGGAGTGTATAATGGACGGGGGTGTATAATGGACGGGGGTGTATAATGGACGGAGTGTATAATCGATGGGGGTGTATAATGGATGGGGGTGTATAATGGATGGGGGTGTATAATGGACTGGGGTGTATAATGGATGGGGGTGTATAATGGACGGGGACATTAATGGACGGGGGTGTATAACGGACGGAGTGTATAATGGATGGGGGTGTATAATGGACGGAGTGTATAATGGGCGGGGGTGTATAATGGATGAGGCGTACAATGGATGGGGTTGTATAATGGATGGGGCGTATAATGGACGGAGTGTATAATGGACGGGGGTGTATAAAGGATGGGGCGTATAATGGATGGGGGTGTATAATGGATGGAGCGTATAATGGACGGAGTGTATAATGGGCGGGGGTGTATAATGGATGAGGCGTATAATGGATGGTCGTTGTATAATGGATGGGGCGTATAATGGACGGAGTGTATAATGGACGGGGGTGTATAAAGGATGGGGCGTATAATGGATGGGGGTGTATAATGGACGGGGCGTATAATGGACGGGGATGTATAATGGACGGGGGTGTATAATGGACGGGGCGTATAATGGACGGGGGTGTATAATGGACGGGGGTGTATAATGGATGGGGGTGTATAATGGACGGGGGTGTATAATGGATGGGGGTGTATTATGGACGGGGATGTATAATGGACGGGGGTGTATAATGGACGGGGCGTATAACGGACGGAGTGTATAATGGACGGGGGCGTATAATGGACGGGGCGTATAATGGACGGGGATGTATAATGGACGGGGCGTATCATGGACGGAGGGGTATAATGGACGGGGATGTATAATGGACGGGGCGTATAATGGACGGGGGTATATAATGGACGGGGCGTATAATGGACGGGGGTGTATAATGGATGGAGCGTATAATGGACGGGGCGTATAACGGACGGTGTGTATAATGGACGGGGCGTATAATGGACAGGGGTGTATAATGGATGGAGCATATAATGGATGGAGCATATAATGGACGGGGGTGTATAATGGATGGAGCATATAATGGACGGGGGTGTATAATGGACGGGGCGTATAATGGAGGGAGTGTATAATGGACGGAGCGTATAATGGACGGAGCGTATAATGGATGGGAGTGTATAATGGACGGAGTGTATAATGGACGGGGATGTATAATGGACGGGGATGTATAATGGACGGAGTGTATAATGAACGGGGATGTATAATGGACGGAGTGTATAATGGACGGGGGTGTATAATGGACGGAGTGTATAATGGACGGGGATGTATAATGGACGTGGGTGTATAATGGACGGAGTGTATAATGGACGGGGATGTATAATGGACGGGGGTGTATAATGGACGGGGGTGTATAATGGACGGGGGTGCATAATGGACGGAGTGTATAATGGACGGGGGTGTATAATGGACGGAGTGTATAATGGACGGGGGTGTACAATGGACGGGGGTGTATAATGGACGGGGCTGTATAATGGACGGAGTGTATAATGGACGGAGTGTATAATGGACGGGGATGTATAATGGACGGAGTGAATAATGGACGGGGGTGTATAATGGACGGAGTGTATAATGGACGGGGGTGTATAATGGACGGGGATGTATAATGGATGGGGGTGTATAATGGACGGGGATGTATAATGGACGAGGGTGTATAATGGACGGGGTGTATAATGGACGGGGATGTATAATGGATGGAGTGTATAATGGACGGGGGTGTATAATGGACGGGGTGTATAATGAACGGAGTGTATAATGGACGGGGGTGTATAATGGACGGGGTGTATAATGGACGGAGTGTATAATGGACGGGGGTGTATAATGGACGGAGTGTATAATGGATGGGGGTGTATAATGGACGGGGATGTATAATGGACGGAGTGTATAATGGACGGGGGTGTATAATGGACGGAGTGTATAATGGACGGGGATGTATAATGGACGGAGTGTATAATGGATGGAGTGTATAATGGACGGAGTGTATAATGGACGGAGTGTATAATGGATGGGGGTGTATAATGGACGGGGGTGTATAATGGACGGGGTGTATAATGGACGGGGATGTATAATGGACGGAGTGTATAATGGACGGGGATGTATAATGGACGGAGTGTATAATGGATGGAGTGTATAATGGACGGAGTGTATAATGGACGGAGTGTATAATGGATGGGGGTGTATAATGGACGGGGGTGTATAATGGACGGGGTGTATAATGGACGGAGTGTATAATGGACGGAGTGTATAATGGACGGGGATGTATAATGGACGGAGTGTATAATGGACGGGGGTGTATAATGGACGGAGTGTATAATGGACGGGGATGTATAATGGATGGGGGTGTATAATGGACGGAGTGTATAATGGACGGGAATGTATAATGGACGGAGTGTATAATGGATGGGGGTGTATAATGGACGGAGTGTATAATGGACGGAGTGTATAATGGACGGCGTGTATAATGGACGGTGATGTATAATGGACGGGGATGTATAATGGACGGAGTGTATAATGGACGGGGGTGTATAATGGACGGGGATGTATAATGGACGGAGTGTATAATGGATGGGGGTGTATAATGGACGGAGTGTATAATGGATGGGGGTGTATAATGGACGGAGTGTATAATGGACGGGGATGTATAATGGACGGAGTGTATAATGGATGGGGGTGTATAATGGACGGGGGTGTATAATGGACGGAGTGTATAATGGACGGGGATGTATAATGGACGGAGTGTATAATGGATGGGGGTGTATAATGGACGGGGGTGTATAATGGACGGAGTGTATAATGGACGGGGATGTATAATGGACGGAGTGTATAATGGACGGGGGTGTATAATGGACGGAGTGTATAATGGACGGGGATGTATAATGGACGGAGTGTATAATGGATGGGGGTGAATAATGGACGGAGTGTATAATGGATGGGGGTGTATAATGGACGGGGGTGTATAATGGACGGGGGTGTATAATGGACGGAGTGTATAATGGACGGGGGTGTATAATGGACGGAGTGTATAATGGACGGGGATGTATAATGGACGGAGTGTATAATGGATGGGGATGTATAATGGACGGGGCGTATAATGGACGGGGATGTATAATGGACGGGGCGTATCATGGACGGAGGGGTATAATGGACGGGGATGTATAATGGACGGGGCGTATAATGGACGGGGGTGTATAATGGACGGGGCGTATAATGGACGGGGGTGTATAATGGATGGAGCGTATAATGGACGGGGCGTATAACGGACGGTGTGTATAATGGACGGGGCGTATAATGGACAGGGGTGTATAATGGATGGAGCATATAATGGACGCAGCATATAATGGACGGGGGTGCATAATGGATGGAGCATATAATGGACGGGGGTGTATAATGGACGGGGCGTATAATGGAGGGAGTGTATAATGGACGGAGCGTATAATGGACGGAGCGTATAATGGATGGGAGTGTATAATGGACGGAGTGTATAATGGACGGGGATGTATAATGGACGGAGTGTATAATGGACGGGGGTGTATAATGGACGGAGTGTATAATGGACGGGGATGTATAATGGACGTGGGTGTATAATGGACGGAGTGTATAATGGACGGGGATGTATAATGGACGGGGGTGTATAATGGACGGGGGTGTATAATGGACGGGGGTGCATAATGGACGGAGTGTATAATGGACGGGGGTGTATAATGGACGGAGTGTATAATGGACGGGGGTGTACAATGGACGGGGGTGTATAATGGACGGGGCTGTATAATGGACGGAGTGTATAATGGACGGAGTGTATAATGGACGGGGATGTATAATGGACGGAGTGAACAATGGACGGGGGTGTATAATGGACGGAGTGTATAATGGACGGGGGTGTATAATGGACGGGGATGTATAATGGATGGGGGTGTATAATGGACGGGGATGTATAATGGACGGGGGTGTATAATGGACGGGGTGTATAATGGACGGGGATGTATAATGGATGGAGTGTATAATGGACGGGGGTGTATAATGGACGGGGTGTATAATGGACGGAGTGTATAATGGACGGGGGTGTATAATGGACGGGGTGTATAATGGACGGAGTGTATAATGGACGGGGGTGTATAATGGACGGAGTGTATAATGGATGGGGGTGTATAATGGACGGGGATGTATAATGGACGGAGTGTATAATGGACGGGGGTGTATAATGGACGGAGTGTATAATGGACAGGGATGTATAATGGACGGAGTGTATAATGGATGGAGTGTATAATGGACGGAGTGTATAATGGACGGAGTGTATAATGGATGGGGGTGTATAATGGACGGGGGTGTATAATGGACGGGGTGTATAATGGATGGGGATGTATAATGGACGGAGTGTATAATGGACGGGGATGTATAATGGACGGAGTGTATAATGGATGGAGTGTATAATGGACGGAGTGTATAATGGACGGAGTGTATAATGGATGGGGGTGTATAATGGACGGGGGTGTATAATGGACGGGGTGTATAATGGACGGAGTGTATAATGGACGGAGTGTATAATGGACGGGGATGTATAATGGACGGAGTGTATAATGGACGGGGGTGTATAATGGACGGAGTGTATAATGGACGGGGATGTATAATGGACGGGGGTGTATAATGGACGGAGTGTATAATGGACGGGAATGTATAATGGACGGAGTGTATAATGGATGGGGGTGTATAATGGACGGAGTGTATAATGGACGGAGTGTATAATGGACGGCGTGTATAATGGACGGGGATGTATAATGGACGGGGATGTATAATGGACGGAGTGTATAATGGACGGGGGTGTATAATGGACGGGGATGTATAATGGACGGAGTGTATAATGGATGGGGGTGTATAATGGACGGAGTGTATAATGGATGGGGGTGTATAATGGACGGAGTGTATAATGGACGGGGATGTATAATGGACGGAGTGTATAATGGATGGGGGTGTATAATGGACGTGGGTGTATAATGGACGGAGTGTATAATGGACGGGGATGTATAATGGACGGAGTGTATAATGGATGGGGGTGTATAATGGACGGGGGTGTATAATGGACGGAGTGTATAATGGACGGGGATGTATAATGGACGGAGTGTATAATGGACGGGGGTGTATAATGGACGGAGTGTATAATGGACGGGGATGTATAATGGACGGAGTGTATAATGGATGGGGGTGTATCATGGACGGAGTGTATAATGGATGGGGGTGTATAATGGACGGGGGTGTATAATGGACGGGGGTGTATAATGGACGGAGTGTATAATGGACGGGGGTGTATAATGGACGGAGTGTATAATGGACGGGGATGTATAATGGACGGAGTGTATAATGGATGGGGGTGTATAATGGACGGAGTGTATAATGGATGGGGGTGTATAATGGACGGGGGTGTATAATGGACGGGGGTGTATAATGGACGGGGTGTATAATGGACGGAGTGTATAATGGACGGGGCGTATAATGGACGGGGGTGTATAATGGACGGGGGTGTATGATGGACGGGGGTGTATAATGGACGGGGGTGTACAATGGACGGAGTGTATAATGGACGGAGTGTATAATGGACGGGGCGTATAATGGACGGGGGTGTATAATGGATGGGGGTGTATAATGGACGGGGGTGTATAATGGACGGGGTGTATAATGGACGGAGCGTATAATGGACGGGGGTGTATAATGGACGGAGTGTATAATGGACGGGGGTGTATAATGGACGGAGTGTATAATGGATGGGGGTGTATAATGGACGGAGTGTATAATGCATGGGGATGTATAATGGACGGAGTGTATAATGGACGGGGATGTATAATGGACGGAGTGTATAATGGATGGGGGTGTATAATGGACGGGGGTGTATAATGGACGGAGTGTATAATGGACAGGGATGTATAATGGACGGAGTGTATAATGGATGGGGGTGTATAATGGACGGGGGTGTATAATGGACGGGGGTGTATAATGGACGGAGTGTATAATGGACGGGGGTGTATAATGGACGGAGTGTATAATGGACGGGGATGTATAATGGACGGAGTGTATAATGGATGGGGGTTTATAATGGACGGAGTGTATAATGGATGGGGGTGTATAATGGACGGGGGTGTAGAATGGACGGAGTGTATAATGGACGGGGATGTATAATGGACGGAGTGTATAATGGATGGGGGTGTATAATGGACGGGGGTGTATAATGGACGGGGGTGTATAATGGACGGAGTGTATAATGGACGGGGGTGTATAATGGACGGACTGTATAATGGACGGGGTTGTATAATGGACGGAGTGTATAATGGATGGGGGTGTATAATGGACGGAGTGTATAATGGATGGGGGTGTATAATGGACGGGGGTGTATAATGGACGGAGCATATAATGGACGGGGCGTATAATGGACCGCGTGTATAATGGACGGAGTGTGTAATGGAAGGGTGTATAATGGACGGGGTGTATAATGGACCGAGTGTATAATGGACGGAGTGTATAATGGACGGGGTGTATAATGGACGGAGTGTATAATGGACGGGGTGTATAATGGACGGGGCGTATAATGGACCGAGTGTATAATGGACGGAGTGTATAATGGACGGGGCGTATAAAGGACGGGGTGTATAATGGACGGAGTGTGTAATGGACGGAGTGTATAATGGACGGGGCGTATAATGGACCGAGTGTATAATGGACGGAGTGTATAATGGACGGAGTGTATAATGGACGGGGATGTATAATGGACGGGGGTGTATAATGGACAAAGTGTATAATGGACGGGGATGTATAATGGACGGAGTGTATAATGGATGGGGGTGTATAATGGACGGAGTGTATAATGGACGGGGGTGTATAATGGACGGGGATGTATAATGGATGGGGGTGTATAATGGACGGGGGTGCATAATGGACGGGGATGTATAATGGATGGGGGTGTATAATGGACGAGGGTGTATAATGGACGGGGTGTATAATGGACGGGGGTGTATAATGGACGGGCGTGTATAATGGACGGAGTGTATAATGGACGGGGATGTATAATGGACGGAGTGTATGATGGATGGGGCGTATAATGGGCGGAGTGTATAATGGATGGGGGTGTATAATGGACGGGGGTGTATAATGGACGGAGTGTATAATGGATGGGGGTGTATAATGGACGGAGTGTATAATGGATGGGGGTGTATAATGGACGGGGGTGTATAATGGACGGAGTGTATAATGGATGGGGGTGTATAATGGACGGGGGTGTATAATGGACGGGGGTGAATAATGGACGGAGTGTATAATGGACGGGGGTGTATAATGGACGGAGTGTATAATGGACGGGGATGTATAATGGACGGAGTGTATAATGGATGGGGGTGTATAATGGACGGAGTGTATAATGGATGGGGGTGTATAATGGACGGGGGTGTATAATGGACGGTGATGTATAATGGACGGAGTGTATAATGGATGGGGGTGTATAATGGACGGGGGTGTATAATGGACGGGGTGTATAATGGACGGAGCGTATAATGGACGGGGGTGTATAATGGACGGAGTGTATAATGGACGGGGGTGTATAATGGACGGGGGTGTAAAATGGACGGAGTGTATAATGGATGGGGGTGTATAATGGACGGAGTGTATAATGGATGGGGGTGTATAATGGACGGAGTGTATAATGGACGGGGATGTATAATGGCCGGAGTGTATAATGGATGGGGGTGTATAATGGACGGGGGTGTATAATGGACGGAGTGTATAATGGACGGGGATGTATAATGGACGGAGTGTATAATGGATGGGGGTGTATAATTGACGGGGGTGTATAATGGACGGAGTGTATAATGGACGGGGATGTATAATGGACGGAGTGTATAATGGACGGGGGTGTATAATGGACGGAGTGTACAATGGACGGGGATGTATAATGGACGGAGTGTATAATGGATGGGGGTGTATAATGGACGGAGTGTATAATGGATGTGGGTGTATAATGGAAGGGGGTGTATAATGGACGGGGGTGTATAATGGACGGAGTGTATAATGGACGGGGGTGTATAATGGACGGAGTGTATAATGGACGGGGATGTATAATGGACGGAGTGTATAATGGATGGGGGTGTATAATGGACGGAGTGTATAATGGATGGGGGTGTATAATGGACGGGGGTGTATAATGGACGGGGGTGTATAATGGACGGGGTGTATAATGGACGGAGTGTATAATGGACGGAGTGTATAATGGACGGGGCGTATAATGGACGGGGGTGTATAATGGACGGGGGTGTATAATGGACGGGGGTGTATAATGGACGGGGTGTATAATGGACGGAGTGTATAATGGACGGGGCGTATAATGGACGGGGGTGTATAATGGATGGGGGTGTATAATGGACGGGGGTGTATAATGGACGGGGTGTATAATGGACGGAGCGTATAATGGACGGGGGTGTATAATGGACGGAGTGTATAATGGACGGGGGTGTATAATGGACGGAGTGTATAATGGATGGGGGTGTATAATGGACGGAGTGTATAATGCATGGGGATGTATAATGGACGGAGTGTATAATGGACGGGGTTGTATAATGGACGGAGTGTATAATGGATGGGGGTGTATAATGGACGGGGGTGTATATTGGACGGTGTGTATAATGGACGGGGATGTATAATGGACGGAGTGTATAATGGATAGGGGTGTATAATGGACGGGGGTGTATAATGGACGGGGGTTTATAATGGACGGAGTGTATAATGGACGGGGGTGTATAATGGACGGAGTGTATAATGGACGGGGATGTATATTGGACAGAGTGTATAATGGATGGGGGTGTATAATGGACGGAGTGTATAATGGATGGGGGTGTATAATGGACGGGGGTGTATAATGGACGGAGTGTATAATGGACGGGGATGTATAATGGACGGAGTGTATAATGGATGGGGGTGTATAATGGACGGGGGTGTATAATGGACAGGGGTGTATAATGGACGGAGTGTATAATGGACGGGGGTGTATAATGGACGGAGTGTATAATGGACGGGGATGTATAATGGACGGAGTGTATAATGGATGGGGGTGTATAATGGACGGAGTGTATAATGGATGGGGGTGTATAATGGACGGGGGTGTATAATGGACGGAGCATATAATGGACGGGGCGTATAATGGACCGCGTGTATAATGGACGGAGTGTATAATGGACGGGGTGTATAATGGACGGGGTGTATAATGGACCGAGTGTATAATGGACGGAGTGTATAATGGACGGGGTGTATAATGGACGGAGTGTATAATGGACGGGGTGTATAATGGACGGGGCGTATAATGGACCGAGTGTATAATGGACGGAGTGTATAATGGACGGGGCGTATAATGGACGGGGTGTATAATGGACGGAGTGTGTAATGGACGGAGTGTATAATGGACGGGGCGTATAATGGACCGAGTGTATAATGGACGGAGTGTATAATGGACGGAGTGTATAATGGACGGGGATGTATAATGGACGGGGATGTATAATGGACGGAGTGTATAATGGATGGGGGTGTATAATGGACGGAGTGTATAATGGACGGAGTGTATAATGGACGGGGGTGTATAATGGACGGGGATGTATAATGGATGGGGGTGTACAATGGACGGGGGTGCATAATGGATGGGGATGTATAATGGATGGGGGTGTATAATGGACGAGGGTGTATAATGGATGGGGTGTATAATGGACGGGGGTGTATAATGGACGGGCGTGTATAATGGACGGAGTGTATAATGGACGGGGATATATAATGGACGGAGTGTATGATGGATGGGGGTGTATAATGGACGGAGTGTATAATGGATGGGGGTGTATAATGGACGGAGTGTATAATGGATGGGGGTGTATAATGGACGGGGGTGTATAATGGACGGAGTGTATCATGGATGGGGGTGTATAATGGACGGGGGTGTATAATGGACGGAGTGTATAATGGACGGGGATGTATAATGGACGGAGTGTATAATGGATGGGGGTGTATATGGACGGGGGTGTATAATGGACGGGGGTGTATAATGGACGGAGTGTATAATGGACGGGGATGTATAATGGACGGAGTGTATAATGGATGGGGGTGTATAATGGACGGAGTGTATAATGGATGGGGGTGTATAATGGACGGGGGTGTATAATGGACGGGGATGTATAATGGACGGAGTGTATAATGGATGGGGGTGTATAATGGACGGGGGTGTATAATGGACGGGGTGTATAATGGACGGAGCGTATAATGGACTGGGGTGTATAATGGACGGGGTGTATAATGGATGGGGGTGTATAATGGACGGAGTGTATAATGGATGGGGGTGTATAATGGACGGAGTGTATAATGGACGGGGATGTATAATGGACGGAGTGTATCATGGATGGGGGTGTATAATGGACGGGGGTGTATAATGGACGGAGTGTATAATGGACGGGGATGTATAATGGACGGAGTGTATAATGGATGGGGGTGTATAATGGACGGGGGTGTATAATGGACGGGGGTTTATAATGGACGGAGTGTATAATGGACGGGGGTGTATAATGGACGGAGTGTATAATGGACGGGGATGTATAATGGACGGAGTGTATAATGGATGGGGGTGTATAATGGACGGAGTGTATAATGGATGGGGGTGTATAATGGATGGGGGTGTATAATGGACGGGGATGTATAATGGACGGAGTGTATAATGGATGGGGGTGTATAATGGACGGGGGTGTATAATGGACGGGGCGTATAATGGACGGAGCGTATAATGGACGGAGTGTATAATGGACGGGGGTGTATAATGGACGGAGTGTATAATGGACGGAGTGTATAATGGACGGGGGTGTATAATGGACGGAGCATATAATGGACGGAGTGTATAATGGACGGGGCGTATAATGGACGGTGTGTCTAATGGACGGGGCGTATAATGGACGGGGCGTATAATGGACGGTGTGTATAATGGACGGAGTGTATAATGGACGGGGCGTATAATGGACGGTGTGTATAATGGACGGAGTGTATCATGGACGGAGTGTATCATGGACGGGGCGTATAATGGACGGTGTGTATAATGGACGGAGTGTATAATGGACGGGGCGTATAATGGACGGAGCATATAATGGACAGAGTGTATAATGGACGGGGCGTATAATGGACGGAGTTTATAATGGACGGGGCGTATAATGGACCGAGTGTATAATGGACGGAGTGTATAATGGACGGGGCGTATAATGGACGGGGTGTATAATGGACCGAGTGTATAATGGACGGAGTGTATAATGGACGGGGCGTATAATGGACGGGGTGTATAATGGACCGAGTGTATAATGGACGGAGTGTATAATGGACGGGGCGTATAATGGACCGAGTGTATAATGGACGGAGTGTATAATGGACGGAGTGTATAATGGACGGGGCATATAATGGACGGGGTGTATAATGGACCGAGTGTATAATGGACGGAGTGTATAATGGACGGGGCGTATAATGGACCGAGTGTATCATGGACGGAGTGTATAATGGACGGAGTGTATAATGGACGGGGCGTATAATGGACGGAGTGTATAATGGACGGAGTGTATAATGGACGGGGGTGTATAATGGACGGAGTGTATAATGGACGGGGCGTATAATGGACCGAGTGTATCATGGACGGAGTGTATAATGGACGGGGTGTATAATGGACGGGGTGTATAATGGACCGAGTGTATAATGGACGGAGTGTATAATGGACGGGGTGTATAATGGACGGGGTGTATAATGGACGGAGTGTATAATGGACGGAGTGTATAATGGACGGGGCGTATCATGGACCGAGTGTATAATGGACCGAGTGTATAATGGACGGAGTGTATAATGGACGGGGCGTATAATGGACCGAGTGTATAATGGACGGAGTGTATAATGGACGGAGTGTATAATGGACGGGGCGTATAATGGACCGAGTGTATAATGGACGGGGTGTATAATGGACGGAGTGTTTCATGGACGGGGCGTATAATGGACCGAGTGTATAATGGACTGGGGTGTATAATGGACGGAGTGTATAATGGACGGGGCGTATAATGGAGGGAGTGTATAATGGACGGGGCGTATAATGGACCGAGTGTATAATGGACGGGGCGTATAAAGGACCGAGTGTATAATGGACGGAGTGTATAATGGACGGGGCGTATAATGGACCGAGTGTATAATGGACGGAGTGTATAATGGACGGAGTGTATAATGGACGGGGCGTATAATGGACGGAGTGTATAATGGACGGAGTGTATAATGGACGGGGCGTATAATGGACCGAGTGTATAATGGACGGAGTGTATAATGGACGGGGCGTATAATGGACGGAGTGTATAATGGACGGGGCGTATAATGGACCGAGTGTATAATGGACGGAGTGTATAATGGACGGGGCGTATAATGGACGGAGTGTATAATGGACGGGGCGTATAATGAACTGAGTGTATAATGGATGGCAAATCTAATATCGCCCGTTGTCCACCATCGGCAAAAGTTAAAATTACCCCTGTTCTTTTGAAATTAGGATTGACTAATCTGAATTCTTGTAAAAATGCAATGAGATCCCAGAGCAGCATTGTTGCTCAAAGTTGACACTCCAGTTATACAATTCTTCACCTTGGTGACCTCTCCTTAATGTTTCTTAAAGGGAAAGTAAAGTGTAGGGGGGTAGTTTTTGTTTGTAACACAGCTCCACTTGATATAGAAAATAACAATCTGAGCAGTCTGTATTTTAAGGTTTTAGGAGACAGTGAATTCTGCACAAACTATTTGTTGAACAAAAATGTATTTGGAAAAGAGAGAATGCTAGCTTATTTTTTTAACCTGTTTATATTCAGAATTTTTGTTATACGATAATATATATTAAAACAATTTTTGCACTGTGAAGCCATAATCTATAAATCTATGATTCATTGAATGAGGACTCATGATGGAATGGGATCAAATTGCCTTATGTGTTTCTTTTCAACATTCATTGTCTGTGAATTATTTAGCTTTGCACGCTGTTTGAAGTAATCTTTATAAAAGCAATGTTCCACAAAGCCTATATCTGTCAAATGATGTAGTATTGTACCCATGTTTGACAGGTCGCAGAGAAAGCCAATGTTGAGCATGGCCTAGTCTCTGCTAAAACTACCCTGAGGAGAAGCAATGGGATTGTTAGCTGGCTAGGAGTTTATAGCCAAAGCGACACCTTAATGTTGTACTTAAGGTAAATGTCTATGATAATCTCAGGAACACAGCTGCATCTCCACATTATGTGCTGATCTGAAATGTTTGTATAGTAATACTGTTTTTGAAACGTCACATACACTTCCTTTTGCATGATATTGTTGCTTTGAACTTTTGTCTTGTGTGCAGAAATACAAATGGTGGAGCAGACTATCACTTGCCTCAGTGAGGTTGCCAGAACATGCAGTAGGCTATGGGAGGTCTGTGGCCTGGTGATTGGTATTCCAGTACAATTTCTCCAAATCCTTCCGTGCTCCCAGCAACCAGCAGGATCCAATTTGGGAGAAATCTGGCATTGTGCCACCAGCTTCAAGTTGTTATGCCACCTAAATTACAGCAAAAAGTTTATTTTAAAAAATGCATTTCTCACCTCTTTCCATTATAGGTGGTACCTTTCTCTTTCTGTTATTGTGAGCGTGTGTGTGCGAGTGTGTTCACCTGTCTATGTCTTTCTTTCTGCCATACATATTTGTACTACCTATTGGCAGACATTTCAAGCAAGGTGTATTGGTGAATGTTACTTCGCTGATTGCATTTATTTAAAACATCATTACATAATGATGCGAAAGTAGTTTGGCAGCCAGCAAGGAATATTGCTTTAATATCTGTTTTTAGATGCATTCATCTACCAGTATTGCCAATCATAGGTTCGAGGCACAAATGTCACTTTCCTTATAATTACCAATAAGCCAGAAAAATATATCAAGTAACGCTGCAGTACTTTTAGAGATCTTAACTTTTCTATTTATTACAGTGATTGATTCAACCAGGCAGAGATTTGCAGCAGTAATAGATTGAGTACGAAAAGGCTTTTGTCTTGCTCACAACAAATTACAATTACAATTTATCAGGGTGGCACAGTAAGCTAGCAATTGTTTCTGTCCTTGGCATCATGTCAGAGCTCCAGGTTGAAAAAGGTTCAGGGCTGGGTGACTGACACAGCAGCAGTCTCTAATATTAAACTGTCACAAATACAGTGAGTGTTGGGAGTTTCAGTCTAATTTGCAGTGCTCATAAGCTTGCTGATTTGCCAGTGCCAACTCCGCTAAACCTGTGATAAATATGTTGAATTCACTGTCAGCAGAGGGTTGCTCTCTAAGGCTGGGTTGAGACTAAATACTGGAGTGTACCTAGCCTCAGCCTTTTACCTGTACCATAAGTAGACGAAGAACATAGAGAGTACTGTGCAGTTGAGTGGAGGAAAATAGCTTCTGTCTCCCTACCACCACTTGTCGAACTGCTTATAATGATAAATAGTTGTTATCAAAAATCATTACATACCCTACAAAGGAATACAACACTCATTGATAGAAAAAGCTTACATTTATATAGCACCTTTCACAACCTCTGGACGTCCCAAAGCGCTTTACAGCCATTAAATACTATTTTGAAGTGTCACTGTTGTAATGTAGGGAAACACAGCAGCCAATTTGCACACAGCAAGGACCCACAAACAGCAATGAGATAATGACTAGATAATCATTTTTAGTGATCTTGGTTGAGGGGTAAATATTGGCCAGGATACCAGGCAAGCTCTTCTTTGAAAAGTGCTATGGGATCTTTAGTCTGCATTAATGAAAGCAGTCTAATGCCACAGTATTATGTGAAATTGAAATTGAATCTGTTTCCCATTCGATTGGTGCTGGTGTAATATGAGGTGAAATAAGATCCACTTGTGAATGGATAATTCAAATCTGGTATTTACATCCCCAGTGATGTATCAGCAAGTAATTTTAAGGCCATGAGCATATGATTAATTTGCAATGTATTTAGCTTCTCCAGATGGATTCTAGGACTTTGAATTAGAGTCAGACCACTACAGGCTAAGCTGCACTGTCCACATTGGGTAAGTCTTACACTGATACAACCCACACTTGATGCTAATTGGACCAAGTATTGCATTCAATATTGTGCTTTGATAATAACATACATGTATAGTTCCTAGTGTCACCAGTACTCAGCTTGATTGCAAAGGTAATTGGCTCTTGATTTTTTTTCTCTAATGTTAAATCCCATGATATACTTAAATACATCTAGCACATGGCAAGTGTGCATAAAAATATTTGGTGACTCAAAGTTATATTCTCTCTCTCTGAGGCACATAGACCAGGAGGTGTTGGGTTCAATTTCCATTCTGTGTTAGCTAATCTCAGCCAGAGCTGCAGTGAGGGCACCACAGTCCCATGGTTAGGATGGGGAAAATTGGATAGAGTTCCTTTATCGCATCACCACATAGCAAGCCCCTGTTTGAAGCACGGGTGTGTGGATGTTGGGTGAGGAAAGGACCAGGCTCAGCTGTGGTGTCTATTACCATTGAATAGTGTATAATGGATAATCTACAGGCACTTACTGTTATTATTCATCACACATAAATCATGGCCACTTGGATGGGGTACTGGAAGGTGACTACTGTCCATGGAGCCATTGCCCCAGGGAGTGAGTCAACCACTTTATGATAGGAGTAGAGGAAACTGGACGAGAAACAACAACATTCAGTTCAGAGGCTGAACTTACAAATGGAATAAAAAACACTCTAAAAATGCCACCCATTTATAATAATGAATGAACCGTCCTTTAATTGAGCATTAAAAAAAAAGAATGTTACCTCCATCCTGCTGTATTTTTGCCTCACAGCCAAGGTTGTTCAGCATTTCGTTATAACATTGGATTTCTGATATACCTGCAAATAAAAGGTATAATATTTCCCCCACTGTGGCCCAACTTGTTCAGTGTTGCACACAACACATTTTCTGCATTGCACCTGCGACCAAATGTAATCAGGATACAACATAACACACAACCTCAGTACAGTATCATCACACCATCATGATCATCACGTTACAGAGTCTGGATCGCACCATTGTAATTGGGAGACAGTTATTCATCCAATGATGTGTTAAAGACAATACAATTTCTATTCAATTTCAATACAATTTGAAGTGAAAGAATGTTCATTCCTGATTTAATTGTACAGTAGAAGGATATTATGCTTTGCTATGTTACTGGTAATAGACTACATGTTAATATACTGCACTGCTTCATTTTAAAATGATAATAGACTACATGTTAATATACTGCACTGCTTCATTTTAAAATGATAATAGACTACATGTTAATACCTGTTTTGTTTCAATTTAAAATGGTGCTTTCACAATATTCCAGCTACCAATGTTACAGTATAAGTAGTATAAAATTGATTATTGCCTCAGTGATATCCACTAGAATTTAATTTGTCTACTCCTAAATTGTTTACATTAATCACAAGGTGATCTCCTGTGGTGTTGCTCTCAGGCAGCAGTGCCGTTGTGGGTGGGGATTTTCCACGTCCATGCTCACGAGGCCATGATGTTCCCATCCCTTCACTTTAATGGCGAATGGAGCACAGCAGGAGGTGAAAGGGGCTCTGAGGGAGGAGAGTGGGGAGTGGTGCTCCCTGCGGGGAGCGAGTTGCAGTGGGGGCTGGTGGGTGTAGCAGAGCACGGTGGGTAACGGAGGAGCAAAGCACTTTGGGGCAACAAGTAGCAGAATACAGGACCTAGATTTTAACCTGGAAGAACGGGTGCGTTGGGGGCGGTTTGGGGGCGGGGGGGAGTAAAAATTTTTAAAATCTAAAACCCGACCCCAACCCGTCTCCAGCCCACCCACTTCCAGTTTTATCGGAGGCGCGACGAGGGTCGGTCGACTAATCCATGCTCAGAAGATGGGTCGATCACTGAAAGATTTCAAGAAGGCTGCAGGCCTCCATTTTTACAGCTTTATTATTTTTAACCCCTTGGGGCTGGGATTCCCGGGCCTTCTGCTTCACTTGAGAGTAAGTGAGAAGCAGCAGGTAATAGCCGCACTGCTTGTGGGCCAGGAGGAGCAGGAGTGCTTCCCCCAGATCCAACAAGCTTATCTGCAGCGACCCTCCCACGATCTCCGACCTCCCCCTCACACACGACCTCCAGCAACCCCGTGGTCTCCAACCCACCAGATAGCCCCAGCCCGATGCCATCTGACTCCGGATGACTCCATACCCCCCCACCCCCACCGATGACTCCGGACCCCCTCCATGACTCTGGACCCCCGATGACTTCAGACCTCCCCCAAGTCTTCTGACCCCATAATATTCTGGACCCTCTGATGACTCCCAGCCCCTGATGACTCCCTACACCCAATGACTCCAGACCCCCAAATACTCTGGAACCCCCGATGACTCCCAACCCCTGATGACTCACGACCCCCGATGATTCTGGTCCACCCTCATGACTCTGGACCCCCGATGACTCCCCAACCCCGAAGACTCTGAACCTACCCCGTCATGACTCCGGACTCCTCCTGATGACTCCCGACCCCGATGTCTCCGGACCTCCCCCGTCATGACTCCCGATCCCAGATGACTCCGGAACCCCCATGACAGTCTTCAGCCAATTCGATTCATTCCACGTGATATCAAGAAACGGCTGAGTGCACTGGATACAGCAAAGGCTATGGGCCCCGACAACATCCCGGCTGTAGTGCTGAAGACTTGTGCTCCAGAACTAGCTGCGCCTCTAGCCAAGCTGTTCCAGTACAGCTACAACACTGGCATCCACCCGACAATGTGGAAATGTGGAAAATTGCCCAGGTATGTCCTGTCCACAAAAAGCAGGACAAATCCAATCCGGCCATTAACCGCCCCATCAGTCTACTCTCAATCATCAGCAAAGTGATGGAAGGTGTCATCGACAGTGCTATCAAGTGACACTTACTCACCAATAACCTACTCACCGATGCTCAGTTTGGGTTCTGCCAGGACCACTCGGCTCCAGACCTCATTACAGCTTTGGTCCAAATATTAACAAAAGAGCTGAATTCCAGAGGTGAGGTGAGAGTGACTGCCCTTGACATCAAGGCAGCATTTGACCGAGTGTGGCACCAAGGAGCCCCAGTAAAACTGAAATCAATGGGAATCGGGGGAAAACTCTCCAGTGGCTGGAGTCATACGTAGCTCAAAGGAAGATGGTAATGGTTGTTGGAGGCCAATCATCTCAGCCCCAGGACTTCGTTGCAGGAGTTCCTCAAGGCAGTGTCCTAGGCCATCTTCAGCTGCTTCATCAATGACCTTCCCTCCATCATAAGGTCAGAAATGGGGATGTTCGCTGATGATTGCACAGTGTTCAGTTCCACTCGCAACCCCTCAGATAATGAAGCATTCCGAGCCCGCATGCAGCAAGACCTGGACAACATCCAGGCTTGGGCTGATAAGTGGCAAGTACCATTCACGCCAGACAAGTGCCAGGCAATGACCATCTCCAACAAGAGAGAGTCTAACCACCTCCCCATGACATTCAATGGCATCACCATCGCCGAATCCCCCACTATCAACATCCTGGGGGTCACCATTGACCAGAAACTTAACTGGACCAGCCATATAAATACTGTGGCTACAAGATCAGGTCAGAGGCTGGGTATTCTGCGGCGAGTGCCTCACCTCCTGACTCCCCAAAGCCTTTCCACCATCTACAAGGCACAAGTCAGGAGTGTGATGGAATACTCTCCACTTGCCTGGATGAGTACAGCTCCAACAACACTCAAGAAGGTCGACACCATCCAAGACAAAGCAGCCCACTTGATTGGCACCCTATCCACCACCCTAAACATTCACTCCCTTCACCACCGGCGCACAGTGGCTGCAGTGTGTACCATCCACAGGATGCACTGCAGCAACTCGCCAAGGCTTCTTTGACAGCACCTCTCAAACCCGCGACCTCTACCACCTAGAAGGACAAGAGCAGCAGGTACATGGGAACAACACCACCTGCATGTTCCCCTCCAAGTCACACACCATCCCGACTTGGAAATATATCGCCGTTCCTTCATTGTCGCTGGGTCAAAATGCTGGAACTCCCTTCCTAACAGCACTGTGGGAGAACCTTCACCACACGGACTGCTCACCACCACCTTCTTAAGGGCAATTAGGGATGGGTAATAAATTTCAGCCTCGCCAGCGACGCCCAGATCCCATGAACGAATAATAAAAAAGACTTCGGACCCCCTCACCATGACTCTGGAGCCCCCCTTGATGACTCTGGGCCCCCCCCATGATTCCGCACCCCCGATGACTCCCGACCCCCGAATGCTCTGAACCCCCCGATGACCCCGACCCCCAAATACTCTGGACCCATCCCCCGATGACACCGGACTCCTCCCGATGACTCCCGACCCCCGATGACTCCTGCCCCCTGCCCCGATGATTCCAGACTCCTCCCGAAGACTCCCAGTCCCTGATGACACTGGATGGCCCCCCCCACCGATGACTCCCAACCCCCGATGACTCTTGACCCCTGATGACTCCAGAACCCTGATGACTCGCTCCCTGATGACTCTGGACCTCCCCCACCCCCCCATGACTCCCGATCCCCAATGACTCCGGACCTCCCCCTCCATGACTTCCGAACCCTGATGACTCCTGACCCCCGATGATCTGGTCCATCCCCATGAATCTGGACCCCAATGACTCCCGAACCCCGAAGACTCTGAACCCACTCCCCATGACTCTGGACCCCTCCCGATGACTCCCGATCCCTGATGACTCCGAGCCCCCACCATGACTCCGGTCCCCCCCCCATGATTCTGGGTCCCCCCCATGACTCCGGTCCCCCCCCCTCCATGATTCTGGACTCCCCCTATGACTCTGGACCCCGGATGACTCTGGACACCCGATGACTCCCGACCCCCGAAGACTCTGGACTCCCCCCATGACTCCGGATCCCCCTGATGACTCTGGACCCCGGATGACTCCGGACCCACCCGAAGACCCCCGACCCGACCACCCCCCATGATCAACACCCCTGCCCCATCTAAGACTTACCTTCTCGCACCCGCTTCCTGCCTTTTCTCCCGTCCGACTGACAGCCAGACTGTCAATCAGGCCGGCCTGTCGGACAGGAAACCGACAAAAAAAAGGTCCTTACATCAAAATCGTTAGGACGTCCGGGAAACCTGTACTTCCGGGTTTCCCGTCAAGAAATCCCCCCTCCCCCCTGCCTTCTTCACGGCTCCATGTTAAAATTTAGGCCCACAGTACAGCCTGGAGTAGGGCTTGAAGCAAGGATACACATTTAAAATGAGATCCTGAGAGAAGTAGAGGCTCACCAGCTTAATAGCACTTGGAATGGAGTGCACTGTGATTTCAGCTGTTGCGAGAGAAGATCTTTTATTCCAACCAGAAGGCTTTTTTTTTGTTGGTCAATAAGAAAATTGGGTTGCATTATTATTTTTTTAATGATTAAAGGAAAGACAGACCACTCCCAGAGAGTGCCATGATTTCTGGTTTGCAAACCGTCCCTATGCATCGGTAGACTCAGTGAAAAATGGCAGCCATAATCTGCTTGTCTGGGGCATGTAGACCGCTACCTGGTTGAATCTCGTCATTTACCTGAGCCCCAGTTGCGGAATGCAAACTCCAAACTGAAGCAAAATTAAAGCCCCAGATACCAGAGCGTGAAGGGTGTCTGTGCTGGGAGGACTACTTGGAGACATTTCTAACATACAATAGCTGGTGTTTTCTTTTTTCCCAGAGCTATTACATTTTTATGAATTACTAGTGTTTCTCCCATGGAATTACTCATGGGTAGCCCCGGACCTGGATTGTAGTATCGAATGTTTACTGGGGTCACACTGCACACTAACTGTGACAGCAGTCCATTCATCACTTTGATAGAGCAAACTCATTGCAGCAATACATCACATCATTGAAACAAGATAAAAATATTGCACATCTTACTGATGTAGAATAGACATATTATCTGTAACGCCATTTACCTCCCGCTTTACAAAGCTTGCTTAAAGTGCCAGTGACTTTGTTCTTCCTTTCCCAATTATGCAGTAACTATTTTTGGCCCCCAGGTCACCCCCCGCCTAGCCCCCTCCACCAGTTACAGCCAAGAAGGCAGTCGGGTGAATCGTGCCCAGCCCTCCGCTAACTTTCGGATGAGATATTAAACCGAGGCCCCGTCTGCCCTCTCAGGTGGATGTAAAAAATCCCATGGCACTATTTCGAAGAAGAGCGGGGGAGTTCTCAGGCTCAGTGGGTAGCACTCTTGCCTCTGAGTCAGGAGGCTGTGGGTTCAAGTCCCACTCCAGAGACTTGAGCACCAAGTCTAGGCTGGCAATTCAGTGAGCGCTGTCGAAGGTGCTGTCTTTTGGATAAAATGTTAAGCCAAGGCCTCGTCTGCCCTCTCAGGTGGTGTAAAAGATCCCCTGGTATTATTTCGAAGAAGAACAGGGGAGTTCTCCCCAGTATCCTGGCCAACTATCTGGCAACGTGCATTCCATTGATCGGCCTCAGCATTTTGAGTCAGCTAGAAACCCTATAGATACTTAATGCCCCCTGTAGATACTTAATGCCCCCTGTAGATACTTAATGCCCTCCTGTAGGTACTTAATGCTCCCCTGTAGATACTTAATGCCCCCTGTAGATACTTAATGCCCCCTGTAGATACTTAATGCCCCCTGTAGATACTTAATGCCCTCCTGTAGGTACTTAATGCCCCCCATAGATACTTAATGCCCCCTGTAGATACTTAATGCCCCCTGTAGATACTTAATGCCCCCTGTAGATACTTAATGCCCTCCTGTAGGTACTTAATGCTCCCCTGTAGATACTTAATGCCCCCCATAGATACTTAATGCTCCCCTGTAGATACTTAATGCCCCCCATAGATACTTAATGCCCCCTGTAGATACTTAATGCCCTCCTGTAGATACTTAATGCCCCCCATAGATACTTAATGCCCCCTGTAGATACTTAATGCCCTCCTGTAGGTACTTAATGCTCCCCTGTAGATACTTAATGTCCCCTGTAGATACTTAATGCCCTCCTGTAGGTACTTAATGCTCCCCCATAGATACTTAATGCCCCCTGTAGATACTTAATGCCCTCCTGTAGGTACTTAATGCTCCCCTGTAGATACTTAATGCCCCCCTGTAGATATTTAATGCCCTCCTGTAGGTACTTAATGTCCCCTGTAGATACTTAATGCCCACCTGTAGATACTTAATGCCCTCCTCCTTTGCTCCACCACGGACATTCCAAATCTGATGAGCTCCCCAGCCCTATGAAACAGGGTGTCAGTCACCTGCTGATTGCAGGCCCTCACCGCCCCTTGGCTAATCCTGCACAGGGCCTCCGTGGATGCCTGGAGACCTATAAAAGTTAAGGGCTGTGGACACCTTTATTTCTACAAGTTAAGGCTCTGCTGCATGTGGAATGGGGCTTTGAGTTATCGCAGAGCAAATCGCAAAGTCGGCCCATGGCCTCCTTTGTAAGGTGCAGCCATCACACGGTCAGCTCCTCAGACATCTCCTGGAATTTCAGTTGAGGTCGACATGCTCTCTGGGCTGAGTACTTGTGTGTGAGGTGCTGTCTCCATTGGTGGTGCTTCACTCTCCGGGCCTCCTGTCTCTGGTTCTCTTCCTCCTCTATTATAATAGCAAGGAGGGGTAGAGCCAGCAAAAGAGACATTTTTATTTCTCTATTTAACTGTAAAATGCTTCCTGGAGCAGCTGATTTGTACCTACTTCAGGTGACTATGGATGTCTGTGCACCTGAAAATCTGGTTGTAATTTGAAGTGAGCCTCCGAATAAGCACAATTGCAGGAAGCTCGCATATAAGGCTCTGTAACTTAGAGGTGGGGCTTTATTATGAGATGCGTTCGGGTGGAGGGTTCGATAGACGATCGTAAAAGATTGAGGAAATATGGTTGTGTTGTACTTACGCGATTTTGAAGCTGCGTTTTTGCTTTGCGCCCCAATTACATGTGTCTCTGGGCGCAAATACATAGGAAATTCCAGACCCTTGTGTTTAAAGGCTAAACTTGCATATAACTGGATAGGCAGCAAGGAACAGGTGGTGACCCCCTACCCATGAAACAGCTCATTCCTTGTGAGCAAACCATTCTTGGGCTGTTAGAGAGGGAAAGTTTGTAACGTTTGTGGGGTTCAGAAACCTGGAGACTGCAGGAACTGCGGCATGTAGCTTGCTATTCACAGTGATTGTGCACAAGTGCATGATGCTATATGTAATGATAACATAGCAATATACCATCTGCTGTCTTCACCGAGCAAGGAGAACCCATGCCATCCTCAAGCTGAATCTAAGGAACAGTAATCACCACAGCATCAACCATCACCACCCCTTTTTGGAACAGATTCCAGGAGAGGCACACATACTGTAGAAAATTTTGATTCTGATAATATGGAGAAAACACAAGCTGAACCACTGAGGACTGGTGAGGAAAGGTCATTGGTTGTGGTTGATGAGGTCAGCTGATACAGGACAAAGGTACAAAATGCTACGTGCCTTTCCTATATTGCACAGTGCCACTCAGTAACTTTCCTTTCTTTTTCATGCTGGTATAGAGCTAGAACTGTGTTGAGGTGTCACTTATCTCCTTGCACACAACAATGGGAAGTGGTCTGGGTCACATGGGTCCAACTATGAGCATTGATAGAACAACGGCTGTCAGTCCCATTGTGTGCCATTTGCAACACCTGTTGAATCTGTAATGGGGACCTCACTTATGCAAGTTATAGGCACAGTGGGAGTATCTCTCATCAATGCAACCATTGATCCAATAGAGGATTTGGAGTCCAAACTCCACGTGCAGTGATGGTTGGCTTCAGCTTATTTGGAAAGAGTGCAGACAATCATGAAGGAAGAATTCTGAGACCTCATAGATGCCAAATCTTTAATGGGCATGGTGAGCAGCTGCACTCCTGCAATGGCATGTGTAGAAGAACACAGGAACAACTGGTAGGCATTCACAGGTGGTAGTTCTGTACCAAAATGTAGCCCTGCACAAAGACAAGTAGGAATCACAGAAAGCCATAAGCTTACAGCAATTCCAATAAAGGAGGTCCCTGCCATTGATGCAGATGCATCAGACTTATTTACAGATAGAGCTGTCGGACCTTCTGTATCCCCTGTAGCTCACCAGTGTTCTACGCAGCTGCCCACATTAAACAGAGCTTTGCTCCTTCGTCAGGTGAAGTGAAGAGTTACATATAGGCACAGCATATATAGTCAGAGAACAATGCCTGGTGATTACTGGTGATATCTGTAATCACCAAGCATTGTTCTCTGACTATATATGCTGTGCCTTTATGCAACTCTTCACTTCACCTGACAAAGGAGCAAAGCTCCAAAAGCTTGTGATTTCAAATAAAGCTGTTGGACTATAACCTGGTGTGCGACTCCTTACATTTGTCCACCCCAGTCCATCACCGGCATCTCCACATCATGGCACATTAAACAGGTATACAACCGTACATCTGAAGCAAATGAATTCATTTTTAATATATCAAAGCAGTCTGCCCTTCTTTAGTTGTGAAGGAAAGAACATGTCAGAAGTTCAAAAGGCAAATAAGCAAAGAGGCTGGCTTCTCAAATTGTTGTTATGTAGGGAAGTGTGGCAGCCAATTTGTGTACAGCAAGGTGCCAAACAGGAAATGAATGACTAATCAGATAATTCTGCTTTTGGTGGTGTTGGTCGAGGGAGGAATGTTGGCCAGCACTTTTTAATTACCTTCATAATTGACTTTTAACAAGGTGTTAACAACTTAAACTGGCCTTTTTTTCTAAGACTTTTTACAGATATTTATTAATCTATTTGGAACGGATAGGAACATTCAGAGCAGCATTAAATATGGGCGGATAATCTGTTTGAGTTTTCTACCGATGTGTTGCCACTCTTTACTCACATAAACGCTTTTGCAAGAATTGGTGAACAGAGTAAGATATCACGTAGTATGTCAACTGCAGAAAATTCCCCATTGTAATCTGTATGCAAAGCTTTTGGTCTATGATGGTGGCAGAAGGTCATTAGGTATGGATATTTGTTTCTGCAAGATTGTCATCATTTAAATTGGTATTTGGATGTCATACTCAATAACAGTGGGCTAGAAATTGGGCCGTGTAGCGCCCGTTGTTTCGGTGCTACGAGGCCTCCCGAACATCCAAGATGGCGTCTTGGATGCGCACGCACACTTCTAGCATGACATGCGCTGGACACCATCTTGGTAAAGGGTTTAGCGCATGCGCAAATAATGAACGCCGGCAGCAAGTAAAGTAAAAATGTGTTTGATCAGTGTGCAATGCTGATTTAAAGTGATAGACACAATTTTGGGACTTAGCGCTCAACTCAACACGCTGTCTTAACCACGATCATCTGAACATGTCTTAGAGTGCCTGGAGGACCCCTCACCAGTGCTATTTGAAGGGAACATGCAGGATTTAAAGGTTAGTTGCAGGATTATTGCTTTTGGCTGCTGATGCGTTTGTAACTGGTTTTAGAGGTCTAGACTTGAATACTAGGACAAGGGTGGCTTGCAACAGTGGTAATGTGTAAGGGTGAGAGGAAGCATCTGATTGGAAGACTTGAGTACTGATTGAAAGAGTTTGTTGGTAGGTGGGTGATGGGGGGTGTAGTGCACGGAGCAGTGGATGCAGCTAATGGTGCAGTTGGTAGGAGGCACCAACTGACAGTTGACCTCACTCACCTTGATCACTCGTGTCAAAGCAATGAATTTCTTCCTGCACTGCATCCATATTCATTGTGCTATGCACCTGGCATTGATTGTGCCCCCTGCCGCCTCCCATTGCCTTTTGAGCATATGTCTGGAGGGCCTCTTGCCCTCCCCCTCCCCGCGGATATAGGATGCCCCTCCATCTGTCCACCTCTTGCACCAAGGCCTCTAGTGCATCATCAGAGAACCTTGGTGCACACACTCTCGCAGGCCTGGTACCAACTCAGATCAGCAGATTGGTGAGGTCTGGCGTGCAGATTGGAGGATGTGGGATTTAGTAGTGCGCAATCTTTATTCAATGTTTTAACATAACTCATCAGTTTGTAAACATAGGGATGGGATCTGCATCTGTGTTTTACATGTGCAATGTCTGATCTCTGTTCAGACTCTGTGCAGACAGCAGACTGTTATTTTTAGCTAATAACAGGTACCAGCTACCTTTTTAAGAGATTTTGGCAGACTGTCAAAGAGACAGCCTGCCTTTAAGAGATTGGGACTCCCCCTGCTGGTGGAAAATGTAAATGTTGTGGCATCGTCGTGACTAAGCCTGGATTTTTTGCATGCCCGAGGTAAGTTCTGTGGTAGCACGAAAGTCTTGCCCTACCTGCGACGGGTCGACCGGGTGCGGGTTAATCTCGCAATGCGATGCCCGTGCCCGGTTTTGGGGGTTAACCAATTCAACCCCCACAGTGTCAAGAGCTCTCACTGAACAGATAAATGTTGTTAAAGAAATTAAAAGTAAATAATGTAACATAAAAAATGGAATGTCAGTGCCACTTTCAACAGTAGTGTTATTTAAAGAAATTCTAGTTGTTATAGCAACAGAACTTGTCAGAATCTAGCTGTATTGAACATCTATAAGACCTAATTATCAAACACAAGAAAACTATTGGATTACGAAAACACCACGTTGATGTGAGCTGTGGTAATTGGGAGAGACCACTATCATTTAGTTTTGGTAGTAAAAACAGCAACAGACATTCTCACAGAAAAGGGTTTTACGTTTTAAAAGATCATAGTGAGTCATACCTGCCAAATGAACTTTCTTCTGTTACTCTTCCCTTTTTCCTCCTGGTTCCATTTGTTTTTTTTGTTGATTTCCTGTGTCGGTTTAGCTTAAACCAATCTTCAAACTGAGGCCCAAGTCACTTATGTCATGTGTATGGAAGTAGAGTGCTCCCTGACAGGGTTATATTCTGTGGGTTGGACGTTGGGCTATTGTGATAGAGTAGTTCCCAGCTTTGTGTCTCCAACCCATTGGCTTTAGCAAATTTTATACAATAGTCTTGGGTTCACTTCCATAGTATGAAATTAACAGAGGTGGCAGAGGTGAACATTTAGACTTCATTAATCTTTGACTTTGGTTTTGTATGTCTTTATAATCAGTTTATTACATAGCCCCCACCAGACTGTCATGGAATACAGAGGTGTTTGCCTTTTACAGGTTGCTATGGATTGGATGTCTTTGTCCTCCATTTGGTTCTTAGGGAATCTGACCACTGGGTGTAATTTGCATTCCATTTTGTCCTTTTGTCTATGGTCAAAATTTTGTAAGGAACAGCTGCATCGGCACCCAATATAGTTTAAACTGGGATAATAAAAGTTCAGTTCATTCGTCCCTTCCAACTGAAAAGTATCATTTCAGAAATATCATTCAGAATTTCAATGTTAAAATGAAAATAAAGAAAGATTTGCATTTACATAGCACCTTTCATGGCCTCAGAAAGCCCCAAAGTGTTTTCCAGCCAATTAAGTTCTATTGAAGTGTAGTCACTGTTATAATGTAGAAAACGTTAATGCAGTGACTATTGCATGTCTTTACAGGCACAGCATCTGTGAACAACATCTAATAGCTTTTTCCTTAATACCAATGTGTATAAATTCCACTGATGTAACACAATTGTCTTACATTCTTCAAATAATGTCACTAAGTGAACAAAATTATGAGGGGCACAGATAGGATGGATACTAAGGAGCTTTTTCCCTTCGTTGAGGGTTCTATAACAAGGGGACATAGATTCAAGGTAAAAGGCGGGAGGTTTAGAGGGGATTTGAGAAAGAACTTTTTCACCCAGAGGGTGGTTGGAGTCTGGAACTCACTGCTTGAAAGGGTTGTGGAGGCAGGAACCCTCACAACATTCAAGAAGCATTTGGATGAGCACTTGAAATGCCATAGCATACAAGTGCTCATCCAAATGCTGGAATATGGGATTAGAGTAGACAGGGCTTGATGGCCGGCGCGGACACGATGGGCTGAAGGGCCTCTATCCGTGCTGTATAACTCTATGACTCTATGACTCTAAAAATCAGTTTTAAATAATTAATTCTAGAATACAGTATTCTAAATTGAAAGAAGTACAAGTAAATCATTTTCTCACCTGGAAGGAGTGTTTGGGGCCCTGGACAGTGGGAAAGGAGGAGATGAAACAGCAATTTACTTGTACTTCTTTCAAATTAGTATAGTGTCTTCATTGCTCACAATGCGGTCTCCTCTACATTGGGGAGACCAAACGTAGATTGGGTGATCGATTTGCTGAACACCTCCACTCAGTCTGCATGCGTGACCCTGACCTTCCGGTCACTTGCCATTTTAATTCCCTGTCCCACTCCCACTCTGACCTCTCTGTCCTCGGCCTCTTACACTGTTCCAATGAAGCTCAATGTAAGCTCGAGGAACAGCACCTCATCTTTCAATTAGGCACTTTACAACCTTTCGGACTCAACATTGATTTCAATAACTTCAGATCATAATCACTGCTCCCATTTTTTCGGACAGCGGGTGCTGCTAATGGTTCTGCTGTTGCCATTTACAGCTCCTCTAGACCCATCTTTTGTTTCTTTACTTGTCCCATTACCACCCTCCTTGCCTTGTACCATCATCCCTTTTGTCATTTATTTACCCTATCACAGACCTTCCCTTTTGTTCTTTCCTTCCCCACCCCCACCCCCCCTTCTCTGGCTCTGCATTTGCTTAAAAACTGTTCAATCTTAACTCCTTCCAGTTCTGAGAAAAGGTCATTGACCTGAAACGTTAACTTTGCTTCTTTCTCCACAGATGCTGCCTGACTTGCTGAGTATTTCCAGCATTTCCTGTTTTTATTTCAGATTTCCAGCATCCGCAGTAATTTGCTTTTGAAAAGGGCAGAAGGATAGGTTAGGATTTCTTGCCCAATATACTAACGCACAGAGTATAAGAAATAAATTGAGTGAATTAGAGGCTCAAATGCAGCTTAGAGGGTATGACATGGTGGCCATTACTGAGACATGGCTGCAAGCTGGACATGATTGGGAGTTAAATATTCCAGGTTATAAGGTTTTTAGAAAGGATAGGGAGACTGGAAGAGGTGGACAGGTAGCCTTATTGATTAAATATACTCTTACAACATTAGTAAGAGAGGATATAGATAAAGGAAAGCAATCAGTGGAGACTCTATGGTTAGAATTGAGGAATAAGAAAGAACTTAAAACTGAAATGGGAGTTGTCTACAGGCCTCTTGAAAGCAGCAATGAAGTGGCAGAGTGTATTAATTCAGAGATTAGAGAAGCTTATAACAAAAGTAGAGTTGTTTTAATGGGAGACTTTAATTTTCATATAGATTGGGAATAGCAGAGTAGCTCAAGTCAGAAAGGTAGTGAATTTCTTAAGTGCATTCAAGATAGTTTTCTGGAGCAATATGTTCTAGAACCATCAAGAAGGCAGGCCATACTAGATTTAGTAATGAGTAATGAGACAGATTTAGTTAATAATCTAACAGTAAGGGAATATTTATTTAACAATAATCAAAATATGATCGAATTCAATGTTAAGTTTGAAAAGGAGAAATTTAACACAGACTAAGGTTCTAGATTTTGGTAAGGCTAATTTTAGCGGGATGAGTCAGAGACTGACAACAAACTGGTCAAAACTGTTATTTGGTAAGACTACAGATGAACAGTGGGTGATGTTCAAAAAATAATTTAGCTTAATACAGGACCAGTATATACCCCTAAGGGGCAAGAGCACTACTTACCAAATAAAACAGCCATAATTGACAAAAGAGGTGAGAGATAATATAAAACTGAAGCAAAGAGCATACAAAAATGCAAAGAATAGTGTAGATCCAGGGGACTGGGAGAGATTTAAAGAACAGCAAAGGAAGACAAAAAAGATAGAAAGAGCTGCAAAATGGGAATACGAAAAGAAACTTGCGAGGAATATCAAGATTAAAAAGTTTTTACACTTATATCAGAAGCAAAAGGGTATTCAAGGGTAGTGTGGACCCTTTAAAAACAGACGTGGGTAATATTGCAAATGAAAATAAGGAAATGGCAGACATGTTAACTAATTACTTTGTGTAAATTTTCACAGTAGAGGAAGAGGATAATCTATCTGACATTCCAGGGAAACTAATAATGAATTAAGGACTGGAACTCACTAAAGTTAACGTAAGCAAGAAAACAGTATTAGAAAAGATAATGGCATTAAAGACTGACAAATCCCCAGGACCTGATGGTTTCCACCCCAGGGTTTTAAAGGAAGTAGGTGAGGAAATTGCAGATGTTTTAGCTATAAGCTCTCTCGGTTCAAGAATTGTCCTTTTGAACTGGCAGATTGCAAATGTAACTCCATTATATAGGAAAGATGATAGAAACCAGGACCTGTTAGTCTAACATCCGTTGTGGGGAAGTTATTGGAATCTATAATTAAGGAAAGAGTGACTGAACACTTAGAAAAATTTGAGCTGATTAGAGAGAGCCAACATGGATTTGTAACGGATTGGTCATGCCTAAAGAACCTAATTGAAATTTTGAGGAAGTAACTAAAGTAGTAGTCTATGGATGTTTTAAAAACATTTTTATTCGTTCATGGGATGTGGGCGTTGCTGGCGAGGCCAGCATTTATTGCCCATCCCTAATTGCCCTTGAGAAGGTGGTGGTGAGCCGCCTTCTTGAACCGCTGCAGTCCGTGTGGTGAAGGTTCTCCCACAGTGCTGTTAGGAAGGGAGTTCCAGGATTTTAACCCAGCGACGATGAAGGAACGGCGATGTATTTCCAAGTCGGGATGGTGTGTGACTTGGAGGGGAACATGCAGGTGGTGTTGTTCCCATGTGCCTGCTGCTCTTGTCCTTCTAGGTGGTAGAGGTTGCGTGTTTGGGAGGTGCTGTCGAAGAAGCCTTGGCGAGTTGCTGCAGTGCATCCTGTGGATGCTACACACTGCAGCCATTGTGTGCCAGTGGTGAAGGGAGTGAATGTTTAGGGTGTTGGATGGGGTGCCAATCAAGCGGGCTGCTTTGTCCTGGATGGTGTCGAGCTTCTTGAGTGTTGTTGGAGCTGCACTCATCCAGGCAAGTGGAGACTATTCCATCACACTCCTGACTTGTGCCTTGTAGATGGTGGAAAGGCTTTGGGGAGTCAGGAGGTGAGTCACTCGCTGCAGAATATCCAGCCTCTGACCTGCTCTTGTAGCCACAGTATTTATATGGCTAGTCCATTAAGTTTCTGGTCAACGGTGACCCCCAGGATGTTGATGGTGGGGGATTCGGCGATGGTAATGCTGTTGAATGTCAAAGGGAGATGGTTAGACTCTCTCTTGTTGGAGATGGTCATTGCCTGGCACTTGTCTGGCGCGAATGTTACTTGCCACTTATCAGCCCAAGCTTGGATGTTGTCCAAATCTTGCTGCATGCGGGCTCGGACTGCTTCATTATTTGAGGGGGTTGCGAATGGAACTGAACACTGTGCAATCATCAGCGAACATCCCCATTTCTGACCTTATGATGGAGGGAAGGTCATTGATGAAGCAGCTGAAGATGGTTGGTAGTTTATATGGACTTCCAGAAGGCATTCGATAAGGTTCCACATAAGAGACTGTTGGCTAAAATTAAAGCTCATGGAATTGCAGTTAAATTATCGACCTGGTTAGGAGATTGGTTAGGCGGTAGAAGACAGAGAGCTGGGATAATGGGTATGCACTCGAATTGGAAGGAAGTGACTAATGACATCCCACAAGGGTCTGTGCTGGGGTCTCAACTATTCACTATATTTATTAATGAATTACATAACCCGATAGAGAGCCACGTATCCAAGTGCGCCACTGACACAAAGATTGGTGGCATAGTACGTAGTGTAGATGGGAGCATAAAATTACAAAGAGACATTAATAGATTAAGCGAGTGGACAAAACCGTGGCAGATGGATTTCAACCTAGGGACGTGTAAATCATCAATTTTGAACCATACAAGGATAGATCCGAGTATTTTTAAATGGTGAAAAGCTAGGGATGGTGGAGGTCCAAAGAGATTTAGGGGTCCATGTACACAGATCACTAAAATGTAGTAGTCAAGTACAAAAAATAATCAAAAAGGCCAGCATTTATTGCCCATCCCTAATTGCCCTTGAGACGGTGGTGGTGAGCTGCCTTCTTGAACCGCTGCAGTCTATGTGGTGAAGGTTCTCCCACAGTGCTGTTAGGAAGAGAGTTCCAGGATTTTGACCCAGCGACGATGAAGGAACGGCGATATATTTGCAAGTCGGGATGGTGTGTGACTTGGAGGGGAACGTGCAGGTGGTGTTGTTCCCATGTGCCTGCTGCCCTTGTCCTTCTAGGTTGTAGAGGTCGTGGGTTTGGGAGGTGCTGTTGAAGAAGCCTTGGCGAGTTGCTGCAGTGCATCCTGTGGATGGTACACACTGCAGCCACTGTGCACCGGTGGTAAAGGGAGTGAATGTTTAGGATGGTGAATGGGGTGCCAATCAAGCGGGCTGCTTTGTCCTGGATGGTGTTGAGCTACTTGAGTGTTGTTGGAGCTGCACTCAGAACCGCAGAATACCCAGCTGCTGACCTGCTCTTGTAGCCACAGTATTTATATGGCTGGTCCAGTTAAGTTTCTGGTCAATGGTGACCCCCAGGATGTTGATAGTGGGAGATTTGGTGATGTTAATGCCTTTGAATGTCAAGGGGAGGTGGTTAGATACTCTCTTGTTGGAGATAGTCATTGCCTGGCACTTGTCTGGTGTGAATGCTACTTGCCACTTATCAGCCCAAGCCTGGGTGTTGTCCAGATCTTGCTGCATGCGGGCACGGACTGCTTCATTATCTGAGGGGTTGCGAATGGGACTGAACACTGTGCAATCATCAGCGAACATCCCCATTTCTGAGCTTATGATGGAGGGAAGGTCATTGATGAAGCAGCTGAAGATGGTTGGGCCTAGGACACTGCCCTGAGGAGCTCCTGCAACAATGCCCTGGGGCTGAGATGATTGGCCTCCAACAACCACTACCATCTTCCTTTGTGCTAGGTATGACTCCAGCCACTAGAGAGGTTTCCCCCTGACTTCAATTTTACGAGTGCTCCTTGGTGCCACACTCGGTCAAATGCTGCCTTGATGTCAAGGGCAGTCACTGTAACCTCACCTCTGGAATTCAGCTCTTTTGTCCATGTTTGGACCAAGGCTGTAATGAGGTCTGGAGCCAAGTGATCCTGGCAGAACCCAAACTGAGCATCGGTGAGCAGGTAATTGGTGAGTAAGTGCCGCTTGATAGCACTGTCGACGACACCTTCCATCACTTTGCTGATGATTGAGAGTAGACTGATGGGGCGGTAATTGGTGGATTGGATTTGTCCTGCTTTTTGTGGACAGGACATACCTGGGCAATTTTCCACATTGTCGGGTAGATGCCAGTGTTGTAGCTGTACTGGAACAGCTTGGCTAGAGGCACAGCTAGTTCTGGAGCACAAGTCTTCAGCAATACAGCTGGGATGTTGTCAGGGCCCATAGCCTTTGCTGTATCCAGTGCACTCAGCCGTTTCTTGATATCACGTGGAATGAATCGAATTGGCTGAAAACTGGCATCTGTGATGGTGGGGATATCGGGAGGAGGCCGAGATGGATCATCCACTTGGCACTTCTGGCTGAAGATGGTTGCAAACGCTTCAGCCTTGTCCTTTGCACTCACGTGCTGGACTCCACCATCATTGAGGATAGGGATGTTTACAGAGTCTCCTCCTTCCGTTAGTTGTTTAATTGTCCACCACCATTCACGACTGGATGTGGCAGGACTGCAGCTCTTTGATCTGATCCGTTGGTTGTGGAATCGCTTAGCTCTGTTTATAGCATGTTGCTTCTGCTGTTTAGCATGCATGTAGTCCTGAGTTGTAGCTTCAGCAGGTTGGCACCTCATTTTTAGGTACGCCTGGTGCTGCTCCTGGCATGCTCTTCTACACTCCTCATTGAACCAGGATTGATCCCCTGGCTTGTTGGTAATGGTAGAGTGAGGAATATGCCAGGCCATGAGGTTACAGATTGTGCTGGAATACAATTCTGATGCTGCTGATGGCTCACAGCGCCTCATGGATGCCCAGTTTTGAGCTGCTAGATCTGTTCTTGAATCTATCCCATTTAGCACGGTGGTAGTGCCACACAACACGTTGGATGGTATCCTCAGTGTGAAGACGGGACTTCGTCTCCACGAGGACTGTGCAATGGTCACTCCTACCAATACTGTCATGGACAGATGCATTTGCGACACGTAGATTGGTGAGGACAAGGTCAAGTAAGTATTTCCCTCATGTTGGTTTGCTCACCATCTGCCGCAGGCCCAGTCTGGCAGCTATGTCCTTCAGGACATCGGCCAATAGTGGTGCTGCTGAGCCACTCTTGGTGATGGACATAGAGGTCCCCCACCCAAAGTACATTTTGTGCTCTTGCTACCCTCAGTGCTTCCATCCAAGTGGTGTTCAACATGGAGGAGGACTGATTCATCAGGTGAGGGAGGTGGCAATCAGCAGGAGGTTTCCTTGCCCATGTTTGACCTGATGCCATGAGATTTCATGGGGTCCAGAGTCAATGTTGAGGACTCCCAGGGCCAATCCCTCCTAACTGTATATCACTGCTGTATCACCACCTCTGGTGGGTCTGTCAGGACATACCCAGGTGATGGAAGAATCTGGGATGTTGGCTGAAAGGTATGATTCTGTGAGTATGGCTCTGTCAGGATGTTGCTTGACCAGTCCGTGGGATAGCTCTCCCAATTTTGGCACAAGTCCCCAGATGTTATTGAGGAGGACTTTGCAGGGTTGACTGGGCTTGTTTTGCCTTTGTCATGTCCGGTGCCTAGTGGTCCGTCCGGTTTTATTCTTGTTAGACTTCTTTTAGCAAGATTGTACAACTGAGTGGCTTGCTAGGCCATTTCAGAGGGCAATTAAGAGTCAACCACATTGCTCTTGGGTCTGGAGTCACAGGATGGCAGGTTTCCTTCTCTAAAGGAGATTAGTGAAGCAGATGGGTTTTTAACGACAATCCGGTAGTTTCATGGCCACCATTACTGATACTAGTTTTTTAATTCCAGATTTTATTTAATTAATTGAATTTAAATTCCCCAGCTGCCGTGGCAGGATTTGAACTCATGATTCCAGATTACTAGTCCAATAACATAAAAACTATGCTACCGTACTCTACTAGGGTTACTAGGTTGTTACTAGGTTTATTTTGAGGAGTGACATAAAATTATTCCGTCACTCCTAAACTGTGATGTCATGTCTAAAGCCTCAACTCTCTGACCACAAAGCCTATAACAATAAATTGCAGTAAGAACATAAAAGGGAAGTGGGTGGTGAAACATTGACCTTTCACCTCTGGGATTTGGGCTCCAATCCAGTCCAATCTAATGTCTCCTCTATGTGATTACTGTAAAGTGTCTGTATATGAGTTGAACTTTCTTAACTGAGTCCCTAGTGATGATGTGGAGATGCCGGTGATGGACTGGGGTGGACAAATGTAAGGAATCTTATAACACCAGGTTATAGTCCAACAAATTTATTTTAAAATCACAAGCTTTCGGAGATTATCTCCTTCGTCAGATGAATGAATGAAAAGGTTCTCAAATCGCATATCTTATACTATGTTGGGACAGCATCACACCAATCAAAAGGTGTCGTTGTTATTCAAACAGGCCAGTCACGGAGAACAGCACGTCCCAACATAGTATAAGATATGCGATTTGAGAACCTTTTCATTCATTCATCTGACGAAGGAGATAATCTCCGAAAGCTTGTGATTTTAAAATAAATTTGTTGGACTATAACCTGGTGTTGTAAGAGTCCCTAGTGGGCATGGGCCTATATCATAAAACTGCTTTCAGTTTGGCAATAAATGGCAATTTCACTCAGGCCGGTGTGACTAATGGAACGATTGATGCCTGTGAAGCATTTTTCTGAGCTTGGGACTGAGGTATGTTGATGGTGCAGAGTAGAGGGAGCTTTCCTCTGCATCTAATTATGTTATATCGGATCTGAGCCTGCTTAATGGTGACACTGGTTGACTGAATGTTCCAGTCCCCAACAATAATGTTCCTAAAAAAAAATGAAAGTATGGAACAAGATAAAGCCATTCGGCCTCCGTTGAACCTGTTCCCTTGAAGACCGTGTACAACTTGACCTGAACTGACCTCCACCAGCTCGTTTGATCTTACTTAAATTTTAAAATTAATGTTTGAAAAATGCCGGATAGTCCCCTGACAAGCTCTTCAATAGCATTCAAACTATCACAGCATTTGGAGGCCGGCAATTACTGTCAGACACTCCAGGCACTAAATTAGGCCGTGCAACGCCCATTGTTTCGGTGCTACACAGCCTCTCTGACATCCAAGATGGCACCTTGGATGTGCACGCATGTTTCCTGCGTGACGTGCGCCAGACGCCATCTTGGTATAGGAGTTAGTGCATGCACAAATACCGAACGCTGGAAGCATGTAAAGTAGGGAGAAAATGCGTGCAATCAGTGTGCAACGCTGATTTAAAGTGATAGACACCATTTTGGACCTTAACGCTCAACTCAATGCACAGTCTTAACCCCGACCATCTGAACGTGTCATGCAGTGCCTGGTGGACCCTGCATCAGTGCTATTTAAAAGGGTCATGCAGGTGTTGCAGGTTAGTTGCTGGATTATTGCTTCTGGCTGCTGGAGGAGTAGGAAGTGTTTTTTGAAGCTCCCTATTCTTACTGAGAGTTCCTAGTCTACATTTGAGAGTGCTTTGGCAGGTACTGCCTTACGGTTCGGAAAGTTACAACCGTGGTAGAACAACATTCCTGCCAACCATGGGTGGTCTGCTAGGGCTCACACTGGGCATTGAGCATGACTGGGATCATGCAGAGAGGCCACGCACAGCAGGTCAAGCTGCGAGGAGACGGAAGACGAGGAGGCGCAGGGCAGTGAGCAGGAGACCCTACCCAATGAGGGCCTTCTGGGACCAATTCTCTTACCTCAACATGACCGAGGAGGATTGCATCCGACGCCTGAGGTTCACCAAGGAAGCCGTGACCGAGATCTGTCAACTGGTGTGGCCAGAACTGCAGCCTCAGAGCAGGGCAAGGACAGCATTGCCTGTGGCTGTGAAGGTCACCATGGCGCTGAATTTCTACGGCTCAGGAGCATTTCAGGCCTCTGCTGGTGGCATGTGCAACATCTCGCAGTATGCAGTGCACTGCTGCATAAGGGAGGTCACAGACGCACTGTACCAGATGAGGAACAGGTTCATTACGTTCCCTTTCCACAGAGACAAGCAGAGCGAGTGAGCACGGGGGTTCGCTCGCATTGCTGGCTTCCCCGTGGTGCAGGGTGCCATTGACTGCACGCATATTGCCCTGCGTGCCCCGCATATCAACTCAGCCGTTTTCGTCAACCGAAAGGGCTTCCACTTCCTCAACATGCAGCTGGTGTGCAACCACACGCATCGAATCATGGAGGTCGATGCCCGCTACCCTGGGAACAGTCATGATGCCTTCGTCATGCGGCAGTCCAACATGCCAGCTATCTTTCACCGACTCGGCAAGTCAAAGGCTGGCTACTGGGCGACAAGAGCTATCCCCTCACACCGTGACTCATGACACCGGTCAGGAACCCACGCACACGTGCACAGCAGGCCTATAATGAGAGCCATGCTGCCACACGCAACATCGTGGAGTACACCATAGGCTTCCTCAAACAACGCTTCCGCTGCCTGGACTGGTCTGGAGGAGCCCTGCAGTACTCCCCTGAGTGGGTGGGCAGATTCGTGGTGTTATGCTGCATGCTGCACAACCTCACCATCATGAGGGACCAGCCTTTGCCATCAATGATTGGAGAAGACCCTGAGCCAGAGGTGAAGGAGGAGGAGGCTGAGGAGGAAGAGGTCGAGGAGCAGGAGGAGGAAGAAGCTGAGGAGAAGAAGGAGGAGGAGGAGGAGGAGTGGAGTCAGAAGAGGAAGTGGAGGAAGACGCAAGGGTGCAACAGGAACCACATGCCTTGTCTGCAAGGGCTCTGCGGGCTCGCCTGCTCCGTGCCCGTTTTCAATAATTTGAACTTCATCCCCCAACTCACCAACAGTCCTACACTCCCAACTTTTCCGCTTCCACAAGACAATCAAATCGCCCTCCATCTGATTACACATTGGTGTCCCTCTCAGCTCATTGGATAAATAAAAACCACCACCAAATGCAAATTCAAAGTCTCATTTATCAATGAATAAATTAAATTGTGCAAACATAACAGAACTATTCACCCTTGTGCATTCCCTTAGTGCCTGTTGTTCGTGTGCCTTTACCTATTCTAGTGCTCCGACGAGGCGCTTCCCCAATGGCTGGAGCATGGGTGGTGGAAGGCTGCTGGCTTTCAATGGAGGAGAGGGCAGATGGCCTTGGAGGACGACTTCGAGCAGCTCTGGGCCGGGAGGGCCCGGCTTCAGACTGCACCATCGCAGCATGGGCTGCAGCAGTCTGGCCTGGCTGGCCGATAGGCAGCAACAGGGGCACTGGCAGAGTGGCAGGGGTGGGAGCAGGAAAGCTTTCGTCCCAAGAGAGGACAGAAGGTCCGACTGCCATGGCACCACTGCCACCCTCCCGGGGCGGCACCTCAGCAATCCTGGTGATCAGCTGGAGAACGGATTGCTGGAGTGCTGTGAACCCCTGGAAGCCCCGTTCCACAGTTCTCCCCAAAGCCACAATAGCAGCAGTCTGAGCTTCCAAGACAGCAGTCTGAGCTGCAAATGCAGCAGTCAGACCTTGGATGGCAGGTGTTTGTGCTGCAATGGAAGCCACGACATCAGTCTCGAGGTACTGCATCATGGTGGGTTCCACAGGTGCGCTGATGGAGGTGACCACCCGTTTCATGTTGGAAAGGATGGGCTCCAAGCTCTGCTCAAGGCCCAGTGCCAAGTTGGAGCTGGACTCCTCCATGCCTCTTGTCATTGTGCACAGGCTTTCTGGCAGGTTTTCCAGTGCCCCAAGCATTTGGTGGTGTACGCCCATCAGGTGTCTTCTGTAGCCTGGCCCATCGAAGTCCTCATCTGACTCCTCTACAGCAGAACTAGTGAGTGACCTCGCCCTCCGGCGAGCTGGCACCTGTTGTATCCGTTCCCTCCGCCCCGGCTTCTGCGCACTTGTGCTCGGTGACTCACCATGTGCAGATCCCTCCTCTAACCTGACCTCTAAAGGACGCGCAGTGTCAGTCTCTGAGCTGGTGGAAGCAAGTGTCAGATCGAGTGATGGTGTGGCTTCAGTGTCCTCCTCCTCCTCCTCGGACGGTGCCACTACGTGTTCGTGGGTATCTGCAATGACAAAAGGAAACAGGTTGAGTTGTGGAGTGGGGAGAGGAGCAAGTAAGAGGTGTGTGCTGGCAGCGTCTGCAGCACGTGAGTCAGAAAAGATTATGGGAGGAGGGAGATGTGGAAAAGGAGAAGGTGCATTAGATATGCAGAGACCCCTTCATTGGGACCTCCAGTGCGGCATGTTGTGACGGCTGCAGTGACGGCCCGCCCAATGATCCTGAGCACTGTCTCCTCTAGGGGGATGAGGACGTGTAAACGTGCCCGTCCACCCTCAGGTCCCTCCTGCTGCCAGGTGTTATACGCCACCTTCTCCTGCAAGACAGAGGACAGTGTGTCACTGAGTGTCCTGCAAGGTGTGTGGGTGATGTGCCTGTTGTGGTTGAATAACTGCCAGTTTGTGTGACTTGTGAGTGGTGGTTGTGTGGCCTGCAAGTGTGGTACTATGTGCGGGTGAGATGCAGCATGCCGAGTGCAGCATTGTGTATGGATGGGCAGTGTTTGTTGGTGGGTGGGTGATGGGAGGTGTGATGTGTGGAGCAGTGGTGCGATTGGTTGGATGTGCCACTTGACACTTGCATTCACTCACCTTGACCACTCGTGTCAAATCATTGAACTTCTTTCGGCACTGCACCCACGTGTGTGGTGCAATGCTCCTGGCGTTTACTTCCAGCGCCACAGCCTGCCAATGCCTGCGGAGCTGCAGTCTGGAGGGTCTCCGGCCACCCTGTGGGTACATGTTGGCCCTCCTTTCATCCACGCCTACCACCAGGGCCTCCAGAGCATCATCCAAGAAGCGTGGAGCCCTCTCTCGTGCCGGTCCAGCTATTCTCGTGGCCATCTTTCCCTCCTGCATGTAAGCTGTGTACTTGCCATTTGAAATGTGCACCTACATCTTTAAGAGGTGCAGGCTGCTGATGACATGTGCTGTGCACGCCCCATTTCCAACTTCCTCAATCTGCCTCTCTACAGCCCGGGTTGCGCTGGCTGCAAGGGGATATCATGGTAAGTAGCAGGCAGCACAAAGTTGACGTGCTGTCTGCGTAGGGTCCATCGGGCGCGGTGTGCTAGCGCATTGCACTACCCCCACCCGAAACGGACCCTTATCCAATTCTGCCCCCTCCGTTCTTTCCAAATGTTGGAAACTTAGATAATTCCGTGAATCACCTGGGCTCAATTGAAACTTTAATCTTAAAGGTTAAAAAGTTGGCTTCTGTCCAATCCCCATGGTCTAGTTGGTAAATACCTGATCGCTGTTGAGTTTGCACAGACTAGGGGAGGTGGGAAGGGCATTACCTGTCCCCTGGCCTTTGGAGAGGTAGAAAATAAATCAGCCACAGTCCTCAACTCATTGCTGTCCAGTGATCCATGTTGGAAAAGTGCGAAGACATTGGGTGAGAACAGAAGGGTGCTCAACTGTGATGAGCCATGGTCACTTATTTCAAGCTCATGGCCATTGGTGCCAGATATCAGAAGGCGACTGGTATCCATTACACAGTACTCCAAGTGTTTAAGGAGTCGATAGTGTAGATGGAAACTATTTCCTCTGGTGTGAGTGTCCGGAACAAAGGGGCATAATCTTAAAATGAGAGCTCGGCCGTTCAGGAGTGATGTCAGGAAGCACTTCTTCACACAAAGCATAACGGTAATCAGGAATTTTCTCCCCCATAAAGCTGTTGAGGCTAGGTCAACTGAGATTAATAGATTTTTGTTATGCAAGGGTATTACGGAACCAAATGGGGTAAATTGAGTTAAGATACAGATCAGCCATAATCTAATTCAATGGCAAAACAGGTTTGAGTGGCTGAATGGCCTACTCCTGTTCTTACATTCCAATAAGAATTAATTGATACCTGCAGGAAAAGGTGTAAAAAGCAAGAGGGAGGGGTGAGGGGAGAAAATGGCTCTGTATAGGTTATAGTTATTGGTAGAAAGCCAAAGTAGCGTGAGATTACTGTGGTAATGAGGGAGATAAATCTCAAGGACAACAAATGAAAATTAAATCCAAGATATACTTAAATAAGCTTTGAATATCTACTGGATATAAGCAGCTCACAAGTGTAATACCTACACAGAATGCTGAACTGATGCATCATGACACATTTCCATAACTATATGAATCTGTGGGATAAAATTGTTAAAAAGAAATAAATTAGACTTACCAACGGCTCATTGCATTCATGCAATGGGTAGCTGAGCTATGCAGACCGGAAAGGTTGCAGGTTCCAGTCTGTGCGATGTTTTTCAAATAGCAATCTATCTGCTCATCACTGTGAAATACCATTAAAATGGCAAAACTTGGACAAGGTGAAAAAGGAAAAAATAATCATTCATGCACTGAGAATGATGTCACAGCAGAAACCTTTTTCACCTAAATTAACATTCAGATAATTCTAAGCTGCAATATAAAATTGTGAGCGGCTTATATCAAATAGATATTCAAAGCCCGTTTAAGTATCTCTTGGATCTAATTTTCATTTGTTGTTCTCAAGATTTATCTCCCTCATTGATGGACTAATGTAATAAACCAAAAAAGAAGCTGTTAATGCGACTTAAGGGCACAATAAGTGGTCATAAGACATGACTTAGGCAGTGAGGAATGTCAAATGGACTGAGCCACCATAAGGAATGAACAGTGAAGGAGAACAATATGTATGATGTCGGAGAACATAATATCAAGCTACACCAATTAGTGAGGTAATTCAGGGAAAATTTCCTCTGTTTGAGATTTGTAGCAAGATCATAACTTTGTTCTTTATATTCACATTTATGATTTCACTACAAATTGGAAACAAAGCTAATCCTCTCTCTGTGACATCCAATGATGGTTCGCCAGTTGTTTCAGTTGCATCTATCATTAAAATGGATTCGCTATGAAGGCTTCAGGGCAGAAATTATGAATGGCAGTGCTCTTATACAAGCGCATAATGCTTAATCGGTATCGGTTAATGCTCGTGCTGGAATACTGCAGAGAGGAATTTGGTATGACTTGGTTAAGCATGCGTACGAGAATAGCAATGGTCGTAATTTCTACCCTTTCATATGTGCAAAGTTAGTGTTAGTTTTCATTTGCTTCTTGTAAACAACAACATGCTGTTGAAATCATTCCCTGTACTTTCATCTAAAGACAATAGCAAGACTCTGGAAACTACATTGCACGAGTTTTGAACTTCCAGTGAGATTCAAGAAGAAACTAATTGAATATTGTTTCAACTTTGTAAGTTAGAAATCACTGAAGGCAGTAATTGTGCATCCCCTATTTCCTTCGCCCCACCATAGGCGGCCGTGCCTTCAGCTGTCTAGGCCCTAAGCTCTGGAATTCCCTCCCTAAACATTTCTGCCTCTCTACCTCTCTCTCCTCCTTTAAGACGCTCCTTAAAACCCACCTCTTTGGCCAAGCTCTTGGTCACCTGTCCTAATGTCTCTTTATGTGGCTCAATGTCAAACTTTGTTTGATAAACTCTCCTGCCAAGTGCCTTGAGACGTTTTACTACATTAAAGGTGCTATATAAATGCAAGTGGTTGTTGTTGTAAAGGTGGACAAATGCATTCATTTCAGACCTGTTAAGTGATCATTTGCTGTTATGTCCAATAGTAAGTGTTAGCCTTATATATCATTTAAAATGATGTATCCAATAACTGCAACTATTTTATTAACTTTTTATTTGCAGTGCATCAAATATGAGCACTATACAGAGCAGAAAATGGCATCCATCAAAGGAACGTGGGGATTTACAAGTAACTGCCAATCTACAGAGAAACTTCTTTATCAATCTCCAGTTGACCTCAGGATCTCTCGACGAGCAATCAGCCTTTGTGTAACCTCAGGATGGTCCCCATTTACAGCAATTAGACTTTGTGGTTGTAAAGAGATACACTTGTTGAACACAGCTCCACCAATGAAGCAGAACAATACACGATATAATGCTCCAGTCATAAAATTGAGTATCCTTTGTCTTGCTGCAAGCAATACCTTGGGAAATTCACTAGTGCTAATTATATTATCGCACCACACATGAAGAGAATGACCACTGCCTGCTCTTATCCCATTTCCTTATTCTTTTTCCATACCTTTTTAATTCTTCCTTTCACTCTTCGGAAAATGCCATGGGACTTTTAACGCCCATCTGAACAGTCAAACAGGACCTTGGTTTTAATACCCCACCTGAAGGGTTTTCTTTAGTTTATGAATAAAAGATGACAATTTGGCAGTTGACTGGATCTGCATCCTAATCACTAATTTGGCAGATTTTGAAAATTTGTGGGAAAATCTTGCACCCAAATGAACAAGGAGTTCAAGCTAATGGAATATTGGCTCAAAACACAATGGGGGTTAAATTGATTAACGCCCAAAATCAGGCACGGGTATCGCTTAAAATGAGGATGGCTCTTAAAATCTCTTAAAGATTACTTGTTATTTGCTAAAAATAAAAGTCTGCTGTTTGGACGTGGGCTAAATGGAGATCAGACATCGCACACGTAAAACACAGATGTAGGTCCTATCACTAAGTTTACAAACTGATGAGTTATGTTAAAACATTGAATAAAGGTTGCACACTACTATATCCCACGTCCTCCAATCTGCACGCCAGACCTCACCAATCTGCCGATCTGAATTTTTACTATGCCTGCGAGAGTGCATGCACCAAGGTTCTCTGATGATGCACTAGAGGCCTAGGTGCAAGGGGTGGACAGGAGAGACATCCTATATCCGCGGGGGGGGGGGGGGTGGGGCGGGGTGGTGGGCAAGAGGCCCTGCAGACATATGCTCCTGAGGCAGCAGGGACAAAGTCAATTCCAGGCACACAACACCACAAACGTGGATGCAATGCAGGAAGAAGTTCAATGCTTTGACACGAGTGGTCAAGGTGAGTGAGGTCAACTGTCAAGTGGTGTCTCCTATCAACTGCACCATGCACTACACCCTCCATCCCCCACATACCAACAAACTCTTTCCATCAGTACTCAACTCTGCCAATCAGATGCTTCCTCTCACCCTTACACATTACCACTGTTGCAAGCTGCCCACCCACAACTCACAGGTCATACACACTGGCAGCTATTCAACCATGACAGGCACATCACCCAGACACACGTCCTGCTTTCTTGTAGGAGAAGGTGGCACATAACAGGAGCCAGCAAGTGGCAGTGGCATTTAGCCCCTCGAGCCTGTTCCGCCATTCAATGAGATCATGGTGGACTTGTGACCTAACTCCATGTACCCACCTTAGCCCCATATCCCTTAATACCCTTGGTTCACAGAAATCTATCAATCTCAGATTTAGAATTCACAATTGAACTAGCATCAGCTGCCGTTTGCAGAAGAGCATTCCAAACTTCTCCCACTCTTTGCATGTAGAAGCATTTTCGAACTTCACTCCTGCACGTCCTGGCTCTAAATGTTAGGCTACGTCCCCGCATCCCCGGTATTCAAGTGTAGGAGACCTCCGAAAACAGTTACAAATGCATCAGCAGCCAGAAGAGATAATCCAGCAACTAACCTGTATATCTTGCATCGTCCCTTTAAATAGCGCTGGTGGGGAGTCCTCCAGACTTGCTCAGATGGTCGCAGTCCCAAAATGGTGTCTAGCACTTTAAATCACCGTTGCACACTGATTGTATCCATTTTCTCCTTACTTTACACGCTGCCGGCGTTCGTTATTTGCGCATGCGTTACTACCTATACCAAGATGGCGTCCGGCGTACGTCACGCTAGATGGCCCAATTTCTAGCCCAATTTCTGCCAAATTCAGTTTTGCTCCGAACAAAAGCTGAATAGAGCATTTACCAGCTTGTGCAATGGCCTCCCAATGTTTCACGTCCAAAGGCAGGAAATTAGTGGCAGAAATAAAGTATTTAATCTATTATGTAAAAAAAATGAAGAGTCCCCATTTTTGAGAAGAAATTTTTGAAAGAGTCCCCACTTCTTAATCAGTAAGAAAGACAGATGTTTGAATTGCCTTTTCCATCTGCCATCCCAGTGATGTCAAAAGATTCATCAAGAAAGTTTAAGCTGAAAAGGTGATGTACTTTCCATACTGTAGCAGTCCCTGCAGGTATATTAACGTAGCACATTGTTTAGTCTGTAGCTTTAATTAATGGACAAAATTCAAATTGCTAATCTAGTTCAGTCCACACCACAGTTAATTTTACAAATCCAAAGAACACAGGCTAGGAAGAGGCAAATTATATTATTTTTGCCATTAGTTGAAACTTTGTGGATATTGCTTGAAACTTAATTGAGTAATGGTTCCTGCTTTCTGCTGTAATTGTTAGATTCAACACAGTGCAACTTTGCATTAAAACTCAAGCATGAATCTTGATCTGATATGAACATACTGGAACACACCTGTCCTTATGGCATTGCGGATCGAGCATTTATATAGAAGAGAAGAAGAGATTAGGTGAATTACCTGCAATTATCCTGGAGTGCTGAAATGAAAATAGCTACCCAAAGGGCTTTCTAAAATAAGCATCTAAATACCCTGGTGATTAAATATAATGATAATTATATTGTAGAGTGAGATTTACTACTGCACTCAGATGTACCATAACGACACATTTGCAATACAGCTTCGAAAAACAAATTAAAAAAGGCTAGTAGTATAAAAAAAATCTAATTGATTTATCATGGGGAAAGGGAACTTTTAGAGGAGGTAATTCCGACAGCCTGCACTCACAGGGGGAGTTGCAATCACAGAGAACCTGGATTGGAGATAGGACTTCACCACTGGAGCACTGATTCTCTGACTGTTGCTCCCTATGAGCATAGCTCCCCCCGGGTGCATGGGATCGTCGAATTGGCCCTTTAGTCTCAGCAGCAGATAATGTTCTGGAGGGGCTTCTATGATTGCAGGACAATGGAGATGGTCCAATAGGGCAGAGATGTCAGTGTCTGTTGTCTTCATGGGCCAGATAACTACTTAATGGAATCTCAGGGGCCAGATATAAAGTTTAATTCAATGTTCCCATTAATCTGTATATATGTCAAATTGCTGATGCCAACAGATCTTGATGTTCTGATTTAGGATTTAATCACCAGTGAAACTATAGCATTAAGAACAGACCTTTTCAAATCTCCAGGGCCACGAAATTCAATCAGGACAAACCAGTGGAAAAGGAACATCCATCAAAATAGGACTGAGTTGCCTGGGCTTTGAGGGGCAGATATCTGAGGCGGGGTGGGGGTGGGTGGGGTACGGTTTGAAGACTCATGCATTAGAGCATGGTTTGAGGAAAAGGCTACCTTGAAATTAGGTTCTTTGAATATTAGTACATGCCATGTTTGCTGCTATTTTAATGGACTATTAATGCTAATATTCATAGAACATAATTTTAAGGTCTATTACTGAAATGTCCCATATTACATTTTTCAATGCGGTAAAAACACTCAGATCACCTCAAACAGCTCTTATTTTTCTGTAAAATATCAGTCAAATTACTGTGGGACTTCATGTTAGAATTTTAATTCTTTTGAAAACTTCCCATACAGCCTCATATTAAAAATCATTTTATCACAGATATTGCATTAAGCAGAAATAAGAATGAAAACTATGTGTTCATTCATATGAACCCTTTGAGGATTGCAGTATCATTCCTATTCCAAAATTAAATCAAAATTCAATTTGCTGTAGTCAGAGAATTATGTAAATTGAGAGATTTTATGCTTAAATTGAGAGATTTTATGCTTAGAAGGATTACAACAAAAATCACAAGCATGCTGGATGCAAAACAACTTCAGAGTTGGCCAGTTTTTGATTTTTACAACTACCAATAAAGAAGGATAATATATATATATATATATATATTGATGTATTATATATCAAAATACTGAATGGGTTGTGACAGTCCATTTCAAAGTGCATTGAGAATTCTTATGTCAGGCTCTGTGGAAAAAACCATTGTAAAAGTGTTAACATGTACCTGCAGCCCTAGCTCTGCCTGTGAGTGGTAATTGCATTTTAAATCTCACATGATGACATTGGGTAGAAATGCAGGATTTGATACTGTAAACCAACCTTTGTGAATTATCCCACACTGTTCACATGGTGTCTCTACAATAGACTGTTATTTCCAGCAGCTAATGTCAGGTACCACTGTAACATGCAGCTTCCCCATCTCCTACCTCAGAAAGCACAGTGGGACATTCTGGTAAAGGTAAGTATGCTATGATTCCCCCTTGATAGAGGTGCAAACGCCCCCACCACCATCAGCATGACAAGCAGAAACATTTATGCTATTCCCATTACCTTATGTTTTAACACCCCCCCCCCCCCATCATACTCCTTCACTGTCTACATGTGAAGTGCTCTCCCACTGTTCATCGATCCTCCATTGCTCATTCCGCAACCTGGTCATGGGTCAGCAAGATTAACCCCTCCCCGACTTCTCCTCCCACTTCCCCTCTCCCCCGACCTCTTCCACCGCCCCTTCTCTCCTCTGTCCTTCTCCCCTTCTTTCCGCCTGTACCTCACTTGGTCCCCTGTAACTGACGCCTTCCCCATCTTCCTTTCCCCATCCTCGTCTCCCTCCTTCCTCTCCACCATGGCCACCTCCACTCCTCTATCCTTCTGCGATTCCTCTCCTTTCTCCTTCTGCATCCCCCCATTCACCTTCTCCTCACCTTGTTCCAGTTATACCCCTGCCCTCTAACCCTACCTCATCTGAATAGTGTCCATATTCTTGACTCCCTGCGTGCAATACTAGAAGATTGATTGTTGTGTACTTTCTTATCAGCAAGCCACAGTATTCCCGATGAATGCATATGTTTTGCGGCAAACAAACATGTCACTAGTTTGCCAGTTAGTCGTTCTGCAATACATTTAACCAATTGATTAAAACTTACTAAAACAAATAAATCTCATGAAGAAAGGTGCTGGGTGAATTTAGAATTGTTTTATGTCTCGTAAATGATGTTAAATCGGGTACTAAATTGGATTAACATGTCAATGTAGGTAAAAGCTGGAGGCTTCAGTCTCTGGCAGATGGTCTTCTTTTAAGCAAAACGGAACAAAAGAAATCATCGAAAGAATTCCATTACAAAACTTGTGCCTTGGGATGATGGTAGTCAGTACAAATGTCATTTACTATAACTGATAGCGCCGATCAGAAATCCGGACACAAACTGAAGCCCTTGCTGTTGTTTACTTTGCAAAACCTGAATGGACTGGAATCTGAATAAGAAGAAGCTTTGCCCTTTCATGTGACATAAGTCCCGTAAGGTATACATTAATGGATTCAGATTTATCTTAGGCTGCAGCATTTCATTTGGTAGCTGCTCAAACTTGATTATCCTACTGGTAGAAGCTTTTACCCCATCTTAGCCAACCAAAATAGACAAAATAATTCAGGAGAGAACTATAGAATGTGATGTTTGGCTGTGAATCCTGTGCACATGACCTACTTCAACCACTCCACTCTTAGAAGTGTTCTAAATAGCCAAGTGTCAGATTTGACTAATCTTTTTCAGACAAAGGGTAATAGAAATCTGGACTTGTCTTCCCCAAAAGGCTATGGATGCTAGGACAATTAGAGCTTTCAAGACTGAGATCAACAGATTTTTGTTGAGTAAGTGTATCAAAGGATATGGAGCAAAGGTGGGAAAATGGAGTTGAGGTACAGATTAGTCATGATCTAATTGAATGGCAAAGCAGGCTCGAAGGGGCTGAACGGCCTACTCCTGTCCCTATGTTCCTATCTCAGCTTTCTACCTCATGAAAATGATTTCAGATATACAAAGCTTCTTTTATTTGTACTTAAAATGGTTTGCTTACCAAACAATAGTCTATATTATGGGCTGGTGTGGGCTGCTGCTTGGCGTGGGTATCTCTGATCAGTACACTGCTGGCAGGGTGGCCTGTACCCCTCGACTCCACCAGCCTTTCTTCAGCTACATTTCTGGGCCACGGCAACCCTCTCCACTTTGCCAGATTTTCCATTCTTTGCTGCCCCTCTGCTATTCTGCTGTAACTATTTACACCTCCTCCGGACTCATCTTTAATTGTATACTTGTCTCATTATCATCCCCTTTTGCCTTGCACTATCATCACTTTTGTCATTTAATCATTTCTGCCCTCCACCCTATCACAGTCCTTTCCTTTTGTTCTTTCCCTGCTCCCCTTTCCACTGGCCCTGCACTGTTTAAAAGCTGTAGATCTCTAACATCTTCCAGTTCTGATGAAAGGTCATCGACCTGAAGCATTAACTTTGTTTCTCTCTCCACAGATGCTGTCTGACCTGCTGTATGTTTCCAGCATTTTCTGTTTTTATTTCAAATTTCCAGCATCTGCAGTATTTTGCTTTTATATTATTCTATTGTTCGTCTATTTGCATGTCGCTATCTCTGAGAACAGTATTTTTTGGAATTTGTAAGTTTATTAGATTTGTCCCCACCCCATCTTCCCTGTTTTAAAAAAAGTTGTAACTCTTTTTTTAACTTCCTGTTCTAGGAGTCTCCGACTGAAGAAAAGCAGATTATTAGGAGTGCTGACTTATTATAGTTCTCATGCTTGATCTGAGGAAAATCGCCTGAAAGTCAATACTCATCTGTAGATTTGCTTGGAATAGATTTCTTCAGGTTCATGGTAATACAGGTGAGATGGGACTCATCAATTCTTTTCATTAGGCAGTGGGGACCTGTAAGTGATCTTTTAAATGGCTTGGTCCTTAATCAAAAAGCTTTGAGGTGATTTGCTCCGAAGTATAATAGCTTTATTAAGAAGTTATAAAAGAAGTAGTAAAGATGTTAAAATACAAGAATACAATTAAACATACTAAAAAGATAATGGGATACAACCTGGCACGGTTCCGAGGTGCACTACTCGAAGGTCTTTGAAATGACAGTTGAGTGGTCCAGCCTCGCTCTGAGAAGATTCTAACAAATACGATTTAATTCTCAGGTTATATATGTTATTAACACATTAATTGTACAGGGCTGTGTGCAAACATTGGGCCTCCCATCAGTAGCTTTCTCCGTCTCATGGAGCTACCATCCATTTCACTCCCTTACGATTAGTTGACTCCAACTTATCAAGGACAACCATGTTTATCCCAATGCATCCTGTATTCTTACTAAACTATGGTCAACTCCCTTTACCCATCTTATGCACATGAGGTAAGAATGAGACCGATGTCTCATTACTCAAGGGTGCATCATTTACATCAGGTGACCAAAAGCCTGTTTATGCTAATGTAGAGAGAACAGAAAGCCTTGTTCACAGGAAAAGCCTATATAATACTTTTCCTAATGAGGTTAGCAGTATTATATAGAAAGCTTGTATAATGCTTCTCTTACATTCCCTTCCGCTCAGTCTATAGGGGAATCCCTTTAGGCTCACATTCCCATCCCATCCTTAGTTCACGGCTCGGTAGTGCAATACAACCAGTTTTATATTCAGCTTTTATACATTGAGGATATAACACAAAGCATTATAATAGCAATTACAATAATAACAAACTGAGTAAGAATTAGAACCTGTGAGAGAATTCTAGTCCAAGGATGCTGTCCCTCGTTATACATTGATTCCCACCATGCATGATTCCCAAGGGTAGATGTCCCCTTTTCAACGTCAGCTTGTTTTAAAAGAAAAGAGAAACAGGAAATCCATTGTTGCTCTTCCAAGGGATTAATTTGTCTATTCATGATTTCCTCTGTCACCGTGGGGAAATATCTATTCAAGAAACTTAAAAATTTATTATGCTTGACTAAAGCAGTACTACAATATTACTAAATTTGAAAGAATAATACCTTTGACCAAAACAAATCCAGAAAAACATGTGAGAAAAACATGTGAAAGACTGCCTAGCTTCTCTGCCATATCTCCCAAGGTTTCTCTCTCTCTCCCTTTTGGAACTGGCAGCTAGCAGTCAGTCTAAAATTAACCCTGTCTAACCTGCACACAGATATACATAGGACAGCTGAATTTGGAATTTCCAACTCCAAGTCCTTCTCTTTGTGTTTTTAATTTTTTTCATCTATTCCCTCAGGTAAGGAGGGTTCAGAAGGTTCGAACTCCCACTCATCATCCCATGTTAAATTTAAAAGCTCATGGGACTCATAGCCCGGGAATGTCCTGCTGGAGTCTGTGGAGGTGGTCTCGTCCTCCTCAACTTGCTCACCGTCATTGTCCATAAGCCATAAAATGATTATAGGAACAATGGATGTTTCCTTCTGGTATCCTGTCCCTGCCACTTCTTTATCTGGTTGATATGTATCCGCCTATCCTTTTATCAGAATCTTGTGCCCATTACTACTCAATTTGTCTATTATCGAGAAGGGTCCTTCGAATCTCTTTGTCTACTTTCCTGTGACGTTATTCGGTTTCACCATCACCTTGTCCCCCAATTCAAGACCCTTATATGTGCCCATGGTCATGCTCTCGTGTTGAGGTCTAGAGAGGGCGCCGTCTAACCAAAGCTCTTGCAACCGCATCAGGCCAAATACAATTGAATCTGATCAAGGGACTCATGACCTCGAATAGAGTGTGTCCCATCGCCTGGGAGGGGATACCTTGATTTGTCATCAATGTGAGTGGCAAAACAACATCCCAAGTTTTACCAGCTTCTCCCACTACCGTCATCAAAATCGTGATGTGGAGATGCCGGTGATGGACTGGGGTTGACAATTGTAAACAATTTTACAACACCAAGTTATAGTCCAGCAATTTTATTTTAAATTCACAAGCTTTCGGAGGCTTCCTCCTTCGTCAGGTGAGCCCAATTTCACATCGTTCACCTGACGAAGGAGGAAGCCTCCGAAAGCTTGTGAATTTAAAATAAAATTGCTGGACTATAACTTGGTGTTGTAAAATTGTTTACATTCATCAAAATCAAAATAGAACGGATGCTGGAAGGGTTCTGACAAAGGGTCATCAACCTGAAACGTTAACTCTGTTTCTTTCACCACAGATGCTGCCTGACTTGCTAAGTATTTCCAGCATTTTCTGTTTTCATCTCCCACTACCTTAATAACTTGCTGCTTAAGGGTATGATTCATACACTCAACCATCCCAGCTACCTGAGGGTTATATGGAATGTGAAATGTTTGCCTGATTCCTAGGTGCCTTATTGTCTCCGTCATGACTTGACCAGTGAAATGAGTGCCTTGATCAGATTCAATTGTATTTGGCATCCCCCAGCGAGTGAAAATATGCTCAATAAGTATCGCTGCAGTTTGGGAAGCAGTGACTTGTCTCATAGGGATTGTCTCAACCCATTTAGGTAAACAGTCAATTATGACCAAGAAGCAATAGTTACTCTTCTGAGTCCTCTGAAATGGGCCAATGTAATCAATCTGCAAATTTCTCCACAGGCCATCGGATGCTGGTGCAAAGCTAGGGGGCATTTTATCTCTATGCCTGGGGTCATACTGGGCACACGTGAAGCAGTCATTAATGATGGCGTTCATGGTCTGATCCATACAAGGCTACTGCGTCTGCTGATTAGCCTTTGGACTAGGTTGTCACCCTTATGGTGCTCACTAGAGGTGTGGGCCCAATGGACCACTTCATTACGAATTGACTGTGGGACTACCCGTTTGCCCTAATAAAGCAACAAGTTATTCTGTACTGTAAAATCATCCCTTCTGTTAAAGGCATCTTTGGGCCATGAACCCACACCTTTGCTGGCTGCCTGGACTGATTTAATCCAAGGGTCATCGCTCTGCATCCCTGAAGATCTAAAAGGAGTGTTTCACTTTGAACTTTATTTATCTGGCCCTGCAAGGCTATGGGTGGTCCCCACACTTCTAGGGCAATCTCAAACTTTCTGGCTAGCTGATAATAATATGATGGACTGTCCGAATGAGTTAGCGATACAGGACTGTGGGAACTACAAAAATCATTGCTTGTATTAAGGGACAATGAAACTGTTTGTACTGTGGCTGCTCTTTCCACTCGGAAAGCTGTGACTCATCAGATTGAAATGCTGGTTGCTCAAAAGGTGTCAGACCAACTTCTTAGAAAAACTGGTACAGTCCAAATAATTAACTCCAGCAATGCAGAAGTAAGTGTTAATTACTTCTTGCTTGACAAAACCTTAGGAAGTGGGGGAGGAGTCCATCACAATAGCAAGTCTCAGAATAAACAAGCAGAATCACCTTAAATGTCCCAAAATTTTAACACATCAATTCATGCTGTCTGTTACTCAACACAATTCCAAACACCTCAATTCACATGACATTAACTCATTATTCACTTCAAATCATTAAGCATTTAAGAAATTCAAAATGTCAATTTTATATGTGATAATCTCATGTGAGAAGTTAGAGACTCTCACATAATTGACAATAACCAGAATTTCACCATGGTCACAATAAAAGCCTGGTTTTCACAATTTAATAAGTTAGTTAACCTCAAAAATTTCAGTTTAATTCAGCAATATCTTAAACTAAATACATTACAGAACAGATAAAATTATCAAAATAGCATGTGCTTACAAAAACCCAGTAAATTACATCATCTTGCTTTTTGTTCTTTCTTCAGGCATCTTTCCAAATGACTGTAAAAATATTTAATATAACTGAAGAAAAAGTTATCCTTCACAGCTAAACAAAATCTTTGTAACAATACACAAAAGGGAAAAACACATAACAAGCATTGAAAGAATAATAGAATAGGATCATAGACTGCACAGAAGGAAGCCATTTGGCCCATCAAGTCCATGCTGGCTCTCTGCAAGAGCAATCCAGCTAGTCCCATTCCCCAGCCCTTTCCCCTTAGCCCTGCAAATCTTTTCCCTTCAAGTACTTAACCAATTCCCTTTTGAAAGCCACAATTGAATCTGCCTCCACCACCTCCTCAGGCAGTGCATTCCAGATTATAACCACTTGCTGCGTAAAAAAGTTTTTCCTCATGTCGCCTTTGGTTCTTTTGCCAATCACCTTAAATCTATATCCTTTGGTTCTTGACCCTTCTGCCAATGGGAACAGTTTCTCTCTATCTGCTCTGTCGAGATCTTTCATGATTTTGAATACCTCTATCAGTTCTCCTCTTAACCTTTTCTGCTCGAAGGAGAAGAACTCCAGCTTCTCCAGTCTATCCATGTAACTGAAGTCCTTCATCCCTGGAACCATTCAAGTAAATCTCTCCTGCAGTCTCGCTTAGGCCTTCACATCCTTCTTACAGTACGGTGCTCAGAATTGGACACAATACTCCAGTTGTGGCTGAATCAGTGTTTTATAAAGATTCAACATAACTTCCTTGCTTTTGTACTCTTTGCCTCTATTTATAAAGCCCAGGATCCCGCATGCTTTCTCAACCTGCCCTGCCACCTTCAACAATTTATGCATATATACGTCCAGATCTCTCTGTTCCTGCACACCTTTTAGAATTGTACCCTTTAGTTTACATTGCCACTCCTCGTTCTTCCTACCAAAATGTATCACTTTGCACTGCCCTGCGTTAAATTTCATCAGCCACGTATTCGCCCATTCCATCAGCCTGTCTATGTCCTCTTGAAGTTTATCACTATCCTCCTCACTGTTTACTACACTTCCAAGTTTTGTGTCATCTGCAAATTTTGAAATTGTGCTCTGTACTCCCAAGTTCAAGACATTAATATATATCAAGCAAAACAGTGGGCCTAGTACTGACCCCTGGGGAACACCACTGTATACCTCCCTCCTGTCTGAAAAACAACTGTTCACCACTACTCTCTGCTTCCTGTCACTTAGCCAATTTCGAATCCATGCTGCCACTGCCCCTTTTATTCCATGGGCTTCAACTTTGATGACAAACCTATTATGCGGCACTTTATCAAACACCTTTTGGAAGTCCATATACACAACATCATCAACCCTTTCTGTTACCTCAACAAAAAACTCAATCAAGCTGGTTAAACACGATTTGCCTTTAACAAATCCATGCTGGCTTTCCTTAATTAATCCTCACTTGTCCTAATAACTGTTAATGTTGTCCCGGATTATTGTTTCTAAAAGTTTCCCCACCACCAAGGTTAAACTGACTGGCCTGTAGTTGCTGGGTTTATCCTTACACCATTTTTTGAACAAGGATGCAACATTAGCAATTCTCTAGTTCTCTGGCACCATCCCCATATCTAAGGATGTTTGGAAGATTATGGCCAGTACCTCCGCAATTTCCACCTTACTTCCCTCAGCAACCTAGGATGCATCCTATCCAGATTGAGTGACTTATCTACTTTAAGTACATCCAGCCTTTCTAGCACCTCCTCTTTATCAATTTTTAGTCCATCCGGTATCTCAACTACCTCTTCTTTTACTGTGACTTCGGCAGCATCTTCTTCCTTGGTAAAGACAGATGCAAAGTACTCATTTAGTATCTCAGCCATGCCCTCTGCCTCCATGCGTAGATCTCCTTTTTGGTCCCTAATTGGTCCCACCCCTCCTCTTACCTCCGTTTACTGTTCATATGCTTATGGAAGATTTTTGGATTCCCTTTTACGTTAGCCGCCAGTCTATTCTCATATTCTCTTTGCCCCTCTTATTTCCTTTTGCATTTCCCCTCTGAACTTTTTATATTCAGCCTGGTTCTCACATGTATTATCAACCTGACATCTCTCATACGCCCCCTTTTTCTGCTTCATCTTACTCTCTATCTCTTTTGTCATCCAGAGAGCTCTGGCTTTGGTTGTCCTACCTTTCCTCCTCATGGGAATGTACCTAGACTATACCCGAACCATCTCCTCTTTACAGGCTGCCCATTGTTCAATTACAGTTTTGCCTGCCAATCTTTGATTCCAATTTACCCGGGCCAGATCCGTTCTCATCCCACTGAAATTGGCCCTCCTCCAATTGAATATTGTTACTCTAGAGTTCTCCTTGTCCTTTTCCATACTATGATCGCTGTTTCCTAAATGTTCCTCCACTGACACTTGCTCCACTTGGCCCACCTCATTCCCCAGAACCAGATCCAGCAATGCATCCTTCCTCGTTGGGCCGGAAACGTACTGGTCAAGAAAGTTCTCCTGAACACACTTCAAAAATTCCTCCCCATCCACCCCCTTTACACTATTATTATCCCAGTCTACATTAGGTTAGTTGAAATCCCCCATTATCACTACTCTATAGTTCTTGCACCTCTCTGTAATTTCCCTGCAAATTTGCTCCTCTATATCCTTTCCACTAGTTGGTGGCCTATAGAATACACCCAGTAGTGTAATGGCACCTCTATTGTTTCTTAACTCTAACCAAATAGATTCTGTCCTTGACCCCACCAGGGCATCCTCGCTCTCCAGCTCTGCAATATTCTCCTTAATCAATACAGCCACCCTCTTTCTTTCTTTCCTTTCTTATCTTTCCTGAACACCTTGTATCCAGGAATATTTAGTACCCAATCCTGTCCTTTTTTGAGCCAGGTCTCTGTTATTGCCATTACATCATATTCCCATGTGGCTATTTGCACCTGCAGCTCATCAACCTTATTTACCACACTTCGTGCATTTACACACATGCAATGTAAACCTACCTTAGACCTTCTTGTATTCTCTCTTAGTCTGATCCCACCTAATACCGTACTGTTTCATACTTTAGTGCTATCTGTCTCGCCCAATCCTTTGTGCACCTTGTTTCTCCTTTCCAATAGGAACATAGGAACAGGAGTAGGCCATTCAGCCCCTCGTGCCTGCTCCGCCATTTGATAAGATCATGGCTGATCTGTGATCTAACTCCATATACCTGCCTTTGGCCCATATCCCTTAATACCTTTGGTTGCCAAAAAGCTATCTATCTCAGATTTAAATTTAGCAATTGAACTAGTATCAATTGCCGTTTGCGGAAGAGAGTTCCAAACTTCTACCACCCTTTGTGTATAGAAATGTTTTCTAATCTCACTCCTGAAAGGTCTGGCTCTAATTTTTAAACTGTGCCCCCTACTCCTAGAATCCCCAACCAGCGGAAATAGTTTCTCTCTATCCACCCTATCTGTTCCCCTTAATATCTTATAAACTTCGATCAGATCACCCCTTAACCTTCTAAACTCTAGAGAATACGACCCCAATTTGTGTAATCTCTCCTCATAACTTAACCCTTGAAGGGTTAACTCTTTAATGCCACATCCTGGTGCCCACCCCCCTGTCAAATTAGTTTAAACCCTCCCTCACAGCATTAGTGAACCTCCCCGCGAGAACATTGGTCCCAGCTCTGTTGAGGTGCAGCCCATCAGGCCTGTACAGGTCCACTTCCCCCAGAAATGCCCCAGGGATCTAAAGCCCTCTCTCCTGCACCATCTCTCCAGCCATGCATTCATCTGATCTATCCTTCTATTTCTATACTATTTTAGAGGGACATAGCCAGCCACAGTGAACCGAGAGCACTCACACAAGTTTTAAAGAGACAGTATGCTGAAAACAAAAGAATACATCCATCCTTTTTCATTTAAACTAATTTTCAATTTCTGATATTTGCTAGTTAACTCCATTCTGTACATATTTAAAACCTCAAGCTCATAGTTCGTGTCCTCCCCTCCGGTCCTTCCATCTTTTTGTTCCTCTTTTTTTCCTCATCTTTCAACCTACCCTTCAGAACTTCAAATTCCTCTTTAATTTTCTTCTCCTTTACTAGTTCCTTCATCTTAGTCTCCATCTCACACAAAGTCTGACAATTTTTACCTAATAAAACACAAGTTCCTATTTTCTCCTGGATATACTTTTTTGTTTTACCCACCGGAGTTTTACTGAATTTCCTCCCATCTTCTCGCAACGATCAATCTCATCTGTCATGGCTAAACACACTGCCTATGTTTTTTTTTCAAAATCATGAGTCCATGTGAGGATGTAATCTCTCACCACGTTAAACAACACACCACTAAAATCGTGAGCCTGTGTGAGAATATAACCTCTCGCCATGTTAAACAACTCACCATGTTACTGCCCCATGACTATTACACAGGTCTCTCATGACCCAAAACTCGTAATACTAACTTTGTCCATTTGACAAGTAGAGCAACCCGAATACTTATGCTTTGTACAAAACTACACCTCATTGTCCCTCGTTGCTCACCAATATGTAAGTGATCTTTTAAATGGTTTGGTCTTTAATCAAAAAGGCTCAGAGGTGATTTGTTCCAAAGTATAATAGCTTTATTAAGAAGTTATAAAAGAAGTAGTAAAGATGTTACAATACAAAAATACAATTAAACATACTAATAAAATGTTGGGATACAACCTGGCAAAACTTATCACCATACAAGGTTCCGAGGTGCACTTCTCGAAAGTCCTTGAAATTACAGTTGAGCAGTGCAGCCTCACTCCGAGAACGTTCTAACAAATACGATTGATTTCTCAGGTTATATATGTTATTGACACATTAGTTTTACAGGGCCGTGTGCAAACATTGGGCCTCCCATCAATAGCTTTCTCCATCTCATGGAGCTACCATCTGTTTCACTCCCTTACGATTAGTTGTCTCCAACTTATCAAGGACACATGTTTTTCCCAACGCATCCCGTATTCTTACTAAACTATGGCCAACTCCCTTTACCCAACTTATGCACATGAAATAAGAATGAGACAGATGTCTCATTACTCAAGGGTGCATCATTTACACAAGGTGACCAAAAGTCTATTGACGGTAATATACAGAGACCAGAAAGCCTTGTACACACGCAAAGCCTATGTAATACTTTTCCTAACAAGGTTAGCAATATTATATAGAAAGCTTGTGTAATGCTTCTCTTACAGGATCCCTGTGCAAGGATAAAGACAAATCAAAACTCATTTGACAAGCAAGTAGTCTCTGGAAACCCAACACATTTGAGCAAGTCTTAAAAGGAAATGTTAAGGTTTTTTTCAATTGAAGTCTTGCAGAGGATACTGTATAACAGTCTATTACTTTTTGTGATGTGGTCACCTGCAGTGTTTTTTTAGTTTGGAATGTGAGTTGGTGGATAATAAAGGTGAATCATCCTGTCAACGCCAACACTAAATGACAAGCACTCTCACGTGGATCTTCCCCGTTATTGCTGAATCTTTGGCAATGATAGCTTGACTCAAAATGTGACCGGCTTCATTAAGATGTTGATTGCAGCATCTCCTCCAGCTGTAATCCCAACTGAGACAGCCCCTAACTATCCAAGGAAGACCTGGTCCCTGATCTTCTACCTCATCAAGATCCCCCTATGGGGAGGATCTGCTAACTCAGATGGAGAATAAGATTTGGCCCAACAACTCTTTATTCATAGCATGACTCTTGAGAGAGTTGGCGTAGAGGAGCAGTTTCCACTGATTAGTGCTGACTTGCAGGAACGTATTCACATTAAAAGTGGAACATTTTGTGTGTTGATGTTAAGACCTGCTAGGATGCAATTCCAGCAAATCTACCACAGCTACGAACACTGTAGGATCAGGAATTGTTGCCAAGCTCATAATTGCTGCTATTTATGCTTATGAACTGATGTTAATGAGACCGGCAATTTGGATAACACCCCAGGACATCCTGGCTCATGAAAGGTACAGCTTTTCATTCTTCAGGTTATGTCCACTTGCAAATTAAAAGGAGGTTTCTGTGTACAGACCTTTAGCTCTCTGTGTAGACTGAATGAGAGATTCTCACCAATGTCCTTTTGTTTCCTTTGGAACAGGACTTTGGGCAAAACCAGTCTGAAGCAAATACTAGCTAACTGGGTAATGGTTTATGTCATGTGTTACTCTTGCAGAAACCTCCTTTCAATGAAAAAGGCACGAGGTGGCAGTTAAACATTGGCACTGCTAGTTCCTGAAGAAACTCGGAATAATGACAGATAAGGGCAGTTTTATCCCAATTGCATATCAAACAAGTCACAGTGGGTCACCATCAACACACACACTTTGTTAACCCTTCAAACTGTTAGCACAGTAATAATTTCAGTGAAAGAAACTTAAACTACAAAAACACACACAAGTTCAAAACTTTGTTGATTTTAGCTTGCTCAGGACCAAATTTAATTTGCAAGTGGACATAATCTGAAGAATGAAAAGCCATACCTTTCATGAGCCTGGATGTCCTGGAGTACAACACATCCAGCAAAGTGCAAATGTATTTAAGTCGTGCAGTAGCTTACAGAGGCCTCCCTTCAAGGCTACTTAAGCAGATTGCACAAAACATTGTCTTTACCTGCTCATTTCAGACGATATGTATTTCAATACTGCTGTGCTCCAAACAGGCTTGAAGATGTAGATTCTCAGAGCCAGCCTCCAGTTTCTACACTACTTTGGTCCACTCGTATTTATTTGTGAAAGTTGAATGAAAGAGGGAGAATATTGCATTATCTACTTTGGATATATCTTCCTCTTTGAATAAAGTTCTGCAGCTACATGCAAAACCCCTCCAAACCTGCCTCCCGTTTCTCAGACCTAGTGCTGCTGACATAATTTGTGACTATAACTGTGGCATGTATCTACCTTATTCTCCTTGACCTTTCTATGGCATTTCACATGGTTAATCACTCCATCTGTTAACTATGGTCTATCTCCATTGCATGGCCCTCACTTGGTTCTATTCCTACATGTCTCAATGTAGCCAGCACATCTCTTGCAATGCCTTCTCTTCTCAGCTGGCACTGTCCCCTCAGGAGGAGTCCCATCATGGGTGTTCTTTTATTCCTCATCTGCATTCTGCCCTTTGATGACATCATTCATCAACACGGCCCATCTTCCATATATATATGGACAAAGCCCAGCTCTATCTTTCCACCACCACCTTCGACTCCACGACTACCACTGTTCTGTCTGACATCAAGTCATGGATGAGGTACAACTTCTTCAATTTAACAATGGCATGACCAAAACCATCCTGTTTAAATCCCAACTCCATTCTCCTCCAACAGCGGCTCACTCATGCTGAACCTCATGGTGTGCAACCTAGGTTCAATCCCAATGCCTTATCCATCACCAAGGCTACCCATTTCCACCCCTAACAATGTCACCTGTCTCTGCCCTCATCCTCACCACAGGTTTGAGCTCTGCGATGCTCTCCTTGGCCTCTTCCTTTGTTCCACCTTTCATAAACTCAAGTCCATTCAAACTCCTCTGCTTACATCCTGTCCTGCACTAAGTCTCACTCCCCTATCACTCCTGACCTTTTCAACCTCCACTTTCTCCCTGCCCCCAACACTTTGAAATCAAAAAGTTAGCCTTGCTTACAAATATTTCCACTGCTGTGCCCCTACCACTTTGACCTCCTGCAGCCCCATGTGCCAGCCTTAGCTCTCTACTCTTCTGCCTCTGGCTTCTTTTGCATCCCTCCTCCTTTTGTTCTACCATCAGTGCCAGAGCCTACTCTGGTGTTTTGGCCCTATACTCTGGAACTCTCCTTAAACCCCAAATGGTGGTAGAAGTGTGGATCCCTCGCCCACAAAAAGCAGTAGATGCTAGCTCAATTAACAATATTAAATCTGAGATCGATAGATTTTTGCTAGCCAAGGGTATTAAGGGATGTGGAGCCAAGGCGGGTGGATGGAGTTAGGATACAGATCAGCCATGATCTCATTGAATGGTGAAACAGTCTCGAGGGGCTGAATGGCCTACTCCTGTTCCTATGTTTCTATGTTCCTATATTCCCTCACCTTGCCACCTTTCTACCCACCTTCAACAGCCTCGTTGAAGCCCACCTCTTCCATCATGCCTCCAGTAACCTCCCCTACTTTTTCTCCTACTGCTGCTTGGCATCTGCTTTTGAGATGCTCCTTAAAATCTTCCTCTTTGACCGAGCTTTTGGTCACCTGTCCTAATATCTCCTTATGTGACTCGGTGTCAAATTTTGTTTGATAACACTCCTGCGAAGTGCCTTGGGACGTTTTACTATGTTAAAGGCGCAATATAAATACAAATTGTTGTTGTTGCCTTTACCTTTTTGAAGTATCTTTGGATGCTTACTGTGTTAATGGCACTATGTAAATGAAAGTTGGTCTTGTTGAGAACTAGACTTTGTACATGACAGAATGTGGGAAGTTCATCTAATCAAGATGGACGCTCATGGCATGAAATTCTTGATGGGGCCGTGCCCCAAGTTGATTTCCCTCCCCCACCTTTTTGTGGCACAATGGAAGTTCCTTTTTGTTATTTGTGCAAATGAAGTTCATATCCACACTTACGGTAGATCTAGATTTCAGAGTATCAGGCAGGTAATACTTCTATTCAGCTCACCTACGAGTAATGATTACAAATGATATTTGCTGTACCACTTTAAAGCAGAATTTACACTTGAGCTGTTACAAAAATGTTAGGGTTACAGCGAGGAAATCTGAAGAATTTACAAATGATTGCTAAATTTGCAATGCTGATTATTGAGATAATGAGGTCAACGTACCAGCTGGGGCTGTAGGATTTGGCTAATATTAAAAGACAGAGCTTCTCATTCCAAATCCCTGTCATCCTTTCACAATCTGTGACAAAATGATGCAAAGAGTTTAATGAACCCGGAGAGAAAAGTAAATAGCTGGTACATCATTTGCAGTGCAAAACTACATTACAATTAGAAGAGTACTTGGGTTTTTCAAATAGCTTGATTGTAAAGAATGACTTGCATATGGAAGTGTTAGAGCCCACGTGAGAATAATATGCAACCTTGCTATATAATGGATATTCCAAAAAGGAATGTCTAAAAGTTCAATATAGATTTTAAAAGATAGAAACAGGCGCCTGGAATTTCAGTAAGGGCTGTCCCAATCTACGCCTATGGCTTTGGTGTAGTATTGGATGAACCCCCAGAGAAATGGCTGAAAACATCCGTTTTACGCTGTTTCTCCAGAGTTTCTGCTGATCTTCTGCCTAACTTACAATGGAAGAAAAAGTGCATTCAACTGTCTTCATAATAACGTAATGCTAAAAGGAGTTTATATGCATCAGTATCTCCTCCCCTGTGGAACTTCATTCTGCCACAATCACTACTGGACCACTCCAAGGAAACCATTTGGTACAAGCCTTTTCTGCTACATTTAGCTAGGGTCAAGGGGGTTTGGCCAACTCCTCTACTTTTTGCCCCTCTACTTCTGCCCTAAACACACCCCAAATAATTACCATCACTAGTGGTATGAGCTGCTGCAAGGTATGCATGAGGCGGATACCACATTGAGGAGGCCATTTTGTGCACTGCTACTGAAGGTCGATGTTTCTTTGCCTGCATAGTGATCTTTTAAGTAATCTTGTTGCTGCTTTTATACAGCTGTACTCAAAATACTGCTTTGCGCTCTAACCATAGATTTCTCCATGGGAATAAACTTATTTTGATGTTGCGAAGAGAAGCAGGATGAACATGTGGAAAAGGCTAGATTGGAGGTTCTTGCAGTCACATATCACCGAAAGTATCTCTTCCCTACATGTAGACACCCATTCACCAGGGTCAGACCAACAATGTCTTATTTAAGCATCTACACAGCATGAGGAGGCTGCAGGAGAAGGAGAGGAAGTGGAACAGCAGAGCCAGTAGTCAGAGCAAGGACAGCACAACTGATGGCTCAGTACTTTCAATAAATAAGCCCCCGAAAGCTTGTGGGATTAAAAATAAAATCGTTGGACTATAACTTGGTGTTGTAAAATTGTTTACAATCAATAAATAAAGATTGACCCATAAAGTCACTTCACACCTGCCTGTTTTCTGCCTACACAACCTCACACAGTCCCTCGCTTTCCAAAACTTTTGCCAAGTCCTTCATGAGTCTAATTTCCCCTACCATCTCCCAAAAGTTGAAAACAGACACAGAAATAAACGCAGAACTGAGATCAAACTGTCTTTACTTTAAACAACATTCACCAGGAAGTGCCAAAAAAAAATCTCCTTTTCTACAATTACTTGTTAACACCGTAACTACCGCTTTGAGCCAGCTAACTTACTCTACTTACTGATCTACTATTCCTAGGAATGCTCTTTGATTGGCATGAGGTTGAGCAGAGTGTGGCTGGAATGCTACATCTATTGTAGAATTCTATTCCCGGGCCTTTTGTTTTCCACCTCGTGAAAGGAGGTGAAAAGGCCCGAGACTAACTGATAGGTGCCTAGAAAGGCACAGCTTGTGGGCCCGGAGGATCAGGAGTGCTTCCCCTAGGCCCAACAAGCCTACCTGCGCCGACCCCCCAACGATCGTGGAACCCTGATCCCCGACCCTGATCCTCCCCCCGGACCACCGACCCCGATCTTCCCCCCCACTCTGATCCTCCAACCCTGATCCTCCCACCCCGGATCCTCGCCCTCAACGATCGCGGACCCCCGCAATGACCCCCGATCACGACACCCACCCCCCCCAGTGACTGACCCCCAATCCTTCCCTCCATGACTCACGACCCCCATGCCAACCAATGCCCATCCATGCCAACCTATGCCAACCTACACCCAACCATGTCCCATGCCCAGCCATGCCCACATGCTCACCCATGCCCCTTGTGCCCACCCATGCCCCCACCCCCCCATCCATACAAACAAGGACTTACCTGCAGACTTACCTGAAGACGTCCTCTCCCTGGCTGGCCTCCCATCTGGCTGAGACCAGCCTGTCAATCAGGTCGGTCGGTCGGACGGGAAACCGACAAAATAAATAAATGGCGTCCTTATGTCAAAATTGTAAGGACGTCCAGGAAACCCGTGCTAATGGGTTTCCAGTCCTCAATTTGACCCCACCCGCCTCCTTCCGGGCTCGGTTTTAAAATCGAGCCCTATACCTCTACTAATAAAGCCCAGGATCCCATATGCTTTCTTAACAGCATTCTCAACTTGTTTTGCCACCTTCAAAGATTTGTGTACCTACACCCCCAGGTCTCTCTGTTTCTGCACCCCCTTTAAAATTGTACCATTTAGTTTATATTGACTCTCCTGATTCTTCCTACTAAAATATATCACTTCACACTTCTCTCTATTACATTTCATCTGCCATGTGTTTGCCCATTTCACCAGTTTGTTTATGTCCTCCTGAAGTCTGTTACTATCCTCCACATTGTTTACCACATTGCCAAGTTTTGTGTCATTTGCAAACTTTGAAACTATACCTACTATACCCAAGTCCAGGTCATTAATATATATCAAAAAGAGCAGTGATCCTAATACCGACCCCTGGGGAAAACCACTGTATTCTTCCCTCCAGTCTGAAAAACAACTGTTCACTACTACTCTCCATTTTCTGTCCCTTAGCCAATTTTGTACCCACACTGCACTGTCCCTTTAATCCCATGGGCTTTAATTTTGCCTACAAGTCTATTATGTGGCACTTTATCAAATGTCTTTTGAAAGTCCATATACACAACATCAACCGCACTACCCTCATTAACCCTCTCCGTTACTTCATCAAAGAACTCAATCAAGTTAGTCAGATATAGTTTACCTTGAACAATCCATGCTGACTTTCATTTATTAACCCATACTATGAGTAGTTCAGAATGAGGGCTTTATGAAGGAGACGAATGTGTCGGTAATATCGATTTTGATTCTAGCATTGGGATTTCATGTTTGGCTGAGGCCTGGTCCATATTGAGTCAGCTGTTCTGAAATCTTGACTAGTTATTATTTCAAAATGGAACATATGTTAGTGTATTTTATCCATAACAATTTTATTAAAAAGTAAATTCCTTTTCAGTGATACTGAATGTTGGCTATTTTGGTAGTCACTAATGGTTAGAAAAATTAGGGGAGACAACCTTTCATTATGTAGCAGCACAGCCAATACAGAGCTGATGAAAATTGGTTTCAGTAGCACAAGTGGAATTATCAACAAAAGATATAGGCCTAGAAATTCGATGGTGCTGCACTCATTTTTCAGGTGCAAAATGGGTACCTAAGTATTCAATATGGCGGGCGGGGTACGTGCGCTCATTAGGCTCCGGAAGTGCGCCGTCCGCCGTATTGGTGAAGGCAGAAAAATATCGGACGTGCCTTGGACTCACCCATTCCGGTGCAGGTTTCAATCCCTGCGCCCAGCTCGCGCTGACAGGCCATATCAAACCAATTTCTAGGCCATTCATTACGTAAGCTGCTATTTAAAAAAAAAACTGCAAGCAATCTCTTTTGGCGCAACCCAGTCACTCAAGTAGCAACCTATTGCTAGTTTTGATCACTGGTGATAGTGGAGCTTGCAGGATTTTTTCCTCCCTGTAATGAGTTTGTTATCTGATTTATAAGTTGAAGTCAGTTCCTGCACTGTGCTACATTTATGGGGATAGGATATAGGGATAGGGTGGGAAAATGGAGTTGAGGTAGTAGATCAGCCATGATCTTATTGAATGGTGGAGCTGGCTCGAGGGATCGGGTGGCCTACTCCTGCTCCTGCTCCTATTTCTTATGGTCTTACCAAACTAAAGCTTGCTCATAACAGTTTAGGGATAGTTAGTGGGAATGAGTCAAAGTTGTTTGTGTTGGGTTTAATTGTGTGCATTTTCCAGAATCCTGAGCATTCTGGAATATCTAGAACATTTTCTATTTGTGTATGATGAACAAAAGTTGCACACCATGCCAGCTAGTTATTGTGGGATCTTAAATCTTAAGTTTGTTTTCTCAATGTTTGTGACCCTCTTCACTGAGGGCAACAAAAATAAACCTCAATATGAATAATGAGTGACAACCCTATTTTAAATTTAAATAATCCTGTTTGGTACATTTTTTTTAAACTGGGGATTTTTTTTGTACACTGGAATTTGATTCATATCTGAAGACAGAAATCATTTTCTGCAATAACTTCCACCCCATAACGTTTTTGTAAGATACAGGATCAATACTAGTGTACTTTCAGTGCTTTTTTTTTGATTCTGTTCTGTATTATTGGATTTGCTCCCAGCCAACCATTAACTGTAGCTTATAGTTCGACTCATTGCTCTGAACGGACTCCTAAGTGCATTAAATCTGTCATTTCTTCAGATTCTACCACATTCAGTTTTCTAAACCTGTTCATTTTCCTCACCATTACTGAATCCTCACCATTAGGGAATGGAGGGCTATGGGGATAGGGCGGGAAAGTGGAGTTGAGGTCGAAGATCAGCCATGATCTTATTGAATGGTGAAGCAGGCTCGAGGGGCCGAATGGCCTACTCCTGCTCCTATTTCTTATGAATCCGAGAATTCATCAATGAGTGAACTGACATCTAGAAAAACTATCATTTCATATTGTTCAAAAGCAGTCTTTTTCTTGCATCTAAAGCGAAGGAAATTTAAAATAAAAGCAGTAATTAGAGAGGATTATAAACGGCACAATATGGAGGAGTACAATTTAGTGCATTCCAAGGTGTCAGCCTTGGCTCAGTGGTAGCATTCTCTTCTTAGTCAGAAGGTCATGGGTTCAAACCCCACTCCAGGACTTGAGCCCATAATCCAGGCTGAAACTTCAGTGCAGTACTGGAAGAGTGCTGCACTGTCGGAGGTGCTGTCTTTCAGATGAGATGTTAAACCGAGGTCCCATCTACTCTCCCAGGTGGCCGTAAAAGATCCCATGGCACTATTCGAAGAAGAGCAGGGGAGTTCTCCCCGGTGTCCTGGGTCAATATTTATCCCTCAACCAACATCACTAAAACAGATTATCTGATCATTTATCTCATTGCTGTTTGTGGGACCTTGCTGTGTGCAAATTGGCTGCTGCGTTTCCTACATTACAACAGTGCCTACACTTCAAAAGAACTTAATTGTTTGTAAAGCACTTTGGGATGTCATGATAGGCGCTGTATAAAAGCAAGTTCTTACCTTCTTTCTTTCATTCCACTATTATGACCATATTTACTGAACCGAAAATTGATACTGTATATCACATCAAAAATAATTGCAATGAAAGGCAGCTTCTATAGAACTGTCAAGATGGAGGAAAAGATAAGTGTCATAAAAACCATTTAATATCATATGCTTGTTTGAAGTTTCTTTGCAATTTGCTGTAAAGTTTTTTCTTGTAAATCTGCGGTAAGCACATCAAGAAGGACTATAATACTCGTCTGTGGATATTACTCAGCACTTCTCTGATGCACTGGAACAGCGCCAAAGGATGATAAACCATGGTCATAAAAAGGAATCAATGTTCCGAATTTATTAAATAAAGTAAGATACCTGAAGGACATTAAAAACTGTAACCTAATCTCAGGGCTAGCTGACTTTTCGAACTTGTCCGAGTTTCATTCTGGTGGCCTATCGCATCATTTAAAGTGCTTGATTACTCCGGGTACTTTGTTGGGGAGGGGGGAGGAGGAAGTCTGCACTTATTGACTCCCAATCCTGCAAATATTGACACATTCCCCAGGGATTCTCCTGCAAATATTGATACATTCCCAGGCCACTTCATCCCAACAAATATTCCCACTTTCCCGGGGACCCACTCACAAATATTGAAACACTCCTGAGGACACCCCCCTGCAAATACTGACACATTCCCAGGAATCCCCCCTGTAAATGCTGACACATTCCCAGGAATCCCCCCTGTAAATGCTGACACATTCCCAGGAATCCCCCCTGTAAATACTGACACATTCTCAGGAATCCCCTGGGTAAACGCTGACACATTCTCAGGAATCCCCCTGGGTAAATGCTGACACATTGGGCGTCATTTTAGCACCCGCTATCGGGTGCGTTCCTGGCAGGGGGGGCTACGAAAATCGGAGAATCCCGGCGCGGTACCGGAGCCCGCCCCGAACCCGCGCACTTCCGGGTTCCCCGCTGACGCGCCGGCGTGCGCGCGCAGCCCCCGCTGGTGGGAATCCTGCAGGCAATTAAAGCTAGCGGGGTTCCACTTGAAGGTATTTATTTAGATATTTCAGGTCATTGACTGACCTGATTAAGGGATTATGTGGGATTTTAGAGCAAACTGGGACTGTTTCCCATACTGGGGGAAACACTCCCAGGTCAAATGGACGTGTTGCAGCTGTCAGCCTGTGGCAGCTGCAAAGGTCCATTTGACAGGTCGTGGGGGGAGACACTCACCCATTACAGGAGGCCACTCTGTCACTTGGGACAAAGTTTGGCCTCCACCACCCTCCTCCTGACAGTCAAAGTCACCAACCTGCACACATACCCCAGGGTCCAGAGACATGTACCTACCTTGCGGACCCCCTCAGATGTACATCTTGCGGATGGGGGCCGCCGTAGCTGCAGTCATGACCTCCTCGGAGGGCGAACAGCATCACTAGCCTCACCAGCCTCGCCATCCACCTCTGACACGTGGAGCTCCACAACAGAGTGCTGTGACACATCCACCTGTACAGCAGGAGGGAGGGCTACCGCAGAGAGAGATGCATCGCAGATGGCACTACCCTCGCCACAGGGTCCACAGACCGAGGCTCAGCCTCCTGGACCTCTCTGAGCAGCAGTGCACACGGAGGCTCAGAGTCACTCGACATGTAGTCGTGGACAGCTGCAGCCTCTTTCATGCCGAGTTGCTCCTGGCTGGCCCGAGCACCATCTTCTTACCTGTCGCTGTCAAAGTCACCACTGCCCTCAACAACTTCTCCTCCGCATCCTTCCAGGGTGCAACCGGGGACATCGCCGATGTCTCTCAGTCGTCTGCGCAAAAGAGCCCTGCAAATACACCTACACCCACTCTGCAGTGACACAATGGGTGGCATCAGTTGTGGGTCCTCATAGTGATCCTCAGGAGAGGGCATTATTGCACAAACCAGACAGGATTTGTGAATACATGGCAGTAGTGGTGCCAATATAATATGTAATGTGAGTTGGTCAGAAATTCAATATAAGTAACAACCATGACAAACCCTCAAACACCCTTGTGCATCCCCTTCATGCTCACGACACGTTTGCCTTACGCTGCCTACTGCACATATGTGATGCATGCCCTGTGGCTGCAGCACAGGTAGTGGCAGGTTGAGTGAGGCTGGCCGTTAAAGAGATGCACGAGAGGGTGAGTATGAGATAGAGCCATGAGATTGTATGAGGATTGGGTTGCGTGTTGTGGCGGGATGAGTACTGGCGAGGTGAGTAAGTGCAGGTAAGATGAGGATGAGGTTTGAGTGGGTGTGAGGGGTGATATGACAGAGTTGTGTTGGCAGTGCTGAAGGAGATGTGGGGTGGGGGCAGTGATGTGGCAGACGGAGTGTAGGGGAAAGACTACGTGTACTCACTTTGGCTGACCTACTAAGGTCACTGGAGCGCCTCCTGCACTGTATGCAGGTGGGCGATATGTTGGTTGCACTGGTGACCTCCTCTGCCACCTCGAACCAGGCCTTCCTAGTGGCAGAGGCAGGCCGCTTCCTCCCGCACGCCGGGAGGAAGATCTCTGTCCTCCCCCTCCTCCTCACCCCATGTATTGATACCTGGAGTGAGGCATCATTAAACTGGGAGCAGCCTTCCCCCTGGGCTGCTCCATGCTGTAATTTTTGCTATTTGTTGCAGCATCTGTCAGTGGAGGACTGCCCCTTTAAATAGAGCGCCTCCAGCTGACAGATCTTACTGCGCATGCGCAGCCCGCCCGACGTGCAGATCAGCAGTGGGGAACCCGGAGGAGCAGGTAAGTGGATCCAATTGGTGGATTGGATGCTACAATCGCGCGGGAAGCTGACTAATTTCACTGGGCGCGTTACCCACGCGCCCGATAGCCCCCCCGCCGAGAACCCGCAGTCCTGCTAACATCGGGCCCATTCCCTGGGACACTTCCCACCCCCCCTGAAAATATTGACACACTCCTGCTAACCTTCCCCTACAAATACTGATATACTCTTAAGGACCCCCCCTGCTAATACTGACCCATTCCTGAGGGCTCCCCTGCAAATATTGATACACTCTTGTCAACCCCCTGCAAATACTGACACATTTTGCGGGATACCCCTCCTTCTCACAAATACTGAAACACTCCTAGTCACCCTCAGTAAATATTGACTCACTTGGATCCACTTCAAATATTGACACACTCGCAGAGACCCCGTTTTAACTTCCAAAAGACAGTGCCAGCTATCCAATGCCAACTGATGCTCTCATCATAGAAAAACACTTTTTATTAGTATAAAGCAACAGAAATAATTTGCTGGAAGATCAGTAAATACATCAGAATATTGAGGCACACACAGAAATCTGAGCTTATGGACACCCTAGGGGCTACAGGTTTGAAACTCATCTCCTGGTTACCACTGATTTTGATTTACAATCAAAGGATGGGCCCATGTCTTACATCAAACTCATATTTGCTATATTATTCATTGCCAGTAACTTAATGAAAGATGTCACCCTTTTTCTGAAGTGTGGCAAAAATAGGGATAGAAATTTTGCAAACTATGCATTTGAACAAACAGCTAAAAAAAAAATCAGCATTTTACTGACAAGTTCACTACTCTTAAAAGTTTTTCTACAGGTAGTTTTATTTCTAACTGTACTGTTCCCTCCCTTTTGAAACTATCAGTAAGGATGAAATCAAGTATGAATTCTGCATCTGGGTGACTATTTGCAGATATCCCAATATGGTCCAATCACATCTTGACACATGATTCTTCACAATTTTCCATGGCAGGTAATGGTTGTATTGGCTGCTGTAATAGCTGGAGACACCCCGGCAGAGTTCTTGTTTTGTTTTTCTGCCTGATTTGTAATGAATTTATGGTTGCATTTTTTTTTCTCCTGGACCATTGTCTTGGACCATTCAGGCTCTGTTGAGGTGATGCATTCCTCATGCTTGGTATTCCAATGAGGTCCATTGGATCCTAGGTGGTGTGGTATGCATGGTTTTTCCCAGACATTTTAGTGGGGGCGGGGGTGAAAAAGGAAGTCCAACCCTTAGTTGTCTAATGGTGGTGTAGTACTGGGTTCATTTGTGATCCAAAAGAGCTTGTACATAGGAACAGGAGTAGGCCATTCAGCCCCTCGAGCCTGTTCTACCGTTCAATTAGATCATGGCTGATTTTAACTCCAACTACCTGCCTTGGTTATGTAACCTTTAAGATTGAATGCGGCTGTTATTGGGCTAGGATTTTGGATTGGTCTCTGTAATTACCTTAATTTTGTGGCCTCCAGATTCAAAACTAAACCCTGAACAAACTTACATAGGAACTAGAACTGTCATGTACCTTTTTTCACTCTCAAAGATGCTAACCACCAACATTCCTCTTTAATGTATCTTTTCACATAAAGCTTTCTAATGATTATGTATTAGAACATAGAAGGAGATATGTGCGTGTATTCCTCCTCCACATTTCATTATTCGAGACAGTTGCAGTAATTTAATTTTCAGTTCAGTTCTACTATTAAAGTTTAATTACACACTCCCCTTCAGGAAAGGAATGTAAGACGACTCAATTGTACCTCATTGTTAATGCAGATTATAGGCTGATAGACCTGCAGGAAGATAGATAAAAGGTCTGTGATGATTAAGCACCTGTACATTGCATAGAACACATTTGGTGTATAGCAACAACACTCTTTTTGAAGAGTTAATCTATTCTTATATGTTTTATAAAACTGATGAACGTATTCTTACATTTTAAGAACATCTATTATTAAGATGATAGTACGTAGAACGATTGAACAAACATTCATCATATATTGGATACAATCTTAATGCTGCATCCTGGCTTATCTACCTACCGCTCTGTCCACCTTGCTCTTAAAAGCATGGACCAGCATATACAATTAAACAAACAGACTTGTGATATGAATGTGTGAGGTTGTAAAGGCTGTGTTTTTTATTAAAAAAACGACAACTGGCCAATTTTACAATTTTAAAGAAAATGGCACGACAAATTCAATTTGCAAGTCATGTTGTTCTGGGGTATGATTTTAACCCCGAAGAATGGGTGGGTTGGGGGCAGAGGGGGGCAGTAAAAATGCAAAAAGTTGGGAGAGGGAACGAGTCCCGGATCCAACGCGCCAAAAAATGAGTTTCATTCAGACGCATCTGGGTGCGTGCGCATTTCAGAAACCCGGGAGTCCCACCGGCAACTAAAACCGACGGGATGACATTTAAAGGGGGAATTAAGATCGTTGAAGTTCTTAAATCAATTAAATTTGTGGGGATTGAGGCAGACAAACGGTTTTAACTCTGTCTGAACGTGTCTCCCGTGGCCTCTGAAAAACGCCATGGAAACGGAGGCGAGTTGCAGCCGGCAGCCGTTTGGAGATTTAAACCAGTGATTGACAAACGGGAATAAAAGGTGAGTTTTTGCAGTAGGGCAAGTGGTTCTCTCAGACAAACCTTTGACTGGGAGTTCTTAGTGTTTAACTGAGATTTCTTTGTTCACACTCAGAATTCTTCTGTTCAGATATATTTACCTGCATTTTGGATCCCCTCAAACCGACACCATCTGGATGGGGGGGGCGCAATGGATGTATTAAGCACTACATCTGAAGGGGAGGCACATCACCATCCGTGCCAGGCACGGCGTGCAGTTCTGGGAGTTGCAGCTCCACAAGACAGAGGTGCGCCACAGGGATCTGCAGTGTGTAGAATAATACTCATGTGCTGTGTCCTGCACAACATCGCTCGACAGAGAGGGTTACAGGTGGATGAGGTCCCCTGCGCTCCACAATCAGCCGCTCCTACCATCAACAATGAAGAAGATGAGGAGGAGGAGGATAAAGAAGAGGAGGAGGAGGAGGAGGACGAAGACGACGACGACGGGCAAACCATCGATGAAGCAGCATCTCATCTGACCGTTCGACATGCCAGGGAGTCACTTGATAGATTCTCATAGGGAGATCTGCAAAGTGACTACAGCCAAGTACTCAGACCAGGTGTAATGACCACCCCAACCACAACACCCACCCCCACCCCCGGCTTCTCTCTCACGTTACTCAAAACAGTTATACAACGACACATACACCCATTGCAAACACACCCAATGGGTGGCATCAAAAACTTGCCTTTCATGAGCAACCACATGTAAGAGCGCTTTCACAAACATGACTCAAGAATGGGCAAGACATGGCAGTGATGGTGAGAATCATAACATTTAATGTGCTTAACATAAACCAAATAGAAATGAAAAATATGACAGTCTGTCAGACATCCTTGTGCATACCCTTGGTGATTACAAAACCGTTGACTTCCTCTTCCTACAGCTTCTATGTGGTACATCCCCTGTGGCTGCAGCAGAGGTTCTGGCAGGATGCTCAGATCCATGTCCGGGCTGCTTAGATGCTTTTGACCTACGACGTCTGGGTTTTGGAGATCGTGTGGGCCCCTCTAAAGACTGTTCCACCTGCACCTGTGCAGGGGCAGACTCGGCCATCTGGAGAGGAGGCGGCATTGCGGGTACTGTTTAAGATGGGACGCCACGGGTGAGACATTTGAGGCAAGTTGAGTGGTATCCCAACTTCCATGTCCCCTTTTGCCATCATCCCTCTCCTCGGCCAGGGCCACATCACTTCTACCACTTTGCTGGACAACAGTTTGGAGGACATGTGTGATGTCTTGTAAGGCCAGTGCTAATGTATCTGTCTGCCTGTCTAAGGCAGCAGAAAGTAGTTCGCCCTGAGTCCACACGGCCATTGCCAGGGCCTGAATGGACTCATTTATGAGCCATGCTTGAAGCTTAATGGAGGCTGCCATCTCTCCACCGCAGACATTCCCACACTTACCTGCGCTGCCAACCCACCAGCGATGGAGTTGGACTCCTCCATCCTCTCCACTATTGTGGTGAGTGTGCATGGCACGTTTTCCACTCCCTCGCAAAGTTGCTCCTGTACCTTTATCAATCTCCTTCTCAAGGATGGCCCTTGGGTTCAGCATCTGTACCAAGCTGAGCAGAGCCTGGAGAGGAGTGCTCAGCTTGGTACCGTTGCCTCTGCCACCAGTGTCTGCTCGTGCTCACTTGTTTGTGGTGATTCACCAGGTGACAACCCAACTGCCTGTCTAATAGGACCCACTGAGGTGTGAGTATCTGTGCTGGTGGATGGCTCACTGAGATGTGACGGTGCTCCCTCAGAGGCCAGGAGCTCCTCTGAGGAATTGCCCTCGACCATGTCTTCGGTCCGTGACGCCCCTGGAAGAAAACATAATTATCACAGAAGTAATGTTGCAATGAGCATACTGAGGAGTGAAATGGATCAATCATTGATAACGTCAATTCATGTTGTGTGTGAGGGATGTTAGAGTCCTGTCACCAGATGTTTGCGGGGTGCCAGTCTCGGCATCTCCAATGGCCAGGCGCTCCACTGTCCGGCTTATACTCAAGTTCTCCTCCTCCACCTCTGTGAGGGCCATGATTTGTGGCTTCCCCCCTCCAGTCCTAACCCTCTCCCCTGCATTTTGCGCTCTCTTCTCCTACACGTGGAGAAAGTACAGACTTTTGAGTGAGTGAGGGTGATGCACCCGATGGATGCATTGCTTTGGGTCAGGATGAAAATGAAGCAGATGCATCAGAGGATGACTATCAGACAGATTGATCACATTGGATCAGGATTGGGGTGAGTGGGAGAGGTGGGTGCACAAATGGGGGGAGTGGTTGGGGGGTGAAGAACTGCACAGAAAGTGAAGGTGAGTCGAGAATGAACCTTAAGTGGTGTGAGGAGTGATGTGATGGAGTAGGCTTCACAGGGCAGTGTGAGGGGGGGTGTAATGTTCACTACAGAATGCAGGTCAATCAGTAACTGTACTCACTTTTCCTGACCTGGTTAGGTCATTAAATCTCTTTCTGCATTGCAGCCACGACCAGGACATCAAGCTCCTGCTGCTAACCTGGTCTGCCACCTCCAGCCATGCCTTCTTTGTGACAGAGCCAGGTTTCTTCCTCCTGTCGGCTGGATAAAGCAGCTCCCTCCTGTTTCTCACTGCACCCAGCAATATCTCCAGGGTGGCATCAGAGAACCTGTGAGCAGGCTTGGCTCTGGTGATTATGGCCTCCTTTCTCCTTCAAACTGCATTGTTGGAGTGGCCCTTTAAATAGTGGGCTTTAAACGAGTGCGCAGTCCACCTGCTGTGCAGCTTGAGGACGCAAAACCTGGAAATTCAGTTAAGTGGCTTCAATTTAGCCGTGATCGCTCGGGAAACCGCACAATTTTTTTCTCCGGGTTTCCCACCCGATTATTGACCCCCCCTGCTGAGATCTCACCGCCATGTTAAAATCATGCCCCTGGTCTCGAAACTACATTCAAGTTTATGGGGACAATTTTAACCCTAACCTGCTGACAGAAATCGGGCGAGTGGGCAGATAAAATCTCCCAGGTTACTTACCCGCCTTGGAGCCACCGAGCGCAGGCGGAAAGGACACCTGCCCAAAGACTGCGGGTCCATTTTTACATATGCATTTCAGACCCCGATGAGATCATCGAGACTTGACTGCAATTTTAACTTGGCAGCCTGAGCGGGAAGCGGCAGTGAGTTTCCCGCCAGGCTAAGCCAGCGAGGAACAGGATTGGGGCCAGAAAAGGCCCAACAACGTACATTTTTAAAAATTCTCCTCCAGGATCCACAAAGAAAGCTTAGGCCTTGGCTGCTGTGGACATCCCCTCACCCCCCCTACCCACAATCGCAAAAGCCTGGGGGGACAGCCCTGGCAGCCAATCCGGATACTGACCTAGCCTTTGGATTTTCTGCCATTTCCCACCGAGCTTCAGCTCGGAATGGGTGCCAGCACCTGAATGATCCCTCCTGAAACCCGCTGCCAGTTAAAATCCAGGCCGTAAATGTCAATAAAGAGGAAATTTTTACTCAGACTCCTCAACTGTCTGAATAGATACAGTTTTTCTTTCATGTCACCTGTTTGATATTGATTTTCAGTAAACTTCTAATGAGCATTAAGGTAGAATTGAAACGATGCAGAAAACCAAAGAATTTTTCTGAATTGATAGCACTATTAAATGACTCATGTAATCTTGCTACATTTCTTTTGGGTGAATGAAAGTGTTAAAACTCATTGGCAATCTCCATTGTGGAATTTTAGGATCTTTTTATTGAAGAGGAAGGAAAGTCGAGGGATATATTTTGTCCATAGTCCTCCCACTCCCACTCCAACCCAATACCGTGTTAAGAAAATATCATTGGAAATATTTTCATTACTGTTTTAAAATAAACTCTGCACTCAATGTGAAATCCCTCTGGCTGCGGGCCGTTCCAGTGACATCGCTGAGGACAAGGGCCACTTTGCCAGAAAGCAAGTCCATTCATCTTAAAGGAAGCTGCAACTAGGAGCCCAGGCAGAAGTGCTCAACCCCAGGAAAATAGACAATTAATTTTGGAACAGGCCAATGTTATTTTTTATCAGTTGCTCAAACCAAAAAAAAAGAGAATCACCAAAGCTGCTGCCTTCTCTTGAGGCTGACTGTATTGATCGAACGAAGATCTTTTTTCAAACAAAGCATGCTAGCTTTAAAGAGAAAGCAATTTGTGATAATCCCTGTCACCATTGAGGCTTGATCATGTCTTTCTGCAGCAAGTATCAGAAACATTTCAAATGAATTCCTTGTTTCACTGATTGTATCAATGTAGGAGACTTGCAGCAAACCCTTCAGGATACGTTTATGAAAATTCGACAATTATATAGCGTTCTTCATTGCCACTAATTTTGCCTTTGTGGCTTATTTATGCAGGTACTGCTGTGGTTGCAAAAATCCTGCAAACTAAAATTGATAGCCCAGGGAAATGCTGTTAAACTGTCAGTGCCATTCTCATTGTAGCCTCTCTGTGTCAGCTGTTGAAATAGAAAAAGAGGATGTCGTGCACAGAATATATACAGTTAAGCAAAAGTAGCTTTGAAATTAGGGAAGGATTTCTACATTGATATACACAAGCAAGTCTGTTTGCTGAGCAAACCAGGTGCGCAAGTAATATACTTAAGTGCTTAATTACATTGGTTTCAATACAGCTTTGATAGAGAAACTTTGTACATTACAGATAAATAATTAAGCCTAAAACTGGGTGGACAACATCACACTTTTTTGATGCTTAGTGAAGTAAAACTAACTAAAATTGAATGATTGATTATTCGTTAACTGTGTTTTTTAAGTACAATTACCCACCTGGGGAACTGTGACATACTGAGATATTTTAAGTTGTTGACATGTCACAGGTAATAAAATGGTGTTTAATGTCATTCACGGGGACAACATACAGAAATTGGCTAAAAGTGATGTCAAATGATACATTAGTGCTCGTCTTCACACAAATGCCAGGTCTCAAGGTTTCTCCTGCACTTGTTGCGCATCGTAACTTTTTAATATAATCTCGGCTCAATGAGTTACAAAGCGCAATGAGATGCTTCATTGGAAAATGGAAGGGATTGAAAATTGAAGAGTGAGCCAAGGAATATAGGAATGTGCAGGACCATTATGGTCCACCTGGCCAGTCCTTCTTCTGGCGTCCTTGATCACCTTATAACATTTGCTTCACAATAGCTTAGGAGAGGTCCAATAAAAGGCCGTCTGTCTGCTATGTCAGTGAAGAAATGGTGTGATGATTGGCGGACATCAAGCAAGTAGGAGATTATTTTAAATTAAGGACCCAAGGTGAAAGGCCCGTGGCCATGGTGCAGGACAGAGCCAACGTTAAACAAGCAAAGATGAAGACAGAATAAGTCAGCAAGTAGTGATTGGGTGACGTAAAGCTTGAATTTTTACACGACTGAAGATTGTAGGAGGAAGGAAAGATTGAGGCGGATAAGGAGTTCCACAGTTTTGAGGTCCTGTGAAAGAATGAGCAAAAGAAGATGCTGTGCGATGAGTCTTGATACCAACAAAGAAAGAATGTAGGAAGTGCATGTAGCATGTCATACGTGGAGCTTACAAGAAACATGAGAGGAAAGTTCTGAGGAGCATTGACCAAGGTAGCATTGATAAAATAGAAAAAGGCAAGTAAACTTGCGATGAAGAGAGAGGTTAAATGTCAGAGAGCAATTGCCTATCAGATGAGAAGCTTTTTCTTGCATCCTGTTCATGAGTATGTGAGGGATGTTAGAAGAGCTTTCCCATATATAGGAGCAATATTCAAGACTTGGGTGGCTTGCTGGCATAACATTTCAGGAAATTCCAGGTAAATGAAAATGTTGTGAGGACCACTGTTCAGTTGCTTCTAGGCAGTTGGCTTGAGGAAGGGACCAAGCTACACAATTCAAACAATTCAAACCTCTGTGATTTAAGTCATGTGTCTGTTTGGTAGCTTCTTTTGAATTTAGCTGACAGTTGATAGTTACTGAAATCCTTAAAGCTCCAGAAATTGTTTAGGAGTACTTATTAGCTTGGATTATCCAAGTTAGAGGTTTGGTTTGGGTCTTTTGAAAGGACTAGATCACACCAGGTAACTCCTGGTAGGAATATAAGAAAAGAACAAACATAAATATAAGTTCATTGTAGAATATCTATCCATAATATACTAAAAATCTTAATTCTGTGTATACTTCCTGCCTACAAAACTTTACTTCCTGTTGCCATATTTTTGTCACATTTTTATGTCAGCTCTTCCAATTATAATCTGTTCCATAAATTCATCTGGTCGCTAAAGCTTAAAATAGGTTCTGGTATTTGTGATCTTTTGCTGCTTCTTGAAGATGTGAGGCAGATCCTGTGGGGGCACAATGTAGATCCTGTAGCTAAAGCAAATCTACAGAAAGATTTTCAGTTCATTATCGTGGATTTGTTATCAAAATTACCTCGCTATCAGGGCAAGTGTAAATATCAGTAAAAATGTGGGGAACGAGGATCACCTACAGAAGTGGTCTAAGAAGCGAAGACCAAAAATATATCTAAAGTAAACAGAGCAAAAAGACCAAAAATCTTAACACATGGGTGTCATTTATGATGCATGGTGCTCTGGGAAACCCTGACACCTACGAAAGGTTTTGTGCGCTGTTAAGCCAATGCCTCCTTTCCATGGGGAAACTGTACATGTTGCTTGTTAGAAATAAGGCCTCATTCACTTGCTTGACACATCTGTGAGCAGCCAACTGCCCAATTTGGCACATGTCACTGGTAGTGGCTTGGAAGGATTCAGTGATATAAAAACTTAATGCAGCAGTGACCTTTATGTCCATTAGAAGAGTCATTTCTTTGGTACAAGTTGTCTACAGGTCGGCTTCCAGGAAATAGCATAGCTACATGATAGCCTCCATTGTGAAGTATAAGCACCAAAAGCAGGTATCCTCTGATTTGCCCAAGAAAGGACTATGTGGGCCGATAAAGACTGGTGCTGGGGCAAGGATAGGTGTGCACATAGAAAGAGAGAATGTGCGTTTTACATAGTGCCTTATCACATGCTTCAGAGGCCCCATAGCACTTTACAACCAATGGATGAATTCTGAAGTATCGCCACTGTTACAGACGTAAAGGAGGGACATAACCTGTGACGTAGAGTTCCCCTACTTTTCACCTCCCCTCAAATCCAAAAGAATCTTTGGAATCCTGAAGGGAATTCCCATCTTGACCATTTTGGTTGCTGGAAGTGAAATAAGCAGCTGGAGACAAGGGGCATAATTTTAGCCCCCAAGTTCGGGTGGGTTGGGGGCGGGGGAGCAGTGAAAATAGATGATTTTAGGAGAGGGAATGAAACCCGGTTCCAAGCTGCTGAGTTCACGTTTGACCCAGATGCATCTGGGCGCGCAATTCAGGAAGCCAAAAGTCCCGCTGGCAATTAAAGCCGGTGTGATGATATTTAAAGTGACAATTAAGAGGCTTAATCTTGTTAAGGAGTTTAATTTTTAGTGTATTGAGGTAGGAAACGATTTTAACTCTGCCTCAAGGTGTCTTCTGAGGCCTCTGAAAGACGCCATGGAAACGCAGGCGAGTTGCAGCCAGCAGCCGTTTGGACATTTAAACCAATGATTGACACATGTGAATAAAAGGTGAGTTTTTGCCACCGGGCAATCAGTTCTCTGACAAACCTTTGGCTGGGAGTTCTTTGTGTTTAGACTGAGATTTCTTTGTTCACACTCAGAATTCTTGTGTTCACACATTTTTACCTACATTTTGGACCCCCTCAAACTGACAACATCAGGATGAGGGACGCAATGGATGTATTCAACGTACATCCGAGGAGGAGGCACATCAGCATCCACGGCAGGCACGGTGTGCAGTTCTGGGATTTACAGCTCCACAAGATCGAGGTCGCCACAGGGACCTGCAGAAAAGCAGAGAGGGGGACAACGGAGGGGCTGACGTTGCGGGAGGCACTACCCGTGTGAGAGGATCTACAGGCAGAGGCTGAGCTTCCTGGACCTCTGTGAGGAGCAGTGCCAATAAAGGCTCCTTCATGCAGAGCTGCTCCCGAATGGGCCTGGTGGGCACACATTGCCCGTTGCAGTTAAAGTCACCATTGTCCTCAATTTTTTCATCTCCAGTTCCTTCCAGGGCACCACCAGTGACATCACCAGGATTGCTCAACCATATGACCATAAGTGTATACAACAGGTCACAGATGGCTTGTTTGCCAGGGCATCTCACTACATCAACTTCCCCATCGACGACATCAACCAGACTGAGAGGGCAGTGGGTTTCCACTCTCTGGCTGGCTTCCCATGGGTACAGGAAGCAATTGATTGCACACATGTAGCAATCCGAGGACCTCCACATGAGCCAGGAATGTTCATCAACGGAAAGGGATCTCACTCCATCAATGCACAGCTGGTTTGCGATCACGGGAAGAGGTTTCTGCAGGTGTGTGCCAAATTCCCAGGCAGCTGCCATGATTCCTTCATTCTGCATGAATCCAACATCCCGGCTCTCTTCCATGCACAAGGGCTGGCTCCTTGGAGACAAGGGATACCCCCTGCAGACATGGGTCATGACAACAGTGAGGAATCCCACCAACGAGGCACAGAAGCAGTACAACAACAGTCGCAGCACCACCAGAACTGTCATAGAACAAGCCATAGGACTGCTGAAGATGCCATTCCAGTGCCTAGGTCGAGCTGGGGGAGCCCTTCGGTACTCACTGGTGAGGGTGTGTAGAATAATAGTCGTGTGCTGTGTCCTGCACAACATCGCTCAACAGAGAGGGTTACAGGTGGATGAGGTCCCATGCGCTCCTTTAGCAGTCACACCTACCATTAACATTGGAGAAGAAGATGAGGAGAAGGAGGAGGAGGATGAGGAAGACGACGATGGGTGAACCATCGGCAGATCAGCGGCTCACCTGGCTGCTCATGATGCCAGGGAGTCACTCATATTTGATAGATTCTCTTAGGGAAATCTGCAAAGTGACAATATGCAAGTACTCAGACCATCTGGAACGACCACCAACACCCCCCACCCCCGGCTCCATTTGTACAAAACAGTCCTGTAAACACACCCAATGGGTGGCATCAAGTCTCGCCGCTCATGAGCAGCCACATGAAAGGGCGCTATCACAATAAGGACTCAAGAATGGGCAAGACATGGCAGTGGTGGTGAGAATCATAACATTTAATGTGAATTTAACAAAAAACAAATATATATATGAAAAACATGACATTCTGTCGGACACCTTTGTGCATACCTTTGGTAATTACAAAAGCTTAGACTTCCTCTTCCTATAGCTTCTACATGATGCATCCCCTGTGGCTGAGGCAGAGATAGTGGCAGGTTGCTCAGGTTCATGCCCTGACTGCTTAGATGCTTTTGGCCTACGCCCTCTGGGTTTTGGAGCCCATCAGGGCACCTCCAAAGACTGCTGCACCTGCACCTGTGCAGAGGCAGACTCGGCCACCTGGAGAGAAGGCAGCATTGCGGGTACCGGGTGAGGAGTGGGAGGTGGGGGCATTGGGGAGACGTGGGAGCGCTTTGAGTGGAGTCCCCACTTCCATGGCCCCTTTCTCCATCATCCCTCTCCTGGGCCACGGCCACATCATTCCGACCACCCTGCTCTACAACAGCTTGGAGCAGATCTGTGATGCATTCTGAGGCCACGGCTAAAGTATCTGTCTGCCTGTTTAAGGCGGCAGACATGTTGGCATCCAGAGTCCACAAGGCCACTGTCAGGGCCTGATTGGACTCATTTTCGAGCTGTGCTTGAAGTTCAATGGAGGCTGCCATTCCCTCCATCGCAGACATTCCCGCACTTACATGTGCCACCAGTCCACTAATGCTGAAGGTGGACTCCCCCAGCCTCTGTGTCAATGTGGAGACTGAGTCCTCTAGTATGCTGCGGTGCATCTGTACCTCTATCATTCTCCTTTTCAAGGATGGCCCCCGGGGTTCAGCATCTGTGCCCAATTGAGCAGAGCTTGGAGAGTCGTGCACCCACTGACGCTGACTCTCCCCCGCTGCCCCTGCCACCAGTGTCTGCTCGTGCTCACTTGTGCGTTGAATCACCAGGTGACAACCCAACTACTTGTCTAATAGGACCCAACGAGGTGTGAGTATCTGCACTGGTGCATGGCTCACTAAGATGTGACGGTGCGCCCTCAGAGGCAGGGAGCTCCTCTGAGGAATCGCCCTTGACCACTTATTCAGTCCATGGAGCCCCGGAAGAGAACATACAGCAATATTAAGATTCATCGAAGTAATGTCGCGATGAGCATACTCAGATGCTCACAGGTCAATCATTGATAACATCAATCAATGTGAGGGATGTTAAAGTTCTGTCACCAGACATTTGCAGTGTGCCAGTCTCGGCATCTCCGACAGCCAGGCACTCCAACATCCGGCTTATCTGCAACACCTTCTCCTCCGGCTCTGTGAGGGCCATGACTTGTGGATGCCCCCCACCAGTCCTCGCCCTCTCCCTTGCATTTTACGCTCTCTTCTCCTACAAGGGGAGAAAGTACAGGTGTATGAGGGAGTGAGGGTGACCGGGTCACCCGATGAATGCATTGCTCTGGGTCAGGGTGACAATGAATGAGATGCATTAGGGGCTGACTATCAGACAGATTGATCGCATTGCATCAGGATTGGGATGCACCAATGTGGGGGTGAAGAAGTGCACAGAAAGTGAAGGTGAGTCGAGACAGAGCCTCAAGTGGGTGTGGGGAGTGATGTGATGGAGTAGGCTTCGCAGGGCAGTGTGAGGGGGGCGGGGAATAATGTTCACCACAGAATGCAGGTCAATCAGTAACTGTACTCACTTTTCCTGACCTGGTCAGGTCATTAAATCACTTCCTGCATTGCAGCCATGCTCCACCGTGTTCCTGTTGCTTACCTGTTCTGCCACCCCCAGCCACGCCTTCTTTGTGACACAGCCGGGTTTCTTCCTCCTGTCCGGTGGATATAGAACCTCCCTCCTGTTTCTCAATGCACTCACCAATGTCTCCAGGGCGGCGTCGGACAACCGAAGTGCTGGTTTGTCTCTGGAATGTTGCATACTCATTTTTGTAGCCTTTCTCCTTCAAAATGCATTGTTGGAGTGGCCCTTTAAATAGTGGGCTTTAAATCGTGTCATGTCCCGTTGTGCAGCTTGAGGACGCGAAACCCATAAGTTGAGTTAAGTGGCTTCAGTTGACTCGCGATCGCTCGGGAAACCGCACGATTTTTTTCTCCAGGTTTCCCACCCGATTATTGACCTCCTCTGCCACCTCCTGCACCCCCCCGGCTGAGATCCACGCTCCCAATTAAAATTTAGACCAAGATGGTTGTAAGAAACAATGTTTGAGAAATAAAATTCTTGCAATGCAATAAAAAAAAGGCACAAACAACAATGAAAATTAATGCACCAACAATAATGCAGAAAAAAGCAATATGATGAACAAGAAAATCCTAATGTTCCTACCATCAAGTAAAAAGTAATATTCAGCTTGAGGAAGTCATAATCTGCTGGCCAAGACATTTGCACACTGCTGCATCAGTTTGATGTGGGCAAACAACCCTGCTGGCCAAAAAAAGCCACTGAATACTTTCGTGGGACCAATTAAGATATTTTTGGAATGTTTAATGAGGCTCATGCTGGTCAGGTGCATAAGCATCCAAAAAGCTGGCATTTTCTTCATCAGCCAATGTGGCAGGCAGCTAATTTGGAGCCCAGCTTGTGCACCTGATTCCATGACCTGCACTTGTCTGCAGTGAGGATCTGTGGCACCAGTGAAGTCTCGTGAAATCTATCTTCATTCAGCCGAATGTATTTGCATCTTAGCTCCCAGGTGGAGCCTGAATTTGCTGAAACCTTGCGCCAAAGCAATGTGTAACTTTATTATGCAGCAGGAATTCCAGGAAATTATGGTGTGAGTGACTTATGTCATTACTTTCGCCCTGCCATAATTTGCTGGGACTTTTGCGCTGCTCCACAGAGACTCTTGCCGAAAAGGATGAACAGTTAATTATCATAACTCTGCTCCCCATTAAAGATAGAATGAACTTGCATTTTTGTAGCACCTTTCAGAATCTCAGGGTGTTCCAAAATGCTTTACAGCCAAATAAATACCTTTAAAGTGTAGTCACGGTTGTAATTTAGGGAAACGAGGCAGCCAATTTGCGCACAGCAAGATCCCACAAACAGCAATGAGATAATGACCGGACAATCTGTTTTAGTGATAGTGGTTGAGGGATAAATATTGGCCAGGACACTGGGAGAACTCCCCTGCTCTTCTTTGAAATAGTGCCATGGGATCTTTTATGTCCACCTGAGTGGGCAGATGAAAACTCAGTTCAATGTCTCATCCAAACAACAGCACCTCCAACAGTGCAGCACTCCCGCAGTACTGCACTGAAGTGTCAGCTTGGATGATGTGCTCAGTTCTGGAGCGGGACTTGAACCTATGACCTTCTGACTCAGAGGCGAGAGTGCTGGCATTGAGTCAAGACTGACACTAAAATCAATGATGAGATCAAGTTTGACGAATTAAGGGGCCCGATGTTAGCAGGGCTGTGGGTTCTCGGCGGGGGGGCTATCGGGCGCGTGGGTAACGCGCCCGGTGAAATTAGTGAGTTTCCCGCGCGATCGTAGCAGACAAACCACTAATTGGATTCACTTACCTGCTCCTCCGGGTTCCCCACTGCTGATCTGCGCGTCGGGCGGGCTGCGCATGCGCAGTAAGATCTGTCAGCTGGAGGCGCTCTATTTAAAGGGGCAGTCCTCCACTGACAGATGCTGCAACAAATAGCAAAAATGACAGCAGGGAGCAGCCCAGGGGGAAGGCTGCTCCCAGTTTAATGATGCCTCACTCCAGGTATCAATACATGGGGTGAGGAGGAGGGGGAGGACAGAGATCTTCCACCCGGCGGGCGGGAGGAAGCGGCCCGCCTCTGCCACCAGAAAGGCCTGGCTCGAGGTGGCAGAGGAGGTCAGCGCCACCAACATATTGCCCACCTCCATACAGTGCAGGAGGTGCTCCAATGACCTCAGTAGGTCAGCCAAAGTGAGTACACGTAGTCTTTCCCCTACACTCCGTCTGCCACAGCACTGCCCCCACCCCACATCTCCTTCTGCACTGCCAACACTACTCTGTCACATCACCCCTCATACCCACTCAAACCTCATCCCCATCTTACCTGCACCTACTCACCTCGCCAGTACTCATCCCGCCACTACCACGCAACCCAATCCTCATACAATCTCATGGCTCTATCTCATACTCACCCTCTCGTGCATCTCTTTCACGGCCAGCCTCACTCAACCTGCCACTACCTGCGCTGCAGCCACAGGGCATGCATCACATATGTGCAGTAGGCAGCGTAAGGCAAACGTGTCGTGAGCATGAAGGGGATGCACAAGGGTGTTTGAGGGTTTGTCATGGGTGTAACTTATATTGAATTGCAGAACAACTCACATTACACATTATATTGGCACCACTACTGCCATGTCTTCGCGAATCCTGTCTGGTTTGTGCAATAATGCCCGCTCCTGAGGATCACTATGAGGACCCACAACTGATGCCACCCATTGTGTCACTGCAGAGTGGGTGTAGGTGTATTTGCAGGGCTCTTCTGCGCAGACGACTGAGAGACATCGGCGATGTCCCCGGTTGCACCCTGGAAGGATGCGGAGGAGAAGTTGTGGAGGGCAGTGGTGACTTTGACAGCAACAGGTAAGAAGATGGTGCTTGGGGCCAGCCGGGAGCAGCTCGGCATGAAGGAGGCTGCAGATGTCCATGACTACATGTCGAGTGACTCTGAGCCTCCGTGTGCACTGCTGCTCAGAGAGGTCCAGGAAGCTGAGCCTCGGTCTGTGGACCCTGTGGCGAGGGTAGTGCCCTCTGCGATGCATCTCTCTCTGTGGTAGCCCTCCCTCCTGCTGTGCAGGTGGATGTGTCACAGGACTGTGTTGTGGAGCTCCACGTGTCAGAGGTGGACAGCGTGGATGGCGAGGCTGGTGAGGCTGGTGATGCTGTTCGCCCTCCGAGGAGGTCATGACTGCAGCTACGGCGGCCCCCATCCGCAAGATGTACATCTGAGGGGGTCCGCAAGGTCGGTACATGTCTCCGGACCCCGGGGTAAGTGTGCAGGTTGGTGTCTTTGACTGTCAGGAGGAGGGTGGTGGAGGCCAAACTTTGTCCCAAGTGACGGAGTGGCCTCCTGCAATGGGTGAGGGTCTCCCCCCCCCACCTGTCAAATGGACCTTTGCAGCTGCCACAGGCTGACAGCTGCAACACGTCCATTCGCCCTGGGAGTGTTTCCCCCAGTGTGGGAAACAGTCCCATTTTGTTCTAAAATCCCACATAGTCCCTTAATCAGGTCAGTTAATGACCTGAAATACCTAAATAAATACTGTCAAGTGGCATCCCGCTGGCTTTAATTGCCTGCGGGATTCCCACCAGCGGGGGCTGCGCGCACACGCTGGCGCGTTAGCGGGGAACCTGGAAGTGCACGGGTTCGGGGCGGGCTCCGGTACCGCGCCGGGATTCTCCGATTTTCGGAGCCCCCCGCCAGGAACGCACCCGGTAGCGGGTGCTAAAATAGAGCCCAATGTCACTGTGCTGGCCACAGCCACTTAGGCCATTGCAGAATGATACTGGTGGGCTCAGTATGTTTGGTGTAATCACAGGAATCGTAGTTTACAATTTAAATTGAGAAATAATTGTGTTGCCCTCGTTAGGTGCTTTTTTTGTTATTCAGTGGTTCTGACAGTGTCTACGGTCACTGGTGCAAAGTGCAAAGCAGCAGAAATTATATATCTGGCGGGCATGGGTTGCTGGCCCGTAGCCTTAAACTACCATCCGAATGTGATTTTTATTGTAGTTCGGATCGTTAATTCTGTGCATTGTGAATGTGTTCATTCGTGATCACAATGTGCCCATTTAAACCTTATTATAATCCAAGTAGTAAATCAGAAATAGCACTGGGATTGCAGACTGCTTGAGTAATTGAAGACTAAACATATAAGATGCTGAGGGGCTTTGACAGGGTAGATGTTGATAGGTTGTTTCCCCTGGCTGGAGAGTCTAGAACTAGAGGCATTGTCTCAGGATAAGGGACCGGCAATTTAAGACTGAGATGAGGAGGAATTTCTTCACTCAGAGTGTTGTTAATCTTTGGAATTCTCTACCCCAGAGGGCTGTGGATGCTGAGTCGTCGAGTATATTCAAGCTGTGATTGATAGATTTTTGGACTCTAAGAGAATCAAGGGATATGGGGATCGGGCAGGAAAATAAAGTTGAGGTCGGAGATCAGTCATGATTTTATTGAATGGTGGAGTAGGCTCGAGGGACTGTATGACCTGTTCCTGCTCCTATTTCTTATGTTCTTATGTTCTTAAAAGCCTCTGGTTTCTGTGTTTTTCATACAACCTCAAAGGGAATGGCGGGGGGGTCCACTGTTCCATCTAATAACCTAACCAGACAGATATAAAAACAGTGCTTAAGGTGAATCAGGTCTCTATAATTTGAATTTGTGCTTGTTTCTACCCATCAAACAGTAAGAATGGTCTCCATAGGTCTGTGTGTGTCATAGTAATGTACTTGCTATTGAACATTAGTTAGTCAAGAGTGTTACACCATTCACATATGAAGTAGACTTTTCTGGAGTAATGGAACATATAACTGGCAGCAGTGCCCCTTCAGACAGCTTAGTCTGATTCTATCCACAAATAACAGAATTTGCAATCTAGAACCAGCAACTGACCAAACTGAATTGGAAAAGAACCACTATGTAAGAATATTACTTATCATAGTTTAGTGCAGTTGAAAATGATGATATAATTAATCTTCTTATATAGAAGTTCTTTTCCTTTTCTCACCATGTATGGAAGCTATCTGGCCAGGCCATCTCTCTTCAAAGGCTACAGATGTACTCACTGATTTGAAAAAGCCAAACTAATAAGTGCCTTCAAAGAAAATGGAGACACCCATGTGATTTTAATTAACTGTCCAATTCAAAAAGAGCTGCCAATCAAAAATGCATTTGAACAAATCACACAAGATGTTTGTATTTGAATTGAGTGACTTGGCTTCTTTCAGGCATCTGGCTGATAACAACCACTCATTTGGCAACAATTGTATCATTCTTCTGTCAATTAACCCCATGTGTACAAAAGTAGAATTAAAGGAGCGGGCATCATGTTACAACTTAGACAAAAGTGCTTAATTTTTGTCACATTAACCTCTGGGTTGTCTGTCTTTAGTATTACAAGGCTCCCTAGCAAAAAAAGAACTACTTTGACAAATTCATCACTTAGTATGTATGTTGATTCTGGTTTCGGTCTGGAACTGCTTCATTGCCAAGCATGTAGTGCAATTTCTATTTCTTTTCATGCTCTTTAATATGTTCTGTCAGATCTTATAAATTACTGTTTACTTCAATACTTTTAGAAGATACATTTCCTAATGGCATACTTGTTTCTTCACTTAATCTAATTTGAAGTAAAGAGGGATTTAGGGATGCCATGCATCATTAATTTTTCATTTAGTAAATTTACTCAATTTTTTTGTCCAAGTACTTCTGAAACCATTCTCAATTATTTAACACAATGAAGTGTTTATTATATTGCCTCAGTATGATTGGGAGAGTCAAGGGGGCACTTAAAGGAATATAAGTATTGAGTGTCCGAGTAATAATGATGTAACCATTAAGAGTTGCTTTTACTCTCTTCCTAATTTCAATAAGTATACACATCCTATTTTGGCAATTGAAAGTATTGATAAGATGGGCACTTAATACAGGAATTATTGCTATTGGAATCTTAGAACACTTTTACCATCACTGTTATTCATATTCATTAGATTAGAAAGAGCATTACCAGAATTAGACTTCAAGCATAAATGCAGATAAACTTCAAAATTTATAACTGACTAAAGCTGCCAGTTTAAATAGTGCAGTATTATTTACCCCAGTCTCTGTGCAGAATAAAAATTCTGCACCCTACTATAATTGGTGTTTTAAGCCCAGCTAGGAAGCATTAACTGAATCCAAGAGAAAGCAGTCTGCCTGATTCATTTTTAATGGATTTCTAAGATGTTGGAAGCTCAAAAGTGATCAACGAACTTCACTTTCTTAATCTTTTCAAATTCAACAACAGCACAAAATATGTGAGTCAGCACTGTGACTGGCTAACACTTTACTGCAGATCTGAAAATTGCTGCGTTTTTTCCCTGGAAACTTCTCCCATGATTGGAGTAGAAGTTCACCACTTAAGTGAGCATGAAACTGCTCCATCAGTAACGGGGAGGGGTAGCAGCAGGGCTTCAGTCAGTCAGGTTGGTGGCATCATGTAGTTAAATGATTGTTTTAGCCTCCCCATTGGTAAAACAACAACAATAATAATAACAACAACGACTCACATTTATATTGCGCCTTTAACATAATAAAATGTCCCAAGGCGCTTCACAGGAGCGTTATCAAATAAAATTCGACACCAAGCCACACAAGGAGATATTAGGACAGGTGATCAAAAGCTTGGTCAAAGAGTTAGGTTTTAAGGTACATCTTAAAGGGAGGAGAGAGAGGTAGAGAGGCGGAAAGGTTTAGGGAGGGAATTCAGAGCTTAGGGCCTAGGCAGCTGAAGGTACGGCCACCAATGGTGGAGCGATTAAAATTGGGGGCACGCAAGAGGCCATAATTGGAGGATGCAGAGATATCAGAAGGTTGTAGGGCTGGAGGAGTTTACAGAGCTAGGGAAGGGCGAGGCCAGGGAGAGATTTGAAAACAAGGATGAGAATCTTAAAATCGAAGCGTTCCCGGATCGGGAGCCAATGTAGATCAGCGAGCAGAGGGGTGATGGGTGAACGAGAGTTGGTGCGAGTTAGGATACAGGCAGCAGTGTTTTGGATGAGCTCAAGTTTATGGAGGCTGGAAGATGGGAGGCCAGCCAGAAGAGCATTGGAATAGTCAAGTCTAGAGGTAACAAAGGCATGGATGTGGGTTTCAGTAGCGGATGAGCTGAGGGAGGGGCGGAGACGGGCGATGTGTTACAGAGGTGGAAGTAGGCGGTCTTGGTGATGGAGCGGCTATGTGGTCAAAAGCTCATCTCAGGATCAAATAGGACGCCAAGATTGTAAATGGTTTAGTTCAGTCACAGACAGTGGCCAGGGAGAGGGATGGAGTTAGTGGCTCGGGAACAGAGATTGTGGCGGGGACCGAAGACAATGGCTTCGGTCTTCCCAATATTTAGATAGAGGAAATTTTTGCTCATCCAGTACTGGATATCGGACCAGCAGCGTGACAAATCAGAGACAATTGAGGGATCAAGGGAGATAGTGGTGAGGTAGAGCTGGTTGTTGTCAGTGGACATGTGGAACCTGATGTGTTTTCGGATGATATTGCCAAAGGGCAGCATGTAGATGAGAAATAGGCGGGGTCCAAGGATAGATCCTTGGGGGACCCAAGAGGGAACGCTGTGGGAGCGGGAAGAGGAGCCATTGCAGGTGATTCTCTGGCTACGACTGGAGAGCTAGGAATGAAACCAGGGGAGTGCAGACCTACCCAGCTGGACTTCGGAGGGGAGACATTGGAGGAGGATGGTGTGGTCAACCATGTCAAAGGCTGCAGACAGGTCAAGAAGGACGATGAGGGATAGTTTACCATAGGATGTCATTTGTGACTTTGATAAGGGCCGTTTCACTACTGTGGCAGGGGCGGGAACCTGATTGGAGGGATTCAAATGTGGAGTTGCGGGAAAGATGGACCCAAATTTGGGAGGCGGCAACATGTTCAAGGACTTTGGAGAGGAAAGGGAGGTTGGAGATGGGGCGATGGTTTGCAAGGACAGAGGTGTCAAGAGGAGCGGGGTGATGACAGCAGATTTCAAGGGGAGGGGGACAGTACCTGAGGAGAGGGAACCGTTAATAATATCAGTTAACATGAAGGTCAGGAAGGGAAGTTGGGTGATCGGCAGTTTGGTGGGAATAGGGTTGAGGGAGCAGGAGTTGGGAATCGTGGACAAGATAAGCTCGGAGAGGGCTGAGCGGAGATAAGAGAGAAACTAGAGAAAGATACAAGTTCAGGGCGAGGGCAGGGGGGAACCATAGGGGAAGTTTGGTTTGGTGGGCTAGGGGAAGAGAGGGAAGTGGCAGAGGCAGCTGAATGGATGGTCTCAATCTTAATGACAAAGTAGTCCATAAGCTCCTCACACTTGTTGTTGGAGGTGAGAGTGGAGGAGGCCGGGGAGAGGGGTTTAAGAAGATGGTTTGTAGTGGAGAAGAGAAGCTTTGCATTCCAGGATGATCCTAGAATAGTGAGCAGTTTTGGCAGAGGACAGCAGGACCCGATGTGCTTTATGTGGTCCAGCCAGATCTGGTAATGAATGGCTAAACCAATTGTCCACCATAAACCTCCAAGTTTATTTGGACTTAAGGGAGCATAGATGAAGACCATACCAGGGGGAATGACCAGGGTGAAAGAATGTAATGGTTAAATGGGGACAAGGGCGTCGAAGGTGGAGGTGAGGATGTGATTGAGCAGATCAGTAGTTGCAGAAATGTTGTGGTGAATGAAGGGCCAAATGCTAGACAGTTGGAAAGTTGAAAGTGCCGTTGGAGAGAGTTTTTTCCAGGGGCGAACACAGAAGGAAGGGGTTGGGAGGGAGAAGGGGGATGTGGGTGAAGGAATCAAGGAAGTGATCAGTGATGGCCTTATCCGTGATTGACAGGATGGGAGTAGAGGGGCCATGTGAGATGGCAAGGTCGAGGGGGTGGCTGTGAATATGGGTAGGGAGTTTATATGGAGGGAGAGATTAAGGGAGGAGAGGAGGCCGGGAACTCAGAGGAAAGAGGCATGATGAATTGAGATGGAAGTTGAAATCACCGAGGATGAGAAGTAGCTCGGTGCAAAGACTGAGGGAGGAAAGCAGTGAAGATATCTCGGTGAGAAACTTGGCGTGGTACTTGGGTGAGCGCTAGAGAATGAGGATTTTAAAGGAGAGGGGAGAGCGGTGGAACAAGGTGAGATGCTCAAAGGAGGAGAAGGTGCCAGACGAGTAGGGGGACAGACAAAGGTGTGAGTTGGTGGAAGATATAGCCAGGCGAGGAGGCTTCATTAAGGGGGAGGTGTCATCACCCGTCAGCCAGGTTTCCATCAAGACCATGATGTTGATGCAATCATCCACAATAAGCTCATGGATGGCAAGAGCCTTGATCACAAATGAACGGACATTCTGGAGGGAGATGCGGAGAGGGGCAATGATGGCTGATCCGCTGGCAGAGTCCACAGTGTCAGCGCTGGGAGGGGTGAGTGAGACAGGAAGGCAATTGACAAGTTTAGTCCCCAGCTGGTGCACTGGGTGGGAAAATTGGTAAGAGAGTAGGATAAGGCAGTTGGCATTGCTGCTCGTAAGGAGCAGTGACAAGGGCCTTCGAAGGATGCCAAGAGCGGCACAGAGGGAAGCTGCAGGCTTATCTAAGCGGGTGACAAGCCTGGGCCGGAGGCAGGAGAGTAGGAAGGTCGGGGAGTGCTAAAGGATTGGGGTAGGAATTTGCAGGGGCAGAGTACCTGAGAGGGTAGAAATGAAAGGAGGGAGAGAGAGAACAGGGAAGTACAGGCCAATTGGCCTGACATCAGTAGTAGGGAAAATGCTAGAATCTATTATTAAGGACGTAGTAACAGGACACTTAGAAAATCATAATGTGATTAGGTAGAGTCAACACGGTTTATTAAAGGGAAATCTATTAAGAGATTTTTGAGGGTGTAATTAGCAGGGTAATTAAGGGGGAACCAGTGAATGTAGTATATTTGGATTTTCAAAAGACATTCGATAAGTTGCCATACAAGAGGTTGTTACACAAGATTAGGGATCATGGGATTGGGGATAATTTATTAGCATGGATTGAGGATTGGTTAACGGACAGAAAACAGAGAGTAGGAATAAACGGGTCATTTTCGGGTTGGCTGATTGTAACTAGTGGGGTGCCACAAGGATCAGAGTTTGGACCTCAGCTGTTTACAATCTATATCAATGACTTAGATGAGGGGACCGAGTGTAATGTATCCAAGTTTGCTGATGATACAAAGCTAGGTGGGAAAGTAAGCTGTGAGGAGGACGTAAAGAGGCTACAAAGGGATATAGACAGGTTAAGTGAGTGGGCGAGAAGGTGGCAGATGGAGTATAATGTGGGGAAATGTGAAATTATCCACTTTGGTAAAATTTTTTTAAAAGGTGGAAGACTAAGAAATGTTGGTAGTCAGAGGGATTTGGGTGTCCTTGTACATGAATCACAGAAAGTTAACATGTAGGTACAGCAAGCAATTAGAAAGGCAAATGTTACATTAGCCTTTATTGCAAGGGGGTTGGAGTATAAGAGTAAGGAGGTCTTGCTGCAATTATATCGGGCTCTGGTGAGACCACACCTAGAGTACTGTGTACAGTTTTGGTCTCCTTACCTAAGGAAAGTTATACTTGCCTTAGAGGGGGTGCCACGAAAGTTCACTAGATTGATTCCTGGGATGGGAGGGTTGTCCTATGAGGAGAGATTGAGTAGAATGGGCCTATATTCACTGGTGTTTAGAAGAATGAAAGGTGATCTCATTGATACATATAAAATTCTGAGAGGGCTTGACAGGGTAGATGCTGGGAGGTTGTTTCCATTGGGGGGAGAGTCTAGAACTAGAGGTCATAGTCTCAAGATAAGGGGTCGGCTATTTAGGACTGAGATAAGGAAAAATGTCTTCACTCAGAGGATTTTGAATCTTTGGAATTCTCTACCCCAGAGGGCTGTGGATGCTCAGTTGTTGAGTATATTCAGGACCGCGATCGATAGGTTTTTGGACACTAAGGGAATCAAAGAATATGGTGGTAGGGCGGGAAAGTGGAGTTGAGGTAGAAGATCAGCCATGACCTTATTGAGTGATGGAACAGGCTCAAGAGGCCGTATGGCCTACTGCTGCTCCTATTTCTTATGTTCTTATGATGACAGGAGAGAGGGGCCAAGGACAGGTAAAGAGAATTGAAGAAAAAAGGTGAAAAAAGGGGAAACAGATGTGATGGGCTTGGATCTGGAGCGGCAGCCAAAATGCACATGTGAATGGACACAGGGATACTCAAATTACATAGCCGTGGTTACATAGCAAGATTGGGGAAGATATGTCCTGGTAATAAAGAAGGAATTGAGAGGAGACAATTGGAGGGAGTCCAAAGTTACATTTAAGTGGTGTGGCTTTACCTGAAAATGCAGAGCTTCTTCTGAAAATAATTCCGTATTTAAAGGGGTTCTTAGTGTGACCCAAAGGGGTCAAGGCTAGAGCTGAGCATAGGTATCACAAAATTATACCCTGTTGAGGTCCTCTTCATCTGTGCCAAGTACCAACCTTTACTGAATCCCTCACTTTCAGGCTCTTCCCATAATCATTGCTCACCAAAAGATTCTCTCCCCTTTAATGGAACTTAAGTCTGGATTTTCCAATTGCAGCTGCCTGTTGTTACCACATTAATTGGTCAGCTGCTGTGAGAAAATGCACTGATTCTGCATCCTGATGTATTTTTCTGCAAGCGGGATCAACGGCAGCAGAAGCACTTACTCAAATAGGTGGAACATAGGAACATAGGAACAGGAGTAGGCCATTCAGCCCCTCGAGGCTGTTCCGCCATTCAATTAGATCATGGCTGATCTGTATCTTAACTCCATCTACCCGTAACCCTTAATACCCTTGCCTAACAAAAATCTATCAATCTCAGTTTTGAAATTTTCAATTGACCTAGCCATAACAGCTTTTTGGGGGAGAGAGAGTTCCAGATTTCCACTACTCTTTGTGTGAAGAAGTGCTTCCTGACATCGCCCCTGAATGGCCTAGCTCCAATTTTAAGGTTATGCCCCCTTGTTCTGGACTCCCCCACCAGAGGAAATAGTTTCTCTCTATCTACCCTATCAAATCCTTTAATCATCTTAAACACCTCAATTAGACCACCCGTAATCTTCGATTCTCAAGTCAATACAAACCGAGTCTATGCAACCAATGAAAGTGGGCACTTCATTTAAATATTAACCTGTGGGCGTGTCAGTCCTGGACACTGTTGTGGTGTGCGAGATGTAAAGGATGTCCATTTGAAATGGGTGTCTAGGATTGCTGGATATTGGTAGGTATCCTAGAGGTCATGGAAAGCACTTAGTGACATAACAATAAGGGGGTGATTTTAAACCCTACGAAAGGGGGGATTGGGGGACTGGTGGGAGTTGAAAACTGTTGTTTTTTGGGTCGCGACCGCAAACCGGCTTTATTTCCGGGTTGAATGTCGACGTGTAAAAGTACAGGCTTCCCACTGGGAATGCCAAGTCCAAACATCTTGCGGTTGCGACCCAAAAAAACAATTATTTTCAACTCCCGCCCACCACAACCCACCCGTTCTTGGGGATTAAAATCACCCCCTAAGTGTATTTTAGCCTTTACTTAACCATTTTTTCTTTTTTTTTGCTTGCTGGCTCTTAGGTCCTCATGTGCCTTTGTGACAATTGTGAATTATTTATTTCCCTGCTCTCACCTCACATCATTACTGTCACCAATGGATTTCCCAGTGGGAATCCCCCTATTTGACTGGAAGAAGAGAAAGATCTACAGGGAGATGCTCTGTGCCCATCCAGCTGCCATTGTGTCAACAGACAGAGGTGAACATACCTCACTTTGGCAGATAATTGGTGTTGGCGGAGGCTCCTCTTCCCAAAGGAGGCTGGTACAGCAGATGGCCTTTCCATAATGGTGGCTGCTTCTTTGGATGCCAATCATCTTTTGCTAAGCTTTCAGTTGCACTGCATTGAAAGAAGGCATGGCAGGGAGATCAAGAGTTAGCTTAGCTGGGTTTAGTTGGGCACACTTGCCAAAATGCCACCAACCATTTCTGCAGACCCTGGCACACTTACCCGAAAATGTCCACCCAAAACTGCCTTCTTAATGTTTGGATCAGCAGGGAGGCAACTGCAATGCTGTGCCATCTCCTGCAAGGACACCTGCAGTTTCTACACAGGTTAGGGCGGTACATATATTTCCCTAAATATATTAGATAATCTCCCGTGACACTATTGACAGACAATTTAAAAAAAAATTATCACTCCTTGTGTAACTGTGGCTGCTTTTTTCTCACTAGATGTTTCTTTCTTTCTGTCCTTGTTTTTGCCTTTTTTCTATCATCTACTCTTTCTTTCTCTCCCTCTATGCCTCTGACATGCTGGGGTTGATTTTGTGAGCCTAGGCCTGGAGTTAATGGGGTTTGTAGCCTCACTGTCCCGTTAACACCGGCTATGCGGCTGGCTCCATTATAAAAGGGACGTACCGCCAGGTGTCCAAAGTGCCTGCCTATTTCAAGCAATAGGCCCCTTTTAGTATGGAAATCAGGGTTCCTATGATGTAAATAGGACCATGATTGCCATTTTAGATAGGAACTGGAAGAATAGAGGCCCACTAAAAGTAAGTCTTGAATTATTTTTGTGGGCCCCAGAGCCACAAAAATAATCTGGGCCGCTGCCGCTCGGGACCTCAGCCCTCCGCAATCATGACCTCCCCTGCAACTTACCTTGCTGGCAACAGCACCCGCCCGATTTCCAGTCATTAATTTGGCAAGCTGCTTCGGCACCATTTGGTGCCGTACAGGCCGGAGCCTCAAAATCAATGCCCTCTGCCTGACGGCCGCCCAAGAATCAAAATCTACACACGCTTTCTCCTGCTGTCATCTCTGTTTGTCTCCAATTCTGTTTCATGCTATTTTCTTCAGTTTCATTCCCGTGTCTCGTTTGACAGGTCTGGAAGGGAGTGGAGCTGATTGATGCAGCAGGGAGGTGGGGGTGATAGATCTGCAAGAGAGGTAAGGAGGATGGTTACAACAGACAGATGGGTTCCAATTTTCAAAGGAAATTGCGGGGGCGTTGGGGGCGGCTGTGAAAATCGGGGAAATCCTGAGCAGGTGAGGAAGCCGGCCCCAACCTGCTGACTTCCGGGTTTCCCACAGACGCGCTTGTGTGCGCGCAGGCGTCCTGAATGTGGAAGTCCCGCTGGCAATTAAAGCTGGCAGGATGATAGTTAAAGAACCAAATGTACGTACATTGACGTACTTAAGGTACTTTATTTCTGTCATAGTAGATAGTTAAATTGATTTTAAACTTACCTGGGCGGCTTTCCCACGGCTTCCGATTCACACCTGGTGAAGTCCAGGCAGAAATCTGTGGGAGATGAGGCTTGTCTTCAGGAGCTTGGCTCATAAAATCATGCCAATAAGGTATCCAATAAAGGATTCCACACAACTTTGTAAATAATGATGTAACACTTCAGCTATAATTTGAAGTGAATCTTTGTATTTTTGAATTATTGCTCCAATTATGCTGCATGCATAAATGTTCCTATTAGGAGAGTTAACTATTTAAAAATAAATATTAATTCATATTTAATATGCATCATAAATGTAATTAGTTTAGTTTCTGCACTTCAGCTTCAGTTACAGCTCTGTACATATTATTATTTTTAATTTCTTCAGTATTATGAGGCCACATGGGATAGGATGCAGTGAGCTGTATGGGTGGAAATGTCTCTGTAATGGGTATAGTGTGTTACTTGGCTGTTAGACTTGGGTGGCATTGCTTTCCTTTAAAGGTAAGGTCCTGATCGGTCTGAAGCTACAACCCTCAATTACCTCTCCTTTCATTTTTTCCCTCCCAACCCTTTTAATGAACTGGATCTTTATCCGGAAGCCGGCAGTGCTGGGATCAACCCAGAGAGAGAACACTACGTATGGGAGCTACCATCTCCTCTGCTTCCGACTCTGAACCCTAACTGCAATGTAAGATGAGAGGGATTGAGGGCCAAAGTCTGGAGTCTGACTGGGGGAATAGGAAGGTAAGGGAGTGAATGGGGAAGATGGAGTCCTGTTTGGGAGTGGGGTGGAGGGAAGGAAATGAGTCGTGAAGTCCAGGGCCTGGGGGTCAGGGCAGAGGTGGATTTGGATTGTGCTCTGCTTTGTTTGAACATCCACTTTTATGTTGGGTCTTACCTGGCTGAGTCGGGCTTCGCAATGACATTTTGGAAGGGGGTGCGCTTGAGGTCAGAGATGTTTGTGACCTGGGGATGGGAGCATCGGCTAATGCAGAAAAAACTGTTGAAGCAATTAGAAGATCTTATAGTTCAGTTCATGGGTGACTTTGTGATTTGTTTTTCTGACTGCTTAAATTTTTTATATTCATTGTGCTATAAATGATAATTTTAGAGATATAGGGAGTGAAATTAGTCTGCACCTTCAATGGAAAAGAAAATTAGGTGTGGTGCTGTTACACACTTTGGGTTTGAATGAACTTCGGACATCATTCAACCTTTGCACTCACAATTTAGCATCTGAATGCACAGGGTTTGCAGCAGTTCAATAGAAGGCCCACCATCAACTTCTCAGGGCAACTAGGGATGGGCAAAGTTGTGGTCTTGATAGTGTCGCCCACATCCCAAGGACAAAAAAAAATAAGGGTGCATTCATACTGTATCAATGGATCTTTGGATGAACGAATGAACTTGCATTTATATAGCAACTTTCACATGTTCAGGACATTCCAAAGCGCTTTTCAGCCAATGAAGTGCTTTTGAACTGAAATCAATGTTGTAATGTAGGAAACACGGCAGCCATTTTGTGCACAGCAAGGTCCCACAAACAGCAATGATATAATGAGCAGGTAATCTGTTTTATTGATGTTGGTTGAAGGATAAAAATGTTGGGCAGGACACCGGTTCGATGTTACCCCTTAGTCCCGCTGTGAAGCAGGAGCTTCACAGCAATGCTGAGGATGTTATGTGAATGCATCTCAGAAGTCTTGTAATACACTGCCATCAATTTGTTATTCTCTAGAAAAAAATCAAGTTACCATGACACCCTTATGAAAGATTTAAATGAGGAATCCATCAAAATAATATATTCTGTGTAAGAGGAACAGCAGTTTTGTTAGGTGAGGCACTGTGCTAATCAGGGCTTCTCCTCCCATTGAAACGAACGGTGAACTCATCCTGCTCAGGGCAGAGTACCAAACAGGGCTTTTCCTCCTATTGAAATTAATGGTGTGACACCTTGCTCAGGGCACCTTGCTAGACTGGGCTTCTCCTCCCATTGATTTCTGATTTATTTATTTTCAAATTAACTTACCTTTCATTGGCGGCCACAGGGACCCCAGCACCTGCTCTACTGATCCCCCAGCAACCAATTTCAGCGTGGGGACCTAAAACAAGTGTCAGGCCCCTCATTTACATATGTAAGGGACCGAACGCCTGTTTTAGGCGCCTGCAAAACCGCATTTACTAATATGATGGCACTCGTAACACAGACGCAGATCGGACGTGGGACCTTGCGCCCCAAAATTGATCCTTTTTGCCCCTGTTTTACACCTAGAAAATGGGCGTAACGGGGACAATTTCCACCCCATAATATCCAATTAACACACACAGCATTTATTCCCTCAAAAGTTATGTGCAATTTATGCCAAAGATATGTAGGATTGAGTAATTAATTACAACTATGAATACAACAAAATAAATATAATAAGGGATCTTTAATTACTACACATTGGTGAGTTTCAGTAATTTAGTCTTTTTGTGCTCCAAAATAGCAATGCAGAGAAAGTATAAGTGGCAAAACATGTAACACTGTGAGTGCTGTTGTCACTTAATTACACATTTCAGCCCCTTAAACGGCAGTGAAATGTGTTTGAGATTGGTGTTAAAGTGCAATTATAGCTATGCTTGCGCAGAAGAAATGTGGTTCCTAATGAGGTGTTATCTACTCTAATGACCCTCTAATTTCTGGGGACACCCATTTTCATCTGCACAAAGTGCTAATTCAATAAACTAATGTGTGAGAATTGTAGCTCAGAAGCTGAAATCAATGCAAACTGTAAATATTTTCTATGGAGCTGTAACGTTCCAATTTTTATAACATCTAATGATGATCTAATTTGTTCTTATATCCTTTTGCTTCCTTCTTTCAAACATTGAACTAAGAAGAAATTGACTAGATATTCTTGATTTGTACAGGAAGTGTGGGGACATTTGTGTTTGAATCCATTGTTCTTCTTTTTGAGTGCTGGCGTTGGCTCAGTGAAAGAACTCTTGCCTCTGAGTCAGAAGGTTGTGGGTTCAAACCTCACTCCAGGATCTGAGCACATAACCTAGGCTAACACGTCATTGCAGTATTGTGAGTGTGTATCATTGTTAGAGATGCTGTCTTTTAGATTAGATGTTAAACTGAAACCCTGTCTGTCCAGGCGGATGTAAAATACTCTATGGCACTTTTTGAAGTAGAACAGAGGAGTTCTTCTGGTTGTCTTGGCCAACATGTATCCCTAAACACCACCACCAGAACAGATTAACTGGTTATTTATTTTGCTTTGAGGGACCTTGCTGTGTGCAATTGGCTGTCATGTTTGCCTACATAGCAACAGTGGCTACACTTCAAAATGTAATTCATTGGCTGTGAAGCACTTTGAGATATCCTCAGGACATGAAAGGCTCTAGCAAAATGTAAGTTCTTTCTTTACTTCTTCATTTGGTGTTGCCGTGGTAACTGTATTAACAATGTTATGTTAAAAAATCCACAATTTGGTTGCAAGAATTTGTATGTATTGTATATAATAATCAGTATTACAGACTCCAAGTATATATAGATTCTAAATCTCAAGGGTGATAGCAACTGCATCCATGTGTTGTGAAGAGGTTACAATCACATAATGATTTTCTTTTGTCTTGCTTCTGGATTATACAAAGCAGCAAATACCTCTTGCACTGATGTATGTTAAGGCTGCAAGTCAAGATATTTTACCAAAATTTAAGAGCAGTTTAAATTGTGCAATTTTAAAAACATTATTCTATAATGACAGTGCCATTTCATTTTGTGGATTTTTGTTAATGGTTGCCACTTGTGGAGTTTGTTGTTTCAAATAAAAAGGCAAAAAAAACCCCTGAAAATGCTGGAAATGTGAAGCAAAAACAAAAAATGGTGGAAGTGCAAACAGGTCTGTCAGCATCTATAGAGAGAAAAAGGCAGGTTAGCACTTCTGAAGAAGGACACTGTTCAAAAGCATTAACCTATCATTTTTTCTCTACACATGCTGACTGATCTGCTTTGTGCTTCCAGCATTTCTGTTTCTATTTCATTATTTCAAAACCTACTTAAGGGGAAAATGCTATTTTGAAGCAAACCCTTGAGAATTTTTCACGTTGTTGGTAATTGATGCTAGGAATTTCTGTGTAGGTCCTCCTGATCGCCTGCTGTAACTTCAATGTGAGATCGGCGGAAACCCTTGAGAAACTGCGTAAATGCCAGTTTATGGTGTTTCTGTCCATCTTCTGCTGCAGTTACAGCAGGAGATTGGGACAACTCCGTCAAAATTCCGCCCTATTTACCTTTGGGTCTGACAGACACGTAAGTCCCTCTCTGTAAGGCACTCATAAGAAATACAAGGGTGTTTTTTTTTTTAACTTTTCCATTTGTAGATAGTCAGAAAATTATATTCTCAATGTATAAAAATATAAAATATATTCGTATTGTTTACACATCTCCTCCTTTGAGGGGTCCTTGGTGAATTTCCTGCACACATCACAGTGCTTATTTTATTTTCAAACTTCATGGAGGAAGGTTGGAGACAGTTGCAGGATTTAAAACAGGGACAATTGTAACTTAAGGAATTGTCATCCTGCCAATGTTCATCAGTCATTGAAAATTCCCAACTGTCTCCAGTTAATTCTGTGCTAACTTTGACATGTTTTTTTGGGCTGTCTGCAATATTCAGCAGAATTTATACTTATTCATGCTGGTGAGCTAACAGAGGATAACTGGGTGAAAAATGGTCAGTGGCACCAAGATGATTATGAAAAGTGTTTTATTCTACTGACTGTGACTGCAATCTCTGAAACCCTCGATGTAGTTTAAATACCTATTAATAGTATCTGCTGGACTCACATACACTATCACCAAAACGCTGATAGATTTAATCAAATAAACTGAGATTCTATTGTTAATATGTTTAAATAAACCCCAACAATTATTTAGACACTAAATTGTTAACATTTAAGTCAAGGCGAAAGATTTATCTCTTCTTGAGTGGTATCTGGTCACTGCTCACTTGTGGAGATCACCTCGTACAAGAGGTAGTTACTCTGTCATATAAATCAGGGTCAATGTGATCTATTGGACTAGTTTTGATCACCTAAGGGGGTTGGAGAGGAAATTACTAGATTTTCCTCCCCCACTGGGTTTTTAATCTACTTTTTCGCCTCTCCCTGGCGATTACATGGCTCCGGATGGCTGGGGAGTGTCTATATTGTGATGCACTAGACATTACAACTATATGGAACAGGCTGGTTAGACCAGTAGGTCTTTTCCTGTCCTTCATTTACATATGTTCATATGTTCGTAGCTCTATTATTGATATTAGTCATAGATTTTGCTGCTTTTAATTAATTTTAAGTGATGAGCCCCCCTAACCCTGAAATATCTCCAACCTCCTTACAGCATTCAGAATGCAAATAAGTGGGAGCCCTTTTTAAGTGTGTCACCTTTATTGGTTCATTCTCTTCTAACTATCAAATGTTTCATAGATAGAACCATTTCAGTTTGTATTCTAAATCCTGTCCAAAATTGTACGATAAGAAAAAATGATTCTCTATAATGTGTGACATTCTATTTTGTTTTTTGCATATTTTGATTCTCAGAACCCAGTGAACTTTCAGTCCTTTAAGGAAGAAGAAAAGCTTTGTTATGAAGAAATGTGTTTTATGTCAAAATGCATTCAGCCATTTCTCTATCCTGGCATATCTAATTATATTTATCTTAAAACATCTCTGCCAAAATGCAGCTTGTTACAGTTTGACACCCCAGAGCAAATATTATATATTCCAAAATGTATGACAATCTTACACATTTTCTAAGTAAGAAACCTTAGAGGATTTTATTATTATTATTATTATTGAGGATTTTGATATATTTTTAAATGCTTTTGGACTATGATCCTTAACAGATGGAAAAGGTTTGTTTCTTTCCTTGCCAATTAATTATAGTTTTTTTGTTGCAAATTCAAACATTGAAGGAGCAGGAAACACAACCAGTCTAACAAAATTCCTTTTCCATCCAATAATCACAACGATGTTCATGATCTGCAACACCCAGTCATGTGGTATCTGTTATATCAAAATGTTTATCAATTGCTGGTGCCTACTTTTCAAAAATATGTGATATAAATGGAGTCAGATGGTTGTGGGTTCAAGTCCCACTCCAGAGACTTAAACACAAAATCCAAGCTGACACTCCAGTGCAGTACTGAGGGAATGCTGCACTGTCAGAGTTGCCGTCTTTTGGATGAGATGTTAAACCAAGGCCCCATCTGCCTTCTCAGGTGGCGTAAAAGATCCCATGTAACACGAGAAGAAAAGGGGAGTCCTCCCTGTGTCCTGCCCAATATTTATCCCTCAAGCATCATCACTAAAACAGATAATCTAGTCATTTAGCTCATTGTTGTTTGAGGAACCTTGCTGTGCACAAATTGGCTGCTGTGATTCCTACATTACAACGGTGACTACGCTTCAAAGGTACTTAATTGGCTGTAAAGCACTTTGGCATGTCCTGAGGTCGTGAAAGGCGCTATATAAATCCAAGTTCTTTTTCTTTTACCTTATAATTTCCCAGTTATCAATGCAAATTATTTGTTGATAAATTCATAATAATATTGCAATCTCTAATCCTTCATTGTAAATATCACCCATCACACAGAGCCAGCAAATCATCAGCCAAGTCCTGTACATAGTTTTTTCTTTATTTTTCTGTGTTTCTGTCCTCTCTGTACATATACAAATGAAAACACTTACTAAAAAGTATAGACTCAATGAAAATGCTGTATCCTGCTATAAGTGTTTTCATTGAGTCTATACTTTTTTGTAATGAAGAAATGGAACAACTGCCTGTTGTTGGTTAGTGTACCCTAAGTAGCAGTTCCACAATGGGCCTTCTGTTATGGTTATATTGAAAGCTGCCAGTCTAAAGATGAATGCCATTCCTTGCTTTAAAGAGATTGATGGTCATTCTTCCCCAGAACAAAGAGTAGGGTGTTTTACAGAAATACTTTGTTATTGTGGGCATACTTCAAACCTGCCAAAGGCACCAAAAGGTAGGGATAAAAAGCAAAAGTAGGATGTTTTCGGTTTCATGCCCAAGGGGTCTTTTGGGGCAATCTCTTTTGTTTTCCATTCATATCAGGGATTTGGACAGGCACAAGTAGAATGATGTTGATGTTGCTGATGATATCAAATTACCAGGCATGGCAAAATGTGGAGGAAGAATGCAAGAGATGGTAGGAGGACAGAGATAGGTTAGCTGAGTGGGCAGGTAGGTGGCAAGCTTAGGTGGCAAGCTTAGGTGGCAATGCATAGCTACGTTGGGTGTAACTTTCACCTTCATCGCCTGGGTGGTAATCAGGTGGAGCAGATTTCCCATCCATTGTAGAATGCACTCGATTTCCGTCACATTAAGGAGATGAAATAACATTTATGAAAAAGGATCCTTGTTACACTCTAAGGAAGTCATTGTGTTAATGTAGCTCAGGATTCATTACATTTTTGTGTGAAGAATTGATTTAATGAGAATGGCGTTCTTGGCAATGATTATAGTGTGACAGATGCAGAGAACTACAGTCAGAGCCTGTGTCAGTGCTCAATGAACTATTTGGTGTATGTTTAAAACATGCATTTGAGCATTAAAAATATTTGCATTTATGTAAATGTATTGGCACATTAATATAATTTTAGGAAAACATTTCATTTTTAAAAAAACTAGAATACGAATGAAGCATTGGTAGAAAGAAAAACAATATTTAAATGTTGATTATCTTTATTAAATGAAGTGCAGACTTATAATATATGTTCAGAGGTGATTAATCAAGCCTCAATATGAATTAGTATGGATAAGGGCAATAGAGTAATATTTTGCAACTGCTATTAACTATCATTTCAAGCTGAACAAATATTAAGTTGTTTAGGCAACTAAAAGAAATTGGGATGAAATATAATAATCAATGGGGATGTCAACATGTCAGAGGCAAATTAATAGGATGAAAGCAAAACAACTTGACAGAGGTAATCAGGGATTGCTTCTTAACATGAATGAAGCAGGATACTGCAGCAGATGCTGTAATAAATTTAGTGTAATAAGTTTAGTATTCAACTGTCTATCAAAAGAGCTGAATTTCAGAGGTGAGGTGAGAGTGACTGCCCTCGACATCAAGGCAGCATTTGACCGAGTGTGGCACCAAGGAGCCCTAGTAAGATTGAAGTCAATGGGAATCGCGGGAAAACTCTCCAGTGGCTGGAGTCAGACCTAGCACAAAGGAAGATGGTAGTGGTTGTTGGAGGCCAATCATCTCAGCCCCAGGACATTGCTGCAGGAGTTCCTCAGGGCAGTGTCCTAGGCCCAACCATCTTCAGCTACTTCATCAATGACCTTCCCTCCATCATAAGCTTAGAAATGGGGATGTTTGTTGATTATTGCACAGTGTTCAGTTCCATTTGTAATCCCTCTTATAATGAAGCAGTCCATGCCAGCATGCAGCAAGACCTGGACAATATCCAGGCTTGGGCTGATAAGTGGCAAGTAACATTCGTGCCAGACAAGTGCCAGGCAATGACCATCACCAACAAGAGAGTCTAAGCACCTTCCCTTGACATTCAATAGCATTACCGTTGCCAAATCCCACACCATCAACATCCTGGGGGTCACCATTGACCAGAAACTTAACTGGACCAGCCACATAAATACTGTGGCTACAAGAGCAGGTCAGAGGCTGGGTATTCTGCGGCGAGTGACTCACGTCCTGACTCCCCAGAGCCTTTCCACCATCTACAAGGCGGAAGTCAGGAGTGTGATGGAATAGTCTCCACTTGCCTGGATGAATGCAGCTCCATCAACACTCAAGAAGCTTGACACCATCCAGGACAAAGCAGCCCGCTTGATTGGTACCCCATCCACCACCCTAAACATTCATTCCCTTCACCAGTGTACCATCTACAAGATGCACTGTAGCAACTCGCCAAGGCTTCTTCGACAGCATCCCCCAAACCCACGACTTTAACCACCTATATGGACAAGGGCAGCAGGCACATGGGAATAACACCACCTGCATGTTCCCCTCCAAGTCACACACCAGCCCGACTTGGAAATATATCGCCGTTCCTTCATCGTCGATGGGTCAAAATCCTGGAACTCCCTTCCTAACAGCACTGTGGGAGAACCTTCACCACACGGACTGCAGCGGTTCAAGGCGGCGGCTCACCACCACCTCCTCAAGGGCAATTAGGGATGGGCAATAAATGCCGGCCTTGCCAGTGACGCCCACATCCCATGAACGAATAAAAAAAAATCAGAAATGATGAGTAACCTTCAAATGGACTGATGCTTGGGATTTGAGTGATCGTTGTATTGACCTGTGACTAAATCAGGTCAAAGGTACTGGAAAGAAGAAAACAGATAGACTGTTTCATGAGGTTCAAACTTCTGTGGATGATTGAATACATAGCAGGTAGTGCTGACCAAAGAAGGAAGGAGCTGGTACCATTGGAAAGCATAGAGACTCGAAATAGTTTCAGCCATACAAAAAGAATAGGGTGGAGTGGTATCACAATCCAAGCCTGGTGAGGCAAAACTGCAAAAAGGAGGAGAGGCGTGAGTGAGAGATCTTGCACTATGAATGGAAATCCCTCTTGGAAAGGTGCTTAGGGTAATCCAGGGATGAGAAGCTAGGTATATACACCTTCTGTTCAAACACGGTGCGGGGGTTGGGGGGGGGGGGGTGATTTTAAACCCCAAGAATGGGTGGGTTGGGGGCGGTGTTGTTTGTTGGGTTGCAACCGCAACCCGGCTTTATTTCCGGGTTTAACATTGGCGCGTGAAAGTACAGGTTTCCCACTGGGAATGCAAAGTCCGAAAATTTTGCGGTTGAGACCCAAAAAAACTATTTTCAACTCCCACCCGTTCTTGTGGTTTAAAATCACCCACAGGGAGTAGGTATATCAGACAGTTGGCCATGATAAGTGGGTGACAGGTCAAATAGTGGAGGCAAGTATAAAGGATAGGAGGAGAGAGAGGAAGGTGAGCCAACTCCATCCTCTATTGGTATCAGCCACGTTTTTGGGGGGGGGGGGGGAAAGAGGGGAAGAAGAAAATAAGTATTTGGAGGGTGCAAGGATACAGTAACAGAACTGCTTTGTGTCTGCAAATATGGACCCCAGCACATAATTTGTGCTGAGATGATAGACCTGTACTTTCCTCAGGCAATTTCTATCAAGACCACGTGCCTACATGCAGCTGATTTAGTTGTGGATCTGTCTAACTATCACAGCTGCCCTAATTGGTTATGGGCCTCGGTCACTGCTTGTTATAGAATTGAGCATGTTGAGACAGGAATAGGGGAGCCCCACAGCACTGATCAAATAGATGAGAATGCGACTGATGACATATTTCACTTTGTCAAAAACAAAATACTGCAGATGCTGGAAATTTGAAATAAAAACAGAAAAAGATGGAAATACTCAGTAAGTCAGGCAGCATCTGCGGAGAAAGAAACAGAGTTAACGTTTCAGGTCGATGACCTTTCTTTCAGTTCAGACGAAGGGTCATCGACATGACTTGCTGAGTATTTAACTTTGGACTTGGTCTGGTTATGTCGGCTCAGTCTCAAGTTCTGATTCGTCAGATGTCGTACAAATCATGACTACCGACAATTGGATTAAAGTTATCATTTTGGAGCGGGAGGGCGAATTATCAAATATCAGAAAGTTAGCAGAGCCAAGATGTCAATATAATCTCTTATCTTAACTAGATCTGTTTGCCAATTATATTGGGCCTTTTCCTGGTAAGGGGAACAAAGGCTTGGAAATGAAGTGATGATTAGCAACACTGCCTTGCCTACGTATGCTCCTCATTACAGAGGGAGCTGCTGTATTAAGAAATGTTGGGAAAGCACTCGGGAGATTTTGCAGGTTGAAAAGAGATGGGACAAGCAGTGACCAGTCTAAGAGTCTGGTTGTGTCTGTGATTCAGAGAAAAACAGAAAGAAGAAGATGCAGATAGATTTAGGGAAACATCAATTTTGTGTATTCTGGAAATCAAAACCAGTCAGGGATTGAGATGGAGTCAAAGGGAGCAGAGAATGAACGGAAATTCCAGTGAATTGATTATTGCTGAGAAAGGAAGAGTCCAAATTTTGAAAAAACATCTGGATTTTAAAATTAGTAACTACATACTGTAGGAAAAAATTCTGCCTCTGTCATACCCATTTAAAATAAATAGTTTAACAGCTCCAGTAAAATAATAGAGAGGGATTTGATGTGAGCGTGTTAAAGAGTTTGTTTGATAACATCTCAGTTATTTCCAGGCTATAGTATGTTTACAAAGTGGTGATTCACCAAGGTGTTGCAAGAAGCAAAACAACATACCCAGTTTGGCCTTGTGCCTGCTCTATCAACAAAGAACTGCTTCAGTGGTTCACATCAATAAGTGTTTAAACATCATTTTACTTCTGGAGATGGATCCTTCAGTAGTTGAAGTGCTTCAGTTTGTGAACTGTTGGAATGAAAAGTTTGTGATTGTGAAGATGTCAAGAATTTGAATAGTCCTCGTAGTACATGTGTGTTTTTCTGCAATAATTAGTTTGGCAACATTTCCATCTTTAGGCCGAGTCTGGTGATGGTTGTTGTGTACATATATTTAATATGGATAGGAATCACAATGTGAGACCTGGCAGTACTTTTTATGTTTTTTTTCCCTCTCACTAATCCATGCTTGTTGTGATTTCAAGTCCCATAGTGATTTGGGAGTGGTGAGGATTTTCTTTCTGAAGAATAGGCTGCCTGCCAGCATCATTCTACCACGTAGTCCCAAACGTCACATAAATAGTTCATGTTCATAAATACTTCATGTGTCACTAATGTGGAAGTGTGAAAACTTGCTGAATAAAATTAGCTTGACTTACTTGAATATATTCTACCTGGAAGCAGAGTAATGAACACATAACGACTCAATGAAAACAAGAAAAGATCTTTTAGGGGCACAGGATACCTTTGTTGAATGTTGATTGGCTGAAAAATCCGGGTGCATATGCTTTACAATGATAACTCTGGAAGCTCTTGGATCTACTGAGAAAGGATAATGTTCCATAAATAAGCCCTGTTTAGTATTGCTATCAAAGCACATATTATACACATATATTCAGTGATTCTATTATCCAATTCTCCTTTGAATGATGTTCTAAGTATTTGAAAAGGACAAATATAAAAGGGCAAGTGGACAGGGCCGGATAATGGAATCAGAGTAGGTAGCTGCAATCAAAGAGCTAGCAATGACACAGATGCTGTAATTTCTACAATTCTATTATAACGGCTTGTTGGGCTAGAAACTTGTATACTTTGCATCCATTTTTCGGGTGTAAAACTGGCACAAAGCATACCAATTTAGCAGTGGGACGGTTTGAGATCAAACTGCGCAGGCATTGGTCCCACTGCTAAATTCGTGGCGGCCATATTTTAGTCATTCCGGGCATATGCCTGAAACAGGTGGGCTCTTTGAATATGTTATTAAGAGACCTAAAGCCTGCTGAAGGGCCCCTTCCTGGAATTGGGCTGCCCTATCACAGCCGGCGCCGAGCTTGCTGCATTCATGATCACCAGGTCTACATGCGGCCTAACCAGCGGTCCTTAAAGGGACCACTGGAGGCTGCCACCAAAAAGGTAAGTTTCTTAAAATTCTTCTGAATGTGGAGCCAGGAGGAGCAGGAGTGCTCCTCACGATTCCACGGCAGTCTCAAAGACCGTTGCCGGCTCCCACTCTGTTCCCTCCCGATTGCCTCCCCTCTCCTGATCACCTCACACACACCCCCGCCCGATCGCCTCCCCCCCCCCCCCCCCCCCCGCAAAATCGCCTCCCCTCTTCCCCAATTGCCTCTTGCCCCCACCCCCCCCAAACTCCGGATCAGCTCCCCCCTCCCGTCGCCTCCCCTGTCCTGATCGCCTGTCCCCGCCCCATGTACAGCAGGCGACCACAGTTCTCCAGTCTAATTTAAATGAGGCCAGAGGCCCTATTTGATAGGGGTTCAAAAAGTACTTAATTGGCTATAGAATGCAATGGGATGTCCTGAGGTCATGAAAGGCGTTATATAAATGCAAGTCTTTCTATTGTTCGCTGCGCCTAGTTCACCCTGGCAGGCTATGCAATTTCTACCCCGGTGTGTCATAGAAACATAGAAAATAGGAGCAGGAGTAGGCCATTCGGCCCTTCGAGCCTGCTCCTCCATTCAATATGATCACGGCTGATCCTCTATCTCAATACCATATTCCCGCTATCTCCCCATACCCCTTGATGCCTTGTGCCTAGAAATATATCTAGCTCCTTCTTAAATATATTCAGTGACTTGGCCTCCACAGCCTTCTGTGGTAGAGAATTCCACAGGTTCACCACCCTCTGAGTGAAGAAATTTCTCCTCATCTCAGTCTTAAAATGTCCTACCCCGTATCTTGAGACTGTGACCTCTCGTTCTGGACTCAACAGCCAGGGGAAACATCCTCCCTGCATCCAGTCTGTCTAGCCCTGTCAGAATTTTATATGTTTCAATGAGATCCCCTCTCATTCTTCTAAACTCGAGTGAATACAGGCCGAGTTGACCCAATCTCTACTCATACGACAGTCCTGCCATTCCAGGAGTCAGTCTGGTGAACCTTCGCTGCACTCCCTCTATGGCAAGTATATCCTTTTTAGTTAAGGAGACCAAAACTGCACACAATACTCCAGGTGTGGTCTCACCAAGGCCCCATATAACTGCAGTAAGACATCCTTGCTCCTATACTCAAATCCTCTTGCAATGAAGGCCAACATACCATTTGCCTTCCTAACTGCTTTCTGCACCTGCATGCTTGCTTTCAGTGACTGGTGTACGAGGATACCCAGGTCCCTTTGTACATCAACATTTCCCAATTGTAGGGGGTCAGCTTCACCTCTGACTTCTGAGCGGTCCGAATCGCTCCCACTCCCTGGGTTCTAGACCTTGGACTTATTTGGGGGTTGTGACAAAGTGCAGCAGACAACTGGTTTTGGTGCAAGAAAAAAAAAAACTGGGTTTATTGAAGTCACAAATGAACTTATAACATTAGGATAACACTGAGATTATACAGACATACAAAGTACACTTAATTAAGAATGGGGAACACACGGCATAACGAGGGAAAATCACCCTACTAATCCCCTTACCCTTGTCCCACCCCCAAAACCTAACTAAATTGAACTAGGAGAGGTCAGGAATCATGCTCACCAACCAGGGTTCCTTGACAGTTCGAAATCCAGCCAGGTAAGCCGGTTGCAGTTTTGGGGTACGCTCTTTGTGTCCTCTGGGCCCTGCCGTCCCCACGTGGTCCTGGTCTGTAGCCAACTGAAGAACCTTCGCAGATTCTAGAGTCTGTTGGTGCGGTAAGGCGCAGTTGTGGGTGGGCGACCTTCGTGGAGGGCTGCGGTTGCGCCTTGTTGCTGCTCCAAAACTGCTGTTTAAAACCCGTTCCAAAACAAACCCCCTGTTCTTCGTAACTGGTGGCCCCGTTATACTGTTTTTCGAATTTCTTATCTGAATCCAAAACAAGGTTCGTTCTTTGTCTGATTATGGTGGGCTTCTTCAGGTGATTGTTGGCTTCCTGTCCCCGTAACTAGTCTTGAACTGAAAGCCATTGTATATGTGAAGTATTGATGGGTTTGCATAATTGCATTGATTGCTACCTTCCTGCTTTAATTGTAAACAATTTTACAACACCAAGTTATAGTCCAGCAATTTTATTTTAAATTCACAAGCTTTCAGAGGCTTCCTCCTTCCTCAGGTAAATGTGGAAGGCTTCCTCCTTCCTCAGGTAAAAATTCCTGCTTTAACAGTTAGTAGCGATAATTTATGCAAGGTTTTGATGGGCTTTAGTTTCGTGTAAGATGAAGTCTTTCTCTGGGTTGATTGTTTTAAAGGGAAGAATGCGTATTCTGTCTTCTCTCAGGCAACAATCCACACTGCACCCAACAAGCCCGGGCATGTCATAAAAGTCCAAAGTTATATTCTTGTTGATAGAAAAATGTAGGAATTTTGAGAACCCTTCAGCCGCCCACTGTGACACTTAAACCTTGCTTCAAGTATCATGCTGGTAAAAGATGAGCAAAATTCCCGACCCTCCATAGTCAATCTTCCCCTGTAATTACCTATCTAAGATCTCATGACACATACATTCCCCACTCTTTAAAACGTGGTGTACGTAAACATGCATAGGCAAAAATACAGTTATTTACATACATCCAAACATTTAGGGGGTCCAACACCCCATTTGGTGCACATACATCTTTATTAAAAGAAAACAACACGTAGAAGTCTTTCTTAAAAATAACCAAACACAAAAAAAAAAACAATCTTTATTCAGGAACACAAAAAAAAAGTTTAAACAGGTGTGTCTCTCTCCACCTTAGCATAATGCTTCTTCCAGGTCCTTTTGTTTTGGAACTCTAGGATTTTGCCTTTTCCCTTGCACTGAGAGCACAACAGGTACAACACTATTCCCAGCTGGCAAACCACGAGGATGTGGGAAGCCATTCTGACCCATGAAGGGACCTCTCTGTTTTTGAAAATGTCCCACCAGGGCGGGACTGTGATATCTTGAATCTCTCCCTCTATCTCGTGTATTTTCTGTTCCAAAGTATAGAAATGCTTTTGTGATAACTCTACAGCTTTTAGTAGTTTAGTAAGATGTTCTGGTAGAGGGGGAATTTCGTAACCGAAATGTGTGACATAGCTCTGCAGGTTGGTAATGTTTTCCCTAACAGTGAGGAGAACAGTGGAGGGTTCAGGAATGGGGACAATCCGTTCCTGGGCCACTTGAACTTCTGCCTCGGGTTTAAAACAAAAACTGCTGTCACTCACCGGACACCAGATGTGCTGTCCAAGCTGGTAGTGGGGCGCACTTGTGGTGACACAATATGTCCCACCCCCTATATATGCTACCTGTGGGGGAACATGGCCTTGTGCCATTACCTCCATGGTACGGTTTATAGGTCGTGCACCAGCAGTTTTAAACCCGCACTGTGGTCTAGAATAGGCATTCAAGTGCTGAGGACACAGTACTAAGTGTGAACCCCGGCTCCGGCACCCAGAGAGGTCTGTATCTGTCATCATGTGCTCCCACTTTATGACGTAAGGTGGGACCGCTGCGAAACAGACGTGTGCACCCCCTTGAATGACTCCAATGTTCTCCACCCTATATATCGGTGCAGGTCGGGCTGTCCCACCCATGACCGCGGCATCCTCACTACGATACCCATGATGGTGTGGTTGGAGCGCCCACAATCTACTGGGACAGGGTATGCTTCAGAGGCTAGGCGGAACTGACACGGGCTTAGTGAATTCTCAAATGGGTGGAGGGCTGCGAGGTGCTTGTTGCTGATCCAGGAGGGGACTAAACCCTGCTTTACATCCTCCAGGTTGCTGCGGCTCTCGCCCAGCAACCATGCCCCGTACAGCACGCACACCTCATTCTGTGCAGCCTGGTCTGATGCATTCCTATCCTCTCGAATGAGTGCATTCACTGTTTTGGCGTGCCTTTCCAACTCAGCAATAATCTCCTTTAAATGGACCATCATGGCCTGGTCCTCGTGTAGCTCTGAGCCTACCACTATGTTTTCCTCTGTTAAGATTTTTCGTAATTGTGTTTTTAAACTGTTTATTTGTGTCTGCAATTCTATGTCATCCAGACTGTTTATCACAGAGGATCCTGTATTATATGCTGTGAGAACATCATTCCAGGTTCCCCTTCTTTGTCTCCCCGCATTGCTAAAATACTCAGTGTAGGTAGTGTACAGTTCTGTTTTGTCCACATTGGCAAAATCGAACTCGTAGAATTTCCTGAACATTTCTCTTAACAGGGCCTGGTATAGCTGTTCTGTCTCCTTGGGGCACCACTCAGGTAAGTGTACCTCTGAGATTTAGAATCACGGAAGCTACCGCGTAGTGTACCCCCTGGTATAGCACCTTTTCGGTCGGCACCAGTACCAGCCCATTCCCTGGTCCCTTGGTGGTGGCAGGGCACTTCTCCATATGTGTCCTTACTGTCGGAGCCGTGGGCAGGGCCTTTCGGGCGCGTGCCACGAGTTCAGTGGCCTTAACTGAGGCTGGAGAGGATGGGGTTATGCAAATGTGTAGGTGGGAATCCCATTCCACCCCCTTCCCCTTGTACAGCCATGCTGCGGAAAAGATAATGGATACGCCCATGGGGCAGGTCTTCCGCAACCCCCACATGCAGACATAGATTCCCTGTTCCGATTTCCACCACTTGTCCCAGCACACGCTTACCCCCCCATGGTTCCCCGTAATGGTCCGATGGGTGTCGTTCCCCAGTCGCTCCCACCTACACACTTGCATAACCCCATCCTCTCCAGCCTCAGTTAAGGCCACTGAACTCGTGGCACGCGCCCGAAAGGCCCTGCCCACGGCTCCGACAGTAAGGACACATATGGAGAAGTGCCCTGCCACCACCAAGGGACCAGGGAATGGGCTGGTACTAGTGCCGACCGAAAAGGTGCTATACCAGGGGGTACACTACGCGGTAGCTTCCGTGATTCTAAACCTCACAGAGGTACACTTACCTGAGTGGTGCCCCAAGGAGACAGAACATGTCTCTGCTCAGCTTCCTGAGCCACCACCACCTTCCCAGGGGAATCTGTCCTCTGCAGGTCAGGCACACACGTTTCCCCTCAGTGACCCCGACCTGTGTGGCCACAACCTGTACACTGGGGCAGGGGAGGGAGGCCTCCCTGTAGGTGAACCCGGTCTGACTGGAGTATCGGGTGGAGTTAGATCCCAGCCACCCTGGCCATCTTCCCTCATGGGAATAGGTGGTGATCTCCTCCACGTTACCTTCGCTGCCCCCCACAGTCACAACCGGTGCTCTCTCCCCTGAGCACCCAAAAATGTGGGAGTCCTCCACGTCACCTCGTCTCCCAGCGGCCATTCCTATCAGGGTGAGTAGGAGTATGCCCCCCATCCTATCGAAATCTCTTCTGTAGGGAGACATAAGAGCATATAGCCAGGTCCCGAACAGATTCGCTGGCTTGGGTAAAGCATAGTCGAGTCTTGCGACCTCGACTCAATACAAACATTCTTAAACAATAATACTTAAATTACCAACCACCTTATTTAAAATTTAACTAAAACACCCAAACTTAACAATCTCAAAATTAAATAACAGAAGCTATGTACATCCGCTGCCCGTCCCCGGGCGGCCAGGCTAATCCCTGTGTGGGCTACAGCACACTACTCCCTTCGGTGTGGCCGCCCTGTCCTGTACCTTTGGTCCCTCACAGCCTGCGGCTGCTGGCTGGGGACCTCTGTCCTCAGATCGATCCCTGACTTGAGGGGCTGCCCTTTTAAACTGGGGAGCCGGTGACCACGGTTTCTTTGGCCGTGGCGTTCGTGGGGGCCTTCTAGGGACTCTGGCTGGTCAGGGTTTTCTGGCTGGTGAGTCTTTAACTCGAGCCACTGTCCCCTCTTGTGCGGTCTGTGGAATCTCCACTACCGCTGGCTGGGGATTTCTATCCTCAGGCTGTACCTCTTCTAAACCTGTGTCAGGGGCAGGTAACTCTCTGCCCTCAGGTCCCACCTCGTCTGAGTCCCAGATGAGCGGGGGAGTGTCCCAAATGGTGGGTGGGATGGCCCTTCCCTTAAAACAAGCCACTGCACCCGCTTGTGCAGTCTGTGAGTTTGCTCCTGCTGCAGGCTGAGGATTTTTATCCTCAGACCTTGCCCCAACTGGCTGTTCCCTTCTCTCGGATTTAAACAACTTACATTGGTTAATGTGGAACCATTTGGTGCGCCGAGGCAGCTTTATGTCGTATACCATGGGGCTTGCCTTATCTACAATGCTGTAGGGCCCCATGTATAATGGTTCTAGACTGCCTACCCGAGCAAAATTCCCTATCTCCCACTCGTGGTGCGTACGGGGTTCTAACAGCAGTCGGTTACTCCGATGCTGTTTTCCCATGTTGCTAGCAGCCTGCCAGTGAACCTGTTTAAGGTGTTCAAACAGATTCCTGACGAAGCTGTCCCGGTTCACCTCTCTGAGCTGACCCTCTGTGAGCACCAGGGCTAGCACATGGGTGGGGGTCCGTATAACCCTACCAGTCATGAGCTCGTGTGGGGAATACCCCGTGCTTTTTGACTGGCTGGCTCAGACCAACGGTAAGACTTCTACCCACTTTCTAGGTGATCTACCGTCTCTTTCCTCAGCCTTTCTTTAAACTTCTGTTCATCCTCTCTACAATCCCTGAGGACTGTGGGTTGTGTGCAACGTGCCATTTCCCCTCTATGCCAAGTACCATAAGGGTATTCTGCATGGCCTGCCCGGTAAAGTGGCTCCCTTGGTCGGACTCCACGTACTGTGGTAGCCCCCATCGTGAGAACACCTCCCTGACCAGGATCCTGGCTGTACTCATAGCCGTGACTGTTCGACAGGGGGAAGGCTTCTACCCACTTTGTGAACACATCCACCAGGACTAGGCAGTACTTATAGCCTCCCTGGGCGGTGGGTAGGGGCCCGATGTAGTCGACCTGGATTGACTGCCATGGTCCCTCTACCCTCCTGATGTGTCCCATAGGTACTTTCCTTTTGTGGGGGTCAGGGTTGTTAGCAGCACACACCAGACAGCTGGCACAGAACTCGCAGACATCTTCCCTGAGTCCTGGCCACCATCCTGCCTGTTCCACCCACTGCCAGGTGGTCTCAGGCCCGGGATGCCCCGCTCCTGGACCCTCATGGGCCAGTTGAAGGAATTCCCTCCTGTGCTGCTGCGGTACTACCCATTGCTCTCCCTTAAACAGCATGCCCTCCTTTACACAGAGAGGGCTGCTGTGCTGTAAGGGCCCTCTACCCTTTTCGCTTCTGCCACTGCACTGAGGACGGGGTCTTGGGTTTGGACTGTCTTAAGGTCCGGGTTTAAAGCTAACCCTGCACTCCCCTGTGTCCCATTCCGACCCGTGACTGCTGCTATAGGACGGGACCCAAATGGGTCCCAGAAAGTGCCTGTGCGGGCACCCTCCTTAGCTAGCACGTCGGCCTGCCGGTTGCCCTCACTCCGGGGTTCTGCGGAGGAATGGGCTTTCACCTTATGGATGAAAACCTCCCCTTCCTCCCCCACTGCTGCTAAGATTTTCTCCAGCACGGGTTTCACTGAGGGGTCTCCCATCAGCGGAGGTGTATCCGTGGCAGGACCAGATGGCCAGATACTCCGTACACGAATTGCATGTAAACATGCTGTCCGAGCAAATAGTGTATGGGGTGGGGAAGATCTCGGCGTGTGTAACCACGTACACTACCGCGGACAGTTCAGCCTGCTGGGCGCTCATGGTGCTGGGGAGCTTAATTGCCAGGGCAAGGTTTGCCGCTGGGTCATAAACTCCACACCCCGTGAGTCGCTCAGCCCTTTTAATTTCAGGTCCATCTGTGAGAGAAGCAGGGTCCAGCGAGCAATGCGGGCACTGCTCACTGTCCCATCCTTGATTCTCCCGTCCAGGAGCATCTGGGTGGGCGTGTGAGGGTGAGGAGGGCGATGGGAGAGGTGCCTGTGAAGATCAGCGATCTTTTCACAGCCCAATATGTGGCCAAGAGGTGCCTTTCACAATTGGAGTAACTCTTCTCCACATCTGTGAGTATCCTGGAGGAGTAGACCACCGGTCTCAGCTTGCCATGCTGCTCTTGGAGCAGCACAGCACTCAGGCTGTCCCCGCTGGCTGCTACCTCCAGGAAGAACTCTTTCCCTCCATCTGTGGCCCCTAGAGCTGGTGCGGTCTGCAGATCTTTCTTGAGCCTGACAAATGCTGCCTAGCAACCCTCATCCCAAACCCACTCCACTCCCTTATGCAGGAGTCGGAGCAGAGGGGCTGCTGTGGCCGCATAGTCCTCAATGAAGTCTCTGCAGTACCCGGTTAGCCCTAGAAACGATCTCACTCCCATGACTGTGTTGGGGACTGGTAACTCCTGTACTGCTTCCCTTCTAGCTTTATCTATGGCCCTTTCCCCAGCGCGTATTGTCAGGCCCAGGAATTTCACCTCCTGCTGGCCAATCTGTGCTTTCTTTGGGTTCACTTTAAAACCTTCCTGCCCGAGCAGTTCGGCCAGAAGTGGGCCATGCTCCTCTCTCGAATCGGTGAATAGGAGCAGGTCATCCACGTATTGTACCAGCTGCCTGGGCTGGCTGAAGCCCTTTAAACTGTTTGCCATGCATTGGTGGAAAATGCTGGGGCTATTGTGGAAGCCCTGAGGCAGACAGTTCCAGGTGTACTGTTGCCCTTTAAAGGTAAAGGCAAACTTGTACTGATCCTCTCTCCTTAAAGGGATGGGCCAAAACCCGTTGGAGATATCCAGCACCGTGAAAGTGGTCGCGGATGCTGGGATACTTCCTATCAGGTCGGCAACTGCTGCTACCGTGGGTGCACAGGCTGGGATGTTACTGTTGAGCACCCGATAGTCCACTGTGGCCCTCCAGGAGTTGTCCGGTTTTTTAACCGGCCACAGTGGAGAGTTCACGTGGGTGGCTATCAGTCTCAGGACGCCCTGTTGCACTAAAGAGGACATGGCTGCTTCCATGTCTGGCTCCGCTTCCCTGGGGAAGTTATATTGCTTTTGTGGTCGGGCCATAGGGTCCCCATCTACACTGACCTCGAACCCGTTGACCCTCCCACGGTCGTGTTTGTGTGTGGCAAATGTGGCTAGGTGGGCTCGCACAAATGCCTGGAACTCCCTTCGGGTATTGCTGACCATGAGTTCGAGGTTATAACCCTCTTTAGGCTTCATGGTGCACAGGGTCCCCTTCCCGTTTCCCTGGGATGACTACTACTCAGCCTTCCTTTCCTGTATTTGCCCCCCATAGGCAGTGATTCCTCAAATCCACTAGGATCCCGTGGCCTACAATAAAGTCGGCTCCCAGAATCCCATTTCCACCCTCCACTTCCCACTTCATTAGGACACAGGCCCACTTACAGCGGAGTGTTCCTAAACGAATGTTCAGTGGGATGGAAAATGAGCCAGCCTGTTCTTTACCTGTGAATCCCGACAGACTGTATGGGACCCTGTTAGATAGAGGTGAGGTGGTGGGGTTAGCTGAATGGATCACGGTACATGATGCTCCGGTGTCCAACAGATAGGTCCCCTTTACCTCTTCTACCTCCATCTCAACGAGGGGTCTCTTCCATAAGTCGTAGGTAAGGGAACACAGGTAAACAGGCTGCGCTGGCTCTCGTCAGGGTTGTGGGTTAGATGGGGCTGATGGGGTCAGAGTGCCGGTGGTGGCTGCTACCTTCTCTGGGCCAGTCAATAGGATTCTCATGGCGTCCAAAAATGACTCGACCGTGGCGGGAGGGATTCCTGTCTCTGCCTTTTGGGCTGGGGTTGAGGAATTCTTTCCCTTGTTATCTTTCCAAGGATTCTTACACTCCTTCCTCCAGTGTCCATCCTTCCCACACCCATAACAGTTGAGTTTTGTGCTGGAAGGGTTATTCCCTTCCTGATGCCACTCCTTCCTACCCTGGCCGTGTTTCATTTCATGCACTTTCCCTTTAGGTGGGTGTGCATCGGTTCCTTTACCATTACGGTAAGCTATGGTCAATTGTCTGACCACTGTGAGTTCGGTAGTCAGGGGATTCTTTGGGTCAAACCACATTCCTGCCGCGGCCCTGACCTGTGGCAAGCTGTTTGCCACCAGGCAACGGAGCCAGTGGGCCCGCTGATCCTGGTCCAGGTTAGCTCAGTTAGGCATCCCACTGCATGCGCTCCTATACACCGACCACAACCTGTCTGCAAAAGCCTGCGGAGTTTCTTCTACGAGCTGCACTGTTTTTTCCACCCGGGAGAAAGGACTTCCCTCATTCATCCCCATGGCCTCAAGAACTTCCTCCTTGAGCTCCCCATAATCACACTGTCCCATCTTACATTGGTCAGAGAGGGACTGGAAGAGCTTACTCTCCAGGGAGAATAGCAGCATTTTGGCCTGTTCAGCATCATTGCACTCGTTGATGCTTGCTGCTTGTTCCACTTCCCTGAAGTGGACCGAGGGGTCCCCATTTGCAGCAAGTTTAGTTAAATGGCTTACCATGGCTCTAAGCTGTTGGGTGCCGTGGGGAACTATGAACTGGTTTTGGAGGGTTCCCTCATCCCCGTTATCAGCGGGCGGGCCGAACCTTTGCTGCCGGGCCGGGCACATCGGCCCCGGTCCCAGCCTCTCTTGCTGGGGGTTTTCCTCCTCAGCTTCTGCCCCTAATTCCACCCCCCTCTCCTGCCAGATTTCGCTAAAGCTTGGCGCTACGGGTGGTGGTCGTGGGCCCTCCTGCTCCTCAACTGGGTCGTCCCTTGGCACTACCTGTGGTGTCTGAACCGTTCTCCCCAGGTTCCCTGTGAAGTCGACCTGGGCTGCACTAGGGCTTATGAGGCACACCATGCCTTTTGCCGTCCTTAGAGCAAGGTTCAGACTCTCTAACTGCTTCTGGCAGGGGCCATGGTCTGCATCCTCAAACCTCTGTGTGCTCACTATCTTATAGGCTGCCTGTAAGCCTTTTACTTTCTCCTCCTGCTATCTTACTTGACTTGCCAGGCGGGCATTCTTTTCCCGCAACCTCAGCTCGTTGTTCTTGGCCTCAGTGACCTGACACTGTAAATATTCCTGCTGGGTCTTATGCTCCCCCACTAACTGCACCCTTTCCTGGTTCAGAGTCTGCAATGCTAACAGTAACTTCTCCCCTGCTAGGGCCTTTGTTTGGACTTCAAGGGCTGACTGCCGAATCTCAGCTGCCTGTGCTTCAACGAGCCTGTCCAAAAGCTGGATCTGTTTCTTGAAGCACATCGGCCAGACTGCCTTTTCTATGGATTTTTTATGATCCTTCCCTTCTGTCCATTTAGCTGCAGCATCTACCGGGCGTCCAGCCTTTAACAGATTAGTGACCCTTTTTTTTCCATATTCACCTTACTGAACACATAATTTGAAATCCTCTCTTCCATTACAGTTCTCTCTTCCAAATCAGTGTCCGCTGCGTTACAACCCTTTTGCCGAGGTCCTGCCGCGGTCGCCATTTTGTAGGGGGTGGTGGTGTGTGTCAGCTTCACCTCTGACTTCTGAGCGGTCCGAATCGCTCCCACTCCCTGGGTTCTAGACCTTGGACTTATTTGGGGGTTGTGACAAAGTGCAGCAGACAACTGGTTTTGGTGCAAGAAAAAAAAACTGGGTTTATTGAAGTCACAAATGAACTTATAACATTAGGATAACACTGAGATTATACAGACATACAAAGTACACTTAGTTAAGAATGGGGAACACACGGCATAACGAGGGAAAATCACCCTACTAATCCCCTTACCCTTGTCCCACCCCCAAAACCTAACTAAATTGAACTAGGAGAGGTCAGGGATCATGCTCACCAACCAGGGTTCCTTGACAGTTCGAAATCCAGCCAGGTAAGCCGGTTGCAGTTTTGAGGTAGGCTCTTTGTGTCCTCTGGGCCCTGCCGTCCCCACGTGGTCCTGGTCTGTGGAATCTGCGAAGGTTCTTCAGTTGGATAGAGTTTGTTGGTGCGGTAAGGCGCAGTTGTGGGTGGGCGATCTTCGTGGAGGGCTGCGGTTGCGCCTTGTTGCTGCTCCAAAACTGCTGTTTAAAACCTGTTCCAAAACAACAACCCCCCCCTTTCGTAACTGGTGGACCAGTTATACTGTTTTTCGAATTTCTTATCTGAATCCAAAACAAGGTTCGTTCTTTGTCTGATTATGGTGGGCTTCTTCAGGTGATTGTTGGCTTCCTGTCCCCGTAACTAGTCTTGAACTGAAAGCCATTGTATATGTGAAGTATTGATGGGTTTGCATAATTGCATTGATTGCTACCTTCCCTGCTATAGTAGTTAGTAGCGATAATTTATGCAAGGTTTTGATGGGCTTTAGTTTGATGTAAGATGAAGTCTTTCTCTGGGTTGATTGTTTTAAAGGGAAGAATGCGTATTCTGTCTTCTCTCATTGTCTGGTTTTCAGGAACAATCCACACTGCACCAAACAAGCCCGGGCACGTCATAAAAGTCCAAAAGTTATATCCTTGTTAATATGAAAAATGTGGGGATTTTGAGAACCCTTCACAATCTACCATTTAAATAATACTCTGCCTTTCTGTTTTTCCTTCTGAAGTGGATAACTTCACGTTTATCCACATTATACTGCATCTGCCATGTATTTGCCCACTCACTCAACTTTTCTAAATCGCCTTGAAGCCTCTTTGCATCCTCCTCACAACTCACGATCCCACCTAGTTTTGTGTCGTCAGCAAACTTGGAAATATTACATTTGGTTCCCTCATCCAAATCATTGCTATATATTGTGAATAGCTGGGGCCCAAGCACTGATCCCTATGGGATCCCACTGACTTAGAATGTTTTGTAGAAACAAACAATTTTTAAAACACTTGCTTTTGAATGCTTGGGCTGCACTAATGGAGTTAGTTAGAACATTAATCTTAATAATATTTGTAAGTGGCAATTTCTGAATTGCTTGCTATGGTTCCCAGATTTTAGAAAAGAAAATTTATTCACAACATGCATCCTGATGTGCCAGCATCATTCGGTCAGAGAGTCTCAAACATCTAGCACATTATCTCTGCATCTGTCAAAGGATACTGAGCACAAAACTGCTCTCACTCACTTGGCAGGTTCACTCTGCCCTAAATTATCAGCTTTTTGCCACTGACTCATGTCCATTACTCATTTTGATTAGGCTCCTAGAAGTCATGAGGCTGTATGAGAGGGGTTCATCCCACCTGCCTATTTAATCTGGCACAAGAGGTGAAACAAAAAATGGTTTGTTTTTGGTCTTCTCCCCACTTCTCTCCTGAAGGTGTTGACTCCATGCTGGGTTACGACACCCTCTGGTACCTCATTCCAAGTGACTGCTCTTTCTTATGTCTCTGTAAAGCACATTGGAGATTATTTTCCCCCTATATTAAATGTGCTCAATAAATGCTTGGTTTTGCCACGCAGTTATCAGCTCACTTCCAGCAAGCTACGGCACAAAAAAAATTGAGCTGAAGGGTGCAGAAAAAAGTCTAAGTAACAGGGTATGCCGCGAGATTCCCTGCTCCAGCAAGATCTGGCCCATTAGGCCATGGATAGTGAGTGTCTGCAGGCTATTTCACCGCAGGGTGCATCACAGCAAGTCCCGTCCTGTCATTATCTGACAGACACACACTCTAACAGGGTGCTGGATAATGATCAGGAAGGGGAACCCTAGCTCATTTGTTTCCCTTCCTAACCCAAGGATCCTGAAGTCAATTATAGTGACCATACCAGCACAATCACTGAGATCAGCAAACTCGGTACAGATTGGGGATTGCACTTGAGCCTTTCCTGATCTGTAAAATTCAAGCCACTCATTAGCTTAACAGGCTGGGAAATTAAGGAATCATCATATGATTTGTTCAACTTTCACAACAAACATTCATTCAAACCAAAGAAAAATATGAGAATTAAACATTGTTTCATTCTAGACTTACCACATTAATCATTGAATTTTTATTTCTTAAATCCTTTTCATCTTTTGTAATCCCCTGTTAGTGTTGCTAATCCAGAGCTAATCATATTGCAACAGGATAAGCAGCTTGGGTAGAAAATCAGAGCAAAATTTGGATTTGAAAAGCAAAACTCACCTTTTTAATCATCATCCTGCTGATTATGATGCAGCTTTACATCAACATTAGTGTTTTCCCAAGTTCCAGTCAATATTGGACAGTGTGTTTGATTGACATGGTTATAGATTTTTGAATATTTATCTATGGAGAGGCTGTAGCCTTATGAATTTACCTGATTAATTCACCAGGGTTGATGCAACATTGCAAGATTTACCTGAACAATTTTACAGGATACAAACTGCTGTTACTGTGGTAATGTTTAAGATTTGTGTTACTCAACAGCGTCGTTCTCTCTCTTTCTGGGCCAAAGATGCGATCATGTTGGGTTCCCAACCAAGAGACCAGAAAATGAACCCGTCTTAGTTGATATTTATATTTAGACGTCCCTCTCTATTTTGTCACCTGGACTATCTCTGAATCTTCTTACCCTTCCCAAAGGGGCTGGAGTTTCTTATTTTACTTAAGCTTGCCTCTTGGTTGCTAGTGAAACTAAGATTGTCAACCATGACTAATGCGAACATGTTCAGAGGGAGGACTCACTTCCTCTCCCAACTGAAGAGATTAGGTGGGAGGAGGAGGGTTGAAATTATTTGTTCACATATTTTGCAATGAAAATGTTGGGCAATATTTCTAAATTACCAAAAAAAATAAAATCACGTTGAGATATGCCTCACGGTTTAAATGTATTTATAATTATGATGGGCGTATTCTCAGAGCTGTTTGTGAAGGTTTGGAGGAAGAATGATGCAAGTACTGCTTCTCAAATTCTGAATTATATAGAAATTACGACATGGAAACAGGCCAATTGGCCCAGTCAGTGTTGATCTTTATCCTCCACCTGAGCAGTCTTAGAGGATATAATTCAGTCCCCAATTTAAAGTCATACATTGTGATTATTTTTACATAATTTGATTTTATATTATTTGTAATTAAATAGCAAATGTTACGGCAATTTGGGAAGTGGAGAAGCAGAGTTGGTTGGAGTATAGGCATTCCACTTCAGTACACACTGAGGAGTGCTGGCCAGGGGCTGTGGTAACCTGAGACGTCAGCTACTGATACACACAGAGTCTGGAACGACTTTTGAACTAAAGTAACCTGAGTGGAGTCCTGGTCTTGGCTGGCTGGAACCGGTTTGAATTAATTAAGTTTTGTGAAAGACAAAGGAAATGTGATAAGACACCAGTCCTTATTTAGAAAAGGAGTAATGAGGTAATGCTACCTAAGTCCTTGGGACAGAGCCAATGAGGAGAAGACACAGGCAAAAAGTGAGCAGGCCTAAACCAACGAAATACAGACACAGCACCGCCTGAAGAGATAAGATTGGGAATAAGAATGAAGGATCTAAGGCGTGGAGGGAGAGCGAAGACTCCAGAGACCAACCATCGCAGAAGTGGAAGACCCTACGTCAGGGACATAGAGACGAGAGAGAGAGAGAGAGAGAGAGAGAGAACGGAACACCTGGCCAGCGTCAGCTCTCCTTTTCGGGTATTATCCTTTATGTTCTGTGACCACTCGGAGTGTCAGAGAAACCTAGTGGGTGTGCGTTTAGATCTTAGTTTGGGTACAAGACTGTATAACCTGGTGTAAACTGTATGCCTATATCTAAACAAACGTATAAGCTATATGTATATGATCTAACGGCGTGAATAAAGTGAATTGAGTGTTAAGAGAGAATTGACTCTTCTCCTCTGTGTACTAAGCCAGTAACCGTAACCAGTGACCTCCAGTCAACAGGAGCTACAGAACTGAGGTGGTACAGTGCCACCATTGTTGGGAGGGTGTAATTACAGCAAGGCAAGTTTACATAGGCAGGTCCCATTATAAATGTAGACATAGGAATTTATAATGAGGAAAGCAGTTAAGTGTGGGCAGAAGAAAGATTTTAGTTTATTATAAAGTTACATGGTGATGCTCATTATAAATATGGACATAGAATTTTATAATAGAACAATGTGACACAAAGTGTAACAAAAAACAGGAAGTCACATGGTGCAGACAGGAAGTGCATGCATAAGACTTTTCATATATTATAAATATATATTTAGCCCCACTGCGAAGTCCTAAGTATCATTCTTGGCTCAGTGATAGTACTCTCGCCTCTGAGTCAGAAGGTTGTGAGTTCAAGCTCCACGACAGAGATTTAAGCACATCAATCCAGGCTGAAACTTCAGCGCAGCACTGAAGGAATGCTGCACTGTCGGAGGTGCCGTCTTTCGGATCAGATTGTAAACTGAGGCCCTGTTTGTTCAGATTGATTTAAGATCCTATGGCACAATTTGAAGACGAGCAGTGGAGATCTCCCTGCATCTTGGCCAATATTTGTCCTTCAACCAACACCACCCAAAACAGATTATCTGGTCATTGATTTCATTGCTGTTTGAGGGACCTTGCTGTGTGCAAAATGGCTGCTGCGTTTCCTTTCATTACAATAGTGACTACACTTCAAAAGTGTTTCATTAGCTGTGAAGCACTTTGGAATGTAATGAGGTTGTGAAAGACATAATATAAATGTAATTCTTTCTTTCGAACTAAATTTTTAAAACTTATTATACTGCACTGAGTCTGAATGACAGGGACAATGTAAGATTTTGAGAGAGACTGAGTAGGTTTTGAAATGTGCAGCTGTGGTTGTGTTAGAAGTGGCTCGGCTCCAACATGAAAAAAAGTAGGCTTCCTGGAATTTAATGCATCCATCTATTTAATATGGATTGAAAAGAAAGTATAGAAAATGAATGGAGCTTGACTTGAACTACAAGAGATGAGTTGTTCTCAGAATGCTAAATTTGAGTTAGATCATGTGATATACTTTTGAATACATTTTATTTTGTGACACACAGTATATATAGTTAAGCATTAGTGTCATGTTTATCTTTATAATCTTATAAGCAGACTCAATTCACACTTCATTGTATGACTTTGGCAATAGTAATACCACTCATTGGCTTGCAAATGTTTCCTTTGATCACAATGTCAAAGATCAAAGGAGTATTTAGGATGAAGCTAACTAGAATTGTTATAACGAAGGTAGAAATTAAACTGAAATAACTATAAAAAGGGTAGACTTTACAGTAACAAAAGCAAACCACGGATAACTTAATTCTATAGTTAATTCATTAAACCTTAAGATACGAACGTACAGAGAACATGGAATGATAAAGACCTGCTGATCATAACATAAGGAATAGGAGCAGGAGTAGGCCATACGGCCCCTCGAGATCATGGCTGATCTTTGACCTCAACTCCAATTTCCTGCCCTATCCCCATATCCCTTGATTCCCTTAGTGTCCAAAAATCTGTTGAACTCAGTCTTTAATATACTCCACGACTGAGCATCCACAGCCCTCGGTTATAGAATTCCAAAGATTCACAACGCTTTGAGTGAAAAAAGAATTCCTCATCTCGGTGCTAAATGGCCCACCCCTTATCTTGAGACTATGACCCCTACATCTAGACTCTCCAGTCAGGGGGAAACAGCCTCTCAGCATCCACCCTGTCAAGCCATCTAAGAATTTTATACGTTTCAATGAGATCACCTCTTATTCTTCTAAACTCCAGAGAGTATAGGCCCATTCTTCTCAATCTTTCCTCATAAGACAACCCTCTCATCCCAGGAATCAATCAACCTAGTGAACCTTCGTTGCACCCCCTCTAAGGCAAGTATATCCTTCCTTAGGTAAGGAGATCAAAACTGTATACAGTACTCCAGGTGTGGTCTCACCAGAGCCCTATATAATTGCGGCAAGACCCTCCTACTCTTAAACTCCAACCCTCTTGCAATAAAGGCTAACATACCATTTGCCTTCCTAATTGCTTGCTGTATCTGCATGTTAACTTTCTATGATGTATGTGCAAGGACACCCAAATCCCTCTGACTACCAACATATCTGAGTCTCTCACCTTTTAAAAAATATTCTGCTTTTCTATTCTTCCTACAAATTGGATAATTTCACAGAGTCTATCCCATTCAGCCATGTTGCAACTAGGCAACATGACTCCCAATACTCCCATCCACCAGCAGCCAAGTATTCTCCCTTGGAGGGGCAAAAAAAGATTTTATAAAGTACCTAAGGCAATTCGAGGAAAAAGGAACTCTGGAAAATAACTTTACAACAACAACTCGCATTTGCATAGTGCCTTTAAAACGTCCTAAGGCGCTTCACAGGATCATTATCAAATAAAATTTGACACAGCCACATAAGGAGATTAGGACAGGTGACCAAAAGCTTGGTCAAAGAGGTAGGTTTTAAGGAGTGTTTTAAAGGAAGAGAGAGATGTAGAGAGGCGGAAAGGTTTAGGGAGGGAATTCCAGAGCTTAGGGCCAAGGCACTGCAGGTACGGCTGCCAATGGTAGAGCAATTAAAATTGGAGATGCGCAAGAGGCCAGAATTGGAGGAGCACAGAGATCTCAGAGTTGTTGGGCTGGAGGAGGTTACAGAGATAGGGAGGGGCAAGGCCATGGAGGGATTGGAAAACAAGGATGAGGACAATGGATGAGGGTTTCAGCAGCAGATGATCTGAGGCAGGGGCGGAGACATGCGATGTTACAGAGGTGGAAATATGCGATCTTGGTGATGGAGCGGATATGTGGTCAGAAGCTCATCTCAGGGTCAAATAGGACGCCATGGTTGCAAACTGTCTGGTTCAACCTCAGGCAATGGTCAGGGAGGTCACCACCGAAAGTGATCAAAAATGAGTTCCAGGAAACAACTGTGGCCACAAAGTACGTTACCCAACATCTTCCAGGAACTTGTCTAGTTCCCTTTTGAGCGCTGGCAGCAAATCTGCACTCAGTGCATGAGCTGGCAATCTACTCCAAAAGTCATGACCCTTTTGGAAATGTAAAATGTAAATCACCGGGGCCGGATAAAATGTATCCCAAGCTGTTAAAGGAAACCAGGGAGGAAATAGCAGAGGCTTTAACAATCATTTTCCAAACTTCACTGGATACAGGTGTAGTGCCAGAGGATTGGAGGACTGCTAACATTGTACCATTGTTTAAAAACAGGAGCGAAGGATAGACTGAGTAATTACAGGCCAGTCAGTCTAACCTCGGTGGTGGGCAAACAATTGGAATCAATTCTGAGGGACAGGATAAACTGTCACTTAGAAGGGCACAGACTAATCAAGGACAGTCAATACGGATTTGTTAATGGGAGGTCGTGTCTGACTAACTTGATCGAATTTTGAGAGGAGGTGACAAGGAGGATTGATGAGGGTAACGCAATTGGTGTAGTCTACATGGATTTAAGCAAGGCTTTTGACAAGGTCCCACATGGCAGATTGGTCAAAAAAGTAAAGGCCCATGGGATCCAAGGGAATGTGGCAAATTGGATCCAAAATTGGCTCAGTGGCAGGATGCAAAGGGTAATGGTCGATGGGTGTTTTTGCAACTGGAAGGCTGTTTCCAGTGGGGTGCCGTAGGACTTGGTACTAGGTCCTTTGCTTTTTGTGGTATACATTAATGATTTGGACTTAAACATAGAAGGCATGATTAAGAAATTTGCACATGACACAAAGATAGGCCGTGTGGTTGATAGTGAGGAGGAAAGCTGTAGACTGCAGGAAGATATCAATGGACTGGTCAGATGGGCAGAAAAGTGGCAAATGGAATTCAATCTGGAGAAGTGTGAGGTAATGCATTTGGGGAGAGCAAACAAGGCAAGGGAATACACAATAAATGGGAGGATACTGAGAGGTGTAGAGGAAGTGAGGGACCTTGGATTGCATGTCCACAGATCCCTGAAGATAGCAGGACAGGTAGATAAGGTGGTTAAGAAGGCATATGGAATGCTTTCCTTTATTAGCCAAGGCATAGATTATAAAATCAGGGATGTTATGCTGGAACTGTATAAAACACTAGTTAGTCCACAGCTTGAGTACTGTGTACAGTTCTGGTCACCACATTACAGGAAAGATGTAATTGCACTAGAGAGGGTACAGAGGAGATTTACAAGGATGTTGCCAGGACTGGAGAATTTTAGCTATGATGACAGATTGGATAGGCTGGGGTTGTTTTCCTTGGGACAGAGGAGGCTGAGGGGTGATTTGATTGATGTGTACAAAATTATGAGGGGCCTAGATAGAGTGGATAGGGAGGACCTATTTCATTTGATTCACCTCCAGACATATACTCAAGACAGTGGGAGGCAGCAGGGGACAAAGTGAATAGCAGGTGCACAGCATCACGAACATGGATGCAGTGCAGGAAGAAGTTCAATGCTTTGACATGAGTGATCAAGGTGAGTGAGGTCAACTGTCAAGTGGCATCTCCTACCAACTGCACCACGCGCTACACCCCCCATCATCCACATACCAATAAACTCTTTCCATCAGTACTCAACTCTTCCAATCAGATGCTTCCTCTCACCCTTACACATTAAGACGGTTTCAAGCTGCCCACCCACAACTCACAGGCCACACATACTGGCAGCTATTCAACCAAAACAGGCACATCATCCAGACACATGTCCCACTTTCTGCAGGAGAAGGTGGAGCATATCAAGAGGCAGCAAGTGGCCGTGGCATTTAGCCCCTCGAGCCTGTTCTACCATTCAATAAGATCATGGTGGACCTGTGACCTAACTCCATATACCCGTCTTAGCCCCATATGCCTTAATACCCTTGGTTCACAGAAATCTATCAATCTCCGATTTAACATTCACAAGTGAGCTAACATCAACTGCCATCTGCAGAAAAGCATTCCAAATGTCTCCCACCCTTTGCATATAGAAGCATTTCCTAACTTCACTCCTGCTCATCCTGGCTCTAAATGTTAGGCTATGTCCCCACAACCTAGTATTGATGTCTAGAAGACCTCCAAAAACAGTTACCAATATCTCAGCAGCAAGAAACAATAATCCAGCCACTAACTTGTAAATCCTGCATGGTCCCTTTAAATAGCACTGGTGGGGGGGTCCTCCAGGCACTCGAAGACACGTTCAAATGGTCAGGGTTAAGGCTGTGCGTTGAGTTGAGCGTTAAGTCCCAAAATGGTGTCCATCACTTTAAATCAGTGTTGCACACTGAATGAAGCCATTTCCTCCCTACTTTAGATGATTCCAGTGTTCGTTATCGGCACCTGCATTAACTCCCATAGCAAGATGGCGCCTGGCGCACGTCATGTAGGAAACGTGCGTGCACATCTAAGACTCCATCCTGCATGTCAGAGAGGCCGTGCAGTGCCGAAACAACGGGCGCTACACGGCCCACTATCCCTTAATGCCCTTGACTAACAAAAATGTATCAAACTTTGTTTTGAAAATTTCAATTGACCCATAAGAGATAGGAGCAGGAATAGGCCATTCGGCCCCTCGAGCCTGCTCCCCCATTTAATGAAATCATGGCTGATCTGATTTTTATCTCAACTCCACATTCCTGCCCTTTCCCCATATCCTTTGACTCCCTTGCTGATCAAACATTTGTCTAACTCAGCCTTGAATCTATTCAATGACTCAGCCGCCACAGCTTTTTGGGTTAAAGAATTCCAAAGATTCACGACCCTCAGAAGAAATTCCACCTCATTTCCATCTTAAATGGGTGACCCCTTATTCTGAGACTATGTCCCCTAGTTTTAGATTCCCCCATGAGGAGTAACATCCTCTCAGCATCTACCCTATCGAGTCCTCTCAGAATCTTGTATGTTTCAATAAGATCTCCTCACATTCTTTTAAACTCCAATGAGTATAGACCCAACCTGTTCAATCTTTCCTCATAAGACAACCCTTCCATACCCAGAATCAACCTAGTGAACCTTCTCTGAACTGCCTCCAATGCAAGTATGTTCTTCCTTAAATAAGGGCACCAGAACTGTACGCAGTGCTCCAGGTGTGGTCTCACCAGCACCCTGTACAATTGTAGCACGACTTCCCTGCTTTTATGCTCCATCCCGCTAGAAATAAAGGCCAACATTCCGTTTGCCTCCTGGATTACCCGCAGCACCTGTATGTTGACTTTTTGTGTTTCATGTACGAGGACACTCGGATCCCTCTGTACCACAGCATTTTGTAGTATTTCTCCATTCAAATAATATTTTGCTTTTTTATTTTTCCCCTCAAAGTGGATGACTTCACATTTTCCCACATTATATTCCATCTGCCAAATTTTTGCCCATTTGCTTAACCTGTCAATATCCCTTCGCAGACACTGTGTCCTCATCACAACTTGCTTTTCCACCTATCTTTGTATCAGCAAATTTGGCCACAAGACACTGTTCCTTCATCCAAGTCATTGATATATATTGTAAATAGTTGAGGCCCAAGCACTGATCCCTGCAGCACCCCACTAGTTACAGATTGCCATTTTGAAAATGGCCCTTTTATCCCGACTTTTTGTTTTCTGTTAGTTAGCCAATCCTCTATCCATGCCAGTATATTACCCCCAACACCATGAGCTCTTATCTTGTGCAGTAATCTTTTATGGGGAACCTTATTGAATGCCTTTTGGAAATCCAAATATACTGCATCCATTGGTTCCCCTTTATCCACCCTGCCCATTACTTCCTCAAAAGAAGTCTAATAAATTTGTCAGACATGATTTCCCCTTCATAAAACCATGTTGACTCTCCTTGATTGTATTATGAGTCTCCAAATGTCCTGCTACTACTTCCTTAATAATGGATTCTAGCATTTTCCTATTGACAGATGTTAGGCTAACTGGTCTATAGTTGCCTGCTTTCTGTCTCACTCCCTTCTTGAATAGGGGTGTACGTTTGCGGTTTTCCAATCCGCTGGGACCTTTCCAGAATTTAGTGGAAGATTAAACCAATGCATTCACTATCTCTGTAGCCACTTCCTTTAAAGACCCTCGGATGCAAGCCAACAGGTCCAGGGAACTTGTCAGACTTTAGGCCCATTAGCTTTCCTAGTACTTTTTCTCTAGTGATAGTTTTTAGTTCCTCCTTCCCCTTTGCCCCTTGATTTTCTACTATTATTGGTATGTTATTAGTGTCTTCTACTGTGAAGATAGATACAAAATATCTGTTCAATTCCTCTGCCATTTCCTTGTTTTCCATTATTATTTCCCCAGTCTCATCCTCTAAGGGACCAATGTTTACTTTAGCTACCCTCTTCCTTTTTATATACTTGGAGAAGATTTTACTGTCAGTTTTTATATTTCTTGCTAGTTTACTCAATTTATTTTCTCCCTCATTATTCTTTTAGTGATCCTTTGCTTGTTTTTAAAGTTTTCCCAATCTTCAGGCTTACCAGTAATCTTTGCCATGTTGTATGCTTTTTCTTTTAACCTGATACCATCCTTGACTTCCTTAGTTAGCCATGGTTGGTTTACCCTTTTTGTGGAATCTTTCCTCCTCACAGGGATATATTTTTGTTGCAAGTCATAAAATATCTTTTTAAATGTTTGCCACTGCTTATCCACCATCATATCATCTAATCTGTTTACCCAGTCCACTTTAGCCAATTCTGCCCTCTTTCCTTTATAATTGCCCTTATTTAAGTTTAATACAATAGTTTCAGACACAAGATCCTTGCTCTCAAACATGATAGAAATTCACATCCAGTTATGATCACTGCTTCCCAAGGGATCCTTTACTTTACTTTGAGATCGTTACCCATTACCAGATCCAAAATGGCCTGTTCCCTGGTTGGTTCCCCAACATATTGGCCTAAGAAACAGTCCCTAATACACTCTATGAACTCCTCCTCAGGGCTATTTTTGCCAATTTGATTGTCCAATCTATGTGAAAGTTAAAATCGCCCATGATTGTTGCATTACCTTTTTTACAAGCCCCCCTTATTTCCTGATTCATATTTTGCCCTACAGTGCAGCTACTGTTTGGAGGCCTCCATACTACTCCCACCAATTATTTCTTTCCCTTGCCATTTCTTACCTCCACCCAAATTGATTCGACATCTTGATCTTCTGAGCCAAGATCATTTCTCACTATTATACCAATTTCATCCTTTATTAACAGAGCTACCCCACCACCTTTACCTTTTTTCCTATCCTTCCTAAATGTTAAATAACCCAGAATATTTAGCTCCCAACCTTGGTCACCTTGCAACCACGTCTCTGTAATGGCCACGAGATCATACCCATTTGTTTCTATTTGTGCCGTCAATTCATCTATCTTATTACGATTGCTGTGCGCATTCAGATAAAGATCCTTTAATTTTGTCTTTTTACCATTCTTTCCTACCCCGGCCCGAGTTGCTAGTGCACTCTTATGTTTGTACGCTCTGTCCCTTCCTAACACACCATTCATTACCCCCATCGCTTTCTTGTACTACATCCTTGTCTTTTCTCTATCAATCTAAACTTTGCCCCAGTTTAGGGCCTCCCCCCTCTATTTAGTTTAAAGCCTTCTCTACCACCCTAGTTATTTGGTTTGCCAGAACACTCGTCCCAGCATGGTTCAGGTGAAGCCCGTCCCAACGGAACAGCTCCCTCTTTCCCCAGTACTGGTGCCAGTGCCCCATGAATCGAAACCCACTTCTCTCACACCAATCTTTGAGCCACGCAGCCATCTCTGATCTGATTTACTCTGCCAATTTGCTCGTGGCTCAGGTAATAATCCTGAGATTATCACCTTTGGGGTTCTGCTTTTTAATTTAGTCCCTAGCTGCTCAAACTCCCTCAGCAGAACCTCTTTTAGTCCTACGTATGTCGTTGGTACCTACATGGACCACGACAAGTGGATCCTCCCCGTCCCAATCCAAGTTTCTCTCCAGCCCGAGAAGATGTCCTTAACCCTGGCACCGGGTAGGCAACACAGCCTTCGGGACTCACTCTTGGCTGCAGAGAACAGTGTCTATCCCTCTAACTATACTGTTGTCTACTACAACCACATTCCTTTTTACTCCCCCAACTTGAATGGTCCCCTGAACCACGGTGCTGTGGTTAGTTTGCTCACCCTCCCTGCACTCATCCACAAGGGCAGCAAGAACCTCGTATCTATTGGACAAGTGCAGAGGATGAGGCTCCTTCAATGCTGCCTCCTGGATCCCCGTACCTGCCTCACTCAGTCACACCCTCCTGTCCCTGACCACGTGCCAATTCTACAGTATTTAGTTTAAAGGGGCATGACTGTCTCCTGGATCAAAGTGTTCAGGGCAACTTTCTCCCTCCCTGATGCATCGTAATGTCTGCATCTTGGATTCCAGCTCCTCAACTCGGAGCCGAAGTTCCTTGAGCTGCAGACACTTACCGCAGATGTAGTCGCCCTGGACAAAACTGCCCAGTAGCTCCCACATATTGCAGCGGCAACACATCTCTTGCCCTGTCATAACTATTTTATTTATTTAATTAAATTACTACAATGCCAATCAAATTATTTAGGTTGAACCAAGTACTGGCCTGGTTTAATTTATTAAATTAAGTTTAGTTTTTTTTTAATTTAGTTTTATGCTATACGTTACTTAGCACACAGTCTTAAGAAAGAAGAAAATAGAAGAGATACTCACCACCAACCACCTACCTGCCTTACCTGTGATGGCACACTGCAGTTTTGTTTTGTTGTTGCTGTGACCCGCTCTCGGTACACTCCTCTCTGCTCTGCTGACTAATCAAATGCACCTCACCCCTCACTCACCAAATTCCCAATTATAGACTCTGTCGAAACCAGACTCCGTCGATAGCTGCTACTCTGTGCTCCCACACTCCTTCTGTTCCATAAATTTTCTATGATTCTCTGCATAGGTAGTTTGTACGCATGTCCCCTTGATCTCCCTAACCTATCTAATCCAAATAATTTATGCACATATCCACAGTCTAGTCCCTTCCTCATTTTAAATATTTCAATTAAGTCTCCTTGAAGTCTACATTCTTCTAGTGTAAAAAGACCAAGCTCCCTGAGCCTATTAATTATTATGTAGGTGAGTGCAATCTTAATTTTAAAAAACAAACTCATGCTGTGCACTTCTTCAATCAACAACCTCAATTGTTGGTCCAGATGTTGCACCTGGACCAGAAGGAGCACTACCAGCGCCAGGAAAACCCCTTGGTGGTTCACCAAACCCCCCAATACAACTTTGTGATGATGAGATTGCAGAATTTCTCACAACCCACCCTCACCATCTTTTGAAAGACTGGTAATACTTTCAAATCAATTTAATATCAGCCATGTTTCAAGAATCAGTCTGATTAAACTCATCATTATTGTGCATAACTTGCACATTACAATCTAACACTCAGCAAGACAAATGGCTGGAGTAGAAGTTCCATAAAACAAATGAAAAAATAAGTATTCAAGCTGCCATTTGTCAATTGGAGCAGTTTTCTGCATTTCAAAAATAATTCATTGTGTGTGAGACGCTTTGATACATTTCAGTGCTGTATAAATGTAAGTATTATAACTGAATGCAAAGCCACAGATCTATTAAGTCTTATCTGTCAGACAACCATTTGGTATATTTGTAATTGTTCAATTCTTAATGCTTAAGTAATCTAATGTCTTCTGTATTAGAGTCCTGCATACAATTTAATACTATTTTTTAGTGTTAGTCCTGGCATCTCCATTGCTCGTTTCTCCCCTTGAAATTACAGATATGCTTTAATAATTGTTCTCCATATTAATGCTCAGACCTTGCATTTAAGGGAACAGATAACTTATTTTGTCAGGCATCTCCACAAAGTTCAGCACCGAGGTTTTGAGCAAAACCATTGTAGCGTGTTTGCAATATTGCAACTGAAAGAAGAACTTGGTTCTTACAAAAGAGGAGCAGCAACAAGTCTGACCACTAGATGATGAATGGAACCACCTGCAGCAAAACAACTAGTCCTGAAGATCAAGGATCTTTTCCCTTGAGGCCTGCACCAGGCATTTACAACAATCAGGAGAGTGAAATTCAGAACACTGAATACATTTTTACCTTCAAATAATCTATTGTTCTATGATTTTTGGAGTTAAGAAAAAAAAATGACGTCAGAGTTAAGCATTTTCTTCTGTTGGAACAGGAGGAGGCCATTCAGCACCTTGAGCCTGTTCCGCCATTATAATTAGATCATAGCTGATCTGTAGCTTAACTCCATCTACCTGCCTTGGTTCCTAATGTCTTAATATCCTTGCCTAACAAAAATCTATCAATCTCTGTTTTGAAATTTTCAATTTGAACGAGCCTTAACAGCTTTCAGTTGTATAAAGTGCACGTGCGGAATGTGTTAAACGTGATGTGCCACTGTGTAATCCCTTGTGATTCATGGAGTCGTATGGCATACTCTTCCTCATTACTAAGAAGTAATTGCTTATTGAAGAAGTAGTGATTTCCTCAACGGTTGCCTGCGTTGTCTTCTGAGAGCCTGCTTGTATCTCTGCTGTATTATTTTGGTTGTGAGAGCCTGCATGCATTTTGTTGACTCTGCGGTTATTTATTGGATATCTACCTGACCCTATGCTGTGTCACACCCTCCTCGATTGGCAATCAATGCCTGAAGGTGATCTCTGTTAGCGCAGACTGTTGCTTTGCTAGGATATGACTGCATCCCTCCCTGATGGTTGTCCCAGTGGTGTTTCCAAATGTCTTAAGGTTGGCCTTTGATACATTTAGGGTTTTAGACTATAGTGTCTCAACATCAGTGACAGATCTCCTAACAGATGCTCCAAGTAGGGTCCCTGTCTGAGACCTCAACTGAAAAATGCCACTGATGTTGCTTGATTACAACCTGAAGAGCAGAGAATGATTGCTTCATGACCGTGCAGAGCTGGATGGTAGAATTACACCACTCAGACTAGCTTACGTGAGTTCTGCAATGAAACAAGTGACTGGTTCATCCATTCCAATTGCCCAGGTATATCCTGTCCACAAAAAGCAGGAGAAATCCAATCCAGCCAATTACTGCCCCATCAATCTACTCTCAATCATCAGCAAAGTGATGGAAGGTGTTGTCGACAGTGCTATCAAGCAGCACTTACTCACCAATAACCTGCTCACCAATGCTCAGTTTGAGTCCCGCTAGGACCACTCAGCTCCAGACCTCATTACAGTCTTGATCCAAACGTGGACAAAAAAAGCTGAATGCCAGAGGTGAGGCGAGAGTGACTGCCCTTGACATCAGACCGAGTGTAGCACCAAGGAGCCCTTGTAAAATTGAAGTCAATGGGAATCAGGGGGAAAACTCTCCATTGGCTGGAGTCATACCTGGCACAAAGGAAGATGGTAGTGGTTGTTAGAGGCAAATCATCTCAGCCCCAGGACATCACTGCAGGAGTTCCTCAGGGCCGTGTCCTAGACCCAACTATCTTCAGCTGCTTCATCAATGACCTTCCCTCCATCACAAGGTCAGAAGTGGGGATTTTTGCTGATGATTGCACAGTGTTCAGTTCCATTCAAAACCCCTCCGATAATGAAGCAGTCTGTGCCCGTATTCAGCCTGAATAACATGCAGGCTTGGGCTGATAAGTGGCAAGTAACATTCGCGCCAGTCAATGACCATCTCCAACAAGAGAGAGTCTAACCACCTCCACTTGACATTCAACGGCATTACCATCGCTGAATCCCCTCCATTGACCAGAAACTTAATTGGACCAGTCATATAAATACTGTGGCTACAAGAGCAGGTCAGAGGCTGGGTATTCTGTGATGAGTTACTCACTTCCTGACTCCCCAAAGCCTTTCCACCATCTACAAGGCACAAGTCAGGAGTGTGATGGAATACTCTCCACTTGCTTGGATGACTGCAGCTTCAACAACACTCAAGAAGCTTGACACCATCCAGGACAAAGCAGTCTGCTTGACTGGCACCCCATCCACCACCAGCGCACCATGGCTGCAGTGTGTACCATCCACAGGATGCACTGCAGCAACTCACCAAGGCTTCTTCGACAGCACCTCCCAAACCCACGACCTCTACCACCTAGGAAGGCAAGGACCGCAGGCACATGGGAACAACACTACCTGCACGTTCCCCTCCAAGTCACACACCATCCCGACCTTGAAATAGATCACCGTTTCTTCATCGTTGCTGGGTCAAAATCCTGGAACTCCCTACCTAACAGCACAGTGGGAGAACCTTCACCACACAAACTGCAGCGGTTCACGAAGGCAGCTCACCACCACCTTCTCAAGGGCAATTAGAGACGGGCAATAAATGCTGACCTTGCCAGCGACACCCACATCCCATGAATGAATAATAAAAAAAAAATCAATTAATAAAGTGTCCTTCTGAAGCCTTTGCCTCAGTTGGTGGTACTCCTATTCTTTGGATAAGATATTAAACTGATGCTGTGCTTCCCTGTTTCGATGAGTCGGGTGAAGATCAAAGTTATCATGGCACTTCTTGAAGAGCAGTGCGTTCTCTTGATGCCCTGAACAATTTTTCTTTACTAACCAATACCAGAAAAACAGAATAACTGGTCTTTCATCAACTTGTGGCATCTGTATGTGGCAGCCATTTGCACACAGGGTCACTGAACTTCAAAGTAACCCAAAGTCACTGGGCTTTGAGATGTTTCTGGGAGATGCGATAAGCATTATATAAATGCCACTTTTGCTCCTTTTCTCCCCATTTCTGCCTGGGTCTGCAAAGTCGGAAGCAGAAAGTAACTCAATGGTCAGTAGCCAGATCTTCAGCTGCTACCTCTGAACCTGGTGAGTGAACCACCCTTTGTTACCTCTCCAAGATCACTAATACTCTTCAAAGCATCTATATTTGTGTGGCTGTGTTCCAAATGGTGTGGGTGATAGTATGCACTTCTGCACTTCCTGTACCACAAGACTAGATTCCTCCTCCTTGGCGTGTAGCCTTTCTGTGAAAGAACAGATGGCACATGATGAGCATATAGATAATGTTACGCACGGTGCTTTTATCCTGACAAATGCCAAAATCATCGACGCAGTTAATGAACATGGCTTTTATTATACAAACTAGGAGCATTGTTGTCTCCACAAACTTCAGCACCCCCCAGGCCCTGCCCAGTCTCCCAACCAATAATGTCCATGATGTCCTTGTAGCAGTTAAGGGATTTTATCTGTGGAGCCCTATCACCAGTCCCCAGATGCTTTTTCCTGTTGAAAATTGTCTTCTTCTGCAAAGAAAATAATAGTATGCATTGCATGAGAAGTTGTCGGAGATTGAAAAGGAAGGCTGCTGCACAATATTTTAAAAAAGTCAATGCCTAGATAACTAGGCTTCAAAAAGCAGAGTAACTACTTTGATACTGTTAGTTCTATGGTGTGTAATTATAGTCATCAATCTTTCACACCTTCTACTTTCCATGTTTTCTTCTTTATGGCCTGTATTACTATTTCTGAAGTATCCTCATTATTTCTCTTTCTCCACTAAACAAACATTCAGCTGTTACTGGATGAATGAAAGTTCACAGCCCTCTTTTGTAAAACTATTCAGGTAAACATATCTGACACCTGCAACATCCTTGGATACATGTACATAGCAATGTATTGCAATTGTCAGCCAACCTTGTTGTTTACCTTACATTTTTCTTCAAATTAGAGACCTTCATCCATATGTTGTTCCATGTGGGAGACACTGCAATCACACCCTGTGCAATCACCTCCAGTGATCCATGCACACTATGTTTATTGGTGTGTTGCCTTTCTGCCCTGAAGAAAACATTTTGCCATTCCTCATGTCATCCATAATAATCTGCAGGCCCTTGTCATTAAAGTGGGCTCTTGGTGTTAGGTTAAGAAGGATCCCATCTGAAACATCAGCCTACTTTTCTCTTTCAGATGCTGACTGACCTGCTGTGCATTTCCTGTTTATTGCACACCAGTAGATCTCCCCTAGTGTCACTCATGGAGAATGGAGGTATGGGCAGGGAATGGAGCATCGAGAGGAAAGTAGAGCAGTTGGACTAGGAATAAGACATAGGACAGGGAGCAGAGCAGGTGTGTGACATGGGCATTGGAGTGGGGTAGAATGAGGCACAAGACCCAAACTGAATGAGGAATGGAGCAGAGTAGATTTCCTGTTAGCGATCAACTAATTTCTCCTGGCCATACACACAACCCCAGATTTTGGGTTCATTCCACTGCTTGGCCCACCACCCCTTTCAATTCCCATTTGTGGCTAATTTAGATCAATCATCTTGTTCTGTTTGTAGAAATTTCTACTTCCTGCAACTGTAACTACTTTCAATTGAATAGGACAGCTCATTAAGGTGCCTGGTTTTGGTACCCACACAGTAATGGTTACTCGTCTGAGAAATCATGTATTCTAGTATTATCAGTCCTGGCAACTTTAGCATTTGCCTCAGCTGGAGATTCACCTGGACAAAATTTGTACAGGAGCATAATGTTCAGAAGTACAGAACATTGTACAGTGTTGGTGAGTAAAATGCAGTCAGATTGTGAATCATTTGCCCTACCTTTTCACTACACCTGGCACAAAACATCTGTTATTCCTGTTAGGAGTAATTATTGAATTTGCCAGAGATTCTTCCACCATGAAAACTGTAAGTACTTCACCTGTTGCCCACTTTGCATATCTTTTATGCACCATGCAGTATTTTCAGTTACACTCATCTCTATATCCAATTCTAATTATTAAATCTTTGGCAAGGAACATTTATAGGGGGCAGTGACTAAATAGGCAGGGGTAGAGTAGAGAAAATGTAAAAAATGGAATCAAGGAATTTGTAAGCCAGAATGTGTATTTTGACAGATTTTGAAGTGAAGAATAAAAGCACATACTATGTCTCATTTCAGCATGCGAGCCTAGAAATGACTGTTGGTGATAACCCAACATCATTTGCGGCCTGCTGCCACCATGTTAGAGGGAGTTAAAATTGGCCCCCTTGTGTCTACTTTAAAACAAACATTTCTATTCATCTGGAGGTCACTTCTCCATTCAGCATCAACTCCTGTCAGAATCTAGTCTATAAAAAAAAATCATTTTCACTCAGACTGCTTTTCTACATTATGAACTTTCTTCCTTATTCTTTGCTTGCATGACAAGAGTGGGTTTGCTTTAGCTCTGTGTACTTCAGCAAAATTGTTTTTAATACCATTTTTTCCTTCAGTACATACAATCCATCAATTATCATTGATCCAATAGATCTACTTTTTTCATTGTATGAAGTGTTATCTCTGCTCCACTCACATTACTAATTGGACTGCTAATTTTGCAAAGATGTTGTAACTGGCTTCATTCAGCTGCTGTGAATATCAATGGTTTTCTATAGATTTACTTTTATTAATCTGGATCTGACTTGATTACTATTATACTGACTACAATATTGACTTCAACAAGGCTGTCTTCAAGGGATCTGTACTCAGAAATCTATTACATATTCATCAATGCTTTCAAGCTTGAGCTTGAAACCCAGTGTTAAATATATGTCTTTCTAACAAGCTGATGCAGGCCCAGGACCCAGTGGTCAATTAGACACACAAATAAGATCTGACAACAAGTGAGGTTTATTCACCCAGTGTGTCTTTACTTACAGCAATGAACAAGACAGAACTAGGCATTACTTTCCAGTCTCCCTCTCTGTTCCTTCCTCTTCAAATTCATTACTCCCAATGAGCCATTTCCCATCCTTTTATTCTTACAGGCTGTGCTTTGTTAAAGGCAATTAAGGTCGACAATTTCTTCAAGCTGTACCGCCTTTCATACAACTTCTTAAAGTTGTATCCCTATCTCGGATACAGAGCTCTCAACATTCTATGGCTTACACATCGTCCCGCTCTCACTCTGTTACATATTCCCCCCACCAGCAAAGAGCCAGGGGCTTGAGCGATTCCTGTTATAAGGTACGACATTCGAGAGGGCATCCACACTCCCAAGTGAAAAGTCTGGTGTTCAGCTCCTTGGACTTCTTGATTAAGGCTTTCTTCTGGGACTTAACGAACCGGTGAACCTGGAGATCTGGTTCGTGGTCAAACACCCGTTGCTCCTGGGGTCTGTCCCTCTCGTCTTCAACTTCTTGTTGTGTATGTCGAGAAGGGATTCTGATCGTTTGGACTCATTGTACACTGCCACCTCCCTGGCCATCCATTTGCCTCTTTCGGAGAGACTGGGACCCTCAAGTTCTTTCCCAGGGGAGTCTTTGGGTTCTAACATTCCCTGAGCTTTCCTTTCCTTATCAGCCGGAGTTTCTGTCCAGATGACATTCCATTTGCACATCTCTTAAATGTTCTCGCGCCCAGTCCTATGTTTCATAACTCCGGTGGACATTCAGTCATCAAGACTCTCTGGCCTGTTTCTGGGCATCATCCTTGTCCCCAGAGGCCAGCTTTTCCTTTATTCTGCTTGCCCTGCACTCACTATATGCCACCATGCTGCTTCCAGCCGCGCCTAACGACAGCATTGAGCCAATCAGGGTCTCCTCATCACCTTCACCCTGGGGAACAGTATGCTGCTTGCTTAGTGTCTCCACCGCCTCTTCGATGTATCCTGTTGAGCCTCCATTTGCATTGCACCCTGCTATCTGCAAGTCCAAATCTGCCTTGATAAGAAGCTCCTTTAGAAATGTAGTAATTAAAGTTGTGATCTTCTCTCCATCCAGAAGGGGGAAACATCTGGATTCGTCAATATAATAGTTTATGATTCTGTCTGTATCACTATCAAATGAGCAGCTGTGTTTAATTGCCTTCATGTCTAGGCCTCGAGGTGGCTTCTGCTGAACCTTTAAAACTCTACTCCACAGGGGGTAGTTGAATTTGCCACTAAAACCCTTATTATGCACCTTTAACAGCAGCTTCATCTCGAGGTGAGGCTCCAATTCCTGAAGATTTAGTACACCGATACCTTCAATGATCTTATTTCTTCTGGATGGAAAGGTGTCTGCTTAGTCAGGGCAATAAAAGTCTGGGAAAGTTTCTGGTAATATCCTTCTATAGTTGCAGTCCCACGCTGCTCCTTGGTGTCCCAACAGCGGACCATGTATTGCAGCTGTGGAGTGCTTACAAGGCCACAGTCTTGGTAAGTTCTTCAAGAGGCACACACACTATCAATAACAGCCTGGGCAAGCTTTGTTTCATATTCCTGTCTTTTTTCTTCACGTAATTTGCAATTTAGTGCTGCTAAAATTCACTGCACCTCCCACAACCTCTCCTCTTTGGAGAAGTCCTTTATGCCAACTTGCAGGTCTCTGTGCAAGCAATTCAACAGAAATTCCTGTCGCTAAAGTCCTCCGTGCCTTTTCCATGTCCATCCTCAAACCACATCATGAGTTCCTTGGTAAGAACATTTTCAGGCAGCTCGGAGGTATTGTTTCAATAGGCTGGCCACTGTGTTTGCATTGTAATCCTTCAGATTGGGAGACTCTTCATGATCACACACAACTTTCAGCTCATCAACTTTCAATTTGGTACCTGATACCCTATGAATGGCTTCACATTTCATGCCATCATTCTCCATGTAGTCAATGCACTCTCAAAAAACTGCTGGCAGCTGGATCCCATCATACAGCAGAGTGCTCTCAGCAGCCTCAGCCAATGGATGAAAGATAGGCCTGAGGTAAGAAGGAGTATCCACCTGAACTGCTTCCTGGTCCGGAGCAGGTTTCTTTTTCTCTTTTTACTGCTTAACAACCTCGGTTGTTGTTATATCTTTGGACTTCTTCCCCCTTGTGTTTTTCCTCTATGTTTTTCCTCTTTGTCCTTTTCTTCTATTGGCTTCTCTTTGACTTTAAAGTCTTTTCCTTTCTCCTTGGAGAAACTAGGCTTTTTGAAGACATGGGAACCCTTTGGCCTTTTTATCCTTGATAGGGTCTCTGTTTCATCACCTGAGCTGTCCTCTTGGAAGGCCATATACCCCTCCGTTTTGGTCCATCTGGCCCTCCTGCTGGCTTTACCCTTGCGCTTTATTCCTCTTAGCCCAGAGGAATCTTTCTCCATCTTTCTCTGGGTTTCATTCTTATCTGGTCTCTGAGGTGCTGGTTCTTCTTTGAGTCCTTCAATTGAAGTTTTAGTGGAGGTCCAATCTTCAGGAGACTCCAACTTGATTACGGGTTTATTAGTCGCTCCATTGGCTAACTCCACATCATCCTCTTTGTGCCTGATCAGCCCTCAATGTTTTTACACTGTTGAGGTTCAGCCAACTCTGTTTCTTGTCTGAGTTCAATTTGGGTTACTTCTTTGATTCCCTGAAGCTGCGCTGATTGCATGATTTCAAGTTTGTCATCACAACTATTTCTGTTTCTATGGTGGATCCAGTTGTTTCTTTGCATAGCCCTTCAATACTTGGCTCTTGCTGTATCATTTCAGTTGCTGGAATCGATGTTTCAACTACTTGCCCCTTCATTCTCTGCTCCTCATCAGTTCTTTCAAGGGTTTTAGTGATCTCTTCAGATTCTGCCCCTGTCATTTCAGTTTCCATATTCTCAGCAACAGCTTCCCCTGGCTTTTTGGCTTCAACCATCTGTTGCCCAATCTTGACTGCAGGGATCTGCTCCTGTGCTATTTTATCATTGTCCTTTGCCATCATTTGTACATCCTCTTCAATTCTTTCAATCTCTTCCTGCTTTGTAATTTCAAGATCACCTTTACCTTCATGCACAGACTTATTCTGTTCTAATGCCACCTCCACTGGACTGACTTCAATGGCCTCTTCACTATATACAACCTCAGTCACACCCTCTGCGGGAGTGATTTTGATGGTCTCTCTGCATCCAGCAACTTGCTCTGCTCCCATTTTCACAGCAACTGCTGCAGGAGTGGCTTCCATGGTCTCCTCACTCTGTCTGAACCTTTTCCATACTGCTTACTCAAGTGGCTTCAACAGACTCTTCACATGTAGCCTCTGGCTTGTCCCCATCCTCTGCTGGACTGGCTTCCAAAGTCTCGTCATGTACTGTTTCTGCTTTTTCCTCCTCTTTAGTTGAGTGCATGGTCTCAGACTCTGGTTGTTTCTTGTTCTGCTCGGTCCTCTCTGGAGCAGAAAACACCACGTTTTCCACTTCAATTTTGTGATTGTCCACCTCGGGCCCTGCGACTAGCTTGCCGTTCACCAACTGCTTTCCCTCCGCCTTCTTGGGTGCTTGCTTTACTGCCTCATCTTCCACTTTCGCCCTCATGATCTGATTCATTTTGGGTTAGAGTTCCTGAACCTTGTTGATCCACTCCCGTTGTTCCAATGTGGCCTGCATGAATGCTCTCAGTATTTACACCATGATGATGCGTCTTGGCTTTTCTCAGAGTGCCAAGATCCCACTCCTGGCACCATGTGTAACAAACTGATGCAGGCCCAAAACGAGCGAGGGTTATTCACCCACGGTGTGTCTTTACTTACAGTGATGAACAAGACAGTGATAGGCATTACTTTCCAGCCTCCCTCTCTATTCCTTCCTACGGTACTTCCCTCCCTTCCCCTCCCATCCACCTTTCCACTCCCTTCCTCCCCCTCCGCCTCCCCCACCTCCCCACCCCCTTCCTCCCCCCTTCCCCCATCCTTCCCCTTTCCCCCTCCCCCTCCCCAGTTTCCAATGAGAAAATGTACACACACACAATTGTACACATACACATATACACACACATGTACATACTTACACAAATACACTAGTACACACATACTTACATGTACACACAAGGACACACGGACATGTACTTACATACACAAATACACATGTACACACATACACACACAAATAGGAACAGGAGAAGTACAGAAATATGAAATTTTAAATTCAAGATGCTTCATAGCTTTGCTATGCAATTACAATGCTATATAAGTCATGTTGAAATGAACCATTTACTACCACCAGAAAGCAGTGTAATTACATTGAAACTGCTATGTAGTAAGAAGAAAGAATGAATGAACACATTTGCATTTATAGAGAACCTTAATTCATCCTCAGGACATCTCAAAGTCATTCATATTCAATGGGTAATTTTTTTTCAATATGTCACAGTTGACAAACACAGCATCCAGTTTGCACAGAGCAAAATCTTACAAACAGCAAATGAAATGAATGACCATTTAATCATTTTTTCGTTGGTGATGTTATGTTCAATTACATGCATCGTATTGTTCTTTTTAAATATTCTTAAGATTTTTGTGAGGTATTACAACTTAAAGCATAGTTTTGGAAGCCCAATTTATTGTGTTCAACAGAATATAAAAGGGGAGAATTTCAACCTCCCACAACAACAACTTCCATATATGTAGTATCTTTAACATAGAAAAATGTCCCAAGGACTAAATTCCTCCGTGGCCTTGCCCCTCTCTATCTTTGTAACCTCTTCCAGTGCTATAATCCCCCTCAACCAAACTCTCTATGCCTCAGACTCTGGCCTCTAGCACCCTTCCCACGGTCTCCTCACCAATGGTGGATGTGCATTCAGCCACCTGGGCCCCATCTTCCCTTTTTCAACCTCTCCCCCTGCCTTTCTTCCTTTAAGACCCTCCTTAAATCCCACCTCTTTGACCAAGATATTAGCTACCCTTCATAATTTCTCCATTCTTAGCTTGACATTCATTTTTTCCCTTTTGCCTCCATGAATTGCCTTGGGACATCTTTTTTCTTTTCTTTTTTTCTTTCTTTCATTCTTTCTTTCTTCATAGCAGTTTCATCAAAATGTAATCACACTTCATTCCGTTGATAGTAAAAGGTTCATTTGAACATTAAACAACAAGTCTTTTATCTGTATTGGACTGTCGTTTATTTTTCAGTCACCAAAATGATGAATTTATCCCTGTGCTTTGAATGCCAAGGGTGGAAATCCACTTATCCTGCAACAGAGCCACTTTCCAGTAATTGAAAATAGATCGCATCTATCTCATTTTTCAAAAATGGGATATAATAACCTGCCAACCCTTTAATCCCTGGAGCACTGCAGCAAACCTTAATTCCAATTTCTGTAGAATAAACTGTATGTAGAACTAGTCTGTTGAATTTCTATTTGCTTTTTCTAATAGTAAAAAAAATCTGTTTCTCAGGACCTCTAAAACATTATGTGGATTGTAAAGGAGTAAAAGGGGGGAAATATCTTGAACTTAAATGTGGCAAGCTGTAGTTAACCAATTCATTTTGGAGATACAAGCAAAACAAAATAAAATGAATTGAAATTCTGATTGGCAAATTTAAAAAGAGAAAAATATTCATTCTTCAGCTCTTTGTCAGAGATTTCTCCTTTTTACTGTAATGCAAATTGTCTTTTGCATGACTATAGTTTTGTAAAAAAAAAATCTTATAGCATACCACAAAAAGGCATGTGTACAGAGATACGGGAACATCTGAATAATTAAAATGGCCTAGATAAGTCACAAAAATTAAGAATATAAAGTGTAAGACTGTACAATGCTACAGGAAGTAATTTTTAGTTTATAAGAAACAAAGATTTTCAAAATGGCCAAGAAATACTTCAGACTTGACCTTTGGATTCCTCTATTAACTGCTGGAACCAGGTGTTCCTTACCCCAGTGACCTCTGTAAGAATGCTAGGAAATGGGCTAGTGGCGAGGTCATGAAGCAGACAGAGTCCAAGTGGTTCAAAGGAAGTGATGGCCCACTATTTGATCAACTACATCCGACTATCCCATCTGTTGCCTTGTTGAAAGGGCCTTGCTATAATTAAGGGGTAATCAGCCAAATCAGTGATCATGAACTTGCGTCACCTTAATGCTTAGAATGCCGGTAATGCGATAGCCAAACTGTGCTAATTGACTGTAAATGGCATAGCCAGTCTGTGTGTTTTATTCATTTTTGCTACAGAACAAATACATATTGTGATATTTAATCTGTCACTTTTCATATGGAAGTACAGTAATGCTGCTGCTGGATAGCTAATACATTGTTTTTCACTGTTGCTTTGCAGTTAGCCAACAGCACAATGTTAATTTGGTTTCTTGCTCTATTTTGAACCAAAATGATGTTAGGAAAAGAGACTTTTGCAGGGTTTCAATAGTAAGTTGGATATCGGCAGTGATAAGGAGTTAAGGTCGGAGGAAAAATAAAAGAGGTAATTAAAAATCTAATTTAGCTTCATTATAGCTAAGTGTGACTAAATCAGTGAATTAGCGGGACCTTGCTGTGCACAAATTATCTGCCAGGTTTCCCTACATAATAAAGTGACTACACTTCTGAAGTATTTCACTGGCACTAAGGTGCAATGGGACATCCTAAGGTTGTGAAAGGTGATATATGAATGCAATTTCTCTCTTTCTTTCTCACCATTTATAATGTTAGTGTTAGAATCAATGTTCTATATTGAACATATTTTGCAGTAATATTAAAAAACAAACTATATTGCTTCGGTCATTGCCATTTTGCATGATACTGCGTTTGTGGCTACGTATACCATATGCTTTGGTACGTATGTCTCTGTGAGTTCATGCCATTCTGTGTCTAATGCCTCCAGTATATGAAATACTCACAGAAATAAACAACTACTTATTTTGTTGTTGTACATTAAATTTATGTAACAATGCATTCTTTCCAAAAATTGCCAGTCATTGCTCTTTAATACACTTCAGTCCTTTGAGATGGGTTTAGCATGCAATTTATAATATAGACCTTCCCAAAACTCAATTTTCTAGTCACTGTCTCCATCCCCGTCCCTGGCCACTGTCTGAGGCTGAACCAGACTATTTGCAACCTTGGGGTCCTATTTGACCTTGAGCTAAGCTTCCAACCCCATATCCTCTCCATCACCAAAAGTACTGGACGACGAAGGGTACTCTGTTGGTTGCGTCCCGTGACGCCCTCGTAGAAAGACGCCCTCGTAAGAACGGGATATGACACTCGACTTGTCGATCGGCAGTTCCGACGGGCCACAGCGAAGAATCGCATAGACCTCCTCAGAAGACAAACACGGGACGCAACCAACAGAGTACCCTTCGTCGTCCAGTACTTCCCCGGAGCGGAGAAACTACGCCATGTTCTCCTCAACCTTCAACATGTCATCGATGACAACAAACACCTCGCTAAGGCCATCCCCACGCCTCCACTACTTGCCTTCAAACAGCCACCCAACCTCAAAAAGACCATCGTTCGCAGCAAATTACCCAGCTTTCAGGAGAACAGCGTCCACGACACCACACAACCCTGCCACGGCAACCTCTGCAAGACATGCCAGATCATCGACACAGATACCACCATCACACGAGAGGACACCACCCACCAGGTACGTGGTTCATACTCCTGTGACTCGGCCAACGTTGTCTACCTCATACGTTGCAGGAAAGGATGCCCTGGAGCATGGTACATTGGCGAGACCATGCAGACACTGCGACAACGGATGAACGGACACCGCGCAACAATCGCCAGACAGGAGGGTTCCCTCCCAGTCGGGGAACACTTTAGCAGTCAAGGACATTCAGCCACCGACCTTCGGGTAAGCGTTCTCCATGGCGGCCTTCGAGACACACGACAACGCAAAATCGTCGAGCAGAAATTGATAGCCAAGATCCGCACCCATGAGGACGGCCTCAACCGGGATCTTGGGTTCATGTCACGCAACACGTAACCCCACCAGCAGGAAAAAAAAGTTATCTGTTTTTAATACAACTGGACATTCTCTCACTCTCTCTGCCTTTCGGGTCTCTTTCTCTCTTTGTCTGTGTAATTTGACCCATTGTGTATTCAGTATACTGGGACCTACTGTTTTCCGTGGCTAACCTGTCTGAACACCAATGACACCTTTGATTGGTGTGATGGTGTCCCAGCCTAATATAAGATATGCGATTTGAGAACCTCTCATTCACTCACTCACTCACTCACTCACTCACCTGACGAAGGAGATAATCTCCGAAAGCTTGTGATTTTCAAATAAAACTGTTGGACTATAACCTGGTGTTGTAAGATTCCTTACATTTGTCCACCCCAGTCCATCACTGGCATCTCCACATCATGGCCTAAATCAACTGGGCAGCGGTTAGCCCAGACAGCTATTAGGCAATCTGCAAATTGGAGATTGTAAGACGGCCAGAGCTGCTGAATGTGAAGTTATTTTAAATCTTAATGACCCTATTCCTTTATCATTCAGGCTTACATTATCATGAAACCTGTAACAAATTTGCCAGAAGAAGCTTACAATAAGTGCAGCCGAAATGCCTGCTGTGAGCCTTGAATTGAATATTCCTTTTAAATCTAAATGCTCAGTGTTGTGGCTTACTGCACTTGCATCTAAAAGTGTTGAGTTTTTCAGGCTTTGGAAAATAGCTGCTGTTTTTCTTTTCAGTAAATTATTTAAAATAAAGCTTTTGGTACTTGTTAGTAGCTGTTTCTATACAGTAGGATTTTACTTTCAACAATTCTTACATCATGAATTAATAACTAATTACAAAGCTCCTAAATATATATTTTTTTGAACGAATCAAGATTAAAAATATTAAGTGAAATATGAACTGAAACTGATTATAAGAATATTCGGTAATCCCTAATTATATTTCTATTCCAGTTTGTTGTGTGAATTGTACGGAATTCCAATAAGATATCTTCTTTTGCCAGCAATAGCCCTAAAACTAATCCACTCACTGATAAGGTTCGTGAATGCCTTAATAATTGGGAACTTTGAGATTACACAGTTAAGTGGTACTAATTGCTTAAAGTAATCAAGAAAAAAGACTCGACAAGGTACTTGGGGAGGATGTGGGGGAGGGGGAGATTTTCTCTCTGTGTTGTACCTTGCAAAATTATAAACCCGTTCATAAAGAATTTTGAATGTAGATTTCTTATTTTAAAGACCTGCAATGCTGAAATTATAAAATAGTCCTGAGATGCAGAATTTTAACAAATGTTTGGAAACCTTACCATAAATCAAGGCACCAAAGATGCTATTTGAACCTTTTGTTTATAAATTATCTGTGACCATTTGGTAGTACAAGTCTTTCAACCAACATTTTCTGCTTTAACTACAACAATAACTTCTTGCAGCTTGCATTTATATAGCAGCTTTAATGTCGTAAATTGTCCTAAGTCGCTTCACAGCAGCGTTAGCAAACAAAATTTGACACCGAGCCACGTAAGGAGACATTAGGACAGGTGACCAAAAGCTTGGGCAAAGAGGCAGGTTTGAAGGAGTGTCTTAAAGGAAGAGATAGAGGTAGAGAGACGAAGAGGTTTAGGGAGGGAATTCCAGAGCTTAGGGTCTAGGCACCTGAAGGCACAGCCGGCAATGGTGGAGTGATAGAAATCGGGGATGCGCAAGAGGCCAGATTTGGAGGAGCGCAGAGAATCCTCCCCCTCACCCCCTGAAGCAAGTTTCCCAATGTGTAGCATGAATCTCAAGGTTGGGTGGCTCTGGAGGGCTTCGCAAGGCCACTTGGAAGTTATACCATTAGTTTTGCAATGGAGCTGCTTGAAGATGCAAGTGCGTGTTCCCTATAACTGGCATTACTGGGAACAGCCTGGCAGGGAGTGAAATATTTCCAGGCAAGCAGGAAAATTGAAATTTTCATAAAAATAAATATCGGCAGGGGATATTACTTAATTCTTTAAAAATATTTTGAATAAAATGTACTCCACGAAACTTTCCTTCCCTTTTAATTCTATCCCTCTTTAAGGAATTTGACCTCATACTGAGATTGCATAAAGCCTTCTGCTTTGTGAAACAACGGAGTAAGACGAATGAAGCCTGCATCAAGCTGCATGATTTGTGAGTAAGAGATTTATCAGCCACCTCATTCACTGTGGGGCAACTTATACAATGTCTGAAAACTTAAGGCAGATTCCCTTGAAATTAAAGGAAAAATCCACATGTGTAGTGTGTCTGACCCTAGCATCAATATCAACTGCACATGTCTGCTCTTGACTGGAAAGAGAGAAAAAAAGACTTGTGTTTACACAGCGCCTTATAACAATCATCAGAAAAGTCTCCCTAGAAGTTTACAGCACAGAAGGAGGCCATTCGGCCCACGATATCTGTGCCAGCTCTTTGTCAGAACAATCCAAAACTAACGGCACTGCTTTGCTCTTTCCACATGGTTCTGGATCTTTCTCTGCTTCCAATGTTTATCTCATAATATTTCATGTATAATGAATGACTTTGAAGTTCCGTGTGGTTATGTTGGGAAATATGGCAGATATTTTGTGTAGCAAGATCCTTCAAACAGCAATGAGCTGAATGGCCAGGTAAGGTGTATGTTCGGTTGATTTTGGTCTCTTTAAGTTCAGACATGGGTGTGAGTTACACTGAAGTCCTGACCTTAGTGCAGTTTGTTTTTTCCTGCTCTGGTTAGATAACAAGAGGAGCGGGGAGAGTGGACCTGAGAGAACAAGAGGAGCAGTGAGAGTGGACCAGGGAGAATAAGAGGAGCAGCGAGAGTGGACCTGAGAGAACAAGAGGAGCAGCGAGAGTGGACCAGGGAGAATAAGAGGAGCAGCGAGAGTGGACCAGGGAGAACAAGAGGAGCAGCGAGAGTGGACCAGGGAGAACAAGAGGAGCAGTGAGAGTGGACCTGAGAGAATAAGAGGAGCGAGAGTGGACCTGAGAGAATAAGAGGAGCAGTGAGAGTGGACCAAGGAGAACAAGAGGAGTGAGAGTGGACCAGGGAGAATAAGAGGAGCGAGAGTGGACCTGAGAGAACAAGAGGAGCAGTGAGAGTGGACCTGAGAGAACAAGAGGAGCAGCGAGAGTGGACCAGGGAGAACAAGAGGAGCAGTGAGAGTGGACCTGAGAGAACAAGAGGAGCAGCGAGAGTGGACCAGGGAGAACAAGAGGAGCGAGAGTGGACCAGGGAGAACAAGAGGAGCGAGAGTGGACCTGAGAGAACAAGAGGAGCGGGGAGAGTGGACCAGGGAGAACAAGAGGAGCAGCGAGAGTGGACCTGAGAGAACAAGAGGAGCAGTGAGAGTGGACCAGGGAGAACAAGAGGAGCAGCGAGAGTGGACCAGGGAGAACAAGAGGAGTGAGAGTGGACATGAGAGAATATGAGGAGAGGTGAGAGTGGACCTGAGAGAATAAGAGGAGCAGTGAGAGTGGACCAAGGAGAACAAGAGGAGTGAGAGTGGACATGAGAGAATATGAGGAGAGGTGAGAGTGGACCTGAGAGAATAAGAGGAGCAGTGAGAGTGGACCAAGGAGAACAAGAGGAGTGAGAGTGGACATGAGAGAATGAGAGGAGTGGGGAGAGTGGACCTGGGTGAACAAGAGGAGTGGTGAGAGTGGGCCGGAGAGAACAAGAGGAGTGAGAGTGGACCTGAGAGAATAAGAGGAGTGGGGAGAGTGGACCTGGGAGAATAAAAGGACCAGGGAGGGCGGACCTGGGTGAACAAGAGGAGCAATGAGAGGACCTGGGTGAATAAGAGGAGCGGGGAGAGTGGACCTGAGAGAATAAGAGGAGCGGGAAAAGTGGACGTGAGAGAATAAGAGGAGCGGGGAGAGTGGACCTGAGAGAATAAGAGGAGCGAGAGTGGACCTGGTGGACAAGAGGAGCGGGGAAAGTGGACCTGAGAGAATAAGAGGAGCGGGGAGAGTGGACCTGAGAGAATAAGAGGAGCGGGGAGAGTGGACCTGAGAGAATAAGAGGAGCGGGGAGAGTGGATCTGAGAGAATAAGAGGGGCAGGGAGAGAGGACCTGAGAGAATAAGAGGAGCGAGAGTGGACCTGAGAGAATAAGAGGGGCAGGGAGAGTGGACCTGAGAGAATAAGAGGAGCGAGAGTGGACCAGGGAGAACAAGAGGAGCAGCGAGAGTGGACCTGAGAGAATAAGAGGAGCGAGAGTGGACCTGAGAGAATAAGAGGAGCGAGAGTGGACCTGAGAGAATAAGAGGAGCGAGAGTGGACCTGAGAGAATAAGAGGAGTGGGGAGAGTGGACCTGAGAGAATAAGAGGAGCAGCGAGAGTGGACCAGGGAGAACAAGAGGAGCGGGGAGAGTGGACCTGAGAGAATAAGAGGAGCGAGAGTGGACCTGAGAGAATAAGAGGGGCGGGGAGAGTGGACCTGAGAGAATAAGAGGGGCGGGGAGAGTGGACCTGAGAGAATAAGAGGAGCGGGGAGAGGACCTGAGAGAATAAGAGGAGCGAGAGTGGACCTGAGAGAATAAGAGGAGCAGAGAGAGGACCTGAGAGAATAAGAGGAGCGGGGAGAGGACGTGAGAGAATAAGAGGAGCAGCGAGAGTGGACCAGGGAGAACAAGAGGAGCAGCGAGAGTGGACCTGAGAGAATAAGAGGAGCAGCGAGAGTGGACCAGGGAGAACAAGAGGAGCAGCGAGAGTGGACCTGAGAGAATAAGAGGGGCAGGGAGAGGACCTGGGTGAATAAGAGGAGCGAGAGTGGACCTGAGAGAATAAGAGGAGTGGGGAGAGTGGACCTGAGAGAATAAGAGGAGCGGAGAGAGGACGTGAGAGAATAAGAGGAGCGGGGAGAGGACGTGAGAGAATAAGAGGAGTGGGGAGAGTGGACCTGAGAGAATAAGAGGAGCGAGAGTGGACCAGGGAGAACAAGAGGAGCAGCGAGAGTGGACCTGAGAGAATAAGAGGAGCGGAGAGAGAGGACCTGAGAGAATAAGAGGAGCGGGGAGAGAGGACCTGAGAGAATAAGAGGAGCGGGGAGAGTGGACCAGGGAGAATAAGAGGGGCGAGAGTGGACCTGAGAGAATAAGAGGAGCGAGAGTGGACCTGAGAGAATAAGAGGAGCGAGAGTGGGGACTTGGGAGGCAAAATAAAAAATAACAAAATAAGAAGTCAAAAGTGAGGTCACAGAGGAACGCCGAGGGTAAGTCAGTGTAAGTATTTAGTTTATTGGTGAGTATTTTAGTGGATATTGTGTTTAGTGGTTAGTGTCTTTAGTGGCTGGTAGAGTTTTTAGTGGTTAGTATGTTAGTGTTAGTTAAATAGTCTTAAAGCTAAACAAACTGCTAAAAAGAGCAGAAAACCAGAGAAGTTAAACAAACCCAGGGAAAAATCTCAAAAGGTGCAGGGCTAGTCAGCACAGAGGGGGGAGCGGCAGAAGTCAAGGAAATTAAACTAAGTCTTTAATTTCCTATACACACTCTATCTTTAACTATAAACTATAAATCAGTAGTTAAATGAATAAATATTCAGAATAATTAATTACTAATCACTTTAAAATCAAGCTAAAATCCGTCTACTAAATATAATAGTACTTAAAAGACCTTAAAAGTTTCTATTAGTTCAAGAATTAAATTAATACTAACAAATAAATAAATAAAAACTAGAAATGGCCGTGCAGGTTGTGTGTCATGGCTGTGGTATGTGGGAGTCTGTGAACAGCAAGACTGTCCCGGATTGCCACATCTACAGGAAAAGTATCTGCCTTGAATCACTCCAGCTCAGAGTCCTCGAGCTGGAGTGCGAATTACAGATACTCCGACACATAGATCAGCAGGGTAGAGGGAACCAAGGGGAGGTAGAGAAGGAGGTCCCACAGACATTGGTCCTATCCAACACGTACAATGTACATCCTACCTGTGAGGATAAGGTTGTAGGGGAGGACAGCCAGGATGCTAACTATGACATCATGGAGCAGGAGGCAGTCCAAGGCAGGTGGGGAGGAGCAGAATAGAAAGGTTGTAGTCATAGGCGATTCAATAATTAGGGGGATAGATAGCGTACTCTGCAGTTGCGACTGAGAGTCCAGGAGGGTGTGTTGCCTACCTGGTGTAAAGGTAAAGGATATGTCGGAGGAACTGGAGAGGAACTTGGGAAGGGAGGGGAAAGATCCAGTTGTCGTGGTCCATGTTGGGATCAATGACATAGGGAAGAAAAGGGAGGAGGTCCTTCTAAGAAAATATCAGAAGTTAGGAACTAAATTAAAAAGTAGGACCTCATGGGTGGTAACACCAGGATTACCACCCGAGCCACGTGCTAACTGGCACAGACAGGAATAAACAGATCAGGAAGGTGAATGCGTGGCTGAAAGAGTGGTGTGGGACGGAGGGGTTCCATTTCATGGGACACTGGCACCAGTTCAGGGACAGGAAGGAGCTGTACCACTAGGACGAGCTCCACCTGAACCAGAATGGGACCAGTGTCCTAGCAGAAAGGATAAATAGGGCTACCAGTAGGACTTTGAACCAGTAAGACGGGGGGAGGGATCTGGGGAAGATAACATAAGTCTGAAGAAAAAAGACATAGGAAATGAGAGTAAAGGTCAGACCAAGTTAAGAAATGCAGGATATAATGTATTTAGGAAGGATAGGGAAGGAAATGGGGGGTGGGGTAGCTGTACTAATTAGACTTACCATAATGGTAATAGAGGAAAGGGACATCAGTTGCATTAAAATGGAAACAGAATCCATATGGATTGAGACAAAGACTCAGAAGGGATCGATCACATTAATAGGTATATTCTACCTAATAGTGGAAAGGAAGTGGAGGATGAAATATGTAGACAGATCTATGAAATGAGTAAAAAGCATTGAATAATAATCATGGGAGATTTCAACTACACCCCAAATAAATTGGTAAGAAGAGGTAGGGAAAGGGGAAAAGGGAATGGAGTTTTTAGATTGTGTACAGGATTCCTTTTTTACCCAGTATGTGAGAAGCCCAACAAAAGAGCAATCACTGCTGGATCTAGTAAAAGGAAATGAACCAGAACAGATAAGAGAAGTAAGCGTAGGGGAACATCTAGGCAATAGCGATCATAACATAATAAGGTTTAAAATAATGATTGAGAAAGACATAGGTAAGACGAAGACCAAAGTCATAGATTGGAAAAAAAAGCTAATTTTGAGGGGATGAGAATAGAACTAGGGCAGGTAAACTGGGAACAAATTTTGACAGACAAAGAAATAGAACAGCAGTGGGAAATATTTAAAACGGTGATCAATAGAGTTCAGGAGAAATATATTCCTCTTAAAAGCAAGAACAAGCTGGCTAATAATGAAACACCATGGATGAATAAGGGATAAAGGTACAATTGAAACAAAGGAAAAAGGCATACTCTAAGTACATAGACAACAAAGGAGAGGATGACAAAAGGGAATATGAAGAGGTTAGGAAAGAAGTCAAAACAACAATTAGGAAAGCAAAGAGGAACTACGAGATTAAATTATCAAGGAATATCAAAAGAAATAGTAAAGTATTCTACACACACATAAATAACAAAAGAAAAATCAGAATAGGGATAGGGCCACCAAGGGATGCACACGATAAATTCACAGGTAACAAACAGCAACATGACAGAAATATTTAATAGTTACTTTGCCTCCATATTTACCAGGGAGACTAACAAGATGGGCAGGACATTAGAAGAAGAGATCAAAAAAGATATTAAAACATTTAAGATAGACAGGAGGGAGATAATTGATAAACTAACCAAATTAAGGGAGCATAAGACCCCTGGTCTGGATGGATTGCATCTGTGAATATTAAAAGAAGTTTGGGAGGAGATAGCAGAAGCATTATTACATAAATATAAAACTTCACTAGAAAAGGCAATAATGTCAGAGGACTGGTGGACAGCTAATGTTATTCCTATTTTTAAAAAGGGAGCTAGAACAAGTCCAGAAAACCATAGACCAGTTAGCTTAACGTCGGTGGTAGGAAAGATAATGGAATCTTTACTCAAAGATGTAACAGAAAAGCATCTAGAGAACAAAAATATAACAAAGAGTAGTCAGTACGGATTTCAGAAGGGAAAGTCATACTTGACCAAACTTATTGAATTCTTTGAAGAAGTAACAGAAAGAGCAGACAAGGGTAATGCAGTAGATGTAATATATTTGGATTTTCAAAAGGCCTTCGATAAGATACTGCATTGTAGACTCATGGCTAAGGTCAGAGCATGTGGAGTCAGGAGACAAGTAGCAGAATGGATAGCAAGTTGACTACAAAACAAAAAAGAGAGTAGGGGTTAAGGGTAGCTACACAGACTGGCAAAAAATGGTAAGTGGTGCTCCACAGGGATCGGTGCTGGGACCACTGTTGTTCACAATTTATATTAATGAATTGGATTTGAGAATCGGAAGTACAATTTCAAAATTTGAGGACAATACCAAATTGAGGGAATTGGAATTGGAATTGGGAGAATGCATCAAAATACAAGAGGACATTAACAAACTTGCAGAATGGGTGTGTAATTGGCAAATTAATTTCAATATAGATAAGTGTGAGGTGGTGCACTTTGGTAGGAAAAATAAGGAGGCCACACACTGCTTGGATAATAAGAGTCGAAATGTGATGGAGGAGCAAAGGGATCTAGGGGTACAGATACACAAATCACTAAAAGTAGCGATGCAGGTTAGTAAGGCCATAAAAAAGGCAAATCAAACACCAGGTGGTCAATTTTAGGATGGCCGAGCGGGTGCGTTCGTGGTGGGGGGGGTTCCTAAAATTGGGGAATCCCGAAGTGGGTCCGGAGCCTGGCTCCAACCCGCCCACTTCCGGGTTCCCCAATGACGCGAATCGGTGCGCGCGTGGCCCCCGCATGCGGGACTCCCACCGGCAATTAAAGCCAGCGGGATGACAGTTTAGATAGTTAAGGAGGTACTTGAGGTCGTTGACAGACCTCATTGGGAAGAGATTTTAGAAGGGATGTGATTTTGGACTCTCCTCAGTGTGTTTCCCATGCTGTGGGAAACACTCCCTGTTGTTGCAGATGTGTTTGTCAGCAGCCATTGGGAGATGCAAAGGATTCCTTGACAGTTGGGGGGAATACCTCATTCATTGCAGCAGGGCACTCTGTCACCTCAGACAAAGTTTTGCTTGCCACACCATTGTCTCCACACTCAAAATTATTACATCATACCCTAAACTCTGCGTCCAAACACATTTACCTACTTTGTGGACCCCCTCACACTCACACCGTCAGGATGGCAGACGGGGGGGGGGGTGGGGTGGGGGGGGGGGGTGGGGGTGGTGGGTTCCATAGCTGCATTCATCACTCCATTGGAGGACGAGCAACATCACCAGCCTCGCCAGGCACGCCGTCCACCTCCGCCACATGGAACTACACAACACCGTGCTGTGCAACAGGCACCTGCACAAAGTAGTCGTGCAACTACACATACACCCACCTCGAGCCAGGCCTTCGTGGTGGCAGAGGCAGGCCACTTCCTCCAGTTCGCCGGTTGGAAGATCTCTCTCCTCCTCCTCCTCCTCACCCCATCCAGTAAGACCTGGAGTGAGGCATCATTAAACCAGGGAGCAGCTTTCCCCCTGGGCTGCTCCATGCTGTAATTTTGCCTATTTTCTGCAGCATCAGTCAGTGGAGGACCGCCCCTTTAAATAGGGCTCCTCCAGCTGACAGCCTATGATGTGGGTGCGCAGTCCGCCTGCTGCTCTGCTTTCCAGCGCGAAACCCGGAAGCCAAGGTAAGTGCCTTCAATTTACTTACGATCGCGTGTCAAACCTACCGATTTCACTGGGCGCGTTACCCACGCATCCAGTCGACCCCCCCGCTGCCAACCCGTCTCCCTGATAATATCGGACCCTAGGGTTCACTTCTAGAGGGATAGAATTGAAAAGCAAAGAAGTTGTGTTAAGCTTGTATAGAACCTTGGTTAGACCACACTTGGAGTATTGCGAACAGTTTTGGTCTCCATATTATAAAAATGCTATAGAGGCATTGGAGAGAGTGCAAAAAAGATTCACAAGGATGATACCAGAGCTGAGAGGATATCCTTATCAGGAAAGGCTGAACAGGCTGGGGCTCTTTTCTCTAGAAAAGAGAAGGCTGTGGGTGACCTGATAGAGGCCTTTAAGATAATGATAGGATTTGATAGGGTAGACATAGAGAAAATATTTCCATTTCTGGGGGCGTCCAAAACTAGAGGTCATAAATATAAAATAATTAATAAATCCAATAGGGAATTCAGGAGAAACTTCTTTACCCAAAGAGTGGTAAGAATGTGGAATGCGCTACCACAAGGAGTAATTGAGGCAAATAACATAGATACATTTAAGGGGAAGCTAAATAAGCAGATGAAGGAGAAAGGAACGGAAGGTTATCCTGATAGGTTAGACGAAATAGGGAGGGAGGAGGCTCGTGTGGAGCATAAACACCGGCATAGTTGGACTGGATGGCCTGTTTCTGTGCTGTACATTTCGATGTAACTCAATGTAACACTCTTGCCCAAATCAGAAGGTTGTGGGTTCAAGCCCCATTCCAGAGACTTGAGTATATAATCGATTCTGACACTTCAGTGCAGTATTGAGGGAGTGCTGCACTGTCGGAGGTGCCGTCTTTCAGAAAAGACGTTAAACCCAGGCCCCGTCTGCCCTCTCAGGTGGATGTAAAAGATCCCGTGGTGCTATTCAATCAAAAGCAGGGGAGTTCTCCCCAGTGCCCTGGCCAACATTTATCCCTCAACCAACATGGTTAAAACAGATTATCTGGTCATTATCTCATTGCTGTTCGTGGGACCTTGCTGTGTGCAAATTGGCCTCTGCGTTTCCTACATTACAACAGTGACTACACTTCAAAAAGTATTTAATTGGCTGTAAAGTACTTTGAGAAGTCCTGAGGTCGTGAAAGGTGCTATATAAATGCAAGTCCTTTTTTCTTTGTTTGTTTGATGGAGAGTTTCAATAACAATTTGGCATATTGGAGAGAAATAGTGTACACTTGTACATAGTATCACACTTCCTGTCAAACTTATTCCACTGCTGTAATAATGTCAGATCTCATTCATCAATCTTTATAGATTTTTATGCAGATTATCGGTTTGCTTATCTTTTGTCACTGTATTGATGATGCACAGTAGCCTTCTCTTTTGCCAGTTTGCTGGTTTCTAACCTGATTTTAAATTTAGCATCAGATGTTGACACCTACATGACAGAATTTTTTTTTGATGGAATGGTACCCTCTTGATCCTAGCCCTCATCAGAAGCTGTCTCTCTGACGCTCAGAGTGCGGGCAGTGAAATCTTCGTCTATGCCACCAGGCAGCTGCTGTTTGGTGCACAGCATTTAGCTGTATAACTAAACTCTCCTGATCCCTTCTTTCTCTCATGGCACCTCCCCTGACACCAGGAACGTGATGCTTTATGGGGACTGAACTTGCCGCCCTCACTGTACAGCCTCCATACAGCGCAGTTCCAATACACAACATTGCACCATTCATGGGATATATTTAAATTTCAAAGTGAATAGCAGACTCCCTGCAATCCCACAATAAATGCTGTGACTAGCTGCTTGGATGATAACATATTCTGTATGATGGGTAATTTTCCAGAGTGACGTTAGGAATTTATTGTTAACCAAAACAAATATATTAAAAAACAATGCACATTATTAAATGGAGTGGTCACACTGCGTGACAAGACACCATACATCCTGTCACTGGAAAGACGGATTTACATTCACCTTCTTTCCTATGTCAGTTAATGTAATCTCATTGCCCTCACTCCTTGAGGATGGCTACAGCATTTCTGGTTTGGAGTCAGAAATAATACTTTAAAAAAAAGTCATTTAGAGAAAACCATAGCCCTGTAAATGATAGCAGTCTGCTATCCTGGAGGTTACGCCCGCCCATGCCCTCCAGCACTACCCCTGCTGTAGCTTATCGGGTCAGTGGGAGTGAACCTCATTTGGATTGAGCTGGGGGTGATTGGAATACCTGCCCCATGCTGCTGGAAACTGGTGCCAAGCTTCTATTGGGGTAGGGGGTGCTCAGGCCTCTTCCCCCGGAGACCCTATACATTCCCCGAAACCCCTCATCCCCCCTGTGTAAGAGAGCCATTTAAAAAAAAATCTTACCCATCTTCGGGGGTCTGGGTTGCTTCTGTGGCCTAGTCAACAGGTGGGGTCCACTCCCACTCCTCTGGAAGCTGGGACACCTCATCTCACCAGGCATGCCAGTCTCTGATGTTATATCGGGCCTGTTATGGGCCAAGGAAGCGGGAACTTCCAATGTAGGGAATCCCTACCACCGTTTCCATCTCCGACCCCTCACACGCTGTGCTAATGGCCTGTAAAGGGCAAGCAAAGGCTCCACCCTCTTACAGCACTGAGGGGAAATTCACAAATAACGTCAAGGCCCAGCGTATCTGCTTCCAGGCCTTTATCCAAGCCGTTCCGTTAGAGTTACGGCAGGAGTCTGGTGGAATGGCTGAGGGACATTCAGCTCCCGGGCCTTTAAGAAATATTTTACAATCTGATATGCTAACAATTTTCATTTAAGATTTATAGAAAATATGTTTTGTACGTGATACACGTATGAAAAAAATGCACATTCCGAAAGCTGAATAAATCCTTCAGGGGTTTAATCCAAGTAGCTGTCATGTAATACCGGTGTCACTGACTAATAAGCTTGTGAAACTTCATTACTCAGTACTTTACAACGTATTCTTTGCTATCAGTTGAAAAAAACGATTTGAGGATGTTCTGTGTGTTCGCACTATCTTTAACCCCAGTGAATAAAGAAACAATAAATTTGCCAGCAAGTTCCAAAAGGGAATCTCATTCTGAACTGTATTTCTAAAATAGAGCTTTGATATTTGAATACAATAAAACATGTCATGATATTCACATAACCAGCATGTTCACTTGACTTGGACCCAGAAAAGATGTAAGTAAACAAGCAATTGCTGCAACAATAGATGATACTTAGATAGATCATTAGATATGAATCAAATAGTGTGACAAAAGGTTTGAAATATGTGCTGATTTTAGGCTCATTTACTATGCTGATAGCTTGGGGAAGCCTAATAGGAAGGGATCTGTTATCTATTATATCAAATGTGCATTTATAGATGAATGCCAAAACTCCTATACAATTAATGACACATCTGGATTATGTAAAGTAAAAGAGCCCTACCTGGAAACCAGAGGGGGTGATCTCAGTGCACAGATTATTTAAAAAAGCTCATGGGAAGAGAGAATTCACATTATTGAATTAATCTATTCACATAGATCCTAGTGTACCCCTGCACTGTGGGTTACTGTTGGTTGACATAGGTACATTTTATGTGTGGATTCATAATGATGTACTATGCATACATAATCCAAACAAAAAGGGAAAAATATTGGGCCAGATTTTTCTGTCAAAATAGCGGTGAGGCTAATGGCGCTTGTTTTTTATGTGCAAATGGCACAGCAACTTCAGGCGAGGGGCAGATGCGCATTTAAACTCAAATATCCAAAAGCTCCTGCCCGAGTTGTGTCGCTCCACAGTTAGCTTTGCGAAAATGGCATTTTGCTGTCTGCCTCACTGTTGAAATGCATTGAACGGCGTGAAGTTCCTGTATTTGTGCGGTAGACATGAACTAAACTCGCCACAGAAAGTTAAGTCTTGTCATTTCAAATCTAAGGACCCTTTTAATGATGTGATAATTGTTAATGACTGTCAGTCAACCTCTCTGGCACTGAAAATTAACTATTACAAGTGTGGAGTCTCATTCCTTCAGGTTTTGATTGTTGCTGGAGATTTTAAAAATATATTTTTTTTAACTTTTCCTTTCTGTCTCTGTTTTCTCTTTCTCTAAATCCAATCTTTCTTTCTGCCTCTTTATTTCTCTTTCTGTACCTGATTTGACATTGAATTCACCCACTCTAATTTACACTTCTCAGTCCTTGCGCTGTTACTTTCATAATCCTTCAATCTGATTGGCTAAGGAGATACACAGTTACTTGCCCTGTTCACTCAGGTCCCAGATGCCCTGTTTGCCCTCGCTGCGACGTTATCAGCTCACACTTTCAGCAACTTGCATGCAAAAAAATTAATGCATTTGATGCCCTGCTACAGCAAATTATGGCCCATTACTTACCTTGAGTAATTAATGCAGTATTTGCTGAAGACCCCAGCTTATGTCAACTAAAAAAATTACATTGCGTAGCTCCGAGGAAATTTCCAGCCATTATTTACTCCACTGATTGTTTTAGTCAGTTAAAATGTCAATGGTTTAATATCGAGTTCAAAGCTTTAGTTTTCAAGTCTTAAAATCTCCACAGTTTCATCCGTTCAATAAAACAACACACCTCATCAATCTTTATTACTTAGGCTGCGAAATTAGAAGCATAACACTGTGAATACCCAGAGAGAGGTTAGAATGTGAAACCTGCTATCAAATGGAGTAGTTGAGGCGTACAGCACAGATGCATTTAAGGGGAAGCCAGATAAGTACATGAGGGAGAAAGGAATAGAAGGTTATGTTGATAGGGTGAGATGAAGTAAGGTGAGAGGAGGCTTGTCTGGACCATAAACACCGGCATAGACCTGTTAAGCCCATTGACCTGCTTCTGCGCTATAAATTCTATGTAATTCTATGAATTGTTGCACCAAAATCAAAATAACTTTTAAACAAAAGATGATCAACAATGAAATCATGGTAATAATTATTACCAACAAGGTGTAACATTACTAGGTTACCTAGGATGTCGATTCACAGGCTTGTTAAATCAGATTTTGGAAATTTTTTGTTTGGTTTCGCTATTCAGTTTTGGACCTTAATCCAAATAAACAGTAAATGATCCTTTGATTTATAACTATCGAAAGTAAATCTACATCTCTTTGACATCGAGAAGATCCAGCATTGAATAAATTCTTGTATCCTGAATGAACGAATCATTGCTTCTTTGTGAATGTTTGGAAAATTAATTTCTCACTGACACACATGTGGTTGAAGCCAAGCCACTGGATTCATTTAAGAAACAACTGGTTGTAATGGGAAGCTGGCACGATTGGTATTCTGAAAATATGAGATCAAATGGGCTGAAGTGCTTACTTCATTTGAACCTATTCTATAATCATGTGTTTTTTTGTTGTTAATTGGTTTGTGGAAACCTGACAGGCTAATACGTATACATTAAAATTGTTGATTGTGGTTTTTCCATTTTGATGTGTGACATCCTTAGCTAGTATCTGTTTTTCATGTATAACGTTTGCAAGCATCTCCTTGCTAATGCGATAATATGAATCATTGTTTGCTAGCACACATAAACTGTTAAGATTTCCCAGCATGATGCCTATGATGCCCAACAGCTAAAAAGAAATTGGATGTTTTTTTCACTTGAGCAGTTTGTCAGCGCTGAGATTTGGTCCGAAGGAGGACTCGATAATGTGGGTGTTACTTTACAATTCATTGACCAGAAGGGAATGGGGAGGTCAAAGGTGGGCAGAAATTGCCAATCCAGTGACTTTGTTAATATCAAGAATCTTTTCTCAAAAAGGGTAATTAGCTCAGGTTCATTACAGTGACATCTGATATATCACTCGATTCACTCGACGTGATATCAAGAAACGGCTGATTGCACTGGATACAGCAAAGGCTATGGGCCCCGACAACATCCCAGCTGTAGTGCTGAAGACTTGTGCTCCAGAACTAGCCGCGCCTGTAGCCAAACTGTTCCAGTACAGCTACAACACTGGCATCTACCCAACAATCATAGAATCATAGAATCATAGAAGTTACAACATGGAAACAGGCCCTTCGGCCCAACATGTCCATGTCGCCCAGTTTATATCACTAAGCTAGTCCCAACTGCCTGCACTTGGCCCATATCCCTCGATACCCATCTTACCCATGTAACTGTCCAAATGCTTTTTAAAAGACAAAATTGTACCCGCCTCTACTACTGCCTCTGGCAGCTCGTTCCAGACACTCACCACCCTTTGAGTGAAAAAATTGCCCCTCTGGACCCTTTTGTATCTCTCCCCTCTCACCTTAAATCTGTGCCCCCTCGTTATAGACTCCCCTACCTTTGGGAAAAGATTTTGACTATCGACCTTATCTATGCCCCTCATTATTTTATAGACTTCTATAAGATCACCCCTTAACCTCCTACTCTCCAGGGAAAAAAGTCCCAGTCTGTCTAACCTCTCCCTGTAAGTCAAACCATCAAGTCCCGGTAGCATCCTAGTAAATCTTTTCTGCACTCTTTCTAGTTTAATAATATCCTTTCTATAATAGGGTGACCAGAACTGTACACAGTACTCCAAGTGTGGCCTCACCAATGCCCTGTACAACTTCAACAAGACATCCCAACTCCTGCATTCAATGTTCTGACCAATGAAACCAAGCATGCTGAATGCCTTCTTCACCACCCTATCCACCTGTGACTCCACTTTCAAGGAGCTATGAATCTGTACTCCCAGATCTCTTTGTTCTATAACTCTCCCCAACGCCCTACCATTAACGGAGTAGGTCCTGGCCTGATTCGATCTACCAAAATGCATCACCTCACATTTATCTAAATTAAACTCCATCTGCCATTCATCGGCCCACTGGCCCAATTTATCAAGATTCCGTTGCAATCCTAGATAACCTTCTTCACTGTCCACAATGCCACCAATCTTGGTGTCATCTGCAAACTTACTAACCATGCCTCCTAAATTCTCATCCAAATCATTAATATAAATAACAAATAACAGTGGACCCAGCACCGATCCCTGAGGCACACTGCTGGACACAGGCATCCAGTTTGAAAAACAACCCTCTACAACCACCCTCTGTCTTCTGTCGTCAAGCCAATTTTGTATCCAATTGGCTACCTCACCTTGGATCCCATGAGATTTAACCTTATGTAACAACCTACCATGCGGTACCTTGTCAAATGCTTTGCTGAAGTCCATGTAGACCACGTCTACTGCACAGCCCTCATGTAGAAAATTGCCCAGATATATCCTGTCCACAAAAAGCAGGACAAATCCGATCCGGCCAATTACCACCCCATCAGTCTACTCTCAATCATCAGCAAGGTAATGGAAAGTGTCGTTGACAGTGCTACCAAGCAGCACTTACTCACCAATAACCTGCTCACCGATGCTCAGTTTGGGTTCCGTCAGGACCACTCGGCTCCAGACCTCATTACAGCCTTGATCCAAACATGGACAAAAGAGCTGAATTCCAGAGGTGAGGTGAGAGTGACTGCCCTTGACACCCTAGTAAAATTCAAGTCAATGGGAATCAGGGGGAAAACTCTTCAGTGGCTGGAGTCATACCAGCACAAAGGAAGGTGGTAGTGGTTGTTGGAGGCCAATCATCTCAGCCCCAGGACATTGCTGCAGGAGTTCCTCAGGGCAGTGTCCTCGGTCCAACTATCTTCAGCTGCTTCATCAATGATCTTCCCTCCATCATAAGTCAGAAGTGGGGATGTTCGTTGATTATTGCACAGTGTTGAGTTCCATTCACAATCCCTCAGATAATGAAGCAGTCTGTGCCCGCATGCAGCAAGACCTGGACAACATCCAGGCTTGGGCTGATAAGTGGCATGTAACAGTTATGCCAGACAAGTGCCAGGCAATGACCATCTCCAACAAGAGAGAGTCTAACCACATCCCCTTGGCATTACCATTGCCGAGTCCCCCGCCATCACATCCTGGGGGTCACCATTGACCAGAAACTTAACTGGACCAGCCACATAAATACTGTGGCTACAAGAGCAGGTCAGAGGCTGGGTATTCTCCTCAAAGATTCCCACCATCTAGAAGGCACATGTTAGGAGTGTGATGAAATACTCTCCACTTGCCTGGATGAGTGCAGCTCCAACAACACTCAAGAAGCTCGACACCATTCAGGACAAAGCAGCCCGTTTGATTGATACCCCATCCACCACCCTAAACATTCACTCCCTTCACCACTGGCGCACAGTGGCTGCAGTGTGTACCATCCACAAGATGCCCTGCAGCAACTCGCCAAGGCTTCTTCGACTGCACCTCCCAAACCTGCGACCTTTACCACCCAGAAAGACAAGGGCAGCAGGCGCATGAGAACACCACCACCTGCACGTTCCCCTCCAAGTCACACACCATCCTGACTTGGAAATATATCACTGTTCCTTCATTGTCACTGGGTCAAGATCCTGGAACTCCCTACCTAACAGCACTGTGGGAGAACCTTCACCACACGGACTGCAGCAGTTCAAGAAGGCGGCTTACCGCCACCTTCTTATGGGCAAATAGGGAGGGGCAATTAATGCTGGCTTTGCCAGCGACGCCCACATCCCATGAATGATTAAAGAAAAAAAATTGTGCTAGAAAGCATTTGGAATTGCTTAATGCTTTATATTTCCATTGAAGTGTAAATCAATATATGGATTGCTTTTGCCTGTAAAAACTCTATTCTCTGCCTATTTAAAGAGCGTGTGCTGTGTCGAATTAAACTTTGGACATCTTTCTTGTCACCTGAAAAATATTAACACGTGTAACGTATTTGTATATTTGTTATATTTAATGTAAGGTGAAAGGACAGGTGACAGGAAAGATATAGCTTGCCAGGGGGATAAGATCCATTTTTGGGAATTGCAGTGAAAATATTGTATGGAGGAAATGATTCCATAAACACTTAAAATTGCAGCACCTGCATAAATTCAGATGGGAATGCACATTTTGCCACAGATTTCAATGGAGACTTAAATAATATTCATTGATTTGAAAACTGAAAATCAAAGGAGCTTTTCAGATACCTGTGAAAAGAAAGACAAAATGGCACTTCACAGTATCGAACTCTAACACACACTACATCAAATAATATACAATTTACATCTGAAGAAAGCTTCAGTTAAAATTGTAAGCATGTAAGAACAAGAGCAACAGAAATTTATCACCATAGAGGAGCTTGTGTAGCTTTCCTCACCGACAACACAGGGCCTAGAATTTGAAAGCTAGGTGTCACTCAGCTGTCCCCAAATGAATATAAATGATCTTCAGTTTGCCTTATGCACTGTGGTTACACTCAAAACATGTCCAAATATGCACAGTGTTCTCTTGGAAACACAAACTTTCAGCTAATGTCTCACTCACATAGTGGCAAGGATCATGGCCGATTTTTCTTTCTGTTTGAAGAGGTTATTGATGGGAGTGAAGAAAACAAATTAAAAATATGATGCATTTGGCTGGTCATTGTGAAAGTAAGAGGAAATCAGGCAGCTGATAGGAGGAAGGCATAGGGAGCAAAATATAAATTAAAGAAACATGAAATAATTGCACAAAATTGGGTTTAGAAGTAGGGAGAGAATGAAAATTAAAGACCAAGGAGCATGTATTGAATTATAGATGTAGATAAACAGCGAGAGATTTTTGTGATCCAAAGCAATACGCATTGTGGCTGCCTTCTGTGTACTTATGGAATTGATTTTTAGATCTGATTTGATATGTGCTGATCATGTGGTGACCACAGGACCAATCAGCAAGCCAGGAGGAACTCTCCAATCATACATTCTTACTGTACTATAGACAAAATGATTTATTATAGATCATTTGTAGTGTATTAAGACAATACAATATTATGAAATAAAAAAATACAAATGCTTATAAATCTGAAATAAAAACATAAACAGAAATACGCAGGAATTCCATCAGTGCCAGAAAGAGAAGGTTAGGTTAATATTTTGGGTGAGACCCTACATCCACTTGACTCAGTTGGTAGTACTCTGAGTCAAAAGGCCATGGGTTCAAGTTGGCTGATGCGTTTGTCTACATAACAACAGTTACATCACTTGAAAGTAATTTACTGTATGTAAAGTGCTTTGGGACATTTCTGCAAGATGTAGTAAGGTGCAATATAAATTTCTTTGCTTTCTTCCTTTATACAACGGAACGAAACAAAGAGAGGAAGGGAAAACCAGCAGGTAGCGATTGCGAGTTGAGAAATGCTAACGACTTTCGCAAGGAGGCAGCTAATGGGTTTTATAAGCTAAAATGGGTTTTAAAATGCAGGAAAGAGATGTAAAGGGCTGAAAATGATGTAAGGTCATCACAGTCACATTGTGAAAAATTGGTTGCTCACTTAAGAGGAACGGGCTGATGATCACATCATGTGGTACAATCACAATAGTAAGTAATGGGATTGCCAAAGACTCACTGATGTATATCAACAATGTTGTGGCAGCTATAGTTGATGATTAAATTATAACACAGAGGAACACAATTCTATCGCCTCTCTACTGAACAATTTATAAATATATATAAAATCATTCCTTGATCCTCAACTTGAGTCTGAATTTCGCTTTAAGGACAGTTCCACTTTCTTCAAAATTTTGGTGACCCTTTGTGACATCAAAATTATTGGCAAAGACCAATTTGAAACTTGTCTAATATTTCAGATATTATGTGCCACAAATTCTGTTAATTTTCATAGTCTCACCATAAGTGTCTCAAAAATCCTCTTAAGTATATTCATCCTGAGAATGGACTGAGCCTTTTGCTCAGTGGTGAGATACTCGCATCTGGTGGGTGTGAGTGGTCCCCACATTGTATGGGTTATGGGGGTCTATAAAACCCTCCCTCCATATAGGACTAACCATCCTATTGGTTGGTGTAAAGATGGTTATAGCCATGGAAGAAGCATTCATGTCATAGACTGTTAATCAGCCTCTGAACCCTGTCACTACTTCACACTATTCTCCAAGGGAAGAGTGTGCAGGTATGGAAACAACAACCCTATGAATCTTCTCCCATTTAACCTGCTTGCTTCATACATTCCTGATAAATTAAACTTATCAGGGAATGACAAGTAAAATGGAATTATCCATAAACTGCAGGTTAACAATTTTCACTTTTCTCCACCACCTTATCTAAATTTTGTTTTAATTCTGTCCATAATATTAAAAAAAATGAAGATGCTGGGGAAAATGTGTTTACATTATAAGCATTAACAATCCCCTCAATCCTGATTTTTTTTTTCAAAAATTTCCTCTAGTCATCTCAAATTACAGTTTTTGGAATGACTGCAGTCAGTTCAAATGGAACGTGTGCTTGGTGTCAGCTCAGTCGCACTTAAACATCTTCCAGAGCTGTGATATGATCTGTTATCTTTGTGACCAGGTCTACGTCTGCACCTTTCGCAGTCAACAGTTCCCCATACAGATTTTAGAATGTTCTGAGTTGTTTCCCCACCTCATCAGAAACTAAAACCCAAATTCCTAAATAGTGAAAGATATGTTTAACTTGGAAAGGCCTAGTAGCTCAAGTCTTATGGACAAGCTAAGACTGCCATTGCCAGAAGTTTGTTTTAAAAATTATTTTTCAGTGTTTTACACATTAGATAAAGTCTTTGTACTGTACTTTATGTCTACAGTCATATACATTAATACTTTCATTTAGTTAGCATGGTTATACATATTTGTTTGTTTAGGGGTTGGGACAGCTTCTAAGCAGTAGTGATGGGGAGGGTACCTCAACATTGTGCTGGCGTAATGCTGGGTTTTCTATAGGGCATTGCTCTCTCACCTCTTCTCATATGCTGGCTTCCCATCCTCTCTCATCGAGGCAGTCCTAACAGATACGGAGCTGAGTCTGCATGGATGATGAGTCCAGTTGCAGTTTTTGTGCCTACCAGACTGCTGTCGAGAATGACATCCTTCTCGACCTGTCTGCAGGCTTTGATACGGTTGGCCACATCAACCTCTTCCAATGCTTCTCCTCTGTCGTCCAGCTAGATGGGACTGCACTCGCCTAGTTCCGTTCTTATCTATTCAGTCATAGCCAGAGAATCACCTGCAATGGCTTCTCTTCCTGCTCCCGCACCATTACCTCTGGAGTCCCCCAATGATCTATCCTTGGCCCCCTCCTATTTCTCATCTACATTCTATCCCTTGGCGACATCATCCGAAAACACAACGTCAGGTTCCACATGTACGCTGACAACACCCAGCTCTAACTTACCGCCAATTCGCTCAACCCCTCTACTGTCTCTGATTTGTCGCACTGCTTGTCCAAAATGAGCAAAAATTCCCTCCAATTAAATATTGGGAAGACCGAAGCCATTGTCTTCAGTCCCCGCCACAAACTCCGTTCCCTAGTCACTGACTCCATCTCCCTCACTGGCCCCTGTGTGAGGCTGAAAGAGACTGTTCACAACTGTGTTCCAGAGCTCTATCTTTGGTGCCCACCTACTCAATATTTACATCTTACCCCAGGTGATCTCATTCACAAGTGTGGGGCCGGTTTCCACTTGCATGTAGAGAGCACCAACTCTACCTCTCCTTCACCAGTATTGACTTCACGACTGTTGCTACATTATCTGACTGCTCATCACACATCATGTTCTGGATGACATAAAAAGTTCCTACAAATAAACCGTGGCAAAAATGAAGTCATCCTATCCAGCTGTGGCCAGCATTTACATGCTTCTGGTGCTGCCTCCTTTGACTGTTCACTCAGGCTGAGCCTGAGGGTGTATAACATTGGAATTCTCCTTCACCCAGAGTGCAGCTCACTACGCCACGTCCAGTTCTTTGCCAATACCAACTCTTTCCATCTTCAGAACCTTGTCCACTTATGGTTCTATCTCACCCCCCTCACTGCTGAAACTCTTACCTATGCTTCTATCACCTTAAGAATTGATTTCTCTGACGATCTCCTTGTCCATCTCCCTGTCTCCACCTTTCACAAGCTCTGGCTAATCTGCCTGAGTCATTTGCCCTTCAAAGCCCTGCACTCCATCACCCTGCCTTGTCAGCTAACTATTTCCCTTTGTCCCATTGAATCAACTTCGAGATCCTCATGATTATTTTTCAAAATTCCTCTATAGCATTACCCATTCTATAGCAACTTCCCCACATGGGCTGCAGCGGTTCAAGAAGAAGACCCACCACCACCTTCTCAAGGGCAACTAGGGATGGGCAATAAATGCTGGCCTTGCCAACAACGTCCATATCCCAAGAGTGAATAACAAAAAATTATTTGGGAAATATTCTTGAGCCATTCATTACAGTCGGCATTCTCTGATCCAAGTATTTCTTGTCTCCATCCCCTCCACTCCACCATTGGAAACCAATCTTTCATTCACTATACCCCACTCTCTGGAACTCGCTTCTGAACCACTTCACAATGCTCCACTTCTCCCTGCCTTCAATAGCCTTGTAAATGTCAATCTCTTTGACTATGTCTTCAGCCTTACCTCCTGAATATCTTTACTTCCTTCTCATTATCCATTTCTTTCCCTTGTTTTTTTAGGTGAGAAGCACTGGAAATATATATCGTGTTGTTGCTCACAGTGACTCGCAAAGAGAAAATGATTGGAATTTAGAATAAAATTATGTAATTTAAAGGTGAGGTAAACAATAATTTATTTGTAAAGTCATCTGGTTTGAATACACCTTAACTGTAGGTAGAACTAAATTTTCCAATTATGTGCTGTTTCCCCCATTTGTCCTCCTCTTTTCTCCCTTTCTTTTCTGAAGGTGTGGACTCATACTGTATATCGTTCCAGTACCTTACCCAAGTGGTCACTCTTGATGTGTAATCCTAAGCACTGTTGGCGGGTATTTGACCTCGCGATGGGAATACAGAGGCCACCGAAAATGAGTCTGATCCTGTCCTGACTCGCCACGCGTGCTTTCCAGCAGAGGCCGCTGAATATTAATCGGGAGAGAAGCCCTGGCTCCTTTTCCACTCCTGCCCCTGCATCTAACTCAGCAGCTGAGGCCCAACTATAACATCTTCGCTGCTGCTAACTCAGATAATCTTAGTTAACACGAAGCAGGGATCAAACCCGGGACATTCATTATTTGTATAGCTCAGAATCTTCTCATTTGTAACCTTAATTGATTGACTAATTAGAATTGATGAAACAATCTGGGGAGTTCACTTAAATGATTGCCAAGTCAGTGGTTCTAAATCTGCACCTTGGTGGGCAGAATTGGGTTTACGAGAGTGATTTTAATTGTCCTAAATGCGACCTTTGACAAGGTGTCTAAATTTTGTGCTTCAATACTTCAATGAAGGGAAGTGCAGACAGCAAAATAGGAGTTTCCAGTTGTTAAATGCTCGTAAGGTTTGTATGGTTTTTCAAATATAGCTTTACAATACATTTACCTGAAGGGGAGCTCATTAATGCCAGAGCTTAAAGATCTGGGGTAAAATTTCTGCAGTGGTCCTCCCGATCTCCCGGTAAGATAGGCAGAAACCCCTGAGAAATGCCATAAATGGCTGTCCAAAGAAAGAAAGAACTTGCATTTATATAGCGCCTTTCATGACCTCAAGATGTCTCAAAGTGCTTTACAGCTAATGAAGCACTTTTGAACTGAAGTCACTGTTGTAATGTAGGGAATGCGGAAGCCAATTTACGCACAGTACGATCCCACAAACAGCAATGAGACAAATAACCAGATAATTTGTTGTAGTGATATTGGCTGAGGGATAAATATTGGCCAGGACACTGGGGAGATCTCCCCAGCTCTTCTTCTTTTACGTTCACCCAAAAGGGCAGAAGGAGCTCGGTTTAACGTCTCATTGGAACAAAGATTTTCCACCCCAGGGTATTAAAAGCATTAGGTGAGGAATTTGTAGATGCTTTAGTCATGATCTTGCAATACTCACTTGATTCTGGAATTGCCCCCTTGGATTGAAAAATTGCCAATGTCACTCCATTATTTAAGAAGAATGGTAGAGATAAACCAGGACATTATAGACCTATTAGTCTAAAGTCCTTTGTGGGGAAGTTACTAGAATCTGTTATTAGGGACAGAATGACTGCGCACTTGGACAAATATGAAGTGATCAGAGAGAGCCAACATGGATTTGTAAAGGGTAAGTCATGTCTAACTAACCTAGTTGAATTTTTTGAGGAGGTCATTAACGTGGAGATAAGGGAGTGTCTATGGATGTTATTTATCTGGACTTCCAGAAGGCATTCAATAAGGTCCCACATAAGCAACTGTTAGGAAAACTAGAAGCGCCTGGGACAGTAGGCAACCTTTTGACATGGGCAGGGAATTGGTTAGGAGGTAGGAGACAGAGGGTAGGATAATGGGTATGTACTCCAGTTGGGAGGATGTGACTAGTGGTGTCCCCCATGGATCTGTACTGGGGCCTCAGCTTTTCACTATAATTATAAATTATTTAGATGAAGGAATAGAGATCCGTATATCCAAGTTTGCTGATGACGCTAAATTAGGTGGCACAGTAAATAGTGTAGATGGGAGCTGAAAGTTGCAAAGGGACATTGTTGGATTAAGTGAATGGACAAAACTGTGGCAGATGGAGTTTAACGTTGGATGGGTGTGAGGTCATCCACCTTGGACTGAAGTGAGATAGATCAGAGTATTTTCCAAATGGTGAGAAGCTAGGAACTGTAGAGGAGCAGGGAGATTTAGGGGTTCATGTACAGAAATAACTAAAAACTAGCGGACAGGTACAAACAATTAAAAAGGCTAATGGAATGTTAGCCTTCATCTCAAGGGGCTGGAATACAAAGGGGTGAAAGTTATACTACAGTTGTATAAAGCCCTGGTTAGACCGCATCTGGAGTACTGTGTTCAGATCTGGGCACCACACCTCAGGAAGAATATATTGGCCTTGGAGGGGGTGCAGCGCAAATTCACCAGAGTGATACTGGGGCTAAAAGGGTTAAGTTATGAGGACAGGTTGCACAGACTAGGCTTGTATTCTATCGAGTACAGAAGCCTATGGGGTAACATAATTGAGATGTTTAAGATTATTAAAGGATGTGATAGGGTAGATAGAGAGAAACTATTTCCTCTGGCGGGGGAGTCCAGAACAAAGGGACGTTACTTAAAATTGGAGCTAGGCCATTTAGGGGTGATGTCAGGAAACACTTCTTCCACAAAAGGTAATGGAAATCTGGAACTCTCTCCCTCAAAAAGCTGTTGAGGCTAAGTCAATTGAAAATTTCAATGACGGAGATTGATGGATTTTTTTAGATAAGGTTCTTAAAGGATGTGAAACCTAAGCGGGTAAATGGAGTTAAGATACAGATCAGCCATGATCTAATTAAATGGCGGAACAGGCTTGAGGGGCTAAATGGCCTACTCCTGTTCCTATGTTCCTTCCTATTCTTCCGATGGCACTTCCGACAGTACAGCATTCCCTCAGCACCGCACTGAAGTGTCAGCCTGGATTATATGCTCAAGTCTCTGGAGTGGGACTGTTTCGGGTGTCCACCAAAGTTACGGCAATAGATCAGAAGAATACCCATGGCAATTTGACCCACACCCCCTCTCCTCAGTATGCAACAAGTAAAGTGCCCCAATTTCCAACAAACTAATCAGCACCATTCTCAATTTTTCACTGGGAATCATAGAATTTTATGCAGGGATGTCAACAGAGGGAAAATGTTAGGAGTTAGATTTATGATCATCACAACTCCAGTATAATCAAATGGAGTTGTGTTGATATTTAGAAGTGAGATGCATCCAATCAGGTTGCATTTTCAAACCAAAATGCGGGTGTGTGACTCTAAACGGGTGAGATTCAACACGCCCAGCTACTCCGACATTCAGTCACTCACACACCAAAGCACAATTTTATTTAAAAATATATCAAACAAAAAAGAAATGTGCTGCTTGAACATGGATAAGCACTTCTACGCATTTATTTTGCTAATAAGCCTCAGTCAGCCTGAATTCATAACACGAGTTCTTTAGTGTCGCAGTGCACCATTTGTTTTTGGTTGTTAAATTAAAGATAAAACAGCTTGGCTGAGAGTGAAAGAAATAGTTCGGAAAATGATTGCATTTTAATGGCTGAGATCAGTAACTCGAAATGTGGGTCATTTATACTTATGACACCGATTAACATATTTTGCCTCTAATCCCTGCCAATTACAGATCAGACAAGGAAAGGATATGCTTTTCTGGTTATTATTCTCTGTGTCTGAGGATATACTTGCATCACAGCTGTAGCGTAGGTGAGAAGCGGGTTTTGCTTCACACTGACACTACAGTTATAGATGTTTTTATTTCTCACCAATGTCCTTTAATGTTGATGAAATTGTTCTATTTGTATGATGGAGTCACTTCACTTCTAAGTGCGAAGAACAATATACAATTCTAACTGGCAACAGCTGGGTCAAAATCCTGGAACTCTCTACCTAACAGCACCGTGGGAGAACCTTCACCACACGGACTGCAGCGGTTCAAGAAGGCGGCTCACCACCGCCTTCTCAAGGGCAATTAGGGATGGGCAGTAACTGCTGGCCTTGCCAGCGACGCCCACATCCCATGAATGAATTTTAAAAAAGATGCAAGAATGTATCTACTTTTGGACACAGGCATCTATAAAAATCATTTGTATATGATCACAAAAAGAAAGGAAAGGTTAGAAAAGATGACTTTACACAGAGGCTATTTCTCTGCTACAGACCAGTGTTGAGGGGAGTCCATCAATTCTTTTAAAAGGGAGTTAGATTGTTTCTTGAAGAGGGAGAATATTAAAAGGTGATGGGGAGCGAGCAGAAGAGTGGGATTGGGCTAGGTGGCTCGGTTTCTGTGCTGTAGCATTCTGTGATTCTGTGAAATGCAGACTGAGTCTGGTCAGAGCCCAACCTGCCACTGAATGAAGCAAAGTGAGACTCCGTGGAAGAGACAATCTCAATGCATGTCACTTTAGAGTGAGCTTAGGTCTGGGCACCGACCTAAGTTTAGTGCTGGATCAAATTCATTTCAACTTTACACCAACTCTGACCTTGTGGAGTGTGAATGCACTATAAAGCTACTAAAAACCTTCAAACCAATGGCTCAATGAACTTTCACTTGCTTTCTCTCTTTTTTTCCTTCTGAGTATGTCACAGGGATGTTTTCTTCTTGACTGTTGTGCACAAGTAGAATGGTTCTTTTACAAATAACAGCCAAACTGCTTAGTTAGTCTCTCATGGACTTATAGGGGGTAGAAATCCGTCCTGGGCAGTAGGGCAAAACGGGCGGTATGGCATCAGCCACCCGTTATACGCCCCACCCAAAATTCAGTTCCATTGACTTCAATACAACCGAATTTCGGGCAGGGCAGATAACGGGCGGCCAAAGCCATACCGCCCGTTTTGTGTTACTGCCTGCCCGGTTCCAGGGTTAAGGATATCTCCTTGCAGCTGGAAAAGAACTTGGAGCATAAGGTGGAGGATCCAGTTGTCATAGTCCAAGAAGGAACCAAAGACATAGGTAGAACTAAGAATGAGGTTCTGCTGAGACAGTTTGAGAAGCTAGAGTCTAAATTAATAAGCAGAACCTCAAAGGTAATAAATCTCTGGATTACTACCTGAACCACCTGCAAATCGACACAGGGACAAACAGATCAGAGAGTTAAATGCGTGGCTTAAAGAGTGGTTTGGGAGACAGGGATTTCAATTCACAGGACACTGGCACCAGTACTGAGGAAAGAGGGAGCTGTTCCATTAGAATAGGTTCCACTTAAACCGGGCTGGGATCAGTGTCCTGACCAATTGAATAACTAGGGCTGTAGCTAGGGCTTTAAACTAAAAAGGGGGGGGGAGGGGTCAGGCAAGGGGAAATTTAGAAATCTAATGAGAAAAGCCAAGGCAACAGAGCAGTGTAGTGATTTGGGTAAAGATAAGCAGAGTGTGGCAAGAAGGGACAGAGAGTTTACCAATAATAGAGCATCAGCAAATAAGATCAAAGCAGGAAAAAATGGTAAAAAGTCAAAACTAAAAGCTCTTTATCTGAATGCACAGAGCACTCGTAACAAGATGGACGAATTAGTTGCACAAATAGCGATAAATGGGTTTGATCTAATAGCCATTACAGAGACATGTTTGCAAAGTGACCAAGGTTGGGAACTAAATATTCCAGGGTACATGACGTTTAGAAAAGACTGCAGAATGGAAAAGGAGGGGGTGCAGCCCTAATAATAAAGGGTGACATAAGGATCTTGGCTCGGAAGCTCAGGAAATAGAATCTATATGGGTGGAAATAAGAAACAACAAGGGGCAGAAAACTCTGGTGGGAGTAGTTTATAGGCCCCCTAATAGTTGCTATACTGTTGGGCAGAGTATTAATCATGAAATAATAGGAGCTTGTAACAAAGGTAATGCAGTAATTGTGGAGGACTTTAATCTTCATATAGACTGGGCAAATCAAATTGGCAAAGGTGGCCTGGAGGATGAGTTCATAGACAGTTTCCTAGAACAATACATCATGGAACCAACCAGGGAACAGGCTATTTTAGATCTTGTATTGTTTAATGAGACAGGGTTAATTAGTAATCTCACAGTAAAGGATCCTCTGGGAAGAGTGATCATAATATGAAAGACTTTCATATTGAGTTTGAGAGTGACGTATTTAAGTCAGAAATCAGAGTCTTAAACTTAAATAAAGCCAATTACATAGGTATGAAGGGCGACTTGGCTAAGGTAGATTGGGAAATTAGATTAAAGGGTATGATGGTTGATAAACAATGGCAAACATTTAAAGAAATATTTCAATATTCTCAACAAATACACATTCCATTGAGAAATAAAAACTCCTTGGGAAAAGTGATTTACCCGTGACTAACTAAAGGAGTTAAGGATAGTATTAGATTAAAACTATACAAACAATGAATGTCCCAGGTTTGATCCCCGTATTGAGTTTGGTAATCTGAGTTAGCCGTCAGCATCCATTGAGAAAACACCAATCAGTTGACATTCAGTTCTCAGTCAGTCAGTAGCAAATGTAACCCTGCTATTGAAGAAAGGAAGGAGAGAGAAAACAGGGAACTAAAGATCAGTTAGCCTGACATCAGTTGTCGGGAAAATGCTGGAATCCATTATTAAGGAAGTGGTATTAGGGCACTTAGAAAATCATAATATAATTAGGCAGAGTCAACATGGTTTCATGAAAGGGAAATTGTGTTTGATAAATTTATTAGAGTTTTATGAGGATGTAACTATCAGGGTAGATAAAGGGGAACCAGTGGATGTAGTATATTTGGATTTTCAAAAGGCATTTGATAAGGTGCCACATAAAAGGTTATTACACAATGTAAGGGCTCATGAGTTGGGGGTAATATATTAACATGGATAGAGGATTGGTTAACGGACAGAAAACAGAGAGTAGGGATAAACGGGTCATTTTCAGGTTGGCAGGCTGTAACTAATGGGGTGCCGCAAGGATCAGTGCTTGGACCTCAGCTATTTACAATCTATATTAATGACGTAGATGAAGGGACTGAGTGTAATGTATCCAAGTTTGCTGGGAAAGGAAGCTGTGAGGAGGCCATAAAGAGCCTGAAAAGGGATATAGACAGGTTAAGTGAGTGGGCAAGAAGGTAGCAGATGGAGTATAATGTGGGGAAATGTGAGGTAGGAAGAATAGAAAAACAGAATATTTTTTAAATGGTGAGAAATTATTAAATGTTGGTGTTCCAAGAGATTTGGGTGTCCTTGTACAAGAAACACAAAAAGTTAGCATGCAGGTACAGCAAGCAATTAGGAAGGCAAATGGCATGTTGGCCTTTATTGCAATGGGGTTGGAATGCAAGAGTAAGGAAGTCTTACTACAATTGTACAGGGCTTTGGTGAGACCTCACCAGCAGTACTGTGTACAGTTTTAGTCTCCTTATCTAACGAAGGATATACTTGCCTTGGAGGCATTGCAACGAAGGTTCACTAGATTGATTCCTGGGATGAGAGGGTTATCCTATGAGGCAAAGTTGAGTTGAATGGGCCTATACTCTCTGGAGTTTAGAAGAATGAGAGGTGATCTAATTGAAACATATAAGATTCTGAAGGGGCTTGACAGGGTAGATGTTGAGAGGTTGTTTCCCCTGCCTGGCGAGTCTAGAAATAGGGGGCATAGTTGCAGGATAAGGGGTCGGCCATTTAGGACTGAGATGAGGAGGAATTTCTTCACTCAGATGGTTGTGAATCTTTGGAATTCTCTACCCCAGAGGGCTGTGGATGCTCAGTCGTTGAGTATATTCAAGGTTGAGATAGATAAATTTTTGGACTATAGGGGAATCAAGGGATATGGGGATCGCGCGGGAAAGTGGAGTTGAGTTCGAAGATCAGCCATGATCTGATTGAATGACGGAGCAGGCTCAAGGGCTGTATGGCCTACTCCTGCTCCTCTTTCTTATGTTCTTCTGTTCTTATTTCAGGTACAAACCCTTTCTTAGAACTGAAAGATATTACAGATGAACAGTGTTTAAGGGGGAAGGAAGGGGAAGAGGGGGGATACACACGCAATGACGGCGCTTTGCAGCCCTAAGGCTTTAACATTAACTTTAGCAACTTCAGAACTTAACTATAGCTCCCATTTTCTCTCTGGCAACGTAGGATGGATGTACTGGCATTTCTGGGGATGGGGGTGGCGAGCAGGTTCGTGTCATGAATGAGGACCCTGCTAACCTCTCCATCAAAACATTTGTTGGCAGTGTGGTCTGAACGCTTGGTGTTGAGCTACTTTTTTCTTCCATCAGACTCCTGGGCGTCTGAAGCCTGCTCCACTTTGCCAGTTTTTCATGCTTTCCTTTCCACTTACCTATCCCCGACAGCTCTTCTCACATTGTGTGTCCCCTTTGCATATCACTTCTGCCCTTTAACCATTTCCTGATCCCCACCATAGCACTTTACAGGTCTTTCGATGTGTTTTCTACGTGTGTGGTCATTGTGTGTTTTTCCTGCCTTCCGCTTTCCCTCATTCTGTTCCTTTTTAAAAATGCTGATCATCTTTAATATCATTCAGGTCTGAGGAAGAGGCTTTAGATTTGAAACGACAACAGACTCGTGTTTTCTCGATGGATTATGCCTGATCTGCGTGAGTGTCTCCAGCGTTTTTCTGTATTTGCTTTAACTTTGACTAATGTTTCCCACCAGGAAATGCGCATGCACGAGTCCAGCAGAAATGCTTCCCAGTCCCAGGCTTGAGGACAGGCGAGTAAGTCAGATAAGTAGGACAAGAGAGAAAAAAAATATGCGCAGGCAAAGTCGTAGTGAGCCTGAGGGGGGAAAGAAAATGGTACTTAACATGAATGAGTGGCGACTCAAATACCAAACTCAACTGACCTCTGAATTTGGCTCAATTCAGGCACTTTAGCTGATTTCAATTTTGTTAATGCTCATGGATGTCAGTGATGACATAAAATGCATGTGGTATGTTGTGGAAAATTTATTCTGCGGGAGCAGGTGGTTTCGAAGCACTGAAGGGAAGGTGTCTTTATTTAAATATATTTCTGTATGTATTCACATTTCAATGATGGAGGAAGTGTTTGCTTTCTGTTTTCTCCGTATTTTTTTTCCTTGGAAAATGTATCTTTAATATCCCTGGTAGTTCAGAGGTGCATGTGCACCTGATTCCCCGGGAAACAAGTTTGTATGGTGCTGGTGATGCTTTTTTAAGATTAGGTGGCAAACAGGCTGCAGCATAGAAAAATACATAGAAATAAATAGAAGTTGCAACACGGAAACAGGCCATTCGGCCCACCCAGTCCGTGTTGGCATTTACCGTCCACAAGAGCAAATAATCCTAATCATGTTCACCCGTTGCGTTTCCTTATCCTCTTTTCCTTCCTCCACCTATCCAATCTAATCTTGAATGTCGACTTGGCTTCTGCCTGAACCATTAATCCTGGAAGTGAATTCCACAGGCTCACAATACTCTGTGTAAAGAAATTTCTTCTGCTCTGTGTCCTAAATCTCTTATAGAATCATAGAATCATAGAAGTTTACAACATGGAAACAGGCCCTTCGGCCCAACATGTCCATGTCGCTAAGTTTATATCACTAAGCTAGTCCCAACTGCCTGCACTTGGCCCATATCCCTCTATACCCATCTTACCCATGTAACTGTCCAAATGCTTTTTAAAAGACAAAATTGTACCCGCCTCTACTACTGCCTCTGGCAGCTCGTTCTAGACACTCACCAGGCTTTGAGTGAAAAAATTGCCCCTCTGGACCCTTTTGTATCTCTCCCCCTCACCTTAAATCTATGCCCCCTCGTTATAGACTCCCCTACCTTTGGGAAAAGATTTTGACTATCTACCTTATCTATGCCCCTCATTATTTTATAGACTTCTATAAGATCACCCCTAATCCTCCTACTCTCCAGGGAAAAAAGTCTCAGTCTATCCAACCTCTCCCTATAAGTCAAACCATCAAGTCCCGGTAGCATCCTAGTAAATCTTTTCTGCACTCTTTCTAGTTTAATAATATCCTTTCTATAATAGGGTGACCAGAACTGTACACAGTATTCCAAGTGTGGCCTTACTAATGTCTTGTACAACTTCAACAAGACATCCCAACTCCTGTATTCAATGTTCTGACCAATGAAACCAAGCATGCTGAATGCCTTCTTCACGACCCTATCCACCTGTGACTCCACTTTCAAGGAGTTATGAACCTGTACTCTGAGATCTCTTTGTTCTATAACTCTCCCCAACGCCCTACCATTAACGGAGTAGGTCCTGGCCCGATTCGATCTATCAAAATGCATCACCTCACATTTATCTAAATTAAACTCCATCTGCCATTCATCGGCCCACTGGCCCAATTTATCAAGATCCCGTTGCAATCCTAGATAACCTTCTTCACTGTCCACAATGCCACCAATCTTGGTGTCATCTGCAAACTTACTAACCATGCCTTCTAAATTCTCATCCAAATCATTAATATAAATAACAAATAACAGCGGACCCAGCACCAATCCCTGAGGCACACCGCTGATCACAGGCCTCCAGTTTGAAAAACAACCCTCTACAACCACCCTCTGTCTTCTGTCGTTAATCCAATTTTGTATCCAATTGGCTACCTCACCTAGGATCCCGTGAGATTTAACCTTATGTAACAACCTACCATGCGGTACCTTGTCAAAGGCTTTGCTAAAGTCCGTGTAGACCACGTCTACTGCACAGCCCTCATCTATCTTCTTGGTTACCCCTTCAAAAAACTCAATCAAATTCGTGAGACATGATTATCCTCTCACAAAACCATGCTGACTGTTCCTAATCAGTCCCTGCCTCTCCAAATGCCTGTAGATCCTATCTCTCAGAATACCCTCTAACAACTTACCCACTACAGATGTCAGGCTCACCGGTCTGTAGTTCCCAGGCTTTTCCCTGCCGCCCTTCTTAAACAAAGGCACAACATTTGCTACCCTCCAATCTTCAGGCACCTCACCTGTAGCTGTCGATGATTCAAATATCTCTGCTAGGGGACCCGCAATTTCCTCCCTAACCTCCCATAACGTCCTGGGATACATTTCATCAGGTCCCGGCGATTTATCTACCTTGATGTGCGTTAAGACTTCCAGCACCTCCCTCTCTGTAATATGTACACTCCTCAAGACATCACTATTTATTTCCCCAAGTTCCCTAACATCCATGCCTTTCTCAATCGTAAATACCGATATGAAATATTCATTCAGGATCTCACCCGTCTCTTGTGGTTCCGCACATAGATGACCTTGTTGATCCTTAAGAGGCCCTACTCTCTCCCTAGTTACTCTTTTGCCCTTTATGTATTTGTAGAAGCTTATCTGCCGTATTTGCCTTATCTGCCAAAGCAATCTCATGTCCCCTTTTTGCCCTCCTGATTTCTCTCTTAACTCTACTCCGGCAATCTCTATATTCTTCAAGGGATCCACTTGATCCCAGCTGCCTATGCATGTCATATGCCTCCTTCTTCTTTTTGACTAGGGCCTTAATCTCCCGAGTCATCCAAGGTTCCCTACTTCTACCAGCCTTGCCCTTCACTTTATAAGGAATGTGCTTACCCTGAACCCTGGTTAACACACTTTTGAAAGCCTCCCACTTACCAGATGTCCCTTTGCCTGCCAACAGACTCTCCCAATCAACTTCTGAAAGTTCCTGTCTAATACCATCAAAATTGGCCTTTCCCCAATTTAGAATTTTAACTTTTGGGCCAGACCTATCATTCTCCATAGCTATCTTAAAACTAATGGAATTATGATCACTGGTCCCAAAGTGATCCCTCACTAACACTTCCATCACCTGCCCTTCCTTATTTCCCAAGAGGAGGTCAAGTTTTGCCCCCTCTCCAGTCGGGCCATCCACATACTGAATGAGAAATTCCTCCTGAATACACTCAACAAATTTCTCTCCATCCAAGCCCCTAATGCTATGGCTGTCCCAGTCAATGTTGGGAAAGTTAAAGTCCCCTACTATTACCACCCTATTTTTCTTGCAGCTGTCTGTAATCTCCTTACATATTTGCTCCTCAATTTCCCGTTGACTATTTGGGGGTCTGTAGTACAATCCTATCAAAGTGATCTCTCCCTTCTTATTTTTCAGTTCTACCCATATAGACTCAGTGGGCGAACCCTCGGATATATCCCCTCTCACTACTGCCGTGATGTTCTCCCTAATCAAGAACGCAACTCCCCCTCCTCTCTTACCTCCTGCTCTATCTTTCCTATAGCATCTGTACCCTGGAACATTGAGCTGCCAGTCCTGCCCCTCCCTTAGCCATGTTTCAGTAATAGCTATAGCATCCCAGTCCCATGTACCCATATATTTAATCTTGTATCTTTGGTCCCTCATTCCAGACCGCTCAACTACTTCTATCTGCCCTGTCCCTTCCTTCTATAATTTTAAACACTTCCTATCATGTTGCCCTGTAATCCACGTTGTTCTAATAAAAAAAAACCAATTTTTCAAGTCTGCCTTTGTTTTTGTACTTTGTCATACCAGACATCATCCTCGTGAATCTGAGTTGTACTTTTCTTAAGTCTCAATGCCCTTCCTATAGTCTGGAGCCCAATTCTGCGCTCAGTACTCTTAAGCCTTTTAATGTTTTATATAGGCACATCATGACCTCTCGGTGTTTATATCCTATTCCTCTTGTAATAAAACCTAGAATTCCAATAGCTTTTTTTGCAGGCTTACCAATCTGAGGTGCTGCCTTTAACATCCTGTGAACTTGTACCCCCAAGTCCCTCTGCTCTTCCACGGCATCCAGCCTGCTTCCATTCAGAGTATCACCTTACATTAAATTTCATCTGCAATTTTCTAGCTCATTCCTCTATCATATCAATATGACTCATTTGCTCTTCTAAAGAATTAACTACATCTCCTATTTTCAACACCACTCCCTCTAGGCCTAAATTCAAATCATAGAAAAGAAAGAAAGACTTGCATTTCTGTAGTGCCTTTCTTGACCTCAGGACATCTAAAAGCACTTTACAGCTAATGAAGTACTTTTTGAAGTGTAGTCACTGTTGTAATGTCGGTAACATGGCAGCCAATTTGCACACAGCAAGGTCCCACAAACAGCAATGAAATAATTGACTAGAAAATCTGTAATTTGTGACGTTGGTTGAGGGATGAAGATTGATCAGGACACTGGTAAAACTTGAGAGAGTAGATAGAACCTTGGTTTAATGTCTTCTTGGAAAGATGACACCTTAGACAGTGCAGTACTATACATGCCAGCATAGATTATCTGCTCAAGTCTCTCGAGTGGGGCTTGAACCCACAACCTACTAACTCAGAGGTGAGAGTGCTACCACTGAGCCAAGGCTGACACCTTCCTATACACAGTGAGCAGAAGTGGCCCCAGAACTGAACCCTAATACCATTACCCTCTTCCTGACAAACTGCGCTTAACTTTTTGGGGGTAATTTTAACTTTTGGCAATAGTGTAATGGAAAGGAAAATTGGGAGAGGTCCATAATGAGTGGCTGATCCGATATCGCCTGTTTTACACTGTTGCCAAAAGTGAAAATTACCCCCTACTCTTCGTATTCTTCCTTCTAATCAATTTTTATTCCAGTTTGCTACCTTGTGCGTAATTCCATACCCCTAATCTTCTCTAATAATCTCCTGTGTGCTACCTTGTCAAAGGTTTCCCTTAAGTCCATGTACACTTCATCCACTGCATTTCCCCCATCTGCCATGTCTGTTTCATCCTCAAAGAATTCTTTGAGGTTTATCAGGCAGGATTGTCCCTTTTGAAATCCATGTTGGCTACTTCTAATGTTTTTCTTTTTCTCTAGATACATGGTAATTGCAAACTTAATTAAAGATTCTAAAATTTTCCCTACCACATATGTTAAGTTAACTGGCCTGTAATTACCCAGATTAGCTCTATCTACTTTATAAAAAATGGATATTACATTGGGCACTCTCCAGTCCTCTGGCACACATCCACACTCAATAAAGCCCTGAAATATAATTTCTAGGTCCTTGGCAATTTTTTCCCTTATCTCCCTCAGGACCCTAGGATTTTTCCTGGTGCTTTGTCTTCCTTTAGCCTAATTAATTTATCTAAAATTTTCCATTTATTCATCATAATATCACATCTCGCTCTCAACCACTTCAGGGTTCACTCCCTCTCTGATATCCTTCTCTTTAGTAAAGACCGATGTGAAGTATTTATTAAAAACCTCTATCATTTTTTGATCATAGTCGACAAATTGACAATCCTCTCATCTCAGGAGTCCCACCTTGCTTTTAACAATTCTCTTTTTACTCACATAATTGTAAAATACTTTACTGAACCTTTTACCACTTTTCTGAATTGTTTTTCATCACTCTCTCATGGCTTTCCTCATGTTCTTAACCACTTTTCTTATTTTCTCATTTACTTTTTTCAGTATTTATATTCTTATAGGCCCTCTTTATTTATCCGTACATCTTGAAACTATTAGTAGTTTCCTTAATTTTAAATGAAATATACTTATTCTGTACATTGTAATCAATTTTTCAAAAATGTACCATGTTGCTATACAGTCCCATGTGCCAATTTTTCCTTTGACCTCACCTCAGCTACCTTGCTCCTCATCTTTCTGAAATCTGTACGAATCCAATCTGGTGTTTTAGCTTTTGTATTGACTTTCCCCTTTTCCAGTTGGATCTTACACCTTATCATATTGTGGTCAGTTCTCCCAAGGTGCTAACCCACATTTAGCTCATCTACCTGATCTATTTCATTACACATAACCAGATCTAGCAATATCTCCAACCTTGTAGGCCGACTAGCACCCCTCAGATAAAGAAGCAGGGGTGCCCGCATGCAGCAAGACCTGGACAACATCCAGGCTTGGGCTCATAAGTGGTAAGAAACATTCACGCTAGACAAGTGCCAGGCAATGACCATCTCCAACAAGAGAGAGTCTAAACACCTCCTCTTGACATTCAATGGCATTACCATCGCCAAATCCCCCACCATCAATATCCTGGGGGTCAACATTGACCAGAAACTTAACTGGACCAGCCACATAAATACTGTGGCTACAAGAGCAGGTCAGAGGCTGGGTATTCTGCAACGAGTGACTCACCTCCTGACTCCCCAAAGCCTTTCCACCATCTACAAGGCACAAGTCAGGAGTGTGATGGAATACTCTCCACTTGCCTGGATGAGTGCAGCTCCAACAACACTCAAGAAGCTCGACATCATCCAGGACAAAGCAGCCCGCTTGATTGGCACCCCATCCACCACCCTAAACATTCACTCCCTTCACCACTGGCGCACAGTGGCTGCAGTGTGTACCATCCACAGGATGCACTGCAGCAACTCGCCAAGGCTTCTTCGACAGCACCTCGCAAACCCACAACCTTTACCACCTAGAAGGACAAGGGCAGCAGGCACATGGGAACAACACCACCTGCACGTTCCCCTCCAAGTCACACACCACCCTGACTTGGAAATATATCGCCGTTCCTTCATTGTCGCTGGGTCAAAATCCTGGAACTCTCTACCTAACAGCACCGTGGGAGAACCTTCACCACACGGTTCAAGAAGACGGCTCACCACCGCCTTCTCAAGGGCAATTAGGGATGGGCAGTAAATGCTGGCCCTGCCAGTGCTGCCCACATCCCATGAATGAACAAAAAAAAAATCCCTTACTCTAACACTTGGAAGGCAATAAAGCAGCTGGGACTGCTGGTGTTGACTACAAAAGATTGTGTCAGCCCCTCTATCAATTGAATCCCCCATTACTACTGCATTTCTAAGAAGCAACTGTAATGCCAAATGTTTCAAGAATTTGACCTTGGCTGTTGCTAAAAGCACAGAAAATTGTTCAGAAATTTCAGTGAGTTGCCAACGAGCAGATGTCCCAGTTGTGGCATCTGGGTCTATGTTTGCAGCCAGTATTAGTAATCTGATCATTTCACGATGTTTTTGTATCTGATACCTGGATGTGTGGTGTTATCTGCATGTAGTCATTTTGGACATGGGACCTTTTACATCCAACCTGAGGGGTCAGAATCAGTCTCGGTTTAGTGTCTCATCTGAAAGACCACACTGAGGTGTCAGCCTAGATTATGAGCACAAGTCTCTGGAGTGGGGCTTGTATCCACCACCTTCTGATTCCGAGCTAGAGTGCTACCATTGAGAAAAAGAAAGACTTGCATTTATATAGCATCTTTCACAAACTCAGGACGTTCCAAAGTGCTTTACAGACAATTAAGTACTTTTGAAGTGTAGTCACTTCAATGTAGGAAACGCGGAAGCCAATTTGCACACAGCAAAGCTCCCACAAACAGCAATGAGATAAATTACCAGATAATGTTTTTAGTGATATTGGTTGAGGAATGAATATTGGTCAGGCCACTGGTAAAACTTCCCTGTGTTGGACTGGAAAAATAGGCTTGTGAACAGAAATCCAAAACCTCCAGCCTTCCCTCACCTAACCTGATATATATATATATATATATATATTAAAGAATGATTAGCCACTCCTATCCTCACATACATAAGTAGTTAAATCGCACATGTAGCATTTAGGTAGCAGCAAAGCATGATGGGATACTTGACCATTATGGTAGCAGTTCGTAACTCACACTGTAAAAGCTGACAAAGGCAGGTTTGTCGGATTTATGGCCACCACCTCGATTATCTCCAGAACACACTAAGGAATGTTTACCCAAGGCCAAGGCTGACATTGTTTATCCTAACCAGCTTACTTCGCATGATTAAGGGAGGAGCGGTGGATATCTCCAAGGTCACCCCAGCACAAAAGGGAGTAAGGGATGAGCTGATCAGGACTTTGTGAAGACCCTCCGTGTAGTCTCAATGTCTGGGACTTACGTGTTTACTGATAAGGGTCCTCCTCAGGAATGTGAGATGTTTAATGTCATGGGACGACCCAAGGTAGCCCCTGACAAGTGAGTGGCAGACTATACCACCCAATGAAACCCACTGTAGTTACATAAACATGTACCCCCATCTTTCACAGCAAGTGGGTGTTGCTTATTGAAAGGTACAAACATGCTTGTAGTGCTGATGTTCCTTTGAGAGTTAGGTGTGAGCTTGAGGAAGCTCACCACTCTCCCTTTGTGCATAAAGCTTTCTAATAAACTTTAACTTGGTCAGCAGTTCCGTCTCCGTCTGGTTTTGCTCCAAAAATTCGAGTCTAAAACCTGCTTTTCTTCAAAATAATGCCAGAGCTTTTACGTCCAACTGAGAGAAGTGATGGGGCCTCGGTTTAACATCTCATCCTAAAGACGGCACCTCTGACAGTGCAGCACTCCCTCAGTATTACGCTGGAGTGCCAGCCTAGACTTTGTGCTCAAGTCTGACACCCAGATGGAAGAGGGGAAGAATAGGGGTTATACATTTCAGTGCCAGTCTCAGAGGGCTGTCATATTGGCACATGGAGAATGATGGTGGCTGTGGAAAGCATGGACAGATACGGGCAGGTTTTATGAATAATTTCATTGGCTGGTTGATGTATGCACCTGTATAGTAAGAGAACCTAATTTCTCTGTCAACCAAGAAAATAGATGCACAATGCAAGGCTATCACTTTAAATTGCAATTCAAAAATTAGCTGTCCGGTAACTTTTCTTTTCCCCTCAGTGCCAACCTTGGGAAGACAAAGAACCAGTCAACACTGGCGGGATTTTGTTGAATGGAAGTATAATACTATGAAGTAAGGCATAGGACACATGGCATAGAAGGAATGCTGGTGTGTGAGCTACCAAAACTGTTAACATTTTCTATTAAATACGCCTTTATGAAATGTTCTCAAATTAAAGGCTGAATTATAGTAAAGAACAGTGACGTTTGAGGTAGCAAAAATTATTCAAGGTAATAAGAAATTCTTATTCTCTTTGTGATTTATTTTGTGAAGATATGGAATTCCTTCGCTGAATTCTTCTCTCCCCATCTTTAAAATACTCCTCAAAACTGTTCTTTCAATTCTCTCTCTTAACTCTTCCACTTCTACTTGTCATCCAGTTCTCTTGTGTGAAGCACCTTGGGGTGGTTTTCTACGTTAAAACGTGCTATATAAATGCAATTTGTTGTCAAACAGAGAGGCTCTCCCTTGATTTTCCTGCAAAATACAATTAACACTTGTCTCTCTGGGACTGTATCAGTATATTACTGCTTATAAATCCTTAGTGTTTGAATAATTTTTCCTGTTTCTCATTGACTATGAAAAATTTGTTAGATATATATAGATATTATAGATATTGTATTAAAGAAATAAAATTCTGTAAATGATGATACATGTGAGAATTTCAAATTAAAGGTTCAACTGCAAAATGTATTTGATATGTCCCAAATGTTCGTACAATATATAATCAAAATGTTAATCCATAATACACTCTAAACCTGGACTATCATGCCATTTTTATTCCGAATCTGCATATATTTATTTCAGTGCGGCTGTCTGTACAGAATATCTCAAGTCTTCAACAGAAATGACTCGCAGCAGTCCGTCTGAAATCTCGATCCAGTTTTGGGAGGCTGAAGTCCATTCCGTCTTTTGTCACAGAGCCCCTAACTGCTAAAGATGCTCGACAAGGAAGCAGTAATGCATGAAGGTTAGATCTGTGACTAGCTTCTAGCTTCATCATTGTGCTCTATTCAGACTGTCTCTTGTGAAAGGATTAAAGAAATAAGCAGCGATTCCAGCTATCTGTGGCTCTATTGAAGAAACTCAAGTGGGGGTTGCCTCGGTACCTGGACTCCCAGCTCTCACCACGTTCAGGTAAATGCCTCAAGTTAAAAACTTATCAAATGTAGCACCTCCCAGAGCCTGTGTAAAATATACAGGGAATTGTGAGCTAATGACTTACTGCTGTGCATCAGAAAATTGAGGGAAAAAGAGAAGTAAGAAGATTAAAATGGGTATTGTTGATTTGAGGACAGTGTGCTAATGGATGTGAAGTAATTTTGAAATTGTTCAGAGCATGTATTTTTGAATGCATTCCATTTTGGAAAGTTTTAAAACATCCAACCACACGCACTGCAAAAATGTAGAATAAAATCCTGGTCAGACTCGACTACAGCTGGGAAAATGTTAAACTGCTCAGTTCTAGTCTAGATCCAAAAATACCTCTAGTCTTCTGCACTTCATCCAGATGTTTCGTTTAGCTAACCTATATTTAAAGGAAGCAAGTACGTTGTGATGCTTATTTTTACATTTCATTCTTTTTACATATTATCCTGTCTTTTTATTTGAACAATTACCGTTGTGTTGCAGTAAAATCTGCCCTGGTAGAAATGTTAATTGCTTTTTATAAACTGTTTGGTAGAAACAACATGGAATGAAAAGGAGACCTTACAAACAGCAGTCCAGCAAAACCCAATTGCTTTTTTTCTTAAGTATAACCTGTACTGGTGTTTATATACTAGGCGTTGTTATTTATATGTTGTTCCAGAGTATCATGTCTTTGTTAACATGTTCTGATGAACAAAATAATTTCTTAACTATGATTTATTGACTCTACACACATCAACCGATAACCCAAATTAAAACATTGGTATACCTGTAGCTTTTGATAAGAGGCGATAATGCATTTCTAATCTTGGTTCAGATTATAATGGCTTCTGTATCATTAAGTGTGAAGCACTTGCATTTATAATTTGCTTTATCTTGTCACACAGAAAAACCCAAAGCACTTTACGTAGAATGCAATACACTGTGCAGTTACTCGTGTTTTGTAGGTGAACGCAGCAGCCATTTTGTGCACAGCAAGGTTCCACAAGCAGCAATGAATCTGTTTTGGTAGTGTTGGTTGATGGAGGAATGTTGGTCAGGATACCAGAAAAACTCCCTGCCCTTCTTTAAAAAGCAGCGTGGGATCTTTAACATCCACTTGTAATGGCAGACAAACAAAGGACGGTACCTCCAACAGTGCAGTACTCCCACAGCACTGCAATGACGTGTCAGCCTAGATTATGTGCTTAAGTACTGGACTGGGGCTTAAAACCACAATCTTCGAGACACAAGCTACTAACTGGGCTAAGAGACATGATGTAGTTTGGCATGAGTTAAGGTTGCAATGCATCATGGCTCGAGAGCTATTATTTTATTGATTGAACCAAAAATTTAAAATGAATTTGAAAAGTGTGCTGAAGTAGTCAATGTAACGGCATCTTGTGAGAGATGGGCATTATTAAATTGTAGCATTTTCAACAAACCTTTGTGCTTCGAGGAGCAAAAGGAATCTCTTAGGGTCTGTAAGAAAATATTAAACTCTGGATTTCCTCTGTGTGTAAGTTGTAGCAAAATTGTAAGAGTGTTCTTTATAAAAGGGTTTATGATTTCATTACAGCCCATGCACAGAAAAAGCATTCACTCCTTGCGCAGTATTCTTTTTAACACACAATGAGAGAAAACAATTAAGCTCTGATTTGAACTCCCAGTCAGGAGTCGTGCAGGCGGGGGCCGAGGAGGTGGCAAACCGTTCGGCCTTCCGCGGCGTGCGAGTCAGGGGATTTTAACTCCTGGGCCTCATCTGCATAGGCTCAGTCTCTCGCCCACACCCGGCGGGAAGCGTTAGCTGGCCGGAGGGTGGGAGAGGGAATTAGGGAGGCAGGAGGCTGCCTCCGAGGACCCGAAGGAATGGTTTTGGGTAAGTGGCTAGGAGGGAGGTGGGCAGGGCATCAAAGTCATGGGAGGGCGAGGGAAGCCCGACCAGGAGAGGCCCCGAGGTTTCTTTGCAGGGTCCAGAGGAGCCATCCTGCTCCTCCTGGCCCACAAAGAAACTTAAAAAAAAATAAAAACCACATACCTTTCTAGGCCTCTTCTGACCCTGGCTCCTCTTGCCGCTAGGCTAACCTGACTGTGAAGCCACAACAGTTCAGGCCTCGGGTTAAAATTGCAGTTGGGCCTCGATGACATCATCGAAGCCCAATCTGCATATTTAAAGCAGGGCCCTGCTGACTTCTGGCGGGCGTCACTCTTGCCTGCTCAGAACAGTAGGTTAAGATCACAACCCGCACGGTGGCAGCGGGATTGATGCGGGTAAGTTTCACTGGCCATTTTAACTACCCGCCCGCCTGGCTTCCTGGGAGAGCAGGATTAAAATCGACCATTTAATGGACGGTGAATAACCACGATGCTGAGATTCAAAACTAATACTTATTACAAAAGGGTTTCTAACCAAGCTGTTCTCTTAATTTCATCATCGATGCACAGCTCATATCTCTTAGAGTTAGCCATTAAGTTAAGTTCACGGGGACCAGCAAAATATTTCTTAACCAGATCATATTCAAAGGTTAAAGGCTTCCACCAGCTTTAAAGGAATATTCCAGTGAAAGTTTACAAAAAAAAATTGTGACTTTCCTCATTTACCAATCACTCTTGAAATAAATAAAAAACTTATTTGGGTAAATTTATTTTAGTTTTAATCCTCAAACTGTGTCCCCTTGTAGTGGGATGAAGGTGACCATTGAAGGGTTACAGCAATATGTTGCCTGTGGTGTGTCGTGAGAATATTCGACCTTGAGTCCAACGCTTCAGCACTGAGGCATGCATTGGCTCAAATAAAATTTTATTATAAGAGCTTACTGTCCTCCCAACAAGCAAGACCTCTATAATAAGGTTTTACTATCAGTACACAGCTCAGTGCAGATGTTGGGGCTGACGTTGAATGCTGGCCTCGAATTTGAGTCCAGAACTCTAATATCTTTTCCAGGCCTCGTAACACGACAAAAGGGCCTCTCGTTCATCTCACAACATGGAACAGGGTTGAGGACTGACAAACGTATAACCAATTTATACCCCTTTGCATTCAGGTATGAAAGCTTGAAAGGCAGGAATAGAAAAGACAAACTTACCGGGTAAATTTTTTTTAATTTAAGAGGTTTCATGGGGCACTTGAAATATCCTCATGTTTTAGTGAGTTTCTGCAACATTGAGTCCCACTTTTCTGTCCTTATTTGTGTGGAAATACAAACCAAGGCAACTTTAGCGATCTTCAGTGTTGCAGAAACAAGTCAGTGAGCTTGATGATTCCGTCTTTTCTCCTCCTCCCTTCCAAACTGTGTGCCTGAATGCAAAGGACCTGGGTGGTAGTGTAAAACAGGTGATAGCCAATTGGCAGCCCGTTTTGCATTCCACCCAAGTTTCAAGAAAGCTCATACCCCAAAAACTCTGTTTTGTAAAAATGTCATTTTATGCTCTCTGTGCTTCTCACAACTCAAATCTTTCCCCTGCCATTTTAGAAAGAAATACACAGGGCATGATTTTATCATGCCGGCCGGCAGGAGAGCGGGGGTGGGGGGGATTTTTGTGTGAGAAACCCGGAAGGGAAGTAGGCGGGCCTCGATCTGCAATCGCGACCTTAATGAGGCCAATCAATGCCTCCTCCAGGTTTCGCGCCTGGCAGAGGCATTGATTGGCCACATCCATGGGGGGCGGGGGGGGGTGGAGAAAGAGACAGAGAGAGAGAGAGAACTCATCGGCCATTGGGAGAGAGAGGGTGGGAGAGACATCGAAATGGGGGGTCCAGGCGACATTGGATATCGGGATTGGGGCGGGGGGGAGAAGTCCAGGCAGCATCGGTTTTAAGGTATGTTTGCTGTTTTTACAATAGAAAATATCATTTTATATAATTTATTTGGTGTATTTTAGCCTGATCTGGCCCTTCCTACCTGCCTTCACCAGGCGTGAATCGGAAGCGATGGGAAAGCCGCCCAGGTAAGGTTAAAATCATTTTAAGTGTCCCATACACAAAATATAAAGTATCTTAAGTCCCTTTAAGTATCAGCCTGCTGGATTTAAGTGGGGGTGGGACTTCCTGGTGACTGCTGTGTGCTCCCACACAGATTTGCTTGAGTCTAATGCAAAATGGGCGGGTTCTAGCTGGGATGCCCGGCCGCTCGCAAAAACATTGATATTGTCTGCCCCCACCCCCCCACCTCCAACCCACCCGACCTTGGGGGCTAAAATTGAGCCCTCAGTTTTTGGATTTTAATGACATAAAGTCATAGCCTTAAGAGTTCTATAACTGTAAGGTAGCGATATTTACAGTGGCTTATAGGGTCTTAAGCACAATGGCGACTAGGGGCACTAGCGAGATGGTAGAGGCAGGAAACATCTGACGGAAATCTGTTCTGCCAGGTTCCCTCTGGTTCAAGGCCCTGCTCTAACTGGTCAGGCCTGGGGGATGGGTGTCTGCAGCTGCTGCCTGAAGGAGGCAGGAGCTTCGTTAAGGTATATAAACAGGGGTGAGGCAGGATGTTACATCACTTTCCTGCCCACGGGCAAACTGGACAGCGATTCTTCAGCACGACCAGTGGAACCTGGTGGGAGCAAGGCCTTGGGTGGACCGGCAAACGGGAAAGCCTTTCAAAGCCCCGCACATGTTAACGGTTAGTGTATTATGCAAAGGAGGTTGGACTAGAAAGTTGAGTGCTAATTAGCATTTGAGATTTAGGTGGGTTTTAAAGCAGTACAAATCAAGTTAGAAATGTTTTACACCTGAAGATGAAAATGACCTCCCCATGGGGATAGATTTTCCCTCTGTGCGGTTCCTTGAATGGTTGGCTGACAGTTCGACAGTGCTGGCAGGAGGCCTGGTCGATTTTGAGGACCAGGCCGGGCTGGCCCTCTTTAACATAGGGACAACGGTCTACAGACGGAAAACACAAGCCCCGGGGCAGCCCACCAGCTCCAGGCTGTTGTAGTATCAGCCTCTGGGCCCAGAAATAGGCTAGGCCTGGGGGTAGGGATCTGTTCTAGAGGAGAGGGGTGGTGGAGATCCCGGTATATCAGAGGCCCAGGTTGTATTTTATGGAGCACGGAGGAGCGCTCCTGCTCCTCCCAGCCCCACAAAAATAAATTAAAACCTACCTGCTGGGCCCCTCTTCGGTTGGACCGCCAACTGAAAGTGGACGGAACGAGCCTGGCGCATGGCTCAGTCCAGTTGAGGCCTAAAATAGCCATCGGGCTCCTTTAAAAGTTACAGGACTCCGATTTGCATAAGGAAAGCCCTACCGCCTGACTCAGGCGGGCTCTCTGGCTGCCCTGCCAGTTGGAATGGGGCGGTAGGTCTTACCCCACTGTTATCGGCGCGCTCAAGCCTGGTTTTCATCTGATGGGCGGGGTGAGAATTTATCCCATAGTCTCTATATTTACGACGGTAAATTTTCCCCTTTGGCCCTATGCTGGGTGCCTGTCAGGTACAGCACACCTGAGGTGCACTGTGCTTGCAAGGGGAGACGTACCCATGACTTCTCCTGGGGTGGACCATTAACATGGCCTAGTATTGCCTCCAGTCTAGGCCTGCCTCCAGCAGGGCCTTGTGCTGGGATCAGTGGGTGGTCAGAAGAACCCAAGACCCTGAACACCATCTGGGGAGGGGAATCCTTGAAAAACTAGAGCTACCTTTTGCTTCTTTAAACATGTTTGCATTGCCCCCAGGACCCTCGAAGACCTTCCGTTTAATGGATGGATAAATAGGGAACTGAGGTGGGAGGCCAAGATCACCCCCTCCTGCCTCATCTACATAGTAACCTTGGGCCTGCACCTACTAAAGGTGTACGTCCAGTTACATCAGATTGGGAACCCTGGGAGAATGTTGTGGAGACAGAGATGGGTCTGCTTCCATTTCATTTTCAGTGTGGCCAGGAACTGAATGTTCCTCTATGGTTTGTTCTCCACAAGCAATGGCTCAGAACTTTCTATGATACAGCAGCATCGCACATTAACACACATAGCTGTCGCAATCAGTTCAATGATAGTCAATGTGATGAACATGATAGCTTGATTGTATGGCAAGCTGTTTCACCTTCTCCAGAACAGCAGAACCAAAGGACACAGCCTGCGCTTGAAAGGGGTAAATTCAAAACTAATCTGAGGAAACAATATTTCAGTGAGCAAGGAGTCAATTTATGGAATAGGCTCCCTAGGAAGATGATGGAAGCAGTTAGTATTGATTCATTCAAATGCGAATTAGATAGATTTCTTTCAGAAAATAACATTTTGGGATACAGTACATGAGTAATTTGAGACATGACGTGATAAGTATAGTATGCTTGGGAGGAACTGGTGACTTTGGACCTATGGTTCGCAAAGCTGTCCACCATTGGGATTTTCCTCACGTCACGTCTGGGTCTGTTGTAGGCTCATTGATTGATTGCTATAATTAGTCCACAACTCCATTATCGTTGTATCATGTGACTACCAGGATTGGTAGAAGGCGAACTAGATGGACCTTGGTCTTTTTTCAGCTAGCAATTCCTATGTTCCTACCCCTTCTACTCAAAAAACAGGCCACTCTGTAACATTATCAAAATTAGCCACCTCATTATTTACCCCTCCTCTGGAACAGTTTTCAAGTATATCTATTGATTGATACAGGTTAAAAAGTCCTTTTTAAGAGTCGAGAGACACTAACCTCCTCATCCAAGTGCCAAATAATGTGCACAGTGGCACCGTGTGACCCCTCGCCACATGCACACTTCATACCTAAAAATATAACTGCACCCAAAAGCAAAGACAAGCTAGCAAAGAGCATCAAAGCACTTCACATCTGTGTACCAGCATGAGGACGGATGTTTTATGGAGAATAAATCACTTATGTCATGGCTGACATAACTTGCTCTGTGGCGCCCATGAGTCATGTGACTGTCTTTGCTGTCTAATTTATTGTCCACAATCTACTGTGATTCACTATTTATAATCTGGTACTTACAATATTGGCATAATCAAGTATGAAACCTGATGGTGACAGTTCTGCAAGCCACAGTCTACCGTAATGCTTCAAAAAGGACATGAGGAAATGCATTTGTCTGAACAGATCCAATTTTATGAAGTGTTGCCCCGTCCCAAAATGTGTTGCCCTGTCTTATATGTTAATTTATTTATTTTCGACTTTAAGAGACTGTAGCTTAGAAATTGGATCACGTAGTGCCCGTTTTTCAGGCACTACGCAGCCTACTAAGATCCCAAAATGGCAGGCAGGAAGAACCCGCACACTTCTGATCGGAAGTGCGCCCCCCCACCACATTGGGTAAGGACAAATAAGAGGCGTCCTTTACCCATGTCTGAAGCATGTGTTAGGCTATTTGCATTCGCAAATAAGGGTCCTTATCCCTGGCTCAGGTCCCTGCTGCAACATTGGTTTGCCCTGAGGCAGCCAGGGGCCCAGACTTACAGGTGCTCCCAAGTTTCTAAGCATGTGGGTTGACTTTAAGTTCGGGCAGACCATGGGCGAGTGTTTGACGTTGCAATCGCGCCATCCGCTGCCCACCTGCCCGCCCGAAGTCACTGCCAACAGGCTTGAGCCATTTTGAGGACCAGTGCCTCGTTTATATTAGACTGGCGAGTTGCAAGTGCTGCTCCAGTCTGTACAGACAGCTCACCAGTTGGGAAGGGGCATTTTGGCGGGTGAGGTGGGGGGGCTTTGGTGGGCAGGAAATTCCAGTGGCTCAGGCGCATTTTAAATTTAATGGGGGGGGAGTGGTGGGGGGGGGGGAGGTGGGGGAGGGTGCAGACGGGCAGTCATGCTCCTCCTGGCCCAACAAAAATAAAAGAATAAATAAAACTACTTACCTTTCGCCAGCGGCCTGCAGCGGGCCCTTTAAGGACCGCTCGTTAGGCCTGCTCAACACCTGATACCAATGGGTGGAGTGTGCAGGCGGTGCAGTAACGGGGCTGTAAGTACAGCACTGCAATTTTCAGGCCGCGAGCAACCCCTTCCTGCCCTCAGCTTTTTAGAAGAGATTTTATCAAAGCTTTATCCGTACATTTTAAGTTGCTAAATCTGATGCCCATCAGCTAGAATAATGTAATGTACTACAGCAAGAGCTTTATCCAGTAATGTGGCTGTTCCCTAGGAATATCCTGGCAATTCTCAGGCAGTTGCATTGAATGTATTATTACTTTCTGAGGTTCTCTCAGTAAAAAGGTCAAACTTGTGTGCCATCCTGCGAATTAAGAAAAGGCCATTCTCCCACTGCCCTCCCTTTCACTTCCCTGAAACTGGACATTTTATTCCCTCCTTTATCTTTGAATTTAAGTATTACGGATGTGGCAGTTTTTATAAAATTTTAATCACCAGAAATATTCACACTAGGATTTACTTCTTACACTAGTTGCAAGTATTAAGAAACAACTTTATTTTAGTAAATAGAAGGTCAATTTAGACTGTTGACTGACCAGCTTATGAATATTGTTAGTACTTTGATTCTGACTTCAAGAATTCAGTTTCACTTATTCTTGGCTAGCCTTTGAATTTGGTGATTCTGCGGCTATTGTGAATGCTGTGGGACTATCAGCCAAGTGCAGAATTGGAATTATTCCATGGATTTTGCTAATAATTTTTTTGAGAAAAGCCTCTCTGTACATATTCAGTTGTACTTTGAAGAGATGTAGGGCACAATGGGCCCGATAATAATGCAGAGGCGGGATCTGAGTGGGGGGGGGGGGGAGGGGGATAGCGGGCGACAAACGCGCAACGTCGTGGGACACGAGGGAATGTCCGACTGAAAAAAGCATGCCTCATTATAATTTTATTTCTGGGCTTCGCATCTCCGCTGTGGGTGAGCAGACGTGATGCGGACCTGCATGACGCAATTTCATCTCGACTACTTAAAGGGCCACGTCACAGATGCAATGGTGGAGGAGGTTTGGAGTTCTGTGGATTGTGTTCTGTGAAGGACAAATTGAGAGGTGGAATCAAGGAGGGCAGAGGCTGCGCCCAGATTCAATGACGCTTCCCTGGACGTACTGCTGGGTGCAGTAAGGATGAGGAAAGAGGTCCTCTTCCCTAGCAATGGGGGAAAAAAACCTGCTGCCACAACAAAGAAGGCGTGGCTGGAGGTGGCCAAAGAGGTGAGCAAAAGGACCTAACCAGCTTAGGAAAGGTCAGCAAAGTTGCAGATTCACCTACATCCTGTAGTGTTCCCTCCTCTCACTCTGTCTCGTCAAGTGTACTCCATTCACATCACACCTCACACCCAGCAGCATCCATTGTTCCCTTTCTATACACTTCCTCACCCCCTCCTTCTTCCATCCACCACTGCCATTCACCCAAATCTTTATGTAATGTGATCCCATCTCAGTCAGCTCCCCCGATTCTCAGCACATGTCCTCAAATGCATGCCAGCGCCACTCATGATGCATCTGCCTGATTGTCACCCTCACCGAATGCACTGCATCCATCGGATGAACACATGCCTTACAGACACTCATAGGTCTGTCATGTCCCCTTGCAGGAGAAGATAATGCAAAATACAAGGGAGAGGGAGAGGTGGGCACCCACAGATTGTGGAGTTCACAAATACCGAACAGGAGGCTTTGGGCAGAAGCGGCATATCAGCATCCTTGACCATCGGAGATGGAGAGACTGGGACTTTATTGCTGCAAGGTGACAGAATTAATCTCTCCCACCCACAAGACTGAGTCATCTTGATTTGAATGCAGCACCAAGTGAAATATGATCACCTTAATCATGCAGAGCTATAACATTTTTGCATTCCCATGACTAATTCATATAATTCTCTTCTCTCCTCCAGGGCCATCATGCGAAGAACAGCAGCCCCTGCCATGAAATGATGATGTTTCCTCAGAGGAGCTGATTCCTACTGAGGGTGCACCATCACAGGACACATGCCAACCAGGCAGCAGCGCAGATAAGAGCACTTCGGTGGTCCTGTTAGGCGGTTAGGTGCGTTCTCACCTGATGAATCATAGTTCACAAGTGAGCATGAGCAAAGAGTGGTGGCAGTGGCAACTGTGGAGAATACGCATTGGGAGGCGCCCTCCTCTCCAAGCTCTGCTCAGCTGGACTGAGATGCTGAACCCTGAAGGCCACCAATGAAAAGGAGAATGATAGTCAGCAGCAACTTTGCGAGGTACTGGGATACGTGCATGGCCCACTGTCCATAATAGCAGAGAGGATGGAGGAGTCCAGCTCAAGCATTTGTGGATTGCTTTCGAAGGCCAATGAGAGAGTGGCTTCCTCTGTGGAACTTGAATCGTGGCACACTAATCAGCCCCTGCAGGCCATGACCATGGCCGTACAAACTATGGATGCCAACATTTCTGCCGCCTTAAACAGGATGACAGATACATTAGCTGTGGCCTTACAAGGCGTCACTGATCTGCTCCAAGCTGCTCCCCCGCAGAGAGGTCGGAGTGATGTGCCGTCGGCCCAGGAGAGAGATGATGGCAAAAGGGAATATGGAAATGGGAACTCCACTCAAAGTGTTTGCACGTCTCACCCGTTGCCCCCCCCCCCCCCCCTCAACCAGTACCCACAATGCTGCCTCCTCTCCTGATGGCCGAGTCTGCCCCTGAACAGGTGCAGGTGAAACAGTCTTTGGCAGCGCCCTCACGGGCTCCTAAACCCAGAGGTCGTCGGCCACGAGCATCTCAGCAGTCAGAGCAGGGACCTGGGCAGCTTGCCTCTACCTCTGCTGAAGCCACGTAGGAGCAGTAGAAAAAGGAAGAGAAAAGCTTTGTAGTTCACCGGGGGTATGTACATGGGTGTTTATGAAAATGTTACGTTATTAAGTTCCATTTATAAGAACATAAGAAAAAGGAGCAGGAGTGGGCCATTCTGCCCCTCGAGCCTGCCCCACCATTCAATAAGATCATGGCTGATCTTTGACCTCAACTCCACTTTCCCTCCCGATCCCCATATCCCTTGATTCCCTCAGAGTTCAAAAATCTATCGATCTCTGTCTTGAATATACTCAACGACTGAGCATCCACAGCCCTCTGGTGTATACAGCAGTATGCTGAGGATATAGTATTGTGTGGAAGAGATTGCTTTTGCCTCAACTTTATGTGGTTGGTGAAAGTTTGCTACTTTAGAAACTGATTATATTGCACATGTGCAGTCAAGCAATGGAAATTGGAAATTGCAATACTTTGTGGTATTGGAGTTTGACTATAGTCATTAACAATGATTCTGCAAATTATTGAAATTTAAAGATGTACATAAGAAGGTAGGAATAAGGAAAAACCAATCAGCCCAATGAGCTCATTCCATCATTTATGTCCGTGCTTAAGATTTGCACTGACCCTATTCATTTGCCGCATGCCTCAGTGCCAAGGCCACATTGCCTCAATTGTTTGACCTCATTTCAAGCACAGCGTTAGATACAAGGACATGCTACTTTCAGCAATTGAAATTCTTTCAAACAAATTAATTAGTTGAATTCATCCTTTCAGTATTATTATATTATTTTTATTGCTTCCTTACATTTGAAAAGGAACACATTTTTAAGTCGCAAGCCCTCATTCTTCACCAACAATCAAGCTTGTTATATTGTAGACTACAACAAAAGCACAAGAGTTGATTAAACGTATTCACCCAGAATCTTCAGCCCAGGGAAATAAGGACCTGCTGAGAAACACCGACAGCATTAAAGAGACGAGCATGATATATCCATCCTTATTAAGAACATAAGAATATAAGAAATTGGAGCAGGAGTAGGCCATACGGCCCCTCGAGCCTGCTCCGCCATTCAATAAGATCATGGCTGATCTTTGACCTCAACTCTACTTTCCTGCCCGATCTCCAAATCCCTTGATTCCCTTAGAGTCCAAAAATCTATCGATCTCATTCTTGAATATACTCAATGACAGAGCATCCAGAGCCCTCTGGGGTAGAGAATTCGAAAGATTCACAACCATCTGAGTGAAGAAATTCTTCCTTATATCAGTCCTAAATGTCCGACTCTTTATCCTGAGACTATGCCCCTTAGTTCTAGACTCTCCAGCCAGGGGACACAGCCTCTCAGCATTTACCCTGTCAAGCCCTCTCAGAATCTTATGTGTTTCAATGAGATCACCTCTCATTCTTCTCAACTCCAGAGAATATAGGCCCATTCTCCTCAATCTCTCCTCATAGGACAACCCTCTCATGCTATGGCACTGAGGCATATGGCAATCAATCTAGTGAACCTTCATTGCACTGCCTCTAAGGCAAGTATAACCTTCCTTAGGTAAGGAAACCAAAACTGTACACAGTACTCCAGCAGTGGTCTCACCATAGCCCTGTACAATTGCAGCACGACTTCCTTACTCTTATACTCCAACCCCCTTGCTCATTCTGGCTATTGTAATCAGAGGAAGTTTACATACCTCCCAACCCTGGCAAACAAACCATCCATCACCTGGCTTATGCATCTATGTGCAGCCGATGAAGAGAATTTCGATATGTCTCCAGTAGCACCCTGGAAGGAAGCAGAGGTGAAATAATTGAGGGCTGTGGTGACTTTCACAGCCACTGGTAATGCATGGCCACCAGGTCCAGCAGGGAGCAGGTCTTCTTCTAGGAGGCTGCAAATGTCTATGACCATCTGATGTGACAATCTTAGCCTTCGGAAGCACTGCTCTTCCAAGAGGTCAAGGAAGCTGAGCCTCTCTCTGTGTTGCCTGTTAGGTGGGTAGTGCCTCCTATGAACTCGACCCCTCTGTTGCCCCCCTCTCTGTTATCCACCTGTAGCTCCCTCCACAACACGTCCTTGCTGCTGCTGATGCTGTTTGTCTTCCTCGTCCGAAGTCCAATCTAAAGCATCCCATCCCGATGATCTCTGTGTAAACACCTCCAAACTGTACAAATAAGTCTCTCACAACAAGTACTCACAGCAAACCGTTTACCAGAGTGAACTGAGAAAGCAGATGTGAGCACTAAGCCTTTTTTCATCCCCATGAAGCGCTGATCAATCTCGCCTCTGTTTTAATGCCGAATTTCCCGAGTCCCATGAAAACCCGTGCAGGAGACATTAATTTCAAATTGCTGCCAAAATCTCACAAAAGGAGCCTCATTTATACATTATAGTCACTGAGCGGGTTACTTGGACACCCCAACCCGCCGTGGTTAAAAGAGAAGTAGGTGCGTTCGTGGCGGGTTGGTGTCGGATTTCAGATTTTTGCCAATTTAACCCCCACCCCGATCCTCTGCCTCCTGTCTTGGTCGGGGGCGGGGGATTAAAATTCCCCCCAATATTTCCAGTTATCTGTTTTCAAAAACAAACATCTAAAAATATTCTGAAGAATTTGGGATATGGTGGTTTGTTTGGATAGAATGAATTCAAAAAAACACTTTCACTACAGGCAGGGGAGTTCTGATTATCCACATTGTGGTTTCATTGTAAAAGACTGAAGGACAATTGCAGCATTAAAATACATCACATTAAAATTAATTCAAGCTTAATTGCAATGATTTTAGCATACACATTGTTTTGGCATGGAATATTTTACGCGTTTGTGCTGCAGTGTTTAAAAAGTATACGCTATGGGCTTTTTGACTCCTCCCTGCTATACGGTCTCACTCAGATAGACACATACTTGTTCCTGTCTTGAAAATAACTAAATCAAACACAGAATTCCAATGTACCAAAATCAATTCTTGTTCACTCCCACTATATAATCTACTCAGTTAAGATTTTGATAGGTTAGACTGGAAAAATGGCCATGTTTTGACTTTATACCAGTTAATGTAATATTCGAGAGGGATAAATTCTTTTTTGAGGTTGAGCAGAGATCAATAAAGACACTTCTAAAGAGATTGTCAAGTCCCAAAATTCTACTGAAGAAAACCTACAGTGTCTGCTGCACAACTTAATGCATAGAACTGTACTTTGTCATTAACCAAACAGTACAAGAATGTATAAAGGCCATTTGGCCCCGCTAGTTCACTTGGTTATCCTTATCCTGTTTCAGGATCTGATCTGACCATTTTTTTTATTTTCCTGTGATCTCAAACCCATATCTTATTACTGATTATTCATTACTTTTTTGTGCTCGTCAATATGAGAAATGTTGGTGCTAGGGAGTGAAACCCTTCCCATTTTAGACAACATCAAGCACTCTCAGGTCAAACGTAGCACAGCCTGATAGGAAGATAGCAACATTAGGAACAGGAGTAGGCCATTCAGCCCTTTGGGCCTGCTCCGCCATTCAATTAGATCATGGCTGATCTGCACCTCAACTCCATTTTCCCGCTTTTGCTAATTAGATAGAGGGATATTGTATTTGGTTTGGCAGGTTAGTGGCTGACTTCTCTGCACTCCTCCAATTGTGACCTCTTGCGCATCCCCGATTTCCTTCGCTCCACCATTGGCAGCCGTGCCTTTAGCCCTAAACTCTGGAGTTCCCTCCCTAAACCTCTCTGCCTCTCCACCTCCCTCTCCTTTAAGAGGCTCCTTAAAACCTACCTTTTTGACTAAACTTTTGGTCACCTATCCTAATGTCTCCTTATGCGACTCAGTGTCAAATTTTGTTTGATAACGCTCCTGTGAAGCGCCTTGTGACATTTTATTACATTAAAGGTGCTGTAAATACAAGTTGTTGTTGTACTATGCGTTCAGCTGCATAACAGCTACTGCAAAGTTCTTTCCCCAGAACCCAAGGACCTGATGATTTATAAACAAAAATCAAAATACCGCAAATGCTGGAAATCTGAAAGCTAAAACAGAACAAGCTGGAAATACTCAGCAGCCCAGGCAACATCTGTGGAGAAACAGAAGTCAGTCAGTCGGTCGATAATTCATGTCTGAAGACTCTTTCATTTCAAAAGTGCTGTCCATCTGTAATATCTTTCGGTCTTGAAGAAGGCTCTTTAGACCTGAAACATTGACTGACTAACTCCTGTTTCTCCACAGATGCTGCCTGACATGACAATCTACTTTGTCCTTATTGGTCTCTGCACTACAGCTACCTACACATGGGGCATGATATTAGCCCCCGAGATTGGTTGCATTGGGGGCAGGGGGGGGGCAATCAAAATTGCAGATCTCAGGAACAGGAATGAAGCCCCGCTTCAACCCGCCGACTTCAGCCTTTAACCCAAACATATCTGGGTGCCACGTGCTTCAGGAAGCTGGAAGTCCCGCCAGCTTTATTAAAAGCATTAATTAAGAGACTTAAACTTGTTAAAGTGTTTAACTTTTTGTGCACTGAGGCAGGAAAAGGATTTTAACTCTGCCTCAACGTGTTTCCCATGGCCTCTTGGAAGGGAGGCGAGTTGCAGCCGGCAGCTATTCTTTTTTTATTATTCGTTCATGGGATGTGGGCATCGCTGGCGAGGCTGGCATTTATTGCCCATCCCTAATTGCCCTTGAGAAGGTGGTGGTGAGCCGCCTTCTTGAACCGCTGCAGTCCATTTGGATTTTTATACCAGTGATTGACACATGGGGATAAAAGGTGAGTTTTTGCAGCAGGACGAGCAGTTCTCTCTGACAAACCTTTGGCTGGGAGTTCTTTGTGTTTAGCTCAGGTTTCTTTTTTCACACTCAGAATTCTTGTGTTCACACATATTTACCTACTTTTTGGACCCCCTCAAACTGACACCATCAGGATGGGGGGGGGCGGCGCAATGGCTGCATTCAGCAATACATCTGAGGAGAAGGCACACCAGCACAGAGTGCAGTTCCAGCACTTGCAGCTCCACAAGACAGACGTGAGCCACTGGGACCTGCAGATGAGCAGAGAAGGGAACAATGGAGGGGCCGACGTCGCAGGAGGCACTACCCGTGTTAGTGGGTCTACAGGCAGAGGCTGAGCTTCCTGGACCTCTCTGAGTGCCTACAAAGTCTCAGAGTGAGTCGCCAGGTGGTCGCAGACGTCTGCATGCTGCAGAGCTGCTCTCAACTGGGCCTGGTGGCAACGCATTGCCTGTGGCAGTTAAAGTCACCACTGCCCTCAATTTCTTCCCTTCCGTATCCTTGCAAGGCCCCATTGGTGACATTGCCGAGGTCTCTCAGTCGTCTGCTCACAAGTGTATATGACAGGTCACCAATGGACTGTTTTGCAGGGCATCCTACTCCGTCAACTTCCCCATCGATGACATCAGCCAGACTGAGAGGGCAGTGGGTTTCCACTCTCTGGCTCTCTTCCCACGGGTACAGGGCGCAATTGATTGCACACACATAGCAATCCGAGGACCTCCACATGAGCTAGGAGTCTTCATAAACTGAAAGGGATCTCACTTCATCAATGCGCAGCTGGTTTGCGACCACCGGAAGAGATTTCTGCAGGTGTGTGCTAAATTCCCCGCCAGCTGCCATGATTCCTTCATTCTGCATGAATCCAACATCCCGGCCATCTTCCATGCACAAAACAGACTTAAGGGCTGGCTCCTTGGACACAAGGGATACCCCCTGCAGATGTGGTTGATGACACCAGTGGGAAACCCCACCAATGAGGCTCAGCAGCGGTACAACGACAGTCACATCACCACCAGGTCTGTCATTGAACTAGCCATAGGACTGCTGAAGATGCGTTTCCAGTGCCTGGATCGATCTAGGGGAGCCCTTTAATATGTACCAGCGAGAGTGTGTAGAATAATAGTTCTCTGTTGCATCCTGCACAATATCGCTCAACAGATGGTTACCGGTGGATGAGGCCCCATGCCCTCATGAAGAATCCACATTTGCCATCAACATTGAGGAGGAGGAGAAGGAGGAGGAGGAGGACAATGGGCAATCCATCGGCAGAGCAATGGCTCTTCTGGCTGCTTGTGATGCCAGGGAGCGGCTCATATTTGATAGATTCTTGTAAGGAGATCTGCAAAGTGTAGATAGTCAAGTTCTTACACCACCTGGAACAAGCACCAGCCCCCCACCCCCCGCATAAAACATTCCTACAACCACGCATACACCCGCTGTAAACGCACCCAATGGGTGGCATCAAGTTTCACTGTTCATGATGAAGCACATGAAAGGGTGCTTTCACCAAAGGGACTCAAGAATGGGCAAGACGTGGCAGTGGTGGTGAGAATTATAACATTTAATGTGCATTTAACAAAAAACAAATATAAATGAAAAACATGACATTCTGTCAGACATCCTTGTGCAGACCTTCGTGATCACAAAATCTTAGCCTTTCTCTTCCTAGTGCTTCTACGTGGTGCATCCCCCGTGGCTGCAGAGAGGTAGTGGCAGGTCACTCAGGTCCCTGCCTTGACCGCTGAGATGCTTTGGGCCTACGTCCTCTGGGTTTTGGAGCCTATGAAGGCCCCTCCAAAGACTGTTCCACCTGCACCTGTGCAGGGGCAGACTCGGCCATCTGGAGAGGAGGCAGCATTACGGATACCAGTTAAAGGGGGAGGGGGGCAACAGGTGAGGCGTGGGAGTGATTTGATTGGAGTTCCCACTTCCACGTCCCATTTCGCCATCAAGCCTCTCCTGGACCAGGGCCACATCACTCCTACCACCGTGCTGGACAACAACTTGGAGGACATGTGTGGTGCCTTGTAAGGCCAATGCTAATGTATCTGTCTGCCTTTTTAAGGCAGCAGAATGTAGTTCATCCTATGTCCGCATGGCCATTGCCAGGACTTGAATGGACTCATTTGTGAGCTATGCTTGAAGCTCAATGGAAGCTGCCATTCTCTCCACTGCAGACATTCCCGCACTTATCTGTGTCCCAATTCCACTAATGCTGGAGGTGCACTCCTCCATCCTCTCCGCTATTGTGCAGAGTGAGTGTGGCACGATTTCCAGTACTTCGCAAAAGTGTTGCTGTCCCTCTATCATTCTCCTTCTCAAGGATGGCCCCTGGGGTTCAGCATCTGTGCCAACTGAGCAGAGCTTGGAGAGGAGTGCGCTCACTGATGCGAACTCTTCACAGCTGCACCTGCCAACCAGTGTCTGCCTGTGCTCACTTGTGTGTGTTGATTCACCAGGTGACAACTCAACCTCACTAATAGGACCCACCGAGATGTGAGCATCTGTGCTGGTGAATGGCTCGCTAAGATGTGACGGTGCACCCTCAGAGGCAGGGAGCTCCTCTGAGGAATCACCCTCGACCACTTCTTCACTCCTTGAAGGGCCTGGAAGAGAACATACAGCAATATTAAAACTCATCGCAGAAGTAATGTTCCAATGAGCATACTGAGGTGTGCAACAGGTCAATCATTAATAACATCAATCCATGATGTTTGTGAAGGATGTTAAAGTTCTGCCACCAGCCGTTTGCGAGTTGCCAATCGCGCCACCTCCGATGGCCAGGCACTCAACCATCCGGCTAAGCTCCAAGGCCTCCTCCTCTGCCTCTGTGAGGGCCACGATTTGTGGAGGGCCCCCTCCAGTCCTCGTCCTCTCCCTGGCATTCTGCGCTCTCTTCTACAAGGGGAGAAGGTACAGACGTGCGAGTGAGTGAGGGTGACGGGGCACCCGATGGATGAATTGCTTTGGGTCAGGCTGACAATGAAAGAGATACTTCAGAGGGTGACCACATGACAGACTGATCAGGATTGGGGTGAGTGGGAATGCAGAGTGCACAAATGGAGAGACGAGGAAATGCACAGAGAGTGAAGGTAAGTTGACGATGAGCCTTAAGTGGGTGAGAGGAGTAATGTGATGGAGTAGGCTTTTCAGGGCAGAGTGTGAGAGGGGGATGATGTGCACCCTAGAATGCAGCTGAATCAGTAACTGTACTCGTTTTTCCTGACCTGGTTAGGTCACTGAATCGCTTCCTGCACAGCACCCAACTGCAGGAGATGTTGCTGCTGCAGGTCACCTCCTCTGCCACCTCGAGCCAGGCCTTCTTGGTGGCAGAGGCTGGGCGCTTCCTCCTGTCCACTGGGTACAGCGTCTCCCTCCTCCTCCTCAACCCGGCCAGTAGCCCCTCAAGTGAGGAGTCACTGAATCTCGGTGCTGGTTTGCTCCTCTGTTGCTCCACCTTCTCGATATATTCTTTCTCCCACAAAAGCCATTCTTGCAATGGCCCTTTAAATACTCCAGCTGACAGCACGTCACTCGGGTGCGCAGTGCGGCCACTGCGCAGCTCGGAGACGCCAAACCCAGAAGCCACATTAACGGCCTTCAACTACGTCGCGATCGCTCGAGAAAAGGTAGGAAAATTATTCCCGGGTTTCCGACGTGGCCATTGATTTCCCCGCCCCGGCTGACATTCCGCTGTCCATGGGACTTATAAAAGCTGCAGTGGAAAAATTATAATCTGATTGTTTAACTGATTTAATCTATGGAAACTCTGATCCAAGTAAAAGATTGGCCAGCAATGGGGCTTACAGAAATCAAACATGGTATTAATAAACACCAGTTCTGCAGTGAGAAACCACAGTCTCTTTATTTGCTCAAAAGGTCTTAAGACAAGTAGAAAATTATTCTGGCACAATCATTATCCTCGGCTTTGTGTATCTTTGTGCAAAGATTTCAAAGACTTTATTGAAAAATCTGTTGGACTCTAGAAGTTACTGTATTATTTTTTTAATTAACAAGTCAACTAAAACTATTGGTCTGATGTAGTTTGAAAGCTTTTCAAATGTAGTTGTTAGCCAATATTTTATGGCATTTTAAATAAACAGTAGCTCACAATAACTGGCATGATTGTAGTAGCTGTAATCAGAACAAACAAAGATTTTCCTTCTCCATTCATCTCCGTCAGGGAAAAAAAATCCTGAAAATGAATGTGAAATATGCATTTTCTTTCTGCCCAGTCGTAACATGAAAAGTCACTTGCTCCAATAGATCGAAATAATTTGATTACCTGAGGGCCTATATATCTTGCTCGGGCAAAATCCTGAACACAACAAATTCATGCCTGCCTGAAAACAGAAAAGCCGACCTTGCGGCAGTTTCCAGGCCAGCCTAATTTACATAATGATGGTAAACTCTTGGGATTACAAACACCGTTCATTGGCAGCTTGCCATTTGAGGAACAGGAACCAGCGTACCGCTGCAGAATTTAAAGGCCTGCAGCAGCTTAAAGGGTAATGCAGCTGGAATTGTTATACCTGCCTAACATTATGGTTGGGATTTTCCTCAGGCCCCGCTCCTGCCCCATAACTTCGCCAGGAGTGTGGCGGAAACCCTGTTTACGCACTTCCCGTGAAGTCACAGCGACGGGAGGTGGGAGGGAGGGGAGCAGCGCCAAGGAAATTCCCAGCCAAAGGTTCTTGCTTCAGGAATGTCTGTCATGTCCATGAGGACTCACAGATGAGGCTGTGGAAGTGTTTGTGCATGAAGTCAAACAAAGGAGGGAAGCTATACTTGGCAAAGATTGATGCAGGCGTGCAAGGACAGCAGCTGTGGCAGGGGGGTGGCCAGGGTGGTCACTACCATCTCCATGAGACCATGATCAGCAACTCAGTGTGGAAACGGTTTAATGACTTTCACAGAGTAGGAGCAGGAGGAGTTAGCCGCACCTTGCGAAAATGCACTGTACCAAGTAAGTCAGCCATGTACATTGTCCTCCCCTTACACCATGTTGATGTGAATGAATTGCAATCATCAATTCACAAGAGGCAGCATGGTGCCCTTCAAACCCTTAAACTTCACCTGGAAATGTGCCCTCACTCAGCTTTACCTGTAGTCACCCCACGCGAAATCTAATTGCTTGTTGCACGCATCTGTCAAAAAGCACTTATTATGGGCTGCATGCTGACACCTGGGTTTTACTGCATGTCATGGTAACCAAAGGTAAGTCTCATTGTTTGCATTCTTTTTCAAGGGCATGACAACCATTGGACCCAAGGAAGACAGACCCCAAACCTCAGCCATCTCAACCTGCATGGAGGCTCTGGCGATCTCAGGGGAGGGAGGCCATGCAGGGTATCAGTGATGAGAAAGTAGGAGGGCAGGTGCCAGCTGCAGGTATGTGATGGCATTCTACTTCTCTTCCTTCTTGTCTTACTATACCCTGCATTATCTGTCAACAAACTCTAACATGAATCCCTCATTTCACTCCTTGTACCGAAAGTCACAGGTGAACTGAGCCTCTCAGCAACCTATTCCAACTTCCCATCCTCCTTCTGGATGTGCCAGAGTAGGAGAAGGAGGAAGGAACAATAAAACACCCCCACTGCACCCACCCCTGCCAGCACTTCACAGAGAGCACCCTCCCTCCATCACTCTATCCCTCCAAAGCAGCAGCTCAGAAACATCCACCCTGGAGAAGTAGAGAGTGAGCCAGCCTTTATAAATCAATGATAATAGACATGAATTAAAGAGTAAATCTCTAAGGAGTGAAAATGGTTTCCTTGCTCCCTTATGCCATTGTGTGTCCTCAATAGATAATTTTAAATAGGAACTGATAGTCATAGTAGCAGAAAATGCAACACAATCCACTGACCATTGGCATTCATTGGATTAGTAAAGGTGGACAAATAAGTGATACTTTAGTATCATAGGTAGTGTCAATGAGGCAGCTTTTGAATCCCACATTTATACTATTAAAAGGAAAAGTGAAATCTTAGTTTAAAATCTTGCCTCAATATAACATTCATCTCTTATATCATCTTACTCCTTTCCAAGTGACATATTGGATAATTCGCCTCAAGGAATCAATGAAGAATTTTACCATTAAATTCATGTCTGCAATTTCTTTTTAAGGTTTGATTGGATCGAGATGTTTGATCCCACAACTGTCTTTGTGATATGAGAAGCGATGAAGGGTCTTATCAACAGCTGAATGGAACAGACTGTCAGTACAGGGATATTAACCAAAAAGAAACCAATGACAGTACAAAGACAGAAAATTGCATTTTCTGGATCTACAAAGTGTTTTCTGAGTTATTGCAGATCTTCAGTAGACGTAGTGAGTTCATGAGTAGACTTAGAGGATTAGATGTGTGCGTGTGGTTAGTTGGGTCAGGTTTAACTGTATTAGTTTTAGATGTAACTATGACTGCTTTTGGGTGCAAGTGAGGTGGGCTGAATCAAAATAGGGTGAGAACAAGGAGACTGGCTAAAAACAGAGGACAGATTTAAGTTTCTTTTAAGCTAAATACAGAGAGGGGGGAAAGTGATCTTTAATTCTGGGTAAACAGAACTTAGAGGTGATCACGGGAATGAGGAAATAAGATAATTCTTATGAGATGAGGAGGAATTTCTTCACTCAGGGGGTTGTGAATCTTTGGAATTTTCTACTCCAGAGGGCTCTGAATGCTTTGTCGTTGAGAATATTCAAGGCTGAGATCGATAGATTTTGGACTCTAGGGGAATCAAGGGATATGGGGATCAGGCTGGAAGGTGGAGTTGAGGTCGAAGATCAGCCATGATCTTATTGAATGGCGGGCCAGGCTCGAGGGGCCGTATGGCCTACTCCTACTTTTATTTCTTATGTCCTTATGTTCTAAAGGAGAAAATAAATTTAGGTTAATGCCTCTGTTAAAGTAGAACAGAGAGGAATTTGATTTGAATGTGTTAAGCATTCGCATGATAACAGTAATTTTCAGACTTGAGCGTTCACTGCACCTATTTCATTTAATTGGTGAAAGTGTTTGGTGTTTTTCTTTGGCTCTGTGTATGTAAGGAAACCTGATTATTGTTGATAATAGAAGTGACGGGGGGAGAAATTCAACTCGTGGCTGCCTGTTTTGAGCCTGAAAAACGGGTAACCCGCAGATGAAAATCAGGGAAGAGGGAGTGGTGCCAGCTCGCCGTCCCTTTGGCACCAAAGGCTGTAAACGAGCGAGAAGCCCAGCTGCCTGAATCAGGTGTAAGGCAGTTTAAACAGATTTTCATCAGGGTCCTACTTCTCTTGTAGGACCCCAGAATGAAATTCAGGTACAACTGGGTGGAGCGTCAGCTGTGGCTCAGTGGGTAGCTCGCTTGTCTCTGAGTCAGAAGATTGTAGGTTCAAGTCCCATTCCAGAGACTTAGACACATAATTCAGGCTAACACTTCAATACAGTACTGAGGGAGTGCTGCACTGTCAGAGGTGTTGTCTTTCAGATGTGACATTAAACCAAGGCCCTCTCAGATGGATGTAACAGATCCCATCGCACTCTTTCGAAGAAGAGCATGGGGAGTTCTCCCCGGTGTCCTGGCCAATATTTATCCCTCAACCAACATCACTAAAAAAATCAGATTATCTGGTCATCATCACATTGCTGTCAGTGGGATCTTGCTGTGCACATATTGGATGCCGTGTTTCCTACATAACAACGGTGACTATACTTCATTGGCTATAAAGCGCTTTGGGACATCCTGAGGACGTAAAAGTCGTTATATAAATGCAAGTCATTCTTTCTTGCACCGAGTATGCTTCGCCCAGTTGTACCAGGCATTGAGTGGTCTAATCAGCGGTCCTTAAAGAGACCACAGGAGGCTGCTCATAAAATAATGCCAAGAATTTTGAATTTTTATTTTTGAGGGCCCAGGAGAAGCAGAAGTAGGCCCACAGAAAACTCCGACATGTTGCCAGCAGGCTTGCGGCCTCCCTAGGATCGCCTCCCCCTCTCCCAGACCTGACCTGCCTGCCAGCCAGGTCAGCGTAAGAGCTGGCCGATTTCAAAACCTCTCCGATCGGTGAGCTGCTTGTTTGGCACCCGCAGTTCACTGGCGGCATTTTTAAATGAGGCCCAAAGCCCAATTTGCAGCTTTGTACCAGTTTTGGTCACGAGTCGAATTTCTCAGCCCACACTTCTCAAAAACTATATTTGTAGACCTAAATGTCTATACATTAGGAGTTATTAATGGAGGGAGACCATAGAGTACAAACAGCAGGAGAAGTTTGGAAGTGTATTTCCTCTGGTGGGGGAATCAAGATTAAGGGGGCATAATTTTAAAATTAGAGCTAGGCCGTTCAGGAGCGAAATCAGGAAGCACTTTTTCAAAGGAAGGGGAGTAAAAATCTAGAAGTCTCTTCCCCAAGAGGCTGTGGATGCTGGGGGTCAACTGGAGTTTTGAAGACTGAGAACGATAGATTTTTGTTAGGTAAAGGTATCAAGGGATATGGAGCTAAGGCGGTAAAATGGAGTTGAGGAACAGATCAGCCATGATCTAATTGAACAGGCTCAAGGGGCTGAATGGCCTACTCCTGTTCCTATGATTTCTCCCGTTTATCCACTGTAACTTCATGGAAACCACGGAGAAAGTCCGGACGCCATTTACATCATTTTTTCGGAGTTTCTGTGGCTCTTCTGCCGAGGTTTTGGAGGACGGGCAGGAGAACTCCCACGGAAATTCACCCCCTTTAAATCAGAGACGCACTCTGTATTTAAAAGCAATTGATAGAAATGGTACCCATTAAATATTGCACCTAATACAGAATGATTGTGGTATCTAGTGTTGTATGTTTTTAGTTCACTGAGCAGTTTGGAACCTTTCTTGGCTTCATTTTAATGACTGGATAACAGATCCCTCCACCGTACAAACAACTGTTCACAAAGGCCACGTGTACACCGCCTAAAATTGAGCCGAGGCAAACTAGCCCTCAGAAAGTATGCATTTGACGGTGGAAAATACAGTGATACACCAGGGACATCACCATAACATTGTTATTCCATTTTGGCCAGCCACAGTCAAAAATCTGGGCGTAGACCAGTTCTGGTGCAGTGCACCCTCATTATACCTGGACAACACCAAGAGTGGAAGATCAATCCTAAGATGTTTATTGCAAACTTTATTCCAGTGTCACAAATAAACCTCATAACTAATCCTAATATAGAGTACTTGTGTTACTTGTTATGTTAACTAGCACATTTAGTAATTCAATGAGGAACCTTCATGTGAGCATTATCCGGGCCACTATAAATGACGATTGTGAATCAAACTGTCAAGTCCCTTGACCAAAATTTGTAGCTTCCAAGACACGTCTTAGTTGATTGCCTGCACCCTTCTAATCCATTTATCTGGTTAGTAATTGATAAAATATTAGTAGATCTCCCATGCCATTGCTCATGGGTAGTCTGGGACATGGACCAGTGAGTGGCAGTCAGGCAGAGAATGTAACATTGTGTCGTTTCGGTTTGGAAGCCAACAAGCAGCATGCTAATGAGGCCCGGTCATTAAAATCAATCAACCTGCTACTGCTCGCTGGGCTGCATCCCCGCCTGGTGTAAAAATCAGCCCCTATATATCGATAGATGAAATAATCGATTTTTAAAAAATTGATTGAGTAAATTTGAGCTGTGCAATTTAATGACTGAATATATTGTTAGAATGTAAATAACATATTATATTAGACAAATATTTATATAGGAATATCATTTACAACTAAACAGTGAAATCAATAGGACTCTTGAAATATAGCTGTTGTCCACAATGTAGTGTAAATCAATGTATTTAATGCACAAGCTTTCTGCATAGATATAGCCCTGTCCAGCACTGTGAGCAAATACTGTTCCTCAGTTTCACGTCATTTTAGAAAGACTGTTAATAAATCATTGAACGACACCTTGGGTAAAAAAACGATGTCTACATAAAGAAAATATGTTTGAAATGTTAACAAAGGTATTGTTATAGTTCTTCTGACTTTGAATTATTGAGCAGAGCGAGTTTTACGGATCCTGCGGCTCATGGGAATTGGCTGAGGAAAAAACTGCAAGATATTATAAGTTAGCGAGTTATCAATGATATAATTTAATGTTTCAGCAAGTTTGTTTCCTGAGGTTTGTGAATTATTCACAGTAAACTTGATGTCAGGTGTTTCCATGTAAATTGAGCTGGAAAATGATACACTGAGAATGCAATAGCCAGAAAAAGCTGAAATGTTTCTACCCTGGATATCAGATTCCAGAGATACTAGTTCTTTACTTATTTAAATGACCCTTGGCGGTAACCAATTACTGCTTGGGACAGTTGTTCCAAATAATTTGAAAAAATTTGCACTGCCGCATCCGCTAATTGCAAATTCTTATAGCTGGGCTTTGTGAAAATATCACATTAATCATTTTGATCACTTGTTTTTAGAAAGGACTAGACAGTCTAACTTCTTGCATTGCAACAATCTAACAATAGCATGCCGTTCATGTTAAATCCCTGCACCTACATTGTTCAGCAGCTAATTGCTGCAGGCTACACATTCTGGGAACTGTTGCTGGTGCTCTGTGTGGCAACCTCACATCATTTCCCAACTGTGAAAAGGTCAGATATATTGTTTTTCTTTATATTACCGTTATTTACCACTGTGAGCGGAATGCTACGTTTTTGCACTATTTTAAGAATGTAACCAGGACTGGATTTTTTTTTCATGATTTCTTCAAAGATTCGAATTGGTAAGAAACAACGCCTTTTGGGTGTTCTTTCGAAAATTCCTTGCACCTGGCATGACAGATTTATTTATCAAGCATCAACCCTGCACATGTTTCATGGGGGGAGAAAAATAGGGCTTTGTTCCATAAAGTTTCAGGTAACTTCAACAGGAGTTGTCAGTGAATCTTAATCTTAAAATTAAAGCCAGTCCGTTCAGGAGCGAAATCAGGGAGCACTTCTTCACAGGATGGGTAGTAGAAATCTGGAATTCTCTCCCCCAAAAAGGCTGTGGATGCTGGGTCAATTGAAACTTTTAAGACTGAGATCAATAGTTTTTTATTGGGTAAGAGTATCAAGGGATATGGAGCAAGCACAGGTAAATGGAGTTGAGGTACAGATCAGCTGTGATCTCATTGAATTGTGGAATAGGCTCGAGGGGCTGAATGCCCAACTCCTGTTCCTATGTTCCTATCAAGGAGTAAGGATTTTTGGGCTTAGAAACCTCAAAATTTGGACAATTGAAAAGCAAAATTGATTCTGAAACTGCAAGCAAAGGTCTCCTGAGATTACCAGAGACGAGGGATGTATTTTTGTCAACACTCATATAGTTAGAGAATTTTATGCTTATCAGTAGACTGCTGGGTAATCTACCACTAAACCACCAAAGAATGGGCAGAAATAAGATTATAATTAAAAATAATATCTATCTTTGTTGCCATGGTTATAGCCCCTGCCCCTTCCCGAACCCAATTGTGGCAGGAAAGAAATGTGCTTGGAAAATGGTCATAAACTATGTGCAGGACAATGTTCATTTCTTTCAAAAGAGACAGGATAACAGGGCCTAAGGAAAAGGGCCCAAGATGGGCCAGTTGGGCTGCTCATCCTATCAATGCTTATTGTAATTGTTACATTCACACCAAACTGTAAATAGCTAAGTATCCATTTTGCTTTACAAAACAAACACTAAATTTTATCCTGTCACTGATAAAGGTCGGTTGAATTCTAAGACCATTTGCAGACTTCTGTTGTGCGCCATATTCTTGGATCTCAAGAAAACTTCCAGGTTTCAGTTTTCTGAACTTGCATTACCGGGTATTTGCAAAATCAGCTCCTTAATGCAGTTCGTCAGTCCATTTTTTTCTCTTTGAATTTTGATTCTACTTCAATTAATCAGTTTAAATCTTGCAAGTCCAACTATCTTGCTAATTTGCTTGAAGTTAATCATTTAATTTTAGGTTTTAAAGAAGGCTGCTCTGCTGCTTTTTTGACCAATCTGAAAATCTGTATCCTCTAAACGTTCTCTCTCTCTCTCACAATCAGTATTATACAAATGAAAACAGGTTCTAAATATTCATGCACACTTTTATTCTAATTATCTGAAGAACCTACTTAAACAATAATTGTTACCAAGGGAATTATTAATTTTCCAAAAACATTGGTTTACAACTCCAATCTGAGAAAACAGCATAATTTTTAATTTTTTCCCCCAAATTCACAATTTAGATACACCATATATATGTACTTGAGACATGAGACCATAAACAAACATTGTCCAGGAGTTTCCGTCTGATTTCCGCCCAGATAACAGCAGAATCTGGGAGGATTGAAATGAAATAGCGCAAAGGATCGCGGAATTTTAAGCGTAAGTGAGTTACATCCATAACCACTTTACGCTGGTGTTTCCATGAACTTTTACCCTGGTTTAAAAGTCCATTCGCTTGAAGCAGTCCCCCGCCCACAAAACTGCCCAAGACCCCAGTTGAGCTTGAACAAGTAATTAGTTTAAATTCAGTTACCTTGAGGCCCTATTGGCCATGTTCCAGTCAATAATCGATTACTATCGATAACGCTTCTGAGACCGCACCTGGAATACTGCATACAGTTTTGGTCTCCATACTTAACAAAAGACATACTTGCTCTCGAGGCAGTACAAAGAAGGTTCACTCGGTTAATCCCGGGGATGAGGGGGTGGACATATGGGGAGAGGTTGAGTAGATTGGGACTCTACTCATTGGAGTTCAGAAGAATGAGAGGCGATCTTATTGAAACATATAAGATTGTGAAGGGGCTTGATCGGGTGGATGCGGTAAGGATGTTCCCAAGGATGGGTGAAACTAGAACTAGGGGGCATAATCTTAGAATAAGGGGCTGCTCTTTCAAAACTGAGATGAGGAGAAACTTCTTCACTCAGAGGGTAGTAGGTCTGTGGCATTTGCTGACTCCAGGAAGCTGTGGAAGCTACATCATTAAATAAATTTAAAACAGAAATAGACAGTTTCCTAGAAGTAAAGGGAATTAGGGGTTACGGGGAGCGGGCAGGAAATTGGACATGAATTTAGATTTGAGGTTAGGATCAGATCAGCCATGATCTTATTGAATGGCGGAGTAGGCTCAAGGGGCCGATTGGCCTACTCCTGCTCCTATTTCTTATGTTCTTATGTTCTTATGCGCTGATTCATGGGAGATTTTACACTTGTGCTGATGCTAATGCTTTTGAGCGGAAACTTGGGCGTAAGTTCACCTCAGCAAAATCGGCGCAGTCTCCAGCATTCAAGGCCCATTTTCCCAATTGCAACCAAGAGGAAACTCCAGGGCATTTCCCCCACCCCCACACACGCTCTATGATGTAACTTTACAATCAGGTTGTAAGATTTTGTTTAAAGCTGTCTGAACTTCATTGTAATATGTTTAAGGAACATTTGTACTTGCTGGGTTACGTTAACCAATTGCATGCTATTTTACAAAGCCCAGGATATTTGCTCCTAAGTACCACTCTGCTAAGTTTAAAGTTCTCTGTGATGTTTCCTCACAAAGGACTCTCACTTTAATTAGCATGAGCTAGTGGCTGAAATACATAAGAAAATGGAACAAAAAACTTTGTATTTTCAGTTTGTTCAAAAGCATTGAGATATTGTTGATCGAGCTGTGTTGAGATTTAACAACTGGGCAGGTGAATGACGAACAGCATTCAGTATTGAGAAATGTAAGGTAATGCATGTGGCTGCTTAAATCGCAAAACAGATTATACAACGAGGAGCCTTATCAATATGTAAGGTAAAGCAGTGATGTCACCAGCATTAAAGCTTGCCTTATAAGACAGCTCTTTATTTTAACAATGGCAATAATTGTGAAGGGTCCATAGTCTTTGAACACCAGCACAAAGCTGTATTCCATTAGATTTTCATATAATTGACCACAAAGAAATGCTCAGCTTGTGTACATATTTATTCACCTGAAAAAAAATCAAATCCAAGGGGTTCTTCCTATTATTATTTATTCCACAGTCTTAGTCTTTCCTCTTTCTTTCTGTTGCTTTTGCAAATGACTAATCCCAGACTATTTCTCTCTCCCCCATTACTGCACACTGGCCCTCTCTCTCCCACCACACTGCCTTTGCTTCTATCTTTCTGAGCCTTTTTTTAAAATCTCCCTTCAGTCCATATGAAAGGTAATTGAAAATGTAAGTTAAAACAAATGAAATCATTCAGAGGAAACTGAATTAAAATAGAGCAACCTTAAATAAGATAAAACTTTAAAAATACATATTGAAGAAAGGATGACTAAAAATACAGATTGTGACAAAAATTGCAGTACTATACAATGATGGCATTTTTTTTAATTAAGAAAAATTAGCACAAGACATGCCAAAGCATTTTTCAGAACTATTTATTTCCCAAGTTTTGTCAGGAAACATTCTTGTGACATCCCTGAATCAAAAATTAATTATCACCAGTGTGATTTTCTTATTCACTCTTTGGTCATTACTATTGGGTTCAGTTGGGTTCCAAACCATCCCAGAATGCAGTGCATGTATCATGGACCATTAGAAGAAAGAAAGAAAGAACTTGCATTCGTATAGTGCCTTTCATGACTTCAGGGCGTCCCAAAATGCCTTATAGGCAATGAAGTATTTTTCAAGTGTAGTCACTGTTGTAATGTAGGAAATGTGGCAGCCAATTTGAGAACAGAAAAGTCCCACAAAATGCAATGTGATAATGACCAGATAATCTGTTTTAGTGATGTTGGTTGAGGGATAAATGTTGGCCAGGACACGGGTCAGAACGTCCCTGCTCTTCTTCGAAATAGTGCCATGGGATATTTTCCGTCCACCTGAGAGGGCAGACGGGGCCTCGATTTTAACACCTCATCCGAAAGGCAGCACCTCTGACAGTTCGGCACTCCCTTAGTACTGCATTGGTGATTAAGTTATGTCATTAAGTGATGGTTAACATGTATATTGCATTTTTCGTATTCACTTTTCCAAATAATTGTGTCAGAAGAAAGTCAGACAGTCAGAATCTGCTATTCCTAGGAGGAGAAAGGTGATGAGATATAAGCTATTCATTATTTAGATGTCAAAACTATTCTGATTACTTTGTAGATGTAGAATGAGCATTTGTATCCTTAGATTAAAAAACAAATTTGGTTGGTCATGTTTCAACATGAGCGAGTAACAGAAATAATCAATGGCTTTGAAACTGAAATACATCAACCGATTAAATCATGGTAAATGCATTTTGACTCATTTTCTCTTCAATCGTCCAAGTTATGTGGTCCATTACCACTTGAATTATTTTACATATCTCTTCAACCATATTGTCTTGTCCTGAGGTTGGACTTCTTCAAAACCCAGACAATAGCGAACAAAATTATACAATAACTTGCATTTATATAACGCATTTAACATAGGGAAACGTCCCAAGGTGCTTCACAGTAGCGAAATCAGACAAAAATTGACACCGAGCCAAAGAAGGGGATATTAGGAGGTTGACCATTGGCTTGGTCAAAGAGGTAGGTTTTAAGGAGGGTCTTAAAGGAGGAGAGAGAGTAGGAGAAGCAAATAGATTTAGGCAGGGAATTCCAGAGCTTTGGGCCTAGACGACAGAAGGCATGGGGCTCAATATTACCAGGGCTGCGGGTTCGCGGCGGGGTTCTATTGGGCGCGTGGGTAACGCGCCCGGTGAAATCAGTCTGCCCCGCGCGTGATCGCAGGCTAATTGAAGCCACTTACCTGGTCTTCCAGGTTCCCCGCTGCTGAGCTGCGCGTCGGGCGGGCTGCGCATGCGCAGTAAGGTCTGTCAGCTGGAGGAGCTCTATTTAAAGGGGCAGTCCTCCACTGACTGATGCTGCAAGAAATAGGAAAAATTACAGCATGGAGCAGCCATGGGGGAAGGCTGCTCCCAGGTTTAATGATGCCTCACTCCAGGTATCATTGGATGGGGTGAGGAGGAGGGGGAGGACAGATATCTTCCCCCCGCCGGGCGGGAGGAAGCGGCCTGCCTCTGCCACCAAGAAGGCCTGGCTCAGAAGGAGATGTGGGGTGGGTGCGGTGATGTGGCAGACGGAGTGTAGGGGAATGAGTAAGTGTACTCACTTTGGCTGACCTACTGAGGTCAATGCAGCGCCTCCTGCACTGTATACAGGTGGGCGATATGTTGGTGGTGCAGGTGATCTGTTCTGCCACCTTGAGCCAGGCCTTCTTGGTGGCAGAGGCAGGCCGCTTCCTCCCGCCCACCGGGGGGAAGATCTCTGTCCTCCCCCTCCTCCTCACCCAATCTAATGAAACCTGGAGTGAGGCATCAATTAACCTGGGAGCAGCCTTCCCCCTGGGCTGCTCCATGCTGTGATTTTTCCTATTTGTTGCAGCATCTGTCAGTGGAGGACTGCCCCTTTAAATAGAGCTCCTCCAGCTGACAGAGCTTACTGCGCATGCGCAGCCCGCCCGACATGCAGATCAGCAGCGGGGAACCCGGAAGACCAGGTAAGTGGATCCAATTAGCCTGTGATCAGGCGCAGGGCAGACTGATTTCACCGGGCGCCAATAGACCCCCCGCCGCGAACCTGCAGCCCTGGTAATATTGAGCCCAAGGAGTCCTGCAAATTGGGATGTCCACCTGCTTCAGGAAAACATAGCAATAACTTCCATCTTTATAGCACTCCTCGCGTGCAGGAAGATGCTTAAAGGAGCTTTACATTAAGAAGGACAAAACAATGGACACTGAGCAGGAAGGGGAAAAAAGGTAAATGTAGAGGAACCAAATGGAAAGGGCCAGGGTCGGGTGTCCAAAGGAGGATATACCTGCAATAAAGGAAATTGAAATACTTGCTATCTTCTTGGGTATAGAGGAGTCTACTGATTGACAAGATGCTATGGGGAAGGAAGTTGTACTTGTCAAAAAAAAATTTGGATGTATTACAGCAGCCTGCTAACCTTTACCCCTGTGGACTGAACAATTGGCTAATCAGTTTATCTAATGAAAAGTTGCCTTTCAACTTGATGATAAGACTCTTCTCCAAAGGCTTACTGTCATGTCATAATGTCCCTTTGAGTATGACATACAGCATGATTGATTGGTGGTAAAATGAAGTCCAGCAAAGCCCTTAGCAAGCAGAATTATTTTTGTGTAGCAATATACTTACTGCAGTCATCAAAGTCTGTGTCATTTTTAGTGTACAGCAGCTTGAAGATTTGTCCTGTCAGCATTCCGATTTATTAATAAGCAATTAATCTGCTGCTGCCTGCTTGGAGATCAATAAGCCAGATATGTAAAATCTGCAAATCGAATATGCATTAGTTTTCAATTCTCCCAACTCATGGACTCTCACCTACTTGAAAGCAGGTAAAGTAAAGCTGTAATATTCCTTTGTTGATTTGCTAAAAATCTAAAGTCCTCCGTTTCAGATTTTTGTACCGTTTTGTAGTGATTTTAAAATACAATCTTTTAAATTTATTTAACTTAAGGAGCAGTAATGAATGAACAGCAGAGTCCTCCATGATTGTCCAAATAATAGGAAACACTTTTCCACTGCACAGCTTTTTGGCACAGCTATGGAGTTTCTAGTTAGTGTTCCCTCTTGTCTCGTGAGTGCATTGTGTAACAAATGGAAGGCACATCACTAACAGCACAGGAGGATCAGAAATATAACATTTTCCTCCCCTCTCCAGCACAGGTTGCTTCTGTTCTGTCCACTGAAGTTTACAGAATGATACTTACACTGGCCATTTCTTGGACCATACCCCATATGATCTATTGGCATATAAACTGGCAGAAGTGAATATGTATGTATTGTGATAGTGGATTACATCATCCTCAGGAAATATATATTGGCCTTGGAGGGGGTGTATCAGAATGATATCGGGGATAAAAGGGTTAAATTATGAGGGCAGGTTGCATTAACTTGGTTTGTATTCCCTTGAGTATAGAAGATTGAGGAGTGATCTGATTGAAGCATTTAAAATGTTAAAAGGATTTGATGGAGTAAATACGGAGAAACTATTTCCTCTGGTGGGGAAATCAAGAACAAGGGGACATAATATTAAAATTAGAGCCAGGTCATTCAGGAACGAAATCCAGAAGCACTTTTCACACATAGGGCAGTGGAATTTTGGAACTCTCTCTCTCTCAAAAGGCTGTGGATGCTAGGAGTTAATTGGAGCTTTAAATCTGAGATAGATAGATTTTTGTTAGGTAAGTGTATCAAGGGATATGGAGCAAAGGTGGGTAAGTGGAGTAAGTGCAGATCAGCCATGATTTAAAATAAAAATAGAAAATGCTGGAAATACTCAGCAAGTCAGGCAGTATCTGTGGAGAAAGAAACAGAGTTAACGGGGCAGAAATCGCTCCCGAAATAACGGAGGAGCTCGACAGTGCTTTCTGTTTTTAATGGCGAATTGAAGGAGCAAGTTCGTGGAAATCCGGAATTTGCTCCTAGTGGTTCGCCGGCAATATGACAGCTTCACATTAAAGGGCCATCGCACGTTGCAATCAGAGAAATCATTGAAAAAAAGCCAACTTGCTTATCTGCCCAGCTAGAAAGTAACTAATTTGCCACCAAACTTAAAAATACCAGGTCAAAAATAAGTTTTAAAGACTGCCAAACAACTAAAAATTTACCTTTAAAAATGTGGAGTCTCATATTACTCCTCATTTTAGTAGTTTTGGTCATCTAAAAAAAATTTTTTAAATTAAAGATTTTGTCCCTTCTGTCTCTTTACTTTAATTCAATTATTTCTTTGGCTTTTTATTAAAAAAATAACATTTTTATTTACAATGACATCCAGAATACTAACTTTAAATGAATGAAGTCTGCTCGCCTGCTTGAGCAATGCAGCCTGAATCTGTGGGTGAGACTTCTCTTCCTGACAGATTTTGTGGGCGTGTCTTCTCTGCACAGACTTTTCCAGCCTTGGCAAGTCATGCTGCTCAGAGGCTGGGTTGATAGCACACAATTTTGTTTGAAAGTTCAAATTCAAACAATTCGACACCACAGAGCCCGCAGTAAGTAATTTTGTTAATTTAATTCGCAGGAGCGGCGGTGACCACTGCCTCACCGCTCGGAGTGATTTCTGGCCGATTGGGGCAGAAATCGCTCCTGAAATAACTGCGAGCTCAACAGCACTCGCTGTTGTTAGTGGCGAAATGGAGGAGCAAGTTCCGGCGTTCGCACATGCACGGTGAATCTGGAACTTGCTCCTAGTGGTTCGCCGGCGATATGACGGCTTCGAATTAAAGGGACATCGCATGCTTCAATCAGAGAAATCATTGAGAAAGCGCCAACTTGCTTATCTGCCCAGCTGGAAAGTAACTAATTACGCCACCAAAACAGGTACGCTTAAAAATACCAGGTCTAAAATAAGTTTTTTAACAGCACGGTAAGTCTTAATGACTGCCAAACAACTAAAAATTAACTTTTAAAAATGTGGAGTCTCATTACTCCTTTTTTTAATAGTTTTTGGTCATTAAAAGAAATTTTAAAATTAAAAAATGTTTTACTTTTCCCCGCTCTCTTTTATTTAATTCAATTATTTCTCAACCTCTCTTTTTTCACTGTCTAGAACCTGTTTTACATTGATTTAAAATGTTGTACCTTTCACTTCCTGGTTTAACGCTGGAAGCCTGCAGAGACAGTGAACGCAACTTGTCAAAAATGCTGTGATCTGATCGGTCGAGGGGAGAGTGTGATCCTCTCACTTCTCCCAGGGTTCCAGCTTCACTTGAACTGACGCTGGGCTCTTCTCCGCCTCCTATTCGAGGAAATGCCTTAAGAAAAGACCTCGGTAAGTTTGTGGGTTAGTTTAAATCTAAGGAGCGGCGAAGAGTGTTGGTTCATCGTTCCGAGCAATTTCTATACCCCAACGTTTCAGGTCGATAACCTTTCATCAGAACTGGAAAAAGTTAAAGAATAAACAGTTTTTAAGCATATACAGAGCCAGGGAAAGGGTGAAGGGGGGAGGGGAGGGGAGGAAAGGGGAGGAAAGATCAAAAGGGAAGGTCTCTGATAGGATGGAGGGCAGGAGAGATTAAATCACAAAAGTTGGTGCAAGTCAAGGAGGGTGATAATGGGCATACACGAGATGGGAAGCAGAAAGCAATGAAGATGTTTCTTTAGCAAGTCAGGCAGCATGCGTGGAGAAAGAAACAGAGTTAACGGGGTAAATTTTAATGCTCATCGGGGGGGGTTCGGCACCGGAGGTCATCAGGGTGTCGGTCATCGGGCGGGACGTCATAGGGAGGTTCGGTCATCGGGGTCGGAGTTGGTCATCGGGAGGGATCGGTCATGGGGGTATCGGTTATCGGGGGGTGGTCAGTCATGGGGGGTCGGAGATCATCGGGGTCGGTCATTGGGGGGTCAGTCATGGGGTGTCGGTCATCGGGGAGGTCGGGGTCAGTCATCGGAGGGTCAGAGTTCGGCGTCATGGGGGGGGTCAGTCATCGGGGGGGGGGCGGTGGAGGGTCATCAGGAAGGGTCAGGGGCATTCGGGTCAAGGTTGGTCATTGGGGGGGTCGAGAGTCTTCGGAGCATCGGGGATGGGGCCCGCAGCCTCCATAAAAGATTTCACTGACCGACCCATCTCCTGAAAGTGGTTAAAATCGGAAGTGGACGGGTTGGAGGTGAGTTGGGGTCAGGTTTTACTTTTTTACGATTTTTACCTTCTCACCCGCCCCCAACCCACCCATTTGTGAGGTTAAAATTTACCCCAACATTTCAGGTTGACCTTTCGTCAGAACTGGAAGCCATGATCTAATTGAATGGTGGAGCAGGAGCAGGCTCAACGGGCTGAATGGCCTACTCCTGTTCCTAATGTTCCTATCCATTTCTGTATCTTAGCATGATTTCCTGGACTATCTGAGCGAGTTGTCCATGTTCTCTGGGCAATGACAATGAAGTTACTTTCTGGCATTTGGTGACTCACACTACATTGATAGCAAATAAATGGTGTAGTGAGTTGGTACCCAACACTATATTTGAAAGAACACTCTGTATATTAAGACTTAATACCCCACTTGTAGTACAGAACCACATACATTGGAAAGATTTCTGCGCAGTAGGAAACTTTTAATTGGACCACCTCAGCTGATGAACCGATCGCCCCACCTAATCAAACTCACAGCTGATTGCTGTGTTTGAGTACCTACCCCAAACCATACTGAGAATTTAACCTCAAACTGACACCCAGTCTGAGTTCACACCTGACTGTTCTGTGTGCACACTTCCCTGGCTCAGTGATTTCCTGCTCTTGCACAGCCATAGTTAACAAAATTCATAGAATCAGAATTGAATATTTTGTTCTCTTTTATAAAAAAAAGCTGAATGAATACGCAGCTACAAAAGGTGGCAGCAAGAGATTTGTTCTATCTTTGCTGCAGTGTAGTAATTATTTGGATAATCCTGCACAATATTGTTTGCACCAAACTGAGACAATACAGCTGTTTTTGTGAACTGGTAGAAAAATGATCAATACCGACTTGCAGGTGTTCTGCTGACTGCTTGTTTTTGAACAAGTCGTCGCTTGTACTGCAATTATGATGCATTTGTGAATCAAAGTCAAATATCTCACAGGCAATTAGCCTGCTTAATTTAGAATGTATGATTTGAAGATATTACAGAAAAGTCACTACCTGCAATGCCAGACTTAGCATCATTATTTATATTTATATTCACTAGCTGATGTCCTGTGATGTTGCTCATGGGTAGTCTGGGATCTGAATCGTAGTTGTGATATTTAGCTGCTAATGTGACCTGTCCAGGTAATTGCAAGTGATTGTAAAATATTGATTTAATTCGCAGTACAATTTTAACAGCTTATAAATTTCAAGCTCCAGATCAATGATTGACTATCTATTTTGTTTAAAGATTGTTTGACAACTGTAACAAAGTTTGATGTTTGTATTGTGAGAGATATTTGCTGATATACACACACACATACATATATATATATATATATATATATATACACACATATATATATATATACACACACACACATATACATATATATACATACATATATACAAACATATGTATACATACATATATATATACACATAAATATATACAAACAGACACACACACATATGTATATCTGTGTATACAGAGAGAGACGGATTGGTTAGAGCTTGCAAATAGGATCATTCTGTGAAATAACGATTTATTATATAGTTGTAAGCTAACAAATAGATAAGAAATAAATACACTCAAAGCTTCCATGATCAGAAAAGATTTTCTTTTCCTTGTTTAAAAGTTAATGATTCTCTTATAAACTATGATGTGGAGATGCCGGTGATGGACTGGGGTTGACAAATGTAAGGAATCTTACAACACCAGGTTATAGTCCAACTGTTTTATTTGAAAATCACAAACTTTCGGAGGCTTTCTCCTTCGTCAGGTGAGCGAGTCGCTCACCTGACGAAGGAGAAAGCCTCCGAAAGCTTGTGATTTTCAAATAAAACAGTTGGACTATAACCTGGTGTTGTAAGATTCCTTACTCTTATAAACTAGGCAGATATTCTTGTTTTACAGATCATCGAGTCCATCTTACTGTTGTACTATCTCTTTTTTCACAACTTGGTGTTTAACATCTATCCAAAGCCCCCAAATACTGTGACAAGAAGAAAATATTCCCTTTTAGCATCTACATGGGGGTCTCTTGGTTACATTGTTTGAACCTAAAACTGAGAGGGAATGTTTTAGTTCCCTCCCACATCTACATTGAAAGGCTTTCTGGCATCACCACCTCCAATGATCCATGTTTCTCTAATACAACTACTGTATTTCACTTTTGTAATTTTAATACCCAATCGGTAAAGACTAATAGATGGTTTCAATCTTAAAACTATTTTTGTAGATAGTGTTTCATAATTGATGTTGTGTACACATGCATTTTACATATTTGCATCGAACTGGAGTATTTGCTTAATGGTGAAAGTATTCTCAGATACCCAGCAGGATTTTTGATATAAGAATGAAATGGTTGCTGCAGTGTGAAGACAGCTGCAAGACAGTTTGAATTGAGGATGATGCATTGAGGAATTTTCTCAACTGAATAGCAGCCTCCCATAAGGAAAGTCTCTGCCAGATAAACCATTTAAAACTGTGCTCTGAATATACTTTTGAAATGAAAAGAATTTGGGATTTTACAGCGTGTTAGCTCAGGGTTATTGAATGGAACTGAGTTAGCAGTTTGCAATAAAAATGTTAAACACTAAAGCTTGAGTTTGGTACAGTGAAAGCTTTGCATGCAGCCCATTTTGACATTGTCTGTAATGAGATAATGGCCTCAAATTTGGATCACGACCGAATTGGGATGCGATCCGGGTGCAGCACATGCTGCACACACCTGCTGGGCCACAGGAAATTGGTCCGTTGGCCTTATTAGTACAGTACTGGCAAGGCCCGGAGGCAGCTCGCTGGCCGGGGGCAGCTGGTAAGTCCTAGAGTGGAGGGAAGCCGATCTTGGCATTTAGTTGATGCTGACTGTACAGCTAACGACATCAAAAGTAGCACATTTTGCTCATCAGTGTGTTTTTTAATATTATTTTCTTTTTGTAGCTTCATTGATTCTTGAGGGTGAATGTCTAGAGGAGTTCTCCTGATCGTCCATTGTAACTTTGGTGGATGATCAGGATAACACCCATGGAGATTCAACCCTGTGCACTTTTGCATCATTCCTTTGAGTAAACTGTGTAGAAGGCGGTGAAAAACTATGTGTGTAACTACCAAAAAGGACTGAATTTGCAGTTGATCTTTGTTAGTTTCTTCCTGCTCTGATACCCACCTCATCAGAGGATGGTTGCAGCAGCTCAGTGCTGAGATTGGATGTTCTGGATCAGATGCTTTTGAGTGGAGAAGCTCGGCCACAGTCAATGGAACAGCTATTGCTTGAACACAATTCTAATCCCTCGCGTGACTCTGATTATGGCCGGACTTCAAGCTAGTAGCATTTTTAAAATCTCACTGGCCAGCTCGAGAAGATACAAATGTCAACCTGTTTCACTGTAATGTAATGGGTTATGAAACATATCTCCTCTACAAATATTTACTATTTTTACTCAATGATTTTGATATCTTTAACCATGAAGGAAACATACAAGAAACTGTAAGATAAAATATTAATGTTTAAAGCTGTATTTAAAATTGAAAGCAGAACTGTTGGTTAGAACAGGGAGCTGTAAACTAGTTTCTCTGTTTTTCTTTATGTAGTGCAGGTCAGATAAATATAGATTTTCATATTAAAAAATGGTTTTCTGAGAAGATTCCTCTTGTCAAGCAGTTTGGCTTGTTTGATATTGTAACTGGCAGTGATTGCCTGGCCTCAATGAAACCACCTTTGTGGCTGAATAAAGCCATTTTTGTGGTTTTAAGTACACCCACCCGATTCCTGTGTCTAAGTGTGAGAGACAGAAATAGAGTGAAATGCCTGTGTACTAAAGCCTTAATGCAGGAAAATAACACAAGTACCCAGGTGGAAGGCTAAATGCTCAGTTTCATAGGAAGTGCTGTCTCTGTGTGACACATTTATTTATTTATGCAACTTTAGTATGTGTGAGAAACAAATTAGATTCTTTATTTATCTATCTGCAGTGGGTAAGGAAAATGCAATTGGGCCACTTATCCACTTCCCCCAAGTGCAGGGCCTTGCCTTCTGGGAACTTCTATCCATGGTGGAAAATCATGGGGAGCCTGCAGTTTCATGCCATGCATTCCCAGCCAGCCAGGGTCCACACAGGGAGCGCACATTTGGAAAATTGTCCCTTATTTATTTTCCAGGAACCCAATCAAAAAACACTTACTTCACTGTCTGAACACGTCTCTCACAAACTTCTTTCCAAATTCTTTTAGCAGCCGTGTGCACTCCTTCCCCACTCCCACACTCACTCAACTTTGTTGGTTTCTTCCTGCAATTGGCAGATCTGCTAGTATTATTAAGTGTGTCAATTCAAACCAGTTTGGAATAAACATAGTTTCTAAATAAATCTTAGAAATATACCATTTATTATATCAAATAGACTTCTGTATGCAGCAGCTGCATTATACTTAACCAACAGACATTGATATCATGATTCATAATTACTGAACTGTTTAAGTAAATATTAATCTATTCTTGAACATGGGTTGCAGACAATCAGTATTATTCAAATACTTGCACACTGATAGTTCAATTGGTTTAAGTAAAGATTCACCCTGAGAGTCAGTGTTTGGACAGTCACTCACGCTGAAAATTTCTGTTCCTCTCATGATTTATTCTGCAGGTGTTGTATCAGTTTGATTTCAGCTTTATCTTGGCATTTCTTGTGGTATCGGTGAGGTTCTCTCACCTGCTGTTTTGGTCCTAAAATGACTATTGAGTATCTACAAAGCAGTTTAAATGATCAGCTGTTGAAGTAACAATATCATTTATTGAGTATTGTGATTTCTCTGAAGCTGTGTTGACCAATATGTTGACCACTGGCCACACGTACCTAATTGGGAATCCAGTTGTGGCCAATTGCATTTTTCATTAGTAAAAAAATGAGTAATATATACCATCATCGGGCATGTGATCTCAACACTCATACTCGCACAGCGTATACATGTGAACTTTAACCTTTTTTGTGCGTTTGTTGGTAAAATGGTAAGATGAAAAGCTGAGTGTGTGAGTGTTTTTTGATTGTTGTGAGTGCTTTACTTCCTTGTTTACTGAATGGTGGGAGATCTTTGTAACGTAAATATCCACCTGTGACGCACATTTACCTGTATTGTGCGAGTGTATGTAAAGCATTTGCTACTAAAATTAGTGCATGTGTCTAAAATGTTGTCACAGTAGCCACACCTGTGGCTAGTCAGTGATTCCTATCGGACAACACCGCCTTAAAGCCAGACACCCACCCTATAACATACCATAGTGCCGTTCAGCAGCACTGGGTCTAGCGGTCGGGCTGTGTCCCTGGCTTCTCCAACTCACTCCTTTTCTGCCACTCAGGACGGTTACTTGGACTTTGCAACAAGTGCATGCTAACACAGCTGAACATCAAGAAGAAGGAAGGATACTTACTTTGCATAGCGATTTCCTTTATATTACTAGTATGAGAGAGCATTATCAAAATATCATCCGAACCAAAACCAGCAGTCTGCTTAGCTGTTCATTGTGTCACAAAAATAATGGGATTGAGGAAGTGGAAGGGGCCAATACGTCACTGAGTAATCTTTTTAGTACGTAGTAACAAATGGTTTCATAGAGAGGAGAGACAGACTCTGCTCCAAACATAATACAATCTTTTACCATGTTGGTTTAGCAAAGAAAATAATGTTCAAGCAGATGTAAATTTGTTAAATTAAATTTCTGTATTTATCATATCCTAAGTATTTAATTGGGTGTAAAACCCTCTGGGATGTCCTGAGAACATGAAAGGCGCTATTTAAATGCAAATCCTTTATTATAATGCATGGGGGAAAGAGCACTCTATTAGGGACAAGGGCATGAACGACTGGATTTGCAAAATGGTGGTGGGAAAAGTAACAGAGCTTCAGCGACAGACACCCATGATCTTTATTTGTAATCAATGCGCGGAACATGGACTCCTCCATTTAATCTCCTTAATGGTGATCATCATAGGCCACTGAGATATAAATCAATAGCTGTTCAGCTTAGTTAGTGGTTCATATGTGTTAGTGGGTTGGAGCTCATGGAAATGTATATGAAAGTCCAGAATAGTCTAAATATGAGTTAAGAATTACTGAGCAGCTAATCCAGTTTCAGATTCTTAAATAAATTAAATATTACTATTGTGGTATTTTATTAATGCAATACGAATGAACAGATGCATTAAGTTTTTTAGTGAGACACAGACCTGGCACAACTCAGATACAGTTTATCTGACCTACATTTTCCCCCCATTAGAAAGAAAATAAAACACACACAAATAATAGGAACGTACATTCATTCAGCTATCTGCAATGGAAAGAGGAGCCAGGTAAAATCTTAAAACATTTAAGAGACAGACTCGATGAGGTCATCCTCACTCCATCTGCCAATCTTTTGGGACCCATCATTTTCTCATTGAAAATGCACGTGTGCTGAAACATGTGTTGCAGAGAAGTCCAATCGGAAAATGAACCCCATGCAATGTCACATCAGAGTTTTCACCCTGTTTCTCTCAAAACAGAATCCTAATACTCTCGGGGAGGACATGTATTTTTCTCTGGTGATTTTTGTGCCAGATATGGAGCCAATCTTTCTGATTGATTGGCAGTCATATTTGAGAGGGGGAGGGAGGGAAATATAGGGTCGATCTCTGGTAGTTTACTGGAGAGGAGAGCAGTTGCATTTCCTAACAGCTTGTGGTCAGTATATCGATTGGCATTCTGGGGGAGGCTCACCCTTTGTTTGTCATCGGTATCAGTCTTCAACTTCACAGATAATCAGATTTTATAATCAGTACAGTTGAAAAACCTCAATACTATCTGTGATCACTTTACCACCCACCAGGACAATGTTAAGTCACCTACACAGTTTAACCAACCATTCATTTTGTTACAGCAAATCAGTGTCTTGTAAAAGTGAAGTTCACATAACTATAAAATGTATGGTGATGAGAGCAATATTCTGTATTTAAGCAGTGACAGATGAACTCCTGTACTGCACCAGTGCACTGAGATCCTGAAGCATAAGGCTGCAGTATGAATCTTTCAATCAGCTTGCTGCACTTAATTCCTTGGTACAATACAAGTGGAGTCTAACGTTATTATTTTAATATATTTATTTAGAAATCTCTGGGCAAACTCACCAATATTCTCTAATAACTATAATTTGCATTGTCTGAGAAATTTTGGACTTTTCGATCAATATACAAATGAAGTATCTTTTCCTTTGAAGGAGAACTTTGCATTTTTGTAGTGGATGGTGATTGGCTGGTATGCACCTTCTTGTGAAGGTTTCATCAAAGTGTGCTGAGAGTTCGGTACGTGTGGGAGTTTGGTAAAGTGGGGGAAGGAGGTGCTGCTTTGCCTTGCTTTTCCTGCAGAGCGGTAGTGGACCTGAGAGCGGTGAGCGGCGGGAGAGAGCGAGACCAGAGCGGGGATAAAAACAGCACGGAGAGAGCGAGAGTCCAGTCGGTGAGCGGCGGTAAAGAGCGAGACCAGAGCGGAGATATAAACAGCGCGGAGAGAGCGAGAGTCCAGTCGGTGAGCGGCGGGAGAGAGCGAGACCAGAGCAGGGATAAAAACAGCGCGGAGAGAGCGAGAGTCCAGTCGGTGAGCGGCGGTAAAGAGCGAGACCAGAGCGGAGATATAAACAGCGCGGAGAGAGCGAGAGTCCGTCGGTGAGCGGCGGGAGAGAGCGAGACCAGAGCAGAGATATAAACAGCGCGGAGAGAGCGAGAGTCCAGTCGGTGAGCGGCGGTAAAGAGCGAGACCAGAGCGGAGATATAAACAGCGCGGAGAGAGCGAGAGTCCAGTCGGTGAGCGGCGGTAAAGAGCGAGACCAGAGCGGAGATATAAACAGCGCGGAGAGAGCGAGAGTCCGTCGGTGAGCGGCGGGAGAGAGCGAGACCAGAGCGGGGATATAAACAGCGCGGAGAGAGCGAGACCAGAGCTCACTCTGAGAGCGAGACTCTGAGACCAGCGGCAGAGTTCGGGGTGACGTCACCAGTCAGAAAGTGACGCGGCACAGGGGAGGCAGCTGATTGGTGAGTAGGTTCAGGTGAGTATTTCTACCATTTTACTGTAAGTAAAGTAATAAGAAAGGGAAGATCTGCAGGTTTTATAGCAGATAGTGTTTTTTTTTTAGTGAACCTAGGTCCCTAGTATAGTTAACATTTTCTAATTTCAACGTAATTTAAATGGGGTAACTAAGCTAAGGCAAGTCATGGCAGCAGACCTCGCACCCGTGATATGCTCCTCCTGCAAGATGTGGGAAGTCATGGACACTACCAGTGTCCCTGCCGACCATGTGTGCGGGAAGTGTGTCCACCTGCAGCTACTGACCGATCGTATCTCGGAGCTGGAGCTGCGGATGGACTCACTGTGGAGCATCCGCGATGCAGAGAAACTCGTGGATAGCACGTTTAGCGAGTTGGTCACACCGCAGGTAAAGGGTATACAGGCAGGAAGTGAATGGGTGACCACCAGGAAGAGTAAGAGATGCAGGCAGGTAGTGCAGGGGTCCCCTGTGGCCATCCCCCTCTCAAACAGATATGCCACTTTGGATGCTGTTGGGGGGGATGACTTATCAGGGGAAGGCAGCAGCAGCCAACTTCCTGGCACCACGGGTAGCTCTGCTGCACAGGCTGGGAGGAAAAAGAGTGGCAGAGCTATAGTGATAGGGGACTCAATTGTAAGGGGAATAGACAGGCGTTTCTGCGGCCGCAACCGAGACTCCAGGATGGTGTGTTGCCTCCCTGGTGCAAGGATCAAGGATGTCTCGGAGCGGCTACAGAACATTTTGGAGGGGGAGGGCGAACAGCCAGCTGTCGTGGTGCACATAGGCACCAACGATATAGGTAAAAAAGGGGATGAGGTCCTAAAAGCAGAATATAGGGAGTTAGGAGGTAAATTAAAAAATAGGACCTCAAAGGTAGTAATCTCAGGATTGCTGCCAGTGCCACGTGCTAGTCAGAGTAGAAATAGGAGGATATTTCAAATGAATACGTGGCTAGAGGGATGGTGCAAGGGGGAGGGATTCAAATTCCTGGGACACTGGAAACGGTTCTGGGGGAGGTGGGACCAGTACAAACCGGATGGTCTGCACCTGGGCAGGGCCGGGACCGCTGTCCTAGGAGGAGTGTTTGCTAGTGCTGTTGGGGAGGGTTTAAACTAAAGTGGCAGGGGGTTGGGAACCTGAGCAGGGAGAGAGAGGAAAGCGTAACAGGAAGGGACAGAAGGTATGGAGTAATAGGTAAAGTGTTAAAAAAGGAAAAAGCAGGAACTAAGCGTCACAAAACAGATTTGAAAGTTCTTTATCTGAATGCACGTAGCATTCGTAATAAAATGGACGAGTTAACGGCACAAATAACTACGTATGGGTATGATCTTGTGGCCATTACAGAAACATGGCTGCAGGGTGACAACGACTGGGAATTAAATATGCCAGGGTATTTAACAATCAGGAAGGACAGGCAGGAAGGAAGGGGAGGTGGGGTGGCTATGTTAATAAAGGAAGGAATCACTGTAATACAGAGAAATGATATTGGGACAAAGCATCAAGATAATGAAACAGTTTGGGTGGAGATAAGGAATAATAAGGGAAAAAAAACATTAGTGGGCGTAGTATATAGGCCTCCTAATAGTTGCAACTCTGCTGGAAGAAGTATTAATCAGGAGATAGTCGGGGCATGTAATAAGGGAACAGCCATAATTATGGGGGATTTTAACTATCATATTAACTGGACAAATCAAATTGGGCAGAGCAGCCTTGAGGACGAGTTCATTGAGTGCATCAGGGATGGATTTCTTGAGCAGTATGTAACTGATCCTACAAGGGGGCAGGCAACCTTGGACCTGGTCCTGTGTAATGAGTCAGGATTAATTAATAATGTCCTAGTTAAGGATCCCCTTGGAACGAGCGACCACAACATGGTTGAATTCCATATCCAATTAGAGGGTGAGAAGGTTGATTCTCAAACAAGCGTACTGAGCTTGAATAAAGGAGACTATGATGGTATGAGAGCGGAATTGATTAAAGTGGACTGGGAAAATAGATTAAAGGGTAAGACGGTACATGAATAGTGGTGTTCATTTAAGGAGTTATTTTACAACTTTCAAAATAAATATATTCCACTGAGGAAAAAAGGGTGTAAAAGAAATGACAGCCATCCGTGGCTAAGTAAAGAAATCAAGGATAGTATCCGACTAAAAACAAGGACATATAAGGTAGCCAAACTTAGTGGGAGGATAGAAGATTGGGAATTCTTCAAAAGACAGCAAAAAGTAACTAAAGGATTGATTAAGAAAGGGAAGTTAGATTATGAAAAGAAATTAGCAAAAAATATAAAAACAGATAGCAAGAGTTTCTATAGTTATATAAAAAGAAAAAGGGTGGCTAAGGCAAACATAGGTCCCTTAGAGGATGAGACCAGGAAATTAATGGTGGGAAACATGGAGATGGCAAAAATGCTGAACAAATATTTTGTTTCAGTCTTTACAGTAGAGGACACTAAGAATATCCCAACACTGGACAAACAGGGGACTCTCGGGGGGGAGGAGCTAAATACGATTAAAATCACTCAGGAGATGGTACTCAGTAAAATAATGGGACTCAAGGCGGATAAATCCCCTGGACCTGATGGCTTCCATCCTAGGGTCTTGAGGGAAGTGGCAGTAGAGATTGTGGATGCTTTGGTGATAGTTTTCCAAAATTCCCTGGACTCAGGAGAGGTCCCGGCAGATTGGAAAACTGCTAATGTAACACCGTTATTTAAAAAGGGTAGTAGGCAGAAGGCTGGAAATTATAGGCCAGTTAGCTTAACATCTGTGGTGGGTAAAATTTTGGAGTCTATTATTAAGGAGACAGTAACGGAACATTTAGATAAGCATAATTTAATAGGACAAAGTCAGCATGGCTTTATGAAGGGGAAGTCATGTCTGACAAATTTGCTTGAGTTCTTCGAGGATATAACGTATAGGGTGGATAAAGGGGAACCAGTGGACATAGTGTATTTAGACTTCCAGAAGGCATTCGACAAGGTGCCACATAAAAGATTATTACTTAAGATAAAAAATCACGGGATTGGGGGTAATATTCTGGCATGGGTGGAGGATTGGTTATCGAACAGGAAGCAGAGAGTTGGGATAAATGGTTCATTTTCGGACTGGCAACCAGTAACCAGTGGCGTTCCACAGGGGTCGGTGCTGGGTCCCCAACTCTTTACAATCTATATTAACGATTTGGAGGAGGGGACCGAGTGCAACATATCAAAATTTGCAGATGATACAAAGATGGGAGGGAAAGTAGAGAGTGAGGAGGACATAAAAAACCTGCAAGGGGATATAGACAGGCTGGGTGAGTGGGCGGAGATTTGGCAGATGCAATATAATATTGGAAAATGTGAGGTTATGCACTTTGGCAGGAAAAATCAGAGAGCAAGTTATTTTCTTAATGGCGAGAGACTGGAAAGTACTGCAGTACAAAGGGATCTGGGGGTCCTCGTGCAAGAAAATCAAAAAGTTGGTATGCAGGTGCAGCAGGTGATCAAGAAAGCCAACGGAATGTTGGCTTTTATTGCTAGGGGGATAGAATATAAAAACAAGGAGGTATTGCTGCAGTTATATAAGGTATTGGTGAGACCGCACCTGGAATACTGCATACAGTTTTGGTCTCCATACTTAAGAAAAGACATACTTGCTCTCGAGGCAGTACAAAGAAGGTTCACTCGGTTAATCCCGGGGATGAGGGGGCGGACATATGAGGAGAGGTTGAGTAGATTGGGACTCTACTCATTGGAGTTCAGAAGAATGAGAGGCGATCTTATTGAAACATATAAGATTGTGAAGGGTCTTGATCGGGTGGATGCAGTAAGGATGTTCCCAAAGATGGGTGAAACTAGAACTAGGGGGCATAATCTTAGAATAAGGGGCTGCTCTTTCAAAACTGAGATGAGGAGAAACTTCTTCACTCAGAGGGTGGTAGGTCTGTGGAATTTGCTGCCCCAGGAAGCTGTGGAAGCTACATCATTAGATAAATTTAAAACAGAAATAGACAGTTTCCTAGAAGTAAAGGGAATTAGGGGTTATGGGGAGCGGGCAGGAAATTGGACATGAAGCTGAGTTCGGATCGGTCAATGCCCTGTGGGTGGCGGAGAGGGCCCAGGGGCTATGTGGCCGGGTCCTGCTCCGACTTCTTGTGTTCTTTAGATTTGTGGTTGGGATCAGATCAGCCATGATCTTATTGAATGGCGGAGCAGGCTCGAGGGGCCGATTGGCCTACTCCTGCTCCAATTTCTTATGTTCTTATGTTCTTATGTCCTTGGTTGAGTTTGGTAGAGCATTTCACATTCATGCTTCCGAAGCAACCAACAAGCCACTTAATTAATATACATGTCATGAATGTAGCTGAACAATGTACTAAATAACTGATAAATTGGCAACAGAGAAAATCTAATTTCAGTGACGAGGCAGTGTTAACTCCTTGTGGATTTGCAATGGAGCATCGCAAGGGCAGTTTTGGTGGGGGAGAATGGCCCTGAAATATGCACAGAAGGAGACAAATGTTGGAGTTTATCACAGAGCTATTAAGGCAGTAGGAACAACTTGAATGATATGGACAGAGATGAGGAAAAGGTTACAAGACTTAGAGAAGAGTGCAAAGGTAAGACATAAATATTACCATGACATAACAGCACAGGACATAAAGGTACTGTAAATTATAAAAGATATACGCCAAAAACCTTTACTGACACAGAGAAATGTTAACCAGAATAGGAACATAGGAACAGGAGTAGGCCATTCAACACATCGAGCCTATTCCACCATTCAGTTAGATCATGCCTGATCTGTATCTCAACTCCATTTACCCACTTTGGTTCCATATCCCTACCCTAATGTCAGAAGTGAAGTGATAGAAGTGGAAATAACAGATTTATGCAATTTACATTATGCATGTAATAATGTGAGAGATAACCCACTTCGTGAGCCAAATCAATGTGTCTTAATTCCCACTTCTTTTGTGAATAATGGCAAAACTTGAAAGGTGGTGGGTAGGACAGATGGCGAAGCCTCTAATCCAGTGACCTCATATGAGCAAGCTGTTCGGGAGAAATATTTTGAAAGTGTACACATCGCAAAACTCACCATATGCACCATCTATGTGAGCTTTGGTTCACTGGTAGCACTCTCTGCCTCTGAGTCAGAATGGCATCCCACTCCAGAGACTTGAGCACATAATCTAGGCTGACACTCCAGTGCAGCACTGAGCAAGTGCTTCATTGTTGGAGGTGCCATCTTTCAGATGAGACATTAAACCGAGGCCATGTCTGCCACCTTGAGTGGATGTAAATGATCCCATGACGCTATTCGAAGAAGAGTTCGGGACTTCTTCTGGTGTCCTCAATCAACATCACTGAAACAGATCATCTGGTCATTTATCACAAAGCTATTTTTGGTTTTTGCTGTACTCAATTTGGCTGCCACATTTCCATACATTGCTTAAGTACTTCATTGGCTATAAAGTGCTTTGGAGGCCCTGGGGTCATGAAAGGCACTTTATAAATGCACGTGTTTTCTTCCTATGAAATTAAAAGGCTTACATTCAGTAACATCACATGTTTCAAATGTGTCACACTGGAGATCATGGCTGCAAAACTGTCATACCTGAGGGAATCACATTGCTAAAGAGTCACACAAGCTCATGGCAAAAAAACTGCCTGAAATAATCACTTAAGTTACCAATCTGACTGATGAAATACAAATGTGAACAAATCAAATATAGCAAAAAGTACCAATGAGCAAAGAATAACCATAGTGGTCAACTCTTTTAAATCATTTTTCAAAACCACCATATATAAACTAGAAAATACCACAAATCTCAGGCACTCAAATGATTTAAAACAGAAATAGACAGTTTCCTAGAATTAAAGGGAATTAGGGGTTACGGGGAGCGGGCAGGAAATTGGACATGAATTTAGATTTGAGGTTAGGATCAGATCAGCCATGATCTTATTGAATGGCGGAGCAGGCTCGAGGGGCCGATTGGCCTACTCCTGCTCCTATTTCTTATGTTCTTATGTTCTTATTCCCTCATACCCCAGTTTTGGGCTGCCATCTTCTTTCTTCAATCAGGCCATTATGTGCAGCTAAAAATAATATTTATAACATAAGGAACATAAAAAAATGTTCAACCCTACTAATAAAAATGGTTATTTAATGTTAGAAATGTTTGCAAGACGTTCTCCCCTCCCTCACATAGGCCTGCCCTTCTCTCTCGGATTTGAGGCTTAAGTTGAAAATTTCACCCGAGTCTTGGACACTGCACTTCTATCTGCTGCAGACAAATGGCGGCTGATTTTCCTTATGGCTGCATGCAATTAGAGCAGGACTTTGGATGTGGGGAGTGGGTGGGGAGAGATATTTCTGCTTGTCCTTTCCTGTGCTCCTGACCCCAGCCATTTCCCAAAGTCAGGATAATTTTAACCTTAAGCCCGTCATGTTATACACTGCTTCAATAAGTTTGCTGCCTTACAGCAATGGGTGATTGGGTTGTGTCGGAACCACAATAAACATCAGAAACACCAGGTCCTGGACTACCCACAAGCAACATCACATAGAATCAAATGGTAATTTAAAAATAAATTAATGGATGCCTCAAAAATGTAATGCAATTACTGTAGCTGATTGCAGTCAATGAATCACTTAAAAAAGTTATTTGATTATCTTCTGTAACAAGTTCTATACTATTCTAAACTCGAACACCATGGGGAGAAAGTTTTGTCTATGCACAACAGGTAATAAAATTGTAAACCTTTTTAAAATGCACAGTACAACTCCCCACCCCACCACGAGATTAATCTTCACGATCACCATTTTGCATCAAAGAATGTTGTAGCACAGAATCGTGTCTTTTGACCAATGAAGTCTGCAACTGTATTTTTCTCCACAAGAGCCATCTAGTCTAATCCCACTCTCCTGTTTGCTCCCCATGCACTTTAAAATTCCTTTTTTTCAATCAGCTATCTGATTCTCATTTAAAAAAATTATGGACTCTGTTTCAACATCAAACGTTAGCCATTAGAATTGAAGATGCTTAGTACCAAGTAATGGCTCTTCATACATTAAAGATTCAACTGCTTAACATCTGCTTCTATATTGCTTTACTTTTCCATTTATAGCAGTTTAATTTTTTTTAGGAGCAGTCTGTCCATATGCATTAGATTGCACACAAACAATAGTTAAATTCCTTGTAAGCACTCAACTAAGAAGGCTAGATACATGAAGAATCTCATACCTTATGCACAGCAAGGGAGTCAGGCAATGTACCTTGCTACCTAGACAAAAACACAAATTACTGGAAACACTCAGGGTCAGACAGGGTCTGTGTGGAGAGCAGAGGAGCTGCCGGTTTGGGCATAGACCCTTTGTTGAAATCGGCTCCTCATTCATTGTATCTCTGCACCTTATTCAATACAGGTGGCTTAACCCCCAGGCATGCAAGGGAAGGGCACCGTCATGCTTGCCTGAGGGGGAATTGTGGCACAAAGGAGAAGTGACTGCAAGGAGGGAGGTTTCTAGTCGAAACAACCTTTTACCAAGTATTCTGCAAGATAAGTCAACTTCCCAGTCAGTTCCAAGCCAAATATGTAAGGTGATCCCAGCTGGATAAATAGCAGGAAGCTTACCTGTGCTCTTTACTGGTAAACGGTATGGTTTTAGCTGATTAAACTTGGGCCTTCCTAAGCCTTGGCTCTGTCAACCTGTGCCTAAACTCTCTGGCCTTGGATAAGTGGAACGTGCCACGACAGGGAGAGAGTTTGTACTCCATATTATGAAACAAAAATCTGGCAGAGGGATGTAGATTTCTTATTTTTTTTTATTCGTTCATGGGATGTGGGCGTCGGTGGTGAGGCTGGCATTTATTGCTCATCCCTAATTGCCCTTGAGAAGGTGTTGGTGAGCCGCCTTCTTGAACCGCTGCAGTCTTATCTTGATGTGGAAACTTTCCAACACTGTATTTAATATCTGTGCATGTTAGACATTCAGCTAACCAAAGGAAAAATCCATACAGTACAGGACAATAATGGCCAGAGAGAAACTTTACTCCTGATTCAGGAGATGACGTTGCAATAGTAAGGGTTTAGTGTTTTGCGCACTGGCTGTAGGAACATTAGTATCAATGAACCAATCTCAAACTGACTCTGTAGATAACAGTCCATACTGGTACGTGCATAAAGCACTTTCTCCTATATAAAGGCTGAAAAATGGGCTTTTACTATGCAGTTTAATCTGCCACAACAAAATGTACAAAAAGAGGCTGCCCGGCCAAAAGAATGAACAAGTGGCAAGCCTACTGGCTAGTGTGTAGGCTAGTCACCGTGGGGGCCTAATCCACTTTTCATCTGCTATATAAACAGCATTATTGAAAGTCGACCAAGAATGGAAAACTTGGCTTTTTTAGTATTTTTCTTCGTTGTGCAGGTACCACCAGGATTCCCCAAGCTTGGGCAAAACACAGCCGGCTACAGTCCAAATGTAAAACTGCCACCACTCACTAAGTCTAGACATGTGCCCCGCAAAAGAACACATGTTCTCTACATCTGGTCTCAGAAAGCCTTGGCAACTTTACATTTTGCTTGCAGCCAGCTGTGAAGACCTGCTCTTGGGACCAGCATAGGTCTTGTGTAATATAAAAGCACCTTGTACCTTCACCATAGCCCAAGGACACTGAGGCTGATTAAAATGCTCCACTGCTGTCCTGATTGAATTTCACCACAAACCAATGATTGAACTTCCTTCCTGTTTTCAGCGCCCTATCACAAGAGGCATTTATCCATTACATCCGGGAGGGCTGGGTGCAGTTGTTTTAGATATGATTGTGAGATTTTTCATGCAATTGGACAAAATCTCCGCAGTGCAACCAGAACATCCTGGGCAGCAGACATGCTAAAGGCAGACTTGATTGCAGATTGAGGGGGACAACATACCTCATTATAGTCCCATAATGCTACATGTGGTAGATGAGAAACTAATGCTCTCAGCCATGGTTTGAGCTAGGACTATAGTCTCCTGAGTAAAGAAAAAAGGTGCAATTATTAATGTCAAGTTGAAAGTATGTTTCATAGTTTCCAAATAAGGTAGAACCCTAAGTTCTTATGTTCTCCCAACAGTCCGTCCTCTTGATTCTCTCTAACCCTAAGAAGCTGTTAGCATACTGGTGACTTTGTTCATATTACAAATGACACTTGTTTACAGACTAAACTTACTTTTTGACAATGGCTTTATTCTATGTACGCACTTCAATTTCAACATCTGTGTGGCTGATTGCCCCTAGTGTTTGTGGAATCATTGCACTGCCAAAAAATCCTCTTGTTTGATTTACAGTGATATGGAAACTGGCGTTCTGTCATTTAATTGGAATTATCTTATCATTTGAATTTTTTAGCACTAAATTCTCACATTGCATGTTATTTACATTGCTTAATTCAAATTATTGGATAATTTTGTTTTTTTTGTTTAGCAAAACAACATGAGCACTTTGGTGTCAGCCTTGGCTAACTCTCGCCTCTGAGTCAGAATGTTATGGATTCAAGTCCCACTCCAGGGATTTGAGCACACAATCAAGGTATACACTCTAATGTGGTACTGAGGGAGTGCTCCATTGTTGCAGGTGCCGTCTTTCAGATGAAACGTTAAACCGAGGCCCTGTTTGCCCTCTCAGGTGGACGTAAAAGAACCCATAGCACTAGTTCAACGAAGAGCAGGGGAGTTCTGACCAATATGTATCTCTCAAACAACATCACTAAAAAAAACAGTTTACCTGGTCATTTATCTCATTGCTGTTGGTGAGACCTTGCTGTGTGCAAATTGGTGCCGGATTTCCTACATTACAACAGTGACTACACTTCAAAAGTACTTCATTGGCTGTAAAGCACTTTCGGACATCCTGACAATGTGAAAGGCACTATATAAATGCAAGTCTTTATTTCTAAGTTCTTTCTTTATGTGATTTGTGCTTTCTCACAATCACTGACCACAGGATTGTTTTATTAACCTGTGACAAAAAATGTATTCATTCATTTTAGCATGCAGTATGTTATTAGAAACATTTTTTGTAAAGTTCTGTGTGACAAGGGTAACCTGCTTTCTTTATCAGGAACTGAGCCACCAGATTCATTTCAGTGAGTGTAAACACTTTCCTGATTATTATGCCAGATAAATAATATATTGAGCAATCTTGATTGATTTTGTCATTTTTCAATTGACCCTAAATAGAAAGAAATTTGAAACTGGCACGTACTGAAAATATTTTGAATAAGACCAACAAGTTATAGTATTAAAATGGTGCAAGATTATATTGGAATCAATTATTAAATGACTGGTGTTGAAAAATGAATTGGCTGCATTTTTCTCCAAAGGAAAATGCAAACCTGGATGGTTTTAACCTTCATTATAACCGTCCTTTTCTAGTAATGAGATCTGTTAGAATCATAGAATCATTCAGCACAGAAGGAGGCCATTCGGCTCATCGTGCCTGTGCCAGCTCTTTGAAAGAGCTATCCCATTAGCCCCACTCCTCTGCTCTTTCCCCATAGCCGTGCAAATTTCTTTTTTAGAGTGGATGATTTTCTTGCAACGGCAAATATATTTTATTTTTGAGCTGTTTCTGTGCTGTATTTCTGCACAAATAAAACGTCAGCCGTTTTTTTTGACTGGCTAGCTGAAATGGCGGGCGGGAGAGATGCAGAAATGCTACAGTGCTCCTCAAAGGGTTAACGGCCAACCATTGTGAAATTCCTGCAGTTCTTTGTGCTTCCTCCATATTCCCCACAGCAAGCACCTTGACATTTATTTCCACATAAATATCATCAGCCTGTACAGTCACTCGCTGTGACAGTGCACATGTAATCATCCATCCCTTACTTTGTAAAGGGCCAGCACCAAATATTCCATCAATAGATATTAAACTTCACTGTTCACAAATTGGGCAGGTTGTGCTCACTGAAACTATTTGTATGCGTGAGGTAAACGTTTTGAAACTAGTGTCATGAATTCATATCCTAAAAGTATGTATTAAACAAGGTTTAATATATTGTTTTTCCAGCCAGTATTTGTGTTCTTTCTTTTTATTAGGACAGAACAGATCCACACCTCTAGCTTAATTGCTGAGTGTTTGTTAGTAACAATATAAAGGACAGGTAACAGATTGAAATAAATCTCACTTGCATTATTTTTAGGATTTAGCCATTGCATATTTAATTAGATCATGGCTGATCTGTACCTTAACTTCATTTACCCTCCTTGATTCCTCGGGGGAAAAATTGGATAAGGGTCCATTTTGGGCGGTGGTAGTGTGGAATTATGCAATTCGCACTTTCCAGCACCAGAGGGAGCTCAATCTCTTAAAGGGAGGAAGTTTCTTAGAAATCTCTTAAAGGTAGCTGGTACCTGTTATTTGCAGAAAATAACAGTCTGCTGTCTGCATGGAGTCTGAACAGAGATCAGACATTGCACACATAAAATACAGATACAGATACCATCCCTATGTTTACACACTGATGAGTTATTTTAAAACATTGAATAAAGGTTGTGCATTACTAAATCCCACATCCTCCAATCTGCACACCAGACCTCACCAATCTGCCGATCTGAGTTGGTACCAGGCCTGCGAGAGTGCATGCACCAAGGTTCTCTGCTGATGCACTAGAGACGTTGGTGCAAGAGGTGGACAGAAGGAGGGATATCCTATATCCGCAGAGGGGACAAGAGGCCCTCCAGACATATACTCAAAAGACAGTGGGAGGCAGCGGGGGACGAAGTCAATGCCAGGCACACAGCATCATGAACATGGATGCAGCACAGGAAGAAGTTCAATGCTTTGACATGAGTGGTCAAGGTGAGTGAGGTCAACTGTCAAGTGGCGTCTCCTACCAACTGCACCATGCACTACACCCCCATCCCCCACATACTAATAGACTCTTTCCATCAGTACTCAACTCTTCCAATCAGATGCTTCCTTTCACCCTTACACATTACCAATGTTTCAAGCCACCCACCCACAACTCACAGGTACTGGCAGCTATTCAACCATGACAGGCACATCACCCAGACACACGTCCCACTTTCTTGCAGGAGAAGGTGGCGCATATCAAGAGGCAGCAAGTGGCAGTGGCATTTAGCCCCTCGAGCCTGTTCCACCATTCAATGAGATCATGGTGGACATGTGACCTAACTCCATATACCCGTCTTACCTCCATATCCCTTAATACCCTTGGTTTACAGAAATCGATCAATCTCAGATTTAACATTCACAAGTGAGCTAACATCAACTGCCATCTGCAGAAGAGCATTCCAAATGTCTCCCACCCTTTGCGTGTAGAAGCATTTCCTAACTTCACTCCTGCTTGTTCTGGCTCTAAATGTTAGACTATGTCCCCGCGTCCTAGTATTGAAGTCTTGGAGACCTCCAAAAACAATTACAAATCTCTCAGCAGCCAGAAGCAATAATCCAGCCACTAACCTGTAAATCCTGCATGGTCCCTTTAAATAGCACCGGTGGGGGATCCTCTAGGCACTATAAGACACGTTCAGATGGTTGGGGTTAAGACTGTGCATTCAGTTGAGCGTTAAGTCGCAAAATAGTGTCTATCACTTTAAATCAGCGTTGCACACTGATTGAAGCCATTTTCTCCCTACTTTACATAATTCCAACCTTCGTTATCTGCGCCTGCATTAACTCCTTTACCAAGATGGTGTCTGGCGCACATCATGCAGGAAACGTGTGTGCGCATCCAACACGCCATCTTGGATGTTGGAGAGGCCGTGTAGCGCCGAAACAACGGGTGCTACATGGCCTAATTTAGCGCCCAATATCCCTTAATGCCCTTGACTAATAAAAATATATCAAATTATGTTTTGAAAATTTCAATTGACCCAGCCTCAAAAGCTTTCATGAGTTTGTAAATAGTTACCAAGAAATTCAAATAACTTGTTTGCATGAATGGGCCAAAAATGCATTCTTTTATCTTGGCATTGAAATCGGGATCAGAAACATATTTTATAAGTTTTGTGCTGCCTTTATTTGAAACCCAGCCATCAAAATAATTCCAGGAAATAATCATTGCTAAAAATAACTTCAAAGGATAAATAGCTTAAAGTTCTCCTCCTTGTCAACACTTGTCATTAATTCCTGGCCATCTGCTCTGAGGCAGCAGTGGTTAACTCCTACAGGATTATCAGCGCTGGTTTTCACATTGTGTAGGCATCAAAATCTAGAAGGGTAAGCAAGACAATAAAACTTAATTTGTCATATTCTGTAGCATTGTGTTTCATTTACCCTCATGAATTAATGAGCCCTAAATGAAAAATGTAAGGAGTTGCACAACACCAGGTTATAGTCCAACAGCTTTATTTGAAATCACAAGCTTTCGCAGCTTTGCTCCTTCGTCAGGTAAATGAAAAGTATAGGTGCCACACCTCATTGTAATGTCTTACTGCTGGTCCTGGAGATTAATGCAGAAGGTTTGTTCATGCATTTCCTCACAATGTAGACATAACAGCCTAGAAATTGGACCGCACCTGAATACGTTGCAGATGCCTAATGAGGCCTGTGGCAAGCCTATGGGAAGAATTGATCCATTATTACTGGTGAGCTACAGGCGCCAGTTACAGTCCCAGAAAAGGCTCATCGGTCCGGTGAAGCACGAAGATTGCCCCGGATCGGGCGTTGGCCGAGATGGTAAGCAGAACCCAGGAGACAACCGGGAGGGGGGTGAGTGGTGGCCCACAAGTTTAATGTGGAGCCTGGAGGAGAACTCCTGCTTCTCCCGGCTCCACAATAATGTAAGAAAAAAGACCAAAACGACCCTCTAAGGACGACTGGTTTGGCTGCCAAGCGCCTGAGAATACTGACTGCAGCATACACAGCACAGGCTGCAGTCAGTCGCTAACGGACTTTGCAAAGGAGGGCCTCAATCATACGCTAAGTGCTTTATTTGCATATTTTCTGGAGCCTTTATCAATGTGGTGTGCGGCACACTTCCAGCGCGGAATATGTACATGCATGTCCCCTGCCATATTGGATGATTAGTTGCCCGTCTCACGCCCTTAAAATGGGCGGGACGCCAATGAATTTCTAGGCCATCATTCCTTAGCTGAGATTATTGGAAAGAATCTCTTCACATACAAGATGATCGCACATTCATCTTATTTACACTTTTATTACAAACATTCTCACGATTTTAAATAAATTTAGTAGATAGAGAATGTCAAATACTATTAGATGTGATCTTATTCAGTGCAAAACCTATATACGGTTATGATTTATTAAATCAAACTAATTTTATAGTTTCACAGAAGTTTCAAGTGGAAACTGCTTTAATCTGTTCCTTTGTTGTAATGAATTGTGTGAAGTTCTCTCATGACATATTGACCCATTTCTACATAACCAATAGGCAGAAACAATGGCAATAATGTTGATTATACTTTAGTGAACATGCCTCGAGTCTTGCAAGGGAAAGCAGCAGATGATGGGAGGTGATTTAGAAAAATAACAGTAAAGTACTCACTTAATCCTGCAGCTAAGTTTGACTGAACAAGTGCATTATTTTTAAGAGTGCAATTCCAATTGTTCTGTTTCCACTTCAATGGGATATTACATTGATCGTTCCTGTCAGCACACCAATTTGTGCGAGTTGATTTATCGGTCAAGATTTAGTTAACCTAAATGTGTTGGTCATCGGTTTCGGTTCAGTCTTCTCACTAAATAGAATAGAATCATATAATCATTGAATGGTTACAGCACAGAAGGAGGCCATTTGGCCTGTCGAGCCCATGCCGGCTTTCTATAAGAGCAATCCATTTGGTCCCACTCCCCTGCCCTTTCCCCGTAGCCTTGCAAATTTTTTCCCTTCAAGTACTTATCCAATTCCCTTTTGAAAGCCACGATTGAATCTGCCTCCACCACCCTTTCAGGCAGTGCGTTCCAGATCATAACCACTCGCTGCATAAAAAAGTTTTTCCTCATGCCGCCTTTGGTTCACCATCGTGAAAGCTTGGTACAGTATTCCTTGTGACAATGATTTTGTTCTGACTAGATCTAACTGGCGATTAATTTAACATATTCGCACAGTGGATACTCAGCTTCCTTTTATTACCTTTCATTGAAATGTGGTTAACTATATGTAAACAAAATCTCACCTCCACGTAGCCTCTGGTGAATTATTTATTGTGGCTGTTCATTCTTGGAATTGCAATGAGGAATTTATTAACTTGAAAGACAAAACTTATTTGAGAGGTTGTGGGCAGATTCAGGACATCGTCATTCCTGAGACTCAAATCTGATCGGAAACAAACGTTTTATCCCTAATGCTACTGGACAATCCATAATAAGGTGTCAGCCTTGGCTCAGTGGGAGCACTCTCGCCTCTGAGTCAGAAGGTTATTAGTTCAAGCCCTACTCCATGAAACTTAATCTGGGCAGACAAGTCTGTGCAGTAGTGAGGGAGTGCTGCGCTGCTGGAGATGCTGTCTTTTGGATGAGACATTAAACCGAGTCCCTGTCTGCCCCCTGTGGGTCAACATTCATTCCTCAATCAAGACCTAAAAAAGCAGATGATCTGGTCATTCATTTCATTGCTGTTTGTGGGATCTTGCTGTGCACAAATTGGCTGCCGCGTTTCCTACATTACATCAAGTCAAAGGGCAGTGCTGCTGGGAAATGATTGAAGGATGTTGCTAGAGTTTTATGTAAAATTTGTTTAACAGCTGAGAGAGGAGTAAAAACAACCTCACAATCCTTGCAAGTATAAATGAGCTATACAACACACCTTGTGCATGTGGTTATATCCAATACGTATATATGATTATCCTAGGACTGGGGACATCAGTCACCACATTCTCCTGGAGCTTGTTTGATCGCTTTTAGGGGTTGGAGAGGAATCTCCTAGAGTTTTTTCAACAATTGGCCTAAGTTTCTTTTCCCTGTTTTTTTGCCTCTTTCAGGAGATTGGATTGACAGTACTTGTAGGCTTTGCACTATGTCCGGAGGGCACAGGCTTGATGGACCAGCTGGTCTTTTCCTATTCTTTTTCATATGTTCATAAATCACAAGTAGGGTAAAATATATTTTTTAATTAACAATATTAATAGCTTTTATTATTTTGTGTACAGTTAAGCCTTTACATAAGAAGGGGCCAATTCATATATTCATCTACCCTCCAATAACATATTACAAATGGCACATTTTCCTGTTTGTAATACCAGGCATTACACTTCCCGTGTCATGCTGTGGTATCAAGCTTCTATTAGGCAAATTTCTAAGTCACACTTCTTCAAATTTGCCCCACCTGAATGCAAATTTCGTTCACATGATTGATTGATATGCAAATTTATTAAGTGTGATACACTCAAGTAAATTTCTGAGCAAAAGAAGAAGACAAACCAATCAAATAACTCAAAATGCTTGTTGAAATTTTTTCCCATCATTTCTTTCCATCTGCCAGCTACTAGCTCAAAATAAGGGCGTAGAAATTGAGACATATACAGGCGTAAAACAGGCTCAAAAGCGTCCTATATGGCGGGCAGGAGCACGTGCGCACATTCTGAGCCAGAGGTGCGCATCCGCCATATTGGTACAGACATCAAAACATGTGTGCAGAGCCTATGCCTTAACCAGGCATTAGGCCCTTTGCACATGCAAATAGGAGGCCTAATACCAGCTTGAGGCTCTCTTTGTAAAATTGGGCTGCCCTGCAGGTAAACCAAGTCTGCATGCGGTCTAAACAGCGGTCCTTAAAGAGACCATTGCAGGCCGCCATCAAAAAGATACATTTTTTAAAAATACTTAACTGAATGTGCAGGAGTGCTCCACATTAAAACCATAGGCCTCTGCCGGCCACCGCCCGTCTCCCTCCCAATCGCTGCCTCCCCCCCTCCCAATCACTGCACCCTGCAACCTCCCCCTCCTGGTCACTGCCTCCTCCTTCTCCCAATCACTGCCTCCCCCCTTTCCCAATCACTGCCTCCCCCTTCTCTCCCAGTTTTCCCACTCCCCCCTCCCCCGATCGCTTACCCCTCTCTTCCGAGATCTACCTGAGGGCCGCAGTGGCCCAAAATTCAAATAGTCTTTGTCGGCGAGCTGCCTGGGAATACCCAGTAGGCATCTGCAGCTCGTCGGTCTGATGGAAATGATACCCGAGGCGCAATATCGGGTGGGCCTCGGGCCGACAAGTTCCACCGCAGGGATCCTTCCCTGCACCCAGTCCATGCCGGATTTAAGAACCACATTTCTAGGCTATAGTTTCTAATAAAATAAAAACATTCTAAAAATTACATATTCCACAATAACATGATTAAACTTGATTCTAAAATCGTCCTTTTGTATCTTTGAGTATTAAAGCATCGAAAGTTGGTGGACTTGCTGATGACCGTGGCACATCACTTGTCTAACCCTGTTATGTCACAGCACAATATCGCCATCACCCTCTCTTTGAGCTTCTTCTTTCTTGGCCACAGAAATGCCCTTAAAAGTTAGTGTTACCATTTCCAAATACCCTCCAAAACAGACTGGTTTCATCACAATCATAGATGGCCTGCAGGGGAAATTCCAGCAGTAGCTACATCAGGACATCTCATCTCCAAGCTTGAAGGAACTTAGAGTTTAGTTTTGGTGCACAGCAGAAACCGTTTTACACCAACTCTAAACATGGTGCCAAGGTCTCAATTGACTCCAACAAAGCAGAGTTAAATTACCTCCTGCAGGGAACCTCCCCCAGTTTATTTCCAGTGCCAAATCCTACTGGATTCAGGTTGCATTCACAAACCTGATAGCGTTCTTCGAAGAGGTGACAGATACGACGGATGGGGGAAAGGCAGTGGATGTGGTGTACATGGACTTTCAGAAAGCCTTTGACAAGGTACACACAGGAGGCTATTGGAGAAGCGTAAGCGGTATGGAATTAGGGAAAGGGTTGCAAATTGGATTAAAAGCTGGTTAGAAGGGAGGAAACAAAGAGTAGGAGTTAAGAGCAGTTTTTCAGAGTGCTTGGACATGGGTAGCAGCTTCCCACAGGGTTCTATTCGAGGATTGTTTCTGTTCACTGCGTACATCAATGATTTGGATACAGTGGATTTTGTGGATGACACTAAAATAGGAAGCATTGTAAATATTTCTGAGGACCAAAGGAAACTACAAGGCGATAATGATAAGATGGCAGAATGGGTAAAAAAGTGGTTGAAAAAATTCTATATCAGTAAATGTGAGGTGGTACATTTTGGTAAAAGAAAATTAAAATAGATAATAATTATACTTTGAAAGGGCAAAAGCTGGGTGATGTGGAAGAGCAGAGGAATATAGGGGTTCAAATTCACAAGACATTGAAAGCAGAATTTCAAGTGGATAAGACCATTAAAAAAAGCTAATGGAACACTGGGTTTTATGGCAAGCGGTATAGAATTTAAAAGTTGTGATATAATGGTGAATCTACATAAAACCTTGGTAAGAATACAGTTGGAGTACTGTGTGCTGTTTTGGGCTCCATACCGCAGGAAGGATGTTGAGGCAATAGAAAGGATACAGTGCAGATTCACTAGGATGTCTGATATGAGGAAATACAAACACAAAGAAAGACTTGGAAAAATTGGGGCTGTTTTCATTAGAAAAGGAGGAAAAGGGGATATGGGATTAGGACTACTGCTCGTATGGATGTTAAACACCAAAATGGACTAATTAGGCCGAACAGCCTGTTTCCATGTTGGAATCTCTATGTAATATATACACTACAGTTGGAGTCTTAGCACATCCTTAAAGCACAGAACTAAATCCCTCTGACTCATTTTGGACATTATTCCTGTCTTCCAACAAAATCGACAGCTTCCCTGAAGTCACTGCATATGTCAGCGTTTCACACTGACAGTCAGCATTTGATGGCCCAGTCAGTGTGTCAATCTGGCTGCTATTGCACTGGACTAGGCCGCATTCTCCTCTCAACTCAACTCTCGTACCACTGAAAGTACTAATGGCAGGGATTGCAGCCTCTATATATTGTAGGCAGGATGTCTTGCAAGAGCAGGCGTCCCCGTGTATGGTATATGGAGGCTGCATTTAGCACAGGAGCAATGCTGAGAGGAGAGCGCAACTAGTCCAATACATTAGCAGCCTGACTCAAGTAGGAGTGGGACCGGGCAGTTGGTGTGATGTGGATGACAGTGAAAGGAGGGCAAATGGATAGCAATTGAAGTGGAGAAATTGATATCAGTGAAGGGTAGAGGGAAACAAAGAGGAAAGGGAAGGGGAAACTCATGCAATAAAGGGGAGAAAGAATGGGAAAATGAATGGCAAAGAAAGGGAGGGAATGGATGGAAATGAAGGGGAGAGTGAAGGAACAAAAGTTGGGAACAGTCCTTTGGGAAAAAGAGGAAAGAAGCTGGGAATGGGGGAAGAAGCAGAGTGCCACTACAAACAGTGGGAGCGGCAAAAGAGACTGGCAGCATGAAATGGGGAATGGAGAGTATTATCTGGAGAGTACCATCTTAACTGAGTTGGAGAGGGAGAAGAGTGCCAAGTTTAATTGAGAGGAGAGAGGTAGAAGAGCACCATTAACAACTGGGAGACTTAGAAGAGAACAGAGTGTCTCTGTGGAAGGATGAGGAATTGGATAAGGTGCTGTGTCTCAATGAACTGGGTTTAAAGGGGCAGAGTGCCTTCAGAACTGTTCTGTCGAAGGGCCATTGACCTGAAACGTTAACTCTGTTTCTTTCTCCACAGATGTTGCCTGACTTGCTGAGTATTTCCAGCATTTTCTTTTTTTATTTCAGATTTGCAGCATCCACAGTATTTTGCTTTTGAACAAATGAAGGAAAGTTGTGTACAGCTGCTTTTCTGAAGCTGTTGGCCAACTTTTGCTAGTTTTCTATAGTGGCATTTCTGTAGGCATTTCTGTCAATGCTCACATTTTTTTTTGCAGCTCCTCTGTACTATTCCAGCACTTTAATGCTTTCCTTGAAAACCTCCCACATGCTTTCATCATTCTTATCTTTTCCCACACTCAAAATTGCATTAATTCTCCTCTGAACCTCTCGCTTTAAAACCTTTCAGTTCCCCTAATTGCTTAATCTAATTACATTAAGCCTATGAGGGGGTGGAGACATTAGCATCCTCTGATATTTAAAAAACAGTTGTAATTTCTCAATTTGGAGCTGATAGTCATTAGCAATCTCAGCACTGGGCATCATTCTTGCATCCAGAATGTTCAGTCTCTCATTCCTCTCAACAAGAATCTGTGATCATACTGTACACATAATGGTCATCATGTCCAAATGCAACAGGGATGATGATGAAACTCGAATTCACTACCAGGAATTCAATCTCTGACAGTAATATGCCAATCTGTCCAAGTTCTCATTCTGACACCAATGATGAACACCTCAGTTCTTTTGCTATAACCGACCTTGGTATTAAAACCTCCTATGATGATACAAGCATTGATTCTCCACACCTTGTTAACTGTATCTTTTAATCTATCTTAAAATCTATCCATTTTCCTCCTCGGCAGCTCTCAGCGTGTGTCACAGACTTGAATGATTAGAATTCATTTGGGAGTTGCATTACATTGCACAGCCATCAACCCTACAGCAATTCCATTATAACCTAGCCAGGTTTTAGTACTATTGGCTGACAAAATTCAGTACATGCCTTTGCCATGGTAGTAGCTTGAAATCTGAATTACGTTCTCCTAGAACAGATGCTGTCCAGCTAATGGGTCATGTTCTGCCTGGAAGAAGATGGGTTGTCTAACACCCTTCATCCAGAAGGTGGTCCCACTGACAGCCTCACCATCATCCATTCAGATAGACCCCTTCAGACCAGGGACCAAGTAAATAAACAAAATCCTTGGCGACCAGAGATTTAAAAAAATTATTAACTAACTTAGCTTATAATTACTTAACAATAATTACTTAAAGAGTAATAATATAAAAGGGTATGGAGAAAAAGCAATGATATGGGATTAGTTTGGGAAGAAAGCAGGAAAATGGGATTGTGCAAAATCAGCCCCCGAGAGGGGCTTAAATTCATGTTTAATTAACCTGATAGAGTTTTTTGATGAGGTAACAGAAAGGGTCGATGAGGGCAACGTAGTTGATGTGGTGTATATGGACTTTCAAAATGCATTTGATAAAATGCCGCATGGTAGGCTTATCATCAAGATTGCGGCCCATGGAATAAAGGGGGCAGTAGCAACATGAATACAGAATTGGTTAAGTGACAGGAAACAGACAGTAGTGGTGAATGTTTTTTTTTGACTGGAGGGAGGTGTACAGTGGTGTTCCCCAGGGGTCAGTGCTGGGACCACTGCTTTTCTTGATATATATTAATGACTTGGACTTGGGTGTACAGGGCACAATTTCAAAATTTGCAGATGACACAAAACTTGGAAGGGTAGTGAGAAGGATAGTGATAGACTTCAAGAGGATGTAGACAGGCTGGTGGCATGGGCGGACACGTAGCAGATGAAACTCAACGCAGAAAAATGCAAAGTGATACATTTCGGAAGGAAGAATGAGGAGAGGCAATATAAACTAAAGGGCACAACTCTAAAAGGGATACAGGAACAGAGAGATCTGGGGGTATTTTTCCCCAACCATTGAAGGTGGCAGGGCAGGTTGAGAAAGCGGTTAAAAAAAGCATACGGGTTCCTGGGCTTTAAAAATAGAGGCATAGAGTACAAAAGTAAGGAAGTCATGATGAAACTTTATAAAATACTGGTTCGGCCACAACTGGAGTATTGTGTCCAGTTCTGGGCACTATACTTTAGGAAAGATGTGAAGGCCTTAGAGAGGGTGCAGGAGAGATTTACTAGAATGGTTCTAGGGATGAGGGACTTTAGTTACGTGGATAGACTGGTGAAGTTGGAGTGCTCTCCTTGGAACAGAGATGGTTGCAAGGAGATTTGATAGAGATATTCAAAATCATGAGATGTCTAGACAGAGTAGATAGAGAGAAACTGTTCCCATTGGCGGAAGGGTCAAGAACTTAGGACATAGACTTAAGATGATTAGCAAAAGACCAAAGGTGAAATGAGGAAAAACCTTTTTACACAGCGAGTGGTTAGGATCTGGAATGCACTGCCTGAGAGGGTGGTGGAGGCAGATTCAATCATGACCTGCGAAAGGGAACTGGATAAGTAGTTGAAAGTGAAAAATTTGCAGGGCTACGGGGATAGGGCAGGAGAGTGGGACTATCTGGATTGCTCTTGCATAGAGCGGACTTGATGGGCCAAATGGCTTCCTACCACACTGTAACCTTCTTGTGATTCTATGATTCTAAATTCACTGCAGGCAGGAAGAATAGCCTCCTTTTTTGCTAAATATTTCTATGTTTCTGTAATAAGGTAGAAACAACAAAAGGATATTCTATCTATCTAGTTTACTCTGATAAAATCGATGGCCTAGAAACTGAATCGGGCTGTGACCACTTTCCAGGCGAAAAAGGGGACTGAAGAGTTCAATATGATGGCTGCATATGCCTGCTGACCATATTGGTAAAGGTTCCTCCATAGGCACAATGCGGTCAGTTTCTTCAGGCTCCTGGCAGCCAAACCAAGACCATCGTGAGACAGGTTAGTTTTACTCTACTGATGATGTGTTGTTGCAATAGTAACTAACCCTTCTCAGTGCAAGAGGGACTGCAGGTTCAGGCTCTTGGCAGTCCTTAAAGGGATCACTGGGGGCTGCCACTGGGAAGGTGAAAATTCCGTGGGCTGCCAGCAGCCATTGATCACCCCTTTACCAATTGCCTCCCCCGCATCCCCATTGTAATAAACTGGATAGCCAGGCGGTGAAGGATAGAACACTAGAGCCTGGTCTTCAGTTGCTTCCAAGCCTTTATTCACAGAGATCCACATTACACCCACACCATGCCTTAGATCAGCTCTCTTATAAATGGATACAAGAGAGTCCCCAATTGATACACACCACCTGAATACAATTAACACTAATTGATATTAATGACATGGATACAATTAACACCCATCCCCCAGACTCTTGGCCTGCATCTGAGCCAGCCGAGCTTGCTGCCACCTGGGACCGGCGAGCTGCCTCTGGGGCCACATCTGGCACTTGCAGCTCACAGACGTAAATGAGGCCAGCGGGCCAATTTGCCGTCGTCCTGCCGTCAGCCTCACTGGGCACGTGCAGCATGCGTTGCACTAGAATCGCACCCCAATTCAGCCATGATCCAATTTCCAGGTCTATATATTTGATCCGTTCAGACCATTCCCATCTGCCGTGGTGGCATGGCCCTATCCTCCTCATCTCTATTCTCCCAAAACTATGGCCATTCCTTTTTTGGATCTTTCAGTTAAGTCCAGATGCAGTAAATCAGGTGCAAGTCTATTCTATAGGTTAGCAACTCAAAGTGAGAAGTATGTTTTAATTACACACAGTTTGAGGTTTCGTTAGTCTATAATTATGTTGTTTTGATCTCATCTGGTTTAGCGTAAAGAAGTTCTCCACATCCACCTCACAACTCTTTCATATTCCTCTCCCCACCAGCACCCAGTTGAGTTTATTCCCCTACGAACAAAGATTTGGATTGATTATCCTTTCTTCACGTCTCAATCATCTAAGCAGGAGTGTAGGTTGCAGTTTAAGGTTTGCCCTCCTCTGGCTGCTGCCCTTGCATCTTACCTGACATTTCAGCTGTGAAAAAGAAAGAAGAAAGACTTGCATTTATACAACGTTTTTCATGACCTCAGGACACCCCAAAGTGCTTTACAGCCAATGAAGTACTTTGGAAGTGTAATCACTGTTTTAATGTAGGAAACGTGGCAGCCAATCTGCGCTCAGCAAGCTCCCACAAACAGCAATGAAATAAATTACCAGATCATCTGTTTTAGCTGTTGGTTGAGGGATAAATATTGGCCAGGACACTGGGAGAACTCCCCTGCTCTTGTTTGAACAGTGCCATAGGATCTTTTACGTCCACTTGAGAGGTCAGATGGGGCCTCAATCTCATCCAAAAGTCAGCACCTCCAACAGTGCTGCACTCCCTCAGTACTGCAATGTCAGTCTAGATTATGTGCTCAAGTCTCATGGAGTGGGAATGTGAACCCATAACCTTCAAACTCAAAGGCAAGAGTGCTACCACTGAGCCAAGGCTGACATGGTAAATGCTTTGGGACGACCAGAGGTTGTGAAAAGCACTAAATAAATGCAAGTTCTTTCTCCCTTTCTGTATGGGAGGTCTTAGTTTTTGAATAGGAACCATGCTTGTAGACATCACTATACATTCCTGTAGTCTGCACAAATTGGGAATGAACGAGGAATACTCCAATTCCCTCCCAGCAACTTTTGGGACAATGGTAAAATGAATTTTAATAACATATCACCGTTATTTTTGCCCTTCTTTAAACTGTGCTCAGTGTCCGTATGCAATAAGTTTGTGATAGGTTTTCCAGTCATTAACTTGGAGAACTGTAAGCTTATAGACTCCCATGAGGCAACATTATCTAGCTAGAAAGCAAGTAATTACTGTTCAATGCAAACTCAAACTTTTCAAAAAAATATGAGTTTCAAAAGTAGTTCAGTGTTGCAAAGTCAGTTCTAATAATATAAAATATAATTTGTCAGCTGGAGTGCCATTGAAGTTTCTTTCCAATTGATTTGTGTGAAAGGATAAACACAGATAGTATCAGTTGCCCAGGAGACTGTGGGACTCATTTTCCTGTCACTAGCACCGAGAGAATGCTAATTCAGCGAATGCTGATGAAAGGAAATGGGGCCGATACCTGGGAGGCTGAGTCCCTGCCCCCTTTACATAGGTCTGGGTTTCTGGAGCTTCCTTCAAGGTGAACTCCTGCTTCTCCCAGCCCACAAGGAAACCTTGAGCCTCTCCTGGCTACGGCTCCTATTCCCATCAGTATTGGCCTTATGGGGAAGCCACGGGGACTTCCCCATGCAGGCCTGAGGTTTATATTGCAGCCTGGCCCCAATAACATCATCGGAGCCTTATCTGCATATTTTAAGAAGAAACCCTTAGCCTTCAGATGGGTGTTCCTCTCATCTGCTAAAAAAGTGCAGCTTATTATTGGGACCGTCAGGAACATAACGGGTTCAGTGGAGGTATGTCACACGGGACATTTTAACTGACCACCTGACAGGCGTAGTGGGGGGGGGAGGGGGTTAAAATTCCCCCCATTTTCCCATATAGCACATATAAGTGGGGTTTCCTTCACAGTGAACTCCTGCTTCTCCCGGCCCACGTATAAGTGTGCAAGTTTCACAGTGCGTCCATCACCCACCCAGGAGGCTCACTCTTGTTCTTCCAGGCCCCACCAAAAAATAATTAAACATTTCCTGAGCTGTTTTCTGAGCAACCTTCAGTGGACCTTTTTAAGGTTAGGCTGCTCAGCGCCTGGTACAAATGGGCAGGGTGCATGCTCTGCATATTTGTACCTCAAAATTGCTATTGGGTTGCTACGTATTTCATAGGAACCTGATTTGCACATTACAGATGGCCTCCCACATGAAACAGGCAGGTGCTCCCGTCGCCCATCTCAGGACCCTACCCAAGATGGCAGCTTAAATGGGGCGGTAAGCCATCTGATGCCACTTTCGAGCTGCTATCGCCCTGTTTACACCAGGGGGAAGGAGTTAAAATCATTCCTATCATGTGTTGTAATGTTTTAGGATGTGTACTGGATTGAAGATTTAAAGATGGTGGAGCAGGAATTAAGGCAGTAGTAAAAGGTAGACCATGTTAGACAAAAAAGAAGACACTTCAGTGATCAGTTGTGTTCTGATGCCCCTTACAGCAGTGACTGAGAGGTCTTCTGATTGACAGTCATCCTGATGCTCTCCTTGGGGTTGCCACCTGAGAGTCGCCCAGGAGAAAAATTATAGGGGCATTAAAAAAAAATCATTTTATTTCAACACTTTTGTTTATTAGTTATAAAAATGTTAGAGTTGGAAAAGAAAAGGCTGTTTGACCAACAGTCAATTGGGTAATGAAGAGTCTGTTCGCTTTCCAATTGACATGGGATGGCGTTGCCCCATGAGAATGGACATGTTGGGCGACCAATGGGGGAAGTGTGAGGGTGGGGCAGTTGGAGGGAGGAAGTCACGTGAAGAACCCTCCACGATTACATCCAGCCAGAGTTGGCAACCCCTCCTCCATGTATATCTATCTCCATAGCAGCTAGGGCCACCTCCTTCGGATTGTCCATATGCAGGCCTTTTTGGATGACAACTATGAGGGACACATGAGCTGGAGCATACTGCAGAGCACCCCCCCCCCCCACCACTTTGTCCCCGACCTGGCAAGGTAGCAGAAATGCCCCTTTAAGGCCCCGATGGTCCTCTTGAAGACCACTCTGGTAGAGGCTGCAGTGCTCCTTTGCTGCTGTTTGTGCAAGTCTTACTAGGTTAATTTTCCATGGGAGCAGGGAGTAAGCCTTGTCACCCATAAGCCATCCATTGACATGATTTTCATCCTTGAAGAGCTCAGGCAGAGCCATATTCCAAAGCATAGAAATATCGTGACAACTTCCAGCTAATCTTGCCTTGGCATGCAGGATCGTTTGTGTGTCACACACATTCAAGGTGTGGATGCCTCTTCTGTTAAGGAAAGTTGATGGGGTTGCATGTAGGAGCTCATGAAGTGACATGGGCACCATTTATTGTACTTGGAGCTTGGGAAATCCAGCTATCCCAAACTGGATGGCTCTAATTCACTACTGACTTGCTTGCAATACCAAACTCAATGAATTCCCCAGCTGTCTTGTAAAGTGTGTCAGTCACTTGATGAATTATGTGCCTGAACTACACCCTGGCTGATATTACAGAGATCCCCTGGAAACGATTTGGTGCCGTAAATGTTGAGTGCAGTCGTCACCTTCATAGCCACAGACAGAGCAGATAATTGTGTCTGCATGTGCTCATGCAGTAACTGGCACAGCTCCCCTATTGCCTTTTTGATGAAGTGCACTCTTCTAATACATATCTCTTCACTTAGGTCCTCACAAGACCTGTGTTGCCTGTATATTCCTTGAGGAAAGTAATATGTGGTGTTCTGCCTTCTCCGTAAATGCTGCCTCACTCTCCTTTTCTTTATCCTCTCCTGTTACCCTCTCCCCCTCCATGCCCATAAAGAATGACATACCAGCTCCTCAGAAGCTTTGAATGTGGGTAGGGGACAGAGGCAAAAATCTCCCAGTGGTCTCACTCTCCCGCAAGCAATCCGAAGCAAGTCCACAGCTGTGTGGACTGAATGTGAAATAAAAAAAATCATAATAAAAAAACGTTCCTAGCTGTAGTAATCGCTACGCAAACTCTCCACACTCTTCAGGCTTGGAGACTCCTTACCTTCACATGTGTCGGCTTATCCTGGCGACAGCTGCACCTTACATCTCCCATTCTCACTCACCCCCTAGTGCATTGCGAAAACCAGCACATCGCCCTCATTTGAATATATGTTAATTAGATGCATGGGGACTCGGCAGGAAGATCCAAATTGCCTTTGGAAATTTGGGCGGGATTCATTTTGAGGCAGAACACTGGTGGAAATGGCTTCTGTCCCAATTTGCTGCCCATGAAAAGTATGTGCCATGTGTTAACGCTCCAGATGCACCAAAAGCGGGGTGGAATTTCAAGCCCAGTATACAATTATTTCATATACGTGGATTACACACTGACTAACCTACAGTGAGACTTCTTCCACTTTAAAAGGGCCATTTTCCAACCTTACACTGCTGGCTGGGAGCCCAGCTCACCAGAAGCGTGTATCAGAAATTCAGGCTCGGCCACTGCATGTGATTTTTTTTGACCATTTAAATTAATGGTTGGTAAATGGTGCTTAGCGCAGGCCCAGATTTCCACTCTGTGCTACCAGCGGACGAGGCTTCCTGCTAGGAGTGCAAAGTCAAAAAATTACTCCTTGCAATTACAACCCACCGAGATCTCTGCATTCCTCCGATTCTGGACTCTTGCCCATCCCTGACTTCTTTCGCTCCACCGCCATTGGCTGTGCCTTCAGCTGTCTAGGACCTAAGCTCTGGAATTCCCTCCCTAAACCTCTCCTCCTCTCTACCTCTCTCTCCTCCTTTAAGAAGCTCTTTAAAACCTACCTCTTTGACCAAACTTTTGGTCACCTGTCCTAATGTCTCCTTATGTGGCTCAGTGCCAAATTTTGTCTGGTAATGCTTCTGTGAAGTGTCTTGGGACATTTTACTACGTTAAAGATGCTATATAAATGCAAGTTGTTGTTGCATGTCAGTGTCTAGGATTATCAGGTGTGTGTCTAAGTTGTTGTCTAGGATTGTCAATCATTTTACAGGGAACTTTCTTGAAATGCAATGGCAATTTGTTGACATAAGGATATTTAATTTCTTCTATGTTTTACGTTTAAACAGTTTCACAATTATTAAGACGTATTAAAAATAGTTCACAGAGAAATTAAACCCCAAGTTTTATGAGAATGACACTGCATCCTTTTTTTCCTGTAAAACATTAAGTTTGTATATTTATCTTATGCAAATTGAATGAAATGTCGTTTCCGATTTTAGTCTTTGGCGTACATCAGGCAGGGGGTGACAGTATTAATGAAGGGGCAGAAGATTATCAGCAAGGAGCAGGGAGAGCAATGAAAGTCATTCTGAAGCAAAACAAAATTGCCAAATAAGTTAAATTTTTTTCTTGCCAGACGTGCTTCCAGCAATCCCTTTAAGTATAGCTGGTTCTGGTCCTTTCCCACTTGGGGTAATGATCAGGTTTACCCCTTGGGCAGGCGTCGCACTAGAAGCTACTAAAATGGCATTGGGGTCCTAACCAAGTCATAGGACTCCGATCTGCATAGGTTAATGAGGCTCCCACCTGTTTCCAGAGGGAGTGCTGGCTGCTTAAATCAAGGCCCGCCCAAAAAACCGCAGTGAGCAGGCCTCAGGCTGGATATCAGCGATAAGTAACATTTCGCAGTTTTAGCCTCCTTACTGGCCCATTCAGGCCGAAAAGTTGTATGATGGAGAGACCAAAATCAGGACCATCGTGTTTAAAACTGATTGTTTCAAAAATAAGTGAAATTTTTTCATAAATGTAAATTTACAAAATAATACAAATTATTTTGAATACAAATCATTGTGTAAAACATTTACTCTATGCAAATCATAGTAGAGATATAAACACACTATACACACAAATTACATATGAAGATCGATCTTAATCCACTATTTCATATATTTCGCACAATTAACTCCAATTCCATTTATTCCTTTGCAATTATGTAAAACATTCCAATGAAAAATGTAATCTTTTTTTCTATTACATTAATTTCCACTTCTATATAATGTATCTCTACTACATTTATTTCTTAATTAACATTCTCTTTATCCTTAACACCTAAAATAAGTTGCCACAATAATACATTCTCCAGTACACCACCAATTCCTCACTCCTTATTAAGGAAGAAAGACTTGCATTTATATAGCGCCTTTCATGACCTCAGGACATTCCAAAGCACTTCACAGCCAATTAAATACTTTGAAGTGTAGTCACTGTTGCAATGTAGGAAATATGGCAGCCAATTTGCGCACAGCAAGCTCCCACAAACAGCAATGAGATAAATGACCAGATAATCTGTTTAGCAATGTTGGTTGAGGGATAAATATTGACTAGGACACTGGGGTGAACTCCCCTGCTCTTCTTTAAATAGTGCCATGGGATCCTTACCAAGTATCTAATTCCAACTGGTATATCTTGCATACCCAGCTTGCTGTATATTCTCGGATTTAAAACTGGCAGCGATAACGGGATAAATATTAAGCACATAGGTAAAGGAGAAACATATATATATAATTATATACACACAGGTATATGGGCAAATATAGATTTTTGTATACTTCACTTATTGAATGCTAGTTCATTACAGTGTGGGTACAGCACTATTGCAAAGTTTGCAGTTATTTTGCTTTGTCGTAGCTGATACAACTGATCAATACAATACATATATGTGTGTTTATATAATTATAATTACATATATGTATATATATATATATGTTTGTGTGCTTAGTTTGATAGAATAAACTTCATGCAGTCTCTCACTCGGTAAATCTACAAAATGCACTTTTAGCTCCGTTTCTATGGCAACCATTAATTTGCATTCAATTCTCTTACTTTCCCTCTCCCCAGTACACTATTTGAAATTAAATTTTATCTTCCTCTTCTAGGTTTGCTCATTACACACACTATTCCCCAGCTGTGACTAATTAACAGCAGCGGAGGTATGTTATTAACCCATGGAGCTTTCGTTTCAACAGTACAGGTTAGTTCAGCTGCCCTGTGATGCTGGGTTTCGGATCTCTTCCAAACCATTTCTGTTAACTGGACAGTCTACTTAAACAGAAAAATTCTGAAACGAAGCAACCGAAGAACAGAAACAAGCAAAGGATGGTTCACTTAATGAAAATTGTTTCACTTGTTAAGAAGGTTTTTTGTTGGTGACGATAGTTATTAATGCCTATTATCATGTTAGATTAATATCGGTCAGGAAAATAGTCAGGCTGTTGGCAATTTTCTTATCCATCTACCATCAGGAGGAAAATAACACTTTAAGGGTGAGGGAGCTTTTATTTCTGTTTACTCCACTCCATGTATTGATATGGATTTAAGAAAGCAATAAATATTTACTGCTAGTGAACTAAAAACATCAGACATTATGCGGGCAGTTCCTGTTAACCTAAGTGAGACGGCTTATTCTGATGCTTGAAACTCCTTCCACAAACAGTTCAATAAGTTAATTTTCACATGTATTAACACTGCCAACAGACTTATGTTAATTTGCTTACTTAGGTGTCAGCCCTAGGTCAGTGGTAGCACCCTTACTTCTAAATCAGAAGATTAAAGCATCATTCTACAGACTTGAGTACATAATCTAGGATGATGCTCCCGTGCAGTTTTGAGGGAGTGTTGCATTGTCAAAGGTGCAGACTTTCAGACGAGACATTAAACCGAGGCCCATCTGCCCTCTCAGGTGGGTGCATCAGATTCAACGGCACTATTTGAAGAAAAGTAGGGGAGTTCTCCTGATGCTTTGACCAATATTTATCCCTCAACCAACATTAGTAAAACAGACTATCTGGTCATTTATCTTATTGATGTTTGTGGGACTTTGCTGTGCACAAGTTGGCTGTAGCATTTCCCTACATTACAAGAGTAACTTGCCTATACAGCACTTTAGGACGTCCTGAGTTCATAAAAATCACTGCATAAATGAAAGTTCTTTCTTTCCTTTTTTAATACATGATAGAATTTGCAGCATGCTGTGTGTTTAAACCTCATTGATGAACCATGCATCAATACTGCTTTTTCTAAAGTTGCTGTTTGGTTCAATAAGTGCAAGAAGCCTACATCGTACTGCTGCAGTGTCCTGAACAGATACTAAGGCAACCCTTGCAGCTAAAACATGTTTATGGATTAAATTTATATGGTACAACTGACAAAAGCCAAATCGGCTCCTCGACTACATCATCGACAGCAAGAAGTAGAAGATAAAGAGAACCACATGCTCGAAAATTTCAGAAACCAACAAAAGGAAACTCACATGAATCTTACTTGTAAACAATTTTTTTCTTGCTTTTCAAAGCACAGAAAAATAACTATGTCCCCAACTGTGCTCAAACAAATTGCATGAAGTTATAGATTATTGCTATGTCACTGCATTTGGTTGAAACAAGACCGCACTGTGTCAAGGACATCTTGAATGGCCTGGTCTGTCTGTCTGGCTATTGTTATCTTCCAGCTTCCTGATGGCTGTGACTGATGTGACACAAAGTGAGACGGTACCCATATCAGAAAGAAAATAAAGACTCGCATTTGTATAGCGCCTTTCATAACATCAAGATGAACCAAAGTGCTTTATAGCCAATGAAGTACTGTTGAAGTGTAGTCACTGTTGTAATGTAGGAAACGCAGCAGCCAATATGCACACAGCAAGGTCCCACAAACAGCAATGTGATAATGACCAGATAATCTATTTTAGTGATGTTGGTGGAGGGATAAATATTGGCCAGGACATCGGGGAGAACTCCCCTGCTCCTCTTCAAATAGCGGCATGGGATCTTTTACATCCATCTGAGAGGGCAGATGAGGCTTCGGTTTAACGTCACATCTGAAAGATGGCACCTCCGACAATGCAGCACTCCCTTTGTGCTCAAGTCTCTGGAGTGGGACTTGAACCTACAACCTTCTGACTCAGAGACGAGAGTGCTACCGTGCTACCACTGAGCAAAGGCTGGCACCTAAATCACTTATTTAGATAAGATCTAATAATTGTCTTAATTGTTATTATGGCCAATTTCATAATGAAGCTATATTTAATATTAAGCATTTAATAGGAGTAAAGCATCTACTCATCCCTGGTTTTGGGGAGGGGGGGGGTTGAAACAAGAGAATGGGGTTCAGGAAGAAAATAATTTGTATGGGGAGGCGAGAGTTGTCCCCTCGGAAAAATAAAATTTAATGATAAAATATATTACTGGCATATCGTTTATTAATAGGGGCTTGCAGCATTAAACATTTCCAAGAAATGTTGCTACAGAACATGCATATCAATATTTTAGTGCAGCTTCCTGATAAGAGAATTAGATTTTGGTGCATGTAGGCCTTGCTTATTCTCCCCATAGGCAGCAATGCTGTTTGGTGGAGGTGTTGACTTCAAAGTGAAAAGAATCATGATTGATGGTTCAACATCACCAGGAAATAATTGTTTTTTGCCAGTAACATCTCTTTTCTTGTTTTAATGAGAACTTGTGTTTAATCTCGTAGCCTAACCTACAATTAAAATGTTACATGTTTTGTGCAAATCTTTAGGAAAAGGATCAGAAGCTTGTAGACTTTAGACCATGAGGGATTAACAGATTTCAGTAGAATGCGTGTACTGCATAATGATTATGAAGACCAGCTTCAGGCAAAAGATACCTTTCATCCCTTTGAATTAGCAGCCAGGCTTGTGTTTAGAAGCTTAAAGAGATTGTGGCCTTTTGCAGTGGTTGCTGAGGTGTTGAGAATCTTCAGAGCTCAGTTTGATGAATTCACTGCTACCTAAAGCCTGTACCCCATTCGTCTTACTGTGATGGAATTATAATTCTGCCTGAGCAAAGATTAGTACAATTTCTGTGAGAAATGGTTTAGTTATAGTTATTTAAGAGAATGCTTCAGGCCATATTTTCCTCTGCTAATTTTAGCAAAAGTAGGTAGTGGGACAATGCCAGTAAAAGGCACTAATGGACTATTTGTATTTAATGTTTCTTTCGTGATTGCCTCTATGCAAGAATGGACTCAGACAAATTGTCAAAAACCTTCAAAAGCACTTTGCTTTTTAAGGCCTTATTAAAGGCCAATCAGGAACATGAGAGGAAGGGATATAGTCAAAGTCTTGGGGGCTGATTTTCGGATGATGGACCGGGGGCGGGGGGATCCGAAAATCGCTACAATCCTGAGCAGGTTCGGAGCCCGGCTCCAACCCGTTGACTTCCGGGTTCCCAGTGACGCGTTTGGGTGCGTGGGTGCCTCCCGAATGCGGGAGTCCTACCGGCAATTAAAGCCAGTGGAATGATCATTTGTATAGTTTGACAGATAGTTAAAAAGTACTTGATATACTTGATTGAGTAGACATTTTGGCAGGGGTGCAATTTTGAAGGATCCTCAGCATGTTTCCCGTGCTGTGGGAAACACTCCCTGTTGCAATAAATGTGTTTCAGCCAGCAGCCAGTGGGAGAAGCAAATGATTATTTGACAGGTGGGGAGAAAACCTCATTTATTGCAGCAGGGCACTCTGTCACTTCAGACAAAGTTTTGACTGCAAGACCTTTGTGTTTTCACTCAAAATTCTAACTTTCCACCCAAAACTCTGCTGTGCAAACATAGGTACCTACTTTGCGGACCCCCTCAAACTCACACTGTCAGGATGGGGGGGCGCCGTAGCTGCATTCATCACTTCATCCGAGGACGAGCAACATCACCAGCCTCGCCAGGCACGGCGTCCACCTCCGCCACGTGGAGCTCCACAACACAGTGCTGCACCACAGGCACCTGCACAAGAGCATGGAGGGCAACAACAGAGAGAGCGATGTCACAGGAGGCACTACCCTCGCAACAGGGTCTACAGACCGAGGCTCAGCTTCCTGGACCTCTCTGAGGAGCAGTGCATACAGAGGCTCAGAGTCAGTCGTCAGGTAGTCGCAGACATCTGCAGCCTCCTTCATGCCGAATAGCTCACGGCTGGGCCGAGCAGCATCACCTTACCTGTCGCTGTCAAAGTCACCACTGCCCTCAACTTCTTCACCTCCAGATCATTCCAGGGTGCCACCGGGGACATCGCCGGGGTCTCTCAGTCGTCTGCACACAAGTGCATAAGGCAGGTAACTGACGGCTTGTTTCACAGGGCCTCATACTACGTTAACATCCCCATGGATGACCTCAGCCAGACGGAGAGGGCAGAGGGATTCCAAGCTGTGGCTGGCTTCCCACGGGTGCAGGGTGTAATCGTAGCCATGACTATTCATCAACAGGGAGGGCTATCACTCCATCAACACTCAGCTCGTTTGTGACCAACGCAAGAGATTCCTTCACGTGTGCTCCAGATACTCTGGCAGCTGCCACAATTCCTTCATCCTCCGGGAGTCCAACATCCTGCCCCTCTTCCATGCACTGAACACCCGCAAGGGCTGGCTCCTCGGGGACATAGGATTCCTCCTGCACATGTGGTTCATGACACCTCTGAGGAACCCCATCACCGAGCAACAGTGTCAATATAACAACAGCCACATCGCTACCAGGTCTACACTTGAGTATGCTATAGGGCTGCTCAAGATTTGCTTCAGGTGCCTTGATAGTTCTGGGGGAGCACTTCAATATGCACCAGACAGAGCGGGACGCATTATAGTCGTGTGTTGTGCCCTGCACAACATGGAACAACAGAGAGGAGTGCTGCTTGAGGAGGCCCCATCCAAATCTGCCACCCACATTGAAGAGGAGGAGGAGGAGTAGGAGCAGGAGCAACCCATGGGCAGAACAGCGGCTCACCTGGCTGCTTGTGAGGCCAGGGAGTCACTGATATGTGAACAGTTCTCCTAACATCAGACAGTGTGAAGAGTCCAGTCCTTACACCACCTGGATAGAGCAGCGGCCACACCAGCACCTCCCCCCACACCGCACAAAACAGTCCTGCAATTACACATACGCCCACTGTAAAGTGACCCAATGGGTGGCATCAAGTGTGCGCGTTCATGGTGAACCTCATGAAAGGGCCTTATTACAGAAGCCAGTCAAGAATGGCCAAGACATAGCAGTCGTTCTGACATTAATAATATTTAATGTGCGTTTAACAAAAAGCAAATATAAATAAAAAACATGACCAACCGTCAAACACCCTTGTGCATCCCCTTTGTGCTTACAAAACCTTCGCCTTTCGCTTCCGACTACTTCTACATGGTGCATCCCTGTGGCTGTAGCAGAGGTAGTGGCAGGTTGCTCTTGTTCATGCCCTGACTGATTAAAAGCTTTGGGTCTACGTCCTCTGGGTTTCGGGGACTGTGAGGGCCCCTCCAAAGACTGCTCCACCTGCACCCGTGCGGGGGAAGACTCAGCCAACTGGAGAAGAGGCAGCATTGTGGGTTGGGTTGAGTGGGGTTCAAGGGTGAGACGTGGGAGCGCTTTGAATGGTGTCCCCACTTCCATGTCCCCTTTAGCCATCATCCCTCCCCTGGACCAGGCCCACATCACTCCAAACGCTCTGCTGGATGACAGTTTGGAGGACATGTGTGAAGCCTTGTAAGGCCAGTCCCAGAGTATCTGCCTGCCTGTTTAAGGCGGCAGACTGTTGTTCACCCTGAGTCCGAACGGCCGTTGTCAGCGCCTGAATGGACTCATTTGTGAGCCGTGCTTGAAGCTCCATGGAGGCTAGTCTTCCCTCCATCACAGACATTCCCGCAGTTATCCCTGACACTATCTCGAAGATGCCCTCATGTCCATGTGACAGTATCTCAGAGATCCCTCCTGTACCTGTGTCACCATTCCACTCATGCAGGAGTTGGACTCCTCCATCCTCTGCGCGATTGTGGAGAGTGCGCATGGCACCTGTTCCAGCTCCTCACAAATGTGCTGCTGCCCCTCGATCATTCTCCTTTTCAAGGATGGTCCCCAGGGTTTAGCATCTGTGTCCAGCTGAGCAGAGCCTGGAGAAGAGTGCTCCTACCGACGTGGACTCTCCACAGCTGCCCCTACCACCAGTGTCTGCTCGTGCTCACGTGTGTGGTGACTCACCATGTGCGACCCCAACTAACTGCGGACAGGGACCCACTGAGGTGTGTGTATCTGCACTGGTGTGATGGTGCACCCTATGAGGCCAGCACGCCCTCTGAGGTATCGTCTTCCACCGTCACAGCGGTTGCTGAAGGCCCTGTAAGAGAACAGAAGGCAATATTAAGCGTGATCACAGATGTTCGGGTGCTGAAGATGGCAAGGCATGTTAACATGTTAACATCAATTCATATTGTGTGTGTTGAATGTTAAAGTCCTCTCACCAGACGTTTGTCGGGTGCCAGTCTCAGCGTCCCCGACGGACAGGCACTCGAGGGTGTGGCTCAGCTCCAGCGCCTCCTGCTCTGCGTCTGTGAGGACGACAATTTGTTGCGGCCCCCCTCCGGTCCTCGCCCTCTCCTGAGCATTCTGGGCTCTCTTCTCCTATAAGGGGAGAAAGTACAGACGTGTGAGTGAGTGATGGTGACATGGCCAACCAATGAATGCATTGGTCTGGGTGCGGCTGACCGTGAAAGAGATGCATCAGAGGGTGAGTATGACACAGAGCCATGACATTGTATGAGGATTGGGTTGAGTGGTAGTGGTGGGGTGACTAATGGGGAGGTGAGAAAGTGCAGGTAAGTTGAGGATGAGCTTTGAGTGGGTGTGAGGAGTGATGTGATAGGGTAGTGTTGGCAGTGCAGAATGAGTTGGGGGGTGGGGGCATTGATGTGGAAGACGGAATGTAGGAGAATGAGTAAGTGTACTCACTTTGGTTGACCTAGTTAGGTCACTGAAGCACTTCCTGCACTGGATCCAGGTGTGGGAGATGTTGCTGCTGCTGGTGACCTCCTCTGCCACCCCGAGCCAGGCCTTCTTGGTGGCAGAGGCAGGCCACTTCCTCCCGTCCGCCGGGCAGAACACATCTCTCTTCCTCCTCACCCCATCCAGTAGTACGTGGAGTGAGGCGTCACTGAATCTAGGAGCAGCCTTTCCCCTGTGCTGCTCCATTGTACTGTTTGGGTTTTAGCTCCAGGAGCAGCCATTGGAGGACTGCCTCTTTAAACAGAGCTCCTCCAGCTGACAGCCTGTGATGCAGGTGCGCAGTCCGCCCGCTGCTCAGCTTTCAGACGGCAAACCCGGGAGCCACGTTAAGTGGCTCCAATTTACCCGTGATCGCGTGGGGAATGGACAGATTTTATTGGGCAGGTTACCCACGCGCAAGAAGATTGTGAAGCATCACAGATTTTGGAACAAAAAGTAGCAATGAGACAGAGAGCATCAAAGTTCTCTCTTTTTGCTGGTGACTTATTGAAATCATGCATTATGTAGCTATTTCAGTAAGTGTTCTAAATATGACAGATGTGGAATATATTTTCACTAATGGGAACCATTTATGGATACTGTGCCTTCTGCTCCTTCGCTGAGTCCTTACACCCTGCTAAAGTTTGTAGGAAATGTCTACATTAAATGGAAATCCTCAACAATGAGCTCTTAGCACGTGGGGAAAGCAAATTCAGAATCTTAATATGTAACCTATCCTAGCCGAAAGACCTCAGACGAATCCTTTCACCAATATATATGGATCAAAATTTGCGATTGTGTCTAGGTTTTCACATGTGTTGCCCAAATTAGCTTATTTCAGAATGTCTTACATATTGTTTAAACCAGGTCCAATACCAGGAGTACAACAGTACAGCACCATGTGATGTGCACTTAACTCTTAACTGTCAGACTGTGACAGAACCAAAGTATTTGCCCCATCAGTCATGTGCATCTTGTATGCATGTTTTTTTAAAGGTGGTGGCAACCCAGTTCTAAAGTGCTTTCCCAGCAATCTTGGGAGGGAAGGGTTGTTTTAAATTCCAGATAGGAAATGGGTTAAGGGACAGAAAGCAGACGGTAATGCTGAACGGTTGTTTTTCAGACTGGAGGGAATTATACAGTGGTGTTCCCCAGTGATCAGTATTAGGAACATTGCTCTTTTTTATATATATTAATGACCTGGACTTGGGTATAGAGGGTATAATTTCAAAGTTTGCAGATGAAACTCGGAAATGTAATAAACAATGTGGAGGATAGTGACATAGACAGACTGGTGAAATGGGCAGACAGACAGCAGATGCAATTTAATGCAGAGAAGTGTTAAGTGATGCATTTTGGAAGGAAGAATGAGGAGAGGCAATATAAACTAAATGAAACAATTTTAAAGTGGGTGTAGGAACAAAAAGACCTGAGTGTTCACAAACACAAATCTTTGAAGGTGGCAGGACAGGCCGATAAGGCTGTTAAAAAAAAATTATGAGATCCTTAACTTTATAACTGAGATCCTTAACTTTATAACTAGAGGCACAGAGTACAAAAGCAAGGAAGTTATCGTAAGCCTTTATAAATCACTGGTTAGGCCTCAGCTGGATTATTAAGTCAAATTCTGGGCACCACACTTTAGGAAGGATAATTGATAAATGAACCGGGGGGAGATGAGGAGAATTTTTTTTACCCACCGAGTTGATGATCTGGAATGCACTGCCTGAAAGGGCGGTAGAAGCAGATTCAGTGGTCATTTTCAAAAGGGAGTTGGATGAATATTTGAAAAGGAAAAATTTGCAGGGCTATGGGGAAATGCAGGGGAGTGAGACTAATTAGATAGCTCTTTCAAAGAGTTGGCACAGGCATGATGGGCCAAATGGCCTCTTTCTGAGCTGTACGATTCTATGAATCTATGATTCTATAGGAATGTTATTTGGAACTAGTTAGTTAATAAGTTAAGCAAATGGAACGAATTGCGATTTCTGGTTTTGGACTGGCATCATTGTCTTGGGGCTAGGCACCATGTCGCCTTGATACTTAGTATAATCCCGGTTGATGCGTAATGTTATCTTCAAGCAATTTGCTTGAACCTCAAAGGATGAACATCCTTCTCAATCAGTAATCTTCCTGTGGACTTCAGCCTACTGTTCATCTTTACTATTAGACATATGGAAGGTGCATATAGCTCCATAACCAACTTTATACATGTGCCAAACGAGACCAGCAGGATTAATTAGAGACATTATTACAGCACTGGAGTGTATGGATTTGAATAAAGAAATGGTCCAAACAGAATCCCTTTTGGATTGAATTGAGGAATAACCTGGGATTGGTCACAATACTGGAAGTATATTATATACTGGCAAAGAGTGAAAAATAAATTGAAGATGAAATTTGTAGACAAATTAGGGAGGTATGTATTAAAAATAGATTTATAACTGTAGGTTTTAATTATGTAACTGGGATAGGGAAAATGTGGAAAAAAGGGTAAATTAAAAGTATTTTTTTAACTTGAATGTGGGATTGCTGAAACTTTTAATGCCAGCAAAATGATTATAAAAGTTGAATAAAATGAATAAATTAAGTAGTAAAAACAGAAAATGCTGGAAACACTCAGCGGGTCAGGCAGCATCTGTGGAGAGAGAAACAGAGTTAATGTTACAGGTCGATGACTTTTCATCAGAACTGGAAGATATTAGAGATGAACAGCTTTTAAGCAAATCCAGAGCCAGGGAAAAGGGGACAGGGAAAGGAACAAAAGCGAGAGGTCTGTGATAGGGTGGAGGGCAGGAGTGATTAAATGACAAAAGTGATGATGGTGCAAGGCAAAAGAAGGTGATAATGAGACAAGTATAGAAAGAAAAGTGGGTCCAGAGGAAGTGTAAATGGTTATAGCAGAATAGCAGAGGAGGAAGGAAGCATGGAAAATGTAGCAAAGAGAAAGCTCCCTTGGCCCCGAGTGTAGAGGAAGAAAGGCAGGTAGAGCCCAAGGGTGCGGTCACCCCGTCGGTCGTGTACCGACAGGGAATCCCCAGCCCCAAGCACCGGCCCACACCTCCTCCACACTCCCAGTGGCTCTGGTGCAGTCGTCCTCCATTACCAGCAGCTGCTGTCCAAGAGAAAATGGAAGCAGTGGTTAAGCTAAAGTTGTTAAACTCAATGTTAAGGCCGGTAGATTGTAAAATGCCTAGTAGAAAGATGAGGTGCCGTTCCTCGAGCACGTATTGACATTCAATGGAACAGTGTTGGAGACCAAGGACTGAGAGGTCAGAGTGGGAGTGGGATGGAGAATGGAAGCGGCCAGCGACCGGAAGCTCAGTGTCATACTTGTGAACTGAGTGGAGGTGTTCAGCGGAACGATCACCCAGTCTGCGTTTGGTCTCCCCAATGTAGAGGAGACCTCATCGTGAGTGGCGAATAGAGTATACTAAGTTGGAAGAAGGGCAAGTAAATCGCTGTTTCACCGGAAGGAGTGCATGGGGCCCTGAACGGTGGGTAGGGAGGAGATGAAAAGGCAGGTGTTGCATCTCCTGCGCTTGCATGGAAAGGTGCCAGGGGAAGGGGAGCAGGAGTGGGTGGTGATGGAAGAGTGGACCAGGATGTCACGGAGGGAACTGTCCCTTTGGAATGCTGAAAGGGGAGGGAAGGGGAGGGGTAGATGTGTTTGGTGGTGGCATCACGTTGGAGGTGGTGGAAATGGCGGAGGATGATCCATTGAATGTGGAGGCTGGTGGGATAGAAGGTGAGGAGAAAGGGGACGATAACATTGTTCTGGGAGGGGGGAGAAGGGGCGAGAGCTGAAGTGCGGGAAATGGTACGGACACGGTCGAGGGCCCTGTCAACCACAGTGGGGGAGAATCCTCGGCTGGTGAAAAAGGAATTCATTTCAGAAGCTCTAGTGTGGAAGGGGGCATCGTCAGAACAGAGACAGAGAAACTGGAAGATGGAATACAGTCCTTACAGGAAGCGGGGTGGGAGGAAGTATACTCAAGGTAGCTGTGGGGGTCGGTGGGCTTGTAATAGACATTGGTGATCAGCCTACCTCCAGAAATGGAGATCGAGGAAGGGAAGGGAAGAGTCAGAGATGGACTATGTGAAGGTAAGGGAGGGCTAGAAGTTAGAAGCGAAGTTTATAAAATTTTCAAGTTCTGGGCAAGAGCAGGAAGTGGAACTGGCAGAGTCATCACTGTCAATCAACAGCAAACTAACGTTGCTGGATCTGCCATCCCTTATACACCCTGCCCCATTTCCCTTTCCATTGACTTGAATGAAGTCTTTCACAGTCTCGAACACATATGCAAATCATAGTATGTAGAACCTATTTATACGCAGCTTGAATGTAAGGTTTTCCTGGAGTCCAACTGTCTTATACTGTTCTCAGTATCAAAACTGCTTCACCCGGAATTTCTGCGGGGGTTCTCCCCATCTTCTGCTGTAACAGCGTTTCTCCAGTATTTCCACTGATCGCCTGCTGAAGTTACAGCAGCAGTTTAGGACAACCCCATTTATATCTGATACACCCCTATGTCAACACCTGTCAGTCACCTCTTATTCAAGGCTGAAGAACCCAGGTTTTTCTATTCTCAATCCTCTGAGGCTGCTGATCAGGTACATGACTCTTCTCTGAACCACCTCCAAGTCTTCAATTTTTCCCTTGTGTTACAGTGACCAGACTGGACGCAATACCCAAGGTGGGATCTGAACAGGACGCCATACAGTGTGGGCTTGATTTCCTCCAACGCATCACCCTATTGTTTTCGCTGTGTGCTTCTATTTTCTTTGTTGATTGTTGCTCTGGACATATTCAGTTTTCTGAAATCGCTAGTTCTCTTTCAACTTCAAACCTAGATGTTTCAATTACACAGCCGATTTTATTCTTCCTATGTGTAGTACTATACACATGGTCCATGTTAAGTTTAATCTGCCATTGTTTATGTACTTACATATTTTGCTTTCCATTCAAGAGATAAAACTTGATCGTATCCAAAAGTTAACCTTTCATTTGTATAGTAAATTCAATTCACATCACTAGTGCATTTTTATTATTTCACCAAAATATCATTTCATATCTGATATGAAGGAGCATTGAAAAATCAGATGTAACATTTTTGAAGGATTAATGAAGTTTTGCTCAGGCGCACCATCTAATAGCTTAAAAGCTTTGCTATTTATCAACCTCAATACAGCTTTCATTTCCTGCTTATGGAAAATGTCAGCCATAACCTTTCAAACACTTATTAATTTGATCGGAATCTGTGCTATGAGAATAAAGGACAGATAGAGGAGAAATGGGAAAGGTTTATTCCAAGTGTGAACAAGCTTTTTTCTTTTGTAATATTCTGATTGGCTGTATTCATTCTGGAAACAATTACCAGCAGACTAAGCTTTCTGATATTTGTCCTTATAAAATAATATTACTGTTGGTGATACAGTCCCCACCACTTATAGCAGACACATCCGTGCGAGTGTGATTTGCTTGCTATACGCAATGGTCGGTGTAACATGGTAACGCTATTAGAGTGCTCAACTATGTAACAAGACTGTTGTAGATCAAGACTGCATGCAATGCAGCTCACTTTATTTAAACTACAGCATTTAGAGATGATTAGATAAGTTTAAGTATACAAAAGGTTAACATTAAGAAGAGGTTATGTTTACTATTGCATTCAGTGCATCTTAAGGAGCGACCTAGTGAATAAGCACAGCTGTTTCTGCCCGAAATAAACGAAGCACTTAAAACGCTATAACCGGCATCTTTGAAATTGACGTTAACGCAAATGGATAATGGTTATCACTTTTTTGGCCGATACAAACGACTGCCTGTTTTAAACTTGGACTTTTTAAGTGGTGAGGGCTGTATTAACGATGAAAGCTCAACGCAATTGGACGACTTTCCGTTAGTCACTATTTTAGCAGAGTCATTGGCCCGTTAGAAAATCCATTTGTTGCCTGTGTAAAAAGAGCCAAAAAAGGAATATCATAGAAAAGCATCAATCTGCTAATATCAACAACACGAATTTCTACACTAGAAAAATTAGGATGAAGTCACAATGCGAGAAATATTCTTACTTTTTCAAAAGAAAAAATATTCCAAAAGCTTTTTGGGAGAAGGCCTTTTCTGTGCAATAAGTGCAATGCAGTCAACTTTCAAAGGAATGTGCTTACCGATTTGCACAAACTAGTGCACAAGGTTAACTATCTCTACACTTTTAGACAGTTGAGCAGAACAAATCAGAAGAGTTAATGCAATGTTTGTTAGGATAAATCATGGAGCTCGACAGAACCAATTTAGAAACCTATCAACAGCATAATTGTGTTCAATATTTTCAATACATTGAATTTCATTTGCAGTACAATCTGCTAGCCCTGATTAATTATTCCAGTAGCCCAAATCACTGAAGGTATCATCCTTGGCTCAGTGGTAGCACTCTCGTCCCTGAGGCAAAAGGTCGTACTTTCAAACCCCACTCCAGGGAGTTGAGCACATCGTCTAGGCTGACATTCCAGTGCTGTCCTGAGGGAGTGCCGCACAGTCGGAGGTGCCATCTTTCAGATGAAAAATTAAAATGAGGCCCCATCTGCCCTCTCAGGTGGACGTAAAAGATCCCATGGTGTTATCCTAGTCAACATTTATCCCTCAACCAACAGCACTAGAATATTCAAGATTGAGATCAATAGATTTTTGGACACTAAAGGAATCAAGGGATATGGGGATAGGGCAGGAAAGTGGAGTTGAGATCGAAGATCAGCCATGATCGTATTGAATGGCAGAGCAGGCTCGAGGGGCCATATGGCCTATTCCTCCTCCTATTTCTTATGTTATTCTGTTCTTAAAACAGATTGTCTGGTTATTTATTTCATGCTCTTTGTGGGACCTTGCTGTGCACAAATTGGTTGCTGCATTTCCCTACATTACAACAGTGACCAAACTTCAAAAATACTTCTTCAGCTATGAAGCAATTTGGGACATGCTAAGGTAGAGAAAGGCACGATGTAAAAGCAAATTCTTTCTTTTATTACCAATTGATCAGTGTAACAAAGCTAGTGATCTTGGGATTTCTGACATGCTCTATTTGTAGTGTTGAGCAGCATTGCTCAGTATTCCCTGACACTTTAAACAGCTGATCTGTGAGCAGCTGATTAGGCAGCAGCTCAGCCTCTGCTCCCCAGATCACTGCTCAGAACATTGGTGCTTTTGTTTTGTTTCACTTATTGCTCTCAGCCCAAAACTAAGCCCTCGAGGCGAAGTATTTTTCAAAGCTCACCAGTACTTTAAGAAGCAACACTGCTCTAATCAGAGTTTCAGTTTTCAGTTAAGAGGAATGAATGGAACAAGATAAAAGCACTAACATTTTTATAACATTAACTTTCTGAGCAGTGCATGAGGAGGAGAGGGTGAGCGGGGCAATGGTGAGGAGAGAGTGAGTGGGGCAATGGTGAGGAGAGGGTGAGTGGGGCAATGGTGAGGAGAGAGTGAGCGGGGCAATGGTGAGGAGAGAGTGAGTGGGACAATGGTGAGGAGAGGGTGAGCGGGACAATGGTGAGGAGAGGGTGAGCGGGGCAATGGTGAGGAGAGGGTGAGTGGGACAATGGTGAGGGGAGGGTGAGCGGGGCAATGGTGAGGAGAGAGTGAGTGGGGCAATGGTGAGGAGAGAGTGAGCGGGGCAATGGTGAGGAGAGAGTGAGTGGGACAATGGTGAGGAGAGAGTGAGCGGGGCAATGGTGAGGAGAGGGTGAGCAGAGCAATGGTGAGGAGAGGGTGAGCAGAGCAATGGTGAGGAGGGAGTGAGCGAGGCAATGGTGAGGAGAGAGTGAGCGAGGCAATGGTGAGGAGAGAGTGAGTGGGGCAATGGTGAGGAGAGAGGGAGCGAGGCAATGGTGAGGAGAGGGTGAGTGGGGCAATGGTGAGGAGAGAGTGAGCGAGGCAATGGTGAGGAGAGGGTGAGTGGGGCAATGGTGAGGAGAGAGTGAGCGAGGCAATGGTGAGGAGAGGGTGAGTGGGGCAATGGTGAGGAGAGGGTGAGCGAGGCAATGGTGAGGAGAGAGTGAGCGGGGCAATGGTGAGGAGAGAGTGAGCGAGGCAATGGTGAGGAGAGAGTGAGCGGGGCAATGGTGAGGAGGGAGTGAGCGAGGCAATGGTGAGGAGAGAGTGAGCGAGGCAATGGTGAGGAGAGAGTGAGTGGGGCAATGGTGAGGAGAGAGGGAGCGAGGCAATGGTGAGGAGAGGGTGAGTGGGGCAATGGTGAGGAGAGAGTGAGAGGGGCAATGGTGAGGAGAGAGTGAGCGAGGCAATGGTGAGGAGAGAGTGAGCGGGGCAATGGTGAGGAGGGAGTGAGCGAGGCAATGGTGAGGAGAGAGTGAGCGAGGCAATGGTGAGGAGAGGGTGAGTGGGGCAATGGTGAGGAGAGAGTGAGCGAGGCAATGGTGAGGAGAGGGTGAGTGGGGCAATGGTGAGGAGAGAGTGAGCGGGGCAATGGTGAGGAGGGAGTGAGTGAGGCAATGGTGAGGAGAGAGTGAGCGAGGCAATGGTGAGGAGAGAGTGAGCGGGGCAATGGTGAGGAGGGAGTGGGTGGGGCAATGGTGAGGAGAGAGTGAGTGGGGCAATGGTGAGGAGAGAGTGAGCGAGGCAATGGTGAGGAGAGGGTGAGTGGGGCAATGGTGAGGAGAGAGTGAGCGGGGCAATGGTGAGGAGAGAGTGAGCGAGGCAATGGTGAGGAGAGAGTGAGCGAGGCAATGGTGAGGAGAGGGTGAGCGAGGCAATGGTGAGGAGAGAGTGAGCGAGGCAATGGTGAGGAGAGGGTGAGCGAGGCAATGGTGAGGAGAGAGTGAGTGGGGCAATGGTGAGGAGAGGGTGAGTGGGGCAATGGTGAGGAGAGAGTGAGCGAGGCAATGGTGAGGAGAGAGTGAGCGAGGCAATGGTGAGGAGAGGGTGAGCGAGGCAATGGTGAGGAGAGAGTGAGTGGGGCAATGGTGAGGAGAGGGTGAGTGGGGCAATGGTGAGGAGAGAGTGAGCGGGGCAATTGTGAGGAGAGAGTGAGTGGGGCAATGGTGAGGAGAGGGTGAGTGGGGCAATGGTGAGGAGAGAGTGAGCGGGGCAATGGTGAGGAGAGAGTGAGCGAGGCAATGGTTAGGAGAGGGTGAGCGAGGCAATGGTGAGGAGAGAGTGAGCGGGGCAATGGTGAGGAGAGAGTGAGCGAGGCAATGGTGAGGAGAGAGTGAGCGGGGCAATGGTGAGGAGGGAGTGAGCGAGGCAATGGTGAGGAGAGATTGAGCGAGGCAATGGTGAGGAGAGGGTGAGTGGGGCAATGGTGAGGATAGAGTGAGCGAGGCAATGGTGAGGAGAGGGTGAGTGGGGCAATGGTGAGGAGAGAGTGAGCGGGGCAATGGTGAGGAGGGAGTGAGCGAGGCAATGGTGAGGAGAGAGTGAGCGGGGCAATGGTGAGGAGGGAGTGAGTGGGGCAATGGTGAGGAGAGAGTGAGTGGGGCAATGGTGAGGAGAGGGTGAGCGGGGCAATGGTGAGGAGAGAGTGAGCGAGGCAATGGTGAGGAGAGGGTGAGTGGGGCAATGGTGAGGAGAGAGTGAGTGGGGCAATGGTGAGGATAGGGTGAGTGAGGCAATGGTGAGGAGAGGGTGAGTGGGACAATGGTGAGAATGATGAGGAGAGCAATGGTGAGGAGAGGGCGAGTGGGACAATGGTGAGGAGAGGGTGAGTGGGGCAATGGTGAGAATGGTGAGGAGAGCAATGGTGAGGAGAGGGTGAGTGGGGCAATGGTGAGAATGGTGAGGAGAGCAATGGTGAGGAGAGGGTGAGTGGGGCAATGGTGAGAATGGTGAGGAGAGCAATGGTGAGAAGAGGGTGAGAGGGACAATGGTGAGGAGAGAGTGAGCAGAGCAATGGTGAGGAGAGGGTGAGTGGGACAATGGTGAGGAGAGAGTGAGCAGAGCAATGGTGAGGAGAGAGTGAGTGGGACAATGGTGAGGAGAGGGTGAGTGGGACAACGGTGAGGAGAGGGCGAGTGGGACAACGGTGAGGAGAGAGTGAGCGAGGCAATGGTGAGGAGAGGGTGAGTGGGGCAATGGTGAGGAGAGAGTGAGCGGGGCAATGGTGAGGAGGGGGTGAGTGGGGCAATGGTGAGGAGAGAGTGAGTGGGGCAATGGTGAGGAGAGAGTGAGTGGGGCAATAGTGAGGAGAGGATGAGCAGGTCAATGGTGAGGAGAGGATGAGCAGAGCAATGGTGAGGAGAGGGTAAGCGGGGCAATGGTGAGGAGAGGGTGAGTGGGGCAATGGTGAGGAGAGGGTGAGCGGGTCAATGGTGAGGAGAGAGTGAGTGGGGCAATGGTGAGGAGAGAGTGAGTGGGGCAATGGTGAGGAGAGAGTGAGTGGGGCAATGGTGAGGAGAGGGTGAGTGGGGCAATGGTGAGGAGAGAGTGAGTGGGGCAATGGTGAGGAGAGAGTGAGTGGGGCAATGGTGAGGAGGGGATGAGCGGGTCAATGGTGAGGAGAGGGTGAGCAGAGCAATGGTGAGGAGAGGGTGAGCGGGGCAATGGTGAGGAGAGGGTGAGTGGGGCAATGGTGAGGAGAGAGTGAGTGGGGCAATGGTGAGGAGAGGGTGAGTGGGGCAATGGTGAGGAGAGAGTGAGTGGGGCAGTGGTGAGGAGAGGGTGAGTGGGACAATGGTGAGGAGAGGGTGAGTGGGCCAATGGTGAGGAGAGGGTGAGCAGAGCAATGGTGAGGAGAGAGTGAGCGGAGCAATGGTGAGGAGAGGTTGAGTGGGACAATGGTGAGGAGAGGGTGAGTGGGGCAATGGTGAGGAGAGAGTGAGCGGAGCAATGGTGAGGAGAGGGTGAGCAGAGCAATGGTGAGGAGAGAGTGAGCGGAGCAATGGTGAGGAGAGGGTGAGTGGAGCAATGGTGAGGAGAGGGTGAGTGGGACAATGGTGAGGAGAGGGTGAGCGAGGCAATGGTGAGGAGAGGGTGAGTGCGGCAATGGTGAGGAGAGAGTGAGCGAGGCAATGGTGAGGAGAGGTTGAGTGGGGCAATGGTGAGGAGAGGGTGAGCGGGGCAATGGTGAGGAGGGAGTGAGCGAGGCAATGGTGAGGAGAGAGTGAGCGAGGCAATGGTGAGGAGAGAGTGAGCGGGGCAATGGTGAGGAGGGAGTGGGTGGGGCAATGGTGAGGAGAGAGTGAGTGGGGCAATGGTGAGGAGAGAGTGAGCGAGGCAATGGTGAGGAGAGGGTGAGTGGGGCAATGGTGAGGAGAGAGTGAGTGGGGCAATGGTGAGGAGAGGGTGAGCGGGGCAATGGTGAGGAGAGAGTGAGCGAGGCAATGGTGAGGAGAGGGTGAGTGGGGCAATGGTGAGAATGGTGAGGAGAGCAATGGTGAGGAGAGGGCGAGTGGGACAATGGTGAGGAGAGGGTGAGTGGGGCAATGGTGAGAATGGTGAGGAGAGCAATGGTGAGGAGAGGGTGAGTGGGGCAATGGTGAGAATGGTGAGGAGAGCAATGGTGAGAAGAGGGTGAGTGGGACAATGGTGAGGAGAGAGTGAGCAGAGCAATGGTGAGGAGAAGGTGAGTGGGACAATGGTGAGGAGAGAGTGAGCAGAGAAATGGTGAGGAGAGAGTGAGTGGGACAATGGTGAGGAGAGGGCGAGTGGGACAACGGTGAGGAGAGAGTGAGCGAGGCAATGGTGAGGAGAGGGTGAGTGGGGCAATGGTGAGGAGAGAGTGAGCGGGGCAATGGTGAGGAGGGGGTGAGTGGGGCAATGGTGAGGAGAGGATGAGCAGAGCAATGGTGAGGAGAGGGTGAGCGGGGCAATGGTGAGGAGAGGGTGAGTGGGGCAATGGTGAGGAGAGGGTGAGTGGGGCAATGGTGAGGAGAGAGTGAGCGGGGCAATGGTGAGGAGAGGGTGAGTGGGGCAATGGTGAGGAGAGGGTGAGCGGGTCAATGGTGAAGAGAGAGTGAGTGGGGCAATGGTGAGGAGAGAGTGAGTGGGGCAATGGTGAGGAGAGAGTGAGTGGGGCAATGGTGAGGAGAGGGTGAGTGGGGCAATGGTGAGGAGAGAGTGAGTGGGGCAATGGTGAGGAGAGAGTGAGTGGGGCAATGGTGAGGAGGGGGTGAGCGGGTCAATGGTGAGGAGAGGGTGAGCAGAGCAATGGTGAGGAGAGGGTGAGCGGGGCAATGGTGAGGAGAGGGTGAGTGGGGCAATGGTGAGGAGAGAGTGAGTGGGGCAATGGTGAGGAGAGGGTGAGTGGGGCAATGGTGAGGAGAGAGTGAATGGGGCAGTGGTGAGGAGACGGTGAGTGGGACAATGGTGAGGAGAGGGTGAGTGGGCCAATGGTGAGGAGAGGGTGAGCAGAGCAATGGTGAGGATAGAGTGAGCGGAGCAATGGTGAGGAGAGGGTGAGTGTAGCAATGGTGAGGAGAGGGTGAGTGGGGCAATGGTGAGGAGAGAGTGAGCGGAGCAATGGTGAGGAGAGGGTGAGCAGAGCAATGGTGAGGAGAGGGTGAGCAGAGCAATGGTGAGGAGAAGGTGAGTGGGACAATGGTGAGGAGAGAGTGAGCAGAGAAATGGTGAGGAGAGAGTGAGTGGGACAATGGTGAGGAGAGGGCGAGTGGGACAACGGTGAGGAGAGAGTGAGCGAGGCAATGGTGAGGAGAGGGTGAGTGGGACAATGGTGAGGAGAGGGTGAGCGAGGCAATGGTGAGGAGAGGGTGAGTGCGGCAATGGTGAGGAGAGAGTGAGCGAGGCAATGGTGAGGAGAGAGTGAGCGAGGCAATGGTGAGGAGAGGTTGAGTGGGGCAATGGTGAGGAGAGGGTGAGCGGGGCAATGGTGAGGAGGGAGTGAGCGAGGCAATGGTGAGGAGAGAGTGAGCGAGGCAATGGTGAGGAGAGAGTGAGCGGGGCAATGGTGAGGAGGGAGTGGGTGGGGCAATGGTGAGGAGAGAGTGAGTGGGGCAATGGTGAGGAGAGAGTGAGCGAGGCAATGGTGAGGAGAGGGTGAGTGGGGCAATGGTGAGGAGAGAGTGAGTGGGGCAATGGTGAGGAGAGGGTGAGCGGGTCAATGGTGAGGAGAGAGTGAGTGGGGCAATGGTGAGGAGAGAGTGAGTGGGGCAATGGTGAGGAGAGAGTGAGTGGGGCAATGGTGAGGAGAGGGTGAGTGGGGCAATGGTGAGGAGAGAGTGAGTGGGGCAATGGTGAGGAGAGAGTGAGTGGGGCAATGGTGAGGAGGGGATGAGCGGGTCAATGGTGAGGAGAGGGTGAGCAGAGCAATGGTGAGGAGAGGGTGAGCGGGGCAATGGTGAGGAGAGGGTGAGTGGGGCAATGGTGAGGAGAGAGTGAGTGGGGCAATGGTGAGGAGAGGGTGAGTGGGGCAATGGTGAGGAGAGAGTGAGTGGGGCAGTGGTGAGGAGAGGGTGAGTGGGACAATGGTGAGGAGAGGGTGAGTGGGCCAATGGTGAGGAGAGGGTGAGCAGAGCAATGGTGAGGAGAGAGTGAGCGGAGCAATGGTGAGGAGAGGTTGAGTGGGACAATGGTGAGGAGAGGGTGAGTGGGGCAATGGTGAGGAGAGAGTGAGCGGAGCAATGGTGAGGAGAGGGTGAGCAGAGCAATGGTGAGGAGAGAGTGAGCGGAGCAATGGTGAGGAGAGGGTGAGTGGAGCAATGGTGAGGAGAGGGTGAGTGGGACAATGGTGAGGAGAGGGTGAGCGAGGCAATGGTGAGGAGAGGGTGAGTGCGGCAATGGTGAGGAGAGAGTGAGCGAGGCAATGGTGAGGAGAGGTTGAGTGGGGCAATGGTGAGGAGAGGGTGAGCGGGGCAATGGTGAGGAGGGAGTGAGCGAGGCAATGGTGAGGAGAGAGTGAGCGAGGCAATGGTGAGGAGAGAGTGAGCGGGGCAATGGTGAGGAGGGAGTGGGTGGGGCAATGGTGAGGAGAGAGTGAGTGGGGCAATGGTGAGGAGAGAGTGAGCGAGGCAATGGTGAGGAGAGGGTGAGTGGGGCAATGGTGAGGAGAGAGTGAGTGGGGCAATGGTGAGGAGAGGGTGAGCGGGGCAATGGTGAGGAGAGAGTGAGCGAGGCAATGGTGAGGAGAGGGTGAGTGGGGCAATGGTGAGGAGAGAGTGAGTGGGGCAATGGTGAGGATAGGGTGAGTGAGGCAATGGTGAGGAGAGGGTGAGTGGGACAATGGTGAGAATGGTGAGGAGAGCAATGGTGAGGAGAGGGCGAGTGGGACAATGGTGAGGAGAGGGTGAGTGGGGCAATGGTGAGAATGGTGAGGAGAGCAATGGTGAGGAGAGGGTGAGTGGGGCAATGGTGAGAATGGTGAGGAGAGCAATGGTGAGAAGAGGGTGAGTGGGACAATGGTGAGGAGAGAGTGAGCAGAGCAATGGTGAGGAGAAGGTGAGTGGGACAATGGTGAGGAGAGAGTGAGCAGAGAAATGGTGAGGAGAGAGTGAGTGGGACAATGGTGAGGAGAGGGCGAGTGGGACAACGGTGAGGAGAGAGTGAGCGAGGCAATGGTGAGGAGAGGGTGAGTGGGGCAATGGTGAGGAGAGAGTGAGCGGGGCAATGGTGAGGAGGGGGTGAGTGGGGCAATGGTGAGGAGAGGATGAGCAGAGCAATGGTGAGGAGAGGGTGAGCGGGGCAATGGTGAGGAGAGGGTGAGTGGGGCAATGGTGAGGAGAGGGTGAGTGGGGCAATGGTGAGGAGAGAGTGAGCGGGGCAATGGTGAGGAGAGGGTGAGTGGGGCAATGGTGAGGAGAGGGTGAGCGGGTCAATGGTGAAGAGAGAGTGAGTGGGGCAATGGTGAGGAGAGAGTGAGTGGGGCAATGGTGAGGAGAGAGTGAGTGGGGCAATGGTGAGGAGAGGGTGAGTGGGGCAATGGTGAGGAGAGAGTGAGTGGGGCAATGGTGAGGAGAGAGTGAGTGGGGCAATGGTGAGGAGGGGGTGAGCGGGTCAATGGTGAGGAGAGGGTGAGCAGAGCAATGGTGAGGAGAGGGTGAGCGGGGCAATGGTGAGGAGAGGGTGAGTGGGGCAATGGTGAGGAGAGAGTGAGTGGGGCAATGGTGAGGAGAGGGTGAGTGGGGCAATGGTGAGGAGAGAGTGAATGGGGCAGTGGTGAGGAGACGGTGAGTGGGACAATGGTGAGGAGAGGGTGAGTGGGCCAATGGTGAGGAGAGGGTGAGCAGAGCAATGGTGAGGATAGAGTGAGCGGAGCAATGGTGAGGAGAGGGTGAGTGTAGCAATGGTGAGGAGAGGGTGAGTGGGGCAATGGTGAGGAGAGAGTGAGCGGAGCAATGGTGAGGAGAGGGTGAGCAGAGCAATGGTGAGGAGAGGGTGAGCAGAGCAATGGTGAGGAGAGGGTGAGTGGAGCAATGGTGAGGAGAGGGTGAGTGGGACAATGGTGAGGAGAGGGTGAGTGGGACAATGGTGAGGAGAGGGTGAGTGGAGCAATGGTGAGGAGAGGGTGAGTGGAGCAATGGTGACGAGAAGTTGAGCGGGGCAATGGTGAGGAGGGGGTGAGTGGGCCAATGGTGAGGAGAGGGTGAGTGGAGCAATGGTGAGGAGAAGTTGAGCGGGGCAATGGTGAGGAGGGGGTGAGTGGGCCAATGGTGAGGAGAGAGTGAGTGGGACAATGGTGAGGAGAAGTTGAGCGGGGCAATGGTGAGGAGGGGGTGAGTGGGCCAATGGTGAGGAGAGGGTGAGTGGGACAATGGTGAGGAGAGGGTGAGCAGAGAAATGGTGAGGAGAGGGTGAGTGGGGCAATGGTGAGGAGAGGGTGAGTGGGGCAATGGTGAGGAGAGGGTGAGCGGGGCAATGGTGAGGAGAGTGTGAGCGGAGCAATGGTGAGGAGAAGCCGATCAGCTTATTAAAATGCCAGTCAATGCTGAGCCCTGGTACTCAGCAGTAATCCTGCTCACTCACAGTGTGAAACATCATTAGATGGTGCAATGGGTGGAATACAAATCAGAAAGTGGAAAACAAAGCTGGTCAGTACAGCTGATGGAAAATGCACAGATTATTATAAATGGGTTTTACCAAACACAATTTAAACATGGGAGAAGCAGCTGAGCAGAGCATAAAGCGGGGGAGAAGCAGCTGAGCAGAGCCTAAAGTTTGGGAGAAGCAGCTGAGCAGAGCATAAAGCGCGGGAGAAGCAGCTGAGCAGAGCCTAAAACGGGGGAGAAGCAGCTGAGCAGAGCATAAAGTGTGGGAGAAGCAGCTGAGCAGAGCATAAAGTGGGGGAGAAGCAGCTGAGCAGAGCATAAAGTGGGGGAGAAGCAGCTGAGTGGAGCATAAAGTGGGGGAGAAGCAGCTGAGTGGAGCATAAAGTGGGGGAGAAGCAGCTGAGCAGAGCATAAAGTGTGGGAGAAGCAGCTGAGCAGAGTATAATGCGCGGGAGCACTGTAAAACAAACACAGGGAAAAATCTGAAAAAGTGACATCAGAGCAGAGGGAGGAGCGGCGAAGCCCAATGAATTAAAGCTAAGTGTTTAATTTATTATATAAATAAGTCAAGTGTTTCATTTACTATATAATTGAGCTAAATGTTTAATTTATTATGTACTTAAGCTAAGTGTTTAATTAATTAATCAGGTCTAAGGGGATAAAATTAAAATTAACTAAATAGAGGATACTAACATTAAAGGGTTCTGAATTTTATTAAATTTAAATCTGGTATCAATATATTATAAATAGGAGTTAAGGAAATAATAAAATAAAGAAATTAATAAGCAAAAAACAAAGCTAATTAGTTACAAAATAGTCTGAAATTAGACAAAATCCATCTACTAAATATAATCTGGATCTCAACTAATTGCATTATATCCAGAACTAAATTAATACTAGTAAATAAATAAATAAATAAAAACTAGAAATAGCAGTGCAGACTATGTCTCGGGATTGTAATATGTGGGAGTTTGTGGACAGCAAGACTGCCACATCTGGAGGAAATGTCCAGCTTGAGACACTTCGACACATAAGGGAGCGAGAGGAATTTTTGGATAGTTTTCACCAGAGTAACATCACACCTCAGAGGAAAGCACAGGAACAGGAAGGGGAAAGTGTGACTGTCAGTCAGCAGGGTAGGGGGAACCAAGGGGAGATAGAGAAGGAGGTCCCATAGACACTGGTCCTTTCCAACAGGTACAATGTTTTTTTTTATTCGTTCATGGGATGTGGGTGTCGCTGGCAAGGCCAGCATTTATTGCCCTTAAGAAGGTGGTGGTGAGCTGCCTTCTTGAACCGCTGAAGTCCGTGTGGTGAAGGTTCTCCCACAGTGCTGTTAGGTAGGGAGTTCCAGGATTTTGACCCAGCGACGATGAAGGAACGGCGATATATTTGCAAGTCGGGATGGTGTGTGACTTGGAGGGGAACATGCAGGTAGTGGTGTTCCCATGTGCCTGCTGCCCTTGTCCTTCTAGGTGGTAGAGGTTGCAGGTTTGGGAGGTGCTGTCGAAGAAGCCTTGGCGAGTTGCTGCAGTGTATCCTGTGGATGGTACACACTGCAGCCACTGTGCGCCGGTGGTGAAGGGAGTGAATGTATAGGGTGGTGGATGGGGTGCCAATCAAGCGGGCTGCTTTGTTCTGGATGGTGTTGAGCTTCTTGAGTGTTGTTGGAGCTGCACTCATCCAGGCAACTGGAGAGTATTCCATCACACTCCTGACTTGTGCCTTGTAGATGCTGGAAAGACTTTGTGGAGTCAGGAGGTGAGTCACTCGCCGCAGAATACCCAGCCTCTGACCTGCTCTTGTAACATTTATGTGGCTGGTCCAGTTAAGTTTCTGGTCAATGGTGACCCCCAGGATGTTGATGGTGGGGAATTCAGCGATGGTAATGTCGTTGAATGTCAAGGGGAGGTGGTTAGACTCTCTCTTGTTGGAGATGGTCATTGCCTGACACTTGTCTGGCGTGAATGTTACTTGCCATTTATCAACCCAGGCCTGGATGTTGTCCAGGTCTTGCTGTACGCGGGCTCAGACTGCTTCATTATCTGAGGGGTTGCGAATGGAACTGAACACTGTGCAATCGTCAGCGAACATCCCCATTTCTGACCTTATGATGGAGGGAAGGTCATTGATGAAGCAGCTGAAGATGGTTGGGCCTAGTACACTGCCCTGAGAAACTCCTGCAGCAATGTCCTGGGGCTGAGATGATTGGCCTCCAACAACCACTACCATCTTCCTTTGTGCTAGGTATGACTCCAGCCACTGGAGAGTTTTCCCCCTGATTCCCATTGACTTCAATTTTACTGGGGCTCCTTGGTGCCACACTCGGTCAAATGCTGCCTTGATGTCAAGGGCAGTCACTCTCACCTCACCTCTGGAATTCAGCTCTTTTGTCCATGTTTAGACCAAAGCTGTAATGAGACCTGGAGCCGAGTGGTCCTGGCGGAACCCAAACTGAGCATCGGTGAGCAGGTTATTGGTGAGTAAGTGCCGCTTGATAGCAATATCGACGACACCTTCCATTTGCTGATGATTGAGAGTAGACTGATGGGGCAGTAATGGCCGGATTGGATTTGTCCTGCTTTTTGTGGACAGGACATACCTGGGCAATTTTCCACATTGTCAGGTAGATGCCAGTATTGTAGCTGTACTGGAACAGCTTGGCTAGAGGCGCGGCTAGTTCTGGAGCACAAGTCTTCAGCACTACAGCCGGAATGTTGTTGGGGCCCATAGCCTTTGTTGTATCCAGTGCACTCAGCTGTTTCTTGATATCACGTGGAGTGAATCGAATTGGCTGAAGACTGGCTTCTGTGATGGTGGGAATATCGGGAGGAGGCCGAGATGGATCATCCACTTGGCACTTCTGGCTGAAGATGGTTGCAAATGCTTCAGCTTTGTCTTTTCCACTCACGTGCTGGACTCTGCCATCATTGAGGATTACAGAGCCTCCTCCTCCCGTTAGTTGTTTAATTGTCCACCACTATTCACGACTGGATGTGGCAGGACTGCAGAGCTTTGATCTGATCCGTTGATTGTGGAGTCGCTTAGCTCCATCTATAGCATGTTGCTTCCGCTGTTTAGCATGCATGTAGTCCTGAGTTGTAGCTTCACCAGGTTTGGCACCTCATTTTTAGGTAAGCCTGGTGCTGCTCCTGGCATGCTCTTCTACACTCATCATTGAACCAGAGTTGATCCCCTGGCTTGTTGGTAATGGTAGAGTGAGGAATATGGCGGGCCATGAGGTTACAGATTGTGTTGGAATACAATTCTGTTGCTGCTGATGGCCCACAGCGCCTCATGGATGCCCAGTTTTGAGCTTCTAGATCTGTTCTGAATCTATCTAATTTAGTATGGTGGTAGTGCCACACAACACATTGGATGGTGTCGTCAGTGTGAAGACAGGACTTCGTCTCCACAAGGACTGTGCGGTGGTCAGTGTACATATTACCTGTGAGGATAAGGATGTAGGTTGCAGGGTGGACAGCCAGAATGCTAACCATGACATCATGGAGCAGGAGGCAGTCCAAGGGGGGGAAGAGCAGAATAGAAAGATTGTAGTCATGGGGGATTTGATAATTAGGGGGATAGATAGCATCCTCTGCAGTCATGACCGAGAGTCCAGAAGGGTATGTTGCCTACCTGCTGCAAAGTTAAAGGATATCACGGAGCAACTGGAGTGGAACTTGGAAAGGGAGGTGGAGGATCCAGTTGTCATGGTGCATGTTGGGACCAATGACATAGGGAAGAAAAGGGAGGAGGTCCTGCTAAGGGACTATGAGGAGTTAGGAAATAAATTAAAAACAGGACTTCACAAGTGGTAATCTCGGGATTGCTAATTGAGCCACGTACTAATTAGTATAGGTATAGGCAGATCAGGAATGTGAATACATGGCTGAACGAGTGGTGTGGGACAGAGGGGTTCCATTTCTTGGGACACTTGCACCAATACAGGGTCAGGAAGGAGTTGTACTGCTGGGATGGACTCCACCTGAACCGGAATGGGACCAGTGTCCTTGTGGAAAGGATAAATAGAGCTGCCAGTCGGACTTTAAACTAGTAAGACGGGGGAGGGATCTGGGGAAGAGAACATAAGTCTGAAGAAAAAAGACATAGGAAATGAGAGTAAACATCAGACCAAGTTAAGAAAGGTGGGTAACATAAACGGTCAGCGAACAAATACAGTTATAGAACATAAGTACAAAATGACTGTTAGAAACAAAGGGAGGGGAACAATTACTAAAAAGAAATTAAATTGTCTGTACAGCAATGTGCACAACATCTGAAACAAAATGGGGGAACTGGAGGCAGTAATTCATAGTGAGGACTGAGATGTGGTAGGGATAACTGAAAGATGGTTACATAAGGAACAGGACTAGCATTTAAATATTGCAGGATATAAAGTATTTAGAAAGGATATGGACGGAAGGGGGGTGGAGTAGCTGTACTAATTAGAGATACCATAATGGCAATAGCAAAAAGGGACATAAGTAATATTAAGATAGAAACAGAATCCATATGGATTGAGACAAAGGAAAAGAAGGGATTGATCACATTCATAGGTATATTCTACAGTCCATCTAGTAGTGGAAGGGAAGTGGAGGAAGAAATATGTAGGTAAATCTATGAAATGAGTAAAAAAAAATTAAAAATAATAATCATGGGAGATTTCAACTACGCCCAAATAAACTGGCAAGAAGATGTAGGGAAAGGGGAATGGAGGCTTTACAATGTGTACAGGACTCCTTTCTTACCCAGTATGTGAGAAGCCCAACAAGAGAGGAATCACTGCTGAATTTAGAAATGGAAAATGAACCGGAGCAGATAAGAGAAGTAAGCATAGGGGAAAATTTAGATAATAGCGATCATAACATAATAAAATTTAAAATAATGATTGAGAAAGACATATTAAGATAACGACCAAAGTAATAGATTGGAAAAAAGGTCATTTTAAGGGGATGAGAATGGAACTAGGGAAGGTAAACAGGAAAAAAATGTTGACAGACAAAGAGATAGAACAGCAGTGGGTAATATTTAAAACGGTGATCAATAGAGTTCAGGAGAAATATATTCCTCTAAAAAATAAGAACAAACTAATCAATAATAAAATAATAAGATAAGAAATAGGAGCAGGAGTAGGCCATCCGGTCCCTCAAGCCTGCTCCGTCATTCAACAAGATCATGGCTGATCTTCTACCTCAACGCCATTTTCCTGCACTATCCCCATATCCCTTGATGCCTTTAATATCTAGAAATCTATCGACCTCTGTTTTGAATGTACTCAATGACTGACCCTCCACAGCACTCTGGGGTAGAGAATTCCAAAGATTCACCAACCTCTGAGTGAAGAAATTTCTCCTCATCTCAGTCCTAAATGGCCTACCCCTTATTCTGAGAATGTGACCCCAGGTTTTAGACTCCCCAGCCAGGGGAAACATCCTCCCTGCGTCTACCCTGTCGAGCCCTGTAAGAATTTTGTATGTTTCAATGAGATCACCTCTCATTCTTCTAAATTCTAGAGAATACAGGCCTAATCTACTCAATCTCTCCTCATACGACAATCCTGACATCCCAGGAATCAGTTTGGTGAAACTTTATTGCACTCCCTCTATGGCAAGTATATCCTTTCTTAGGTAAGGAGACCAAAATTGTACACAATACTCTAAGTGCAGTCTCACCAAGGCCCTATATAATTACAGTAAGACATCTTTACTTCTGTACTCAAATCCTCTTGTAATAAAGGCCAACATAACATTTGCCTTCCTAATTGCTTGCTGCACCTGCATGTTAGCTTTCAGTGACTCACGTACAAGGGCACCCAGGTCTCTTTGAACATCAACATTTCCCAATCTCTCACCATTTAAAAAATACTCTGCATTTCTGCTTTTCCTACCAAAGTGGATAACTTCACATTTTTCCACATTATATTCCATCTGCCATGTTCTTGTCCACTCACTTAGCCTGTCTATATCCCCTTGAAGCCTCTTTGCATCCTCCTCACAACTCACATTCCCACCTAGTTTTGTGTCATCAGCAAACTTGGAAATATTACATTTGGACCCCTCATCCAAATCATTGATATAGATTGTGAATAGCTGGGGCCCAAGCACCGATCCCTGTGGTACCCCACTAGTCACAGTCTGCCAACCTGAAAATGACCCGTTTATTCCTACTCTCTTTTCTGTCTGTTAACCAATTCTCAATCCATGCCAGTATATTTCCCCCAATTCCACGTGCTCTAACTTTGTTCACCAACCTCCTGCGTGGGACCTTATCGAAAGCCTTCTGAAAATCCAAATACACCACACCCACTGGTTCCCCCTTATCTATTCTACTAGTTACATCCTCAAAAAACTCCAATAGCTTTGTCAAACATGATTAATACCATGGATTAATAAAGAGATAAGGGAAAAATTGAAACAAAAAAAAAAGCATACTCTAAGTATGTAGATAATAAAGGAGAGGATGACAAAAGGGAATACGAAGAGATTAGGAAGGATGTCAAAAAAACAATTAGGAAAGCAAAGACGAACTACAAAATTGAATTTTCATGGAATATAAAAAGAAATAGTAAAGTATTTTACAGACAGATCTAACAAAAGAAAAGTCAGTATAGGGATAGGGCCATTTATGGATGCACAGGTAATTACAGCAAAATGGCAGAAATATTGAATAGTTTCTTTTTTTTTTTATTCGTTCACGGGATGTGGGCATTTATTGCCCATCCCTAATTGCCCTCGAGAAGGTGGTGGTGAGCCGCCTTCTTGAACCGCTGCAGTCTGTGTGGTGACGGTTCTCCCACAGTGCTGTTAGGAAGGGAGTTCCAGGATTTTGACCCAGCGACAATGAAGGAACGGCGATATATTTCCAAGTCGGGATGGTATGTGACTTGGAGGGGAACGTGCAGGTGGTGTTGTTCCCATGCGCCTGCTGCCCTTGTCCTTCTAGGTGGTAGAGGTCGCGGGTTTGGGAGGTGCTGTCGAAGAAGCCTTGGCGAGTTGCTGCAGTGCATCCTGTGGATGGTGCACACTGCAGCCACAGTGCGCCGGTGGTGAAGGGAGTGAATGTTTAGGGTGGTGGATGGGGTGCCAATCAAGCAGGCTGCTTTATCTTGGATGGTGTCGAGCTTCTTGAGTGTTGTTGGAGCTGCACTCATCCAGGCAAGTGGAGAGTATTCCATCACACTCCTGACTTGTGCCTTGTAGATGGTGGAAAGGCTTTGGTGAGTCAGGAGGTGAGTCACTCGCCGCAGAATACCCAGCCTCTGACCTGCTCTCGTAGCCACGGTATTTATATGGCTGGTCCAGTTAAGTTTCTGGTCAATGGTGACCCCCAGGATGTTGATGGTGGGGGATTCGGCGATGGTAATGCCGTTGAATGTCAAGGGGAGGTGGTTAGACTCTCTCTTGTTGGAGATGGTCATTGCCTGGCACTTATCTGGCGCGAATGTTACTTGCCACTTATGAGCCCAAGCCTGGATGTTGTCCAGGTCTTGCTGCATGCAGGCTCGGACTGCTTCATTATCTGAGGGGTTGCGAATGGAACTGAACACAGTGCAGTCATCAGCAAACATCCCCATTTCTGACCTCAGTATTTACCAGGGAGACGAACAAGGTGGGCATGACATTAGAAGAGGAGATCAAATAAGGTAAAAAGACATTTAAGATAGAAAGGGGGGAGATAATTGATAAACTGATCAAACTTAGAGAGGATAAAATCCCTGATCCAGATGGATTGCAGCCACGCATATTAAAATAAGTTAGGGAAAAGGTAGCAAAGGCACTATTACATTTTTATAAAAATTCAATTGGAAAGGGAACAGTGCCAAAGGACTGGTGGACAGCCAATGTTATTCCTATATTTAAAAAGGAAGCTAGAACAAGTCCAGGGAACTATAGACCAGTTAGCTTAACTTCAGTGGTAGGAAAGATAATGGAATCTTTACTCAAAGATGTAATAGAAAAACATCTAGAAAACAAAAATATAATAAACAGTAGTCAGCATGGATTTCAGAAGGGAAAGTCATGCTTGACCAAACTTATTGAATTCATTGAAGAAGAAACAGAAAGAGTAGACAAAAGTATGTAAAAAGGAAGAGAGTAGCATAAGATGTAATATATATGAATTTTCAAAAGGCCTTCGATAAGGCACCACATTGTAGACTCATGACTAAGATCAGAGCATGTGGAGTCAGGGGGCAGAATGGATAGCAATCTGTCTACAAAATAGAAAACAGAGAGTAGGGGTTAAGGGTAGTTACTCAGACTGGCAAAAGGTGGGAAGTGGTGTACCCCAGGGATCGGTGCTGGGACCACTGTTGTTCACAATTTACATCAATGATTTGGACTCAGGAATCGGAAGTACAATTTCAAAATTTGTGGATGACACCAAATTGGGGTGTGTAGTTAACACAAAGGAAGAATGCGTTAAAATGCAAGAAGACGTTAATAAACTTGCAGAATGGGCGTGTAATTGGCAAATGAATTTCAATAAAGATAAATGTGAGGTGGTGCATTTTGGTAGGAAGAATAAGGAGGCCACATACTGTTTGGGTATTAAGAATCTAAATGGGGTAGAGGAGCAAAGGGATCTCAGTACAGATACACAAATCACTAAAAGTAGCAACGCAGGCAATAAGGCCTAAAAAGGGCAAACAAAGCACTAGGATTCATTTCTAGTGGAATAACATTGAAAAGCAGAGAAGTTATGTTAAACTTGAATAGCATCTTGGTTAAACCACACTTGGAGTACTGTACACAGTTCTGGTCTCCATAATATAAAAAGGATATACAGGCATTGAAGAAGGTGCAAAAAAGATTCACAAGGCTGATACCAGAACTGAAAGGATATCCTTATCAGGAAAGGCTGAACAGGCTGGGGTTCTTTTCTCTGGAAAAAGGAAGTCTGAGGGGTGACCTGATAGAGGCCTTTGAGATAATAAAAGGTTTTGATAGGGTAGATGTAGAGAAAATGTTTCCACTTATGGGGGAGTCCAAAACTAGAGGTCATCAATATAAGATAGTCGCTAATAAATCCAATAGGGAATTCAGGAGAGACTTCTTTACGCAAAGAGTGGTTAGAATGTACAACTCGCTACCACAGAAGTAGTTGAGACAAATAGCATAGATGCATTTAAGAGGAAGCTAGATAAGAACACGAAGGAGAAAGGAATAGAAGAGAATGCTGATAGGGGTAGATGAAATAAGGAGGGTGGAGGCTCGTGTGGAGCATATGTAGGGAGATTATGTGGTAGATCAGTGTGCAATGCTAATTTAAAGCGACAGATGCTATTTTGGAACTCCATGCTGTGGCAAACATACTGTCCTAACCCCGCACAGCTAAACAGGTCTTAAATGGAATGGAGGACTCCCCACCAGCGCTATTTAAAGGAATCAGGCAGGAGTTACAGGTTCATCGCTGGATTATTCCTTCTGGCTGCTGATGCATTTGTACTTGTTTTTGGAGATCTCCTTTACTTGAATACTAGGATGAGGGGATATAGCCTAAAAATTAGAGCCAGGACTTTCAGGAGTGAAGTTAGGAAAAGCTTCTACACGCAAAGGGTGGTAGAAGTTTGGAACTCACCTCCGCAAACGGCAGTTAATGTTAGCTCAATTGTTAATTTTATATCTGAGATTGAAAGATTTTTGTTAACCAAAGGTATTAAAAGATATGGGACTAAGGTGGGTATATGGAGTTAGGTCACAGATCAACCATGATCTCATTGAATGGTGGAACAGGCTCGAGGGGCTAAATGGCTTACTCCTGTTCCTATGTTCCTATGTTCCCAGAATAAAGTTTCATTACTCTGGAGGGAGTGGGCTGGCTAACTGACAGGCAACAGCAAGGGCAATGGCGGAATGGGACAGGAATGCCACTTGCTGCCTTCTGTTATGCGCCACCTTCTCCTGCAAGAAAGCGGGAAGTGTGTCGGTGAGTGTCCTGCAAGATGTTTGAGTGACGTGACTGTCATAGTTGAGTAGCTGCCAGTGTGTGTGACCTGTGAGCTGTGGGTGTGCGGCTTGCAACAGTGGTAATGTGTGAGGGTGAGATGAAGCATCTGATTGGCAAACATTTGAAGAAATATTTCAATATTCTCAACAAATACACATTCCATTGAGAATTAAAAACTCCACAGGAAAAGTGATCCACCCGTGGCTAACTAAAGAAGTTAAGAAGAGTATTAGATTGAAAGAAGAGGCCGATTGTGTTGCCAAGAAGAATAATTAGCCTGGGGATTGGGAGAGTTTTAGAAAGCAACAAGGAACAACCAAAAAATTGATTAAAAGGGAGAAAATAGAATATGAAAGTAAATTAGCAAGAAATATAAAAACAGATTGCAGTAGCTTCTAGAAGTATGTACAAAGGAAGAGTGTAGAAAAAGTAAACATGGGTCCCTTAGAGGCTGAGACAGGTGAAATTATAATGGGGAATCAGGAAATGGCAGATGCATTAAAGAAATATTTTGTATCTGTCTTCACAGTAGAAGGCACAAAAAGCATACCAAAAATAATAAGGAGCCAAGGAGTAAATGAGAGTGAGGAACTTAAAACAATTAATATCGCTAGAGAAAAAGTACCGGAGAAACTAATGGGACTAAAAGCCAACAAATCCCCTGGACCTGAAAGTTCTAAAAGAGGTAGCTGCAGATATAGTGGATGCATTGGTTATGATCTTCCAAAATTTTCTAGATTCTGGAACGGTCCCAGTGGACTGGAAGGTAGCAAATCTAACACTGCTATTCAAGAAGGGAGGGAGAGAGAAAACAGTGAACTACAGACCGGTGAGCCTGACATCGGTCGTTGGGAAACTGCTGCAATCCATTATTAAGGAAGTGGTAACAGGGCACTTAGAAAATCATAATATGATTAGGCAGAGTCAACATGGCTTTATGAAAGGGAAATCGTGTTTGACAAATTTATTAGAGTTTTTTGAGGATTTAACTATCAGTGTAGATAAAGGGAAACCAGTGGATGTAGTATATTTGGATTTTCAAAAGGCATTTGATAAGGTGCCACATAAAAGGTTGTTACACAAGGTAAAGGCTCATGGGGTTGGGGGTAATATATTAGCATGGATAGAGGATTGGCTAAAGGACAGAAAACAGAGAGTAGGGATAAACGGGTCATTTTCAGGTTGGCTGGCTGTAACTAGTGAGGTGCCTGCTGCTTGGGCCTCAGCTATTTACAATCTATATTAAAGACTTAGATGAAGGGACCCGAGTGTAACGTATCCAAGTTTGCCGACAGTACAAAGCTGGGTGGGAAAGGAAGCTGTGAAGAGGACACAAAGAGTTTGCAAAGGGATGTAGACAGATTAAGTGTGCGGGCAAGAAGGTGGCAGATGGAGTATAATGTGGGGAAATGTGAATTTATTCACTTTGGCAGGAAGAATAGAAAAACAGAATATTGTTTAAATGGTGAGAAACTATTAAATGTTGGTGTTCAGAGAAACTTGGGAGTCCTCGTACAAGAAACACAAAAAGTTAGTATGCAGGTACAGCAGACAATTAGGAAAGCAAATGGCATGTTGGCCTTTATTGCAAGGGGTTTGGAGAACAAGAGTAAGGAAGTCTTATTACAGTTGTACAGGGCTTTAGTGAGACCTCACCTGGAGTACTGCGTGCAGTTTTGGTCTCCTTGTCCAAGGAAGGATATATTTGCCTTGGAGGCGGTTCAACGAATGTTCACTAGATTAATTCCTGGGATGAGAGGGTTGTTCTATGAAGAGAGGTTGAGTAAAATGGAGTTTAGAAGAATGAGAGGTGATCTCACTGAAACATATAAGATTATAAAGCGGCTTGACATGGTAGGTGATGAGAGATTGTTTCCCCTGGTTAGAGAGTCTAGAACTAGAGGGTATAGTCACAGGATAAGGGGTTGACCATTCAAGACTGAGATGAGGAGGAATTTCTTCACGTAGAGGGTTGTGAATCTTTGGAATTCTGTACCCCAGAGGGCGGTGGATGCTGAGTCATTGAATATATTCAAGGCTGAGATAGATAGATTTTTGGACTCTAGGGGAATCAAGGGATATGGGGATCAGGCGGGAAAGTGGAGTTGAGGTCGAAGATCAGCCATGATCTGATTGAATGGGGGAGCAGGCTTGAGGGGCCATATGGCCTACTCCTGCTCCTATTTCTTATGTTCTTATTGGAAGAGTTGAGTACTGTTTCTTGGTAGGTGGGTGATGGCGGGTGTAATGTGTGCTGCAGTGGATGCGACTAGTGGTGCAGTTGGTAAGATATGCTACTTTACAGTTGACCTAACTTACCTTGACCACTCGTGGCACTTCTTCCTGCACTGCATCCATGTCCATGGTGCCATGCTCCTGGCATTGACTTCATCCCCTACTGCCTCCCATTGCCTGGGATGCATATGTCTGGAGGGCCTCTTGCCCCCCTGCAGATATAGGATGCCCCTCCTTCTGTCCACCTCTTACACCAAAGCCTCTGGTGCATCATCAGAGAATCTTGGTGCACGCTCTCTCGCAATTCCCGGTACAAACTCAGATCGGCAGACTGGCGGGGTCTGGCGTGCAGATTGGAGGATGTGGGATGTAGATGTGAGCAACCTTTAATCAATATTTTGAAAGAATTCAACAGTTTGTAAACATAGGGATGGGTTTTACATGTTCTATGTCTGATCTCCATTCAGACCCGTATCTTATATTTTGAAAATATAAGAGTCCCGCAAACTTTGAGCAGCCAAGTTAAGTGGTGCTAGCCACTCGCGATGTCTAGTCCCCCTACAGGTGAGCAACCACTCAACAACGCAGTTAGGGCTGGCTGCACGCAGCAATCATGTATAACAGCAGGCAGCATAAATGATACCTGCTGCTTGCATCTCGACAACCGGACACGGGTTAATCGCGCACCGTGATCCCCGTGCCCATCTTCGGGGGTTAACCAATTTACTAACAACACTACTAATTGGAATATTAAATCTGATTCTGTAATGTACATTCAGATTGCCAACATGTTCCTGGAGTTTTCATCACATGACCACCTGCCTTCAACTACCCCGCTCCCATGCTCCCACCATTGGTCACCCAACATGTACATCCTCACAGTGCACCGCCTTCTCATGCCAATTGGAAAGTGAACAGACTCTTCATTACCAGTTTGATTGTCAGTGAAAACAGCCCTTTTTCCCATCTCCAATATTTTTATAACTAATAAACAAAAGTGTTCAAAGAAAATGAAAAAAATCATACAATTTTTATTGTCCCTATGATTTTTCTCCTGGGTTTTCCTGGAGATTAATCTTCATTTCCTGGAGATAATCCAGGAGGGTTAGCAACCCTACTGTACATACACATGCAGCAAAAGACTTGCGGTGTACTGTCACAGCAGCTAAGAGAGGAAATAAATATTTGAAATTTAAAAGTATTTGTAATTAATTTTAAAATCCAGCCTAAAATCCAGCTAAGAGTTTGTGCCATGATGCACAGTGCTTAATCGTGAGAATTATTAATTTATTTGAACTGACACACTCGCCAATGACAATGCTTAGGTCCCATTCTTCCTGTGATTTCCGTTACAGTAATGTAATGATTTTTTCCAATGTAATGATTAAACTCATATAAACCAATAAATTGTGCTGTTTTGGGATTTCCATATCCTTGCTGAATTATTCAATTTAAATTGTTCCGTAATGAAATGAATCTAAATGGAACACATCACTCATCCTATTGTCACTACCTGAGGAGAGGTGGAAGTGAGCAGCAAGTTGTGGAAAACATATTTTGCTGGCCTAAAAAAAAGCTCTAGCTTTAAAAAGTGTTAAATCGTGAACTCAGCAGGTTTATTGGACCACTTTGGGGCAATGAACCAAGTAAAACAGAGTTATTGCTGAAACAGTTACCGCCTTGCAGGGGCCTATGTGATGATCATGTCTAGGCTAACAGGACAAAGGTTTGAAAGAGTCCAGTTTTTCTGTACTCTGCCCTTTATTCATGGCAAGAATCACTGCACCCATTGGAACTCTAAACAGCTTAAAAGGCTGCAGCAATTCAAGAACTCTGCAAGAATCATTTATCCAAAAAAAAGTGTTCTACAAATAGCCTTGTGTAGTAATACCTTTTTGAAAAATGAGCTGTGAGGTTCTTTGATCCAGTATACATTAAGTTTATAAATTGATTTATCAATAAGTTGCATTGATATTTATATTATACCATCATAGTATACTATGATATACTAGTCTCTGGTTCAGTATATTTTGAATATTCAAACATTAGTGGCTCTCACACGGTATACTGTTGGTTTCCTGCTACTACATGCAACAACTATTGTCAGTGAATGTTTCCATCATTAGTAAATCTGTGTACTGTCACAACAGCTAAGAGTGGAAATAAATATTTGAAATTTAAAGCATTTGTAATTAGTTTTAAAATCCAGCCTAAAGTGAGGGAGGCTAAGTGCTTGTACCATGATGCACAGCACCTAATCATGAGAATTATTAATTTATTTGAACTGATATGCACACCAATGACAATGCTTAGATACCATTCTTCCTGTGCTTTCAGTTACAGTAATGTAACGATTTTTAAGAAGATAAGAACATAAGAAATAGGAGCAGGAGTAGGCCATACGGCCCCTTGGGCCTGCTTCGCCATTCAATCAGATCATGGCTGATCTTCGACCTCAACTCCACTTTCCTGCCCGATCCCCATATCACTTGATCTCAGCCTTGAACATATTCAATGACTCAGCATCCACAGCCCTCTGGGGTAGAGAATTCCAAAGATTCACAACCCTCTGTGTGAAGAAATTCCTCCTCATCTCAGTCTTGAATGGCCGACCCCTTATCCAGAGATTATGCCTCCTAGTCTAGACCCTCTCAGCATCATTTTGTCAATGTAATGATTAAATCATGTAAAGCAATAAATTATAAACTACATGTGTTGTATAAATGCAAGTTCTCCTTCTATTGAGTTAAATCTTCAGAGGAAAAATAGTTTATTATTTTCTTTAGTTATTTTTTCACTGATTTCAGGAAACACTTGGGAGATGAAATTCGAATTGGACGGAGACGGAAAGCAGGCGGTGTGGCATCGGCCGGTTTTACTCTCCGCACGGTATTCAGTTCTATTGAAGTCAGTGGAATAGAATATCGGGCAGGATGTATAACCGGCGGCAGATACGATACCGTCTGTTTTGAGTCCTAGCTCAAGTATCATTTTTCTTTTATTCGTTCATGGGATGTGGGCGTCGCTGGCGAGGCCGGCATTTATTGCCCATCCCTAATATTTCACCTCCCTTGATATAATATTGCTCAGCAATCAGCATTACATGCTGCCTAATAAGTGGGTCAGCATTCACTCTGTAGCCGAGAATCCTGTGGTGATCAAGATATTAGTCAAGATTTAACTTAATTTTGATTTAATTTCAAAATTTGCAAAGCCAGCCTATTTCTGTATTTTAGAACTTCCTCTCTGGGCATGATTTTAGCTCGGAGCTGGAAACCCAGCGGGTGAGTAGATATTCACGTGGAGAACCCAGAAGTCAAGTGAGTGCGTCGCAATTCAATTGAAGGTATTTGTGCTTCCAGGTTTCCCATCTGCCAGACTGACAGGGAGGGAAAGCAGCCATGAATCGGAGAGGAGGGAGGCAGGGAGAGAGAAATGGTGGGCCCTGGAAAAAATCAGGGGGGAGGTGGCAGGGCGTGGACAACATCGGGTGGGCCTTGGAGAACATTGGAGGGAGATCTACCATCAGGGGGGTGTTCCACCATGGGGGGGTCCACTATGGGGCGGGGGGGGGGGAGGCGGCTGATTGCAGGGATCCTTTCAGCCAGGTGAGCTTGATGGGCCTGGATGAAGCACTCCTGCTTCTCTGGACCCACGAGCAGTGCAATAAAGGCACACACCTCATGGATCCGGCCCTTCCCGCCTGCTTTCACCTGACGTGAATCAGAAGTGATGGGAAACCTGAGCAGGTAAAGTTAAATTTGTTTGACATTTCTAATACACAAAAAATGAAGTGCCTCATCTATCGCAATGAGGTACATTGCCCTTTTAAGTACTGTCCCACCGGCTTTAAGTGGAGACAGGATTTCTGAGTTTCTGTTGTGTGCATCCAAACGCGCCTGAGTTAAACCCGGAAGTGGGCACATTGGAGCCGGATGCGGTCCCGCTCCAAAGACAAACTATTTTTACTGCCTCCCCTCCCCCGACCTACCCGTTCTTGGGGGTTAAAATTACCCCCCCAGGTCTTTGGTAAAGAGAGCCTTTACTATCACTCAGAGGATTCTCATGGTCAGAATGTCCCAAAATCTGTTCAACTATCTTCCACTCACTGCATTTTGCTGGAGAAAAAAATCCTGCTGTACTCGGGAGACTCTGCTGTAGTTTTGGTCATGAGTTCAGAGACTCTGCAAATGAAACCCACAAGTCCCGCCCCACCTCCAACTCATTGGCTGACACCATGGTGTCACTCACTCTAGTTTTTTAATTGTAAACAATTTTACAACACCAAGTTATAGTCCAGCAATTTTATTTGAAATTCACAAGCTTTCGGAGGCTTCCTCCTTCCTCAGGTGAATGTGGATATGAAAACCTGAGGAAGGAGGAAGCCTCCAAAAGCTTGTGAATTTCAAATAAAATTGCTGGACTATAACTTGGTGTTGTAAAATTGTTTACAATTGTCAACCCCAGTCCATCACCGGCATCTCCACATCATGGCTAGTTTTTTAACATGTTGAAATTGTTTCTCAATTTAAAAATGTAGGCATGATGTGGCTTGACTAGGTACCGACAAAAGTAATGTTCTATCCCTACCTTAAGCATAGATTATAGTTAGTAGAGGGCTTCCTTTTAGCCCAAAAAGAACATCTCTCCTGTAGTTTTAAACATTTAATCTGTCACCTGATTACTGAGCAGTTGTACAACTTACTTCCATTTCTTAAGCCTTCATGAGCTAAAGGCTACCACAGATCATTGTCTGACAAATGTAAACTTCTGTGAGCAGTCTAACCAGTAAAACGCATGTACTCTCAGCTCAGATTAACTGCAGCACATTTAAGTACCTTTCTAAATTTTCTGAAGATCTTAGATTGTCCTGTTTCATTCACGCCAGTCAATCAGTCTCGGAAAATGTCAGTCTTAAAAAGAAAAGAAGAAATAAAAAATGGTTTTAGCAGCTATTAGTTAACAATCTTTGCAACCAAAATAGATCTTAAAGCACATCCTTCTGTTGGGAAGCATTCTCCGTAAAATCCCACTGAAAACATAAAATGATAATGAGACCTGTCAGAGAGGATTCAAATAAGATACAAGGAATTAGGGGGATTAATGTGAATATTTGCAGGAGCTATAGCCTATCCCTCCAGGGGCTCAAAACTATACACTGCATCGGCAAAATATAATACATGGGCAGACAAAAGAAAAGCAGCAGGTGTTAAAGGAGATAAATGTGTTTCAGTTCTGGGAGTGTGGGGAAAAAAAGAATAACATTTCTCTGCTGCCATAATATTTTGCAACACACTGCGATCTGCTCACTCCATAATGGTTGCACGGCTAGAATTAGCACCCAATCATACGGTAAAGTCGCAGGCCCTCCATCTTACCACTGGGCAATATTAATCCTATGGTTAGCTGTCGTCTGAAAATTGTCAGAGTTTAAAAATCTTCACTTTAAATGAGAAAACAGAGAGCGTACCAAAAGGATATGTGGAGGGGAGAAGGCACAATTCAATTTTAAAATTACATTTATGACTGGCCTTCCTCTTGAAACTGGAACCAGTGTTAACTGAATTTATTTTAATGAATGTATCAAAGTGTTCTTTTTATATCATTTTCTGATAACGCTCATTAATGGCAACATTTTTGCAGTATTTTTGGAATATTTTACTACCCTCTACTCTGACAATACATAGAATCATAGAATCATAGAAGTTTACAACATGGAAACAGGCCCTTCGGCCCAACATGTCCATGTCGCCCAGTTTATACCACTAAGCTAGTCCCAATTGCCTGCACTTGGCCCATATCCCTCTATACCCATCTTACCCATGTAACTGTTCAAATGCTTTTTAAAAGACAAAATTGTACCCGCCTCTACTACTGCCTCTGGCAGCTCGTTCCAGACACTCACCACCCTTTGAGTGAAAAAAAATTGCCCCTCTGGACCCTTTTGTATCTTTCCCCTCTCACCTTAAATCTATGTCCCCTCGTTATAGACTCCCCTACCTTTGGGAAAAGATTTTGACTATCGACCTTATCTATGCCCCTCATTATTTTATAGACTTGTATAAGATCACCCCTCAACCTCCTACTCTCCAGGGAAAAAAGTCCCAGTCTATCTAACCTCTCCCTGTAAGTCAAACCATCAAGTCCCGGCAGCATCCTAGTAAATCTTTTCTGCACTCTTTCTAGTTTATTAATATCCTTTCTATAATAGGGTGACCAGAACTGTACACAGTATTCCAAGTGTGGCCTAACTAATGTCTTGTACAACTTCAACAAGACATCCCAACTCCTGTATTCAATGTTCTGACCAATGAAACCAAGCAAGCTGAATGCCTTCTTCACCACCCTATCCACCTGTGACTCCACTTTCAAGGAGCTATGAACCTGTACTCCGAGATCTCTTTGTTCTATAACTCTCCCCAACGCCCTACCATTAACGGAGTAGGTCCTGGCCCGATTCGATCTCCCAAATTGCATCACCTCACATTTATCTAAATTAAACTCCATCTGCCATTCATCGGCCCACTGGCCCAATTTATCAAGATCCCGTTGCAATCCTAGATAACCTTCTTCACTGTCCACGATGCCACCAATCTTGGTGTCATCTGCAAACTTACTAATCATGCCTCCTAAATTCTCATCCAAATCATTAATATAAATAACAAATAACAGCGGACCCAGCACCGATCCCTGAGGCACACCGCTGGTCACAGGCCTCCAATTTGAAAAACAACCCTCTACACCCACCCTCTGTCTTCTGTCGTCAAGCCAATGTTGTATCCAATTGGCTATCTCACCTTGGATCCCGTGAGATTTAACCTTATGTAACAACCTACCATGCGGTACCTTGTCAAAGGCTTTGCTAAAGTCCATGTAGACCACGTCTACTGCACAGCCCTCATCTATCTTCTTGGTTACCCCTTCAAAAAACTCAATCAAATTCGTGAGACATGATTTTCCTCTCACAAAACCATGCTGACTGTTCCTAATCAGTCCCTGCCTCTCCAAATGCCCGTAGATCCTGTCTCTCAGAATACCCTCTAACAACTTACCCACTACAGATGTCAGGCTCACCGGTCTGTAGTTCCCAGGCTTTTCCCTGCCGCCCTTCTTAAACAAAGGCACAACATTTGCTACCCTCCAATCTTCAGGCACCTCACCTGTAGCGGTGGATGATTCAAATATCTCTGCTAGGGGACCCGCAATTTCCTCCCTAACCTCCCATAACGTCCTGGGATACATTTCATCAGGTCCCGGAGATTTATCTACCTTGATGCGTGTTAAGACTTCCAGCACCTCCCTCTCTGTAACATGTACACTCCTCAAGACATCACTATTTATTTCCCCAAGTTCCCTAACATCCATGCCTTTCTCAACCGTAAATACCGCTGCGAAATATTCATTTAGGATCTCACCCATCTCTTGTGGTTCCGCACATAGATGACCTTGTTGATCCTTCAGAGGCCCTACTTTCTCCCTAGTTACTCTTTTGCACTTTATGTATTTGTAGAAGCTCTTTGGATTCACCTTTGCCTTATCTGCCAAAGCAATCTCATGTCCCCTTTTTGCCCTCCTGATTTCTCTCTTAACTCTACTCCGGCAATCTCTATACTCTTCAAGGGATCCACTTGATCCCAGCTGCCTATGCATGCCATATGCCTCCTTCTTCTTTCTGACTAGGGCCTATTGTAAAATCTATTTCTACTGAAATCTCTGCAGGTTATCAGACTGGGGACTGAGACCATTCACTTACAATAGAAAGACATCTCCTCTTCCTCCAACCTTTATGAAAAGCTGTACCCAATTTTTCTGAGGGGTTCTCTTAACTTTCTTAGATATGTGTTTAGAAATGATATCCTAAAGACCACTTAGTTTTATCTCCACAACAGTGCCAACCTCCGCCCTTATCTCTGTCCCTCTGCTGATGAAACCCCCATATGCACCATAATCACCTTGAGACTTGACTACTCCAACATTTTTGTTGTTGGCCTCCCATCTTCCACCTTCCAACTGGTCAAAAGCTTTGCTGAATGCATCTTGTCCTGCACTACATTCCATTTGCCCATCACCCCTGGCCTAGATTGGGTTGCTGTCTCCCAATGTATTAAATTTAATATTTTGATCTTAAATACCTTCCCTCACCTTGCTCCATCTTACCACTGCAAACTCCTCCAGTCCCATATTCCCACCAAACACTGCGTTCCTTTGATTCTGTTCCTTTGTGCCTCCCCTCCCTTCATTCCTCCATTGGCGACATAGCCCTCAGCCATTTGGGTCCTACTGTCTAGAATTTCCTCCCTAAACCTCGCTGCCACCTGACTTCTCTCTCCTTCTTTAAAAACTGCTTCAAAACACATCTATTCGACCAAGCCAGGGGAAACATCCCCCCTGCATCCAGTCTGTCTAGACCTGTCAGAATTTTACATGTTTCAATGAGATCCCGTCTCATTCTTCTAAAACTCGAGTGAATACAGGCCAAGTCAACCCAATCTCTCCTCATACGACAGTCCTGCCATCCCGGGAATCAGTCCGGTGAACCTTCGCTGCACTCCCTCTATGGCAAGTATATCCTTTCTTAGGTAAGGAGACCAAAACTGCACATAATACTCCAGGTGTGATCTCACCAAGGTCCTGTATAACTGCAGTAAGACATCCTTGCTCCTGTGCTCAAATCCACTTGTAATGAAGGCGAACATACCATTTACCTTCCTAATTGCTTGCTGCACCTGCATGTTTGCTTTCAGTGACTGGTGTACAAGGACACCCAGGTCCCTTTGTACATCAACATTTCCCAATCTATCACCATTTAAATAATACTCTGCCTTTCTGTTTTTCTTCCAAAGTGGATAACTTCACATTTATCCACATTATACTGCATCTGCCATGTTTTTGCCCACTCACTCAACTTGTCTAAATCGCCTTGAAACCTCTTTGCATCCTCCTCACAACTTATGATCCCACTTAGTTTTGTGTCGTCAGCAAACTTGGAAATATTACATTTGGTTCCCTCATCCAAATCATTGATATATATTGTGAATAGCTGGGGCCCAAGCACTGATCCCTGTGATACCCCACTAGTCACCGCCTGCCATCCCGAAAAAGACCTATTTATTCCTACTCTCTGTTTCCTGTCTGTTAACCAATTTCAATCCATGCCAGTATATTACCACCAATCCCATGTGCTTTAATTTTGCACACCAACCTCTTATGTGGGACTTTATCAAAGGCCTTCTGAAAATCCAAATAAACCACATCCACTGGTTCTCCCTTATCTATTCTACCAGTTACATCCTCAAAAAACTCCAGTAGGTTTGTCAGCTTCTTGTCCCTTCCTAGCTCGACTCCCATTCTCCTTACACTATCACCCACCTTGGAGCACTTTAACATTAAAGACACTATACAAATGCAAGTTGTTGTTGTGTTGTGCACACCTAAGACATGGTGCCAGCAATATTGTCCACAAATGCATATAAAATGGGAATGGCAAACTATGCATGATGGACAAACTTGCCAGTTAAATGCTTGATTCATGCATTTGTTGGGGGTAAATGGCCACACTCAATTTGCCCGTTCTGGAACGAAGAAGTTGGAGTCATTTTGAGGTCTGGGCCTCATTTAAATAGAACCGGCGAGTTGTGGAAGCCAAATGGACATCCTGATGCAGCTCGCTGGACACAGCAATATCAGGCAGCCGGAAGTCCACCCGGCCAGCAGCAAGGTAAGACCTGGGGGGGAGGGGTGCTGCGATCGCAGAGGGCACTGCAAAAATAATTTAAAATGTACCTGTTTGGGCCCTCTTCGGTGGGTACCTCCAGTAAAATTGGTCGGAGGGTGCCACCAGTTCTGCACATCAAAAGGGACCTACCACCTGAAATGGGCATTGCAAAAATGGCAGAAGCTGGAGCGTTAGCGTTAACAGGGTGATAAGTCTACTGACCCCATTTTGAGGTTGTTACTGCGCCATTGGCACTGATTTCAGTGAGTTAACATTGGCCCCCAATGCCTTTGCCCAATTGTAATTGGACTGATGGGAAATTGTCACAATTGTGGACAATGCAGAACCTCTAACACTTCTGCATATATTAACAATTTTTCCTCATTACAACAATTATTCTAATGATGTTGACAAATTTTCCAACCATCAGATTAGTGACACAAATTCAATATCCTAAATCTTTTTCTTCTATACACCTCTTTCAAATAATACATGCCAATAGCATAACAGCCTCCAGCAGCCTCTGTCCTTCCTTTTCAGACAAGTAAAGCTGTTTCTGTACTATGTATCTTCAATAAGGTCTTTTAAGTCTGATTCTGAGAACCAGGCATTTATGAGCTGTTAAATCCCCTTTCCCTAGCCCCGTGACAGGCTTGTAGACGCAGTTTAACAAGCTTAGAGGAAGCAAATTTAACTCCATTAATGCCTGGAGCTGGTTCCCGTCCACCAGAATCCGACTTAAAAAGCCCAATGGAAAATTAGCTGAAGTTTGTTTCAGATAAAGTAACATCTTTGAGAGAGTGACTTTTGTGCCATTAACTATATAATCAAGCTTTTCGAGCATTGGTGATGAACAATGCAACACAAGGGGTTGCTTTCCTTGCAGCATAATGTTGCAAGGTTCCAAACAATGCCTCCAACTTCGACCTAGCATCGTGGAGAAGCACTTCCACAGCCTCTGCCTTGAATGATGGAGCTCTTGTGCTTCTTGCAGACCTAGCGGACATATTTCCGTGGAAAGCTGCTGAAAATCCGAATTTTCTTCTGTGCTTATGGCCCTTGAACTACTGCAAACCTTTAAATGCTGCAGCAGGGTGCAAGTTCCGACCCCCTGGAGCTGGTTCCAGGTTTCTAGAATCCAACTCAAAAAGACCAATAGAAAAGTAGCTGAAGTTTGTTCCAGATAAAGTAACATCTTTGAGAGGGCGACCTCTGCATTGAGTGGCATTCCTGATGCCAGGAGCTCACTCCCATTATGTTAATTAGACTGACCCCAGGAGCTGCGCTGGAGTCAGTCCGTGTCTCAGACTTCAAATTGGACTGCACGTTTTTCTGGCAAAGGTTTTGTCTGAGCAGCAAATCTAGGCTTTGATACCAATGGTGAATAGTCCCTAGTCAGGTATTGCACAGGCACAGTGCAGAGTAACACTTCCTCGCTCTGTACCAACAGTGTATTTAACCCTAGTCTTAACCTCTGAATAACTTGCCCTACTTCCGCAGTGCGACATTTTCACTTTGCACAACAACCATTCTTTGTGGCCATTCTGAGTGATATCACCAATTGTTGCTGATATGGTGTAGTTTTGGCTTACAGCCATTGGGAACTGAGTGGAAACTGCATGACAAGCAAAATAATATATTGCAGATGCTCGAAATCTCAAACAAGAACAGAAAATGCTGGAAACACTCAGCAAGTCTGTAAAGAAAGGAAAGGTGTTGACATTTCAGGCATAGCCCTTTGTTCTGCTGAGTGTTTCCAGCATTTTCTATTTTTGTTTTTGAAACTACATGAACCCATCTCATATTATGGCTAACCAGACAGACGAGACTCTCGCCATATCCATCTGGGCTGAATTTGCACTGGAACCTAGACGTGAAATAAGAGTATGGAAACCCATTGCAACACCCCGTCCCACTCAACTATTAATTTATATTATAAATTGATATGTCACTCCTAACCAATTAGGAGTGACCTTTGGAGTCTGCTTCTTGAGGTCAATATGGATCCTATATTAAGACCAGGTTGAGTGGCCTCAAGTAAGTTTTGCAACCTAACAAGGTTTGATAATAATGAAACATTACAATAAAAACAAAATTGCTATGTAGGAAATCTGAAATAAAAACAGAAAATGCTGGAAATATACAGCAGGTCAGGGGGAGATGAAGAGATTTTTTTTTTACCCAGTGAGTTGTAATAATCTGGAATGCACTGCCTGCACTGAAAGGGTGGTGGAAGCAGATTCAATCATAACTTTCAAAAGGGAATTGGATATATATTTGAAAAAGAGAAATTTGCAGGTCTATGGGGAAAGACCAGGGGAGTGGGACTAATTGGATAGCTCTTTCAAAGAGCCAGCACAGGCACGATGGGCCGATTGGCCTTCTTCTGTGCTGTATGATTCTTTGATTCTAGGTCAGTCAGTCTTGAAAAGAGAAAAGACAAGTTAGTGTTTCAGGTGTTCTGGTGATGGGTCTGCAGCTGAAATATTAACCTGTCATCTCTTTTCAGATACTAAGTAAATGGAGATCCTTTATATGCAGTGCTCCCTTGATATAACATTGTTCTTAGGAGTCAAGGGAAATAGCATTGTACTAAATAATTGGACATGAGCAGTGGCAGCTGGTGATCTTTTTGACAGGTGAGGCACATGCTATACATGCCGAACCATGTCAGCTTGTTACCATGGCAACGGGCCTCCGCATGTGCGCAATAAACTACATCTACACAAAGTGTTTTCTTTAATCTGATGTAATCAAACCGGTTGGAATTATTTTCTAATTTTTCTTTGAACACTGTTATGTCGCATTGAACAGGTGGCAATTCAAAATCCCAAATAATTCACCCAAAGCAGTGAGGGATTTGGTGTTTGATCTCGATTCTCGGGTCAATTTTAAAACTGACTCTCGCTGTTCTGAAAGGGAAACGAATAAACAAAAGCTGGTGGCAAACAGGGTCAACTTTGGACTCAGCATAAAACCCGCACACCCTAAGTCTTACTAACAGGATAGAGGAGCTGCGAGAAACAGAAAGGAGAACCTGGAGCCGCAGAACTTGCCAGGAATTCTGACGGCAATTGCACTGCATGGAATTGCCCACAATTCTAGGCGAAAGAAAGAAAGAACGAACTTGCATTTATATAGCACCTTTCATGACCTCAGGATGTCCCAAAGTGCTTTACAGCCAATTAAGTACTTTTGAAGTGTCGTCACTGTTGTAATGTAGGAATCGCAGCAGCCAATTTGCACACAGCAAGCTCCCACAAACAGCAATATGATAATGACCAGATAAACAGTGTTTTAGTCATGTTGTTAAGGGATAAATATTGGCCAGGACACCAGGGAGAACTCCCCTGCTCTTCTTTGAAATAGTGCCATGGGATCTTTTACATCAATCTCAGAGAGCACACAGGGCCTAGATTTAATGCCTCATCCAAAAGGCAGTACCTGCAACAGTGCAGCACTCCCTCAGTACTGCACTGGAAATGTCAGCCTGGGTTTTGTGGTCAAGTCTCTGAAGTGGGACTTGAACCCACAACCTTCTGACTCAGAGGCAGTGGCTCACCTCACGATCCACCTCTCTATGAATCGCATTTAAAGAAATCAGTACTAACAGCACTGTTATCAGTGCTGTGCATAATCTGTTGTATTCAGAAAGTGACAGATTCTCCAAAGAACTGCAAATTTAAAAAGGCATCTAAATCATTACTATTCATCTAATATTTAATCATTCATTGCAATTGGTCAATAGCATATTTAAAGAGTTGTTAAATGCTCTTTTTAATTTCAACTACACAAAAGAACTTGTTAATGTATATTTTAAAACTGGGGTTAAGAAACAGTTGAAAGTACACTGTAAATGTGGGGTGCATGTAGAAATAACATTATATTGAAATAGTAGTGTAAAAGAGTGTGATATATTGAGGGAGAGTAATTCTGACCATCAAGATTTTAATTCTGGTTGAATATTTAAATGTGCAATGCCACGATTAGACTGCTGATTGTTCTTTGTTTGAGGGTGAAATTCCACTGATGTACAATTTTATACTCAGAACGACCTTTTCAAGAAAATTATCGAAAGGAGGAATTCCACCTCCATTGTTTTTAACAGGTGTCTCAATAGCACTGTGACATTTGTGATAGCATCCAATTGTTAATCTGTTGATGCCTGTCATTGGCATGATGAGGGAAGAGGCTTAATTCAGGCCTGCTCCCATCTTCTCTTGAGAGGGCTGTCCAGCTATTTCTAAAAAGTAAGCCGGGCGTTAGAAATGTATTTTTGTAACAATATAGACAAAGACTGCCGTCCTATGTCGAAGTGCCAAGAATGAGTTCGAAACACAGAGTCAAACACTTACAGGTTTATTAAGGAGTAAATAAATATGTATACTCACTGCCAATTTTGAGATTACAAGAGACGCTGTGCTGCGGAAGATCACATATTACAGTCAGTTGAGTGCTACCTTTCGGATCACTTCCTTCTGCTTCATTTTCTAACTTTCTTACAATGGTCTGTCTTTTTAAGCTCAGCTAAAAGCCATTACATCACCTCCTCCATGCCCTTCACTCCTGGTTTTACATTAGGTATTATTAGTTCAGCAGACCAAAGACTCAAAATGGCTCCACAGCCCAGTCTCAGAACATAACATAAACTACCTTATCTATTTACATGTAAAGAAAAGAATAATTATATAGATGTATCCATGAGAAGATTAGAACTATCCAAGGCTATTTTATATGACAATAGTTACAGCCATACGGATTGGTTGACATTCTACAGGTATTGCTTGTCAGCTACATTTGCAACTGTTTAGTTTTGTGTTGTTAACTATAGAGAGCAGTATAAAATGGAACCTTATACAATTGGATTCTTTTCGTACAAAATGGATTCCCCTACCAGCTCTCCATTTTGATCTCTAACACAGGCATCAAAAGTACGGGTTTTAAAACTAAAGTCTCTTTTTTATAAACTTCTGTGATATTTCAATGAATTCTCATCAGCAGCAAAGGAAAATATCGGACCTCTCGTTCCTGTTCTGTCCCAGTCCAAACAAAAGTTGGTAATCTGATCAAGAAGCAAATTGGCCATCAGACTGCATTGCCTCTGAATCAGTCACAGCATGAACCCTACCCACAGGTGGGTTTCCTCTAAACCAGGGCCAATTTGGAGCATGAAAATAGAACCAACTACACTGCCTACGGGAGATCAAATTTTAACAGACAGCTGGTCTTTTCCAGCCTCCTACTGGGAACATACACTGGGTATGAGTGAGACACCCACCGTGTTGTATCGGAAGCTCCCTCAGTGTGCTGTAACTGGTTTTAAATAACAACTGACCGTGTTAGTGAGCCTGCTGTTCAGATGGTCTCCTTACTTCACTCTAGCGCAATCATTACTCGGTGGGGGGGGCCAGAGCGCAGTGACTGCAAACCTATACAAAAGTAGTTATTTAAAGGCATTTCAACACGTCAACTAATTTTTGTAACACAGTTGGTCCAAAAAAAGTTTTATTTTCCAAGAATGCGATGGGAGCTGCACGACACAATTTAAAAGAATGTATCAGATCCTTTGCTATTTTTGTAGCAGATCTGTGCTGATTCAATGTAAAAACATTTGATTTTTGTCCCTAAATCAGCAGTTCTCCATCAGACATGAGGGCCTAGAAATTCGGACAGGGGGCACAGGGAACGATCCCTGAATGGTGAGGCCTGAGTTGCACCCAATATTGGGCCTCGGGCCTCATTTCCATGGAGCCGCCTAGCTGCGGACAGTAACAGGCAGCTCACCGGCGAAGCGGGATTGAAGAGCGGGCCACTGCTGGCATCACAGCAGCCCTCAGGTAAGTGATGAAGCAGGGCAACCAGCAAGGGGGGCAACCGAGAAGCGGTTGCCAGGGGGGCAGCGATCGGGTTTTGGGGGAGGGAGCGGTGGACGGCAATGGTCTACGTTCTTTGAATGTGGGGTCAGGAGGAGCACACTTGCTCCTCCTGGCTCCACATTCAAGTAAGTATATTTTAAAAAGTTGCCTTGTTGATTGCCACCTGCAGCAGTCCCTTTAAAAACCGCCTGTTAGGTCGCATGTAAGCCTGGTTTACCTCAGGCAAATAAATCTTGCAGCAGGGGCCTCAAACAGGCGTTAGGCCCCTTGTTTGCAAATGCAAAGGGCCTAATGCCGGTTTCAGGCAGGCCAATTTTTTGGCCTAGCATTTAGCCAACCTCTACCACAAGGACATCTGCAGGTGTCCTAACAGAAAATGTCACAATTCTTCAACTGCCTCTGTGCTGTGTTTGACCTTGCATGGGTAATTTCCCTCATCACTGGAGATAGATTTGCTAGGTGGAATGTTCTTTATACGGACTTCCAGAAGGCATTCGATAAAATCCCTCATAAGAGACTGTTAGCTAAGGTTGAAGCTCAAGGAATTGAGGACAAATTATTGACCTGGTTAGGAAATTGGCTGATCAGCAGGGAACAGAGAGTAGGGATAATGGGCAGGTACTCAAATTGGCAGGATGTGACTAGTGGTGTCCCACAGGGATCTGTGTTGGGGCCTCAACTAGTCACTATTTATTAACAACTTAGATGATGGGATAGAGAGCCACATATCCAAGTTTGCCGATGACACAAAGATAGGCAACATTGTAAGCAGTGTAGATGGAAGCATAAAATTACAGAGCGATATTAATAGATTAAGTGAATGGGCAAAACCGTGGCAAGTGGATTTCAATGTAGATAAGTGTGAGGACCTCCACTTTGGACCTAAAAAGAACATAGATCAGAGAACTTTTTAAATAGTGAAAAGCTCGAAACAGTGGAGATGCAAAGAGACTTAGTGGTCCGTGTACATAGATCATTAAAATGTCATGGACAAAGACAGGAATTAATCAAAAAGTCTAATGGAATGCTAGCCTTTATAGCTAGAGAACTAGATTACAAGGCGGTAGAAGTTATGCTACAGCTATACTCAAGGGCAATTAGGGATGGGCAATAAATGCTGGCCTCGCCAGCGACGCCCAAATCCCATGAACGAATAAAAAAAAACAAAGCCCTGGTTAGACCACACCTGGAGTATTGCGTTCAGTTCTGGCCACCGCACCTTAGGAAGGATATATTGGCCTTGGAGGGAGTGCAGCATAGATTTAATAGAATGATACCTGGACTCCAAGGGTTAATTATGAGGAGAGATTACACAAACTAGGGTTGTATTCCCTGGAATTTAGAAGATTATGAGGTGGTTTGTTCAAAGTTTTCAAGATATTAACGGGAACTGATAGAGAAAAACTATTTCTGCTGATTGGGGAGTCTACAACCAGGGGATATAGCCTAAAAATTAGAGCCAGGACTTTCAGGAGTGAAGTTAGGAAACACTTCTACACACAAAGGGTGGTGGAAGTTTGGAACTCTCTTCCCCAAATGGCAGTTGATGCTAACTCAATTGTTAATTTTAAATCTGAGATCAATAGATTTTTGTTAACCAAAGGTATTAAGGGATATGCGGCTAAGGCGGGTATATGCAGTGAGATAACAGATCAGCCATGATCTCATTGAATGGCGGAACAGACTCAAGGGACTAAATGGCCTACTCCTGTTCCTATGTTCCTAGGTGGGCAATTCCCCTCGTCGGTGGAGATAGATGTGCTAGGTGGCATCACCATGGCACCTTTCCTCAGATCTCCACCTTCTTCGATATCTGAAGCCAGGCCCTTTGGGCAATGTGGGAACCAATCACTCTGTTAGTTATCTCCTGCCAGGCATTTCAGGTGGCTCTTCATTGGGAAGGGTGCCCTCGAGTGCCAATTAGGGCAGTGCTATCCAATACATTAGCTACTAGCCACATGTGGTTGGCCATATCAAAGGCTGCAGAGAGATCGAGGAGTACAAGGAAGGATTATGCATCATGATCACAGTGTCAGAGGATGCCATTTATTACGTCGGTTAGGGCCGTTACAGTGATGTAATGCGGGCAGAAACCCGATTGGAGAGATTCAAACAGGGAGTTGCAGGGGAGATAAGCACAGATTTGGGAGGTGACAACACTCAAGGACTTTATACAGGAAATGGAGTTTGCAGGACAGAGGGGTCAAGTTGAATTTTTTGAAGATGAAGGCGACAGATGGCAGTTTTTAAAGGGAGGGGGATTGTACCTGAGGAGAAGGAGCCAATTACAATGTCAGCTAGCATGTGGGCCAGGAATGGATGTTAGGTGATCATCAGTTTAGTGGGAATGGGGTCAAGGGACCAGGATATGGGTCTCATGGACAAGATGAGCTTGGAGAAGGCACGAAGGGTGGGAAAGATGCAGGTTAAGGGTTAGAGCAGGGGTAGCCTTGGGGAAAGGTTGGGCTTGGTGGGCAAGGGGAAGGGGAGGCCTCAGTCTTGGTGATAAAAATATTGATGGGCTCCTCCGCACTGCTCCCTGCCTCCTCTTCATACCCTGATTGATAGTCAACCATTTCCCTTCCTCACTAACTCGCTCTGCTTGTACAGTGACCATCTGTTGGAATGTGTGTTCCAGGAATATGATACAATAGCGGAGATGTGGCTAAGATGAGGACAAGACTGGATACTAAACATTTCTGGTTATAAAATATTTAGGAGGGATAGAATAGGTAAAAAAAAAGGAGAAAGGGTGGTACCATTAAATCAATATTCCTTTACAACAGTAGAACATTGGATATCCATGGGGATGGTGTAAACTTGAATCTATTTGGGTTAGAATTAGAGAATAAGATCGGAACTGTTACTATACTGGGAGTTTATTATAGAGCGGGAATGAGATAGCGGAAGAAAAATGAAGACAAATGAGAGAAAAATGCAGAAATAATAGGATCGTAATAATGGGTGACTTTGGTTGTCCCAAAATAGACTGGGGTAAAAATAACATGAAGAGGACGAGGATATTCTACAATGTGGGCCAGACTGCTTTTGGATTAGAATGTTTTTAGTCCAAGAAAGGGGGCCTTGTTGAACCTGGTTCTAGGACATGTCGGCAAGGGAAGGGGAACATTTAGCAAACAGCATCCATAACATAATTAGGATTGATATAAAAACCAATAAAAAGTCATAAATAAAATTAAAATAAAGCTGTTTGACTGAAAAAAGTCACATTTCAATGAGCCGCATTTATTGCTTATCCCTAGTTGCTCTGATAACTAGGGACTTCTTCTTGAAACATAGAATCATATAATCATAGAAAGGTTACAGCACGAAAGGAGGCAATTCGGCCCATCGAGTCCGTGCTGGCTCTATGCAAGAGCAATCCAGCTAGTCCCACTCCCCCACCCTATCACCGTAACCCTGCAATTTTTTTCCTTTCAAGTACTTATCCAGTTCCCTGTTGAAGGACGTGATTGAATCTGCCTCCAGCACCCCCTCGGGCAGTGCATTCCAGATCCTAACCACTCGCTGTGTAAAAAAGTTTTTCCTCATGTCACCTTTGGTTCTCTTGCCAATCGCCTTAAATCTATGTCATATGTAGGCCTGAGCAGGGAGGTGGCAGGTTCCCATCCCTGAAGATCATTAATGAACCAATTGGATCTTTGCAATGTCCGGCAGCTTTCATGATCATTTTTGTTTCTGGGGCCAACCCACAGATTACAGATTTATTGAATTCAATTTCATAATTGCAGTTCTTGCCACCAGAACAGAGAAGGTTAAATGGAAATCAGATAAATTATGAGTGGCTTTGATAAGGTAAATAGGGAAAAACTATTTCCACTGGTCGGTAATCAATAAATGGGGGACATAAATTTAATGTCATCATCAAAAAAATGAAAGGAGAGGTCAGGAGAGGGTGATTGACACATGAAATGCCCTTCAGAAACAGTGGTGGAAGCAGAGCCCATAATAGTTCTTAAAAGGGAAGTGGATAATTATTTAAAAAACAAAAATGCAAATGAATATGGGAAAGGGTAGGGGAAAAGGACCAAGTGGATTGCTCTTTCATACAGCTAATGCAGACACGATGGACCAACTGGCTTACTTTTTATTGTACAATTCTATGATTCTTTCTTAGGAAAAGGTATCAGACGCAGGGACGTACAGGAATCATAGTGAGAAAATGATGTAAGAGTTATGTGGAGAGAGATGGAAAGAGTGGGACTCAAACAGGAGGGGACATATTTCTCTTTCCTTCCTCGGTGGGTCGCTTAGATGCCAGGTAGAGCAAAGAGGGAAAAAGGAGCAGAGACATGTTATGTGAAGTCTCCTCCTGCATTATGCTATGTCAGGAAGGGGACACTCCAGGTTATTGGTCACAGGTTCCTACTCATTCAGACTTCAGGCGTGGCAGCGGAGGGACAGCTAAAGAAAGCAAACTTTGGGGCTTGCTGCGCCCACTGTTGACCAGAGGCTCCACACAGGCCTGGGGAACAGTCTGAAGATGGCGAAGTACCCAACATTGTTTTAGGGACCCTCCTCCTCCCCCCAGAACAATCCTTAGGCCTTAGGACCTTCTGGTTGTTCCTCTTCAAAGTGCTGGTGAAAAAAAAGCTGTCCCTTCTCAAATCTTTGTAAATAACTATAATCCCTAATCCTTGTTAACATCCTAGAGAATATATGTTGCTACTTTTCCAATGCTTTTATATCCTTCCTATAATAGGCCTCCCAAAACCGTGCACAGTACTCCAACTGTGGCTGAACTAAAATCTTGTACAAGTTCAAAATTACTTTCTTGTGTAGAAATGTCACTAGATACATAACCAATGATTCAACTTAGCTTTTAATTGCCTTATCTACTGGTGCATTCCACCTCTTCTGAGGGATGAATTTCCTTGGGGGGTACTGTTCCTCACCCGCTGTAACTTCAAAGGAAGAGTGACGGAAACCTTGGCACCAACAGTGGAAATAGCGGTTATGCCATTTTTCTGGGGTTTCCATGGCTCTTCCACCAAAGTTACGATGTATATGCAGGGGTAAACCCTCTGTGGAACTTCACCCCCTGCTATCTATTTCTGCATATCAAGATCTCTTTGTTCCTGTATTCCACTTAAAATCTGACCATCTAAAGTGTACTTCCTTCGCCTATTCTTACTTCCAAAATGTATTACTTCACATTTCTCTACGTTGAACTGCATCTGCCACCTATCTGCTCATCCTACTAGACTATCTATGTCCTACAGTCTTTCATAATCTTCACCACAATTTGCCATATCTTCCAACTTATTATTATCAGCAAATTTCGCTATTGCTCCCTCAATTCATAATATATTTATTGATTTCCTTGTGTGAACTGCTTGGCTGCAGCATGCAAGACTAACAATATTTTCATTGTGTTTTTTTCCAAATATATTGGGAAAAGTCAATAATTTCTTCAAGTACATAGTTGATGGACTGAGAAGTATTTTCATGAATGTAAAGTTAATACTTTTTTTCTTGTTCGCTTGCTTAGTGTGGCCACAGTGAGGTGTGACTGACAGGGACATTCCTGGGATGTAAACAATCCGGGGGAGGAGTCAGTATGTTAATAAAATGAATTCCCCCTTTTCAGCCTCTTTAGGTTATCGGAGCTAAAATCTATTGCAAATTAATTTCTCTAGCCAGCACAGGCACGATGGCCCGAATGACCTCCTTCCATGTTGTATCATTCTATGAAAGGGCGATAGGAGATTTATAGTGGTATGTACCGATGCCAGAACTCACTGAATAACAAGAAGCCACTTATTATCTTCCTATAAATCATTCAGCCAGCATTGTGCTTCATAAGTTCAAAGATATTTATAATTATGTACATTTAAATCAACCATAATCTACTGAAGATCTGATGATTATCCACCACATAATTAATGATTCAAAACTGCAACTTGCGTTTCACTCAGTTAAGTGCTTACAATCAGTTTTAAATACTCAGATCTGTTATTCATTAGTGTAACATTGCTCCAGGGAACTGTCATATCAGATACTCGGGTTTCCTCGGAATTAAGGAGGCTCCAGGGATGAGACTGTTTGAATAAGGCAGCAGCAGCTGGAAGGTTGGGTCATTTATGTGCAGGGATTTTGTTCCTGTACCAATGTAATTTTCATCAGGTCAACACTACAGCTCATATTGTGTTGTGTATTTCTGATACGACAAAATAGTTTTTTTTTATGACTTACAATAACATATCAAAGGGTAGGGATGTTGTTGGAAACCATTGGAGGATAAAGCTGAAGCAGGTCAACCCTGGGATATGTCAATGTTTTGGAACACATTGTAGAAAGAGCTAATCTGAAAAGAAAGAAGAAGGGGAAGGCTATTTATATCGTGCCTTTCATGACCTCAGGGTGACCCAAAGTGCTTTTCAGCCACTGAAATACATTTGAAATGTAGGGGGTTATATTGGATAACACCCGAAACTGGGCATGGGGGTTGTGGTGCGCGATTAACCAGCGCCTGGTTGTTGAGATGCAGCAGCACATAACATTCGTGCTGCCTGGTGATTTACCTGATTGTCGTGAGCAGCCAGGCCTAGCTGCACCATTGAGTGGCTGCTCTCCAGCAGGAGGGCCCAGATATCACGAGTCTAGCACCACTTAAAGGGAGCCTGCACCTTTTATTTGCAAAATATAAGACCCGGGTCCGCGCGGAGTCTGAACGGAGATCAGACATCGCACACGTAAAACACCGGTACAGATCCCATCCCTATGTTTACAAACTGATGAGTTATGTTAAAACATTGAATAAAGGTTGCGCACTACGAAATCCCACATCCTCCAATCTGCACACCAGACCTCACCAATCTGCTGATCTGAGTTTGTACCAGGCCTACGAGAGAGCGTGCACTAGAGGCCTTGGTACAAGAGGTGGACAGAAGGAGGGGCATCCTGTATCTACGGTGGTGGGGGGGGGGAGGGGCAAGAGGCCCTCCAGGCATAAAAGGCAGTGGGAGGCAGTAGGGGATGAAGTCAATGCCAGGAGCAGAGCACCACAAACATGGATGCAGTGCAGGAAGTAGTTCAATGCTTTGACACAAGTGATCAAGGTGAGTGAAGGCAACTGTCAAGTGGCGTCTCCTACCAACTGCACCATGCACTACACCCTCCATCACCCACCTACCAACAAACTCTTTCCATCAGTACTCAACTCTTCCAATCAGATGCTTTCTCTCACCCTCACACATTAACACTGTTGCAAGCTGCACACCCACAACTCACAAGTCATACACACTGGCAGCTATTCAACTATGACAGGCACGTCACCCAAACATCTTGCAAGACACTCACCGACACACGTCCCACTTTCTTGCAGGAGAAGGTGGCGCATAACAGGAGGCAGCAAGTGGCAGTGGCTCCATGGAACATGAACCTGCTGTCCTCTCTCAGGATGACAGCATTCCTGTCCCACCCCTGCCACTCCGCCAGTGCCCTTGCTGTTGCCTGTCAGCTAGCCAGCCCACTCCCCGTAGATTGTTGAAACTTTATTATAGGAACATAGTAAGATAGAAACAGGAGTAGGCCATTTAGCCCCTCGAGCAAATTCCGCCATTGAATGAGATCATGGGTAATCTGTGACCTAACTCCATATACCCACCGTAGCCCCATATTCCTTTATATGTTTGGTTAACAAAAATCTATCAATCCCAGATTTAAAATTAACAATTGAGCTAGCATCAACTGCCGTTTGCAGAAGAGAGTTCCAAACTTCTACCACTCTTTGCGTGTAGAAGTGTTTCTTAACTTCACTCCTACAAGTCCTGGCTCTAATTTTTAAGCTATGTCTCCTAGTCCAAATATTCAAGTATAGGAGACCTTCAAAAGCAGGTACAAATGCATCAGCAGCTAGAAGCAATAATCCAGCAACGAACCTGTAACTTCTGCATGATCCCTTTAAATAGGGCTGGCGGGGGGGTCCTCCATACTGTTTATGATCTGTTCAGCTGTGCGAGGTTAAGACAGTGCATTGGCTTGAGCATTGAGTTCCAAAAATCTCATCTGTCCCTTTAAATCAGCGTTGCACACTGATTTACTGCATAATCTCCGTACTTTACATGCTGCCAGCTTTCGTTATCTGCGCGTATGCAAACGCCTTTATCAAGATGGTGTCCAGCGCACGTCATGCTAGAAGTGTGCGTGCGCATTCCAGAAACCAGTTTTGGTCCTTAGGAGGCCATGTAACGCCTACACAACGGGTGCTACGTGGCCCAATTTATAGCCTGTAGTCGCTGTTGTAATGTAGGAAACATGGCAGCCAAAAGACCAGATAATGTTATTTTTAGTGATGTTGGTTGAGGGATAAATATTGGCCCAGACACCAGGGAGAACTCCCCTGCTCTTCTTCAGAATAGTGGCACAGGATCTTTTATGTCAACCTGAGAGGGCAGACGGGGCCTCGGTCTCGTCCCAAAGATGGCACCTCTGACAGTGCCGCACCCTGTCAGTACTGCACTAAAGTGTCAGCCTGGATTTTGTGCTCAAGCCTGTGGAGTGAGACTTGAACCCACAGCCTTCTGACTAAAAGGCGAAAGTGCTTTTTCTTTGTTGACCTGTTGTGAGGCTCAGTGTCAAATTTTGTTTGATAACGCGCCTGTGAAGTGCTTTGGGACGTTTTACTACATTAAAGGCGCAATATAAATGCAAGTTGTTGTTACAGAGAAACTATTTCCTCTGGTGGGGGAATCCAAAGCATGGGGGCACAACCAAAAAATTAGAGCTAGACCAGTTAAGAGTGAAATCAGGAAGCATTTTTTCACACAACGGATAGTGGAAATCTGGAACTCACTCTCCCAAAAGGCTATGGATACTGGGACAATTTAAATTTTCAAGATTGAGATCGATAGATTTCCATTAGGTACTGTTGAATCTGCTTCCACCACCCTTTCAGGCAGGGCATTCCAGTCATAACAGATTGTGAGCTATTCAAATATAAGCCAAATCGAATCTGGAATAGATTAGGTAAAGTTAGTTGTAAGTATGTGAAGGAGCCAAAGGAACTTGTGCAGTGGAATCAAATAAAAGCTTTGTTTGCAGAGGCAGATGGAATTATTTTTGAGAATGTGGATTGCCATTAATTCACTGCAGTGTCTCTTCAATCATAGTTTACAGGGCACAGCCAGATCTGCTTATAGAGATGGGCAGACATGGCATTAATTTTCAGAGAATTATTCAAGTTGCATTACATCACATTATGGATTGCATAAATAAATTGTAAGGAATCTAACAGCTCCGACTTAAAATGGCAATCATGGTTCTATTTTCGTCAAAGGACGCGAGCTTTGGACACCCAGCAGTAGGCCCCTTTTAAAATGGAGCCTGCCAGTGTTAATGGGACCGTGAGGCTACCGACCACATTTTGAGGCCGTTACCGCCCCGTTTACGCCAGGCAAAGGAAGTGAAAATCGACCCCAGTGTGTCTATGTGTAAAATTCAGAATACCATTGGTTTTTGTGCCTGCGCTCCCACTTTCAACAATCTATGTATTTGCATATCCATTTCTCCAGTCTTGAGGGTCTTACCATTTAAACTATACTTTAATTCACAGTTCTACTTCCCAAAATGCACTACTTCACATTTCACTGTGCTGGACTGCATCTGCCACTTGCCTGCTCAATCTGCCAACATGTCTAAATTGTCCTGCAGTTCCCTCACAGTTTCCTATGGCCCCTAATTTGGAATCATCAGAATGTCATTCCTTTTTTGTTGCTATGTCCAACTCGCATATATGAATGGAAAACAAAAGAGGCCCTGGCACAAATCCCTGGGACACACCACCATCTACATCCCACAAATCTGAAAAATATACATTTGTGTCATAACCACACAACTCAAATAATCTTTAGTGAAACTGTAGAGTTTTTCCTATTACTCATTCTTTATTAAGCAAGTCTCCCACATCAGGGAAATGGTGGGCCAATACCTACTTTTAGTCATTTTTGACCAATTTAGTTTTAGATAAGAAGTTGCTATTAATGGAAAACACAACTGTGACAATTCAGACATTCTTGCTCATTAGAGACTGCTGAAACTTAATTTGTATAGGACCATTAAAGCTGGAAGAGAGACCGGACTTTAACCCCATGGGGTGAAGTCAGTTTGGGCGGTAGGTCAGCAGCCTGTTTTACACCCCGTCCAATTCTCTTTTCAATTGAAGTCGTGGAAAACATTGAGCGAGGTGTAAAACGAGCTACCGATTCGCTATCGCCCTTTGTGCACTACTGCCGAAGGCGAATTTCACCCCACATCAGTCTGATTCTAAACCAGATTCCAATGTTAAAAGGGTAGTGTACTAACCTAGTGCATCACCCAGTCACCTTACCTTAGGTAGACTAACTACTAGGTTCAGTATGTGTCTGACACCAGCAGGAGGAAGGCAATAATGTGATTACCGACTGATAGGAAAAGTCTGCCCATTCAGTGCCATATAAAAACCTGAACCACTGAGGGAAAAACAAAATCACTTGATCCCTTCATCCTCCCACCTGTTCTGCCAGTGTCAGTAGAGATGTCTTTCTGTTGCCTATAATAATTATCGTTTCCCTCCTCTCTAGAGAGAGTGACCTTGTGCAGCAATCTTCTCCTTTTACTTTTAACTTAGGTGCTGGTTGCACTTGTGTAGTTCAAAGATAAATTCTTTAATAGAATCTAAACTTTCCTAAAACCGGGTCCTTTAATCTGGCAGCATATTCAAGGACCCACATGTCATCAGTTCCCCTAAGTGTAGGAACATTTATCCCATAGCCTGTAGCTAACAGAGATGGATTGGCTCATCTGCTGTCAGCTGCACTCCTATTAATCTAAAAGCACCAAAATGTTAGATGATTTTTCTGGGGTTTATGCCGTCCCTGCCGGGGTTTCCATGGGCCTTGATCAGGAGAACCCCGACAGAAATTCAGTCCCTTAATCTCAGGTCCTGGGCTCCGGCCCCAGATTGAGTGTTGTTATCTAGGGAATTGGCTAGATAGACTGCAGATTCTTTTCCAGTCCTGTACTTTGCTATGTTACTTTCTATTAACTCTGTTAGGAGAATATTGCAATCTGCATCAAGATTTAAGATGGCACTTAATATTTTATAATCTTGCACTCAGCTTGAGTACAGGATCATAAAATATAAAGCATTTTTCTGCTAAAAATGAAGCTCCATGTGCAAAGCTTCAGTTCTGTGTCCAGTATCTTATTTTTTTCTTTTATCATGTTTATTTGTATTTGTCGTCCTCCAGTTCCTTTTTTCCATCTTGCCTAACCTGCCTAATTAATATCCCCTGAATCGTCCCAGTATCTGAGGAGTGTGTAAGCTGCACTGTGCGTGTAGGCTGCTGTGCATATGTGTGTGTGTGTGTGCGCGCGTTTAGGCTGCAGTGTGTGCATACATGTACATGTGTGCATGTATGTGTAGGCTGCAGTGTGTGTATGTGTGTATCTGTAGGCTGCAATGTGTGTGTGTGTGTCTGTAGGCTGTACTGTGTATGTGTGTCTGTAGGCTGTAGTGTGTGTGTGTGTCTGTAGGCTGTAGTGTGTGTGTGTGTCTGTAGGCTGTAGTGTATATGTGTGTGTGTTTGGAACATTGCTTCTTTCCATGTGGAGTGTGATATTTAAGTATAAATGCTTCCAGCTACTGAATCTCCCAAATTGTTTAGATTCATCACTGTCTCCCAGTGCTCGGTCAGGTTATCTTTCCTGTTTTCTCTCACTGTACTAACAGCTTTACATATGTTCAATCATTCAGATCTATTTCTTTGTTTTTTGTTTTATTCGTTCATGGGATGTGGGCATCGCTGGCAACACTGTGTGAAACATTTTCACAATATTTCCAACCTCCATAAAAGAACCGAACATTCTTTCCAGATGTATGACTTTGTGCTGTTGTTCCCCAAGATCTTGGGCCGTTGACTCAGTCTGGCCTCGCCTGCCACTCACCTGGTTACACGGTTCCAGGTCTCCTCCTGCCACTGACCCTCCTGTTGCCTCCCCCAGGCCTGGATCTCTTTCCGTTGCACATACCTTACTCCAGCTCTATGCTCCTCTACCTCTCGATATCTGCCATCAACTAGTGCTGACTCCTCTCTTTGTCCACTTGTAGGCCTCGCACTGACACTCACTCCCCTCTTTGCCTGCGAATGGGCTTTCCACTGGCCTTGAAAAGGTTCTATGAAAATGGGCAATGCCACGGCTGATTTACTGGTTTTGTAAACTATACCTATTTCCAATCTTCTTGTAGGAATTTTTAGCTAGGCCAATGCATTGGAACTTTAAAACGGAGCTACGCCAGTTAAGACCCCCTTTGTTCTTTAGTCTTAAATATACAAAACTGTCAAAGGGACAAAGACCATTCCGCTATCCCGCACCCAAAGGAAAGTGCAGGTGACGTTGAATCTCGGACTCATAGTATTAAGTCTTTTAGTTCAGAGGGGTCTTTTAAAAGGAAGTGGAAGTTCAGTAAATCTATATAGCGTAACTTTCATTAATGGACAAATCAATATGGCAGGCAAAATGTCTCCTTCATCCAGTCATGGTGTCTGAGCAAAGTTCCCTTGCACCAGATTTTGATATTTATTAGGAGCTAGTTAGCTGACATGTTAATTATTTTTCAAACAGAAAATCTGCCACTTTAAGTAGTTGAATTATTATATAAATATTTTCCACCAGAGAGGATAATGTCATCCAACTTACAGAGTACATCCAATATTCAGAAAGATATGAAGCCAGGATGACAGAGGTTCATGACAAATTAAAGGGAGTTAAGAGTAATAAACTTCTTGGGGCAGATGGTATTTATCAAAGGCTGGTGAAGAAAACCAGGGAGGAAATTCATGGGATGCGAATTATTGTGATGAAGGTTTCCCTAGGCACTAAAGAGGCTCCTCAGGATTAGAGGTAGACAAACGTCATACCAAACTATAAGAAACGGTCACATATATGAGCCGAGCAACTAGATCCTCATTGGTCTCGCATCAGTTTTGTGTAAAAAACAGATTATATTCTAAGGGATAGGCTGGAGAACTGGCTGCTTTGCAATATCTTAATAAGAAGCAGCCAGTACAGGTCTAGGATAAGATAAGATAACAGATAAAGTAGATTCAGACTTTTGACAAAGTATCATATGAGAGACTACTAATTAAACTAAAAACCACAAAAATCCAGGGTAGAACATGGGATTGGATAAGGAACTTATTAAAGAATAGGAAACATTATGAGGGTGGGGGGAAATTGCTCCCCCTCGGGAATGTTTTTTGGGTGCAAATGAACATGGGGGAGGCAATTTCCGGGCAGTATTTCCTTTGCCAGCATTCCCCCCCCCCTTGAAGTGTGCTAGATGCCAAATTAATACTCACCTAAAAGAGGCATTAGTTCCCCTTGAATATGCTAATCAGATACCTAAGGCCTATTTTAGGACCCACTGCCAAATTCGGAAAAGCTGGGCACACCATGTGCCGCACATGCCCCGCTCTGTTTTTTCCAGGCCTCACGCAGCCTAACCAGATGTCCTTATCAGGTCCGTTGAGGCCACCCACAGTAAGGCATGTTTCCCATTCTTTACTTACCTCACAGAAATACTGCAGACCACTACCAGACTGTGCTCACCTCCCCTTTCATTTGCCTTCCCCAACCGCCGCCCACCTGGGCTTACCTTTGGGTGGCTTGGCGTCTGAGCCGGATGATTTTGAGAAGGCCCCAACTAACACGCTGCATCGAGACATTTGATTGGCGTCCACTGCTCGCTGGTATTATGGAGATGAGGCCTGAGGCCCGAGTCTTCTAGCCTGCGTTCTAGAAGCACCGCCCACTTTGCACCGGGAACCAGCGCAAAACTAATTTCTCCCCCTATGTGCTCATAACAGGTGTAATGTCAGACTGGCGGGAGTTGTAGATTGGAATCCCATAGGGTAAGTGCTAGGACTCTTGTTGTTTCTAACCTATAGCCTGGACCCCAGAACCAATTGTAAAGTGGCCAGATTGGCTGAAAAGCTAAATAGGGAGAGCAGTAGAGATGGAGAAGCAACAAAAGAGCCCCATAAGAATTTAGATCAGTTATGGTTTGCCAATTTGTGTAACTCACATAAATCCTTTTGCAAGTCTCTTGCTGCATCCTCTCTCTACTAGATCTAAATCAGGTTGTCTTGATCCTTCCTTGCAGCAGAATATATGAATGTACTGAGGCGGCTATAGCAATGCTCTCCATCCATGTTTTTTGTATGGATATTACTGTAAAATAATCACCAATATCTTGACACTCAATTGATTTTGGATCGCTGATAATTTACCACTGAATGTCTATACTCATTACTGGGACAAATGATCGAGGGAACTCAAAATGTCACAACGACCAGCAGCTCAGGTGAGCTTCTTCATTTTAATGGTTCTCAATTATCCATCATAATAAGAAAACAAACAGAGACCAGATTGAGGACCTCTGCTTCAGAACTTACAATCTAAAAATTGCTTTTAGCTGTATACGTTTGATGAAAGTCTTGCTCTCCTTACGGATACCAAAATAGAATCGTCAAATCCACTGTTAGCTTTTAGTGGTGTCACCAACTCACGTCATGCACCATTTTTCAATGATCGTACATGTTTCATGAAGTCTCGTGGTTTAAAAGTGCATAAAATGGTACAAGGACTTGGGATGAGTAACTAAAATCTGCTAATCATCCAGATAAAATGTGATTGCTATATCAAACTGTGAAATAAATATTTTGTGAAGCTAGCCTCAATCACCAATATGTTTCTTTCTGCCATATTCCCAGAATCTCATAATTCAATTTATATCTAAGTAAAAATGAATCTGCTGACAGGTTCTATCAGATCAGTTTCGATATACCAGCTCACTGGATGCAAACATCTTAAAATTCATGTCTTCTTACTTAATAAAACACTAAACTAATAACATGAAGCAGTATTATAGAACATAATGAAAACAGACCATTTCATGTCATCGTTCATTTGAAATATCATTGTGGAATAATATAACTTCCTGTTAGATTCCTTCCAATTTATTTATGCAATCCATAATGTGATGTAAAGCAACTTGAATAATTCTCTGAAAATTAATGCCATGTCTGCCCATCTCTATAAGCAGATCTGGCTGTGCCTTGTAAACTATGATTGAAGAGACACTGCAGTGAATTAATGGCAATCCACATTCTCAAAAATAATTCCATCTGCCTCTGCAAAAAAAGCTTTTATCTTATTCCAATGTGCAAGTTCCTTTGGCTCCTTCACATACTTACAAATAACTTTATCTAACCCATTTCAGAATCCATTTGTGTTTATATTTGAATAACTTAAAATCTTGTTATGATCTGGAATGCACTGCTTGAAAGGGTGGTGGAAGCAGATTCAACAGTAACTTTCAAAAGGGTATCAGATATATACTTGAAAAGGAAAAAAAATACAGGACTATGGGGAAAGAGCGGGGGAGTGGATCTAATTAGGTAGCTCTTTCAAACAGCTGGCACAGGCATGGTGGACCTAATGGCCTCCTTCTGTGCTGTTAGATTCTATGAATGGAGCTCCCCCAACCCATCTGTATTTGATCAAAACAAATGCAAAGATATTAGCCGGGGTAACATGGATATTTATTCATTGTTCTATGTGTGATACCATGAAAAAGATATCTTTAGTGATCACATTTTGGAAAAGGATCAGTAGTTCTTCAAACATACTATATAACTGGTCCCTAAATAAGTCAAGTGAACCAATGGAATGAAGATCGCTATAATTACTCAAATTATATTTGGGACTGTGCAACTTTGTAAGTGTGATGTTGTCCACATTTTTGGCTCCTAAAAATGACATCCTTATAGCGCTCCTGTGGTATTGGCCACGGTTGATCTGGGACCTGGAGTGCAGTTTCTGATATTTGCAATGGTCCCATTTCAGCTTAAATCACCAATCATTAAAATACAGCAGAGTTACTGGAACAAAGGATGGGATTCTCCTTTTTGGGACGGGTCTTCTGCTACCCCCTGCCGACTTTGCTTTGGGTCATTTTCCTGGGTCAAGGCTTGTTTGGCGTGCAAGGTGAGCTCCCAGCACGATTCGAGCTGCCAACAGGGAGCCTGCCAGGGCCAAAGAGGGGAACAAAGTGGTGCTGCAGCGGCACCATCGCTGCAGCACCTTTAAGAGTTGGCGAGGGATGTTAAGGAAACAAAAGAGCCATGAAAAGGGAGAGACCACCCGGCATTGTAGGTCTTGGCCAAGATGGAGGCCTACAGAGGGGCTGAATTGGATGGGAAGGAGGCCTCTAAAAGGCTCACTCCCTTCATTTTACAAAATTTGGGGATTTACCGTTGCTACTCCTTTCACCAGGTATTCCTGGGGAGCAGTGGTAAGAGATAGGAGGGAAATGGGCCATGAAGCTCGGTCCAACCACCCATGCACCTTCCCTGCCCATTTACATGGAATGGGCAGGGAAGGTGCAGCCAGTGAGGGGGTGTGGTGGGAAATGAAACTTAGGCCGAGGAGGCGGCGGTAGGCCTCAACACCCAATTTTGTCCCATTTTCTGCTGCTGTTCTGCCCAATTTCAGGTGGGATCATGTATGATATGTAGGGTTACATGGCGCCATCAATGATGCCCTGGACTTTACGGAATATGGAATCATACTATTTGAAAAAATTGCAGTGCCTTCTCATGCTATTTCCAGTTTCCAATAGGAAAGTTGGTAGATTTGATGGCTCTGGCAAACAAGGCATCAGTCATCTGCTTGATACACTGTGGATTGGCTGATGCTATTCATGTTCCCTGGGGCAGCCTGAAATGAGTCTGAAGGCAAAAGGTTCAGGCCATTGTGACCTTTGACAGCACTGGCAGAGATATGCCTGTGGTGGAGCTTGACTGGAGGTCAGATTGCAATTTGCTGCACAGCTCCATCACAGCACCCCTGCCAAATCTTACTGTATTCAGACACTGTTCCTTGGACCAGTCTAGCTAAGCCTGCCTCTGCCTGCATATGTGATTTGGAGTGTCACGGCACAGTCCTTTTCTAGTGTAATCTCATCTGCAAGGCATCCCTCCATTCCTCACCCTCCTCTTTCTCCAAACAACAGAGCATGTGGAGTCAAGGGACAGGTAGCAGAATGGATAGCAAGTTGGCTACTAAGCAGAAAGCAAAGAGAAGGGGTTAAGGATAGCTACTTAGACTGGCAAAAGGTGGGAAGTGGTGCTCCATAGGGGTCGATGGGACCGCTGTTCACAATTTAAATTAATGATTTGAACTCAGAAGTACAATTTCAAAATTGCAGATGACACCAAATTGGGGGTGTAGTTAACACAAAGGAAGAATGCGACTAAATACAAGAGGACATTAATAAACTTGCAGAATGGGCATGTAATTTGCAAATGAATTTCAATATAGTTAAGTGTGAGGTGGTGCATTTTGGTAGGAAGAATAAAGAGGCCACATACTGCTTGGATAATAAGAATCTAAATGGGGTAGAGGAGCAGAGGGATCTGGGGGTACAGATACACAAATCACTAAGGTTAATAAGGTCATAAAAAAAGCAAACCAAGCACTGAGGTTCATTTGTAGAGGGATAGAATTGAAAATTAGAGAAGTTATGTTAAACTTGTATAGAACCTTGGTTTGAGCGCACTTGGAGTATTGTGCACAGTTCTAGTCTCCATATTGTAAAAAGGATATAGAGACATTGGAGAGGGTGCAAAAGTGCAAAAAAGAATCACAAGGATGATACCAGTACTGAGAGGATATCCTTATCTGGAAAGGCCGAACAGGCTGGGGCTCTTTCCTCTAGAAAAGAGAAGGCTGGAGGACGACCTGATTGTGGTCTTTAAGTTAATGAAAGGGTTTGATAGGGTAGACGTAGAGAAAATGTTTCCATTTGTGGGGGAGTCCAAAACTAGAGGTCATAAATATAAGATAGTCACAAATAAATCCAATAGGGAATTCGGGAGAAGTTTCTTTACCCAAAGAGTGGTAAGAATGTGGAACCTGCTACCACAAGGAGTAGTTGAGGCGAATAGCATAGATACATTTAAAGGGAAGCTAGATAAGCACATGAGGAAGAAAGGAGTAGAAGGGTAGGCTGAGAGGGTTAGATGAAGATGGGTAGGAGGAAGCTCGTGTGGAGCATAAATGTCGGCATAGACCAGTTGGGCTGAAGGGCCAGTTTCTGTGCTGTAGACTTGATGTAACTTGATGTATGAAAGAGATTGCCACAGAGACACCCATTGTCCCAATTTGTAAGTAGCAAACAAAAGTGCTGTCCCTAAAACTGGCACAAACCCTTTCCACTAATAATTTGACCAAAAAAAGCATAAAATAAAGGACTTGAAAAGAAAATCCAAAAGCATACATTTAACTTGTTGTCTGCCCTTTTAAATTTCTTTCCACTGAAAGGCAGGGTCTAGCAACCCTGGAGTTATGAAGCTGTGTACTTCCAATGTTCCCAAGTGGGAATGGCATGCAAGTCAAATGATGTTTCATCTGGCCCTTTATAATATTGAAATGAAACTCCTGTCTATTTGCAAAGGGAGCTTCCTGCACCAATCCAAATGTCTACTGGATATGGGCAGAGATCCGGCGTAAGTAATCTTCTCCCATCCTTCCATTGATTATGCCCCAACTTATATAACTGAACTGAAAATCAACCCTAGTGAGTGCATCAGAATCAGAATCTTTTTGCTATAAAGGCAATTACTCCCTACACATACTGACAATTCCCGTTATTTTGTGTGTTATTTTTGGCACAATGATTAACATACTTGCATAAATTCCTGTCTGCTCTTTTTTAGTGTAGTTAATCTGTTCAAAATTAACAGCTTAATGTTCGTTAAAATAACACACAGAATCTTACGTGATTATATTAATGAGCGTGCTAAAAATATTGTACAGAGGAATTAAAGCCATATAAGCAGACACAATATACATTCTATTTGTTTTGGTTTTGAATGGAGTTTAAATTCAAATTGGATTCTATGGAACAGTGGTAAAATTTAGTGCAAATTTTAGGAAGAACATTGCAATTTGATTTTTATTCCCAAATGATTTCAAAGAACTGCTGAAAGATCCAATACGGGCAGTCAGTCTATTTTTACCTTCTGGGAAATCTACTGTGAGAGATGAGCTCCAAGTAGAGTTGTGTAAAGCTTTAACCTTTCCAATAGCTCCATGTCCTTTACAGGTTTATTCAAAGCCAAGTACAAAAGGAGAATTGTTGGGCATACTGAACCAAGCTTTGTTGTCTAAGGAACACTGCAACCAACTGTACATATAATACCATTCCAACAATGTCCTGTGAGATGAGTCCCCGATCACAGCTGTGTCTTCGGCAAGGAGTGGGTGGAGAACAAACACAGGGAACTGAAAGATGAGTAATCTCATGCCACTCGCTCACACTCATAGCAACTGGTCAGCAGGGTATTGGCAAAGCTTGGGGACAGGTTGCCTGCTGGGCCTCAATTGGGTAATGGTGTATGGCCTAGGGCGACTAGAAGATGGGAAGGGGGAAGGGAGGGTGGTTTCTACCTGAGGCTGTAACAGCCCAGAGGCTTCACTTTGGGATAATTGCGGACCGTAAACTTGTCATGAAACTAACAAAAACTTTTGCAAAAAGGATTATGGTCCAGAGATTGACTGCTTCCAGTAGCTGAACGTCCAGCACTTGAAGTAAGAGCATCCGTAGTGGAAACTCCCCCAGTCCTGATCCTGGAGAAAGGAGCAGATCACCTTAATTTTCTGAGGCATGTTTGGAGGCGTGTGTAGAAAAATTGCAGCAAAGGAGGGTTGTCCTCAATGGCATCTTGGAACATCCTTTTCACACAAGAAATATCCAGACTGCTAGGTAGGAGGTGGTTACTAGAGTTAGTGCAGCTTCAAACAGCTGGAGGATATGATAACAGATGAGGAAAAACATCTAATTGCCTCAGAAAGTCTACCACATTAAGACTAGCCAGCATAACATCATGTCAAATAGACGGGCAAAGTATATAGACCACTCGCATGTTTCATCTCACCCTGTTGCATCCTGATGATCCACAGGTGACCTTCATGTTGATGGAGCAGAAGCCCTTTCAGCTTGTGAAAGCCATGGCATTGTCTGGAGGGAGCCTATGGGGCCACATGGGTGACATCAATTATGCCCTCAACTTTGGGGAATCCTGCCCAACAAGCAAGTTGCACAGCCCTCTTATTCTTCTGCTGACAGCCTCTGTCAGGGAAAGTGATGTAATTGTTAACCCCTTTAATCTATCTGTGAACTGCAGATTGATTGACATTATTGATGTCTCCTATGGCAACTTGGGATGAGCCCAATGCATAGGCCTTGATTTTCACGCCTCCTCTCCCCTCACCCCCACCACGATGGCAGGAGAGGGCGGGGGGGAGTGGTGATGATGGATAAAATATCGGGATCGAGCAACCTGACCTCAATCCGACCTCATTCCTGCCTGTTTAAAATTTAACAAAGTCAAACCAGGCCATCGACGAGGCTCCTGCAAAAGACAGGCTGTGGCCTAATTAACATTCAAAATTTAACAGAGTGAGGGGGATGCGCACATTGTGGGGTTCTCCTAGTAGCACTCCTTTCTGGGCTGGGGGCAGGAGGAGTGCTTCCGCCAGTCCTCATAAGGAAGCCTTCGGCCTTCTCCATCCTTGATCGTGGCCCCAGAGACCTCTCTCTCCTCCCTCCCGATCGTGGCCCCTTTGTCCTCTCTCTCCCCCCTCCCGATCGTGGCCCCATTGACCTCTCTCTCCTCCCTCCCAATCATGGCCCCGTTGTCCTCTCTCTCCCCCCTCCCGATCGTGGCCCCATTGACCTCTCTCTCCTCCCTCCCGATCATGGCCCCGTTGACCTCTCTCTCCTCCCTCCCAATCATGGCCCCATTGTCCTCTCTCTCCCCCCTCCCGATCGTGGCCCCATTTACCTCTCTCTCCTCCCTCCCGATCGTGGCCCCGTTGTCCTCTCTCTCCCCCCTCCCGATCGTGGCCCCATTGACCTCTCTCTCCTCCCTCCCGATCATGGCCCCGTTGTCCTCTCTCTCCCCCCTCCCGATCGTGGCCCCGTTGTCCTCTCTCTCCTCCCTCCCAATCATGGCCCTGTTGTCCTCTCTCTCCCCCCTCCTGATTGTGGCCCCGTTGTCCTCTCTCTCCCCCCTCCCGATTGTGGCCCCGTTGACCTCTCTCTCCCCCCTCCCGATTGTGGCCCCGTTGTCCTCTCTCTCCCCCCTCCCAATCATGGCCCTGTTGTCCTCTCTCTCCCCCCTCCCGATCGTGGCCCCGTTGACCTCTCTCTCCTCCCTCCCGATCGTGGCCCCGTTGTCCTCTCTCTCCCCCCTCCCGATCGTGGCCTCATTGACCTCTCTCTCCTCCCTCCCGATCATGGCCCCGTTGTCGTCTCTCTCTCCCCCCTCCCAATCATGGCCCCGTTGTCCTCTCTCTCCCCCCTCCCGATCATGGCCCCGTTGTCCTCTCTCTCCCCCCTCCCGATCGTGGTCCCGTTGTCGTCTCTCTCTCCCCCCTCCCAATCATGGCCCCGTTGACCTCTCTCTCCTCCCTCCCGATCATGGCCCCGTTTTCGTCTCTCTCTCCCCCCTCCCAATCATGGCCCCGTTGTCCTCTCTCTCCCCCCTCCCGATCATGGCCCCATTGTCCTCTCTCTCCCCCCTCCCGATCGTGGTCCCGTTGTCCTCTCTCTCCCCCCTCCCAATCATGGCCCCATTGTCCTCTCTCTCCCCCCTCCCGATCATGGCCCCATTGTCCTCTCTCTCCCCCCTCCCGATCATGGCCCCATTGTCCTCTCTCTCCGCCCTCCCGATCATGGCCCCGTTGTCCTCTCTCTCCCCCCTCCCAATCATGGCCCCATTGTCCTCTCTCTCCCCCCTCCCGATCATGGCCCCGTTGACCTCTCTCTCCCCCCTCCCGATCATGGCCCCATTGTCCTCTCTCTCCGCCCTCCCGATCATGGCCCCATTGTCCTCTCTCTCCCCCCTCCCAATCATGGCCCCATTGTCCTCTCTCTCCCCCCTCCCGATCATGGCCCCATTGTCCTCTCTCTCCCCCCTCCCGATCGTGGTCCCGTTGTCGTCTCTCTCTCCCCCCTCCCGATCGTGGTCCCGTTGTTCTATCTCTCCCCCCTCCCGATCGTGGTCCTGTTGTTCTATCTCTCCCCCCTCCTGATTGTGGCCCCGTTGTCCTCTCTCTCCCCCCTCCCGATCGTGGTCCCGTTGTCGTCTCTCTCTCCCCCCTCCCGATCATGGCCCCGTTGTCCTCTCTCTCCCCCCTCCCGATCGTGGCCCCATTGTCCTCTCTCTCCCCCCTCCCGATCGTGGCCCCGTTGTCCTCTCTCTCCCCCCTCCCGATCGTGGCCCCATTGTCCTCTCTCTCCCCCCTCCTGATTGTGGCCCCGTTGTCCTCTCTCTCCCCCCTCCTGATTGTGGCCCCATTGTCCTCTCTCTCTCCCCTCCCGATCGTGGCCCCATTGTCCTCTCTCTCCCCCCTCCCGATCGTGGCCCCAAAGTCCTCTCTCTCCCCCCTCCCGATTGTGGCCCCGTTGTCCTCTCTCTCCCCCCTCCCGATCGTGGCCCTGTTGTCCTCTCTCCCCACCCTCATCCTCTCGATGGCAGTTGGGAGCTTCCATCTTGTACTCACTGGCGGGGACGTCCGCACAGGTTCTTGGCTGCGGCCTCCTGCTGCTTGTTTGTGCTCCTGTCTTTTTTAAAATTCATTCATGGGATGTGGGCGTCGCTGGTGAGGCCGGCATTTATTGCCCATCCCTAATTGCCCTTGTGAAGGTGGTGGCGAGCCGCCTTCTTGAACCGCTGCAGTCCGTGTGGTGAAGGTTCTCCTACAGTGCTGTTAGGCACTGCCTTGGCCAGGCAGCCAATTTGGTTGGCTGTCAGTCGGGAGGCTGCAGTAGATTATTTAAATGAGGTCCTGCCATTAAGGTCGGCAGGGCCTCTACATCCCCGGCCTTGCAGGGTTTTCCCCCCTTGCACCCAGCACCCTCCCCACCTCCCTGTTAATATCATGGCCATAATGTTCCGAGCTGTGGTGACCATGACTGGCAGTGTTGTCCCTGTGATAGAGGTTGAGAGTAGAGGGTACAGTTCTGTCTTTGCAGCATCTGCTTTGCCGGTAAGGCTGTGACATTTCTTCCGCCGACAATCCCAGGCAGGTATTCCGGTGTCTGTACCGTTTCGTGATTTAGGACAATCCACCTCCGGTGTAATTTTACAGCCTCCAATCCCTCCTTTCATTCTCTTCATCCTCCACTTCTACTCGCTCCACTCAGTTTTGTGTCTCTTCCGAAGCGGAATCCGTAGAGTGGAGAAGAAACTCTCCTTTCTCTCCTCTTTGTGTTGGAGTTCCGGTGGGGTGGGACATCTGCCCGCCCCTCGGGATACATCCCACTTTCCTGGGTCAGGGGTCATTCCTTATGGGTGATGGGATTCTGGCAGGATTCCCGTCATCAAGAAGGACCCTGCTAGTATGAGGGCAGAAAATGGCCGTGGTGCTGCAGTAAATCATATTACAGCAGACCTCTGATGATCTACGTGCATTCTCCCAGTATCAACACTCAGCCATCAACCCACTCATATACCACAGCTGGAGTGTGCTGTTTACAGAGGTGCATTTAAAAAGCCCTATAGTATGATTGATATCAGCATTTTGAATTTAATTATGACCTTTTCTCTTGTTTCATTTTTCATTCTTTTCTACTTTCACTCAGTTGGTCAGGAGGCTTTGTATCGTGGCAGCTCCAATTTTTTTTGGTTATGTCCACATTTATTTGGGACAATGGGCTTACCAATGTGACTCTCCCTTTATTTATGGCTGCACTGCCAGTGACAGTAATGGTCAGCTTCACCCACCAGTCCTCCTCCAGCCCCTCCTTAGGGGGTGCTGCAATGCCATCCTCTGTGAAGGGTGCCCTGGAGTGGAAAGCAGGGCCACCTTGCTCACCACCACCTTGTTATGCACCATATCCCCTTTGCCAGCCATCAAACAGGGGGTTGGAGTGTTGCACCACTCTGTGGCCTGGTTACAAACTTGGTTTCCTGCCTCCATAGGTAATGACAGCGAAATGGCAGAAATATTGAATAGTTGCTTTGTTTCCGTATTTACAAGGGAGACCAACAAGGCGGGCAGGACATTAGAAGAAGAGGCGAAAAAGATATTAAAACACATAAAATAGAAAGGGGGGAGATAACTGATAAACTAATCAAACTAAGGGAGGGTAAAACCCCTGGTCTGGATGGATTGCATCCACAAATATTAAAAGAAATTAGGGAGGAGATAGCAAAAGCACTATCACATATGTATAATTCACTAGAATAGGGAATAGTGCCAGAGGACTGGCGGACAGCTAATTTATTCCTATAATTACAAAGGGAGCTGGAACAAGTCCAGGGAACTATAGACCAGTTAGCTTAATGTCAGTGGTAGGAAAGATAATGGAATCTTTACTCAAAGATGTAATAGACATGTAGAGGACAAAAATATAATAAAGAGTAGTCAGCACAGATTTCAGAAGGGAAGGTCATGCTTGACCAAACTTATTGAATGATTTGAAAAAGTAACAGAAAGAGTAGACAAGAGCAATGCAGTAGATGTAATATATTTGGATTTTCAAAAGGCCTTCGATAAGGTACTGCATTGTAGACTCATGGCTAAGGTCAGAGCATGTGGAGTCAGGAGATAAGTAGCAGAATGGATAGCAAGTTGACTACAAAACAAAAGAGAGTAGGGGTTAAGGGTAGCTACACAGACTGGCAAAAGGTGGTAAGTGGTGTACCCCAGGGATCGGTGCTGGGACCACTGTTGTTCACAATTTATATAAATGATTTGGATTCAGGAATCGGAAGTACAATTTCAAAATTTGGGGGGTGCAGTTAATACAAAGGAAGAATGCATCAAAATGCAAGAAGACATTAATAAACTTGCAGGATGGGCATGTAATTGGCAAATGAATTTCAGTATAGTCATGTGTGAGGTGGTGCATTTTGATAGGAAGAATAAGGAGGCCACATACTGCTTGGATAATAAGAGTCTAAATGGAGTAGAGGAGCAAGGAGATCCAGGGTTACAGATACACAAAGCACTAAAAGTAGTGACACAGGTTAATAAGGCCATAAAAAAGGCAAATGAAGCCCTGGGATTCATTTCTAGAGGGATAGAATTGAAAAGCAAAGAAGTTATGTTAAACTTGTACAGAACCTTGGTGTCCTGTGCACAGCTCTGGTCTCCATATTATAAAAAGGCTATAGAGGCATTGGAGAGGGTGCAAGAAAGATTCACAAGGATGACACCAGAACTGAGAGGATATCCTTATCAGGAAAGGCTGAACAGACTGGGGGTCTTTTCTCTAGAAAAGAGAAGGTTAAGGGCTGACCTGAGATTATGAAAGGGTTTGATAGGGTAGTCATAAAGAAAATGTTTCCACTTGTGGGGGAGTCCAAAACTAGAGGTCATAAATATAAAATAGTCATAAATAAATCCAATAGGGAATTCAGGAGAAACTTCTTTACCCAAAGTGTGGTAAGAATGTGGAACTCACTACCACAAGGAGTAGTTGAAGCAAACAGCATAGATGCCTTTAAGGGGAAGCTAGATAAGCAAATGAGGGAGAAAGGAATAACAAGGTGTCCTGATAGGGTTAAATGAAGTAGGAAGGGAGGAGATTTGTGCGGAGCATAAACGTCAGCATAGACCAGTTGGACCGAATGGCCTGTTTCTGTGCTGTAATATCGAATTAACTCGAAGTAACACATCCGTTGTGCCGGGCACTGGGTTTTGCCAGGCATTTTTAATATCCTTTTCAAAGGGTAAAATATACATGTAAAATATAAGCTGCTTCCCCTTTAAATGGTCATATCTTGCCCATCACCCTTTGCAAGCATCCCATTCCTATCCCTTCCTCTCTTTCTTATCTGGTCATTATCTCATTGCTGTTTGTGGGACCTTGCTGTGCTCAAGTTGTCGTGTTTCCTACATTAAAACAGTAACTACACTTCATTGGCTGTAAAGTGCTTTGGAATGTCCTGAGGTCATGAAAGGCGTCTATACAGATACAAATTCTTTCTTTTTTTAATGGACAAGTTTATAAGTAGGCAATATTTGCATATTATCTAGGTTTCACATTTTGATGACAGGTTAACCAGGTACAGTGAATTGTGACTCAGAGTTAATGAGCCTTTCTTGCAATTCTTTGGAGGAAGGTATTCACTCTGGATGATAATTTGCAGGCAATCAGTCTATTGTCAATCATGTTTCTTGAAGCAGACAGCAGCAGTATCTTTGTATTCACACATTAATGATCTGACAAGTATTTTATGTGCAAAAAAAATGAATTATAAATACCATAGTGAATAACAATTTCCGTATTAGAAATGCATTCAAATTAATTTCCAAATCCCATAAAAGACCAATTTCTCCCAGGGTACAGAAAGGAAAGTTGAAAAGAGATCTAATTTCTTTTTTTGCGATTATAAATAATGGAGTAGATTTTGAAATTGTACCCGTGGTTGATCGACTGCATGTCATGGAAACCGCACGATTTTCCTTACCATTGATTTCACTGGGAATAAAACAGGCCGATTCGCAATGTAAGCTTTACACCCTGGAGACAAGTTGAAAATCTACCCCAATAAGTCTATTGCATTTAAATTCTGTTCTTTGAAGGCAGGCATTAAAACACAGGAAGTATTATATCTTTGTAAATGTACTAACACAAAAAAGAACTGCGAGCCAGCACCAAAATTCTGGTCCTCTGTGTAATGCCTAACATTTCAAAACATGATTAATTACCTCACAGATAACGCTTGCAATGAAACTATAATAGTATGTCACAAATAATTATTTATTAAAGATAATTAAAAAGAGGAACAAAGATTTAGAAAACTTTTTGAAATTCAGCTCTCCCAAGGTCTTTGTAATTCAGAACTACTTTGCCTGTGATCTCACTGTCCTGTTTCATATTACAAGCTAATATCAAACGTTAGAAACCGATTTAAGAAGGTAGCCTCGAAAGTAGTGTTGGTGATGTTAGTGGCCAAACACTGAATGCATTGATATAACATCCTCCAGTCACCTAACTTAACAGAGAAGTTAGGCTAATGCAACCATTATAGAGGACTGAGGAATGACTGAAAAACTTAGTGGAGCCAAATTAAAAACAGAGAAATGCTGGAAAACACTCAGCATGTCATGGAGCATCTGTGGTGAGAGAAACACAGTGAACGTTTCAGGTCGATGATCTTTCATCAGTCTTGATTTTGTGCGATAGTGTAAAATGGGTGATAGCGAGTCAGCAGCCCGTTTTACATTGAAGTCAATGGAGATAAAAATCATGAGAAATGTAAAATGTGCTGCTGACTCGCTGTCACCTGTTTTACACTATCTACCCCAGTAAGTGTCCATCCACAGGTAGCACTCACTTCTGGGTTTAAAATTTATTTCTCAATTGCAATTTAATTCATAATTTAAAAAAACCTTTACGAATAGAAAAATACAAGAAATACATCACAATACGTTGGATATATAAACGACATAACTGCTCATCCACAATATTTCTCTTACAACATTGGAAAGGATCCTATTAAAAACCTTGTTATTAGTTACTTGGTCTGATTGCCCGTATATTGGGTGAAAGCCCCAGCTGTGTAGATGACTTTCATCTCCTTGCATAGTCGACATGGTGTATTTAATTGTTGTGCTAATTACATCACATACTGATTATGCTTTATTCAGCTGCAGTGTACTAAGTTATAATTTGTTTCAAACAATTACAGGTACTTAATGAGTGCTTTCTTATAGCAAGCAAATACATACAAAGTAATTAAATTAAATCTCTAGGCGTGTTATTGTGTTCAATTAACAAAAAAACAGGCATAAATGAATGGGGATAGTTATGAAGAGGCAATGGACTTTTTATCCTTGTACTGTATACCGCTGCTTTGAATCCTGCTCCCATCCTACAATGCCTTACCAGAAATTAGTGTTTGTTAAGGACTATCAACACCTTGTTAAAGTTCAATAATTCACATGGAGGAGGAAATATAAAAGAAAAATGAATTATGAACTGGAAATATCACCAGAGTATTGACAAGTGCACAGTACAGAGATATTTCAGTTTCATACCCTGGGTATACCAGCCAGTGTCGCAGGGGTAGAAGGAAAGGGTGTCTGGGGAACACAGCGGCTGTCCCATTGACAGAACAAACTGCTATAGGCTTCAGATCTACTGCATCAGACTCACTCAGCTACCTGGGCATAATGGAGGCATGGGGTTCAGTGCGGAAGCTGTGACTGAGATTTGTCACCTGGTCGACAAGACCTGCGGGGCTAATCAACCATCTGTGCTGCACTATCAGTGGCATCAAAGATCACTGCTGCCCTCAACTTTTATGCCAAGGAGACATCCAGGCACTTCCATCACATCTGTTATGCCGTCCATTAAGGATTTAGCCGGGGCCTTGTTTTCCCACACTCCCACCTACCTTCACTTCAGCAGCAAACACCAGCAACACCAGCACCAGAAACAGCTGTCGTTTTACCACATTCATGACTTCCCAAAGCAACAGGCCATCATTGCATCCATTTGTGTGCCTACTAATAATGCTATGTTAATAACGAGGAAGAGACATTATTCCATTAATGTGCAAATAATATCCGACCCCCTTGTGTGGAAAGGTTGCACAGTGTCTACCAAATCTGCTCGTGTTTGGCTGAAGTGTGCGTGGTGACAGTTGATACTAGACTTTCTGCTGCAGACCATTTTTTTACATTCATTCCCAGGATATGGGTGTCACTGGCAAAGTCGGCATTTATTGCCCATCCCGAGTTGTCCTTGGGAAGGCGATAGTGGGCCTTCTTCTTGAACCTCTGCAGCGCTTGTGGTGAAAGGCCTCCCACAATGCTGTTAGGTAGGGAGTTCCAGGATTTTGACCCAGCGACTAAGCTTTGCCTACAGTTAGGCTGGGGTTGCCAACGCTGGTTTGACATATTCCTGGAGATTTCATCATGTGACATTTGATCATGTGACACTGTTCATGTGGTGCTTAGTCACATGACATTTGATCATGTGACATTTTCCCACTGTTTGCAAATGTTATCACATTTACCTTAGTTGAGTATATTAGTATCACCAAGCCCTGAATAAAATATTTGACTTTGTTTTATAGTGAGAGGAATATTATAATTTATAAATAAAAGAACACAAAAGAATAGATAGATTTAAGGATAATTAATTTTTAAATAAAATCTACTTCTGTGATGTTTCTACAGTATCGACCACAATGAGAAACACCAAGTAAATACCACTGATTCAACAAAAACATCATCGATATAAGTAACTTCTAACTAAAGTTTTCATAACCATTTTATGACTTTTTACAATATACAGCAAGTTATAAAAATAATAAATAAAACCAAAATCAAATCTAATTCAATTCACTGATTCCCACACCCCACCGCTGAAGCCCAGCTTCAGGGAGATGAGGCTCAGTCCTCAGGGAGCAGCACCAAAGCTGCCTGATTCCCGTAATAAAACACATAATAAATACAACAGTGCACATCACAGGCCGACATGAACTCTCCCTCACTCCAGTTTGTCTTTCTCTCACCCTCCCCAGTTCGTGTTTCTCTCTCTCACCCTCCCCAGTTTGTGTTTCTCTCTCTCCCTCCCCAGTTCGTGTTTCTCTCTCTCACCCTCCCCAGTTTGTGTTGCTCTCTCTCCCTCCCCAGTTCGTGTTTCTCTCTCTCCCTCCCCAGTTTGTGTTGCTCTCTTCCTCCCTCCCTCCCCCAGTTTGTGTTGCTCTCTTCCTCCCTCCCTCCCCCCCCCAAGTTTGTGTTGCTCTCTCTCTCCCTCCCCAGTTCGTGTTTCTCTATCTCTCCCTCCCCAGTTTGTGTTGCTTTCTTCCTCCCTCCCTCCCCCAGTTTGTGTTGCTCTCTCTCTCCCTCCCCAGTTTGTGTTACTCGCTCTCTCCCTCCTCAGTTTGTGTTTCTTTCTCTTCCTCCCCCAGTTTGTGTTACTCTCTCTCTTCCTCCCCCAGTTTGTGTTACTCTCTCTCTCCCTCCTCAGTTTGTGTTTCTCTCTCTTCCTCCCCCAGTTTGTGTTGCTCTCTCTCTCCCTCCCCAGTTTGTGTTACTCTCTCTCTCCCTCCTCAGTTTGTGTTTCTCTCTCTTCCTCCCCCAGTTTGTGTTGCTCTCTCTCTCCCTCCCCAGTTTGTGTTACTCTCTCTCTCCCTCCTCAGTTTGTGTTTCTCTATCTTCCTCCCCCAGTTTGTGTTACTCTCTCTCTCCCTCCTCAGTTTGTGTTTCTCTCTCTTCCTCCCCCAGTTTGTGTTGCTCTCTCTTCCTCCCTCCCTCAGTTTGTGTTGCTCACTCTTCCTCCCTCCCCCAGTTTGTGTTTCTCTCTATCTCTCCCCAGTTTGTGTTTCTTCCTCTCTCCCTGTCTCTCTCCCCCTCCCCTCAGGATCACAGAGTTTCCGGGAGATTTTCGTTGGCCCGGATGTCGCTATCCTCACAACCAGCAATGAATGTGTGTTTCCGAATAGTGAGACCGAGCGGTTTGGTTGCAAGCCCCGATAGCCAGGGTACTGTGCATACGCGAACCGTGCTTACAAGGGCCACTTCTCCCGAGTCCCCAGCTAGCAGCGCTCAGGAGATCAATCACTCATTCCAGTAGACTCCCACCCAAAGCACAAGGGTGGAACTCCTAAGTTAGGCTTGGATACTTTAAACATATTTACAAAATACAGTCCAGTGGCTCCATGCCATGTGGTAATTATGTGATCACCAGATTAATAATACATTAGGTGGAGCTGTCCTTTGTGTGAAAAAGTCCTTCCGATTTCGCTCCTGAATGGCCCAGTTCTAATTTTAAGATTATATCAGCTCCACCAGAGGAAATATTGTCTCTGTATCTACCCTATTGAATCCTTTTAACATTTTAAATACCTCGATAAGATCACCCCTCACTCTTCTATACTCGAGGAAATACAAGCCAAGTTTATTCAAACTGTCGTCATAATTTAATCCTCTAAGCCCCAGTATCATTCTGGTGAATCTGCGCTGCACTCCCTCCAAGGCCAATATATCTTTCCTGAGGTGCGGTGCCCAAAACTAAATGCAGTACTCCAGATGGGGTCTGACCAAGGCTGTGTACAAATGAAGCATAACTTCCAGGGAGGATGTTCCCGATGGCTGGGGAGTCCAGAACCAGGGGTCACAGTCTCAGGATACGGGGTATGCCATTTAGAACCGAGATGAGGAGAAATTTCTTCACTCAGAGGGTGGTGAACCTGTGGAATTCTCTACCACAGGAGGCAGTGGAGGCCAAGTCATTAGATGTATTCAAGAAGAAGGTAGATATGTTTCTTAATGCTAAAGGGATCAAGAGATATGGGGAAAAAGCGGGAACAGGGTACTGAGTTAGACAATCAGCCATGATCATTTTGAATGGCGGAGCAGGCCCGAAGGGCCGAATGACCTACTCTTGCTCCTATTTTCTATGTTTCTATGTTTCCTCCCCTTTGTAATTCAGCCCCCTTAAGATAGACGAACAGTCCATTAACCTTTTTGATTGCTTTTCTAATTTCTTTAAATGATTTGTGCATTTGGATTCATATACACTAGTAAACTGACAGTAAATCTGTTCAGTAGTATTAATATCATGAACAAATTTTCCAGTTCAGAAAGCAAATGATGTTTCACATTGGGTGCAAAATTAAGTTTATGATGTTTTTCATCTTGTACAAGTCTCGGTTGGTAATGTAGGAACACTAAAAAGGATAAACCATAAACTGTGTGCATAATTAATGCATATTTGCATGAGTAATTTGGAACATACTGAGTTAATGCTGCCCTCATGTTCTGTGTGAGGTAGTGATCGGATACAACAGAAGCTAATGAACTGAGGGGAAAAGATAATTGCCAGGATAATGGAGATGAAAAATAAATCAGAATTGCCACTTCAATAAATTACTTGCCTATGTGTGATAATGGTTTTGGCAGAGATTGTAATAAATCAGTCGGTTGTTTTGCCATTTACTGAAATCTGAGTTGGAGAAGCAGCTAAAATGAATGAGTATGTACGTAAGACTAGCACTTATGTAGGCAGCAGAAGTATTTTTACATCGTTCCAAGGATGTGAGGCATTATTCATTGAATGTGGAAAGCAGGGAGGAATGCAGGGTTTTGATTAAATTAATATTTATAAGTATCGAATGAGAATAACAATGCATTGAATGAGAATAACAATGTAATAACCTTCTAATTATGATTCTTTTCAGAACTGAACTCATTCAACTCCAGGGGAAGAATAGATTAGATCTTAATGAGTTGATTATAACGAAAAAAGAGCCCATGGAAACGCAAATGAAACTGCTCAGCTCCTGAGAAAATAAAAGCAGAAGAGAGAGAAAAAAAACATTTGAGGAAAGGGGATGACAACATGAACCACTTGAGGAGCTTGGCAAAGTTTGTGGTGATATTCTGGTTGTTGATGTAAGAGGTGTGCTGTAAGCAAATAACGCACTCTATGTTCAGATAACCCAGGAGTGGACTTTGAGAACCCTACTGTTGCCTGCACTTCATTGTTAGTCAAGCTGCTAGGCTGACAAAAATGTTTGAAGACTTAAAATTCTTGACTTCTCATTTGAGTGCTCGCAGGATAATGGATGGATTATCTTCGTATGTGTCCGAACTCACAGAGGTGGTCTTCCCTTTAATAGAGACCTTTCACAATAGTAAAGGACAAAGTGTTTTGGATCTTATTTAAAAAAATTACTTGATAATTTGTGTTCCGTGTCTCTGGATTTTAGTTTGCACAGTGTTCTGATGGCCAGATACATCAACAGCTCTTATACCCTGAACCAGAGTTTGAACACAGGGGAAGTACTTAATGCCTCAGACCCAGAGGACATCTCACACACATCCATCTCAAAAAAGAACTGGCCAGCCTTGCTGATTCTTATCATCATTGTGTTGACTGTTGGGGGCAATATACTGGTGATCATGGCAGTCTCCCTGGAGAAAAAGCTACAGAATGCAACAAATTACTTCCTAATGTCATTGGCTGTTGCTGATATGCTGGTGGGGATCTTGGTCATGCCAGTCTCCCTAATTACAATTCTCTACGGTAAGTTCTGTTTGGGTTTTTATGAATCTGTTAACAAGGTGGGTGGCAAAGCTTCTTGCAAAATTGGCCACAGTTTTCAGATAAACTGCAGCGATCAATCCATTTGGAATGGTAAATGGGCTGAGATCTGCAAGGTAATTAACTTTTCTCTTGCAGCGACAGAAGCTCGCAATCAGATTCCAGTATTGTGCGAAGGAGCACAATTCATCATACTGCTATGTGATTCTTCCTATTATTGAATGAATGTAACCAGAACAGCAATAGAGTTGCATGTGCATTTAAGACCATCAAAATCCCTGAGACTGTGAGTGCAATTTAAAGAATGTAAATGTCCTAATTATAGACTCGAAAGCATGTGTTTTAAATAAATTCAAGCACTTGCAAATATTGGTCCTGGTTGCACCTGTTTTCCAGACAGAAAATGGGAGCAAAAGTGACCAATTTCCCAGGGCTGTGTCCTACGCCACAGTGATGCCTAAAATACATCCAACACCATACTGGCCTCAGATGATTTTCAGGCATCCCAGGCAGCCACCTCAAACAAGTGTTGGACCCCTAGCTTATGCTACTAAGGGCCTAACACCAGTTTAAGGACACCTAAGCAAAATTCTTCAGCCGGGCTTGCTTCACTCTGGTTTTGTGGGCACGGCCGCCACCAAAGAGTATATTTCTGTTTACTTACCTTCCTGTGGAGCCAGGAACAGCAGGAGTGCTCACCCGCCTTCTCAGCACTCCTAAGGACCACTACCGGCCCGCGATTGCTCCTTCCAGTTCTTCTTTCCCCTCCCAGGACTTATCTTGGGGCCGCAGCCTGTGAGGCAGATGGCCCAACTTTGAGTACCGCTAACAGGTAAGCTGACTCTGGAGGCGTGACAGGCCCCGGCAGCTCGCCCCATTTATTACAATGAAGCCTGGGGCCCAATTTTGAGCAGGCCTTGGGCCTCCCAATTCGGGCGCTCACTGCGCCCCTCAGTTATGCGCCCGAGAAGGGAAGCACAGAAGGACGCCATTGGGGTTTAGCTGCCTGAGCAATCCCATATTCAAGCCAGCACACTGGAACCTAGTATATTGCCCCTGTGAACTGGGGAGAAAAGCTTGTATTCACTGCTTTTAAAAAGTCACAATAAACTGAATACAATTTGCACCATTGTTAAAGTGGCACCATCTGCCGTCTTTTGGGGACCAGAAGGTATACTGGAGAGGACAGTAAATGCTATACAGTATCTTGTAGCGAATGAGTAAAAGTCGGCAAGGAATAATTATTATTAATAATTAGCTTTCCTGACGAGAATGGCCAAAAAGACGTTATGGCAGCTCACAAGAACATAGAGCTTGTATTGTTATGTTTTAATGCTGATTTCTAGTTTAGTTCGAAGAAACACTCCACACACCTTAGTTCCCTCCCACCCCCGCCCCCCGAGGTCAGGCTTTATTTTTAATATGTAGATTCCAGAATATTACACCTCATATACTAAATGAGTAGAAACTATTCATTATATAAGAGATTCTACGAAGGAATACTTACTGTAATATATGTGCAATATTGTAGTTATATAGTGAGGTTCTTCATCTAACAAGCTGCACAACACGAGGAGGCACCAGATGTTCCACCTTGACTGTAGCTGTCAGCTTCTTATCCCGGGGGCACAGACTCTCAACTAAGCTGCTAGCTGTCTTTCTATTTAAGGCCTGAAAAGTACAGTCTGCATGACCCTTGGTACATCTGTCAATCAGATCATTAGGCTGAAGATTGTAAACAATTTTACAACACCAAGTTATAGTCCAACGATTTTTATTTGAAATCTACAAGCTTTCGGAGGCTTCCTCCTTCCTCAGGTAATTGTCAGGAGCTCCTTGAAGCCTACGCATTTATACATCATAGAACAATACATGGTGTTTACAGACTGCCCCTGCAACTGCCCGTTGCCAAGGCAATCACCGTGTTCAGACAGAGAGGTGTCACCTACAGAACCCCCGAATACACATTCAACAAAAAAAACAAACAGGAAAAAAAACAGAGAGAGAGAGAGGCAGAAACATCCGGAAGGCAGAGAAAGCCAGCAAATGACCCATTATATTAAAAACAGATAGCCTTTGTTCGCTGGTGGGGTAACGTGTAGCGTGACATTAATATAATGGGTCATTTGCTGGCTTTCTCTGCCTTCCGGATGTTTCTGCCTCTCTCTCTCTCTGTTTTTTTTCCTGTTTGTTTTTTTTGTTGAATGTGTATTCGGGGGTTCTGTAGGTGACACCTCTCTGTCTGAACACGGTGATTGCCTTGGCAACGGGCAGTTGCAGTGGCAGTCTGTAAACACCATGTATTGTTCTATGATGTATAAATGCGTAGGCTTCGAGGAGCTCCTGACAATTACCTGAGGAAGGAGGAAGTCTCCGAAAGCTTGTAGATTTCAAATAAAAATCGTTGGACTATAACTTGGTGTTGTAAAATTGTTTACAATTGTCAACTCCAGTCCATCACCGGCATCTCCACATTAGGCTGAAGGACAGTTACAGAATAAAACATAAAAGGGTGAAATTAATAAACTGACAAAGGCCGTCTAACAAACTGCAAGGAGTGTTACTTCCTTATCACTTAGCTGCATTCCTTTCACAGATGCCCTCCACCTAATTGGAAGGATCGTCACTTCCCTTATCACCTAACTACACTCCCTCCTTCGACGTAGCCTTGTAAGATTATTTTTGTACCTAACGGTTCCTACAAACAGGTTCCTTTCCCACAATCAGGTGTCGTGCTTCAGGCTTTAATTGGAACTATAACTTCTTAACTTCGTTGTTAAAACTTATGGCCTTGCCTATTGACTAGATAGCAGAATGATGTTCATGTCTCATCATTACATACCTTTCCTGCTAAACGGCTTGGAATGACACTCAGGCATCATAAAGATGTCACACTTCTCCTGTTTCCCTGTGAAGCTGGAAAGATGAATAGAATACAAGTTGCCATGCTGTCTCACCCACACTCACTCAGGCCCTGAATGATCCCAAGGCCTTGGTTAGTTAGATGATTGTTTATATCAAAACGATAATGAGACGACTTAGGGTTGGCAACACACCAGGATTGTCCTGGACTCTCCAGGAATTGAAGATTAATCTCCAGGACACTGCTGCAAGCAACCCGGGAGAAAAAACATAAGGGTATTAAAAACATTGGGACTTAAATTGGTTAACCCCTGAAAACATGCGCTGGGATCATGGTGCGCAATTAACCCACGCCCGTTGGTTGAGAAACAGGCAGCACGTAACATTCGTGCTGACGGATCATTTAAATGATTGCTGCGTGTAGCCAGCGCTACCTGCACGGTTGATTGGCTGCATGCACCAGCAGGGGGGCCCCCATATCGGGAGTGGCGAGCTTAAAGGCAGCCTGCACCTATTAAAGGGGAGGTGCACTGTGGCTGCAGGAAGGACTGGAATTTGTTTGGCAACTAACTCTGTGCTGCAAGATCGTGAGGAATGGCTGCGCCTGCGAGAGAGCGTGCACCAATGTTCGCGGACGGTGCACCAGAGGCCTTGGTGGAAGAGGTGGAGGCACAGAGAGGCATCCTTTATCTGCGGCGGGGGGGGGGCAGGAGGCCTTCTGGACACATGCTGAAGAGGCATTGGGAGGAAGTAGCGGACGAGGTCAACGTCAGGTGCATCGCACCACGCACATGGATGCAGTGCCGTAAGACGTTCAATGATTTGGCATGAGTGGTCAAGGTGAGTGAGTTCAACTGTCAAGTAGCGTATCCTACCAACTGCACCACTAGCCGCATCCACTGCTCCACACACTACACTCCCCTACACTCTGCTGCAGAGGAGTCAGATGATGACTTCGATGGGCCAGGCTACAGAAGAAGGCTGATAGGCGTACACAACCAAATGCTTGGTGCACTGGAAAGCCTGCCAGAAAGCCTGTGCACAATGTCAAGGGGCATGGAGGAGGTACTAGAAAGGGTGGCTGTGCTTAAAGTAGATAAGTCACCCAGTCTGGATGGGATGCATCCTCGGTTGCTGAGGGAAATAAGGGTGGAAATTGCAGAGGTACTGGCCATAATCTTCCAAACATCCGTAGATATGGGGGTGGTGCCAGAGGACTGGAGAATTGCAAATGTTACACCCTTGTTCAAAAAAAGATGGAAGGATAAACCTGGCAACTATAGGCCAGTCAGTTTAACCTCGGTGGTGGGGAAGCTTTTAGAAACAATAATCCAGGACAAAATTAATAGTCACTTGGACAAGTGTGGATTAATAAAGGAAAGCCAGCACGGATTTGTTAAAGGCAAATCGTGTTTATCTAACATGATTGAATATTTTGATGAGGTAACAGAGAGGGTAGATGAAGGCAATGCGGTTGATGTGGTGTATATGGACTTTCGAAAGCCATTTGATAAAGTGCCACTTTATAGGCTTGTCATCAACATTGAAGCCCATGGAATAAAAGGGGCAGTGGCAGCATGAATATGAAATTAACTAAGTGACAGGAAACAGAGAGTAGTGGTGAACGGTTGTTTTTCGGAATGGAGGAAGGTATAGAGTGGTGTTTCCTAGGGGTTGGTACCCAGACCGCTGCTTTTTTTGATAAATATTAATGACTTGGACTTGGGTGTACAGGGCACAATTTCAAAATTTGCAGATGACACAAAACTTAGAAGTGTAGTAAACAGTGAGGAGGATAGTGATAAACTTCAAGAGGACATAGACAGGCTGGTGGAATGGGCGGACACATGGCAGATGAAATTTAACAGAGAAGTGCGAAGTGATATATTTTGGCCGGAAGAACGAGGAGAGGCAATATAAACTGAATGGTACAATTCTAAAGGGGGTGCAGGAACAGAGAGACCTGGGGGTATATGCACAAATCTTTGAAGGTGGCAGGACAGGTCGAGAGATCGGTTAAAAATGCAAACGGTATCCTGGGCTTTATAAATAGAGGCATAGGGGCCGATTTTCGGATGACCGAGTGGGTGCGTTGGGGGCAGGGAGCTCCTAAAATGGCAGAATCCCGGAGCGGGTTCGGAGCTCAGCTCCAACCCGCTCACTTCCGGGTTCCCCAGTGACACGTTCTGGTGCGCGCGCAGCTCCAGCATGCAGGACTCCCACCGGCAATTAAAGCAGGCGGGATGCTGCTTTAGATAATTATTTAGATAGTTGAGGTGCTTGAGAGACCTCATCGACTGGAGATTTTGGCAGGGGTGCAATTTTGAAGGATCCTCAGCGTGTTTCCCGTGCTGTGGGAAACACTCCCTGTTGGAGCAGACGTGTTTCAGCCAGCAGCCAGTGGGAGATGCAAAGGATTTTTTTGACAGTTGGGGGGAATACCTCATGTATTGCAGCAGGGCACTCTGTCACTTCAGACAAAGTTTTGGCTGCTACACCTTTGTCTTTCCACTCAAAATTATTAATTTATACCCTAAACCCTGCTGTGCCAACACATTTACCTACTTTGCGGACCCCCTCAAACTCACACCATCAGGATGAGGAACGCCATGGCTGCATTCATCACTTCATCTGAGGATGAGCAACATCACCAGCCTCGCCAGGCACGCCGTCCACCTCCGACACATGGACTCCACAACACAGTGCTACACCACAGCCACCTGCACAAAATAGTCATGCAACTACACATGCACCCACTGTAGGGTAACCCAATGGGTGGCATCAAGTGTGGGTGTTCATGGTGAACCTCATGAAAGGGACATATTACACAAGCCAGTCAAGAATGGCTGAGACGTGGCAGTAGTGGTGACAATATAATATTTAATGTGAGTTGAACAAAAACGAAATATAAATAAAAAACATGACAAATCGTCAAACACACTTGTGCATCCCCTTTGTGCTCACAAAACCTTTGGCTTACGCTTCCCCTGTGGCTGCAGCAGAGATAGTGGCAGGTTGCTCTTGTTCATGCCCTGACCGATTAGATGCTTTTGGCCGACGCCCTCTGGGTTTCGATGCCCGTGTGGGTCCCTTTAAAGACTGCTCCTCCTGCACCTGTGCAGGGGCAGAATCGACCACCTGGAGAGGAGGCAGCATTGCGGGTACTGGTTGAGAGGGGGACAACAGGTGAGATGTGGGAGCGCTTTGAGTGGTGTCCCCACTTCCATGTCCCCTTTCGCCACCATCCCTCTCCTGGGCCTGGCCCACATCAATCCTACCACCCTGCTGGACGACAGTTTGGAGGACATGAGTGAAGCCTTGTAAGGCCAGTGCTAGTATATGGGTCTGCCTCTTTAAGGCGGCAGAAAGTTGCTCACCCTGAGTCCGAACGGCCGTTGTCAGGGCCTCAATGGACTCATTGTTGAGCCGTGCTTGAAGCTCGATGGAAGCTAGCCTTCCCTCCATCGCAGACATTCCCGCATCTACCCGCGACACTAGCTCAGAGATGCCCTCATGTCCCTGTGACAGTATCTCGGAGATCCCCTCCTGTACCTGTGCCACCATTCCACTCATGCAGGAGTTGGACTCCTCCATCCTCTGCGCGATTGTGGACAGTGCGTTTGGCACGTGTTCCAGCACCTCGCAAATGCGCTGCTGCCCCTCGATCATTCTCCTTTTAAAGGCTGGCCCCCAGGGTTCAGCATCTGTGTCCAGCTGAGCAAAGCCTGGAGAGAAGTGCTCCCACCAAAGCAGATTCTCCACAGCTGCCCCTGTCACCAGTGTCTGCTCGTGCTCACATGTGTGTGGTGACTCACCATGTGTGACCCCAACTAAGTGAGGACGGGGACCCACCGAGGTGTGTTTACCTGTGCTGGTGGATTGCTCGCTCAGATGTGACGGTGCCCCCTCAGAGGCCGGCAGGTCCTCTGAGGAATCGCCCTCTGCCATCACAGCGGTCGCTGAAGGCCCTGTAAGAGAACAGAAGGCAATATTAAGCATGGTGACAGATGTTGAGGTGCTGAAGATGGCAAGGCATGTTAACATCATTTGCTATTGTGAGTGCTGAATGTTAAAGTTCGGTCACCAGCCGTTTGTCGGGTGGCAGTCTCGGCGTCCCCGACGGACAGGCACTCGAGGGTGCGGCTCAGTTCCAGCGCCTCCTGCTCCGCGTCTGTTAGGACGACTACATGTTGCGGCCCCCCTCCGGTCTTCGCCCTCTCCCGTGCATTCTGGGCTCTCTTCTCCTATAAGGGGAGAAAGTAGAGAGGCATGAATGAGGGATGGTGACATGGTCAACGCTGAATGCATTGGTTTGGGTGCGGCTGACTGTGAAAGCGATGCATCAGATGGTGAGTATGAGACAGAGCCATGACATTGTATGAGGATTGGGTTGAGTGGTAGTGGTGGGATGAGTACTGGGGAGGTGAGTAAGTGCAGGTAAGTTGAGGATGAGGTTTGAGTGGTGTGAGGAGTGATATGATGGAGTAGTGTTGGCAGTACCGAAGGAGTTGTGGGGTGGGGACGGTGATGTGGAAGACGGAGTGTAGGAGAATGAGTAAGTGTACTCACTTTGGCTGACCTAGTCAGGTCATTGAAGCGCTTCCTGCACTGTATCCAGCCACTGTATCCAGGTGCAGGAGACGTTGCTGCTGATGCTGACCTCCTCTGCCACCTCGAGCCACACCTTCTTGGTGGCAGAGGCAGGCCACTTCCTCCCGTCCGCCAAGTAGAAGATCTCCCTCCTCCTCCTCACCCCATCCAGTAAGACCTGGAGTGAAGCATCATTAAACCTGGGGGCAGCCTATCCCCTGGGCTGCTCCATGGTCCTGTGTCGTTGTTTGCTGCAGGATCAGTCATTGGAGGACTGCCCCTTTAAATAGGGCTCCTCCAGCTGACAGCCTGTGATGCGGGTACGCAGTCCGCCCACTGCGCAGGTTTCTGACGGGAAACCCGGAAGCCACGTTAAGTGGCTTCAATTTACCCGCGATCGCGTGGGTAACGGACAGATTTCACTGGGCGGGTTACCACTGGAGTATTGTGCCCAATTCTGGGCACCGTACTTTAGGAAGGATGTGAAGGCCTTAGAGAGGGTGCAGAAAAGATTTACTGGAATAATTACAGGGATGAAGGACTTCAGTTATATGGATAGACTGGAGAAGCTGGGGTTGTTCTCCTTAGAGCAGAGAAGGTTGAGAGGAGATTTGATAGAGGTGTTCAAAATCATGAAGGATTTAGATAAAGTAAATAAGGAGAAACTGTTCCCATTCGCAGTAGGGTTGAGAACCAGAGGACACAGATTTAAGGTGATTGGCAAAAGAACCAAAGGCGACATGAGAAAAACATTTTTATGCAGCGAGTGGTTATGATCTGGAATGCGCTGCCTGTAAGGGTGGTGGAGGCAGATTCAATCGTGGCTTTCAAAAAGGAATTGGCTAAATACTTGAAGGGAAAAAATTTGTAAAGCTACGGGGAAAGAGCAGGGGAGTGGGACTAATTGGATTGCTCTTAGAAAGAGACGACACGGGCTCGACGCACCGAATGGCCTCCTTCTGTCCTGTAACCATTCTATGATTCTATGTTTCTATAACTTGGCACAGGGCTTTGCGCAGAGCTTGGAACCCATACTTTCCCTCATAGAACGGGTGGTCACCTCCATCAGCACACCTGTGGAACCCACCATGTTGCGGCATCTGATGGCCAATGTCACAGCTTCCATTGCAACACAAACATCTGCCATCCAAGGTCTGACTGCTGCTTTGGAAGCTCAAACTACTACTATTGTGGCTCTGGGTACCACTGTGGAACATCACAGCGGTCCAGCAATCTGTTCTCCAGCAGATCACCAGGATTGCTGAGGCACCGCCCCGGGAGAGTGGCAATGGCACCATGGAAGACGAAGCTGCGTCCTCTCTCAGGTTGACAGCGTTCCTCCTCCCACCCCTGCCACTCCGCCAGTACCCTTGCTGTTGCCTGTCAGCCAACCAGGCCAGACTGCTGCAGCTCAGGCCGAGATGGTGCAGTCTGAAATCGGGCCCTCCCCAGCTCAGAGCTGCTCGAGGTCATCCTCCAAGGCCATCTGCACACTCCCCAAATGAAGCTTCAGCAGCCCTCCACCACCCATGCTCCAGCCATTGGGGATGCACCTTTTAGGAGCACTAGGAAAGGTAAAGGCACACGAACGATAGGCACTAAGGGAATGCACAAGGGTGAATAGTATCAGTTTGTTTGAAACATTTGATGTGTAAATCTATAAATGTGGTTACGAATTTGTATTTGGTGTTGGTTTTCATTTCTGCGATGAGTTGAGGGAGGAAGCAATGTGTAATCATAAGGAGGACAATTTGATGGTCATGTGGGAGAGGAAAGGTAAGGAGCATGGGACTATTGGTGAATGGGGAGGGGTCTTTGAGGTTACTGGTATCGCTCATCAATCATCTGATCACGCAGAGCCCTGGCACACAGGATCTGTCGACTTTGTTGCCTCCCTGCCTCTTCTTCCTCCTACTCCTCCACCACTTCCTCCTCCGCCTTTTCCTCCTCCTCCTTCTCCGCCTCTTCTTCCTCTTTCTTGCTCAGAACCTTGCTCAGGTTCTCACTGGATAGGTGGTGGCAAGGGCTGTCCCCTCATAATGACCAGGTTGTGCAGCATGCAGCCTACAATGACAAATCTTGATACCCGCTCAGCTGAGTACTGAGTATTGTTTGAGGACACCTATGGTGTGCTCGATGATGTTCCATGTGGCATTGTGGCTCTCGTTGTACACCTGCTGTGCACGTATGTGCGCATTCCGGACCGGAGTCATAAGCCACTTCTTGAGGGGATAACCCTTGTCACCCAGCAGCCTTTGACGTGCCGTGCTGGTTGAAATATAGGTGGCACGTTGGACCGCAGCAAAATGAAGTCAACATGACTGCTGCCAGGACAGTGGGCATTGACCTGCATGATGGGCTGTGAGGTCACACACCAGCTGCACATGGAGGGAGTGGAATCTCTTTCTGTTCATGAATATGGCAGAGTTCAGATGTGGAGCACACATGGCAATGTGCGTGCAGGCAATGGCATCCTGCACCATGGGGAAGCCTGCAATGCGAGCAAACCCTCATGCTGCTTTTCTCTGTCAAGAGGGAAAGTGATGAATCTGTTTCTGAGTGCGTACAGAGCCTCAGTGACCTCCCTTATACTGCAGTGCACTGCAAACAGCGAGATGTTGCTTATATCTCCAGCAGCAGCCACCCATGTCTGGATACAACCTAGTTCAGCAAATTATTTTAAATGCCACTAACGGTACTGCAAGACCAGCCAGACCACTCTCTTATACAATATTGCAACTTTCCTCCAAGTATAGGAAACTTCTACAAACACCCATAATTGTACCAGCAGCTAGAATAACTAATCCAGCAACTAACCTGTAACTCCTGCATGATCCCTTTAAATAGCGCTGGTGGGGGGGAGGGGGTCCTTTATGCTCTTTAACTCCTGATCAGCTGTGAGAGGTTAAGACAGTGCATTGGCTGGAGCAGGGAGTTCCAAAATGCCGCCACCTGCTTCAAATCAGCATTGCACATTGATTTAAGTCATAATCTCTCTCCTCTACGTGCTGCTGGTGTTCGTTTAGTGCGCGCGCTCAAACGCATTTACCAATATAGCGTCCTGCGCACGTCACGCCGGTGTATCTCAGATGCCATTTTCGGGGCTTAGGTGTCCATGTAGTGCCTACAAAACGGGTGCTACGTGTCCAAATTAGCCTCAACCATCTGTTTTTTAAATTTTCTTTGAACACTTTCATTAGTTATAAAAATATTGGAGATGGGGAAAAGGCTGTTTGACTGACAGTCAAGAATCATCCAATCAGGCAACAAAGAGTCTGTTCGCTTTCCAATTGGCACGGGAAGGCAGTGTGTCGTGAGGATGGACATGTTGGGTGACCAATGACGGGAGCATGGGGGCAGGGGGGTGGTTGGAGGTCATGTGACGTAATCTCCCAGAATACGTCCAACCAGAGTGGGCAACCCTAAGACTACTAATACTATGAGGTCAGATGCTATTCAAGAGTTACTGGACACAATGCTTTAATTCAGAATCTACAAGTCTCTATATTAAACATACATGTATATAAAATAAACTAGTCAATCTTATGATTATACTTACTTTTATGACTACATTTTCATTTTAAATCTGATCTTCTAACGGTATCTGATTAAAATAGTTGAGAATTTTATCCATTTCTTTCTTAATAAGGCCAGATATCATTTAATATTAACCTTTGTAGCTACTTCAAACCTTTAATGGCATTTTAAATGAAAAGTCACCAGGCAGCCAACATACATGCTTCTCGCATTAGAAGAAGCATGGTACCATGAAAAAAAATCATATTTCTCTTTGGTGTCAGACTACAAAATGACAAGTAACCTTTCCAATGCTGAATAGACCACTGAGAAGCAGCCGGTGGCAATCAAGGCCATGGTTTCAATTAACTAATGTTTTTCCACCTTTTATTTTAAATGATTTGTGCAGAATAAATGCATACAGACACGCAGATACAACTTTAACCATTCATCTTTCAACAGCTCTGCTCTCTCCATTTGAAGTACATAATATATAACATATTTTGTCAATCTCTAAGTGGCTGCTGGAAGCACGGCAAAGTCTTTCTCTAGAATTCAGCACTTCCTAACCTGATGCCGTGCTTGGTGACTGAGTATTACATCTACAAAGCAAGCTCCTTTTTCTGTTTTGGCCACTTAAATAAACTACATAGATTGTGCTCAGAGTTTAACTAAATCTGTTACCAGGCGAATATTACCATAGCTCAGAAACACACTGGCAGTACACTTTACAGTTTGATGCGTTGTGGACATTGGCTGCCCAGAAATTAAAAGTTCAAATGTCGACAGTGGCTGTGTTCCAGAGAGAGCATGAATATCCTTGTTGAATAGGATATGTGACTACATCACACTTGAATATTGTGAGGACAATTTTGCGTTGCTGTTACAATTTTTGAGGTAAATTACATAATCACATTGTGCCTTTCCATAACAAAAAGAAACCTTTGCCAACCAAACTTTAAGTGTGAAGATGTCCACTTAAATGGTACCTTGTTGTAAGATCAACTTGGCTAGTTCTTCCTCATGATTTGAACTAGATTTTGTGTTCCAGTTTCCCATTGAGTATCCTCTATACATTTCTATAGTATATATCGTAAATTCAGTACTTGGGGCGTATATTTCTTGATAACTTTCATGTGAAGCTCGCTCCCATTAGAACCCATTATAGTACCTATGGTACCTGTCATGCCCATAGGTAGCATTGTGTTAGGATCTATTCATATTTAGAGTGTTACATCCGCAACAGATTCATTGATTTTATTTAAAAAGAAATATTTTTGGGAGGTTCATAGTTTGTTTATAGATAGTCTTCTGGACATGCCCCTTCTCTCTCCACCCTTCCCCCTTGCTCCCACTTGCCTACTGCTTTCCTACACCCCTATTCCCTCTCTCTCTTTCCCTTCCTCCCTTTGCCTTTCCAGCTCCCCATCTTTCCCCTCTGCTGCTCTCTTTCCATTTCCTCACTCTCCCTCCTTTTTCCCCTTCTGCCTGCCCAACCTTCTCCTCTCCTTGTGTCCTCCCTCCTTCTCTCCCCACCCCCCATCTGCCTGGTCTTACGTTACTGCTGTCACTGGTTCCAGCAGTGCAGCCATTTCCTCTGGGCCCTAGCCCCACTCCAACATCGTCAGGCAACCATCAATTCTCTCATCCCTTCCCCCTCAGACCTCTAACTCTCTTCTAGCCTCTTACAATGATCTACCTTCACTCCCACCCTTAATCCTACTCTAACTTCGCACTGAACCCTGCATCCTCTATCTCTCCTCTACTTTCTTCCCAACCTCTCCATTGCTCTATTCTTCCCCGTGACCATACCTTCTGACCCTGCTCTATCTTCTCATTTAAATTGGTCTACTCTCCCCTTTGCCCCAACCTTTAAGCATGCTCTACTTTGCATCTACCTTCACCCCACTCTGCTTTCCTCCTCCATATTGCTCTAGCTTCTCCCTATAGCGGCTTCTAGGTTCCATCATAACAGTCCTCCTTCAGCCCAGGTCCAATTATTTCCCACTCTCTAACCCTGCTTGGCCTGTGAAGTCCACTTAGTCTTAACTCCCTGTGTGCAATTAGTATCTATACTATATTGAAAGTCTTGCATAAGGCATGCAATTCCATATAAGCAAGGCACTTATCAATTTTTGACTCATCATACTTCAGCCATCACACTTCTGCATATCCTTTGATTCACCATGAGCAATGTTATGGGAGATGTGCTGGTATAATTTTTATGGGGTAGATTTTAACTATTGGGTGACCCAACAAGTGCTGTGGCTGGCTGCCCCATCCTGCTGGTGGGAGGATTGGTCCATTTTGAGGCATCGAGCTTCAGGCACCACGGGTTACCCCGCTGCAGCTCGCTGGTTCTGGGCTGTCACAATCAGAGCTCGGAGGCCAGCGGGAAGGAAGGTTTTGGAACGGGAGAGGGGTTCAATTAGGCAGGAGTTGGGCCGGGAACGACCTCAGCCCACATTATTCTTGTGAAGCCTAAAGGTGCACTCCTGCTCCTCTTGACACCTCAGAAATAATTGTAAATTTACCTTTTTGCTGCCTCCTGGTAAAACCCACCTGCACAGCGCACATTCCCCACCCTGCCCCCCAGTCCTCTGTTAAAATTGCAATCGGGGTCCTATTTACGTCATAGGACCTCAATTTGCATGTCGAAAGGGCCTACCTCTTGAAACAGGCAGGGGTTCCGGCCACCCAGCAGAAGGTCCCTTTGAGGATGGCAATGACCGGAACGTCTGCATAACCCATTGACGGGCCGCGACCAGCACATTTAACCATTAAATAAATGTCTTGAGGAACAAGGAATGGGCAGAATAGAGTCTGTGGACAGCAACAAGCCAAACTCTGGATATGTTCAGATGAATAGAGTCTGGAGTTTCACTTTGGGGATCAGGGCATATTTATGCATGAATTTCCCATAGTGAAGTAGTTGTATAAAGTCTATGACAGTGTGTACTTTATAGGTGTACAGAAGCTTGCTGGGCTGGGAAGGTCTATTCTCATTCCATGCTTTCCTATGCTCTGAAAATGGAATTAAACCATTCCTATAAAATCCCATCATTATAAAGGATAAACATAGCATAACAGTATTTCACATAATATGGATAAACTGCTTGAACTTATCTTTTTCTCTCACAGTTTACAATGGCATCTGACGTAGGACTGTCTTATGATAAAGTCCATTCTACTTTATATGCACAATCTTCATAAACTTCATCCTTAATCTATAATGGTACACAAAAAATAAAGGGCGCTAAATTGGGCCATGTAACGCCCATTGTTTCGGCGCTACTCGGCCTTTCCAACATCCAAGATGGCGTCTTGGATGTGCAGGCACGTTTCCAGCACGACGTGCGCTGGACTCCATCTTGGTATAGGAGTTAGCGCAGGCGCAGATAATGAACGCTGGAATCATGTAAAGTAGGGAGAAAATGGCTTAAATCAGTGTACAACGCTGATTTAAAGTGATGGACACCATTTTGGGACTTAACGCTCCACTCAACGCACAGTCTTAACCCCGACCATCTGAACATGTGATAGAGCGCCTGGAGGATCCCCCCCATCGGCGCTATTTAAAGGGACCATGCAGGATTTACAGATTAGTGGCTGGATTATTGCTTCTGGCTGCTGAGACATTTGCAACTGTTTTTGGAGGTCTCCTACACTTGAATACTAGGACGAGGTGACATAGTCTAACATTTAGAGCCAGGATGTGCAGGAGTGAAGTTAGGAAATGCTTCTACACACAAAGGGTGGGAGACGTTTGGAACGCTCTTCTGCAGACGGCAGTTGATGCTAGCTAACTTGTGAATGTTAAATCTGAGATTGATAGATTTCTGTGAACCAAGGGTATTAAGGGATATGGGGTTAAGGCGGGTATATGGAGTTAGGTCACAGGTCCACTGTGATCTCATTGATTGGCAGAACAGGCTCGATGAGCTAAACGCCACTGCCACTTGCTGCCTCATGATATGCGCCATGGGCCACCTTCTCCAAGAAAGCGGGACGTGTGTCTGAGTGATGTGCCTGTCATGGTTGAATAGCTGCCAGTGTGTGTGGCCTGTGAGTTGTGTGTGGGCAGCTTGAAACAGTGGTAATGTGTAAGGGTGAGAGGAAGCATCTGATTGGAAGAGTTGAGTACTGATGGAAAGAGTTTTTTGGTATGTGGGGGATGGAGGGTGTAGTGCGTGGTGCAGTTGGTAGGAGACGCCACTTGACAGTTGACCTCACTCACCTTGACCACTCGTGTCAAAGCATTGAACTTCTTCCTGCACTGCATCCATGTTCATGATGCTGTGCGCCTGGCATTGACTACGTCCCCTGCTGCCTCCCACTGCCTTTTGGATATATGTCTGGAGGGCCTCTTGCCCCCCCCCCCCCGCCCTTCTGCTGATATAGGATGTCCCTCCTTCTGTCCACCTCTTGCAGAAAGGTCTCTAGCTGGGAAGAGGTCACTTGAACTGCTCCCTAAGCCACATGTAGTTCATATCCTGGGAGACCAGAGGATTTGGGGAGGAAATAGAGGGATTAATAAACTTATTATACATAATATATACATATATATATATATATAAAATTCCACTTTTAAGCTGAATCTTTGTGTTTCAGACTATACCTGGCCTTTCCCGGAAAAGCTGTGTCCCATCTGGATTTACTTGGATGTTCTCTTTTCCACTGCATCCATCATGCACCTTTGTGCAATATCACTGGATCGTTACGTTGGAATACGGAACCCTATTGAGCACAGTCGCTTCAACTCACGAACCAAAGCTATTTTAAAAATAACTGCCGTCTGGACCATTTCAATAGGTAAATACCACATCTGCTTCTAGTCCAATGGTACCTGACTTACCTGTTTTCCCATGTAAGGTAGAGCATCATGGTGAGTAAAGTAGGAGTGGATTGGTATTTTCAGTAAGATTAAGCTATTCCTTTTTACTCCATTGTGTAGAATTCCCTATCCCAGGTAGATCAATGTAAGGCATAATCCTGAGTACTTTCCCCAAATATACGTTTTCTCTATTTGAGTGCTGCGAACTAATTGGCCAACTTCTCTGAAAAGCAACAGCACCATATAAAGCATTTGTTTTTGGTTTTCCTCCTCTGTAATAGAGAATAGCCTGGAAATTACTGTTAGTCAAATTATCAGCCATGTAGTTATCAAGAACAACAACTTGCATTGATATATCACTTTTAACATAGCTTCGGTCTTCCCACTGTTTAGCTGGAGGAAGAAGGGTCGAGAGAGTTGATGGAGAGATAGATCTGGGTGTCATGGTATACAGAGCTAACCCCATACCTTGGGATGGCATTGCTAAGAGGCAGCACGTAGATGAGGAAGAGGAGGGAGTCAAGGTTGGATCATCGGGGGACTCCAGAAATGATGGTGTGGGTGTGGGAAGAGAAGCTATTGCTAGAAATGCTCTGGCTAAGATTGGACAGCTAAGAGTAGACCCGCAGGCCCACAGGGGCAGTGCCACACAGCTGGACAGCGGAGGCGTGGCATTGGAGAAGAATGGTGTGATTGACTGCGTTGAAGGCTGCAGAGAAGTAAAGGAGGATGAGGAAGGATAATGAACCATGGTCTCAGTCACAGAGAATGTCTTTCGTGATTTTGATTGCGGCTGTTTCGGTTCTATGGGAGGGGCAGAAAGCTGATTGGGAGTTGCAGGAGAGATGAACACTGATCTGAGAGGTGTCAACACATTGAAAGACTTTAGATGGGAATGGGAAGTTGAAGATAGGACAGTAGTTAGCAAGGTTAGAGGAGTCGAGGATGGGTTTTTTGAGGAAGGGGAGATGATGGTGGTTTGAAAAGGTAGGGTGACAGTACCTGAGGAGAGGGAATCATTTACAATATCCAGCATGTACAACATTCTTTTGCTATTTTATCAGTGATGTTTAACTATGTAAAATAACGGAAAAGAGAATGGCAGATGAACATGATAAGTGTGAATCCACTAATATCTCCAACTGTAGTTTCTGGGGAAATGTTTTAAACTACTGTTTTTATACTGTGGATTGATGGGTTTCTGTTTAGGCTCAGTTCCAGAGTGAGCAGGTGGATAGATCATTATAAAATAGTTTTCATAAGCAGCCCATAAAGTTCTACTCCAAATATTAAAATTCATAGTCAATTGTGTACTTAGCATAATTGTGTAAGTGCTCACTTATTTAGTGCACGTAAAGAGCCTCATTATTTACCTACTGATTGTATTCTACAAAGGGAACCCTTGTTATTTTAAGCTACAAATTATGCAATCCATTTATATTTTGAACATCATTACATATTGTTTACTTGTAGCTCAGGTTATGATTTATCTCAAATTGACCGTGAAAGTGCACCAACTGACTATTATATAATTTCCAGAGAACACTGAACGCCTCCAAGACCACAGACTAGGCTTAAACTCTATCAATATTATTTTGAACTTTTATTTATTATTTCATGAAAGCAAGTACCAAAGTAAAAAAAAATGATTAAAAACTGAAAACAAAGTCTTTGAAATTCACTAGCACTCTCATGGTTTAGTGGAGCACAGATGGCAGCTAACCTAGCCTGTCCCTTTAAGGCCGCTCCTCATCAGAACCCCGGTAATTACAACAGCTTGTTAAATATTTCATGCTGTACGTCAGAACAACCCAAGATGGGCGCTCTTCAGATTCAAGGCTTCTAGGGTCTAATCCCACAAACCCGCACTCCCAGCCCAGAAGCCATACATGAAGGGAGTGCGTGTCAGAAATAAGGCCACAACATTGTATGTCCAATTCTATGACCCACTCTTTGACAGCGTGGCTACCCACTGACGGTGCAGGATCAGGGAATTAGTCATAGATGAGAAAGAGGGAGAGATTAGCAAATATGGAGAATTGTTAACTAGTGATCTGCCCAAAACAATCCACTGGGCACTTGGTTGCTCCTGGCTTAATTAGTTTCTAAATAGAACGCACCTCTGATGCATGTCTTCTATGTAACTGATCTGAACATCATAATAATAACTATTTTGTTTCAATTCGCTTTCATTATGTGTAAATCCATGTCCAAGTGCAGCCTAGTTATGTATTAATTAATAGTCAACTGAATTTTTAAAAGATCCATGAAGGATCATAAGTGCAACTCGTGTAATTCAGGCTTTTTCCTGAAAAGTTGAAGATTTTCTGTCAACAATTTTGCATTGTGTTTTTATAATGAGTCTCCCTGGCTCCTAAAAATAGAATAACGCTGTGCCAACTTGACTAGGGACTAGAATCTTAGGTCTTTCCCAAGCTTTCCAATTCCACTGGAATCCTGGGTTTAATCCAAGCTCCCCAAATCCAGTGGAGTTGCTCAGTAGTGGGACTTACTTTGATCATTACATCGAATCTACAGCACAGAAACAGGCCATTCGGCCCAATTGGTCTGTGCTGGCATTTAAGCCCCCTACTTCATCTAACCCTATCAGTATACCCTTCTATTCCTTTCTCCCTCCAGTGCTTATCTAGCTTCCCCTTAAATGCATCCATGCTAGTTGCCTCAACTACTCCTGTGGAAGTGCACTCCACGTTCTTACCACTCTTTGGGTAAAGAAGTTTCTCTTGAATTCCCTATTGAATTTATTAGTGACTATCTTTATTTGATGACCTCTAGTTTTGGACTCCCCCACAAGTGGAAACATTTTCTCTACATCTACCCTATCAAACCCTATCATTATCTTAAAGATGCTATCAGGTCACCCCTCAGCCTTCTCTTTTCTAGAGAAAAGAGCCCCAGCCTGTTCAGCCTTTCCTGATAAGGATATCCTCTCAGTACTGGTGTCATCCTTGTGAACCTTTTTTGCACCCTCTCCAATGCCTCTACATCCTTTCTATAATATGGAGACCAGAACTGTGCACAATACTCCAAATGTGGTCTAACCAAGGTTCTATACAAGTTTAAAATAACTTCTTTGCTTTTCAATTCTATCCCTCTAGAAATGAACTCCAGTGCTTGATTTGCCTTTTTTACGGCCTTATTAACCTGCATTGCTATTTTTAGTGATTTGTGTATCTGTAACCCTGGATCCCTTTGCTCCTCTATCCTGTTTGGACTGTTATTATCCAAGTAGTATGTGGTCTCCTTATTCTTCCCACCAAAATGCACCACCTCACACTTATCTATATTGAAATTCATTTGCCAATTACATGCCCATTCTGCAAGTTTATTAATGTCCTCTTGCATTTTGACATATTCTTCCTTGGTATTACCTATATTACATCTGCAAATTTTGAAATTGTACTTCCGATTCCTGAATCCAAATCATTGATGTAAATTGTGAACAACAGTGGTCCCAGCACCAATCCCTGTGGTACACCACTTTCCACCTTTTGCCAGTCTGAGTAGCTACCCTTAACCCCTACTCTCTGTTTTTTATTTTGTAGCCAGCTTGCTATCCATTCCGCTACCTATCCCCTGACTCCACATGCTCTGACCTTAGTCATGAGTCTACAATATTTCTTCCTCTATTCCAGTTTTCACCATGCTGCTTCTCCCCAACTAACACTTTGCTTGCTCCTCAAAATAGAACAGTAGAAGGAAACTGAAGGACAATACAGCCAGTGCTGTAAGGTGCTCTTGGCCAGGTTTGTGTGTGCTGCACCCTTCCTGACCTGGAGGTGATTTCCATAATTCACAGATGGCTCCTAATACTGTGCTGGCCTTGCATATAAAATGAATATTAAATATTAGCTGTTAAGAGAAAGGAATTAACCTATACCCTAAAACAAAAATAACAAACCAAGTAGGAAAAGACTCTATTTGGGCTTGGAGGTACCTTGCAAAGTGATAGACCCAAGAGACTCAATTTCAAGGCAAGCCCAGATGGATTTCTTGGACTGCAGAAGACACCTGCTCGACCATTTGAGGTGGAATCCAAGTATACGAACTAGGCAGAAAAAAAGAACAAACAAACAAATGAATGGATTCACATTTATATAGTGCTTTTGATATGCTCAGGGCATCCCAAAGCACTTCACAGCCAATTAGGTACTTTTGAATGTAATCATTGCTGTTTTGTAGGCAAACGTTGCAGTCAGTTTGTGCACAGCAAGGTCCCAGAAACAGTAACAAGGTACATGACCAGTTAATTTGTTTTTACTACTGTTGTTTGAGAGATAAATGTTGGCCAGACATTGGGAAAACTTCCTTGCTTTTTTTTGAATAGTGCCAAGGGATCTTTTACATCCGCCTGAGTTTAATGTTGCATCCATTTGATGTTGCAGAAAGTGAGTGACCTTGGAGTGCATGTGGTCAGATCCCTGAAGGTGGCAGTACATGTAGATAAGGTTGTGAAGAAGGCATACGGAATGCTCTCCGTTATTAGCCGAGGTATAGAATACAAAAGCAGGGAGGTAATGATGGAACTGTATAAAACGCTGGTAAGGCCACATCTTGAGTATTGTGTGCAGTTCTGGTCACCACATTACAGGAAGGACGTAATTGCTCTGGAGAGAGTGCAGAGAAGATTTACAAGAATGTTGCCAGGGCTTGAAAATTGCAGCTACGAGGAGAGATTGGATAGGCTGGGGTTGTTTTCCTTGGAGCAGAGGAGGCTGAGGGGAGACTTGATTGAGGTGTAGAAAATTATGAGGGACGTGGATAGAGTAGACAGGAAGTACCTGTTTCCCCTAGCGGAGAGTTCAAGAACTAGAGGACATAGATTTAAGCTGATTGGTGGAAGGATTAGAGGGGACATGAGGAAAAACTTTTTTACCCAGAGGGTGGTGGGTGTATGGAATTCGCTGCCCAAATTGGTGGTAGAGGCAGGGACCCTCAACTCTTAAAAAGTGCCTGGACCTGCACCTAAAGTGCTGTAAGCTGCAGGGCTATGGACCGGGTGCTGGAAGGTGGGATTAGAATGGGCACTTGGTTGTTCTTCAAGCCGGCGCGGACACGATGGGCCGAATGGCCCCCTTCTGTGCTGTATCTATTCTATGGTTCTGTAGTTTTATCCGAAAGACGGCACCTCCAACAATGCAGCATCGGATCACTCATTTCAAAGTTCACCCTTGCTCCACTGCTAATTCATTCACATCATCTGATTAAAGCAACCACAATACATTTAAAGCTATGGTCTGGGAAAGTTATTGCCCAGTTGTAAGCCATACAAACCAGAACATCCCAGGTTTGGTCCTTGGTCTATGCTAAGTTTGCTTACCTCAGCTGGGGTAACATCTAGGGTACTAAAACTGTGCTCAGTGCCACTGGGCTAGTGAGTGAAAAATTATCTGGGGTTCCCAACCCTGATCAGTACCCAGTGACCTGTGCTGTAAAATGGGCACATGTGGACGTCAGGTGAGAACAAGCCATGATGCCTCCATAATCAAATAGTCTGTTGGCACTCACTGTCTACCGTAATACATGAAGAATGATTACTTGCGTGAGGTATCAGTGGATTAAAGGGTATCCCAGCATCATTTACTGCCTTCAGGACAAGAGAGGAAGAAAATTGGGAGAGGGCTATTCTTTTTAGACTTCTGGCAATTTTAATTTCCATATTTATCACCTAGTTCTAGAATTTGGTAAAATTTCTACTTCAAGCTGGAGAATGTACATAGCTCGTACCTTACCTGATTTATTGTTAAAGTTCCAATCTTGTTCATGCCACTAAGGAAGATGCAGAGTGGAGGTGAGGTACTTTCCCACAGGGAGGGAACAAATCTCAAATGGTGAATCACCTTGGGTTGTTTTACCCAATTCCAACTCAGTAAAACATGGCGGTCAAGAGGAAGAGGCCCCAGAAAGCTAAGTCTAAAATTACTGCTGTGGGACCAGGAGGAGCTGGAGAGCTACAGCGGGATGGCTATTCGGGGTGGGCAGCTCGCCAATGATATGTTAATGAGGCCCCACCCTCAAAATGGAACAGATGCTCCCCACTGCAGGGATCAGGAATCAGGCGGCCTGCCCACGTGCTCCCTCCTCCAGCCTGCCACCCGATAGTTAGAATCCTCCCTCGGGTCTTTTATGCCCCACATTTGGGCCGGGGTTTTCTTGCTAGTTTTCGTAAACCCACGATTCCCCCCCCCCCTCCCCCGCCCCCATGTTAGATTGGACAGGAAATCACGAGCTGCTGAGTGCAGAAGCAGAAGGTCCCGGACACCATCTCCCATTTGGTTTATTGCAAGCCTGCTAATTTGATAATATTTTCACAAGTCTTTTCCAATACTGGATTTGGGAAGCTGTGTAACAAAAAATTGGGATGGAGTTGAAGAAAAAAATTAACTCCGTTTGTCTCCCAAATAAGGTACAGTTTCACATATCGCTAGTAAAAGTATCAACGCAAGTTAACAAAGCTGTATAAAGTGCAAACAGAGCAGTGGGGTTTATTTCTAGAGGAATAGAATTTAAAGGCAGAGAAGTTATGTTAAACTTATATAGAGCCACACTTGGAGTACTGCACTCAGTTCTGGCCTCCATATTACTAAAAGGATATAGAGGCGCAAAAAAGATTTACAACGATGATACCAGAACTGAAAGGTTATAAATATCAAGAAATAGAAATGGTGCTCATTTCTCTAGGAAAAAGAAGGCTGAGGGGTAACCTGATAGAGGTATTTAAAATTATGAATGGGTTTGATAGGGTATATGTATATAAGAGAGTCACTAATAAATCCAATAAGGAATTCAGGAGAAACTTCTTTAATCAAAGAGTGATTAGAATGTGAAACCTGCTACCACATGGAGTAGTTGAGGCGAATAGCACAAATGCATTTAAGGGGAAGCTAGATAGGCACATGAGAGAGAAAGGAATAGAGGGATATGTTGATGGGATTAGATGAAGTAAGGTGGGAGGAGGCTCGTGTGGAACATAAACACTGGCAGAAACCTGTTGGGCCAAATGGCCTGTTTCTGTGCTGTAAATACTATGTAATACCATACAGTGTGGAGAGTACTATAGGAACTGTCCGTATCTGTAAATGTGGTAGTGAGAGAAATTAGGCTTGAAGATTGCCCAACATATTTCTATTTTTAATAAGCAAAATGGCCACCATGTTTCCCTAAATTACAACAGTGACTAAACTTCAAAAACACTTATTGGCTGTAAAGTGCTTTGGGACATCCTGAGGTTATGAAATGCACTATATAAATGCAAGTTCTTTCTTAATCTGTGAAACCAAATTTTGAATGCTGCAGTTGCCAATTGAAGTAAACTAGAGGCATAAATCATTCTCATGTTTTCCACAGTGAGGAATAATTAAAAACACCTCAGGCATTCTATTCATAATCAGAAAAATGAACAGATATTCTTAATGTGGGAAATGCCACCAGCCAGAAATCCATTCACCGGTTCTATAATTACACAGGGTATTGAGTAACTGATGTTATTTGCCAAGCCTTTCCCTTTTCCATGTATTTCAACTTTTATTTTTAAGTTGATCTCATTTTATTTATACTTTATCCAATCCCATATTTCTGCATTCACCTTGCTAATGAGCAGAGTTATACCTTACTTGATTACAATTTTTCTTTAATTATCATAAAGTAGACCCCTAACAGCGGTGAGATTCTAAGAATACAAAATAATATGGTGAGATTATTTTTTTTTTTAAAAAACTTCACCGTGAATTTCCCCGGGATTTCTTCTGATCGGTTGGCATAACTTTGGAGGAAGATCAGTGACAATCCCGTTTACAAGTTTTATCTGGGAATTAGTAATAGTTATAGTAATAATAGGTACAGCACAAGAGCAGGCCATTAGGCCCATCATGCCTGTGCTGGCTCTTTGAAAGAGCTGTCCATTTAGTCCCATTCCCCTGCTCTTTCCCCATAGCCCTGTAATTTTTTCCCGTCAAGTATTTATCCAATTCCCTTTTGAAAGTTATTATTGAATCTACTTCCACCACCCTTTCAGGCAGTGCATTCCAGATCATTACAACTCGCTGCAAAAAAAAATGTTTCCTCATGTCACCTCTGGCTTGTTTGCTGATCACCTTAAATCTGTGTCCTCTGGTTACTGACCCTTCTACCACTGGAAACAATTTCTCCTTATTTACTCTGTCAAAACTGTTCATGATTTTCAACACCTCTATCAAATCTCCTCTTAACTTTCTCTGTTCTAAGGAGAACCACCTCAGCTTCACCAGTCTTGCCACATAACTGAAGTCCCTCATCCCTGGTACCATTCTAGTTAATCTCTTCTGCACCCTCTCTAAGGCCTTAACATCCTTCCTAAAGTGTGGTGCCCAGATTGAACACAATACTCCAGCTGAGGCCTAACCAGTGTTTTATAAAAGTTTTTTGTACTCTATGCCTCTATTAATAAAGCCCAGGATCGCATATTTTTTTAAACAGCCTTCTCAACTGTTCCTGCTACCTTCAAAAATTTGTGTATGTGCACCCCCAGGTCTCTCTGTTCCTGCACCTCTTTTAAAATTGTACCATTTAGTTTATATTGCATCTCCTTATTCTTCCTACCAAAATGTATCACTTCACACTTCTCTGCGTTGAATTTCATCTGCCATGTGTCTGCCCGTTTTACCAGTCTGTCTATATCCTGCTGAGGTCTGTTACTATCCTCCACATTGTTTACTACATTCCTGAGTTTCATGTCATCTGCAAACTTTGAAATTAGACCCTGTATACCCAAGTCCAGGTCATTAATATAGATCAAAAAGAGCAATGGTCCTAATACTTACTCCTGGGGAACACCACTGTATACTTCCTTCCAGTCTGAAAAACAACCGTTCACCACTACTCTCTGCTTTCTGTCCCCTAGCCAATTTTGTATCCATGCTGCCACTGTCCCTTTATTCCCATGGGCTTTAATTTTGATAATAAGTCTATCGTGTGGTACTTTATCAAATGCCTTTTGAAAGTCCAGATACAAAACATCAACTACATCATGTTCATCAACCCTCTCCGTTACTTTTCCAAGTGCCAATTAATTTTTCCCACCACCAACATTAGGCTGACTGGCCTGTAATTGCCAGGTTTATCCCTCTCCCCTTTTTTGAACAGGAGTGTAACATTTGCAATCCTCCAGTCCTCCGGCACCATCCCCATATCTAAGAAGGATTGGAAGATTGTGGCCAGAGCCTCTGCAATTTCCACCCTTACTTCCCTCAGAAACTTAGGATGCATCCCAACTGGACCCGGTGACTTTTCTACTTTGAGTACTGCCAACTTTTTAAGTACCTCCTCTCCCTCTATTTTTATCCTAGCCAATATTGCTGCTACCTCCTCTTTTACTGCTATATTGGCAGCATCCTCTTCTCTGGTGAAGACCAATGCAAAGTATTCATTTAGTATCTCAGCCATACCCTCTGCCTCCACAAGAAGATCTCCATTTTTGGGGGCGGGGTGGGGGGGGGCTCCGAAAATCTCTAAAATCCAGAGCAGGTTCGGAGCCCGGCTCCAACCCACTGACTTTTGGGTTCCCCAGTGACGAGTCCGGGTGCACGCATGTCTCCCGAATGCGTGAGTCCCACCGGCAATTAAAACCGACAGGATAATAATTTGCATATTTTCTCCGATAGTTGAGGCACTTGAACTACTTGATTGACTAGACATTTTGGCAGGGGTGCAATTTTGAAGGATCCTCAGCGTGTTTCTTGTGCTGTGGGAAACACTCCCTTTTGCAACAGACGTGTTTCAGCCAGCAGCCAGTGAGAGATGCAAATGATTATTTGACAGGTGGGGAGAAAACCTCATTTATTGCAGCAGGGCACTCTGTCACTTCAGACAAAGTTTTGGCTGCAAGACCTTTGTGTTTTCACTCAAAATTCTTACTTTCCACCCAAAACTCTGCTGTGCAAACATATTTAACTACTTTGCGGACCCCATCAAACTCACACTGTCAGGATGGGGGGGCGCCATGGCTGCATTCACCACTTCATCCAAGGACGAGCAACATCACCAGCCTCACCAGGCACGGGTCCGCCTCCGCCACGTGGAGCTCCACAACACAGAGCTGCACCACAGGCACCTGCACAAGAGCACAGAGGGCAACAACAGAGACAGCAACGTGGCAGGAGGCACTACCCTCGCAACAGGGTCTACAGACCGAGGCTCAGCTTCCTGGACCTTACTGAGGAGCAGTGCATATGGAGGCTCAGAGTCAGTCACAGACATCTGCAGCCTCCTTCATGCTGAACTGCTCCCGGCTGGGCCGAGCAGGATCTCCTTACTTGTCGCTGTCAAAGTCACCACTGCCCTCAAGTTCTTCACCTCCGGATCATTCCAGGGTGCCACCGGGGACATCGTTGGGGTCTCTCGGTCATCTGCACACAAGTGCATAAGGCAGGTGACCGACAGCTTATTTCGCAGGGCCTCGCACCACATCAACTTCCCCATGGACGACCTCAGCCAGACGGAGAGGGCAGTGAGATTCCACTCTGTGGCTGGCTTCCCACGTGTGCAGGGTGTAATCGATTGCACCCATATAGCAATACGAGCACCTCCACATGAGCCAGGACTGTTCATCAACAGGAAGGGCTATCACTCCATCAATACTCAGCTCGTTTGTGACCACCGCAAGAGATTCCTTCACATGTGCGCCAGATACCCTGGCAGCTGCCACAATTCCTTCATTCTCTGGGAGTCCAACATCCCGCCCCTCTTCCACGCACCGAACCCCCGCAAGGGCTGGCTTCTCAGGGACAAGGGATACCCACTGTACACGTGGCTCATGACATCTCTGAGGAACCCCACCACCGAGCAACAGCGTCAATATAACAACAGCCACATCACTACCAGGTCTACAATTGAGCATGCTATAGGGCTGCTCAAGATGCACTTCAGGTCCCTTGATCATTCTGGGGGAGCACTTCAATACGCGCCACGTAGAGTGGGACGCATTATAGTCGTGTGTTGTGCCCTGCACAACATGGCACAACAGAGAGGGGTGCCACTTGAGGAGGCCCCATCCACATCTGCCATCCACATTGAGGAGGAGGAGAAGGAGGAGAAGGAGGAGGAGCAACCTATGGGCAGAACAGCAGCTCACCTGGCTGCTTGTGAGGCCAGGGAGTCACTGATATGTGAACGGTTCTCCTAACATCAGATAGTGTGAAGAGTCCAGTCCTCACCACCTGGACAGAGCAGCGGCCACACCAGCCACCCACCCCCCCCTGCACAAAACAGTCCTGCAACTAAACATACGCTCACTGTAGAGTGACCCAATGGGTGGCATCAAGTGCGGCTGTTCATGGTGAACCTCATGAAAGGTCCTTATTACAGAAGCCAGTCAAGCGTGGCCAAGACGTGGCAGTAGTGGTGACAATAATAATATTTAATGTGCGTTTAACAAAAAGCAACCATAAATAAAAAACATGAACAACCGTCAAACACCCTTGTTCATCCCCTTCGTTTACAAAACCTTCGCCTTTTGCTTCCGACTACTTCTACGTGGTGCATCCCCTGTGGCTACAGCAGAGGTTGCTCTTGCTCATGCCCTGACCGATTAGATGCTTTGGGCCTACACCCTCTGGGTTTTGGTGCCCGTGAGGGCCCCTCCAAAGACTGCTCCACCTGCACCTGTGCAGGAGAAGACTCGTCCACCTGGAGAGGAGGCAGCATTGCGGGTACTGGTTGAGAATGGGGCAACGGGTGAGACGTGGGGGCGCTTTGAGTGGCATTCCCACTTCCATGTCACCTTTCGCTATCATCCCTCCCCTGGGCCAGGCCCACACAACTCCTACCACTCTGCTGGACGACAGTTTGGAAGACATGTGAAGCCTTGTAAAGCCTGTTTAAGGCGGCAGAATATTGTTCACCCTGAGTCCGAACGGCCATTGTCAGGGCCTGAATGGACTCATTTGTGAGCCGTGCTTGAAGCTCCATGGAGGCTAGCCTTCCCTCCATCGCAGACATTCCCGCAATTACCCGCAACACTATCTCAGAGATGCCCTCATGTCCCTGTGACACTATCACAGAGATTCGCTCCAGTACCTGTGCCACCATTCCACTCATACAGGAGTTGGACTCCTCCATCCTCTGTGCAATTGTGGAGAGTGCGCGTGGCACCTGTTCCAGCACTTCGCAAATGTGCTGCTGCCCCTCGATCATTTTAAAGGATGGCCCCCAGTGTTCAGCATCTGTGTCCAGCTGAGTAGAGCCTGGAGAGGAGTGCTCCCACCGTCGCGGACTCTCCACAGCTGCCCCTGCCACCAATGTCTGCTTGTGCTCACATGTGTGTGGTAACTCACCATGTGCGACCCCAACTAACTGTGGACTGGGACTCACCGAGGTGTGTTTACCTGCACTGGTGGATGACTTGTTCAGATGTGACGGTGCACCCTCAGAGGCCGGTAGGACCTCTGAGGAATCGCCCTTTGCTGTCACAGCAGTCGCTGAAGGCCCTGTAAGAGAACAGAAGGCAATATTAAGCATGATCACAGATAAGTCATGTTGCGATGAACATACTGAGATGCTGAAGATAGCAAGGCAAGTTAACATCAATTCAGATTGTGTGTGCTGAATGTTAAAGTTCTGTCACCCGACATTTGTCGGGTGCCAGTCTTGGCGTCCCCTGTATCTGTTGCGGCCACCCTCTGGTCCTCGCCCTCTCCCGAGCATTCTGGGATCTCTTCTCCTAAAAGAGGAGATATTAGAGTTGCGTGAGTGAGTGATGGTGACGTGGCCAACCAATGAATGCATTGATTTGGGTGAGGCTGACCGTGAAAATGATGCATCAGAGGGTGAGTATGAGACAGAGCCATGACATTGTATGAGGATTGGGTTGAGTGGTAGTGGTGGGGTGACTAATGGGGAGGTGAGGAAGTGCAGTTAAGTTGAGGATGAGCTTTGAGTGGGTGTGAGGAGTGATGTGATCGAGTAGTGTTGGCAGTGCAGAATGAGTTGGGGGGTGGGGGCATTGATGTGGAAGACGGAATGTAGGAGAATGAGTAAGTGTACTCACTTTGGTTGACCTAGTCAGGTCATTGAAGCGCTTCCTGCACTGGATCCAGGTGCGGAAGAATTTGCTGCTGCTGGTGACCTCCTCTGCCACCTCGAGCCAGGCCTTCTTGGTGGCAGAGGCAGGCCACTACCTCCCGTTCGCCGGGTAGAAGACATCCCTCCTCCTCCTCACCCCATCCAGTAGCCCCTGGAGTGAGGCATCACTGAATCTAGGAGCAGCCTTTCCCCTGTGCTGCTCCATTGTGCTGTTTGGGTTTTTGCTTCAGGAGCAGCCATTGGAGGACTGCCCCTTTAATTAGAGCTTCTTGGTCCTCCTTTGCTGAATTCTAAAATGCTCCCAATCCACAGGCTTACTGCTTTTTCTGGCAACTTTATATGCCTCTTCATTTGATTTAATACTATCTTTAATTTCTCGTTAGCCACGGTTGGACTACCTTTCCTGTTGGGTTTTTGTGCCTTGAAGGAATATATATTTGTTGCAAATTATGTATTAATTCTTTAAATGCTAGCCATTGCCTGTCTGCCATCATACCTTTAAATGTAGTCCCCCAATCAACCACAGCCAACTTACGCCTCATACCTTCGTAGTTTCCTTTGTTTAGATTTAAGACCCTAGTTTCGGATTGAACTACATCACTTTCAAACTTAATGAAGAATTCTATCATATTATGGTCACTCTTCCCTAAGGGCTCCTTTACAACAAGATTATTAATTAATCCTTTCTCATTGCACAATACTAGATCTAAAATAGCCTGTTCCCTAGTTGATTCCTCAACATACTGATCTAGAAAACCATCTCGTATACAATCCAGTTATTCGTCCTCCACAGCATTGGTGCTAATTTGGTTTGCCCAATCTATATGTTGATTAAAGTCCCCCATGATTAATGTATTACCCTTGTTACATGCAGTTCTAATTTCCTGCTTTATACTGTGCCAACATTACTACTACTGTTTGATGGCCTGTAAACAACTCCCACCAATGTTTTCTGCCCCTTGCTGTTTCTTAGCTCCACCCAAACTGATTCTACGTCTTGATCTTCTGAGCCAAAATCCTTTCTCACTATTGTACTGATCTCATCCTTTATTAACAGGGCCACCTCACCTCCTTTTCCTTTTTGCCTGTCCTTCCTAAATGTCGAATATCCTTGGTCACCCTGCAGCCACGCCTCCTTAATGGCAATTAGATCATGCCCATTTACTTCTATTTGTGCCGTCAATTCATCTACCTTGTTGCGAATGCTGCGTGCATTCAGATAAAGTGACTTTTGAACACTTTTTTCCTATTTTGACCTTATTTGCTGCTGGCCTTTGTTCCCGCTCCCTTCCAAGTTCACTTACTACTTTGTATACTTGAAAGGAAGGCATTTACAGGGCTTTGGGGAAACAGCAGGGGAGTGGGACTACTTGAACAGCTCTTTCTAATAGCGGGCATAGGCACGATGGGCCGAATGGCCTCCTTCTGTGCTGTAACATGCTATGATACTATGACATATGGTATTTGTAGCATACTTGGGAGAAACTTTGGAACTATGGTTCCCAAAGCTTTTCACCAATGGGGGTTTCCCTCAACTCATGTCTGGGTTTGTTGTAGACTCATTAATTGATTGCTATGATTAGTCAACAACTCCATTATCATTGTATCATGCAATTACCAGGATGGTAGAAGGCCAACTAGATGGACTTTCATATTTTTTAGTCTAGCAATTCCTGCGAATGCAGATTTCATAGCTGTTAATGTCATTTCCAGGGAGTCAGAATCGCTCCCAGGCATCTCCCACAATTGCCTAGGGAGCAACTCTGAGACCACCCTTTATTAGCTGGTGTGGTCACCAGCGTGGACTATCAGGGACAGATTCTCCATATCAGCAAGAAAGTTGTTCTATTTTTAAAAAATTCAATCAAAATCTCTCTTCTAAAAAATTAGAAATTCTTTTGGAAAAAAAAAGTACTTACTTTGCCCTTTAAGAAATAATTCTTACTTATGGCATTTTTATGTTGACAGTTTGCCATCAGTGGCAAGCAACCACCATTCTAGCAAATTAATAGTATGAAGGAATCTAACACCACACACCTAGCAGGAAGTTATAGTACTCATTCTTATTGGTCAAAAAGCCCAACAGACACCAGCAGAACAGTGGAAATGGGAGGAACGAGGGACAGGTCTGAGGTGTCCACATAGCTAGCAGTCCCTAGAGGATTCAAAGTGATTTGGACCAGCTGTTTCCACAAGATATGACTTTAGGGAGGAAAGCAATGACAAATGGTTAGATTAGATCTTGAAGCAGAACCCGAGTGGAGCAAACAGGATGAGCTTAGTAGCATCCTCCTGTTGTCACATTCTGGTTCCTTGCCTGTCCTTTCTCCTTTTTATCCCGTGTTCATTTAATTAAGTTTGTTTTTAAGTATTTTACAATTTCATAATCTCTTTGAAACCATTTCTTCCAGGCATATCGATGCCAATCCCTGTTATCGGCCTTCAAGATGAATCCAGAGTTTTCATTGACGACAGCTGCGTTATTAATGAAGAAAGCTTTGTCCTTGTGGGTTCCTTCGTAGCATTCTTTATCCCGCTGATTATAATGCTCTTCACCTACTGCCTGACAGTACAGGCACTGCAGAAACAGGTCAGCGTGTTTTTAGGCGACCAAAAACAAAAGCGGGCAGGCTTGCATGTCTTTAAAAAGGAGAACTTAGCAGAAAATGCAGACATGATAGAAAGGTCGGCGACTGCAGAAATAAGTTCAAAGCCGCCTTTGAATAAGGAAGGTAGGCTCTTCCGGAAAGGGACCATGCATTCGATCAACAACGAACAGAGGGCTTCGAAGGTTCTAGGAGTTGTCTTCTTTTTGTTTGTAGTCATGTGGTGCCCGTTCTTCATCACTAATGTCATGTCCGTTATCTGCAAGGGTTCGTGCAATGAAGCCATCATTGGAGAGCTCCTCAACGTGTTTGTCTGGATTGGTTATACCTCATCTGGTGTCAATCCGCTTGTTTACACACTCTTTAATGGAACTTACCGACGAGCTTTTTCCCACTATATTCGTTGCCAGTACAGAATCAGAAGAACCAGAAATCACTTCACAATCATTGCCTCTACGTCAGCGATATATGAGAAAAATTTGGAAATGACTACCATGAACAACGGAAATAAGTCAACGAGTAACAAATTGAAGGTCCCTGAGGAAAGACTACATGTAGCACTAGGGTCTACAGAGTCTTCTATAGACAACTGCATTATCATCAGTGAAAAAATTAGCTGTGTGTAATATGGGACCTGGAATACTAAACTTTTAGCTGTGTGTTGTATTGGTCCTAGCATACTAGGATATTAGTATGTAATGTGTAGCCTAGAATTTATTCCATTAGTTGCGTGTAATGTGGAGCCTAGATTTGCAAGGCCATTAGCTGAATGTAATGTGGAGCCTAGAATACTAGGCCAGAGACACAATTAAACCTCTGTAATGAACAAATGTATTGGTCAGAAAATGTATATTGCCTGATTGAAAGATTTCAAACAATGACCCTACTCCAAAAAATATATTTCAAGGGTGCATCTCGTGTGGATAGATGTTTAACAGATGATGCTGCATTCTCTGTTCTTCTGGCATTTCAAATACCTGCTTGATTCTCCATCATTGTATTGAAAGACTACTTGTTCAAGGTGTGCTGGCTGGACTGGATTTCTTAAATTGCTTTATACAAACAGATACTTTGACCAGTACCAATGCTGTCAGCTGGTATGAAATCTGCTGCTGTATTTGTGATGACCACATTTCTGGACTGTCTCAAATATGTTCTCTTCTATCTTTTGTAACTTTTGCAGCACCTGAACTGAGATCATTTAACTCAGCACAGACTGGGGATCAAACCTGACACCTTCCAGGTCTGTCGACAGGATGTGTGAAATGACTTTTGGTGATATTTGTAATGCTTCACTCAAAATAAATGGGTAACAAATGTATTAACAAGGAATTTCACACATATACAGTGCTGTGTTCAGTACAAATATCACTGAGAACACTTTCACCCCATAAAGTGCCATTCTGTGCCATTTCCAACAACGTTCACCTGAGGAAGGAGGAAGCCTCCGAAAGCTTGTGAATTTAAAATAAAATTGCTGGACTATAACTTGGTGTTGTAAAATTGTTTACAATTGTCAACCCCAGTCCATCACCGGCATCTCCACATCATTCTGTACTTAGCACTGTTATTGAGATTATTTTGATGACAGTTCCTCTTTGAATATATTTACATATTTAACACACAACTACCGTTACAAATAGCGCAATTTCTGCATTTATTAGATTTCAATTTGCACCAAATTTGGTTGCTGTTTTTCATCACAGAGTGTATTTTGATGTGTTACCAGATGCAGTGACATTGTGTCACGCACTACTGGTTAAAATAACAATGGCACAGATTTTACTGTCAAAATAACAGTGAGGCGAATGGTGCTCGCTGTTATTTATACGCAAATGGTACAGCAACTTCAGGCGAGGGGCAGACGTGCAGTTAAATACGGCTATCCAAAGGTTGATGTTCGAGATGCACTGCTCCACCATCAGCTTTGTGAAAATGACATGTCGCTGTCTGCCTCACCATTGTAATGCATTGAACAGCGTGAAGTTCCTGTATTTGTGCAGTAGATACAAACTAAACTCGCCACAGAATGTTAAGTCTTGTCCATTTCAGTCTAAGTAACCTTTTAATGACATGATAATTGTTAATTATTGCCAATCAACTTCTCTGGCACTGAAAATTAACTATTACAAGTATGGAGTCTCATTCCTTCAGGTTTTAATTGTTGCTGGAGATTTTAAGAATGTAAAATTTTAATTTTTTTTACTTTTCCTTTCTGTCTCTTTTATCTGTCTCTCTCTTAATCCAATCTTTCCTTCCCTCTCTTTATTCCTCTTTCTGTATCTGATTTGATATTGAATTCACCCACTCTAATTTACACTTCCTTCTCAGTCCTTGCGCTGTTAATTTCACAATCCTTCAATCCGATTGGGTAAGGAGATACCCAGTTACTTGCCCTGTTCACTCAGGTCCCAGATGCTCTGTTTCCCTCGCTGCGACGTTATCAGCTCACACTTTCAGCAACTTGTCACACAAAAAAATTAAAAAACCTAAATGTGTAAGAGCAAGTCCAACTAACGGCAGATGCCATTATTAGATGCCCTGTTACAGCAAATTATGGCCCACTAATGTCTGATTTTTTTCCTTTCAGTTATACTGTCACTGTTAATTACAAATAATTTAAAAGTTACTGTGCACATAAAACTGAACTGGATGTTAAAAAGGGAGCTTTGTAAGAATATTGAAGAACCACACTGCATTCTATGATTCTCTGATCATGTATTGATTTAATTCACATTTCTTAAAATTAATTCAAATTTAATTTTCTTAAAGTCGTTCATCCTTTTCATTTCTAATTTGAATGTAAAGTTAACTCACTTTATTTCTTTTGTTCGTAAGAACATTTTGGGATGTTTAAAACATGCCATTTCTACAGTTGTACCAACCATGATGTTAAACTAGCCCCTGCTGTGTACAGTTCAGTAAGGTACGTTCTAGTTCAGCCTCTTCTCAGGTTCTTTTGTCACTAATTACAAAAAACAGTCTATATAAACTTTTATAGTCTTCTGGAATAAATGTACATCCTAGTACTTTTTGCATCCAATACCAATTCCTGTCTTCTCATAATCTTCCCTGGCTGCATACAGTATTTTATGTGTGTGTGGGTGTGTGTGTGTGTATATGTGTGTGTGTGTGTGTGGGTGTGTGTGTGTGAGTTGACCTTTCCAACCTCCTGCGCATCTATCGATTTTTAACCCTTCAACTCCTCCCCACTCTACACCTCGGCCTTCACTTGCTTTCCACTTTTCTCAGCTTCTGAATATTTCCACTTCCCCTACACATGGGGCTTCCCATACTTGGCCAATGCTTGGCTTGTACATGCCTCTGGCAGTGTTTCTGAAAACAAACACTGCGCTGCCCATGACAAAAACTCTGCTACATTAAATCTTGATCTCTACCTTGCAGTATAGATTTTGGTTAAGCAGTCACATCGAATGACAAGTGGCACTCAGTTGCTGGCCACTCACCAACATCAATAGTACCAAGGATTAAAGCAGATAGGTCAAGTCAACATTTTATAATGGACAGCGTTTTTTATGATCTAAGCAGGACTGTTCCTGTAATTTGTTTAATGGTCCAACTGCATTCAAAGTATCTTTTGCTGTAAAATTGCATTGGTCCAGCCCTATGTCTAGTATTAGTCAACAAGTAGTTGTAAAATGTGTTCGGACTTAGTTAGTATGTTGCTATATTATTAACTGACACATTGCTCCACAATAGGCAACACAGATGACGTGGAGCATTTAACTCTTGATTCTTAAATTGCAATAGTGCGAATCACTCTCACATCTCTCTCGTCTCCTTGCACCACACACCACTGCCAGCTGAGATGGCAGGTGGGCACCAATGCCACTCAGAACCATTTGTTATGAAGTGCGCAACATCGGGCAGGAATGATTCTCTTCATTCAATTTGCCCTCATTCTCCCCTCCCCTTGGGGGGACATGTCTGCTTTCTCCTAAACACCTCCCAACCAGAGTCCAGCGGAGATTGGCAGCTGCGCCTCATTGTCACAATACTATTTTTTAAATGCCAAATAGTGTGGCTATTCAGGAAGCACTTTATCACATAGTGGAAATTTGGAACTCTCAGGCCATGGATGCTTGGTCCATTGAAATTTACAAGACTGATTTTTCTTCAGTAGGGATATCAAGGAATATGGAGCAAAGGCGGGTAAATGGAGTTGAGGTGCAGATCAGCCATGATCTAATTGAATGTCGGAACAGGTTAAAGGGGCTGAATGGCCTACTCCAGATCCCTATGTTTCTAACCACTCTAATTTTAAAATGAGAGGTTTAGTAACTATGTAAAGAACAAAGTGCCACAGTAGAAAGCTAGGCAACGTACATGGGCAGATCCATCTGGGTATCAAGTGCAAAGGCAATAGAAATGGTATCTCCCTTTGCGTACTGAAAGACTATTTCAGATTTCCAACTGCAGGTATCTCCCTTGCTGCACAATCTCTGGAAATCCATTGGTTTGCACATTTCTGCTGATCAGGAGCGGACTGGCTCTCCCGATAAGGAGCGAGAGTCTTCAGGATTCTCATGGAAAATTGGGGGGAGGAGTAGGAGGGCCACCAATAATACAGCACTATGGAACCATTCACGGGGGCACTCCGGGAAATCTCCTGATATGGCCAGTCTGCCCCTGCTGGAGATAAATGTTCTGAAACAGAATCAGGGAAATGCGCAAAATCACAGATCCTTTCTTTGAAATTTTTTAATGGAATTAAAAACATCTTGTTTCGGATTTTGTGCAATGAATAGTTCTATAGCCCTTAAGAAGATTATTGCTGAAAATGCAAATGTTAGCAATTTATAAAAGAAAAGGAAGTCCAGTCCTTTGTTCTCACCTCTGAACCAGTGTCTATAATAGATCACAAACAGTAAAATAATGTTTAAGGTGAAACCCTAACAAGTTCAAAATGTGAAATGTAACACTCTGAATGCAGTATTAGATTGTGATTGTTGAATTGTTGCTATGATTGGTTCCACTCCTTTTATAGTTTAATAACTATTTATTCAATACATTTATTTACAAAATGTTACAAGAATGTCAAAATATGTTTAGTCAGAAGGAGGAAAGCAGTCAGACTTTATCTATTGCATTTCACAGAACCAGAACAGCTACTGGAGAGAGTGAAACAAATAAGTTGAAATTAACAAATATTTCATTTCTGCTCTGTTTACTTTGAGAATAGTACAGATCATGAAGGTCTGTGAGACACTCATTTTATTTATCGTAGAATCATGGAACCAAACAGCACAGAAGGAGGCCATTTGGCCCACCGTGCCTGTGCCAGCTCTTTGAAAGAGCTTTAAAATTAGTCCCACCCCATACACTTTGCCCAAAGCACTGAAAGTTTTTCCCATTCAAGTGTTTATCCAATTCCCTTTTGAAAGTTAGTATTGAATCTGCTTCCACCACCCTTTCAGGCAGTGCATTCCAGATCATAACAACTTGCTGCAGAAATAAAATTCTCCTCTCCCCCCTGGCTCTTTTGTCAATTTCCATTAGTGAGGTGACCGGCCTCACTAAAAGTTTTCAACTTCAGTCAGTTATACTTCATCTCCTGAGTGTAAATAAACATATTGCACTGTTGTCTATGAAAAGCCCTATTTATAGAACGATTAGAATGTTGTTCCTCGCCTGGAAACGTTGTTTTGTCACTGCTACATTAAAATGGTACTCAGGTGGGTAAATGTTATGAGACAAAAGTGCAATAACTAATATCACAATTGGCTGGCCAGTAGTCTCTGCTTCATGATTGTTAGTGAATGACATACTCCCAGCCAGAATAAATCCAAACTTCCTATTAACAGGGCAAAATTGGCCATAGATAGAGGTTAAATTATTTTAGCCTATGTTTTCCAATAGGTGTAGTATGGTTGAATAGGCTTCTATATTCTCATTGTTGTGTTCAAATCACTCCATGACCTCGCCCCTCCCTATCTCTGTATCCTCCTCCAGACCGACAACCCTCCGAGGTCTCTGCGTTCCTTAATTCTGGCCTCTTGTGCATCCCTGATTTCCTTCGCCCCACTATTGGCGGCTGTGTCTTCAGCTGTCTAGTCCCTAAGCTCTGGAAATCCCTCCCTAAACCTCTTTGCCTCTCCACCTCTCTCTCCTCCTTTAAGATGTTAGTTAAAACCTACCTCTTTGACCAAGTTTTTGGTCCTCTGTCCTAATACCTTCTTATGTTGCTTGGTGTTAATTTTTGTCAGATTATGCTCCTGTGAAGCTCTTTAGGATCTTTTACACTTATATAAATGCAAGTTGTTGTCTTTTTAACCAGGAATAGGTGTTTGGTTGTACCCACAAACTTCAATCAGTTTCCCCTTCTCACTTTCCATTGTAGAACCAGTACAGTCTCGGCAAAGCAATTTGCTCTCAGAAGATGTCTGCAGGAGCAATTAAATTGAGTAAATCAAGCCTGCAAATTTGAAAGGCACAATAAAATTGGATCTTTGCTATAGAGCAGACATTGAATTCCAAATCTTAGATGCAATAAGATATTGTAATCTCTCTTTTCATTATGTCAATGTTGCCGGTCACGTGCCTTAACATTCTGGGCTCAGGGGCTTATTAAACCCATTTGGAAGCATGGAATATTTTATCATATATGAACCAGACATAAAATATTGAATATAAGCTAATACAAGCTACTATGTTGCATGATTTCTATTTATATATTTTAAAATGTAATGAAGCTCAGAACTTTCAAAACTCTCACAACTCATTCTATTTTTGTTGTGAAATTGTGGCTGTGATGATTAGAGTACGACCAAAGATTGAGCCCAAGGTTCTGATATTTTAACATATTTATTACAATGGACTTTTAGGGCCAAAAGCAGAGGAATTGGGGCAACTAATGATAGAACATGGTCCCTGACTCACAGTAGATTATGGATTGAGAGGAAATCAAAATAAATAACTTTGGGTTCATTTAAAAATTCAATTTGACAATTCAGAAGCATCAGCCACATAAAGGCTGTGGCTACTAGAGCAGGTCAGAGGCTGGGTATTCTGCGCTGAGTGGCTCACCTCCTGATTCCCCAAAGCCTCTCCATTACCTACAAGGCACAAATCAAGAATGTAGTGGACTATGCCCCACTTGCAGCTGCAACAACACTCAAGAAGCTCAACACCATCCAGGACAAAGTAATCTGCTTGATCGGCATCTCATCCATTGGCCTAAACAGCCACCCCACTAAACCTTTAGTGTACAGCAACTCGCCAAGGCTTCTTCAGCAGCACCTCCCAAACTCACGCCCTCCACCACCTAGAAGGACAAGGACAGCAGATGCATGTAAACACCAACATCTCCAAGTTCCCCTCCAAGTCACACATTATCCCGACTTGGACGTATATCGCCACTCCTTCATCGGCACTGGGTTAAAATCCTGCAACTCCCTACCACCTTTGTGGGAGTCCCTTCACCACGCAGACTGCAATGTTTCAAGAAGGCCCACCACCACGTTCTCAGGACAATTAGTAATGGTCAATAAATGCCTGCCTTGCCATCGATGCCCACCTCCCGAGAATGAATTTTGAAAAAGTAAAATGGTTATTCATATAGGAAGCCAATCGTGCGAAGTTGACAGTGTAGTCAGCGAAGATAGGCGGCATTTGTTAGTAGTAGTCGAGTGGGGGAGATGTTGGCACCCATACTATCCTAGTGGGCAAGAGGTATATGTTTTTAGTCTGTATAACAGAGTACATTAGTCTTCAAGTATAAGTAACATTTCCGAGGGCAAGTGTGCATTTAATTCCCTTTGGTCTATTGGGGAAAGTGTGTCTGTGGTTTTGTGAGGAAACTGGATCTGATAGACTACTTGGTATATCCCGCCTTGTGACTGGCCTGAACCATTACCTTGGCTCCTCAAAGTAAGCAGCTTCTGCTAAGCAGCACGGACAAGAACTGATGCCTTTTGAGTTTGTGTACCAAGTATGCACCATGGCCTAGAGATTAGATTGCGCAGATCCTGTTTTTCGGTCGAGAAATGGGCACCGAAGGGTCCAACATGGTGTGCAGCGTGCGCGCGGTCTGTCTGCGCCACACACCATATTTGTTAGGATGCCCACCTAAAACTAGCATTAGGCCCATTGTCTATGCAAATTGGGGGCCTAACGCCTGCTTCAGACCCCTTTGCCAAATTGGATTTCAACTGAGCGCAGTATGCGCCGTGCATGCTGCGGTCAGTTTTCTCAAGCCTACAGCAGCCACACTGGAGGTCCTTAAAGGGACCACTGGAGGCTGCCACCAAAAAGGTAAGTACAAAATTATATGCTTAGTTGAATGTGGAGCCAGGTGGAGCAGGAAAGGTATTAAAACTGCTGCCTGCGCTCGCACGCCGACTGATTGCCTCACCCCCTCCTCACCAGGCTTACCTGATGCCCTCGACCGGCATCCCAGCCAGTCAATCTCACTCGCCCCACCATGACCGTCAAGTAGCCTGTGGGGCCGTGATTGGCGCCCATAGCCATGTAAATAAGTTCGGCGGACCAATTTGCCGTGGTCCTGCCCCCAGCCTCTTTAGGCATGTTGTTTTAATTTGATAGCCAAGTGGTGCAGGATAGAATACTAAAGCCAGGTCTTCAGTTGCTTCCAAGCCTTTATTCACAGAGATCCCCCTTACACGCACACCACACCCTAGATAATCTCTCATATAAAAAGGATAAAAGAGAGTCCTCAATTGACACACACCACCTGAATACAATTAACACTCAATGATATAAATCACATAATACAATTAACATGTGTAACAGATCACATCCCAAATTCGGGAGCGATCCAATTTCTAGGTCCATGTCTTTGCCTGAATGATGTGTTCCTGCTATGCAGCACCGATTCGAAAGGCCCAAACGCCAAGCACTTTAAAACTTAGGGCAAACTTCAAATTTACTCTGAACTTTGTTACTACTTAGCATTCCTTTTACATCTTCTGACCCTCCGAGCCCATTCTAACTTCTCATTATATCAGAAATTGAGCGAATACTTGGCTAAATTATGAATCTTGTTAAACATGTAAATTCATGTGATGTGTTTGATCAAGCATTAAGGTAGGCAAAGACACTTGGAATGGAAGTCGCTGGAATTTGATAAGGACTTTAATATACTTTACAACTGCTTTCTTTAGAATTAATCAATCAGGCCCCATTGACTATTTAATCCTCACTGTCAAAGAAACTTTTTGTCAAAACACAAATCTGCAGTTTTCAGCTTCATGAGTCATCTGTATTAATTGAAAATAAGATAAAAGAGTTCTATGTTCCCAGGCTCTTTGCTTTGAAAATGATTTGTTTGTTTTCCCAAGGTTTGATTTCACAGCTGTTCCTTCTAACTTCTGAGTTTAAGCTTGCTAATTGTATTCATTAATTGCAAGCATTTTTTAAAAATTATATGCAGCTCCAGACACAACAAACTAGGAGAAGCTGCAGCTATTTTCACCTGGAAATCAATGTGTGTTAAATCACCCACTTCTGTTACAGCAGACAAAGTAATGTCATATTAATGTTAAGTGTTCGTATTGCACACGTCGATTTCTGGCTTTATCTTTAGTTCTCTAATCATTGCCTTCAGACACACCAATTAAGTACATCGGCCATAAAATAATGCAGTGGGATAGTACTATTTCATGCAGAGGCATTAACCCATTTTAAATAGAGCTGAGAGGAATTTCAGACAAACTAATATCCCATGGAGTAATTGCGAGACCACGGAGAATAATGTGTAAATGGGAAGAATGACAGAATGTAAGGATTCGAGCAACAGTATAAACTGTCCCAGTGAATTCAATCATATTTTCACAGCAGTTGCTTGGACCTTTCTATTCGTTATTGTAATATCACTATTGTCAGTATTTAAAATAATGTTTTCATTTTCTTTGTCATTTGTTTTCCAAAAGTAGATGTAATAACTGAAATTGGCTAAGAAATTGGATCAGATCATCTGCACCAACATTGTCATTCCTGATGCTTTCACTGCAAGATGACTGGAATTTAATTTGCAGTGAATTGCTGGGAATAGATACCGTTCTGTACATTATACACAAAACAACTAAACTGACCTAATTAGCTATTAATGTCCCGAGCTATCCATGAATTCCTTATCAGTCCATGTCACTTTGAAATGATTAAATAGAACAGGTTACTAAGAATGTAAAGTCTATCTCATTGTTCAACCACAATAAAAATATATTAATATTCATGAGTGATAGCATTGATTGTTTCTGTTCCTTTCTGGGTTATTTTTGCAGAATTATTTCTGACTCAGAGGAGCAATCTATTTATTTGTATTTTATTGATTTGTAGCTGAGGTTCTATTTTACCCTTGTTTTTCCGTCCTTACAGTTGCTCTGGTCTACTGCCCCTTTGACTCAACTGTTCCCACCTTTTTCTAGGTCAGATACCGTGAAGTGCAGAATTGTGAGATTAACACGTCTGTGACTGTCACTGTGTCACTAGTGAAAGGAATGCCAATTGCAGCCTGCTCAAAGATTAAAGATGGCGGCTCTGTCAGGGTTACAAGAACCCTCTTTCAATGGAAATTTATTGTTTTTTTCAATGACATTTTTGATTCACGGATTGTTATTGGTAGATATACAATTTTAGTGATTCTACTGGCGATGACAATTAAGGGACATTACTTTAAATTTGTGGTGTCTCACATTCAAAACAGGCCTTTGTTGCAGTCCCATTGTGTACCTCCATTGTAAATATTACCATCTCTGTCTACACTATTCAGCCAAATATAGTCACCAGGCTACATTTTAGCTGATTGCAGTTGAGATTGTAATCCAAGGGATCAGTTATTGTTTTGACAATTAATCCTGGTACAGATGAGTTGTGATTTATGTTTGATAATTGTTTGTTTAGAGAGGACATTTTCCATAATTTTAATTGTGTTTAGGATAACAGGTGAGCTGATTTGTTCAGACTGGGTAGTGCTGCTGACTAAATAAACCTATAGATTTTGCTCAGTTTTCACTACAAAATTAGTTCATTTTCACTTAATTAATATAGAATAAATTCTTGAGCAGTCTATCTCATGGAAACGCCTGATCCCACTGCAAAGCTCACCAAGCTGGCTATGGCTTCATACTAGCTTTGGCACAGTACAAATATATCTGCAGAAGCCCTCGTCAATCTGCCCAACCTCCATCCAGACAACAGGGAATGTCTTCCCTGGGTCCTTCAGAGCTAGATCATAAGGTGCATGTGCAATAGTGTAACTGCGACTGTCAGTTTGCAGGACCTAGAATAATGGTCTCAATGCCCGGGAGCAAATACCAGACAGGAAAAGTACCAGAGTAATCATTGGATGCTTCAAATTGTTTTGTTCAAACAAATTTATTTATGCCACTCACTGCAGTAACTATTAAATAAAACTTTGCATAATAACTTTATCTAGTACCAACCTACTAGGTTTGCAAGTATGGCCTTTGACACTTCTAACAGGAAACACACCATCCTGTAGCATTCAAAAGTTACAGTCTGGATTCCATTTCTGACAAGAGCAGCACTGAAAGTCAGACTTAAAAAACAGTGACCAAAACCGTACGAATTTACTCTTATTTTGAAAATTTGTACAAATATTTATAAATTATTTGTTTTATGTGTGTCAATGTTAAATTATTGTCCATAATAAAATGATACAGATGTGAAGCAAACCGAGTGGTTATGGATTTGAGTTGAGCTTTTTCCACACCGAATGGTGTGGGTGAACTGTTCTGTGCAACGATGCAGCCAACATTTCTCATGCATGTGCATGCAGGGAATTTATAATCTGCCAGAATTTGCTGCCGAAATAACGTTGGGTTTAATGGCGCACACCGTTATTAATGGGCCCGAAATTGGTCGTGAAATAACGGTGAGCCTAACAGCGGTCACCGTTATTAATGGCAAAATCAAAGAGCAAGTTCGGGAGAGCGCACATGCGCAGTCAAACGCAGAAATCCAGAACTTGCTCTTTCTGGTTCACCGGTGATCTGTCAGCTTCACGTTAAAGGGACCTCACCAGCGCCAACTTACTCTCCTGCCCAGGTGAAAACAAACTGACCTTGCCACAAAACGGTATGCTGAGTTTTTTAGGTCTAAACCAACTTTTAAGGGCACAGTATTAATGACTGCCGAACAACTTTTCTGGCACTAAAAGTTAATTTTTAAAATGTGGAATCTCATTACCCCTGATTCGAATAGATTCTGGGCATTTAATAAAAATGTTTTATAATTAAATATTTATTTTATTTTTTTGTTCTGTTTCTTTCTGTCTCTTTTATCTTAGTCTTTAAATCTTACCGTCTCTTTCTTTTACTTTCTCTATCTCATTTAATTGTACATTTACTAACTTTATCAGGCAATTCCTGGTTTTTAGTCTATGCAGTTTGTGATTGAGTTTCACTTCCTGGTTCTCTCAGCATGGCTTGCTTCAAAGTGAGTGGTTGAGGGGGCATAGAGATCCTTTCCCCGCTCACACAGCCCGGAAAAGAATGCTGCTGTTTTTTGAAATCGCATTTCAAGGAAGTTGCCGCCAAAAAGAACACAGTAACTTTTTTTTTATTCGTTCACGTGATGTGGGCGTCGCTGGCAAGGCCGGCATTTATTGCCCATCCCTAATTGCCCTCGAGAAGGTGGTGGTGAGCCGCCTTCTTGAACCGCTGCAGTCCGTGTGGTGACGGTTCTCCCACAGTGCTGTTAGGAAGGGAGTTCCAGGATTTTGACCCAGCGACAATGAAGGAACGGCGATATATTTCCAAGTCGGGATGGTGTGTGACTTGGAGGGGAACGTGCAGGTGGTGTTGTTCCCATGCGCCTGCTGCCCTTGTCCTTCTAGGTGGTAGAGGTCGCGGGTTTGGGAGGTGCTGTCAAAGAAGCCTTGGCGAGTTGCTGCAGTGCATCCTGTGGATGGTGCACACTGCAGCCACAGTGCGCTGGTGGTGAAGGGAGTGAATGTTTAGGGTGGTGGATGGGGTGCCAATCAAGCAGGCTGCTTTATCTTGGATGGTGTCGAGCTTCTTGAGTGTTGTTGGAGCTGCACTCATCCAGGCAAGTTGAGAGTATTCCATCACACTCCTGACTTGTGCCTTGTAGATGGTGGAAAGGCTTTGGGGAGTCAGGAGGTGAGTCACTCGCTGCAGAATACCCAGCCTCTGACCTGCTCTCGTAGCCACGGTATTTATATGGCTGGTCCAGTTAAGTTTCTGGTCAATGGTGACCCCCAGGATGTTGATGGTGGGGGATTCGGCGATGGTAATGCCGTTGAATGTCAAGGGCAGGTGGTTAGACTCTCTCTTGTTGGAGATGGTCATTGCCCGGCACTTATCTGGCGCGAATGTTACTTGCCACTTATGAGCCCAAGCCTGGATGTTGTCCAGGTCTTGCTGCATGCAGGCTCGGACTGCTTCATTATCTGAGGGGTTGCGAATGGAACTGAACACTGTGCAGTCATCAGCGAACATCCCCATTTCTGACCTTATGATGGAGGGAAGGTCATTGATGAAGCAGCTGAAGATGGTTGGGCCTAGGACACTGCCCTGAGGAACTCCTGCAGCAATGCCCTGGGGCTGAGATGATTGGCCTCCAACAACCACTACCATCTTCCTTTGTGCTAGGTATGACTCCAGCCACTGGAGAGTTTTCCCCCTGATTCCCATTGACTTCAATTTTACTAGGGCTCCTTGGTGCCACACTAGGTCAAATGCTGCCTTGATGTCAAGGGCAGTCACTCTCACCTCACCTCTGGAATTCAGCTCTTTTGTCCATGTTTGGACCAAGGCTGTAATGAGGTCTGGAGCCGAGTGGTCCTGGCGGAACCCAAACTGAGCATCGGTGAGCAGGTTATTGGTGAGTAAGTGCCGCTTGATAGCACTGTCGATGACACCTTCCATCACTTTGCTGATGATTGAGGGTAGACTGATGGGGCGGTAATTGGCCGGATTGGATTTGTCCTGCTTTTTGTGGACAGGACATACCTGGGCAATTTTCCACATTGTCGGGTGGATGCCAGTATTGTAGCTGTACTGGAACAGCTTGGCTAGAGGCGCAGCTAGTTCTGGAGCACAAGTCTTCAGCACTACAGCTGGGATGTTGTCGGGGCCCATAGCCTTTGCTGTATCCAGTGCACTCAGCCGTTTCTTGATATCACGTGGAGTGAATCGAATCGGCCGAAGACTGGCTTCCGTGATGGTGGGGATATCGGGAGGAGGCTGAGATGGATTATCCACTCGGCACTTCTGGCTGAAGATGGTTGCAAACGCTTCAGCCTTGTCTTTTGCTCTCACGTGCTGGACTCCGCCATCATTGAGAATGGGGATGTTTGCAGAGCCTCCTCCTCCCGTTAGTTGTTTAATTGTCCACCACCATTCACGACTGGATGTGGCAGGACTGCAGAGCTTTGATCTAATCCGTTGGTTGTGGAATCGCTTAGCTCTGTCTATAGCATGTTGCTTCCGCTGTTTAGCATGCATGTAGTCCTGAGTTGTAGCTTCACCAGGTTGGCACCTCATTTTTAGGTACGCCTGGTGCTGCTCCTGGCATGCTCTTCTACACTCCTCATTGAACCAGGGTTGATCCCCTGGCTTGTTGGTAATGGTAGAGTGAGGAATATGCCGGGCCATGAGGTTACAGATTGTGCTGGAATACAATTCTGCTGCTGCTGATGGCCCACAGCGCCTCATGGATGCCCAGTTTTGAGCTGCTCGATCTGTTCTGAATTTATCCCATTTAGCACGGTGGTTGTGCCACACAACACGTTGGATGGTGTCCTCAGTGCGAAGACGGGATTTCATCTCCACGAGGACTGTGCGGTGGTCACTCCTACCAATACTGTCATGGACAGATGCATTTGCGACAGGTAGATTGGTGAGGACGAGGTCAAGTAAGTTTTTCCCTCGTGTTGGTTCGCTCACCACCTGCCGCAGGCCCAGTCTAGCAGCTATGTCCTTCAGGACTCGGCCAGCTGTGGTGCTGCCGAGCCACTCTTGGTGATGGACATTGAAGTCCCCCACCCAGAGTACATTTTGTGCCCTTGCTACCCTCAGTGCTTCCTCCAAGTGGTGTTCAACATGGAGGAGGACTCATTCATCAGCTGAGGGAGGACGGTAGGTGGTAATCAGCAGGAGGTTTCCTTGCCCATGTTTGACCTGATGCCATGAGATTTCATGGGGTCCAGAGTCAATGTTGAGGACTCCCAGGGCCACTCCCTCCTGACTGTATATCACTGTACCGCCACCTCTGGTGGATCTGTCCTGCCGGTGGGACAGGACATACCCAGGGATGGTGATGGAAGAGTCTGGGACGTTGGCTGAAAGATATGATTCTGTGAGTATGGCTATGTCAGGCTGTTGCTTGACTCGTCTGTGGGACAGCTCTCCCAATTTTGGCACAAGTCCCCAGATGTTAGTAAGGAGGACCTTGCAGGGTCAACTGGGCTTGGTGTTTTGCCGTTGTCGTGTCCGGTGCCTAGTGGTCCGTCCGGTTTTATTCTTATTATGACTTTTCGTAGCGAGATTTTACAACTGAGTGGCTTGCTAGGCCATTTCAGAGGGCAATTAAGAATCAACCACATTGCTGTGGGTCTGGAGTCACATATAGGCCAGACCGGGTAAGGGCGGCAGGCTTCTTTCCCTAAAGGACATTAGTGAACCAGATGGGTTTTTACGACAATCCGGTAGTTTCATGGCCATCATTACTGATACTAGTATTTTAATTCCAGATTTTTATTTAATTAATTAATTGAATTTAAATTCGCCAGCTGCCGTGGTGGGATTTGAACTCATGACTCTGGTTTTTAGTCCAGGCCTCTGGATTACTAGCCCAGTAACATAACCACTATGCTACCGTACTTAGTGGATGAATTTAAATCTCATGAGCGGCGAGCACTGTTGGTTCACCGCTCAGAGCAATTACAGTGACTACACTTCAAAAGTACTTTAATTCGCTGTAAAGCACTTTGGGACATCCTGAGGTTGTGAAAGGTGCCATATAAATGCAAGTCTTTTTCTCTTTACGTGTTTATTTATATCAAAAATACAATGATCGCAGCAGTAGTCTTACAGAATACGCAAATCGTTCAACTTTGTTGCAAACAGGATTTGTGATTTATTTAACACCCAATATTGTAAGAGTATTTTGTCTTTATTTGCTATAGTTAAAAATAATTTGCATATTCTAGTTGCACAGTTGGAGGTGGCGCCCTTCAGGTGAAAGATTAAACTGAGATCCTCAACTATCTGTTCAGGTGGACGTTAAAGATCCCATAGCACTATTTGAAGAAGAGCAAGATTTCTTCTGGTGTCCTGGCCAACATTCTTCCCTCAACCAACCACGCCAAAAACACATTAACTGATCATTCATCTGATGCTGTTCATGGGATCTTGCTGTACACAAACGGCTGCAGTGTTTGGCAGCATAACAACAGTATATGTGAAACATTTTGGGTCATTTCTAATAGATGTGATAGGACGCTATATAAATTTCTTTCCAAACATTTTTTCTTCTTTTCCCTGACAGGAACCTATCAACAACTAGAACATTTACTTGCATTTATACAGTGCCTTTCATGACCCAAGGCACTTTACAGAGTACTGGTAAGGGGAACCAAAACCCAAGGCCAGGAGAGAGTGCTTAGGAAGAGTGGTTAAAGGCCTGGACCAAAAGATGGGTTTTGAGAAGGTTTTCAGAGGAGCAAGAAGTAGAGAGGCAAAAGTGTTTAGGAAGGGAGTTCTGGAGAGCAGGGCCTAGGTTGCTGAAAGTTCTGTCACCAATAATGGACCAAAAGGAAGGGAAGGGCAGTAGCCCAGAGTTAGAGAACTGAAGGATGCAAGAGGCAAAATAAATCTGGAGGAGGTTGCAAAGGAAGAGTGGAGTGAGACCATGGAGGGATTTATAAATGAGAACGAGGATTTTTAATTTAATGCATTGGGTTCATGAAGATGGGAGTGATCAGTGAGTAGGCCAAGTGTGGGACAGGATATGGCCAACTGCTTATCAGACTGGAATGGATGCATAATGAAAGAACGTGCTCTGAAGGCAGAAAGGTCATCGACCTGAAACGTTAACTCTGTTTCTCGCTCCACATATACTGCCTGACCAGCTGAGTATTTCCAGCATTAAGTGAGTGGCAGAATTGTCAGGTATTGTATATGGGTGATAGGGAACTCGAGCGGTCGAGCTCCTTGTGGCCAGGTATTGTCCCTTCTGTGGTGCAATTGTTAAATGTGTCTACTAGATGGAGCATACTTTGGCCTGTGGTCTGTGACAGGTTATACGCCTGAAACATTAATCTCTCTTCTCTCTCCGCAGAGTCTGATTGAACCGCTGTGTGTTTCCAGCATGTTTCTGTGATTTTCCTTGAGACTCAGTACTATCTCCCGAAATGTTTCTTGTGCAAATGAGTAACTCTGTACATAAAACAAAAAAGGATTTTTTAAAAGATTCTTGGGGCAGATTACTATGCAGTAATATGTAGAGTTGAGGAGCTGGAGTCTGAGCTGCGGACATTGCGAGACATCAGGGAGGGAGAAAGCTACCTGGACCTTTTGCTCCAGGAGGCAGCCACACCCCTTAGATTAAATACTTTAGAATTGACACGTGGTCAGAGTCAGGAGGGTGTGACTGCGAATGAGGCAGGTACGGGGATCCAGGAGGTAGTATTGCAGGAGCCTCAGTCCATGCGCTTGTCCAATAGATTTGAGGTTCTTGCAACCTTTGTGGACAAGTGCGGGGACTGCGGGGAGGATGAGTAAACTGACCACGGCACCATGGTACAGGAAGCCGTTCGAGTGGGGGGAGTAAAAAGGAAGGTGGTTGTAGTAGGCAACAGTATAGTTAGGGGGATAGACACTGTTCTATGCAGCCCGGAGCAGAGTCCCGAAGGCTGTGTTGCCTACCCGGTGCCAGGTTAAGGACATCTCCTCCGGGCTGGAGAAGAACTTGGAGTGGGAGGGGGAGGATCCAGTTGTCATGATCCACGTAGGTACCAACGACATAGGTAGGACTAAGAAAAAGGTTCTGCTGAGAGAGTTTGAGCAGCTAGGGACTGAATTAAAAAGCAGAACCACAAAGGTAATAATCTCTGGATTATTACCTGAGCGAGGAGCAAATTGGCATCGGGTAAATAAGATCAGAGATGAATGCGTGACTCAAAGATTGGTGTGGGAGAAGTGGGTTTTGATTCGTGGGGTACTGGCACCAGTACTGGGGAAAGAGAGAGCTGTTCCGTTGGGACGGACGACACTTGAACCATACTGGGACCAGAGTTCTAGTGAATCAAATAACTGGGGAGGTAGATAGGGCTTTAAACTAAATAAGGGGGTGAGGGTCCCGGTGGAGAGAAATCTAGAATGCTAAAGAGAAAAGACAAAGAAGCAGTGCAGGAAAGTGATTGGGGTGAGGATAACCAGATTGTGTCAGGAAGGGACGGAGCAGGAAAGGACAAAAGAGTGCACTAAAAAATAGGGTCCGGGTAAAAAAAAGTGGTAATAATACAAATAGGGCCATAGTACAAAAAAATGTTAAGATGTCTAAAAATGTTAAAAAGACAAATCTAAAGGCACAGTATCTGAATGCACAAAGAATTCGTAATAGGATAGATGAATTAACAGCGCAAATAGATGTAAACGAATATGATATAATTGCAATTACGGAGACATGGCTGCAGGGTGACCAAGGCTGGGAGCTGAATATCCAAGGGTATTCGATATTTAGGAAGGACAGGCAAAAATGAAAAGGAGGTGGGGTGGCATTGTTAGTAAAGGATGAAATCAGAGCAATAGTGAGAAAGGATATTGGCTCAGAAAATCAAGATGTAGAATCAGTCTGAGTGGAGTTAAGAAGCACCAAGGGGCAGAATACAGTGGTGGGAGTTGTCTATAGGCCTCCAAACAGTAGTGGTAATGTAGGGGACGGCATCAAACAGGAAATTACAGATGCATGTAACAAGGGTACTACAGTAATCATGGGTGACTTTAATCTACATATAGACTGGCCAAACCAAATTAGCAATACTACTGTGGAGGATGAATTCCTGGAGTGTGTATGAGATGGTTTTTTAGACCAGTACATTGAGGATCCAACCAGGGAACGGCCTATCCTAGATTGGGTATCGTGCAATGAGAAGGGGTTAATTAATAATCTTGTTGTGCGGGGTCCTTTAGGGAAGAGCATGATAGAATTCTTCATTAAGATGGAAAGTGAAGTAGTCCAATCCGAAACTAGGGTCCTAAATCTAAACAAAGGAAACTACGAAGGTATGAGGAGTCAGCTGGCTATGATCGATTGGGAAGCTTCATTAAAAGGCATGACGGTAGAGAGGCAATGGCTAACGTTTAAGGAACGAATGCATGAATTGCAAAAATTATACATTCCTTTCTGGCGAAAAACACAAAAGGAAAAGTGGCCCAACCATGGCTAACAAAAGAAATTAAGGATGGTATTAGATCCAAAGAGGAGTCATATAAAGTTGCCAGAAAAAGTAGCAAGCCTGAGGATTGGGAGCAGTTTAGAATTCAGACAAATAGGACCAAGAGATTAATTACGAGGGGAAAAATAGAGTATGAGAGTAAACTTGCAAGGAACATAAAAGTGGACTGTAAAAGCTTCTACAAGTATGTAAAAAGAAAAAGATTAGTGAAGACAAATGTAGGTCCCCTACAGTCAGAAACGGGAGAATTTACAATGGGGAACAAGGAAATGGCAGAACAATTAAATAAATACTTTGGTTCTGTCTTCATAGAAGAGGACAAAAATAACTTCCCAGAAACTAGCAAGGCACTCAGTTGCACAATCTCACTAAAAAAAGTCATAATAAGAATAAAACCAGACGGACCACCCGGCATCGGACCACAAGGCACCGGACACAACAAAGGCAAACCAAGCCCAGTCGACCCTGCAAAGTCCTCCTCACGAACATCTGGGGACTTGTGCCAAAATTGGGAGAGCTATCACACAGACTAGTCAAGTAACAGCCTGACATAGCCACACTCACAGAATCATACCTTTCAGCCAACGTCCCAGACTCTTCCATCACCATCCCTGGGTATGTCCTGTCCCACCGGCAGGACAGACCCACCAGAGGTGGTGGTACAGTGATATACAGTCAGGAGGGAGTGGCCCTGGGAGTCCTCAACATTGACTCTGGACCCCATGAAATTTCATGCCATCAGGTCAAACATGATCAAGGAAATCTCCTGCTGATCACCACCTACCGCCCTCCCTCAGCAGATGAATCAGTCCTCCTCCATGTTGAACACCACTTGGAGGAAGCACTGAGGGTAGCAAGGGCACAGAATGTACTCTGTGTGGGGGACTTCAATGTCCATCACCAAGAGTGGCTCGGTAGCACCACTACTGACCGAGCTGGCCGAGTCCTGAAGGATATAGCTGCCAGACTGGGCCTGCGGCAGGTGGTGAGCGAACCAACATGAGGGAAAAACTTACTTGACCTCGTCCTCACCAATCTACCGGTCGCAAATGCATCTGTCCATAACAGTATTGGTAGGAGTGACCACCATACAGTCCTCGTGGAGACAAAGTCCCGTCTTCGCACTGAGGATACCATCCAACGTGTTGTGTGGCACTATCACTGTGTTAAATGGGATAGATTCAGAACAGATATGGCAGCTCAAAACTGGGCATCCATGAGGCACTGTGGGCCATCAGCAGCAGCAGAATTATATTCCAGCACAATCTGTAACCTCATGGCCCGGCATATTCCTCACTCTACCATTACCAACAAGCCAGGGCATCAACCCGGGTTCAATGACGAGTGTAGAATAGCATGCCAGGAGCAGCACTGGGCGTAACGAAAAATGAGGTGCCAACCTGGTGAAGCTACAACACAGGACTACATGCATGCTAAACAACGGAAGCAACATGCTATAGGCAGAGCTAAGCGATTCCACAACCAATGGATCAGATCAAAGCTCTGCAGTCCTGCCACATCCAGTCGTGAATGGTGGTGGACAATTAAACAAGTAACGGGAGGAGGAGGCTCTGTAAACATCCCCATCCTCAATGATGGCAGAGTCCAGCACTTGAGTGCAAAAGACAAGGCTGAAGCGTTTGCAAACATCTTCAGACAGAAGTGCTGAGTGGATGATCCATCTTGGCCTCCTCCCGATATCCCCACCATCACAGAAGCCAGTCTTCAGCCAATTCGATTCACTGCACGTGATATCAAGAAACGGCTGAGTGCACTGGATACAGCAAAGGCTATGGGCCCCGATAACATCCTGGCTGTAGTGCTGAAGACTTGTGCTCCAGAACTAGCTGCGCCTCTAGCCAAGCTGCTCCAGTACAGCTACAACATTGGCATCCACCCGACAATGTGGAAAATTGCCCAGGTATGTCCTGTCCACAAAAAGCAGGACAAATCCAATCCAGCCAATTACCGCCCCATCAGTCTACTCTCAAACATCAGCAAAGTGATGGAAGTTGTCATCAAGAGTGCTATCAAGTCGCACTTACTCACCAATAATCTGCTCAACAATGCTCATTTTGGGTTCCATCAGGGCCACTCAGCTCCAGACAGAATTACAGCCTTGGTCCAAAAATGGACAAAAAAGCTGAATTCCAGTGGTGAGGTGAGAGTGACTGCCCTTGACATCAAGGCAGCATTTGACGTAGTGTGGCACCAAGGAGCCCTAGTAAAATTGAAGTCAATGGGAATCAGGGGGAAAACTCTCCAGTGGCGGGAGTCATACCTAGCACAAAGGAAGATGGTAGTGGTTGTTGGAGGCCAATCATCTCAGCCCCGGGAAAATGCTGCAGGAGTTCCTCAGAGTAGTGTCCTAGGCCCAACCATCTTCAGCTGCTTCATCAATGACCTTCCCTCCATCATAAGGTCAGAAATGGGGATGTTCGCTGATGACTGCACAGTGTTCAGTTCCATTCGTAACCCCTCAGATAATGAAGCAGTCCGTGCCCACATGCAGCAAGACCTGGACAACATCCAGGCTTGGGCTCATAAGTGGCAAGTAACATTTGCGCCAGACAAATGCCAGGCAATGACCATCTCCAACAGGAGAGAGTCTAACCACCTCCTCTTGACATTCAACGGCATTACCATCGCCGAATCCCCCACCATCAACATTCTGGGAGTTACCATTGACCAGAAACTTAACTGGACCAGTCATATAAGTACTGTGGCTACAAGAGCAGGTCAGAGGCTGGGTATTCTGCGGTGAGTGACTCACCTCCTGACTCCCCAAAGCCTTTCCACCATCTACAAGTCACAAGTCAGGAGTGTGATGGAATACTCTCAACTTGCCTGGATGAGTGCAGCTCCAACAACACTCAAGAAGCTCGACACCATCCAGGACAAAGCAGTCAGCTTGATTGGCACTCTGTCCACCACCTTAAACATTCAATCCCTCCACCACCGGCGCACTGTGGCTGCAGTGTGTACCATCCACAGGATGCACTGCAGCAACTCGCCAAGGCTTCTTTAACAGCACCTCCCAAACCCGCAACCTCTACCACCTAGAAGGATAAGAGCAGCAGGCACATGGGAACAACACCATCTGCACGTTCCCCTCCAAATCACACACCATCCCAACTTGGAAATATATCGCCATTCCTTCATCGTTGCTGGGTCAAAATCCTGGAACTCCCTTCCTAACGGCACTATGGGAGAACCTTCATCACACGGACTGCAGCGGTTCAAGAAGGTGGCTCACCACCACCTTCTCAAGGGCAATTAGGGATGGCCAATAAATGCTGGCCTCGCCAGCAACGCCGACATCCCATGAACGAATAAAAAAATTGCTGGGGAACCAAGGGACTCGTGAGAAGGAGGAATTAAAGGAAATGAGTATTAGTAAAAAAATAGTGCTGGAGAAATTAATCGGACTGAAAGCCGATAAATCCCCAGGGCCCGATAACCTGCATCCCAGAGTACTAAAAGAGGTAGTTGTCATCTTCCAAAATTCTATAGATTATAGAACAGTTCCTGCAGACTGGAGGGTGGCAAATGTAACCCCACTATTTAAAAAAGGATGGAGAGAGAAAACAGGGAACTACGGACCAGTTAGCCTAACATCAGTAGTAGGGAAAATGCTAGAGTCTATTATAAAGGATGTGATAACAGGACACTTAGAAAATATCAGCAGGATTAGACAAAGTCCACATGGATTTATGAAAGGGAAATCATGTTTGACAAACCTACTGGAGTTTTTTGAGGATATAACTGGTAGAATAGATAAGGGAAAACCAATGAATGTGGTTTATTTGGATTTTCAGAAGGCCTTTGATAAAGTCCCACATAAGAGGTTAGTGTCCAAAATTAAAGCACATGGGAATGGTGGTAAAAACTGGCATGGATTGAAAATTGGTTAACAGACAGGAAACAGAGAGTAGGAATAAATGGGTCTTTTTCAGGGTGGCAGGCAGTGACTAGTGGGGTACTGCAGGGATCAGTGCTTGGGCCCCAGCTATTCACAATATATATCAATGATTTGGATGAGGGAACTAAATGTAATATTTCCAAGTTTGCTGACGACACAAAACTAGGTGGGATTCTCAGTTGTGAGGAGGATGCAAAGAGGCTTCAAGGCGATTTAGACAAGTTGAGTGAGTGGGCAAATACATGGCAGATGCAGTATAATGTGGATAAATATGAAGTTATCCACTTTGGAAAGAAAAATAGAAGGGCAGAGTATTATTTGAATGATGATAGATTGGGAAATGTTGATGTTCAAAGGGACCTGGGTGTCCTTGTACACCAGTCACTGAAAGCAAACATGCAGGTGCAGCAAGTAGTTAAGGCGGCAAATGTTATTGTTGGCCTTCATTGCAAGAGGATTTGAGTACAGGAGCAAGGATGTCTTACTGCAGTTATACAGGGCCTTGGTGAGACCACACCTGGAGTATTGTGTGCAGATTAGGTCTCCTTACCTAAGAAAGGATATACTTGCCACAGAGGGTGTGCAGCGAAGGTTCACCAGACTGATCCCTGGGATGGCAGGACTGTCTTATGAGGAGAGATTGGGTCGACTCGGCATGTAGTCACTCGAGTTTGGAAGAATGAAAGGGGATCTCATTGAAACACATAGAACACACGACAACGCAAAATCGTCGAGCAGAAATTGATAGCCAAGTTCCGCACCCATGAGGACGGCCTCAACCGGGATCTTGGGTTCATGTCACGCTACACGTTACCCCACCAGCGAACAAATGTTATCTGTTTTTAATATAATGGGTCAGTTGCTGTCTTTTCTATGTTTCTACCTCTCTATCTCTGTTTTTTTTTTGTTTGTTGTTTTTTTTGGTGATTTGTATATTCTGAGACCTGGCAGGTAACACCTGTCTGTCTGCACACTGATTGCCTTGGCAACGGGCAGTTGAAAAAACTGTCTGTTATCACCAAGCATTGTTCTGTGAATTATAAATGCGACTTCATTTCGAGGATTTCATTTCCACATCGTTCACCTGGGGAAGGAGGTAGCCTCCGAAAGCTTGTGAATTTAAAATAAAATTGCTGGACTATAACTTGGTGTTGTAAAATTGTTTACATAGAATTCTGACAGGGCTAGACAGACTGGATGCAGGGAGGATGTTTCCCCTGGCTGGGGAGTCCAGGACGAGGGGTCACAGTCTCAGGATATGGGATAGGACATTTAAGACTGAGATAAGGAGAAATTTATTCACTCAGAGGGTGGTGAACCTGTGGAATTCTCTGCCACAGAATGTTGTGGAGGCCCAAGTCACTGAATATATTTAAGAAGGAGCTAGATAGATTTCTAGACACAAAAGGCATCAAGGGGTATGGGTAGAGAGCAGGAATATGGTATTGAGATAGAGGTTCACCCATGATCATATTGATTGGTGGAGCAGGCTCGAAGGGCCGAATGGCCTACTCCTGCTCCTATTTTCTATGTTTCTATGTTTCTAATATAAGCAGTAATATATTGTTTCAAGGCATGTTATAAAGACACTATATAAACATGTTATAAACAACTACTTTATTCGGAACTTAGCTCCGGTCAAAGAAGTGTTGCTGGCCAGAATAAAAGATGTAAAAATAGTTTGAAATCCAACCTGAAGAAATGTGGATTTGACATCAATACATGGGAGGAAACCATGAAAGATCACAAACTGTTGCGATCCTTGTGCACAGTTTGAACAGACTAGGATTGCCAAGGAGGAAGAGAAAAGAATGGTAAATGGGTAATCTGGCAAAAGAACTCTGATCTAAAAGGTTTCTGACGGACTGTCAAGCTACAAAAGGCTGTATGGCAAACCAATGAGGTATTTGCAGTAGGCATGATAATTAAAGGGGTAATTTTATGCTTTTGTATTCAGGCATGAAGTCTCACCTGTCAGGACAATGTGTCTGGAAACCCTTCATGTCAACATCCTGGGGGTAATTTTGACTTGGTGTGATGGTGTAGATCGGGTGATATCGAATCAGCCGCCCATTATACACCTTGCCTGATTTTAATTTCCATCAAAGTCAATAGAAATGAAAATCAAGAGTTGTATAACGGGCAGCTGAACGGATGCAGCCCGATTTACACTATCGCCTAAAGTCAAAATTACTCTCCTGTGATTAAAATTGAAACTTATCCTTCAATGCATGAATAATATAATATTCACCTGATCAAATTGTATGCTTTTGCAAAAACAATATGCAATTTAAAACAGAAATAATTGTAGTTTGAGTTTAATATAGCAATAGATTTTGTCTCACTCACCATTGCATTCTCTCTGGTTGTTCTTAACATTATATATTAATGTTAGAATATATTGCCATTTCTTACATTTCATTAAAAAATTCCATAAATCTGATGATAAAATCACTTTCACTTTCAAGGACAGCTACAGACAATTCAAAAATAATTGTGCTTCAGGTGACACAAAAGAGATCTAATATATCTGTCTCTTTGAGCATAAAGCTTTTTGATGACTAGTAAAATATAATAATGGCTGCGAGTTAAAGAATGTATTAATTATTCGAGTACTACAAAAGATCCCATTTCTTTTAAGATCCTTCCTAAATTACTCTCATTCCTGTTCCAGATGAAAAGGCATTGTTTTAATGGACTGAATTAAATTGCTGTTTTCATTTGGAGGAGGTCTATCCCAGCAGAAGCAATTATTCCTGCACATCAACTATGAAACATTATTCAGCACAAGTGAGTACAGGCCTTGAAACCTCTGTTGCCCCAAAGTAGAGCTGTGTGTAAACAGGTACAGATTAATGGGTACCACCTAAAGATAACATAATACAACAGAACCCCTCTAAATTAGCAACCAACTAGCAGCAGGAACATGGCTCGTCAGATGAGGATTCTGCGACTGGTTGACTTTGAAGATCTTCGTTTTCTATTGGCTAAAGTGAAGTCTTCCTACTAGTGAGAAATTGGTGATTTATGGTTTAAATATCACAGTGTCGGAGGAGTGTGTAATGATATAATATGAATATTTATTGTTTAGGCCTAAAAGTGGTGACATTGGTTGATGTCCAATCCCATCAGACCATCTACAAGAAAATGGATGGTTCGTCCAAACCAAAACTCAATAACCAGTTATTCAAATGATGTGTCATATTTAGATCAACGATAAATTAAATCTGCTGTGCCCATCAATTTCTGAAAGCTTCTAGCAAACTGATGGGCAGCATGTGGTCATACACCATGGTTACTCAAGGATATACTAGAGCTCTGAACATGGGCTCTGAACATGAATTCTATATCTGTCAGCTGCCACTTCAGTCTCTTCAGTTGGAAGCGCAGTTTTAGAATGGCTGATCACAGTTTACCATTTAAGCTCCATAATAACAGACTGTTTAATGATTAAAAAGACCCTGCCCTGCAATCCTTTGCCTCCTGGACTTGTGTATACCTGATTCAGCCAAGTCCAGGAGCATACCCACCAAGAGAAAGAAAAGAAAGAAAGGCTTGCATTTATATAGTGGCATTCACATGCTCAGAACATCCCAAAGCACACAGCAAGGTCTCATAAAACAACATGAAATAACGACCAGTTAATCTGTTTCACTGGTGTTAGTTGAGGAATGGACATTGACCAAGGCATTAGGAGAACTTCCTGCTCTTCTTTAAAAAAGTGCCGTGGGATCTTTAATGTCCACCTAAATAGGCAGATGGGCCTTGGTTTAATATCTTGTGTGAAAGACAGCACCTCCAACAACCACAGCTCTTCCTCAGTACTGCACTGAAGTGTCTGCTCAAGTCCTGCAGTGGGGCTTGAAGCCACAATCTTCTGAATTAGAGGAAAGTGCCACCAAACTGATCTGCTCAACCTGCACAGCAGCTGACCGCAAATAAGCATTGTGGGTGAAAAGGCGAACGTTAAGCACCAACCCTGTCAAATCATGAACCAGGGGCTGCAACATCTGGCTCAGTAAATACACTTGGAAAACAACTTCACGCTTGCTGGAAAATGGAAAAGCCGCAATGGCCTCACGGGAGTAGTATAGGTATTCATCGCTCCCCACAATGCCATGCAAATTTCTCCACTCCAGGTCCCCGAGTACAAAGTTTGGGGGTCATCCTCCATGACAGTTGGTAAAGCCTCCAGCCGAGGGGTGGCCTGGCAGAAGATTAAGACGAGAAAATGGGAAGTGACTTTGCTTCCCACTTCTGCATCGTCACCTCTGGAGTCCCCCAAGGATCTATCCTTGACCTCCTCCTATCTCTCATCTACGTGCTGACCCTCGGCAACATCATCCGAAATAAAAACGTCAGGTTCCACATGTATGCTGACGACACCCAGCTCTACCTCACCACTACCTCTCTCGACCCCTCCACTGTCTCTGATTTGTTGCACTGCTTGTCTGACATCCAGCACCGGATGAGCAAAAATTTCCTCCAACTAAATATTGGGAAGATCGAAGCCATTGTCTTTGGTCCCCGCCACAAACTCTGTTCCCTAGTCATTGACTCCACCCCTCTCTCCGGCTACTGTCTGAAGCTGAACCAAACCATTCGCATCCTTGGCGTCCTTGAGATGAGCATCCAACCACATATCTGGTCCATCACCAAAACAGCCTACTTTCACCTCTGTAACATCGCCCGCCTCTGCCCTAGCCTCAGCTTATCTACCGCTGAAACCCTTATCCATACCATTGCTACTTCTAGACTTGACTATTCCACCGCTCTCCTGGTCGGCCTCACATCTTCCACCCTCCATAAACTTGAGCTCATCCAAAACTCTGCTCTCTGTATCCTAACTCGCACCAAGTCCCATTCACTCATCACCCCGTGCTCAATGACCTACATTGGGTCCTGGTCCAGGAATGCCTCGATTTTAAAATTCTCATCCTTGTTTTCAAATCCCTCCATGGCCTCGCCCCTCCCTACCTCTGCAACCTCCTCCAACCCTACACCCTCCGAGATCTCTGCGCTCTTTCAATTCTTGCCTCTTGCGGATCCCCGGTTTTAATTGCTCCAACATTGGTGGCCATGCCTTCAGCTGCCTGGGCATTAAGCTCTGGAATTCCCTCCCTTAATCTCTCCACATCTCCACCTCTCTCTCTTCCTCTAAGACGCTCCATAAAACCTACCTCTTAGACCAAGCTTTTGGTCACCTGTCCTAATATCTCCTTATGTGGCTCAGTGTCATATTTTGTTTAAAAATCGCTCCTGTGAAGCGCCTTGGAACGTTTTACTTTGTTAAAGGCACTATATGAAATGCAAGTTGTTGTTTTTGTTGTTGTTGAAGTTTTTTTTATTCATTCATGGGATGTGGGCGTCGCTGGCAAGGCCAGCATTTATTGCCCATCCCTAATTTCCCTTGAGAAGGTGGTGGTGAGCTGTCTTCTTGAACTGCTGCAGTCCATTATAGACAGTTTCCTAGAAGTAAAGGGAATTAGGGGTTACGGGGAGCAGGCAGGAAATTGGATATGAAGCTGTGTTCGGATCGGTCAAGGCCCTGTGGGTGGTGGAGCGGGCCCAGGGGCTGAGTGGCCGGGTCCTGCTCCTACTTCTTGTGTTCTTTAGATTTGAGGTTAGGATCAGATCAGCCATGATCTTATTGAATGGCGGAGCAGGCTCGAGAGGCCGATTGGCCTACTCCTGCTCCTACTTCTTATGTTCTTATGTGGTGATGGTACTCCCATGGTGCTGTCAGGTAAGGAGTTCCAGGATTTTGACCCAGTGAATGGTCTGGTTCAGCCTCAGACTATAGCCAGGGAGAGGGATGGAGTCGATGGCTAGGGAACGGAGTTTGTGGCAGGGACCGAAGACTGTGGCTTCGATCTTCCCAATACTTAGTTGGAGGAACATTTTGCTCATCCAAATATAGTTCCAGTTCCAGCATTCTATCCTTGTCCCCCTAAGTGTCTTTTCTATATCTGTTGGTGCTCTGTGCCAGTTTAGTGTCCTGGTTTGATCGTTCACAGCACAGAATTCTCTGGCTGCTTAACCTGGAATGTTGCACTTCAATTAAGAGATCACTGTGATGCAGAGTTTCACTGGGTTTGGTGTTAATGATTCTAGTGATGTCGCCATCCGCTGCAGTTGTTCAGATTGTGAAAGCGCCCCGTCCTGTGATTATTTTTTTATTATTCATTCATGGGATGTGGGCCTCACTGGCAAGGCCAGCATTTATTGCACATCCCTAATTGCCCTTGAGAAAGTGGTGGTGAGCCGCCTTATCGAGCCGCTGCAGTCCGTGTGGTGAAGGTTCTCCCACAGTGCTGTTAGGTCGGGAGTTCCAGGATTTTGACCCAGTGACGACAAAGGAACGGCGATATATTTCCAAATCCAGATGGAGTGTGACTTGGAGGGGAACGTGCAGGTGGTGTTGTTCCCATGTGCTTGCTGCCCTTGTCCTTCTAGGTGGTAGAGGTCGCAGGTTTGGGAGGTGCTGTCGAAGAAGCCTTGGCGAGTTGCTGCAGTGCATCCTGTGGATGGTACACACTGCAGCCACAGTGCGCCGGTGGTGAAGGGAGTGAATGTTTAAGGTGGTGGATGGGGTGCCAATCAAGAGGGTTGCTTTGTCCTGGGTGGTGTCGAGCTTCTTGAGTGTTGTTGGAGCTGCACTCATCCAGGCAAGTGAAGATTATTCCATAACACTCCTGATTTGTGCCTTGTAGATGGTGGAAAGGCTTTGGGGAGTCAGGAGGTGAGTCATTCGTCGCAGAATACCCAGCCTCTGACCTGCTCTTGTAGCCACAGTATTTATGTGGCTGGTTCAGTTAAGTTTCTGGTCAATGGTGACCCCCAGGATGTTGATGGTGGGACATGAGTGAATGCAGGAAATCCTGTGCGACCAGCACAGAGGGTATTTGCGAGAGACAGCTCAATATTTCCTATTATTTTAATTATTATCATTTAGTGACAGTTTCTGGCAAGTTCGCAGGAACAAGAACAGGATGGGAGAAATCAAACTGCAAGTTGGAGTTTTTAAGCTGAAGTAAAAATTGCTAAGGCTGCTGTATATCACATTTAATAAAGGTGATAAAAGTAATAAATAATAACTTTAATAAATCTGTTCCATTATCATTCAATTCTAGATAGTTTGAGAATTTGAATTCAGTTTTTTAAAAATCTAGAAATAAAAAACTTGTATCAGTGAAAGTGACCAATGTAGCTGTTGGATTGTCTTAAAAACCCAACTTGTTCACTAATATCCTTCAGGGAAGGAAACATTCGGTCCTTACCCGGTTTGGCCTATATGTGTCTCCGGTCCCACACCAGAGTGGTTGACTCTTAACTGCCCTCTGAAGTGGCCTAGCAAATCACTTTTGTATCAAACTATCACCAGCAGTTCAAGAAGAAGACACATCAGCACCTTTTCAGGACGACTAGGAATGGGCAATAGATGCCGGCCTTGCCAGCGACACCCACATCCCAAGAACTAATAATAATAAAAATAAATTATCACGGTACCTCTATCTCCATCTTCTCCAAAACCCATCTCATCAACCGAACTTCCAGTCAGACCCCCCAAGTCAAATTGAGATGAGTTTTACCATAACTATTACTCTGTACGTTCACTTACTGACTGTATAATAAAATAGCTTGCTGATTCATGCCTGGCATCATCACACTAAAGTGTTAATCAGTCCACCCCTCCAAGGATTGGAGAAATGCTCGTGGGCATATGTGCGAGATTGCAATATCCAGTTCATATAACACAGGACTTTTATTGCTATAGCCCTGGGTCATGCTTGTATGAATAGATATTGGGCAGTAACAACAACAACAACTAGCATTTATATAGAACCTTTAAATTAGTAAAACATCGCCTCACAGATATCAAACAAAATTTTACACTGAGTCACATGGGGAGATATTTGGACAGGTGACTTTGGTCAAAGAGGTACGCTTTAAGGAGCATCTTAAAGGAGGAGAGAGAGGTAGAGAAACTGAGAAGTTTAGAAAGTGAATTCCAGAGTTTATGGTCAAGGTAGCTGAAGCACGGCCGCCAATGGTGGAACAATGAAAAACGGGGATGCGCAGAGGCCAGAATTGGAACAATAAACTCTTGATCATAGGGGACATGAGGTCCACATATGGAGAGCTGGGAACCAGGAATGCTGAACCCGAGACAATATCTAAAATTTATAACATGTATGTAGGGCCAATATTGGAATATTCTGTGTAGGTTTGGGTATCCTACCTGCAAAGGACCTTGACGTATTAGAATGGGAGCAGACAAAGGCAACAGGGATGATTCTGGAGCTCAAAGCCCTATGGCTGGGATACTAGCATACCAACACTCACAGCACTTGTATGAAATTCTTTCCTGTGCTATTTTAATGGAAGTGCTACTCTTTTAAATAAATGGGTTAACAGCTTCACTAAAATAGCAGAGGAAGGATGTATGCACAGTATCACATGACATAACTTCAAGGCTAAGTTACGAGAAGTGGCTGGCAGAATTCAAATTGTTCTCTTTCCAGAAAAGAAGATACAAACTTTAGGCAAGACCAAAAATGAAGACTTTTTTTTACACACAGAGCAGAAGATGTGTGAAATAAACTCCCATCATTTCGTGCTAAATCAATTCATTCCCATTAAAAACAGCTGGATGAATATCTGCTTACGAATATGGTTGTCAGTCTCAATAAAACAAACTTATCAAGTCCTACTGTCTGACTTGAATTTTATTCCAAATTGTGCTGATGCAATTGCATTCACTGGCATTCACTGGCACAATATAGGCCAGAATTTGCTGTCAAAATAATGGCAAGACAAATGGCGCTTGCAGTTATTCATGGGTAAATGGTGCACCACCTTCAGATGAGAAGCAGATGCGGGGTTAAATGTGACTATCCAAAAGTTGCTGTCTGAGTTACGTCGCTCTCCTGTTAGCTTCGCGCCCTTAGCCTCCCCATTTTTTTCAGAACTTGCTGTATTTGCCCATTAATTGCTCATTAAACTTGCCACAGAAAGTTAAGTCTTGTCATTACAAGCGTAAGTACCCGTTTAACAGTGTGATAAGTATTAATTGATGCCAATCAACCTCTCTGGCACCAAAAATTAACTATTACAACCATGGAGTCTCATTCCTTCAGGTTTTGAATTTTTCGGGGCGATTTTAAGAATGCCAAATTTTAAATTTTAAATTTTTTTCTTATTTTTCCTTTCTGTCTCTTTTTTTCTTCTCTCTCTTTTAATCCAATCTTTCTTTCCTTCTCTTTGGGCATAATTTTAACATGGCGGCGGGAACTCAGCAAGAGGGTGAATAGTCACATGGGAAACCCTGAAAAATTTTCTGCGCGTCGGCTCGAGCGATTGTGACTAAATGGAAGGCCGTAATGTAACTTCTGGGTTTTACATCTCCAAGCTTCGCAGCGGGCGTACTGAGCACCCAAATGACATGCTGGGAACTGGAGGATTTAAAGGGCCACTACAACCATGAATTTTGAGGGAGAAAGGAGGAATTTTCAGAGATGCAGCACCAAAGGAGCAAGGTAGCACCTCACTTCAACGACTCGTCTCTTGAGCTGCTAATGGCTGGTCTGAGGAGCAGTTGGGAGATACTATACCCGACTGATCAGAGGAAGCGCCCTGCTACTGCCACGAAGAAGACCTGGCTGGAGGTGGCAGAGGAGCTGTGCAGCAGGAGCACGGTGGCAAAGTCATGGGTACAATGCAGGAAGCGTTTTAATGACCTAACCAGATCAGGAAAAGTGAGTTCAGTTACTGATTCACCTACATCCTGTGGCGAACATTACCCCCCATTCACTGTCATGCCAAGTCCACTCCATCACATCACTGCTCACATCCACTTAAGTCTCATTATCAATTTACCTTCACTTTCTGTGCACTTCCTCACTTCCCCATTTGTGAACCCAGCACTCACCCCAATCCTGATGCAATGTGATGAATCTGTCTGATACTCACCCTCTGATGCATCTCTTTCATTGTCAGCCTGACCCAGGGCGATGTTTTGCAGGACCCATACACGACTATTATTCTGCACACCCTCGCTGGTGAGTATTGAAGGGCTCCCCCAGATTGACCCAGGCACCTGAAGTGCATCTTCAGCATTCTTGTGGCTTGCTCAATAACAGACCTGGTGGTAAGGTGACTGTTGTTGTACCGCTGCTGTGCCTCGTTGGTGGGGTTTCTCACAAGTGTCATGAGCCATGTCTGCAGGGGGTATCCATTGTCTCCAAGGAGCCAGCCCATAAGTCTGTCCTGTGCATGGAAGAGGGCCAGGATGTTGGACTCGCGCAAAATGAATGAATCATGGCAGCTCATGGTAACTCAATATACAAAAAGTTAATCATCTTAAATCTTTCAAGTACCTAAATTGGCCCTTTAAATATCGGCCCGCCGGCTTTAAGAGCCGCTGGGACTTCTGGGTGTCAGAAGAACATTCGCATCCAAACGCGTCTGGGTCAAACCCGGAAGTGTTGGAGCCGGGATGTGGTCCCGCTCCGAAAACTTAGCGGGCGCTAAATTGAGCCGTGTAGTACCCATTGTTTCGGTGCTACGCGGCCTCTCTGACATCAAAGGATGGCGTCTTGGATGCGCATTCATGTTTCCAGCATGACGTGCGCCAGACGCCATCTTGGTATAAGAGTTAGCGCATGCACAAATACCAAACGCTGGAAGCATGTAAAGTAGGGAGAAAATGCGTGCAAAAGTGTGCAACGCTGATTTAAAGTGATAGACATCATTTTGGACCTTGACGCTCAACTCAATGCACAGTCTTAACCCCGACCATCTGAACGTGTCGTACAATGCCTGAAGGACCCCCCCCACCAGCGCTATTTAAAGGGGTCATGCAGGTGTTGCAGGTTAGTTGCTGGATTATTGTTTCTGGCTGCTGGAGGAGTAGGAAGTGTTTTTTGAAGCTCCCTATTCTTACTGAGAGTTCCTAGACTACATTTGAGAGTGGTTTGTCAGGTACTGCTTTACGGGTCGGAAAGTTACAACTGTGGTTGAACAACATTCCTGCCAACCATGGGCGGTCTGCTAGGGCTCACACTGGGCATTGAGCACGACTGGGAGCATGCAGAGAGGCCACGCATAGCAGATCAAGCTGCGAGGAGATGGAGGACAAGGAGGCGCAGGGCATTGAGCAGGAGGCCCTACCCAATGAGGGCCTTCAGGGATCAATTCTCTTACCTCAACATGACCGAGGAGGATTGCATCCGACGCCTGAGGTTCACCAAGGAAGCCGTGACCGAGATCTGTCAACTGGTGCAGCCTCAGAGCAGGGCAAGGACAGCATTGCCTGTGGCTGTGAAGGTCACCATAGCGCTGAATTTCTGCGGCTCAGGAGCATTTCAGGCCTCTGCTGGTGGCATGTGCAACATCTCGCAGTATGCAGTGCACTGCTGCATAAGGGAGGTCACAGACGCACTGTACCAGATGAGGAACAAGTTCATCACCTTCCCTCTCGACAGAGACGAGCAGAACGAGTGAGCACGGGGGTTCGCTCGCATTGCTGGCTTCCCCATGGTGCAGGGTGCCATTGACTGCACGCATATTGCCCTGTGTGCCCCGAATATCAACTCAGCCATCTTCGTCAACCGAAAGGGCTTCCACTTCCTGAACGTGCAGCTGGTGTGCAACCACACGCATCAAATCATGGAGGTCGATGCCCGATACCCTGGGAGCAGTCATGACGCCTTCGTCATGCGGCAGTCCAACGTGCCAACTATCTTTCACCGACTCAGCAAGTCAAAGGCTGGCTACTGGGCGACAAGGGCTATCCCCTCACACCGTGGCTCATGACTCCAGTCAGGAACCCACGCACACGTGCACAGCAGGCCTATAATGAGAGCCATGCTGCCACATGCAACATTGAGGAGCACACCATAGGTCTCCTCAAACAACGCTTCCGCTGCCTGGACTGGTCTGGAGGAGCCCTGCAATATTCCCCTGAGCGGGTGGGCAGATTCATGGTGTTATGCTGCATGCTGAACAACCTCACCATCATGAGGGACCAGCCTTTGCCACCAATGATTGCAGAAGACCCTGAGCCAGAGGTGGAGGAGGAGGAGGTTGAGGAGGAAGAGGCTGAGGAGGAGGAGGAAGAGGCTGAGGAGGAGAAGGAGGAGGAGGAGGAGGAGTGGAGTCAGAAGAGGAAGTGGAGGAAGACGCAAGGGTGCAACAGGAACCACACGCCTTGTCTGCAAGGGCTCTGTGTGCTCGCCTGATCCGTGCCCGCTATCAATAATGTGAACTACATCCCCCAACTCACCAACAGTCCTGCACTCCCCACTTTTCTGCTCCCACAAGACAATCAAATCGCCCTCCATCTGATTACACATTGGTTTCCCTCTCAGCTCATTGCATAAATAAAAACCACCACCAAATGCAAAATCAAAGTCTCATTTATCAATGAATAAATGAAATGATGCAAACAATACAGAACTATTCACCCTTGCACATTCCCTTAGTACCTGTTGTCCGTGTGCCTTTACCTATCTTAGTGCTCCTACGAGATGCTTCCCCAGTGGCTGGAGCATGGGTGGTGGGAGGCTGCTGGCCTTCAATGGAGGAGAGTGCAGATGGCCTTGGAGGACGACCTCGGGAAGCTCTGGGCCAGGAGGGCCCGGCTTCAGACTGCACCATCTCAGCATGGGCTGCAGCAGTCTGGCCTGGCTGGCCGAAAGGCAACAACAGGGGCACTGGCGGAGTGACAGGGGTGGGAGCAGGAAGGCTGTCGTACTGAGAGAGGACAGCAGGTCTGACTGCCATGGCACCACTGCCACTCTCCCGGGACGGTGCCTCAGCAATCCTGGTGATCAGCTGGAGAACTGATTGCTGGAGTGCTGTGATGCCCTGGAAGCCCCGTTCCACTGTGGTCCCCAGACCCATGATAGCAGCAGTCTGAACTTCCAAGGCAGCAGTCTGAGCACCAAATGCAGCAGTCAGACCTTGGATGGCAGATGTTTGTGCTGCAATGGAAGCCACGACATCAGTCATCAGACCCTGCATCATGGTGGGTTCCACAGGTGCGCTGATGGAGGTGACCACCCGTTCCATGTGGGAAAGGATGGGCTCCAAGCTCTGCGCAAGGCCCAGTGCCAAATTGGAGCTGGACTCCTCCATGCCCCTTGTCATTGTGCGCAGGCTTTCTGGCAAGTTTTCCAGTGCCCTAAGCATTTGGTGGTGTACGCCCATCAGCCGTCTTCTGTAGCCTGGCCCATCAAAATCCTCATCTGACTCCTCTGCAGCAGAACTAGTGAGTGACCTCACCCTCCGGCGAGCTGGCGCCTGTGGTATCCGTTCCCCCCGCCCCGGCTCCTGCGCACTTGTGCTCGGTGTCTCACCATGTGCAGATCCCTCCTCTAACCTGACCTCTAAAGGATGCGCAGTGTCAGTCTCTGAGCTGGTGGAAGCAAGTGTCAGATCGAGTGACGGTGTGGCTTCAGTGTCCTCCTCCTCCTCCTCCTCCTCCTCCTCGGGTGCCACTACGTGTTCGTGGGTATCTGCAATGACAAAAGGAAACAGGTTGAGTTGTGGAGTGGGGAGGGGAGCAAGTAAGACGTGTGTGCTGGCAGCATGTGCAGCACGTGAGTCAGAAAAGATTATGGGAGGAGGGAGATGTGGAAAAGGAGGAGGAGCATTAGATATGCAGAGACCCTCATCACCGAGACCTCCAGTGCGGCATGCTGTGACAGCTGCAGTGACGGCCCGTCCAATGATCCGCAGCACCGTCTCCTCTAGGGGGATGAGGATGTGTAAACGTGCCCGTCCACCCTCAGGTCCCTTCTGCTGGCAGCTGTTATACGCCACCTTCTCCTGCAAGACAGAGGACAGTGTGTCAGTGAGTGTCCTGTAAGGTGTGTGGGTAATGTGCCTGTCGTGGTCGAATAGCTGCCAGTATGTGTGACCTGTGAGTGGTGGTTATGAGGCCTGCAAGTGTGGTACTGTGTGCGGGTGAGATGCAGCATGCTGATTGCAGCATTGCGGATGGATGGGCAGTGTTTGTTGGTGGGTGGGTGACAGTGGGTGTGATGCTTGGAGCAGTGGTGCAGTTGGTAGGATGTGCCACTTGACACTTGCATTCACTCACCTTGACCACTTGTGTCAAATCATTGAACTTCTTTCGGCACTGCACCCGCATGCATGGTGCAATGCTCCTGGCGTTTACTTCCTGCGCCACAGCCTGCCAATGCCTGCGGAGCTATGATCTGGAGAGTCTCTGGCCACCCTGGGGGTACATGTTGACCCTCCTTTCATCCACCCCTTCCACCAGAGCCTCCAGAGCATCATCAGAGAAGCATGAGGCCCTCTCTCGTGCCGATCCTGCTATCCTCCTGGCCATCTTTCCCTTCTCTAAGTAAGCTGTGTAGCTGCCATTTGAAATGTGCACCTACACCTTTAAAAGGTGCAGGCTGCTGAAGACGTGCGATGTACATGCCCCAGTTCCAACTTCCTCATTCTCAGTGCAGCCTCTCAGCAGCGCAGGTCGTGCTGGCTGCACAGAGATATCATGGTGAGTAGCAAGCAACACGAAGTTCACATGTTGTCTGCGTGGGGTCCATCGGGCACAGGGTACTAGCGCATTGCACTACCACCGCCCGAAAACGGCCCTTATCGAATTTTTCCCACAGCATTTTCACTGGCCACCCACCCCCCAACCCACCTGTTCTTGGGGGTTCAAATTTACCCTTCACTTCTCTTTCTGTGCCTGATTTGACATTTAATTCACCCCCTTTAATTCACTCTCTTTCTCAGCCCTTGCTGTGTTTATTTCTCAATCCTTAAATCTCATCGGTTAAGGAGATACTCTGTTGGTTATCTTGTTCACTCAGGTCCTCGAGGCCCTGTTTCCCTCACAGCATCGTTATCAGCTCGCACTTTCAGCAGTTTTATGGGCAAAAATGTTTTGAGCTGAAGGATGCAGGGGCAAGTCTCACTAACGGCAAATGCTGTTAGATGCCCTGCTTCAGCAAAATCTGACCCATTGTGCTTAATATCTTTGTATTCACTGTTTGCAATTTGCAAATAAAGAAAAGAAAGAACTTGCATTTATATAGCGCCTTTCAAGACCTCAGGATATCCCAAAGTGCTTTACAGTCAATGAAGTATTTTTGAAGTGTGTTCACTGTAATGTAGGAAACGTGGCAGCCAATTTGCACACAGTAAGATCCCACAAACAGCAATGAGACAATGACCAGATAATTTGTTTTAGTGATGTTGGTTGAGGGATAAATATTGGCCAGGACAGTGGGGAGAACTCCCCTGCTCTTCTTTGAAATTTCTTCAAAATCAGAGCTAATAGCATGTTTGACATTGTTGGTGGAATTGTGTTTATCACTTTAGTGAGCTAACATAGAAACATAGAAAATAGGAGCAGGAGGAGGGCGTTCGGCCCTTCAAGCCTGCTCCGCCATTCAATATCATCATGGCTGATCCTTTATCTCAATACCATATTCCCGCTCTCTCCCCATACCCCTTGATGCCTTTTGTGTCTAGAAATCTATCGAGCTCCTTCTTAAATATATTCAGTGACTTGGCCTCCACAACCTTCTGTGGTAGAGAATTCCACAGGTTCACCACCCTCTGAGTGAAGAAATTTCTCCTCATCTCAGTCCTAAATGTCCTACCCCATATCCTGAGACTGTGACCCCTCGTCCTGGACCCCCCAGCCAGGGGAAACATCCTCCCTGCATCCAGTCTGTATAGCCCTGTCAGAATTTTATATGTTTCAATTAGATCCCCTCTCATTCTTCTAAACTCGAGTGAATACAGGCCGAGTCGACCCAACCTCTCCACATATGACAGTCCTGCCATCCCAGGAATCAGTCTGGTGAACCTTCGCTGCACACCCTTTATAGCAAGCATATCCTTTCTTAGGTAAGGAGACCAAAACTGCACACAATACTCCAGGTGTGGTCTCACCAAGGTCCTGTATAATTTCAGTAAGACATCCTTGCTCCTGCACTCAAATCCTCTTGCAATGAAGGCCAACTTACCATTTGCCGCCTTAACTGCTTGCTGCACCTGCATGTTTGCTTTCAGTGACTGGTGTACAAGGACACCCAGGTCCCTTTGTACATCAACATTTCCCAATCTATCACCATTTAAATAATACTCTGCCTTTCTGCATTTCCTTCTGAAGTGGATAACTTCATCCTTATCCACATTATACTGCATCTGCCATGTATTTGCCCACTCACTCAACTTGTCTAAATCACCTTGAAGCCTCTTTGCATCCTCCTCACAACTCACTATCCCACCTAGTTTTGTGTCATCAGCAAACTTGGAAATATTACATTTGGTTTCCTCATCCAAATCATTGATATATATTGTGAATAGCTGGGGCCCAAGCACTGACCCCTGCGGAACCCCACTGGTCACCGCCTCCCACACCGAAAAAGATCCATTTATTCCTACTCTCTGTTTCCTGTCTGTTAACCAATTTTCAATCCATGCCAGTATATTACCCCCAATCCCATATGCTTTAATTTTGCACATTAACCTCTTTTGTGGGACTTTATCAAAGGCCTTCTGAAAATCCAAATAAACCACATCCACTGGTTCTCCCTTATCTATTCTACCAGTTACATCCTCAAAAAACTCCAGTAGGTTTGTCAAACATGATTTCCCTTTCATAAATCCATGTTGACTTTGCCTAATCCCGCTGATATTTTCTAAGTGTCCTGTTATCATATCCTTTAAAATAGACTCTAGCATTTTCCCTACTACTGATGTCAGGCTATTGGTCTGTAGTTCCCTGTTTTCTCTCTCCCTCCTTTTTTAAATAGTGGGGTTACATTTGCCACCCTCCAATTTGCAGGGACTGTTCCGTAATCTATAGAATTTTGGAAGATGACAACTAATCCAGCCACTATTTCCATGGCTACCTCTTTTAGTTCTCTGGGATGCAGATTATCAGGCCCTGAGGATTTATCGGCTTTCAGTCCCATTAATTTCTCCAGCACAATTTTTTTACTAATTCTAATTTTTTTACTGATACTAATTTCCTTTAATTCCTCCTTCTCACTAGTCCCTTGGGTCCTTAGCATTTCTGGGAAGTTATTTGTGTCCTCTACTGTGAAAACAGAACCAAAGTATTTGTTTAATTGCTGTGCCATTTCCTTGTTCCCCATTATAAATTCTCCCATTTCTGACTGTAAGGGACCTACATTTGTCTTCACTGATCTTTTTCTTTTTACATACTTGTAGAAGCTTTTACAGTCCACTTTTATGTTCCTTGCAAGTTTATTCTCATACTCTATTTTTCCCCTCTTAATCAATCTCTTGGTCCTATTTGTCTGAATTCTAAACTGCTCCCAATCCTCAGGCTTGCTACTTTTTCTGGCAACTTTATGTGACTCCCCTTTAGATCTAATACTATCCTTAATTTCTTTGGTTAGCCATGGTTGGGCCACTTTTCCTTTAGTGGTTTTGCGCCAGAAAGGAATGTATAACTGTTGCAATTCATGCATTTGTTCCTTAAATGTTAGCCATTGCCTATCCGCCGTCATGCCTTTTAATGAAGCTTCCCAATCGATCATAGCCAGCTGACTCCTCATGCCTTCGTAGTTTCCTTTGTTTAGATTTAGGACCCTAGTTTCGGATTGGACTCCTTCACTTTCCATCTTAATGAAGAATTCTATCATGCTCTTCCCTAAAGGACCCCGCACAACAAGATTATTAATTAACCCCTTCTCATTGCACGATACCCAATCTAGGATAGGCCGTTCCCTGGTTGGTTCCTCAATGTACTGGTCTAAAAAACCATCTCGTACACACTCCAGGAATTCATCCTCCACAGTATTATTGCTAATTTGGTTTGGCCAGTCTATATGTAGATTAAAGTCACCCATGATTACTGTAGTACCCTTGTTACATGCATCTGTAATTTCCTGTTTGATGCCGTCCCCTACATTAGCACTAGTGTTTGGAGGCCTATAGACAACTCCCACCACTGTATTCTGCCCCTTGGTGCTTCTTAACTCCACTCAGACTGATTCTACATCTTGATTTTCTGAGCCAATATCCTTTCTCACTATTGCTCTGATTTCATCCTTTACTAGCAACGCCACCTCACCTCCTTTTACTTTTTGCCTGTCCTTCCTAAATATCGAATACCCTTGGATATTCAGCTCCCAGCCTTGGTCACCCTGCAGCCATGTCTCCGTAATTGCAATTATATCATATTCGTTTACATCTATTTGCGCTGTTAATTCATCTACCTTATTACAAATGCTTTGTGCATTCAGATACAGTGCCTTTTAGATTTGTCTTTTTAACATTTTTAGACATCTTAACATTTTTTTGTACTATGGCCCTATTTATCTTATTACCATTTTTCTTACCCGGACCCTATTTTTTAGTGCACTCTTTTGTCCTTTCCTGCTCTGTCCATTCCTGACACAATCTGGTTATCCTTACCCCAATCACTTCCCTGCACTGCTTCTTTGTCTTTTCTCTTTAGCATTCTAAATTTCTCTCCACCTGAATCCTCCCCCCGCCCCCTTATTTAGTTTAATGCCCTATCTACCTCCCTAGTTATTTGATTTGTTAGAAATCTGGTCCCATCATGATTCAGGTGAAGCCCGTCTCAACGGAACAAATCTCTCTTTCCCCAGTACTTCTCCTACACCAATCTTTGGGCCACGCATTCATCTCTCTGATCTCATTGAACCTGTGCCAATTTGCTTGTGGCTCAGGTAATAATCCTTTGTGGTTCTGCTTTTCAATTTAGTCCCTAGCTGCTCAAACTCTCTAAGCAGAATGTAGGGGGTGGTGGTGTGTGTCAGCTTCACCTCTGACTTCTGAGCGGTCCGAATCGCTCCCACTCCCTGGGTTCTGGACCTTGGACTTATTTGGGGGTTGTGACAAAGTGCAGCAGACAACTGGTTTTGGTGCAAGAAACTTTGACCTTTATTCAAGAGAGGAAATACAACACAACAATCTTAACACTCTAATAAAATGGGGAACACTTCAGTACACACGAGGGAAATTACAGTAGAAAGATACCTCACCCCTCCCAATCCCACTGTACTAGCTAGGTTGGACTCTAAAGGACCAGGGATAATGCTCACCAAACGAAACCTTGACAGTAATTCACCCAGAGGTAAGTCAGAAATAGATTGTAGAGTGGAAACTTTGCGGATCTTCGGTTTTCTCCCGAGTTGGTTTTCTTTGGTCGCGGTGGCTCAATATTACCCGGTTGGTTGGTGGTAATATTCGGTTGGTTGTTTCGTAAGGCCCTTGTTGCCGCGAGGTGTCTGATGGTCACTGGGACTGTTGCTCTGGTTTCTTCTTGTGTGTCGGCCTGTTTCTAGAGCTGCTGTCCTTCCCTGTCGAACTGCTTTCCTTGTTGTCTGCTGGAAACTGCTCTTCTTTCCAGACACAGGCAGAACCAAGACAAGCAGCCCACCAGAGCCAGCAAGCCAGAGAGAGAGAGAGAGAGAGAGAGAGCTTTCGCCTTGTGGATGTCTCTCTTACAATGCTCTGTTTAAACAGTTCTTACCAAGTTCTTAAGAATCTTTGATGGTTTTTTTGATGGTCCCAATCATATTGCAAATTGCTTCTCCCAATGGGTCATTGTTTTAATTCTGATTTAGAGCTTGTCACATAAGGCTTCCTTTTGTATCCAACGTCCTAGGTGTTGATGGTTTTGCTTTAAAACAAAGGCATGGCCCCACCATGTCTGGAAAAGTTGCCTCTTTCAATGGGAGTGATTGTCGACCCCCTGCTGTCCGTTTTGCATTAAAACAGAGACATGTTTGAAGCTCCACGGTGTGTGTTTTGTTGATTTTGTCTGGTGACCTCTCAACTATCCTTCCATTTTAGGTTTATAGTCAATTGCCAAAGTTTTCCCATAGGGTTTTTCTCCGAGTTTTGGGGGATCTGTGAATTTTGAGAATCTTACCAGAACCTTTTTCTTAGTCCCGCCTACGTGGTTGGTACCTACGTGGACCACGACAACGGAGTGCAGTGGGCAAGGAGTGAGCAACTTGAGAGCTTGGTAAGTGTGGGAGTTCGGTGAAGGAGGTGCTGCTTTGCCTTGCTTTTCCTAACTTTTTCCACAGAGTGGCGGCGGACCTGAGCAACAGCGGACCGAGAACGGGGATAAAAGCAGCAAACCTGCAACAAGAGGAAACTGCAGTGTGATGTCACAGTTGAGACAGCTAAGTGATTGGTAGTGACTGTGGGCTAAGTTTTAAGTTAACAGGAGATAAATTAAAAAGCAGGACTTCAAAGGTAGTGATCTCAGGATTACTACCAGTGCCACGTGCTAGTGAGTATAGGAACAGGAGAATCGACAGGATGAATGCGTGGCTGCAGGGATGGTGTAGGAGGGAGGGATTTAGATTCCTAGGACATTGGGACCGGTTCTGGGGAAGGTGGGACCTGTACAAGCGGGACGGGTTACACCCGAGCAGGACCGGGACCAATGTCCTTGCGGGGGTGTTTGCTAGTGCTGTTGGGGAAGGTTTAAACTAGAGTGGCAGGGGGATGGGAACCTGAGCGGGGAGTCAGAAGAGAATAAAGTTGAGAGCAGCAAGAGAGGGGAAGACCCAGGGGAAATTTACAATACAAATAGTACAAACAGTTGTTCAAGAACAAGTGAAAGGGAAAAGCGTAGAGCAGCAGAAAGAAAGTGTACTTTAGGCACGACAAATAAAATAAAAACCAGAAGGCGTAAGGCGATTAACCCAGCATCAAAACTGAAGGTCAGGCTCGGGTGTGTGGCCCAACTAAGAGTTCGATATACAAATGCACGGAGTATAAGGAATAAATTAAATGAACTACAGGTTCAAATTCAAATTGGAGGGTATGACATGATAGCTATTACTGAGACTTGGCTGAAGGATGGTCAGGATTGGGAACTAAACATACCAGGTTATAAGGTCTACAGGAGAGATAGGGAAAATGGAAGAGGGGGAGGAGTAGCCTTAATGATTAGAGATGAAATCACTTCAATGATAAAGGGGGATATTACGAGAGGTAAGCAGCCAACAGAGACCTTATGGGTTGAATTGAGAAATAGGAAAGGATCTAAGACTATAGTGGGAGTTGTGTGTAGGACCCCTGGCAGCAGCTCTGAAGTGCTAGATTGTATAAATGCAGAGATTAGATAAGCGTGTAAGAAAGGCATAGTGGTCTTAATGGGGTACTTTAACCTTCACATAGATTGGGAAAAGCAGACTAGCAACTGTCAGAAAGGAAGTGAATTTCTTGAGTGTGTCCGGGATAGTTTTCTACAGCAGTATGTCCTAGAGGCAACAAGTGGGCAAGCCATACTAGATTTAGTAATGAGTAATGAACCAGATTTAGTTAACGGCTTAACTGTGCGTGAACATCTATCCAATAGCGATCATAACATGATCGAGTTCAATGTGGTGTTTGAAAGGGAAAAAAGTGAATCAGCTGCTAAGATTCTAGACTTGGGTAAGGCCGACTTCAATGGGATGAGACAGAGACTGTCCACAGTAAACTGGGCAAATCTGTTAATGGGTAAAATGACTGATGATCAGCAGGAAATGTTTAAAGAAACATTTAACGTGATACAGAATCGGTTTATACCCCTGAGGGGCAAGAACTCTACTTGCCAAAAAAAACAGCCATGGACAACTAAAGAGGTAAGGGACAGTATAAAACATAAGGAAAGGGCATACAAAAAGGCAAAAAATGGCACAGATCCTGGCGAATGGGAAAGATACAAAGATCAACAAAGGGTCACAAAACAGATAGTAAGGACTACAAAAAGAGAGTATGAAAAGAAACTCGCAAGGGATATCAAAACCAATACGAAGAACTTTTATAGTTATATTAGGAAAAAGAGGGTGGTCAGGAGCAGTGTTGGCCCCTTAAAAACTGAAAGTGGGGATATTGTCATTGACAATGGGGAAATGGCGGACATGTTGAACGATTACTTTGCGTCAGTATTTACAGCAGAAAAAGAGGATAGCGTGCCAGAAATCCCAAGAAAACTAATATTGAATCCGGGACAGGGGCTCGATAAAATTAACATAAGTAAAGCAACAGTAATGAAGAAAATAATAGCACTAAAGAGTGACAAATCCCCAGGACCAGATGGTTTCCATCCCAGGGTTTTAAAGGAAGTAGGTGAGCACATTGCGGATGCCCGAACTATAATCTTTCAAAGTTCTCTAGATTCAGGAACTGTCCCTCTAGATTGGAAAATTGCATATATCACTCCGCTTTTTAAGAAAGGAGAGAGAGGGAGACCAGGGAATTATAGACCAGTTAGCCTAACATCTGTTGTAGGGAAAATGCTGGAGTCTATAATTAAGGATAGGGTGACTGAACACCTCGAGAATTTTCAGTTAATCAGAGAGAGCCAGTATGGATTTGTGAAAGGTAGGTCGTGCCTGACAAACCTGATTGAATTTTTTGAAGAGGTGACTAAAGTAGTGGACAGGGGAATGTCAATGGATGTTATTTATATGGACTTCCAGAAGGCATTTGATAAGGTCCCACATAAGAGACTGTTAGCTAAGATAGAAGCCCATGGAATTGAGGGAAAAGTACAGACTTGGTTAGGAAGTTGGCTGAGCGAAAGGCGACAGAGAGTAGGGATAATGGGAAGGTACTCACATTGGCAGGATGTGACTAGTGGAGTCCCGCAGGGATCTGTCTTGGGGCCTCAATTATTCACAATATTTATTAACGACTTAGATGAAGGCATAGAAAGTCTCATATCTAAGTTTGACGATGACACAAAGATTGGTGGCATTGTAAGCAGTGTAGATGAAAACATAAAATTACAAAGGGATATTGATAGATTAGGTGAATGGGCAAAACTGTGACAGATGGAATTCAATGTAGACAAATGTGAGGTCATCCACTTTGGATCAAAAAAGGATAGAACAGGGTACTTTCTAAATGGTAAAAAGTTAAAAACGGTGGATGTCCAAAGGGACTTAGGGGTTCAGGTACATGGATGATTGAAGTGTCATGAACAGGTGCAGAAAATAATCAAGAAGGCTAATGGAATGCTGGCCTTTATATCTAGAGGACTGGAGTACAAGGGGGAAGAAGTTATGCTGCAGCTATACAAAACCCTGGTTAGACCGCACCTGGAGTACTGTAAGCAGTTCTGGGCACCGCACCTTCGGAAGGACATATTGGCCTTGGAGGGAGTGCAGCGTAGGTTTACTAGAATGATACCTGGACTTCAAGGATTAAGTTACGAGGAGAGATTACACAAATTGGGGTTGTATTCTCTCAAGTTTCGAAGGTTAAGGGGTGATCTGATCGAAGTTTATAAGATATTAAGGGGAACGGATAGGGTGGATAGAGAGAAACTATTTCCCCTGGTTGGGGATTCTAGGAGTAGGGGGCACAGTCTAAAAATTAGAGCCAGACCTTTCAGGAGCGAGATTAGAAAACATTTCTACACACAAAGGGTTATAGAAGTTTGGAACTCTCTTCCACAAACGGCAATTGATACTAGCTCAATTGGTAAATTTAAATCTGAGATAGATAGCTTTTTGGCAACCAAAAGTATTAAGGGATATGGGCCAAAGGCAGGTATATGGAGTTAGATCACAGATCAGCCATGATCTTATCAATTGGCGGAGCAGGCACGAGGGGCTGAATGGCCAACTCCTGTTCCGATGTTCCTATGTAGCATATAACTACATTTTAAAAACTAGACTTAATTAAATTAATCCAATAAATTAAACGAGGTAAATAATTTGATAACACTAAATTAATTAATTAATTAAATTAAATAATGGGAGAACAGGAGATGTGTTGCTGGTGCAATATGTGGGAGCTTGTGGACATTTTTCTCCAGGGCTTGTGGACATTTTTCTACATCTGCATTAAGTATCTGCGGCTCGAGGAACGTCGGCTCCGAGTTGAGGAGCTGGAGTCCGAGCTGCGGACATCGCGAGACATCAGGGAAGGAGAAAGCTACCTGGACCTTTTGCTCCAGGAGGCAGCCCCCCCCCCTCCCCCCATAGATTAAATACTTTAGAATTGACACGTGGTCAGGGACAGGAGGGTGTGACTGCGAGTGAGGCAGGTCCCGGGATCCAGTAGGGAGTATTGCAGGAGCCTCGGTCCCTGCGCTTGTCCAATAGATTTGAGGTTCTTGCAACCCTTGTGGACAAGTGCGGGGACTGTGGGGAGGACGAACAAACTGACCACGGCACTGGGGTACACGAAGCCGTTCAAGTGGGGGGAGTAAAAAGGAAGGTGGTTGTAGTAGGCAACAGTATAGTTAGGGTGATAGACACTGTTCTCTACAGCCAGGAGCATGAGTTCCGAAGGCTATGTTGCCGACCCGGTGCCAGGGTTAAGGACATCTTCTCCGAGCTGGAGAAGAACTTGGGCTAACAGCCCATCTCGGGAGCTGTCAGTCAGCAGCTCCTTTCAGCAATGTTAGCTGCCTGTTGTTTCATTTCCATCGTGGGTTGTATATTCATAATGACTTGTCTAACCTCTGGGAGGTGCAACTGGCATATCTCATCTGAGACTAGACTCCAGACTTGAAATCGTTCCCTAGTATTGAATGCCTTTAACGATTTGTAGTGTTTCAATTTTATTTGATGGGTTTATTTTAGTTCAGTCTGGATAGCGACTGCCAGTACACTTTATGTTCTTGATGCAAGACGATGAACATAGATGATGATTAATGATTGGGATATCACTGCATGTTCATGGAACAATCTGCAGTTAATCAGTACAAATTATATATGAAGTTAGTATAATTTCTTTTACTGTTTACATGGTCTAATGTGATTTTAAAAACTATTTTACACAATACGAAGAAGTCCTTTGATGACCCTATTATTTTGAACTTTACAAACTAGTTTTCAGGATGAACACATTCATTGGAAAACAGAGCTGTGGTAATGATTTGACACAGCTTGTGTTGAATCCTGTATTGGGCTTGTTTCCTACTGCTATGTGACAGGTTCCTTGCCAAGGAAAAGTGGGATATGAAATCACGCCATGTTATTGCATTGTTTGGCTAGTGAACAGGACTCAAACGTAGTCATTCTGTCTTTTCACCACATGCTGGAGATCTCAAGCAGGAAGTCATTGGACTGGCTCCACACCTGATTTTACAATACGAGAACGCATAACGGAGGCTGGATCCACCTAGTGGCCTCAAATGGATTAATTTTGGTCCCAGTATTCCTCTGCCCCCCAAAAATGCAGTTTGCTCCACAGGAATAAAAATTGGAAAATGCTTGAAATATGCAGAACTGTCAGCATCTTTAAAAAAAAGAAATTGACATTTGAAGTGGAATTTCTTACTTTAAAATGCTCTGATAAAGAGTTTCTACTGGAAACACTGACCTGCCTTTTTTCAGATGCTGGGGGACCCGCTGTGTGTTTTTCACCATTTTCTATTTTTATTTCAGATTTCCAACATTTGCACTTCTTTTACTTTTTACTTCTGCTTTTTGCTAAACTACATGATACATTAAAGATGCATTATTCCGTGACTCGTTTATATCTATTCCTTAAAGTGTTTTAAGAAGGCTTGAACTCATGGTTAGGGCATTTTGAACTAAAACTCCTTTTGGATTGTGACTTTTAACTGTTCAACTCGATTACCACACTCAGTATCCAAATCAGTCAGCCTTAACCTGTTCTGGCCAGCCTAACCTCTTCAGCCTAAGACAATTCGATAGGGCAAGTTTAACCTTTAAATTGTTGGTAAGTCGTAAAAAATTATTGTCTCCCTGATCTAGCCAAGCTTTAAAGATTTCAGACCACATACTGTGATGATGAAACTAACACTAATATTAAAGCGATAAAGCCATTTAAATGTCATAATGTTAACCCTGAAATATAAAAACTAACACAATCTATCGATTATTATTTTAAAATTTGCATACGGCACACACAAACTCTTATTTCCTGTGTCACGGTTTTACATTGCAAAATGCTACGTAAACATTTCCCGTCCCTAGTCCAAGTCCTGACTCCCTTTGCCGTTCCTTGCTCTGCTGGATTTTTTGCATCTTATTTTTTTCCATTTACCTTCTCATCTTTTATTTTTATTCGTTCATGGGATGTGGCTTCGCTGGCGAGGCCGGCATTTATTGCCCATTCCTAATTGCCCTTGAGAAGGTGGTGGTGAGCTGCCTTCTTGAACCGCTGCAGTCCGTGTGGTGACGGTTCTCCCACAGTGCTGTTAGGAAGGGAGTTCCAGGATTTTGACCCAGCTCCCACTCCCTTGTCCCTCTCTTTTTTTTTCTGTTTATCTTCACTGCTGTCCTAATCCATACCCAACCCCCACCCATTTGGCACTTATTTTGGGCGGGATGTTCCACTCTAGCTCCTAACCTCCTCCTCCTCCATTTTTTTTTTGCACACCATTAAGCAATTTTCTCCTTCTTACTTCTTTCGATTTTCAACTCCTCTGGTATCTCCTCCCACATCCCTTTTGACCTCATTTACCTTTTTCTGAATGGTCCCACCATGGCCCTTAACTGCTCCCTTTCCCTTTTTTTTAATTTTCCTCCCCTCTCTTTTACACGCCCGACTCTTTTTCAAAATTTTTCCACATCAGTTTTTAAACATCCCCACCCCCACACTAAATATTTATGGTTCTTTTCTATATTTACTTTGATTTTCCACTCCATCAAGTCATTGGACCAGAAATCGCTCCGAGCAATGTGGCAACGTCTCCTGCAAATTAAATTAACAAAAATACTCTGTGGCGTCAAATTAATTGATTTCAATCTTTAAAAGGATTGTGCGCTATCAACTCAGCCTCTGAGCAGCGTGAGTTGGCGCGCAAGGAACAGTCTGCGAGAATAGAAGACACACCCATAAAATCTGTCAGGAAGAGAAGTCACACCCACAGATTCAGGCTGCATTGCTCAAGCAGGCGAGCAGACTTCATTCATTTAAAGTTAATATTCTAGATGCCATTGTAAATAAAAATTTAAAATTTCTTTTATAAAAAGCCAAAGAAATAATTGAATTAAATTAAAGGGACAGAAGGGAAAAATTAAAAAAAACATTTTAATTTTTAATTTTTTTTTAAAAAGCTATTAAAATAAGAAGTAATATGAGACTCCACATTTTTAAAATTTAATTTTTAGTTATTTGGCAGTCATTAAGGCTAACTGTGCTTCTAAAACTTAGTTTAGTTTTTAAGTGTACATGTTTGGTGGAATAATTAGTTACTTTCCAGCTGGGCAGATGAGCAAGTTGGCGCTTTTTCAATGATTTCTCTGATTGCAGCGTGCGATGGCCCTTTAATTTGAAGCTGTCAAATCGCCGGCGAACCAATAGGAGTGAGTTCAAAATTTCCCCGTTTTAGTCGGTGTGTGGAAAGGCAGGAACTTGCTCCTTCAATTTGCCACTAAAAGCGGAGAGCGCTGTTGAGCTCCTCCGTTATTTCGGGAGCGATTTCTGGCCCATTATCCCAACTATGATCCTTTCCTTTTTGCTGCTCCTTTTTTCTATTGCTGCCCCACCTGTTGAAAAGAGAAGAAAAGACTACATTTGAGCATCAGGAGGTAACAGAAGGGGCATCCCAGTGACCAGCACATCTGGTGTGAAAGGATAAGCAGAAAGTATGCAAGTAGTTCTAGGAGCCTTCAATGAGTTGGTGATAAGACATCCCAGAGTAGTGTGAGTGAAAGAAAGCTTATCCATTTGGCAGCTACCAAGTTGGAGGTGCACTGCGGATGTGGTAGTATACCTTGGGATCGGTGCTTGGTGCATGCATAGTACAAGCATCCAACTACTTTTAATGGGCACTCATTAGTTTTCCCTAACTTGGCACTCTTCTTCAGACTGGAGAAGTCTTTTTCTCATTTGTTCCCATCAGCAATGCACTGAGGAGACAGCATTGACCTGATTAGTCACCTCCTGCCATGCTTGCTGAACATCAACCCTAGTTGAAGGATTTCCCCTCTGCTCCTCAAATTGTCACTTTCCTCTAATAAAATGCCCAGGCTCTCTTCACTGAAGGGAAGGCAGTTCTGGGAACTCCTCATAAACTCCTCAGCTTCCAACAAAAAAAAGCTACCGACATTTATGAATGAATGATCTCTTAAAGAGCTGCTGCACTCCTTTAAAAGCAAATGGTCTTCATTTTTTAACAAAATCTGCTTACTGATCTGGCGAGTGCAAATTTGATTTTGTTTTGAGCCATTTCTATACCCCTTGGACATTAGCCTGTGACCGTCTTGGTAGGAAATTAAGTCAAAAGAGTGCACAAGAACCATCCTTAAAAAAAAACATAAATATGTTCAAAGTCTATAAACATTCCACTTAAGATTGAAAATGTATCATGGTTCAAGTGATGGGTCCTTGTAATCCTCTACCAACATTTCTTCGTAAAGAGACAACATGGCATTAGTCGTGACACAAGTGAGTTATTTTTCATAAACCCCACACTGCGAAGGTTTATTTTATTTATAATACATAAGTGTGGTGCTACTATGAGGTCAGGGGACAAAGGTCGGTACGTTGTTTCAGTGGCTTTCTGAAGGTCAGAGGATGAGGTTGTGCAGCAAAGCAGAATACAAGGGAAAGAAAGAAAGAACTTGCATTTATATAGCGCAATTCACGACCTCAGAAAGTCCCAAAGCACCTTACGGCTAATGAAGTACTTTTGAAGTGTAGTCACTGTTGTAATGTAGGAAATGCGGCAGCCAATTTGCACACAGCAAGGTCCCACAAACAGCAATGAGATAAATAACCAGATAATCAGTTTTTTTGTGACGTAGGTTGAGTGATAAATATCGGGAAGAACTCACCTGCTCTTCAAATTTTTTTTAAAATTTTATTCGTTCATGGGATGTGGGCATCACTGGCGAGGCCAGCATTTATTGCCCATCCCTAATTGCCCTTGAGAAGGTGGTGGTGAGCCACCTCCTTGAACCGCTGCAGTCCGTGTGGTGAAGGTTCTCCCACAGTGCTGTTAGGAAGGGAGTTCCAGGATTTTGACCCAGCGACGATGAAGGAACGGTGATATATTTCCAAGTTGGGATGGTGTGTGACTTGGAGGGGAACGTGCAGATGGTGGAGTTCCCATGTGCCTGCTGCTCTTGTCCTTCTAGGTGGTAGAGGTCGCGGGTTTGGGTGGTGCTGTCGAAGAAGCCTTGGTGAGTTGCTGCAGTGCATCCTGTGGATGGTTCACACTGCGCCGGTGGTGAAGGGAGTGAATGTTTAGGATGGTGGATGGGGTGCCAATCAAGCGGGCTGCTTTGTCCTGGATGGTGTCGAGCTTCTTGAGTGTTGTTGGAGCTGCACTCATCCAAGCAAGTGGAGAGTATTCCATCACACTCCTGACTTGTGCCTTGTAGATGGTGGAAAGGCTTTGGGGAGTCAGGAGGTGAGTCACTCACCGCAGAATACCCAGCCTCTGACTTGGTCTTGTAGCCACAGTATTGATGTGGCTGGTCCAGTTAAGTTTCTGGTCAATGGTGACCCCCAGGATGTTCATGGTGGGGGATTCGGCGATGGTAATGCCGTTGAATGTCAAGGGGAGGTGGTTAGACTCTCTCTTGTTGGAGATAGTCATTTCCTGGCACTTGTCTGGTGCAAATGTTACTTGCCACATATCAGCTCAAGCCTGGATGTTGTCCAGGTCTTGCTGCATGCGGGGTCGGACTGCTTCATTATTTGAGGGGTTGCGAATGGGACTGAACACTGTGCAATCAACAGCGAACATCCCCATTTCTGACCGTATGATGGAGGGAAGGTCATTGATGAAGCAGCTGAAGATGGTTGGGCCTAGGACACTGCCCTGAGGAACTCCTGCAGCAATGCCCTGGGGCTGAGATGATTGGCCTCCAACAACCACTACCATCTTCTTTTTTGCTAGGTATGACTCCAGCCACTGGAGAGTTTTCCCCCGATTCCCATTGACTTCAATTTTACGAGGGCTCCTTGGTGCCACACTCGGTCAAATGCTGCCTTGATGTCAAGAGCAGTCACTCTCACCTCACCTCTGGAAGTCAGCTCTTTTGTCCATGTTTGGACCAAGGCTGTAATGAGGTCTGGAGCCGAGTGGTTCTGACGGAACCCAAACTGAGCATCGGTGAGCAGGTTATTGGTGAGTAAATGCCGCTTGATAGCACTGTCGACGACACCTTCCATCACTCTGCTGATGATTGAGAGTCGACTGATGGGGCGGTAATTGGCCGGATTGGATTTGTCCTGCTTTTTGTGGACAGGACATACCTGGGCAATTTTCCACATTGTCGGGTAGATGCCAGTGTTGTAACTGTACTGGAACAGTTTGGCTAGAGGTGCAGCTAGTTCTGGAGCACAAGTCTTCAGCACTACAGTCGGGGCCCATAGCCTTTGCAGTATCCAGTGCACTCAGCCATTTCTTGATATCACGTGGAGTGAATCGAATTGTCTGAAGACTGGCTTCTATGATGTTGGGGATATTGGGAGGAGGCCGAGATGGATCATCCACTCGGCACTTCTGGCTGAAGATAGTTGCAAACGCGTCAGCCTTGTCTTTTGCACTCACGTGCTGGGCTCCGCCATCATTGAGGATGGGGATGTTTACAGAGCCTCCTCCTCCCGTTAGTTGTTTAACTGTCCACCACAATTCGCGACTCGATGTGACAGGACTGCAGAGCTTTGATCTGATCCGTTGGTTGTGGAATCGCTTAGCTCTGTTTATAGCATGTTGCTTCCGTTGTTTAGCATGCATGTAGTCCTGAGTTGTAGCTTCACCAGGTTGGCACCTCATTTTTAGGTACGCCTGGTGCTGCTCCTGGCATGCTCTTCTACACTCCTCATTGAACCAGGGTTGATCCCCTGGCTTGTTGGTAATGGCAGAGTGGGGAATATGCCAGGCCATGAGGTTACAGATTGTGCTGGAATACAATTCTGCTGCTGCTGATGGCCCACAGCACCTCATGGATGGCCAGTTTTGAGCTGCTAGATATGTTCTGAATCTATCCCATTTAGCACGGTGGTAGTGCCACACAACACGTTGGATGGTATCCTCAGTGCGAAGACGGGACTTCGTCTCCACGGTGGTCACTCCTACCAATACTGTCATGGACAGATGCATTTGCGACAGGTATATTGGTGAGGACGAGGTCAAGTAAGTTTTTCCCTCCTGTTGGTTCACTCTCCACCTGCCGCAGGCCCAGTCTGGCAGCTATGTCCTTCAGGACTCGGCCAGCTCGGTCAGTAGTGGTGCTACCGAGCCACTCTTGGTGATGGACATTGAAGTCCCCCACCCAGAGTACAATCTGTGCCCTTGCTACCCTCAGTGCTTCCTCCAAAAGGTGTTCAACATGGACGAGGACTGATTCATCAGCTGAGGGAGGAGACAAGGCCTCGGTTTAACGTCTCATCCAAAAGATGGCACTTCCGACCGTGCAGCACTCCTTCAGTACTGCATTGAAGTGACAGCCTGCATTATGGGAGATCGAGGCTTGACTGGGCCTGTGGGATTTGCTTGCAGTGTGACTGTATGATGTGTATATGCTCTTAGGTGTGTCTTGGGTCATCATATTCATGACCTGGCTGAACATTGTGTCCGCAGGACGGATGCATTTCAGAGCCTTGTGAGTCTTCACATGTCAAGACACCCCAAGGAAAGTTCCAGCAATTGCTCATGGGAGACACGAAGCAGCATTTACAGAAAGGTTTTATGATTCTGTTCTTATTTCTAATTCGCAATCATCCGCAAATATATACAGAAAATCACTTTTGCAGTCATTGTTTAATGAAGACGGTATATGCTTTAAAAGCAAAGCAGCCTTTCCATATTCAAAGAATTAAGAGGGCACTTAGTCTTCTAAAAGGAGAATTAGCTTTTCTAGCGAACCATGAGTGGGACTGCCGAATGTCGAGCCCACTGGATGACAAGGAGTATACAGGGTAAGATAAGGCAAAAAAGGGAAGCTTATGTCAGACACCGAGGCCCCAATATTAGAGTGGAGGTGGGATGACAGCGGGGGGGGTGCGGTGATTGGTCGGGTGGGTAATCTTATTGGGGCGATTGGGTAACCCGCCCAATAAAATCTGTCCGTTCCCCTCGTGATTGCGGGTTAATTGGTGCCACTTAACGTGGCTTCCGGGTTTGGCGTCCGAAAACTGCGCAGCGGGCAGACTGCGCACACGCCACACAGGCTGTCAGCTGGAGGAGCTCTATTTAAAGGGGCAGTCCTCCAATGGCTGCTCCTGGAGCAAAAACCAAAATAGTACAATAGAGCAGCACAGGGGAAAGGCTGCTCCTAGATTCAGTGACGCCTCACTCCGGGGCTACTGGATGGGGTGAGGAGGAGGAGGAGGGATGTCTTCTACCCGGCGGACGGGAGGAAGTGGCCTGCCTCTGCCACCAAGAAGGCCTGGCTCGAGGTGGCAGAGGAGGTCACCAGCAGCAGCAACATCTCCCACACCTGGATCCAGTGCAGGAAGCGCTTCAATGACCTAACTAGGTCAGACAAAGTGAGTACACTTACTCATTCTCTTACATTCCGTCTTCCACATCAATGCCCCCACCCCCCAACTCCTTCTGCACTGCCAACACTACCCTATCACATCACTCCTCACACCCACTCAAAGCTCATCCTCAACTTACCTGCATTTCCTCACCACTTCCTCACCTCCCCATTAGTCACCCCACCACTACCACTCAACCCAATCCTCATACAATGTCATGGCTCTGTCTCATGCTCACCCTCTGATACATCACTTTCACGGTCAGCCACACCCAAACTAATGCATTCATCGATTGGCCACGTCACCATCACTCACTCACGTGTCTGTACTTTCTCCCCTTATAGGAGAAGGGAGCCCAGAATGCTCGGGAGAGGGCGAGGACCGGAGGAGGGCCGCAACATGTAGTCATCCTCACAGAGGAGGAGCAGGAGGTGTCGGAGCTGAGCCGCACCCTCGAGTGCCTGTCCGTCAGGGACGTCGAAACTGGCACCCGACAAACTTCTGGTGACAGAACTTTAACATTGAGCACACACAATATGAATTGATGTTAACATGCCTTGCCATCTTGAGCACCTCAACATCTGTCATCACACTTAATATTGTCTTCTGTTCTCTTACAGGGCCTTCAGCAACCGCTGTGATGGTGGAGGGTGATTCCTCAGAGGACCTGCCAGCCTCATAGGGTGCACCATTACATCTAAGCGAGCCATCCACCAGCGCAGATACTCACTCCTCGGTGGGACCCCGTCCGCAATTAGTTGGGGTCGCACATGGTGAGTTACCACACACAAGTGAGCACGAGCAGACACTGGTGGCAGGAGCAGCTGTGGAGAGTCCGCGTCGTTGGGAGCACTCCTCTCCAGGCTCTGCTCAGCTGGACACAGATACTGAACCCTGGGGGCCATCCTTTAAAAGGAGAGTGATCGAGGGGCAGCAGCATATGTGCGAGGTGCTGGAACAGGTGCCACGCACACTCTCCACAATCGCACAGAGGATGGAGGAGTCCAACTCCTGCATGTGTGGAATGGTGACACAGGTGAGGGAGAGCATCTCTGAGATACTGTCACAGGGACGTGAGGCCATCTCCGAGATAGTGTTGTGGGTAAGTGCAGGAATGTCTGCGATGGAGGGAAGGCTAGCCTCCATGGAGCTTCAAGCACGGCTCACAAATGAGTCCATTCAGGCCCTGACAACGGCCGTTCGGACTCAGGGTGAACAACATTCTGCTGCCTTAAACAGGCAGGCAGATACACTAGCAGAAGGCTTCACACATATCCTCCAAAGTGTCGTCCAGCAGAGTGGTAGGAGTGATGCGGGCCTGTACCATGGGAGGGATGATGGCGAAAGGGGACGTGGAAGTGGGGACGTCTTTCAAAGCGCCCCCACGTCTCACCCGTTGTCCCCCTTTCAACTTGTACCCTCAATGCTGCCTCCTCTCCAGGTGGCCGAGTCTGCCCCTGCACAGGTGCAGGTGGAGCAGTCTTTGGAGGGACTCTCACGGGCACCGAAACCCAGTGGGCATAGGCCCAAAGCATCCAATTGGTCAGGGCATGAACAAGAGCAACCTGCCACTACCTCTGCTGCAGCCACAGGGGATGTACCACGTAGAAGTAGCCGGAAGCGAAAGGCAAAGGTTTTGTAAGCACAAAGGGGATGCACAAGGATGTTTGACGGTTGGTCATGTTTTTTATTTATATTTGCTTTTTGTTAAACACACATTAAATATTATTAATGTCAGAACGACTGCCACGTCTTGGCCATTCTTGACTGGCTACTGTAATAAGGCCCTTTCATGAGGTTCATCATGAGCGCCCACACTTGATGCCACCCATTGGGTCACTCTACAGTGGACATATGTGTAGTTGCAGGACTGTTTTGTGCAGGGGGAGGGATGGGGGTGCTGGTGTGGCCGTTGCTCTGTCCAGTTGGTGAGGACTGGACTCTTCACATTGTCTGATGTTAGGAGAACCATTAACATATCAGTGACTCCCTGGCCTCACGAGCAGCCAGGTGAGCTGCTGTTCTGCCTCTGAGTTGCTCCTTCTCCTCATCCTCCTCTTCCTCCTCCTCAATGTGGGTGGCAGATGTGGATGATGCCTCCTCATTGGCAACCCTCTATGTTGTGCCATGTTGTGCAGGGCACAACACACGACTATAATGCGTCCCACTCTGTGTGGCGCGTATTGAAGTGCTCCCCCAGAACGATCAAGGCACCTGAAGCGCATCTTGAGCAGCCCTATAGCATGCTCAATTGTAGACCTGGTAGCGATGTGGCTGTCGTTATATTGACACTGTTGCTCGGTGGTGGGGTTCCTCAGAGGTGTCATGAGCCGCGTGCATGGGGTATCACATATCCCCGAGGAGCCAGCCCTTGCGGGTGTTCATTGTGTGGAAGAGGGGCGGATGTTGCACTCCCGGAGGATGAAGGAATTGTGGCAGCTGCCAGGGTATCTGGAGCACACGTGAAGGAATCTTTTGCGGTGGTCACAAACGAGCTGAATATTGATGGAGTGATAGCCCTTCCTGTTGGTGAACAGTCCTGTCTCGTGTGGAGGTGCTCGTATTGCTATATGGGTGCAATCGATTACACCCTGCACCCGTGGGAAGCCAGCCACAGAGTGGAATCCCACTGCCCTCTCCGTCTGGCTGAGGTCATCCATGGGGAAGTTGACGTAGTATGAGGCCCTGCGAAACAAGCCATTGGTGACCAGCCTTATGCACTTGAGTGCAGACGACTGAGAGACCCCGGTGATGTCCCCGGTGACACCCTGGAATGATTCGGAGGTGAAGAAGTTGAGCGCAGTGGTGACTTTGACAGCGACAAGTAAAGAGATGCTGCTCGGCCCAGCCGTGAGCTATTCAGCATGAAGGAGGCTGCAGATGACTGTGACTACCTGGCGACTGACTCTGAGCCTCCATATGCACTGCTCCTCAGAGAGGTCCAGGAAGCTGAGCCTCGGTCTGTAGACCCTGTTGCGAGGGTAGTGCCTCCTGTGACATCGCTCTCTCTGTTGTTGCCCTCTGTGCTCTTGTGCAGGTGCCTGTGTCTCGGCACCGTGTTGTGGAGCTCCACGTGGCGGAGGTGGACGCCGTGCCTGGCGAGACTGGTGATGTTGCTCGTCCTCGGTTGGAGTGATGAATGCAGCCATGGCGCCCCCCCCCCCCCCCCCATCCTGATTGTGTGAGTTTGAGGGGGTCGCAAAGTAGTTAAATATGTTTGCACAGCAGAGTTTTGGGTGGAAAGTAAGAATTTTGAATGAAAACACAAAGGTCTTGCAACCTAAACTTTGTCTGAAGTGACAGAGTGCCCTGCTGCAATAAATGAGGTTTTCTCCCCACCTGTCAAATAATCATTTACATTTCCCACTGGCTGCTGGCTGAAACACGTCTGCTCCAACAGGGAGTGTTTCCCACAGCACGGGAAACACACTGAGGATCGTTCAAAATTGCACCTCTGCCAAAATGTCTACTCAATCAGATATCTCATGTAAATTATCATTCCGCCGGCTTTAATTGCCGGTGGGACTCCCACATTTGGGAAGCACGCATGCCCGATCGCGTCACTTGGAAATCCGGAAGTCAGCGCATTAGAGCCGGGCTCCGAACCCGCTCCGGATTTGCATGATTTTGGGAGCCCCCCCACCCCTAACGCACCCGCTCCACCATCCGAAAATCGGCCCCAAGAGCTCAATTCTGCAGAAAGCCTGGAGGAGTATCGAAAGTGCAGGGGTGAAATTAAAAAGGAAATTAGGAAAGCAAAGAGAGGGCATGTAAAATACTGGCAAGTAAAATTAAGGAAAACCCAAAAATGTTTTATAAATACATAAAGAGCAAGAGCATAGCTAAGGAAAGAGTAGGACCTATTAGAGACCAAAAAGGTAAACTATGTGTGGAGGCGGAAGATGTGGGTATGGTTCTTAATGAATACTTTGCGTCTGTCTTCACAAAAGAGGGGGACGTTGCAGGGACTGTAGTTAAGGAGGAGGAGTGTGAAATATTGGATGGGATAAACATAGTGAGAGAGGAAGTATTTAGGGTATTAGTATCTTTGAAAGTAAATAAATCGCCAGGCCCGGATGAAATATATCCCAGGCTGTTAAGAGAAGCAAGGGAGGAAATAGCGGAGGCTCTGACCATCATTTTCCAATCCTCCCTGGCTACAGGCATGGTGCCAGAGGATTGGAGGACTGCTAACATTGTACCGTTGCTTAAAAAGGGAGAAAGAGATAGACTGAGTAATTATAGGCCAGTCAGTCTAACCTCGGTGGTGGGCAAATTATTGGAATCGATTCTGAGGGAAAGCATAAATTGTCATTTAGAAAGGCACGGGCTAATCAAGGAATATCAGCTTGGATTTGTTAAGGGAAGGTTGTGTCTGACTAATTTGATTGATTTTTTTTTGAGCAGGTAACAAGGAGGGTCCATGAGGGTAATGCATTTGATGTAGTGTACATGGATATTAGCAAGGCTTTTGATAAGGACCCAGATAGTAGACTGGTCAAAAAAGTACAATCCCATGGGATCCAAGGGAAAGTGGCTAGTTGGATCCAAAATTGTCTCAGTGAAGGAAGCAAAGGGTAATGGTTGACAGGTGTTTTTGTGACTGGAAGGTTGTTTCCAGTGAGGACCTACAAGGCTCAGCACTAGGTCCCTTGCTTTTTGTGGTATATATTAATGATTTTACTTGAATGTGGGGGGCTTGATCAAGAAGTTTGCAGATGATACAAAAATTGGCCGTGTGGATAATAGTGAGGAAGAAAGCTGTAGACTGCAGGAAGATATCAATGGACTGGTCAGGTGGGCAGAAAAGTAGCAAATGGAATTCAATCCAGAGAAGTGTGAGGTAATGCATTTGGGAAGGGCAAACAGGGCAAGGGAGTACACAATAAATGGGAGGATACTGACAGGTGTAGAGGAACAGAGGAACCTTGGAGTGCATGTACACAGATCTCTGAAGGTAGCAGGACAGGTAGATAAGGCGGTTAAAACAGCATACGGGATACTTTCCTTTATTAGCCAAGGCATAGAATATGAGAGCAGGGAGGTTATGCTAGAACTGTATAAAACATTGGTTAGGCCACAGATTGAGTACTGCGTACAATTCTGGTCACCACATTACAGGAAAGATGTGATTGCACTAGAGAGGGTACAGAGGAGATTTACGAGGAAGTTGCCAGGGCTGGAGAATTTTAGCTATGAGAAAAGATTGGATAGGTTGGGTTGTTTTCTTTGGAACAAAGGAGGCTGAGGGGAGATTTAGTTGAGGTGTACAAAAAGTTATGACGGGACTAGATAGAGTGGATAGGGAGGACCTATTTCCCTTAGCAGAAGGGTCAGTGACCAGGGGGCACAGATTTAAAGTAATTGGTAGAAGGATTGGAGGGGAACTGAGGAGAATTTTTTTCACCCAGAGGGTGGTGGGGGTCTGGAACTCACTGCCTAAGGGTGGTAGAGGCAGAAACCCTCAACTCATTTAAAAAGTATTTGGATGAGCATTTGAAGTGCCATAACCTATAGGGCTACAGACCAAGTGCTGGAAAGCGGGATTAAGCTGGATAGCTCTTTTTCGTCTGGCACGGACACGATGGGCCGAATGGCCTCCTTCTGGGCCGTAACTTTCCATGATTCTTATGATTCTATATGAGCAAGACAGAGGACAGGATAAACTTTTAAAAGAACCAGCAGCAGCAACATCTCCCGCACATAGATCCAGTGTAGGAAACACTTCAATGACCTAACTAGGTCAGCCAAAGCGAGTACACTTACTCATTCTCCTACACTCCATCTTCCACCCCACAACTCATTCTGCACTGCCAACACTACTCTATCTCGTCACTCCTCACACCCACTTAAGGCTCATCCTCAACTTACCTGCATTTACTCAGCACTTCCTCACCTCCCCATTAGTCACCCCACCACTACCACTCAACCCAATCCTCATCCAATGTCATGGGTCTGTCTCATACTCACCCTCTGATGCATCTCTTTCACAGTCAGCCGCACCCAAACCAATGCATTCATCGGTTGGCCATTTCACAATCACTCCCTCACACATCTGTACTTTTTCCCTTTATAGGAGAAGAGAGTTCAGAATGCACGGGAGAGGGAAAGGACCAGAGGGGGGCCGCAACAAATCGTCGACCTCACTGACGCGGAGCAGGAGGCACTGGAGCTCAGCCGAACCCTCGAGTGCCTGTCTGTCGAGGACGCTGAGACTGGCACCCGACAAATGTCTGGTGACAGAACTTCAACATTCAGCGCACACAATATGAATTGATGTTAACTTGCCTTGCCATCTTCAGCACCTCAGTATGCTCATTGCAACATGACACATCTGTGATCATGCTTAATATTGCCTTCTGTTCTCTTACAGGGCCTTCAGCGACTGCTGTGATGGCAGAGGGCAATTCTTCAGAGGACCTGCCGGCCTCTGAGGGTTCACCGACATATCTTAGCGATCCACCCACCAACGCAGATATTTATAGCTTGGTGGGTCCTAGTCCTCAGTTAGTTGGGTTGGCACCTGGTGAGTTACCACACACATGTGAGCAAGAGCAGGCACTGATGGCAGGGGCAGCTACAGAGAGTCCACGTCGGTGGGAGCACTCCTCTCCAGGCTCTGCTCAGCTGGACGCAGATGCTGAACCCTGGGGGCCATCCTTTAAAAGGAGAATGATCGAGGGACAGCAGCACATTTGCGAGGTGCTGGAACAGGTTCCATGCGCACTCTCCACAATAGCACAGAGGATGGAGGAGTCCAACTCCTGCATGAGTGGAATGGTGACACAGGTACGGGAGGGAATCTCTGAGATATTGTCACAGGGATGTGAGGGAATCTCTGAGATAGTATCACAGAGAAGTGAACAACTCTCTGAGATAGTGTCACAGGGACGAGAGGGTATCTCTGAGCTAGTGTCACAGGGACATGAGAGTATCTCTCAGATAGTGTCACTGGGACGTGAGCAACGGTCTGAGATACTGTAACGGTAAGTGCAGGAATGTCTGCGATGGAGAGAAGGCTAGTCTCCATTGAGCTTCAAGCGCGGCTCACAAATGAGTCCATTCAGGTCCTGACAATGGCTGTTCGGACTCACAGTGAACATCATTCTGCCACCTTAAACAGGCAGGCAGATACAGTAACACTGGCCTTACAAGACTGCACACCTGGGCTCCAAATTGTTGTCCAGCAGAGTGGTAGGAGTGATGTGGGTCTGGCCCAGGGGAGGGATGATGGCGAAAGGGGACATGGAAGTGGGGACGCCACTCAAAGCGCTCCCACATCTCACCCATTGCTCCCCTCTCAACCAGTACCCGCAATGCTGCCTCTTCTCCAGGTGGTCAAGTCTGCCCCTGCACAGGTGCAGGTGGAGCAGTCTTTGGACGGGCCCTCACCAAAACCCAGAGGGCATAGGCCCAAAGCATCTAATCAGTCAGGGCATAAACAAGAGCAACCTGCCACTACCTCTGCTGCACCACGTAGAAGTAGTCGGAAGAGAAAGGCGGAGGTTTTGTAAGCATGAAGGGGATGCACTGGGGTGTCTGACGGTTATGTTTTTTATTTATATTAACTTTATGTTAAACTCACATTAAATATTATTATTGTCACCACGTCTTGGCCATCCTTGAATGGCTTCTGTATTGGGCCCTTTCATGAGGTTCACCATGAACGGCGATACTTGATGCCACCCATTGGGTCACTCTATAGTGGGTGTATGTGTAGTTGCAGGCCTGTTTTGTGCAGGGAGGGGATTGCTGCTCTATCCAGGTGGTGTGAGGACTGGACTCTTCACACTGTCTGATGTTAAGAGAACCGTTCACATATCAGTGACTCCCTGGCCTCACGAGTAGCCAGGTGAGCCACCATTCTGCCCATGGGTTGCTCCTGCTCCTGCTCCTGCTTCTCCTCCTCATCCTCCGCCTCCTCCTCCTCTGCCTCCTCCTCCTTAATGTGGATTGCAGATGTGAGTGGGGCCTCATCAAGCGGCACCTCTCTCTGTTGTGCAGGGCACAACACACTACTATAATGCATCCCACACTGTCTGCTGCATATTGAAGTGCTCCTCCAGAACGATCAAGGCACCTAAATCACATCTTGAGCAGCCCTATAGCATGCTCAAGTGTAGACCTGATAGCGATGTGGCTGTCGTTATATCAACGCTGTTGGTCGGTGATGGGGTTCCTCAGAGGTGTCATGTGCCTCATGTGCAGGGGGTATCCCTTGTCCCTGAGGAGCCAGCCCTTACGTGTGTTCAGTGTGTGGAGGAGAGGTGGGATGTTGGATTCCCGGAGGATCAAGGAATCGTGGCAGCTGCCAGGGAATCTGGTGAACACATGAAGGAATCTTTTGTGGTGGTCACAAACGAGCTGAGTATTGATGGAGTGATAGCCCTTTCTGTTGATGAACTGGCTCATATGGGGGTGCTCGTATTGCTATATGGGTGCAATTGATTGCACCCTGCACCCGTGGGCATCCCACTGCCCTCTCCGTCTGGCTGAGGTCATCCATGGGGAAGTTGACATACTACAAGGCCTTGCTAAACAAGCCGTCGGTGACCTGCCTTATGCACTTGTGTGCAGACGACTGAGAGACCCCGGCGATGTCCCCGGTGGCACCCTGGAATGATCCGGAGGTGAACAAGTTGAGGGCAGTGGTGGCTTTGACAGCGACAGGTAAGGAGATGCTGCTCGGCCCAGCCGGGAGCAGCTCGGCATGAAGGAGGCTGCAGATGTCTGCAACTACCTGGCGACTGACTCTGAGCCTCCATGTGCACTGCTCCTCAGAGAGGTCCAGGAAGCTGTGCCTCGGTCTGTAGACCCTTTGGCGAGGATAATGTGCCCTGTGACGTTGCTCTCTCTGTTGTTGCCCTCCGTGCTCTTGTGCAGGTGCCTATGGCGCAGCACTGTGTTGTGGAGCTCCACATGGCGGAGGTGGACGCCGTGCCTGGCGAGGCTGGTGATGTTGCTCATCCTCGGATGTAGTGGTGAATGCAGCCATGGCGCCCCCCCATCCTGACGGTGTGAGTTTTTAGGGGTCTGCAAAGTAGTTAAATATGTTTGAACGGCAGAATTTTCAGTAGAAAGTAAGAATTTTCAGTGAAAACACAAAGATCTTGCAGCCAAAACATTGTCTGAAAGAATTGAGTGCCCTAATGCAATAAGTGACCTTTTCTCCCAATCTGTCAAATAAGTATTTGAATGTCTCACTGGCTGCTGGCTGAAACACGTCCACAGCACGGGCAACACGCTAAGGATTCTTAAAATTTGCACCCCTGCCAAAATGTGGAGAAAATTAAGTACTTCAAGTACTTCAACTATGTCAACAACGTTGTAAATTATCATCCTGTCGGCTTTAATTGCCGGTGGGACTTCCGCATTCGGGAGGCGCGCGTACATCCAGACGCATCAATGGGGAACCCGGAAGTCTGCGGGCTGGAGCTGGGCTCCGAACCCAAACGGGATTTCCCTGATTTTCGGAGCCCCCCCGCCCCCAACGCGCCTGCAATTTCCTGAGAAAATCGAGCCCCATAAGAGTGTAATCCGACAAAAATTGACACTGAGTCAAAGAAGGAGATATTAGAACAGAAAGAGGTAGGTTTTAAGGAGTGTCTTAAAGGAGGAGAGAGAGGTGGAGAGGCAGAGAGATTCAGGGAGGGAATTCCAGAGCTTAGAGCCTAGATTGCTGAATGCACGGCTGCCAATGGTGGGGCGAAGGGAGTCGGGGATGCACAAGAGGCCAGAATTGGAGGAGCACAGAGTTCTCAGAGGAATGCAATCTTGAACTAAAACAGAGCAACGAAAGACTGAAATGTCTCTGAAAAGCTGATGGGGATGGATTGGAGTTCTGGGTAAACAATTATATTCTGTCCGCTGCAGAGCATTACCATTTCTGCGCTGTCTCAGAAAAAATATTTGTAATATCAATATGTGGAAATAAAAGACTAACAAATTAAGGAGTACCATAATGAGAGATATTCATTAGTGCTTGGGTAATTAGATGCAATTACCCGGTGCACTAAGACCATTTTAAATGTTTACGCAAACTCAGCTCAAATTAATTTCCCATATATCCCTAGAGGTTTTAAGTGCAAAATAGCAACACTCCGTTTTTACAGTTCTCCCTCTCGGGCAGTGCTTCCATCTGTAAGTTTGCTTTCAGATCGTAGAAATAAAGGAGGTCAAGGAGAAACATTATCCATGTATATAAAATATTAAATGGTAAATCCACAATATCATTTGAAAGGAAGTCAGAGCAGTAGCACCTGATGGCATGAAGTTAAATTAGGGTAAAGAAAATGTAAAACCGATATTAGATAGAATTGGATTACTTGTAAGGTGATAAATGATCTCGGAGATATGGTGGTGGCATCGGATGAGAGTGGATTTCATGTGAAGTTGGATGCTGGGCTGGGTGAGTAGAAATACTAGAGGTACGAACTTGATTGGCCAAATGGCTTCTCTCATCCTTGACAGTTCTGGTGTTCGTTCTTGTTATGAAACTTTCCAAATATCAGTATCTTCATAATAATTTAGTAGATTGCTGTGCAACATAACTGTTCGAAGACTGACTTCAGAATGCAACAAGATGCACGACTTACGGATGGTTGTTCAAACTGTTATATTACTATGGTTTTTGTCGCACTGGATTCATAATATAAAAGTTGAAAAATTCCCAATGCAGTTAGCATTATTCAGATGGTGAGTTACTTTACATTGGCATTTCACTGGTGCAAATCAAATTTGATGACAGCAGTTATAGTGTTGGATTCTACATTCCAGATTGGGCTAAGTCCCACACAACACATGGGTTAATGCAATATCTATGCAGTGACACTGCAGCTAGTGCCTCATACGCCTGTGCTCAGATGAGTTGCTCTTATCCTATAATTCGAGGTTAGCCATATTTGGATTGCACTCCCACACGTAGCACATGGTGCGCTGGGAGCATGCAGAGGTGGTGGGGCTGAGGACTTCATGCGTCAACAGCTTATAGCTGTATTTCAGATTGAACAACCAAAAATAACTGGTGCTATTCTATACACATTCATGGATCAGGCACTGCAGTTCTGGCTGCAGGAGGCCCTGCAGCGAAGGGTGTCCCTGCTTGCAGTAATTAACAGTAGAGTCAGAGCAGCACGGATGAAGCTGCTGAAGCACATCAATCCAGTCTCACCTGTGGCCTGACCGTGAGAGCGTGTAAGGGAGAAATGTGTTGCCCTATGCCAAGAATCCAACATGTTAATAGGTTGCCTTGTCAGGGTTCTTCACTGCTCCTCACTGCAACGTTGGGACTCCATCACTTTCAGAGAATGCAGGGAATATTTGATAACTGTTGCAAGCATGCACATGTTCTTCCATCTTGCTGTGGCCATGCCAATAAATGAGGCAAATATCAAGCACCCAATACCATGCATGCCAACCAACCAAACTTGGAAAAGCTGACAAACAGCTTCAAAAAAGTTGGCGCAACCCCAAAAAAGATGGCATCAACTGAAAAATAGCCTTGAATAAAGGGCTATAACCAAGATCACTGCTTCTAAGTATAATAAGGGGAAAAAAACATTAGTGGGCATAGTATATAGGCCTCCTAATAGTTGCAACTCTGCTGGAAGAAGTATTAATCAGGAAATAGTCGGGGCATGTAATAAGGGAACAACTATAATTATGGGGGATTTTAACTATCATATTAACTGGACAAATCAAATTGGGCAGGGTAGCCTTGAGGAACAGTTTATTGAGTGTATTAGGGATGGATTTCTTGAGCAGTATGTAACTGATCCTACAAGGGGGCAAGCAACCTTGGACCTGGTCCTGTGTAATGAGCCAGGATTAATTAATAATGTCCTAGTTAAGGATCCCCTTGGAATGACTGACCATAACATGGTTACATTCCATATCCAATTAGAGGGTGAGAAGGTTGGTTCTCAAACAAGCGTACTGAGCTTGAATGAAGCAGACTATGATGGTATGAGAGCGGAATTGATTAAAGTGGACTGGGAAAATAGATTAAAGGGTAAGACGGTACATGAGCAGTGGTGTTCATTTAAGGAGTTATTTTACAACTTTCAAAAAATATATATTCCACTGAGGAAAAAAGGGTGTAAAAGAAATGACAGCCATCCGTGGCTAAGTAAAGAAATTAAGGATAGTATCCGACTAAAAACAAGGACATATAAGGTAGCCAAACTTAGTGGGAGGATAGAAGATTGGGAAGTCTTCAAAAGACAGCAAAAAGTAACTAAAGGATTGATTAAGAAAGGGAAGATAGATTATGAAAATAAATTAGCAAAAAATATAAAAACAGATAGCAAGAGTTTTTACAGTTATATAAAAAGAAAAAGGGTGGCTAAGGCAAACGTAGGTCCCTTAGAGGATGAGAACGGGAAATTAATGGTGGGAAGCATGGAGATGGCAAAAATGCTGAACAAATATTTTGTTTCAGTCTTTACGGTAGAGGACACTAAGAATATCCCAACACTGGAAATACAGGGGGCTCTCGGGGGGGAGGAGCTAAATACGATTAAAATCACTAAGGAATTGGTACTCAGTAAATTAATGGGACTCAAGGTGGATAAATCCCCTGGACCTGATGGCTTACATCCTAGGGTCTTGAGGGAAGTGACAGTAGGGATTGTGGATGCTTTGGTAATAATTTTCCAAAATTCTCTGGACTCGGCAAAGGTCCCGGTAGATTGGAAAACTGCTAATGTAACACCCTTATTTAAAAAGGGTAGTAGGCAGAAGGCTGGAAATTATAGACCAGTTAGCCTAACATCTGTGGTGGGTAAAATTTTGGAGTCTATTATTAAGGAGACAGTAGCAGAACATTTGGATAAACATAATTTAATAGGACAAAGTCAGCATGACTTTATGAAGGGGAAATCATGTCTGACAAATTTGCTTGAGTTCTTTGAGGACATAACGTACAGGGTGGATAAAGGGGAACCAGTGGACGTAATGTATTTAGACTTCCAGAAGGCATTCGACAAGGTGCCACATAAAAGATTATTGCTCAAGATAAAGAATCACTGGATTGGGGGTAATATTCTGGCATGGGTGGAGGATTGGTTATCTAACAGGAAGCAGAGAGTTGGGATGAATGGTTCATTCTCGGACTGGCAACCAGTAGCCAGTGGTGTTCCGCAGGGGTCGGTGCTGGGTCCCCAACTCTTTACAATCTATATTAATGATTTGGAGGAGGGGACCGAGTGTAACATATCAAAGTTTGCAGATGATACAAAGATGGGAGGGAAAGTAGAGAGTGAGAAGGACATAAAAAACCTACAAGGGGATATAGACAGGCTGGGTGAGTGGGCGGAGATTTGGCAGATGCAATACAATATTGGAAAATGTGAGGTTATGCACTTTGGCAGGAAAAATCAGAGAGCAAGCTATTATCTTAATGACGAGAAACTGGAAAGTACTGCAGTTCAAAGGGATCTGGGGGTCCTAGTGCAAGAAAATCAAAAAGTTAGTATGCAGGTGCAGCAGGTGATCGGGAGGGCCAACGGAATGTTGGCTTTCATTGCTAGGGGGATAGAATATAAAAACAGGGAGGTATTGCTGCAGTTATATAAGGTATTGGTGAGACCGCACCTGGAATACTGCATCCAGTTTTGGTCTCCATACTTAAGAAAAGACAAACTTGCTCTCGAGGCAGTACAAAGAAGGTTCACTCGGTTAATCCCGGGGACGAGGGGGTGGACATATGAGGAGAGGTTGAGTAGATTGGGACTCTACTCATTGGAGTTCAGAAGAATGAGAGGCGATCTTATTAAAACATATAAGATTGTGAAGGGGCTTGATCGGGTGGATGCGGTAAGGATGTTCCCAAGGATGGATGAAACTAGAACTAGGGGGCATAATCTTAGAATAAGGGGCTGCTTTTTCAAAACTGAGATGAGAAGGAACTTCTTCACTCAGAGGGTGGTAGGTCTGTGGAATTTGCTGCCCCAGGAAGCTGTGGAAGCTACATCATTAAATAAATTTAGAACAGAAATAGGGGTTACGGGGAGCGGGCAGGAAATTGGACATGAATTTAGATTTGAGGTTAGGATCAGATCAGCCATGATCGTATTGAATGGCGGAGCAGGCTCGAGGGGCCAATTGGCCTACTCCTGCTCCTATTTCTTATGTTCTTATGATTTTTCTGACTATTAATGTGTGTGGGAGCTACCATTATAAAACTGCTACAGAGATTCTTTAAAGTTGGGGCATAGGAGTGAATGAGAAGCAAAAAAAAATACATCAAAACAACTTGCATTGATATAGCGCCTTTAACAGAGTAAAATGTCTGAAGGAGTTTCACAGGAGTCAAAAATTGACACCTAGCTAAAGAAGGAGACATTAGGATAGGTGACCAGACACTTGGTCAAAGAGGTAGGTTTTAAGAAGCATCTTAAAGGTGGAGGGAGGTGGGGGAGGTGAAGAGGTTTGGGGATTACAGAGCTTACAGTCTAGTCAGCTGAAGGCACGGCATCCAATGGTGGGGCAAAAGAAGTGGGGGATGCACAAGAAGCCAGAGTTGGAAGAACGCAGAGTTCTCGGGGGGTTGTAGGGCTGGAGGAGGTTACAGAGATAGGGAGGGGCGATGTCATGGAGGGATTTGAATTTGAGGATAGACTGGGAGTCAGTGTAAGTCAGCGAGCACAGGAGTGATGGGTGAACGGGACATGCTGCAAGTGAGGATACTGGCAGAAGAGTTTTGGATGAGCTCAGTTTCAAAGAATGACAAAGCACTGTATGCAAAACTCCCGCGTAATGTGGTGACATGGAACGTGAGCACTAGACATTCCCTTTAAGAACAAAAAAACCTTGTAAATTGAACCATCCATGCTAAATGGAACTATTTACCCTACCCTAGTAAAAGGGTAATCAAAGGAAGGGTGGGACTGATTAGGGGCAAAAAAGGAGATCATCCTGGGAGACGAAGGACATGGCTGAGGTACTAAATGAATACTTCGCATCCGTCTTCACTAGAGAAGAGGATGCTGCCATTGTAGCAATAAAGGAGGAGGTAGTAGCAATATTGGATAGGATAAAAATAGATAAAGAGGGGGTAGTTAAAAGATCGCCCGTATTCAAAGTAGAAAAGTCACCTGGTCCAGATGCGATGCATCCTCGGATACTAAGGGATGTAAGGGTGGAAATTGCCACAATCTTCCAATCCTCCTTAGATATGGGGACAGTACCGGAGGACTGGAGGATTACAAATGTCACACCCCTGTTCAAAAAGGGATGAACCCAGCAATTACAGACCAGTCAGCCTAATGTCGGTGGTGGGAAAACTTTTAGAGACAATAATCCAGGAAAAAATTAATTGGCACTTGGAAAAGTATGGGCTAATAAATGAAAGTCAGCATGGATTTGTTAAAGGAAAATTGGGTTTGACTAACTTGATTGGGTTCTTTGATGAAATAGCAGAGAAGGTTAATGAGGGTAATGCAGTTGATATAGTGTATATGGACTTTCAAAAGGCATTTGATAAAGCTCCACATAATATACTTGTTAACAGAATTAAAGCCCATGGGGTTAAAAGGACAGTGGCAGCGTGAATACAAAATTGGTTCGGGGACAGAAAGCAGAGAGTAGTGGTGAGCAGTTGTTTTTCAGACTGGAGGGAAGTATACAGTGGTTTTCACCAATGTCAGTATTAGGACCTTTGCTCTTTTTGATACATATTAATAACCTTGACTTGGGTATAAAGGGTACAATTTCAAAGTTTACAGATGACATGAAACTCAGAAACGAAGTGAACAATGTGGAGGATAGTAACAGACTTCAGGAGGACATAGACAGACTGGTAAAACGGGCAGACACATGGCAGATGAAATTTAATACAGAGAAGTGTGAAGTGATATATTTTGGTAGGGAGAATGAGGAGAGGCAATATAAACTAAATGGTACAATTTTAAAGGGGGTGCAGGAACAGAGAGACCTGGGGGTGCACATACACAAATCTTCAAAGGTGGCAAGGCAAGTGAAGGGATTCGCAAAATTTCACATGTTCCTCCCACCCCGAAGATTTATTGGAGTTATTAAAGAAACCCTGGTGTGACTGTTTTAAAAAATCCAAGGTCTCTCAAAATGGCTGCAGTCAGACACATGGCCGAGGACCGGCAGATTTGAAATTGCATTCTCAACAACTTGGCAGGCTTTGTGTTTCAGACAGGTTTCTTTAAACAATGCAGCTGCATTCTAGCCCTGAGGCAAGCTATCAACATGGCCGGCCAACACATCAAAATTCGAGCAGGAAGTGATCGCAGGACAAAAGGTGAACCATCAAGGTACATTCGGAACAATGGTAAAGCAGTTAGCGAACAGATCGATACAGGAAATGGCCATTAATGTAAATGGGCCAGAGATGGGGTCCTTTTGAGAATCCCTACGTGGTCAGTTTTTAGTAAAATATTAAAATGTCTACGTGGCAAAGAAGCAGAATGCAAAATGGTTAGAAAGGGTTAATTAGTTAGTAACTGAGATTGGTACAAGTGGCCTGGCCCTCCTGCTGGGCCATATGTTTGCTTAGTCAGCAGGCCTGCATTGTCTTATCAATGATAGGTCTTTGATGTGAGTCAAGGACTGGTCTGAATGTCTCCATGTTTATGGCAGATCAATATAGGGAACGAGCTTAGCCAAAGTTGAACGACATTCCAGGTTGGGAGATAAGGAACAGAAGGAACAGGGAAGAACATTCCAAGTTGGAAGATGAGGAAGTTATCCCCTTTGATGTCTAACAGCAGCATGATCAGCACATGGACGATTTATGATTGGTCGGAAATAATGTAACCTCGCATGGCAACCTATGCCCGGCTTATGATTGGTGTTGATCCTCGTTAAGTATGTTCCAACCCCTATTCATCTGTATAAAAACGTGTGGATTTCTGTATGTTTTTGTTCTTGCTCTGCCAGCATAGAGGGACTCTATCAGGAGTCCAAATCAATGCTGCAGACTAAGAACCCTGCTATTAAAGATGTGTTGAACTTTAAAATGTATTCGACTTCAGTTATTACTGAACCAGACTGAGGGGAAAGAATCCGGATCGTCACTTTGTCTTACGTTTCGTGCTTAAATCAAACAATGAAGCAAGCTGATAAGGTATGAAAAAAGTCTGTTACCAAGAGGGTATAACTGGGCTGCCCAGTATCTCTCTCGCTGCTTCTCTCTTCGCCTCTTGGCCCCATCCTGTCTGTCTGCTAGCAACTAAGAAGGAAGGCCATCCAGTAAACCTCGCAACCACATGTCGACAGCAGCAGCAGGCACAGGGGCCAGGCCTTTTCATCTGTTTTCACCGGTGAGCATTAATTTTCTGGCTGCCACAAGACAACCAAGCATAAGTGTAAGGTTGGGGGTTAAGGGATATTGCTAAACTTGTGATTTTAGAATTTTCCCTCGATGTGTCCGTTTCTTTCAACCCGATAAGTGTAAGACTGTATTACATCCATAGCGATTTCTTTATCTTCTGTATTATACTGTTTACCTTGTAGTTTTAGTTTTCTTATTAATAAACATTGGTTTTCCTTGTACCAATCCACTGGTCTGTTTGTCTGTCTTTGTTACCACTCGATAAGTCCTCAGCTCAGAATCAGGAAGGGGTAAGCGATTCGCAACCGCACTGCGGGCAGGGCAGCTCAGGAAAACATAACTGGCTGACCTATTATAAGCCCGAGAAACAGTAAAAAAAGAAACCCCTTACACAAGTTGAGAAGGCTGTTAATAAAGCATATGGGATCCTGGGCTTTATTAATAGAGGCATAGTGTACAAAAGCAAGGAAGTTATGCTAAACCTTTATAAAACACTGGTTAGGCTTCAGCTGGAGTATTGTGTTCAATTCTGGGCACCACACTTTAGGAAGGATGTCAAGAGAGAGTGCAGAATAGATTTACTAGACTGGTACTAGGAATGAGTTATGTGGAGAGACTGGAGAAACTGGGATTGTTCTCCTTAGAACAGAGAAGGTTAAGGGGAGATTTGATAGAAGTGTTCAAAATCATGATCAGTTTTGAGAATAAATAAGGATAAACTGTTTCCAGTGGCAGAAGGTTCGGGAACCAGAGGACACAGATTTAAGGTGATCGACAAAAGAGCCAGAAGTGAGATGAGGAAACATTTTTTTTAACGCAGCGAATTTTTATGATCTGGAATGCACTGCCTGAAAGGATGATGGAAGCAGATTCAATAGCAACATTCAAAAGGAAATTGGATAAATATTTGAATGCAAAAGAATTTACAGGGCTATGGGGAAAGAGTGGGGGAGTGAGACTTAATGGATAGCCTTTTCAGAGCTGGCACAGGCACGATGGATCGAATGGCCTCCTCCTGAGCTCCACCATACTATGATTTTTTTTATTCGTTCATGGGATGTGGGTGTCGCTGGCAAGGCCAGCATTTATTGCCCATCCCTAATTGCCCTTGAGAAGGAGGTGGTGAGACGCCTTACACGCAGTCCGTGTGGTGAAGGTTCTCCCACAGTGCTGTTAGGTAGGGAATTCCAGGATTTTGACCCATAAGACCATAAGAGATAGGAACAGGAGGAGGCCATTCTGCCCCTCGAGCCTGCTCCGCCATTTAGTGAGATCATGGCTGATCTGATTTTTACCTCAACTCCACTTTCCTGCCCTTTCTCCATATCCTTGGACTCCCTTGCTGATCAAAAATTTGTCTAACTCCACAGCTTTTTGGGGTAAAGAATTCCAAAGATTCACGACCCTCTGGGAGAAGAAATTCCTCCTCATTTCCGTCTTAAACAGGCAACTCCTTATTCTGAGACTATGTCCCCTAGTTTTAGATTCCCCCATGAGGTGTAACATCCTCTCAGCATCTACCCTATCGAGTCCTCTCAGAATCTTGTATGTTTCAATAAGATCTCCTCTCATTCTTCTAAACTCCAATGTGTATATACCCAACCTGTTCAATCTTTCCTCATAAGACAACGCTTCTGTACCCGAAATCAACCTAGTGAACCTTCTCTGAACTGCCTCCAATGCAAGTATGTCTTTCCTTAAATAAGGGCACCAGAACTGTACGCAGTACTCCAGGTGTGGTCTCACCAGCACCCTGTACAGTTTTAGCATGACTTCCCTGCTTTTATATTCCATCCCCCTAGAAATAAAGGCCAATATTCCGTTTGCCTTCCGGATTACCTGCTGCACCTGTATGTTGACTTTTTGTGTTTCAAATACGAGGACACCCAGATCCCTCTGTACCGCAGCATTTTGTAGTATTTCTCCATTTAAATAATATTTTGCTTTTTTATTTTTCCTCCCAAAGTGGATGACTTCACATTTTCCCACATTATATTCCATCTGCCAAATTTTTGCCCATTCGCTTAACTTGTCAATATCCCTTTGCAGACACTTTGTGTCCTCATCGCAACTCATCGACCCAGCGACGATGAAGGAGCGGTGATATATTTCCAAGTCGGGATGGTGTGTAATTTGGAGGGGAACGTACAGGTGGTGTTCCCATGTGCTTGCTGCCCTTGTCCTTCTATGTGGTAGAGGTTGCAGGTTTGGGAGGTGCTGTCGAAGAAGCCTTGGCGAGTTGCTGCAGTGCATCCTGTAGATGGTACACCCTGGAGCCACAGTGTGCCGGTGGTGAAGGGAGTGAATGTTTTGGATAGTGGATGGGGTGCCAATCAAGCGGGCTGCTTTGTCCTGGATGGTGTCAAGCTTCTTGAGTGTTGTTGGAGCTGCACTCATCCAGGCAAGTGGAGAGTATTCTATCACACTCCTGACTTGTGTCCTGTAGATGGTGGAAAGGCTTTGGGGAGTCAGGAGGTGAGTCACTCGCCGCAGGATACCCAGCCTCTGACCTGCTCTTGTAGCCACAGTATTTATGTGGCTGGTCCCGTTAAGCTTCTGGTCAATGGTGACCCCCAGGATATTGGTGGTCGGGGATTTGGCCTTCCTTAATCATCATGTTCAAAACAACTAAAAAAAAAGACAAAATTCCTCCAAACAAATTCAATAATTATTTGTTTGGTAAGTAACTCACATTGAATAAATTATAGGAAATGATGGAATAGAACAGCCAATAACAGTATTGGATTTCAGAATATGGGGTGCAGTTTGTAGCCTCAGACAATTCTCTAGAGGGTAATGGCTTCTTGATTAATATATACCACATTTTAAAAACTGAATGGGCTCCTAGATTATTAATGATGTGATAATTATTAATTGAGGCTAGGTTAATTGAAAAATTCTAAACTGAAGTTGATAGATTTTTGTTAGGCAAGGATTTTAAGGGTTACGGAACCAAGGCAGGTGGATGGAGTTTAGATATAGATCACCCATGAGCTACTTGAATGGTGGAACAGGCTCGAGGGGCTGAATGGCTTACTCCTGTTCCTGTATTCCTATGTTCCTAAATTACAAGAGTCATCTTTTTTCACAACTCTTAACCCAAGCAACAATCTCTATCCTGGTAAAATAATGTGGAGATGCCGGTGATGGACTGGGGTTAACAATTGTAAACAATTTTACAACACCAAGTTATAGTCCAACTATTTTATTTTTAATCCCACAAGCTTTCGGGGGCTTTCCCCTTCCTCAGGCAGTGTGGAAAAGACAATTGTCTTTTGCACACTGCCTGAGGAAGGGGAAAGCCCCCGAAAGCTTGTGGGATTAAAAATAAAATCGTTGGACTATAACTTGGTGTTGTAAAATTGTTTACAACTGGTAAAATAAGGCAGAGCTCAGCATTAACATTCGCATTCCACACAAAGCTGACATCCTTTCTGAACACCAAGCACGGATAATAACTTTGGAGCTAGGCCAGAGGAAGTCCTGGGAACACATGAAATTTGGTTGTTACGGAGAACTTTTGACTTTTTCCTTGGAATTTTACATCAATCCAGCTATCTCCACCGTCTCCCGGAAATAAACCAAAACATTCTGAGAGATGGATTAACAGTTCTATATTCTGCAAATGCCTCAAAACAACCTGTGGCTTGCATGAAACATTCTCTATTTATACATGTGAAAATATACGAGTAAGAGATTTGTTTTATAGAATAATTCTTTGTGCCAGGTTTTTAAAAAAAAACTTTTAAAAGATAAGAGGTGATAAACGACATTGTGCAACATTTGGTACTTTGATCACAATCAAGTTATGAACATACGAGCATACAAAATTGACGGGCAGGAAAAGATCAGCTGATCCATCAAGCCTGCCTCACACCATGATGGCCAGACCATCATAGCTAAATACTTCTTCCCTTCTCTGATCTCGCTCCACCCCCGCAGCCTTGTAATCTCCTGGGAGTTGTACAATCATGCTGTGGGTTCCTCCCTACCGGTTCCTCCCTATCGGCCACCAAAATGAAGCAAAGATATCAGATTGCACCATTTCCATGATGCCTTTCCCTTTCATCACCTTGTCTACGTATTGACTCATCATTGATAAATATCTTCAAACACTAAAATATTTAACTGTGTATTTGATAACCTCTTTAAATGCAGGCTGCAAAAATAATCAGACAATGAACTGCAGAAAGTAATATACCCACCTACTGCAATTGTTTTGCAACCAACCACAGATTCATCTGTGGTAGTCTTGCATGCTGAAGGCATACTGGAGTAAAGAACTCACTCAGCACTGAGTTGGCTTAGCACTTTGGAAAATAAGATATTTTGAACCTAATAAAAATCTGCCCATCTCAGTCTTGAAAAATTCAATTGACCCAGCATCCACCACGTTTTGGGGGAAGAGTTTTCCACATTTCCACTACCCTTTGAGTGAACTGGTTTAGCACTTGGGAAAATAATGTATTCTGAAACTATCACGAAAATGGTTTTAAAAGTGTCTTTAGCAAAAACCAGCAAGTTAATTCCTGCAACCTTATCTCAGAGTTCACCTGACGTTCATTAAACCTCAGGTTTTGTTCGCAGGATTTGTAAGTCGTTTTAATTGTACTGATTAAGATGATTTTTTTTTTAAAAAACCTGGTACAAAGGATTGTGAGATAATGATTTCACTGAACTAGTTCTAATCATGTGTGGGAGCAAAAGAGGCTAAACATTTCAACACCTGCCTTTTCTCTTCAACGAAAGGCTTGGCTCATGCTTTAAACAACAAATATTTCCCTAGCAACCAACAAGCAGAATTAGGTTGCTCAATTTCCTGTGTTCACCCATCACCCCTGTGCTCACTGGCCTACATTGGCTCCCAGTCCGTCAAGGCCTCAATTTTAAAATTCTCATCCTTGTTTTCAAATCCCTCCATGGCCTCTCCCCTCCCTATCTCTGTAACCTCCTCCAGCCCAACAACCCTCCAAGGTCTCTACACTCCTTCAATTTTGGCCTTTTCAACATTCCCAATTTTCATTGCTCCACCATTGGTGGCCGTGCCTTCAGCTGCCTAGACCTTAAGCTCTGGAATTCCCCCTCTAAACCTCTCCACTTCTCGACCTATCTCATCTCCTTTAAGACATTCCTTAAAACCTACCTCTTTGACCAAGCTTTTGGTCACCTGTACTAATATCTCCTTATGTGGCTCGATGGAAAATTTTGTTTGATAATCGCTCCTGTGAAGCGCCTTGGAAAGTATTACTATGTTAAAGGTGCTATATAAATGCAAGTTGTTGTTGTTGATGTTTTTGAAGAATATGAAATTATTCCCTAGATTAGGGGAGACACGTTTCCTGCCCCCATTATGTTGCTCACATAAGGTGGTGAAAGTCAACTGCTCATAAAAGGGGAATTATGGTTCCTTTATTTGGTTAGTCGAGTTTGTTGTGCTAAAACCATCATACAATGCAGAGCGTACAGGGTTGGAAATGCTGATGTCTGCACAAAACCCAAATGGCTGACAACTATGAAGTATTATGCCAGCATAGTGTTTCTTACAGCTGAATGTTCATGGACTCACATAAGCTGGCTGTATCCCTGGGCTATTGGTAGAACTCACCTTCTCTCACAATCCTCTTTCTTAAATATATCCCTTCATATCTGCTTCCAGTAGGAGGTTGCACAGATCAGAAGTATCACTTGTATACATCAGGTTACATCGGGTTACATGAAAACTATAGCACAGAAACAGGCCATTCGGCCCAACTGGTCTATGCCGGCGTTTATGCTCTATGCGTGCCTCTTCCCTCCCCACTTCATCTAACCCTATCAGGATACCCTTCTATTCCTTTCTCCTTCATGTGCTTATCTAGCTTCCCCTTAAATGCATCTATGCTATTTGCCTCAACTACTCCTGGTGGTATCACATTCCACATTCTTACCACTCTTTGGTTAAAGAGGTTTCTCCTGATAAGGATATCCTCTCAGTTCTGGTATCATCCTTGTGAATGTTTTTTGCACCCTCTCCAATGCCTCTATGTCCTTTTGGTAATATGGAGACCAGCACTGTGTGCAGTACTCCAAGTGCACAGGGCAGGGGGAGGAGGGGTCACCAAAGCTGCAACCCTTGACTTCTTACAAGGGGGCCATCAAGACTATGGGCATAGAGGAAATAGAGAGAGTACATAAGGATCAATCCAGAGGCTTCCTCCAAGTTCACGGCTAGCATCCTTTTAGTTTTTATTGCTTATCTCTTTATTTATCTACTCATTCATAAGTTGTGCATCAATGCATTTCATCATAACATTTGCAGCTTCCTTAGAAGGAACATATTACTGCAAGCATTGTAAAGTACGTTCTTCTTCTGACCTTCCAGATGCCTGAGACGAGGAGACGGCAGAGCCAATTTAGAGCTTCGGCCCAGCACTTCATATGAACCACTCCTACAGTGGTAACCACCAGCACAGATATATCCACTCCGAGAGGGATGGAGAATCCTGTAAGTTTGTTGCAAGAGGGAGAATTTGATGAACCACGGAACATTATTGCAGAGCAGAAAGTGCAGGTGAAATAGTAGGAGACTCAACCTGTTGGTCCCATGGTTAGCTAGAGGCCTCCTTCAGCCTAGGAATGTGGATCTCCTCTCTTGCGGAATTCCTCTCATGCTGGTATTCTTCTTGAATGAATCCCCCAATACTGCTCCTCTCTTCAAATGAATCCCCCAATACTGCTCCTCTCACCTCGAGTGAGTCCCTCAATACTGCTCCTCTCCTCGAGTGAGTCCCCCAATGCTGCTCCTCTCCTCGAGTGAATCCCCTAATACTGCTCCTCTCTCCTCGAGTGAGTCCCCCAATACTGTTCCTCTCCTCGAGTGAGTCCCCAATACTGCTCCTCTCTCCTCGGGTGAGTCCCCCAATACTGTTCCTCTCCTCGAGTGAGTCCTCCAATCCTGTTCCTCTCCTCGAGTGAGTCCCCCAATACTGTTCCTCTCCTCGAGTGAGTCCCCAATACTGCTGCTCTCCTCGAGTGAGTCCCCAATACTGTTCCTCTCCTCGAGTGAGTCCCCAATACTGTTCCTCTCCTCGAGTGAGTCCCCAATACTGTTCCTCTCCTCGAGTGAGTCCCCAATACTGCTCCTCTCCTCGAGGGAGTCCCCAATCCTGCTCCTCTCCTCGAGTGAGTCCCCAATACTGCTCCTCTCCTCGAGTGAGTCCCCAATACTGCTCCTCTCCTCGAGTGAGTCCCCCAATGCTCGGTCCGGCATTGCCTCAATTTTAAAATACTCATCCATGTTTTCAATCCCTCCATAGTCTCACCCATCCCTATCTCTGTAACCTCCTCCAGCCCTACAACCTTCTGAGGTCTCTGCGCTCCTCTAATTCTGGCCTCTTGCGCAGTCCCGATTTTAATTTCTCCACCATTGGCGGCCGTGCTTTCAGCTGCCTAGACCCTAAGCTCTGGAATTCCCTCTATAAACCTCTCCACCTTTCTAACTCTCGCTCCTCATTTAAGACACTCTTTAAAACATACCTTTGACCAAGCTTTTGGTCATCTGTCCTAATATCTCCTTATGTGGCTCGGTGACAATTTTTTTTTGATAATCGCTCCTGTGAACCTTTGGGACATTTTACTCCGTTAAAGGTACTATATAAATTCAAGTTGTTGTTATTGATGTTTTTGAAGAATATGAAATGATCCCCTAGATTAGGGGAAACACGTCTTCCGCCCTAATACTGTTCCTCTCCTTGAGTGAGTCCCCAATCCTGCTCCTCTCCTCGAGTGAGTCCTCCAATCCTGCTCCTCTACTCGAGTGAGTCCCCCAATACTATTCCTCTCCTCGAGTGAGTCCCCCAATACTGTTCCTCTCCTCGAGTGAGTCCCCCAATACTGTTCCTCTCCTCGAGTGAGTCCCCAATACTGCTCCTCTCCTCGAGTGAGTCCCCCAATACTGTTCCTCTCCTCGAGTGAGTCCCCAATACTGCTCCTCTCCTCGAGTGAGTCCCCCAATACTGTTCCTCTCCTCGAGTGAGTCCCCAATCCTGCTCCTCTCCTCGAGTGAGTCCCCCAATACTGTTCCTCTCCTCGAGTGAGTCCCCCAATACTGTTCCTCTCCTCGAGTGAGTCCCCAATACTGTTCCTCTCCTCGAGTGAGTCCCCCAATACTGTTCCTCTCCTCGAGTGAGTCCCCAATACTGCTCCTCTCCTCGAGTGAGTCCCCCAATACTGTTCCTCTCCTCGAGTGAGTCCCCAATACTGCTCCTCTCCTCGAGTGAGTCCCCCAATACTGTTCCTCTCCTCGAGTGAGTCCCCCAATACTGTTCCTCTCCTCGAGTGAGTCCCCCAATAGTGATCCTCTCTCCTCAAGTGAGTCCCCCAATACTGTTCCTCTCCTCGAGTGAGTCCCCCAATAGTGATCCTCTCTCCTCAAGTGAGTCCCCCAATCCTGCTCCTCTCTCCTCGAGTGAGTCCTCCAATACTGCTCCTCTCCTCAAGTGAGTCCCCCAATCCTGCTCCTCTCCACGAGTGAGTCCCCAATACTGCTCCTCTCCTCGAGTGAGTCCCCAATCCTGCTCCTCTCTCCTCGAGTGAGTCCCCTAATACTGCTCCTCTCCTCGAGTGAGTCCCCAATCCTGCTCCTCTCTCCTCGAGTGAGTCCTCCAATACTGCTCCTCTCCTCGAGTGAGTCCCCAATCCTGCTCCTCTCTCCTCGAGCGAGTCCCCAATCCTGCTCCTCTCTCCTCGAGTGAGTCCCCCAATACTGCTCCTCTCTCCTCGAGTGAGTCCCCCAATACTGCTCCTCTGTCTGAGTGCGAACCCTAATGTGAGTTATTTATATTGAGTTATTTGTATGCAGATCAAGATATTCAAATATATGTGTCATCCTTAGTAAACTGGACAAACTAGATTTTTTTATTTAGTTCACGGAATGTATCTGTCACATGATGTGTTACTGAACGATGCAGACAAGGAAGTTCCCTGATCTGTACTGACTGAGGTAGAAGATCACAGTTTGGGCTGTAGATACAATTGGCCTTCGTGCACTTGGATGAAACTGTAGAAAACCAGTCAGGATTTCTGCTGCTAATTACTACCTGCTGGCACCTGCTGATGGTGGCATGCGTGTGGACATTGAGTGAGGGCAGTGAGGGTCTGACCGCGATACCCAGCACAGTCTACAGCCTGCCTGCCACTGACTAGGTGCACACTTGAAAAACATCCACAAGTGAGGGCTGCAGGTAGAATATTGGGGGAGGGTGAATTGAATAAAATAAACTCCATTTTGAGTGGCAAAGAGTTTCACTGGTGTCCGTTTCAATGGTCAGGTTACAGACTTATACTTTAAAATGAACAGGTTCACGTAGCATGCGTGGGGATTGGGAGCAGTTTAGAATTCAGCAAAAATGGACCAAGAGATTGATTAAGAGGGGAAAAATGTTATGAGAGCAAACTTAGAGGGAACATAAAAGTGGACTGTAAAAGCTCCTACAAGTATGTAAAAAGAAGAAGATTAGTGAAGACAAATGTCAGAAACGGGAAAATTTATAATGGGGAACAACGAAATGGCAGAGCAATTAAACAAATACTTTGGTTCTGTCTTCACAGTAGAGGACACAAATAACTTCCCAGAAATGCTAGGGAACCAAGGGACTAGTGAGAAGGAGGAATTAAAGGAAATTGGTATTAGTAAAAAAGTAGTGCTGGAGAAATTAATGGGACAGAAAGCCAATAAATCCCCAGGGCCTGATAATCTGCATCCCAGAGTACTAAAAGAGGTAGTTGTCATCTTCCAAAATTCTATAGATTATGGAACAGTTCCTGCAGATTAGAGGGTGGCAAATGTATCCCCACTATTTAAAAAAGGACGGAGAGAGAAAACAGAGAACTACAGGCCAGTTAGCCTAAGATCAATAGTAGGGAAAATGCTAGAGTCTATTATAAAGGATATGATAACAGCGGGATTAGACAAAGTCAACATGGATTTATGAAAGGGAAATCATGTTTGACAAACCTACTGGAGTTTTTTGAGGATGTAAGTGGTAGAATAGATAAGGGAGAACCAGTGGATGTGGTTTATTTGGATTTTCAGAAGGCCTTTGATAAAGTCCCACATAAGAGGTTAGTGAGGTTAGTGTGCAAAATTAAAGCACATGGGATTGGTGGTAATATACTGGCATGGATTGAAAATTGGTTAACAGACAGGAAACAGAGTAGGAATAAATGGATCTTTTTCGGGATGGCAGGCAGTGACTAGTGGGGTACCACAGGGATCAGTGCTTGGTCCCCAGCTATTCACAATATATATCAATGATTTGGATGAGGGAACCAAATGTAATATTTCCAAGTTTGCTGACAACACAAAACTAATTGGGATTGTGAGTTGTGAGGAGGATGCAAAGAGGCTTCAAGACGATTTAGACAAGTTGAGTGAGTGGGCAAATACATGGCAGATGCAGTATAATGTGGATAAATGTGAAGTTATCCACTTCGGAAGGAAATGCAGAACGGCAGAGTATTATTTAAATGGTGATAGATTGGAAAATATTGATGTTCAAAGGGACCTGGGTGTCCTTGTACACCAGTCACTGAAAGCAAACATGCAGGTGCAGCAAGCAGTTAAGGCGGCAAATGGTAAGTTGGCCTTCATTGCAAGAGGATTTGAGTGCAGGAGCAAGGATGTCTTACTGCAGTTATACAGGGCCTTGGTGAGACCACACCTGGAGTATTGTGTGCAGTTTTGGTCTCCTTACCTAAGAAAGGATATGCTTGCCACAGAGGGAGTGCAGCGAAGGTTCACCAGACTGATCCCTGGGATGGCAGGACTGTCATATGTGGAGAGGTTGGGTCGACTCGGCCTGTATTCACTCGAGTTTAGAAGAATGAGAGGGGATCTAATTGAAACATATAAAATTCTGACAGGGATAGACAGACTGGAAGCAGGGAGGATGTTTCCCCTGGCTGGGGGGTCCAGGACGAGGGGTCACAGTCTCAGGATATGGGGTAGGACATTTAGGACTGAGATGAGGAGAAATTTCTTCACTCAGAGGGTGGTGAACCTGTGGAATTCTCTACCACAGAAGGCTGTGGAGGCCAAGTCACTGAATATAATTAAGATGGAGCTCGATAGATATCTAGACACAAAAGGCATCAAGGGGTATGGGGAGAGAGCAGGAATATGGTATTGAGATAAAGGATCAGCCATGATCATATTGAATGGGGGAGCAGGCTCGAAGGGACGAATGGCCTACTCCTGCTCCTATTTTCTATGTTTCTATGTCCTCTTGAATGGCTGTAAGTGATGATACAGGTCAGATTTTTTTAAAACTGTGGACAATACTAGTGCAATGTCAAAAATGATGTTGAATAGTAATCCTGTTAATGTTTGGTTCATGCAAAATTTGCTGAAATATTTTATACAATAATGGATAAATATTTCCAGTCTTGCAACTTATGAAGCATAATATATGACTTTTTGGCTCTTTATAAATTAGAGACAGCAATAGAGATATCAACACTAGATGAAAAATAATTCTTGTTTATTTAAATTATAACTGCAAGACCCTGGTTGAAAAAGACAGAATATAAATGACTTTAAACAGGGCGCATCTGGCTGTGTGGCAGCTCTGTAAATCTGCTTTTATATTAAGCGTACACACCATAGAAATGTTGAACAGTCAAGCTTAAGAACTGTTTTTGAAAGCAGCCCCTCAAACAATCAAATGCTGACAGACGAGTACCTTCCTTACCATTTTGCACTTTGAAAGCTTTTGAAAACAAATTTGCAAATGAGTTGCAACTGGTATACAGAGAGAGAAATCACGTTATTTTTCAGAATCACTTGAAATGTTACTTTTCCTTGTTTTTATACATCATGTACTGTTGTGAACTGACTTTCCGACCCTATTACCTGACAAGAGGACTGTAACTGCCTTCAGGAGGACATGGAATAGTAGATTGGATAGATATCTGATGAAATTCATTGCAGAGAAATGTGAGGTGGTATATTTTGGGATGAAGAATGAGAGGAAATATACACTAAAGGGCTAATGTTGAAAAGCAGTAGACGAACAGAGAGACTTACGGGTTCAGATTCACAATTTTTAAAAAGTGGGACGCCAAGTTGATAAAGCTGTAAAGAAAATGTGGGATCCATAAGTTCTTCAGCTGCCTAGGCCCTAAGCTCTGGAATTCCCTCCCTAAACCTCTCCGCCTCTCTACCTCTCTCTCCTCCTTTAAGACGCTTCTTAAAACTACCTTTTTCACCTGTCCTAATATCTCTTTATGCGGCTCGATGTCAAATTTTGTTTGATAACGTTCCTGTGAAGCACCTCGGGACGTTTCACTATGTTAAAGGTGCTATAACAGAAATAGACAGTTTCCTAGAAGTAAAGGGAATTAGGGGTTACGGGGAGCGGGCAGGAAATTGGACATGAATTTAGATTTGAGGTTAGGATCAGATCAGCCATGATCTTATTGAATGGCGGAGCAGGCTCGAGGGGCCGATTGGCCTACTCCTGCTCCTATTTCTTATGTTCTTATAAAAATGCAAATTGTTGCTGCAGGAAATAGTTAACAGAGCATTAAACCAGTTCCAACACACTCAAGACGTCAGCTCACCACCACCTTCTCAAAAGCAACTGGGGATGGGCCATAATTGCTGGCCTCACCAGCAACACCCAAATCCTAAGAATTAATTCATTAAAAAAACAATGATATGTGGCTTTACAGGTCAGCTCAAGTGCACTTATTGGTGATATTGACAACAGACAACGTGCATTTATATAGCTTCTTGATGAAGGAAAGTATCGCAATGCACTTCATAAGAGGAGTTAGGGGGATAAAGTAGATGCTGAGGTATGTGGTCAATGAGATAGGTTTTAAGGAGGGTCCTAAAGAGGAGACGCAAATTCAACTGAGAGGGTACGACGTGATAGCCATTACTGAGACATGGGGCTCAATTTTGAAATGGTGGTGGGTTGGCAGTGGGGGGGTGAAGGTGCGCGTGGCAAACCCAAATAAACAAAACCTACCGTTTCCGACGCGATCGCATCGTAATTGATGCCGGTTAACGTCCTCTCTGGGTTTCTCTGGCTGCCGTCAGGAGCTGCAACGTGAGGCGGGGGGAGAGAAAGAGAGGGAGCGAGACATCATCCAGCACTGGAACGGAAGATCGGGGGAGGAGAGGGGAAGATCGGGGGTGGGGGGGAGGGGAAGATCGGGAGAGGAGAGGGGAAGATTGGGGGACATCAGGGGGGATGGAGAAGGGGATATCGCGGGGGACATCAGGGGGGGTGAAGAAGGGGAGATTGGGGGGCATTGGGGGGTGAAGAATGGGAGATGGGGGAACATCAGGGGTGAAGAAGGGAAGATTGGAGGGACATCGGGGGGGTGAAGAAAGGGAGATCAGGGGGACATCGGGGGTGAAGAATGGGCGATCGGTGGGGGGTGGTGGTGCAGAAGGGGAGACCGGAGAGGGAGACATCAGACATCGGGCAGGGTGGAAAGGTAGGTTGATTTTGTGTTTTAACTTCGTGCAATGGTTTTTTATTTAATTTATTTTGTTTCTTTTTGCCTGATCCAGCCCTTCATGTCAGGTGAAACCAAACGGGAATCAGAAGCCGTGGGAAAGCCGCCCAGGTAAGTTGAAAATCATTCTAACTACCTAATATGTCACAAGTAAAGTGCCTTAAGTACCTCAATGAGGTACATTTGGTTCTTTAACTATCACAGCGGCCTTCTGGATTCGGGATGCCCGCGCACACACAGGTGAATCCGTGGGGACCTCGGAAGTCGGCAGGTTGGAGCCGGGCTCCGAGCATGAATGGGATTTCCCTGATTTTCGAAGCCCCCCGCCCTCAACGCAACCGCAATTTCCCAGGAAAATCGAGCCCATGGTTGCAAGACCGTCAGAACTGGGAACTGAATATACCAGGTTATAAGGGCTATAGGAAGGATAGGGAAACTGGTAGAGGGGGAGGAGTAGCCTTAGTGATTAAGGATGAAATTACTTCAATAATAAGAGAGGATTTAATAAGGGGTAAGCAGACAGTGGAGACTTTATGGGTAGAATCAAGAAATAGAAAAGGATTTAAGACTGTAGTGGGAATTATGTATAGGCCCCCTGGTAGTGGCTGGGAAGGAGCAGAATGTATAAATGCAGAGATTAGACAAGCATGTAGCAAAGGCAGAGTGGTTTTAATGGAGGATTTTAGCTTTCATATTGATTGGGATAAGGAGACGAGCTCATGTTTCTTGAGTGTATTCAGGACAGCTTTCTGGAACAATGGCCCCGATATTAGCAGGGAGGCGGGATGGCAGCGGGGGAGCGATTGGGCGTGTGACAAACCCGCATGAACCAAACTTATCATTGCCGACGTGATCACACATTGATTGATAGTGGTTAACGTCCTCTCCGAGTTTCGCACCTGGTAGCTAGTCTGATTGACAGGCTGGCTGCCATCAGGAGCTGCAACGGCGGGGGGGCGGCGGAAAGAGAGAGAGACAGACGTCATCCGGCACTGGACTGGAATACCGGGGTGGGGGGAGAGGGGAAGATCGGGGGTGGGGGGGAGGGGAAGATCGGGGGTGGGGGGAGGGGAAGATCGGGGGGAGAGTGAATGATCGGGGAAAGAGGGGAAGATCGGGGAGGAGGGGAAGATCGGGGGAGAGTGGAAGATCGGGGGGGAGAGGGGAAGATCGGGGGTGGGGGGGAGGGGAAGATCGGGGATGGGGGGAGGGGAAGATCGGGGGAGAGTGAATGATCGGGGGAAGATGGGGAAGATCGGGGGAGAGTGAATGATTGGGGGAAGAGGGGAAGATCGGGAGGAGGGGAAGATCGGGGGAGAAGGGAAGGTCGGGGGGAGAGGGGAAGATCGGGGGGAAGAGGGGAAGATCGGGGGAGAGTGGAAGATCGGGGGGAGAGGGAAAGGTCGGGGGGGAGAGGAGAAGATCGGGGGAGAGTGGAAGATCGGGGGGAGAGGGAAAGATCGGGGGGGGAGAGGAGAAGATCAGGGGGAGAGTGAATGATCGGGGGAAGAGGGGAAGATCGGGGGGGAGGGGAAGATCGGGGAGAGTGGAAGATCGTTGGAAGAGGGGAAGATCAGGGGGGAGGGGAAGATCGGGGAGAGGGGAAGATCGGGGGGAGAGTGGAAGATCGGGGGAAGAGGGGAAGATCGGGGGGAGGGGAAGATCGGGGGTGGAGGGGAAGGTTGGGGGGAGAGTGAATGATCGGGGGAAGAGGGGAAGATCGGGGGGGAGGGGAAGATCGGGGGAGAGGGGAAGATCGGGGGAGAGTGAATGATCGGGGGAAGAGGGGAAGATCGGGGGGAGGGGAAGATCGGGGGGGAGAGGGGAAGATCGGGGGGAGAGTGGAAGATCGGGGGGAGAGTGGAAGATCGAGGGGGAGAGGGGAAGATCGGGGGGAGAGTGGAAGATCGGGGGGAGGGGAAGATCGGGGGAGAGGGGAAGATCGGAGGGAGAGTGAAAGATCGGAGGGAGAGGGGAAGATCGGGGGGCAGAGTGGAAGATCGCGGGGAGAGTGGAATATCGGGGGGGAGATTGGAAGATCGAGGGGGGAGAGGGGAAGATCGGGGGAGAAGGGAAGACCGGGGGGAAAGGGGAAGATCGGGGGGAGAGTGGAAGAACGGGGGGAGAGGGGAAGTCGAGGGGGGAGAGGGGAAGATCGAGGGGGGAGAGGGGAAGATCGGGTGGGGAGAGGGGAAGATCAGACGGGAGAGGGGAAGATCGGTGGGGGGAGAGTGGAAGATCGAGGGGGGAGAGGGGAAGATCGGGGGAGAAGGGAAGATCGGGGGGGAGAGTGGAAGATTGGGGGGGAGAGTGGAAGATTGGGGGGAGAGGGGAAGATCGGGGGGGAGAGTGGAAGATTGGGGGGAGAGGGGAAGATCGGGGGGAGAGGGGAAGATTGGGGGGGAGAGTGGAAGGTCGGGGGGAGAGGGGAAGATCGGGGGGGAGAGTGGAAGATCGGGGGGAGAGGGGAAGATCGGGGGGAGAGGGGAAGATCAAGGGAGGAGAGGGGAAGATCGAGGGGGGAGAGGGGAAGATCGGGTGGGGAGAGGGGAAGATCGGACGGGAGAGGGGAAGATCGGGGGAGAGATCAAGGGAAGATCGGGACGGTAAAGAGGGGGGCTTCGGAGTGGGAGACATTGGACATTGGAGCAGGTTTCAAAGCTAGGTGCATTTAGTGTTTTCACTTCGTTGCATGTTTTTTTATTTAATTTATTTAGTTTCTTGTTCCCTGATCCGGCCCTTCATGTCTCGTTTCACCAGGCGTGAATCAGAAACGGTGGGCAAGCCGCCCAGGTAAGTTAAAAATCTTTCTAATCTCTTCATCTGTAACAGGTAAAGTGCCTTAAGTACCCAAATGAGGTACATTTGGCTCGTTAACTCTAAAGGCAGCGGGACTTCCGGTTGCGTGTCGCCCGCGCGCACACAGGTGGGTCCCTGGGAAACTCGGAAGCCGGCGAGTTGGAGCCGGCTTCAGAACCCGAACGGGATTTGCGCGATTTTTGGAGCCCCCAAACCACCCGCATTTGCCTCCTAAAATCACCCCCAAAATGTCCTAGTACCAACATGGGGCCGGCCATATTAGATTTAATAATGAGTAATGAGCCAGATTTAGTTAACAGCCTAACGGTGTGTGAACATTTATCTAATAGTGATTATAATATGCTCGGGTTCAACGTTGTGTTTGAAAGGGAGAAACCCGCATCAGCTACTAAGGTTCAAAATTTAGGTAAGGCCGACTTCAACGGGATGAGTCAGAGACTGTCCACAGTAAACTGAGCAAATCTGTTTATGGGTAAAACGACAGAAGATCAGTGGGAGGTGTTCAAAAAAGAATTTAAAGTGATACAGAACCAGTTTATACCCCTAAGGGGCAAGAACTCTAATTGCCAAAAAAAAACAGCAATGGATGATAAAAGAGGTAAGGGACAACATAAAGCTAAAAGAAAAAGCATTCAAAAATGCAAAAAATAGCATGGATCCTGGTGACTGGGAGAAATACAAAGAACAGCAAAGGGTGACAAAACACATAGTAACAGCTACAAAATGGAGTATTAAAAGAAACTTGTAAGTGGTATCAAAATCAACACAAAAAAAATTTACACTTATATTAGGAAAAAGAGGGTGGTCAAGAGCTATGTGGACCCCTTAAAAACTGATAATGGTGATATTATAAATGAAAATAAGGAAATGGCGGCCATGTTAAATAATTACTTTGCGTCATTATTTACAGGAGAGGATGAGGATAGCATGACAGACACCCCAGGGAAACTAATTTTGAATCAGGGACGGGGACTCACCATAATTAACATAAGCAAGTTGACAGTAATGAAGAAAATAATGGCACTAAAGAGTGGCAAATCCCCAGGACCAGATGGTTTCCATCCCAGGGTTTTAAAGGAAGTAGGTGAGAACATTGCAGATGCCCTAATTATAATCTTCCAAAGTTCTCTCGATTCAGGAACCGTTCCTTTAGATTGGAAAATTGCACGTGTCACTCCGTTATTTAAGAAAGGTGAGAGAGGGAAACCAGGGAATTATAGACCAATTAGCCTAACATCTGTTGTCGGGAAATTACTAGAAACTATAATTAAGGATAGAGTGCCTGAACACCTTGAAAATTTGCAGCTGATCAGAGAGAGCCAGCATGGATTTGTAAAGGATAAGTCATGCCTGACGAACCAGTTTGAAATTTTTGAAGAGGTGACTAAAGTAGTGGGCAGTGGAACGTCTATGGATTATGTTAATACAGACTTCCAGATAGCACTCGATAAAGTCCCTCATAAGAGACTGTTAGCTAAAGTTGAAGCTCATGGAATTGAGGGCAAATTATTGACCTAGTTAGGAAATTTTCTGAGCCGCAGGAGACAGAGAGTAGGGATAATGGGCAGGTACTCAAATTGGCAGGATATGACTAGTGGGGTCCCACAGGGATCTGTATTGGGGTCTCAACTATTCACTGCATTTATTAACAAATTAGATGACGGGATAGAGAGCCATATATCCAAGTTTGCCAATGACACAAAGATAGGCAACATTGTAAGCAATGTAGATGGAAGCATAAAATTACAGAGAGGTATTAATAGATTAAGTAAATGGGCAAAACTGTGGCAAATGGATTTCAGTGTAGGCAGGTGTGAGGTCATCCACTTTGGAGCTAAAAAGGATATAGATCAGAGTACATTCTAAATGGTGAAAAGCTCGAAACAGTGGAGGTCCAAAGAGACTTAGGGGTCAATGTACATAGATTATTAAAATGTCATGGACAGGTGCAGAAAGTAATCAGAAAGGCTAATGGAATGCTGGTCTTTATATCTAGGAGACTAGAATACAAGGGGGTAGAAGTTATGCTACAGCTATACAAAGCCCTGGTTAGACCACACCTGGAGTATTGTGTTCAGTTCTGGGCACCACACCTTAGGAAGGATATATTGGCCTTGGAGGGAGTGCAGCATAGATTTACTAGAATGATGCCTGGAGACCAAGGGTTAAATTACGAGACGAGATTACACAAACTAGGGTTGTATTCCCCGGAATTTAGAAGATTAAGGGGTGATTTAATTGAAGTTTTCAAGATAATAACGGGAACTGATAGGGTAGATAGAGAGAAATGATTTCCGCTGGTTGGGGGTGTAGGACTAGGGGACATAGCCTAAAAATTAAAGCTACGACTTTCTGGAGTGAAGTTAGGAAACACTTCTACACACAAAGGCCCTGACATTAGCGGGGAGGCGGGATGGCAGCGGAGGGACGATTGGGCGCGTGGGTAATCCGCCCAATAAAATCTGTCCGTTCCCCACGATCGCGATACAATTGGTGCCACTTAACGTGGATTCCGGGTTTGCCGTCCGAAAGCTGCGCAGCGGGCGGACTGCGCACCTGCATAACACGCTGTCAGCTGGAGGAACTCAATTTAAAGGGGCAGTCCTCAAATGGCTCCTCCTGGAGCAAAAACCCATGCAGCACAATAGAGCAGCACAGGGGAAAGGCTGCTCCTAGATTCAGTGATGCCTCACTCCATGTGCTACTGGATGGGGTGAGGAGGAGGAGGGATGTGTTCTACCCGGCGGACGGGAGGAAGTGGCCTACCTCTGCCACCAAGAAGGCCTGGCTCGAGGTGGCAGAGGAGGTCACCAGCAGCAGCAACATCTCCCGCACCTGGATCCAGTGCAGGAAACGCTTCAATGACCTGACTAGGTCAGCCAAAGTGAGTACACTTACTGATTCTCCTACACTCCGTCTTCCACATCACCACCCCCACCCCCCAACTCATTCTGCACTGCCAACAATTCTCTATCACATCACTCCTCACACCCACTCAAAGCTCATCCTCAACTTACCTGCACTTCCTCACCTCCCCATTAGTCACCCCACCACTACCACTCAACCCAATCCTCATACAATGTCATGACTCTGTCTCATACTCACCCTCTGATGCATCGCTTTCATGGTCAGCCTCACCCAAACTAATGCATTCATTGGTTGGCCACGTCACCATCACTCACTCACGCTGCTCTAATTTCTCCCCTTACAGGAGAAGAGAGCCCAGAATGCACAGAGGAGGGTAAGGACCGGAGGGGGACCGCAACAGATAGTCGTCCTCACAGATGCGGAGCAGGAGGCGCTGGAGCTGAGCCGTACCCTCGAGTGTCTGTCCATCGGGGATGCCGAGACTGGCACCCAACAAACGGCTGGTGACAGAACTTCAACATTCAGCACTCACAATCTGAATTGATGTTAACTTGCCTTGCCATCTTCAGCACCTCAGTATGTTCATCACAACATGACACATCTGTGATTATGCTTAATATTGCCTTCTGTTCTCTTACAGGGCCTTCAGCGACCGCTGTGACAGTGAAGGACGATTCCTTAGAGGACCTGCTGGACTCTGAGGGTGCAACGTCACATCTGAGCGAGCCACCCACCAGCGCAGATACTCACACCTCGGTGGGTCCCAGCCCACAGTTAGTTGGGGTCGCACATGGTGAGTCACCACACACATGTGAGCACGAGCAGACACTGCTGGCAGGGGCAGCTGTGGAGTGTCCGCATCAGTGGGAGCACTCCTCTCCAGGCTCTGCTCAGTTGGACACAGATGCTGAACCCTGGGGGCCATCCTTTAAAAGGAGAATGATCAAGGGGCAGCAGCACATTTGTGAGGAGCTGGAACAGGTGCCACGCGCACTCTCCACAATCGCGCAGAGGATGGAGGAGTCTAACTCCTGCATGAGTGGAATGGAGGCACAGGTACAGGAGGTAATCTCTGAGATACTGTCACAGGGACGTGAGGGCATCTCTGAGCTAGTGTTGTGGGTAAGTGCGGGAATGTCTGTGATGGAGGGACGGCTAGCTTCCATGGAGCTTCAAGCACGGCTCACAAATGAGCCCATTCAGGGCTTGAAAACAGCCGCTCGGACTCAGGGTGAACAACATTCTGCTGCCTTAAACAGACAGGCAGATACACTAGTACTGGCCTTAGAAGGCTTCACACGTGTCCTCCAAACTGTCATCCAGCAGAGTGGTAGGAGTGATGTGGGCCTGGCCCAGGGGAGGGATGATGGCGAAAGGTTACATGGAAGTGGGGATGCCACTCAAAGCGCCCCCACGTCTCACCCATTGCCCCCCTCTCAACCAGTACCCGCAATGCTGCCTCCTCTCCAGGTGGCCGAGTCTGCCCCTGCACAGGTGCAGGTGGAGCAGTCTTTGGAGGGGCTCTCACGGGCACCAAAACCCAGAGGGCATAGGCCCAAAGCATCTAATCGATCAGGGCATGAACAAGAGCAACCTGCCACTACCTCTGCTGCAGCCACAGGGTATGCACCACATAGAAGTAGTCGGAAGCGAAAGGCAAAGGTTTTGTAAGCACAAAGGGGATGAACAAGGGTGTTTGATGATTGGTCATGTTTTTTATTTATATTTGCTTTTTGTTAAAGTCACATTAAATATTATTATTGTCACCACTACTGCCATGTATTGGCCATTCTTGACTGGCTTCTGTAATAAGGCCCTTTCATGAGGTTCACCATGAACACCCAAGCTTGATGCCACACATTGGGTCACTCTGCACTGGGGGTATGTGTAGTTGCAGGACTGTTTTGTGTGGGGGGAGGGGGCTGGTGTGGCCGCTGCTCTATCCAGGTGGTGAGGACTGGACTCTTCACACTGTCTGATGTTATTAGAAGCCCCGTTCACATATCAGTGACTCCCTGGCCTCACGAACAGCAAGGTGAACCGCTGGTCTGCCCATGGGTTGCTCCTGCTCCTCCTCCTCCACCTTCTCCTCCTCCACCTCCTGCTCCTCCTCCTCCTTCTCAATGTGGGTGGCAGATGTGGATGGGGCCTCCTCAAGCGGCACCCCTCTCTGTTGTTCCATGTTGTGCAGGGCACAACACACGACTATATTGCGTCCCACTCTGTCTGGTGCGTATGGAAGTGCTCCCCCAGTAAGATCAAGGAACCTGAAGCAAATCTTGAGCAGTCCTATACCATGCTCAATTGTAGACCTGGTAGCGATGTGGCTGTCGTTATATCGACGCTGTTGCTTGGTGGTGGGGTTCCTCAGAGGTGTTATGAGCCACATGTACAGGGGGTATCCCTTGCCCCCGAGGAGCCAGCCCTTGCGGGTGTTCGGTGCATGGAAAAGGGGCGGGATGTTGGACTCCCAGAGGATAAAGGAATCGTGGCAGCTGCCAGGGTATCTGGCGCACACGTGAAGGAATCTCTTGCGGTGGTCACAAACAAGCTGAGTGTTGATGGAGTGATAGCCCTCCCTGTTGATGAACAGTCCTGTCTCGTGTGGAGGTGCTCGTATTACTATATGGGTGCAATCGATTACACCCTGCACCCATGGGAAGCCAGTCACACCGTGGAATCCAACTGCCCTCTCCATCTGGCTGAGATTGTCCATGGGAAAGTTGACGTAGTGCAAGGCCTTGCAAAACAAGCTGTCGGTGACCTGTCTCATGCACTGTGTGCAGACGACTGAGAGACCCCGGCGATGTCCCCGGTGGCACCCTGGAATGATCCGGAGGCGAAGAAGTTGGGGGCAATGGTGACTTTGACAGCGACAGGTAAGGAGATGCTGCTCGTCCCAGCCGGGAGTAGCTCGGCATGAAGGAGGCTGCAGATGTCTGTGACTACCTGGCGTCTGACTCTGAGCCTCCGTATGCACTGCTCCTCAGAGAGGTCCAGGAAGCTGAGCCTCGGTCTGTAGACCCTGTTGCGAGGGTGGTGCCTCCTGCGACATCGCTCTCTCTGTTGTTGCCCTCTGTGCTCTTGTGCAGGTGCCTGTGGCGCAGCACTGTGTTGTGGAGCTCCACGTGGCGGAGGTGGACGCCGTGCCTGGCGAGGCTGGTGATGTTGCTCATCCTCGGATGGAGTGATGAATGCAGCTATGGCACCCCCATCCTGATTGTGTGAGTTTGAGGGGGTCGCAAAGTAGTTAAATATGTTTGCACAGCAGAGTTTTGGGTGGAAAGTTAGAATTTTGAGTGAAAGCACAAAGGTCTTGCAGCCAAAACTTTGTCTGAAGTGACAGAGTGCCCTGCTGCAATAAATGAGGTTTTCTCCCCACCTGTCAAATAATCATTTGCATCTCTCACTGGCTGCTGGCTGAAACACGTCCGTTGCAACAGGAAGTGTTTCCCACAGCAAGGGAAACACGCTGAGGATCCTTCAAAGTTGCACCCCTGCCAAAATGTCCAGTCCATCAAGTAGTTCATGTACTTCAACTATCTGACAATCTATGTAAATTATCATCCTGCCGGCTTTAATTGCCGGTGGGACTCCCACATTCTGGAGGCACGCGCGCATCCAGACGCGTCAGTGGGGAACCCAGAAGTCAGCGGGTTGGAGCCGGGCTCCGAACCTGCTCTGGATTTCAGTGATTTTTGGAGCCCCCAAAGTACCAGCTCTGTCATCCGAAAATCGGCCCCAAAGCGTGGTAGAAGTTTGGAACTCTCTTCCGCAAACAGTCGTTGACGCTAGCTCAATTGTTAATTTTAAATCTGAGATTGATAGATTTTTGTTAACCCTTTGAGGGTTATTAAGGGATATGGGGCTAAGGCAGGTATATGGAGTTAGGTTACAGATCAGCCATGAGCTCATTGAATGGCGGAACTGACTCGTGGGGCTAAATGGCCTACTCCTGTTCCTAGGTCCCTATGTTCCTATGAGAGATGGAAAGGTTTAGAGAGAGAATTCGAGAGAATAGGACTTAAGCAGCTGAAGGCACAACCTCTAATGATGGAGTGAATGGAGGGAAAAATGCACAAAAGGCCACAGTGACATGGACAGAGAATTGGTGGGAGGGGGATGAGGACTGGTAGGGCTTCAGGAGGTTATGAAAATGGAAGGGTGGGCAAGGCCACGCAGGGATTTAAAGACAATGAGTAGAATTTTAAATTTGAGATGTTGGGGGACTAAGAGCCAGTGTAGGCCAGGTGTGATGGGCGAGTGGGACTTGATGAAGGATAGGACACAAGATGCAAGGGTGACAGTCCAGCATTGGAGGCAGTGCAGCCATGAGGCAGATCCCTAATGTCAAAGGTTTGAGTTATGAGGAAAGACCGGACAAACTTGGACTTTTCAGCCTTAAAGATCTGGGAGGCGATCTCATAGAGATATATAAGATAGGGGAATGGAAATGGTAAATCTGCAATATTATTTTGAATTAAATTTAGAGAGTAGGGCAAAAGGACACAGGTTCAAAATATAAGGATTTGAGGAAGTTCTTCTTTACACAAAGACTGATCAATTCATAAAATGAACTCCCGGTTAGGGCAGTGGAGGTGAAAAACTTGAAATCATTTAAGAAGGGATTGGATGCTGTAATGAGGGGACATTTGGGTTATTCTGGATGAATAAACTAAAAAAAAAGCAAATGGCCTTCCTCATCCATAATTCCCTTGTGACCTTTTGATGAATCTCATTCCTTCTCTCTCAAACTCGTGAAGGGTAAGGCAGAACTTACAAAGTGGAATCCATGGATCTTTAGAAGCTGCATCCTAAAGCCAGGTGTCTGTGATGTAAGATCCTAGTTGTTCTTACATCTCCCAGGTAACCTTCATTACCAGATACAATATTAAATGTATCCAGGTGTCAGCCATGGCTCAGTGGTAGTACTCTTACCTCTGAGTCAGAAGGTCATGGGTTCAAGCCTCACTCCAGAAGCTTGAGCATATAATGTAGGCTGGCACTTCAGTGCAATACTGAGGGAGTGTTGCACTGTTGGAGGTGCCATGAGATGCTAAACCAAGGCTCTGTCTGTCCTCTCAGGTGGATGTAAACAATCCCACAGCACTATTTGAAAAAGAGCAGGGTTGATCGCCCAATGTAGATGTGTATAAAGGGAAGCCAGATAAGTACATAAGGGAGAAAAGAATAGAAGTATATGCTGATAAGGTTAGATGAATTAGTGTGGTAGGAGACTTGTGTGGAGCATAGACCAGTTCAGCTGAATGGCCTGTTTCTGTCCTGGATATTCTGCACAACATTTATCCCTTAACAACCATGTAAAAACAGATGATCTGGTCATTTATTTCAGAACTATTTGAGCAAATTGGCTGCTGCATTTCCTGCAGTAGGGATTACACTTTAAAAATAAATTATTTGGCTGTAAAGCTCTTTGGGATGACCTGAGGTTGTGAAAGGCACTATATAAATGCAAGTTCTTTCTATCATTAAATTTAGCAAGACAACCGGCAACCCTCACTTGTAACTGCATCAAATATCTTCGATTTCTGATTAAGATGACAGATGTGTCCTGGAAACACTAGAGGATTCAGCCATTAGAATGCTGGGTCTATGTGATGGGCAAAAACAGGTTAACTGGTCAATGCTGTTTGTAGGACCTTGATGTTTGCAAATTACCCATTATAGTTTCCTACATAAAAGTTACTGCACTTCAAAAAAAAGTTCATTGGCTGTGAAGCACTTAGATATTCTGAGGATATGAAAGGCTCGATATAGTTGCAATTTCTACTTTTGCAGCTCTTTTGGCAATGTACTTTGTCCAACCCCTTATTGTACAACATCTGTTTATACCAAGACCTCAGATTTTTTTTTAAAGGAAAATCAAAAACAACATTTACGCTGTCCGCACCATTTCAATCACATTTAATCCAAAAACCTGGTGAATGTTATACAATTTGTTGCTGCAAGTGATGCAATAAAAACAAGGCCACACCCAGCTCTGGGAAACTTCCCTCCCAAGATGCAGAAGAAATAACTTCTCGAACTGGCCCTAGCTCAGGCCCACAGAGGTCAGGACACCCCTCCTCTCCCTTTATGCTTTTCAAATAAAGGAGGCAAGAGTTTGCTGTCTAGATCCTTCATCATTCTGTGAGTCCAGAGTATTCTACAAATAGCTGCTAGCCAGAGGTCCAAACCCCTGGGTTCCTCCCCTTCCCCAGACTGTAGAATAGTAGAGTTGACATGGCTACTCTCTCTAGGGATAGCTGCTCCAGGTCCCCCTCTAATTCTTCCTCCTTCCTTTGGGGGTCATTGCTCCAGGGTTCCTCCTCTCCCCTCATCTTCTCTGGGTATTGTTAGCCCAATATCCCTGCTCTTCCTCACTGGAGATTACTGTCCCTGTTTCCCTCCAATTCCCAAAGGGGCCACGTGTCCATACAGTTTACAGTCTTGTGCTATAAAGTCTTTTCCGGTTCCTGCATACTTCAGTCATATGTTCATAGTTCGCACAGATAACTACACATTACTTATCTACACCTGACATTATACCTAGGATTCCAGCTGAACCATTGTCAAAGGAGCAGGATGAAAGATAACAGAGTGGAAGGAGGAGACCAACATCTGAGCAGCAATCTCTCTGTGTCACTTATAGGTAACTTTCCAGCATTCAAATAAACTTGGTAAGAAAACAAAGGTTATGGCCTGTCTTGCAATTGGAGACATGCAAGGGGTTAAGTGGAGCCACGAGCCACTCTTTAGACAGCTGGTCATAATTTACAAGTTTTTAAAATTCATTCATGGGACGTGGGCGTTGCTGGTGAGGCCAGCATTTATTGTCCATCCCTAATTGTCCTTGAGAAGGTGGTGGTGAGCCGCCTTCTTGAACCGCTGCAGTCCGTGTGGTGAAGGTTCTCCCACAGTGCTGTTAGGAAGGGAGTTCCAGGATTTTGACCCAGCGACGATGAAGGAATGGCGATATATTTCCAAGTCGGGATGGTGTGTGACTTGGAGGGGAACGGGCAGGTAGTGTTGTTCCCCATGTGCCTGCTGCCCTTGTCCTTCTAAGTGGTAGAGGTCGCAAGTTTGGGAGGTGCTGTCGAAGAAGCCTTGGTGAGTTGCTGCAGTGCATCCTGTAGATGGTACACACTGCAGCCACTGTGCGCTGGCGGTGAAGGGAGTGAATGTTTAAGGTGGTGGTTAGGTTCCAATCAAGTGGGCTGCTTTGTCCTGGATGGTGTCGAGCTTCTTGAGTATTGTTGGAGCTGCACTCATCCAGGCAAGTGGTGAGTATTCCATCACACTCCTGACTTGTGCCTTGTAGCTGGTGGAAAGGCTTTGGAGAGTCAGGAGGTGAGTGACTCGCCGCAAAATACCCAGCCTCTGACCTGCTCTTGTAGCCACAGTATTTATGTGGCTGGTCCAGTTAAGTTTCTGGTCAATGGTGACCCCCAGGATGTTGATGGTGGGGGATTCAGCGATGGTAATGTTGTTGAATGTCAAGGGAAGGTGGTTACACTCTCTCTTGTTGGAGATGGTCATTGCCTGGCACTTGCCTGGCATGAATGTTACTTGCCACATATCAGCCAAAACCTGGATGTTGTCCAAGTCTTGCTGCATGCGGGCACGGACTGTTTCATTATCTGAGGGAATGGAACTGAACACTGTGCAATCATCAGCGAACATCCCCATTTCTGACCTTATGATGGAGGGAAGGTCATTGATGAAGCAGCTGAAGATGGTTGGGCCTAGGACACTGCCCTGAGGAACTCCTCCAGCATTGTCCTGGGGCTGAGATGCTTGGCTTCCAACAACCACAACCATCTTCCTTTGTGCTAGGTATGACTCCAGCCACTGGAGAGTTTCCCCCTGATTCCCACTGATTTCAATTTTACTAGGGCTCCTTGACAGCAAACTAATGGGGCAGTAATTGGCTGGATTGGATTTGTCCTGCTTTTTGTGGACAGGACATACCTGGGCAATTTTCCATATTGCCGGGTAGATGCCAATGATGTTGCTGTACTGGAACAGTTTGGCTAGCGGCATGGCTAGTTCTGGAGCACAAGTCTTCAGCACTACAGCCGGGATGTTGTCCGGGCCCATAGCCTTTGCTGTATCCAGTGCACTCAGCTGTTTCTTGATATCACGTGGAGTGAATCGAATTGGCTGAAGACTGGCTTCTGTGATGGTGGGGATATCTGGAGGAGGCCGAGATGCATCATCTACTCGGCACGTCTGGCTGAAGATGGTTGCAAACGCTTCAGCCTTGTCTTTTGCACTCACGTGCTGGACTCTGCCATCATTGAGGATGGGGATGTTTATAGAGCCTCCTCCTACCGTTATTTGTTTAACTGTCCACCACCTTCACGACTGGATGTGGCAGGACTGCAGAGCTTTGATCTGATCCATTGGTTGTGGAATCGCTTAGCTCTGTCCATAGCAGGTTGCTTTCGCTGTTTAGCATGCATGTAGTCCTGAATTGTAGCTTCACCAGGTTGGTACCTCATTTTTAGGTACGCCTGGTGCTGCTCCTGGCATGCTCTTCTACACTCCTCATTGAACCAGAGTTGATCCCCTGGCTTGTTGGTAATGGTAGAGTGAGGAATATGCCAGGTCAAGAGGTTACAGATTGTGCTGGAATACAATTCTGCTGCTGCTGATGGCCCACAGTGCCTTGTGGATGCCCAGTTTTGAGCTGCCAGATCTGTTCTGAATCTATCCCATTTAGCACGGTGGTAGTGCTACACAACACATTGGATGGTGTCCTCAGTGCGAAGACGGGACTTCGTCTCCACTAGGACTGTGTGGTGGTCACTCCTACCAATACTGTCATGGACAGATGCATTTGCGACAGGTAGATTGGTGGGGATGATGTCAACTAGGTTTTTCCCTCGTGTTGGTTCACTCTCCACCTGCCGCAGGCCCAGTCTAGCAGCTATGTCCTTCAGGACTCGGCCAGCTCGGTCAGTAGTGGTGCTACTGAACCACTCTTGGTGATGGACATTGAAATCCCCCACCCAGAGTACATTCTGTGCCCTTGCTAATCTGTGCTTCCTCCAATCGATGCTCAACATGGAGGAGGACTGTAGGTGGTAATCAGCAGGAGGTTTCCTTGCCCATGTTTGTCCTAATGCCATGAGATTTCAAGGGGTCCAGAGTAAATGTTGAGGACTCCCCAGGCCAGTGCCTCTTGACTGTATATCACTGTACCGCCACCTCTGGTGGGTCTGTCCTGCCGGTGGGACAGGACATACCCAGGGATGGTAATGAAAGAGTCTGGGACGTTGGCTGAATTTGTTACACCATAGTATTATTTCTGAGTAAATTAAAACTATCCTTGCCCATGGGCTTTAATTATAATTTAGGCAACATATGTTTGTATCATTAGACTTAAAGCTTGTGACTTTGCATCCAGTTGGCAGGCTCAGTCTTTTTTCCAGAAGTGCATATTTTCCATAATAGCGTAACATTTCTTAGAACTGAGATGCACCTGTTGATCACAATAGAGGAGAAAATTGGAGCTAAGTTGCTGTACACCATAAATAATTGAGTGCTGGAGCTTGATGAGAGATTTTTCAACATAAATAACCAGTGTAAGGGGTTTCTTTTTTACTGTTTCTCGGGCTTATAATAGGTCAGCCAGTTATGTTTTTCCTGAGCTGCCCTGCCCGCAGTGCGGTTGCGAATCGCTTACCCCTTCCTGATTCTGAGCTGAGGACTTATCGAGTGGTAACAAAGACAGACGAACAGACCAGTGGATTGGTACAAGGAAAACCAATGTTTATTAATAAGAAAACTAAAACTACAAGGTAAACAGTATAATACAGAAGATAAAGAAATCGCTATGGATGTAATACAGTCTTACACTTATCGGGTTGAAAGAAACGGACACATCGAGGGAAAATTCTAAAATCACAAGTTTAGCAATATCCATTAACCCCCAACCTTACACTTATGCTTGGTTGTCTTGTGGCGGCCAGAAAATTAATGCTCACCGGTGAAAACAGATGAAAAGGCCTGGCCCCTGTGCCTGCTGCTGCCGTCGACATGTGGTTGCGAGGTTTACTGGATGGCCTTCCTTCTTAGTTGCTAGCAGACAGACAGGATAGGGCCAAGAGGCGAAAAGAGAAGAAGCAAGCGAGAGATATACTGGGCAGCCCCAGTTATACCCTCTTGGTAACAGGTTTTTTTCATATCTTATCAGCTTGCTTCATTGTTTGATTTAAGCACGAAACGTAAGACAAAGGACCCCATCTCTGGCCCATTTACATTAATGGCCATTTTCCTGTATCGATCTGTTCGCTAACTGCTTTACCATTGTTCCGAATGTACCTTGATGGTTCACCTTTTGTCCTGCGATCACTTCCTGCTCGAATTTTGATGTGTTGGCCGGCCATGTTGATAGCTTGCCTCAGGGCTAGAATGCAGCTGCATTGTTTAAAGAAACCTGTCTGAGACACGAAGCCTGCCAAGTTGTTGAGAATGCAATTTCAAATCTGCCGGTCCTCGGCCATGTGTCTGACTGCAGCCATTTTGAGAGACCTTGGATTTTTTAAAACAGTCACACCAGGGTTTCTTTAATAACTCCAATAAATCTTCGGGGTGGGGGGAACATGTGAAATTTTGCAAATCCCTTCACCAGTTTGTAACTGGTTGTAACAAAACAATTAAGGGATCAGATGAAGTCACTTTCACCTTGTTTTGGGAAGTGGCTGCTTGAAAAATTTTCCATTTAGCACTGCTGATAATCGGAACTGCAGCAGTTCAAGAAGGCGACTCACCACAACCTTCTCAAGGGCAACTCGGGATGGGCAATAAATCAGCCTTGCTAGGGATGCCCACACCCCATGAATGAATTAAAAAAACCAAACAAGCATATGGGGGAGGAGAGGAGAAGAGCAATTTGATCCCATTCTATAGACCCATGCAGTGATTTGAAATCAGATTTTCCCCCTTTTCTTTTTGACATGATCTCGTCATTTCTCATTTATGAGTAGATCTTACTTGAAAAATAATCCAGGTAATGCGGATGTCTTATGAAAATGCACATGGCACCTTCTTCATGGCATTTGCCAGAGTTTTATGATGTTCAGCTCAAAGGTTCCCCCCAGATAGATAGTGCCCAGTCTATGCCAGCTCCAAAAGCAGACTTTCAATACCGCAAGAGTCCTTCGGAAGCACAGAGGCACATAAAGGCATCCTTTAAACAGCTAAAATTGGCAGTAGGTAATGCTTAGTTCAATATCATCGGTGCTTTCTTGAAAGCAGCTTTGTTAACTTTTAAAGAGCTCATGGAACTTCAATTTCCAGCCAACAATATGAATGTTGCATCGTTGCCTGCCTTGGGAGTTCCTGATATGTTCGATGCAATGTTCGCTGCAGTTCACTCTAACCTTCAGGGACTTGAGCATATAATCCAGGTTGATACTTCAGTGCTGTACCGAGGGAGTGCTGTACTGTCGGAAGAGCATCTTTCTGATGAGATGTTAAACCGAGGTCCTGTCTACCCTCTCAGGTGGACGTCGAACATCCCAGGGCACTATTTGGAAGAAGAGCAAGGGAGTTCTCCCCAATGTCCTGGTCAATATTTATCCCTCGACCAACATCACTAAAACAGATTATCTGATCATTATCACATTGCTGTTTGTGGGACCTTGCTGTGCGCAAATTGACTGCCGCGTTTCCTGAATTACAACAGTGACTACGCTTCAAAAAGGGACTTCATTGGCTGTTAAACGCTTTGGGCGTCCTGAGGTCATGAAAAGCATTACATAAATGCAAGTCAAAAGCAAAATACTGCAGATGCTGGAAATCTGAAATAAATGCAAGTCTCCCTTTCTTTCCTACTTTAGTCTCTCTTAAAACAGATGAAAATTTAAAAAAAATTCTAGCATCCTACACATGAATGCAGTAAAGGCATCAGACTGATCACATCATTGCATTGCCTTCTGTATTTGAGCAAGTTGCCTTTCAAGAAAAGTAACTATGATGAAACGGTGTCTAAAATATTTAACATAGGCCATACATCATAGTTTGCAACAAAGAAACTCCAATTTAATTCTACCCTCTGAGACTCAAAAAAGAGTCTAAAGATGGTTAGTCCATAAGTGATCTGTGAACGGATTTCAGAGAGTTAGGGCACTACAATTTTGCAAGTAATGGAAGAAAACAAATGAGCTGTGGTTCCAATTCCTGATCACAAACCAGTGTCTGAGTCAAAAGGTTGTGGGTTCAATCCTCACTCCAGAGACTTAAGCACATAATCCAGGCTGACACCCCAGTGCCGTACTGAGGGAGTGCTGCATTGTCGAAGGTGCTGTCTTTCAGATGAGACTTTAAAGCGAGGCCGGGTTTGTCCTCTCAGGTGGACATAATAGATCCCATGGCATAATTGGAAGAGGAGCAGGGGAGTTCTCCCTTGTGTCTTGGTCAACATTTATCCCTCAATTAAAACCTAAAACTAATTAACTGGTCATTATCTCATTGCTGTTTTTGGGATCTTGCTGTGCACAAATTGTGCAGCATTCCGCTACATTACAACAGCGACTACACTTCAAAAGTACGTCAATAGTTGTGAAGGGTTTTGGGACATCCCGAGGTCATGAAAGGTGCTATATCAATGCAAGTCTTTTTTTTTGACCGCTGCTGGAAAGTGCATCTGTGTGGGTGTTAAGTAGGAACAGCATCAGGCTGAGCTGCATCACCTCTCTCCCGACTTCTCTTCCCACCACCCCCCCATCTCTCCCCCACCTCCCCACCTGCAGCCAATTAAGTTTCATTGGCCACTTATGTGAGAGCTCTCTGTAGACCATGTTACTAGTCTAGTACCATCATACCTGTATGTGCATGCTTGCGGTATAGATCTGATTTTGTATTGCAAATAAAGGATCATACTTGTATGCAGAAGAGAAAATAAAAACGGAGAACAAAATAATACCTGGATAGATTATGGATCGATCTGTTTTCTACATATTTTATCATTTCAGGTGTAAAGAGTCAGAACAATGGCACATTATAGTTTTGGATGAACCTTTATCAAAAAAAACCCATGCAGTTTAGCAATTAGAATCATGCAGGTATATTCTCTGACTAGATCTGTTCCTTTCACACTGAATCCTCTGTCCACTTTTTTAAACATGGCTGTTATTCTACTTTGCTTAGAAACATGGAGAATTTACAAACAAATTGATGTAACACAAGGAATGTCCCTGGATACCAATCCCTCAGTCACTATAAACTCGGTCAGTCACAGGGCTAGTGGGAAGAACTCATGATTGAAACTTGACCAATGACAATAGAGGAATTAGACATTTATCCCTCCATTATTCTTTCCACTGGAATAGTGCACTCAAATGGGAAGTTATTCTCTTAATGCTGCAGTGCTGTGGTAGCTGTTACCTTTAGCTGGATAAATTAAACAAAAATATTCATGTGGGTATCTTAAAGTTTCTTTGTTAATGTCTTGTTCTCTACCTTCATTAAAATTCATAATTTTTATAGTAAATCTGTCTCCTTTCCCACTTTCTGTTTTCAAAACAAAACAGACTGAAAATGGTGCTTTTACAAAATGTCATACTTTGCATTATGAGACACGAGATCCAGCTCAGAAACAAAGTTCTTATCAATACAATTAGTCAGTGTATTGAGGAAATATATTTTAATAGTGAAGTATTTCATCTGAATGGCAGATATACCAAATCTTAATAAAAAATAAAACTTTATGGTGTCAATTAAGATTACTAAGACTTAGCACATTCATTTGTAAACCTTTTAATGAATTTTAAATGCTTTGGACGAGGCGTTAAACTGCAGTCACATCTGCCTGTTCTGGTCATCGAGGTAGATCCCACGACACTACTTGAAGAAGAGTAGAGCATCCTCCTGGTGTCCTGTTGAACATTCCTCCATCACCAAAAACATTAACTGGTCATCAGTCTCATTGCTGTTTGTGAGAACTTGCTGTGCACAAAATGGCTTCTGCACATACCCACTAACAGTGACACAATTGAATTAATTCTATGTGAAGCGCTTTGGGATATTTCTGAGAGATATGATCAAGTGCTAGCTTTTCTCACTTTGCACTTTTACAACACAGATATCCAGTGCAGTTTTGTGACCCTGTTAATTCATGATGTGGAGATGCCGGTGATGGACTGGGGTTGACAATTGTAAACAATTTTACAACACCAAGTTATAGTCCAGCAATTTTATTTTAAATTCACAAGCTTTCGGAGGCTTCCTCCTTCCTCAGGTGAACGTTTGTTGGAAATGTTCCAACAAACGTTCACCTGAGGAAGGAGGAAGCCTCCGAAAGCCTGTTAATTCATGAGAGAGACTGCACCAAATGATTTCACAGGGGCCAGCAAACCTCCTGGAAGCTTTGACTGCTAATGTTGCACACAGAAACATTCAATAACTAAAATGTGCTATGCTGAAAATTCTAAGTACTCTCAGTACTACTAAACATGGGAGTTTTTTAAAAATATACTTAAACTGCATAAAAATTCATTTTGCTACAATTGTGATGGTTAGAAAACTATAAACAGGGACCTTGTTCAGCTTTTACTTTTGTTTTTTAGCTATAGGACTGTCACTGTGTTTACAGCAGAAATTATGTAATACAGAAAATAGTAATACACAGTCATGAAGACAATACTCAGTCTTTTTGAATCGTAGATGTACTTCATAAATTATTGTATCTAAAACTGCAAATATTTTTCAAAAACTTAACCACAATGATCTACACATATATAAAAAATATTGGGCCAGAATTTGCTGTCAAAACAATGGTCAGGCTAATGGCATTCTCCATTATTTATGCACAGAATCTACAGCAACTTCAGGCGAGGGGCAGATGCGCCGTTAAATGCAGAAATCCAGAAGCTGCTGAGCGAGTTGCACTGCTCCGCCGTTAGCTTCGCAAAAACGGCATCTCGCTGTCTGCCTCACCATTGAAATGCATTGAACGGCATGAAGTTGCTGTATGTGTGGGATAGATATGAACTAAACTCACCACAGAAAATTAAGTCTTGTTCATTTCAGTCTAAGTACCCTTTTATCGATGTGATAAGTGTTAATTACTGCCAGTCAACCTCTCTGGCACTGAAAATTAACTATTACAAGTGTGGAGTCTCATTCCTTCAGGTTTTATTGTTGTTGGGAGAAAAATGTAAAATTTAAACATTTTTAATTTATTTTTAAACTTTTCCTTCTCAGTCTTTGTGCTGCTAATTGCACAATCCTTCAATCTGATTGATTAAGGAGATACACAAATGCTTGCCCTGTTTATTCATGGCCCGGTGTCCCTTGTTATGATGTTTATCAGCTCGCACTTTCAGCAACTTGCCACACAAAAAATTTTAAAACCTAAATGTGCAAGGACAAGTCTAACTAATGGCAGATGCCATTAGATGCTCTGCTACAACGAATTATGGCCCACAAAATGATACATCTAGCATAAATTTCCTGTTAATCATATTTCTCATCCAACACACTCATATTTCTGTGTCATACTTCAAAAAATAGTTTAAAGAAACAAAGGCCTCAGTATGATCTTATCTAGTGCACTATTTTAAACAAAACAGCATCAGGACCTGCAGCCTAAACAATTAAACTCTGACCTCATCCAGTGTTTATTTAACAGCAATTAGATTTTGTGTACTTAAAGGGGCATAGTTTTATTGTAGGAGAACGGTGATACATTTTGCATTACAAGGTATAAAATGGTCCTTATAAAAGAGCATACCATCTGGCTTATGACCAACATGAAAGATTGTTGTCAGATACCTAAAAACATTATTGGATGTAGAGCATCCTTCAGACTCCACATTTTGTATAAAACACCAAAAAGATCACAACTGAATATCCTTTTAAAAAAAACAAAGAACACAGAAAGAAACCCAATCATTTCCTAATTCATTTTCTGAACTTGAGATAGCCTAGTGCCTCTCCAAGGAAAAGAAGCTGCTATCTTCCAATAACAAGTTCAATTAGCCTCTAAATGATCTTACGATGTGCCCATTTAGACCACTTCTCCAATGGTGGACTTAAAGGGGCATCCTTAGGATAAATAGAGATCATTCTTAGAAGCTGAACACATTATGCTCCAGGCATCATGAATGTGAGGCAGGCTTGATGGACCAGCTGGTCTTTTCCTGCCCGTCATTTTCGTATGTTCATAACTGTAGTTCACAACCCAGACTATTCAAGAGCAATGGCATGGGAGCTGAGCAAATTTGTGTTCTAATTGATTTAAGTGGACAAAATGGCTGCGGTGTTAGCTCACTGGACTATTCCCTTAGTGCTTGCAAGATGTGCGTGATAAGTCTACAAACATTTAAGGAATTATTGAACTTTCAATAATAGGTTCATTGACTAAGTTGAAATGCAAATTTAAAAAGGTATACATTTACTATGCAGTGGTTGGGAACTAAGGGTATTCAGCAATACACATTCTGAAAATATGAGAAATGTTTTAACAGCTAATGCTGCTGCTCTTTTTGATGTTCTTGGTGTCGTCATTGAGCAACATGTTAGGCTTCTTCTTTGCAATCAGTCTGAGAGAGAAAAATAAAATAATCGAGCATCAGGAAAGTCGTCATTAGCACAAATGGTACCACAGTTTAATATAAAATGACTTAAACAGGATATGCATCTAATATGTTCAAGTCATTTTGTGCTAAAACATGATACCAATCTTTATAATCAGCCATGGCTCAGTTGGTAGCACTTTTGACTCTAAGTCAGAAGATTGTGGGTTCAAGTCCCAATCCAGCAATGTAAGCACAAAATATAGGCTGACACTCCAGTGCATAACTGAGGGAGTGCTATAAAGGCACTATATAAATGTATGTCTCTCTTTACTAGAATGCATATGAGGTAACCACTTTGAATATATCACCTTCCCATCTCATGGTTCATTAGCTCTGCTTCCAGTAACTAACTGGATTTTGGTTATACAGCAGACAAAAAAAAATGATTAAACCACATTTATATCGAACCGAAGTAATTGTGCAGTGGGATAGTAATAATAATGAATATTAAAATTTATTACTAGTTTCTAAGATGATTATTGTAGTCCTATAGAAATAAGTATATTTTGACAACATTTTTGAGTTCTTAAGGTTACTGATTATATTTTGAAAACCATAACTAATTTGCTGTTAAACAGAAAGCACTGGCCATATTGCCATTGTATTAAACACTCTTACCTTTTCCATCTGATCCAGTAGAGAGCACTCATACATAGTACCAATGTGATTGATGCTAAAGCTATGAGGACAACCAGTTCTGCCAAAAAGTTAATTTTGATTATCACATCTTCTCCTCCCTCGGAATGTCCTGCAAGTTCAGAGGACAAGAATGAACTCAGTTTCATTGAGCACAAGTCACAATCAGCAGTATTTGTCTGTTACTGTGCCATATTACCACTAAGTCTGTATTACTTATAAAACCACCTGTTAAGTCCTAAGAAGACGCCAATAAATCTTTTCACCACTGCCACCATCATCTGCCTCCCTAAGATTAAGCCTTGCTTGTCTAAGCACACCTGGCCAGTACAGAGAAACTGCAAATGGCTCATTAAATCAGTTATGGGTCCTTTGTTCAAGCAATTTTTCCACAACCTAACAGCAAAAATATTTTGCCTTCTTAACATTGATTATTTTGCCTTAGTGGGGTTTCATTTAAAAAAATGAAGGGAGGGGATCTTCATGTCTCCAAAGAGTTTGGTCTTGAATCATTATTGTACATTAGCCAGTGAATATAAAGGGATACAGTAATATGGTGGTTTGTTACATTTGGTTAAGATACCCTTTCCTCCTAAGAATGCAATGATTCTCTTAATATAATTTAAAGTCATTGAAATATTGGGGAAAATAGGCCTTTTCATATACTGAAATGAAAGACATTTTTCTGCTGGAACTCTTCAATTAACTGAAGTTTATTATACAAGGATCCCGCAGCGTCTGGGAATTTAACATTTCCTAATTTCACAGTAATGATAATGTAGTTTTATAAATGAAGACGCAATAGCTTTAAACTACTTTCACCAATGGCCCATAAGTCAAGCAGTCAGAATGCTGACATCCAAAGAGCAAACACCAGTTATTTCAATCCACCTGTCCTATTTATATCGAAGTAGCTTTGTTCCCAATAAAGTTAATAATCTAGTCTAATATCAGAATGCACTGCTGAGGAAACAAGTCAAAATAAATAAGAATATTACATGCTATACTGGCACTGCAATGAAAATTTGATATCAATTAAAATGTGCAAAACAAATAAGGAAAAACATTGTAAAGATTTGCAGTAATTTTTGTACCTTGCATTTGTCTCAGAATTGTCACAAACATTTCTCATGCTAGACTCGAATCAGACGTACCTGCCAAGCATTGGACAGAGCTCCAATCACTCCAAAAGCTATCGTCAGCACAAAATATATTAACAGTGGCTCTCAAACGGACACAGTACATAGGTTTAGCCGTTACATTCAGAAAAGTAGAGGTGGCTCCCTCTGGAATTATTTTAGACTGGAAACAAAGCACAGTTTAAAAAAAACATACTTCCAAGAATAGAAATTGTAGCACACAATTTAAAATCTTTCCAAGAACTTGTGACAATGTTATATTGCTACTTGTACAACAAGTGCAGAGATAAATTAAGCACGATAAACTGATGCTATATTCCTGATCTGACAAAAGATTTACAACTGAAATGTTAATCTGGCTTTTCCCTTTATAGATGCTGATGGATGTGTTGTGCATTTCCAGCAGCTTCTGTTTTTATTTTGGATTTACAGCATTACAGTTTCTTTTTATTAGCAAAATGCCCATACCAGAAAACCAAATGCATTCAAAGTGGTGATAAATTGAGAACTGACAGCACCTTCCATAAATTTAGAAAGTACCAATGCAAGCACAATAGGGATTTCAAGGCAAGAGGAATGACCATTCTTAGGTATAGGGTGAACACTTCTAAAATGAAGGAAAGGTAGAATGGGAAGCAAGAAAGGTTGAAAAGATGCACTGGACAAAGGTTAAATTTGGAGGCACACATCTTGAGGATGATGCAAGGGATACTATTGGATCTTGCTCGTGTCCAAATTGCAAAGCAACCAACAGATCTGGTAGACATGAAACTGGATATTGGGCCTAATGTTGGAACAGAATGGAGAAATGCAACAATCTTTGTCTTTTGCCAATTTTCTCCATCCTTTCCGCAAGGTTGATGGCTTCCTAGGGTATAGTTCTATGGGAGTCATTTACCCTCCAGTAACTCACCCAAGTGGCCATTCTTCATGTGTGAATTTTGACAAGCAACCAGTTCAGTCATGGGGGTATCACAGCTGAGCCCAGTCCCATCTTCATCTGATGTCCACAGATGCACTTTCAGCATACTAGCATGCAGAAGTGGGAACCCTGGCTGATATTCCTCTCCCTAAACCAGGGGCACTGTGGTCAATTGAAGGGCACTTAACATCACACCAGCTAACTTAATACAAATCAGGGATTGAACATGGGCTCAATCACAGTGGAAATGAAGCAGAAAAGTACACCATAAAGGTTAATTTTCTCTTAAAAAGAACTAACAGCTGAACCATCAGGACAGATGAAGGGTGGATTCACAAAAGCCAAGAGACAGTTTTGGCCAGGGACCAGAATAACCAGCTGCTAGAGTAGCAAGACAACAGCAATTTACACTTCTGTTCAATACATTTATAGCTTGAGAGCTGTAGTAGTGGATTTGCAGAAGTTGGGAGAAGAGATGAAGTTGGCTCAGATTGCTTCACATTAATCAAGATGTCAGATGTAATGGCAGAATTTTTACTAGAGCAGAATGCCACCTGAACCAAGATACAGTACCAGATCTGATGGGAGGGAAAGAGTGAGCTATGAAACCTTTCACTCCAACTAAAATAGCATCAATGACTTCATTGCCACAGAGAGAAGAATTAGAAGCAGCAGATAGACCAGGGAGCAGCAAAAAATTCTTGAAGATCATTCCAGTGGCTAAGTAATTAGATTCAATTTTGCAAGGTAAAGCTAGATAAGTATATGAGGGAGAAAGTAATAGAAGGATATGTTGATAGGATGGGATGAAGTAGGGTGGGAGGAGGCTCATGTGGAGCATAAATACCGGCATAGACCTGAAGGGCCGAATGGCCCATTTCTGTGCTGTACATTCTATGTAAATTCTATGTAAGTTGAGGCCGTCAGTGGGGAGTCTTGGTTGATGGGAGTGCAGATTGAAGAATCCGGCACAGAGGCCAGTTCACCTGATTCACGGTCATAATGATTGGGAGTCTGTGTGTAATGGATCCAAAGCCTAATTCTCTGATCCATGCACCCATTCAGTGAGACTTCTCACTGAGAGCCTCATCTCATGATATTTAGCTTACTGTGCCGAGCAAGAAGGGCCTTTTGAGAGTACAGAGTTTTGAGTCGTTTGTTAAAGTGATTAATTTTCCTACCTCCCAGTGGGAGTCCTTTCCTCGGAATTGAACTTCATATTCCAGACAGTGAGGCTTGATTTTGCCAGTTGGAGGATCCCATTGGAGATAAATGGTATCTGTTCTTGATAAGGTCATGTTAATCTTGTCAGGAGCTGCTGCCTTAACTGAAAATGCAACAATTGTACTTCATGAGTATAACCACAGGTATCTACTCAATGCAAGTTAAACATCTATGAGGCCATTTAATATGACTGAATAAAGCTACTAGGAATCCTCACCCTCCCAACAGAGACTAAAGGCCCAGGACTTCATACCTGCAGTTCTGTGAGGAAAAGTGCATAAAGAGGCTGCACTTCTTCAGTGAGGATGTCACAGAGTTGTGTCGCCTCCTGTAACAAGACCTACAACCAGCTGCCACAGCTAGCACAGTATTGCCTGTTGCAGTCAAGGTCAAGGCAGCACTCAACTTCTTTGCTCCGACTCCTTTTAGGTTCAGCTGTCCATGCTTGCATTAAGCAGGTGACTGATGCCAAGTTTGCTAGAGCAAACACTTTCATCACTTTCGCCTTAGACAAACGGATGCAGCGGGATAGGGCTCTGGGGTTCTCTCAGATTGTAGGCTTGCCCCAAGTCCAAAGCCTCATTGACTGCACCCATGTCATCCTTCACACAACCCCCGTGCCTTCATGAATCCCAAGAGCTTCCACTCCAATAACGTGCAACTGGTGTGTGCCTGCTTTTTTGACAGCTGCTTTTATCTTGTGCCAATGCTCCATGTCCCCACGCTTTACCCCTGTGCAGCAAGTGAGGAACTGGTTGCTTGAGGACACAGGATATCCCCTGCACACTCAGTTCATGATTTCTCTCAGAAACATGCTCAGTGGCCGAACTGCAATCAGATCCATGGCTCAACTAAGAGCCCTCATCGAGCAGGCCATTGGAGGAGAGCCACGGTAAGTGGTTTGAAAAATGCACCTCTCCCTTTAGGGGTGGCCGCTCCCCCCCACCCCCCCACCCCACCCCCACTGGATTTCCCATACTCCCAATTGACAAGTTGCTTCTAAGGAGCACGACTAGTGCGGACAGCTTGCTTTTTCAACGTCAATGAGTCCCGAACACAAAAATTGATCGGGCCTCCTGCCAAATTCATCGAGCAGGTGGAGCAGATGCCCACACACATTCGCCCAATAAACGTCTGAAATGAAAATCACCCCCACTTTCTGTAAATAATTATTGTTTTGGAGTTCTCGGTGTAAACAAAAGAGAGCATAGATGCGATAAGCACCCCATTTGCAACTCGAAGTGTTGGTTGAGGGATGAATGTTGGCCAGGACACCAGGAGAACGTCCTACTCTTCTTCAAATAGTGCCATGGGATCTTTTGCAAATAGGAAACGCACTACTCGTAAAATTTTTTGTAATATCAATGTTGATACACTTACATCATTTTCTGTAAAAACAATTTGGTTGTCTCAAAGATAAAGTGAGCAAATGCAGCACTTAAATGGTGTACAGACCAGGAAAGATCTGGGTTTGGTATTCTGGTTTACACCAAGTTTGCTGATCTCACCCAGGATGACAGCTATGGCTCAACAACTGGTTTAGCAGCCCTGTGCTAGGTCAAGTCACTTCAGATCAGTGCCAAATGATCCTTGAAAATGGACATGTAGGCATGAGATGAGGCATTAGTGGCTATTTTGGGAGGTGCTCAAGGCCGATTAAGGCCTGTGGAAATACACTTGGCATGAATCACTGCTTTCACGATAGCAGTACAAATTGAAAAATAAAATGCCTTCATTAAAATGTATTAGCTCATCTTACCTAGATCCTGAAGCTGTAACGTGTAGTATGCTGGTCTCACTGGCCCCATTTCAGAGGAGCCGTTGATGCATATGTTGAAATCACTGAACTCGATGAAATCACCACCTTGAAAATGGCAGCCAACACTACTCCCCTGATTTTTAATGTAACTATTGCACTCCACTGCGTACTCCAGCTCTTTATGCCTATAAATATTTAAAAGTTTATTACTTACAGTAGAGTTCACTGCAATCTGAATACAAGGCATGGGAAAAGACAACGTATTTAACAGTATATAATGATCCTATTTGGTTTCTTGTGCACTATTTTCGGGCAAGCATGCTATCACTAAAACAGATTATTTGGTATTTATCTCATTGCTGTTTGTGGGACCTTGCTGCATTCAAATTGGCTGCTGCGTTTCCTACATTACAATAGTGACTACACTTCAAAAGTACTTCATTGGCAGTAAAGCACTTTGGGACGTTCTGAGGTCATGAAAGGCGCTATATAAATGTACGTCTGTTTGCTTTCTTTCTATAAAAATTTAAAATGATCATTTTAATTCTGTTTAATGTGAAAGCAATGAGCTGCTTGCATATTTTGATTCTCTTGCATACATTTTGATTAATCATTTCTGTTCAGCAATTTTAGCCGAAGGTTGGTGAGCTGCAGGCTCTAATAACCACATGGGAATACGATGCAGTGGTGATAATGGAGACCTGGCTCAAAAAAAGTCAGGATTGTGTTCTAAATATTCCTGAATATAAGGTGTACAGGAAAAGTAGGAAAGGAAAGAAAGGAGAATATTGCAGTGCTGGAGAGAGAGGATGTCCTTGAGGGGTCAAGGACAGAATCTATTTGTTTAGAGCTAAGAAACATCAAAGGTGCCATTACAATACTGGGTGTATTCTAAAGACCACCAACTAGTGCGAAGGATATAGAGGAGCAAATTTGCAGGGAAATTCTAGAGAGGTGCAAGAACTCTAGAGCAGTGATAATGGGGGACTTCAACTATCCTAATATAGACTGGGATAGTAATAGTGTAAAGAGAAAAGAGGGGGAAGAATTTCTAGGAACATAGGAACATAGGAACAGGAGTAGGCCATTCAGCCCCTCGTGCCTGCTCCGCCATTTGATAAGATCATGGCTGATCTGTGATCTAGCTCCATATACCTGCCTTTGGCCCATATCCCTTAATATCTTTAGTTGCCAAAAAGCTATCCATCTCACATTTAAATTTAGCAATTGAGCTAATATCAATTGCCGTTTGCGGAAGAGTGTTCCAAACTTCTACCACCCTTTGTGTGTAGAAATGTTTTCTAATCTCACTCCTGAAAGGTCTGGCTCTAATTTTTAGACTGTGCCCCCTGCTCCTAGAATTCTCAACCAGTGGAAATAGTTTCTCTCTATCCACCCTATCCGTTCCCCTTAATATCTTATAAACTTTGATCAGATCACCCCTTAACCTTCTAAACTCTAGAGAATACAACCCCAATTTGTGTAATCTCTCCTCGTAACTTAATCCTTGAAGTCCGGGTATCATTCTAGTAAACCTACGCTGCTCTCCCTCCAAGGGCAATATGTCCTTCCGAAGGTGCAGTGCCCAGAACTGCTCTTGGTACTCCAGGTGCGGTCTAACCAGGGTTTTGTATAGCTGCAGCATAACTTCTGCCCCCTTGTACTCCAGTCCTCTAGATATAAAGGCCAGCATTCCATTAGCCTTCTTGATTTTTTCTGCACCTGTTCATGATACTTCAATGATCTATGTACCTGTACCCCTAAGTCCCTTTGGACATCCACCGTTTTTAACTTTTTACCATTTAGAAAGTACCCTGTTCTATCCTTTTTTGATCCAAAGTGGATGACCTCACATTTGTCTACATTGAATTCCATCTGTCACAGTTTTGCCCATTCACCTAATCTATCAATATCCCTTTGTAATTTTATGTTTTCATCTACACTGCTTACAATGCCACCAATCTTTGTGTCATCGGAAAACTTAGATATAAGACTTTCTCTGCCTTCATCTAAGTCGTTCATAAATATTGTGAATAATTGAGGCCCCAAGACAGATCCCTGTGGGACTCCACTAGTCACATCCTGCCAATGTGAATACTTACCCATTATCCCTACTCTCTGTCGCCTTTCGCTCAGCCAATTTCCTAACCAAGTCCGTACTTTTCCCTCGATTCCACGGGCTTCTAACTTAGCTAACAGTCTCTTATGTGGGACCTTATCAAATGCCTTCTGGAAGTCCATATAAATAACATCCATTGACATTCCCCTGTCCACTACTTTAGTCACCTCTTCAAAAAATTCAATCAGGTTTATCAGGCACGACCTACCTTTCACAAATCCATGCTAGCTCTCCCTGATTAACTGAAAATTCTCGAGGTGTTCAGTCACCCTATCCTTAATTATAGACTCCAGCAATTTCCCCACAACAGATGTTAGGCTAACTGGTCTATAATTCCCTGGTCTCCCTCTCTCTCCTTTCTTAAAAAGCGGAGTGACATGTTTCTGAAGTGTGTTCAGGAGAACTTTCTTGATCAGTATGTTTCCAGCCTAACGAGGAAGGAGGCATTGCTGGATCCAGTTCTGGGGAATGAGACAGGTCAAGTGGAGCAAGTGTCAGTGGGAGAACATATAGGGAACAGTGATCATAATATCATAAGGTTTAGATTAGTTATGGAAAAGGATAAGGAGCAATCTAGAGTAAAAATACTTGATTGGAGGAGGGACAATTTCAGTGGGTTGAGAACAGATCTAGCCCAGGTAAATTGGAATCAAGGATTGACAGGCAAAACTGTAATCGAACAATGGGTAGCCTTTAAAGAGGAGATGGTTCGGGTACAGTCTAGGTACATTCCCATGAGGTGGAAAGGTGGGGCAACCAAAGCCAGAGCACCCTGGATGACAAAAGAGATAAAGAGTAAGATGAAACAGAAAAAGTGGGCATATGACAGATATCAGGTTGATAATACAAGTGAGAACCAGGCTGAATATAGAAAGTATAGAAAAGAAGTAAAAAAGGAAATAAGAGGGGCAAAGAGAGAATATGAGAATAGACTGGTGGCTAACATAAAAGGGAATCCAAAAGTTTTCTATAGGCATATAAACAGTGAACCGGTAGTAAGAGGAGGGGAGGGATCAAAAAGGAGATCTACTCATGGAGGCAGAGGGCACGACTGAGGTACTAAATAAGTACTTTGCATCTGTCTTTACCAAGGAAGAAGATGCTGCCAAAGTCACAGTAAAAGAGGAGATAGTTGAGACACTGGATGGGCTAAAAATTGATAAAGAGGAGGTATTAGAAAGACTGGCTGTACTTAAAGTGGATAAGTCACCCAATTTGGATGGAATGCATCCTAGGATCCTAGGTTGCTGAGGGAAGGAAGGGTGCAGAGGTGCTGGCCATAATCTTCCAAACATCTGTAGATATGGGGGTGGTGCCAGAGGACTGGGGAAATTCCAAATGTTACACCCTTATTCAAAAAAGGGTGTAAGGATAAATCCAGCAACAACTGGAGTATTGTGTTCAATCCTGGGCACCGCACTTTAGGAAGGATGTGAAGGCCTTAGAGAGGGTGCAGAAAAGATTTACTAGAATGGTTCCAGGGATGGGGGACTTCAGTTTTGTGGATAGACTGGAGAAGTTGGGGTTGTTCTCCTTGGAGCAGAGAAGGTTGAGAAGAGATTTGATGGAGGTATTCAAAATCTTGAAGGGTTTAGGTAAAATAAATAAAGAGAAACTGTTCCTATTGGCGTAAGAGAACCAAAAGACACAGATTTAAGGTGATTAGCAAAAGAACCAAAGGCAACATGAGGGAAAACTTTTTTATGCAGCAAGTGATTATGATCTGGAATGTGTTGCCTGAAAGGGTGATAAGGTGATGGAAGCAGATTCAATCGTGGCTTTCAAAAAGGAATTGGATAAATACTTGAAGGGAAAAAATTTGCAGGGCTACGGGGAAAGAGCAGGGGAATGGGACTAACTGGATTGCTCTTACAAAGATCCGGCCCGGGCTCAATTGGCCAAATGGCCTCCTTCTGTGCTGTAACCATTCTATGATTCCTTAGATTTTCACAAATTGACACATGAAACATTGACTAGGCCACACGTTCTAAAACAAAAGATATTGCCACTACAGAATTTGTTAAACATAAATTGAGATTTTATTATAAAATATTTAGGCACATATATTGATCATGAGTTATACTTGACAAGGACCATTAGGGCAAAAAGCAAAACTAAGTGCAGAAACTCTACTGTTTTACAACTATTCATTGTGGCTTTTATTTTAAATAATGGGCCAGAAATTGCTTGCAAAACAACGGTGAGCTCAACAGCGCTCAACATTGTTAGTGGCGAAATTGAGGAGCAAGTCCCAGCATTTGCACATGCATAGTCAAACGCGGAAATCCGGAACTTGATCCTACTGGTTTGCCGGCGATATGACAGCTTCAAATTAAAGGAACATTGCACGCTGCAATCAGAGAAATCATTGAAAAAGTGTAAACTTGCTCATCTATCCAACTGGAAAATAACTAATATTGCCACAAAACAGGTACGCCTTAAAAATACCAGGTCTAAACTAAGCTTTAATAGTATGGTAAGTCTTAATAACTTCCAAACAATTAAAAATTAACTTTTAAAAATGTGGAGTTTCATTACTCCTTATTTTAATAGTTTTTGGTCATTAAAAAAAAATTTCAATAATTAAAAATATGTTTTAAAATTTTTGTTACTGTTCCCTTCAGTCTCTTTTATTTAATTCAATTATTTCTTACCCTCTCTTTCTTTGTTGTCTATAACTGTTTTTACAATGATTTTAATGTAGCTTTCACTTCCTGGTTTAACGCTGGAAGCCTGCAGAGACAGTGAATGCAGCGTGTCAAAAATGCTGCGATCTGATTGGTCGAGGGGACAGTGCACTCCTTTCGCTTCTCCCAGGGTCCTAGCATTGCATGAACTGACGCTGGGCTCCTCTCCGCTTCCTATTCAAGGAAGTACCCGAAGTAAAGGCCGCAGTAAGCTCGTGGGTTAGTATAAATCTATGGAGCAGTGAGCACTGTTGGTTTGCTGCTTGGAGCAATATCTGCCCCAGTATATTTATTTTCCATCCTAGCCTGTAATTTTCCTAATTTCACAGTCGTGGGGTTGGATTTAGTACTGAGTAAGACCACTATTTGTTACCCTTAAGTATTCCAACTAACTTTCTGAATTTAGAACTACAGGTATACAAAGCTACTGTAATTAATAATAATTATTAGAATGCAGCTGAGCATTACATCCTGAACTCATAAAGCATGATTAAGTATTAAGTACTTGCGGCCGCAAACGTGACTCCAGGATGGTATGTTGCCTACCTGGTGCTAGGATCAAGGATGTCACGGAGCGGCTGCAGGACATTCTGGAGGGGGAGGGTGAACAGCCAGTAGTCGTGGTCCATATTGGTACCAACGACATAGGTAAAAAAAGGGATGGGGTCCTGCAAGGTGAATTTAAGGAATTAGGAGATAAATTAAAAAGCAGGACTTCAAAGGTAGTGATCTCAGGATTACTACCGGTGCCACGTGCTAGTGAGTATAGGAACAGGAGAATAGACAGGATGAATGCGTGGCTGCAGGGATGGTGTAGGAGGGAGGGATTTAGATTCCTGGGACATTGGGACCGGTTCTGGGGAAGGTGGGACCTGTACAAGCGTGTCGGGTTACACTCGAGCAGGACTGGGACCAATGTCCTCGTGGGGGTGTTTGCTAGTGCTGTTGGGGAAGGTGGATGGGAACCTGAGCGGGGAGTCAGAAGGGAATAAAGCTGAGAGCAGCAAGAGAGGGGAAGACCCAGGGGAAATCTACAATACAAATAGTACAAATAGTTGTTCAAGAACAAGTGAAAGGGAAAAGCGTAGAGCAGCGGAAAGAAAGTGTACTTTAGGCACGACAGATAAAATAAAAACTAGAAGGCGTAAGGCGATTAACCCAGCATCAAAGCTGTGGCAGGGGGTTGGGAACCTGAGCAGGGAGACAGAGGAAAGCGTATCAGGAAGGGACAGAAGATATGGAGTAAAAGGTAAAGTGTTAAAAAAGGAAAAAGCAGGAACTGTCACAAAACATATTTGAAAGTTCTTTATCTGAATGCACGTAGAATTCGCAACAAAATGGACGAGTTAACGGCACAAATAACTACGTATGGGTATGATCTTGTGGCCATTACAGAAACATGGCTGCAGGGTGACAATGACTGGGAATTAAATATGCCAGGGTATTTAACAATCAGGAAGGACAGGCAGGAAGGAAGGGGAGGTGGAGTGGCTATGTTAATAAGGGAAGGAATCACTGTAATACAGAGAAATTATATTGAGACAAAGGATCAGGATAATGAAACAGTTTGGGTAGAGATAAGGAATAATAAGGGGAAAAAAACACTCGTGGGCGTAGTATATAGGCCTCCTAATAGTTGCAACTCTGCTGGAAGAAGTATTAATCAGGAAATAGTCGGGGCATGTAATAAGGGAACAACTATAATTATGGGGGATTTTAACTATCATATTAACTGGACAAATCAAATTGGGCAGGGTAGCCTTGAGGAACAGTTTATTGAGTGTATTAGGGATGGATTTCTTGAGCAGTATGTAACTGATCCTACAAGGGGGCAAGCAACCTTGGACCTGGTCCTGTGTAATGAGCCAGGATTAATTAATAATGTCCTAGTTAAGGATCCCCTTGGAATGACTGACCATAACATGGTTACATTCCATATCCAATTAGAGGGTGAGAAGGTTGGTTCTCAAACAAGGGTACTGAGCTTGAATAAAACAGACTATGATGGTATGAGAGCGGAATTGATTAAAGTGGACTGGGAAAATAGATTAAAGGGTAAGACGGTACATGAACAGTGGTGTTCATTTAAGGAGTTATTTTACAACTTTCAAAAAAAATATATTCCACTGAGGAAAAAAGGGTGTAAAAGAAATGACAGCCATCCGTGGCTAAGTAAAGAAATTAAGGATAGTATCCGACTAAAAACAAGGACATATAAGGTAGCCAAACTTAGTGGGAGGATAGAAGATTGGGAAGTCTTCAAAAGACAGCAAAAAGTAACTAAAGGATTGATTAAGAAAGGGAAGATAGATTATGAAAATAAATTAGCAAAAAATATAAAAACAGATAGCAAGGGTTTCTACAGTTATATAAAAAGAAAATTGGTGGCTAAGGCAAACGTAGGTCCCTTAGAGGATGAGACCGGGAAATTAATGGTGGGAAACATGGAGATGGTAAAAATGCTGAACAAATATTTTGTTTCAGTCTTTACGGTAGAGGACACTAAGAATATCCCAACACTGGACAAACAGGGGGCTCTCGGGGGGGAGGAGCTAAATACGATTAAAATCACTAATGAATTGGTACTCAGTAAATTAATGGGACTCAAGGCGGATAAATCCCCTGGACCTGATGGCTTAAATCCTAGGGTCTTGAGGGAAGTGGCAGTAGGGATTGTGGATGCTTTGGTAATAATTTTCCAAAATTCTCTGGACTCGGCAAAGGTCCCGGCAGATTGGAAAACTGCTAATGTAACACCCTTATTTAAAAAGGGTAGTAGGCAGAAGGCTGGAAATTATAGACCAGTTAGCCTAACATCTGTGGTGGGTAAAATTTTGGAGTCTATTATTAAGGAGACAGTAGCGGAACATTTGGATAAACAAAATTTAATAGGACAAAATCAGCATGGCTTTACAAAGAGGAAGTCATGTCTGACAAATTTGCTTGAGTTCTTTGAGGACATAACGTACAGGGTGGATAAAGGGGAACCAGTGGACGTAGTGTATTTAGACTTCCAGAAGGCATTCAACAAGGTGCCACATAAAAGATTATTGCTCAAGATAAAGAATCACTGGATTGGGGGTAATATTCTGGCATGGGTGGAGGATTGGTTATCTAACAGGAAGCAGAGAGTTGGGATAAATGGTTCATTCTCGGTCTGGCAACCAGTAGCCAGTGGTGTTCCGCAGGGGTCGGTGCTGGGTCCCCAACTCTTTACAATCTATATTAACGATTTGGAGGAGGGGACCGAGTGTAACATATCAAAGTTTGCAGATGATACAAAGATGGGAGGGAAAGTAGAGAGTGAGGATGACATAAAAAACCTACAGGGGGATATAGACAGGCTGGGTGAGTGGGCGGAGATTTGGCAGATGCAATACAATATTGGAAAATGTGAGGTTATGCACTTTGGCAGGAAAAATCAGAGAGCAAGTTATTATCTTAATGGCGAGAAACTGGAAAGTACTGCAGTACAAAGGGATCTGGGGGTCCTAGTGCAAGAAAATCAAAAAGTTAGTATGCAGGTGCAGCAGGTGATCAAGAAGGCCAACGGAATGTTGGCTTTTATTGCTAGGGGGATAGAATATAAAAACAGGGAGGTATTGCTGCAGTTATATAAGGTATTGGTGAGACCGCACCTGGAATACTGCATACAGTTTTGGTCTCCATACTTAAGAAAAGACATACTTGCTCTCGAGGCAGTACAAAGAAGGTTCACTCGGTTAATCCCGGGGATGAGGGGGTGGACATATGAGGAGAGGTTGAGTAGATTGGGACTCTACTCATTGGAGTTCAGAAGAATGAGAGGCGATCTTATTGAAACATATAGATTGTGAAGGGGCTTGATCGGGTGGATGTGGTAAGGATGTTCCCAAGGATGGGTGAAACTAGAACTAGGGGGCATAATCTTAGAATAAGGGGCTGCTCTTTCAAAACTGAGATGAGGAGAAACTTCTTCACTCAGAGGGTAGTAGGTCTGTGGAATTTGCTGCCCCAGGAAGCTGTGGAAGCTACATCATTAAATAAATTTAAAACAGAAATAGACAGTTTCCTAGAAGTAAAGGGAATTAGGGGTTACGGGGAGCGGGCAGGAAATTGGACATGAATTTAGATTTGAGGTTAGGATCAGATCAGCCATGATCGTATTGAATGGCGGAGCAGGCTCGAGGGGCCGATTGGCCTACTCCTGCTCCTATTTCTTATGTTCTTATGTTCTTACAGGAATTCCTAAATTAAAAATTAAGGGTTGGATTTTCCCCCCAAGCAGCATCTATATATTTTTTTTAAAGCAAATTAGATAGTTGTTTGAAAAAGTGTAATATTAAAAGGTTATGGGGAGCAAGCAGGAGAGTGGCATTAGACTAGGTGACTCATGTGAAGACATGAAGGCTAAATGGCCTGTTTCTGTACTGTAATATTAGATGATTATCTAAGAATGTCCTTTAAAGTGGCTGGGGTTGAGGTTCTGCTCATTTACCTCAGTAATATCAGCATTATCCGGGCGGAATTGGCCAAACCAGTGCAAAGATCGAGGAATTTTAAACGTAAGTTACACCCAAAACCTTTCACATTCGTGTTTTCCACTGGTCTAAGATTCAATTCACCTAAATCAGGCCCCTGCCCACAAAACTAGCCACACCCACAGGTCAAAATTGCAAGATTCCACCGATTCAGGAAGGCTCTTCAAACTGGCCTCATTTTCTTATGCACACAGGCACTAGGAGGCATGTTTTAAAAGTTTTTTCATATCAAAGAATATTTAATTTACTAAGAAACTGACTAGTGTACACCGATTGAGACTATTAAATAGTTCAGTATAGTTTGTTTAAGTCATTTTCAGTGATTATAAATCAGGTTACTCACAGGTGGAGCACTAGACATTCTTATTAAAAATGCTTTCTTTAGGTAATAAACTTATTTTCAACTGTATTCATAAAACTGCACCAGGTTACCACTTTTAAATACATCAAGGAATACTTTTTAATGGAAAGAAAAAAAAAGAAACAATTACATTCTATTATGCTGCCCAATTGCGCTTTTTTTTACATCTGTGATTATACAAATGAATTTTATCGGAAACTTGAACTGTAACCTAACCAACGCAATTTGGAGCACATTTTGGCTGCAAGTTCCCGATTGCTCCCAAAGCGGAAACTCTACCTCGCTATTTTAAAATTATTTTCTTATATTTCCCCACATCGACACTTTAACCAGGAAGAAGTTGCCTAAGGCAGACTTCCTTTTTCATTGTAAATGTCCATTCATTGTTTAATATAAGGTCAGCAACATGGATTATATTTCAGGTTGTGTACTAATAAAGGAAGTAATTCTGCGTTCCTTTTCGATGCCTGCAACATCTTGTGCGATATACATCAATATACTTCCCTTTACATGAACCTACTATTTTGTTGAGCTGTCAGCATTGTCGTACATACCAATAATAGAGTGCGTAATTGACATCATGTGGAGCGCTAGTTCCCTTCTGCCATATACAGTCCATATATTCCAGGTTGTAAACTATGCATTGTAAGTCCCTACCTTTGGAGTCTGCATGCCCTGTATAAGGAAAGAGAAAACATTGTTCATTGTATCTGGTATGCAAAGGAATGCATTGAGAGGGGAATCAAAAATAGCTCATTATTCTCTTCCCCCCCTATGAAACAACCCAAAGTGGCTGGTCACACTCTATTCACAGTAATGAAGGTGTCTGGTAAATAATGCGGTTTCATTAACTTTACACAGGTATGTTATGGAAGCAGCAAGCAGAAATGAAAGAACGAACAAACTTGCATTTATATGGAGCCTTTCACAACCTCAGGACACCCAAAGCGCTTTACAGTCAATGAAGTATTTTTGAAATGTAGTGACTGTTGTAATGTAGGAAACGTGGCAGCCAATTTGCGCACAGCAAGGTTCCACAAACAGCAATAAGGGATAAATATTGGCCACAACACCAGGAGAACTCTCCTGCTCTTTTTCAAATAGTGCCATGGGACCTTTTACATCCACCTGAGAGGGCAGTCGTCTCCGTTAATGACAGTCCATCACTCTCTCAGTATTGCACTGAAGTGACAGCCTGGATTATGTGCTCAACTTTCTGGAGGAGGATTTCAACCCATGACCTTCTGACTCAGAGGCAAGCATGTTACCACTGAGCCAAGGGCGACACATTAATTAATCACTCACTCTAAGGCAGTCTACGAGGGCAGGCAATTAAGAAAACAGGAAGTTAATGAGCATTGCTTTTGATGGACCTTAGACAAGCAAAGAAGAGAACTAAAGGGGCTTGGATAGATAAAATATGTCGGAACCTTTTTTTCAATGACCCACCACAGCCTTAAACACCTATTCCCTGATCACGCCACCCTCGTCTCAATGATCAAGTGCGAGGAGCTCAAGATTTCGTTGACACCAAGATCGAGGTCATCTATGCACCAGCCTCTGCTGTATTTTCCCCTTCCTCTCCGTTCAGGTTCCAGTTCTACCCAAGTCTCCTACCAACCCCAGCCCCGTGCTGTGTTTCTGAAGTTTGTCCCACTTCCCCGCTTCCACCCTCTCCAAATTCATCTCATCGACAAGACCCAAGATGCCACGATCCCTTCACCACTCAACTCCGCTTCCTGATATTGTTAAAGGTTCCTTCTCCTCAATCACCAATTCTCTTCCCTTCAAAACTATTGTTACCATCCCCTTTTTCAAAAATCCCACCCCAACCCTTCCGTCCTCACCAACTGCCAGCACCTCTCCAATCTCCCCTTTCTCTCTAAAGTCCTCAAATGCATCATCATCTCCCAGTCCCATGCCCACCTTCCCCGAAACTCCATCTTTAACTCTTCCAGTCTGGCTTCCATCCTTCTCACAATACTGAACTGGCCCTAATCAAAGTCACGAATGACATTCTTGTGATTGTGATCATGATACATTATCCCACCTTGTCCTCTCTACAGCATTAGACATGGATAGCCAACTCACTGTTCTCCAACACCTTTGTCTCTCAGCTCCATGGAACTACCCTCACGTGGTTCCAGTCCTACCTATCCAAAAATATAACCATCACATCTCCTGCAGCAGCTTCTCTTCCCTTCCTTGCATCAAACCTCCAAAGTCTCATAAGGATCCTTCCTCTTCCTTAATTACATGCTGTCCCTCAGTGACATCATCTACAGACACAGGATTAGCTTTCACATGTGCACTGATGACACACAGCTCTACCACTCCACCACATCTCTCAACCCCCAAATATCTCTGTGCTGACAGACTGTTTGTCTGATATCCAGTGTTGGATGAATCATAACTTCCTCCAGCAATACATTGGAAATACCAAAGCTGTCTCTTCGCCATGACCACAAACTCTGCTCCCTTGTTACTGATTCCACCCCTCTCCCTGGCCACTGTCTCAGGTTGAATTGGACAGTTTGCAACTTTGTTTGACCCTGCATTTCATACCCCATATCCTTTCGATCATAAAAACAGCTTACTTCCGCCTCCACAACATTGCCAGTCACCACCCCTACTTGAGCTGCTTCACCAGTGAAATCCTTATAATGCATGCTTTCTTCACCTTCTTTATTTCAATGTATTCCTCTCTGGCATGCCATCCTTGTCTGAAACTCTACGTTACGTATCCCATAACACACCAAGTCCCGTTTGCCCATCACCCTTATCCTTGTTATCTACATTGACACCCTGCCCTGCATTAAATTTAAAATCCTTGTCTTCAAGTCGCTTCACCTTACCCTGCCTCTGCAACCTCTTCCAGCAATATATTCCCCCACCCCCACACAAATGTGACTTTCCTCTGGCTCCAGCTTTTTGTGCAACCCCTCCCTTCGCCTCTCCATTGCTATGCAGAGCTTTCAGCTGCCTGATTCCTAATCTCTGGAATTCCCTCCCCAACCTCTATGACTTTCCATCTTTGAAAACCTTCTCAAAACCCATCTCCCTGAGCAAGCTTTTGGTCACGGCCTAATTTCTACCACCTTGGCTGGGCCATCAGTTTTCCTTGGGCTTATCTGTGAAGTGCCTTGGGACATTTTCTATGTTAAGGTGCTATATAAATGCAAGTTGTATGTAACAAAAGCTAGATTTTTGGCTTTGAAACACTGAACCATGAGATGAGAGCACTGATAACTGCGACAGGTGTCACAGGCAAGGCCAACATTTATTGCCCATCCCCAGTTGCCCTGGAGAAGGCGGTGGTGAGCCACCTACTTGAACTGCTGCAGTCCGTGTGGTGAAGGTACTTGTTTATTTCACTTGTTTTTTATTAAGGAAATTGGAGAAAAGTGAATATATATCCAGTATTTCATGTTATTTATCTATAAATATAATGTAAATATTTTATAACTAATAAATATCATTAGCATTCATCATTTCACAAAGCAACAGGAGAAAATTGAAGCATGATTTCCTGTGGATATAGGTGTTTACCTTCCATGGATGGCCAGTATATCGTTTCAATCCAGTTACTGTGTAGTTCAGTCCCATTTATACATTGTTCTTTTACTAACGTCTGGATTTTCACATTTATTCCCTTGTTGAGGTTAAATCCATCAGTGTACTTCAGTTGCCTGGTGATTACACGCTGTCAAAAGAAACAAATCCATCACTGTTTAAAAGATAAAACTATCCCCTTTTCAACCCTTCTAAAGAGTGGTAGAATGGATATTGGAATTTACAGTCCCCATAAAATGAGTTCTTTGTTTAAACCAGAATGTCTGTAAGATTATTCCTTAGGGGGAGGAAGGATCTAAAACAAATAGAGACATTTTGCATTTTTCAAGAAGAACATCAGGAACGAAAATTTTCTTTTCCAATTTGGTCACCCAATATCAGTACCAAACACCCCTAGGTGAGGTATGACACAGATCTACTTTGCTCTAACTATGTTTCTTAGCCCCAACCTCAGAAGAGAACCAATGTGAATCTCTAAACTTCACACATTAGCTATCCCTTGAGAGGTGTTGCCAATTAGTGCCAGTTTTGTACTGTGGACTTATGCCCACTAGGATATGGGTTGAGAGTACTCACATTCATTTCACATAGGACATTACAGCAGACAGAAAGAGAAGATTTTCACCTCGTCATCCTTGACTATTCACCCAGAGGGGAAAGTACTGTGTGTTAACTCACTGCGCCATCTTGTCCCAAAATGCAGTTTTTAGAAAAGGATAGGTAAATCAGTGATCTGTGCCACTCTTCCATATTTCCTAGTGGACTGCTACAAAGTGGCGTGCAAAAAGAACTGTGAACTACAAGGCTCTTGATTAGGGGAAAACTATAAGGAGCCAATACAGAAGCAGGAAACTTTTCTTATGGTGGGTAATGCAGAAGTGAAAACAAAATCGTACTTCAAATGTATTTCAAACTATCTTGGCCTTGTTCTGTTTTTTTGTTCACAATCTAAGCCCTTTTTCAGATGTATTTCCTACCACATCAAGTTGGCTTGATTTTTCAACCCCAAGTATCTTTGCCAAACAAATGTTACATGCAAGGCAGTCTGACATTGCTGAGGGGCAGTCTGTTAATTTAAGGATGTCACCAATGGTCCAATGAGATAAAAAGACAGGGACACTTAGCTTGCTATCCAAGTTATTATGTTGGACTGAATGAACAGACTGACATTCAAATCCCTCATCTGATTGATATTTGTGCGCAGGCTTTCCCAGGCATAAATTTCATTAGCCTCAGCTGGTCTTGGGAGAAGAAAGGAGGGAAAGAAAATTGACTTGAGGGAATTCCAGCCTGCACTGTTCAAGGATGGTTCCTAATGGGTCAATCAAGGAGTGGTACTGATGTCCTCCATGGAGATATACCATCCTTAATAATGGTATTAATTACACCTCTTGGTGGGTTGGGCAATCCTGTTCTCCTAGCTGAACTGGGTAGCACAGATATGAGAAAAATAACTCAGAGGATTTCTCTTAAACAGTCATCACACAGAGGGAAGTTCTGACTGGTTAACCCCATTTCTTTTTAAACTAATCCTGATTTAGATCACTTTGGGTTTTCTACAGTGATCCAGGTTTACCTTCTTGTACATGAAAAAGGTAACTATTCCAAAATTATATGTTTGAAAAAGTCACGCTTCATATTCAATGAGTTTCATTTACCTTACAGTTTGTCGAATCTACATTGCAATAGCGCAACATGTATCGGACCACACACAACTTCTTGTTGGTCAAACTGAGTGGAGCTTTCCAACGTATGTGAAGCTGACCCAGATGGCCAGGGTCGGTGACCTGCAGGTTAGTAGGTGGATCAACTAAAACAAGATAACATCTTTTAAAAGAGCAGGAATTCTGAATCAAAATATTTTGAAAAGTTATGTAATCGAAGAACATGTTTTAGTAATTGTACAGCAGCCCATCCTTTGGTTGTACCTGATGTCAGCATCTCTGATGTAACACTTGGCCATAAAATTATGGCAATAAAAAATACACCAATGGCGTTCAAATCCATGGTTCTAAACCGGTTGATCAACGCTGTGCCCACAAGAATAGCTCAGTTACCTAGAATAAGAAAAATACACATAAATCCATACATGATACTGCCAGTTAACTATCCAGTATACCACAGTCAGGTACAGCTAGACTGAACTATCCATTCCCAATTTACACAATAGTTACACACTAATATGTTGCTAGTCTTTGTTTTTAGATTGGAACATTAAAATAATATTTAAAAAATAGCATTTAGGATTTTTTATACAATTGTGCAATGTGAAATGAGCATTATACAATCTGATTTTGCTCACATTGAAGTGAAGCATCATTAAGGTCTTTATTGCACAATTCAAAGTTACTTCACCCTGATATTTTCAACTTTTCCTCTCCATTTTATACAATGCCAGTTTGGATTTTGTCGATGTTCAGACTTGGGTTATGAATCCATAATATCCAAATTATTGTTCAAAAACACAAAAAAAATCAAAACTTAAATCTTTAAGCAGAATATTGCAAAATCAATACATTTTCCTGACCCTTATTTCCAAGCTTTATGTTTGGAATTGCTGTTTTATGGAATACAATGTTTTGAGTTGACAGACAGCGTGAACATATTGAGAGATGCATAGCAAGTCTGTATTTCTAATTGTGGTCGAAAGCACCAAAATAGCACAAACATTAATGTGTGAGAAACGGGAATACCAGAGTGAGTGAGTGAGTCAATATTTTCATTTCTCAATAATTCATTTTGTTATTCCTGGTAGTTTCTTGAAATTTCACGCTTGTGCATTTGAAAGTATGTGAGTGGGGTATGGGAGTAAGGCCTTGGGTGGTGGCAGTGCTGAAAGGCTGGCATTAACAACAACAACTTGCATAGTAAAACGTCCTAAAATGCTTCACAGAGGCGTTAACAGACACAATGTGACACCGAGCCACATAAGGAGATATTAGGGCATGTGACCAAAAGTTTAGTCAAAGAGGTAGGTTTTAAGAAGCATCTTAAAGGAGAGAGAGGTGGAGAGGCGGAGAGGTTTAGGGAGCAAGAGAATTTTGGGATCTTGGAGTAGCAAGGATAGTATTGGGATCTGGAAGCATTGGGGAAGGGGAGTTGATCTTTATATGGATGCACTGGGGATGGAGATCATTGGGTCTGGGAGCTCTGGGGAGGGGGTTGTGGTGTTTAGGAGCCCTGGTAGGTTGGTACTGGTAAGAGTGGAAGAGGGAATCTCTAAGTGTGGGAGGACTGGTCAAGGGGTCCCAATGTCTGAGAACACTGGGAGAGGTTGCCAGGATGGAAAGGTCTAGCAGCATTCATCGGGTCCTGATGAAGTTGCTGGGTATTTCCAATGTTTTTGGTTTAATTTAGTTTTAATCTGCAACTATCCTACAATCCTACTTAAACTGTAGATAAACTTCAAGACCATTTATTTTTAGGGTCTTTGCAGATTTATTGCCCTTAAAAAATAAAGGCTTTCAAAAAAAGCAAAGATCCAACCTCACTGATGCATAAGTCTCTCTGTACCACCATGGAGCACAATCACCTCTATACCCACTCAGAGATCCAAATCAACTTGTCACTACCATTCAGGAAAATAGGGTGCAGAACTGTGCTTGTAGACAAGGGTTCGGACTCATCAGTAGATGCTGGTGGAAAACAGATGCACACTCACTGCTAGATTAATAGTCAACTAAACCAGGCAAAAAGTAACTTTATGGCAGCAGTTACAATGATGGAATTGCAAAGCCTGGATGTACATAATAGTAGCATGCATGTACACACACACGTTTTGCCTTCTGCCTATATGTACCTTTTTTTAAAAAAAAGCATGTTATGCCTTACTTTCCCTATTTTTGAAATGCCTTTGTACTTCTGAGCTCATTTTTAAAAAAAATATATAGCTGATTCAGCAACCCATTAACTCTTTTGGTTCTATCTCAGCAGGTGAGATTCCAGACCAAATCGTGGTCCTATTATGCTTAGGAAATTCGGTCAGGCTAGAGATGCTGGAGCTACAGTCTTTCTGGACTACAATACTGTCCTTGGTACAACTGCTACTTCAAAAGAAATTAATTTTTAAAACATGTTTCTATTATGGGAACAATCATGTCAAGGGTTCAGATTATCTGGTGACCCATGAAAACAAAGGTCAATCAATTCACAACAGTCAGCTAAGCTTCCACGTTTGAATTACTGTCACCGAATCAATTATACAGTACTATAAACCACTCGGTGGTTTTATTCCATTCTGAGTCCTTTTGTATGACAAGTTTCACTATGGATGCCAGTTGCCATTGCACTGTACACAGCGGCTGATATACACAGTACATGATTGACAATTGGCATAATCACTGTAAATACATTAAACTTGATGACCTCAGGATGTCCCAAAGCACTTTACAGCCATTGAAATACCCTTGAAATGTAGTCACTGTTGTAATGTAGGTAACAAGGCAGCCAATTTGTGCATAGCAAGGCCCCACAAATAGCAATTTAATAATGACCAGATCAACTACTGTTTAGTGATGTTGGTGGAGGGATGTTGACCAGAACACCAGGGAGAAGTTCCCTGCTCTTCTCCGAAATAGTGCCATGGGAGCTTTTACGTGCACCTGAGAGGGCAGACGGGGCCTCAGTTTAACATTTCATCCAAAAGATGGCACCTCTGATACTGCAGCATTCCCGCAGTACTGCACTGGAATGTCAGCCTAGATTTTGTGGCCAAGACTCTGGAGTGGGACTTGAACCATAGCCTTCTGACTCAGAGGCAAGAGTGTTACCAACTGAGCCACGGCTAACACTTAATTGCTAAAAAAGAGCAGAGTCAGAGTGCATTGTAGATTTTTCATTGCTAATTTGCTGCCTATGATGCCAATTAAAGCAGGCCCTTGAAAACAATGGGCAACTGAAGCCCAAGCAAATTGGGCCAAATTTAGATATTTGGCAAATTCATCTGAAATGGTTCATTTTTCTTCAGTTTTGAATCTAATTCAGTAGATATTCTTATTGCTATCATAGTAAATCTTATTTATTTTCAACTCACAGTGCTGGCCTGGGCATCTGGAGGCCATAGGACATCAGATCAGAAAAGGTCCATGTTGTCACCATTCCCTTCCCCCCACCCTCCCCCCTTCTCCTCCTCATACAACTTTCCAAACATGATTAGCTGGGGAGAAATGGGAGTCAGCACTCATGGGAAAAGGAATATTCAACTAAAAACATCCTGGCAAAATGAAAACCTTCCGGAAAAAAACACATAATTTCTGCCAAAAAGAAACATGACCGAATGTGGCGCACATTCCCAGGAGAGGCCCATCAGGGTAGGTTCTCTCTGCTAACTATACATTCCACATGAAATCATTTTGGACAGTCTCAATCTAGTTCTCTATGGACATGGGTCCGCAACGTTCATCACTCAGTGAGGGCATAACTATTGCATAAATCCATAATATGCAGTACAGGTCACTTTTCTGAGGTTGAAGTTAAAACACTCACTGTGTTTTAACTTCAACCTCAGAAAAGTGACCTGTACTGCATATTATGCATCTTCACTGCCTGGGTTGTAATCTGACAGAGCAGATCGCCTGCCTGTTGTACAACCCGCTGAATTTTCAACCCAGGTGTGTTTTGTACAAAAGCTGTTTTTGCTCTGCATTTGGCCACGCTGCACCTCACGAGAGAACTTGACACCAATATGGAGTGCGAGTACCAAAAATGGAAAGAATATTCCAGTCGGCAGCTCTTTGACAAGAACGGACATATACAATTCAAAAGAAAGTATAAATAATATAAAGAATAAATGATGCTTTCACAGATGTAGCCCAACTGGCACAGATACACCCTCTGGCACAGATACTTAGACAGGATTAGTAAGGTCTTGTTTCACTTTCTAAACTGAATGAAATGTTATCTGACAAGTCTGAATGCTTGCATCAACCAAAAACTTACCTTAAAGCCAAAAGCAGGTCAACGGCCCCAGAAGCCAATCCCTTTCTATACAGTGACACACAATGGTCCTTCCACTCTATATATCGGGGCAGAAATTGCTCCTGCCACAACGGAGGAGCTCAATAGCGCACTCCACTGTTAGTGGCAAATTGAAGGAGCAAGTTCCCACCTTTGCACATGCGCAGTGAAACTTAGAAATCCGGAACTTGCTCCTAGTGGTTCGCCGGCAATACTACAGCTTCGAATTCAAGGGCCATCGCACGCTGCAATCAGAGAAATCATTGAAAAAGCGCCAACTTGCTTATCTGCCCAGCTGGAAAGTAACTAATTACGCTACCAAACAGGTACGCTTAAAAATACCAGGTCTAAATTAAGTTTTAACAGCGCAGCAAGTCTTGTTACATTACATAGAATGGTTACAGCACAGGGGGAGGCCATTCGGCCCATCGAGCCTGTGCCGGCTCTTTGTAAGGGCAATCCAGTTAGTCCCATTCCCCCGCTCTTTTCCCGTAGCCCTGCAAATTTTTTCCCTTCATGTTGGTTGAGGGATAAATATTGACGAGCACACCGGGGAGAACTGCCCTGCTCTTCCTCAAAATAGTGCCCATGGGATCTTTTACATCCAACCGAAAGGGCCTCGGTTTAACGTCTCGTCTGAAAGACGGCACCTCCGACAGTGCAGCACTCCCTCAGCACTGGCGCCGGGAGTGCCAGCCTGGATTTTGTGCTCAAGTCTCTCGATTGGGGCTCGAACCCACGACCCTCTGACTCAGAGGTGAGAGTGCTGCCCACTGAGCCCAGGCTGACGAAGTGACAGCTAAGACTGCAATTTGAACTCAGAGGGGGGCCTCCAGATGGGGAGATGCTGTGCTTTTTCTGCTAGAACTGCCTGATGGGCTAATTGTGGATGATACACCAGTTATTGAGCTGTGTCCTCCCATGTATATTATCTCATTCATTCCTCTTTCATATTTAAATCCCTGCCAAGAATCTCTCTGGATTCACCTTGAAGTGTCTGTGGATTGATACCCAGGTCTGGTCAGGAGAAAGCAGATGCCAGGTTTTATGGTGACCTCACCATGAAGGTTGAAAGTTACGAGATAAAATAAATGAATGTCCCTTTTCAGCTCAGACTTTGTAACTCTTAACAGTGGACTGACGATCTCCTGCTCTGGGGTCTGACATTGCAATCCCATCCTTAACTGATATTCAGTGTCGAATGTTCCTGATTGACGACAACAACAACTTGCATTTATATAGCGCCTTGAACGTCGTAAAACGTCCCAGGGTGCTTCATAGGAGCAATTTTCAAACAAAATTTGACACCGAGCCACATAAGGAGATATTAGGACAGGTGACCAAAAGCGGCAGGTTTTAAGGAGCGTCTTAAAGGAGGAGAGAGAGGTAGAGAGGCGGAGAGGTTTAGCGAGGGAATTCCAGAGCTTCCTACATTACATTGTTGTAATGTAGGAAATGCGGCAGCCAATTTGCGCACAGCAAGGTCCCACAAACTGCAATGTAATAATGACCAGACCTATTTTAGTTATGTTGGTTGAGGGATAAATGACAAATTTTGTGGGCGTGTCTTCTCCTCTCACAGACTTTTCAAGCCTTGGCAACTTAAGGGGCTCAGTGGCTGGGATAATAGCCCACAATTTTTCTTAAAGTTCAAATTCAAACAATTCGAAACCACAGAGCCTATAGTAATTAATTTCGTTAATTTAATTGGCAGGAACGGCGCTGACCGTTGCCTCCCTGCTCCTAACGATTTCTGGCCCATCGTTTTTTTTAAAAAGAGCACACAGCAATGGTTATATTCGAATGATTGAATTATACGCCACAGCATTACACTGCATCAAATATACACCTAACGTTAAACACCAGCGCTGAAAATATTTGACTGGAAAGTGATAAAGGATTTTTATTGGACTTCAGAAATTGTTAGGGATACTTTAGGCTGATAAACTACCGCACTGGTGAATTCAACGTTTGCCCATTATTATATTAACGATATCGTACGATTTATTGTATCTAGCTATAGCGTACAGTTATAATGCATGTATCTGTTGACTTCCTGGCGTAGTTTCCAGTTACCATGCACTTAAATTTATTGCCGATCTCGTTCAGATACAAGTGAAGACAATATTACGATGACAAAAGTGCTGGTGCGAAGTGTGTGCTAGGGAAGTGAAGCCCTAGAATATACATATACATATACACTGTGAAGGGGGGAAACGTACTGAGCATTGGTTAGTATCAAATTAGGGACCTAAGTTCCATTTATATCTCATAAGGGGCGGATAAACAAAAACGTAATCAATATTCAAAAGGTACCACTTTACCGCTTTGAATTTTCATTACAACCCAACTTGAATTTTAGAAAAATAACCAAAATAATTACAATTCAGACAACTGATGCACCAATTCTGCTTCACCGAATATATGGTTCAGAAAATAAAGCCACGTACAAATGAATTAACACCCCAAAACGTTAAAATTCACAACGTGCCTAATATGTATTCTGAGCGTCCCTCACCTTTTCTGTTCTTGGTTCAGCGATGCTGGTCCCTCTACCGAGCTGTCGGTCAGTCGATCTGACTGAGCACATACAGGATGTGACAGATCTGTGGGGCTACCCGCTCCTTCTCTGTACTCCTTCTATTTGAACTGTAACCAGTATCGACCTCTCTTGTCAAGCCAAAAGCAATGTTCCTCTTGTTATCTACGTAACTGATTACGAAATGTGCTGATCCGTTTGTAAAGTTTACCTCTATCAACTTCCGTGGCTCAACTGTACACCGTGTATCTTTTTCTCTCCCTCTCCCCCTTCCATCTCTGAAGGCAGTGATTCATTAGAGGCAGCAGCTTCCGCTGCCTTGCCCATCTTTATGTAAGTGAGCAGCTGCAGGCTATTCGATAATGCAGGTACAGCACCAACGCTGGGAAACCCCGATTACATTCTATCAATATACACCGAACTGAATGCCAGCACCGCAAATATTTGACTGGAAAGTATTAAAGGATCACTGAATCAGAACCAGGGTAGGCACACCCCTGGTGATTTTATCCTTCTCTCTTTCACACGTCTTCTGTTCCCCCGCCCAGGATATTGATTGCATTGTAGTGTCCCCTCGCTGCCTTGGTTAAGATCTTTGTAAACAATTTTACAACACCAAGTTATAGTCCAACAATTTTATTTTAAATTCCACAAGCTTTCAGAGGCTTCCTCCTTCCTCAGGTGAACGGTGTGGAAATGACATTTTCGAATCCTTCGCATTTTAAGATCACAGAACAAAGCCTGGTGATTACTGCCCGTTGCCAAGGCAATCACAGTGAGCAGACAGAAAGGTGTCACCTAAAAGGCCACCGAATATACAAACCCCCCAAAAAAAAAAGAGAGAGAGAGAAGGAAGACAGTCAATGGCCCGTTATAGTAAAAACAGATAACATTTGTTTGCTGGTGGGGTTACGTGCAGCGTGACATGAACCCAAGATCCCGGTTGAGGCCGTCCTCATGGGTGCGGAACTTGGCTATCAATTTCTGCTCGACGATTTTGCGTTGTCGTGTGTCTCGAAAGCCGCCTTGGAGTATGCTTACCCGAAGGTCGGTGGCTGAATGTCCATGACTGCTGAAGTGTTCCCCGACAGGGAGAGAACCCTCCTGTTTGGCGATTGTTGCGCGGTGTCCGTTCATCCGTTGTCACAGCGTCTGCATGGTCTCGCCAATGTACCATGCTCTGGGGCATCCTTTCCTGCAACGTATGAGGTAGACAACGTTGGCCGAGTCACAGGAGTATGAACCGTGCACCTGGTGGGTGGTGTCCTCTCGTGTGATGGTGGTATCTGTGTCGATGATCTGGCATGTCTTGCAGAGGTTACCGTGGCAGGGTTGTGTGGTGTCATGGACGCTGTTCTCCTGAATGCTGGGTAATTTGCTGCGAACGATGGTTTGTTTGAGGTTGGGTGGCTGTTTAAAGGCGAGTAGTGGAGGTGTGGGGATGGCCATAGCGAGGTGTTCGTCATCATTGATGACATGTTGAAGGCTGCGGAGAACATGGCGTAGTTTCTCCGCTCCGGGGAAGTACTGGACGATGAAGGGTACTCTGTTGGTTGCGTCCCGTGTTAGTCTTCTGAGGAGGTCTACGCGATTTTTCGCTGTGGCCCGTCGGAACTGTCGATCGATGAGTCGAGCATCATATCCCGTTCTTACTAGGGCGTCTTTCAGCGTCTGTAGGTGTCCATCGCGTTCCTCCTTGTCTGAGCAGACCCTGTGTATTCGCAGGGCCTGTCCATAAGGGATGGCCTCTATCGATGGACACCTACACCAACAATCGATGGACACCTACAGACGCTGAAAGACGCCCTAGTAAGAACGGGATATGATGCTCGACTCATCGATCGACAGTTCCGACGGGCCACAGCGAAAAATCGCGTAGACCTCCTCAGAAGACTAACACGGGACGCAACCAACAGAGTACCCTTCATCGTCCAGTACTTCCCCGGAGCGGAGAAACTACGCCATGTTCTCCGCAGCCTTCAACATGTCATCAATGATGACGAACACCTCGCTATGGCCATCCCCACACCTCCACTACTCATAAGAACATAAGAAATAGGAGCAGGAGTAGGCCTATCGGCCCCTCGAGCCTGCTCCGCCATTCAATAAGATCATGGCTGATCTGGTCCTAACCTCAAATCTAAAATCATGTCCAATTTCCTGCCCGCTCCCCGTAACCCCTAATTCCCTTTACTTCTAGGAAACTGTCTATTTCTGTTTTAAATTAATTTAATGATGTAGCCTTTAAACAGCCACCCAACCTCAAACAAACCATCGTTCGCAGCAAATTACCCAGCATTCAGGAGAACAGCATCCACGACACCACACAACCCTGCCATGGTAACCTCTGCAAGACATGCCGAATCATCGACACAGATACCACCATCACACGAGAGGACACCACCCACCAGGTGCACGGTTCATACTCCTGTGACTCGGCCAACGTTGTCTACCTCATACGTTGCAGGAAAGGATGCCCCAGAGCATGGTACATTGGCGAGACCATGCAGACGCTGCGACAACGGATGAACGGACACCGCGCAACAATTGCCAAACAGGAGGGTTCTCTCCCTGTCGGGGAACACTTCAGCAGTCATGGACATTCAGCCACCGACCTTCGGGTAAGCATACTCCAAGGCGGCTTTCGAGACACACGACAACGCAAAATCGTCGAGCAGAAATTGATAGCCAAGTTCCGCACCCATGAGGACGGCCTCAACCGGGATCTTGGGTTCATGTCACACTACACGTAACCCCACCAGCGAACAAATGTTATCTGTTTTTACTATAACGGGCCATTGACTGTCTTCCTTCTCTCTCTCTCTCTTTTTTTTGGGGGGGTTTGTATATTCGGTGGCCTTTTAGGTGACACCTTTCTGTCTGCTCACTGTGATTGCCTTGGCAACGGGCAGTAATCACCAGGCATTGTTCTGTGATTTTCAAATGCGAAGGATTCGAAAATGTCATTTCCACACCGTTCACCTGAGGAAGGAGGAAGCCTCCGAAAGCTTGTGGAATTTAAAATAAATTTGTTGGACTATAACTTGGTGTTGTAAAATTGTTTACAATTTTCAACCCCAGTCCATCACTGGCATCTCCACATCTTGGTTAAGATCAGTTAACTCTGTGCAGACCAGAGATTGCATTTGAGACTTTCCTAATCTTGGTATCAAAGCAGGTGGTGCTGATTGAGCCATCAAGAAGACACTCTTTAAAATTTCAAATTGTAGTTGACAATTTTGGTGCGAAGATCTTTTCAAAAGTATTAGACACACCTTGATTTATATAGGATTACATAGAATGTACATCACAGAAACAGGCCATTCAGCCCAACAGGTCCATGCCGGTGTTTATGCTCCACAGGAGCCTCCTCCCTCCCTACTTCATCTAACCTTATCTGCATATCCCTCTATTCTTTTCTCCCTCATGTGTTTATCTAGCTTCCCCTTAAATGCATCTATGCTATTCGCCTCAACTACTCCTTGTGGTAGGGAGTTCTACATTCTAACCACTCTCTGGGTAAAGAAGTTTCTCCTAAATTCCCAATTGGATTTATTAATGACTATCTTATATTTATGGCCCGTAGTTCTGGTCTCCCCTGCAAGTGGAAACATCGTCTCTACATCTACCCTATCAAACCCTTTCATAATCTTAAAGTCCTCTATCAGGTCACCCCTCAGCCTTCTTTTTTCTAGAGAAAAGAGCTCCAGCCTGCTCAATCTTTCCTGATAGGTATAACCTTGCGGAGGCTGAACTCTCCGACACCTCCACCTACCTCCCCCTGGACCATGACCCCACTGCCGAACATCAAGCCATAGTTTCCTGGACCATCACTGATCTCATCTCCTCTGGAGATCTTCCCCTCACGACCTCCAACCTCTTAGTCCCCCAACCCAACACAGCTCGCTTCTACCTCCTTCCCAAGATCCACAAGCAGGACTGCCTCGGGAGACCCATCATTTCAGCCTGTTCTTGCCCCACAGAACTTATTTCTTCCTATCTCGACTCTTTTTTCTCCCCTTGTCCAGTCTCTTCCGACGCTCTCCGCTACTTTAACAGTTTCCAGTTCCCCGGCCCTAACCATCTCCTTTTCACCATGGCTGCCTAGTCCCTCTACACCTCCATCCCCTACCAGGACAGCCTGCTGGCCCTCCGCTTCTTCCTTGAATGGAGGCCCAACCAGTCCCTATCCACCACCACTCTCCTCCGCCTGGCTGAACTTGTTCTTATGTTGAACAATTTCTCCTTTGACTTGACTCACTTCCTCCAAATAAAAAGAGTCACAGGTAGATAGGGTGGTTAAGAAGGCATATGGAATACTTTCCTTTATTAGCCGAGGCATAGAATATATGAGCAGGGAGGTTATGCTGGAACTGTATAAAACACTGGTTGGGCCACAGAGAGAGTACAGAGGAGATTTACGAGGATGTTGCCAGGACTGGAGAATTTTAGCTATGTGGAAAGATTGGATAGGCTGGGGTTGTTTTCTTTGGAACAAAGGAGGCTGAGGAGTGATTTAATTGAGGTGTACAAAATTATGAGGGGCCCAGATAGAGTGGATAGGAAGGACCTATTTCCCTTAGCAGAGAGGTCAATAAACAGGGGGGCATGGATTTAAAGTGATTGGTAGAAGGATTAGAGGGGAGCTGAGGAAAAAAAATTTCACCCAGAGGGTGGTGGGGGTCTGGAATTCACTGCCTGAAAGGGTGGTAGAGGCAGAAACCCTCAACTCATTTAAAAAGTACCTGGATGTGCACCTGAAGTGCCGTAACCTACAGGGCTACAGACCAAGTGCTGGAAAGTGGGATTAGGCTGGGTGGCTCATTTTTGCCCGGCATGGACATGATGGGCTGAATGGCCTCTTTCTGTGCCGTGGCCTCTTTCTGTGCCGTAAATTTTCTATGATTCTATGACTATGGAACCAGTATGGGTCCTAGCCATGCCTGCCTTTTTGTGGGATACGTGGAACATTCTTTGTCCTACTCAGGTCCCCTCCTTCACCTCTTTTTCCAGTACATTGATGACTGTATCGGTGCCGTTTCCTGCTCTAGCCCCGAACTGGAAAATTTCATCAACTTTGCTTCCAATTTCCACCCTTCCCTCGCCTTCACATGGTCCATCTTCTCTTCCTCAACTTCTCTGTCTCTATTTCTGGGGATAGGCTGTCAACCAATATCTACTATAAGCCCACCGACTCACACAGCTACTTTGATTACACTTCCTCCCACCCCGCTTCCTGGAAGGACTCTATTCCCTTCTCCCAATTTCTCCGTCTCAGTCGCATCGATTCCGATGATGCCACCTTTCACACCAGTGCTTCCGATATGTCTTCCTTTTTCCTCAACTGACAATTCCCCTCACATGTTGTTGACAGGGCCCTCGGCCGTGTCCGTCCCATTTCCTGCCCTTCTGCCCTCACTCCTTCCTCTTCCTCCCAGAACCACGACAGGGTCCCCCATGTCCTCACCTTTCACCCTACCAGCCTCCACAATCAACGTATCCGCCATCTCCACTGCGATGCCACCACCAAACACATCTTCCTCTCCCCTTCCCTTTCAGCATTCCGAAGGGACTGCTCCCTCCGCAACATCCTGGTCCACTCTTCCATCATCCCCAACACCTTCCCGTGCGAGCACAGGAGATGCAACACCTGCCCTTTCACCTCCTCTCTTCCCACCGTCCAGGGCCCCAAACACTCCTTCAAGGTGAAACAGCGATTTTCTTGTACTTCTTTCAATTTAGTATAGTGTATTCGCTGCTCACAATGCAGTCCTATACATTGTGTAGATTGGGTGATTGCTTTGCTGAACACCTCCGCTCAGTCCGCAAGCATAACCCTGATCTGCCGGTTGCTTGCCATCTTAATTCCATCCCACTCCCAATCTGACCTCTCTGTCCTCGGCCTCTTGCACTGTTCCAATGAAGCTCAACGAAAGCTCGAGGAACAGCACCTCATCTTTCAATTAGGCACTTTACAACCTTCTGCACTCAACATTGATTTCAGTAACTTCAGATCATAACCACTGTTCCCATTTTTTCGGACAGCAAGTGCTGGTAATGGTTCTGATATTGCCATTTACAGCTCCTCTAGACCCATCTTTTGTTTCTTTACTAGTCCTATTACCACCCTCCTTGCCTTGCACCATCATCTCTTCGGTCATTTAATCACTCCTGCCCTCTACCCAATCAGACACCTTCCCTTTTGTTCTTTCCTCCCCTCCCCTCCTTTCCCTGGCTCTTGCTTAAAAACTGTTTAATCTTCAACTTCTTCTAGTTCTGATGAAAGGTCATGGACCTGAAACGTTAACTCTTTCTTTCTCCACAGATGTTGCCTGCCTTGCTGAGTATTTCCAGCATTTTCTGTTTTTATTTCAGATTTCCAGCATCCGCAGTATTTTGCTTTTGATAACCTCAATTTTGGTATCATCCTAATAAATCTTTTGTGCACCTTCTCCAGTGCCTCTGTATCCTTTTTATAATATGGAGACCAGAACGGATTTAAACAATTCCCTGAAATATACATACATAATAAAATATCCACCATAAAACTATAACCTCCTATAGGCTAGTGGTTCGCAATCTCCATCCCCAGCCATCAACACACAGCAAATAAACTTCTATCCAATCTCTGGTCTTATCTTTTGTATTTTTATTTGGGCTAACATTGTCTAACATTTACTTAAAGGTACACTATCATTTCCAAGGCCAAGTCACTAAATATATTTAAGGAGATAGATAGATTTCTAGACATAGAAGGCATCAAGGGGTATGGGGAGAGAGCGGGAATATGGTATTGAGATAGAGGATCAGCCATGATCACATTGAATGGCGGAGCAGGCTCGAAGGACCGAATGGCCTACTCCTGCTCCTATTTTCTATGTTTCCTATTTGTCCACATGCTGTTTGCTGTGGTGTGCCACATCTAGTTAAAATATTATGTGTGTTTTTTTAAAAACTTCGTAGAAGTTAAATGAATGACTAATTAAAATAAATCCAGTTCATCTGAAATTTAAATTCATTTTTCATCTATTCATACCTAGACTCATAATGGGAAATCCAATTGTTAAAAAAAGTGGCATGTCACTTTTGCAAATTGTAGCCCTACAGCAATGTTATTAAAGTACAAAAGAAATTAAAACATTATTAAAAGGGTTTCGGCAGTTCTGAGCATGTTAACTAAAACAGTGTAAGCAGTAGCAGCGAGCAATATATCAAGCCCTTGGTGGCAATTTTTTTTGAACGTTTATCTTACCCAAACAGTTCAGGCTAACTTACAGATATAATATAAAGTATAGGAGGAGGGATTATATAAAAACAATGTCCACAAGTGGCCTGAGCGCCACCATAGTAATGCTGGGTCTGGAATGAGTTGAGGTAATACCACCGATTGAAATATGGCTCTTACCTTGGATGCAAAGAAGGTATCTGACAGGGTTAAATGGAAATATCTGTGGCGTATCCGGAAATTGTTGGTATATGGGTGGAGTATCTGCTCCACAGCGTCAGGTACATCAAATGCCATTATCTTTTGAGTTAAAACATGTTACTAGATTATTGTCCTTGTACTGGCTCTCGAAGAATAGGGATAAACCTCAAAGCTAACTCAGGGGTTTAAAATCTCAGGAACCGAGCTGACAAACAGAGCTCACATTTTACATTATGTTTCTTTTAAACTGAATTTTCAAGAGTTTACCTTCACATATATAACTTTATTTTGTGTCAAAGCTGTGCAAATGCTGGGAATGTTGGATGCTTAATAGGCTGAAGCAAATCGCTGGGATTTAGCTGGGCAAAACATATAAAAGGGACATGTTTGACTTGGGTTTGGTGGTTGGGGGGAGGGGAGACAAGGGGCAGTGGGCAGTCACCATCCATGACTGGCTTTCAGCACATAACCGTTATTGACATTTTCCCTTCTGTGCTGGTCTGATTTTTCTGGTTGGGAGAAACCACCTTGTATTTTCCCAGTTCTGGACAGAGGCTGGCTATCACTCATTCTGATTGGAGTATGCCCCATAGTTACATATTTGTTGCAGGGAGGGCTATGTTCTGCCACAATGTGGGGTGCTATATTGTTAGAGATGCCGTCTTTGAGATAAGAAGTTAAAATGAGGTCCCATCTGCTTGATCGGACAGACTTAGAAAATTCTGCAATTCTGTTCAAGCAGCAAGTCGAGTTCTCCCAATGTCTTGGCCAACATTCCTATCTCAATCAACATCACACAAAAAAAATTAACTGGTCATTCATCTTATTTACTGCTTGTGGGACCCTGCTGTGTGCAATTGGCTGCCATGGTTACCTACATAACAGTGACTGTACTCTAAAAGGTAATGGATTGGTTGTGAAGTACTTTGCTGTCCCGATTAGGCTATATCAAAATAACCCACCCTTGACCCCTCTGTCCTTGCAAACGACCGCCCCATCTCCAACCTCCTTCTCCTCTCCGAAGTCCTTGAACATGTCGTCTCCCAAATCTGTGCCAATCTTTCCCGTAACTCCATGTTTGAATCCCTCCAATCAGGTTTCTGCCACAGCACTGAAATGGCCCTTATCAAAGTCACAATTGACATCCTGTGCAACTGTGACCGTGGTAAATTATCCCTCCTCATCCTTCTCGACCTGTCTGCAGCCTTTGACATGGTTGACCACACCATCCTCCTCCATCGTCTTTCCTCCGTTGTCCAGCTGCGTGGGACTGCCCTCGTCTGGTTCTATTCCTATCTATCCAGTCATAGCCAGAGAATCAACTGCTTCTCTTCCTGCTCCCGCACCAGTACCCTGGAGTCCCTCAAGGATCTATCCTTGGCCCCCTCCTAATTCTCATCTACATACTGCCCCTCAGCAACATCATCTGAAAACATGTCAGGCACCACATATACGCTGACACCACCTGGTTCTACCACCTCACGACCATCTCTCTCGATCCCTCCACTGTCTCTCATTTGCCACGCTGCTCGTCCAACATCCAGTACTGGATGAGCAGAAATTTCCTCCAATTAAATGTTAGGAAGACCAAAGCTATTGTCTTCAGTCCCCAGCACAAACTCCATCACTCTCTCTGGCCACCGTCTGAGGCTGAACCAGGCCCTTCGTAAACTTGGTGTCCTATTTGACCCTAAGCTGAGCTTCCGACCCCATATCCTCTCCAATACCAAGACTGACGACTTCCACCTCTGTAACAGCGCCCTTCATCACCCCTGCCTTAGCTCATCTGCTGCTGAAATCCTCTTCCATGCCTTTGTTACCTCTAGACTTGGCTATTCCAACGCTCTCCTGGCCTGCCTCCCACCTTACACCCTCCGTAAACTTGAGCTCATCCAAAACACTGCTGCCTGAATTGTAACTCGTGCCAAGTCCCGTTCACTCATCAGCCCTATACTCGCTGACCTACATTCGCTCCCAGTCCGATGTCTCGATTTTAACTCTCATCCTTGTTTACAAATCGCTCCATGGCCTCGCCCTCCCTATCTCTGTAACCTCTGCCAGACCTACAACCCTCCGAGATCTCTACGCTCCTCAAATTCTAGCCTCTTGTGCATCCCCGATTTTAATCGCTCCACCATTGGCGACTATGCCTTCAGCTGCCTAGGCCCTAAGGTCTGGAATTCCCTCCTTAAACCTCTCGGCCTCTCTCTCCTCCTTTAAGATGCTCCTTAAAACCTCTTTGACCAAGATGCTAATATTTCTATGTGGCTTGGTGGTGAATTATGTTTGATAACACGCCTGTGAAGCACTATGGGACATTTTACGACGTTAAAAGGTATTATATAAATGCAAGTAGTTGTTGTTGAACTTCTCTAAACAGGGTGTTAAGCCAGGTAGGTGAATCTTTCCACAGCCAAAGCATGTGATCACCAATAATGATGTTTGGTGGAGTGTATTCCTTGCCCAAGGTTAGTTGGAAGAGCACCAGCGTCTTTTTAAGGCTGATTGTCATGTTAAATTGCAGGCAAGCTATTGCAAGGTGCTTCATAACTGGTTGCATGGCATCCTGGGAGTGGGCCACAACAGCTGTCATCAACAAATAAGACTTCAGAAACAAGTTCTTCCAGCACTTTGTTTTAGCTTGTAGTCTTTTCAGGTTGAAGAGCTGCCCATCAGTCCTGAATCTGATCTTGACTCCGATTTTGAGATTATTGAAAGCCACAAGAAGCATAGCAGCAAAAACACTGAAGCGTGATGGTGCAAGGGCATATCCTTGCTTAACGCAGTTTATAATGTGGCATTGTCCCTAACTGCCATCACTCGAGCAATCATGGAATTGTTTGACAATTTCAGTGGGACACCCAAAATTTGGAGAGTATTTTCCAGCGACCTCCTCCACTGACAGTGTCAAATGCCTGTGCCAAAGACATAACAGATGTCCACAATTTGCTCTCCACATTTTTCTTGGATCATATAATCATAGAATGGTTACAGCACGGAAGGAGGCCATTTGACCCATAGAATCTGTGCCAACTCTATGCAAGAGCAATCCAGCTAGTCCCACTCCCCCGCCCTATCCCCGTAGCCCTGCAAATTTTTTCCTTTCAAGTACTTATCCAGTTCCCTTTTGAAGGCCATGATTTAATCTGCCTCCTGCACCCACTCTGGCAGTGCACTCCAGATCCTAACCCACTCGCTGTGTAAAAAAGTTCTTCCTCATGTCACCTTTGGTTCTTTTGCCAATCACCATAAGACTATGTCCTCTGGTTCTTGACCCTTCTGCCAATGGGAACAGTTTCTCTCTATCTGGACCCCTCATGATTTTGAATACCTCTATCAAATCTCCTCTCAACCATTTCTGTTTCAAGAAGAGCCCCAGCCTCTCCTGTTTATTCATGTTAACTAAAGTCCCTCATCCCTGGTGGAATCATTGTCATAAAACTCTTCTGCACCCTCTCTAAGGCCTTCACATCTTTCCTAAAGTTTTAGCTTTCTTTTTTGAAGCCACATTGACCTTCTCCCTAGAGGTGAAGTGGCTGTTGAACTCTGAAAACACTGGAGTAATGCATTCTGTTCATGATAATCTGGACTTACAGTTCCTGTACCATTTTAACAACAAACATCAGTTTTATTTGCCTAAATTATACTGCTTATAAAACCAATTATAAAAACTCCACTTAGATAGTATTTTGACACCATGTTCCATACAAATACAGTTTAGGATATCTTCAAACTAATTTTTTTCCAAAAAATATAATTTTGATTTTACATCCTTCATGAACAAAGCATTTTAAACAGATCCTGCGGGCAATATGACTAATAGACAGGGCTAACCCCAAGTTGCTAAGTTGCCAACATTTATGCATGCTTTGTAGCATCATCCTAGGTTTACTGAATGATTGATCTAAATTAATTAGAAATTCTTAGAACTCCAAAACAACAAAAAATAGAAGTTTTCATGACATGCACTTAATGTCAGTACCTACAATGATTTTTGGATACCTATTACCAGTTAATGAAACTATTACTTTATTATATAATTAGTATTTCACTGCAACAGTCATCCCAAAGACCCTTACTCAAGGGATATATTTACTTATCTTCCAAGGCTCTTAAAATTTTTACCATAGTCTGCATGCAATCTCATCCATACTCCTTAGACCTGCCTTCAGAAGAGGAACAATGTTACACTCTGAGGCAGCCTACTTTCTTGAAGCAGTATGTTGTCCTTCACATTTCCTCCCTTTAGTTAATTGCCTTGGGACATTTTACAACATTAAAGGCACTGTATAAATGCACGTTGTTGTTGTTATAGTGGGGACCTGTTAATGGTACCTTAACTATTTTTTCTAATATCGGCACAATTGAATAGGCACTGTGTAATGTTTATTTGATCTAATTTTCTTTCACTAATACCTTAACCTGGAATAAAGGCCCTAATGTGGAAAGAAGGCAGGAGAGATTAGTGTTTATGGTGGTCCTTCATCCACAGAAAGGAAACGTCAGTGGTGAATAACCTTATTTAAAACAATGATCTGCATCCTCCCCCAAACTCTTATTTAATAAGTATAGTGAATGCATTAAATCAAAATGTATCATTTTGGTGGGGGTGGAAATGGGGTCCAGGCATCATAACATTCATCAAGGAAAGGAAAGTATAATCATAGATCAAGCAACAAAAGAATCCATCCTGGAGGCATTTTAAATACTGCTGTACTGCATAATGAGAAAAAGTAGGAAAAAGTCAACACAACTGTCCGAAAAGACCGATTTATTTCTTAAACATGAAACAGTTTATGAAACATACTGTACATTATACATATATGTACAGTCTCAGGTTTGGTCAAATGACTCCATGCATGCAAAATGTAATACAAATTATTTACAAATAAGAGGCTCCATAAGAGAAAACATACATATTTGGGAAAGTTTAACAAGTGAATTCATGGTACACACAACTAAAATTACAGAAATATACAGAATTTTGTATTAAAACATTTTGAAAAAAAAAATGCATGAAATGACCTGTATGGAATAATAGGACATCTACACTACATTTATTTACACATGATTTCTTGTATTGCAAAGAACAAATGTCCATGTCAAACTAGCTTTATACTTGTTTCGCTTTATAACTGCATTAATGATATGCTGTCACCAAATTTTCAATTGCTCAGAACCTTTTTTCAGTTGCAGGTAACAAGTTTCCACCAGTATTCTCAATGAATAAAAATATGCTAATTACAAAAATGATTGTTTTTTTTTACAAATTTTGTTTGCAAACATGTTCCATATACACATTAAATTTCTATGTACATTGGACTACTAAAAGAATCATAGGGCATATGCTTCCCTGAAATTACAGTAGGGCAAACTGGCTAATGAGTCTGAAACTTTCTTAGAGAATGATATACAAAAAGGAAAGTTGAAACAACATGAAATATGCATTCTGAGTTCGATGTGGGATTTATAATCTGATCTTTGCACCTGATTGTGCAACATGCATTTCCCAGAACCCTAGAATTAGGTCAGTCACTTTGCCCCGTTTACCATATTGCCACATCTTCCCAGTTGAACCTTGCGTCTATACAATCATACTTGCGATTAAAACTATACCATTATCCATAACCGCAAATCTGAATATTGAAAATTTGGGAAAACCTTTTACAAGCAATAACATTTTTATTCTGTTTTGAAAGTTGGTGGTGTCCCATCTGAAAAAGATCTTTGAAGTAGGACTAACAATTACAAAAAATTCTTAGCCTCTAACTTAACAGTACAGTACTATAAATCCAGTTTATTATTTGTGCAAAAATTTGTTCCCTAATTTTGAATGAAATATTCACAAAAGTGCTCCAGGCTTGGAGAAATGTTTCTGGTAACATTAAAATGTTCACTATTCAAACTACGCTCCACTGATTTCACAACACCAGCTATCTATACAGGAAAAATATGCTTGTAGATGCATGAAGTAGTACAAATAAAAATACATTATTAAATTAGACATCTGTCTGCAGTTATTTGGCAATCAACATTTCAAAAACATTAATACAAAACACATGCTATTTTTAATGTGATATAAATCTCACTCATAATTGGATTCCATTTAGACAGAACAAAGCCGTATGAATTATATACCTATCTGCTCCTGTTCCAAAATCTTTGAGGCTAAATATTCAGGGCTGGTGCTCTTGGATTCAACGCCCAATGTCCATAACCTGATTTATGTTAACAGTGGGGTATCTCATGGAATGTGAAAAGCTGTGCTGAAAAGGTATAAAGTGACTGAAGGTGTGTTGAATATATGCATTAAAGATGTTTTTTTTAAGCAAAGTAAGAGTTTTGACCCGAAGTCAACTTTCGTGGAAGGCGGAGAACCTAAATCTTTTAGCACACACATTTGGAGGGATAAAGACTAAAGGCAGGCCTGACTTGACTGTACACAGCTCTGTTCAGTCTCTCTGGGAGCTATGTTTAGCTCCATTTCAAATCTGAATTTGAAAATGCTGTTCTGTATTTCCTGTCCCAATAATATCCTTATGTACTTCTCCTCCTTGCAGCAACTGTCTGAGATTCTCATCCAAAGAAATTCAGTAAAATAGAGATTAGTTTGAAAACAGAAATTTCTAAATACAAGGCTCAAGTTGTGCATTTATAACCAAGAATCTGCATCCCCATAAAATGTTAATCTGCAATGGTCTATCTGAAGTAAATTTAATAATTTGTAACATTTCTACTGTAAATGTAAGCAATATGTGCTGCAGTATATTCTGAAGTGTAATGAAATTCCAAAACAAAACTTAAATAAATTAATGATTTATATTTTCTGAACTGAGCAAAACGACATTAAACAAAACCTTATACTAAAATTTATGTAAACAATATCATACACCAAATTAAATAGATGGAAATAAACTTGTTAAGCTAGAATACCAATTCCAAGGCACAAATTAAAAACTATACAATTAAAATTTATAAACTATTTCTTTGATACAATGTGCCAGCGTCAAAACTTATATGCTGTATTCATCTCTATTTTCACAGAATATTGTAAACAATTTCACAACATCAAGTTATAGTCCAACAAATTTATTTTAAATTAAAATAAATTTGTTGGACTATAACTTGGTGTTGTGAAATTGTTTACAATTGTCAACCCCAGTCCATCACCGGCATCTCCACATCATTCACAGAATATAGTATCCTTTTTTGTTGGTGCACCGAAATAAAACCTGAACACGATAGTCATCAAATACATTTCATAATTCGCAACCACGTTACATTTGGTTGCATCAAGGAGTCAGTTTACATGCAATAAAGTGTTTAGCATTTATTTTAGTATAACTGACACTGGCTAAATTGTCAACAGAAGTTGGAGGGAATTAATTCTAGTTTTTAGGGCCTAAGCAAATCCCATCAGAATCAATTTAGATACATTATGAATCAACTGGTGGCTGAGGAAACACCCGTCAAAACATACCTATTAGCCAGCATAAACAGCTGTAACATTCTTTTAAGAACAGAAGTATAGACAAACTGTACGTTTTCATTAGTATCAAACCAATTGAATTGGGGTTACTACAGTTAAATTTAATGCCATTTTGAAACCACACAGGAGTCAGATTATCAGGCACTTTCGTAGTGAACAGCCGTAAAAATGACCACATGCTCAAATTAATGTTTTTCCAAAATGTGTGCCAGTTACTCTAACTTTGCAAATCACATCAGAGTACTGCTGATATGGCAGTTTAGAATGCAATCTGTTATCATTACTAAGCTACTGCAACTTTGCAGCATATTTTTCTGACACACAGAAATTAAGCACTACGTCAAGAAATGTTCAAGCATTCCAATGATTGTTATAATGAAAGTAGAGTTCAAAGATGTTGACTGGCATAATCTGACGTATTTGCATTTAGTCTACAATTTCAACAACGTGGTCTTTATCAACTCATACTGCTGGCAGGTCCAAGGAAATCCTAGTCTCCCTGGGTTAAATGGTTCTGTATGTTTTCAACTAATACAATAATAAGGCGGCATCCATATCAGGAATAACTACTTCCTAATCTTAGTAATACAATTAATAAAAACAAACATATCCAAAAATAAAAAATGGAAACTCTTGCCTCACCGTCCCTTTTTTCCTTTTTTTAAATAAAATGTTACTTTTGTTTTACTTAATCTAGCCTATCTTTTCTAATCATTTTTTTTTTAATTTAAAAAAAATTACATTTTAATCTTTTAATTTTCCTGTTTTTTTTCATGTTCTAGCACTGACCCTGGATTTGGCAGGCAGAAAAAAGGTGTTTTTTTTAAAAAAGGTTCATCATTGGTTGACAACTGGCTTTAAAAAGGAGAAAAGGATTTCCAGGGCTCTTGCTCCCAATCACAATAGGAATCATGTATGAGTGGATATCACACGAGATTGGGCTTTGATCTAACCAGATGTCAACGGTTTAGGCTGACAAAATGAATGGCTACTTTGTCAAGAGACCGTTGAGGTAATGATTGTTTCCTCCATAACAGTATTCTAGCAGAATTATTACTTTAAGACTTATGAGACAAAGGGGAGAAATTTGGTTGTGGGGAGCAACAAAATGCACCAGGAGGGCAGAGATGGAAGGGAAAGAGTGGGTTAGACACTAGAATCTGGATGCTAATACAACCCTATCCTATTGGAATAAATTATGTTTGTAAATCATATACAAAAATCAGTGAGCAAACTCAACTCAATTCCTAGTGGACACAAAAGAAAAGCTACTAATTCAGTGTTAATTAATAATTTCACGAGCGAGGTCACAATTGGCCAGTTTGGGAAATGGAAATTGAGCGCTTGCCTGAAGTTGAAGGCCACTAATGATGCCACAGTTATAGCGCAAATGCAGCATAAATCCAGAGTCAGGGTCCAACCTCACACCCGAGCAACACAGAATGGAGGAGGGAGTTTCACTTTGGAGTCGAGTCAGGCACTAGCTCTGAATTTCGTACTAACACTAAACTTTCAGGGTAAATGCACCCAAACAGCAACTTTAGACACCATCGCTGGTTGCTCAAAAAAGGTAACTGTTCCATTTTCCATCGTTAGCATACCTTAACTTTGACGAGATAAAAATTCAACACTCAAATGTTTTAAAAATGACTCATTTTTGGTGCCGGAGGGAGAGAATGTGAAATTTATGCTTCCATGGTGCTAAACATTTCAATCATCAATTGTGTTGCGTGCTCATCGGACTGATCTTATAAAAAGTTTTCAAAAGTATTTATTAGAACTGGGACAGCATTTTTTTTCTACTGGCTATCCATTTCCTCCTCATAACCTCTTCTCAGCTTATTTTAAAGAAAGCATTTACAGATACCTTCCTATTAAAACACTACAAACTAAAGACTACTATGGACTTACCCGTTGCCATCATTATTAATATTGGAAATCCACCTGCTTTAAGAAATTTATAAATTAGAATATTGCTGGACAGTGTTAGATTATTAACTGTTGGTATCACAGTCATTCTATGACTATAGTTCAAGTCGCAGACTACCAAAACATGGTAAAGCTCCTAAAGGGACACTGCACATGTCATTTTACAACTTACAGATTTCTTTGTTACTCTGATTAGGCAAGTACAGATAAATGTCTAGTTTTCAGATTGTTGACATTTTCCACACACAGGTACAAGACACATTATTCTTGTGCAGTGTTACAACGATATGTCAAGTATAATGGGTTCATACTGAATTGCTCAGAAGTCCCACAGCTGGGAATTTCCTCAGTGATTCTGGTTGACTGCCGTAACTTTGGTGGAAGATCGGCAGAAACCCTGAACTTTACACAGAAACAGGAAATTGCTGTCATCTTTTTGAAATGTCCTTTAGGAGCTTTATCCCGTTTTGGCAGTCCTCGAGTTGAACTATATTCATAGAATGACTGTAATATCAACAATTGGCAATCGGACAGTGTTATTGCAATATTCTAATTTATGAACTTCCTGAGAAAGCAGGCAGTTTTCCAACATCAACCCCAGATAGAGGCATAAACATAGCTTCTGCCAAAGTTATGGCAGACAATTGGGAGCGATGATTCAAAATGTAATCCAATTGGAGGGGGCCGAGAAAATCACAGAGCAAGTACCACCTTCAACAGTTCCTAATCATGAGAAATAATCTTCCACCAAATCACAATGGATAAAAACCCTAATCCATTATCCAGCCCCTAGTTCTTTGTGGCAGAGACAGTCTTTAGTGTAAGCTGCAACTGCACAGCAAACAAAACAACCTGCCAAAAATTCAACAAAACGTCTGAACAATTACCAAGACCGGAGCTGTTTGGCAAAAAAAAACTTTTCAATCTAAAGAATGATTTTCTTAAAAAGAAGGATGCTTTCCAACAGATTTCTACAACAATAAACCTGTGGTTTTATAATCTTCTCCGTTTCCAATGGCTAGACCAAAAATAGATTGCCCTGGTTTTCAGCAGAGACACTTGGGCCTGTGCCCGCCAGACTGTTTGTTTCTTCTATTAATTTTAAAACAAAATGCCTGATGCACTCACCCATTTCAGTACTCGGTACTAAAAGTGTGCACAAGTGGCAAATGTGTGCGTTACTACTTAACATGTAATTTCAAAATAAAATTTTAGATCCAAATTTCCACTTAGACTAAATCACCTCCACTATAGTTATAAATACATGTTACAAGTACTAAGCAAGAAAATGGGATTGTGTAAATCAGTCTCAAGAGAGGATGAAACTTTACTAAATCCCACGCAGGACAAGGCAGTCTGCTTGACCGGAACCCCCGCCAATGAACACAATATTCACCCCCTGCACGTCGTGTTTGCAGTTATGTACTATCTATAGAATGCATTGCTGCAATTCTCCAAGCTCATCTTGACAGTAGCTCTAAGCTCCATGACCTCCACTGCAATATCATGGAAACACCATTACCTTCAAGTCTCACACCATCTTCACTTGGGTATATCGCCACTCCTTCATTGTCTCTATGTCAATATCATGGAATTCCCTACCAGGCATTCTCACTGCAAGGACTACAGCAGTTCAAGGATTAAGTCCAACACCCCCACCTTTTCCGGACAATTTGGGATGGGCAATAAATGCAGCCTTGCCAGTGTCACCTACATCCTGAACAAATGTGGAAAAACCAATTTGGAAAACACCCTGTGCTGTATTTGTGTTTTAATACTGTGAATATTAAACAAGCTCCTGAATTATCCTAAAAAATTATTTTACTTTGAATAGTCAATTGTTTAACTATTTTACAACAGCTTCTGCAAGTTTATATATTACAGGGAGAGGAAAATAGAAAGTACTTTCCTTCTGGGGAAAATAATTCAAATCTGCCTACAGTTCTAAAATAGAAAAATGCAACAATAGTTTAACTTCTCCATTGCTGGTAATCTGAAGAACAATTTACCAAGCAATTTAGTAAAAGATCCTTTCCAGTTTCTAACATTTAACAGAACATTTAGTTTCAAACTTGAAACTATATTTAATAAGGGCGACATCTAGCGGTTATTTGCATTCCTCAGATGGAATGTGAATGTGCAAAACTGCTTTCAGTTTCTTCTTCCAGATTAACACCTATTGGTCAAGCACTCAGTACCAATCCAGGTATAAATTTATGAAATTCATAACATGTCCCTGCATGTTTCTGTTTTGACTGCTGGCACAAGTCATCTCAGGGCTATGTAGTAGGATTAGCCAATACTCTCAAAAATTGCATAGGGCACTGGACAAAACCTAGAAGGAACCTAGAGCCAAGACTGGTTGGATTGACAGTAGGCAACAGTATAGTTAGAGGGATAGACACTGTTCTCTGCAGCCAAGAGCAAGAGTCCCAAAGGCTGTGTTGTTGACCCGGTGCCAGGGTTAAGGACATCTCCTCAGAGCTGGAGAGAAACTTGGGAGTGGGAGGGGGAGGATCCAGTTGTCGTGGTCCACGTAGGTACCAACAACATAGGTAGGACTAAGAAAGAGGTTCTGCTGAGGGAGTTTGAACAGTTAGGGACTAAATTAAAAAGCAGAACCACAAAGGTAATAATCTCCGGATTATTACCTGAGCCACGAGCAAATTGCGCAGGGTAAATCAGATCAGAAAGATGAATGTGTGGCTCAAAGATTGGTGTGGGAGAAGTGGGTTTTGATTCATGGGGCACTGACACCAGTACTGGGGAAAGAGGGAGCTGTTCCGTTGGGACAGGCTTCACGTAAACCATGCTGAGACCAGTGTTCTGGCAAATGGAATAACTAGGGCGGTAGAGAACGCGGAGGGGGGGGGGGGGGGGCTCAGGTGGGGCGAAGTTTAGATTGATAAAGAGAAAAGACAAGGAAGTAGTACAGGAAAGCGATGGGGGTAATGATAAATAGTGTGTGTTAGGAAGGGACAGAGCGTACAAACATAAGAGTGCACTCACAAATGGGGCCGGGATAGGAGAGAATGGTAAAAAGACAAAATTAAAGGTTCATCATCTGAACACGCGCTGCATTCGTAATAAGATAGATGAATTGACGGCACAAATAGAAACAAATGGGTATGATCTCATGGCCATTACAGAGACGTGGTTACAGGTGACCAAGGTTGGGAGCTAAATATTCTGGGTTATTTAACATTTCGGAAGGATAGGAAAAAAGGTAAAGGTGGTGGGGTAGCTCTGTTAATAAAGGATGAAATTGGTATAATAGTGAGAAATGATCTTGGCTCAGAAGATCAAGATGTCGAATCAATTTGGGTGGAGGTAAGAAATAACAAGGGAAAGAAATCACTGGTGGGAGTAGTACATAGGCATCCAAACAGTAGCTGCACTATAGGGCAAAATATAAATCAGGAAATAAGGGGGGCTTGTAAAAAATATAATGCAATAATCATGGGCGATTTTAACTTTCACATAGATTGGACAAATCAAATTGGCAAAAATAGCCCTGAGGAGGAGTTCATAGAGTGTACTAGGGACTGTTTCTTAGGCCAATACGTCGGGGAACCAAGTAGGGAACAGGCCATTTTGGATCTGGTAATGGGTAACGAAACAGGATTAATTAATGATCTCAAAGTAAAGGATCCCTTGGGAAGCAGTGATCATAACATGATAGAATTTCACATCCAGTTTGAGAGCGAGGATCTTGGGTCTGAAACTATTGTATTAAACTTAAATAAGGGCAATTATAAAGGAATGAGGGCTGAATTGGCTAAAGTGGACTGGGTAAACAGATTAGATGATATGATGGTGGATAAGCAGTGGCAAACATTTAAAAAGATATTTTATGACTCGCAACAAAAATATATCCCTGTGAGGAGGAAAGATTCCACAAAAAGGGTGAACCAACCATGGCTAACTAAGGAAGTCAAGGATGGCATCAGGTTAAAAGAAAAAGCATAAAACATGGCAAAGATTATTGGTAAGCCCGAAGATTGGGAAAACTTTAAAAACAAGCAAAGGATGACTAAAAGAATAATGAGGGAGAAAATAAATTGAGAGTAAACTAGCAAGAAATATAAAAACTGACAGTAAAAGCTTCTACAAGTATATAAAAAGGAAGAGGGTAGCTAAAGTAAACATTGGTCCCTTCGAGGATGAGACTGGGGAAATAATAATGGAAAACAAGGAAATGACAGAGGAATTGAACAGATATTCTGTATCTGTCTTCACAGTAGAAGACACTAATAATATACCAATAGTAGTAGAAAATCAAGGGGCAATGGGGAGGGAGGAACTAAAAACAATCACTATCACTAGAGAAAAAGTACTAGGTAAACTAATGGGCCTAAAGGCTAACAAGTCCCCTGGACCTGATGGCTTGCATCCAAGGGTCTTAAAAAGGAAGTAGCAACAGAGATAGTGGGTGCATTGGTTGTAATCTTCCAGAATTCACTAGATTCTGGAAAGGTCCCAGCGGATTGGAAAACCACAAACGTAACACCCCTATTCAAGAAGGGAGTAAGACAGAAAGCAGGTAACTATAGACCAGTTAGCCTAACATCTGTCATTGGGAAAATGCTAGAATCCATTATTAAGGAAGTAGTAGCAGGACATTTAGAGACTCATAAAACCATGTTGACTCTCCTTGATTGTATTATGAAGGGGAAATCATGTCTGACAAATTTATTAGAGTTCTTTGAAGAAGTAATGGGCAGAGTGGATAAAGGGGAACCAATGGATGCAGTATATTTGGATTTCCAAAAGGCATTCGATAAGGTGCCACATAAAAGACTACTGCACAGGATAAGAGCTCATGGTGTTAGGGGTAATACACTGGCATGGATAGAGGATTGGCTAACTAACAGAAAACAAAGAGTCAGGATAAAAGGGTCATTTTCAAAATGTCAATCTGTAACTAGTGGGGTGCCGCAGGGATCAGTGCTGGGGCCTCAACTATTTACAATATATATATGTATCAAGTGTCTTGTGGCCAAATTTGCTGATGATACAAAGATAGGTGGAAAAGCAAGTTGCGATGAGGTCACAAAAGGCCCGATATTAGGAGGGAGGTGGGTTGCCAGCAGGTGGTCGACTGGGCGCGTGGGTAACGAGCCCAGTGAAATCGGTGTGCTCCGCATGAAATCGCAGCCTAATTGAAGTTACTTATGCGTGCTTCCGGGTTTCCCGTTGCAGACCTGCGCTGCAGGCGCACCTGCAACAGGCTGTCAGCCCAGAGGCAAGGCTGCTCCAAGGTTCTCAGACTCCTCACTCAGGTGCTGCTCGATAGGGTCAGGAGGAGGGAAACGTTTTTCCCAGCGGATGGGAGGAAGTGGCCTGCCTCTGCCACCAAGAAGGTCTGGCTCGAAGCAGCAGAGGAGGTCAGCAGCAGCAGTAACATCTCCCGAACTTGGGTCCAGTGCAGGAAGCGCTTTAATGACCTAACCAGGTCAGCCAAAATTAGTATAATTACGCATTCTCCCACACTCCGTCTTCCACATCACCTCCACCAACACACAACTCCCTCTGCACTGCCACCACAACATTCTCGCATCACTCCTCACATCCACTCAACCATCATCCTCACCTTGCCTACACTTACTCACCGCCCCAGTTCCTATTCGAACACTACCACGCAACTCAATCCTCATACAATCTCATGACTATGTCTCACACACACCCTCCCATGCATCTCCCTCACGCTCACCCCCACCCACACCAATGCGTGCAGCGGGTCACTATGCAACCATCACTCAATCACGCCTCTGTGTTTTGCCTTGATAGGAGAAGCGATGCCAGAAGGCCCAGGAAAGGGATGATGGCGAAAGGGGACATGGATGTTGGGACGCCACTCAAAGCACTTCCACCTCTCAACCAGTATCCGCAATGCTGCCTCCTCTCCAGGTGTTCGAGTCTGCCCCTGCACAGGTGCAGGTGGAGCAGTCTTTGGAGGGGGTCCTCACGGGCACCGAAACCCAGAAGGCGTCGGCCCAAAGCATCTAATCGGTCAGGGCATGAACAAGAGCAACCTGCCACTACCTCTGCTCCAGCCACAGGGGAGGCACCACGTAGGAGTAGTAGGAAACGTAAGCCAAAGGTTTTGTGAGCACAAAGGGGATGCACAAGGGTGTTTGACGATTTGTCATGTTTTTTTTTTAATTTATATTTGTTTTCTTTCACATTCACAATAAATCTGATTATCACGTCTTGCCCATTCTTGACTGGCTTGTGCAATGAGCCCCTTTCATGAGGTTCACCACGAAGACGCACACTTGATGCCACCCATTGGGTCATTCTACAGTGGGTGTAGGTATAGTTGCACCACTGTTTTGTGCAGGGGGCGGGGGAGGGGGCTGGTGTGGCTGCTCCTCTGTCCTAGTGATGAGGACTGGACTCTTCTCACTGTAATGTTAGGAGAACCGTTCACATATCAGTGACATCCTGGCCTCACGAGCAGCCAGGTGAGCTGCTGTTCTGCCCATGGGTTGCTCCTCCTCCTCCTCCTCAATATGGGTGGCAGATGTGGATGGGGCCTCCTCCAGCTGCACCTCTCTGTTGTGCCACATTGTGCAGGGCACAACAGACGATTATAATGCGTCCCACTCTGTGGTGCGTATTGAAGTGCTCCCCCAGAATGATCAAGGCACCTGAAGTGCATCTTGAGCAGCCCTATAGCCTGCTCAATTGGAGACCTGGCAGCGATGTGGCTGTCGTTATACCGATGCTGTGGCTCGGTGGTGGGGTTCCTCAAAGGTGCCATAAGCCACGTGTGCACAGGGTATCCCTTGTCCCCAAGGAGCCAGCCCTTGTGGAAGTTGGGTGGGACGTTGGACTCAGAGGATGAAGGAATCATGGCAGCTGCCAGGGTATCTGGTGTACACGTGAAGGAATGTCTTACGGTGGTCACAGATGAGCTGAGTGTTCATTGAGTGATAGCCCTTCCTGTTGATGAACAGTCTTGGCTCGTGTGGAGGTGCTCGTATTGCTATATGGGTGCAATCGATTACACCCTGCACCCGTGGGAAGCCAGCCACAGAGTGGAATTTCACTGCCCTCTCCATCTGGCTGAGGTCATCCGTGGGGAAGTTGATATAGTGCGAGGCCCTGCAGAACAAGCTGTCGGTGACCTGCCTTATGCACTTGTATGCAGACGACTGAGAGACCCAGGCGATGTCCCCGGTGGCACCCTGGAAGGATTCGGAGGCAAAGTTGTTGAGGGCAGTGGTGACTTTGACAGCAACAGGTAAGATGATGCTGCTCGGTCCATCCGGGAGCAGCTTGTCATTAAGGAGGCTGCAGATGTCCGCGACTACCTGGCGACTGACTCTGAGCCTCTGTACGCACTGTTCCTCAGGGGTCCAGGAAGCTGAGCCTCTGTCTGTAGACCCCGTGGCGAGGGTAGTGCCTTCTGCGACGCATCTCTCTCTGCGGTTGCCCTCCCTCCTGCTGTGCAAGTGGATGTATCACAGCACTGTGTTGTGGAGCTCCACGTGTCTGAGGTGGACGGCGTGGCTGGCGATGCTGTTCGTCTTCCGAGAAGGTCATGACGCAGCTATGGCAGCCCCATCCGGAAGATGTACATTTGAGGGGGTCCGCAAGGTAGGTAAATGTGTCTGCACACCGGGGTTGAGGTTCCAAGTTGGTGAATTTTAGTGTTAGGAGGAGGGTGGTGCAGAACAAACTTTGTCCAAAGTGACAGAGTGGCCTCCTGCAATGAGTGAGGGTCTCCCCCCCCACCTGTCAAATGGACCTTTGCAACCCCACTGGCTGGTGGCTGCAACACGTCTGTTTCAACTGGGAGTGTTTCCCCCAGCATGGGAAACACACTTTGTTGACATGAAAATCCCACCCCTCCTAAAATATCCCCCTAATCAGGTCTGCAAACAACCTGAACTATGTAATTAATTGCTTTAAGTGGGATCCCGCCGGCTTTAATTGCCGGTGGGAGTCCCGCATGCAGGGGGCCGCGCGCGCATCTAAGCGCGTCATTGGGGAACCCGGAAGTGGGCGGGTTGGAGCCGGGCTCCAAACCCACCCCAGGAATCCCCAATTTGCACCTGCTCAGCCATCTGAAAATTGACCTCAAAGTGTCTGCAAAGGGATATTGACAGGTTAAGCGAATGGGCAAAAATTTGGCAGATGGAATATAATGTGGGAAAATGTGAAGTCATCCACTTTGAGGGGAAAAATAAAAAAGCAAAATATTATTTGAATGGAGAAATACTACAAAATGCTGCGGTACAGAGGGATCCGAGTGTCCTCGTACATGAAACACAAAATGTCAACATATAGGTGTAGCAGGTAATCCGGAAGGCAAACGGAATACGGGCCTTTATTTCTAGGGGGATGAGTATAAAAGCAGGGAAGTCATGCTACAACTGTACAGGGTGCTGGTGAGACCACACCTGGAGTACAGCATACAGTTCTGGTGCCCTTATTTAAGGAAGGACATACTTGCATTGGAGGCAGTTCAGAGAAGGTTCACTAGGTTGATTCCGGGTATGGAAGGGTTGTCTTATGAGGAAAGATTGAACTGGTTGGGTCTATACTCATTGGAGTTTAGAAAAATGAGAGGAGATCTTATTGAAACATACAAGATTCTGAGGGGGACTCAATAGGGTAGATGCTGAGAGGATGTTACCCTCATGGGGGAATCTAAAACTCAGGGGCATAGTCTCAGAATAAGGGGTCGCCCGTTTAAGATGGAAATGAGGAGGAATTTCTTCTCCCAGAGGGTCGTGAATCTTTGGAATTCTTTACCCCAAAAAGCTGTGGAGGCTGAGTCATTGAATACATTCAAGGCTGAGTTAGACAAATTTTTGATCAGCCACGGAGTCAAAGGATATGGGGAAAAGGTGGGAAAGTGGAGTTGAGGCAAAAATCAGATCAGCCATGATCTCATTAAATGGTGGAGCAGGCTCGAGGGGATGAATGGCCTACTCCTGCTCCTATCTCTTATGGTCTTATGATGCAGCTATGTGGTAACCCTTTAATAGCTGCTATCCATCCAAAACAATTAATTTAATTGGCAGATTGTGCTCATACCAGGACTTACAAAAACTGAGGAGCTGTGCTCTTGAAGCCTAATCACTTTAGCTCAGAAACTCCTGCGCCAAAGTGTCAGTCATAGCAATTTGGAAGAAAGCCAAGATGTTTCAAGGCTGATGTTGCAATACTGGAAATAACTGGTCACCTGAGGCCACCAATGCCTTGGGAAGACTTCCAGCTCACAGAAAGACTGAAGCTTTTTCCCTGGCCATACGAGATGGTATAGAGGCTGCCTCATTTGAAGCTGTGATTGCCCTGGCCACCTGTGGCTTACAGTAACTGAGGAAACACTTCTGCTCTAGAGCACCTAGAAAGTTCATCATAATGGTTTTGAATATTCCAATTCTGGGGATTCTGTCAGTGAAGCACTGGTTTGAGGAAAAACCCTTAGGCCTCAAAATCTTCAAATTAAGAAACCCTCAAACAAAAAAATATTTGCCCTTCTTCGTGGAATCCTTCAGTGTGAAAGGATTTGCCTCAATGTAGGTTGCACTTAAGAATTTAAATCCTGCACTGCTATTTTGATCAAATCATTACAAACCTTGGCTTCAGTCTCTGCTTTTAGATAATCATTGCCAACCTTGGCCAGTGTCCCAATGGGCCTGTAATTGGTTGGGAGCAAGGGTTAAAGAGATGTGACAAGTGGTACTCCTCAGGGATCTGTACTGGGCCCTCAGCTTTTCACCATATATATATATATATATATATATGTCTCAATGACATGGGTGAAGGAATAGAGAGTTATTTATCCAAGTTTGCAGATGACACCAAGATCAAAGGTACAGTACATTTGTAGATGGGAGCAGGAAGTTACAAAGGGACATAGACAGATTAAGTGAGCGGGCAAAACTGTGGCAGACGGAGTTCAACATGGGGAAGTGTGAAACCATCCATTTTGGATCCAAGAATGACAAATCGGAATATTTTCTTAATACTGAGAGATTAGGAACCGGAGTAAAGGGATTTGGGTGTCCATTCACATAAATCACTAACAACTAGTGCACAGGTACAAAGGGTAACCATAAAGGCTAATGGAATGTTGGCCTTAATCTTAAGGGGGCTAGAATACAAAGGAGGAAGTTATGCTTCAGTTGTACAGAGCCTTGGAGTCCTGCATTCAGTTTCGGGTACCGCACCTCAGGAAGGATATACTGACCTCGGGTGGGGTACTGGTGCAGATTCACCAGAATAATGCTGAGAGCTTAAAGGACTAAAATTCTGAGGATAGGTTGCATAAATTTGGCTTGTATTCTTTTGAGTTTATAAGTGATAAAAGGATTCAATAGGGTTGAAAAAGAGAAGCTATTTCCTCTGGTGGGGGAATCCAGAACAAGGGGGCATAATCTAAAAATTAGACCCAGCCCATTTCAGGTGTGAATCAGGAAGCACTTCTTCACACAAAGGGTAGTGGAAATCTGGAACTCTCTTCCCCCAAATGGCTGTGGGGACTGGGTCAATTGAAAATTTCAAGACTGAGATTGATAGATGTGCATTAGGTAAGGGTATCAAGAGCTAGGGATCAAAGTCAGGTAAATGGAGTTAAGTAGAGATCCAATGGATTAAGTAGAGATCTGATTGAATGGAGGCAGAAGGCTGAATGGCCTACTCTTGCTCCTATGCCAGTTGAAAATTAGGAAAATTCCAAGACACCTGCTCCTTTATCTTGGGGAACACTGAGCAGTGCACAGGTCATGCTGACATCGCATCTCCCTCAAAGTTCAGTTTATTAAAGGAGCCAGAAAAAGCTCCACACCATCTCCTCAGTCACAAGGTAACAAGGGATCAAGTTTAAAATACATCAGTTCTGCGATTGCGTAACATCCATCTCTGCAAGATGCATCTCTCGCTGACGTGGGATGCTGCACTTTTTTTTTTGGATCTGGCCTGCAAATCCAGTTGTGAAGACCAACTTTTAGTAAGTGACAGAACATTTGAGTGAAACCATGCCTTTATCAAGGTAAAAGTCCAACAGGAAGGGTGAACTTAAAACCCAGCCTGAATATGTAATGGTACGTTTTGCATTGAACAAAAGTAATAAAACACTCCATTATATATAAAAATGAAAATTCCTTCAAACGAATCAAAATGAGGATGATATTTCACAAGACAAATCAACAGTAGAATTGTTTTTCACCACAAAACAGAGATTTCTTCTTAATTCTGGAAACAACAGGAAATGCTAACACTGATAGAAGTGAGCACTGAAAGCAAACACTTGCTCAGCAATTGCCCCTCTGGATGATGGGTCTATGAGGTATGAGAACAAATGAATAATGAATAGTGGTATAAAATATTATTTTTCCAAACCAGAATTTTCACTCTGAATTAAATTTAAACTCCACATACATTCAGGAATGTCCTGCCATCTTTAGGGCGATTTTCTCCCAGCTCTGGCAGCTCACAACCTTGCTCTTGCTCTAACCCCTTAAGTTCTTGTCTGCTGAAGTCCCAGGTAGGTGTCTTTGGATCTAGTGAGCACTCTAATTTTGGTGCACACATGATCATGTAACTGGTGAAACATCAAATCACAAGAAGTAAAAAGAGTGAGGTATAACATTAAAAACTTGAAAGATACATAGAAACATAGAAAATAGGAGCAAGAGTAGGCCATTCGGGCCTGCTCCGCCATTCAAAATGATCATTGCTGATTGTCTAACTCAGTACCTTGTTCCCGCTTTTTCCCCATATCCCTTTGGCACTAAGAAATATATCTATCTCCTTCTTGAATACATCTAATGACTTGGCCTCCAATGCCTTCTGTGGTAGAGAATTTCACAGGTTCACCACCCTCAGTGAAGAAATTTCTCCTCATCTCGGTTCTAAATGGCATACTCCGCATCCTGAGACTGTGACCCGTGCTTCTGGACTCCCCAGCCATCGGGAATATCCTCCCTGCATCTAGTCTGTCTAGTCCTGTTAGAATTTTATGTTTCGATGAGATCATCTCTCATTCTTCTAAACTCTAGTGAATATAGGCCTAGTTGACTCAATCTTTCCTCATACGTCAGTCCTGCCATCCCAGGAATCAGTCTGGTAAACCTTTGTTGCACTCCCTCCACGGCAAGGACATCCTTCCTCAGATAAGGAGACCAAAACTGCACACAATACTCCAGATGTGGTCTCACCAAGGCCCTGTATAACTGCAATAAGACATCCCTGCTCCTGTACTCCAATAAATACTGAAAAGATTTCTTTCCCCCTAATGGAAGGCCACATCCCTAAGCTTTGCCAGGTCAGAAAGAGATGAAAGGTTGACTGTGGGATAGTTTATATGGACTCTGAATGGATAGTGACCATTTGAACCTCAACTTGCAGACAGTAGTATACACAGATGCCCTCCACAACCCAGTTCATTAGCATTTGTTTAGTGAGATGAAACCCAAACTTGTGGAAAGCATAAGAAACAAAGTCTTATGGTCAATCCACATATAAGCTAGCAGCCTGTGTATGTCAAGTACATTATATTTCCTCTTCATGGGGAAGGTTGAAGGGGTGAGTAAAATATCAGTACTGATGAAGTATTGGAGAGGGTTGATGGGGGTAGTGCGGTTAATATTGTGTACGTGGATATTCAAAAGGCATTTGATAAAGTATCAGATAATAGACTTGTTAACAAAATTAAAGCCAATGGGATTAAAGGGGCAGTGGCAGCATAGATACAAAATTGGCTAAGGATCATAAACCAGAGAGTAGTGGTGAATGGTTGTTTTTCAGACTGGAGGGAAGTATACAATGGTGTTCCCCAGGGGTCAGCATTAGGACCACTGCTCTTTTTGATATATATTAATGACCTGGACTTGGGTATAGAGGGTATAATTACAAAGTTTGCAGATGACACAAAACTCAAATGTAGTAAACAATGTGGAGGATAGTAACAGACTTCAGGAGGACATAGACAGACTGATGAAATGGGCAGACACTTGGCAGATGAAATTTAACGCTGAGAAGTGTGAAGTGCTGCATTTTGGTAGCAAGAATAAGAGGCAATATAAACTAAATGGTACAATTTTAAGGGGGGGGTGCAGGAACGGAGAGACCTTGGGGTGTATGTACACAAATCTTTGAAGGTGGCAGGACAAGTTGAGAAGGCTTTTAAAAAAGCAGATGGGATCCTGGGCTTTACTAATAGAGACAGAGTACAAATGCAAGGAAGTTATGCTAAACCTTTATAAAACACTGGTTAGGCCTCAGCTGGAGTACTGAGATCAATTCTGGGCACCACACATTGGAAGGTTGTCAGGGCCTTAGAGAGATTTACTAGAATGGTACCAAGGGTGAGGGACTTCAGTTATGTGGAGACACTGGAGAAGTTGTGGTTGTTCTCTTCAGAACAGAGAAGGTTAAGGGGAGAAGCGAAAGAGGTGCTGATAAGAGTAAATAAGGCGAATCTGTTTACAGTGGCAGAAGGGTCCGTAACCAGAGGACACAGATTTAAGGTGATCGGCAAAAGAGCCAGAGGAAACATTTTTTTACGCAGCAAGTTGTAATGATCTGGAATGCACTGCCTTAAAGGGTGGCAGAAGCAGGTTGAATAGTAATTTTCAAAAGGGAATTAGATAAATACTTGAAAGGAAAAAAAATTACAGAGCTATGGGGAAAGAGCAGGGGATTGGGACTAATTGGATAGCTCTTTCAAAGAGCCAACACAGGCACGATGGGCCGAATGGCTGCCTCCTGTGCTGTACCCATGATATTTCCTACAGGTAGGAATCAGGAACTATATAAAAGAGGGGCGAAATGAGGAAGTTTGAGGGGCTTTGGCTGATGCCTTGGTCACCCAGTCAGAAATGATGGATGGTTTGCTGCCAGCTGAAAGGCCTACTCAAGACTGGTTATAACTTACTGAATGGCACTGGTCCAACTTTGGTGTTTAGGTCACACCCCAGCATCCAATACTGTAGGATGTTGTGCAAAACCCCTTCTCCTAATACCTTGCCCTATACTGTACAAATTCTCACAGTAAGGGTCTTGCTTGGTACATCCATGGCAGGCACCTGAACAGTCCTGGCTTACTAAAACTCCCTCTCTGAACTTGGGGTTGAAGCTAGTTTTACTGACCTGATTATTGATGTTTCCCTAAATTAGAACAAATTCAGTACAGACATTCTAGAGGCCAGGAACACTTCAAATGAATTTTGTGATATTAACTAGCCCTACCCTGTTTTAAGCAAACCTGTCATGCATTAAATCACAAGTAGAGGTAAGGCAACCGGAACAGTCATGAATGTCTGATACTGAAAAGGCTCCATGGCACTCAATATAAAAGAACTAGTAGTTGAAACTGGCATGGAAAACCTAGTAGCCCTGAGAAAACAATGGTACTAGAGTGCACCAATTGAATCTAAAACTTACTGACCAACTCACAAAGCTAGACTAAAATCACAAAAGCAGCAAAGCTACCAAAGAAATGTCAGGTTATACAAAATACAACTGGTCCAAAGATGTCTACAGCATTGAAAATTATTTTTCCTTGTGCGTAAACAGGCAGGTAAACAACCCGCAAACTTGAGTGGGAGAAAAACAAAAATCCAGTTAGGATGAACTTTGCAGAGCTAGGGGAGGAGGAAATCACCTGAAAAGTATGAATAGTGTTGCGAGAATGTTACTTCCTCTTAAATCTGGATAGAATGAGTTTCCTATTTGTTTGTGAGGATTGAGCAAATGACAAAATAAAGTGTTCTGAACTTGTATGGCAGCTGGGTACAATTACCTGGCAAAACAGATGAACATGGACATATAATCCAACTATTGGCTTAAATTGAGAGTGTTGTTATATTGGCTTTTTTTTAAAAAAACAAATAAATGTTGGCTTAAATGTTATTTCTGCAAGTATGATTTTTGAACAGAACCTGGTTTAGCCTTGGCTGTAAAACTGTAACCGAGTCCATGAATGTAACCATTTTATAAATGGTCATTAGCACAGGGAAGAGGAACATTGGTTACACAGCAGATAATTGAGTGTGTTTAGACGTAGGTAGTTCAAGTAGAGCTTGCACTGTAGAACCCACTTTCACCAGTTCCCTTTCTTCCAATATATGATGAGGAAGACAAAGTTTATCCTAAAGAAAAAAAAATTAAAAAATTAGATTCAAATAGAAGTTTTTTCTACAAGTTGTCTGCATGTCCTAAACAAGCAATCCTCTTCTCGAAGTTAGACTACAAATGGCAGTTGTCTTAGACCTTCCCACGTCAACCATATATTCTGTCCAGTATTTTTTTCATTAAGATTACTCAAGTATTCACAGCAATTTTTTTTTTAAAAGTCTGTTTTATATACTTATTCAGCATCCAAAACCATGATTTAAGAGTTTGCTCTGAATGAGCAGAAATTTTAACCAACCTAATTTTCAGACAGAATACACATCGTGACCCATTAAACACTCAAAAAAAGATAAAATTGAAGCGGTTCCTTTGAGAATCGAGGATATACAAGATGGTATTTTGGCACTAAAAGTAGTAAAAGCAATGGTAGAAGTTTTCAGTTAGTTTCAAGCTTTATATGGTAGTAGTATTACAGTGTAGGAATTCTTTATCGAGTGTAAGTAGAAGGGGATTTCTGTAAAAGGTTTCCGTGCAGGTCATCCCTCATCCTCCAAATGAAGAGTGATGGGAGTTAAAGTGAGACACAGCATGAGGCATTACAGGAGCCAAAAATTTACAGTTCTACCAGCCAGATATATATGTGTGACTTAGATGTACACGTTTCCTTTAGACCAAGGGAAGTGAGATTTAAGCCAGCTAGTCCAAATATAGTTATCAGTGCAGAAGGTGAATTTAGCCAGGAGCAGAAGACCAAAGAGGTCCAGATATCACCTCTATGGACAGAGGCTGATCACTGTCTTAAGAGGTTAGCACCATTATTCTAGAGGAGGACAAAGTAACCATCTCCATCACGCCAACTCATATGGCTGTCTAATACTGTTAACTTGTCAGCTGTCAAAGGAGTCTAATCATAAATTAATCTCACCAATTTATATCCTGCTTGGTCATAGATCTTAACTGTCAAAAAATACTCAGCAGGCCAGTTAATGCTGATTACTGTAATATAACTGAACTGTCTTTGGAGCCTCCTTAATTCAATCAGTTAACCTACCTACTAAACAATTTGCATACTCAGTCTAAATTTAAATACTGCTAATTATGATCATGACATTAATCAGGAATTGTTGCTTCATGACTATGGCTTGTCTGCTTGTTATCATTTGGCACAAGAAAGGGTTAATTGATTATCTCAGTAGATTGTGCATATCCTAATGGGAGGTTGGTAGTGTGAATGCTAACATAATCTAAACTGGTTGTCGTAATAGAATTTGGCTTGCCAAATTCAGGCATCATTCTCTCATAGGCATAGAGTGGGCAATAAATTCCAGATAGTTCCTTACTGAGGAACTAAAGTGAGGGGTTAAGGATTTGTCTGGCATTTATCTTCACCACTGACATTCTGCACTGGCTTCTGGATTGATAGATTGCTGTGGCCAGCTCTTCTGTACCTAGGATAAAAGAGGGGGATTGGCCTTGAACATTACCCTAGTCATAATTATAACTGTATAAGTCCATGAAGTTCTAAGAAATTGAGGGGTCTCAAATTCATCAATGATTCCTAAACTCAATGCCCAACACTATGAAATTGATAAATTTAATGGGGCCCCTACCTTTACAGATTCTGCCCAGCAAATGCAAATAGTATAAAAAAAACACAGCTCATCTTGTATAGGAGCAACAACCAGACCACGTATCTCCAATTCTGGAGAGGACAGACGGGCATAAAACGAGAGAATGATTTTCCGAAATACTTTCCCTAACCCATAAGAGCAACATTATAAGGTTCAGTCTCCACAAAGTGTTGTTTTCTCCCTTATTAGCTGACTAGTAATGGAAGACGAAGCATCTCACTGATATTACTGGAGTGCTTTGGTGGGTAGATTGGCACTTTTCTACAACTCTACTTGCCTAAATAATTTGAGCCTAGGCATTTATAGGCACTTCTTTTGGATCAAGTAGCAAACTATTTTTGCTGTGGAAACATAGCTGCAATATCTTCGAGATTTTGCTGGTACTTCTTGAGCACCTCCTTAATATGTTCCCCAAAATAATTCTCTCTCATAAGTGCGGTCTAAATGCTTTATCTGGAAGATTGGTAATGCACAGCTGGGCATGCTACTCAAAGATGATTGGCTAAAACCATATCTTCACTTCAAAAGTGTCACATTGGACCACTTTAGCCATTTCTTGGTATGACTATTCACCATGGGGAGTATGGACCATCTTGGCAACTGAGCAATTATGTACTTTTTAAATTGGTGCATCATTTCACCCAGTGCACCTGTTATGAATTTATCCTCATTTACAAAGTACCCTGAAATACGACCCATGCGTCCGATCTCAGACACCATCTGGCATGTGTTCTTTCCTTTTGGAAAGACTTCCTATAAATAAGGTGTTAGATGAATATTGCAGAGGACAAGTACAGACACCAATTATTACAGTGAATTTATCTTTCTTGGCAGGACTCTGCAATACTGACTCAGATCTCTCTAACCAAATCTACAGGTGAGGTGCCTGAAGATTGGAGGGTAGCAAATGTTGTGCCTTTGTTTAAGGGCGGTAGGGAAAAGCCTGGGAACTACAGACCGGTGAGCCTGACATCTGTAGTGGGTAAGTTGTTAGAGGGTATTCTGAGAGACAGGATCTACAGGCATTTGGAGAGGCAGGGACTGATTAGGCAGAGTCAGCATGGTTTTGTGAGAGGAAAATCATGTCTCACGAATTTGATTGAGTTTTTTGAAGGGGTAACCAAGAAGATAGATGAGGGCTGTGCAGTAGATGTGGTCTACATGGACTTTAGCAAAGCCTTTGACAAGGTACCGCATGGTAGGTTGTTACATAAGGTTAAATCTCATGGGATCAAAGGTAAGGTAGCCAATTGGATACAAAATTGGCTTGACGACAGAAGACAGAGGGTGGATGTAGAGGGTTGTTTTTCAGACTGGAGGCCTGTGACCAGCGGTGTGCCTCAGGGATCGGTGCTGGGTCTGCTGTTATTTGTTATTTATATTAATGATTTGGATGAGAATTTAGGAGGCATGGTTAGTAAGTTTGCAGATGACACCAAGATTGGTGGCATTGTGGACAGTGAAGAAGGTTATCTAGGATTGCAACGGGATCTTGATAAATTGGGCCAGTGGGCCGATGAATGGCAGATGGAGTTTGATTTAGATAAATGTGAGGTGATGCATTTTGGTAGATCGAATCGGACCAGGACCTACTCCGTTAATGGTAGGGCATTGGGGAGAGTTATAGAACAAAGAGATCTGGGAGTACAGGTTCATAGCTCCTTGAAAGTGGAGTCACAGGTGGATAGGGTGGTGAAGAAGGCATTCGGCATGCTTGGTTTCATTGGTCAGAACATTGAATACAGGAGTTGGGATGTCTTGTTGAAGTTGTACAAGGCATTAGTAAGGCCACACTTGGAATACTGTGTACAGTTCTGGTTACCCTACTATAGAAAGGATATTATTAAACTAGAAAGAGTGCAGAAAAGATTTACTAGGATGCTACCGGGACTTGATGGTTTGACTTATAGGGAGAGGTTAGATAGACTGGGACTTTTTTCCCTGGAGAGTAGGAGGTTAAGGGGTGATCTTATAGAAGTCTATAAAATAATGAGGGGCATAGATAAGGTAGTCAAAATCTTTTCCCAAAGGTAGGGGAGTCTATAACGAGGGGACATAGATTTAAGGTGAGAGGGAAGAGATACAAAAGGGTCCAGAGGGGCAATTTTTTCACTCAAAGGGTGGTGAGTGTCTGGAACGAGCTGCCAGAGGCAGTAGTAGAGGCGGGTACAATTTTGGCTTTTAAAAAGCATTTGGACAGTTACATGGGTAAGATGGGTATAGAGGGATATGGGCCAAGTGCAGGCAATTGGGACTAGCTTAGTGGTATAAACTGGGCGACATGGACATGTTGGGCCGAAGGGCCTGTTTCCATGTTGTAAACTTCTATGATTCGATGTAGCAGACCACAAAGTGGAATGGGGAATTCTGAATGTAGGAAATTCTAGGAGTTCTGATTTGCAATACAATAAACAGGAACAAGGTACATAAATAAAATCCTACTTGAGAATTGATGCTGTTTATGTAGATTGTTCTAAAAATTTCAATGGGCTACTCCCAGGAAGTAGTTCCCTCTTTGCTCTCGTTTGAAATTAGATGGGATTATTCAAACCATTACTCAAACACATCAAACAAAGTAAGGGATATGCAGTAGAATTAGCCAATACTCACAAAAACTAGACAGGGCACTGGCCAAAACCACTAGACTTTCTAGAAGGAACCCAGAGCCAAGACTAGTTGGATTGATGCAGCTATGTGGTAACCCTTTAAGAGCTGTTATCCATCCATAACAAATAATTTAATTGGCAGATTGTGCTCATACCAGGACTTACAAAAACTGTTTAAACTTCCAGAACACAGTGAGTTAATCACTTCAGAAATTCCTGAGCCAAAGTGTAGGTAATAGCAAGATGAAAGAAAGCCAAGATGTGTCAAGGCTGATGTAGCAAGACTGGAAATAACTCATCACCTGAGGCCACCAATGCCTTAGGAAGACTTCCAGCTCAAAGACTGAAGCTTTCTCCCTGGCCATAGGAGATGGTATAGAGCCTGCCTCAAACCTCAATATCTGTGACTGACTAGAACATTTTCCTGTTTTAGAGGAATTTTTCTCTAACAGAGATTACTTGTGTTATGAGAATTATACTAAATTACAACGGCCTTTTCCGCAGAGTGCATGAAGCAAATTCGTTCTATTTGAGGGTCTGTTTGTAATGGTTTGTTCTTTCTTGATATGCACTTCTCAAGATGAAGACATTCTTCAGTCTTGAAAGTTGTACCTTATTGAGGCAATGAAGAAAATTGTGGCAATCATGGGAAAAGCCCCACAACTCGATGCAGAGAACCCGAAATTGGGTGTTCAGCAGGAATCGAAAAAGGCTTCAATTTGAATAAAGTCTGCAGGCTGACCTCATGTGGAAAAATCATGCAATAATTGCAAGGGTACAGAAACAAAAAAAACTCAAAGCGACACTATCAGAGTGATTTTCCTTCACAGCATTCTGGTCTTAATAATATACATGGAGTAGAACAGATGAGAAACATAATTTAACGCTCTATTCAAGGATATCAACTTCCAATTAAAGCACTGATTCTAAAATTCTAGGCTTTCAGGCAAACGTTGTTGTAACCTTTTAGTTTTGGAATATCATTTAACTTGCAACACAGAAATCATACTACTTGCTTATTACCTCTGGAACTCCTAATTTTCTGCAAGCCTCGAGAAAACTTTCAACATTCCTTCTGCACTTTGCCATACTCAGTTTAGGCTGGAGAATAAAGAAAATTAGGTCATCATAATATGTTTTTTTTCTACAAAAAAGCATACAAGGCTGCATAAACAAACCCATTAAAATATCTGGTATACATTACATGACTGATAAACCATAAAAAGACATTTAAATTTCACTGATGATAAAATTATGAGAAGTTCCACTCCTGGCACATTGCCAGCCTTTGCTCAGTGAGAAGGTTGTACGTTCAAGCCCCACTCCTGAACCTTGTGCACATCATCCAGACTGGCACTACTTGAGGGAGTGCTACACCGTCACAGGTGCCGTCTTTCGGATGAGACATTAAACCAACTCTGCCCTCTCAGGTAGACGTAAGAGATCCTGTGGCACAATTCAAAGAAAAGCAGGAGAGTTCGCCTAGAATCCTGACCAGTATTTAGCCATCAACCAACATCACCTAAAACAGATTAACTGGTCACATATCTCATTGCTGTTTGTGGGACTTTGCTGTGCGTAATGTGGCTGTTGCGTTTCCCTACATTACAATAGTGACTCCACTGCAAAAAGTTCTTAATTGGCTATATAGTGCTTTGGGACATCCTTGAGGTCATGAAAGGTGCTATATAAATGCAAGTCCCTTCCTTTTCCTTTGCCTTGCTCAACAAGAATGTTGACCGATTCACAGTTCTCCACATTTTCCAGTGATTAAAATTAATCACTGAAAAATCAGGATTTCTGCGAATTAGGTACGCTGATCTCTGCATCCAATGCTCCAATCCACACTGGAGCAGAGCCTCGCTAAATTTCACCGTATGTAGGCTAAATACCAGTTTTGAGCTATATAGTTTTTCCAGTTAATATATTTTCTATGTGCTAGTTTCAGTTATGAACGAATTCATCATTTACCCAATGAAATTTTTTCAGTATAATTTCAGTTTGATCTGAAAATACATTTGGGGTGTACTAGTTGCAATTTAATCCAAACACGAGCAAGTGTAAGTTATCAAGGTTAAGAAATAATAGCACTTGTTATAGTGCTCCACTAACTTGTGCATAATAGGGTTGTTATTTTTGAAGGAAACTTCATATTATCTGTTAGTTCAACAGAAAACTGAAGCAATTATCAATATTTGAATCACAGGCTTTATCATCCAGCCTAGATAATAATCATGCACTATTTTATCTACATCATTTTCTTCCTGTGAACTAGAAGAAAAATGTCATAATACTCCACAAACAATTCAATAACTTCACAGCCACCCAAGTCATGATGACTGCATCTCATTCCCATGACTTTAGTGTTCTTCTGACACTATTTATATACAACACAGAAATCATATTACTGATTAACATGCTATTAGGGATTAATTATTAGGGATGGAATGAATAGATAACACAATTTAACATACACTTTATAAATCACAGTGAAAATTTTTTTGTAACAATACCATCAGCAATCCAGCTACTTGTAGGAACATAGGAACAGGAGTAGGCCATTCAGCCCCTCGTGCCTGCTCCACCATTTGATAAGATCATGGCTGATCTGTGATCTAACTCCACAAAACCACCCTTGGCCCATATCCCTTAATACCTTTGGTTGCCAACAAGCTATCTATCTCACATTTAAATTTAGCAATTGAGCTGGTATCAATTGCCATTTGCAGAAAAGAGTTCCAAACTTCTATAACCCTTTGTGTATAGAAATCTTTTCTAATCTTGCTCCTGAAAGGTCTGGCTCTAATTTTTAGACTGTGCCCCCTACTCCTAAAATCCCCAACCAGCAGAAATAGTTTCTCTCTATCCACCCCGTCTGTTCCCCTTAATATCTCCTAACCTTCGATCAGATCACCCCTTAACCTTCGAAACTCCAGAGAATTCAACCCCAATTTCTGTAATCTCTCCTCATAACTTAACCCTTGAAGTCCAGGTATCATTCCAGTAAAACTACGCTCCACTCCCTCCAAGGCCAATATGTCCTTCCGAAGGTTCGGTGCCCAGATCTGCGCTCAGTACTCCAGGTGCGGTCTAACCAGGGTTTTGTATAGCTGCAGCATAACTTCTGCCACCCTTGTACTCTAGATATAAAGGCCAGCATTCAATTAGCCTTATTGATTATTTTCTGCACCTGTTCATGACACTTCAATGATCTATGTACCTGTACCCCTAGGTCCCTTTGGACATCCACTGTTTTTAACTTTTTACCATTTAGAAAGTACCCTGTTCTATCCTTTTTTGATCCAAAGTGGATGACCTCACATTTGCCTACAATGAATTCCATTTGCCACAGTTTTGCCCATTCACCTAATCTATCAATATCCCTTTGTAATTTTATGTTTTCATCTACACTGCTTACAAAGCCACTAATCTTTGTGTCATCGGCAAACTTAGATAGGAGACTTTCTATGCCTTCATCTAAGTCGTTAATAAATATTGTGAATAATTGAGGCCCCAAGACAGATCCCTGCCGGACTCCACTAGTCACATCCTGCCAATGTGAGTACCTACCCTTTATCCCTACTCTCTGTCGCCTTTCGCTCAGCCAACTTCCTAACCAAGTCTGTACTTTTCCCTCGATTCCATGGGCTTCTATCTTAGCTAACAGTCTCTTATGTGGGACCTTATCAAATGCCTTCTGGAAGTCCATATAAATAACATCCACTGACATTCCCCCGACCACTACTTTAGTCACCTCTTCAAAAAATTCAATCAGGTTTGTCAGGCACGACCTACCCTTCACAAATCCATGCTAGCTCTCTCTGATTAACTGAAAATTCTCGAGGTGTTCAGTCACCCTATCCTTAATTATAGACTCCAGCATTTTCCCCACATCAGATGTTTGGCTAACTGGTCTATAATTCCCTGGTTTCCCTCTCTCTCCTTTCTTAAAAAGTGGAGTGACATGTGCAATTTTCCAATCTAGAGGGACAGGTCTGAATCTAGAGAACTTTGAATGATTATAGTGAGGGCATCTGCAATGTGCTCACCTACTTCCTTTAAAACACTGGGATGGAAACCATCTGGTCCTGGGGATTTGTCACTCTTTAGTGCTATTATTTTCTTCATTACTGTTGCTTTACTTATGTTGATTTTATAGAGTCCCTGTCCCCCATTCAATATTAGTTTTTTGGGGATTTCTGGCATGCTATCCTCTTTTTCTACTGTAAATATTGACACAAAGTAATTGTTCAACATGTCCGCCATTTCCCCATTGTCAATGACAATATCCCCACTTTCAGTTTTTAAGGGGCCAACACCGCTCCTGACCACCCTCTTTTTCCTAATGTAACTATAAAAGTTCTTCGTTTTGATATCCCTTGCGAGTTTCTTTTCATACTCTCTTTTTGTAGCTCTTACTATCTGTTTCGTAACTCTTTGTATCTTTCCCATTTGCTAGGATCTGTGCCATTTTTTGCCTTTTTGTATGCCCTTTTCTTATGTCTTATATTGTCCCTTACCTCTTTAGTTGTCCATGGCTGGTTTTTTTGGCAAGTAGAGTTCTTGCCCCTCAGGGATATAAACAGATTCTGTATCACGTTAAATGTTGCTTTAAACATTTCCCACTGATCATCAGTCGTTTTACCCATTAACAGATTTGCCCAGTTTACTGTGGACAGTCTCTGTCTCCTTCCATTGAAGTCGGCCTTACTCAAGTCTAGAATCTTAGCAGCTGATTCACTTTTTTCCCTTGCAAACACTATATTGAACTCGATCACGTTATGATCGTTATTGGATAGATGTTCGCATACAGTTAAGCCGTTAATTAAATACTTGTGTTCTGGTAGAAATTACAGCCATTTCTCAGCCATTTGTGGTTGCATACACCATTTCAATCCCAGAACGGCCAATAACTGAAGAAAGATTTGAGGTACCTGAGACCAGGACTGACATGGGAGTTTTGACCGACAGATATCCTAACCAAAGGAGGACAGCCAATATTAAATGTTTATGTATAATAAATACTAGTCAGTCAGAGGGGGAAATTAATACAAGAAGCTTTGCCATGGTCAATGCGATCAATTTTAATGGAGCCGACATTTAGGGGTGAGATTTTGAACAAGGTTTTGGGAATCTCTTCGTAAGGTGTGAATATGTTTCTTAATACAATATACTGTGAGGTATGAGCAGTGTTTGCACACATTCAAGCTAGGAACAGGGAAGATACAGCCAAACTGCTCCAATTACAAAATCAAGTAGAAAAGCCTGAACTTATCTCTAACAAATGCTGTTATGCAACACAAAAAGTTAAATCATGAAAACTGAATTAAGGACACAATTATATTCAGGATTTCTTAACCTAAATTAGATTGGTCATTTAAACTTGGTCAGGGTTTTGCACTAGGCATTTTTGCTGCCAATCTAGCTACTTAATTTGATCGCACTCACATCAGGGCTTTTAAAGGATTCTAAAAAGTACCACACTTAAAAGATAAATTAGGTTAGAATTGAGAAAAATATTGGTCAAGGATAACATCTATTTTACTGTAGGTGGACTTACCACTGCTGGTGATGGGACATGGATGCTGGCCACAGACCGTGGCCGAATATGATTAGCAAGATGGCAAAGTACCACCCCATCCATTAGTGCTGCACCTACGTCTTCTGGCAAAATGACTTTTAACCTTATTTCAAGGTTCTGTTTAAGGGAGAAATAAAGGGTTTATTTCATATTACCAAAATCAGTGATACAAAACAAAACATAAAAACAGCTGTATAGCAGAGGAACACTGCCAGGTTACCTTTCAGTAGAGTCTTCCCTCACTTTTTCAACAGATCTTATCCTACACGTGTATCATTTTGAAGGGGAAATTGATGGAGTATGCCCAATAGTATCTTTAGCTTGTGCTGGCCTAAGAACCATACCATCTTCCCTTCCCCAGTTCCATGCTGTATAAGAGTCAAGAGCATCAGACCAGTCTTTAAATCATTTTTGATAGAGTAGTCTGCCAGGGAAAGTATCCGTACACACCCAAGGAACATGTTATCAAACTGTAATATGTAAACACTTACAAGACCAAAAAGCATGAGGAGGAAAGTGAGAATTATATCTGTGGAAGATGAAATATATTCAATGAATGGATACCCTATATACGATAATTGACAAAACTTTTCATCTATTTGTCACAAGTAATTGAATGATAATACAGCAGTGACAAAAATAGCTCTCATTTTCTCTCATGTTGGTAGTTTCAAGGAATTGTGTTTTCCCTAGGATGGTCTTGTTGAGCCAAACACAATTCTGCAAAAAGCTCTCTCTTACCTATAAAATTGGTTTCATAATGTTAGAAATGCCTGCACAAAGTTTTCCCCTGATATACTTGCCCTTCTGTCTGGCCTGGAAATTTCACCTGGGCTTTGGGCAGGTTGCTGTAGACATATTCGAAAAAGAAATGCACTATGGGAAGCGTAGTTTTCACCCTGCTGTGAATCTACGACAACTAGAGTGCACCATGATAATCTAGGTCACATGATAAACAGGTAGAAAAGGATCAGTTATAATTCTGAGTGTATGTGAGAAACAATGCATCAGGGGAGTTGTTGCTTTCATCTTGTCCCTGTGGCGATACAATGTCCAGCATGTACAATGATAATCCATGCCACATGACAACCAGGCAGAAAATATACAAACACTAACCATGAGTCATGAGTGACAGAAACTAGTGAAAAATTAACTTTTTTAATTAAAAAAATGTTTAAGCCATTAAGTAAAGTGGATTTGGAGCATACCCTCAGTCAGCCCTGATCAAGGAGCTGGTCACTGGAGATTCGATAGTGGGGGAAGTCCTTGGTACAGTTGTTTCTGAAGCTATCAGCTTCAGAAACAACTACAAATTCATGAAAAGTGAGGGGTAGAAAAAATATTTTATATGCTCACAAACAACTGAAAGGGAAGAACATTTTTGGGGATGGAGGAGTGAAGCATAAACAAATAGAGCTTTGCATCTTAAGCAAATACTGCAATTCCACTATAAGAGGTAAAGCACAAACAATTATCATGTAAATAACTGAGAATAAGCAACCTGGGGTTGGGAGGAACAAAGTTAATTGCATCTTAGGCAAGTTGTGTGAACTGGTAGATTAACAGTATTACCTTGTATTTATCACCAGTGAAGTAGGTAATAATTTTACTTTATGTTAGTCATGTGAAATATTGATTCAGCAAACCTGCTATTTTACTGCTATGGACGAATCAGTGTCATGAAACCGCAGTAAACATCAGAAACTGCGCTCCAGATCTTGAACTATCCAGGAGGAACACTACAGAAGATTTATTAGCATTATTTTATGTTTAAACGTTCTTAGCTTTTCTTCTATCCCTTCATTGGCTTGTGATCCATTCTAGACCTGGGACCCACATTTCTTACATTTAAGCCATGTCCACTACCTCAACATAACTATTTCCTTACCCACAACCACTCATCCAATGTGCTTCATAAACTTAAACACAGATTAGTGTTTCACTCCACACCACTTCAAATTATAGCTTCGACAAATGACAGATCTGCAACTGCAAATACTTCACACCAGTTTTACACAGCTCAAAATGCTTTCTCCAGGCACAACCCAAGGGAAAAAATATGCAATTATATTGCTGAATGTTTTTCCACAGTTCCTGTACATACATCCCAAAAATCTCAAGCCCACTAATACACTCTATACTGAAATCTTGGTGACAGCATTGCATGAGGAAAAATTGTTTCAAATGGTTCACCTGTTTAAGCTGCCTCATTTGTTCCAATTCTTCTCTTATGTGTTCCATCTTTCTTCTAATAGTAAAACCTGGGTCCATCGCTCCAAACTCCTGGCGAGCTGGGCGTGTAAAAGCTGTTTAAAGTGCAATATAAACAAAAAAAGTAAATATCACATGAAATCATGGGACATGACCACAGAGACAGCAAGAACATTGTGCAGAGGCTGTTGTATCACACATGGCTGAGTCTGGATGGGCCAAGCCTCATCAAACATTTAGAGTGAGCCCCCAGCATGTAATCTGTTTTGGGAGCAAGTCCAATTTTGCTGTAGGCATTTAAAGGGCTAAGAAGGGTGATTTCTGGTCCAAAGAGGTTTTATAGCACTTGCTCAGTGCCATCCAGTTTGAGAATGAATGAATGGCATGTTAGAACACAAAGCTTCCTTGATGATGTAATGGAGGCGCTGGAAGAAGTGGGGTGCCGCAAGGATCAGTGCTTGGGCCTCAGCTATTTACAATCTATATTAATGACGTAGATGAAGGGTCCGAGTGTTATATATCCAAATTTGTTGACGATACAAAGCTATGTGGAAAAGTAAGCTGTGAGAACAACACAGAGTCTGCAAAGGGATAGAGACAGGTTAAGTGTGTGGGCAAAAAGGTGTTAGATGGAGTATAATGTAGGGAAATGTGAGGTTATGCACTTTGGTAGGAAGAGTAGAAAAACAGTTTTTTTTAAAAAAATGATGAGAAATTATTAAATGTTGGTGTTGAGAGAGATTTAGGTGTCCTCGTACAAGAAACACAAGAAGTTAGCATGCAGATACAGCGAGCAATTAGGAAGGCAAATGGTATGCTGGCCTTTATTGCAAGGGGGTTGGAGTACAAGATTAAGGAAGTCTTACTACAATTGTACAGGACTTTGGTGAGACCACACTCGGAGTACTGTGTACAGTTTTGGTCTCCTTATTCAAGCAAGGATATACTTGCCTTGGAGGCGGTACAACAAAGGTTCATTAGATTGATTCCTGGGATGAGAGGGTTATCCTATGAGGAGAGATTGAGTAGAATGGGCCTATACTCTCTGGAGTTTAGAAGAATGAGGGGTGACCTCATTGAAATATAAAAGATTCTGAGGGGGCTTGACAGGGTAGATGCTGAGAGTTTGTTTCCCTTGGCTGGAGAGTCTAGAACTAGGGGGCATAATCTCAGGATCTTAAGACTGAGATGAGGAGGAATTTCTTCACTCAGGAGGGTTGTGAATCTTTGAAATTGTCTACCCTAGAGGGCTGTGGATGCTGAGTTGTTGAGTATATTCAAGGCTGAGATAGATAGATTTTGGACTCTAGGGGAAATCAAGGGATATGGGGAACAGGCTGGAAGGTGGTGTTGAGGTCGAAGATCAGCCATGATCTTACTGAACGGCGGAGCAGGCTCGAGGGGCCGTATGGCCTACTCCTGCTCCTATTTCTTATGAAAGTACTACTACAGCTATACAGAGTGCTGGCCAGGCTTCAATTGAATGCTGTGTTCCGAATAGCGTTGCATTAACAATGATGTAGTTAAAGGGGTACTTACGCTATTAATTTGAGCCCTAACTTTCTGCGGCAAGTTTAATGGGCAATTAATGTGCAAATCCAACAAGTTCTTATAAATAATGGGGAGGCTAAGGGCAAGATACCGTTTGCACGAAGCAAATGGCGAAGCGGCGTAAATCGCCAGCAAGTTCTGGAAATTCGCAACTCATGACTCTCTTCATCCTCTGAATTTATTGACCGATTTGCACATTAATAACGGCATGCCTCATTAACACGCTATTATTTTTCCAGGAAGATTTGGCCCATTGTACATCTAGTACCTCAGGCAGAAGTGCTAAGTAGCTTAGTGAAACTCTCAATATAGTGAAATGTCATGTTCAAACACAAACTGTTTTCCCACCATAAATTGTTGTAAATGTTTTAAAAATTCAAAATAGTCACTATCTACCTCCACTTTTCACATGTAAAAGAATCTAAGTGCATTCCAATGTCTGAATACTAGAATATTTCTTCATTCTGTGTATCTTGCCATTTGTGATAATAAAGCCATTTGTATATATGAAGAAACTATATACTATTTGAATCCAACCCAAAAGTTGCAAGTCAGCTTCTGGACTCTAGAAAGTAGCAGGCGGTTATAGAAAGATAGATTTCCTTTCTGATAAGAGTCATAAATACACCAGTTTTAATTTCAAGTCAGAGATTCACAAACTTTCTTAAATAGATTTGCAGTTGTTCTCTATTTGGAGGCATTTTGTTTGAAGGTGTATCTTTAGCATCTTTGCGTGTCAGCTATGAATCTGACCACAGAGGTAACAACAGGCTGCAGGTTTACAATATGTTCGAGATCGTATTAGATATGCGCCTTATTTTTGTGAAACTGAGCTATGAACAATTAATCTTCGTATCTCTGAAGTCAAATGATAGTGATAAACCCATTTACTAACTTATCAAAATTACCCGTAAAATCACATTGTGTAGATTAACTACATATGAAAAGGAGACCAGATTCAGAGGAAATAACCAGATGACTTACCAGATCTAGGCTTGAGACCAAAAGGTACTGATGAAGGTTGGGTGGAGAAGCCAATAGGTCTTTCATCCTCCTGTGATAAAAAGCTGTATTTTTAACTAGGAGACAAGCCCTTTATTCCTCTGTCAAAGCTTCAATTCCAGAAAGTAAAATGTCAGCAATTCAAAAAAAGTAATTTTATCTGTTATTTCTATTTGCGCTCCATAATTTATTTTCAAATGTACAGTACCCCATTCAAGTGTGCATTATTCACATGCACCAGTAACTGTCAGGTGGCTATTCAACTGTAGTGAGCATCACACCTCTATATACACATACACACACACACACACACACACACACACACAGCAAAATAGCAACCAGGAGCAAGAACACTTGATTTCCCCCTCCCTAGTCCAGAGGTGTAGAGGCCAATTGTGATTTCCTCCTCACCACACCAATTGAGATCATCTAGCGAAGAGTGGGGATCAAATCTGGGATCTTCCAAATCTGTATGATGATAAACACACTGAACCATCAGAGGAACTCGAGGGCATTCATTTTAAATTTGACTTCAATTGATGTATAATAGTTTGCAATAGTCAAACAAATAAATACTATTTTTTGCAATACCTCAGCAAGACAGTGGACATTTGTCTAATAGTCCAATTGTGGGGGTTGAAGTGGTGTAGCAGGTAGCTGGTTTGATGCATCACCCAGAATGGTAGAATATGGTTTTGCATTCTTGATTTGACCCTGTGTTTCTCAGCTAAGTAGTGGTACTGTATTTCCATGGGGGAAGGGAGGGAATCTAACAAATTGGGTGAATGATCCTGAGCCACTTTCACTCACAAAGTTGTTCGTTACAGAGCAGCATTGTTCCAGACCAGAGAGCAAGTCATTTGCCCTTTACCTGAGCCAATGAATACTACACAGGAGGCAGGACTACAACTTTGGGAGGGGTAGAGACAATACAGATATAGCATTAGCTTTTATTCTTTCTAATACATTTCTTGTTTACATCACATACTAAAAAGCAGCATGTAAAACAAATATGATGAACTTCTCAATCATAAGCTGTTTCAAAGCCATGACAAAAACAAAATTCTAAGAGAGCTGTACATACAAGGTAAGTCCGCTGATCCCATTGGAAGTGCAGGATCGGTGAATTTACTCTGTAAGCTAAGCATCTTAATAAAAGGATGTGAAAGAGTTAGAAAGCTAATGATATGAAGAACAAGTAAATGCAGTATCAATACCTCATATGATACACTGGGTATGATCTGGACAGGAGGAGATGAAGGTATGATCTGAACAGAAGGTGGTGAAGGCATGAGTGCAGTTTCATTATCTGGCTGTAGGAGTGAAAACAGAAGTGAATACAATAGGATAAATTATTAAATGGAGGAAAGGCTACAGATAGTACTTTCAATACAAATTATTCCTCCATTAATATAACATACAAGAAAAACTTGAGGTAACAGACAGGAAATAGCTTTGTTTTAACATATTTCCTTTCTCTCTCGAGATCTGCCATTTCATGCCTCTCTTTGCATCAGGAGCTGCTAATATACATATTGGCTATGTGCCTGGGGCGGGGGAAGACATGAAAAAGAAACAAATTGCTCAGTCAGTGCCTTCATTTTCTATTGGGACGAAGAACCATATGAAAGACAATTAGTTAATTAAGTCACCGTTAACTTTCTTCTCATTAGTTACAGTAGAAATATCAAACACCCCTAACGTTTTGTACAAAAATAATTCTGACATTAACTCTTCAGCAAAATAAGATTTTCAATGCCAAAGTGCTCACAATATGTTTGCAATCAAATTCATTAACAGTAAAGAGGTTTCCATTATAGTTCATCTTATCTTGCTCGAGGGTGACCAAGTCTTTAGATAATTAAATGTCTGACAGGACTAATTTGCTTGATAAATTACTTTAAATGGTATTTTAGTAAGTTATAAACTAACATCTTTCAAAATATGCAAAGATAAACGCAGCAAAATATACTGCTAGCTCCATTTGCAGTTCAATGGGATCCCTGTTCATCTGATCTCAGGATGAGTAAAATATCTTAAAGGGCTACTGGGAGGGCTGCCCCAAGTCTGTGTTGGAAGGCACTAAATTATCTGCCTAACACATGCAGAGTTTTGGTCAATAGTTAAAGTTTGCCGAATTTATTACCAAATAAACCCAGTAAAGGATGATTTTTTGCTGCTGAATAATCACATTTGTTTTCCTGCAAGTTTTTTTTTAATCATGATGATTCTAAGCTGGAACAAGAGCGTTTCTGCAGTGGTAGCTCCAAAATGGAAGTCAATCAGTTGTAAGTGATTGCCTGAATAGAGGGTAATTACTGTGAGCTGGAAGCTGCTTGAACAGTTGTTACTGCTGTTCTCAAAAGGTGTATAACGTAGGTTATCTGCTGAAGCACAGTTTTTTTTTTTATTCGTTCATGGGATGTGGGCGTCACTGGCAAGGCCAGCATTTATTGCCCATCCCTAATTGCCCTCGAGAAGGTGGTAGTGAGCTGCTTTCTTGAACCGCTGCAAGAGCGCATTGTGAAGAGTGGATTGTGAACAGAGTGGTAATTTGAGAATTTAGTAAGAGTGGGAATTAGGTGTAGAGGAGAAGCAGGTGCTAAGTTTAAAAAAAGCAAAAAAAAAACCAGGGGAGGAGCCCCAGGTATCAGTACAAAGGTGGGAGCAGAGTCGAGAGAAGTGGTGCCGAGCACCAGGGGAGGAGCCCTTTCCCATTCACTAACAGAGTGACAAAACAGTGACGACACAGTGAATAGTGTGGAGGAGCTCTGAGACCTGGAGTAAAAGGGTAGGTTAATCAGGGTAAGTAAACAGTAAGTAAATTAATAAGAGTATCCAAACGACGTTTAGAAAACAAAGGTTTCTAAATGCAATGGACGGGCAACTGAGACCCATTGCCTGTAATTCCTGCACCATGTGGAAACTTAAGAACGCTTCGTGCATCCTGGAGGGCCACATGTGCAGGAAATGCCTCCAGTTGCTCAAGCTGAGGGTTTCCTGGGTCGTACGCTCCAGGAGGTGGTCCCCCCGCAGCCACAGAGAGTTCAGGATAGCAAGTGGGTGGCCATCCGAAAGGGTAGAAAGAGGCAGGAATCTTCTGGGTGCGTAACAGTCAAACCGGCATTCAGCTCCGAATACCAGTGAAGGTGACGACACCTCAAAGATGTGCTGTCCTGAGCATGGCACCCTGGGGCAAAGGACTGTACTGTGAAGTATAGAATGCAGTAGTCATAGGGACAAACAGGCATTTCTGTGACTGCTGACGTGAGTCCCACATGGTGTGTTGCCTCCATATAGCCAGGGTAAAGGACATCATGGAGAGGGTGCAGAATATTTTGCGGGGGGGAAAGCGAACAGCCAGAAGTCATGGTCCATGTGGGTACCAACGACATAGGAAAGAAAAGGGATGAGAGTCCTGCAGTCAAAGCTAGGGAAGAAGTTAAAAAGCAGGACCTCAAAGGTAGTAATCTCTGGATTACTCCTAGTGCCACATGCCAGCGAGTACAGAAATAGGAAGCTAAGGCAGGTTAATGGGGGCTGGAGACATGGTGCAAGAGGGATGGCTTCAGATTCTTGGGGCATTGGGATCAGTTCTGGGGCAGGAAGGACAGGTTTAAGACTGATGAGTTGCACCTCAACAGAGCTGGGACCAATGCCCTCGCGGGAAGGTTCACTAGAGCTGTGGGGGAGGGTTTAAACTAATTTGGCAGGGGAATGGACACCAGGATGTAGCATTAGAAAGGAGAAACAAGGTGCACAAAGGATTGGGAGAGACAGATGGCACTAGAGTAAGAAACAGTACGGTATTAGGTGGGATCAGACGGAGAGAGAAAAGAAAAGGTCTAAGATAGGTTTAGAGTGCATGTGTGTTAACGCACAAAGCATGGTAAATAAAGTTGGTGAGCTGCAGGCGCTAATAGCCACATGGGGATATGATGTCATGGCGATAACGGAGACCTGGCTCAAAAAAGGTCAGGTTTGGGTACTAAATATCCCTGGATACAAGGTGTTCAGGAAAGATAGGGAAGGAAAAAAGAGGTAAGGGCGGCAGTATTGATTAAGGAGAATATTGCAGTGGTGGAGAGAGAGGATGTCCTTAAGGGGTCAAGGGCAGAATCTATTTGGTTACAGTTAAGAAACAATAGAGGTGCTATTACACTACTGGGGGTAGTCTATAGGCCACCAACTATTTGGATGTGGTTTATTTGGATTTTCAGAAGGCCTTTGATAAAGTCCCACATATGAAATGAATGTACAAAATTAAAGCACATGGGATTGGGGGTAATATACTGGCATGGATTGAAAATTGGTTGACAGACAGGAAACAGTGAGTAGGAATAATTGGGTCTTTTTCAGGGTGGCAGGCAGTGACTAGTGGGGTACCGCAGGGATCAGTGCTTGGGCCCCAGTTATTCACAATATATATCAACGATTTGGATGAGGGAATCAAATGTAATATTTCCAAGTTTGCTGACGACACAAAACTAATTGGGATCGTGAGTCGTGAGGAGGATGCAAAGAGGCTTCAAGGCGATTTGGACAAGTTGAGTGAGTGGGCAAATACATGGCAGATGCAATATAATGTGGATAAATGTGAAGTTATCCACTTTGGAAGGAAAAATAGAAAGGCAAAGTATTATTTAAATGGTGATAGATTGGGAAATGTTGATGTACAAAGGGACCTGGGTGTTCTTGTACACCAGAAAGCAAATATGCAGATGCAGCAAGCAGTTAGGAAGGCAAATGGTATGTTGGCCTTCATTGCAAGAGGATGTGAGTATAGGAGCAAGGATGTCTTACTGCAGTTATACATGGCCTTGGTGAGACCACACCTGGAGTATAGTGTGCAGTTTTGGTTTCCTTACGTAAAAAAGGATATACTTGCCATGGAGGGAGTGCAGCGAAGGTTCACCAGACTGATTCCTGGGATGGCAGGACTGTCGTATGAGGAGAGACTGGGTCGACTCGGCCTGTATTCACTCGAGTTTAGAAGAATGAGAGGGGATCTCATTGAAACATATAAAATTCTGACAGGGCTACACAGACTGGATGCAGGGAGGATGTTTCCCCTGGCTGGGGGGTCCAGAACGAGGGGTCACAGTCTCAGGATATGGGGTAGGACATTTAGGACTGAGATGAGGAAAAATTTCTTCACTGAGGGTAGGGAACCTGTAGAATTCTCTACCACAGAAGGCTGTGGAGGCCAAGTCACTGAATATAATTAAGATGGAGCTAGATAGATTTCTAGACACAAAAGGCATCAAGGGATATGGGGAGAGAGTGGGAATATGGTATTGAGATAGAGGATCAGCCATGATCATATTGAATGGCAGAGTAGGCTCGAAGGGCCGAATGGCCTACTCCTGCTCCTATTTTCTATGTTTCTATGTGGAAGGATATAGAGGAGCAAATTTGCAGGGAAATTACAGAGAGGTTCAAGAACTATAGAGCAGTGATAATGGGGGACTTCAACTATCCTAATATAGACTGGGATAATAATAGTGTAAAGGGCAAAGAGGGGGAAGAAATACTGAAGTGTGTTCAGGAGAACTTTCTTATCAGTATGTTTCCGGCCCAACGAGGAAGGAGGCATTGCTGGATCTAGTTCCAGGGAATGAAGTGGGTCAAGTGGAGCAAGTGTCAGTGGGGGAACAATGATCATAAGGTTTAGATTAGTTATGGAAAAGCACAAGGAGCAATCTAGAGTAAAAATGCTTAATTGGAGGAGGGCCAATTTCAGTGAGTTAAGGACTGATCTGGCCTAGGTAAATTGGAATCAAAGATTGGCAGGCAAAACTGTAATCGAACAATGGGCAGACTTTAAAGAGATGGTTCGGGTGCAGTGTAGGTACATTCCCACGAGGGGGAAAGGTAGGGCAACCAAAGCCAGAGCTCCCTGGATGATGAAAGAGATACAGAGTAAGATGAAGCAGAAAAAGGGGGTATATGACAGATGTCAGGTTGATAATACAAATGGGAACCAGGCTGAATATAGAAAGTAGAGAAGTGAAAAAGAAAATAAGAGGGGCAAAGAGAGAGTATAAAGAATAGACTGACGGCCAACATAAAAGAGAATCCCAAAATCCATGTAAATAGTAAACAGGTAGAAAGAGGAGGGGTGGGGTTGATTAGGGACCAAAACGGAGGTCTATGCAGGAAGGCAGAGGGCATGGCTGAGGTACTAAATGAGTACTTTGCATCTGTCTTTACCAAGGAAGAAGATGCTGCCAAAGTCACAGTAAGAGAGATAGTTGAGGTACTGGATGGGCTAAAAATTGATAGAGGTACTAGAAAGGTTGGCTGTACTTAAACATTTGCCTGAGGAAGGAGAAAATCTCCGAAAGCTTGTGAATTTAAAATAAAATTGCTGGACTATAACTTGGTGTTGTAAAATTGTTTACAATTGTACTTAAAGTAGATAAGTCACCCGATCCAGATGGGATGTTTCCTAGGTTGCTGAGAGAAGTAAGGATGGAAATTGCAGAGGTACTGGCCATAATCTTCCAATCCTCCTTAGATATGGGGGTTGCGCCAGAGGACTGGAGAACAGCAAATGTTACACCCTTGTTCAAAAAAAGGTGCAAGGATAAACCTGGTAAATACAGGTCGGTCAGTTTAACCTTGGTGGTGGGGAAGCTTTTAGAAATGATAATCCGGAACAAAATTAAGAGTCACTTGGACAAGTGTGGACTAATAAAAGAAAGCCAGCACGGATCTGTTAAGGGCAAATAGTGTTTAACTAACTTGATTGAGTTTTTTGATGTGGTGACAGAGAGTGTTGATGAGGGCAATGCAGTTGATGTTGTGTATATGGACTTTCAAAAGACATTTGATAAAGTGCCACATAATGGGCTTTAATTTTGCTGACAAGCCTATGGAATAAAAGGGGCAGAGGCAACATGGATACGAAATTGGCTAAGTGACAGGAAAGAGAATAGTGGTGAACAGTTGTTTTTTGGACTGAGGAAGGTATACAGTGGCGTTCTCCAGGAGTAGGTAGTAGGACCGCTGCTTTTTTGATATATATTAATGACTTGGACGTACAGGGCACAATTTCTAAATTGGCAGATGACACAAAATTTAAGTGTAGTAAACAGGGAGGAGGATAGTAATAGACTTCAAGAGGACATAGACAGGCTGGTTAAATGGGCGGACACATGGCAGATGAAATTTAATACAGAGAAGTGTGAAGTGATATATTTTGGCAGGAAGAATGAGGAGAGGCAATATAAACTAAATGGTATAATTCTAAAGGGGGAGGGGGGTGCAGGAACAGAGAGACCTGGGGGTATACGTGCACAAATCTTTGATGGTGGCAGGGCAGGTTGAGAAATCGATTAAAAAAGCATATGGGATTCTGGGCTTTATAAATAGAGGCACAGAGTACAAAAGCAAGGCAGTTATGTTGAACTTTATAAACACTGGTTCGGCCACAACTGGAGTACTGTGTCCAATTCTGGGCACCACACTTTAGGAAGGACGTGAAGGCCTTAGAGAGGGTGCAGAAAAGATTTACTAGAATGGTTACATGGATGAGGGACTTGAGTTAGGTGGATAGACTAGAGAAGCTGGGGTTGTTCTCCTTTGAGCAGAGAAGATTGAGAGGAGATTTGATTTAAGTGTTCAAAAACATGAAGGGTTTAGATACAGTAAATAAAGATAAATTGTTCGCATTGGTGGAAGGGTCGAGAACCAGAGGACACAGATTTAAGGTGCTTAGCAAAAGAAACAAAAGTGACATGAGGAAAAACTTTTTTACACAGCGAATAGTTATGATCTGGAATGTGCTGCTGGAAGCAAATTTAATCTTGGCTTTCAAAAAGGAATTGGATAAATACTTGAAGGGAAAAAATCTGCAGAGCTACGAGGTAAGAACAGGGGAATGGGACTAACTGGATTGCTCTTACAAAGCCGGCAGGGGCTCGATGGGCCGAATGGCCTCCTTCTGTGCTGTAACCATTCTACGATTCTAATTACTAGAACTAATTTTTTTTTTAATATATACTGCCTCAACCTTTGTACTTTCTTGCTTCCACACTGCCACATTTCAATTGGAAAGGCAATCTTGTCATAAATTTCTCCACAGTTGAGGCCATTGGTACTTTATTGGCCAAATGAAGATGCACAAGGCAGGTGTAATGCAGCTCCGTGACAATTTTTCTGCAATCCATAGTCTGTCTAAAATAAATGTTCAGCACTACTATGTCCTCAGGGGCACTGAAAAAGTTACTCAGTTTGAAGGGGAGTTGAGGCAGTTCTTTGAACTAGGCCCTCAATGCACTAAACAAGTGGGTCAGTTATTGTAAGGTTTAATTTTTAAAAAGCAGATCTCAGCGAGTACTTTTTTCTCATAATTACTCTTCTAAATATAATCTAGGGCATGATGTACCAGAATTCACAGAGTGTCAACAGTGTGATCCTTTCGAGCCAAAGCATTGTAAATATACTATATCCACCTGAACTCACTGCGTAGTATAAGCTGTATCTCGGGTTAGGATTGTGAAAACAGAGTTAGCATGCTTATGTATGACAGACCATTGATCAGACAGATGCAATTGAAGCAGTTTCCTTAAGATGGTGGCAAATTAAATTTAGTGGCAACTGCTCTAAGGCCCATAATTAGAACTTCATCTAAAAAGGAACCACTCTTCCCATGTCTCAATGATCTAAGTTAATGACAGAAATTCTCTCCAATACCAGCACAGTGCACTCCCTGTGAAGACCCAAAGGGATACCACCTGCACTGCATTATAAAACTAGTTGAGATTTGGAGGTTAAACTCTATTCTGGCTTGGTGTGATTTATGACTAAAAAGCTCTTGCGCTGTTTTGGATTCAAAGGAATCTAGTGAATCTGCTGTTAACCATCTCACACATCATAAAAGCAATTCATATATCAAAATGTTAACAGTTAAGAGTGCAAAGCTAATGAAGATTGATGTAATTCATACCTACAAATTCATTGCTCATGAAAGCAACAGGAACAGCAACCAATCATTAAATTGAACTTTTTGAAGTCAAATTGAATATATAATCTAAAAACCACTTAATTTCACAATAATAACATAAAAGATCAAGGCTAACATACTTCAAAACATTTCTAGCTATTTGGAAAAAAATCTACTGTTAAGAATTTTTTTAACAAGTTAAATATACATACCTCATTTTCATATTCAAATTCCTCTTTATTCTTTTTTGAAGATTTTAGCTGCCAGAGGAAAAAAGGCTCGACAGATTACAAGGTAAGTTTAGACAGAAAGCTACATTTTATTAATTACAATTTTTTTTGCATGATAATGCATACATCATTCAAAGTGTATAGTATATAAGGAACAGTATGCACAGTAATGTAGCAGGAGTCTTACAAAGTTGACAGCCCAGGAGGTTGACTAACGTTGGGATGCATTCCCGTTCTTGCCCATTGAGTCAAAATCTGATGTTCTTTGGTTGCAAACTTTGCAAGTGACTGTATTAGGGCAGAATGAAGCACAGCCTATCACGTGGTATTGGTGCTCTTAAAAGGGACTGCTTTGGACAAAACCAGTAGCAGTGGCAGCAGAGGTGATAAATTTGCTGGACTGCTGGTTAGAAACTTAGATGCTCTGGTCAATACCAGAGTCACAGTCAAACACAAATATTGGGCAAAATCGTGGATCCTGAATCCTTTTGCCTGTCTATGAAAGTCGATGTGGAACATGGCTCTGGCAGTGAATCTTTTCAGGGCATTCCTAGGAACAGTCCTTGCTATCACAGAATTCCTCATTTGATTTGGTAGAGAAGTACTTCTGTGCCAAATCAGAACCCGTGCACAGGCAGAAACATCCCTGTAGCCAAGATAGTCAAATGAGCCCTTATGTCAAGCTTGGAGCAGAGTTCACACTTAGTCATGCAATACAAGGAACTTGATCCTCGATATTCAAATCCAATTCTGAACTGAGACTTCGTATTAGCCAAAGACCAAGATAGACTTAACTTGGACTGAGTTAGGCTATGGTGGGTCAATATCAACGAGTGTGAGATGGTGGTAATATTCAATTTGTATGTGAAATTTATATAGAAATGGAAAACAAAGAGTTCTGCCATATTTAAGTGGTAAACAGTGAAAAGGATAGTAGCAGACTTCAGGAGGACATAGACAGACTGGTGAAAGGGGCAGATACATAGCAGATGAAATTTAATTCAGAGAAGTGTGAAGTGATGCATTTTGGAAGGAAGAATGTGGATAGGCAATATAAACCAAATGGTACAATTTTAAAGGGGGTGCAAGAACAGAGACACTTAGGGATTTATATAAGGAAATCTTTGAAGGTGGCAGGGCAAGTAGATAAGGCTGTTCAAAAAAATACTGGCTGTATAAATAGAGGCAGAGAGTACAAAAGCAAGGAAGTTACACTAAACCTTTACAAAGCACTGGTTAGACTTCAGCTGGAGTACTGTGTCTAATTCTGGGCACCACACTTTAGGAAGGATGTCAAGGCCTTGGAGAGGGTGTAGAGAAAATTTACTAGAATGGTACCAGGGATGAGGGACTTTAGTTACGTGGAGAGATTAGAGAAGCTGGGATTGTCCCCCTTAGAGCAGAGAAGATTAAGGGGAGATTTAATAGAGGTGTTCGAAATCACAAAAGGTTTTGGGAGAAACTGTTTCCACTGGCAGAAGGGTCAGTTACCAGAGGACACAGATTTAAGGTAATTGGCAAAAGAGTCAGAGATGAGATGAGGAGAATTTTTTTTACGCAGCAAGTTATGATGAGCTGGAGTGCACTACCTGAAAGGGTGGTGGTAGCAGATTCAATAGTAACTTTCAAAAGGGAATTGTATAAATACATGAAGGGGATAAAATTGCAGGGCTATGGGGAAAAAGCAGAGGGGTGGGACTAATTGGATAGCTCTTTCAAAGAACAGGCACTGGCATGATGGGCTGAATGGCCTCCTTCTGTGTTGTAAGAGTCTATGATTCATTTTAACAATATGGCAAATTGCAGATTTGATAAAACACCAGATAAAAGCATTTTTTTCTTAAACATGCCAGCTAGGCAGCAAAAGGGACCTTCAATACATAATGCCAGCAACATTTTAGAGACATATATACAGATACATGATTGACAGGTTAAAAATTAAAGCACATAGCCCTTGGACTGACATGCCATTTTATACTTTAAAAATAAAGGTTTCTCTGGTCACTTAAGCAGGGAGCCACCATTTGTGATCAGTAATTCATTCAAGACCTTGCTCCCAATCAGTTTAACAAAAACAGTAAAAAAAAAACAGAAAAATCAAAAGGGATCTCAGAGTTTATCCCAACTCTTCAAATGTTTGATTTCCAGTTGTTTTATAAAAATATTAAATCTTCCAATAAAACAGTACTTAGCTGAAAAGCTGGGGCAAGAATCTTTATGTTGTGTACAAAGTTCAAGAAATCTCCATGGATTGACACTATTTCTTTACAAATGACTTTAAATATTTTCTTCAAGAAACTAAGGGCAAAGGGGGAAGCAGAAGGCTCACTGTTCACAGTTGAAAACAGTAAAAAAGACAAAATAATTCAGGAAGTAGTGACTAGGTGACATAAGTTTGGTTTTTAAAAATCTGAATATTGTAGAGGCAAGAAAACTGAGGGAGATAAGGGCCAAGATATCAACTCCCCCATCACAGGCAGGAGGGGGTCGGGTTAAAAATTAAAAATTGGGGGTCGCGTCCCCAACCCGCTGAGTATGCACCTGCCGCCATTTTTACAGCAGTGAGTTGTGTGGCATGCGTCTGTCCTGTGTTGGAGACACAGGACACTTTATTATCATATTTAAATCATGCTCCCACAGTGCAATTGGGAGCCTGATTTAAATTTAATAGACGCCAGCTGGGTTTCCCAGGGCTCGAAATGGAGTCGAGAGCTGTCGTCATAAGGTGAGTGCTGTGGGCCAGGAGAAGCAGAACTGCTTCCCCCCAGACCCTCAAGGAAGCCTGTGGCCTCTCCTAGCTGCTGCGATCAGTGATCTCCCCACCTTACCAAGCCCCAATCTCTTCCCTCGCCATTGCTGGGTTCTTCCAACTCCTCTTCCTCTCTTCCCCTCTTTGCCCCCCCCCCCCCCACTCCTCCTCCTCCCTCCTCTATATATTTGCCTCCATGTATAATTTGGTTTGGTGGGTAGTTTGCCACTTCTACATTTTTTTCTCTACCAGTACTTTATATTATTATTGGTTATTGCCATTTAAGGGATAAGGGTTCAAATTCCTTTGGAGGTTTTGATCGTGCTGCATGATTTGGGTGAGGAAGATGAGTTCACGAGGGGACAACAAATGTAGGTTCAATCATAACAGTCATTTTATCTGCACGTCATTACCCTAGTATCATGTTTGCAGACATCACTACATATCCCTGGACATAACAGAGGAGATATCATCGATGCCTCTGCTGCAGAAGGTAGGCTGCAACGCATTTGTACTGTCTGCTGCAAGAAGGCCTGCAGACAACATTTGGAACATGGATAGCTCTTCCCATAGGACTGAAGGTTACTGCAACATCCAGATCCTTCCAAGCCATAACAGGAAACCTCAAGCATGTATTGAATGTTGTGCTTGCAACATAAGGGACAACACCATCAGCACTTTTGCTCCCTGTGAAAAGGGCACAGAGCAAAACTTTCACCAGATGGCAGGGTTCACTTGAGTGCATGCATCATAGAAGGCATCCATCTGACCACAAATGTCATTAGGCACGTGACTAACAGTTATCCAGGAAGTAGCCATGATGCCTTCATTATGTGGCAGTCTACAATGCCCAACTCTTTGAAGGAAAAGAAACACTGAATGGATAGGAGAACAGGGCTAACCTCTGCATCTATGGCTGCTGACCCTACTGAGAAACCCACCAGCAAAGGAGTGCCTTGGGCTGGGAGCCACCTGCAAAAGTTTGGATTTGGTACTTTGAAATGTGTGTACAAAAGGGCAATGGTTGAGTACAATTCTGTAAATGGTACCTCAATGAGAGTGTGATGGTTCACAACTTAGGTTCATTATGCTTGATGAGCCCCACAAGAAATATGCATAAAAGTGAGGACCTCACATCTTCACTGTCCTCCTGATACCAAAAATCTTCTTCCTAATTTGCAGCCAGAAACAAGAGACCTGGGTAACTGCAACGACTTGGTCAGTGATCTCCTTCCATGCAGCTTATCTGTACTTTTCACTAGAGGGTGTTTTTTAGGCCCAATAGGGCCATTCTCATCTGGTGCACCTCCTGTGATAGGACCTCCATCTCTTCAGAATCAAAGGGAAGCAGCGTTGCCCACAGGTCTCTGCTGTACCACTGAACATAAAGTCCATTTTTTTCCCTCATTACCACAACTTCCTCTATCGGTGAGCTTCAGCCCTTTAACGGGTGTTGCATCACTGGATTTTATGCGTCCCAGCCAAATGTGCTACAAGCCAAGCTTTTGATATGCCAATAGCCTATTCAAATTATAGGGGGTGACTCATGTTGCGAAATTTGGCATGGCCAACCTCTGAACTGCTGGCACCGGCAGCTCAACCCCATTTTTACTAAATCAAGGTTGAGTGTATAGGGGGAAGGAAAAGTGTAAAGGACACCGTATTTGCACCCAGGAGGAAAGTTCAAAGATGCACTGATCACAAGTGTTGAAAAATTAGAGTGAGACACAAAAGGCTGGAGCCTAGAGACAAGAGCAGGATAGCCTAAACGATAATGTTTCTTCTTGAGCTTTGTCCAGGAATGTGAAAGAGGTTTTAAAATAGCCCTCCCACATATGGGTGTGATAACAGACCAACTTGGGTTTGTTAACAACTGTTGAAGAAAACACCTAACAGTGGTATTATTTGAGGGACAAATGTTGGCCAAGGGAGAATCGCCAATTATCTTTGAACAGTACGTATCTTTCAGAACCACTGGAGCATTCAGACGGGTTTCAGTTTTATATCTTATCCGAAGAACACTATCTCAAATGATGGAGCACCTAAGTTCTGGAGTAGGACTTAAACCCACAACCTCATTCAGTGTTTTAGAAACGTATATTATTCAAGCGACTAGCAGAAATTCTTCAGATACCTTCATGTGATCCTTTCTGATCTGTTTAATATGTCGCCTTTCTTCATGACGCCACTTTACATGTTGCTGTGTCTCAGTGCATTTCCGTTCTGTATTAGACACATCTGTTTTTTTTTCAACTTCACCAGAAAAACCTGTAGACTGTAATGTATGCAGAAAAGCTTTAGGCCAATAGTTATAGAAATATATAAAATTATGCAAATTGACAGTAAAATTTTCAGAAACACAGTAATACACAGAAATTGTAAATATCATCAAACCATATTACAAACTACTACAAAAGCTTTGTGGTCTGATTTCAGTAAACATTTTGACTGTGTTTATTTTCCAACTTTAATCAACAACACAAACTCTTTACAAGGAGCAGTGGCCTAATAACAAAGAGAATATACAATCAAAACACTGAACAGGATTGCTGCCCATGGAGTTGGAGCCTCTGCTCAAAGTAAAGTGGAAAATAAATAAAAGTAAAAATAATTTATCCAAAACATCTATTTATATAAAATTTTTGAGTGTCCACTATACTGCAGATGTCACACAATTCAGAGTGTCAAAAATAGAGAAAGGTGTGCTCTAGCCTGGAGCTGGCAATTAGCAAACTTCCCTCACCAAACAGTTATTGGGACCTATTTAGACCACTTCCCCAGGGCGTACTTGTATAGTGGTCTTAAGGGCCAGGCCAGGTTAGCAGCTAAACATCTGAACCCAGACCACCCACCCATCAGCAACACCACTGGAGATTAACTAGTTTGACTAAAACTTCATTTTGAACTGGAGAAAAAGTCTGCCACAAACACGTCAGCAGTCATTAATCGTTACCGATCTCCTTGCAAATGTGAGTACATTGTTCAAAATCTTAAAATCTTTTTTGGAATCATTTAACTAAAAGTACAATGAATGTAATATGGACATGGTTCTGCTCCACAGAATTGTTCCATGGAGCAATTTTGAAACTGATAAGTACATTGACGACATAAGTACATAAAAGATTCTGAGAGGGCTTGACAGGATAGATGATGAGAAGTTGTTTCCCTGGCTGGAGAGTCTAAAACTAGGAGGCATAGTCTCAGGATAAGGGGTAGGCCATTTAGGACTGAGATGAGGAGAAATTTCTTCACTCAGAAGCTTGAGTGTCTTTGGAATTCTCTACCCCAGAGGGCTGTGGATGCTCAGTCATTGAGTATATTCAAGGCTGAGATCGATAAATTTTTGTACTCTGAGGGAATCAAGGGATATGGGGATCGGGAGGGAAAGTGGAGTAGAGATCAAAGATCAGCCATGATCTTATTGAATGGTGGAGCAGGCTCGAGGGGCTGTATAGCCTACTCCTGCTCCTATTTTATATGTTCTTATTTGGTTTTACACCATAACCGAGTGAGCATACATTATGTTTGGATTTTTTAAATTTTGCATAGTCAATATTCAAACTTGGAAACTGAAGAATGCTTTCATTTTAATATCAATTTGTAGTTAATTTGCATGGTTCATAGATTAGGATGCAGTTCACAACTGTGATTCTCTTCACTGATGAGCTAGCTTGAGTACAAGCTCAGTTGTTATGATCTGCAGAGGAAGGTTACCACATTAGTAGTCATTAGTCAGCAGTCATTAACTGCTGATCCAGTAGACTTGGGTAATTTCTTCCTGATCTTGGATGGGGTATGAAGGAAAGGTATTCAGCAGACGCCAGGTACTTCTCAACAGGAAGGGAAGGTCTTTGGCCAAGTCATCTTAGCCACGAGGAGGTACACATGCAGCTCAGGAAAAGACCCAGCTCCAACTTCAACCCACGGTGAAGGGGGCCCCAACACAAATGGAAAAAGATACCAGAATGATACACTAAAAATAACTTCACTGAATACCACAGCTTACCCGACATCTGTAGGGAGATCCTGGTGATGTTACTTTATCTGCTGACCTGCTGGAAGAAAAGTTAAACTTTTAAATTTCACAACATGTATTTATAACAAAATACATATACTACCAATGTTTCTAAATGTAAACTTCTGTTTTCAAAAAAATTTACTGTTGCAGGTAATTTTTTTGAAGGCATCAGTTGCACAGTACTTACATTTGTAACACTGACATTAAATACACAAAGTTAACATATATATACTAAAGGCAATAAATCTCAGTGCCTCGACTACTAAATAAAATCAGAAGTACTATGGTGATGGCACCAGGATAATAACAGCCTTTTCTCTGAAGTTCACCACAGATTGATGAAAACAAAAAGGTACAAGGATCAAAGCTCAATGTTCATGCACTGCTCTGCACTTTTGAGAATGGGTAAGTCTATGCCATCATCTAGACTGGCAAGATCAGGAAGAATCAAGTCCATTTGCAAGGAGTCATCTTGTGGAATGACTGAATCAGCTCATTATGCCTATATCAGCTCCACATTACAGCTATTTCTCTAATCCTATTTCACTACTCTTTTCTTGCAGTTAATATTTTCCTCCAAGTGTGTATCCAATTCCCTCATGAATATGGTGATTGAGCACTTCCCAGAATCTCCAAACTGCATTTTTTTTTCTCCCCCCTTTACATTTTTGACAAATAATTGTGAATGATTGGGAGACATGTCCTTAGTTGCTCTGTTATTCTTCCCCTTGCTGTAGTGATTCAACTGATGTCATAGGGACATTCCCTCTGTGGTGATATTTCAGAGGGTTTCACTTTAGCATGAAAACTATCCTGGGAAAGCTGTGACACTGGCAGGAAGAGGCCCTGCCTAATCCTCTTTCCTCTGTGTTCCTGTCGGTAGATCTTTTCACATTACAGTATACTTAAGAGAATCTGAAGATCTGGGCCTGTCTGCCCCACAAGTAATTCTGATTGAATCACTCACGAGTTGCACAAGTTGCTACTGTGCTGGGGCAAGTGATTTGGCACCCTTAACATCTGTAAATTTCTACACTACTGTGTACAGCACGATTTGTTGCTACAGCATCACAATTTTGTATGTCATCCTGTTTGTGAGCGCTGTAATCGATAACAAATTATCGCTTGCCCTAGATACGGTCCCCCTCTGGAATGAACCTAAACTACGACATCCAGAGGCATTGATTATTCTGTTAAGTCGTCAGCCCTAGCACAGTGGTAGCACTTTCATCTGAGTCAGAAGGTCGTAAGTTCAAACCCCACTCCAGGACTTGACCACATAATTTAGGCTGATACTTCGGTAAACCCTCTGCGATACACGTAAAGATCCCATGGCACCATTTAAGGAAGAGCTGGGGAGACCGCCTAATGTCCTGGCCAACAGTTATCCCTTGACCAACATCACTAAAACAGATTATCTGATCATGTATTTCATGGCTGTTTGTGGGACCTTGCTGTGCGCAAATTGGTTTCCCTACATTACAATAGTGACTACACTGCAAAAAGTACTTCATTGTCTCGGATGTGCTTTGGAACGTCCTACGGTTGTGAACCTGACCACGTAAATGCAAGTTCTTTCTTTCTTCATCTAATGCCAATAAAGGGGCAGCATTGTGCTGTGGGCTGTGCTGAGGAGTAAGTCGAGTTGAGGCTGGCCACATTTATTTCATATAGGACCCTTACAGCTAAGTAGACTTTCATGTTAACAGTCTACAGTAGATTTAATCTACTGATCCAGCATTTGCAGTTTTTTTCTTTTTCTTTGTAACAAGCTTCAGGAACAGTACCCTATTTACTGCTGGGCATTCTGCAGCTCTCTGGTTCGAATATTCACTTCAGACTTTAGCTATATCCTCCATATTCTATATAGAAGAGAGAATTTGGGGAGAGGGGAGGCAGGCTGATGTTTGGGATGGAGGCCCTGGAACAGAACACAGTCTGGCGGGGACTGAAGACCCTGTTTCTCTTTTGATTTGCCAGCATATTGCATTTTAATTTCAGATCTGCTGCATTGGCAGCTTGCTTCCCCCACCCTATGTCCATTCTCCATCACCCAATTTTGTCATTTTTTTTTTGTGAGCCTCTCCCATAGCTTTTCAGCCTTCACTATTTGCACACTCTTTTGTCCTTTATGTCCCTCCATCACCTCAGTGAACATCCTTTATATCTAAGCGTTTTCTATGAAGTATTTGCAGTTTATTCAATCTATTAAATCCATCCATGTGTTTGGTAAACCTGCTAATCGTCTCCCCTCTTCCCCTTTTTCCAATCTTACTGAAATGTCTCATCATCTTTTAGTCTTCAGTTCAGATGATGGGTACACACAAATCATAACCTGCCTTTTCTTAAAGATGCTGAATGACCTGCTGTGCATTTCCAGCATTTTCTGGTTTTACTTGATTTCCAGGATTTGTAGTTTTTAATTTAAAAAAAAATTCATACCACTTACTCCCTTCTCCAAACTGCTTTTGCAGCCTTTTTGTTAGCTAGAACTACAGAAAAACTGTTGAAATCTGCAACCTTGTATTTTCTATTCCAGTATTCTTTCCTTGCTCCATTTTACATGCATTAGTTTGTTTAATGCATAATATAGATATCAAATTTTATCCAAACATATTGAAAAATAACAGAAGCCAACATTGGGATGCTTTACAATAGTGTTTTGCAAATATCCTCACATATCCCCTACATTTTCAAAAATGTGTCAAAACCCATAAAGAGTTCTTTTTTAAAAAAAATACTAAGAAATTACCTCAAAGCTTTTATCTAATTTCACATTCAGGTGAGGTTTATCACAGAGCTCGACCTTCATAGGAATTAACATTGCCACTTAAAGATTTCATTACAGCCTCGCTATATAACTGGTACTATTTACAAAATAACTGGACTATCAAGATCAAGATATTCAGTATGCGAGTTCATTTAAGGATTTTCCCTCTGCAATAAATTGCTGCTAAGGCCAGCAGTGTTTTACAATAGATATCTAAAATCAAACAAAACCTAAATATACATTGCATGTTACTTTCAATAAATACTCTTGAACCTCAGTTATACCTTGTTTATAGTGGCAAACAATTAAATTAATGCCAAAGTAACTCCTTTAGCTACCATTTACCACTAAAAATATTAACTTCTTAAAAAAATTGTAGTGCTTCATTTGTATAGAAATTTGCTGTCTGTGGGATCAGAAGAAATGGAAAAAACATGCAAAAACCAACATGTCCAAGAAAAGTAGAGGCCATACAGTCTCCTGGCTGATACAGACTTTGTCCTCAAGAACAATTATAGGAGCTGATATTTGTCCAGAGATGCGCTATGAACCCAACACACTTGCATTGGCATTTCCATACAGTGAAATGAAATTATACATCTTTTAGGGCTACAGCAAATAACTAGTTCAGTGGGCACACTCCCTCAATAATGTGTGATTGTGTGACCATCTTAAATTTCTTCTGTTTTTGGAATCAGTTTAGGATCCTGATTTCGAGCACAGGACAATTTTTGGGGATGACCCGTTTCCTGATCAGGGTGACGATCTCTCCTGATGCCAGTACTTTATCTACTTTTTTCCTAAAAATACCCTTCCCATCAAAAGATAGCTTTAGGTAGCTGCTGCTGTAGCTCCCAGTAGTAGTAATGCTAAACAAAGCCACATGGAGCAATATGCTGAATCGGGGGTGTGGACTGCTACATGCAGCAGCCTGACTATGGTCCTCAATAAAGGACAGCAACTTCTTTTGAGAAGGCCCAAACTCCCTTATAGAAACTGCCTGAACTGGTTTGGCCCTTTTATGAACAAATCCTACCCAATCAGATTGGTAACATGACATCCTAATCTGATTAGACCTTTGTTGCTAAATTATCCGCTGATTGCATTGATCTACTTGAATTCTTGGTCCAGAGGCTTAAGGTTTTTCTTTCTTGTCCCATGCTGGGAGACGACATGAAATATAACAGAGTCTAACTTGTTAATATGCAAAACAGTCATGGAGGACTTTGTATACTCAGTCTATATAAGGGTTAAATATCTGCTGAGGCCTTTGTGACCATGGTCCATAGGGGCGCAGCCACAAAGATTCTGGAAAAAAAAGTGCCTGACATGGTCTATGACAGATGCACTCCAGGATTTAGATTTTGACTGACTCACAGAGTGCTTCTGAGTAATGAGGGCTTTGGTGTAACCCTCTCTCTCTTTCTCCTCAGAGTCCTGTTACTAATTGCTCCTATGTAGATGGGGCATTCTAAAGTGAACCCTTGGGGTTTATGCTTACTCTGCTACAGACAGGGTCATGCCATTTATTGATTTCAATTCACTGTCCTGTTCAAGGAGTAAACCTGATCATATGGTTCTGATATGATGCCTAGGGAAGAATGCCAGATTTGCCTCAGTTTCCTGGAGTCCTCCTCCCTGGAAGTAGTTTGTGATTTTCTCAGAAGGAGTCCTTAATGATTCATGCATGCAGAAGTGGACTACTCATCTTCTCCATGAGATCACTATCTGATGGGCATCCCATGTTACTGAATAATTGTCACCTTGGTGGAATCAGATGTAATCTATCCTTGGCACCGATCACAGCCAAGACTCTTTCATTATCAGTGAACTCCCAGCACGAAGGGTAGTAATACAGACACCCTAATCCCTAGCTTCGACTGAAATCTTTCTCACAATCTAATGCCAATGTTTCCTCAATACTGGTTGGCACCAATGAGTAATCAACGGCACTCAACTGAGTATGGCTGAATTTTAGGCTTACTGTGTTGATTTGTCCTGTTCTGAATAATGTAGAAAATATAGCTCAGCTGTTCCAATATGTGCTTTTGCCTCTTGTATACTAATGCTCATTCATTTTTGCCTACTTTATGTATTCTCTCTATGGCCCACTAGGACGCTAGAATTGTTCCCTAGCATTACCACAAGGCCTAAGGAGCACAGTTTTTCGTTTTGTGTGCTTATCCTGAAAAGTAATAGCCTGAGCGAGATAATTTCTAGAGATTTGTTGCTCAGTGCTGATGCTTTACACGCTTAGGAAACCTGAAAGAATGAATTCAAAAACCTGGACTGACCATTTAGTTAATAGAATATCTGATAATCTAGTATCTGTAGTACCTGTGGAGAGACTCGGTAGACTTGTCCTAAACTTTGGGAACAGGAAATCAAACACAAGGAGCAAAGAACCTTGAGCTGGGAAAAAAAAATGGCACTGTCTTTATATAAGAGTCAGAGATCACTTTAGATGCTGCCTATCATGACATGGCAAAATTTTCATGCGCCTGCTTAGCATGGTTTCCAAAGAATCCATCAAGCTAGGTATATTCCTATGGCGTGTGAAGGATACCAAATTAAGAAATGAAATTTTAATTTGAAGTATGGTTGCAATATGATCACCTTTGAGACATTTATAGATACAGAGGAACTTTCATCTGAAAGCTAAGTATCTTGTAAAACTCCTGTTGACACTTCCACCGACTTTGCAATAGCTATAGGCCAGCATGTAATATCCAATGCTAATACTAACACAACTCCTATCTAGTTTCAATTCTTCCAAAACAGGGATACAATTTCAGTAATAGCAGCATTCATCTGGCTTTGTGTCTTGTTATACCGTGATGTTTTCAGTCAAGCGATCGTTCATTTTTAAAATAAGTATCAGCCAATTCAAAAAGAAGTCTTCATCTCATCTTTATTTAAAGCAGAACACACTATTTTTGATGAACACACTGCTGCTTCTAATGTAAATTTTGTGTTAGCATGTGCACATCAGTTTGCACCTTAAATAGTCTAAAATCTACCACTCTGCATTCAAAAATTATGCCATGCTATTTTATCTAAAATATATCTCAAGACTAGATTTCACATCAACATTAATCTAGGACAGCAAACAGCTCAAACAAATCAACTGTATATGAGTGTGGAGCAGCACCACAACAGAACTTATCCAGTCTCGTCTTTTCCACTCAGGGGCAAGCTGCTAGCAGAGGTCAAACAGAAAGCAACCATGAGTAAGAACTCTGACCGAAATTCTTTCTCTTTTCTATATCCCAAGGATAGCAAGTCCAAGTTAAGATATGCCAAGATCTTTTCTAGTTTCCATAGCTCAATAGTATACTATGCCACCTATTGAATGTTCTGTTACATTTGGTTTTAACTGAATATAAATATTTATGAGAAAGAAATGCAGTAATTAGAATGCTATCCTTTCATGCCTGCGACCTGGGTTAGAATGCAGCCCTGGTGCAGATGAAACTTTCATGCTGTTGGCTACAAGTGAATTGAGTTCCTGGTGGACATGAGAAAAGCTGCACTAATCTGGAAATCTCAGGGCGTACAAGGATAATTAGATGGCAAATGGATAAAAATAAATGACACTGGTGGAGCGGGACATCCACTTCGAGTTTAGGTTGTAGTACATTCAAACAAAAACAGATTTACTCCACATTAGGCTTGTGCCATGTGGACCTGGGCAAAAACAGGTGCACAGCAACTCCTATATTATAGAATCATAGAATATTTATGGCACAGGAGGAGGCCATTCGACCCATTGTATCTGCGCCGGCTGAAAATGAGCCACCCAGCCTAATGTTACTTTCCAGCACTTGATCTGTAGCCTTGTAGGTTATGGCACTTCAGGTGCATATCCAGGTACTTTTTGAATGTGATGAGGGATTCTGCCTCGACCACCCTTTCAGGCAGTGAGTTTCAGACCCCCGCCACCTTCTGGGTGAAAAAACTTTTCCTCAGCTCTCCTCTAATCCTTCTACCAATCACTTTAAATCTATGCCCCCTGGTCACTGACCCCTCTGCTAAGGGAAATAGGCCCCTCATAATTTTGCACATCTCAATTAAATCACCCCTCAGCCTCCTCTGTTCCAAAGAAAACAGCCCCAGCCTATCCCATCTTTCCTCATAGCTAAAATTCTCCAGTCCTGGCAACATCCTCGTAAATCTCTTCTGTACCCTTTCTAGTGCAATTACATCCTTCCTGTAACGTGGTGGCCAGAGCTGTACGCAATACTCAAGCTGTGGCCTGACCAGTGTTTTATACAGTTCTGGCATAACCTTCCTGCTCTTATATTCTATGCCTCAGCTAATAAAGGAAAGTATCCCTTATGCCTTTTTAACCACCTTATCTACCTGCCCTGCCATCTTGACATGCAAATGTAAGGCATCTCCACATCATGGCTACTATCGACACCACAAACTGCCAGCTCACAGTGGAGAGGATCTCCAAGAAGATCACGCATATTGACACAGACATCAAGTTTTTACAGAGCTGCAAGAAAGCAGACAAGATCCCGAAACATCTCCACATCTTGACATGCACTCCAAGGTCCCTCACTTCCTCTTCACCTCAGTATTCTCCCAATAATTGTGTATTCCCTTGCCTTGTTTGCCCTCCCCAAATGCTTTACCTCACTTCTTCGGATTGAATTCCATTTGCCACTTTTCTGCCCACCTGACCAGTCCATTAATATCTTACTGCAGTCCACAGCTTTCCTCCTCACTATCAACCACATGGCTAATTTTTGTATCATCTGCATACTTCTTAATCATGCCCCCTGCATTTAAGTCCAAATCATTAATACATACCACAAAAAGCAAGGGATCTAGTACTGAGCCCTGCGAAACCCCACTGGAAACAGCCTTCCAGTCACAAAAAGGCCTGTCAACCATTACCCTTTGCTTCCTGACACTGAGCCAATTTTGGATCCCATGGGCTTGTACTTTTTTGACCAATCTGCCTTGTGGACCTTGTCAAAAGCCTTGCTAAAATCCATGTAGATTACATCAAACGCACTACCCTCATCGACCCTCCTTGTTGCCGCCTCAAAAAATTTAATTAAGTTAGTCAGACACGACCTTCCCTTAGCAAATCCATGCTGACTATTCTTGATTACTCTGTGTCTTTCTAAGTGACGGTTTATTCTGTCCCACATAATTGTTTCCAATAATTTGCCCACCACCAAGGTTAGACTGATTGGCCTGTAATTACTTGGTCTATCCCTCTCTCCCTTTTTAAACAACGGTACAACCTTAGCAGTCCTCCAATCCTCCAGCACCACACCTGTATCCAGGGAGGATTGGAAAATGATGCGGAGAGCCTCCGCCATTTCCTCCCTTGCTTCTCTTAACAGCTTGGGATATATTTCATCCGGGCCTGGTGATTTATCTACTTTCAAAGATGCTAATCCCCGTAATACTTCCTCTCTTACTATGTTTATCCCACCCAATATTTCACACGCCTCCTCCTCCTCCTCAACTACAATGTCTGCATCGTCCCTCTCTTTTGTGATGACAGACACAAACTATTCATTAAGAACCATACATCTTCCGCTTCCACACATAGTTTACCTTTTTGGTCTGTATTATGCCCTACTCTTTCCTTAGTTATCCTCTTGCTCTTAATGTATTTATAAAACATCTTTGGGTTTTCCTTGATTTTACTAGCCAATACTTTTTCATGCTTTCTTTTTGCTTTCCTAATTTCCTTTTCAATTTCACCCCTGCACTTTCTATATTCCTCTAGGCTTTCTGTAGTATTGAGTTCTCGGTATCTATGTTTATAGGTACGAACGTTAATGATACGAGGGCAGTGTGCACACATCCAGTGGCGTTCTCAAACTGAAATTTATTAGTGTGACACAAGTTTTGGACAATAGGGGTGTGCTTAGAAAGAGAACACAACATTCACAAATACCTATCAGAATCCAACATTTTCTTCTTCCTGTCCCTTCCATTTATTGAAGATGAGTGAGCGAAAAGTCTGGGAAAAACAAAAAGGTGAAAAGCAATGACTCAATGTCATTTCAAATTCAAAACTTTATAAAATACATTAGCAAAACTCAAAATTCATTATCACATTCCTCCTGAAAAAAAACTCGAGAGTTTCAATATCTTTTGACTCATCATGAGCAATGATGCAGGAGGTGCAGTTTTATATACATGCACTGTTCAAATGTTTCAAAAAGCAATGCTATTTAAAAGGGTGCAGGACACTGATTGCTCATTTACCATGAACACTTAAAATTATCTGTGGAACTATTCAGTTCCCCATTTCTTTTTCAAATCTTCAACAGTTTGCAGGTGCAGGTTGCTAGTTTCATCAGCTGCTTTTCTGGGATCTCATTGTCGATGAGGTGAAGCAGAAAATCAACAATGGGAGTGACTCAATCTCTTCGATAACACAGTTAAACAGGTACATGTGAAGAACATTTGGAAAATAGGAATAGCTTTCATTGTTAGGAGTCAGTGTTTAACCATTTTCCTCCATTCACACTCAGAGAATCCTGAGTGATCGAATTTACTCAAGCTTTCTGACCAGAAAATAAAGTTGGTCTAACTTTACACGGAAGAGTATTCGGTTTTGCTGCTAATATATAAACCTGGAATACCCAACAAAAAATGCAAGGCAGCACCATGCATATGTTCAACACTGCAAGACCAATCATATCTTGTTAAATACCATATATAGAAGTATCTCAACACCAAAACTTAAATATTTACAGAACTGTCATAGTCGAGGCAAAAATTGTATTGCTTCAGCTTAAAGTAAAATACATGAAATCAGAAGAACACATTTACAGAATTGATAAGGTGGCAATAAAAGCTAGATCAAAGTATCTTCACAGCTGGACCCTCAAACAGAAAAAAAGTGCCAGACATTTATCTTCAAATAACTATGGTCACAGCTAGCTGATATTAACTGAAATTTATCTGTAAGGAAGGAGGTCCCACAGTCCATGAACAAATTTAAAGAAAAAGGAAAGGATCTGAAACACTAAAGCTAACATTAGAATAAAAGACAGACAAGATTAGTTATTAAAATTCAAGATGCAGTGTTACATATAGGGTAATAGATTAGCTCAGTTGAAAGTCTTGAGTAGTGGAAGATGTGCCTTTATTTTCAGAAGCCTTAGTCAAACATCTGATCATCCTAATCTGATGTGTTACTACCCAATATCACATTCTTTGCACCAACTCAGAATACTGCTGCTTTAACTACATATTCTATTTAACCATGAGAACAGGAATTCTAATTAGGTGATAAGTGTAAGGAAAAAAAGTAATAAAAACACTATGGGTACAGCTTGGTCAGTATACACAAGAGAAAATGTTAAATGCTGGTCTGGGGACTTAAATTTGAAATGATACAAGTGGGCTGCTAGTTATATAATCCGAACTACAATTTTCCCATTTAGCTACAACTAGTTTAATTGGAACAAGCAAAGAAACACTGTGCCATGATTTCTGCTTAGGCTGTCACAATGAAAACATAGGATGGTTGGATATTTCTCAGGCTAAATAAAAATTGCATACACTAAAATGGTCTCCAGCATCAGTTAAAGAAAGATTCATAAAACTAGGAAAAAGGTTTAGGTCAATTAATTTAATGGAGGTAAAAGGAACTAGCCTCAGATCTTTGTTGAACTGGTAGCAAGCAGTGGTTGATTAAACATGCTGACCCAGAAGCTGGAGGAGTGTCCAATATGAAAGGGATTTGAAACCTTAGAGAAGGAGGGCACTCAACTAGTGAAACTATTCACTTGAGTCCTAGAAGTCTGCCATCAGAACAATGCATGATGCTATTATACATTGTTTTACTTAGTCTTTGAAATTTTATTGTTCCCATTTTCGTTGTCACTATTACTGTTTTAGCTAATATAATGGCTTTTAAATAATAGGTAGGTAGAAATTCAAATAGTGCATATGGCAAAATACCAATATGCAAAATCCGTAACAACATTTCTAAGGATTACTTGTGCGCCACTTTCTAAAAGTACACAAGATTCTGGGCATAATTTCATGCTGTTATATGCGTCAGCTGGAGAAAAATTGGTCTAATGTTTGCTTTATGAATGTTTACACAGTGGTACAAGAAAGCCACTTTATATTTTGTTTTGTTCAATAAATGTACCTTGATCCTGGTCCTGCTGCTTTTCTCCTCTGGATAAAGTTTTCATTGAATGATGCTTTAAAAGTTAATGGCCTCCGTCTGTACTCACACACCATGAGCATCAATCATCCCAATATGAAACAAGGAAGTAATAAAAGGTATAGGGAAAGCATATAGAAGTTATTAGTAATGACATGTGAAAAGAAATCAAGAATAGGTATTTTATAACATTCAAAAAAATTGCCACATTTGGCAACATAGGAACAGAAAGAATAGCAGCATTGGGACTAGACTGCACATTATAAACTCAAAAGGATTAGAGAGAAAAAGAGAGGAAGCAAAAGGGTAAAAACATAAGAGAAAAAGATAGACAATTATCTAATTGTATATTCCCAATCTACAGATTTGCAAAATGTTCTCGTTTTAGGATGCCATCTAAATGAAATCCGTAATGTTTAAAACTTTATCACTGACCACCATTAGAATGTCATTATTTACAAAAAGTGCATTAGATACAAATTTATGTTTGCTACAGAACTTTTTCTATACAGTCTATTTCTGGCAATTTGAAGTAGTTTTTGCAGTAAAAAAAAAATTGAATTGTGATAGTTTGAATTAAGCAAAGTAAACAACAGTAAAGTGCGAATTTAGAGCTTTAAAACATTCAATTATCAGATAATTTGAAATAAGCAACTTCAAATTCAGAGTAGACAGTATATTTTAATTAGATTCAATTGCTGGCTTAAAAATATTTTACTACATCCAAATGGTTGCTTGCAAGAGTCAATCCAGATGGATAAACGTTCATTATACCTGTTTTGTGGTTCTTGCTGCAATAACTGAGCTGCTATTTTCCGCAAATCTGTCACTTCCTTCAACTCATCCTCATCTCGTACCATTTGCTGCAACTCCCTAGAAGACCTGCAATGGCACAATCAAATAATGTTACTTTGAGGCGCCATCTAGAGAAGTCACAAAACAATACCTCTTTTTAAAAAATGGCCTTGAACTCTACTATGACATTAACTTATTTTTCCCCCCAGAATATCAATTTAATATTTTCATTCGTGGGATACCTTTTTCCTGCAAATCATGCTGCCTGATGTGAAGGAAACTTAGGAGGTTTGTGAAACTTTCATTGTGCACCAAAAGGAAACTTGAGAAATCCTCTCAGTTTTGACTTTTAAAAAAATGGAGATAACATCTGGTTCCTGTAACACTCCAGGGCACACCTCCAATATGCTAGTCAGTTTCAACCATGGGATATGTTTATCCTGTAAATTATGCTGGTGGTAAACGGAACTTGGTGTGCGGTCTGTGAAACCTCCTGGCTGTAGCACGGTTTTAAAAAAAGCCTTCTGAAATGTGAGCGGAGTCTTCTGCTTCTCTTTAAAAAGCAAGGTGGACACGTAACAGTTGCAGCAATTCATTGCACATCTATTAAAACAAATTTTGTTGAATTGAATAAAAAGTTACTTCAACATTTTGTTTAAAACTACCATTTGTAGTGTTCTATATTAGTGTAATCAGGATACATTGGTTCAGCAGAAAAATAGGTATAATAGTTGCTGCACATTTCAAATATTTAAAAGTGTGCCTATACAACAGTGACACTTCAAAAGTAATGATGTGGAGATGCCGGTGATGGACTGGGATTGACAATTGTAAACAATTTTACAACACTAAGTTATAGTCCAACAATCTTCAAAAGTAATTCAATGGCTGTGAAACGCTTTGTGGGGCACCCTGATAACAAGACAGCCGCTAAATAACACAAGTTCATTTCTTTCTTTTACTAGCTGATCATGGATAGTCTAAAGTCGGGAGCACAGTTGTTAATTTTGTCTTTTAACCAGGCACATCCCAAGGGCACGACCATGGGAGAAGTGATTGAAAGAAGACAGGACATCAATTAAAGGCTAATTATGGTTGTCAGAAGTTTTTCTAGATTAGCAGCTCCTCGGGCACTTCCTTGTTATCTCAACGGATCAGATCAAAGCTCTGCAGTTCTGCCACATCCAGTCGTGAGGGTGGTGGACAATTAAACAACTAACGGGAGGAGGAGGCTCTGGAAACATTCCCATCCTCAATGACGGCGGAGTCCAGCACGAACGCAAAAGACAAGGCTGAAGCGTTTGCAACCATCTTCAGCCAGAAGTGCCGAGTGGATGATCCATCTCGGCCACCTCCCGATATCTCCACCATTACAGAAGCCAGTCTTCAGCCAATTTGATTCACTCCATGTGATATCAAGAAACGGCCGAGTGCATTGGAATCAGCAAAGGCTATGGGCCCCGACAACATCCTGGCTATAGTGCTGAAGACTTGTGCTCCAGAACTAGCTGCGCCTCTAGCCAAGCTGTTCCAATACAGCTACAACACTGGCATCTACCCGACAATGTGGAAAATTGCCCAGGTATGTTCTGCCCACAAAAAGCAGGACAAATCCAATCCGGCCAATTACCACCCCATCAGTCTACTCTCAATCATCAGCAAAGTGATGGACGGTGTTGTCGACAGTGTTATCAAGCGGCACTTACTCACCAATAACCTGCTCACCAATGCTCAGTTTGGGTTCCGCCAGGACCACTCGGCTCCAGACCTCAATACAGCCTTGGTCCTTGGACAAAAGAGCTGAGGTGAGAGTGACTGCCCTTGACATCAAGGCAGCATTTGACTGAATGTGGCACCAAGGAGCCCTAGTAAAGCTGAAGTAAATGGGAATCCGGGGGAAAACTCTCCAGTGGCTGGAGTCATACCTAGCACAAAGGAAGATGGTAGTGGTTGTTGGAGGTCATCTTCTCAGTCCCAGGACATTGCTGCAGGAGTTCCTCAGGGCAGTGTCCTAGGCCAACCATCTTCAGCTGCTTCATCCATGACCTTCCCTCCATCATAAGGTCAGAAATGGGGATGTTTGCTGATGATTGCACAGTGTTCAGTTCTATTCGCAACCCCTCAGATAATGAAGCAGTCCGTGCACGCATACAACAAGACCTGGACAACATCCAGGCTTGGGCTCATAAGTGGCAAGTAACATTTGCACCAGACAAGTGCCAGGCAATGACCATCTCCAACAAGAGAGAGCCTAACCACCTCCCCTTGACATTCAATGGCATTACCATCACTGAATCCACCATCAACATCCTGGGGGTCACCACTGACCAGAAACTTAACTGGACCAGTCATATAAATACTGTAGCTACAAGAGCAGGTCAGAGGCTGGGTATTCTGCGGAGAGTGACTCACCTCCTGACTCCACAAAGCCTCTCCACCATCTACAAGGCACAAGTCAGGAGTGTGATGGAATACTCTCCACTTGCCTGGACGAGTGCAGCTCCAACAACACAAGAAGCTTGACACCATCCAGGACAAAGCAGCCCACTTGATGGGCACCCCATCCACTACCCTAAACATTCACTCCCTTCACCACTGGCACACTGTGGCTGCAGTGTGTACCGTCCACAGGATACACTGCAGCAACTCGCCAAGGCTTCTTCGACAGCACCTCCAAAACCCGTGACCTCTACCACCTAGAAGGACAAGAGCAGCAGGCACATGGGAACACCACCACCTGCACGTTCCCCTCCAAATCACACACCATCCCGACTTGGAAATATATTGCCGTTCCTTCAACGTCGCTGGGTCAAAATCCTGGAACTCCCTTCCTAACAGCACTGTGGGAGAACCTTTGTTGGGATAAATGGTTCATTCTCGGACTGGCAACCAATAGCCAGTGGTGTTCCGCAGGGGTCGGTGCTGGGTCCCCAACTCTTTACAATCTATATTAACGATTTGGAGGAGGGGACCGAGTGTAACATAACAAAGTTTGCAGATGATATAAAGATGGGAGGGAAAGTAGAGTGAGGAGGACATAAAAAACCTACAAGGGGATATAGACAGGCTGGGGGAGTGGGCGGAGATTTGGCAGATGCAATACAATATTGGAAAATGTGAGGTTATGCACTTTGGCAGGAAAAATCAGAGAGCAAGTTATTATCTTAATGGCGAGAAACTGGAAAGTACTGCAGTACAAAGGGATCTGGGGGTCCTAGTGCAAGAAAATCAAAAAGTTAGTATGCAGGTGCAGCAGGTGATCAAGAAGGCCAACGGAATGTTGGCTTTTATTGCTAGGGGGATAGAATATAAAAACAGGGAGGTATTGCTGCAGTTATATAAGGCATTGGTGAGACCGCACCTGGAATACTGCATACAGTTTTGGTCTCCATACTTAACAAAAGACATACTTGCTCTCGAGGCAGTACAAAGAAGGTTCACTCGGCTAATCCCGGGGATGAGGGGGCGGACATATGAGGAGAGGTTGAGTAGATTGGGACTCTACTCATTGGAGTTCAGAAGAATGAGAGGCGATCTTATTGAAACATATAAGATTGTGAAGGGGCTTGATCGGGTGGATGCGGTAAGGATGTTCCCAAGGATGGGTGAAACTAGAATTAGGGGGCATAATCTTAGAATAAGGGGCTGCTCTTTCAAAACTGAGATGAGGAGAAACTTCTTCACTCAGAGGGTAGTAGGTCTGTAGAATTTGCTGCCCCAAGAAGCTGAGGAAGCTACATCATTAAATAAATTTAAAACAGAAATAGACAGTTTCCTAGAAGTAAAGGGAATTAGGGGTTACAGGGAGCGGGCAGGAAATTGGACATGAATTTAGATTTGAGGTTAGGATCATATCAGCCATGATCTTATTGAATGGCGGAGCAGGCTCGAGGGGCCAATTGGCCTACTCCTGCTCCTATTTCTTATGTTCTTATGTTCTTCACCACACGGACTGCAGCGGTTCAAGGCGGCGGCTCACAACCACCTTCTCAAAAGCAATTAGGGATGGGCAATAAATGCTTGCCTCGCCAGCGACGCCCAAATCCCATGAACGAATATTAAAAAAAACCTTCCCAGGTTATCTCAAGGTCAGAAAATAACTGGTATCTTTCTCTGCTGATAAACATTTCAAAACTCAGTTTTGATGTTTGTCATTTTATACAAAGCGGGACATTTGGAGTGTGTCTGACACTCAAAAACTGTGTGCGGACATGCACACACACGCATAGATATTTAATCCATGCAAATGATAAAGCAGATGAGCAAGGTCCATTTATTAAACTAATTGAAACAATCAAAAGAATACTAAACATTTTGGAGAATGCATTGTTTCACTCGAGAGGTGGCTCAGGTAGTTTAAAGAGCAGTATTAAACAAATTGAAATCTGCTCAAAGTTTGATTTCAGGGATTAAGTTCATTGAGAAACTGGATTTTTTTTGCATTTAAAAAAAAGTGTACAATGGTTTTAAGCTTGAGTACCTCCCAATGCCCTTCTGCATCTTTGAGTAATGTAGCTACACATACATACCTTGGTTCATCTCCCCAATTATTTTCTTCTGTGAACTGTGATTTTTCAGGCAACTTCCCTCGCTCCTGAGACAAAATACATCAGTGAAATCTGTGACCGTTTTCATCCAAGTTACATTATATAAAATAAGGATATCAAGCATGAAACTTTGCAAGATCCAAATAAAATTCTCAAGTTATCATATAACCACAACACCTTTTAGAAGCCCCAGTCCATAATTCCAATTGTAAATTCACAGGATCATTTCAACTAAATTGGCCTAAAGTATTTTAAGAAATTGTGTGGTGTTTTAAAATAGTAAACAGATTACAGCACCTTAAAACTACTAAAATTTTCAGTTATTTCTCTCCCCAGACCTCAATATTATGTACTTTTCCCTAGCCATCAAATTGAGTTACACATAAAATACGTTTTTTTTTTCTTTCAAACTTATTTCCAGCTACCTCATGTTACTATGAACTTTCTTCAGTGTGAAGCATAAGACAACTAACATATGAGTGGCTACACTAGAGGGCACAGTCAGTCACTCATATTAGAAATAGAACTGGAGACTGAACGTGTAAGCAAATCTGTCTCAAATTCAGGGAGGATTCCTGCTCCTGATCACTGTCTAGTAATCTCTGCTAGAAGTGGGTGTGGGTTAGGTGAAGATAAGATTGTGCGCAGCTATAATGTCCCTACCCCACCCTCGTGATTGAATGAACGGCTCATATTAAGGGAAGACAACACAGATTTTTAAGAGGAAAGCCATGTCTGACAAATTTAATAGAGTTATCTGAAGTGCATTTACAATGGAAGTGCGATCAATATGTTTGATACGGTGCTGCATAGGAGACTGTTGATAATGTTAAGATGTGTAGTATTAAAGGGAATGCAGCAGCATGGATATGAAGTTGGTTGAAGAACAGAAAACAATATAGCAGTCAATAGATTTTTTTCCAGACTGGAGGGATGTAAACAACGGTGTCCTCCAGTGGTCATTTTTGGGACCATTGCTCTTATAAATGATCTAGTAGAGAGAACACAATGTGAAAACTTTCAGATTACACAAATATAGGAAGCAGGATTAACTGTGAAGAGGTGTGTAAGTGCCTTCAGAGAACAAAAACAGGTTAGTAAATAGAGCATAGTTCTGAGATTAAATTTTATGTGAGAAATGGAGGTGATGCATTTTGGGAGAATGAATGAGGAAATATATACCACATTGTAAAAAAAAGTACAGCAAGAGGGAGACTTAGGGCTCCACATTCACAAATCTTTATAAGTTGGAGGACAAGTTGATAAAACAGTAAAAAAAACAGCATATTGAATGCTGGATTTTAAAAGTAGGGGTATAGAGTATAAGAGCGAAGAGATAATGTTGAACTTCTACAAATCATTGGTGAGGCCACATAGCTAAAATACTGTGTCCTGTTTTGGGCACCATACTTTAGGAAAGATGTTATGGCCACAGAAAGGGTGTTGACGAGATTCATTATGATAAGGATAATTACGAGGAGACACCGGAGAAACTGGGGCTCTTAATTACAGCTAAGAATTTAAGAGATTTGATTGAAGTGTTCAAAATTACAAGAGGTTTTGATAAAGTCAATCAGGAAAACTATTTCCACTGGTTGGTGAGTTAATAAGAGGGCATAAATTTAAGAACATTGCCAAAAGAATAAAATGAGAGACATGTGGATTTATTACATTTTTTTTAAAAAAGAAAGGGTTGTTAAGATATGGAACGTCCTACCAGAAACAGTGGCAGAAGCAGAATTCACGATAGCTTTTAAAAGAGAAGTAGATAAATATTTTAAAAAGAAATATTTACAAAGAGTATGAAAAAAGTGCCGAGAAATAGAACTAAGTGGAGAGCTCTTTCGGAGAGCTGGCATTTACACAATGTGCCAATTGGACTCCTTCTGTGCTATAAACTTCGATGATTCTATGCTTTACCCAGACTGACTGACTAGTTATTCAACAGGATCCATGACATGTAACAGCAAGTATTAATAAAGATAGATGCGTCAGAAAAGTTTAGTATTTGCACAGAAATTTTAAATATCTGGAAAAAGCAAGCCAATCCAATAGTACTGAGAGCTTGAGTCTCATCAGCACTTCGTCGGAATTCACATCATTTCATTTTAATGGAATATATACTAGCTTAAGAAGGATGGCACAATATTTAGACTGGAGTCCCAGAAATTTTTAAACAGTAGTAGTCAAGACATTTAGCTTTTGGGCACGTAACCAATTACATAAATTAAAAGCTGGAATAAAGTTTACACTTTCAATTTATTTTTGTTCTAACCAGGCCTTTTTCTTGATGTTGATTTCCTGTGTATCTACACTTTCCCACTAGTTCCTAGTCTCTCCACATCTACCACGTGCAGCAAGGTGTGGAATTCCCCAAAAATCTCATCTGGATCCTTGACTGTTCACATAAGTCATAAATGATATTGATGAGGACACATCTTGAAATATAACAAAGATTTGATAAATTATATCAAGCTACATGGCTAGGTGACCAGTACAAAGGAAAATTATGGCATTCAAAATACTCTGGTTCAATTAAGCAGATTGCTTAGGGGCGGTAGAGGAATTTGATGTGGAAAATGTAAAATACTGCACATTAACCGAGAAACATATGCATTATGAATGAATGACCACATGCAATGTTTACCACAATTGATTCGCTGTAAGTATCCAGTCAATATGATGTTAACCGGGCTAATCATGACTCAGATACATCTTGACATATTAGAAAGTGAGTCAAAACAAGTTGTTCTAGGGACATTAAGCAGGGCAGTGGATTAAACATCAGCTTTCTATCTCTGGGGCCTGATGTTTGATTCCAGCTCAGAGTTACAGGATAATAGTCTATTCTCCAGCATATCTGAAATGAATTTAACAGTCCGAACCCAGTCCACTATATAAAACTGCTCCTAATTCAGAACTAAACTGGCAATTTTACTCAAAGAATGGGCATAAGACAGCTGGTGGTGGAAATAGAATAATGCCACACTAGTGCAGGGTGGACTGCTCTTCTGAGGTTGGGATAGAGACAGCTTTACTCTGCATTAAATCCCTAGGAATTCTTGATGCTGACACTTGTCATGAAGTGTAAAGTGCTATATTCCTTCACCCTGAAGTCAAAAAACTAACCGTATACAGATCACTAGTGAGGCCCTAATTGGAATTATGTGTGGAAATTTTGGACCAACCCATCTTTAAAAATGACAATGGTGACTTGGAAGGGGTTCAGAGAAAAGCAAGGTGACAGCTATGAAATTATGAAGAGCAAATTACAAATTGAACTGATCAATAGAGAAGTGATGATCCAAGATTTTGAAGTTTCTGGATGTATGCAACAAATTGCCATATAAAGCAGTTAATGCTGTATTGATCAGAACATTTAAAAATCAACAACCTGGACAAACACCCGGTTATGAATGGAATTGTGGGTTATAAAGATAAAGTAGAAAGAAAGATACTCAAATGTTATGTGTGAACATAATTCTGGATTGGTTAAGAGCATGAAAAGGCCAATTTAGGAATGCAAACTGTCTAAGATGGATAAAATAGGATGTAAAATTGGACAAATATTCTAGCATCTTGCTCGACATACCTTTTGGAAATAAAATTGGTTTGGTAGAATCAATGATAAAGCAAACTGTACATTGTCAGTGGGAGAAATTGGCTTGATTAGCCAAATTACCCTTTCCCCATTCTGTGCTTTACTCTTATTCCAAAGTTTTGTACACTTGTGAGCCAGTTAATTTTTGAACATGCAATTTGGGTCACATTATCAAATTATAGGCAAAACTATATGGCTAGCATATGTGCTTTGTTCAAAAAATGTGAATTGTCTGAAAATATGATAGGAAAAAGGAACCACTTTGTTTTGTAACATGTCATGTATTTGCACACTCAACTAGTAGAGATCAGAACTAGACTATATAGTGGGGATTATACTGTACAATTTTATCTGCAACTCCAGTTTTGCTAACTACAAGAGTTCCCAGGTTAGTCATTCTATGGCATGACTTGTTGACACTGGGTAAAGAACAACGGTGTTCAGGCTATAAGATGGACAGCTTTGTTATTAAGCTATTTGTATAAAGCTTAAAATGTTAAAATAACAAATTCAAAAATAAAGCTAATTGGCACTGTTAACATCCATTCTCAGCATTGTGTTATATCAGTCACTCCTATGCACCAAAGTAAACATCTTACTTTTATATAAGTCACAAATGGAGCACTTAGATGAACATCTCCTGCTTCAGATGGTGGTGTCTCCTCCTCTTCTGCATTATCAATGAAATCTAAAGGTTCCTGATCCAATGAGGCTAAAATATGTGCCAAAAAATATTCAGAGGGCATGATCACATTTTAACATCCAGTTGTCTTTCACATTTAAACTTTATTACTGCTTAGTTGCTCATTCACAAGCCTGTAGGTATGTTATGGAGAAACCAAATAAAAGTTCATTTAAAATTGGTACAAATTCCAGTAAAAGTTATTTTTTCATAATCATATTTAAAATGTATCAAATTAACACTCCAGCATTTTTTTTTTAAAAGTTCTAAATATTTTCCATAGTTTAGTGAGTTTATCCGATCAGCAGCTGCACTATACAGACCAGGAAGATTCCAGGTTCAATTGCCAGTCTATGCGGAGTTAGCTGATCTCAACTGAGACAGTTGCAAGGGCTCGACCGAGGGGAAAATCATTAAAATTCTTGAACATCCAGCAACTCCTGCTGGAAGTATGTGATTAGGGAACCCATGTGCGGATAGGATCAGGCTTGGATGTGATGCTGACAGCTCAATAGCCTACCAATACTCTTAACTAGTTGAGGTAACAGCCACTTAGACAAGATACCGGAAGGTGCCCAGTGCCCACTGAAAGTTACCTCAGCATGGAGTCAGCACTTTCAGGGAAGGAGAAAGAAGAGGGAAGAAAACTGCTGAGAAATAAAAACATTCCACAATGGTACTCAAATATTGTTCAAAAACAATTTTAACAGCTAAAATTACATTTAAAAATAAAATTCAAATATTACTTCAAAAACATATATGTAATGTTCTTACTTTTGTGTGAGTTGAATTTATTCCCAACTAAATGATTGTCTGATTTCAGAGGTAAGTCCTTGGCTATTTCAGATACCTGAGAATGTAGGCTAATTGTATCATCATCTGAGGGCTAAACAAAGAAACGTTAGCATGAGAACATTTTCCAACATTAAAAAGTTAAAGCTAAACTTAAAACTATTAGAATTATAAATAGCGCTCATTGCAACATGAGGGCTAAAGACAAATATTAGCATCAGATTTTCCAAAAACAAAAATATTAAAACTGAATTGAAAATTAGTAGAACAAGTGCTTTTTGCTTTCAAACAGTAATGAATACTCATTTTCAAAGTATCATCAGGGTGTAATACCTCAGTCCAGACCTATTCTTCCTACTCCAAACTTGGTCAGTAACCAAAACTTTGCTTTTCACCTCTGTAAAAAATGCCTGTCTGCATCCCTGTATCTCTCCCTCTCTGCCACCAACACCCTAATCCACATTTTCACCACTCCCAGAATACAATTTTCTAGCGCTCTCATCAATGTGGCCTTATCCACCCTTCATAATCTACAATTAATTCAGATGTTGCAGTCAGAGTCCTGTCTTGCAGTCCCATTCTCCTATCACCTGTCTCTTTGCCAAACTCTGATCGCCCATCCTGTCCCGTCTCAAGCACTGACTTCAAAATCCTTATCCTAATCTTCAAGTACCCCCACCATGATCTCATCTAAAATTATCTGAGCGTTCACCAGAAACCAAATGCACTCGTATGCACCCTTCACTCCCATGAGCCTGATTACTGCTCATTCCTTACTTCCTCCACTCTACCGTTGGCAGCCACTTTATAAGCACTATGCCCCTGTTCTTTGGACCACTCTCCCCTTGCTTCACTTTGCTGCCTCTCTCTCTTAAAAAAAAAACCCATATCTGACTGAGCTTTCAGTCCTTCTCAACCACCTCCGCTTCTTCTCAGCTCCTGCCAAGTGCCCTCCTCCTCATCTTGTAAAGATTCTCAGAGAGCACCATAAAAAAAGTTTGTGTTGTCATAGTTGAACGAAAAACTATTCTGAAATATTACACATTTCAAACCTGTCAACAGAAAGTAGAAACTTTTAATATTACACACTGCCCAACACAGAAAAGTAGAGAACTGGGTTGCAGAAGGTTTTATAATCTGGGATCTGGATTGCAATCCAGCCCAGACTGATGTGATGAAAGCTCATTTCATCAGGGTCCCAAACTGAAATCAGTCAAGACTCAACTGAATCACTGCATGCAGGCTCACAGCACAAAACTGCCTATAATTTAATACAAATTGATATTTAATTAGCAATGGAAGACCATAGTACAGCCAGTATAGTAAAATGAAAAAACTCACCAGTGCAGCAGGGGTATACTTTTGTCCCGAAACTCGGAAGTACGTTATTGGGTCAAGTACCGGAAACTTTACTTCATACCAGGCTATACTATATTTGAGCTGAGAATGTTTAATGCTAATAACTAGCTGAAAATAAAATTAAGTAAGTTTTGGCTTTCACTAGTATTGACATCCACTTACTTTGCTGAGCATATAATTCACCCAAATTACGAAAAAAAAATTCAATATTTCCTCATAACTGGGACCATTTGTTTACTGAAACACACTGACCATGTCACATCTGAATAAAAGGAAGTCTATTCATAAACAGTGTTAACAGCTTGAAAATGAAAAAGAGAACTTGAATTTATGTTGTGCCTTCCACATCCTCAGGACCCCTCAAAGCACTTCACAGCCAATAGAATACATTTGAAGTGTAGTTGCTATTCCAATATAGGGAACCTCCATCAAATATTTGGACCAACTATATACAAGTTTTAACAACTATACACAAGTTAGCTCAACATGCAAATGGTAACAATAGATGGTCCTAGGTAACAATTTTTTTATAAGATGATGTTTCAGGGAGTGGCCCTTTGCATTTGGCCACAGGCGTCACATGGAACAACTCTGCAGGTGAAAGGTTCCTTTCTCTGAACCCATTCTACAACTACCTCCATTAGGCATTTTAAAAAAGTGCAGCTCTCCAAGGAAAGAGCTTGCATTTATATGCCACATTTCTTGACCTCAGGACATCCCAAAGTGTTTTGCAGCCAATTAAATACTTTTGAGGCATAGTCCCTGTTGTAATGTAGAGAAATACGGCAGCCAATGTGCACCGCAAGGTCCTACAAACTACAATGAGATAAATGACCGCATAATCTGTTTTAGTGATGTTGGTTGAGGGACAAATGTTTGCTAGGACACTAGGAGAACTCTTACTCTACTTTGAACACTGCCATGGGATTATTTACATCCACCCGAGGGGGCAGACAGACCTTGGCTCAATATCTCATTCTAAAGACACCACCTCCAACAGTGCACCACTCCCTGCAGTGGAGTGTCAGCCTAGATGATGTGCTCAAGTCTCTGGAGTGGGACTTGAACCCATGACCTTCTGATTCAAGAATCAGGGTGCTACCACTGAGCCAAGGATGACATCTTTCTGACAAGAGTTCCAAAGAATAACATACTAACAAAAGGTAATAGATTTTAAATGTTTTTCTTGAAAAAGAGTAATGATAATTATGTTGTAAAAAATTCACCTGCTGTATTCATTTCACCTGAGTAAAACCAAGTAAGCTTGTGTCAAATACTACATTACTGATCAAAAAAAGGTTGGAAGAGTAAATAGGTAATTGTGCAAATCAGTAAGTAATTTGAACTATGGTGATCACTATCCAAAAATCCCAGGCACATTGTCCAACATATGCTATCAGTGGGCGAGGGTTCCCACTGCTGGGCATTCAAAACTTAGGCTAATGTCTTATGATGTAGACATTTATTGACTAATTCTTTTGAACAATAGTAATTCTGAGAAAGAAGCAAACCTTGAGGTTATGAATGCCAACCACAATTTGTTTTGCGTTGTTAGGCAGAAGTTAGTCTAATACTTAAAATTCAAAATCAGTTTTAATAAACTGCATTTGAAAATTTATAATGACTGACTGATGGCAAGTACATTTGAGTACTGACGAGCCAGTGCCCTAAGTGGTGGGACAGAAGAAGTTTAATCCTCAAACTACCAAAGTCCTGATCTCAACAGTGTTGACATGGTAAACACTAAGCAGAGGCCAGATGCTTCCTCAAAGGCAGAAAAAAAACGAAGAAAAACCGCAGGAGTCTCTTCAGTGGGCTACACGTACACCTAGTAAGTGCTTCAGAGCAGGAGTGATGCAGGCCTGAAAGGAAGTCATCTCCTGCTATAGCCATCATTGTTGGTGTACGTTGTGGGTGGTGAAGAGAGGGCAAAGTGAAACAAAATTATAAGAGCATTCAAAAATAAAAGAATGAGTTTCCTGAAATAGTGTGTGCTTGAATTTTTCCGAATTATATGAAATGTATACAATATTAGATCAAAATTTGTAAATGCAAAACCTGTACTTCCATCTCTTTGGCATGTAATTAAACTTACCCAAGGACACCCTCTTTGCCTTCGATAGTTGGCACACTTCTAATTCTATTGATGTGCAACCTTCCCTTCAGGGGCTCTGTGCCATTCTTTTCCCTTGCCATTTCATCTGCTCTTCCTAAGCACTCAATAACTGAAAATATTACACTGACTTGTTAATCAACAGCCATTTTATATGGGCATTTGATGTAACAGGCGCTCAGCTGTTAAAGCAGCTTCCTATTCAACTGCTAACACAGTACATTTGCTTTGCTTGGTTTTGTTGGCCAGGTGTCCGCAGAAAACTACGGAGCTTAATTCGAATTGCTAACAAAGACACTGACTTTTGAACTGAGGTGACCTGGAGTTCAGTCACTGGTCTGAACTGGCCAGAACCGGTTTGAATTCATTCCGCTTCTTAGAGGGACAAAGGAGCTTTGATGAGACACCAGGCCTTATTTAGAAAAGGTGATGCTACCTAGCCCCTTGGAACAGAGCCAATCAGGGGATGACACTGACCACTCCAGCAACTTTGAGCCAGCCGGAGAAGACAGCATCATTCGAAAAGACAGGCTTGGGAATAAAACTGAAGAATTGCAGGCTTGGTGCCAGAGAGTGAGAGTTTGTTTGTGAGGGATACTCCGGAGACTAACCATCGTGGAAGTAGGGACCCTACGTCAGGGACGTAAAGACGACGTCGAGAGTGAGAGCGCGAATCGCCTGGCCAGCATTATCTCTCCTTTCCGGGTAATAGAATATCCTTTCTATTCTGTGACCACTCAGGGAGTATTAGTCAGAGAAACCTAGTGGGTGTGCATTTAAATCCTAGTTTGAGTATAAAACTGTATAACCTGCTGTAAACTGCATGCCTATATCTAACTAGATGTATAAGCGGTATGTACATGATCTAATAACGTTAATAAAGCGAATTGAGAATTAAGAGAGAATTGATTCTTCCTGTGTACTAAGCCAAAACCGTTAACCGGTGACTTCCGGTCAACATCTTTGGCGTCCCTGGGTGGGCTCGAGGATAAATCTCTCCGTTGCGTCAGTGGGAGCCTCGAGGCGAACCGAATTTGGCAAAGTATACAGAGAACACGAGTTTGGGTTAATTCATAGTTAAGAACATAAGATGATGAATAAAGGGAAATCACCAAGCCCTGGGGACTTGGACTGTTTTGATTGGAAGGGACTCCTTCAAAAATATGTAATAGAGAAGTGGCCGCAATACGGGGAGTATGCGGGTCACATTGGAGACAAGGGAACGCCTGTTGGGGAGGTCCTTTGGAAAATTGCGCAAACAAAGATGTCAGATAGGAAATTTAAAAAGATACAGAAGTCCGTAGCGATCGGACGTTTACTTGAGGAATGGATAGAATGCCGACAGCAGGCTAGGAGAGAGAAGAGACTCAGAAAATCCAAGACAAATTAGGGGAAGAGAATAAAAAACTCCGTGAGGAGATAGCCCGCCTTAGTGAGAAGGTAACTGATCTACAGGGACAGAGAAGTGCAGATTTGATGCACATGAATCAATATCAGTTACAGTGCGAAAAAGTGACTAATGAAAAGAATAAGAGAGGGAGAAGCCCAAGCAGCTAAAGCTGAGGTGGAGAGATGGAAACAACAATGTAGTGATTTAAAAACTGCTATGAATGTGATTCACAGGTCAGCTCAGGAGAAGAGGAGTAGTACTGGCGATCACACAACGTGTCAGAAACTGATAGGGAGGCTGCAAGATCAGCTAGCCGCACAGAGGGGCATATTGTGTGCTTTCGCACCCGGAAGAGGTGAAGAAAGTGGTCTTGGGGATGTAGATTGGGATGATTTAGCAGACAAGGCGGACAGATACAGCAACGGTGATAGGGAACCTCCACTAGGGGACCCACCGCCAGCATATGCTCCAGAGCCGAAAAAACCGCCTGCCCCAATGGTCCCCCTTGTAACCACTAGAGCACAGATGGGGGAAGATGGTCAGGATATGACATATTCCACCCCACTTGGGGTACAAGAACTGAGGGTTATTGCGAAAGATATTGGAACGTGTGCGCCTGGGGAAGATCCTAGGGAGTTGTTCCTAGCGGTCAAGCAACAAAGAGCGATACACGGCTTAGACGATGCTGAGGAAAGGAAATTAATCCTAATGTGCCTACACCCACATATACACTCCGCCCTACCGGAGGAACAAAAACTTGGTAGAGGCACAAATGAGGCCTTAAAGGACCAGGTATTATCTGTCATGGGCGATAACAGAGGGGATCCAGTGGAGGCACTGATGAAATGCTATCAAAGGAAAGGTGAACACCCCACTGTATTTTCTGCCCGCATTTGGGCGGTGTTTCAGGGGGTCTACGGTACAGACTTAGATAGGAATAATTTACAGCGGGAGGTTAGGAACCGATGACTGAGAACACTAGTGTCGCATGGCACTGAGGAGTCAAGGAAGGCACTAGATCAGTTTGATCCTGCTGATGAGACACATACGGAACCCTGGATAATTAGGAAGATGGTTAGAGTATGGGAAAGGGAAATACCAAAACGATCCAAGGCATCCGGGGACACAACAATGCCTGTTAAAGATCAGATGATAACCTGGAGAAATGAAGGGAGGGGGCCTACTCAGGGGGAACCCCCCCTCCAGCTTATCAGACAGTAGGAAGAGGTAGAGGCAGAGGAAGAGGAAACTTCTCAGGAACGGGGAGAACTCAAGGCGAGGTGTCCAAATGCTATAACTGTGGCCAACAGGGACACTTCGCAAGGGACTTCCCGAACCCGAGACGAGAGAATGAAGATCGGGGAAGAAATCAGAGCCTACTCGTGGAAGGGCCGAATAGACCAAGTCCTCAGTGTGATACGATAGAAATATCACCGAGTTCCGGGTTGTACCCCGAACTGCAATGACGGTCTCAGGCCTCTCCATTATGGGTGTGTGATGCGCAGTTGGATGACATGGGGAGACCCCTAGTGAATGGTAGGGTTGGAGGCTGCCCTCTTACATTCCTTTGGGACACAGGGGGATCCCGAACCACCGTTAACACCACTCAGATCAATGACAGATTGGAAAATTCAAAACGAAATTATTCTCAGTGGATTCACAGGGCATTCACAAGTGGGATATGTGAGTGTACCGTTGGAAGTCGGTGTGGGAGACATAGTGATAGAGCATTCAGTGGTCGTTATTAAATTACCCAGAGAACAAGAACATTCTGGAGGGGGAGGGTGAACAGCCAGTTGTCGTGGTGCATATAGGCACCAACGATATAGGTAAAAAACAGGATGAGGTCCTACAAGCTGAATTTAGGGAGTTAGGAGTTAAACTAAAGAGTAGGACCTCAAAGGTAGTAATCTCAGGATTGCTACCAGTGCCACGGGCAAGTCAGAGTCGGAATGACAGGATAGCTAAGATGAATACGTGGCTTGAGAGATGGTGCAAGAGGGAGGGATTCAAATTCCTGGGCCATTGGAACCGGTTCTGGGGGAGGTGGGACCAGTACAAATTGGACGGTCTGCATCTGGGCAGGACTGGAACCAATGTCCTAGGGGGAGTGTTTGCCAGTGCTGTTGGGGAGGGTTTAAACTAATGTGGCAGGGGGATGGGAACCGATGCAGGAAGTCAGTAGGAAATAAAATGGTGACAGAAACAAAAGGAAGTAAGGGAGAGTGTACAGAACATGACCGGACAGATGGTCTGAGAAAGCAGGGCAAAGACCAAGGGAAGTCTAGATTAAACTGCATTTATTTCAATGCAAGAAGTCTGATGGGCAAGGCAGATGAACTCAGGGCATGGATGGGTACATGGGACTGGGATGTTATAGCTATTACTGAAACATGGATAAGGGAGGGGCAGGACTGGCAGCTCAATGTTCCAGGGTACAGATGCTATAGGAAAGATAGAGCAGGAGGTAAGAGAGGAGGGGGAGTTGCGTTCTTGATTAGGGAGAACATCACGGCAGTAGTGAGGGGGGATATATCCGAGGGTTCGCCCACTGAGTCTATATGGGTAGAACTGAAAAATAAGAAGGGAGAGATCACTTTGATAGGATTGTACGACAGACCCCCAAATAGTCAACGGGAAATTGAGGAGCAAATATGTAAGGAGATTACAGACAGCTGCAAGAAAAATAGGGTGGTAATAGTAGGGGACTTTAACTTTCCCAACATTGACTGGGACAGCCATAGCATTAGGGGCTTGGATGGAGAGAAATTTGTTGAGTGTATTCAGGAGGAATTTCTCATTCAGTATGTGGATGGCCCGACTAGAGAGGGGGCAAAACTTGACCTCCTCTTGGGAAATAAGGAAGGGCAGGTGACAGAAGTGTTAGTGAGGGATCACTTTGGGACAAGTGATCATAATTCCATTAGTTTTAAGATAGCTATGGAGAAGGATAGGTCTGGCCCAAAAGTTAAAATTCTAAATTGGGGAAAGGCCAATTTTGATGGTATTAGACAGGAACTTTCAGAAGTTGATTGGGAGAGTCTGTTGGCAGGCAAAGGGACGTCTGGTAAGTGGGAGGCTTTCAAAAGTGTGTTAACCAGGGTTCAGGGTAAGCACATTCCTTATAAAGTGAAGGGCAAGGCTGGTAGAAGTAGGGAACCTTGGATGACTCGGGAGATTGAGGCACTAATCAAAAAGAAGAAGAAGGCATATGACATGCATAGGCAGCTGGGATCAAGTGGATCCCTTGAAGAGTATAGAGATTGCCGGAGTAGAGTTAAGAGAGAAATCAGGAGGGCAAAAAGGGTATATGAGATTGCTTTGGCAGATCAGGCAAAGGTGAATCCAAAGAGCTTCTACAAATACATAAAGGGCAAAAGGGTAACTGGGGAGAGAGTAGGGCCTCTTAAGGATCAACAAGGTCATCTATGTGCGGAACCACAAGAAATGGGTGAGATCCTGAATGAATATTTCACATCGGTATTTACGGTTGAGAAAGGCATGGATGTTAGGGAACTTGGGGAAATAAATAGTGATGTCTTGAGGAGTGTACATATTACAGAGAGGGAGGTGCTGGAAGTCTTAACGCGCATCAAGGTAGATAAATCTCCGGGACCTGATTAAATGTATCCCAGGACGTTATGGGAGGTTAGGGAGGAAATTGCGGGTCCCCTAGCAGAGATATTTGAATCATCCACCGCTACAGGTGAGGTGCCTGAAGATTGGAGGGTAGCAAATGTTGTGCCTTTGTTTAAGAAGGGCGGCAGGGAAAAGCCTGGGAACTACAGACCAGTGAGCCTGACATCTGTAGTGGGTAAGTTGTTCGAGGGTATTCTGAGGGACAGGATCTACAGGCATTTGGAGAGGCAGGGACTAATTAGGAACAGTCAGCATGGTTTTGTGAGAGGAAAATCATGTCTCACGAATTTGATTGAGTTTTTTGAAGGGGTAACCAAGAAGATAGATGAGGGCTGTGCAGTAGACGTGGTCTACATGGACTTCAGCAAAGCATTTGACAAGGTACCGCATGGTAGGTTGTTACATAAGGTTAAATCTCATGGGATCCAAGGTGAGGTAGCCAATTGGATACAAGATTGGCTTGACGACAGAAGACAGAGGGTGGTTGTAGAGGGTTGTTTTTCAAACTGGATGCCTGTGTCCAGCAGTGTGCCTCAGGGATCGGTGCTGGGTCCGCTGTTATTTGTTATTTATATTAATGATTTGGATGAGAATTTAGGAGGCATGGTTAGTAAGTTTGCAGATGACACCAAGATTGGTGGCATTGTGGACAGTGAAGAAGGTTATCTAGGATTGCAACGGGATCTTGATCAATTGGGCCAGTGGGCCGATGAATGGCAGATGGAGTTTAATTTAGATAAATGTGAGGTGATGCATTTTGGTAGATCGAATCGGGCCAGGACCTACTCCGTTAATGGTAGGGCGTTGGGGAGAGTTATAGAACAAAGAGATCTAGGAGTACAGATTCATAGCTCCTTGAAAGTGGAGTCACAGGTGGATAGGGTGGTGAAGAAGGCATTCGGCATGCTTGGTTTCATTGGTCAGAACATTGAATGCAGGAGTTGGGATGTCTTGTTGAAGTTGTACAGGGCATTGGTAAGGCCACACTTGGAGTACTGTGTACAGTTCTGGTCACCCTATTATAGAAAGGATATTATTAAACTAGAAAGAGTGCAGAAAAGATTTACTAGGATGCTACCGGGACTTGATGGTTTGACTTACAGGGAGAGGTTAGACAGACTGGGACTTTTTTCCCTGGAGAGTAGGAGGTTAAGGGGTGATCTTATAGAAGTCTATAAAATAATGAGGGGCATAGATAAGGTCGATAGTCAAAATCTTTTCCCAAAGGTAGGGGAGTCTATAACGAGGGGGCATAGATTTAAGGTGAGAGGGGAGAGATACAAAAGGGTCCAGAGGGGCAATTTTTTCACTCAAAGGGTGGTGAGTGTCTGGAACGAGCTGCCAGAGGCAGTAGTAGAGGCGGGTACAATTTTGTCTTTTAAAAAGCATTTGGACAGTTACATGGGTAAGATGGGTATAGAGGGATATGGGCCAAGTGCAGGCAATTGGGACTAGCTTCGTGGTATAAACTGGGCGACATGGACATGTTGGGCCGAAGGGCCTGTTTCCATGTTGTAACTTCTATGATTCTATGATTCTATATATTAGGGAGTGACTATATGGCCAAAGCGGGATTCTGCTTCGACCCTGTTAATTGTATGATTTGGCAAATGCCTTTGGGCATGGGCAGTATAAATCACACTCTCGTCCCGGTGGGGGAATATCAGGATAGGATATGCACGATCGGGGAAATGTGGATAGAACCAGGAGAAATGAGTAACGATCGTGAAGTACAACAGATTATTGCACAAAACTCAATAGTATTTGCCCGACCTAATCATGATTGTGGGAAAATGACCCGGAGTGTGTGTATACAAGGTCCAGACCCCAAACCACAAAAGCAGCATGGTTTCCCAAAGCAAGCAGAAGAAGAGATAGAGAAGGTGATACAGAGTCTGCTGCAGCAAGGGATATTAAGACCAATAGCTTCTACTAATAACGCACCTATTTGGCCAGTGAGGAAACCAGACGGTAGCTGGCGACTAACGATAGACTACAGAGAATTAAATAAAGTCACCCCGTTAACAGCCCCTACAGTAGCAACTAGCCCAGAGACAGTAGTTCGACAAAATGAGGATGCGCAGTGGTTTACGGTTTTGGACATAAGTAATGGTTTTTGGTCTATTCCACTGGAGAAAGAATGTCAATATAAATTCGCGTTTACTTTCCAAGGACAGCAATATACATGGACCGCCCTGCCGCAGGGGTTTCACAATTCCCCGTCCATATTTCACCAACGGCTGAGGGAAGGGTTAAAAGGATTCTCGAGGCCTGAATGTCTAATGCAGTATGTAGACGATTTACTCCTACAAACTGAAACCAAGAGGGAACATTATCAACTGCTAAGTGAATTACTGCAGTTGTTACATGACTTGGGATTAAAGATTAACCCTAAAAAAGCACAGATCATGAAACAAAAAGTTACTTACTTGGGAACGATTCTGACGCCGGGACTAAGGGACATTGACAAACGAAGGGTAGAGACGGTTGGCAGACTCCCTGTTCCGCGGGATGTAAAAGGGTTAAGGTCCTTCTTAGGGTTGGTGGGATATTGCAGGGACCATATTGATGGATTCGCCACAAAGGCAGCCCCGCTGATGGAATTATTAAAAAAGAATGTGGCTTGTGAGTGGAAAACAGAACACACCCAGGCCATGACTGATCTAAAGCAAGCACTAGCTGCCGCGCCTGCTCTAAAAACCCCAAATTCAACTGAACCGTTTGCATTGGAGGTGGCTACCACAGACACCACCCCTCTCGGCAGTTCTATTACAGGAGACACACGGGAAATTACGACCAGTAGCGTACGCCTCACGTATGCTCTCACCAGTAGAGCAGGGGTATACGGTATGCGAAAGACACTTGCTAGCTGTCTTTTGGGCAGTGCAGCATTTTACCTATATAGTGGGACTAAACCCACTTACAATATTAACAGAACACACCCCACAGCTACTGTTAGACGAAAGGATCAAGAATGGTTCAGTTAGCCAAAATAGAATCGCTAGATGGACATTGTTGCTGCAAGGGAGAAACATAACCGGAAAGGGGGTAAAAACCACTACTATGTTAGCAGACAACTTAGTTTATCAGGGAGAAAAACATGAGTGTCAATTGATGATAGCAAATGACCCCAAGGGCCCATTTGTATCAAAACAAAAAGGAGGGGGTAGGACGGGGCCTGAAAGCAGAAAGACAAAGGAAACAGGAAAGGAAGAACCCTATTTTAAAATTTTTGTGGATGGCTCTTCATCAGTACAGGATGGGGAAAGGAGAATTGGCTGTGGGATATACGTAGAGTTGAGCCCTGGACAGAGAGTAATGATTAGAATACAACAGCCCACCTCATTCCTGAGTCCAAAGTTTGCCGGTCCCTATGAGATAATAGACAAAGCTAGCCCATCTGTATACAGGATATTAACGGCACCAGATAAGAGTGGCTGGTACCACATTAATCAGCTAAAGTTGGTAGGAGAAAAACAAGATAATCATCGTTGGCATGTGCTGCTCGATGCTAACGATGTTCTGAATTCTGAAGGTCAGGGAGATCAAGAACAGGTCCAAGAAGAGGTGACTGAAAACAAATTTGATATTGTCCATTCGCATGCAGAGGCGAATCCAGGAAAAAAACAAAAGAAAAATAAAACAGAGGGGGAATAAGTGGGTTCGAAGAAACGGACGGTTAGAATCTGAAACAAATTGGGAACAGGATTCGGACGGTCTGGCTCAGTATATGGAGAGACTGGACTTATGCACAGTTTCTTTTAGGTACTATCATAAGAGCAGAAATTACGCTTGTTTATTACAGGTCCAGCCTAGAATGAAGGGGATAATGCATTTTGTTGCTATCGGATTGACCATCATCAGAACTGCGGTTGAACCTGCCTCGGAGCCGTCATGACGAACGAACGTGCCTGAAGCAGTGTCGACGACGGAGGGATATCCCGAGACCAGGGACAGCTTTGCTCTGCAGAATAAGACCGTCCGAACCAACAAAGGGAAAAGAGAGGATTTAAATTTGTATTATACGGGAGTGGATGGGTTAGCGTGCGCGGGAAAGACTTTGGGTATACCGGAGGGAGCGGGAGTACGGTTTTCATGTAACACAGTTCTAGAGGTGACATTGTCGGTAATCCCAGAGGGAAAAATTATTAATCAATTTGCGGGTCCATTTATGGAGCGACCATCGGGGAGCGACGGTCGAGGTAAAATTATGGTCCACTGGGACCACACCCATGTAAATATTGATTGGGGTAGTGACTCGTACCAGAGATATATTGATTGGGGTGGATATAGTCGGCGTTTTAGAAAGATCGGCTGGATCATCATCAATTGTACAAAGGAAGACACAACACAGAAAGGGGATAGAGCAAAAAGGGCGTTAAGGGTTGCAGACAGGAGTTTCTGTCGGGGGCCAGGACCCTTCATAATTTTCAGGACCCCGAGGAGGCTTACCACACCACCCCCTCCAGTGATTAAAACCACACCGGAACCTAGATGTAGCGAAGCTCAGTACAAAACAGACGGTGTAGGTCTGGTACTGGAAGAAACGGGAGAATCTGTCACTTTGGTACCGGGATATCAACATGTGCAGGTGGTCTTCAATTTGACTGAAATAACTGCTCCAGAATGGTGTTCATATGCCACAAAACACTTATTTATCCACCTCCTTAGGAGACAGTTAAGCAGGAATGAGTTCCGGTCAGTAAAAAACAGGAAAAAGAGAGGGCTATTAGAACTGGCAGGGGCAGGTTATGCATCGGGCGTGGCAACAGTTAACACGTTGGACATAGCTGAGTTGGAAAACCAGATACAATCCCTCCAGCAGAAAATGCAGGTCATTACTGGAGAGGGTTATCGGGATCAAACACGAGACAGCCAAATAGGTCAGGATGCATCACAAGTGACCCTAGACACAGTAAAATTGCTGAAACCTTTACAAGATACAATAAATTTGATCATTGACCGTACGGCTAATACTTCAGAGGAGGCCCATAAGGCTGAGACGTGTGCCATATATACTAGCTGGGTGTTTGGTACTAAATTTGGTACTAATTTGTTACAGCTCAATACACACCAAGTTCCAGACTGGGTGTCGGATGAACAGTTAGAGAAATGGGTCGGAGAAGAAACACCTCTATGCCATCTCAGAAGTTTAACCTTAGCTAACAGGGTGTTGGGTACCTGTCCCGAGGATAAAGGGAAATATTACGCTGGGGTGGTGTTTCATATTCCCCGGCACGGAAGCAATTTGACCTACCCTTTTAAAAGAGTTCATAATGTGGGCAAGTATCATGAGGGTACTTGGATCTTTGAGCAATCCACCATCTCATGCTATTGTAATGGACGGTGCTGAGAAAGGGGTAGATTTGTCAAAGTGTCACCAAGGAGGGAATCACTGGGCCTGTCCAGAAGAGATAACGAGACAGAGACTTACTAATTGTGGGTTCAGTACTTATGAAAATTGTTCATTGTCCATTTTGCCGGTTAACAACCAGTCCTTTTTACGATACGCCCTTGTGGGACAAACGTATTACATAGCCACAGCAGCTATGAACTATAATAAAGGATGGAAACAGTGCCCTCTGGAAGGACACAATGTGGCCATTAACAACGTGACCTCGGACCTGGTTGTCGGTGGACAAGTTCTGCCTAAGCCAATAATGAGGATCGCAATAAACGAAAACCTCACAGTCCAACGTACCGATATAGACCAAGATCTGTGGAAATATGTTCCAACCGAACTACCACCCATTCCGCACCTGACTGCAAATTGGACGCAAATAGCGGAGGAAGACAATGAGATAATTCATCAATGGACTAAACACACTAAAATAATTAAAACGCATGCTGATAAAGCAGATGAACTGCTACGGGACCCCGGGTTCTGGGATAAGTTTTGGAATTGGGGATCTAATGTTCAAATACATCCATGGGTCAGGATTTTATCACATGCTGCTGTAGTTGTGATTTTATGTGCATTAATACTTGTCATGTTCAATGTATATCAGCTTAGAAGGTGGAAAAATGAAATTTTGCAACAATTGAGTGTTAGTGCTATAATGAAACAGAAGAAGCGATTATCAATATAAGGACACTGTGTGAAGTATATTTTATATGTTTTTTTTAATATTGTTTCTATAACCATTTATATTTTTTCTATAATCATATGATGTCACGGATGTAATATGCCCATTGGGGGACAATGACAGCCTCAGGAGTGGTACACAGAAAGGGAGAGTAATGATCCTAAGATAGGCATCGTTGGATCAAAAGGGGGGGGGGGGGGAGACGTTGGCCAGGTGTCTGCAGAAAACTACGGAGCTTAATTCGAATTGCTAACAAAGACACTGACTTTTGAACTGAGGTGACCTGGAGTTCAGTCACTGGTCTGAACTGGCCAGAACCGGTATGAATTCGTTCCGCTTCTTAGAGGGACAAAGGAGCTTTGATGAGACACCAGGCCTTATTTAGAAAAGGAGTATTGAGGTGATGCTACCTAGCCCCTTGGAACAGAGCCAATCAGGGGATGACACTGACCACTCCAGCAACTTTGAGCCAGCCGGAGAAGACAGCATCATTCGAAAAGACAGACTTGGGAATAAAACTGAAGAATTGCAGGCTTGGTGCCAGATAGTGAGAGTTTGTTTGTGAGGGAGACTCCGGAGACTAACCATCGTGGAAGTAGGGACCCTACGTCAGGGACGTAAAGACGACGTCGAGAGTGAGAGCGCAAATCACCTGGCCAGCATTATCTCTCCTTTCCGGGTAATAGAATATCCTTTCTATTCTGTGACCACTCAGGGAGTGTTAGTCAGAGAAACCTAGTGGGTGTGCATGCCTATATCTAACTAGACGTATAAGCGGTATGTACATGATCTAATAACGTTAATAAAGTGAATTGAGAATTAAGAGAGAATTGATTCTTCCTCTGTGTACTAAGCCAAAACCGTTAACCGGTGACTTCCGGTCAACAGTTTATATAAAAAGTAGTGCAGGATATAAGCCAAGTGCAGCTTCTCAAATAGAGTCTAAATGGATAATTCTGCAAATCATCAAAATATTGCCATCACTTATTGGAATTTCTCATATCAATAATATTTTATTTTGTTTTAAGCGTCACATTGCTTAGACAGGCTACGTTCAACACAGATTGTACTTTTTGTTGTGGTTTTGGAGAAGTGGGGGGGGGGTGGAGGGGGGAGAAGGAAGAAAGACAAGGCGCAGAGTTGGATTTAGTAGCACATGGGTAACTTGGTTCTATGAGCAGACCAAAGGAATTCAAAAAGGAAATTTTGGGAGAGATGGGCAAAGAGCTGGGAGGCAATGATATGCTCGAGGACCTCAGAGAAGAAATGGAAATTAGAGAAAGGTAATAGTTGGAGGCGACAAACAAGTCAAGGGTGGTTTTTTTTTTGAAGAGGAGTCTTTCAAAGCAAGAGGGGCAGTGCCTAAGTAAAGTGAGCTATTAACAAAATTGGCAAGCACAGGGCCCAAGAAAGGTAACTGAGTGGTCAGGAGTTGGGTAGGGAGAAGATTGAGGGAACAAAAAGGTAGGCCTCACGAAAAAGATAAGCCATGGAAAACATAGGGGAGCGAGGATATGGAAGGGTCACTACAGAGTGACGAGATTGGTGGGTTGGGCGAGTTGGTGACTGAAGCTTGGTCAGGAGCGGGGGGGGGCGGTGATGGTTGCAACAGCTGCATGGATACTCTCAATCGTCGAGTGATAGAAATTCATGAACTTTTTGCACTTGATGTTGGAGCAGAGAGTGGAGGAACCAGGGAAAAAGGAGTTTTGAGAAAGTGGTTTGTCATGCTGAAATAAAGCCATAGGTTGTCCTTGCCTTCCAGTATAATCTTAAAGTAATAAGAGGATTTTGGGGGGGGGGAAGGGCGGAGGGGAAGAAATAAGGCATGGTAGAGCTTGACAGTCGCATCACATCTAGCAATGAATGATTAGGACAGTTATGCAGCCTTTGGACCTAAGGGAGCAAAGATGGGAACAGTACCAGGGAAACGGCAAGATGTTGAACTATTTGGTGGCAATACGGATGTTGAAAGAAGGTGATGGAGCAATTGAGAAGAACAACAGCGTCAGAGGTGTTGTGACAAGTTTTTGGGATTTATTCCCTTCATTAGAACTAATCAAAGATATACAACCCAAAATGTAGGATCACAGAATTTTTCAGCACAGGAGGCCGTATAGCCATGGCGTCTATGCCGGCTCTCTGATAGAGCTCATCAATTTGGTTCCATTCCTTAGCTCTTATCCTATGCCATTTAAAATATTTATTTTGAATATTTATTCACTTCCTTTTTAAAAACTACTAGGGATTTGCTTCTACCACCAATTCTCATAGGGTGGTGAATGCCCTAACAACTCCCTGCATAAAAAGGAAAATTCTCCTAACCTCTCTGAGTGTTCTTTTGGTAATGTTAAATTGCTCCACTGCCTTCTCTTGTACTCTTCCATTCCCATTTTTGCATTCTTCTGTGAAAACTGAGTCAAAGTTCTCATTTAGTATCTCTGCCACTCCTTCACCCTTCATAAAGATTTCCTTTTTGATCTCTGATGGGTTCTACCCTTTCTTTAACTTTGTATTTTTATAAAACCCTTTATTATTTCATTAAGTTCCTGGTCAGTTTTTCTTCATACCACTCAACCGTTCAAATATTTTTTGCTTCCCCACTAATTTCTATATTTTGCTTGAATGTCTTTTATATAATTCCATAGTTCCCAATTGAGCATACAGTCCACTTTTTGGTGTGCAAATATATACTGGATTCACCTCTGTTTTCCATTTCTACATTGGTATTTGATTAGAAGTTGATTATTAGTATGGTTTTAAATCACATTAGACACTTAAATAAAAAGTTCCAGAAAAGGTTTATTCCTCACTTTCTGTACCTGGAATTTAAATCTTCTACGACTTTTTTTGACTACCTGTAGGGAGTTAACATGCAGCTAGTCCAAAAATAAAGACAACCAACTTCCTCCGTGATACGGTATGGCTCAGGAACTTTATCTCCATCAATTTTCAACAATTTGGACATGACTAAACAAATATTTTTAACCATGAGCAAGTCTAGGCACAATCCAACCTTCAAACAGGAGGTAAAAGTATGCAAAACAAAGGAAGTCAAACTGTAAACCCCAAAACATTAGAGGTGCTTTTATAACTGGCACTTGCTTAATTTGGATCATAGGAGAGCACATCCGTGCACTTGCTTCCCGTGCTTAATGTTAAAACTACTTCCCCAAATAACCTTTATAGAAAGATACACAATAATCATAAAAATGACAAAATTATTTGCAATCAAAAGAACAAAAGCTTCCCCTGCACACTGAAACTTGGTGGTCAAGCCAGAAAAAAAACAGCAGCCCTGTTCAACCAGGAAATCCAACAAAGCACAATCAATTGAATGGGTAATGAAATCTAAACAGATACGAATTCTTAACAAGAAATCCACTCTTTACTCATACCCTCTCTTTAATACCAAGCACAATTATAGAGAACTGGCAAGCAATGCCCAAAGCTGAATGCCAGTTAGGAGTGCCATTGAAAAAATAGAAAGCACAAACAGCAGACACAACAGCACCTATTCTCTACTGCCACTTGCTGGACATTTCTGTCAAAGCAAGCTTAGAATGCACAGTAAAGATAAGGCAAAAAAAATCAAGTAGCCACACAGTAAACACTTAAGGTTTGATGAGCTCTGCCAAAGAAGCCACCCTAGTCACATGGCATAACACTCCATCAGGCCAGAATGGATGTATTTTTGATTATTATGCATTAGCCACACATCAGTATGATTTCAAGGTAGCTTATTGTTCAAAAATTCTCACCCATCTCAGTTCTTGTTAAACCAAAAGAAATCTGTCTGAAGTCCTGCATGCAGAAGATATAACAGTATCAGACTGTTGACCTTACTTGGTTTTCAGGCACAGAGAACCTAATATTAATTTGTACCAAAACAAGGTATAAACTTTGGTGGGAACTCTGGTCAGGTCTCAAGAACATTCTTGAAGAATCAATAAGTAAGGGTTTTAAGTGCATCAATATGCATGGCTGAGATAATAGCCAAGATGATGAAGTTTTCACCATTAGGTATTCCAAAATGCTCAGTGAAACTGCATATGGATTTCCAGCACCAGATTAAGGTACCAATCAACACAAAAGTAGTTATGATTTTTCCAAGAGTTCTCTGCTTGTGTTTTGTAGGGTTGCCTGATACAAAAAGCTCCTTTTAATCCCATTTCTATAATTCCTTAGGGAGAGGAATCTCTACTGGTGATTCGTCAGCAATTCAGAAAAGTTCAAGGACACACATAGTAAGTGCACTGCTTCCTGCAAATAGGAAGAAGCCAACAAAATAAAATGGAAGAGCAAGTTACTAAGCTTGACAGAATTTGGAAGCAGTGTTGTTTCTTTCCATGACTGCATTACATTCAGACCTATGCCCACTGAGCTGCCTAGACAGGGACCTTAATATTCATAATCTCAATTTATATAGACTGCTTTGTTCAGCCTCATATGCCATGAGCTACAGTTTGTACTGAACTAATTTTTCTTAAATGAGCACAACAGAATATTTTTTGAATTCCAGTGGCTGCTTTCCCTTCACCCATGCACTAGCAGCACACACTTAAATGTTCTCCTAATACAGATACTGCCAATGAACAAGGGTCTCATTCTAACCAATTAGGGTAACCTATGCAGTCATGACTGCAATAGAGCCAATGATTTTTTGTCACTGTTTTGATATGTCACTACATGCCCGATCAACCGAATCCACAGCATAATTAATTCACTTTTAGGTCCATTTTCTGACCTATGATCGCAAGAAAATGTGACAACAATACATCAGGACCCAGTGAACACAGTCAACTGGATAATGTTGCACTGGGGTCCCCAATGTGCACCCACAGATTATTTTAAGTCCAAAAAGAATGTTAAAACCTACATTCAAATCAAAAGCACTACCTCTACAAAGAAACACCAAAGATAAAATCAAACAGGAGTTATTACTAGGCTTAAATCAATGGAAGATCAATGCTTTGTTTTCTGAGGTTAGTGCACACCCATCACTGCAACAAGTGAAGAAGCTGTTAAAAAGTCTGAGTTGCAGTAAATAGTTAAAGAACTCACTTCAGTTGTAGACAACCGCTTATCACCATTATCGCTACCAATGCCTGAGTCAGGGCCATGGTTTTTGGCTGGATAAAAATCTTCCATGCTGAAAAATAAGGAAATATTAAAATCATGATATAGAACAGAAGGTGCAAAATAAAATCTTACCTTTAATAATTTCCACATTTCACATATAACAATTTGGGCAAGGAAACAAAACCTCTCAATACAGCAACACTAAGGTTTTTGTTCTGAAAAATTATTTTCTATCTTTCAATCTTTGTAATCCATGCCATGCACTATGAGGGAGAACAAACTGTGGATCTACTCCCAAATCTCTGCCAATTCTACACGATAGTCAGCTGTTGTGAAGAGTGGCAAAGAGTGACTGGCTTGAATTTCCTATGTCTGTTCCCTGTGGGAAACTACCTCACTCCTACTTAACACATGATCAAGAACTTGATGAGCATAGTGTTGGGTTTCCACTGTGCTGCACCATTTTTACCAGTGGTTATGTACTGTACATTCGTTTTTGGCATTTATTATAGAAATTGAAAGATAAAAGCATCAATTTTGTTGACCTACTCTAGATTTCTAAATTTTATAGTTATTGTTAGATATTTTTTAATCTGTGGTGTAAACATGATTTGTCCCTTTTCAGCCATTGCATCTTTTTTCAAAAACTGGTAATTCACAGAAGTTTGCTCAAAAATATTTTGAACTGCTACTGTGGAAACAAAACCACTTAGCACACATCTAGTGACATCTATATTCTTGTTCCCTCAGACAATTTAGCTATTTCTCATTCAGTTCACCAAGACACAATTTAAAAATTTGCCCTCATTTGCCTCCGAACTCCTTCATTCTCTTCCACTTGCACATCACGCACGCACGCAGACACAGACACACGAAAAGGGGAAGTTTGTTTTAATTTTAAATCAGGGTCACAATGCTTTATTAATTTCTGATGTGGAGATGCCGGTGATGGACTGGGGTTGACAATTGTAAACAATTTTACAACACCAAGTTATAGTCCAGCAATTTTATTTTAAATTCACAAGCTTTCGGAGGCTTCCTCCTTCCTCAGGTAAATGTTCAGGAGCTCCTCGAAGCCTACGCATTTATACATATAGAACAATACATGGTGTTTACAGAATGCCCCTGCAACTGCCCGTTGCCAAGGCAATCACCGTGTTCAGACAGAGAGGTGTCACCTGCAGAACCCCCGAATACACATTCAACAAAAAAACAAACAGGAAAAAAAAACAGAGAGGCAGAAACATCCGGAAGGCAGAGAAAGCCAGCAAATGACCCATTATATTAAAAACAGATAACATTTGTTCGCTGGTGGGGTAACGTGTAGCGTGACATGAACCCAAGATCCCGGTTGAGGCCGTCCTCATGGGTGCGGAACTTGGCTATCAATTTCTGCTCGACGATTTTGCGTTGTCGTGTGTCTCGAAGGCCGACTTGGAGTACGCTTACCAGTTCTTTACCCAAACACACGGAACAGCCATGGGGACCAAATTCGCACCCCAATACGCCAACATTTTCATGCACAAGTTCGAGCAGGACTTCTTCACTGCACAAGACCTCCAACCAACACTATACACCAGATACATCGACGACATTTTCTTTCTATGGACCCACGGCAAGGAATCACTAAAGAGACTATACGATAACATCAACAAGTTCCATCCCACCATCAAGCTCACCATGGACTACTCCTCAGAATCAGTTTCTTTCTTGGACACACGAATCTCCATCAAAGACGGGCACCTCAGCACCTCACTCTACCGCAAGCCCACGGACCACCTCACGATGCTCCACTTTTCCAGCTTCCACCCTAACCACGTCAAAGAGGCCATCCCCTATGGACAGGCCCTGCAAATACACAGGGTCTGCTCAGACGAGGAGGAACGCGATGGACACCTACAGACGCTGAAAGAGGCCCTAGTAAGAACGGGATATGACGCTCGACTCATCGATCGACAGTTCCGACGGGCCACAGCAAAAAATCGCATAGACCTCCTCAGGAGACTAACACGGGACGCAACCAACAGAGTACCCTTTGTCGTCCAGTACTTCCCCGGAGCGGAGAAACTACGCCATGTTCTCCGCAGCCTTCAACATGTCATCAATGAGGACAAACACCTCGCTATGGCCATCCCCACACCTCCACTACTCGCCTTTAAACAGCCACCCAACCTCAAACAGACCATCGTTCGCAGCAAATTACCTAGCTTTCAAGAGAACAGCGTCCACGACACCACACAACCCTGCCACGGTAACCTCTGCAAGACATGCCAGATCATCGACACAGATACCACCATCACACGAGAGGACACCACCCACCAGGTGCATGGTTCATACTCCTGTGATTCGGCCAACGTTGTCTACCTCATACGTTGCAGGAAAGGATGCCCCAGAGCATGGTACATTGGCGAGACCATGCAGACGCTGCGACAACGGATGAACGGACACCGCGCAACAATCGCCAAACAGGAGGGTTCCCTCCCAGTCGGGGAACACTTCAGCAGTCATGGACATTCATCCACCGACCTTCGGGTAAGCGTACTCCAAGGCGGCCTTCGAGACACACGACAACGCAAAATCGTCGAGCAGAAATTGATAGCCAAGTTCCGCACCCATGAGGACGGCCTCAACCGGGATCTTGGGTTCATGTCACGCTACACGTTACCCCACCAGCGAACAAATGTTATCTGTTTTTAATATAATGGGTCATTTGCTGGCTTTCTCTGCCTTCCGGATGTTTCTGCCTCTCTCTGTTTTTTTTCCTGTTTGTTTTTTTGTTGAATGTGTATTCGGGGGTTCTGCAGGTGACACCTCTCTGTCTGAACACGGTGATTGCCTTGGCAACGGGCAGTTGCAGGGGCATTCTGTAAACACCATGTATTGTTCTATATGTATAAATGCGTAGGCTTCGAGGAGCTCCTGAACATTTACCTGAGGAAGGAGGAAGCCTCCGAAAGCTTGTGAATTTAAAATAAAATTGCTGGACTATAACTTGGTGTTGTAAAATTGTGTACAATTATTAATTTCTATACAATATGTTCTATACAAAATAAGTAAGCCAAAGTAACCTGTCTGTAAGAGGTTGAGGAAGTGCTCTCTTATCCAAAGAGGGGAGATCCAGAGAATCTGGCTTCTTATCTATCCGGCATGATTGGATATTCAGGAATTTGAATATGTGCACTTTACCTTTTAGACAAATCTGCAGAGAATGAAAAGATTTATATTTTTAAGCAACTAAGTTCAGCACATTCATACAGTAATTTAAATAATGGGATGATATTCAAAAATCATACATTAAAAAAGTTTGTGCTAATTCAAATTAATTCGGAAAAGTTTAAGTACTTATCATTTTATACAAACCTGTGCTGGAGGCGACTGCATTGGGTTGTTATCTAATATTATAACCTGAAGGTATCTCAGTTTTCTAAAACAGATGGGTATTTCTGTCACTTTATTGCAGGAGAAGTCTAATTTTACCAGAGGAAGTTCTGCTAATTCTGGAAAAGGGAGACAGAGACATCAATATGCAGATTCCAAAAAATCTATACTCTTACGGGAAAGTAAAGTGCACAAATGTTATCTTCTTACCCTCAGGTAACACTTGCAGATGATTTCTCCGTATATTTAATTCTCTGAGTGACTGAAGTTTTTCCATTTGGTGAGGGAGGATTTGAATCTCATTACAGCTAACATCCTGTGAAAATGCAGTATACAGGAATCTATAAGTACATTTTATATTTTGTCTTCCTCAGTATGAGAACTTTAAAGAAGAAACCATTTTACACTTTCCATTCTATTCATAACCAAGGATTCATAGCCAGACCTGATCTGCAATTCTAAACCTAGGAGTCCATTTAGACTGACATGTACCAGTTTTCTTGAATCCTTGATTCAAGGATTCAAGAAAACTGGTACAAGAATATGTTTAGAATTATTTGCAATATGTGCTAGTGCCAGATCATCAGTACTGCATCAAATGCACACTGTTTAGAGATGGCTGTCCAAGTTAGACATCTTGGATGTTTTCTATGGTTTCTAAATAGAATGCTGACTACCTTTCTCACTAAATGCAACACTGATTTCAGTTACGAAATTGATATATTACAATCTAGACACCCCTTGCTGTACTTCATATATACGAGTCTTGCGTTCATCAAATCGTCAATGTACATTGCCCAATTAGATCTTTAGAAGCACAAGCAACCTTGGGATGAGAAAGATCCTGTGCCCATTCTTTCCAGACTATATACAAATTGTGCTCACTCAATTTATTTAATCTCTTGAAATATTCTGAGAGATTTGTCCCTTGATTAACAGGGCACAATTCCAGCATATCTAAAAATACAGTCTTCATTCAATTGCTTCTGCTGTGAGATATTTACTTAGTTTCAGCAGGTCAAGAAGAATCATGGTCCATTTTGATTTGACTATCTCTACAACTATTTTTTATAAATTCACTCCCTTTTCTGACCAGCTGTTGTTATAGCCCTATCTTAATGCACACTCACATCTAGCGATGCTCCATTGCCTACAGAGGAGACAAAAAACCTGGTGCTACAGTAGAGATTTTATTTTTGTGGATACACACTGAATTGCGTGACAGTTGCCTTACAGCATTGAATTCACACAAAATATAATCCAATTAAAATGTTATCAATGTTAGAATCAGCTTGATGGTAACACTAAACAGCTATTTGGCGTTTCAAAATCCAATATAACAAGTGCAACAACCAGTGGAGTACTCAATTACTCTTAGTCAACATTTTAGTATTTGTAGGTTTTAAACCATATTACACCACTCTTGCAAATGAATGGAACCATTCAGGAACATATGTGGACTATTGCCATAAGATGCATTGTTGGAATAGATTCAGGTACAAGTGGGGATTTGAAATAACGAGTCTCCATGCGAAGGAAATAATGCTACTGAAAATAAGGCTTCAATCACGGTAAATGATTCCACAGACTCCTGCTTCAATTGGATCCACATTTTAACAATTGGATAAACTGGTAGATTTTTCTGACTTGCAGCAGATGGTGTAAATTCAGGCAAAATCCAAATTTCCAAACAGTAGAAAACAAGCAGAAAATTTACCAATACCTGAATAATTTGTCGCTGCCTCCTTACAAGCAGCAACCCCAACTGTCCCATCCTACTCTCTCTCCGACCTTCCCGCCCAGTGCGACTGCTGGGGGCCAATTTCTTTCCCATTCCACTCACCCCTCCCAGTGCAGACCTCATGATCTCTGCCAGCCTATTAGCTTTCACCACCCCCCTCTGCATTTCCCTCCAGAGTATCCGTTCACTTGTTAACATGCCCTTGCCATCCAGGAGCTTATTGTGGATGACTGCATCGTCATCATGGTCTTGACAGAAACTTGGCTGACGGGTGATGACACCTTCCCCTTAATGAAGCCTGGCTATACCTTCCACCACCTGCCCCATCCAAACCGCCGTGCGGCGTTGTGGCCCTTATCACCAAATCACACCCTGGTCTATCCCCCTACTCCTCTGGCACCATCTCCTCCTTTGAGTATTTCACCTTGTTGCACCCTCTTGTCTCTTCTTTAAAATCCTTGTTCTCTAGCGCCCACCCAACTTTCTCACCGAAATATCTTCACTTCTTTCCTCCCTCAGCCTCTGCACCGAGCAACTTCTCATCCTCGTTGAATTCAACCTCCATCTGAATTCATCATTCCCTCTCTCCTGAATTCACTGCCCTCCTATCCTCCCTTAATCTCTCCCTCCAGGGCAGAAATTTTCTCCATTTAAACATTGGGAAGACCAAAGCCATTGTCTTCAGTCTCCGCCACAAACTCCATTCCCTCGCCAACAACTCCATTCCCCTCCCTGGTCACTGCCTGAGGCTGAACTGGACTGTTTGCAAACACGGTGTCCTATTTGTCCCAGAGGTGAATTTGACCACATACCCAACTCCATCACCAAGACCACCTAGTTTCCACCTACGTAACATCGCCCATCTCATCTGCTGCTGAAACCCTCATCCATGCCTATGTTACCTCTAGACTTCAATATGCTCTCCTGGTTGGCCAGCTATCTTCCACCCTCCATACACTTGAGCTCATCCAAAATACTGCTGCCCTTATACTAACTTGCACCAAGTCTCCCTCTGTGCTTGCTGACCTACATTGGCACCTGGTCTGGCAATGCCTCAATTTTAAAATTCTCATCCTTTTTTCAAATCCCTCCATGGCCTTGCCCCTCCCCATCTCTATAACCTCCTCTAACCCTACAACCGTTTGAGATCTCTGCGCTCCTCCAATTCTGGCCTCTTGCACATCCCTGATTTTAATCGCTCCACCATTGGCAGCAGTGCCTTCAACTGCATAGGCCTTAAGCTCTGGAATTCCCTCACTAAATTTCGCTGCCTCTCTACCTCCATCTCCTCCTTTAAGCCACTCCTTCAAATCTACCTCTGACCAAGCTTTTGGTCACTTGACCAAATATTTCATGTGGGTTGGTGTCAAATTTTGTTTGGTAACGCTCCTGTGAAGTGCCTTGGGGCGTTTTACTATGTTAGAGGCGCTATATAAATGCAAGTTGTTGCTATGTTATCTAAAGGAATATATGAACTGCCAGATTGTTTGGTGGCTATTTCTTTAAATCTAGGCATAGTACATAGCCAGATTTAAAAGGAACTTCAAAATTCTTGTACCAAGCTTGAATTTATACAATGTTGCAAGTTTCATCAGTTACAGATGACAGAAAGAAATAACGATTTAATCAATGCAGTGCGATTGTCTCAGTTTGTATATGCCTAACTGTTCCTTTGAGTGGTTGGACATTTAAAATCTAGGAATTCTCAACAACTCGGTTATAAAAACATTTGTTTAGTTTGATTCTGGAAGTCAATTTGAAAATCTCAAAGAACCGATAAGTTTGACACCCAAGGCAGAAGCAAATCAGTTTAAAGTTTCTAATATATTTTAGATTAGTGCAGATTCTCACATGGGTAAGAAATTTAAAAGAAATTATAATTAATTTTCATATTACACAAGATAGTAGTTGCCAACTCTGGTTGGAGGCATTCCTGGAGGTTTGATCGTGTGACATTCTGATCACATGACATCTGACCATGTGATGCATGATCACATGACTTCTACAAATGTTACTGCATTTATGTCATAAAGGTTGGGTCCCCTGTAGTTGAGTATTTTCACTCGTAGTTTCGCACCAGCAGCTGTTGTGTGAGAAGTTATAAGAACCAGGAGGGAAAACGGGGGGGGGGGGGGGGGGGGCAGGGAGAGAGAAGAAACTGAGGGTGGGAAGGAGGGCAAACCGAGCGACCCCAGTGTTTCAGAGACGATCCCCACCCCATTTCAGAGCACCCCGGATGCGACTCTCCAGCCCCCTCCCAACTGCATTCCACGCAGTCGCGGCTCTACGGGTGATGTTTGGTGAAAAGGCAGCACAAATTTAGGATTAGTAAAGGCAGCATAAAAGGGGAAGCCAGAAGAAACTTTTTCTACATGTAGAGTTGTTAGAACATGGATTACATCATCACAAGTGGCTATTGAAGCCGAATCAAAGTGTCTAAGAGGGAATTACATCAACATGAAGGAAAATATTGAAGGGTACAGAGTACATGGTTCCAGTGTGAAGTTAGCAGTGGCACAGGCATGATTGTGTGTAATGACTTCCTTCGATGTGCATAGAATCATAAACATCAAACACTTGAGAAGCTTGGATTAAAATTCTAAAACACAAGTGATCACCAAAATTAAAATGCCAGTTATGGTCCATCTGATTAATGCTTGCATTTAAAAATGTATAGACGTCTACTAGAATCATAGAATGGTTACAGCACAGGAGGCCATATGACCCTTCAAGCCCGTGTCGGCTCTCTGCAAGAGCAATTCAGCTAGTCCCACTCCTCCGCTCTTTCCCCGTAGCCCTGCAAACTTTTTCCTTTCAAGTACTTATCCAATTCCCTTTAGAATGCCACGATTGAATCTGCCTCCACCACCTTTTCAGGCAGTGCATTCCAGATCATAAACATTTGTTGCTTAAAAAAGTTTTTCCTCACGTCGCCTTTGGTTCTTTTGCCAATCACCTTAAATCTGCGTCCTCTGGTTCTCGACCCTTCCGCCAATGGGAACAGTTTCTCTCCATCTACTCTGTCTAGACCCCTCATGATTTTGAGCACCTCTATCAAATCTCTTCTCAACCTTCTCTGCTCTAAAAGGAGAGCAACCCAGTTTCTGCAGTCTATGCACATAACTGAAGTCCTTCATCCCTGGAACCATTCTAGTAAATCTTTTGTGCACCCTCTCCAAGGGCTTCACATCTTTTCTAAAGTGCAGTGCCCAGAATGGGACACAATACTCCGGTTGTGGCCGAACCAGTGTTTTATAAAGGGTCATCGTGACTTCCTTGCTTTTGTAATCTATGCCTCTATTTATGAAGGCCAGGATCGTGTATGCTTTTTTAACCGCTTTCTCAACCCACCCTGCCATCTTCAACGACCTGTGCACATATGCCCCCAGGTCTCTATTCCTGCACCCCCTTTAGAATTGTACCCTTTAGTTTATATTGCCTCTCTTATATTGCCTTCTTCCTACCAAAATGTATTACTTCGCACTTCTCTGCATTAAATTTCATCTGCCACGTGTCCGCCCATTCTACCAGCCTGTATGTGTCCTCTTGAAGTCTATCACTATCCTCCACACTGTTTACTACACTTCCAAGTTGTGTCATCTGCAAATTTTGAAATTGTGCCCTGTACACCCAAGTCCAAGCCATTAATATATATCAAGAAAAGCAGTGGTCCTAGTATCGACCCCTGGGGAACACCATTGTATACCTTCCTGCAGTCCGAAAAACAACCAACCATTCACCACTACTCTGTTTCCTGTCACTTAGCCAATTTCATATCCATGCTGCCACTGCCCCTTTTATTCCATAGGCTTGTCGGCAAAATTGAAGCCAATTATGTGGCACTTTAGCAAACGCCTTTTGGAAGTCCATATACACATCAACCCTCTCTGTTACCTCATCAAAAAACTCAATCAAGTTAGTTAAACACGATTTGTCTTTAACAAATCCATGCCGGCTTTCTTTTATTAATCCACACTTGTCCAAGTGACTTAATTTTGTCCCGGATTATCGTTTCTAAAAGCTTCCCCACCAATGAGGTTAAACTGACTGGCCTGTAGTTGCTGAGTTTATCCTTATACCCTTTTCTGAACAAGGGTGTAACATTTGCAATTTTCCAGTGCTCTGGCACCACCCCTGTACCTAAGGACGATTTGAAGATTATGGCCAGTACCTCCACCCTTACTTCCCTCACAAACTTAGGATGCATCTCACCTCACCTCTCAGGGAACTCACCTCCTGACTCCCCAAAGCCTTTCCACCATCTACAAGGCACAAGTCAGGAGTGTGATGGAATACTCTCCACTTGCTTGGATGAGTGCAGCTCCAACAACACTCAAGAAGCTCGACACCATCCAGCACAAAGCAGCCCGCTTGATTGGCACCCCATCCACCATCCTAAACATTCACTCCCTTCACCACCGGCGCACTGTGGCTGCAGTGTGTACCATCCACAGGATGCACTGCAGCAACTTGCCAAGGCTTCTTCGACAGCACCTCCCAAACCCACGACCTCTATCACCTAGAAGGGCAAGGGCAGCAGGCACATGGGAACACCACCACCTGCATGTTGCCCTCCAAGTCACACACCATCCCGACATGGAAATATATCGCCGTTCCTTCATCGTGGCTGGGTCAAAATCCTGGAGCTCCCTACCTAACAGCACTGTGGGAGAACCTTCACCACCACCTACTCGAGGGCAATTAGGGATGGGCAATAAATGCTGGCCTCACCAGTGACGTCCACATCCCATGAACGAATAAAAAAAAAACCTGGGCCAGGTGATTTATCTACTTTAAGTACAGCCAGCCTCTCTAGTACCTCCTCTATCAATTTTTAGCCCATCCAGTATCTCAACTACCTCTTCTTTTACTGTGACTTTGGCACCATCTGCTTCCTTGGTAAAGTCAGATGCAAAGTACTCATTTAGTACCTCAGCCATGTCCTCTGCATCCATGTGTAGATCTCCTTTTAGGTCCCTAATCAGCCCCACCCCACCTCTTGCTATCTGTTTACTACTTATATGCCTGTAGAAAACTTTTGGATTCCCTCTTAAGTTAGTTGCCAGTCTCTTCTCATAATATCTCTGTCCCTCATTTCTTTTTTCACTTCCCCTCTGAACTTCCTATATTCAGCCTGGTTCTCACTTGTATTATATCAACTTGACATCTATCATACGCCCCCTTTTTCTGCTTCATCTTACTCACTATCTCTTTCCCTGTCCAAGAAGCTCTGGCTTTGGTTCCCTACCTTTCCTCCTCATGGGAATGTACCTAGATTGTATCCAACTCATCTCCTCTTTAAAGGCCTGGTCACTAAAAGAATAAATGTAGCATTACTGAATTAATCTACAGCATTGATGCAGGCAAGCAAATCTGGACCTACCAATTCCATTAAGTCTTTAAGCTTTCCAATTTCTTCTGGAAGGGAAACTAACTTATTGTTGCTTACAACTAGAACTTTAAGTGGAAGATTAAACAGGTATTTTGGCAATGTTGATAGAAGATTTCGACTAAAAAAAAAGAAAACAGAATTCAAAGCCAAGCCAAGCAGTGATAACAGTATCTTTAAATACAAAAAGGACATTATCAGGGACCAGCTTATTGTGGATATTGTTTTACCAGAGGTTTTGCTCAGTTGGACATTGCCAAAAAGAAAAGCTCCACTAAAAGCATGGCAACTTCAAATTTCTGAATAAATCTATGCTTAACTTAACTATCGTACAAAGACATGTATATTACAAGTAAATTCCCAATAACCACTGAAGTATTTACTGCAGTAACATTTCTACATTTAAAAAGATATTTCACAGATGCACAATTCAAGGATTGGTCATTTTTATAGATTTAATATAAAGAGAAAAGTTCTATTGCAGCAAAACTGCTGAAATATGCCATTTCACATTCTCAGGATACAATCAATGGATTACTTCTAAAGTGCAGTCAACATTATGTTGGCAAATACGGCAGCCAATTTTCGCACAGCAAGGTTGCGGAAACAACAAACAAAGGAATGACCCGATAATTCATTTTTGGTGGCGTTGTTTGAAGCAGAAGTATTGGTCAGGACGTACAGAATTCCCTGCTCTTCTCTCAAAATATCCTGTGGCATTATTATGTCCTCCTGAGCAAACAAATGATGCCTCAGTTTAACGTTTCATCCAAAAGACATCACTGCCCACAGTACAGCATTCTTTCAGTAATGCAGTAAAGTGTCAGCCTTGATTATACTCTCACGTTCAGAGAGGGGCTTGAACCGACAACATTCTGTCTCGGAAGAGAGCGCGACCAATTGAGCCAAGCTGACAAAGGCTTTACGGTTTCCCTGACCCCATTAGTCACAATGCTTCTCCCACTGAGCTGAAAATCCCTGTAAGTAATCTCCTACCAAAGGCCTGGGTGAGGGGGGAGGGAGGAATGGTGGGGAGATCAGTATTGGTAAGTGAGGAACTACCAATAGGTGAGGTGGACATTTAGCTTCTATTCTATTGACTGGCCTTGAATTGAAATGTTTGATTCCCTGAAAGGAACTTCACTGGCCATTCCCAAAGTCTCAAAAGGACTGCTGAGGCTGAGCTTCCCAAGTCTTGTAGAAAATCTCTGGCCAATCAATCCCTTTGGCATTATCCATGCAATAACCCAAAGATTCATCTGATGACGTTCAAGATCCAAAAGACCCTCCACCTGGTCACCGGGAAACACTTTCACGTGAAAGAACGCTTATAAAGCTTGTAATGCAACCACAAACACACAGCTAAGCAGGGCATCGCATGAGTATGCCCTGCACAAACCGGTGCTATGCCAAAGCATAAGCTGAAGGCATTAACTGCAGCTGTAGTGAAAGTGTGTTCAGGAAATCCTCTAGGAATGGGAGGTAATGCCCCCTAAATGGTGACTATATTGACCTCACGACAGCAAGGAGTTGTGAAGCCCTTTAAATGAAAAAAATTCTAACCAATGCATATAATGATTAAATATCCTCATCCAGAGTATGCCCTGACAAAAGATTTTGTTCATTAATCAAACAGTTCGAACTACTATTGCAGGGGTTACTACTGTGGATCAATGTCCTTCTATGCTTCAAATTTACTTGGCGTGCCAATGAAGAGACTGAGTTAAAAGGTTTAAGTTCAAACCCTACTCCAGCACTTGAGCTCAATTTAGGCTAGCAGCACAGTGTAATACTGAGGGAATGCTGCATGTCAGAGGCGCTATCCTTTGAATGATACATTAAACTGAAGCCCTGTCTGCCGTCATTGGTAAAAGCTGATCTAAACACACATGCCTTTTACATGAGAAAAATCCCTTTAAAGGACTTTGTCTTCTAAAAACAAATGCATAGTTAAGGTCCAAAATCTAAAGCTGGTCTTTGTTAGGCCATTACCTTCACAGTCAGCGCTACATTAAAATGAAAAGAGCCAATGCCTTAGAAATAAGGTTTACAGCAGTCTTAAAGGACACGCACACATCCTGTCTTCGTGGGGTCAACCTCCCCGTTATTAACGTTGATTTACTCGTGCTGTATATGAAAAGAAGATTGCTTAATATCCTAGGTTAATCTGATTAGTGCTTGAGGTAAATTCTAGACCCTTTAGAATAGCTCATGATTAACACAGTTGAGCACTTACCTAATATTTAAGAATGTTAACATTTGCAGATTAACAACAGTTTCTGGAATGCATTTGATGCAATTGTGATATAAATGTAATGTCTCCAATGGTGCAAACAAACAAACTTCTTGTGGAATTTCAATAAATCTGTTCTTTGAGAGATCTGAAAAAAATGAACAGTGACACAATTATAAACCATTTCACTCAGAATTCAAGTTAGTGAAAAATTACATTTCACATATGCAGATGTCATTTGTAAAGCATCTTGGCCCATTAATAACAAGTCTTTTGAGTTTTAAGAGGATCTTTTTAAGCATTTTGACTCTTGCCTCCATCAGAACTCTTTAGAATTCATTACTGAATAAGCCATTTAAAATAGTTCAATCCCATTTTTATTTCTGAATTGCCCAATTTCTACAACAGAACTTTGTTATAGGACAATACTGAAATGACTCAAATTGTAAAGTCCAGAAGGCAGGGAGCACAAGTCCAAACCAGCTGAACTAATCCACTGCACCGAATATACTAGCTATGATTGTTCTAAAACTAATTATGTATAAAAGCAAAAGTATCCAAAAGGTAGATTGTTTAGCAAGGTTAACCACCAACACAAGTCAGGGCCTGAAGGGATACATCCTAGAATCCTATGAAAGATGAGGGAGGAAATTGCAGAGGCCTCAAAAATTTATATTTTGGATGGGCTATGCTATTATGGTAGTGTGGAATGCAACATTAACTACTGTTGTCTTCAAGCCAAATCCTCCTTTTAAGAAGGCATTCATTCACTGGACACTATATTAAAGACAGACTTTGAGGTTTCATTGTGGTTCACTGTCAGCTGTGGAATGCACTCCACCGAGAGGCAAAGAGGACCTTTCTAAGATTATAATTCATGTGAAGATCCATGTTGACCAAAACAAAGTCTTTGTTATCCACACAAAATTGACTAGTGAAAAATTGAGCATGAACCAAACACTATCCATGCTTTCATAATCACTTGCCATTATATGAAATGTTTATAACAAGACCTGTTCAAAATAGGTCAAGCTTTTCAAGATGCTGTGCAATTTAGCATTACTATGGAAACACCATTGGTTGCTAAAGAGGCCCAATAGGATTTGCAGAATTTGAATCTGGCCACAAACACCAGCATCTGTCTTGATTGAACAGCACAGAAAATATTAAAACCACTCTCAGGTCAAAGGGCAGAACTGAGAAATGGACAAAATGACATACAAAACTAAGCAAGCTGATAATTAAACCAATTGTTAATATTAACACTCATACTACTACTACTACTACATCTACAATTATAAGTTGCTTTTATTTAGTCCCTTCAGGTATTTCACAATGGAAAAAGGCAGAGAAACAGACAGCAAGCCATTTATAGAGCAATTAGGATAAGTGACCAAATGGAGACCATAGAGGGACTTAATGACAAAGATTTTACATTTGATATGCTGGGGGAAATAAGCCAATGTAAGTCACAACAGTGGGGTGATGAGCATAACTGAATGCAGGTTAGGAAACAGGCAGCTAAGGTTTTGGCAAGTTGGAGCTTTTGGAGGGTAGGACATTGAGGCCATTGGGAAATATGAGGTGTCTTTCTTAATTTCTCAGGATGTGGACAACACTGACAAGGCCAAATTTATTGCTCCCCCCTCCCCGAATTGCCCCAAGGTGGTGGTGATGGGCCTAATCCTTAAACTGCTGCAGTCTTTATGGTGATGGTGATCCCATGATATGTTAGTATGGAATTCTATGATTTTTGACCCAATGATGAATAAATGACAGTATAAATCCAAGTAAGGATGGTGCGGGACTTGGAGGGGAGCTTGCAGGTGAAGGTGCTCCCATGATGTGGCTGCTCTTGCCCTTCTTGATGGTAGAGGTCACAGGGCTGGAGGGGGTACTGCTAAAGTAAGCTTGGAGAGTTGCTGCAGTGTATCCTGCAGATAGCTCATACTGCAGTTACAGTGCACTGGTGGTTTGGGGATATTGTATTCAGTGACTAGGGTGCAAATCATGAGAACTGCTTTGTCCTGGATGGTGTTGAGTTTCTAGAATTTTGTTGTAGCTGTACCCAGTCAGATGAGTATGCCATCACACTCCTGACTTGAGCCTTGTTGATGGTGGGAGAGGCATCGAGAGGTCAAAAGGTTACCCAGTGCTCCCCCTCTGCCCTGCTACTATAGCCAAAGTTTTGATATGGTTGGTCCAGTTAAACTTCTGATCAATGGTGAGCCCCCAGAAACTTAATAGTAGGGGACTCTGCAATGGCAGTGCCATTGAAGGTGCAGGAGAGCTTGTTGGGCCTTTTCCAGTTGGAGGTAGTTGGGATTTAATTGTTGTTGATGTTATTGCCTGGAACTTAAGTAGCATGAATGTTACCTGTCATTTGTCAGTCCACATCCTGCTGCTGGCTGGGATGTCCTACACCATTATTGAAGAAGGTTTGAATGGAGCTGAACACTGAAGAATCATTAGCAAACAACCCCACTTCTGCCCTTATGAAGTGACAGTCATTGATGAAGCAGTTAAAGATAGTTGTGCCAAGGACATGGCCTGAGGAACTCTAGCAGTGATATCCTAAGGCTTTGATGATTGGCCTCTGACAACCACAATCACCTTCCCGTGTGCCAGTTATGACTCCTGCCACTGAGGAGTTTTCTTGACAGAATGTGACAGGGCTACAGCCTTACTCTGATCACTTGGTTCTGGGACCACTTAGCTCTGTCTATATCCTAATGCTTTTGGTGTTTAACATGCAGGTTGCCCTCTGCTGCAGCTTCATTAGGTTGGTGTGCTCATTTGCATGGTGCTGCTCCTGGCATGACCTTCTACACTCCCCATTGAATCAGGATTGATTGATCTGGATTGATGGAGATGTGGGGGATGTTCAGGACCAGGTTACAAATTATGGTGGCATATAATTCTGTTGCTGATGACCCACGGTGCTTCATAGATATCCAGTTTTGGATTTAGGATGCTGGTAATACCACACTAGACAATGAAGGATGTCCTCACTAAAAAGATGAGACTTTGTCTTCATAAGTACTGTGCAGCGATCACTCCGACCAGCACTACAGTAGGCAGACGTGTAAGCAACAGGTAGGGTGAAGATGTCAAGGTCAAGCAGGTTATTCCCTTGGATTGGTTCCCTCACTGCCTGACATGGGTTCACTCTGGCAGCTATCTCCTTTGGGACTCTGCCAGCTTGTCAGTGGTGGTACTAACAAGCCATTCTCGGTGGTGGACATTGATGTCCTCTACCTATTGTCTTTGCTTCCCTCAATACCTCCTCCAAGTGGTGTTCAACATGGAGAAATATTGACAGTCACCCACTGCTCCACCCCACCCTCCAAGTGACCAATCAGGTTTCCTTGCCTTGTTTGGATCACATGAAGTGTCATGGATTTAAGTCAGAGTCAATGTTGAGGACTCCCAGAGCCACACCTACCCCACTATAAAAGGCTGTGAGCCCTCATCAGGTAGGTCTATCCCACCAGTGAGACAGGACATACCCAGGAATGTTGGCTGATGGGTATGATTTGAATATGGCTGTCAATCTGTTTCTCAGCTAGCCTGAGACAGTTCGCCCAACCAGGGCACCAGGCCCCGTATATTGGCAAGGATTGCTTTGCAATGTTGACCAGACTGGGATCATGTCAGAGTCTCGACCTGATCCGATGCCTATGTATTCCGATAGTCCATCAGATAGTTCTCTAGGGGTGACAAATTCAAGGCAAAAGGTTTCAGCAGCAAAGCAGCTGAGGTAGGGGTGGAGGTGGGCAATGCTTCGGAGGCAGAAATAAGGAACAGTGGCGTAGTGGTTATGTTACTGGACTAGTAATCCAGAGAACATGAGTTCGAATCCTACTTTAAGAATTTGAATTCAGGTAAAAGGAAATAAAAAGTTGGTACCATTAAATGGTGTAGTCTATATAATGACTCCAATTCCACACCAACGTGGTTGACTCTTACCTGCACTTTGAACTGGCCTAGCAAAGCAATCAATTATACAAGAGTAACTAGGGATGGGCAATCAATGCCAGCCTTGCCAGTGATAATCATATCCTGAGATTGAATTTTTAACAATAAGTAGTTTTGACAGTAAATAGAACGTGGGATTTGAAGCTCAGCTATGGGTCAAACAGAATTCAGGAGTTTTGTATGGTCTGGTTCTGCCAGTGGAACGGAGTCAGCGATAAGGGAGCAGAGTTTATGGAGCATGCCAAAAAGTATTAGTTCGATCTTCTCAACTGGAAAACATTGTTATTAATCCATGACAATGTCAGACAGTCTGACAGCAGAGGTAGTGGAGAGACAGAGTCATCAGCTTGGAACTCTGCCACTGAATAAGGTTACTGAGACCGCATACAGACGAGTAAGAGGAACAGGTAGACGATTGATTTTGAATAGGTATTTTGAGATATTGCAATGGAGTTGGGAGGCGACAGCACATTTGAATACCTTGGACAGGAAAAGGAGGTTGAAAATATACCTGTAGTTGGAGAGGATAGATAGGTCAAGGATGTGTGTGTGTGTTTTTTTTTGAGAGGATGAGTGATGACACTGGCTTTGAAAAGGAGAAAGATAATGCCAGAAGAAAGGAAGCCCCAAAACAATGTCAGTGAGCACTGGGGCCAGCAGGCATTAAGTGATCAGCAGTGCAGTAGAGTGGATCAGATTAAAGGGTCAGGAAATGAGTCATGTCAAACTGAATAAGAGAGGGAATGGGGGAAAAATAGGGGAAGCGGGGGGGAAGAATGAGGAACCCAAGTGGTTGATAGAGGCAGCAGCACGGATGGTCTCAATTGTCGAAATGGAGAAATCTATGAACTCTTTATAATCCACTGGCTCCATGGCCAGGTAACCGATGTTTGAAACATTTTTTGTCTATACAGATCACTGGAACACTAAATGTCAACAGGAATTGAGAGAACATAGAATGGGTATTTATGTACAAGAGCAGGGCAGATTATGTGAGACAAAGAAAAAGACGAAAGGGACAGTATGCCACAAGTTCCTTTTCCATAACAGTCTCTTCATTTGCACATACTGCGATGTACAGTTTTATTTTAATACAGTTTTATAGTCCAGATTATACTCATAACTGCAAATGGCAATCTGTTGTTTAAATGATCTTTAACAGTAAACAGTATAAATGTTTCAAAGTTGTCCTAAATTGATCAACTATAAATACTATGTACACAGGGATTTCTAAATATAACATTTAATTCTCATCTCACATCCCTTTGAATGAAATGTCCAAAAATACACATCAATGTTACCATATACTCCCAGGAACAAGCAACATGCAACATAAATGGCATTAATCTCATGAGAATTGTGCCAATACGAAGTGCTATTGCGTCGACGGTGATAGAAAAGTGTCAGCATAACCTGAGAGTCAGGTCAGTGCTGTGAATCCTACATATACTAAGTCAAGCAATATTAAACCACCTCTAGTTCAGAGGTGGCTTGTAGTTGACACCCAGTGTACCACAACCAGCCAGTAAAAAGACACAAATGTCAGGCAGATAATTGGATTGCCTTGTGACTTTATGTAAACATTAAAAAATTTGGAAAAATAAGTTATGAGAAATCAGGCAAAGCTGTCGACTATCATTAAAAATTAAATGCCCCAGGAGCAGAGCTCTGTACATGCGTACCAACATGCACGCACAGTAAATGCAGTGCAAGGTATAATGAGACGCACAACTTGGGTCTGTTGATTCAGAATGATTATCTGTAATATGACTGCACCCTTCCACTACTGATGAAAAAGCCGAACCACAACATGGGAGTCAGGTCAGGTTCACTAACGACAAGACCTACAAGGCCATCTCGAGGAAGCACCAGCAGCAAAACCAAGTTTAAGAAATTCCTAGGAGTCCAGTTTTAATGTTTTCATGTTAGGAGAGAGCTCACATTCCTGTTAGTTTAACATTAAAAATGAAATGGCTGTGAGCAATCATGCACAGAATTCTTTTGCCGTTAGACAACGCGTGGCCTGCAGCATATCACAATCTATAGGTACTGGTCTGAGTCCTTATGCCGTAATACACTAATAGTTCAAGAAATTTGCCTTCTGCACAAAAAATGCCCATACAAGGACCACAGACAAACAATTTTGTAAATAGCATCAGAAATCCAATAGACTATAACAATCCCAAAAGCAACTCGTCTGTTGTCACTATTTGCAAAAAAAAATCAGTTTGACTTTTTAAAATGGGTTTCCTTGCTTTATACTCATGCTGACTTTTTCCATTAACATTAGCAAATGGGGAGAATATACCTCAGTTGCCAGTCTCTATTTGACAATGTTCGGCAAACCTTTTGCTGACCCAACACTGCAACATGATATCACAATTATATTTTCAATCAATAGGTACTGCATTGCAAGTCATTGTCAAAAGTGATGCACAGTTTTTACAGCAGATCCTCTCTGTTGGGATTGACAGTGTGCCTCTTTAATATGGTCCATTTGTGTGGTATGTAGAACTGTTTAGCACATTGACCTAATTTGGTATGGCACACAGACATTTTACTATCCAGATGTACAGGGTGACCTACTTTTTTTAAAAAAAACATTATCTTTTGATGAAAACTAAAAGTATTGTGTCAAATATTTTGCAATTGTGTTGTTTAATTTTTACATAAAGCCAATGGTTTGGCATTAAAACAAATGTGGAATACATTTTATCCTGTGGCTTGGACTGGAGTAAAGAATTGTATTTACCCTCCACACCAACATGCACACATGCATTGAAAACTATTAATAGTTGCCACTGAGTCAAATAATTCCCACACTTTCACAACATTTAAAAAAATTAGACCAACTTAAATTTTCACAGTAAAACCCTCTCATAGGAATTTCAATGATTTTTTTTTATTATTCTTTCATGGGATGTGGGCGTCGCTGGTGAGGCCGGCATTTATTGCCCATCGCTAATTGCCCTCGAGAAGGTGGTGGTGAGCCGCCTTCTTGAACCGCTGCAGTCCGTGTGGTGAAGGTTCTCCCACAGTGGTTAGGTAGGGAGTTCCAGGATTTTGACCCAGCCACGATGAAGGAACGGCGATATATTTCCATGTCGGGATGGTGTGTAACTTGGAGGGGAACGTGCAGGTGGTGTTGTTCCCATGTGCCTGCTGCTCTTGTCCTTCTAGGTGGTAGAGGTCACAGGTTTGGGAGGTGCTGTCGAAGAAGCCTTGGCGAGTTGCTGCAGTGCATTCTGTGGATGGTACACACTGCAGCCACAGTGCGCCGCTGCTGAAGGGATGTTGCCAGTTTTATGATTTTTAGCTGGAAAAATGATTCACAGCCAATTAAAATGAACTAATAAATTGATAGAGAACATCCATCTTCACTGGATATAAAAACAGGAGACAGCAACAGTTTTAACATGCTTTTTACATTACCTATGTGGTTAATATGCAGTGGCATCTGTTTTTACTTCTCAACTTCAGAGACAGAGACCTTTTCCTCCTACTCACGGAATATTTCAAATTTAAGCAAATCTAAAATTGGCTATTAGCATATACACATGAAGAGCAATTAAGGTTATAATTGAGAGTTTTGATTTCTATATTTTGCCATTTTTAGCATTTATTTTTGCCAAACTTGAGTCATTCCTGGTTAAGAAAAATTCTGAAGGATTTAAAAAGTGTTATCGATACTGAACCAAAAAAATCTGTACTAACAGCAGCACTTGAAATTACAAGGAGTTGTAGACTTTGCAGCATATTTGTCTAAAATGTTAAAATAATGAGGTGGAATTTCCTGTATATTTGCACAATTGAAGTGTAAAGCAAATACTCAGTGTAAAAGATCGAGGAAACTCAGGTGCAAATGTGTTAAGCAAATAATTACACTATTCCCAAAATTCTTTGATCTTTTACACCTGTCTGTTGATCCCTGCGCCCACACACTGTTGAAGAAATTTAAGTAGTGCTGCCACTAACGTCAGTGAATTCCAATGACCAAAAGTGAGCCATTTTTGGCAACTGGCTCAGCTTGATGCGAAGAAAACTGTTCACTGATCAAGTCATGGTCTAAAACACTAGTGATGGAGGAATGAATACTTGCTTGAAAAATGCTTTATGTAATTCAGAAATCTTTGAGACAGATATGAGGTTTCTGGTTCAAAAATCTTCAATTATGTTGCATCCAAAAAAATGTCATCAAGTAACTAGCATGGACCTCAGAGAGAAAAGACATTAAAAGCTGGCTAATCATTTTTCAAGTTCTCAAAGCTTTTTCACGTGGTTCACAGAATCACTGCAAAGGCAGAAAATTTCCTCAACTTATTTTTGAAAATGTCTAGCACTTTGTTCAAGAGTACAGCAATAGAAACGGTTTTGCATGCTGGCTGTGCTATTATTTTAACTTCATTTTGATTATAGAAAGCAAGCAATGTGAGTGTCCAAGTCACCATGAATATATGGCATTGCATTAATCACAAAAATGTCCAGAATTTTCACTACATCCTTTATGTGCACAATGTCAACTTGAAAAACTCAGGGAAGATGCTGCTCAAACATGAGTAGACCTGTCTAATGCTCCTTTCCAAAATTGTTCACCTATTAGGTCATCAGTTTGGTTTAACTCCAGATTGCATCAGAACTTGAACAACCTTGTGTAATATTGCTTTGTTTCTCTTCCTTTTGAAACATTTTGGCAAGAGGCAGTTAACTGGTTAGAGCAGCACCATTTTAGGTGGAATTCTTCAGTTTTTGTGGTGAGTCTGTATAGCTAAGTAATCAGAAAAATAATTTGCTGCCCTCCCACAGAAAAAAAGTTATACTGATAATTAAGCTTGCTAACAGAATTGCATTTGCTGTTTTTCACAACAAAATCATCAGGAAAGTGACATGCACAGACCTCAACATACTTTTATCTGTGTATCATAATCACTCTTCCTTCACATTTCCTACTTTATATACTTCCTCTATATCTGCTTTACAGATGCCTCTTTCACGTCCCATAGAAAGATGAAGCAGATTTCAGATTATTACCCTTTGATATGTTGAAAAACCTCAGCTCTCCCTCTTAGACAGCAGCATAATCCTGTAACTTCCTTTGGAAGTGCCTGAACAGTCAAATCTCAGTCAAATTAGAGGTCATGAAATTACTCCCATCACCATCCTGATAATCCCACCTCCACCACACTTGCCTTGTCTATTTTCAAAAACTTTTCTTAGAAGGTTCAGATACAGGCTATCCTTGTCGAAATCCGGACGTCTCCTTCCCTGGACCACTCCAAGGACGTTTGCAACACCAAGCAGTTTAAAAGCAAGCTGCAGTTTCTCATCCGCTTCCTGCAAAACTCTAGGTTGAGTAACTAGGGGACAGAAGGAAGTGGAGATAGGAGGTCTGAAGTCCTTGGACATAAAGCTACCCGGAGCAGGGGCAGCCACTCTGCTCCTTTTCTCTGGCATCTGAAGGCAAGGCCAGAGAAAAGAAGTAGCGACTGGAGTCACCCAGGCCAGAAGTGGCCAGAAAGAGGAAGCGGGGGCTAGAGTCACCTAAACTATGAGCAGTGAGGTCTGGGACTTGAGGGAAGGACAGGAGTTAGAGGCTGGCTACAAAATGGAGACCAGGATCAGAAATAGCAAGACCAAGGATGCAGGAGTTCAGAGGCTGGTCTCTGGTAACTGCTTAACCGATAATACATCTTCAGTTATATGCTTAAGATGAACTGTGATGTTGCCAAATGAGTATACAAGATAGGTACACATTTTTTTTGAAAGTATGATACATTCAGATTAGTTGGAGTTGGATAAATTCCAGCAGACTAATGGCAGATCGAATAAATTATGCACTTAATGCTACAACTAGTGCAGCTGGCATGGAGTTATTCATAGAAAACAGAGAAACATAGAAAATAGGAGCAGGAGTAGGCCATTCGGCCCTTCGAGCATGGTCCGTCATTCAATATGATCATGGCTGATCCTCTATCTTTATACCATATTCCCACTCTCTCCCCATACTCCTTGATGTCTTTTGTGTCTAGAAATCTATTTAGCTCCTTCTTAAATATATTCAGTGACTTGGCCTCCACAGCCTTCTGTGGTAGAGAATTCCACAGGTTCACCACCCTCTGAATGAAGAAATTTCTCCTCATCTCAGTCCTAAATGTCCTACCCCGTATCCTGAGACTGTGACCCCACATTCTAGAACCCCCCCAGCCAGGGGAAACATCCTCCCTGCATTCAGTCTGTGCAGCCCTGTCAGAATTTTATGCGGTTCAATTAGATCCCATCTCATTCTTCTAAACTCGAGTGAATACAGGCCGTGTCAACCCAATCTCTCCTCATACGACAGTCCTGCCATCCCAGGAATCAGTCTGGTGAACCTTCGCTGCACTCCCTCTATGGCAAGTATATCCTTTTTTAGGTAAGGACACCAAAACTGCACACAATACTCCAGGTGTGGTCTCACCAAGGCCCTGTATAACTGCAGTAAGACATCCTTGCTGTTATACTCAAATCCTCTTGTAATGAAGGCCAAAATACCATGTGCCTTCCTAACTGCTTGCTGCACCTGCATGTTTGCTTTCCGTGACTGGTGTACAAGGACACCCAGGTCCCTTTGTACATCAACGTTTCCCAATCTATCACCATTTAAATAATACTCTGCCTTACTGTTTTTCCTTCCGAAGTGGATAACTTCACCTTCATCCACATTATAACTTCACCTGCCATGTATTTGCCACTCACTCGACTTGTCTTTTTTTTAAAAAAAATTTGTTCATGGGACATGGGCGTCGCTGGCGAGACCAGCATTTATTGCCCATCCCTAATTGCCCTCAAGAAGGTGGTTGTGAGCCGCCTTGAACCGCTGCAGTCCGCCTTGAAGCCTCTTTGCATCCTCCTCACAACTCACAATCCCACTGTGTCATCAGCAAATTTGGAAATATTACATTTGCTTCCCTCATCCAAATCGTTTATATGTATGTATATATATATATATATATATATATATTTATTGAGCACTGATCCCTGCGGTACCCCACTTGTCACCGCCTGCCACCCCGAAAAAGAATAATTTATTCCTACTCTCTGTTTTCTGTCTGTTAACCAATTTTCAATCCATGCCAGTATATTCCCCCCAATCCCATAATTTTGTACACTAACTTCTTGTGGACCTTATCAAAGGCCTTCTGAAAATCCAAATACACCACATCCACTGGTTCTCCCTTACCTATTCTATCAGTTACATATTCAAAAAACTCCAGCAGGTTTGTCAAACACAATTGTCAGGAGAAAATTAAAAAGAAATCCATGAAGCACATTAAAAATTTGTTTCCCTAATCCATCCCCTAGTCATACCTCTCATATGGAATTCCACATACGTTCTGCAACAAAAACTGATTTTTCTCTGGACTTTTTAAACTTGTATTTTATATTGTCAGAAGCAGAATGTAAGGGGTTAAAACCCAAAAAGCTCAAAGAAAAGCCATCAGCCTATAGACCATACAGGTTGCAGTGGGCTACATAAGGTGCCAGTTGCTTTGGCAAGCACAACGGGATGCCCAAGGTTGATTTATTTGGTTAAAAATTGAATAGTCATTCAATACTGATGGGAAATGCATCCTTCTGTTGGTCCAATGTAATTGAGTGAGCGAGATGCAGTTGTCCATTGCCTTTATTTCAGTATAGCTTCAAAGGAGCTGTGATTAAGCCAATCCAAAAAAAGTGGACAGACACATTTCAGCTTTGCAGTTAGTACCTGAAGACCTGTTTTAAGTTTGTACTGATCCAACAAGGAAGCTAAGCCAGACTGAAGCTACAGCAAGTAAACTTCTGTTTAAAGACTACAGCTAGAAAGTGTGCAGCATCTTTATTATTATGTTTGGAGAAGGGTAGTGGAGAACTGATCATTTATTTAAATAACTATGTCGGTTCAGAGCCCACGGGCATGATTTTAGCTCGAAGCTGGGAACCTAGCATGTGAGGAACCTGAAAGTCAAATGAGCTGCGAGTCGGGAGGGGGGAAAAGAGCAAGAGAGAGCAAGTTGACTGATCGCTGGGTGAGCTTGTTGGGCCTGGATGAAGCATTCCTGCTCCTCCCGGCCAACAAGCAGGGCAATAAAGGCGCTCACCTCATGGATCCTGCCCTTCTCGCCTGCTTCCACCTGACGTGAATCAGAAGCGATGGGAAACCCAAACAGGTAAATTTGTTTGACATTTCTAATACAGAAGAAATTATGTGCCTCAACTATCACAATGAGGTACATTTCCCCTTTAAGTACTGGTTCACCAGCTTTAAGTGGGGTCGGGACTTCCAAGTTTCAGTTGCACACGTGTATCCAAATGCGCCTGGGTTAAACCCAGAAGTGGGCACATTGGAGCAGGGATGCGGTCCCGGTCCCGCTCCAAAAACAAACTATTTTTACTGCCCACCCGCCCCCAACCCATCCGTTCTTGGGGGTTAAAATTACCCCCCAAGTCTCTGTCTAAACTGTACATTCTAAGAGAGGAGAATTACAAGTAGCAGGTATATGGAGTAGGGCTTCTCCATTAAGATCACCAGGTCTAGTTATTGATACCTAGAAATAGAGCTCCAGATCGAAGGAAGTGCAAGGTTGGGCACGGTTGATGACGCTGAACCCAAGAAAACATCTAGCGTGAAAACCCAAAAACGTAACAAGGGCTTTTGCATGTCCAGGCTTCAATTCAAGCCATTCTACAGGATATCAATAGTTCAGTACTGGCCTGTCCTGCATCTTACATTAAATGAAAAAAAAAAAATCCATAAAGTGCAGTTAAGTTTCGCGCTGATCAACTCAATCATTTGATAAAAGCAAAATCTTAAAACTTTCTGTATGTTGAAACTTCTGTACTTTACATACAAGCAAAAAGTTCAATTTATGACACTGCTTTATGCAGTTTTGTGTATAAAAAGGTGACTAATGTAAACACCAAGTCAATGAAGATAAATCTAAACATATGCATAAGGTTTACATTTTTTTAAATTGTAATCGAATGTGATTTAATCAAAGAACGCATTCTGATCCAACCACACGTGTCAAGTTTGTCCGCCATGCAATTATGAGGTTAACAATGTAAATCAACCTTCCTCTACACATCAAGCAAGTACATCTAGGTTGTCAATAAAGGAGAAGGATACATAGCCCTTTAAAAATATAATGCTATAATGAATGATAATATCACTAGATTTGGTGTATTGCTACCTATATATTATAGACAGAAAATAATTGCTCATCCATCAGTATACATTTATTCTTAATTCATCAACTTATTTTGTTCCCACCAATATCACCACCAGTATTTCACTGCTTTTAAATCTTAAAATGTTTATCAAACAAACCCAAGCTTGGAAGGATAAAATCTACAGTTGTACTGCTGGATTATTTAAATACACACGTTCAGATGCACACATTATGAAAACTTGACACACTGTGCGTGACAGACAGTCCAGCTACAATAATTAAGATATCTTCCTTGTGACTGTCTTTCCTAGGCTACTCAAAAGGAACTTTTCCTAGCCTGATATGCATTTTGTTTCTTCCCAGAGACAGGATAATTAAATATTAACAAAAGTTACACAAAAAAATTTTGAAATGTGAGATTTAAATCCAATTCACAAATACAACTCATTGCCAATTCCTTTCCTTTAGCAAAACGGTTAAACGTCCTAAAATGTGACACTTGGTTAGATGAAAAGGACTAAATGCCGCTCCTTTCTTTGATCGTGCACATTTCTTTCCACAAGCTAGCATAATATATCCTCTCTTGCACTACTTGCAATTAACCATATTATTTCTGTACCTGGTTCTCCTATGAAAGCAATTAATGCTTTTCAGTCAAATTTCTCTCCCCTCAGCTTCATAATCAAAGAGAGAAAGAAACTGGGCTATCTTCCAAATTTCACACCAAGAAAGCCATTTCATTAATGTTACCACATCTCTATAACCAAACTCTCAAGAAGTTATTGGCTCCAAAATTACAGATTACATTATAGCCAAGAGACTTCCTCGTTCATGGATTGAATAAAGTGTTTGTTCCACATGTGAACGACAACGTATCTTGTAAGAAAAAGCTGCAAATGAGATACACAAGGAGCCGTGAGTCTGAAATAGACAGGAAAAAAAAAATCGAAAAGTGATGTCACAAGACAAGGAGCACCGAGGGTGAGTCAGTTTAAGTATCTAGTTTATTGCTTAGTAGTTTTAGTGTTAGCTAAACAGTTAAATAGCCTTAAAGATATAGCTGAAACCCACTGCCTTCAATTCCTGTGCCATTTGAGAACTCCAGGTCACCCAGGATACCTGAAGTGTCCATGTGTGCTGGAAGGGCCTGTGGTTGCTCGAGCTCAGAGTTTGAGCTTGAGGAGGGGTTGGAATCATTGCAGGGCATAAGGAAGGCTGAGAATTTCCTGGATTGTATGTTCCAAGAGGTGTTCACCCCACAGCCATAAAAAGCTCAGGGCAGTAAGTGGGTGGCTATCTGATAGGGTAGGGAGAGGCAGGCAGTGCAGGAGTTCTCTAGTAGCGTGTCACTCACTAACCGGTTTTCAGTATTGAATACCGATGAGGGCGACGACACAAAGGAATGCAGTCCGGAGCATGGCACCGCGGGGCAAAGGACTGCACAGGGGCACAGCAAAGTGTAGGAATGCAATGGTTATAGGGGATTCAACAGTCAGGGACAGGCAAGCGTTTCTGCAACAACGTGAGTCGCGCATGGTGTATTGCCTCCCTGGTGCCAGGGTAAAGGACATGACAAAGGGTGCAGAATATTTTGAGTGGGGGGGGGGGGGGGGGGGAAGAAAGAGAGGAGAAGGGGGAACAGCCAGAAGTCGTGGTCCATGTGGGAACATATGACATTGGAAGAAAAAGGTTTGAGGTCCTGCAGAGTATCAGGAAGTTAAAAAGGTAGCAATTTCTGGATTACTCACGGTGCCACATACTAGTGAGTATAGGAATAGTATGATAACATGTTAATACAGAACTGCAGAAATGTGCAGGAGGGAGGGCTTCAGATTCCAGGGGAAGGAGGGATTTGTTCAAGATGGACGGGTTGCACCTCAACAAAGCTGGGACCAATGTCCTCGCGGGGAGGTTAACCTGCGCTGTGGCGGACGGTTTAAACTCATTTGGCAGGGGGATAGGTACCAGGATGAAACAGTAGAGAGGAGAAACAAGGTGCACAGGGAACTGGGAGAGACAAATAGCACTACAGTAAAGAATAGTTCAGAAACAGGAGGGATCAAACAGGGGGCAAATGTGAGGCAGTCTAAGATGATTTTGGAGTGCATATGCATAAATGCACGTAGAGTGGTAAATAAGGTTGGTGAGCTGCAGGTACAAGTCGCCACATGGGACTATGATATAGTGGCAATAACAGAGACCTGGCTCGAAGAAGGGGATGATTGGGTACTTAATATTCCTGGCTACAAAGGTATACAGGAAAGATAGGGAAGGAAAGAAAGGAGGTTGTGGGGCGGGGGGTGTTGGCAGCTTTGATCAAAGAAACTTTTATAGCACTGAAAAGGGATGATGCAGTTGAGGGGTCAAAGGTATTCCGCTACTGGGTGTATTTTATAGGCCAAAAAGTGGGAAGGTGATAGACTAGCAAATTTGCAGGGAAATTTCAGAAAGATGCACAAATTATAGAGTAGCAATAATGGGGGACTTCAATTATCCCAATATAGACTGGGATAATAACAGCGTTAAAGGCAAAGAGGGGGAGGAATTCCTGAAAAGTATACAAAAGAACTTTCTTGATCAGTGTGTTTCCAGCCTAACAAGCAAGGTAGCAGTGCTGGATCTAGTTTTGGGGAATGAAGTGGGGCAAGTGGAGCATGGTTCAGTGGGATAGCATTCGGGGGAACAGCGACCATAATATCATTAGGTTTAGAACAGTTACAGAAAAGGGCAAGGAACAATCAAGCATAAAAATACTTAACTGGAGGAGGGCTAATTTCAGTGAGTTAAAAAGGGATCGTGCCCTGGTGGATTGGAATCAAAAACTGATAGGCAAAACAATAGTTGAACGGGAGGCTTTATGGAGAAGATGGTTCGGGTACAGAGTAAACATATTCCCATGAGGGAAAAAGGAAGGGCATCCAATGCTGGAGTTCCCTGGATGACTAAAGATATAGAGATTAAAATGAAACAGAAAAAGGAGGCTTATGACAAATGTACAGTTCATAATACAGTACAGAATCAATCTAAATACAGAAAGTACAGGAGATCTAAAAAAAGGAATAAAAGGGGCAGAGAGAGTATGAGAATAGATTAGCGGCTAACATAAAAGGGAATCCAAAAGTCTTTTATAAATATACAAATAGTAAAAGGATAGTCAAAAGGTGAGGCTGAATAGGGACAAAAAAAAAGATCTTCTTGTGGAGGCAGAGGTTATAGCTAGGGAACCATGTGAATACTTCACATCGGTCTTCACTAAAGAGGATGCTGCCAATGTACCAGTAAAGAAGGCAGTAGTACCGACATTGGATAGGATAAAAATAAAGCGGAGGTACTTAAAAGGTTGGCAATACTCAAAGTAGAAAGGTCACCCGGTCCAGATGGGATGCATTCTAGGTTACTGAGGGAAGCAAGGGTAGGAATTGCAAAGGCTCTGGCCACAATCATCCAATCCTCCTTAGATATGGGGGCAGTGCCAGAGGACTGAAGGATTGCAAATGTCACACCCTGTTCAAAAAAGGAGAGGAATAAACCCAGCAATTATAAGCCAGTCAGCCTAAGTCGGTGGTGGAGAAACTTTTAAAGACAATAATCTGGGACAAAATAAATTGGCACTTGGAAAAGTATGGGCTAATAAATGAAAGTCAGCATGGATTTGTTAAAGGAAAATCATGTTTGACTAACTTGATTGAGTTCTTTGATGAAATAATGGAGAGGGATAATGTTGTGTATAAGGACTTTCAAATGACATTTGATAATGTACCATATAATAGACTTGTAAGCAAAATTAAAGCCCATGGGATTAAAGGGACTGTGGTAGCATGGACACAAACTTGGCTACTGGACAGAAAGCAGAGTAGTGGCAAACAGTTGTTTTTCACACTGGAAGGAAGTATACAGTGGTGTTCCCAGGGTTCAGTATTAGGACCACTGCTCTTTTTGATATATATTAATGACCTGGACTTGGGTATACAATATAGAGGAGAGCAACAGACTTCAAGAGGACATCGACAAACTGGTGAAATGGGCACACATATGACAGATGAAATTTAATAGAGAAATGTGAAGTGATGCATTTTGGTGGGAAGAATGAGAGGGGCAATATAAACTAAATGGTACAATTTTAAAGGGGGTGCAGGAACAGAGAGACCTGGGGGCATATGTACACAAATCTTTGAAGATGGTAGGACAAGTTGGGACGGCTGTTAAAAAAGCATATGGGATCCTGGGCTTTAATAATAGACATAGAATACAAAAGCAAGGAAGTGGTGCTAAACCTTTATAAAACACTAGTTAGGCCTCAGCTGGAGTATTGTGTTCAATTCTGGGCACCACACTTTAGGAAGGATGTCAAGGCCTTAGAGAGGTTGCAGAAGAGATTTACTAGAATGGTTCCAGGGATGAGGGACTTCAGTTATGTGGAGAGACTGAAGAAGCTGGGGTTGTTCTGCTTAGAGCAGAGAAGGTTAAGAGGAGATTTGATAGAGGTGTTCAAAATCATGAACGGTTTTGAGAGAAAATAAGGAGAAACCGTTTCCAGTGGCAGAAGGGTCAGTAACCAGAGGACACAGATTTAAGGTGATTGGCAAAAGAATTAGAAGCGAAATGAGGAAGTGTTTTTTTTAAAAAACGCAGTGAGTTGTTATGATCTGGAATGCACTGCCTGAAAGGGTGGTGAAAGTAGATTCAATAATAACTTTCAAAATAGAATTGGAGAAATACTTGAAGGGAAAAAAAGAGCTATGGGGAAAGAACAGGGGGATGGGACTAATTGGATAGCTCCACCAAAGAGCTGGCACAAGCATAATGGACCGAATGGCCTTCTTGTGTGCTGTATCATACTGTGATACTATGAAGTCCTTTTACTCAGAACAAACATGAGTGTCAATAAATGATTATATATGATAACTTACCAGGTCTAACAAGTTTTAGTTCAATGTCTCACCCCTTTTTATTGAGCAACACAGAGCAGCACATAATAGCACCCCAGAATGTTTAAGGGCAGTAATCACAATGCAAATTGAAAGGTCAAACCTTGCCATTTCACTGAACAGGATACTGTGATGGACTGTGTGTACGAGGCAGTTAAGACCCCAATAGAAAGGTGGTTTGGCTCCGTTTTTTCCATTTAGTTTATGTTGATATCAGTTTGCTGAGGCTTCCTCAAGTCTTCATGTGCCTTTTTTGTGGGTCAACAGTGTATCACTGGGTACCCCAGAATTCCTAGAATCAAATAGTCATGTTTGAGCAGCTGAGTCTCACTGATGGTGAGAATGAATATGCAGCTGTTCAGTTTGTTTTGAACTGCTTGCAGGAATATAATTCTGGTTGGGTTAGTCTCATGTAAGAAGAATAAATTCCATACTCTATGCACTTGGAAGTAGCAAGTGGATAATTTCTTGTTCCGAGTCACACTGTTCAATCAGAGCTGTTTTCCAATGGTTACTACTACAAAATTTGAGCGATTGTTTGGTGGGGGGAGGGGGGAGGAGAAGAGGGAGGAAAGAGAGGAAGAAGCAACAGCAGGGAGGGGCAGCTAGCAATTTCATCTGATGGGGCAGTGGGGGGAAAAGGACAGGTGATTATCTATCCACCCCTCCACTACAGCCATGACTTCCTTCTCAGCGAGGTGGGGGCTTTGGTGACCTACTTTCTTCCACCTATGTCCCAAAATACCTCTGTGCAGGCAGGGGTTGTTATACTGAGCTACAACTTAGCACCCAAGCCCACGTCATTCCTCTCACCGTGGGCAGGTGGAGTTGCACCTTCCCTTCCACTCCCAGACCCCAAAATTAAAAAGGGAGGGGGGAAAACTACATTATATCTCTCCTGCTATTTGGGCCACAGAATTTGAGAAAATAAAGTATACCATCTTTTCCACTCTTATAATTCATCTCGGGGGGGGGGGGGGGGGGGGGGCAGGGAAAGACATGACATCCACGGTACAAAATTATTCACCCTGGAGGGGCAGAAACTACTTATGATAGAAAATAGCAGGTAACTTGCTGTAGGCGGTAGAGGTGTTTCTACTTGCACCCAAGTCTCAACAGAAGTGAGGCGACAATGACAGCTACATCAATGTCAGCAGTTGAGAGAGTGAACCGTCTCATTGACCACATTTTTATTCACCCCTCTTAATATCCCCCCTTTTGACTTGACGCCCATTTTTTGATTATGCCTGTGAAGCACTGTTTTTCTTGACCATTAAAGGCACTATATAAATGCTAATTGTTGTTCTTTATCTCTCACCAGAAAGGCCATTCTTTGTACATAGTAACCATCGATATGCATACATTTTACAGCAAGAGTCAATGGGTTAAAAAAAAGTGGGATCAATAAATCTTATTCCCCTCCCTAGACTGGGACAGTAAGGTCAATTGCAGTTCCTCACATACTGCTTCCACTGAGATTAGTTAGGTCAGCAGAGCAAGAATTGAACCTTCAAATCTGTATGGCTTTATGCTACACCAGGTAGTGCTTTTACTCGCCAGGACATCTGTGGAGTTACGGATACCATTACGAATGTATAATAGGATCCATCAAAAGATAAACCTCACAATTGAAAAATGTAATGCCATAATAAGACTAAGCTCCTTTGTTAACTTGCCCCTATAACAGTACAATAATTGATTATAATAAAACTTCAGTGAACACAAAATGATAGGTACTAAACCCCATTTACAGTACTTTGCAATTAGTCACCCATCACTTCTGTCCTCGCTGATTCAAATTGGCCTCTGGTCTCCCAACACTTCATTTAAAGTACATTACGGTACTATATAACGGAAAGTTTTGTTTAAAACAATACCGATGCACATCAAAATGGTTAAATTATGAGGACAAGTTGCATAGACTAGGCTTGTATTCCCTTGAATATAGAAGGTTATAGGGTGATCTACTTGAAGTGTTTAAGATGATTAAAGGATTTGATAGAGTAGATAGAGAGAAATTATTTCCTCTGGTAGGGGAGTCCAGAACAAAAGGAGCTTAACCTGAAAATTAGAGCTAGGCCATTCAGGGGCGATGTTAGGAAGCACTTCTTTACAAAGGTAGTGGAAATCTGGAACTCTCCCTCCCCCAAAAAGCTGTTGAGGCTAGGTTACTTGAAAATTTCAAAACTGAGATTGATAAGATTTTAGTTAGGTATGGGTATTAAGGGATAAGGAACCAAGGCAAGTGGATGGAGTTAAGATACAGATCAGGCATGATCTAATTGAGTGGCTGAACGGCCTACTCCTGTTCCTATGTCCCAAGGCATTTCACAGTGGTGTTTTTGGCATGCTGATGATTGGCATGTATGGATGTACATTAGAATTTCCTGTAAACTCCAACTACACTAATATGGAAATTGCAGTTTTTGGATGTCACAACACATTGCCCTTGCAGGAGTAGCTGAAGGAGAAAAAAATTGTACAAATCAATGTTCTTGAGTGTGGACTGAATGAAGATTGTACAGGAGAGCATTTACTGAAGGTTTGTTCACAGTCAGGAAGAAATGCTCCTTGATCTCTTCACTTTTTTTGGTCTGACAAGTGCTGCAAATTTTAAGTAAGTTTGTTTCATTTTTAAATTAAAGCAACATGGTGTATTTTGATCTCAAAGTAGTTCATTCCAATGAATGAGTGAATGTTAGGTACCTTAGGTTTGGATTTTTGACCGTTTGAGTTTTCCTACTGCTTGGATCAGGTGAATCCTGCCTTTGTCCCTATATACATTATCTACACATTCAGATATTTGCTACAGCTGGTCCATTGTACATTTGTGTGTAATATTGTTACATTCATCTGATAACCATTCAATCTGTTTGAACTCAGGTTAAAAACAAAGCACTGAAAAAGTTCTGGAGTTTCTTGCAACTTAAGGCAATAGAACAAATGGAGACCTTACTTTCAACTCAATTTTGAGGACGAACTTACACCAATAACCAAAACGGTATGAGAAAACAAACAATTGAAATCACCTTGCAAATAGCCAGAAATTTGTCTCTAAAATTAACATTAATGTTTAAATACAAATATATTTCTTAAGGGTAATTAACCTACCACAAATTTTACTGGTACTTATATTTTGCATTGAACTCTTTATGGGAATTCAATGGCCAGGTCGCACACTCAAGGTAACACTTTTACTACAAAATAATAGCTATTGTGCAGTACAGTGTGACACATTTAACATTAAAAAATACCTCTCACAGCACCACCTACAGAAAGAAGGTTGAGTTTTCAATGGAACACAAGGCCCACATACTGAATTTTATATATAGATGTGGTCAAACCATTTTAATTGTACTTACTACCTTGTTTCACTCCACTATCTTTGTTCCTTGCCCTTAGCCTCTTTTGCCAGTGATTTTTCTTTAGATATTTTATTTAAAACAATTAGCCTATAATTTAGTATGTTTAAAAAAATGTATTTTGCTTTGAATTAATACACTAGTATCTTACGTTTGCTCAAGGTTTTCCTAATTTTTTCTGTGCAAGAAATAAATAGTACACCATCGTAAATGCTGGCAATCTGGAGTATACAAAGCATCCTTACAACAGCATATAATTCACTGGATTGTTTCTTCTGTTCAGAATCAATACTTTGGTACCTTAAATTTGTTCAGGACTTACAACTTGTGTTGGTAAATAAAATTGGTTAAGTAGGCAATACTATTGTATTGCAAACAGCCAATAGCTACACTAAAAAGCACACACTTCCTTTAAGTGTCATACTCTGTCACATTAAGGAGATAACCCTATTGATATAAACAGTGTATCTTTCAAGTTAGTGAGCACCGCTGAATATCTGCTGGTAACATTAAAAGTCTTCCACAAAGCACACACCATCACATGCTTCCTTTAATGCTCTCTAACACTATCAGTTACGATGTGGAGATGCCGGTGATGGACTGGGGTTGACAATTGTAAACAATTTTACAACACCAAGTTATAGTCCAGCAATTTTATTTTAAATTCACAAGCTTTCGGAGACTTCCTCCTTCCTCAGGTAAATGTTTCCTGAGGAAGGAGGAAGGAGGAAACATTTACCTGAGGAAGGAGGAAGTCTCCGAAAGCTAGTGAATTTAAAATAAAATTGCTGGACTATAACTTGGTGTTGTAAAATTGTTTACAACTATCAGTTACAGAATAGATTTGTCCATAACTTAAGTAACAGACAAATTTTATTCTACAACCTGATTTTGACTGTTTCTACAGCTTATTGCAGACCACAGAGAAGCAAGCTAAACAAACTAAAAATAATTGAACAGATCCAAGCTAGGTGTAAATTTAGAAAAGTTTCAAATTTTTCAACGATTCTTCTACCGTCTGCATTCAGCTCTCTTACAAGTGTAAAATCTTTCTTACAAATGCAAAGCAATCTTAAAATGCTATGTTATAATCTTGAAGAGGGAATTGTACCAGTTGAACAAGGTCAATTAAACTGGGACACATCAAATAAGACAAGAGTTCCAATCTGCAGCCTGACCTGTAAATGACCCCATATTCATTTCAAGAATGCACAGCAGAATCCAAGAATCCTGCCTTAAGGGCTAGACACACACCTGCATTCTATTTTGCATGGCACAAATATTCTTATCCTTAAAACAGATTGATGGCTTACCATGAGCAATGCCAAAGGAATTTAATTAGCATATAGTAAATATAAAATATTGATATTGTTTAAATTTACAATGTGTAATTTTGATTATGATGCAATTATACAATTACGTGTACCATTGCATATGTCATTTTCATTGTGTTTAATTTGATAAGTTCTTTGAAGATATGATTGCTGCTTGAAATTTTTACAATGAGATATTTCTAATTTATTGCGTATTATATTCTATTTTTAATGTCATGCATTGTATATATAAAGTTTTTCATTCTATTTGATTATGTATGGAGCATCAGATACTAATTTATGCATATAACTACAGTATGTGAGGGCTGTTTTTGACTTGTGTAGATCGCAATAAATAAACACTTTAAAGTTGTGGTAAACCCCACCACCACTACACCTACCACTTTTCTTTACTATGACACCACAAAAGTGCGGTAGGCACTGGAGCAGAATGGATTGGATACAATTTCCAAACAAGGTCTTTCATACAACACGGACTATGGGGAAGATAAGAAGATTGGCATACTACTGTGAGTATATTAAATTTCAAGTGGACCCCCCCCCCCCCCCCCAAAATGATTTATTCCCATTTGGACAATAGTTATTCATTTTTATTTGTTCTTGGGATGTGGGCAACATTGTTACGGTTGCAATTATTGTCCATCCCCAGTTGCAGAGATGGTGGTGCCCTGATGTACCGCCACAGTCCTTGTAGTGATGGTATTTCCATTATGGTGTTAGATAGATAATTCCAGGATTCAGACCCAGCGTTGATGAAGGAACAACGATGTATGTCCCAAATCAGGATGGTGTATGAATTGGAGATGATAGGGTTTCCAAACATTGCTGCTTTTCTTCTTCTCTGTGTTAGAGGCCATGGGGGAGGGAGGTGCTATCGAAGTAATCTTGGTGAATTGCTGTAGATTGTACATACTGCGTCCAGTGGTGGACATAAAGTCCAGTGGTAAGGGCCCTTTCTTGGATGGTGTTGAGCTTCTTGAATGTTATTGCGGCTACACCCATCCAGGCAAGTGGTGAGTATTCCACCACACTCCTGAATCAAGCCTTGTAGATGGTAAAGAGGCTTTGAGGGGGTCAAGAGATGAGACACTTGTTGTCTGGTCTCTGTCCTGCTGTTGCAGCCGCAATGTTGACAATGACTGGCCCAGTTCAACTTCCAGTCAATGGTGAACTCCAGGATGTTGATGGAGGGCTCAGCGCTGGTGGTGCCACAAGGTCATGGGGAGATGGTTGGGCTCTCTCTTGTTCAAGGTGGTCATTACTTGGCATTTATTCATTTGCACAAGAATAAAAATATTGAAGAATTGAGATTATCTTGAATTCTGATCCTCATAAGGAAAATCCCATCTCCACTTCTAACACAAATTTTCCATAAAACAGTACGGAAAATAACATACATAAATATACAGAGTTAGTCAATATTTCACAGTCATTTTAATCACAAGATTACAAACTTGGTGGAGGCATCATATTGATGTAATTACTTTTCTATGAAATACATTAAATAGTAGTTTTGAATTTACACTAAATCCACACCACATAACAAATAGTACTTGCACTAGAACCAAAACGAAGGAATATATTGCACCATTAAACCATCTGAAAATAAATTTGGTAAAGGTAAAGTAAATACGTAAAGAAGATATGTTGCATTAGGCCACATCCCACTCATGAGATAGATGCCATGGATCTTCATAATGAATTTCAGATAATATGTGCTTGGATTAATTCAACATTACAAAGTCAATGAGAATTGAAAAATATAAGTGGATGGTGAAAGACTGAAAATATTGCACTTTTCATTTTCCATGACATGTACCATCTATCCAGAGTCACACCAGTTCATCTAGATACGGGGATGGTGCCACAGGACTGGAGAATTGCAAATGTTACACTCTTGTTCAAAAAAGGGTGTAAGGATAAACCCAGCAACTACAGGCCAGTCAGTTTAACCTCAGTGGTGGGGAAACATTTAGAAACGATAATCCAGAACAAAATGAACAGTCACTTGGACAAGTGTGGATTTGTTAACTAACTTGATTGAGTTTTTTGATGAGGTAACAGAGAGGGTTGATGAGAGCAATGCAACTGATGTAGTGAATATGGACATCCAAAAGGCATTTGATAAAAATGCCACATAATAGGCTTGTCAAAGTTGAAGACCATGGAATAAAAGTGGCAGTGGCAGCATGGATGCGAAGTTGGCTAAGTGACAGGAAACAGTAGCGGCGAACAGTTGTTTTTCTGAATGGAGGGAGGAATACAGTGGTGTTCCCCAGGGGTCAGTACTGGGACCACTGCTTTTCTGGATATATATTAATGGCTTGGACTTGGGTGTACAGGGCACAATTTCAAAATTTGCAGATGACACAACTTGGAAGTGTAGTAAACAGTGTGAGCTGCAAGTACAGTGGTTGTTCCCGGGCTTCTCTGAACTGCAAGAGGAGGAAAGGAACTCTATGTCCCCTCCACCAATCAGCTGAAGCAAGCCACGCTGTGAGAACCAGGAAGTGAATCTCATCCACAAATCTCATTCATTCAGAGTAAGAACTAGGAAGGGTCAGATAAGATTAGTAAATGTACTATAAAATCAGATCGAGAAAGCAAAATAAGAGAGGATAAGATTAAACGACTGAGATAAAAGAGGCAAAGTAAAAAAAAAATTAAATTTTAATTTAAATGTGCAAAACTATTAAAATTGGGAGTAAAGAGACACAACATTTTTAAAAATTGATTTTCAGTGCCAGAGATTGCTTGGCAGTCATTAACACTTACCACACCGTTAAGTTAGTTTAAACCTGATATAACTCAGCGTATCTTTTTTCTGGCGAGATTAGTTAGTTTCTAGCTGGACAGGAAAGTAAATTCATGGTGGTCCATTGATTCCTGCCTGCGATATCTCTCATGCAAAGCTGTCAGATCAGCAGGGAATCAGGAAGAGCAAGTTCCGGATTTCCGTGTTTGACTGTGCACGTGCTGTGGTCAGAACTTACTCTTCGATTGGCCTATTAATAACGGTGACACTTTTAGGCTCATCGTTACTTCACAAGCAATTTCAGGCCCAATATCACCTCTTAGGATTTGTGCTCGATCCCTCTGGCCGTACATTCCAAGATCCAGTTAACTTTCTTTACTGCTGCGGCAAACTGGGCTGCTGATTTCAGTAAGATACCCACAAATATCACTAGACCCCCTGTTGATATTGTGTCCTCTAGAAGAGAGCCATTTAATTTATATTCTGTTTATTTCCTTTATCTAGTCTTATTACCTTGCATTTGTCCACAGTAACTGCCATTTGCCACTCACCATCCCAGCCTCCCAACCTACCCTAGTCCTTTTCTATCTATTCCCAATTGCTTGAATCCCAATTTGATGTAATCTACAGAGTTATTTCTGTTCCCAGCTCCAAATCATGTATATACGCTATAGAACAGCAATGGCTCCAGCATTAATCCCTGTAGCACCCAATAGTGATCCCTTGCCATCATGATGCAGCTCAGTCACCCTTTTTTTCACTTGTTTAGCCAATTTTCAGTCCACATCAGAAGCTTGACTACTATTCCATATCTTCCCTGTGGGACATTAGTTGTGTGGCATGGTAACAAAAGCCTTGGTGAAATATGACAGTCACAGAGTTTCTGTCGTGAGCAAGGTCTGTAAATGACTCAAAGAACTCCAATAAGTATGTTAGGAAAGATTTCCATTTACAAATGTTTACAGCTTCTAAAAGTGGTTTTAGTGGAGAAAGCATCAGTAGGAGAACAGTGATCATAGTATCATAAGGTCTAAGTTAGCTATGGAAAAGGAGCAATCTACAGTAAAAATACTTAATTGGAGGAGGGCCAATTTCAGTGGGTTGAAAATGGATCTGGCCCAGGTAAATTGGAATCGAAGATTGGCAGGCAAAACTGCAATCGAACAATGGGTAGTCTTTAAGAAGGACATGGTTTGGGTACAGTCTAGGTACATTCCCACGAAGGGGAAAGGTAGGGCAACCAAAGCCAGAGCGCCCTGGATGACGAAAGAGATAAAGAGTAAGATGAAGCAGAAAAAGGGGGCATATAACAGATGTCAGGTTGATAATAAGTGAGAACCAGGCTCAATATAGAAAATTCAGAGGGGAAGTGAAAAAGGAAATAAGAAGGGCAAAGAGAAATTATAATAGACTGGCAGCCAACATAAAAGGGAATCCAAAAGTCTTCTATAGACATACAAATAATAAAACGAGTCGTAAGAGTAGGGGTGGGGCCAATTAGGGACTAAAAAGGAGGCCTACTCATGGAGGCAGAGGGCATGGGTAAGGCACTGAATAAGTACTTTGCATCCGTCTTTACCGAGAAGATGCTGTCAAAATCACAGTAGAAAAGGAGGTACTTGAAATACTGAATGGGCTAAAAATTGATAAAGAGGTAGTACTAGAAAGGCTAGCTGTACTTAAAGTAGATAAGTCACCCAGTCCAGATGAGATGCATGCTAGGTTGCTGAGGGAAGGGTGGAAATTGCACAGGTACTGGCCATAATCTTCCAATCATCCTTAGATACAGCGGTGGTGCCAGAGGACTGGAGAATTGCAAATGTTACACCCTTGTTCAAAAAAAGGGTGCAAGGATAATTCCAGCAACTACAGGCCAGTCAGTTCAACCTCGGTGGTGGGGAAGTGTGGGTTAGTTAAGGAAAGCCAGCATGGATTTGTTAACGCCAAATTGTGTTTAACTAACTTGATAGAGTTTTTTGACGAGGTAACAGAGAGGGTTGATGAGGGCAATGCGGTTGATGTGGTGTATATGGACTTCCATGAATTAATCACCAGACCCAGATGAAATGTATCCAAGCAAGGGAGGGATATAGTGGAGGCTCTGACCATCATTTTCCAATCCTCCCTGGCTACAGGCATGGTGTTGGAGGATTGGAGGACTGCTAACGTTATACCGTTGTTTTAAAAAGGGAGGAAGAGATAGACCGAGTAATTATAGGCCAGTCAGTCTAACCTCGGTGGTGGGAAAATTATTGGAATTGATTGCGAGGGATAGCATAAATCATTTAGAAAGGCACGGGTTAATCAAGGACAGTCAGCATGGATTTGTTAAGGGAAGGTCGTGCCTGGCTAACTGGACTGAATTTTTTGAGCAGGTAACAAGGAGGGTCGATGAGGGTAACTCGTTTGATGTAGTGTATATGGATTTTAGCAGGGATTTTGACAAGGTCCCACATGGCAGACTGGTCAAAAAAGTAAAAGCCCATGGGATCCAAGGGAAAGTGGCTAGTTGAATCCAAAACTGGCTCTGTGGCAGGAAGCAAAGGGTAATGGTTGACGGGTGTTTTCGCAACTGGAAGGCTGTTTCCAGTGCGGTGCTGCAAGGCTCAGTACAAGGTGCCTTGCTTCTTGTGGTATATATTAAAGATTTGAACTTGAATGTCAGGGGCTTGATCAAGAAGTTTGCAGATGATCCAAAAACTGGCCGTGTGGTTGATAGTGAGGAGGAAAGCTGTAGACTGCAGGGAGATATCAGTGGACTGGTCAGATGGGCAGAAAAGTAGCAAATGGAATTCAATCCAGAGAAGTGTGAGGTAATGCATTTGGGAGGGCAAACAAGGCAAGGGAGTACACAATAAATGGGAGGATACTGAGAGGTGTAGAGGAACAAAGGGACCTTGGAGTGCATGTCCACAGATCCCTGAAGGTAGCAGGACAGGTAGATAAGGTGGTTAAAACGGCATACAGGATACTTTCCTTTATTAGCAGAGGCACTGAATACAAGTCATGATGTGGAGATGCCTGTGATGGACTGGGGTTGATAAATGTAAAGAATCTTACAACACCAGGTTATAGTCCAACAGTTTTATTTGAAAATCACAAGCTTTCGGAGATTATCTCCTTCGTCAGGTGAGTGAGTGGGATTCCTTGAACGTTTCGCATTTATAGTCAGAGAACAATACCTGGTGATTACAGATAATCTTTCCAACTGCCCGTTGTCAAGGCAATCAAAGTGTTCAGACAGAGAGGTGTTACCTACAGGACCACCGAATATACAAACGGCCAGAACAAAAGACAGAGACACCTGGGGTATATGTGCACAGGTCGTTGAAAAAAACATACAGGATCCTGGGTTTTATAAGTATAGGGGCATGGAGTACAAAAGCAAGGAGGTTATGACGAACCTTTATAAACACTGGTTCAGCCACAACTGGAGTACTGTGTCCAGTTCTGGGCACCGCACTTTAGGAAAGATGTGAAGGCCTTGGAGAGGGTGCAGAAAAGCTTTACTGGAATGGTTCCAGGGATGAGGGACTTCAGTTACGTGGACAGACTGGAGAAGCTGGGGTTGCTCTCCTTAAAGTAGAGAAGGTTGAGAGGAGATTTGATAGAGGTGTTCAAAATCATGAGGGGTCTAGACAGAGTAGATAGAGAGAAACTGTTCCCATTGGTGGAAGGGTCGAGAACCAGAGGACACAGATTTAAGGTGATTGGCAAAAGAACCAAAGGCGACATGAGGACTTTTTTTTTAATGCAGCAAGTGGTTATGATCTGGAACACACTGCCTGAAAAGGTGGTGGAGGCAGATTCAATTGTGGCTTTCAAAAGGGAATTGGATAAGTACTTAAAGGGAAAAAATTTGCAAGGCTAGAGGGAAAGTCAGGCTAGCTGGATTGCTCTTGCAGAGAATTGGCACAGGCTTGACAGGCTGAATGACCTCTTTCTGTGCTGTTATGATTCTATTCTATGGTTCTCAACAAGGGATGATTTTGGTTCACAATTTATAGCTTTTATGATTCCACTATATATCAGCAACCATGGAAATCTTCCCCAATATCCATTTCTTTTATAAATATAATAAAGGCACAATATTATTTTGAATAGTTGTACCACTACAAAAGTAATGATAAGTATTAATGATTTTATATAATTGGTGCTTAGTAAACAAAACCGTACAATTGTTTTCCCAACACAAGCTAGCTGTCTCCAGAGTCTACTTTAGTATGTCCAGCGACTGCCATAGTTTGACGATACCCACAGGGTTAAAGTTGGAAAACACTCTCAGTCTTGAATAGTTCATATAAGTACTCGTGCATCTGCCTTCAAGCAAATTCTCCCATCCGATTTGCATCACTGAACAGATGCTCTAAGTCAGCAATCAATGTAGCAGGACAAACAGTCTAGAAGTGAACGAAAACAGAGATTTGCTTTCATTCTGGGGAATTTTCATTTCCCTAACATAATGCAAATATTGATCCACGGGCAACAAAACCTTTCGTTCCGATACGGACAAGAATTCACAAGGCAATGTTTTACCCTGTATTTGTTCCCCAACTGTGTTTGATACCTCCACTATGGTCACGTAAGCCAAGGACATAAAACACTTAACTGAAAACAATCCTGTTTTCTGTTCGCACGGTCTTTCTGCAATTTTGCTCACGAAAGGCAGATTCTTTGGAAACACAACACTTTGCCACTAAATATACTGTTCTCCATATTGCTTCAGCTGGCAAACCTTTACCGTACAATCTGCTCTGCCAAGAGCAATGTTTTAAGAGGCAGGTGCTGGGCTTCATTATTTCTACAGAGAATGTTGCTCAAAAGACAGACTAAAATGGGATAAACTTGTAACAGAATGCTAATCATAGAAAGGTTACAGCATGGAAGGAGGCCATTCAGCCCATTGAGTCCGCACCGGCTCTATGCAAGAGCAATCCAGCGAAACCCATTCACCCGCCCTTTCCCCATAGCCCTGCAAATTTTTTCCTTTCAAGTACTTATCCAGTTCCCTTTTGAAGGCCATGATTGAATCTGCCTCCACCACCCCCTCAGGCAGTGCATTCCAGATCCTAACCACTCACTGTGTAAAAAAGTTTTTCCCTCATGTTACCTTTGGTTCTCTTGCCAATCACCTTAAATCTATGCCCTCTGGTCCTTGACCCTTCCGCCAATGGGAACAGTTTCTCTATCTACTCTGTCTAGACCCTTCATGATTTTGAATACCTCTATCAAATCTCCTCACAAATATCTCTGTTCCAAGGAAAACAACCCCAGCTTCTCCAATTTATCGATGTAACTGAAGCCCCCCCCATCCCTGGAATCATTCTAGTAAATCTCTCCTGTACCCTTTCTAAGGCCTTCACATCTTTTCTGAAGTGTGGTGCCCAGAACTGGACAAAATACTCCAGTTGTGACCAAACCAGTGTTTTATAAAAGGTTCATCATGACTTCCATACATTTGTACTCTATGCTTCTATTTATAATGCCCAGGATCCCGGATGCTTTTTTTAAACTGCTTTCTCAACCTGCCCTGCCAACTTCAATGATTTGTGCACATATACCCCCAGATCTCTCTGCTCCTGTACCCCTTTTAGAGTTGTGCCCTCTAGTTTATACTGCCTCTCCTCATTCTTCCTACCGAAATGTATCACTTTGGAGCAGTGGAGGTGGCGGGAGCGGACCTAGAGGAGCACTAGAGGCGGCAGAGGGAAGCAAATAAAGGCCGAGGTTCGAAGGCCTGAACTCACTTGGAGCAGCGGAGCAGTGATTCTTGCAGAGACAGTCAGGAGGAATCGACAAAAAAAAACAAGAAGTGACGTCACAGGAGAGCAGGTAGGTGATTGGCTGGTAAGTGTTACAGCTTCTTTTTTCCCTGAGTTAGGAAAGTGGGTGAAATTAATTTAAAAGCTGGGAGCTTAAAACTGCGGTTAGTTTATTAAATTTAATAACGAACTAATTTATTAACTAGACTAATAAAACTAAATAAACAGGGGAAGGAGCTGATTGGCTGGTAGCTGGTAAGCATTTCTTTTTCTGTTGAGTTTTTTTTTTAAAAAGCTTAATTTATTTCTGTTAAGGTTAGTAGACAATCTTATAAATCGAGGCATGGCAGGGCAGCTCACACCCTTCGAATGCATGCTTTCCGTGTCCTGGCCAACCACAGATGCAGGAAGTGTCGTTAGCTGGAGCAGCTCGAGCTCCAGATTTCGGAGCAGCAGCTAGTGTCTCTGCAGTGCATCAGCGAGGCTGAGAGCTACATGCATAGCACTTTTTAGGAGGTGGCCTCCCCGCATATTAAGAAAGTGCAGGCAGAGGGGGACTGGGTGACCGCCAGACAGACAAGGACCACCAGGCAGGTAGTGCAGGAGTCTTCTGAGTGCATGTCACTCTCTAACTAGTATTCAATTCTGAATACTGGTGAGGGAGAGGGTTCCTCTGCAGAGTGCAGCCAGAGCCAAGTCCACAGCACCATGGATGGCTCAGCTATATGGGGGGGGGGGGGGGATGAGTGAGGAGAGAAGAAAAGTCAGGAGAGCAATAGTGATAGGAGATTCTATAGTTAGGGGAGCAGACAAGCGTTTCTGCGGCCGCAGACGTGATTCCAGGATGGTATGTTGCCTCCCTGGTGCCAGGGTCAAGGATGTCACTGAGCGGCTGCAGAACATTCTGTGACCAGGGTGGGGGGGGGTTAACAGCCAGAGGTCATGGTCCATATTGGTACCAACGACATAGGTAGAAAGAGGGATAAGATCCTGCAGACAGATTTTAAGGAGTTAGGAAAGAGATTAAGAAGCAGGACCTCAAAGGGTAATAATCTCCGGATTACTCCACATGCTAGTGAGCATAGAAATAGGAGGATACATCAGATGAATGCTTGGCTGGAGAAATGGTGCAGGAGGGAGGGCTTTAGATTCCTGGGGCATTGGGACCAGTTCTGGGAAAGGTGGGACCTGTACAGGCCAGATGGGTTGCACCTCAACGGAGCTGGGACCAATGCCCTCGTGGGGAGGTTCGCTAATGCTCTTTGCGGGGGGGGGGGGGGGGGGGGTTTAAAATTAATGTGCCAGGGGGATGGGCACCAGGATGTAGCAACGGAAAGGAGAAACAAGGAGCACAAAGGATCGGGGAGAAAATTAGTACTCAAGCAAGTAATAATACAGTATCAGGTGGGATCAGATTAAGAGAGAGTACAAGAAAGTCTAAGACTGGTTTGCAGTGCATGTGTGTAAACACACGAAGTGTGGTAAACAAGGTTGGTGAGCTGCAGGAGTAAATAGTCACATGGGAATACAATGTTGTGGCGATAATGGAGACCTGGCTCAAAAAAAGAGCAGGATTGGGTACTAAATATTCCTGGATACAAGGTGTTCAGCAAAGATAGGGAATGAAAGAAAGGAGGGGGGATAGCAGTATTGATTAAGGAGAATACTGCAGTACTGGAGAGAGAGGATGTCTTGGAGGGGTCAAGGACAAAATCTATTTGGTTAGAGTTAAGAAACAATAGAGGTGCCATTACACTACTGGGTGTATTCTATAGGCCACCAACTAGTGGGAAGGATATAGAGGTGCTTGGTTAATGTCCTTAAACTTGATAAAGACTGACTCCTCATCAGCATCGGGAACGTGTGTGACTTGCATCTAGAAACTCTTGAAAGATAGTTCACATCTACCCATTCTTTTATTTAAAAAATCTTATGTCTAGTGCGAATTCTGAAGGGCACAGGAAAACGTCTGTGGATCAGAAAACCCCAAATGGCAAAGTTGATTAAATATCACAAATCACACTGATAAGCAAACAATGCCTATAGCAAAAACTACATGTTTATTAAAAAAGCAGTACATTTTTTCAATTAAAAAAATCTAATTCACTAGAGTTCAACCAATAAGCAATCCAGAACCAGCACAACAGCAAAATTACCAAAAAAGACATCAAACTCCTTCTCCAGCCATTCTACTACACACCCCTAAAATGATATGTTATAATACATCAAAAATAAATTAAACATTTAAAAAACAAACTCATCCAGCCCATCTTCCAATACATAGAAACAGCTTCCACCCACATGCACACCACCTCCCCGTCTTCTCCTCAGGGGTTTCAGTCGTGCTTACTGCTCAATTTCCAGAGCTTCACTTGAGCCCTGGATGTTAGGTCTCTGTCACTCGTCTTAAAGCATTACCGCAGGCAGAGATTAAACGTCATCACTAGAACAATTTTTATTTTTTGTGCAACATGATACAAACAATATTCAACATGCATGGAAGTTTGTGCCTTAGGCACACTGATTCCCCACGTGTACTCCCAGAGTGCACACTGCTGCCATCATTTTTTTTTTGCAGCCTGTACTACAGTAACAACAATTTATCTTGAAGCTATATTTCTATGCCTGCAATCATAATTGCAGAACCCAGTATAGCTTCCTCTACATTCTGTAGACAAAAAAAAACTCAAAAACCAAAAGTGCCAATAGAAAAAACATTTTTTTATACATGCATATTCAGCTTATTATTGCTACCATTCAACAATGCAGATAAGTATCCATAGTTGAGTAGAAACAGGCTATCATACCCAAATCCACAAGACCCAGAAAATCCATGAATTAAGGAATTAATATATGAACACCGTTTGTATTTAATACTTCTGGGGCTTATTTTATTAACTACTCACTGTCTAATGCAACAAAAAGGTCTCAAAGGAAAATTCATTGGTACTTAAATAATTTAGAAAAGGTCCAGTTAGAGGCCAAACACTTTTAAAATAACAGTATTGAATCCTGTTCTTACTACTCCTCTTACAAAGTCATGAAAGAAACATACTTTCTGAACCATAAAATCCAATGAAAAAGTATGAATCTATGAAGAATTGTGTAGAAAGGACACTGTAGAGCATTGCTCTGTGTGAATTGTAAATTAAAGATTACATTTTTATTCCCGTTATTTATAACAGACCCTGGATTTTAACAGCTTAATTTCTAATCTCCAGTCTAAAATATAGGTGCAGTTTCTGCACTGGGACAAGAGCTCAACTGCAAAGTCAGATGAAGGCCAGTATAAATAATAAACTAGCACAGCTCTAAGTCAAAGTCAAACATGATTGGCCAAGTAATGCATATGTCTACTGCATCCAAAATTGCTATGCTCCAGTTTGCACCCCACCCTCCCGACCCCCAAATTTTCTCAACGGTGAGGAAATACAGTTCATAGACACCCTACCGGGTCTCACCATTCATTATTCATGCGTCAACCTTGACAGTTAAGTGTCTGCAGGCTGTTCAACCATGAATAGGGTTTGGAGGCATTCTACCTTTTTTTTTGTTCACGGGATGTGGGCGTCGCTGGCGAGGCCAGCATTTATTGCCCATCCCTAATTGCCCTCGAGAAGGTGGTGGTGAGCCGCCTTCTTGAACCGCTGCAGTCCGTGTGGTGACGGTTCTCCCACAGTGCTGTGAGGAAGGGAGTTCCAGGATTTTGACCCAGTGACAATGAAAGAACGGCGATATATTTCCTGGCTGAATACTTACACACATGCAATTCCAGCAAAGGTCACTAAATAATGAGGAATAGGAACCTCGACTAATCTCCTCCCTCCTCTCCGCAATGCACCCCCCCTCCCCCCGAACTCCGCATAACCCAGAGGCGCCGATATCAATTGTAGCACTTCTATCACTACCTTGGCTGAAATTCTGTAATTCAATATGGGCCAGGAATTGAACCTGGGGCCTTACTATTTTATACAGCACAACTATTCACTCAATATAATCACAGCCGAGAAAGGAATTAATTTCTTTTACTAAGAAAGGACTTGTAACATACAAAAGATGGGTGAATAACTTAAGATGGCTGAAGCACCTAATTTTTCCAATTATAAGCAATTTGGCTTTGAAATCATGCACAGATTTTTTTTAATTAGAAAAGTTCCAATGTGCACACAGCTTAATAAGCCACACATGCTGCTTATTTTCAATGATCAGATTTTTTAAAAAAGCATGTGCAGGAGGTGGCAGGACAGATATTAACAGTTGAACTAGAAACTGATTAATGGGGGTATTTAAGTGACCTTGCTAATAAACTCTAGTAATCAAGTTTTCATTTCAATTATAAGCTTAAGGAACATATTGTTAACACAGCCTTAATTTTCACATGCTTCTGTAAATACTTAATCACAAGAACTAGTCAATTAGCATAATGATTAATAATTAGTAATAACCATCAGAATATCACAAGTTCTAATGAAGTAGAGGCACTATACATATGGAATATTCGAGGTGTGCACCAGTCTTCATCTGCTTTAACAAAGGGAACAGAAATACTATATTTGATGCGCTTTAAACGAGTAAATTAAATCCTATTACTGCATATTACCCACTTTCTATCTGCCTTTGCTGTAGTGTACTGAATAATGAATGGCAAGGTCAGTAAAACATTATTAGCTGTACCCATATTTAAGAAAGTACAGTAGTTCCATTCCGTGGAATTAGACAGTTGTGGCATTTAAAGTTCATCAGTGACTTACAGCACTAGCAGCTTTATGTATATACACAATTAGAAACCAGGTATCTTAACTTGTAAAAATAATTTTAAGAGTTGCTTCAGCAAAAATAAACAATATTTTTGAAGAGCAAATTTTCAGTTATAATCAACAGACTACCTTCACATTTAGAGGAAGAGATAGTTCCTTGAAAAAAGTTTTTACACTGTGTCCCATGGACAGAAGCTATCAGAAAACATAGGCAGATTTAAATGAAAGCTATTTGGAATTTACCAGGTATATAGGAAGAAAAAACTGCATTTATATAGCACCTTTCACATACACAGGATGTCCCTAAATGCTTCACACCAATGAACTACTTTTAAAGTGCAGTCACCATTGTTACGTAGGTACAGAGCAACGTCCCACAAACAAGATGAACGATCAGTCATGTACTTTTTGTAATTCTGGTTGACGAAACAAATGTTGGCCAAATCACGAGAACTTCCTATTCTTCAAAAAAGTGTCATGGGATCGGTTTCATCCACCTCAAAAGGCAGACAGAGTATCAGCTTAACATCTCATCTGAAAGATGGCACTGATGACAATGTAACACACCCTCAGTACTGCATTGAAGTGTCAGCCTAGATTGTGGGCTCAAGTCTATAGTGAGGCTTGAACCCACAACCTCCTGATTCAGAATTGAGAATACTACCCGAGCCTAGCGGACAGTCAAAACCGCCAAATAAATAATATGGCATATTATAAACAAAATAGTTGAATTTTAATGAAAAAAATTATCCAACTGTAAAATACATACTAGACAAGAACATCAACTATATGCGAATGAGGGAAGCCAGTTTCTGGAAAAAAGTTACCCCAATGAAATGGGGTATTTTATATTCTTGTACAAAGGTTAGACGAAGGGTTTAACTATAGATGACAATAAAAGGTTCACTATGGAACATTTTTAAAATCATGCAGTACTTCAAAAATGTTGCTTCAATTAAAAAAAAGTACACAAACATTTTAATATCTTTCTCTCCCCCCAAATTCTCAACTGTTTTAGTCACCCCCTTGCCAGGATGAACAAGCAAAGCCATAGTTATTGACCTAAGACATGCTGAGTCTCAAGTGTCGAGTAAAGGCTACAGTGCTTCCCTCAGAGGTGGAAAAACACAGAAGAGTCACACCTGAAAGGTCCCTAGCATTTCCTGACAGTCAGCTACAGGGGCAGTGCCAATGATCTCAACGGGCTTCCCACCTGTCGAGCAGATGGGAAATAATTTAACAGTAGAAAAAAAAAGTTACATTAAAACACACATTGTTATCTAAGCATAGCTCATACCAGTCCAGCCAACAGAACAGGCAAATAATATTTGCCATCAGATCTCTGATGATCTAACGGGCCATAAGGAGGTATGAAAGATGGTTGTTGACATGCAACTTTTCCATCCATCCCAAGTTGGGAAGGCTATTGATGAACCGTGCCAATGAAAAGTATAACCAAGAATTACGTAAATTTTGAGTTATGAAAAAAAGTCCTTTGCACTAACTCAAGGGGAGCATAAGGATTACATTTTCTTGTCCAAACAGCCCAAACACAAAGATAAAAAACAAGTGCAAATGCTTGACAACTTGTATAAAAAGAAAAACTGAAAGTAACAGGATCGTTAGCAGCTGAAAAGATAAGTATAACTTCCAGTGTGCACTTCCATTAGAACCAAGTTCAAACAACGGGTCTACATCCTAAACATTAACCTACATCAGAACTCACCCGTTACTGTGATGAGGAGCACATCAGATAGTAAAGAGCCCTGCTGTGTATTTCCATCATTTTCTATTTTCATTGCAAACTCACTGGCCAATGTTGTTATTTGTGAAGGCTAAAGTACAATCTACAATACCTGGTCCAAAAAAAAGTTTCCACTGATGCTGGTGCATACTGCATTTGTAATTTTTAATATCGGGATCAGTATAGTACTACTTGTTACATCAGTGCACCCCCATGACTATTTCAATGCAACTTGGAGGCTTCATTGTCTAGTAACGCTTCCAAAAAAATATTTTTAATATACATACATGATTTTAGCACAACAGTCCATTATTTTTACTTCTGCTACTCATACACAGTCATAATTTTAAATAGGATATTGGAAAAATGACTGCCTCTATATTTCTCTTGCTAGCGACTGCAACATATTACTAAGTGCATAATTTATCATGAGCCAAGCATTTGCACAAAGACACCAATAATTGCAGATTTTGGTTGAACAAGTATCAGCAAATATGAAATGGCAAAATAATTCTTCCAATTCCTTGCAAAATTCCAGTCAAAAATTAAAAATTAAAAATGAAACCTCACTCAGTTTGCAATTGTTATCCATATTTGACCACTTTTGAGAGACTCTAACCACACCTTTCCATGACAATAGCTTGTCTATTTCTAACACTACGATACCTGTAATCAACTCTGTATGGTTTCAGCCTTTTTAAACCAACCAATCTCATAGTAAAGTACAAAACCATAAGAACCTGCCCATTTCAAGTTGGGCTTGACTAAGAAGTTGTCAGAGTAGCAGACATCTGAAACTGTGTTTTTCTATGATGATTCCGCTATCTTTGAACGTCTGTGCAGGAGCTTCCTGTATGATGACATCATTTCTATACTAGATTTGCTGCGCTCGCCACTGTAACCATTTCAAAAAAGTTCAAACCCAGATCATACAGTCAACTATCATGAGATGCATCCCTTTACATTACACGTCTATGCCCCTTCATCTAACTTAGTTCCAGGATTTTGGTTTGAGAAACCAAGGTATAAGATCAAGACTCAGGGCAGAACACCGGGGTTATGTAAATCAGGAAGCAATGAATAGGAAATACCAATTTTGGGTTTAAAAGCCTCTATTATAGAGGGAAGGAAAGATGAAGGATGACTGAAATCAGAATTTTGGCTACTTTGCTTTTCTGAACTTGTATATCAAACTGCTGGATAGCTTGAATATCAGAAATGGACCCTACACAAGACAACAGACAGGACTGACATTTATTTAGCACCTTTCACGACCTCAGGACAAATCTAAAGGGGCATAAAGCCAATTAAATATTTCTTTTTGAAACATAGTCATTGTAGGAGACACAGCAGCCAATTTGTACACAAGGTTTCACAAACAGCAATTAAATAAATGACTAAATAATCTGTTTTAGGTGTTGGATGAGGGATAAATATTAGTCAGGACACCGGGAGAACTCCCCTACTCTTCTTTAAATAGTGCCATGGGATCTTTTGCGTCCACTTGAGGGCAGACAGGGCCTCGGTTTAACGTCTCATCCGAAAGACGGCATCTCCGACATTGCCGCACTCACTGACAGTTCAGTGCAGTACTGAAGAAATGCTGCATTGTCAGAGGTACTCTCCTTTGGCTTCGACATTCAATTAACGTCCTGTTTTCCTGCTCCAAGAATTCAGATGCACAAAGATACCATGGCACTATTTGAAGAGCAGGAGTTGCCCTGATGTTCTGGCAAACATTATTCCCTCAACTACCACCGAAAATAGATTAAGTGACTTTTTCTTCATTTCTTTCATTAACGGTCCTGCCAGTGAATTGCCCAGAATTCAGCAGCACTACAAAATAAATATGGTGGCACTAAAATCCACCTGAAGAAGTTGCTTTTCCTGGCAGCTCGAGCACAGCATGGCAGCTACCAGTAGCAAATACAAGCTCTGCTTGTGTTAGCGTATATGTACAGAGTGAAGTCCAATATATTTTGTCTTTTCCGCACCTCTGAAGCTAGTATCAATCTCCTTCCAGAACTCTTGGTGATTGCATGCTTTTGGGAGGCGGGTGGGGTGCTGGTGAAGAATAAAAAAAAACACAACTTTGGTCAATCAAACCCACTTAGCTATATCTCTGATAATTCATCTCTGCTCAGAATCAGGATTCGGCTCTGGGCATTGAGTTTCTCTTATCTCACCCCTCTCCCCTCCCATGGCTAGTGAAATCTCACCATTTATGTTACCGTGCAGCATTGAGGTACCAAGGTTCATAGTGCAGGAAACCAAGGTTAAAACACCAAATGAGAAGACTACATAAATCAGGAAGTAATTATTAGGAGATGACAGTTAATCTATTTCTAGTACTGTTGGTACAGGTAATAACGATGGCCAGGTCAAACTGGGACCCTCATTCTCCAAACAGTGCCGTGAGTTCTTTAATGTCTATCAACCACCAGAACAAGCAAACAGGATCTCCATTTAACCACCCAAAGTAGACACCTCTGACAATGCACTTCCTCAGTACTGCTTTGAAATATCAGCCTAGATCAGTGTTGGCCAATAGAAATTGCTGATGAGCCACAAGTGTGACTATAACACCACTGTTTTAGCCACATGCACTAATCTTAATAGAAAACGCCATACATACATTCACACAATACATGCACATATTAACATCTACCACCATTCAGTAGCCAAGGAACTAAAGCACTCAACAATCAAAATATACTCACTGCTTTTCATACCAATAAATGCATAAAAAGCAGCACATGAAACGCTATGTCAATACGAGCATTGAAATCACATGCCCAATGATGGTGTACATTACTAAATTTTCATTTACTAATCTTTTTTTAAATTCGTTCATGGGATGTGGGTGTCGCTGGCAAAGCCAGCATCTATCCCTAATTGCCCTCGAGAAGGTGGTGGTAAGCCTCCGCCTTGAACCGCTGCAGTCCACGTGGTGAAGGTTCTCCCACAGTGCTGTTAGGTAAGGAGTTCCAGGATTTTGACCCAGCGACGATGAAGGAACGGCGATATATTTCCAAGTCGGGATGGTGTGTGACTTGGAGGGGAACGGGCAGGTGGTGTTGTTCCCATGTGCCTGCTGCCCTTGTCCTTCTAGGTAGTAGAGGTCGCGAGTTTGGGAGGTGCTATCACAGAAGCCTTGGCGAGTTGCTGCAGTGCATCCTGCAGATGGTACACACTGCAGCCACAGTGCGCTGGCGAAGAGAGTGAATGTTTATGGTGGTGAATGGGGCTGCTTTCTCCTGGATGGTGTCGAGCTTCTTTTAGTGTTGTTGGAGCTGCACTCATCGATGCAAGTGGACAGTATTTCATCACACTCCTGATTTGTGCCTTGTAGATGGTGGAAAGGGTTTGGGGGGGGGGGGGGGGGGGGGTGGTCAGGAGGTGAGTCACTCGCTGCAGAATATCCAGCCTCTGACCTGCTCTTGTAGCCACATTACTTATGTGGCTGATCCAGTTAAGTTTTTGAGGGGTTGCGAATGGAACTGAACACCATGCTATCAGCGAACATTCCCATTTCTGACCTTATGATGGAAGGAAGGTCATTGATGAAGCAGCTGAAGATGGTTGGGCCTAGAACACTGCTCTGAGGAACTCTTGCTGCAATGTCCTGGGGCTGAGATGATTGGCCTCCAACAACCACTACCTGCTTTTTGTGGACAGGACATACCTGGACAATTTTCCACATTGTCGTCAGGTAGATGTCAGTGTTGTAGCTGTATTGGAACAGCTTGGCTCGAGGCATGGCTAGTTCTGGAGCACAAGTCCTCAGCACTACAGCCGGGATGTTGTCAGGGCCCATAGCCTTTGCTGTGTCCAGTGCACTCAGCCGTTTCTTGATATCACGTGGAGTGAATCGAATTGGCTGAAGACTGGCTTCTGTGATGGTGGGGATATCGGGAGGAGGCAGAGATGGATCATTCTCTCGGCACTTCTGGCTGAAGATGGTTGCAAAGGCTTCAGCCTTGTCTTTTGCACTCACCTGCTGGGCTCTGCCATCATTGAGGATTGGGATGTTCACGGAGCCTCCTCCTCCCATTAGTTGTTTAATTGTCCACCACCATTCATGACTGGATGTGGCAGGACTGCAGAGCTTTGATCTAATCTGTTGGTTGTGGAATCGCTTAGCACTGTCTATAGCATGTTGCTTCTGCTGTTTAGCATGCATGTAGTCCTGTGTTGCAGCTTCACCAGGTTGGCACCTCATTTTTAGGTATGCCTGGTGCTGCTCCTGGCATACTCTTCTACACTCCTCATTGAACCAGGGTTGATCCCCTGGCTTGTTGGTAATGGTAGTGAGGAATATGCCGGGCCATGAGGTTTACAGATTGCGCTGGAATATAATTCTGCTGCTCCTGATGGCCCACAGCAACTCATGGATGCCCAGTTTTGAGCTGCTGGATCTGTTCTGAACCTATCCCATTTAGCACAGCAGTAGTGCCACACAACACGTTGGATGGTGTCCTCAGTGTGAAGACAGGACTTTGTCTCCACAACATAAAATGCAATTCACCACATCTGGATCCCCATCTCGCCACATGTGGCTAGTGGCTAATGTATTGGACAACCCTGGTCTAGATTATATGAAAAATCATGTTGGAAATAAAGTCTGTTAGCAGGGCATGATAATAGCATTAAACAAAAATTGGATAATACAGCATGCATAAGCCACCAGTTGGCACAGTTTGTTTTTTTTTAAATATAGTAAGATCTTGCTGGCATCTTGCAATACAATACCAAAAATACCTTGAAATTTCTGTAAATCTCAGCATTAACATGAAGGAGTGGATAAAAAGTATATATACTCAAGTGATTTTGGTAATGCACAATACTTTTAAGTGGAATATTTATCATAAGAACAGTACTGTAGTGTACGTTTCCTGTCACACTTTTTGATTCCACTCAAATTTCATATTCAACAATTCATAACTCTAGCCACAGAATCCACGAATCTAAAGCAAACAAAGCACCTCAAGACAGAGCAATCAGAATCTACTAATTAAAGAGACCAGAACCTAAACCAATTAATTAAGAAAATGACTTCAGTTGCTTTCAGCTACCATCCTGAATCCACCCCAGATCTAAATCTGAAAAGGAGCATTTATCACCTAACAAGCTCATAAAAAATGTATTCCCTATTATACTTATTCTTACTAATACACTTGCTTGTATACTGTTGTAAATCCTTCAAACAGATTTTCTTTCACCGGCCTGCATTAGATTTGTATTTGCCAGATACCACCCGTTTCTTCCAAATATAATTTCCATCATGCATGCGTGGCGTTTGCCTCCAGTGCATCAACTCAATGTCTGCTAGTCCCACTTCCAAATTGCTAACCTCGCTCTTTTTTGTCCATTGCCCCTTCCATTACCTCTACTGCTCCCCGGGCAAGCTCCCGGCTACTGCACTCCTCTCTACACACTGAAAACACCATAACTTTCAAATGTATCAAATATTGACAACACTATTTTATTCTTCATTTACATGAAGAGTCAATTATTTAAAGACCACAAAATAAATCCAAGTTCAACTCAATTAACAGGTGTGCTAAATTCATATCCATAAATTTATGAGCTATATACTGAAATCATATATTTTCAAATTCACTAAATTTACATTCAAATGTTGTCACTCTTTACTAACCGCATAAATTTTATTCTGTATTTAACTATATTACGTAAAATTCTGCAAACTCCATGCCAGTTACATAAGCTAAACACAATGCATATAACCTATAATTTTTTTTGCATAAAATCTAATATATTTAAATTCTGAACTGTACAAGTTATATTCAGCATGGTGTTAAATATATATCCAAGCTCCTTCCTGGTACCACATCCAGCCCCATGAAAACTGTGCAAAACACTAACAGATAAAGCATAGTGTTCATTCCTGTTCAACACATTTGTTCAATTTACCTTGAATAATGCCAAAGGAGATGGATTAATATAATGAAAGTATACTAAAAATGGGAGGTGCAGACAATGTTTCTATGCCAATAAAAAATGTTCATATTATTGAGGATCAATTTTAAAAGATTTCTTCCCCTCCCACCTCCCCACAACTAAAATATACAGCATTGTTAATCCATGCCAGAGCAAATGTTTATTTGGAACAGAAGTGCCCAAATTGCAGCCTATGGTCACATACAGCTTCCACATCCATTTATACTTCTTCATTAGTCTATCTAGTTTGAAAATTTGTGGACCTGGAAGTTTGGAAAGAGCTGTTCTTAGTGCCTTTGTCTTTTTGGTGGATAAATCCCAACTTAGAAGGTCTGATCATTTAGTATCAGCAAACTGAGATAGGAGAAATTATGATGGAGAATAAAGAAATGACAGATGTTAAACAAATATTCTGTATCTGTCTTCACAGTAGATAACACAAAAAGCATACCAGAAATAGTGGGGAACTTGAAGTAATTAATATCAGTAGAGAAAAAGTATTAGAGAAACTAATGGGACTAAAAGCCGACAAATCCCTTGGACGTGATAGTGGATGCATTGGTTTCCTAGATTCTAGAACGGTCCCAGGGGAATGGAAGGTAGCAAATGTAACACCACTATTCTAAAGGAGGGAGAGAGAAAACATGGAATTACAGGCCAGTTAGCCTGACATCAGTTGTCGGAAAATGCTGGAATCTATTATTAAGGAAGTGGTAAGAGGGCACTTAGAAAATCATATGATTAGGCAGAGTCAACATGGTTTTATGAAAGGGAAATCATATTTGACAAATTTAGAGTTTTTTGAGGATGTAACTAGCAGGGTAGATAAAGGGGAAACAATAAATGTAGTATATTTGGATTTCCAAAAGGTGCCATGTAAAAGGCTGTTTCGCAAGATAAGGGCTCTTGGGGTTCGGGGTAATATATTGGCAAGGACAGATGATTACTTTCTGTCCGTTAATCAGAGTGTAGGGATAAACAAGTCATTTTCAGGTTGGCTGGCTGTAACTAGTGGGGTGTCGCAAGGATCCGTGCTTGGGCCTCAGCTATTCACAATCTATATTAATGACTTAAATGAAGGGACAGAGAGCAAGTTTGCCGATGATACAAAGCTAGGTGGCAAAGAAAGCTTGAGGAGGACACAAAGAGTCTGCAAAGGGATACAGACAGGTTAAGTGAATGGGCAAGAAGGTGGCAGATGGAGTATAATGTGGGGAAATGTGAGGATATTCATTTTGGTAGGAATAATAGAAAAACAGAATATTTTTTAAAACGGTGAGAAACTATTAAATGTTGGTTTTCGGAGAGATTTGGGCGTCCGCGCACAAGACAGACAGAAAGTTAGCATGCAATTACAGCAAGCAATTAAGGCGGCAAATGGCATGTTGGCCTTTATTGCAAGGGGGTTGGAGTACAAGAGTAAGGTCGTCTTGCTACAATTGTACAGGGATTTGGTGAGACCACACCTGGAGTACTGTGTACAGTTTTGGCCTGCTTATCAAAGGGAGGATATACATGCCTTGGAGGCAGTCCAACAACAGTTCACTAGATTGATCCCGGAGATGAGTGGGTTGTCCTATGGTGAGGGATGGAGTAAAATGGGCCTATATTCAATAGAGTTTAGAAGAATGAGAGGTGATCTCATTGAAACATGTAAGATTCTGAGGGGGCTTGTCAGGGTAGACACAGAGGTTGTTTCCCCTGGCTGGAGAGTCTAGATCTAGGGGGCATAATCTCAGGATAAGGGGTCGGCCAAGGAGAAGGAATTTCTTTACTCACAGGGTTGTGAATCTTTGGAATTCTCTACCTCAAAGAGCTGTGGATGCTGAGTCGTTGAGTATATTCAAGGCCGAGATAGATAGATTTTTGGACTCTAGGGGAATCAAGAGATATGGGGATTGGGCGGGAAAGTGGAGTTGAGTTCGAAGATCAGCCATGATTTGATTGAATGGCCTACTCCTGCTCCTATTTCTCATGTTCTTATGTAAATTAATGGGTACGTGGATTTAGACTTGATATGTGGCCTGCAACGTTCCCTGGTATGCATCTAAGCAGCCGATGAAGGTGAAAGCTTGGAAATCCCTGCTCTAGAAGGGCTCGGCCAAAAAAAGGAACAAGTCAACTTCTATTTTTAGACCATTTCATACTTTCTGTAAAGTACAGTCTAATTCTAGCTTGACAATTGTTCAGACAGGATGTTGTTCCGCACTTGCCAAATCCACTAATCGTTCATTTATTTAATAAGTTTTATTTCCATATTTGGTACAAGCAAAAGACAAGGCATATACCCCAAACTCACCCAAAAAGCACAGTAAATATGGACATTCAGACGTCAACACATTTCTCTATTCATCTTTTACTTAGTAATCAGTTTTTAAAAACCTGTGTAAAATGATTTTCCCTATAATGTAGCAATGGATTGGTGATGGAGAATGTGATATATTTGGTATTGGAAAATATACAATCTACACTGTTAGCTCTCAGAACTTGTACCTTAGTACCTCATTATTCCAATTCAATGCAGCACTAACTCAGCTATCAGTTGAAATATTAACTAATAAACACAAAATTCCTACCTGTAGAGGTCCAAGAAAGGTCAAAAGATTATATTTAGTAACTACGCAAAATTGGCCAACTGGTAAATCCTACCCGACAACCCTTACTCAAAAATATTCTGTTCAGAGCTGATTTGTTTGATGTGCAAAAGAACTGTTTTTTGTAATGTAATCCACTACTAAGAATGCATTTACATTACAGTTGTTGAGTCACTGCAAAAACAGATTCACTTTACACCGACACTGTCATTAGTGTAAATGCAATCAGAATCTGGAGTTGAAATCTGACCAGACGCTGGAGGGAAGCAGGTGAGACAAAGACAGGGTTTCACACAAGTCAGTTTAGTCCTCAACTGGACTTTTTTTCTTGAACATTGAAAAAAAAGATTACAATATTAATAATCCTTCCACAATTTAAAATGAAATATTCCTACAAACAGTTTGTTCCCCTCTCTACTGGCTGTCATTCCATTCCAGATTTCTTTCATCTTAACCTATTTCAGGGATGGGGGAGGGGGCGGGGGAACAAAAAAAGAGGCAGTGGAGAACAAATACCGAAATATCAGTATGTTTACCAAGTCTGGACAACAGAACAGCATACATACATCTCTCATGAAGATGGTCAATGGCAATCTTTAACTCATCACCACCTCACTTCACTTTACATTCTGAATCTTCCACCAGTAACAATGGAACGCCAGTGGGGCAATTCTGACTTTGGGCGATGGTGTAAAACGGGCGATATTGGATCAGCTGCCCTTATACATTCATGATGTGGAGATGCCGGTGATGGACTGGGGTGGACAAATGTAAGGAATCTTACAACACCAGGTTATAGTCCAACAGTTTTATTTGAAAATCACCAATCTCCAGACGCCATCCTACAACTCATCCGCTTCATCCTGGATCACAATGTCTTCACCTTCAATAACCAGTTCTTTACCCAAACACACGGAACAGCCATGGGGACCAAATTCGCACCCCAATACGCTAACATTTTCAAGCACAAGTTCGAGCACGACTTCTTCACTGCACAGGACCTCCAACCAACGCTATACACCAGATACAAAGACGACATTTTCTTCCTATGGACCCACGGCGAAGAATCACTGAAGAGACTACACGATAACATCAACAAGTTCCATCCCACCATCAAACGCACCATGGACTACTCCTCAGAATCGGTTTCTTTCTTGGACACACAAATCTCCATCAAAGACGGGCACCTCACTCTACCGCAAGCCCACGGACAACCTCACAATGCTCCACTTTGCCAGCTTCCACCCTAACCACGTCAAAGAGGCCATCCCCTATGGACAGGCCCTGCGAATACACAGGATCTGCTCAGATGAGGAGGAACGCGATGGACACCTACAGACGCTGAAAGACGCCCTCGTAAGAACGGGATATGACGCTCGACTCGTCGATCGACAGTTCCGACGGGCCACAGTGAAGAATCGCATAGACCTCCTCAGAAGACAAACATGGGACGCAACCAACAGAGTACCCTTCGTCGTCCAGTACTTCCCCCGGAGCGGAGAAACTACGCCATGTTCTCCGCAGCCTTCAACACGTCATCGATGACGACGAACACCTCGCTAAGGCCATCCCCACACCTCCACTACTCTCCTTCAAATAGCCACCCAACCTCAAACAGACCATCGTTCGCAGCAAATTACCCAGCTTTCAGGAGAACAGCGTCCACGACACCACACAACCCTGCCACGGTAACCTCTGCAAGACATGCCAGATCATCGACACAGATACCACCATCACACGAGAGGACACCACCCACCAGGTACATGGTTCATACTCCTGTGACTCGGCCAACGTTGTCGACCTCATACGTTGCAGGAAAGGATGCCCCGGAGCATGGTACATTGGCGAGACCATGCAGACACTGCGACAACGGATGAACGGACACCGCGCAACAATCGCCAGACAAGAGGGTTCCCTCCCAGTCGGGGAACACTTCAGCAGTCAAGGACATTCAGCCACTGATCTACGGGTAAGCGTTCTCCGAGGCGGCCTTCGAGACACACGACAACACAAAATCGTCGAGCAGAAATTGATAGCCAAGTTCCGCACCCATGAGGACAGCCTCAACCGGGATCTTGGGTTCATGTCACGCTACACGTAACCCCACCAGCGGGGAAAAAAGTTATCTGTTTTTAAATACAACTGGACATTCTCTCTCTCTCTGCCTTTCGGGTCTCTTTCTCTCTGTCTGTGTAATCTGACCCATTGTGTATTCAGTATACTGGGATGTAATGTTTTCCGTGGCTAACCTGTCTGAACACCAACGACACCTTTGATTGCTGTGATTGTCTCCCAGCCTAATATATGCTATGCGATTTTAAAACCCTTCACTCACTCACCTGACGAAGGAGGTAAGCTCCGAAAGCTTGTGATTTTCAAATAAAACTGTTGGACTATAACCTGGTGTTGTAAGATTCCTTACATTTATACATTCAGGCTTTTCATTTCCATTTAATGAAAACTGGCAGAGATGTGTAACTTGCAGCTGATCCATTTTACACTACCCCAAAAGTCAAAATTACCCCCCAATGCGACATTACAAGGCCCATCTACGACATATTCCATGAGATCTACTCCCAAACTGTCTGCTAAAAGGTCATAGGCTTCTAAGGTCTAAGCTTGAAAAAAAGGGTGTTGTTAGAGAGAGGAAGAACTCGTCAACAGTGCGATAATTATCATTTAAATATTATTCACTTCTTCCCCCACCGCCCCCCCCCCCTCCCCACTCACTCCATTCCAATGCCAAATCGCTATTCCCAACCATAAATTAAACAACTTGCAGTATAAAATTCCTTTAATGCAGAAAAAAACTCCTAAGGCACTTCACAGAAGCATAACCAGCCAAAAATCATCAGGAATGCCTGTTTTCAGCAGGCCAACTAGGAGAATTACAACATTCTGGGCCCCATTCATTAAGAACCAATGTAGCTACCAAACTTCTGTCAACTTTTCTCTCCTCCCTGTATTATAAATTGCTATGTCCACATTTGTAACTGGAAACTGCCTTTGTAAACTGGTCACATTGTAATTACACCCAACTGTGATGTCATTGCACCTCAGTTTTACATCTCCCAGTTCTATGCTCCAACCAACTGTTCTTCCGTTTCCCAAACTGCTGTAGGTTTTGCTATTTAACTAGTAACTAATTAACTATTAAAAAATATTTATAAAATTAAGAACAGAATGTATGACTTTAAAGTGGGGACTAAATTACATCTGCGTGCCCTGGTCCAATTATTCGCTGCTCTTTAGCCCTCCTTCATCTGAAGACTACACTTGGCCTTGACTTCCCACCTACAATGCCACAGGACATTGACTATTATTTTACAAAATACATGCCTAAAATATAGATCAAGATTCTCATACTCACACCATCAGGTCTAAATGAGATATTAGAATTATCGAAATTATAGTACAGTAGGAGGCAATTTAGCTCATCAAGCCTGTGTCAGTCTTTCTCTTTCACTGGAGTTATCCACTTAATCCCATTTCCCTGCACTTCGTCCATATAGCTTTAGATTCTTCCTTGTCAAATACTTATCCAATTCCCTTTAATATATTCTCCGCCTCACTAGTCACCACTTTAGTTCGGCACATATTTGCACCCCTTAGTTACGCCACTTTGTTGGGCAGGATTCAGATCTCCAGACTCGCATGAAAATCTTAATTACAAAAAAACACTTCATATGAGATAAGTGGCAAGATGAATTAAAAACAATCCAACATATTATAAAACTAATGATATTCAATAAATAAATGTTATATTCATGAACTTCAGCAGCTCCAGTAAATTATTTTCATCTTGCACACAACAATCTGTTTCACTAATTTGCCGGCACTTTTAATTTTAACTAAGATAAAAAAATGTTGGTACTCTGCCTCTCCCCACCTACCTAACCATGAAGGAAGCTGTCAACTAGCCAATTTTGGTGTATATGCACTCCACCCATGACTGTTTAAAAGTTGTTAGCACTTGAATTAAGTGCTGGCTAGTAGAACAGTAGATGCATTGGCTGTAAGGCCAGTTTGTTACTGTACCAGCTGATAACATCCTCCACAATCAGGCAGACAGGAAGAGGCACAGTTCTAGCACTTCACATACCTGGCTGATTAAAGTTTAAAGCGCTGGTGAGTAAAGAAACTAGCAAGGGAAGCCATTGCATGCATAGATTAGATTTCATGCAACCAGAGTCTCAATTTAAAAGCAGAAAATGTTCTTTGCCTAAGTCCAGAATCCCTACTCACCCAAGATGTACCATATGCATAAATTTCCTGTTTTGTAGCAATACTAGGCCATACAGACCACAAAGTCCCAGGTTGAATTGACAGTCATTATGAATTGGCTGATATCAGCCTGGACACCAGTTGGGATGCCACGATTGGCCTCAGCATCCCTGCTAAGGAAGGAAAGTCGGAGGAAAACAGCCAGAGCCCTTGCTCCTAATCTACATTTAAATGACTCCTGAATGTGCACATATGAATGTCAGAGAACGAAAGGATCATGTTTGATTTCAGTCTGTGCTGAGTTAGTGCATTTCAGCCGGAACAGTGATTTCGGCACTACCCTTTAACTTGGAACGGTGGCAAATAGAGTTAAGGTTTCCACTCCATATCACAAACCAGTTTAGTCCTGGTGGAAAGGGCATGTATAAATGCTACATTAGGACAGGTTTAGATTTGGGTTTAACTGTTGATGCTTCTGTGATTGAACAGCCTACCAACAAGTTAAGAATCTAATTTAATAGCCACTTCGACGAGATACAAGAGAGCTGCGCCTCATCAACAGTAATCAATGATGGATGGTAGGTGGAAGGAAGGACAATCGCATCAAAAGTAAATGTGGATGAGGGAGGCCATTCACTCCATCTAGCTCCTCGTTCCTTGTAACTAAAGAAGGTAAGGATACTATTAGATTAAAAGAAGCCTATAATGTTGCTAAAAAGAGTAGTAAGCCTGAGGATTGGGGATGTTTTAGAAACCAGCAAAGGATGACCAAAAAATTGATAGAGGGAGAAAATAGAATGAGAGTAAACTAGCAAGAAATATAAAAATGGATTGTAAGAGCTTCTACAAGTATGAAAAAAGGAAGAGAGAGTAGCAAAAGTAAACGTTGGTCCCGTAGAGGCTGAGACAGGAGAAATTATATGGGGAATAAGGAAATGGCAGAGACATTAAACAAATATTTTGTATCTACCTTCACAGTCGAAGACACAAAAAGCATACCAGAAATTGTGGGGAACCAAGGGGCTAATGAGAGTGAGGAACTTCAAATAATTAAGTATCGGTGGAGGGTAAGTACCAGAGAAACAAATGGGACTAAAAGCCAATAAATCCCCTGGACCTGATGGCCTACATCCTAGGGTTCTTAAAGAGGTGGCTGCAGAGATAGTGGATGGATCGGTTGTGATCGTCCAAAATTCCCTAGATTCTGAAACGGTCCCTGGGGAATGGAAGGTAGCAAACGTAACCCCGCTATTCAAGAAAGGAGACAGAAAAAAGGGAACTACAGACCAGTTAGCCTGACATCAGTTGTCAGGAAAATGCTGGAATCCATTATTAAGGAAGTGGTAACAGGACAACTTAGAAAATCATAATACGATTAAGGCAGAGGCAACATAGTCTTATGAAAGGGATATAGTTTTGACAAATTTATTAGAGTTTTTTTTAGGATGTAACTAGCAGGGTAGGTAAAGGGGAACCAGTGGATGTAGCATATTTGGATTTTCAAAAGGCATTCAATAAGGTGCCACATAAAAGGTTATTATACAAGATAAAGACTTATGGGGTTGGGGGTAATATATTAGCACGGATAGAGGATTGGTTAACGGACAGAAGACAGAGAGTAGGGATAAACAGGTCATTTTCAGGTTGGCAGGCTGTAACTTGCGGGGTGCCGCAAGGATCATTGCTTGGACCTCAGCTATTTACAATCTATATTAATGACTTAGATGAAGGGACTGAAGTTAATGTATCCAAGTTTTTTTTTAAAATTAGTTCATGGGATGTGGGCGTCGCTGGCGAGGCCGGCATTTACTGCCCATCCCTAATTGCCCTTGAGAAGGTGGTCGTGAGCCACCTTCTTGAACCGCTGCATTCCGTGTGGTGAAGGTTCTCTCAGTGCTGTGAGGAAGGGAGTTCCAGGATTTCGACCCAAGTTTGCTGATGATGCAAAACTAGGTGGGAAAGGAAGCTGTGAGGACAGAGATTATAGACAGATTAAGTGAGTGGGCAAGAAGGTGGCAGATGGTGTGTAATGTGGGGAAATGTGAGGTTATTCACTTTGGTAGGAAGAATAGAAAAACAGAATATTTTTTAAATGGTGAGAAATTATTAAATGTTGGTGTTGAGAGGTTTGGGTGTCCTTGTACAAGAAACACAAAACATTAGCATGCAGGTACAGCAGGCAATTAGGAAGGCAAATGGCATGTTGGCCTTTGTTGCAAGGGGGTTGGAGTACAAGAGTAAGGAAGTCTTACTGCAATTGTACAGGGACTTGGTGAGACCTCACCTGGAGTACCGTGTACAGTTCTGGTCTCCTTATCTAAGGAAAGATATACTTGCCTTGGAGACAGTGCAACAAAGGTTCACTAGATTCCTGGGATGAAAGGGTTGTCCTATGAGGAGAGACTGAGTAGAATGGGCCTATATTCACTAGAGTTCAGAAGAATGAGAGGTGATCTCATTGAAACATGTAAGATTCTGAGGGGGGTTGACAGGGTAGATGCAGAGAGATTGTTTCTCCTGGCTGGAGGGTCTAGAACTAGGGGGCATAGTTGCAGCCATTTAAGACTGAGACGAAGAGGAATTTCTTCACTCAGAGGGTTGTGAATCTTTGGAATTCTCTACCCCAGAGGTGGCTGTGAATGCTGTGTTGTTAAGTATATTCAAGGCTGAGATTGATAGATTTTTGGACCATAGGGGAATCAAGGGATTTGGGAATCGGGCAGGAAAGTGGAGGTGAGGTCGAAGATCAGCCATGATCTTATTGAATGGCAGAGCAGGCTCGAGGTGCCGTATGGCCTACTCCTGCTCCTATTTCTTATGTTCCGCAGAAACCTACGGTAGCAGCAACACAATTTTGAAATCTCTCGAATTAATTTGGAGATTTTAATCTTCATTACCTTACCCAGACGACCAATCCAGATACTAATTATGCTTGAATGAATTGTTTGCATGAACTGTTTATCATCAGCTGAAGTTACCTTTTAACAGTTTATGCCTATGTCTCCTTGCCCTGCAGCTGAAATTAATGTTTACCTTTTCTATTCTTAGTATCTCTCATTCACTCCCTTTCAAGGTTAATAACCAAAATTTTCCTAACCTATTCTCATACTCCCAACACCAGGAGCCTGCCTTGTGGCCCTTCTTTGTACTGCCTCCAGGGCTTGGTTGTTTCCCTCATGTCTCAGTGACTAGAACTCAACGCAGTACTTGAAAATACGGCCTGACCAGAATATTGTATAATTTCAACAGGGCAGCCTCACACTTGTACTGATTTGGCAATGTAGCTCAGCATTGTTAGCTGAATTGATTGCTGCTGCATTATGACTGGGCATGGTAAATGTTCAGTCGCTCACTCCCAGATTTCGTTCAATTTCACCTAAATAAGTCAAACACCACTGAGTAAGCCAATCTCACACTTACATCCAGATGTGTAATACCTCACACTTGTCTATTGAATTTCATCTGCCATAGCTCTGCCCACTTATAAACTTTGCTTGCGTCCTTCTGCAGTTAATTTGCTCCGCACCGACCCCCACAGCTTAGTATCACCTGGAAATTTGACCAAAAATTGTGTTATCTAAATCCAAGTTGTTTACATAGAATAGGAACAGCAAGGGTTTCAGCACCAATCTCTGGGGAACTCTACACAGTTCATTACCCAAGCCAGCATCACTCTCAACTATTACCCTTGCCTCCTCTCTTTCAGGTAATTCCTTATTCATACCTAGGTATTACCATGCCTTAAGCTTGCGTAACAGCCATCTATGCAGAACTATCAAGCGTTTCTGGAGGTTTAGATATGCTACATCATAGCACTTCCCATCGTCCACTTGGGAACCCACATCTTTTTATTTAAAAAAAAAGGTCAAGGACAAAAAGACAACATAACAAAGTCTATTTGAATTCAATATTTATCAACGGTTAAAAAGTAGTGCACGAGATATTTGTCATCACGAGATATTAGAACAGGATTTGGATCTTTATCATCTAAGGAATTCCTTGTTAGATGTGATGAGAAAACATTCAATCGCTGGAAATCTCAAATAAAAACAAAATACCGGAAATACGCAGCATGTCAATCAGCATCTGCCATTTTAACTAGGTTGACTGTCAGATGAAGGGTTCTCACAAAGAATCTAAACTTTAAAATATCTTATTGCTCAGAAATGTTGTTAAACCTTTGGAGATGTAATATGTTTATAATTTAGAGCCACTGTGTAATTTCTCAGTACCATAGCAGTAAGATGATTCCAGTTATCATTTATCCTGTCATCTTAAGGATATATCTGCTTTTGTACATACTCATCCGACACACAATGAAATCAGTCTTCAAATGACGTTTCCATACCATAGCTTTTTTAAACTTAAGCTGTGTTGGACGAACCAATTTTAAATGAAATTTCACAATTCATATACATTTGAAAGGCCCTGTAAATACACTAATTAACCTGCATAATGGTATTAAGAGTGGATAAAGCTACTTTATCCAAAAACATGAAAAGTGCTCCTTGCAAGGCCATCGCAAATACACAACCTTTCAAATGGATCTTACCAGGCATCTTTCAATATCTTATAATCAGGACCGACTTGATTTTAGTAATTAAAACTTTCATCGTTTAGTGGCCTAACACATTCTTTCCCATCATATGGTGCTGTCTTGGGATTTGTCACAGAATGTGGCCGACACTATCAACCCACATTTACTGTCCATCCTAGTTGCCCTAAGGTGGGCTATGTACCTTCGCCACAATGCATATCAACCTTATGTTATATGATGTAAACATCCCAAAGGAATGAATGCCACTAACCTACATTGATGTGGAGATGCCGGTGATGGACTGGGGTGTACAAATGTAAGGAATCTTACAACACCAGGTTATAGTCCAACAGTTTTATTTGAAAATCACAAGCTTTCGGAGGCTTTCTCCTTCGTCAGGTGACTGAAGATAAGACACAGAGTGCTGTAATTCCCTGCTAGTCATGCAATTCCTTAAATGTGATTTCAATCACAACCATTTCATTGAATGACATAATAAAACTCTGATCCAAATAACCCCACAGGAATTATGTTTACAAATTAACAAGTTGTTTTGTTTTAAAAATGCACACAATACCCAATTTCTACGTTTGGATGAAAACCCATACCTTGTAACTGACTCCAACCAAAGAAACCAATTATTTGTGTCACCTGTGGAGTCTATGAATTGCACAGATGCAATTCATAGCTTCACATCCAAGATCATAAAAATAAGTGTTTTAAAGAAACTGTTCAAAACATGGTAAAGTATGACACTGCCATCAGTAAACTGTAAACAATTTTACAACACCAAGTTATAGTCTAGCAATTTTATTTTAAATTCACAAGCTTTCGGAGACTTCCTCCTTCCTCAGGTAAATGTTCAGGAGCTCCTCGAAGCCTACGCATTTATACATATAGAACAATACATGGTGTTTACAGAATGCCCCTGCAACTGCCCGTTGCCAAGGCAATCACCGTGTTCAGACAGAGAGGTGTCACCTGCAGAACCCCCGAATACACATTCAACAAAAAAACAAACAGGAAAAAAAACAGAGAGGCAGAAACATCCGGAAGGCAGAGAAAGCCAGCAAATGACCCATTATATTAAAAACAGATAACATTTGTTCGCTGGTGGGGTAACGTGTAGCGTGACATGAACCCAAGATCCCGGTTGAGGCCGTCCTCATGGGTGCGGAACTTGGCTATCAATTTCTGCTCGACGATTTTGCGTTGTCGTGTGTCTCGAAGGCCGCCTTGGAGTACGCTTACCCGAAGGTCGGTGGATGAATGTCCATGACTGCTGAAGTGTTCCCCGACTGGGAGGGAACCCTCCTGTTTGGCGATTGTTGCGCGGTGTCCGTTCATCCGTTGTCGCAGCGTCTGCATGGTCTCGCCAATGTACCATGCTCTGGGGCATCCTTTCCTGCAACGTATGAGGTAGACAACGTTGGCCGAGTCACAGGAGTATGAACCATGCACCTGGTGGGTGGTGTCCTCTCGTGTGATGGTGGTATCTGTGTCGATGATCTGGCATGTCTTGCAGAGGTTACCGTGGCAGGGTTGTGTGGTGTCGTGGACGCTGTTCTCTTGAAAGCTAGGTAATTTGCTGCGAACGATGGTCTGTTTGAGGTTGGGTGGCTGTTTAAAGGCGAGTAGTGGAGGTGTGGGGATGGCCATAGCGAGGTGTTTGTCCTCATTGATGACATGTTGAAGGCTGCGGAGAACATGGCGTAGTTTCTCCGCTCCGGGGAAGTACTGGACGACAAAGGGTACTCTGTTGGTTGCGTCCCGTGTTAGTCTCCTGAGGAGGTCTATGCGATTTTTTGCTGTGGCCCGTCGGAACTGTCGATCGATGAGTCGAGCGTCATATCCCGTTCTTACTAGGGCGTCTTTCAGCGTCTGTAGGTGTCCATCGCGTTCCTCCTCGTCTGAGCAGACCCTGTGTATTCGCAGGGCCTGTCCATTAGGGATGGCCTCTTTGACGTGGTTAGGGTGGAAGCTGGAAAAGTGGAGCATCGTGAGGTTGTCCGTGGGCTTGCGGTAGAGTGAGGTGCTGAGCACCTCAGCACCTCACTCTACCGCAAGCCCACGGACAACCTCACGATGCTCCACTTTTCCAGCTTCCACCCTAACCACGTCAAAGAGGCCATCCCCTATGGACAGGCCCTGCGAATACACAGGGTCTGCTCAGACGAGGAGGAACGCGATGGACACCTACAGACGCTGAAAGACGCCCTAGTAAGAACGGGATATGACGCTCGACTCATCGATCGACAGTTCCGACGGGCCACAGCAAAAAATCGCATAGACCTCCTCAGGAGACTAACACGGGACGCAACCAACAGAGTACCCTTTGTCGTCCAGTACTTCCCCGGAGCGGAGAAACTACGCCATGTTCTCCGCAGCCTTCAACATGTCATCAATGAGGACAAACACCTCGCTATGGCCATCCCCACACCTCCACTACTCGCCTTTAAACAGCCACCCAACCTCAAACAGACCATCGTTCGCAGCAAATTACCTAGCTTTCAAGAGAACAGCGTCCACGACACCACACAACCCTGCCACGGTAACCTCTGCAAGACATGCCAGATCATCGACACAGATACCACCATCACACGAGAGGACACCACCCACCAGGTGCATGGTTCATACTCCTGTGACTCGGCCAACGTTGTCTACCTCATACGTTGCAGGAAAGGATGCCCCAGAGCATGGTACATTGGCGAGACCATGCAGACGCTGCGACAACGGATGAACGGACACCGCGCAACAATCGCCAAACAGGAGGGTTCCCTCCCAGTCGGGGAACACTTCAGCAGTCATGGACATTCATCCACCGACCTTCGGGTAAGCGTACTCCAAGGCGGCCTTCGAGACACACGACAACGCAAAATCGTCGAGCAGAAATTGATAGCCAAGTTCCGCACCCATGAGGACGGCCTCAACCGGGATCTTGGGTTCATGTCACGCTACACGTTACCCCACCAGCGAGCAAATGTTATCTGTTTTTAATATAATGGGTCATTTGCTGGCTTTCTCTGCCTTCCGGATGTTTCTGCCTCTCTGTTTTTTTTCCTGTTTGTTTTTTTGTTGAATGTGTATTCGGGGGTTCTGCAGGTGACACCTCTCTGTCTGAACACGGTGATTGCCTTGGCAACGGGCAGTTGCAGGGGCATTCTGTAAACACCATGTATTGTTCTATATGTATAAATGCGTAGGCTTCGAGGAGCTCCTGAACATTTACCTGAGGAAGGAGGAAGTCTCCGAAAGCTTGTGAATTTAAAATAAAATTGCTGGACTATAACTTGGTGTTGTAAAATTGTTTACAATTGTCAACCCCAGTCCATCACCGGCATCTCCACATCAGTAAACTGATCACCACCACCACAAAGTGGACCTGAATTTACAAATGGCACCAGTCAAGAATTTATTTATTTAATAACCCCCGATTTCTGAATTAAACACAACATATCCCTGCATTTATGATTAAAGACTTACTATGTCTGCACAAAAAAAAGTTCCACCATGGGCTGCAATATGAAGGAACTTAAAAAGGAAGCAAAATGGATCCTGGAAACCAAACATACGTAGGATTTTCAAAATGCAACCTACGAACAAAAAGAAAACGGTACTAGTGCTGTAATCCAGATGGTGATGGTGGGAGGACCACCACGAAGGGGGATATGAGGGTTTATTTACAACACTGGTGGTTCCTGATCTCCCGTCGTCGGTATTACAGCGCAAAATCCAGCAAACATAAAAAAGACCCCCGCCCAATTCTGCATCGCCCTCCTCACAGTCGAAACCCTCTTGAATAAAGCCGGTTTGCAGCTTCTTGCCCCAGGGCCAATCGGACCCAGCTATTGTTCCCCAAAACACTCGCTGCTCCTTGAAACATACATGGAGCCTCGGACACCGCCGTTACCTGCACCGTTAGATTTTAATTTAACGGTAAACGCGAACACGCGTCGCTTCAATCGGCGAGCCGGCGCTGCGTTTTATTTTGTGTGCAAAAAGAAAGACGCCCTTTTCAGCCGAGGCTCCATTTCCCCCGCGCCCCGTTCCCCGTTCCCCCCCAACCCCAACCCCTCATTAAAAGGGCCGCTCCGACCCGGGGAGGGGAAGTGAGAGAGACCGACCGACGACCGACCCACCTGCCTGCACCGTATCTGTCAAATCGTAGTTAACGGCTGGGAACTCCTTCAGTTTTCGGCCGCTGAGGTTGAGAATCCCCGAATGGACGGCCTCCTCTAAGACCCTCTCGAGGCTGCGGTTGAGCAGTGCGGGCGGAGCGACGGTCCTCGAGTGCCAGTGCTGGGAGTGCTGATGCCCACCCAAATTCGCCGCCATTTCTCTCCCAATTGTGTTAACGGCCTCTCGGGCAGCCGCCACTGCGCACGCGCGGCAAATCAACGCGCACCCATGGGGCGGGGCGGGGAGGGGAGGGAGGGGGGGAGGGGAGCGCTGATCACGTGATAGAGACGCTGGAACCGGCTCAGGTGGGCGTTCGTGCTCACGTGATGCCAACCAACCGTTTGACGGTCACCTGTTCCTTCAGGTCAGAGCCGCCAGCATGAGGGCAATGGCCGTGGATCTCCCAATCTGGGAGGGCTGGTGTTTCAGGGGGTGGTGGAATATCTCTAGCTTGTTCGTCTGTGTTACACTGAAGTTATATCACAACTACCTTCATTTTGTAAGGCACCTTTACTAGTAAAACGTCCCTTCAGAGGAGCATAAAAAGACAAAATTCGACACCTGGCTAAATGAAGAAAGACATTGGGGCTCGATTTTCGAGTGAAGTAGCTGGTGCGTTGGGGGCTCCGAAATCCCGAGTGGGTTTGGGCCCCGGTTCCAACTCTCAGACTTCTGGGTTCCCCACTGACTCGTCTGGGTGCGCACGCGTGACTCCCGAATGCAGAAGTCTCACCAGCAATTGAATCCGGCGGGATAATAGTTAAGAGATTTATTTAGATACTTGAAGTACTTAATTTTGTCCACATTAAGGCAGGGATCCGATTTTTAAACATCCGCAGCGTGTTTCCCGTGCTCTGGGAAACACCCCATGTTCTGCCAGACGTGTTTCAGCCAGCAGCTAGTTGGACATTAAAATGCTTGTTTGACAGTTGGGTAGAAAAGGTGAGTTCTTGCTACAGGGCACTCAGTACTTTCACACAAACTTCTGGCTACACTGAACATTCTTACTTTTCACTCAGAATTCTTCTGTTCACACATTTAACAACTTTTCAGACCCCTTCAAACTCACACCATCTGGATGGGGGGGTGCCATGGCTGCATTCACCACTACATCCTAGGAGGAGCAACATCACCAGCCTCACCAGGCATGGCATGCACTTCCACCACTTGGAGCTCCACAACACAGTGCTACGCCACAGGCACCTACACAAGAGCACAGAGGGCAACAACAGAGAGCGACATCGCAGGAGGCACTACCCTCGCAACAGGGTCTACAGTCCGAGGCTCAGCTTCCTGGACTTCTGAGGAACAGCACGTACGGAGACTCAGAGTCGCCAGGTAGTCACTAACATCTGCAGCCTCCTTCATGCCGAGCTGCTCCTGGCTGGGCCGAGCGGCATCTCATTACCCGTCAACTTCTTTGCCTCAGGATCATTCCAGGCTGCCACCGGAATCAGCGCTGGGGTCTCTCAGTCATCTGCACACAAGCGCATAAGGCAGGTCACCAACGGCTTGTTTCGCAGAGCCTTGCAGTAGGTCAACTTCCCCGTGGACGACCTCAGCCAGACAGAGGGGGTAGTGGGATTCCACTCTGTGGCTGGCTTCCCACGGATGCAGGGTGTAATCGATTGTACCCATACAGCAATCCGAGCACCTCCACACAAGCCAGGACTGTTCAGCAACAGGAAGGGGTATCACTCCATTAACACTCGGCTTGTTTGTGACCACCGCAAAAGCTTCTTTCACGTCTGCACCAGATTCCCTGGCAGCTGCCACGACTCCTTCATTCTGAGGGAATCCAACATCCCGCCCCTCTTCCACTTAAGGGCTGCCTCCTTGGGGACAAGGGATACCCCCTGCATACGTGGCTCATGACACCTCTGGGAAACCCTATCACGGAGCAACAGCATCGATATAAGAACAGCCACATCGCCACCAGGTCTACAATTGAGCATGCTATAGTGCTGCTCAAGATACGATTTATGTGCTTGATCGTTCAGAGGGAGCACTTCAATACGGACCAGACAGAGCGGGATGCATCATGGCACAACAGAGGGGGGTGCCGCTTGAGGAGGCCCCATCCACATTGAGGAGGAGGAAGAACCCATGGGCAGAGCAGCTCACTTGGTTGTTAATGAGGACAGGGAGTCACTGATATGTGACTGGTTCTCCTAACATCAGAAAGTGTGAAGAGTCCAGTCCTCACACCACCTGGAAAGAGCAGCGCCCACACCAGGCCATCCACCCCTCCCTGCACAAAACTGTCCTGCAACTACACATACACCCACTGTAAAGTAACCCAATGGGTGGCATCAAGTGCCGCTGTTCATGGTGAACCTCATGAAAGGGCCCTATCACAAAAGCCAGTCAAGAATGGGCAAGGCATGGCAGTAGTGGTGACGATCATAACATTTAATGTCACTTCAACAAAAAGCAAATATAAATGAAAAAGATGACAGTCTGTCAGACACCCTTGTGCATTCCTTCGTGCTCAAAAAACCTTTTCCTTTCTCTTATGACTACTTCTACGTGGTGCATCCACTGTGGCTGCAGCAGAGGGTAGTGGCAGGTTGCTCATGTTCATGACCTGACTGCTCAGATGCTTTGGGCCTACACCTTCTGAGTTTTGGGGCCCGCGAGGGGCCCTTCCAAAGACTGCTCCACCTGCACCTGTGCAGGGGCAGACTCGGCCACCTGGAGAGGAGGCAGCATTGCAGATACTGGTTGAGAGGGGGGCAATGGGTGAGACGTGGGAGCACTTTGAGTGGTGTCCCCACTTCCATGTCCCCTTTCACCCTCATCCCTCCCCTGGGCCAGGCCCACATCACTCCTACCATCCTGCTGGAGAACAGAGTGGTGGACATGTGTGATGTGTTGGAAGCCACTTCTAAAGTATCCATCAGCCTGTTTAAGGCAGCAGAATGTTGTTCACCCTGAGTCCAAATGGCCATTGTAAGGGCCTGAATGGACTCATTTTTGAGCCATGCTTGAAGCTCAACGGAGGCTAGCCTTCTTTCCAACATTTGGACATTCCCGCAGTTACCTGCGACACTATCTCAGAGTTGCTCACGTCCCTGTGACACTATCGCAGAGATTCCCTCCCATACCTATGCCACCATTCCACTCATGCAGGAGTTGGATTCCTCCAACCTCTGCGCTATTGTGGAGAGTGCGGGTGGCACCTTTTCCAGTACCTTGCAAATGTACTGCTGTCCCTCTTGTGGGGGGACGGTGGCGGTGATGTGGAACACAAAATGTAGGAGAATCAGTAAGTGTACTCACTTTTGCTGACCTAGTTAGGTCACTAAAGTGCTTCCTGCACTGGATCCAGGTGCGGGAGATGATGCTACTGCTGGTGACCCCTTCTGCCACCTTGAGCCAGGCATTCTTGGTGGCAGAAGCAGGGCACTTCCTCCCATTCGCCAGGTAAAACACATCCATCCTCCTTCTCACCCTGTCCAGTAGCACCTGGAGTGAGGCATTGTTAAATCTTGGAGCAGCCTTGCCCATGTGCTGCTCCATTGTGGCCTGTGGGTGTTTGGTCCAGCAAAAGCTTTAAGCAATGGCCCTTTAAATAGAGCGCCTCCAGTTGACAGCCTGTGATGCTGGTGCACAGTCCGCTCGCTGCGCAGCTTTCTAATGGCAAACCTGGAAGCCACATTAAGTGGCACCAGTTGAAATGCGATCGCGTGGGAAACACATTTTTTATTGGTCAGGTTACCCATGCGCCCATTCACCCCCCCCCCCCCCCCCAGCTGCCATCCCGCCTCCATTCTAATATTGGGGCCATTAGGACAGGTGGCCAAATGCTTGGTCAAAGAGGTAGGTTTCAAGGAGCATCTTGAAGGAAGAGAGAGAGGCAAAGAGGTTTGGGGAGGGAATTCCAGAGTTTTGGGGCCTCGGCAGCTGAAGGCACGACCACCAATGGTGCAGCAAAGGGAGTGGGGGATGCACAAGATGCCAGAATTGGAGGAGCACAGAGATCTTGGAGGGTTGTAGGGCTGGAGACGGGCGAGGCCATGGAAAGATTTGATCACAAGGATGAGAATTTTAAAATGAAGGCGTTGTTTTTTTGGGAGCCAATGTAGGTCAGCGAACAGAGGGCTGATAAGTAAATGGGACTCATTCACCAAGTTATTAATCATATAGTGCATGTTCATCAAGAGATTTCAACATACAAGAGCATAGTAGCATTACTAGAGGTCATTCATATAAAATCAAGAGGCAAAACAAGTATACAGAATTTTACAGCATAGAGCAGGCCATTCTGCTCAACATGTATATGCCTTTTTTTCATAAGAGAATAGTCACCCTCTAGAACAGACTGCGTAAACATGCAGTGGGTACGGCCTTGCTAAAGTGCTTTAAAGGGGAACTTGACAAGTTCCTAAGTGAAGAGGGTAATTTGATAGTTAGCTACAATTATGAAAATTATGGACTACTGCAGTCCCTTAGAACCTTGCCTGATTGTCTTTGGGAAAAACTCTGGGAAAATTCCCTAATTAGCCATGTTTTTTTCTGCCTTAGGAATGGGTCAATGTGTATGTCATTGCACCATATCTGGAATGGGTGTGCTTGATGGTCTTTTCTCATCTTTTTGTACATTCATGTAGTAAAACTTATTTTGTACAAAACTGTGGCTCAAGGTTGTAATTCACATTTGTGCATCCACAGTTGAGTTACATATCTATCTACACCGATATAAGCACACATACCCTTCCTCCCAACTCCTAGCTACTGATTTTAAAAAAAGTTTTGTACCAAATCCAGTGCAAAGATTTAGCTTTTTAACCAACTTCCTTCCAAATCTGCATCTGGATATTATGAGCATTCAACTGTGAGACAAGACTAATGCAATTGCAATACGAACAAAGTGCCCTGATTTAAATTCTGTTCTCAACCACAGCTAGCTATCATTGGTGATATCACTTCAATACCTTACCAGTGAAGTGATGCATATAACTACATTTTAAAAACTAAAAACTTAATTTAATTAATCTAATAAATTAAACATGATAAATAATTTGATTAACACTAAATTACTTAGTTAAATAAATAAAATAATGGGAGAACAGGAGATGTGTTGCTGGTGCAATATGTGGGAGCTTGTGGACGTTTTTGTCCAGGGCGACTACATCTGCAGTAAGTATCTGCGGTTCGAGGAACTTCGGCTCAGAGTTGAGGAGCTGGAGTCCGAGCTGCGGACGTTGCAAGACATCAGGGAGGGAGAAAGCGACCTGGACCTTTTGCTCCAAGAGGCAGCCACACCCCTTAGATTAAATACTTTAGAATTGACACATGGTCAGGGACAGGAGGGTGTGACTGCGAGTGAGGCAGGTATAGGAATCCAGGAGGTAGTATTGCAGGAGCCTCGGTCCCTGCGCTTGTCCAATAGATTTGAGGTTCTTGCAATGCTTGTGGACAAGTGCGAGGATGGAGAGCAAACTGACCGTGGCACCGTTGTACAGGAAGCCGTTCAAGTGAGGGGGGGAGGGGGGGAGGGGGGGGGAGGGGGGGAGGGGGGGGAGGGGGGGGGGGGGGGAGAGTAAAAAGGAAGGCGGTTGTCGTAGGCGACAGTATAGTTAGAGGGATAGACACTGTTCTCTGTAGCCAGGAGCATGAGTCCTGAAGGCTATGTTGCCTACCCGGTGCCAGGGTTAAGGGTCCAGGCTGGAGAAGAACTTGGAGTGGGAGGGGGAGGATCCCATTGTCGCGGTCCACGTAGGTACCAACGACATAGGTAGGACTAAGAAAAAGGTTCTGCTGAGAGAGTTTGAGCAGATAGGGACTGAATTAAAAAGCAGAACCACAAAGGTAATAATCTCTGGATTATTACCTGAGCGAGGAGCAAATTGGCATAGGGTAAATAAGATCAGAGAGATGAATGCGTGACTCAAAGATTGGTGTGGAAGAAGTGGGTTTCGATTTGTGGGGCACTGGCACCAGTACTGAAGAAAGAGAGAGCTGTTCCAGTGGGATGGACTACACCCGAACCATGCTGGGACCAGAGTTATAGCGAATCAAATACCTATGGAGGTAGATAGAGCTTTAAACTAATGGGGGGTGGGTGGGGGGGGGGGGGGGGTGGGGGGTGAGGGTCCTGGTGGAGAGAAATCTAGAATGCTAAAAAGAGAAAAGACAAAGAAGCAGTGCAGGAAAGTGATCGGGGTGAGGATAACCAGATTGTCAGGAAGGTACAGAGCATACATACAAAAGAGTGCACTCACAAATAGGGGTCCGGGTAAGAAAAAATGGTAACACAAATAGGGCCATAGTATAAAAAAATATTAAGATGTCTAAAAATGTTAAAAGAACAGATCTAAAGGCACAGTATCTGAATGCACAAAACATTCGTAATAAGGTAGACGAATTAACAGCGCAAATAGATGTAAACGGATAAGATATAATTGCGATTATGGAGACATGGCTGCAGGGTGACCAAGGCTGGGAACCAAATATCCAAGGGTATTCGATATTTAGGAAGGACAGGCAAAAAGGAAAAGGAGGTGAGGTGGCGTTGTTAGTAAAGGATGATGAAATCAGAGCAAGTGAGAAAGGATATTGGCTCAGAAAATCAAGATGTAGAATCAGTCTGGGTGGAGTTAAGAAGCACCAAGGGACAGAAAACACTGGTGGGAATCATCTATAGGCCTCCAAACAATAGTGCTAATGTAGGGGTTGGCATCAAACAGGAAATTAAAGATGCATGTAACAAGGGTACTACAGTAATCATGGTGACTTTAATCTACATATAGACTGGCCAAACCAAATTAGCAATAATACTGTGGAGGATGAATTCCTGGAGTGTGTATGAGATGGTTTTTTAGACCAGTATGTTGAGGAGCCAACCAGGGAACAGGCTATCCTAGTTGGGTATTGTGCAATGAGAAGGGGTTAATTAATAATCTTGTTGTGCGGGGTCCTTTAGGGAAGAGTGACCATAACATGATAGAAGTCTTCATTAAAATGGAAAATGAAGGAGTCCAATCCGAAACTAGGATCCTAAATCTAAACAAAGGAAACTACGAAGGTATGAGGAGTGAGTTGGCTATGATAGATTGGGAAGCTTCATTAAAAGGCATGACGGTGTATAGGCCTTGGCTAACATTTAAGGAACGAATGCATGAATTGCAACAATTCCAAAACATTCCTTTCTGGCGCAAAAGCACAAAAGGAAAAGCGGCCCAACCATGGCCAACAAAAGAAATTATGGATAGTATTGGATCCAAAGAGGAGTCATATAAAGATGCCAGAAAAAGTAGCAAGTCTGAGGATTGGGAGCAGTTTAGAATTCAGCAAAACAGGACCAAGAGATTGATTAAGAGGGGAAAAATAGAGTATGAGAATAAACTTGCAAGGAACATAAGTGGACTGTAAAAGCTTCTATAAGTATGTAAAAAGAAAAAAGATTAGTGAAGACAAATTTAGGTCCCTCACTGTCAGGAACGGGAGAATTTACAATGGGGAACAAGGAAATGGCAGAGCAATTAAACAAATACTTTGGTTCTGTCTTCATGGAAGAGGACACAAATAACTTCCCAGAAATGCGAGGGAACCAAGGGTCTAGTGAGAAGGAGGAATTGAAGGAAATGAGTATTAGTAAAAAAAGTGCTGGAGAAATTAATGGGACTGAAAGCTGATAAATCCCCAAGGCCTGATAATCTGTATCCCAGAGTACTAAAAGAGGTAGCCATGGAAATAGTGGATGCATTAGTTGTCATCTTCCAAAATTCTATACATTATGGAACAGTTCCTGCAGATTGGAGGGTGGCAAATTTAACCCCACTATTTAAAAAAGGAGGGAGAGAAAACAGGGAACTACAGACCGGTTAGCCTAACATCAGTAGTAGGGAAAATACTAGAGTCTATGATAAAGGATATGATAACAGGACACTTAGAAAATATCAGTGGGATTAGACACAGTCAACATGGATTTATGAAAGGGAAATCATGTTTGACAAACCTACTGGAGTTTTTTGAGGATGTAACTGGTAGAATAGATAAGGGAGAACCAGTGGATGTGGTTTATTTGGATTTTCAGAAGGCCTTTGATAAAGTCCCACTTAAGAGGTTAGTGTGCAAAATTAAAACACATGGGATTGGGGGTAATATACTGGCATGGATTGAAAATTGGTTAACAGACAGGAAACACAGAGTAGGAATAAACGAGTCTTTTTCAGGGTGGCAGGCAGTGACTAGTGGGGTACCACAGGGATCAGTGCTCGGGCCCCAGCTATTCACAATATATATCAATGATTTGGATGAGGGAACCAAATGTAATATTTCCAAGTTTGCTGACAACACAAAACTAAGTGGGATCGTGAGTTGTGAGGAGGATGCAAAGAGGCTTCAAGACGATTTAGACAAGTTGAGTGAGTGGGCAAATACATGGCAGATGCAGTATAATGTGGATAAATGTGAAGCAATCAACTTCAGAAGGAAAAACAGAAAGGCAGAGTATTATTTAAATGGTGATAGATTGGGAAATGTTGATGTACAAAGGGACCTGGGTGTCCTTGTACACCAGTCACCGAAAGTAAACATGCAGGTGCAGCAAGCAGTTAGGAAGGCAAATGGAATGTTGGCCTTCATTACAAGAGGATGTGAGTACAGGAGCAAGGATGTTCTATAGCAGTTATACAGGGCCTTTGTGAGACCACACCTGGAGTATTGTGTGCGGTTTTGTTCTCCTTACTTAAGAAAGGATATACTTGCCACAGAGGGAGTGTAGCGAAGGTTCACCAGACTGATTCCTGGGATGGCAGGACTGTCGGATGAGGAGAGATTGGGTCGACTCGGCCTTTATTCACTCGAGTTTAGAAGAGTGAGAGGGGATCTCATTGAAACATAAAATTCTGACAGGGCTAGACAGACTGGATGCAGGGAAGATGTTCCCCTGGCTGGAGGGTCCAGAACGTGGGGTCAAAGTCTCAGGATATGGGGTAGGACATTTAGGACTAAGATGAGGAGAAATTTCTTCACTCAGAGGGTGGTGAACCTGTGGAATTCTCTACCACAGAAGGCTGTGGAGACCAAGTCACTGAATATATCTAAGAAGGAGTTAGATAGATTTCTAGACACAAAAGGCATCACAGGGTATGGGGAGAGAGCGGGAATATGTTATTGAGATAGAGGATCAGCCATGATCATATTGAATGGCAGAGCAGGCTCAAATGGCCGATTGGCCTACTCCTGCTCCTATTTTCTATGTTTCTATTTACAGAAGTTACTTCATGAAAAATCAGCAAATCAAAAGGTAGTTTTACGAATTCCGGAAAGTGGACGTCATCTCAAATTAGAGATGGTACATGAGAGGGAGCTTGTAATTAATATGGAGTTACTGCAGTTTCCAGGAGCTCGGCTGATTGCTTTTCGGAGTCATAGACGACTTTCCCAGAGTTTTTTCCTAAATTGGTTTACCAGTTTTTCTCTTTTTTTGATTCTCTTGGGAGATTGCATGACTGGGGGTGGGGGTAGTTGATGGTGCATGTAAGCTGCACCATGTCTGGATGAGATTGGCTTAATGGGCCAGTTGGTCTTTTCCTGTTCTTCCCTTTCATATGTTGAATACTGAAATTAATTGGAATATGAAATGGTATAGATAGCAAACTGGAGATTGGAATTAGACTAGGCTCAGACGAAAACTGACAGGCATATTTCTGTGCTATAACATTCTATGATTCTAGGTACTTTATGCAATTGAAAGTACTTTTATAAATTATACACCACCAATGGTGCAATCTATTTATTCTGCGGGTTCATTTTAAATATGTTCTGGAATTAGGTAGATCGTGCAAACCAAGTAATAATTACTGTGATTAGTTACTACTTTTCTTTTCACTGTTAATGATCACATTCCTGGGCTATGCAATTATCAACAAAATCCATCTAAATATTTCAGTTTCAGTCGTACGAACATTAAGGATGCAGATGCAGTCAAAAATTGTGAAAGCAGAGCATAAGGGGTATGTGACCATCAGTTTACAGCTCAAAATTACTCACATTAATAAGCTAGGTTGGACATTTTTATATCAAAGCTTATTTGGGCTGGGGACACATACAATAAAAATATCCTCAATTCAAATTGCAGCTCCATCAATCACAGATTTAAAATCTCATTCCTGGCAACAAACAGAAGTTGAGAGGTGAAAGTGGACTTGGTACAAAAATCGATAGAAATAGAGACAGAGGACAATATAGCAAATTGCAACGTTTTCTCTTAACCTCTTGGAGCTGTTGATCATCTTTTTCTACCAATAATAAGGGCCCCAAATCTATCACGTTTGGGCAGTGTCAACCTAGTTCCTACAGCTCAAAACATCCCCTAATACTACAGTAGATGGCAGTTTCACTTAGAGGACACAAGATGACTCATGGAAGATAGAAGATTCAGTGATCACTATAAATGTTGGTATTTACAATACTTCCAGCATTTTGGACAAGCTAAAAGATAAGTACCAATATAGGTTTTATTACTAGCAATTTTTGTTCCAAAATACTGAACTGATTTTTCCTTTGTATAAAATATATTAATCAATATAGATTCATCACAAGTCTCTGCCAATTTAAGTATCAAATAAGCTTTAGATATGGAAGGTGAAGCTACAGTCCTGGTATGGAATTGAAGGAAAGAGGTTAAAGATTCATCTGATATCCTTACTCCTTATATGGTTTACAGATTTGTTCCCACAACTTTCTTCTTACAGCTCCTATAAAACTATTGCTCCAAAACGTTAACGGCCTTTTTTTTTTAAAAATAAAAGCAATTATTTAATACCAGGAAAGTGCTGATGTTGATTCAGCATTTTGATAATAAAAGCAGGACTCTTGTTTGATTCTCCAGAATCAGGTCTCTGCCCAGATAACAAACCAATGACTACTCCATTCAGTCCTTTGTTGCAGGCAACGGGGAGGAGAAGGGAACAGAACAGCTGCAATAAACCAGTAAGGTATTCTCAGGAGTAGTAGTACCACTTTTCAGTTTAAATTGTTGTAAGATGCATTATTTGGCTATGTGTCACTGTTGCTGTCATTTTTCGGTGAAAATTTCACAAAAATACACTAAAATGAAAGGCGAACATTAAGGGAGAATCCTGAAAATGTAGCTTTCAAGAAACATTCATTGTATTACCAATTTATACAAAACTGTTCATACTCAAGACTACAACTTCTGCACTTGACAATATACAGGTTGTAATAGTTGCATGCACTTGTCTGATATGCATCTCACCAAAAGCTAGGTGTTACCCATGTGCCACTTCATACTGTTCAATATAACCTCCTCCTCCTGCCCCCAAAGTTATTTGGTAGAAATGCAGATGCTGAAATTGACAAAGAATCAGTACTCAGTGAGATAAAATTAATTCTTCCAACAGTTCAAACTTTCATTGTCTGTGCTGGTAGAATGTAGATTTCCATTGTGTAAAAATAACGAAGTCAATGATTGCCTCATGATGACGTTAGAGGCAGAGTTGAATAGGAGGGTTATGTTTCACAGAAGACGACATTTAGTTTACAAAACATTATAGCTCTGCATTAATCTATAGGAAAGTGCTATGACCGTACTTGCTACCATTTAACTCACAGATCAAAAGGTTTTAACTATGACTGGGAGAATCTTTCAAAATTAAATATGCCAATTATCCATTCCTTTATATTCAAAACAGTCTGAACTGTCAAGTTTCAGTTCCCACTACCTTAGAGAAGTAGAGCCTCAACTTCACCCACAAAAGCAGAGTTTCACAGTTAGATGCTTTAAAGTTCTGCAGTTAGTACAACGCAAGTAAAAGAAACTGAACTTTGTTCTGCTTTGTAACACAAAGCATTACTTCCTGCTTCCAGTATTCTGCAAGATTAAAAACAACAATTTGCATTTATATGGTGCCTTTAACGTAGTAAAACGTCCTAAGGCGCTTCACAGGAACATTATCAGACAAAATTTGACACCGAGCCACATAGCGAAATTATGATCAAAGAGGTAGGTTTTATGGAGTGAATTAAAGGAAGAGAGAGAGGTAGAGTGTTTTAGGGAGAGAATTTCAGAGCATAGGGCCTACATAATACTACACAATATTGTCATTTACCAAGCTTTGTGAAAGACTCCAAGTGAACATCTACACTTTTGTTTCTTACTTGTCTTGAAATATATGCATTTTGTGTGCATTCCCTTGTTCAACCCTTGGGGTTTTTCTTCTGCCTTCACTCCCAAGAATTGAAAATGCAGCTCACAATGAGGCCTTCCACTTTGGCAGTGAAGAACATGTTATTCAATCATGGTACCTCTTAAAAGGTGTCAAATATTGAAAAATGTTCCTATGTGAGATTTGCTACAACTGTTGTTCTGTATGTTCACTTACTGCTGTAAAATAAAGCAGCTTAATGATTCATATCTGGCCTTGTCTAACATAAGTGTTAAGTCCTTCTTTCCAAAGATTGGAGAAGCACATGTGAGAACATGTGTAGAGGATTATGGTGTCCAGTAGAGCTACCAATTAAACTTGTTAGTGTTCTCCTGAATGTCGGCTCCTTGAAACTGGCTCCTGCAGAGCCCCAAAGGATAAGAGATTAATTGATAACATGTGAATGTTTGTTGACATTTTTTTTTAAATGAACTTCAGTTGTCTAAGGTCATCTAGATAGAGGTTTCATCTGACTACTGTTCCGCATCTCGATTATGTGGCTGAATCTAACCACTTGAGAGCATAATTTAACTTAATTTGACTTACATTTAATAAAAATTACATCAAGAATCCCAAAACACAAGATATCTCCCTGCTCTTGTGGAGGCCGTTCTGAGAGCGCCCTATGGCTCACCCATGAAATCCTTGCATCCAAATCAGGCATGTCTGCCAATCCTCCAGGTCCCCAGGAGTCTACAGGAAACCTGCACTCCTGTCCCTCAGCTCGATATATTGTGCAGCAACGTATACTTGCGACGTCCAATGGGCCTTAAATTTCCTGCATGGCTCTTGTAGCCAGATTACCGCACACCACCAGCTTTGTCCAAAGTCAGTAGCTGGTGCTACCCCTGGTTTCTGTCCTGGGATGTCCCTTCCTGTCCATCCACTGCCTAGCCAAAGAAACCACACCTGGTGAATGACTTGCTCTTCCCCCAACCAGCTGGTTTACACCATTTGGCCTCCTGTGTCTTTCCCCTGAGCAGATAAGACATATAGGCTATCTCAACCTGGATGTGTGTGGTGCAGAACCACTTGACCACCCTGGGTTCCTCTATGTGGCTAGAAATACAATCCCTGAATAAAGTGCCTTTAGAAATTCATTCTGAGGTGAGACGTGTCCTTCCCTGAGCCCTTAGGCGTGGTTGGTTAGCTGTACTTATTCCAGGCCCCTGGCCCATTAAATTCCTAAAGTTGTTTAGCATCCAACTTCCTCCTGCACTGCACATCTCCTTTAGCTCGTAGCTAATCTAACAAATCCTTTGTCTGAATTAACCATTATCTTCCTGAGTCAATTCAGGGGGGTGTAGCCTTAGGCCTTGTGTCACTCGGTTGGTTGCGGTGGACAAGCAAGGCCTGCCCTTTCTCTGCATTACCCTGATTTCTTCTTCCCTGAGCTGCTTGTCTATTATTCCTTTGGTATGTATGTCATTTCCGATCAAAACATTGAAAGACAGACAGACTTGCATTTATATAGCACTTTTCACAACGTCCCAAAGCGCTTTACAGCCAATGAAGTATTTTTGAACTGTAGTCACTGTTGCAGGAAACAGGGCAGCCAATTTTGCGCACAGCAAGCTCCCACAAACAGCACTGTGATAATGACCAGATAACCTGTTTTAGTGATGTGTAGGGATAAATATTGGCCAGGACACTGGGGATAACTCCCCTGCTCTTCAAAATAGTACTGTAGGATCTTTTACATCCACCTGAGAGGGCAGGCAAGGCCTCGGTTTAATGTCTCATCTAAAAGATGGCACCTCCAACAATGCTGCACTTGCTCAGTACTGCACTGGAGTGTCAGCCTAGATTTTGTGCTCAAGTCTCTGGGATGGGACTTGAACCCATGACCTTCTGGCTCAGAGGAGAGAGTGATATTAACTGAGCCACAGCTAAAAGGCATGGAAGAATAGACTCCCAACTCTGTCACTTCTGTAACCAAAATATTCCAGCCAAACCCTGGCCACAGGTAACTCTGTGGTCATCCACATTCCTTGAATGTAGGAAACTTTTCCCTTTACATCATCATAGACCTTCACCAGGCTGCCACGCACTACCATAAAAGAACAACCAGTGTCTCGCAAATCTTTACGTGTGTCCCATTCACTGTGGTTGGGTCAAGGCAAAGAGCTAGCTTATCTCCATCAGTGGTCATCACATAAGTGGTCCTCTGATACCTTATAGCCTTATGGTTTGCATTTCTAAGAGATCAGCAGAGGTGGCCCCCTTCACAGCATTTAAAACATGTGATTTCATTATCTTCAAATCTCAGAGTTTTAGCAAGACCAATATCAATATTAGCATCTATAATTGCCGCATCCCCCACCAACGCGGAGGATCTCACCAGCAAGAACAGACGGTCTGTCCAAACCTATGTAACAAAAGGAAGTATATAGTAACTTCCCTTGCAATCATATCAAGTTGAAGGAAGAAGTTAACCGTATGCGATGCCCATCATGGAATGCTTCTAGCAAACTGGTGGAAGTCTGTACTTGAGGATCACTCGGGCACGTACCAAAACTCAAAACATGAGCAAGAAGTTAGGATGTGAAGGATGACAGTGGTCAAGGGAGGAACATTTTCCCATTTTTTTGGACCCAAAATTAGGTTTTTAATGCCTAGGTTTTTAAACCTCATCTGATTGAGTCTTAATTCTGCACCAGATGAAAGCCTGAAGTCTTTTTAGAAAATTCTTGTGTGTCTACAGTTGATTGGATACACAACCAACAAGTACTTAAATTGGCAGAAAATTCAGACTGGCAGCAAAGCACCCAAAATCATTTTCCACTAAATCCAGGAGCTATGCAGGCAATTCAGAGCCCATCAGATGATGCATGAGAACATAAGAAATAGGATCAGCAGCAGGCCACACAGCCCCTCATACAACCTGCTCCACCGTTCAATAAGATCATGACTGATCTTCAACCTCAACTCCACTTTCCTGCCTGAATCCCATAGAGTTCAAAAATTTATCTATCTCAGCCTTGAATACACTCAATGACTCAGCATCCACAGCCTTCTGGGGTAGAGATTTCCAAAGATTCACAACCCTCCGAGTGAAGAAATTCGTCCTCATCTCAGTCTTAAATGGCTGACCCCTTATGGCGACTATGCCCTCCAGTTCTAGACTTTGCAGCCCGGGGAAACAACCTCTCAGCCTCCACCCTGTCAAGCCCCCACAGAATTTTATATGTTTCAATGAGATCACCTCTCATTCTTCTAAACTCCAGAGATTATAGGCCCAGTCTACTCAACCTCTCCTCATAGGTCAACCCTCTCATCCCAGGAATTATGCTTGTGAACCTTCGTTGCACCGCCCGAGGCGAGTATATCCTTCCTTAAATAAGGAGACTAAAACTGTACGCAATACTCCAGGTGAGGTTTCACCCGGTACAATTGTAGTAAGACTTCCTTGCTCTTGTACTCCAACCCCCTTGCAATAAAGGCCAACATGCCATTTGCCTTCCTAATTGCTTGCTATACCTGCATGCTAACTTCTTGTACCAGGGCACCCAAGTCTCTCTGGACACCAACATTTAATAGTTTCTCACCATTTAAAAAATATCCTGTTTTTCTATTCTTCTTACCAAAATGAATAACCTCACATTTCCCCACATTATATTCCAACTGCCACCTTCTTGCCACTCACTTAGCCTGTCTATATCCCTTTGCAGATTCTGTGTCCTCCTCACAGCTTACTTTCCCACCTAGCTTTGTATCGTTAGCAAACTACACTCGGTCCCTTCATCCAAGTCATTAATATGGATTGTAAATAGCTGAGGTCCAAGCAACAATCCTTGCGGTACCCCATTAGTTACATCCTGCTAATCTGAAAATGACCCGTTTATCCCTACTCTCTGTTTTCTGTCCGTTAACCAATCCTCTATCCATGCTAATATGTTACGCGCAACCCCATGAGCCCTTATCTTGTGTAACACCCTTTTACGTGGTACCTTACCTAAATGATAAAAAGTTAAAAACAGTGGATGTCCAAAGGGACTTAGGGGCTCAGGTACATAGATCATTGAAATGTCATGAACAGGTGCAGAAAATAATCAAGAAGGCTAATGGAATGCTGGCCTTTATATCTAGAGGACTGGAGTACAAGGGGGCAGAAGTTATGCTGCAGCTATACAAAACCCTGGTTAGACCGCACCTGGAGTACTGTGAGCAGTTCTGGGCACCGCACCTTCGGAAGGACATATTGGCCTTGGAGGGAGTGCAGCGTAGGTTTACTAGAATGATACCCGGACTTCAAGGTTAAAGTTACGAGGAGAGATTACACAAATTGGGGTTGTATTCTCTGGAGTTTCGAAGGTTAAGGGGTGATCTGATCGAAGTTTAGAAGATATTAAGGGGAACGGATAGGGTGGATAGAGAGAAACTATTTCCACTGGTTGGGGATTCTAGGAGTAGGGGGCACAGTCTAAAGATTAGAGGCAGACCTTTCAGGAGTGAGATTAGAAAACATTTCTACACACAAAGGGTGGTAGAAGTTTGGAACACTCTTCCGCAAACGGCAATTGATACTAGCTCAATTGCTAATTTTAAATCAGAGATAGATAGCTTTTTGGCAACCAAAGGTATTAAGGGATATGGGCCAAAGGCAGGTATATGGAGTTAGGTCACAGATCAGCCATGATCTTATCAAATGGCGGAGCAGGCACAAGGGGCTGAATGGCCTACTCCTGTTCCTATGTACCTTATCGAATGCATTTTGAAAATCTAAATATACTACATCCACTGGTTCCCCAGTATCTACCCTACTAGTTACATCCTCAAAAAACTCTAAAATTTATCAAACACGATTTCCCTTTCATAAAACCATGTTGACTCTGCCTAATCATATTATGATTTTCTAAGTGCCCTGTTACCACTTCCTTAAAATGGATTCCAACATTTTTCCGACGACTGATGCTAGGCTAACTGGCCTGCAGTTCCCTGTTTTCTCTCTCCGTCCTTGAACAGCGGGGTTACATTTGCTCCCTTCCAATCCGCTGAGACCATTCTAGAATCTAGGGAATTTTGGGAGATCATAACCAATGCATCCACTATTTCTGCAGCCACCTCTTTTAGAGCCCTCGGATGTAGGCTCAGGCCCAGGGGATTTATCGGCTTTTAGTCCCATTAGTTTCTCCAGTACTTTTCCTCTACTGATACTTAATTATTTTAAGTTCCTTACTCATTAGCCCTTTGGTTCCCCACAATTTCTGGTATGCTTTTTGTGTCTTCTACTGTGAAAACAGATACAAAATATTTGTTTAATGCATCTGCCATTTCCTGATTCCCCATTATAATTTCTCCTGTCTCAGCCTCGAGGGGACAAACATTGACTTTTGCTACTCTCTTCCTTTTTACATACTTGTTGAAGCTCTTACAATCCGTTTTTATATTTCTTGCTAATTTACTTTCATTTTCGATTTTCTCCCTTTTTATAAGTTTTTTGGTCGTCCTTTGCTGGTTTCTACTCTTCTTGGCATGGCAACATTATAGGCCTCTTCTTTCAATCTATTACTTTCCTTAACTTCTTTAGTTAGCTATGGGTGGTTCACTTTTCCCATGGAGTTTTTATTTCTCAAAGGAATGTATATTTGTTGAGAATATTGAAATATTTCTTTAAATGTTTGTCATTGCTTTTCAACAGTCATACCCTTTAATTTAATTTCCCAAACTACCTTAGCCAAATCACCCCTTATACCTATATAATTGGGTTTATTCAAGTTTAAGACTCTAGTTTCAGACTTAAGCACATCACTCTCAAACTCAATGTGAAATTCTATCATATTATGATCGCTCTTCCCCAGAGGATCCTTTACTGTGAGATTACTAATTAGCCCTATCTCATTACACAATACAAGATCTAAAATAGCCTGTTCCCTGGTTGGTTCCATGACTTATTGCTCTAGGAAACCATCTTGAATGCATTCCATGAACTCGTTCCCCAAACTACCTTTGCCAATTTGATTTGCCCAGTCTATATGAAGATTAAAGTCCCCCATGATTGTTGCATTACCTTTGATACAAGTTCCTATTATTTCATGATTAATACTATGTTCAACAGTATAGTTACTATAAATTACTTCCACCAGTGTTTTCTACCCCTTGTTATTTCTTATTTCCACCCATACGGATTCTATTTTCTGATCTTCTGAGCCAAGATCCTTTCTCACCATTGTCTTTATGTCATCCTTTATTATTAGGGCTACACCCTGTCCTTTTCCATTCTGCTGTCTTTTCTAAACGTTATGTACCCTGGAATATTTAGTTCCCAATCTTGGTCACTTTGCAACCATGCCTCCGTAATGACTATTAGATCAAACCCATTTATCTCCATTTTTGCAACTAATTCACCTATCTTGTTACGAATGCTTCCTGCATTCAGATAAAAAAAGGCTTCAATTTTGACTTTTTAACCATTTTTTGCTACCATTCTTACTTGTTGAATGCTTTATTATTGGTAAACTCTCTGTCCCTTCCTGCCACACTCTGCTTATCTTTACCCAAATCACTACACTGCTCTGTTGCCTTCACCTCTCATTAAATTTTTAAATTTCCCATCACCTGACCCCTCCCCTCCTTAGTTTAAAGCCCTAGTTATTCGATTTGCCAGGACGCTGGTCCCAGCCCGGTTTAAGTGAAGCCCGTCCCAACAGAACAGCTCCCTCTTTCCCCAGTACTGGTGCCAATACCCCGTGAATCAAAATCCCTGTCTTCCACACCACTCTTTGAGCCACGCATTTAACTCTCTGATCTGTTTGTCCCTGTGCCAATTTGCACGTGGCTCAGGTAGTAATCCAAAGATTATCATCTTTAAGGTTCTGCTTATTAATTTAGACCCTAGCTCCTCAAACTGTCTCAGCAGAACCCCATTCCTAGTTCTACTTATGTCGTTGGTTCCTACGTGGACCACGATAACTGGATCCTCCCCCTCATGCTCCAAGTTCTTTTCCAGCCACGAGGAGATGTCCTTAATCGTGACACCGGGCAGGCATGCCCTGCTGCATAATGCATTGGAATCATGGTTGGACAAAGGGTCAGAGGCAGGAATTAAACAACTAATTTACTAATATACAATAAATAGTCTCCAATACATTAGCTGCTAATATGTCTTAATTGCGCAATAAAATTATTTTTTGGGGAACTCATTCGACCTACAGAATTCTCTCCCAGATGTGTTGTCAGCAGTAAATGTATTTCTTGTATGCAGAAACATAAGCTCAGTTAACCACCAATTCCTGAGCCAGGGTTTTTGGACGGCACATGAGATGTGCTGCCTTTTGGTTTGTCCAAACTCTTCCTGTGAACAGGGACAATTTTGAGAGATATCTAGCTATGTTACACTTGAAGCTGCAGTGTTTTGTGTTACTTTTTATATAAGATACACTGATAAAAGTGAGATATCTGAATGGTAAAAATGCATCTGAACATTTGAAAGTATTCTGCCTTTAGCATATTAAAAATTACATACAGCATAGACATCACAAACCATTTTATTCCAAGTCAACCAGGGGCTATAAACTCTCAACTGGAAAAAAAGTCAATGTGTTTATTTGCATGATGGTTGAAAATGTACAGAGGCCAGGATATTAACAAACAAATAGGTTTAAGTTGTTTTCACATCTCTTAGACTAAGGAAGAAGATGCTTCCAAAGTCACAGTAAAAGGGGAGGTCGTTGAGATACTGGATGGGGTGAAAATTGATAAAAAGGACGTACTAGAAAGGCTGGCTATGCTTAAAGTAGATAAGACACCCGGTCTGGATGGTTACTGAGGGAAGTAAGAGTGGAAATTGCAGAGGTGCTGGCCTTAATCTTCCAATCCTCCTTAGATATGGGGGTGGTGCCAGTGGACTGGAGAATTGCAAATGTTACACCCTTGTTCAAAAAAGGGTGTAAGGACAAACCTGGCAAATACAGGTCGGTCAGTTTGACCTCGGTGGTGGGGAAGCTTTTAGAAATGATAATCTGGGACAAAATTAGTAGTCACTTGGACAAGTGTGGATTAATAAAAGAAAGCCAGCACAGATTTGTTAAAGGCAAATCGTGTTTAACTAACTTGAGTTTTTTTGATGGGGTAACAGAAAGGGCCGATGAGGGCAATGTGGTTGATGTGTATATGGACTTCCAAAAGGCGTTTGATAAAATGCCACAAAATAGGCTTGTCAGCAAAATTGAAGCCCATGGAACAAAAGGGGCAGTGGCAGCAGGGATACAAAATTGGCTAAGTGACAGGAAACAGAGTAGTGGTGAATGGTTGTTTTTCGGACTGGAGGAAGGTATACTGTTGTGGTGTTCCACAGGGGTCGGTACTAGGACTGCTGCTTTTTTTGATATTTATTAATGACTTGGACTTAGGTGAACAGGGCACAATTTCAAAATTTGCAGATGACACAAAACTTGGAAGTGTAGTAAACAGTGAGGAGGATAGTGATAGACTTCAAGAGGACATAGACAGGCTGGTAGAATGGGCAGACACGTAGCAGATGAAATTTAATGCAGAGAAATGGGAAGTAATACATTTTGGCAGGAAGAATGAGGAGCGGCAATATAAACCATATGGTACAATTCTAAAGGGGGTGCAGGAACAGAGACCTGGGCGTATATGTGCACAAATCTTTGAAGGTGGTAGGACAGGTTGAGAAAGCAGTTAAAAATGCATACGGGATCCTGGGCTTTATAAATAGAGGCATAGAATAAAAAAGCAAGGAAGTCATCATGAACCTTTATAAAACACTGGTTCAGCCACAGCTGAACTAGTGTCCAATTCTGGGCACCCCACTTTAGGAAGGATGTGAAGGCCTTAGAGAGGGTGCAGAAAAGATTTACGAGAATGGTTCCAGGGATGAGGGACTTCAGTTACGAGGATAGACTGGAGAAGTTGGGGTTGTTCTCCCTAGAGCAGTGAAGGTTGAGAGGAGATTTGAAAGAATTGTTCAAAATGACGATGGTTTTAGATAAAGTAAATAAAGAGAAACTGTTCCCATTGGCGGGAGGGTCAAGAATCAGAGGACACAGATTTAAGGCGATTGGCAAAACAACCAAAGGCAACGTGAGGAAAACTTTTTTATGCAGCGAGTAGTTATGATCTGGAATGCATTGCCTGAAAGGGTCGTGGATGCAGATTCAACCGCGGCTTTGAAAAAGGGATTGGATAAATATTTGAAGGGAAAACATTTGCAGGGCTACAGGGAGACAGCAGGGGAATGGGACTAACTGTATTGCAATTACAAAGAGCCGGCATGGGCTTGATGGGCCGAATGGCCTACTTCTGTGCTTTAATGATTCTATGCTTCTAAGTTATTGCAAAAGTTACCTGAGACATCAGTTCCTTCTGAAGATAAATCTTTCAATATGTTAAAATTGATCTTATTAATCATTTCCCTCATGTCTGACCCACATTGACATTGACAAAAATGAAAGCAGTGGAATAAAATAATGAATCTGTTGCAATCCCTGGAGGTTTGAGTTGGTCCTTTATTATCAACACTTCAGGTCACGTTATCAGTACCACAGCACAAGAGACAGCATTCCGCACATGCGCTATTGGGTACCAGCTGAATCTGGACAAGTGACAAACTCTTAAGTGTACTCTTCACTTTAATATTTGGATCATTCATTAGCACCCACTTTAAAAGAGAAAATGACCGAGTTCGCGGCTGAACCTGCTCCCATGGAAGTAGAAAAAAGTTCAGAAAAAATTGACATGTCTTTGGGCAAGTATACGTTCTCCTAAAATCATGTGTGTACGTTCTTCGAAAATTATTGACATGAACATACTTAGGAGAGCAGCTGACTATTAGAGATAAACTGAAATATAGGATGTGTAATCTAAAAACTCATTTAGATGATACTTTTGTACTTTTAATGGGATCTGGGGAGGAGGGGGTAAAGTGTCAGGAGTAGTGTGAGATCACACAGATCCAATTTGTTGGAGTCAGTACTAAATATGGAGCGATGATATTAAATACTTGTAGCGTCACACACAGCGATCAGAAATACTGCGGCAGAAGGTTGGCGTTGGCAAGAGAAACATGACTAATTATTAGTTGGAAAACAGTTGCGTCGCTGTTTTAGTCCCTTCGCCAGTTTTATTGCTTTTTAAAATTGTTGTTCGTATTGTTAAAGTCACTTTCTTAAACGAACAGCCTTAAAGTTCAACCCTAAATTCAAGAGGTCATCTGGTTAAAAGTGAAAGGTCGGTTTTCTCGCGGACTTGCACACGTTCAGAACAGCTGAAGAGACTGATGAAAATCTCAAACCACCACATGCAATTTGACATCAACGGTTGTTTTGGGAAATAGCTGCTAGCACCTGTCACTTAATTTTAAAAAAATATACCTTGGCAGTGAATTGATCAGATCGGAATTGTAAGATATTCAGAGTCACGTTTTTAATCTTTAGTGTGAAAGGATGCGTTTTTCTTCATAGAGCTTGGATTTAGATAGCATCTTTAATGTAGCAAAATGTTCCAGGGCACTTCACAGAAGCGAGAATGGTCACCAAGCAATGGTAGGAGAAGAATTAAGGAAGGTTACCATGGGCACAGTTGAAGATTAGATTTTGAGAAGTGGCTTGAAGGTGGTTCGAGAGGTAACAAGGCAGAGGGATTTAGGGAGGGAGTTCTAGAGTGTAAATTCAAGACAGCTCTGCCACCAGGGGTGTCATGGATGGCATTGGCAGAGCAGAGAATGTAAACTGGCACAAAAGGCTGCATGAGGTGATAGAGGGATTCATAAACAAAGAGGAGGATTTTGAATTCTAGGCATGGGGAAACAGAGCCAATGGAGATCAGCAAGTCATGGGGACCAGAATGTAACGTGGGATGGGTTGTAAATGATAGACATTTTAACACTTAGCAATAAGTGTGGAGTGGTGTTTGTTAGGTCAGCAAACAAAGCATTAGCAAAGTAAGCTTTGAGAAGACAAAGGCGTAGATTGAGGGTTTCAGCAGCAGTGGGTTGAGGTAAGAGTGGAGGTGGAAATCAGTAATGGAAAAGATATAGGATTTGAAACCCAGTTCAGAATCAAACAGCACATCGAGGGTATGCACTGTTGGCATCAGTCTTAGTAAACAGCCAGGGAGTGAGATGGAATCAGGAACTGGAGTGTAAAGTTTTTGCCAAGAGTGGGTTTAGTCTTGCTCATGTTAAGTTGGACTGCTTGTCCAATGTAAATTGTCAAACAGCACAATGAGAGTGGTGGTAGAGGGGTGAAGCTGGGTGTTATAATCAACTTCCCATATATATTGTCACAGAAGGGCAAACTGTAGATGAGGAGTAAGAGGGGGCCAATAATGGAAACTTAGCGATTGGTGATTGTGCAATGGTGGAAAGAAGGAAAGAAAGATAAATTGATATAGTGCCTTTCATGACCGCAGGACATCTCAAAGTGCTTTACAGCCAATGAAGTATACTTGAAGTGCAGTCACTGTTGTAACGTAGGAATTTAAAAAAAAAATTCGTTCATGGTATGCGGGAGTCACTGGCGAGGCCGGCATTTATTCCCATCCCTAATTGCCCTTGAGAAGGTGGTGGTGAGCCGCCTTCTTGAACTGCTGCAGTCCATGTGGTGAAGGTTCTCCCACAGTGCTGTTAGGAAGGGAGTTCCAGGATTTTGACCCAGCGACGATATATTTCCAAGTCGGGCTGGTGTGTGACATGGAGAGGAACGTGCAGGTGGTGTTGTTCCCATGTACCTGCTGTTCTCGTCCTTCTAGGTGGTAGAGGTCGCGAGTTTGGGAGGTGCTGTCGAAGAAGCCTTGGTGAGTTGCTGCAGTGCATCCTGTGGATGGTACACACTGCAGCCACTGTGCCGGTGAAGGGAGTGAATGTTTAGGGTGGTGGATGAGGTGCCAATCAAGCGGGCTGCTTTGTCCTGGATGTTGTTGAGCTTCTTGAGTGTTGTTGGAGCTGCACTCATCCAGGCAAGTGGAGAGTATTCCATCACACTCCTGACTTGTGCCTTGTCGATGGTGGAAAGGCTTTGGGGAGTCCGGAGGGGAGTCACTCGCCACAGAATACCCAGCCTCTGACCTGCTTTTGTAGCCACAGTATTTATATGGTTGGTCCAGTTAAGTTTCTGGTCAATGGTGACCCCCAGGATGTTGATGGTGGGGAATTCAGTGATGGTAATGCCGTTGAATGTCAAGGGGAGGTGGTTAGACTCTCTCTTGTTGGAGATGGTCATTGCCTGGCACGAATGTTACTTGCCACTTATGAGCCCAGGCCTGGATGTTGTCCAGGCCTTGCTGCATGGGGGCTCGGACTGCTTCATTATTTGAGGGGTTGTGAATGGAACTGAACACTGTGCAATCATCAGCGAACATCCCCATTTCTGACCTTATGATGGAGGGAAGGTCATTGATGAAGCAGCTGAAGATGGTTGGGCCTAGGACACAACCCTGAGGAACTCCTGCAGCAATGTCCTGGGGCTGAGATGATTGGCCTCCAACAACTACTACCATCTTCCTTTGTGCTAGATATGACTCCAGCCACTGGAGAATTATTCCCCTGGACTTCAATTTTACTAGGGCTCGTTGGTGCCACGCTTGGTCAAATGCTGCCTTGATGTCAAGGGCAGTCACTCTCACCTCACCTCTGGAATTCAGCTCTTTTGTCCATGTTTGGACCAAGGCTGTAATGAGGTCTGGAGCAGAGTGGTCCTGGCGGAACCCAAACTGAGGATCGGTGAGCAGGTTATTGGTGAGTAAGTGCCACTTGATAGCACAGTCGATGACACCTTCCATCACTTTGCTGATGATTGAGAATAGACTGATGGGGCAGTAATTGGCCGGATTTGATTTGTCCTGCTTTTTGTGGACAAGACATACCTGGACAATTTTCCACATTGTCAGGTAGATGCCAGTGTTGTAGCTGTACTGGAACAGCTTGGCTAGAGGCACAGCTAGTTCTGGAGCACAAGTCTTCAGCACTACAGCCAGGATGTTGTCGGGGCCCATAGCCTTTGCTGTATTCAGTGCACTCAGCTGCTTCTTGATATCACGTGGAGTGAATCGAATTGGCTGAAGACTGGCTTCTGTGATGGTGGGGATATCGGGAGGAGGCCGAGATGGATCATCCACTTGGCACTTCTGGCTGAAGATGGTTGCAAACGCTTCAGCCTTGTCTTTTGCACTCACGTGCTGGACTCTGCCATCATTGAGGATGGGGATGTTTGCAGAGCCTCCTCCTCCCGTTAGTTGTTTAATTGTCCACCACCATTCACGACTGGATGTGGCAGGACTGCAGAGCTTTGATCTGATCCGTTGGTTGTGGAATCGCTTAGCTCTGTCTATAGCATGTTGCTTCTGCTGTTTAGCATGCATGTCGTCCTGAGTTGTAGCTTCACCAGGTTTTTCGGTAAGCCTGGTGCTGCTCCTGGCATGCTAGTCTAGACTCCTCATTGAACCAGGGTTGATCTCCTGGCTTGTTGGTAATGGTAGAGTGAGGAATGTGCCGGGCCATGAGGTTACAGATTGTGCTGCTGCTGATTGCCCACAGCGCCTCATGGATGCCCAGTTTTGTAGTGCCACACAACACGTTGGATGGTGTCCTCAGTGCAAAGACGGGACTTTGTCTCCATGAGGACTGTGCGGTGGTCACTCCTACCAATACTGTCATGGACAGATGCCTTTGCAACAGGTAGATTGGTGAGGACAAGGTCAAGTAAATTTTTCCCTCGTGTTGGTTCGCTCACCACCTGCCACAGGCCCAGTCTGGCAGTTATGTCCTTCAGGACTCGGCCAGCTCGGTCAGTAGTGGTGCTACAGAGCCACTCTTGGTGATGGACATTGAAGTCCCCACCCAGAGTACATTCTGTGACCTTGCTACCCTCAGTGCTTCCTCCAAGTGGTGTTCAACAGGGAGGAAGACGGATTCATCAGCTGAGGGAGGACAGTAGGTGGTAATCAGCAGGAGGTTTTTTTGCCCATGTTTGAGCTGATACCATGAGATTTCATGTGATCCAGAGTCAATGTTGAGGACTCCCAGGGTCACTCCCTCCTGACTGTATATCACTGTACCGCCACCTCTGGTGGGTCTGTCCTGCCGGTGGGACAGGACATACCCAGGGATGGCAATGGAAGTGTCTGGGATGTTGGTTGAAAGGTATGATTGAGAGTATGGCTATGTCAGGCTGTTGCTTGACTAGTCTGTGGGACAGCTCTCCCAATTTTGGCACAAGTCCTCAGATGTTAGTGAGGAAGACTTTGCAGGGTCGACTGCGCTTGGTTTACCTTTGTCGTGTCCCGTGCCAAGTGGTCCGATGCCAGGTGGTCCATCTGGTGTTATTCTTATGACTTTTTTTTTTTAAAGTGACATTGTGCAACTGAGTGGCTTGCTAGGCCATTTCAGAGGGCAATTAAGAATCAACCACATTGCTGTGGGTCTGGAGTCACGTAGGCCAGACCTGGTAAGGACAGCAGGTTTCCTTCCCTGAAGGACACAAGGTCCCATAAACAGATAATAGTTTTTTTAAAAAAGTGATGTTGGTAAAGGGATAAATATTGCAGGACATTGGGCAGTACTCCCCTGCTATTCTTCAAAATTATGTCCACCTGAGGGGGCAGACAGCGCCTCATTTTAACGTCTCACCTGAAGGACAACACCTCCAACAGTGCAGCACTCCCTCAGTACTGCACTGGAGTGTCAGCCTAGATTTTGTGCTCTAGTCTCTGGAGTGCGACTTGAACCTACAACCTTCTGCCTCAGAGGCAAGAGTGCTACCAACTGAGTGATGGCTGACACAATGGAGAAGTACTTTTGAAGTATAGTCACTATACTGTATATAGTGGCAGCCAATTTGCGCACTCTGTCCTGATAAGTACAAAGGGAGGCCATTTGCCCATCCAACTCATCCTTCCATAGAAACATACGATTCTCAGCAAAGCATCTAATTGCTTCTTAAATTATTCCAGTGTTTTCCCCTCCACTACCTTACTTTACTCAGACCACCATTCCAGGTATTAATCATGACCTGGCATCAGTCCTAAACTTGCCTTTTAGAACTTTGTACGCCGAGCTCCAGTCCTGCGGTCTTCAAAGTGAAAGGGACCATGAAGAATATGTGTGCATTGCAGCTTCTATAGCTAGTATTTATGCTTCAAAAAAAAACCATGAGGCAAATGTGGGGACTGCAGTTTGAATTATTCATCAACGAAACTTAAAGAAAGGAATGGCTGTGTAATTGCACCAAAGAAATTTTAAAAAGAGTGGTTGCAAAATATTTCTTTGTTCAATGTATTTATTCCCTTTATAGAATCATAGAATTGTTACGGCACAGAAGGCAGCCATTCGGCCCATTGAACCTGTGCCAGCTCTTTGTAAGAGCAATCCAATTAGTCCCATTCCCATGAATGGGCAAATACATGGCATATGCAGTATAATGTGGATAAATGTGAAGTTATCCACTTCAGAAGGAAAAACAGAAAGGCAGAGTATTATTTAAATGGTGATAGATTGGGAAATGTTGATGTACAAAGGGACCTGGGTGTCCTTGTACACCAGTCACTGAAAGCAAACATGCAGGTGCAGCAAGCAGTTAGGCAGGTAAATGGTATGTTGGTCTTCATTGCAAGAGGATTTGAGTACAGGAACAAGGATGTCTTACTGCAGTTATACAGGGCCTTGGTGAGACCACACCTGGAATATTGTGTGCAGTTTTGGTCTCCTTACCTAAGGATATACTTGCCATAGAGGGAGTGCAGCGAAGGTTCACCAGACTGATTCCTGGGATGGCAGGACTGTCGTTTGAGGAGAGATTGGATTGACTCGGCATGTTTAGAAGAATGAGAGGGGATCTCATTGAAAAATTATAAAATTCTGACAGAGCTGGACAGACTGGATGCAGGGAGGATGTTTCCCCTGGCTGGGGGGTCCAGAACGAGGGGTCATAGTCTCAGGATACAGGGTAGGACATTTAGGACTGAGATGAGGAATTAATTTCTTCACTCGGAGGGTGGTGAACCTGTGGAATTCTCTACCACAGAAGGCTGTGGAGGCCAAGTCACTGAATATATTTAAGGAGCTAGATAGATTTCTAGACACAAAAGGCATCACAGGGTATGGGAAGAGAGCGGGATTACGGTATGGAGATAGATCAACCATGATCATATTGAATGGCAGGACAGGCTCGAAGGGCCGAATGGCCTACTCCTGCTCCTATTTTCGATGTTTCTATTCCCCTGCTATTTCCCCATAACCCTGCAAATTTTTTCCCTTCAAGTATTTTTCCAATTCCTTTTTGAAAGCCATGATTGAAGCAGATTCAAACACCCTTACAGGCAGTGCATTCCAGATCATAACTACTCGCTGCGTAAAAAAAAGTTTATCCTCATGTCACCTTTGGTTCTTTTGCCAATCTCCTTAAATCTGTGTCCTCTGGTTCTCAACCCTTCCGCCAATGGGAACAGTTTCTCTTCATTTACTTTATCTAAACCCTTCATGATTTTGAACACTTCTATCAAATCTCCTCTTAACCTTCTCTGCTCTAAGGAGAACAACCCCAACTTCACTAGTCTATCCACGTAACTGAAGTCCCTCATCCCTGGAACCATTCTAGTAAATCTTCTGCACCCTCTCTAAAGCCTTCACATCCTTCCTAAAGTGCACTGCCCAGAATTGGACACAATACTCCAGTTGAAGGTGAACCAGTGTTTTATAAAAGTTCAACATAACTTCCTTGCTTTTGTATTCTATGCTTTTATTTATAAAGCCCAGGATCCCATATGCTTTTTAAACCACTTTCTCAACCTGTCCTACCACCTTCAAAGCTGTGTGCACATTTACCCCCAGGTCTCTCTGTACCATTTAGTTTATATTGCCTCTCATTCTTCCTGCCAAAATGTATCACTTCACACTTCTCTGCATTAAATTTCATCTGCCATGTGTCTGCCCATCCCACTAGTTTGTCTATGTCCTCCTGAAGTGTATTACTATCCTCTTCACTGTTTACTACACTTCCAAGTTTTCTGTCATCTGCAAATTTGGAAATTGCGCCCTGAACACCCAAGTCCAAGTCATTAATATATAGCCAAAAAAAACAATGGTCCTAGTACCGACTCCTGGAGAACACCACTGTATACCCTATTCCAGTCCGAAAAACAACCGGTTCACCACTACTCTGTTTCCTGTCACTTAGCCAATTTTTAAATCCATGCTGCCACTGCCCCTTTTATTCTATGGGCTTCAATTTTGCTGACAAGCCTATTTTGTGGCACTTTATCAAACGCCTTTTGAAAGTCCATATACACAACCACCTTGCCTTCATCAAAAAACTTAATCAAGTTAGTTAAACACAATTTGCCTTTAACAAATCTGTGCTGGCTTTCTTTAATTAGTCCACAGGTAGTGGTTGTTGGAGGCCAATCATCTCAGCCCCAGGACATTGCTGCAGGAGTTCCTCAGGGCAGTGTCCTAGGCCCAACCATCTTCAGCTGCTTCATCAATGACCTTCCCTCCATCATAAGGTCAGAAATGGGGATGTTCACTGATGATTGCACAGTGTTCAGTTCCATTCGCAACCCCTCAAATAATGAAGCAGTCAGAGCCCACATGTAGCAAGACCTAGACAACATCCAGACTTGGGCTGATAAGTGGCGAGTAACATTCACGCCAGGCAATGACCATCTCCAACAAGAGAGAGTCTAACTACCTCCCCTTGACATTCAACGGCATTACCATCACCAAATCCCCCACCCTCAACATCCTGGGGGTCACCATTGACCAGAAACTTACTGGACCAGCCATATAAATACTGTGGCTACAAGAGCGGGCCAGAGGTTGGATATTCTGCGGCGAGTGACTCACCTCCTGACTCCCCTCAGCCTTTCCACCATCTACAAGGCACAAGCCAGGAGTGTGATGCCTGGATGAGTGCAGCTCCAACAACACTCCAGAAGCTCGATACCATCCAGGACAAAGCAGCCCGCTTGATTGGCACCCCATCCACCACCCTAAACGTTCACTCCCTTTACCACCAGCGCACAGTGGCTGTAGTGTGTACTATCCACAGGATGCACTGTAGCAACTCGCCAAGGCTTCTTCGACAGCACCTCCCAAACCCGCGACCTCTACCACCTAGAAGGACAAGAGCTGCAGGCACATGGGAACAACTCCACCTGCCCGTTCCCCTCCAAGTCACACACCATCCCGACTTGGAAATATATCGCCGTTCCTTCATCGTCGCTGGGTCAAAATCCTGGAACTCCCTACCTAACAGCACTGTGGGAGAACCTTCACCACATGGACTGCAGCAGTTCAAGACGGCTCACCACCACCTTCTCAAGGGCAATTAGGGATTGGCAATAAATGCTGGCGTCGCCAGCGAAGCCCACATCCCATGAATGAATAATTTTTTAAAAATCCCATCTGGGTCAGGTGACTTATCTACTTTAAGTACAGCCAGCCTTTCTGGTACCTTCACTTTATTAATTTTTAGCCCATCCAGCATCTCAACTGCTTCATCTTTTACTGTGACTTTGGCACCATCTTCTTCCTTGGTAAAGACAGATGCAAAGTTCTCATTCAGCCTTGCCCTCTGCCTCCATGCATAGATCTCCTTTTTGGTCCCTAATCGGCATCACCCCTCCTCATTACCCATTTACTATTTATATGCCTGTAGAAGTCTTTTGGACCCCTTTTGTGTTAGCCTGGTTCTCACTTGTATTATCATCCTGACATGTGTCATGTGCCCCCTTTTTCTGCTTCATCTGACTCTCTTTGGGGGCGGGGGCGGGTTTCATTTCGATAACCCGAGCCTGGTCGATGAGATGCACACATCATGTGAGATTCGTGCTGCCTGGTCATTTACCTGATATCTGCGAACAGTCAGACTTAGCTGCACTGTTGAGTGGCTGGTCACCAGCAGGGTGGTGAGGGGGGCGGGAAAACTGATAGCGCGTGAGTGGCTAGTACCACGTAAAGGCAGCCTGCACCTCTTATTAGCAAAGTATAAGATATGGGTCTACACTGAGCCTGAACAGAGGTCAGACATCATACACATAAAACACAGATGCAGCTCCTGTCCCTTTGTTTACAAACTGATGAGTTATTTTAAAACATTGAATAAAGATTGCACACTACTAAAGCCCACACCCTCCAATCTACACACCAGACCTCACCAATCTGCCGATCTGAGTTTGTACCAGGTCTACGAGAGAGCATGCACCAAGATTATCTGCTGATGCACTAGAGGCCTTGGTGCAAGAGGTGGACAGAAGGAGGGGCATCCTATATCTGCAGTGGGGCAAGAGGCCCTCCAGACATACACAGAAGAAACAGTGGGAGACGAAGTTAATGCCATGCACATAGCACCACGAACATGGATGCAGTGCAGGAAGAAGTTTAATGCTTTGACACGCATGGTCAAGGTGAGTGAGGTCAGTCAAGTGGCGTTTCCTACCAACTACACCACAATCTGCATCCACTGCTCCACACACCACACCCATCACTCACATACTGACAAACTCCTTCAATCAGTATTCAACTCTTCCAATCAGATGGTTCCCCTCACATTACCACTGTTGCAAGCCACACACCCATAACTCACAGGTCACACACACTGGCAGTTATTCAACCATCGTGGGCACATCACCCAAACATGTCTTATTTTCTTGCAGGAGAAGGTGGCGCATAACAGGAGGTGGCAGTGGCTGCATGGAAAGTGAACCTGCTGTCTTCTCAGGATGACAGCACCCCTGTCCCACCCCTGATACTCTGCCACTGCCCTTGCTGTTGCTCGTCAGCTAGCCAGCCCACAACTTTATTATAGAAACATAGGAAGATAGGAACAGGAGTTGGCCATTTAGCCCCTTGAGCCTCTTTCGCCATTCAATGAGATCATGGTTGATCTGTGACCTAACTCCATATACCCGCCTTAGCCCCATATCCCTCAGTACCTTTGCTTAACAAAAATCTTTCAATCTCAGATTTACAATTAACAATTGAGCTAGCATCAACTGCCGTTTGCAGAAGAGCTAACCAAACTTCTACCACTCTGCGTTTCCTAACTTCACTCCTGCATGTCCTGGCTCTAATTTTAAGCTATGTCCACTAGTCCTAGTATTCAAGTATAGAAGACCTCCAAAAACAGGTACAAATGCATCAGCAGCTGAAGCAATAATCCAGCAACTAATCTGTAAATCCTGCATGGTCCCTTTAAATAGCACTGGTGGGGTGGTCCTCCATGCTGTTTATGAGCTGTTCAGCTATGTGAGGTTAAGACAGTGCATTGGCTGGAGCGTTGAGTTCCAAAATCATATCTGTCCCCTTAAAATCAGTATTGCACACTGATCTAGCGCATATTCTCCCTACCTAACATGGTGCCAGTGTTCGTAATCCGTGTGTGCGCAAACGCCTTTGCCGAGATGGTGTCTGGTGCACGCGCGAATTCCGAATGCCATTTTGGATCCTTAAGAGGCTGCGTAGCACCTACAAAAGGGTGCGCTGTGGCCCAATTTATAGCCCTCTCTTTCGTCATCCAGGGAGCTCTGGCTTTGGTTGCCCTACCTTTCCCCCTTAACAGACAATAGAAGTGTTGGGTATATGTGCAGACAAATGGTCCCAGAATTAATTCAGTACTTTTTTTTGGGAATACACTGCATAACAGAGAAATAGCGAAGGCACCTATAGACACTACTTGGGTTCAATTGTAGCCTACCTATTGCCCGGCAAGAGAAAAATCGGAATAGTGTTGAAAGAATTGTGTGTATGTATATGCATTGAAATGTTAGTGTTAAGATATAAAATAATTGATGAGTGAATTAAAAGGCAGCAACACATGAAACAGGTCAGGGGACTGTATAAATCATGATAAAGATGATTTGGTTTGTCATTATCATCTGAAGTATCAGAAAAGGTACTAGTGCAAAATGTACTCCCAAGAATGTCATTTTTTTGCCATTTGCATAGGTATGAGTTAATTTTTTTAACTACCTGCTTGATTCAATGACAAACAAGTTAGCATCGTAATTTGAACAGAGAAAGCAGAGTTATAGAGTCAGAAATGATGCAAAGAAGGAGGCCATTTGGCCCATCGTATCTGTGCTGGCTCTTTGAAAGCTATCTAATTAGACCCACTCCTCTCCCTTTCCTCAGCCGTGCAAATTTTTCCCCTTCAAGTATTTATCCAATTCTCTTTTGAAAGTTATTATTTAATCTGCTTCCACCACACTTTCAAGCAGTGTGTTCCAGACCATCATAACTCGCTGCGTAAAAAAAAATTCTCCTCATCTCGCCTCTGGTTCTTTTGCCAATTACCTTAAAAAGTGTACTAAAAACTTTGTTCTGATGAAAGGTTGTCGTTCTGAAACATTAACTCTGTTTCTTTCTCCACTGATGCTGCCTGACTAGCTGAGTGTTTCCAGCATTTTCTGTTTTTATCTGAGTTCCAGCATTTGCAGCATTTTGCTTTTGTTTCTTATGTGTACTGTCTGACATACTGAAGGGATGTAAACTGCATTTAATTGAATGAGAGAATGTACGTATATTAGTGGGTTACATTATTTTCATTTCGATCGCATTCTCTTTTCAGCCAACGCAGTCCACACAGATGGGCTAAAAGTTCACCTTTTCAGATAGGCATCCAGGACACTAACTGCAATGTGCACTTGTAATCCAATTCCCAGCGGGATGAGAGTTCTCCACATTAAAATTGCCTCTAATTTAGCTGCATTTGTATTTTTCAATATCTCTCAATGAAGCTATTAGGGTAGATGGTAAGTGTAAAATTCCCATTACTTCAATAGAGAGGTTGTGACCTAGAATTGTAAGACATTGTTCTGAAGTTGAAGTTAAGGCATATTGTTCCAACCGTGCCTTACATGTCATCTGACCTTTTAGTGAAATGGGTTTGCCAATGTTATGTGGCACAGAGACAAAGATGCCCTATTTGCCAGTATCAGTGTCCATTTTCCCTTTAGTGGGTTCCTCCAATTCTGGCCTCTTGTGCATCCCTGATTTTAATCGCACCATCATTGAGGTCGTGCCTTCAGCTGCATGGGGCCTAAGCTCTGGAATTCCTTTCCTAAACCTCTCCGCCTCTCTACCTCTCTCTCCTCCTTTAAAACACTCCTTAAAACCTCTCTCTTTGACCAAGCTATCGGTCACCAAGCTATCTCCTTATGTAGCTCGGTGTGAAATTTTGTTTCATTACACTCCTGTGAAGCACCTTGGGACGTTTTACTATGTTAAAGGTGCTATATAAATGCAAGTTGTTGTTGTTGGATGTGGACATATTTGAATAAGTGATTGGTCCCAGCATGACATCCTATGATTTTACTCGAACAGGTAGATAAGGTGGTAAAGAAGGCATATGGGATACTTGCCTTTATTTGCCGAGGCATAGAATATAAGGGCAAGGAGGTTATGATGGAGCTGTATAAAACACTGGTTAGGCCACAGCTGGAGTACTGTGTGCAGTTCTGGTCGCCACACTACAGGAAGGATGTGATCGCTTTGGAGAGGGTGCAGAGGAGATTCACCAGGATGTTACCAGGGCTGGAGCGCTTCAGCTATGAAGAGAGACTGGGAAGATTGGGTTTGTTTTCCTTGGAGCAGAGGAGGCTGAGGGGGGACATGATTGAGGTGTACAAAATTATGAGGGGCACAGATAGGATGGATACTAAAGAGCTTTTTCCCTTCGTTGAGGGTTCTATAACAAGGGGACATAGATTCAAGGTAAAAGGCGGGAGGTTTAGAGGGGATTTGAGAAAGAACTTTTTCACCCAGAGGGTGGTTGGAGTCTGGAACTCACTGCCTGAAAGGGTTGTGGAGGCAGGAACCCTCAACATTCAAGAAGCATTTGGATGAGCACTTGAAATGCCATAGCATACAAGGCTACGGACCAAATGCTGGAAGATGGGATTAGAGTAGACAGGGCTTGATGGCCGGCGCGGACACGATGGGCCGAAGGGCCTCTATCCGTGCTGTATAACTCTATGACTCTATACCAAGGTAAGGGGAAAATATATTTTCATTTCTTAAATATCCCAAAACACAATCTAATTTTCTGCAGCAACATTATGCAGTAATATCTGCAAACAGTACAGTTTTTAAACTTTAAATCATTCTTGTGCATTTTTCAGATGACATTATTGAACTCAATAAAAGGGAAACCAGCTCTACAACAACTGCATTAATTAGGACAAGGGAGCAACAGAAAAGACAAAGGAATTTCGGTCCTCGTAAGCCACAAAATCAGCTTGGAAGAGGAGTGCAGCAGAATGTACAAGGTGACCTCAACTTCATCAAAGGTAATCATGCTATTATATGACAGAACGTGCTGACAACTGCAAGCCCAGGAACTGAATAATATATCTAGCCTTGCATTTTTAGTGACAGATTTATGTTACTCCACTGCTAACATTTGATCTCCTCTGTAGGTTCGTGACCAATGGTATTATCAGTAAAGGGGGAGGAGGAGATTTCCTCTCTGCATTAGCTGAAGCAAAGTTGCAAACCCATTTATAAAAGACAAATTTATGATCGCTACACCAAACCCCCATCTGTTGAATGAATGAAACAATGTAATAAGCAGAATAATTCTACAGAATAATTGAAAAAGTCCTCCAAAACTGCAGCTATTTTGTTTTTGCTTATGTTCTCCAATTAGTAAACAAAACACTTTCAACTTGAATACATTATCTAATTTGTTATAATAGTGCAGAAACGAATTTCTGTATTTGATGGTGCCGAAATACAATACAAAAGGTAGGAAATTTTAAATACAATATAGATTGAAAAGCAAGGTATAGAAGAAAGGAGGAAGAAAGTAAAACAAAATATAAATAAATGGAAAAAACAAAAAGCATAGAAAAAGTTTCATAGGAAGTTGTCATAAAGCAGAAATTATTTATATATATATATATATATATTTCAAAGAAATCGAATGGCAGGAAAATAAAAACACCAGGGCCTTACTAATGCACATCTTCATTCATGAACCTATGATTTTTTTTTAAAAAGTACTAATTTGATCAAGTGATGCCAGCTTCAAACTTTTTAAACATGGATATTGCAAATGTTGTTAATTCTCAGCAGTTTTGATTCTCATGTTGTATTTCTTAAATGTGTGCACAATTAGTCTCTGTATGGGGTCAAGTTTGAGACTCCTCAATCATCAAAATACCGTTGGCGGAGCAAATCAGGTGTGGGTCGCCATGCCCGATTCACTGACCTGCGCTGCTGTCCAGCGAGGCTCCTGGCAAGGGAGCTTCGCCTTACAAAATCCATCCATTCATTTACTAACCCCAATGCTGAATTGCAGATGCAACAAATCAGTAAGGTTATTAAAACATGGCCAACTGTGCTCAGCAGATTATTTGTGTCATTTTAAATAGGACCCAATGGACCAAGGAGAAATACCTCTGGGTTACAAGGGTACGGCAGGGCTAATCAACGTGGGCAGACACAGGCTAAAACCACCAGAACAAGACCAGGTGGAAGACCACCTACTGTAGCAGCCAAAGGAGTGAGCCCTTTAAATCGTAAACCCACAGTTCGCATGGTAATGCAAATCAATCAGTTGACCATATCGGCCTTTATTTTTGATTGATAAATATTAAAAAAATGTTTAAAAATTATTTCCACTGTTCTTTGTAGGATTTGCAACAAATTGCACCTGCTAGGAAAGGAACTCAAAGGATCTTATGGGGAAGAGCACAGCAGGCCCAGAAAAGGTTCAGGCCGACAGGACAGGGGCCTCAAATTCCAAAAAGGTAACAAGCAATAACTGACCTAACTGGCACATAATCTACAGTCTTTCACCCCTCCCCAATCCATTGACCATATTGTCTACCATAATGCTTTATTTATGCAGACATCCAGTACTGTAATCAAAGCCAATGAAAATTTGATGCCTCTAATTTCACAATACTGCCCTATTTATATGCTGGTAGTTCCCACCAAAAAATTTACCCCTGCACATGGCCCAAATGCTTCTATTTTCTTGCTGCTTTTTCTCCCTCTCAGCCAGAGGTTCCCCTACTTGGTCAGCTTGCTAGTCAACAATTTCTACCTCCCCTATCAATACTGTCCCCTCCGTACACCTGCCATGAAGCAAAAAAGTAAAAATTGAAAGTCCTGTCCATTCACAAGCAAGTTGTGTATCTGCACACACTGCAGATAGAGTTCTTTTTTTACTTTTATACATTTTTTTTTATCATGTGATGGTACCTGGAGGTGGCAGTGGGAATAAGTGAAGGAGGAGGCGGGATTGACAATGGTAGTACAGGAGTGGTAGGAAATAAGTCTGGTTGTCAAGTGTATATTGTTCGGCTTCCTTATTCTTCCAGTTCAATCCCTGAAATGGGTTGCATTGATCCAGAACCAATTCTGAAAGAGATGGATCAGACATTTTTATAATAGCAAAAGAAGTCTAGATCTGACACAAAATCTGGACTTCTTTTGCTCATAAGGAAATATGGGGCATCATAGTGCAGCATTAAGAACGATTGAGGTACATTTTTGTATTCACCGCCTGGTCAGTAATTTGGTGAGTGGATTGTCCGCCCGTTGTAAACCCACCCGATTTTCATTTCATTGATAGAGACTAAGAGGGTGGTGCCAAGTTATGGGTGGGGGAGGGGAACAGAGAAAACAAGTATGAAGAGTGATTGGGAGGATGATGTCAGTTTGATTGTGAGGCTTCTCTTTATTCCAGGTGGCATGAAGCACGTGTATAGTCAGGGAGAGAGGGATTCCTACTCTACACAAAAGAGAGAGGGAGGCCTTTAAAAGAATATATTGTTACACCATGGTTTTTACTGGAAAGTAAAGTGTGTGGGATAGAAATTCATCTGAGACTGTTTTTGATTGCTTTGCAAGTTTGTAGATACATTCTTGAGCAAGTAGATAAAGCTTAAGAATATTAAAATTCAAAAATATAAACAATTACCTACAACATTCAATTAACAATGTCGTACAGAAGCATAGATACATTTTTGTCTGCCAAAATTCACAAGATTTACTTGTTACCAGACAAATAGAATGGATAAACAGTTATGTTGTTCAGGATACAGCAACAACCTGTTTCCATTAAGGCACCATTAGGCCATCATCTGTACTTCATCTTAAACTACCACAAGCAAATCCACATTTTTGTGACAACACAATACGTGATATACTTCAATTATATTGACCGAAACATCAGCCATGCCACAGCTATTAAAAATTTAGCTATGAAAGTGCTGTTGTGCACTTCTCTTCAAAATGCCTTGCCTGAAAATGTTACTTTATTTTTTGCTGTTACAGGATTTTGTTCCAGAATAGAGCGGTAAGGCAGCAGAAGAAACAGCAAACACAGAAGCAACGACAAACCGCAATCAACATTAACAGAGGGGTGTGTTGCACACTATACTTTATATCATTTTATGAAAAGGATTTGAAGGAATGCATTAGGTTCCAGCGAAAAAAAAAATCAATCAGGCCCTCACCCAATTGCAAATTAGCAATAATCTAGAGAATAAACTGCTGCCATTTGTTTCCAGAATAGTTCCATCACATTGGGTTCCATTTCCCAAAAATGAGCAGGAGCAGGTTGACCAGCTACATTTTAAGCACCACTGCTCAATTTCATTAGTTTTCTTTAAGGGTAGCAAAAAGAAAACTAAAAAAGCAAATATATGCTGATCACACTCTACAGGAGGAATTTACTGATCCTGCTCACTCGGTGGGAAACCATGCTTAAAGGCCGCACAAGTTGTGAAATGAGCGCTACAGTGCTGTAGTTCTTTCTCTAATCCGTGCTCCCTTCGAGCACCACTCACTGCTGGGAGCACAGGACTGCTGAATTTACCCTAACATTTTGAAGCAGCTTTTTTTAAAAAAAAAAAAATGTTACTGCTAGACTGCAATAGCCCAGCTCTCCTCCACAAGGGATAAGTGGTTTATTTTTGCTTTTATCTCAACTAAGAGTGACAACATGGCTGTGAATCTGTCTGTCTCCATCGTCTGGGACACAATGTAGTGAGTCTGATTACAGCAACAGGGACAAGAGTGATGCTAGTAGCGTTTCCATTAAGAGGAAAACATTGAGTAGTGGATTGTTAGTACCCACGATCTGCCCATTTGTAAGCTGTGCCATCCTAGTCTTCATCCTACTATTAATGTTAAAGAGAAGGGAAGAGAAAGTCTTTGCTACTGTCGTCAGGTAGAAACTCACCATATCCCCAGTGACAACTTTGCTTTATATTACTAGCACGAGGAAAAAAACTAGTTTATGGATAGATGCTTCCCCAATGGTTCAGTTGGTAAGTGTACTGTCTGCTGTGAAACTGAGCCTTAAAGACCGGGAAGGTTGTAGGTTTGATCCCTGGCTTTTGCAGGTCTTAGTTGGAATGGCAGAGGGATGCTACAATTGGATTCACTGCCCCTCAGTTTGAAAGAGAATGAAATCAGTGGGGATTCCATCTCCTGATGGCTAAATAGTCGTGCGTAGGGATATCAGGTGATGACCGAATCAGGCTAGACTATGATGCCCTGCACAGCCAAATACCTTGACTGCATTTACTGTCCTCACCCAAACATGAAGGGGTCGACTTTGACTTTTGGGCGACAAAATGGCAGAGCGCACTAGCCGGTCGTCTTGACACACGGCAAAGAGGTACGATTTTGAGGTCGCGTCCTCATTTACATCCGACCAGCGAGCTGTGGGGTGGCCCGCTCCGGCCGCCAGCAAGGTTGGGGGGTGGGGGGGATTAAAATCGCTATTGTGGAACTGCCCCATAAAAATAATTTCAAACCTACTTTTGGTACACCTCTTTGTCCATGGAACGGAGCGTGCACGATGCATGTGCTCCAACCAGTTCCAGCAGTCGGGGTACTAGGAGCTGGATTTGCATATTAAAAAAGGTGGCTACTGCCTGGTACAGGCATGTGCTTTGGGTGTCCAGAGATAGGCCCCTTTCAAAATGTAACCAACCGCATCGTTGAGGTTAACGTGGCAGTAAGACTACTGACCCTTTTTTAGGCCATTTTCCCTCCCCCAATCCGTTAACACCAGGTGAAACAAGTTTAAAATCGGCCACAACAAATGGGCATTTGTATGAGGTACTAGATGATGACTTTTGGTTGTGGAATTATACCCCAGCGTAAGTTAGCACATTGAGGAAAGGGTAGTAGGAAAATGAAGGAAAGGAGAAAGATTCAAATGCACCTTGCAGTTATTAACTTGTTGCGAGTGAGGAATATTATTGAAGTATAGTATAAAAGAGCCAAAAATATGGAAGATTTGATATTTACGTAGAGAAGCCTGGGTCATTTAATTTTGCCAAAGAAAAAAAGTGACAATAACAATTTGATATTTTCAGAAATTAACACTGATATTTAATGTAGATCATCTTACACAATTGATCTTAACAGGAATGTGATCTTACTGGAGTGACAGCAACAAAATTTGTAGAATTATAGATTTTGATTCATTTTGTTTTAACCCATATAATCTTTAGTTTGCACCAGTGGGTGCGAGAGCTGGACAGAAGAAACAAAGGACTAGAATGTAAGTAACTGCCTGCTAGAAAAGCATTGTATCAAAATGTTCTATTGTATACATAAAATGCTAATTACTCCATACATGTACTGCTGTTCCCGTCATATTTTGTAGCATGTCAACAGCTTTAGAATGGCATCAAATAATCACTGCAATTAAAAAACTGTAGCTAGTTGCTTGAAACTTCTATGTCTTGTAAATGTCCTACAAGTATATATTAAACTAATTAACACAATCTTTGGTCACATTGATACTTATTCTGGCCCTTTACTTGTGGCAGAGTTTAGTACCTATGGGTAAGGAACCAGAGTTATTTTTAAAAGCAGTTGAGATTTGGTTTACCAACTCGTCACAAAGGAACCCCATTTTGGGCACAAAAATAAGTTCTGGATTTTTAGTACTATCAGTTCAATACACAATATAATGTGAGCAGTAAAATATTGCTAATAGGTCATTACAAATAGCACTTGCCTTACATGCATTAATGCATACTCTTCTGAAAGGAGAAAGTAGAAGCTTGGTGATGAAGCCCTCTTTGTACTAATGACAGGTCCAGACCTCACTACCAGCAGTAAAACACTTAGTGATGTACCAGGAGGAATATTAGGCTGCAATGTCAGTTTTCTAGCTACAGCGATGGCACCAGAATTTCCCGAAATGACGTAATGGTAAAGTTACATTGAAATTTATGGCAAAATTACCACAAAAATGGCTAAAACAAATCTATTCTACTTAAAACTGAGGGTAATATGTATCATAACAGATCTCAGGCAGTGATTTCCAGGTGTAATCTAATCTGTCAGTTCAGTTATCCATCATTCTCTATTTAATATAAACTTTTTGTTGGTGAAGGAAAAGTGCTTTTTCCATGCTGAAAATTATGTTACATTAGTGTAAATTTTCAGCTGTTTGCTCAAGTAACATTAGTCCAACATTTTTATAAGCAAACCTTTTGCTGAAGCCCAACATAAAAACGTATCATTTACTTGTCGCATTTTCACCTTATTAGATAACACTGAAACTTGTTGACTTTGTGCTTGCTCAAAGGTGTTGAGTTTAACCTTTAGAGATTAGCAAGGAACTAGTTTCAAAAGCAGTTCTAAAATGTAGTTGGTTCAGGTGGTATTTTGGAGACATGTACTAAGAATCAGAACAATGGTTCGATTGGATTTACTTGAGCCAAAAGCACAAGAACCGCTGCAGTTTTGATTCCATGTTTGGCTCAAATTCTGGGGTAGATAAGGGTTGAAGCATGGCATCAAAGGATATGGAACTACAGTGGGTAAATGGAGTTGAAGTAGAAATCAGCTATGATCTAATTGAATGGTAGAGCAGGCTTGAGGGACTGAATGGCCTACTCCTGTTCCTATGTTACTTGCACTATTTGACTTCTTTGCTTTAGGCCACAACTGATATCTTAGTGCTCTTTGATATAGCTGTCAGGAAATATCTAGTCAGAATTTAGCACTATGCCTTAATGCTTAGTTTCAGCTACTCATAAGCACCAGAATTGGAGAATGCAATACTCTAGCCTTCTTTTCTCTTAAGTATGTCAGTTTAGAACAAAGCTAAGGGAAGACTGCTGAGAGACTTGAGGAACACCACATACATAATGGGGCAAATTTTCATGTCTAGCGCTCCCAATGCAAAGCCTTGTGCAGCAGGAGCAGAGAATTCAAGCATGTACGTGCAATGCTTTTTGGGCAAATGAAAGTTGGGGCTGAAATACTGTGTGTAACATGTGACTGAATTCCAGATGTGCACACCCAGCGGACGAAGCTCTCCACTGGGATCGTGAGATAAAAAAGTTACTCCTTGAAATGTAATTGTGGGAACCTTTTCCTCCTGTGAGTCACAGCTGGCCAAAACAAATTGAAACAAAACCACTCCACCTATGCATATTATATAGAACAGGTAGGAGTGTACTTCAAGTGCTGATAAATCAGTCAAACTTTGCTCTTGTGGTTTATAATGCCATCTGAATCATTTAACATGCTACAACCTTGTAACACACTCCGGCCTATGTGTTAATCCTAACTTTATTTCTTTGTCACTGCTGTTCTGTCAAAATACTGGTGCATTAGGCTGCAGTTACATGTCAGCGAGCTGTCTCAGACTGCCACTTGTGGAATGTGACGTGCAGTCGGCAGACTGAAGTTAACCTGCCAACCATATATCACTGACATCAGCCTCAAAACAGCTCTGTGCACGTGCATGTGCAGCGCTCAGCTTCCCGTCCTATACATCAGGAAAGTGGGGGTGGGCACACAAGCTTTCTATTGGCTGTCAAAACATTTCATACAAAATTTTAAAGTTCCCAAAGCAACATAACTGTTATTTTCCTCTGCTAATAGCAAGAACCTGAGTTAAGTCCTGTATCACCACTGGATGCAAACTCAACCAAGTGTGAGGCAGTTTCTTGGAGAATTAGTGCACTTGGGAATTTGACTCTACTTTCATGTCAATATGCACCTAAAACCACTTCACACTGAGGCAAAAGTGGCACTTAAAAAAAAATGTTGTTGAATTGTTTTAAATCTTCGTAAGGTCTGTGGTAGAGCATATTCTCAAAGGAAATAGTTTTGGCATCACCACGGCCATTTTCCTCTTCCTCATACGTTCAAAAAAGTACAACCAGCACCACCAGAATGCAATAACATCTCCAGCAGGAGCACATTTCTATGAGGCTAAAAATCATGTCAAAGCATGATCTGTGATTTCCTACAACTCTAACAGAATCTTGGGGGTGGTGAAAGGAAGAATATTCAGCACTTTTTTTTAAGGCTAGGAAGTACACTGATTGTGGCTGCTTTATTTTGGCACACGTTTCAAAGAAGCAAAATTGAGAGAAAATGAAAGTTACCATTACCCTGCCCTGATAACAATCTGTTCATGTAGGCAGTAAGTCATTAAAGAAAGAAGTTGCGTTTATATAACACCTTCCATATTTTCAAAGTGCTCCACAGATAATGAATTACTTTTGAAGTGTAGTCACTGTTGTAAACACAGCAGCCAATTAGTACATATCCTAACCTAATATAGACTGGGATAACAAGGGGCAGAGGGGGAGGAATTTTTGAAATGAGTTCAAGATAACTTTCTTAACCAGAATGTTTCCGGCCCAATGAGGAAGGAGGCATTGCTGGACTTGATTCTAGGGAATGAGACGGGCCAAGTGGAGCAAGTGTCAGTGGGGGAGCTTTTAGGGAGTGGCCCTATTCATAAGGTTTAGAATAGCTATGGAAAAGGACACAGACCAGTCTGAAGTAACAATACTCAATTGGAGGAGGGCCAATTTCAATGGGATGAGAACAGATCTGGACCAGGTAAATTGGAATCAAAGATTGGCAGGCAAAACTTTAATTGAACAGTGGGCGGTTTTTAAAGAGATGATTTGGGTATAGTCTAAGCACATTTCCACGAGGCAGAAAGGTAGGGCAACTAAAGCCAGAGCGCCCTGAATGACAAAAAAGGGATGGTGAGTAAGATGAAATAGAAAAAAGGGACATATGACAGATGTCAGGTTGATAACACAAGTGCTAACCTGAGAATATAAAAAGTTCAGAGGGGAAGGAAATAAAAGGGGCAAAGAGAGAGTATGAGAATAGACTGGCGGCCAACATAAAAGGGAATCCAAAACAGTCTTCTATAGGCATGCAAACAGTAAACGGGTACTAAGAGGAGGGGTAGGGCTGATTAGGGACCATAAAGAAGATCTACTCATGGAGGCAGAGGGGATGGCTGAGGTACTAAATGAGTACTTTGCATCTGTCTTTACCAAGGAAGATGCTGTCAGAATCTCAGTAAAGGAAGATGTAGTTGAGATACTGGATGGGCTAAAAATTGAGAAAGAAGAGGTACTCGAAAGGTTGGCTGTACTAAAACTAGATAAGTCAACCGGTCCGGATGGGATGCATCCTAGGTTGCGGAGGGAAGTATGGGTGGAAATTGCAGCGGTACTGGCCATAATCTTGCAAACATCCGTAGATACAGGGGACTGGAGAATTGTAAATGTTACAACATTTTTTAAACAAGGGTGCAAGGATAAACCCAGCAATTATAGGCCAGTAGGTTTAACCTTAATGGTGGGGAAACTTTTAGAAACAATAATCCGGGATAGAATTAGCAGTCACTTGGACGAGTGGATTGATTACGGAAAACCAGCGCGGATTTGTTAAAGGCAAATCGTGTTTAACTAACTTGATAGAGTTTTTTGATGAGGTAACGGAGAGTAGACGAGAGCAATGCAGTTGATGCGGTGTATACGGACTTTCAAAAGGCATTTGGTAAAGTGCCGCACGGTAGGCATATCATGAAGATTGCGGCCCATGGAATAAGGGGGCAGTAGCAACATGGCTAAGGGACAGGAAACTAGTGTGAACAGTTGTTTCTCGGACTGGAGGGAGGTGCACAGTGGTGTTCCCCAGGGGTCAGTGCTGGGACCACTGCTTTTCTTGATATATATTAATGACTTGGACTTGGCTCAATTTCAAAATTTGCAGATGACACAAAACTAGGATGGGTAGTAAACAGTGAGGTGGAGAGTTATAGACTTCAAGAGGATATAGACAGGCTGGTGGCATGGGCAGACACGTAGCAGATGAAATTTAACGCAGAAAAATGCGAAGTGATACATTTCGGTAGGAAGAACGAGAAGAAACAATATGAACTAGAGGGCACAACTCTAAAAGGGGTACAGGAACAGAGACCTGGGGGTAGACGTGCACAAATTGTTGAAGGTGACAGGGCAGATTGAGAAAGTGATTAAAATAGCATACAGGATCCTGGGCTTTATAAATAGAGGCATAGAGTGCAAAAGTAAGGAAGTCATGATGAACCTTTATAAAACACTGGTTCAGCCGCAACCGGATTATTGTTTCCACTTCTGGGCACCGCACTTTAGGAAAGATGTGAAGGCCTTAGAGAGGGTGCAGAAGAGATTTACTAGAATGATTCCAAGGATGAGGGATTTTAGTCACGTGGATAGACTGGAGAAGCTGGGGTTGTTCTCCTTGGAATCGTCAGTTGCAAGGAGATTTGATAGGAGGTATTCAAAATCATGAAGGGTCTAGACAGAGTAGATAGAGAAACTGTTTCCATTGGTGGAAGGGTCAAGAACCAGAGGACATAGATTTAAAGTGATTAGGAAAAGAACCAAAAGGCGACATGAGGAAAAACCTTTATTTCTTATAAACACCGTGAGTGTTTAGGATCTGAATGCACTGCCCAAGGGGGTGGTGAAGGCAGATTCAATCATGGCCTTCAAAAAGGGAACTGGATAAGTACTTGAAAGGAAAAAAATTTGCATTGCTACGGGGATAGGGCTGGATTGCTCTTGCATGGAGCCGGCGTGGGCTTGAGGGGCCGAATGCCCTCCTTCCATGCTGTAACCTTTTCTATATCAAGGTCCAACCAACAGCAAAGAGATAAATAACTAGATAACCTGTTTTAATGGTGTCGGTTGAGGGATAAATATTGGCCAGAATATAAGAACTCCCCTCCTCTTCTTCAAATAATGACCAACGATTTGGACTTGGGAATTAGAATTACAACTTCAAAATTTGCAGATGACCCCAAATTGGGGGGTGTAATTAATACAAAGGAAGAATGCATCAAAGTGCAAGATGACATTAATAAACTTGCAGAATGGATGTGTAACTTATATTGAAATTCATTTGCCAATAAGTGTGAGGTGGTGCATTTTATCATAAGAGATAAGAGCAAGAGTAGGCCATTTGGTCCTTCGAGCCAGATCCGCCAATTAATGAGATCACGGCTGATCTGATTTTTACCTCAACTCCACTTTCCCCATATCCTTTGACTCCCTTGCTGATCAAAAATTTATCTAACTCAGGTAGGAAGATGAAGGAGGCCACATACTGCTTGGATAATGAGTCTAAATGGGGTAGAGGAGCAAAGGGACCTCAGGGTACAGATACACAAATCACTAAAAGTAGTGACACAGGTTAATAAGGTAAATCAAACACTCGGGTTCATTTCTACAGAGATGAAATTGAAAAGCAGAGAAGTTATGTTAAACTTGTATAGAACCTTGGTTAGACCACACTTGGAGTACTGTGCACGGTTCTGGTCTCCAGATTATAAAAAGGATGGAGGCATTGGAGAGGGTACAAAAAAGATTCACAAGAATGATACCAGAACTTAGGAGGATATACTTCTCAGCAAAGGCTGAACAGGTTGGGGCTCTTTTCTCCAGGTGATGTGATAGAGGTATTTAAGATTATGAAAGGGTTTGATAGGGTAGATGTAGAGAAAATGTTTCCACTTGTGGAAGAGTCCAAAACTAGAGGTCATCAATATAAGATAGTCACTAATAAATCCAATAGGGAATTCAGCAGGCATTTCTTAACCCAGAGAGTGGTTAGAATGTGGACCTTGCTACCACATGGACTAGTTGAGGCGAATAGCATAGAAGCTAGATAAACACATGAGGGAGAAAGGAATAGGAGGATATGCTGATAGGGTTAGATGAAGTAGGAAGGGAGGCGGCTTGTCTGGAGCATAAACGCTGGCATAGACCAGTTGGGCTGAATGTCCGGTCTTTGTGCTGTAGACTCGACGTAACATGGGACCTTTTACATTCACAGAAATATAGGAACACGAGTAGGCCATTCAGCCCTTCGAGCCTGTTCCTCATTCTGTTAGATCATGGCTGGTCTGTACCTCAACTCCATTTACACCTTTTCTCCATATTCTTGGCAACCCTGACCCAACAAAAATCTATCAATTTCTGAAAATTTCAAATGGTCCATCATCCACAATCTTGTGTGTAATAAATTGGATAGCCAGGCGAAGGATAAAATACTAAAATCGGATCTTCAGTTGCTGCCAAGCCTTTATTCACAGATGCACATTACCCACACGAGAGACCACCTGAATACAATTAACACTAAATGATATAAATTATATGGATACAATTAACAGAGGCCCTTCTCACTCTTTAAATAAAAAACAAACTTTATATATACACAATTGTAACCAATTTTACAACACCAAGTTATAGTCCAACGATTTTATTTGAAATTTACAAGCTTTCGGAGGCTTCCTCCTTCCTCAGGTAAATGTCAGGAACTCCTCGAAGCCTACGCATTTATAAATCACAGAATACATGGTGATTACAGACAGTCTTTGCAACTGCCCGTTGCCAAGGCAATCACCGTGTTCAGACAGAGAGGTGTTACCTACAGAGCCCCCGAATATACAGTCAACAAAAAAAAACAAACAGGAACAAAAGAGCGAGGCAGAAACATCCAGAAGGCAGAGAAAGCCAGCAAATGACCCGTTATATTAAAAACAGATAGCTTTTGTTCGCTGGTGGGCTTACGTGTAGCGTAAACGTGAACCCAAGATCCCGGTTGAGGCCGTCCTCATGGGTGCTGTCGGGAAATGCGTCAATGCCAGATTCATCAGGCACACTCAGAAGACAATCTAGAATGTCACCCGAGCACAATGCAACGCCATCAACGCTCTCAAGACCAACAGCAACATCGTCATCAAACCAGCGGACAAAGGAGGAGCCATCGTCATACAGAACAGAACGGACTATTGCAAAGAAGCATACCGACAACTGGACAACCAGGAACACTACAGACGGTTACCCGCAGATCCGACCAAAGGACACACCCACCAGCTCAACAAACTGATCAAGTCCTTCGATCCAGACCTTCAAAGCATCCTACGTGCTCTCATCCCACGTACTCCCCGTGTGGGAGACTTCTACTGCCTCCCAAAGATACACAAAGCCAACACACGCGGACGTCCTATCGTATCAGGCAACGGAACCCTGTGTGAGAACCTCTCTGGATACATCGAGGGCATCCTGAAACCCATCGTACAGGGAACCCCCAGCTTCTGTCGCGACACTACAGACTTCCTACAAAAACTCAGCACCCACGGACCAGTTTAAACAGGAACACTTCTCACCACGATGGACGTCTCGGCACTCTACGCCAGTATCCCCCACGATGACGGCATCGCTGCGACAGCATCAATACTCAACACCAACAGCCAATCTCCAGACGCCATCCTACAACTCATCCGCTTCATCCTGGATCACAATGTCTTCACCTTCGATAACCAGTTCTTTACCCAAACACACGGAACAGCCATGGGGACCAAATTTGCACCCCAATACGCCAACATTTTCATGCACAAGTTCGAGCAGGACTTCTTCACTGCACAGGACCTCCAACCAACGCTATACACCAGATACATAGACAACATTTTCTTTCTATGGACCCACGGCGAAGAATCACTAAAGAGACTGCACGATATCATCAACAAGTTCCATCCCACCATCAAGCTCACCATGGACTACTCCTCAGAATCAGTTTCTTTCTTGGACACACGAATCTCCATCAAAGACGGGCACCTCAGCACCTCACTCTACCGCAAGCCCACGGACCACCTCACGATGCTCCACTTTTCCAGCTTCCACCCTAACCACGTCAAAGAGGCCATCCCCTATGGACACTCCCTGCTCAGATGAGGAGGAACGCGATGGACACCTACAGACGCTGAAAGATGCCCTAGTAAGAACGGGATATGACGCTCGACTGTTCCGACGGGCCACAGTGAAAAATCGCATAGACCTCCTCAGAAGACTAACACGGGATGCAACCAACAGAGTACCCTTCGTCGTCCAGTACTTCCCTGGAGCGGAGAAACTACGCCATGTTCTCCGCAGCCTTCAACATGTCAATGATGACGAACACCTTGCTATGGCCATCCCCACACCTCCACTACTCGCCTTTAAACAGCCACCCAACCTCAAACAGACCATCGTTCGCAGCAAATTACCCTGCAAATTACCTAGCTTTCAGGAGAACAGCGTCCACGACACCACACAACCCTGCCACGGTAACCTCTGCAAGACATGCCAGATCATCGACACAGATACCACCATCACACGAGAGGACACCACCCACCAGGTGCATGGTTCATACTCCTGTGACTCGGCCAACGTTGTCTACCTCATACGTTGCAGGAAAGGATGCCCCAGAGCATGGTACATTGACAAGACCATGCAGACGCTGCGACAACGGATAAATGGACACCGCGCAACAATCGCCAGACAGGAGGGTTCCCTCCCAGTCGGGGAACACTTCAGCAGTCAGGGACATTCAGCCACCGACCTTCGGGTAAGCGTACTCCAAGGCGGCCTTCGAGACACACGACAACGCAAAATCGTCGAGCAGAAATTGATAGCCAAGTTCCGCACCCATGAGGACGGCCTCAACCGGGATCTTGGGTTCACGTTTACGCTACACGTAAGCCCACAGCGAACAAAAGCTATCTGTTTTTAATATAACAGGTCATTTGCTGGCTTTCTCTGCCTTCTGGATGTTTCTGCCTCTCTCTCTGTTTTTTTCCTGTTTGTGTTTTTTTTGTTGACTGTATATTCGGGGGCTCTGTAGGTAACACCTCTCTGTCTGAACACGGTGATTGCCTTGGCAACGGGCAGTTGCAAAGACTGTCTGTAATCACCATGTATTATTCTGTGATTTATAAATGCGTAGGCTTCGAGGAGTTCCTGACATTTACCGGAGGAAGGAGGAAGCCTCCGAAAGCTTGTAAATTTCAAATAAAATCGTTGGACTATAACTTGGTGTTGTAAAATTGTTTCCAGTTGTCAACCCCAGTCCATCACCGGCATCTCCACATCATTATATATACACACAATACAAACAAAAATTTCAAAAATCAAAACTTCCTAACTCTGTACAACTTATACTATTCAAAGCATTACATTGTGAGGTGACCCTTCTCCAGAACCCCAAATAATTTCTTTGTTCATGTATTTATAGAATCATAGAAAGGTTACAGTATGTCTAGACCCTTAATGATTTAATACCTCTATCAAATCTCCTCTCAACCATCTCTGTTCCAAGGAGAACAACCCCAGCTTCTCCAGTCTATCCAGGTAATTTAAGTCCCTCATCCTTGGAATCATCCCAGTACATCTCCTTTGCACCCTCATTAAGGCCTTCACATTCTTCCAAAAGTACAGTGCCCAGAACTGGACACAATACTACAGTTATGGCCAAATCAGTGTTTTATAAAAGGTTCATCATGACTTCCTTACTTTTGTACTCTATGCCTCTATTTATAAAGCTCAGGATCCCATGTGCTTTTTTAACCGCTTTCTCAACTTGCCCTGCCAACTTCAACGATTTGTGCACATATACCCCCAGATCTCTCTGTTCCTCTATCCCTTTTAGAATTGTGCCTTCTAGTTTATTTGCCTCTCATTTTTCCTACCGAAATGCATCACCTCACATTTTTCCACGTTGAACTTGATCTGCCATGTGTCCGCCCATGCCACCAGCGTGCCTGGATCGTCGAGTTTTTTGTCATCTGCAAATTTTGAAATTGTGCCCTGTACTCCCAAGTCCAAGTCATTAATATATATATATATCTATCACGAAAAGCTATGGCCCCAGCACTGACCCCAGGGAACACCATTGCACACCTCCCTCCTGTCCAAAAAAAAACCAGTTCACCACCTACTGTTGTTTCATGTCATTTAGCCAATTCTGTATCCATGTTGATTTTGCCCCCTTTATTCCATAGGCCACAATCTTAATAGCAAGCCTACCATGTGGCACTTGATCAAACGCTTTTTGAAAATCCATACACACATCAACTGCATTGCCCTCATCTACCCCCTCTCTGTTAACTCATCAAAAAACTATCAAGTTAGTTAAACACAATTTGCCTTTAACAAATCCATGCTGGCTTCGCCTAATCAATCCACTCGTTCAAAGGTTTCCCCACCAGAGGTTAAACTGACTGGCCTATAGTTTCTGGGTTTATCTTCACACCTTTTTTGAACAAGGGTGTAACATTTGCAATTCTCTAGTCCTTCGGCACCACCCCCATATCTACGGATGTTTGGAAGATTATGGCCAGTACCTCTGCAATTTCCCTCCTCACTTCCCTCAGCATCCTAGGGTGCATCCCATCCGGACCAGGTGACTTATCTATTTTAAGTACAGCTAGCTTTCCAGTACCTCTTCTTTCTCAATTTTTAGTCCATCCATATCTTAGCTATATCTTCCTTTACCAAGACTCCAGCAGCATTTTCTTCCTTGGTAAAGACCGATGCAAAGTATTCATTTAATACCTCAGTCATACCCACTGCCTCCATGAGCAGATCTCCTTTATGGTCCCTAATAGGCCCCACCCCTCCTCTTAGTACCAGTTTAAGTTCTGTAGAAGACTTTTAGATTCCCTTTTATGTTGTCCGCTAGTCTATTCTCAATCTCTGCCCCTCTTACTTCATTTTTCACTTCCACTCTGAACCTTCGATATTCTCTCTGGTTGGCACTTGTGTTATCAACCTGACACCTGTCATAGGCCACTTTTTTCTGCTTCATCTTACTGTATCTCCTTTGTCATCCAGGGTGCTCTGGCTTTAATGGCCCTACCTTTCTCCCTCGTTGGAATGTACCTAGACTGTACCTGAACCATCTCCTCCTTAAAAGGCCAGCCATTGTTCAATTACAGCTTTGCCTGCCAATCTTTGATTCCAATTTACCCAGGTCAGATCTGTTCTCATCCCACTGAAATTGACCCTCCTCCAATTGAGTCTTGTTAGTGGTCCATGTCCTTTTCCAAAGCTATTCTAAATCTTACGATACTATGATCATTGCTCTAAGTGCTCTCCCACTGACACTTGCTCCACTTGGCCCATCTCATTCCCTAGAACCAAGTCGAGCAATACCTCCTTACTCATTGGGCTGGAAACATACTGGTCAAGATAGTCACCCTGAACACTTCAAAAATTCCTCCCCTTCTTTGCCCCTTATATTGTTATCCCAGTCTATATTAGGAAAGTTTCTTTTAGTAAAACAATCCCACAGTTGATGGTTTGATCCACCTATTTAATTTTAGAGATTACCTTTCTCTCCAGCATTTGTTTTAAGCCAGCAAGGTCAATCCATAATCTTTCTCACACATTTTTTGTAGGGTGGTGCTGGACAATTAAACAACTAACGGGAGGAGGAGTCTCTGAACATCCCCATCCTCAATGATGGTGGAGTCCAGCACGCGAGTGCAAAAAACATGGCTGAAGCGTTTGCAATCATCTTCAGCCAGAAGTGTCAAGTGGATGATCCATTTCTGCCTCCTTCCGATATCCCCACCATCACAGAAGCCAGTCTTCAGCCAATTCGATTCACTCCACGTGATATCAAGAAACGGCTGAGTGCGCTGGATAAAACAAAGGCTATGGGCCCCAACACAGCTGTAGTGCTGAAGACTTGTGCTCCAGAACTAGCCTGGCCTCTAGCCAAACTGTTCCAGTACAGCTACAACACTGGCATCTAGCAGACACTGGAAAATTGCCGAGGTATGTCCTGTCCACGAAAAGCAGGACAAATCCTATCTGACCAATTACCGCCCCGTCAGTCAACACTCAAATCAGCAGCAAAATGACGGAAGGTGTCGTCGACAGTGCTATCACGCAGCACTTACCCACCAATGCTCAGTTTGGGTTCTGCCAGGACCACTCTGCTCCAGACCTCATTACAGCCTTGGTCCAAACATGGACAAAAGAGCTGAATTCCAGAGGTGAGGTGAGAGTGACTGCCCTTGACATCAAGGCAGCATTTGACCGAGTGTGGCACCAAGGAGCCCTCGTAAAATTGAAGTCAATGGGAATTGGGGGAAAACTCTCCAGTGGCTGGAGTCATACCTAGCACAAAGGAAGATGGTATTGGTTGTTGGAGGCCAATCATCTCAGCCCCAGGACATTGCTACAGGAGGTCCTCAGGGCAGTGTTCTAGGCCCAACCATCTTCAGCTGCTTCATCAATGACCTTCCCTCCATCATAAGGTCAGAAATGGGGATGTTCGCTGATGATTGCACACTGTTCAGTTCCATTCGCAACCCCTCAGATAATGAAGCAATCCATGCCTGTATGCAGCAAGACCTGGACAACATCCAGGCTTGGGCTGATAAGTGGCAAGTTACATTCATGCCAGACAAATGCCAGGCAATGACCATCTCCAGCAAGAGAGTGTCTAACCACCTCCCCTTGACATTCAATGCATTAGCATTGCCGAATCCCCCATCAACATCCTGGGGGTCACCATTGACCAGAAACTTAACTGGACCAGCCACATAAATACTGTGGCTACAAGAGCGGGTCAGAGGTTGGGTATTCTGCAGCAAGTGACTCCCCAAAGCCGTTCCACCATCTACAAGGGACAAGTCAGGAGTGTGCTGGAATACTCTCCACTTGCCAGGATGAGTGCAGCTCCAACAACACTCAAGAAGCTCGACACCATCCAGGACAAAGCAGCCCACTTGATTGACACCCCATCCACCACCCTAAACATTCACTCCCTTCACCACCAGCGCAGTGGCTGCCTTATGTACCATCCACAGGATGCACTGCAGCAACTCGCCAAGGCAGCTTCGACAGCACCTCCCAAAACCGCGACCTCTACCACCTAGAAGGACAAGAGCAGCAGGCACATGGGACCATCACCTGCACGTTCCCCTCCAAGTCACACACCATCCCGACTTGGAAATATATCGCCGTTCCTTCATCGTGGCTGGGTCAAAATCCTGGAACTCCCTACCTAACAGCACTGTGGGAGAACCTTAACCACACAGTCTGCAGTGGTTCAAGGTGGCGGCTCACCACCTTCTCAAGGCCAATTAGGGATGGGCAATAAATGCCGGTCTTGCCAGTGCTGCCCACATCCCATGAACAAATAAAAAACATTATCCTACAATGAACTATAGTACACCCATTGAATGTTATGTAGACAATCTTCAGTACTCCCATTATACAGGATGTCACCAAAAATATTTGCCAAATAGAATCCCATATCCACTGCGTCAACAAGAGCCAGTGTTTCAGCAGTCAGAGTACTTTTAACAACCCTTTTTATTTTCTTAGTTTCCCAAGCTAAAGGGCAACATTTCTCATTCTCACCCATAAGAAACACTATGAAATGAGCTGCACGAGAATTCCCATCAGGAAGATTAACATGTGAAGCATCTCTAAAGATAATTAGCTTCATTTTCTTTGGGTCACCTATGGATGGGAACTTAAGCACACATTTATCTATACTTAATTTTTGTAATGGTTTATTTGCCCTTAAAACATTCTCCACCATCGGGTGTTTCGTTGAAGTACTTAACTCCAACACATCAAAACTAGTATCTGGCCTAGTCTGAGTGCACAACCAGTTCAACTGACCAATCAAGCTTCATAATCGCTGTCTCTTTATTAGATATAACATCGCCTTTCTGTGATTACCTAGTACGATTAACCGAGATGGGAGTAACACTCTTTAAATGAGACTGTTGATTTAAAGTTATCCCAGACCCACTCTGCTTAATATCTAAACCAATATATTTAAAAGCCCCACAGGCCTGACTCCCAATTTTAAATTCTACTCTAACCTTATTAATGACGAATTTCTCAAATTCCACAGTTCCACCCCATTAGAAATCAACATGCATCATGAAGATGCCTGAAAGTTTTCCGTTATGGTACCAATAAAACATTGCGGGATCTGATTTTAGTTGAACATAACCTATTTTCAGCAAAACAGATCTCACCAAAAAATACCATACCCTGGAAGCATCACAGGCCATGGACTATAGTTTCTATAGTTTTCCTTCCGCATCTGCTGTCTTAGGCGGTTTCAGAAACACTTCTCTTCAAAAAGTATTGCCCTGCAGAAATGCGGCTTTTATGTCAATTGACCTACATTCCCATGAATATGTAGCCGAAAAATTTTTTAAAGTACCTTTCCAGCAGTGGGAGAATCCACTCGAACATCTATCATCTCTTCAAAACCCTAGCTACCAACCTCGCTTTAGCCTTATAAGTCCCATTTGCAAGGACTTTTTCAGTACAAACCTATTATGTAACAAAGCTGGTTGACCCTTATCTGTTACCTCAGAATAAACTCCAAATTCTTTCCTACTATCTTACTCCCTTTGTTTTGCCTGTCTTTCTTGTTTATCCTCAAGTTTATTGGCAGCCACCAAAACTTCACGATCACGTGGACATCTGCTTCTAGTTCTGTTACGTGACCGTTCTGTGGTCTTTGTTTCATTGTCTGACCTAGTCAAGCTATGTCTTCGATTCCCACTTCTGTGCCTGTAGGAACTACTACTGCGAGATCTCTCTTTCATCTCTAGTTCGTGATCGTTTTGATCATGAGAGATTCAATTCCGGACTCCCTATCACCACTTGTACTCCGCTTTCGTATTCTCCACTCTTTTACCCCATTCTGCCAATCCATGGACTTCGCTTCATGGCCATCATCCTGAACATTCAACCAAAATTTAAAACTACCAGCAGCTTTGCCTGCACGTCCCAAAATTGTTGCACCCTCCATTCATTAGTCCCTTCTGGAACATATGTCCCCTGAGTACCCACTTTGGGTAATTATTTTGTGGATGTGATAGCTCTGTCATGTGTTTCTTGATCATTGACATTACCACTGTCCAGCCCTTGATCCACCTCAGGAACCTCATCAAAAAAATCATGAGCATCTGAGGCACAAGGTGCCTCGGTTACTTATATCAACTGCTTAGAGTCCACGGTTTTATAATTAATTCCAATTAATCATGAGGGATGAACCTCAACTGTTTGATTGCCATGTTGGACAAGTACTGTCTTACCATCTCGACCTATTACCTTACTAGGGCCTTTCCATTCCCTATGACCCTCTCTTTTATAGTTATACCAAATCTCCTGAATTGAACTCTGCCTCAGATGGTGTAATACGATGCCTCAGTGCTCTACGAATTTTCTGATACCTCAACCTTGATAAAAGTCTGTCTCCCTGCATGCATAGTATTTAAATACTCAGAAAAAATGGCACTAATTGTAGTACCTGCTAGATCAGGAGGATTATCACAAAGAACAGAAGGTAATTTGGGATTGCACCCATAGACTAGTTGGTAAGGATTATATCCTCCAACCATCTGAAGAAATTCTTTGCATGAATGGCCCATGCAATGGCCGTTGACAATTTACACTCTTCAATCAGCCAAAATTTTATGCACCATGTTATCAATCACAGCATGCTTCCTTTCACAAAGCCCATTGCTGAAAAGGGCTCTCAGCTGCTGTATTCATGACAATTACATTCATATTCTCACACATATCTCTGAACTCCACGTTAGCAAATTCACCTCCATTAATCGGTCAAAAACTTTGCTGGTGTCCCAAGTCCAGTCCCTATTCATTTTTCCATAATTTTATCCAGAATAACCTTCTTCTCCTTACTATATATTAGTGTAGAAATACTAAATCTCAACCAGGTCAATAAAATGTAAGATGAAAACATTTCTGTCTTCCATACTTTCAGATCCATGACAACCCACTTGTTAAAGTCACATGCTAATGGAACACTTACAATAGGACATGGGGGCGTCCATCTATACCTCTTACAGGTGTCACATTTCTCACTAATCTCTATTAGCCTTGCATGCTCCTCAACAACGACATCTGCATCTTTTAGCAGGTTTTTTTAAAATGTTGACAAGTAGCGTAGCAAATTGTCAAATTGTCTGTGTAACTTTAAGACAATGTTTTTTTTCCTCTTATCCTTATCACCTGATGCCATTAATACTTGTTTCTCATCCACCTGTTAGACATCAGGTTTTATTAAGGGGATACAATACCACCCTGACTGGGTAAACTGCAAATCAACCGATTTCCCAAAAATGATTGCCTCATCGTGTTCCATTTCAAGTTTAATTTTTGCCTTTTTCATGGAAGGTTTACCCAAAGGCATAGGTCTCTCACTAGAGACTACATCCGTACTTATAAAATGGCTTACTCCAGCTAGCTTACATGGAATTACCACTCTCAAGTGACCTCAAGGTGTTGTCATCTCCAAACCTAAAACATGTACATTTATATTCCTTAACCTTGCGTTGATCCTCACTACTTAGTGAATCAAGATAACATTTTAACCAATCTACCCCGCAAACAGTTGAAGTACATGCACTAACACCGCACGATTAAAGGAATCCGCAACTAATACATTCATCACAGGATTAAAACTCCTTGTGTCCAGTATAATCTGTTCACATTCATCATTATCTTCATCCTCTTCATCAGAACTACTTCATGCATCTTTCAAAGACCCCATGTCTTCATTCTGGGCAATTCACCTTAATGATACTTAGTCACATCCTTGAGCATTCCTGGAATTCAGTCACCCATTATTATTGTCCCAATTTTGTCTTCTGTTCATATAACTGGATTTGCTGTACCTGATTTCACCACCAATCTGGCTATCTTTTATCCTTCCATCATATTGACGCCAGTGTCCGGTCTCGAAAATTTTGGAATCTGGTCTGGCGCCTGAGTTTAGTATCTGGAACATCAGTCCACCTCCATGTTGAACACCACTTGGAGGAAGCACTGAGGGTAGCAGGGGCACAGAATGTACTCTGGGTGGGGGACTTCAATGTCCATCACCAAGAGTGGCTCAGTAGCACCACGACTGACCGAGCTGGCCGAGTCCTGAAGGACATAGTTGCCAGACTGGACCTGCGGCAGGTGGTGAGCAAACCAACACAAGGGAAAAACTTACTTGACCTTGTCCTCACCAATCTACCTGTCGCAAATGCATCTGTCCATGACAGTATTGATAGGAGTGACCACCGGACAGTCCTCATGGAGACGAAGTCCTGTCTTCGCACTGAGGACATCATCCAACATGTTGTGTGGCACTACCACCGTGCTAAATGGGATAGATTCAGAACAGATCTAGCAGCTCAAAACTGGGCATCCATGAGGTGCTGTAGGCCATCAGCAGCAGCAGAATTCTATTCTAGCACAATCTGTAACCTCATGGCCCAGCATATTCCTCACTCTACCATTACCAACAAGCCAGGGGATCAACCCTGGTTCAAGGAGTATAGAAGAGCATGCCAGGAGCAGCACCAGGCGTATCTAAAAATGAGGTGCCAACCTGGTGAAGCTACAACTCAGGACTACATGCATGCTAAACAACTGAAGCAACATGCTATAGACAGAGCTAAGCGATTCCACAACCAACGGATCAGATCAAAGCTCTGCAGTCCTGCCACATCCAGTCATGAATGGTGGTGGACAATTAAACAACTAACGGGAGGAGGAGGCTCTGTAAACATCCCCATCCTTAATGATGGCTGAGTCCAGCAGGTGAGTGCAAAAGACAAGGCTGAAGCATTTGCAACCATCTTCAGCCAGAAGTGCCGAGTGGATGATCCATCTCGGCTTCCTCCTGATATCCCCACCATCACAGAAGCCAGTCTTCAGCCAATTCGATTCACTCCACGTGATATCAAGAAACGGCAGAGTGCACTAGATAAAACAAAGGCTATGGGCCCTGACAACATCCCGTCTGTAATGCTGAAGACTTGTGCTCCAGAACTATCTGCACCTCTAGCCAAGCTGTTCCAGTACAGCTACAGCACTGGCATCTACCCAACAATGTGGAAAATTGCCCAGGTATGTCCTATCCACCAAAAGCAGGACAAATCCAATCCAGCCAATTACCACCCCATTAATCTATTCTCAATCAGCAAAGTGATGGACGGTGTCGTCAACAGTGCTATCAAGCGGCACTTACTCACCGATAGCTGCTCATCGATGCTCAGTTTGGGTTCCGCCAGGACCACTCGGCTCCAGACCTCATTACAGCCTTGGTCCAAACATGGACAAAAGAGCTGAATTCCAGAGGAGAGGAGAGAGTGACTGCCCTTGACATCAAGGCAGCATTTGACAGAGTGTGACGTCAAGGAGCCCCAGTAAAATTGAAGTCAATGGAAATCAGGGGGAAAACTCTCCAGTGGCTGGAGTCATACCTAGCACAAAGGAAGATGGTAGTGGTTGTTGGAGGCCAATCATCTCAGGAGTTCCTCAAGGCAGTGTCCTGGGCCCAACCATCTTCAGCTGCTTCATCAATGACCTTCCCTCTGCCATAAGGTCAGAAATGGGGATGTTCGCTGATGATTGCACACTGCTCAGTTCCATTCGCAACCCCTCAAATAATGAAGCACTCCATGCCTGTATGCAACAAGACCTGGACAACATCCAGGCTTGGGCTCATGAGTGGCAAGTAACGTTCGTGCCAGACAATGACCATCTCCAACAAGAGAGAATCTAACCACCTCCCCTTGACATTCAACGGCATTACCATCGCTGAATCCCCAACCATCAACATCCTGGGGGTCACCATTGACCAGAAACTTAACTGGACCAGTCATATAAATACTATGGCTACAAGAGCAGGTCAGAGGCTAGGTATTCTGCAGCAAGTGACTCACCTCCTGACTCCCCAAAGCCTTTCCACCATCTACAAGGCACAAGTCAGGAGTGTGATAGATTACTCACCACTTGCCAGGATGACTGCAGCTTTAACAACACTCAAGAAGCTCAACACTATTCAGGACAAAGCAGCCCGCTTGATTGGCACCCCATCCACGACCCTAAACACTCACTCCCTTCACCACCGGCGCACAGCGGTTGCAGTGTGCACCATCCACAGGATGCACTGTAGCAACTCGCCAAGGCTTCTTTGACAGCACCTTTCAAACCCATGACCTCTACCATCTAGAAGGACAAGGGCAGCAGGCACATGGGAACAACATCACCTGCTCGTTCCCCTCCAAGTCACACACCATCCCGACTTGGAAATATATTGCCGTTCCTTCATTGTCGCTGGGTCAAAATCCTGGAACTCCCTTCCTAACAGTACTGTGGGAGAACCTTCACCACACTGATTGCAGCAGTTCAAGAAGCTCACCACCACCTTCTCAAGGGCAATAAATGCTGGCCTTGCCAGCGACACCCACATCCCATGAACGAATTAAAAAAAAGTGAAATCTGGTATCCATCAAATCTTCTTCTGTGTCACAGCAGAAGCCTCAGTTGTTCCATGAAGGCTAAATGGAATGACTGTTTCCCCAGGAATTTCTTTACGGCATTAGACATTTGATTGAATATAGTTTCCTTTACCAAGAACTGGACACCAGTTAGGATCAGTTGCCTGTCCATATGAGATACCTTAGCACAATCTAGTAATTTAAACACTAGTACTGATCCAGGGATTCCCAAGTGGAACTTTGTCAACCTTTTGTACAATTTGTTAGAGTCCACAATATACTCTTCCATTGAATGACTGCCCATTTTCTAAAATCTATCAAATGCTGACCAGGCCTCATAGGCACCTAACAATCATCTTTCTTGTAGATTTGATCCAGAAATTCTATTAGAAAAGGTAAAACCTTCATTATCTAAAAGATCTGCTTCCATCTCAGAAAATATTTTACTTCTGATTTTACTTCATTCAGGAAGCAACACCACCAAGACCATACCTTGTTTTCTCTTTGGTAGAGTATAACTTATGTCCAGATCTCAGCCTCATTCTTCCACTGGTCATACAGTTCAAACTCCAAGAACATCAGAGGGAAATTGTATCTTGATGATTTAAACTTTTTTTCTGCTATTTTCCACAATGGCCACTTGGCTTTCAAATTTTTTTTGTCAAAAAAAATCGTAGTTTCCAGCCTCCACCTTTAGGCAACCATCCTCGACTACCATATAATAAATTGGATAGCCAGGTGGTGAAGGATAAAATACTAGCACCTGATCTTCAGTTACCTGCAAGCCTTTATTCAGAGATCCACACCACACCCTATATAAGCTCTCATAAATGGATACGAGAGTCCCCAATTGATACACATCACCTGAATACAATTAACACATTGATATAAATCAAATGGATGCAATCAACATTATGGAGGAGGGAGTTCTAGATTTCCATTACCTTTTGAGTGTAAAAGTGCTTCTTGATTTCACTTCTAAATGCCGAGCTCCAATTTTAAAGATTGTGCCCTCTTGTTCTGGATGCCCAGAGGAAATAGTTTCTCTGTATCGACACTATCACATTCCTATATCATTTTAAATACCTTGATTTGATCACCCACTCAACCTTCTAAACTCAAGGGAATACAAACCAAGTTTCTTCAACCTGTCATCATAATTTAATCCTTTCAGCCCTTATATCATTCTGGTGAATCTGCGTTGCACCCCCTCCAATATATCTTTGCTGAGGCGCAGGGCCCAAAACTGAGCACAGTACTCCAGATGGGGTCTGACCAAGGCTCGATACAACTAAAACATCACTGCCTCACTTTTGTACTCCAATCCCCTTAAGGTAAAGGCAAACATACATTAGGCAGACAGGATTTTGATTTAACTTCTCACCTCGAATGGTGCAGCACTGAAGTGTCAGCCCAGATGATGTGCTCAAGTCTCTAGAGTGGGGCTTGAACTGAACATTCCGATTCAGAAGCAAGAATGCTACTTCTGAACCAAGGCTAACACCACGTGTTTGCGTATCTAGTAGAAAATGGGATTACTGGGAAGGGATCGGATTGATCCTTGGAAAATTAGATAGTTCCAAGAGCATCCTGCTGGAAAATCCTCCCAGTAACTTTGGTTATGACAACAATGCGCATTATCCAAATCTAAATCTTGAGAATCTTTAGTACTTTCCACTAATCTTTTCAAATATACATTCATATGGAGTACGCTACGCTGATCTCAGATTGATCTCTGTATACCTGATTTTTGTTTTCTAGGTGGCGACAGCAGTCAACGTCTAGCTCCATCTTAACAGTATCTGTACCCAATCCACAGGCCAACCAGCAAGCAGTGTAAGTCAACAGCAGCAAGTATCCTCCATTGTCAGAAAAATGTAAACATAAAAATTATTTATACCAGCATATTTCCTGTGCCATTGCTCATGGTGAGTCATAGGATACACTGTTAGAACAATAGGGGTGTCATTAGCCAAATGTAAAAGGGGAAAGTGTTAGAGGAAGTGGGTGTGGCACTTACAGGACTTTAACTCCACGTGTAGGACTATAAATATACTCTAGATACATCGTTAGATCTCCGCCAGCTCCACACCATCCCCCAGCAGAAAATAAGCAGGCATTCACAATACAGCTCTCTACATAGGATTCCAGACGTGTACTAGGGACGTTCTGATGACTTTCCCATTGTTTTGTTTTTCTTATCCCCTGTAGGGCAGTGTCTCCTTTTTACTCAGTTCTTCCCTCTTACAATGTGGCCAAGATCAGACACTCACTCTGTGCCCATGAATCTAGATCCTACAATGCCAAGGCACAACCCGTTTGCACCTGTATGGCTTATTGACGTACCTCCATAAATATCTTAAAGATCTCTGGATCAATGGGGATGATAATGGCTGTTAAATATCAGCGAGGAAATGGGATATGCACGTGAGCCAGCTTCCTACCTCTACAATGCCCATTATTTTGAAGTTTGCAGATGATACAAAACTTGGCAACGTAGTAAATAGTGAGGAGGATAGTAGCAGACTTCAGGAGGACATAGACAGACTGGTGAAATGGGCTGACATACAGCAGATGCAATTTAATGCAGATAAGTGTGAAGTGATGCACTTTGGGAGGAACAATATGGAGAGGCAGTATAATCGAAATGGTACTATTTTGAGAGGGATGCAAAATCACAACTTTTTGTAGGTGGCAGGGAAAGTTAATAAGGCAGTTAAAAAAGCATATGGGATACTCAGCTTTGTAAATAGGGGCATTGAATACAAAAACAAGGAAGTTATGCTAAACTTTTACAAAGCACTGCTTAGGCCTCAGCTGGAGTATTGCGCACAATTCTGGGCACCACACTTTAGGAAGGATGTCAAGACCTCAGAGGGTACAGAGAAGGTTTACCAGGGATGAAGGACTTCAGTTACGTAGAGAGATTGGAGAAGCTGGGATTTTTCTCCTTAGAACAGAGAAGGTTAAGGGGAGACCTAATAGAGGTATTCAAAATTGAGAGAGAGATTTTGATAGTTTCTCCCTACTTGCTCTGTTTCCTCTGGCAAGTGGGTCGGTAACCGGAGGTCATAGATTTAAAATAATTGGCAAAAGAACTGGAAGGGAAAAGAGACATTTTTTCCCACAGAGGGTAGTTAAGATCTGGAATGCACTACCTGAAAGGGTGGTGGAAACAGATTCCACAGGAACTTTCAAAAGGCAATTAGACAAGTACTTGAAGAGAACTAATTTACAGGGCTATGGGGAAAAATCTGGGGTGTGGCACTAAATTGGACAGCTCTTTCAAAGAGCCAGCACAAGCATGATGGGCTGAATGGCCGCCTCCTTTGCTGCAAGATTCTATGATTCTATTGCTTTTCAAGCTGAAATTGGCCTTGAAATCTAGTTCCTAGTGACTTTGGTACTGGCCTAGCATCCCAGAGGTTGAGATTAAATCCCAGAATGCAAGCTGTTGAAATTTAATTCAATACATTTGATAATTTGTGAGCTAGCACCAAAAAATGGCTATGAAAGCTGTTGGATTGTCATAAAAATCCAACTGCTACACTAATATCCTTCAGGGAAGGGAACCTGCTACCCTACCTGGATCTGGTTTACATGTGATTGACTCTTGATGCCCGCAGGGCAACTGGGATCGGCAATAAGTAGATAAGTAGTGCCTTGCCAGTGTTGCCAGTGGTCCAAGAACAAATAATTGCTTTTTCCGATATGAATTTATGAACCAGCACTTCACTTCAGTATAATTTATTTTCAAACTGAGGGTCAAATTTCTGGAAGACAACCCTCCCCTATATAATTGCTAAAAATATTTGTTGCATACAACATGCAATTTTTTATGCACCACTTAAGCAGGCAATATTGGCATATCACTTGTCAACAAATAATAGTTAAAATTACTTAGTTTATGAGAATTGATACAAAGGAAAGGAAATAATGCTAATTAGGTGTAGTGGGACACATTTTTTGAATTTTGCAAATTATAAAGTAGTAATTTTATCACCCTCGAGGTGATGTAATCCTCTGTGCACTATATAATAAATTAATTGATTGAAATAATGCAGAGATTTTACTGGAGTATCTTCTATATCCACAGTCAAAGACCAAGAATTCAACACCCATCTTTAACTGGAAGTAAAAGGATGACAACAAAAGCAGTGAGGAAACAACCAAAAGGAGTTTACCTTGGGTTCAACTTTAACAGCATAGCCAATCAGGTAGTAGACTAATTGAGTCATTAGACCATTGCATCAATGATCAACATTCAGTTGAAGTATCAACTTCATCTACACAAGGATAGTTGTCAACATAAATCTTTTTTATTTCTGGAACATTCTATATTAGGGGTAATTCAAGGTCATGCTCCCTGGCAAATATTTACTTATATGCATCTGGAGATGCAGTCTAAAGACACAGACATGAGAAGAGTATCTCCAGAATGGGACTATAATATAGATGAAAATTTCTTCTTTCTGATTTTAAAATTGAAGACTATAAATATTTTAGGATGTTTTTTGCCCAACATATAATTGGAGAGTGATCACACACAATAATGTGAAGGATGACAGTATTGACAGTATTCACCGGGATTTCATTTCAAAGGCACACAGTGCTTCAAACGATGAGTCTTGGTAGATATTTTGCTATAGCTAAAGCATCCACATTGATTCACTATGAAAATGCAGACAGCCTTATGCTAGCAAAGACTGGCTGATTCAGGCCCTAGTGCCCACCATGTCAGTGCCAACTCAAAGTTATAACATTCAAGGCGATTTAGACAAGTTGAGTGAGTGGGGCAAATACATGGCAGATGCAGTATAATGTGGATAAATGTGAAGTTATCCACTTCAGAAGGAAAATCAGAAAGACAGTATTATTTAAATGGTGATAGTTTGGGAAATGTTGATATACAAAGGGACCTGGGTGTCCTTGTACACCAGTCACTGAAAGCAAACATGCAGGTGCAGCAAGCAGTTAGGAAGGCAAATGGTATGTTGGTCTTCATTGCAAGAGGATTTGAGTACAGGAGCAAGGATGTCTTACTGCAGTTATACAGGGCCTTGGTGAGACCACACCTGGAGTATTGTGTGCAGTTTTGGTCTCCTTACCTAAGAAAGGATATACTTGCCATAGAGGGAGTGCAGCGAAGGTTCACCAGACTGATTCCTGGGATGGCAGGACTGTCGTATGAGGAGAGATTGGGTCGACTCGGCCTGTATTCATTCGAGTTTGGAAGAACGAGAGGGGATTTCATTGAAACATATAAAGTTCTGACAGGGCTAGACAGACTGCATGCAGAGAGGATGTTTCCCCTGGCTGGGGGGTCCAGAACGAGAGGTCACAGTCTCAGGATACGGGGTAGGACATTTAGGACTGAGATGAGGAGAAATTTCTTCACTCAGAGGGTGGTGAACCTGTGGAATTCTCTACCACAGAAGGCTGTGGAGGCCAAGTCACTGAATATATTTAAGAAAGAGCTAGATAGATTTCTAGACACAAGGCATCAGGGAGTATGGGGAGAGAGTGGGAATATGGTATTGAGATAGAGGATCAGCCAATATCATTGAATGGTGAAGCAGGCTCGAAGGGCCAAATGGCTTACTCCTGCTCTTGTTTTCTATGTTTCTATAACACCCTTTGGAACACCACTCCTAAATAATATAAGTGAAGATCAGTGGCATTTGAATGTGATGACACAATGCTTATACGTTTATTATATGTTTGGAAAGTTAAATAAGTATTCCTGTGACAAAAGTTGAATTTGGTCCATGTTTTTTGTATTGTCACTATTTTTCTCATACTTTCAAATGGGATTTTAAAAAAAAAACTGAAAATGGAGGTTATACATTGAGTTAGAAGTCAACATGTTGGTTCAGAGATGAGGATCTAGATTTTCCAATCTGGTGGGGCGAGCCTGGTGCTAGACAATCTCTCTCCGCCCTGAACTCTGCAGATCTTCCACGGTCAGGCTCATTACCATGTTGTTGGCAGGCTCTCCACGGTATTTTTAATGCCAGTGAGTTGCCCGTCTCAGGTGGTGGAGAGGTGGGAGTAGGTGAGGGGAAATTGGCTACGGCACCTGCCCTCTGTTCTGGTCTGTGGTTTAATTAGAGGAAATGAAGGGGCCCTTAAGTAAAGGGTTGCTAAACTATCCATTTTTACTGGCAAATCTGTGGTGGGAACAGTGAAAGGATTATCACAATGTATTACTGGGAAGTGAACTAAAGTAAGAGGGCAACTTGGGTAGTTACCTAGAGTCAGGCAAAGACTAAAAAACAAAACTAGAGCAAGGGAGCGCCAACAATGCCAGCAGCAGTGGCAGGCACAGCCTGCAGTGTGCCAGAGAATAGGATTTTGCAATCTAACCAAAAATAGCAGCAAAGTCAAATGCTCCTGCTGCCACAATGCCAGCAAATGTCACAGAAGCATGTGAGGGGGCAAGTTTCCAGCACAATATCTTGCAAGTTCTGCGAGAAATATGCGAAAGAGTCCCGAAATCGCAACAATTGCTAGTGCTGTTGGGATTCCTTTCACAGTACAGGGAGTGCTTCCAATTAGAATTTACATATAACAAATGAGAAATCAAATATATCTTGGAAATATATTGCCGTTCTTCATCGTCTCTGGGTCAAAATCCTGGAACTCCCTTCCTAACAGCACTGTGGGAGAACCTTCACCACACGGACTGCAGCGGTTCAAGAAGGCGGCTCACCACCACCTTCGCCAGCGACGCCCACATCCCATGAACAAATTTTTAAAAATAGGCAAATCATGGAATTGCATAGAATGTACAGCACAGAAACAGGCCATTCGGCCCAACAGGTCCATGCCGGTGTTCATGCTCCACATGAGCCTCCTCCCTCCCTACTTCATCTAACGCTATCAGCATAACCTTCTATTCCTTTCTTCCTCATGTGTTTATCTAGCTTCTCCTTAAATGCATCTATGCTAGGCACCTCAACTACTCCTTAGAGTCATAGAGTCATAGAGTTATACAGCACGGATAGAGGCCCTTCAGCCCATCGTGTCCGCACCGGCCATCAAGCCCTGTCTACTCTAATCCCATATTCCAGGATTTGGTCCGTAGCCTTGTATGCTATGGCATTTCAAGTGCTCATCCAAATGCTTCTTGAATGTTGAGGGTTCCTGCCTCCACAACCCTTTCAGGCAGTGAGTTCCAGACTCCAACCACCCTCTGGGTGAAAAAGTTCTTTCTCAAATCCCCTCTAAACCTCCCGCCTTTCACCTTGAATCTATGTCCCCTTGTTATAGAACCCTCAACGAAGGGAAAAAGCTCCTTAGTATCTATCCTATCTGTGCCCCTCATAATTTTGTACACCTCAATCATGTCCCCCCTCAGCCTCCTCTGCTCCAAGGAAAACAAACCCAATCTTCCCAGTCTCTCTTCATAGCTGAAGCGCTCCAGCCCTGGTAACATCCTGGTGAATCTCCTCTGCACCCTCTCCAAAGCGATCACATCCTTCCTGTAGTGTGGCGACCAGAACTGCACACAGTACTCCAGCTGTGGCCTAACCAGTGTTTTATACAGCTCCATCATAACCTCCTTGCCCTTATATTCTATGCCTCGGCTAATAAAGGCAAGTATCCCATATGCCTTCTTTACCACCTTATCTACCTGTTCCGCCGCCTTCAGGGATCTGTGAACTTGCACACCAAGATCCCTCTGACCCTCTGTCTTGCCTAGGGTCCTCCCATTCATTGTGTATTCCCTTGCCTTGTTAGTCCCTCCAAAGTGCATCACCTCGCACTTTTCCGGGTTAAATTCCATTTGCCACTGTTCCGCCCATCTGACCAACCCATCTATATCGTCCTGCAGACTGAGGCTATCCTCCTCGCTATTTACCACCCTACCAATTTTTGTATCATCAGCGAACTTACTGATCATACCTTTTACATTCATATCCAAGTCATTAATGTAGACCACAAACAGCAAGGGACCCAGCACCGATCCCTGTGGTACCCCACTGGCCACAGGCTGCCAGTCACAAAAACAACCTTCGACCATCACCCTCTGCCTTCTGCCACTAAGCCAGTTTTGTATCCAAAGTGCCAAGGCACCCTGGATTCCTTGTGGTAGCGAGTTCCACATTCTATCGACTCTCTGGGTAAAGAAGTTTCTCCTGAATTCCCCATTGGATTTATTAGTGACTATCTTATATTTATGGCCCTTATGGCCCATTCTGGTCTCTCCCGCAAGTGGAAACATCTTCTCTTCATCTACCCTATCAAACCCTTTCATATTCTTAAAGTCCTCCATCAGGTCATCCCTCAGTCGTCTCTTTTCTAGAGAAAAGAGCCCCAGCCTGCTTAATTTTTCCTGATAGGTATAACCTCTTAGTTCTTGTATCATCCTAGTAAATCTGTTTGCACCTTCTCCAATGCCTATACACCCTTTCTATAATATGGAAACCAGAACTATTCACAGTACTCCAAGTATGGTATAACCAAGGTTCTATACAAGTTTAACATAACTCCTCTACTTTTCAATTCTATCCCTCTAGAAATGAACCCCAGTGCTTGGTTTGCTTTTTTCATGGCCTTATTAACCTGCATCGTGTCTATCCATACCCCCAGATCCCTCTGCTCCTCTACCCCATTTAGACTCTTATTTTCCAATGACTCTTATTAATATGTAGCTCCCTCAATTCTTCCTACCAAAATAATACCTCACACAACTTTTTTGAAATTCATTTGCCAATTACGTGCCCATTCTGCAAGTTTATTAATGCCTTCCTGTATTTTGTCACAGATCCCCTCGGTATGAACTATACCTCCCAATTTGGTGTCATCTGCAAATTTTGAAATTGTACTTCTGATTCCCGAGTCCAAATCATTTATGTAAATGGTGGACAATAGTGGTCCCAGCACCGAACACCACTTCGTGCCTTTTGTCAGTCTGAGTAGCTACCCTTAACCCCTACTCTTTTCTGTTTTGTAGCCAGCTTGCTATCCATTTTGCTGCCTGTCCCCTGACTCCATATGTTCTGACATTAGTCATGACTCTACTATGTGGTACCTCATCGAAGGCCTTTTGAAAATCCAAATATATTACATCCACTACATTACGTTTACTCTTTCTGTTACTTCTTCAAAGAGTTCAATGAGGTTGATCAAGCATGACCTTCCCTTTTGCATATAAGTCCCAGAATATCTTTATAGGACTTTTTCTTTAAACAGATTTCATATGGAATTGGGCTGCTCAGTTAGTCTTTCAGATGTGCTGAGTATGAAGATAAATATACTTCAACATGCAGTCTTCAGCTTTTTTTGGCAGTTGACATTTAGCAATTACTGAAATTTGAAAGATACAAACCTAACCTACAGTAGCAGCATTGGACTGTGAGATGCTCAATATTTTTCCAGGCAATTTACATTTGAAACTAACATTACTTGGATGGCATTTCCTTTAACAAATTTTGCTATCCACCTGCATATTAATTAAATGATTCCACACATTAGAATACCATCAAAACACATCCATATAGAATGATCATTCAAATAGTGAAACACATTGATGTTTAAATTGATTTAGGAGGTGATTTTATGAATGTGTTCCCCCAGCAGGGAGCCCTGCCCATCAGGACAATTCACAAAATCAGTCCTATGGTTTTGTCATTTGGATTATTTTTGTAGAGTTTTTCATTAATCTCATACAAGTAAATTCTGTCACATCATGTCTATTGTACTCTGAGTCACATAGCTTTGGACTTCTTTATTCACAGTGCTCTTAGCTCACAATCAGACTTCTACTGCAGATTTTGCATCTTTCCTTTTATTTCCTTGATGTTATTCCATTACTTCCCATTTTTCCCCCTCCCCCATATTCATGAAAGTGAAAGTGAAACAGCATCAAAGAAAATTTGGAAATAATAAATTGTGTTGATATTGTCTAACCAATAAAGTGGAACTGTTCCGGCTGGTTGAAACAGTGATAACTCATTAAGTGCTGCTTGCATGACCCAATGCATGAGGTCTTCATGCATTGAAAATTGTTTGATACCTGGTTTGATCCCTGTGGAGGATGTACACATTCTACCCATTCTGTTTCAAGTACTCTGTGGTGTCCCAATTTCAAAATCACTGCAATTTGTAAGTGGGACACTGGGCACACTTACACCTTCAGGGATTACCAGATCAAACATTTCACACTAAAGCTGCCTACTTATGCACATTTATCACATCATTTGGCACCTCCCAAACCCACAACCTCTACCACCTAGAAGGACAAGAGCAGCAGGCACATGGGAACAACACCACCTGCACGTTCCCCTCCAAGTCACACACCATCCCGACTTGGAAATATATCGCCGTTCCTTCATCGTCACTGGGTCAAAATCCTGGAACTCCCTTCCTAACAACACCGTGGGAGAACCTTCACCACATGGAGTGCAGCAGTTCAAGAAGGCGGCTCACCACCACCTTCTGAAGGGCAATTAGAGATGGGCAATAAATGCTGGCCTCACCGGCAACACCCACATCCCATGAACGAATGAAAAAAAAAATCAAGGTTTCACACCGATAACCTACGATCCCAAGCTGTCATACTTAGCTGTTGTCCCATTACAACAACTTGCATTTGTATAGCACCTTTAATGTAGTAAAACGTCCCAAGGCGCTTCATAAGAGCGTTATCAGACAAAATTTGACACCAAGCATATCAAGATCTCCAGCTATCAGATGTACCCTTTATAACAATGAAAAAGGTATTTGTTAAATAACTGGATTTTTAGAGGTTACTATAATACTATTTTAAAACGATTGCATAAATTAGCTGTTCACTTAAACATAGCCCTTTACCCAGTTCTGAACCAAATCCATTTTGTTATTAAGAAACCAAGCTTGTTGCATTGCACTCTACGATACGATTATTTTCCCCTTTATTCAGTATCTTCTGGGTGATTGCCCAAAGTGATATAAAGACTGAATTAACTTTTACAATACAATATTTTGTCACAAGAAATAAAATCAATTGACACTATTTATATTAAAATTGTAAATGGTACTGAAATTTTATATATCAAAAATTAAACTCTGCTAGATTTGTATATTTGCCAAAAGCCATTGCTTTCCATTGCATATCAATTAAATAGAACTATTGTAAAGTAACAGGAGAGCACAGCTTTGCTATCTCAAGTCTCATCTCAATTCATATGTATGTAACACAAAACTGTCGCTGAATTAACAATCTTATTTTGAAATACGTAGATAAAGTGAGAAAGAAAAAGTAATCTGGGAGGATTGCATTCTAAGTGTTAAGTATGCTTCAGTGGTCTTTATTACTGCTGTACCAATCTAACTTAAGAACATTAAAGATGCTCTCTCTTGTATATCTGAGTGTCTTATGTTTAGGAATGTGCCCATATAGCCCAATATCTAACTATGATAGCGTAAGTTAGAAGTGTAACAATGTTGTGCTCTGAACTGAATATTTGTATCATGTGCACCTTTCAATTCTTTTCAAAGGCAGACTGAGAAAACATTTAGTAGGATAAGGCCAGGTATGAATTATTAGATCATTTCATTTCTCAGACAGCAAGTGAACCTACAGAGCAACAGTTAAGATCAGACTCACTCACTTGAATCAATACAACTTGTCTTTGTGCAACAATACAAAATAATGAACACTATGCTCCCCCACATTGGTTGATCGTTTTTCATGGCACTTATGCCAGGATTATGCCTGCTGATGCCCATCAGTGCTGGAAGTTTTTTTTTTGGGGGGGGGGGGTAGGACACCTAATTAACTGATGGGCACCCATGCTACTATCACTCATCGCTGGCACCTATTTGCCAGGAAATCTAGCCTCTGACAGTTAGGTTCGAGGGTGGTGTGTTGGGCCCCCCAGAAACATACATAGATCACCCCCAAGTGGCCCACTTTGTAAAGGGGGGGGGGGAAAGTGGGTGGCTTAAGTATTAAAAAAGATCACCTTTTGGAACTCTTCAGAATGGATGCCCACACCAGGTGGGGAAACTTCCACCCTTCAAGAGATCAGGATGCCTCCTTTTGCTCAGTATTCTGGCCTCCAAAGTTACTAGGTCTCAGTGGAGTTTGTGGTCATTCCAGCAGACTCCCACCAAACTTACAGCAAGGGTCCACCAAAATGGCTGAGGAATTTTGGCCTGCATATCTTTTCTCCAGTACATCATCTGCCACCACTTCCTTATCTGTGTCACTAAGTTTGCCTTTATGAACTGGAAACTAAGCCATAAATGCAAAGTTTTGCTTTGTTTTGTGTACTCTGCAGCTGGACAAATAAAATATTTTTACCAGTTGAATGGCACTTTAGATGCCAAAGAAGTGTGGCAGCATTATTACAGGTGTGTCACGATTAGCTGATTTTCTGTTGTTCCAACTGTTGGGTTTGTATTTCACAAAATGGACTGCACGAAAATTGTGATCAGCATTTTGGTTGGCAGACAATTAAATCTAAAAAAAGGGTAAAAGACCATGTCTTATTCAAAAACTAAAATAGCCCCCATTATGTTCTGCCTCTATGATGGTCACATTCCTAGCTTCATTTGACTTTGAATATCTATGGCTTGTTCATTTGTGTTACACTGAAGTTATGTCATAGGAACAGGAATAAGCCATCCAGTCCCTCGTGCCTGTTCTGCCATTCCATTCGATCATGGCTGATCTGTACCTCAGCTCCATTTACTTGTCTTTTCTCCATATCCCTTGATATCCTTACCTAATGAAAATCGATTGAACTCAGTCTTGAAAATTTCAATTGACTCAGCATCCACAGCCTTTTGGGGAGAGAGTTCTAGACTTCAACTACCCTGTATGAAAAAGTGCTTTCTGATTTCATTCCTAACTGGCATAACTCGAATTTTAACATCATGTCCCATTGTTCTGAATTCCCCCATCAGAAGAAATAGTTTCTCTGTATCTACCCTGTCGAATCCTTTTATGATTTTAAACACCTTCATTAGATTATCCTTCAACCTTCTACGCTCAAGGGTATACAAATTAGGTTTATGCAACCAGGTCTCATAATTTAACCCTTTAAGGGGTGAATCTGTGCTGCACCACCTCCAAGGCCAATACATCCTTCCTGAGTTGCAGTGCCCAAAACTGAACAATACTTCAGTTGGGGTCTGACTAAGGCTCTATACAACTGAAGCATCACTTCCTGACTTTATATTCCAACCCCCTTGAGATAAAGGCCAACATTCCATTAGCTTTTTTGATTGCTTTTTGTACCTGTGCACTAGTTTTTTAGTGATTTGTGGACACCCAAATCCCTTTGCTCTGCCACAGCTCCTAGTCTCTCGCCATTTACAAACTATTCCAATTTATCTTTTTCAGATGTAACCTCACACCTCCCCAAATTGAACTCCATCTGCCAAAGTTCTGCCCTCTCACTTAGTCTATGTCCCTCTGTAACTTTCTGCTCCCATCTACACAACTTACTACGCCTCCTAATTTAGTGCCATCTGCAAACTTAGATGCACAACGCTCTATTCCTTCGTCCAAGTTATCAATAGATATATAGTGAAAACCTGAAGTTCCAATACAGATCACTTGCAGTACCACCAATCAGAGAATGAACCCTTTATCGCTACTCTGTCTATCCCCCAACCAATTACCAACCCATGTCACAAGGTTACCTCCAATTCCGTGCTCTTTCATTTTTGATCATCTCTTTCGCGGAACCTTATCAAATGCCATCTGAAAGTCCATATAACCATATCTGTAGACACGCCCCTATCCACTAGTGACCTCAAAAATTCAATTAGGTTAATCAAACATGACCTACCCTTCACAAATCCACACTGACTCTCTGATCAGTTCATACTTGTCCAATCAGTTTATTAAATTCTAACAATGTGTTTTATTGCAGACAAATGTGACTCTGAATGACCGTTTCTCCTCTTTGAAGATTCGTCGTCGTATTGCAGCATCAAGAAGAGGAGGCAGAACAGTCACTTTGGGCTAATGTTTGCCTTAGTTGCTTTATTTAAGGTTTTCAGTGCAAAATATATAAAAAGGAACACATTTTATTTATTATTAGCGATGCTTTCAAATAAACTATTTAAAGTGCAAATATAGTGTTTGAAATGAGCACAGAACATCTCAAATGCTCTCAGTGCACATTATTTTTATTAAACAAATGTACAGTCTACACCCGTTAATTTAAAGTCATTTTTGCTCAAAAAAATTTGAATTATTCAGTTGCTCAAATTAAGTGATTTAAATAAACCGGCGTTGAAACCATTTTTTGCCTGAATAAAATCAAATAACAGATAATTCAAATTGAGCAACTTTGAATTAAGGAGAATAAACTGGATCTTGAAGTGAAAAATGGAGGGTGTAGTTTTGTAATTGTTATCTGTGAGAATGGTCCGCATCACTGGAGTTCTGAGCTCTGTGTTAATGGTGAGTGGACCGCAAGCTGTAACAGTGCATTTGAGAGCCAAAGAAGAAAGCTTTTACAGTATTGCAAAGGGTCGGGTACAAAGAGTGTTTTATCGGGTCATTTATTAATGGCTGAGCCACAGTCAATATATTACATCAGAGACCATGGTATATCAAAGAGTGTTATACTAAAGGATACTATGTCATCAGAGACACTTGTAAAATGAGCAGGAAGTTAATTAACAGAATTGCTGGAGTTATAGCCAATTAATGAGGGGGGGGGGGGTTAATGGCTCAGATATCAAGAGTGATATAAATGCTTGGTTTGGGGAGTGGGCATAATCCATTAAAGTTGACCTTGTAGCAAGGTCACAGTTGAGCAAATGCAACTTTAGTCTATAAGTGCTGTTAACACCAACACTGATGCAGCTCCAAACTTCTCCATTTCTGCTGGAGCCCAAAAATTCTGTTTCATTTATTTTTGCCTTAAGTTCTTAATGAGCACTTCTATTATTGGGTAGAAATCAGGATCAAAGCTATTTTGGTACAAATGCTTAACTTACTCTAGCCAAATTCTCTGCTTGATTTTAAAATGTAGCTGATAACCCAAACAAGGCTAGAATAGCACAGTGTGACTTGGTACATGTAGTTACCGCCAATCGTAATTTTTATCTTAATAATGTGACTATAGTCGTAAAAACCTCTACTCATAGGTGACGTGCAAGAGTGAAGTGACCCTCAAAGTGTGAAATCCACTTCCCTGATCTTTATGTTTAATTTTCAATTTTTGTGATTGTTTTCAGTACTCAAGTCGAGGACAGAATCCCTTTATGGTGTTTATTTAAAGAAAAAAGTAACTGACTATTGTTCGGGTGATGGAATTTCAAACCTATCCACCAAAAACATCGGTTAAATTAAATGGTTATTTTGTTTACAACAACACAAAAAAAATGCACTTTAACAAAATTGTGCCCTAAAACCGCTATTTTATTCGTCAGCACAAAACATCGCTTTGCAGGGCCAAATAATCATAATGCTAAATCTTGCTGGAAAAATAAGTGTGTTAACGATGCACTGAGTTATTAATGCGCAGATTGGTCAGCAAGTTCAGGCGAAGAAGAGATACGCCGTGAGTTGCGAATGGCCATAACTTGCTGGTCGATGCGGCTCTGCTCCACTGACTGCCTCGCAGAAATGGCAGCTCTCCCTCAACCTCCCCATTGTTTTTAAGAATTTGCTGCATTTGCACATTAATTGCCCATTAAACTTACTGCATAAAGGGTACGGTACCCTTTTATAATTAAAAGGGTACCGTACCCTTTTAATGACATGATAATTGTTAATGCAATGCCAATCAATCTCTCTGACCCAGAAAGGGATCAATTTAAACTGTTGAGTCTCATTCTTGCATGTAGTAAAATCTTCTTAGGGATTTTTTAAAAAATCAAATTTAAAATTTTTTTCTTACTTTTCCTTGCTGTCTTTTCCCCTCCCCCCCCTCTCAATCCAATCTTTCTTTCCCTCTCTTTCTCTACCTGATCTGACTAATTCGCCCACCTTCTTCGTTGTTGCTCTGTTTCTTTCTCAATCCTTAAATCTCATGGGTTAAGGAGATAGACTTTTGGTCCGGTCACTCACTAAAGGAACAGATACCCCCATTGCCCTCACCGTTATCAGCTTGCACTTCCAGCAACTTCTGAGCTAAAGGATGAAGGGAAAAAAACCTAACAGCGCATGCTACAAGATGCCCACTCCAGCAAGATTTGGGCCAATGTGTTTTTAGCGTGCTGTAGTATTTACAGTGAATTTCATTAGCCTGCCAAGTGAAAGTGGGTTGATAGGATACATTAAAGAATGCAGAGGCTGTTCCCTCCACAAGATAAAGGAGCAGCAGCAAAGAAATGTTTTAAAATAAAAACTAAAAAAAAGTACTACAGTTGTTTTGACTAGTGTCAGATGTACATATGTAAACTTATAAAGCATTAACAATAAAAAATGAAATGGATGTAAGCCACTTATACTGCACTTGTAGTCCGAGTATTTTATCTCATGGTTGGCACCACCTGATAGTTGTCAGGATTTCTGTGATGGCACCACAGGTTATTATCGTTTTCGTAGCTTCACACTTGGAGAATAGTGTGAAGTAGTGGAAGGATTTGCGGTCTGACAGGCTTTGATGTGAATGCTCCGTCCATGGACGTAATCATCTTTATACCAGCTGATTTGGTGGGAGGATTTTTTTTAAAATAAGCTTCCACAACCCAAAACGATGAGGGGGTGGAGGGGGTGACCCACACCTACCAGACGCAAGGATCGCACTGGATGTCAGCCGAGAATTCAGAGCTGGTATTCTGGTCTCCACTCACCAGGACTGTCTGATGCAGGGTTCAAACCCTGCACTTTCTAACTCAGAGGCGGGAATGCTACCAGTAACCCAAAGGCTCAGTCTGGCAACACAGGTATTGCTCATTTATACTCATTTTAAGGTGCTTTTACAATCAAAGATGGCATTGAGAGTGTGACACTATACCAGCCTCTTCACACTTCCACCTGGCACCACTCAGTCAGGCATTGCGCAGAAGAAAAATGTGGCCCTTTGCTGCCAGAGAGAAATATAAACTGCCTGACATATCTGCTAACTGTTATCAGGCAGGCGAGTGAACAGCATATTTGCTGTCAGATGCAGTTGTTAAATGTAAAAATGCCTTTACTGTCACAACAAATCAGGTGGAGAGAATGTATAACCACCTCCTCTTGACATTCAACGGCATTACCATTGCCAAATCCCCCACCATCAACATCCCGGGGGTCACCATTGACCAGAAACTTAGCTGGACCAACCACATAAATACTGTAGCTACAAGAGCAGGTCAGAGGCTGGGTATTCTGCATTGAGTCACTCACCTCCTGACTCCCCAAAGCCTTTCCACCATCTACAAGGCTCGTCAGGAATGTGATGGAATACTCTCCCCTTGCCTGGATGAGTGCAGCTCCAACAACACTCAAGAAGCTCCAGGACAAAGCAACCCGCTTGATTGGCACCCCATCCATCACCTTAAAGAACATTCATTCCCTTCACCATTGGCGCACCGCGGCTGCAGTGTATACCATTTACAAGATGCACTGCAGCAACTCACCAAGGCTTCTTTGACAGCATCTCCCGCACCCACAACCTCTACCACCTAAAAGGGCAAGGGCAGCAGGTGCACAGGACCACCACCTGCACGTTCCCCTCCAAGTCACACATCATCCCAACTTGGAAATATATCTCCGTTCCTTAATCGTCACTGGAATCCTGGAACTCCCTACCTAACAGCACTGTGGGAGTTCCTTCACCACACGGACTGCAGCGGTTCAAGAAGATGGCTCACCACCACCTTCTCAAGGGCAATTAGGGATGGCCTTGCCAGGGACGCCCACATCCCATGAATGAATTAAAAAAATTGCAGCATGTCTGTCTCAAAAATGTTCCTGTTCCACAAAATTCAGAGTAAATCTATTCCTGTGGTGACAAATAAAATAGAGTGCAACACTCAGTCTAATTTGTGCAGTCACGTCCAGTCACTTAAAACAGCATCCATTGTGGCACTAGGAGCAAAATACCCAGAAGCTCAAAGAATTGTTTCTCCCTTTACAATTGTTAAGTACAAACTTCTAATGCTGTTGTAAAGAATAGGCACCAGCAGTGCACTGATGCATGAAATAGAAAGACAAAGTATCACATTTTAAAAAAAAATTTCAAAAGGATAAATCAAGCGATCAATTGATAAAACAGGCACAAGTTTTGTTTCTTTTTTGGGGTGAAACAAATTACTTGTTCCCACAGCAAGTATTGAACAAGTCATCTTTATTTAGTTTATGGACCTCGAAAGCAAATCAACCCACAGCCTTACTCACCGAGCCAAACTGGGAATGTAAAAAATAAAAATCCCGAGAGGTTAAGCCAGAGAAATCCTGGAAAACAGTGAGTCAATCCCAAGAAAAGTTACAGGGCATTTGAGCTTTTTTAAATTAAAATTAAAGCTGTAGTCAACCAAAACAATTTTTTTTTAATTTCAAATTTACAGAATTGTTTTTTTAAAAATGGAATTCTATTTAGTATGTTTTGCTTTTCTGTTAAACCTAAACTGAAATGTGAGAAAGGTTGCTTAGAAGTCACAGAAAAGAGAAAAATACATTCTTTTCACATTTCCAGTAACCTTTCAGTTTGACTTGAGCAAAAAAAAGCTTATTAAACAAAGTAAATTTAAAATATTTATCTAGAGAAAATGTATTCATTCTCATTGAGTTTAAGGTTTTTCAATTTCCTGATTTTCTGGACTTTTTCCTCTTTCCTTTCTCCTGAATCTCCTAGCGTCATGTAAGAATTTACAGGACTGACTCATGGAGTATCATTTTAGCACCCGCTATCGGGTGCGTTCCTGGCGGGGGGACTCTGAAAATCGGGGAATCCCGGAGCGGGTTCGGAGCCCGGCTCCAACCCGCCCACTTCCGGGTTCCCCACAGACGTGCCGATGTGCGCGCGCAGCCCCCGCATGTGGGACTCCCGCAGGCAATTAAAGCCAGCGGGATGCCACTTAAAAGTATTTACTGAGGTATTTCAGGTCATTAACAGACCTGATTAAGTGAATATGTGAGGAGGGGTGGAATTTTATTGACAACTGGGACTGTTTCCCATACTGGGGGAAACACTCCCAGTTGAAATGGACGTGTTGCAGTTGTCAGCCTGTGGCAGCTGCAAAGGTCCATTTGACAGGTGGGGGGGGGGGGGGGGGGGAGACCCTCACTCATTGCAGGAGGCCACTCTGTCACTTGGGACAAAGTTTGGCCTCCAACACCCACCTCCTGACAATCAAAGTCACCAACCTGCACACTTACCCCGGGGTCCGGAGACATGTACCTACCTTGCGGACCCCCTCAGATGTACATCTTCCGGATGGGGGCCGCCGTAGCTGCAGTCATGACCTCCTCGGAGGGCGAACAGCATCGCCAGCCTCGCCATCCACGCCGTCCACCTCTGACACGTGGAGCTCCACAACAGAGTGCTGTGACACATCCACCTGCACAGCAGGAGGGAGGGCAACCACAGAGAGAGATGCGTCGCAGAGGGCACTACCCTCGCCACAGGGTCCACAGACCGAGGCTCAGCTTCCTGGACCTCTGAGCAGCAGTGCACACGGAGGCTCAGAGTCACTCGATATGTAGTCGTGGACATGTGCAGCCTCCTTCATGCCAAGCTGCTCCCGGCTGGCCCAAGCACCATCTTCTTACCTGTTGCTGTCAAAGTCACCACTGCCCTCAAAAACTTCTCCTCCGCATCCTTCCAGGGTGCAACTGGGGACATCGCCGACGTCTCTCAGTCATCTGCACAAAAGAGCCCTGCAAATACACCGACACCCACTCTACAGTGACACAATGGGTGGCATCAGTTGTGAGTCTTCATTGTGATCCTCAGGAAAGGGCATTATTGCACAAACCAGACAAGATTCGCAAAGACGTGCCAGTAGTGGTGCCAATATAATATGTAATGCGAGTTGGTCAGAAATTCAATATAAGTAACAACCATGACAAACCCTCAAACACCCTTGTGCATCCCCTTCATGCTCATGACACGTTTGCCTTATGCTGCCTACTGCACATATGTGATGCATGCCCTGTGGCTGCAGCATAGGTAGTGGCAGGTTGAGTGAGGCTGACTGTGAAAGAGGTGCACGAGAGGGTGAGTATAAGATAGAGCCATGAGATTGTATGAGGATTGGGTTGAGTGGTAGTGGCGGGATGAGTACTGGCGAGGTGAGTGAGTGCAGGTAAGATGAGGATGAGCTTTGAGTGGGTATGAGGGGTGATGTGACAGAGTAGTGTTGGCAGTGCAGAAGGAGTTGTGGGGTGGGGGCGGTGATGTGGCAGATGGAGTGTAGGGGAAAGAGTAAGTGTACTCACTTTGGCTGACCTACTTAGGTTATTGGAGCGCCTCCTGCACTATATGCAGGTGGGCGATATGTGGGTGGTGCAGGTGACCTCCTCTGCCACCTCGAGCCAGGCCTTCCTGGTGGCAGAAGCAGGCCGCTTCCTCCCGCCTGCCGGGGGGGGGGGGGGGGGGGGAAGATCTCTGTCCTCCCCCTCCTCCTCACCCCATCTAATGATACCTGGAGTGAGGCATCATTAAACTGGGAGCAGCCATCCCCCTGAGCTGCTCCATGCTGTACTTTTTGCTATTTCTTGCAGCATCTGTCAGTGGAGGACTGCCCCTTTAAATAGAGCTCCTCCAGCTGACAGACCTTACTGCGCATGCGCAGTCCGCCCGATGCGCAGATCAGCAGCGGGGAACCCGGAAGACCAGGTAAGTGGCTCCAATTAGGCTGCGATCGTGCGGGGGGGCAGACCGATTTCACCGGGCGCGTTACCCACGCGCCCAATAGCCCCCCCGCCTCGAACCCGCAGCCCTGGTAACATCGAGCCCATGGTTTGTCTTAATTTGTCACTTGTTTGACTTCTCAAGAGGTTTTTACTTAGTGGGGGAAAAAAAAAATTTCGGGGCTATTATTGGGCGGGGGTATCCCAATCCACTATTAATCCTTGACCAATAACCCCTGTGTAGGCAGGACAAGACTTTCGTCCGGCCTCAGTACTCATCTTCAAGCAGCGTTGGATATCAGCGTTGACACGAGGATTCCCTGCAATTCACACTTTCCACCAGCAGGGGGCGCCCCAATCTCAAAGGCACTCTGAAATCTCTTAAGGTAGCCGGTACCTGTTATTTACTGAAAATAACAGTCTGCTGTCTGCACGGAGTCTGTACAGAGATCAGACATCACACACTTAAAACACAGATGCAGCTCCTGTCTCTTTGTTTACCAACTGATGAGTTATTTTTAAAAATTGAATAAAGGTTGCGTACTACTAAATCCCACATCCTCCAATCTGCGTGCCAGACCTCACCAATCTGCTGATCTGAGTTGGTACCAGGCCTGCGAGAGTGTGTGCACCAAGGTTCTCTGCTGATGCACTAGAGACCTAGGAGCAAGAGGTGGACAGAAGAAGAGACATCCTCTACCCTTAGTGAGGGGGTGTGTGGCAAGAGGCCTTCCAGACATATATCCAAAAGGCAGTGGGGGATGAAGTCAATGCCAGGCCTACAGCACTACGAACATGGATGCAGTACGGGAAGAAAGTCAATGCTTTGACACGAGTGGTCAATTGTCAAGTAGCATCTCCTACCAACTGCAACACGAGCTGCATCCACTGCTCCACAGACTAAACCCTCCATCACCCAAATACCAACAAACTCTTCCCATCAATACTCAACTCTTCCAGTCAGATGTTTCCCCTCAGCTTTACACATTACCACTGTTGCAAACCACCCACAACTCACAGGCCACATACACTGGCAGCTATTCAACCATGGTAGGCACATCACCCAGACACACTTGCTTGCAGGAGAAGGTAGCACATAACAGGAGGCAGCAAGTGCCAGTGGCATTTAGCCCCTTAAGCCTGTTCCACCATTCAATGAGATCATGGTTGATCTGTGACCTAACCCCATATCTCTTAATACCCTTGGTTCACAAAAATCTATCAATCTCAGATTTAGAATTCCCAATTGAGCTAGCATCAGCTGCCGTTTGCAGAAGAGCTTCCCAAACTTCTCCCACCCTTTGCATGTAGAAGCGTTTCCTAACTTCACTCCTGTACGTCCTAGCTCTAAATGTTAGGCTATGTCCCCGCGTCCTAGTATTCAAGTATAGGAGACCTCCAAAAACAGTTATAAATGCATCAGCTGCCAAAAGCAATAATTCAGCCATTAACCTGTAAATCCTGCAAGGTCCCTTTAAATAGCGCCGGTGGGGGATTCTCCAGGCACTCTAAGACACGTTCAGATGGTCGTGGTGAAGACTGTGCATTGAGTTGAGTGTTCAGTCCCAAAATGGAGTCTATCACTTTAAATCAGCGTTGCACACTGATTGTATCCATTTTCTCCTTACTTTACATGCTGCCGGCGTTCATTATTTGCGCCTACGCTGATACCTGTACCAAGCTGGCGTCTGGCGGACGTCATGCTGGAAACACGCATGCGCAGCCAACTGACCATCTTGGCACTTCGGAAGTCCACGTAGTACCGGAACAATGGATGCTAGGCAGTCGAATTTCTAGCCCAGTAAGATTTTTTCATTTTCCTCCAGTGTTCAGATTAGAGTCAGTTTTTTTTTTACTTCAAGAAAGTCAGTGCCATTAACAAAGTTTTCTGTAAATGGCTCACTTAATGGTGAGGAGGTTTGTTCTTAACTTAAAAGGGCAGGAATAATTCTTCAATCTTCAAAGGGTTAAATGCACAAAGGGTTATCTTTGACCCTGCAATAGCCTGTACTCTGAAGCAAAGACAATTTCAGTGGTTTTTGTAAGTATTGTAAATAAAGTAATATCCTCTGATTCTATATATGTTGTCAATTCTACTCTATATTTAGCATTATAACATATCAAAAAAAAGGATTTGTGAATGCTGTAACTAGATGGAGTCTGGTACTTGCCATTTAACATTCACTACAGTGAATGGATCACTAGCCTACGTCACAGAAGTGACCACTAGAGGTCAGTACAGTAAAGTGTGATTTAATGGCAGTAAGTCAGTATTGAAATTTAATTCGACTGTCACATTTAAACCAGACATTTTATCAATTGTGTTTAATTCAGTTCTGCTGACTCTCAGGTCAGTTGATAGTACTCTTTCCTCTGAATTAGAAGGCTGAGCATTCACTGCAGTAGTGAGGGAGTGCTGCATTGTTGGGTGCGATGTTAAACCAAGGCCCCGTCTGCCTCTTCAGTTAGATGTAAAAGATACCACTGGGCCTCCCCTATTCTATCCTCTGTATGCACACTATGTGCGCATAGAATCGCCTTGTTGCCATCGCAGAGAAACATACTGTGCAATTAAAAGAAGCGGTCCTACAATACCACTGCAGGTCCCTGGAGAATGGATTCCACAGCGAGCCAGAAAACAAACTGAACAGTTGCTTTTAAGTCGTGAGTCACAACTTTATTTCTGGCCAAAACACACTTACCTGTGGCTGCAGGAATGCATGTAAACCAGTGATCATAAAACCAGCTCTCTTCTGTACAGGCACAATGAGCCACCCCGGTCACCTTCACCTCTGACTATGATGTTTAGCTGCCAAGAACTGCGCAGCCTCCAGAATTATCTGTGGGAACAGACCTGTGTGGGCCTCCGAGGCAGCAGTGCCACCATGTTTACTTTAGCACAATGCAGCAGGCCTCAGCAGTGCAGTTATAACACTGCCCATAAGAAATCGGAGCAGGAGTAGGCCGTAAGGCCCCTCAAGCTTGTTCCACCATTCAATAAGATCACAGCTGATCTTTGAACTCAACTCCACTTTCCCACCCGATCCCCATATCCCTTGATTCCCTTAGAGTCCAAAAACTATCGATCTCAATCTTGAATATACTCAATGACTCAGCATCCACAGCCCTCTGGGGTAGAGAATTCCAAAGATTCACAACCTTCTGAGTGAAGAAGTTTCTCCTCATCTCTGTCCTAAATGGTTGACTCCTTATCCTGAGACTATGTTTCCTAGTTCTAGACACTTCAGCCAGGAGAAACAGCCTCTCAGCATTTACCCTGACAAGCCCTCTCAGAATCTTATATTTATCAATGAGTCCTCTCATTCTTCAAAACTCCAGAGAGTATAGGCCCATTCTACTCAATCTCTCCTCATAGGAGAGCCCTCTTATCCCAGGTATCAATCTAGTGAACCTATCTGTTCATCTGACAGAAAAGCACCAGTCAATAAACTGGTACTAAATTACTTAAAAGTTGTAATTAAATGGAACTCTACATTGCAAAGTGTAAATAATGAAATGTTGCAAAAAATACAAATGAATTCTAATCACTGCTTTACCTCAAACCTACTGCATCTCAGTGGACCATAACAAGTTGGGCAGCTGGAGTTTTCACCACAGTTCAATGATACTGGACCTGTGTGAAACAGAGACTAAAGTGCTTATTAAAGCCCTTTATATAGAATTCAGTCCCATTGGTATAATGTGGCTGTCAATGGCTAATTGTGTGCAGCTGAGCTGAACTGAGGATTGTTCTGAATGAGATCAGACATTACAGAGATCAGTAATATCCATGTAATTGCATGAATGTCAGTCCCAAGTTGGGGGTCATATACGAGGCCGTTGGATTTATCTACACAGGAAGGGGGGGCAGTGAGCTTATCTACAACAAAATATAAAAGAATGCACTGCATGAAATGGTGCTGGAAGCAAACTCAACAGTAACTTTCAAAAGGGAATTGTATATATACTTGAAATGGAAACATTTTCAGGGCTATGGGGAAAGAGCTGGGGAGTGAGACTAATTGGATAGCTCCATTCTTAGAGCCAGCACTGGCATGATGGGCTGAATAGCCTCCTTCTTTGCTGTAAGATTCTATGAATTGCAGTGAGTTAAACCAGTTCCCAGGACAGGGCTCATGAATTATTTTTAATTCAATTATGTCCAGTGGAAGTCAGTGATAGAAAACAGCAAATGGACAATGGTGTGTGTTAATTCTTATTTTTCAACCAGCAATGTGCTGAAACGGTGGGATTCAGGTCAACACTTGGGGGAAGGAGAGTGGTTCCTGCAAAATCGGCAAGTCACTAGATTTTGACAGTTCGAACTTCTTGAGTAGCAACTGATAGTTACCCAGTGGCACTGTTGAATGTTAGGACAATCCAATTAAATCAGGACTAGTCGAAAGCTCCACATTGATTATCTGAATCGGATTATTTAATAAAGACCAGGTGTAGAAATCCGAAGTTCTCCAATAGAGGATCCAACCAGCTCATTGCAAACATGCAGATTTATTTTTTTCTCTAGTTTGCGACAAACAGGCATATCTATTGGGAACAAAACCAATAATGCGAAGAATACTCCAAACTCAGACAGACTAAAGAACAATGTGGCTCTCAGTGAATCTGCTGCAAAAGTGTGTTAAAATACCAATGTACCAAATATTGCAGGAACAGAGCAGCTAACTGGGGACATGAGAAGAACAAACAATGTGGAAAGAACATGCCTTTTACAGGAAGCACAGGAAAAGGCCAATCCCATACCCGGACATCAAAACGCAGTGAAAAACAAGTTGTGGGCGAAGGAAAAGAAATACAATCCAGTGAAGGCACATTGCAAATAAAATGCAGTCCAAGGACAGGCTGACAGTGTGCAGTTTTACTATTTTTTATATGTTGAGAACTTCAAGAAAATGAAGGAGGCAGAATAATTTAATTCAAACATGAAGATATCTTTAATAAGCATTGTAAAAGTTCAATGTTATTATTCCAAACAAGCATGAACAGTGCAGTGAGGAAACACAAAGGGATGATTGACATAATGTTCACAGCTCTGTGTGTTCATAATGAATCATATACGGACAACCTGGTGACCTCAAAGTGGTCCAGCAACATCACAATTTTTGAGCCTAGAAATTTGGAGATGCAGCGCCTGTTTTTCGGGCACTAAACGACCTCCTTAGCCTCCAATATGGCGGCCTAGAAGCACACGCTCATTACAAGCCATAAATGCACCACAATTGGAGCCCTCTGTGGTTGAGCTTCAAAAGGTAAGCTAGCTTAATTTTAAGGGTTAAGCTAGAGAGAGTGGTCTTCTGTCTTACGACCATTGTTTAAAGAGAAAGCAAATTGCACCCTTATTGTTTTCAAAACTAAGGAATATATGTTCTCATTGTATCAAACTCCTTACAGTTCAGTCATGAATTTTATGTAAATAAACCAGTTAATGGTCTGAAGCTTATGCCTCATCTCTATAGAGTGCTTATTCAATCTTCCTTCCATAAAGAGAAAAGAATTCATGTGACAGCAGGTTTTATACCTGTTGTCCTCCTAGCAAGGGGTCAAAACTGCACTTGTCAGTTGTCTGACAACCAACTAATGACTATCCTCCTTGGGGCGGGAAGGTAAACAAGGTCTCTTTATGGTTGAGGTGGATCAAAGGTAACATGGCTGACAAAGGAAGTTCGGAATTAAGTGAATCCTCTGTGGTGGACTTTGTAATCTAATATCGGAAATAGGCAGGTCTGCCTACTCCAGGGCTCTTTTAATGATTGACCAGTCATTAATGGAACCTGGAGGGGTAGACATAAGAAACAAAAGAAACATAAGAAATAGGAGCAGTAGTAGACCATACAACCCCTCGAGCCTGCTCCGCCATTCAATGAGATTATAGCTGACCTGCCACTGGGGCCTGAAAAGTCTTCCCACTTGGTTCCAGATAATCCTGTAAGCCAATGTCCCAATTAAAAGGGTGGTACCAGCTGGATAAGCTGTGGGAAGCTTACTACTGCTCTGTACTAGTAAAATAAAAGAAAGAACTTGCATTTATATAGTGCCTTTCATGACCTCAGGATATCCCAAAGCGCTTTACAGCCAATGACGTATTTTTGAAGTGTAGTCACTGTTGTAATATAGGAATGGTGGCAGCCAAATTGTGCACAGTCAAGCCCCCCCAAACAGCAATGTGATAATGACCAGGTAATCTGTTTTTAGTTGTTGGTTGAGAGATAAATATTGGCCAGGACACCGGGGAGAACTCCCCTGCTCTTCTTCAAGATAGTGCCATGGGATCCTTAACGTCCACCTGAGAGGGCAGATGGGGCCTCAGTATAACATCTCATGCAAAAGCCAGCAACTCCGACAGTGCAGCGCTCCCTCAGTATTGCATCGAAGTGTCAGCCTGGATTATGTGCTCAAGTCTCTGGAGTGGGACTTGAACCTTTTGACTCAGAGGCAAGAGTGCTAAGCTATTCAGTCTTAGCTGGTTAAACTCCAGCAGTGTTCCTGTGTACATTGGAGGGTTTATAGATCTTCGGTCTGCCAACCTGCATTAAGCTCTCTGGACTGGGTAGGCAGGATGTGTTCTTCCTGAGATGTGTCCGTAGTTGGAAAAAATACAAACATATGTAGATTTCTCCGTGGTTTGATTTGGAGACTCCTAAACAAGGTGATAGGTTTCTGTGCGTGTCAGACACCAACTGATCCGAAACAGTTGGCCTCAATGTCTTTGGTGTTAACTAGGGAATAATCAATCCCAGGATTCCCAATCCTCATCACTATCCAGTGATGCATAGTGAAAACTGTGCAAGTTTGCATGTTGGATGAGGAGATGGTCAGGCTGGACTGCAATGCTTCCACACCAAGATTGGCCACTTCAGTAAGGGACCAGGGAGCAGCCCGTGTTTGTAGAAGCATATCTTAGCACAAGTTAATACCATCAAGAGAAAAGAGAACAGTTGAAAAAAAACATTCTTAACAGCGAGGGTATTTTTATTTTTGTATAATTGCTGACATTTGTCCATTCTGCCTTTAGCTTCATGGGATAGATATTAATTATTGGTCCTATAGCTGAGATGGAATACAAGTGACTCCCACTGACTCCAGTTTCTCACATCCAAGGCAGAATGAATGACAATATACACTGGCCACAGACTTATCAGCAGGAAACACGCTGTTCATTCGATTATACTCAAATTTCCATTACACAATGCTAAGATGATGTGGCACATAACAAAAATAGAACACATTGCTGCAGCAAATTAAAGTAATACTTTAATATGAGATCATTTCAACTTGTACGAACTCACCTCTATACTTTGTTATCAATATCATCTACTTATACTTGTTTGTGGTTTTCTTTTGTAATTGAGCAGAATTGTACAAATAAAATTACCTCCCTTTCATGATTTTGGCTATACCATCTACTTAACATAAAGTCCTGTAAATGTATAGGATATTTTTAGTGAAAAGCTCAAATTTCCTCTTATTCATTTCTATGGAAATCTATTTCCGTGAAGTGATACATAAACAGAACAGGTCATTTTCTAAATAGTGCACAATTAGCCATTCCTGGCCTTGTTCACTAACAATGAGAATGCATATGTGTCTTTTGACCATCTGTTTACCAGAGTCTAATTAGTGTTAGACATCATGCAATGTGTTCTTGGACAGGCTGAAGGATCCAAAGATTCCACAAAGGCTGTGTAATGTAGGCAGGTGGGGGTGAAACCTGAGGTGGGAACTAGAAACCTTCTCAGGGGGCTGTTAAGTGATAGAAAAACACTTACCAACCTGTCTTTGGCCTACCCCTGAAACACTTACAGACCCTCCAGTTGGCAGGGGGACAGAGCATAGCACCACTGGGAAGCCAAATAAACAGAATGGGTACGGTAGCACAGTGGTTATGTTACTGGACTAATAATCCACAGTCATGAGTTCAAATCCTGTCACGGCAACTGGGGAATTTAAATTCAATTAAATAAAATCTGGAATAATAAACAATTAGTATTAGCATTGGTGGCATGAAACTACCAGATTGTCGTAAAAACCCATTTGATTCACTAATGCCCTTTAGGGAAGGAAACCTACCATCCTTACTTGGTGGCTTGGTAGCACTACTGCTGGCCGAGTCCTGAAGACATAGCTGCCAGACTGGGCCTGCAGCAGGTGGTGAGCAAACCAACACGAGGGGGAAAAACCTACTTGACCCCGTCCTTACCAATCTACCTGTTGCAGATGCATCTGTCCATGATAGGAGTGACCACCACGCAGTCCGTGTGGAGATGAAAACATGTCCTCACACCATCCAAAGTGTTGAGTGGATTAGCACTGTGCTAAATTCTGATAGATTCAGAACAGACCTATGAGGTGCTGTGGGCCATCAACAGCAGAATTATATTCCACCACAATCTCTAACCTCATGGCCCGGCATATTCCTCACTCTATTATCACCAACAAGCCAGGGGATCAACCCTGGCTCAATGAGGAGTGTGGAGGAGCTATGCCAGGAGTAGCACCAAGCATACCTGAAAATGAGGTACCAACTCTAATGAAGCTACAACACATTCACGCTCAACAGCGGAAGCAACATGCTATAGATAGAGCGAAGAGATTCCACAACCAACGGATCAGATCAAAGCTCTGCAGTCCTGCCACATCCAGTTGTGAATGGTGGTGGATAATTAAACAACAAATGAGAGGAGGAGGCTCCGCAAACATCCCCATCCTCAATGATGGCAGAGTCCAGCACTTGAGTGCAAAAGACAAGGCTGAAGCGTTTGCAACCATCTTCAGTCAGAAGTGCCGAGTCGGATGATGCATCGCGGCCTCCTCCCTCCATCACAGAAGCCAGTCTTCAGCCAATTCGATTCACTCTACGTGCTATCAAGAAATGGCTGAGTGCACTGGATACAACGAAGGCTATGGGCTCCTGTAGTGCTGAAGATTTGTGCTCCAGAACTAAATGTGCCTCTAGCCAAGCTGTTCCAGTACAGCTACAACACTGGCATCTACCCGACAATGTGGAAAATTGCCCAGGTATGTCCTGTCCACAAAAAGCAGGACAAATCCAATCCGGCCAATTACTGCCCCATTAGTCTACTCTCAATCATCAGCAAAGTGATGGAAGGTGTCATCGACAGCGCTATCAAGCGGCACTTACTCACCAATAACCTGCTCACCGATGCTCAGTTTGGGTTCCGCCAGGGCTGCTTAGCTCCAGACCTCATTACAGCCTTGGTCCAAACATGGACAAAAGAGCTGAATTCTAGAGGTGAGGTGAGAATGACTGCCCTTGACATCAAGGCAGCATTTGACCGAGTGTGGCACCAAGGAGTCCTAGTAAAATTGAAGTCAATGGGAATCAGGGGAAAACTCTTCAGTGGCTAGATTCGTACCTAGCACAAAGGAAGATGGTAGTGGTTGTTGGAGGCTGTTCGCTGATGATTGCACAGTGCTCAGTTCCATTCGCAACATGGACAACATGACCTGGACAACATCCAGGCTTGGGCTCATAAGTGGCAAGTAACATTCGTGCCAGACAAGTTCCAGGCAATGACCATCTCCAACAAGAGAGAGTCTAACCATCTCCCCTTGAATCCCCCACCATCAACAGAAACTTAACTGAACCAGCCATTTAAATACTGTGGCTACAAGAGCAGGTCAGAGGCTGGGTATTCTGCGGCGAGTGACTCACCTCCTGACTCCCCAAAGCCTTTCCACCATCTACAAGGCACAAGTCAGGAATGTGATGGAATACTCTCCACTTGCCTGGATGAGTGCAGCTCCAACAACACTCAAGAAACTCGACACCATCCAGGACAAAGCAGCTCGCTTGATTGGCACCCCATCCACCACCCTAAACATTCACTTCCTTCACCACCGGCGCACCGTGGCTGCAGTGTGTACCATCCACAGGATGCACTGCAGCAACTCGCCAAGGCTTCTTCGACAGCACCTCCCAAACCCGCGACCTCTACCACCTAGAAGGACAAGGGCAGTAGGCACATGGCAACACCACCACCTGCACGTTCCCCTCCAAGTCACAGATCATCCCGACTTGGAAATATATTGCCGTTCCTTCATCGTCACTGGGTCAAAATCCTGGAACTCCCTTCCTAACAGCACTGTGGGAGAACCTTCACCACACAGACTGCAGCAATTCAAGAAGGCGGCTCACCACCACCTTCTCGAGGGCAATTAGGGATGGGCAATAAATGCTGGCCTTGCCAGCGACGCCCACATTCCATGAACGGATATATCTCTGCAATGTTCCTGTGCCTACTGCCTCACCAGCCCAGATTCACGCTCCTGGAGAAGACCCAGTAATCAGGGCAATGTGAACGGGGCAGAGACCTTGCGAAACGGATCTCTTTCTCTGTTTCCTTACCTTTGCACTTGGGGTCTTTTTTTGTGTCTGAGGAGTACTCAATTCCCAGCCATGGCGAAAAGGAAATGGGGGCAGAGATAGAAGCCTGGCACAGGTATTTAGATCTTCACTCTCCCCAGGATGATCTTTGAGCTTTGTGGCCTTCTGGTTGCTGCTCTCCAGCCGGCAGCCTGGCCTGCAGCTCCGCTCCTGTAACTGTCCGCCAATTCCTTGCCCCTTCAGGGAGCAAGCCTACTCGAGGAGTGCATTCAGACTATACAAATGGCCCAGGAAAGGAAAATTGTAGGCATCTTTCCTCTCACAAGTACGCTGCACCTGTTGGATGCCCAATGCCCACCCTGCCCCCCCCCTCCTCCCCCCCGAGGTAGAGAATTGGCCCTACTGCCTTTCAGATGAGGTGTTAAAGTAAGGCCCTGCATGATTTTAATAGGTCAATGTTAAGAGCCCATGGCAATATGTGAAGAAAAGCCGGGGGGTAGTTCCACTTTCCTGGCCAACATTCCTCCTTCAATCAATGCCACCAAAAGTAGCTTTGACTGGCCATTGTTTTTGTTACTCTTTGTGGATGCAAAATGGCTGCTGCTTTTGTCTACATGACAACAGACACTGCATTTCAAAGTAATTAATTTTTGTACTGTTTTCAGTTGCCTTTTCTTTTCATCATGGTACCATTAGGGTTAAAACTAGATTCACCTAAGGAAAATAAACCAGTCTGTTTGATATGCAACAGCTCAGGAAACAAGTGACATGACTTTTACATGTATCAGGGAGACATTAATATGTAAATGCCTTAAATTGCATCCTTGGTCAACTGCTTGTCTTTTTCATTGATTTCATAGAGCTGTCGCAACATGGTGACAATTAGATTATTCCAGCAGCTGTTAGCTGACCAGTGGTGTGGCCTACATTTCTGGTAAACTGTTTGCAAGCAGACAGAAATTGACCAGGCTTCTGAGTTATCACCTTGGAGACAGTTACTGGGAAACTCAGCCATTATCTAATACATCCTGTGCATGTTTGGCAGCCTGTTGCAATTAGGAGATATGTAGATATTTGATTTCCTTTGTTCACCAGTTGTACTTCATAGGAATTGGAACATAAATCTCAGGCCAACTTGCCCTAGTTGACCGGTCCTTCTGAAGCCAATAGCGAAAGGCAGAGACAGGCAGGAAGTTCCATGGAAGGTTAGTAATAAACCCCAAAATAAAGTTACAGTCAGTGACCCAGTTTCAGGTTAACTTTTACATTGAGTTTTAACATAGGAGATATGACTGTTTATTATTTCCTATATTCCAAGGAAGGATGGTTAAGTTCTGTATATTACTGTAAATCTGCTGTTTGTGTTTGCTGCTGTTTACCTATTAACTGTTAATAAATCTCTTTGGTAGTTTGTAGCCTAAGGCATGATCTGCTAGAGTGTTTATTCAACTGCTTTCCAAAGTCAATGTGATCACATGAGGCCATGTGTTTAATCCAGCAAGCCGAATTCAGTGACACGGGTTTCTGTTTGACCCTTGGGCATGCTGCAGAGTGTAGATATTGAACACTCTGGCTTGTTGGGAAGTGGGGCTCCCTTATGGTCTTTGGCACTGAGCATGAGGAACGTGTAACTGTGATAAGGTATATAAGTATTTACAAGGAAATTTATAAAGGCAACCTAATATCATGACATGCTTGGAAAGCACTCCGCCTGGGCTTACTAATGTGAACCCAATCCCTCAGAGAGTAGCATTCACTGGTAGGTAGACACTGGTGTTGTGAGTCCCTCTGAAATTTGGACCGTTATCATGTATGCCGAGCTATGCACACTACTCCTGGTCCGGATGGATTGCATCCCCACACATTAAAAGAAGTTAGGGAAGAGATAGCAGAGGCACTATTACATATATATAAAAATTCATTGGAAAAAGGAATAGTGCCAGAGGACTGGCAGACAGCTAATGTTATTCCTATATTTAAAAAAGGAGATAGAACAAGTCCAGAGAACTATAGTCCAATTAACTTAATGTCGGTGGAATTAAAAATAATGGAATACTTACTCAAAGATATAATAGAAAAACATCTAGAAACCAAAAATACAATAAAGAATAGTCAGCACAGATTTCAAAAGGGAAGGTCATGCTTAACCAACCTTATTAAATTCTTTGAAGAAGTAACAGAAAGGGTAGTCAAGGGTAATGTAATAGATGTAATATATTTGGATTTTCAAAAGTCCTTCGATAAATTACCACATAATAGATTCATGACTAAGGTCAGAGTATGTGGAATCAGGGGACAAGTAGCAGAATGGATAGCAAGTTGGCCACAAAACAGAAAACAGAGAGTAGGGCTTAAAGGTAGCTACTCAGACTGACAAAAGGTGGAAAGTGATGTTCCACAAAGATCAGTGCTGGGACCACTATTATTCACCATTTACATAAATGATTTGGACTCGGGAACCAAAAGTACAATGTCAAAACTTGCAGATGACACCAAATTGGGGGGTTACAGTTAATACCGAGGAGGACTGCGACAAAATACAGGAAGACATTAATAAACTTGCAGAATGGGCATGTAATTGGCAAATGAATTTCAATATAGGTAAGTGTGAGGTGGTACATTTTGGTAGGAAGAATAAAGAGGACACATACTGCATGGAAAATAAGAGTCTACATGGGGTAGAGGAGCAGTGGAGTTCATTTCTAGAGGGATAGAATTGAAAAGCAGAGGAGATATGTTAAACTTTAAGAGAATCTTGGTTAGACCACACTTGGAATATTGTGAACAGTTCTGGTTTCCATATTATAAAAAGGATAAGGAGCTAAAAAGATTTACTAGGATGATACCAGAGTTGAGAGGTTATACCTATCAGGAAAGATTGAACAGGCTAGGGCTCTTTTCTCTAGAAAAGAGAAGACTCAGGGGTGACCTGATAGAGACTTTTAAGATTATGAAAGGATTTCATAGGGTAGACGTAGAGAAGATGTTTCCATTTGCGGGGAAGACCAGAGCTAGAGGCCATAAATGTAAGACAGTCACTAATAAATCCAATAGGGAATTCTGGAGAAACTTCTTTACCCAGAGAGTGGTTAGAATATGGATCTTGCTACCACAAGGAGTAGTTGAAGCGAATAGCATAGGTGCATTTAAGGGGAAGCTAGATAAACACATGAGGGAGAAAGGAATAGAATACATAACATTTTTTTAAAACTAGGACTAAGACTGAGTGGAACATAACGGGAGTCGCACGAGGAATCAAAAAATCAAGTTAAAGGTCAAAAGTGATGTCACAAGACAAGGAAGGTCGCCAAGGGTCAGTAAGTATTTAGTTTAATGGTTAGTATTTTTAGTGTTTATTGTTCTTAGTGGTTAGTATGTTTAGTGGTTGGTTAGTTTTTTTATAGTGGTTAGTGTTTTAGTGTTAGCTAAACAGTAAATTGCCTTAAAGCTAAACAAACAGTTTAAATAACTGTAGGTAACATGGCAGGACAGCTGGGGCCCATTGCATGCACACCCTGTGCCATGTGGGAACTTCAGAATACTTCGTGTGTCCTGAAAAACCACTTGTGCAGGAAGTGCCACCAACTGCTCGAGCTCGAGCTCAGAGTTCCTGAGCTTGAGGGGCGGCTGGCGTCACTACAGTATATACGGGAAGCTGAGAGTTTCGTGGATAGCACGTTTCAGGAGGTGGTCACCCCGTAGCTACAGAGAGTTCAGGCGGAGAGGGAGTGGGTGAACACAAATAGACTAGGAGGGACAGGCAGGCAGTGCGGGCGTCCCCTAGGAGTGTAACACTCACAAACCAGTATTCAGTGTTGACTACCAGTGAGGGTGTTGACACCTCAGGGGAGTGCAGTCAGGAGCAAATCCACGGCACCTGTGGGAGACTCGGCTGCACGGGGGGGCAAAAGAAATGCAATTGTTATAGGGGATTTGATAGTCAGGGGATAGACGGGCATTTCTGTGACCGCTGAGGTGAGTCCCACATGGTGTGTTGCCTCCCTGGTGCCAGGGTAAAGGACATCATTGAGAGGGTGCAGAACATTTTGAGGGGGGAAGGGGAACAGCCAGAAGCTGTGGTCCATGTGAGAACCAATAACATAGGAAGGAAAAGGGTTGAGGTCCTGCAGTCAGAGTTTCAGGAGCTAGGGAGGAAGTTAAAAAGCAGGACCTCAAAGGTAGTAATCTCTGGATTACTCCCAGTGCCACGCGCTAGTGAATATAAGAATAGTAGGATAAGATAGGTAAATGCGTGACTGGAGAAATGGAGCAGGTGGGAGGGCTTCATATTCCTGAGGTATTGATACCAGTTCTGGTGCAGGAAGATCTGTTCAAGATGGACAGGTTGCACCTCAACAGAGCTGGGACCAATATCCTCGTGAGGAGGTTAATTAGTGCTGAGGGGGAGGGTCTAAACTAATTTGGCAGGGGGATAGACAACAGAATGAAACATTAGAGAGGAGAAACAAGTTGCACAGAGGACTGGGAGGGACAAGTAGCACTAGAATAAAGAATAGTTCAGAAATAGGAGGGATCAAACATGGGGCAAATGCGAGGCAGTCTAAGATGAGTTTGGAGTGCATGTGAGTAAATGCACGTAGCATTCTAATAAGGTTGGTGAGCTGCAGGTACAAGTCGCCAAATAGGACTATGATATAGTGGCAATCCTGGCTCAAAGAAGGGGATGATTGGGTACTTAATATTCCTGGCTAACAGGTGTTCAGGAAAGATAGGGAAGGAAAGAAAGGAGGGGGGTGGCAGTATTGATCAAAGAAACTATTATAGCACTGGAAAAGGATGATGTAGTTGAGGGGTCAACTAGTTCTGGGGAATGAAGTGGGCAGTTGGAGCATGTTTCAGTGAGGGAGCATTTGGGGAACAGTGATCATAATAAAATTAAGTTTAGAATACTTATGGAAAAGGACGAGGAACAATCAAATGTGAAAATGCTTAACTGGAGGAGGGTTGATTTCTTTGAGTTAAAAAGGGATCTTGCCCAGGTGGAATGGAATGAAACATTGACAGGCAAAACAGTAATTGAACAATGCAAGGAGGAGTTGGTTTGGGTACAGAGTAGACACATTCCTACGGGGGGGGGGGGGCGGGGAAGGAAGGGCATCCAAAGATAGAGCCCCCTGGAAGACTAAAGATATAGAGATTAAAATGAAACAGAAAAAGGAGGCTTATGACAAATGTAAGGTTCATAATACAGTAGAGAACGAGGCTGAATACAGAAAGTACAGAGGAGATCTAAAAGAGGGAATAAGAGGGGCAAAGAAAAAGTATGAGAATAGATTAGTGGCTAACATAAAAGGGAAACCAAAAATCTTTTATAAACATATAAATAGTAAAAGGATAGCCAAAGGAAGGGTGGGCCTGATTAGGGACAAAAAAGATCTTCTTGTTGAGGCACAGGGAATGGCTGAGACACTAACTGAATACTTTGCATCTATCTTCACTAGAGAACAGAATGCTACCATTGTAGCAGAAAAGGAGGAGATAGTAGTGTTATTGGATAGGATAAAAATAGATAAAGAGGAGGCACTTAAAAGATTGACAGTAGTCAAAGTAGAAAGGTCACCCTGTCCAGATGGGGTGCATCCTAGGTTACTGAGGGAAGTAAGGGTGAAGGCTCTGGACACAATCCCCAATCCTCCTTAGATATGGAGATGGTGCCGGAGGACTGGAGGATTGCAAATGTTACACACTTCTTCAAAAAGGGGAGAGGGATAAACCCGACAATTACAGGCCAGTCAGCCTAATGTGGGGAAACTTTTAAAGACAATAATCCAGGACAAAATAAATTGGCACTTGGTAAAGTACGGGCTAATAAATTAAAGTCAGCACAGATTTGTTAAAGGAAAATCATGTTTGACTAACTTAATTGAGTTCTTTGATGAAGTAATGGAGAGGGTTGATGAGGGAAATGCGGTTGATGGTGTGTATATGGACTTTCAAAAGACATTTGATAAATTACCACATAATAGACTTGTTAGCAAAATTAAAGCCCATGGGATTAAAGGGACAGTGGTATCGTGGATACAAAATTGGCTATGAAAGCAGAGAGTAGTGGTGAACGGTTGTTTATCAGCGAGGGAAGTATACAGTGTTGTTTCCCAGGGGTCGGTATTAGGAACACTGCTCTTTTTGATATATATTAATGACCTGGACCTAGATATAGAGGGTGTAACTTCAAATTTGCAAGATGACACGAAACTCGGAAATGTAAACAATGTGGATGATAGTAACAGATTTCAGGAGGACATAAACAGACAGGTGAAACGGGCAGACACATGACAGATGAAATTTAATGCAAAGAAGTGTGAAGTGATGCATTTTGGTAGAAAGAATGAGAGAGGCAATATAAACTAAATGGTACAATTTTAAAGGGGGTGCAGGAACAGAGAGAGCTGGGGGTGCACAAATTGAGAAAGCTGTTAAAAAAGCATATGGGATCCTGAGCTTTATTGATAGAGGTATAGAGTACAAAAGCAAGAAAGTTATGCTAAACCTTTATAAAACACTGGTTAGGCCTCAGCTGGAGTATTGTGTTCAATTCTAGGCACCACACTTTAGGAAGGATGTCAAGGCCTTAGAGAGGGTGCAAAAGAAACTTACTAGAATGGTGCCAGGGATGAGGGACTTCAGTTATATGGAGAGATTGGAGAAGCTGGGGTTGTTCTCCTTAGAACAGAGAAGGTTAAGGGGAGATTTGATAGAGGTGTTCAAAATCATGAACGGTTTTGACAGAGTAAATAAGGAGAAACTGTTTCCAGTGGCAGGAGGGTTGGTAACCAGGGGACACAGATTTAAGGTGATCGGCAAAAGAGCCAGAGGTGACATGAGGAAGCATTTTTTTACGCAGCGAGTTGTGATGATCTGGAATCCACTGCCTGAAAGGCTGGTAGAAGCAGATTCAATAGTAACTTTCAAAAGGGAATTGGATAAATACTTGATGGAAAAAAATTACAGGGCTATGGGGAAAGAGCAGAGGGATGGGACTAATTGATTAGCTCTTTCGAAGAGCCGGCTCAGGTATGGTGGGCTGAATGGCCTCCTCCTGTGCACTACCTACTATGATACTATGACCCTATGATATGATGATAGGCTTCGATGAAGTAGGGAGGGAGGAGGCTCGTGTGCCGCTATCAGGTCTAAAACCAGCCTGAGCTCCTGACGCTTGTGGTGTACTCTTGCTGGTTGTGCGGTCAGTTAACCCCATCAGATTCAGTAGGGTCCGTTAGTTTAAATAATTTGCTTTAGCTCTCCGTGCATTTTTTACATGCAAGGAAAGCACCGAGTCACCCGAGGAGGGGGGAGGGGGAATCTAAAGTGCAACAAATCTTAACGGGCTGCAGCACTGTTTCTGGTGGAGGCTGACTGTTGTATGGAAAAGACAGCAGGAGCAGCTCTAAGAACTGCCCCATTCACTGAGGAGAGCCTGGAGGTCTGGCTGGATGAGATGGTGTTCAGCTATTGCAGGAGGTGGTGCACAGAGTGAATGCAGCATCGTACGTCCATAGGTTGTGGGGGCGAATCTGCAAAAAGGTGTCAGGACTGAGGAAGAGTACAACGGTAAACTTCATAAATGTCACCTACTTAAAGGAAAGGAAAGCCTGTAATAGGCTTGCAGTAAGCACTCCGTCTACAGTATGTTGCCAAATCAGCAACAGAGCCTGCAAAGCACTGGCCCAAGGCACTCACATCTAATGCCCCCTCACTGCCATCTCAGTGAAGCCTCAGCTCCAACTTGGTAATAGAGGAAGGCCAAAGCTTTCTTTTAGTCACAGAAATGTACATGTTTGCTAACCCACTTACTATTGGCTCCTCCAATTACTTGTATGCTCACCACTCCTTCTTTCACAGCAGGAGGAAACGTAGGCAGGGCACTAGGGCTGCACCTAGTCTTCATTGCTAATGAAGAAATTCTCTGCTCTGTTTTGAAGGTCACACACAACCTTCGCAAGTGGACATACACTGAGGGCGGACCACATAACCTGCATTGCCTCAAGCAGACCTTCCAAGTAATTTGCGTGGATGCCATTAGGAGAGTGGGTGAGGGAGAGCTTAGTGGCTCCATGCCAGCCAAGCAAGGCTAACTTCAACTTCCTCTTCTCACTATCATTTGGCACTTAATCAACAGCTAAGAGGATGTCACATTTGCCCTTCTGCTGCAAGGAACCATTTAGATTATTACACATAGGCATTGCCCACCAGCTCTGTGCCACCGTGTTCCCTCTCCCTTGTGCAGAGCTCTCCCAAGATGAGGTCACTGGCATCAGGGAGAAGCAGGAAGCAGCACCATCACATGAGTACCCATCTAGCACTCCAGACCTTGCAAGCACAGAAATATCCACTTTGGGGAATCAGATAGAGGGAATCAGCAGGAAGCATCTGGTGAGGCACCGAGCAACAACGAGGAGGAACTAGTGGAGTTGGCAGCATAACAGCAGCAACAGGATAAAGAGAGGGGTAGGGCCAGATGGACTACACCCTGAGATCTTTGTTCAGTCCTTTGCAAATCTTCAGAGCTCCCTGCATGGAATGGCAGAGAACATGCAACAGTGGTCTGTGTAGGCATGGGAGAGGGTTTTGTGAACCTGCATGGTACCATGGAATGAGTGGAAGCCCAAGGCATCGTGTTGGGGAGTCCCCAAAGACAGAAGGCCCAAGCACTGATGCAGTTTTGCTTGTCAACACTATGTCTGTCACTATTGCCACCTTAGGCTCCAATATATAGGAGGCTTTTACTTGTGGTCTACAAGGTCTGGGAGATTTACTTGAGAATATCTTGACAGGCTTCATTCTTTTTAGTAATGGCTAAAGGCACAAAATGGCACAAAGAACTCTGGTCATCTGCATCCATCAGCGGGGGTATGGCAAGCAAAGAGACAGATGAGCACTAGGCCTTTCAGGGTGAGGAGCCATCCACCGCTCCCAGCTGGTCCTTCATAGGACCGAAAGCAGGTAGAGAACAGCAGCTGTCAGCCAGGAGAGGCAGGTGGAGAACAGCAGCTGTCAGCCAGGAGGAGAACAGCAGCCAGCAGGGCACCGAGGTGCTGGAAGCGATGACAGGACCATTTCATGACTTGGCTGAAACACGGCTTTCGGCACAGGCGAGTCACCAGGTCCTCACTGAGGAGCAGCATTGTGCCACCACACTTGTTCCTCACACTGAAGTGACACTTAGAAGGATCAGGAGATTCGACCTCCTGCGAAGATTGACACACTTCTGAATATCACCTGTCCTAGCTTCTGAAAGATAGTGTCAACGCCCCAAAGTAAAACAGTGGTATCATTGCAGTATGAGTATGCAGCAACAGAAATATTGCACAGATAAGTCAACAAATACAGAAATCTAATAACAGACAGAAGGTCAGAAATATGATGACCTTGCAAACCCACTAGGATCCACTTGTGGACCAGCTAGAGTCCAGTGAAAACCTATGGCCTTCATCATAACAATTACTATACTTCATTGGGTTCAGTCTTTATTAAATTAGTTCATCTATTGTTTGAAATAAGTGCTGTACATATTTTTGTAAAACTCTAGCTTGCGTTGCAAACCAATTTTGCACTTTTTAATTTCTAAGTAAATATTTTCATTGTTGTGGAGCTCCTGATATGTATGTTTTTTAAAAACATCCTCTGAATTACAGGAATCATACTTCCTCTGACTTTCTAAGGTTTCTCCACCACAGTTTCCATTTTCCTGTTGGTAACTCCCAAAGGCCCTGATCATCATCCTTTCCATTGTTCCTTCGCTGCTAAGAGGCTTGGTGGGAGGGGTCACCATCTCATTTGTTTGGTTTGGCTCCCTTGACTATGATGTATTATATTTGGCTCCTTAGGCCTGTTTCAATGCCTTCAAGACTAGAAATTACTATTAGCAATTTTTAAAAAGTTAATTCTCGGGGTGTGGGCGTCGCTGGCAAGGCTGGCATTTATTGCCCATCCCTAGTTGCCCTTGCGAAGATGGTGATAGGCCTTCTTCTTAAACCTCTGCAGTCTGTGTGGTGAAGGTGCTCCCACAATGCTGTTAGATAGGGAGTTCCAGGATTTTGACCCAGCAACAGTGAAGGAACGGCGATATATGTCCAAATCGGGACAGTGTGTGACTTGGAGGGGAACGTGCAGGTGGTGTTGTTCCCATGCATCTGCTGCACTTGTCCTTCTAGGTGGTGGAGAGCATGAGTTTAGGAGGTGCTCCTGAAAAAGCCTTGGCGAGTTGCTGCAGTGCATCCCGTAGATAGAATTACATAGAAATTACAGCACAGAAACAGTCCATTTGGGCCAACAGGCCTATGCTGATGTTTATGCTCCACACCGGCCTACTCCCACCCCACTTCATCTAACCCTATCAGCATATCCTTCTATTCCTTTCTCCCTCGTGTACTTATCTAACCTCCCCTTAAATGCATCTATGCTATTCCCCTCAACTAGTCCATGTGGTAGGGAGTTCCACATTCTAACCACTCTCTGGGTAAAGAAGTTTCTCCTCAATTTCTTATTGGATTTATTAGTGACTATTTTAGATTAGTGGATGAAAGTTTATCAGGAAAGAGCATGGACCTGAAGTTGGGAGAGAGAGTGTAGTGAGGCCTGTGGCTTGAAGTTATAGTGGGTGGGCAGTTTAATGGGATTTGAGAGCTCAAGCTGGAGTGGATGGAAGGGTAGAAGTAGGTTCAGGGGATCAAATGTGGAATTGAGAGGGAAGAAGATTTTGTGAAGTTGCCTTCTTTGTCTTTGGGAGTCTGAGGAGTGCTGCCAGAATCTGATTTGAGGGCATAGTGCGGTAGACCAGAAGGGTAAGTCTAACTAAATTATAGTCAACCTTGTGACTGTCAGATCAGCTGATTTCTGCAGCACTGATTCTGCTGTTTCTCAACTTAAAATTTGAGAAGCAACAGGATCAGCACTTGTCAGGTCAGCTGATCCTCCAACCATGAAGCTAAGTGAGGCTGCTTGCCCTCTTAAACTAGTGCTCCCAGGCCACACCAACTCCCAGCTTTATCTCTAACTGGAGAGATTGGTGAGGGTGGCTCTGGAGTCATGGAATTGCAGGAGGTGGGGTCTTGTGCCCTTAGGAAGCAGCAGGGAACTGGGCCATTCCGAAAACTACTGCAAGGAGCAGAGCTGGGTCCTCAGTGGGAGGGAAGGAGTTGATTCTGAGAGAGCGAGGGAGCAGATCAGAGCTGGAATAATGGCTCAGGTCTGATAGAGAGCGAAGCAGAGCTGAGCACTTGTGGTGGTTCTACATGGAAGGGAGGGTTGAGCAGAGCCGGAGCACTCAGGGTAGAAGAGGAAGTGAGCAACCAAGATAACAGGAGAAATAAAATGGAATGGTGGCGGGGGGGTGGGAATTATTTTACGTTCTTGGGAACGTCTAGGGCAGGATGTCAGAGTGAAGAATAAGAATCCCATGGAAATTCAATGTCAAAATCATATGACGTAGTGAGAGCACAGGCCACATAAATCTCAATCTGCCTTCAAAGTATCTCTGCAGCAATTAGGACAAGCTCTTGGTGAACCCTGAGTGAAGCAATTTACCACTTCAGTAAGTAGATTAAAAATAACCTTGCCATCCGTCCTGCTACAGTTACACCTTCTGCTGGGTTACAATGTATTGACTGTAGTGGTGATCGTGGAAAAGTCAAAGGCTTTAATTGTGGCAGAGCCTCTAAATTAGAGGATTTTTTTTTGAGTTTCAAGAATAAATCAATAATTTTTCAATGCACCATTTTCTTTTAGGAATCCTCTCTCTGGTGAGGGGCAATCTCTTGGGTAACCTTGTACTCTAATTTCATAATATATTCACCTTGACTGTGTATAGAATGTGAACAGGAAAGGTTTTTCGCACAAGCACGAGGACAGATCATCAAATATTAGTGACCTTTGATGAAATAATTGGATAACTCTTTCAAAAAGCCACAATGGGCCGAATAGCCTCCTTCTGTGCTCTCTGAATGTGGAAAAACAATGTTTAGTTTATCAAGACCAATATTTCAGTGGGTGAAAGTTTAGAGCTTATTTTAAACTTGTTGTAAAAGTAGTGACATGTATGCAACAGAATTCACATCTGAAAATGTCACAGAATCAATAGTAAATTAAAGGGACATGGGTGCTGAATCTGTCACTTTGTTCTGGAAGGAGTAATTTTGTCTGCCTCAGCTCCTTGCTCGGCAGGAGTTCGAGAAAGGACTAGAATACCACAGGGCCCAATTCTCTGACCTGCATTCCCATCTACCAGGCCTCTACGCCAGAAGCCTTGCAAAATTACCCCTATAATTTAATAGTTATCTATGTGTATGATGCATTCTAATACAATGATCAAAAATATAAGATATCAAAATGTGATCAAGAATATTTGAATAATTAAAGGGGAAAAAACATGACTGATGCCTCAAGCACTAAACTGTAGATCTTTGTGTTAAGGGGAAGTTGTCGCATGATTATGAAAACTGTACAAACAAAAGCCCCGATTTTAACCTAACCCACCCGGTGGGAACGGGGCAGGTTTGGGTCGGACGCTCGTTTTGACTTCAATGGAGCGTAAAAATGAAGTGGGGTGTAATAAGGGCGCCTGACCTGACATTTTCTTTGATGTTTCAATAACTTGTTAAGTCCCTTACTCGTGTGAAAAGCTTTTAGTCAGAGATTCCTTTCTGCCAAGGCACTCCAATCACATCCAACTTCAGGACATACAATGCTATAGGTTTCGCTTTGCTTTTAATGAAAATAAATTTGCATGTGTAACAGGCACACATACATGTTTTTTTGTGTGTGTGTGCCGAGGGTGTAGCATTAAGTTAACTTTTGAATTTCAAAGTAATAAGATCCCAGGCTGAGAGAATGAAGACAATGCCAGAATTTAGGCCTAAATTTGCAGCTTTGAAACCTGGCTATACTAGGGATTTGTTAAAGAAAATGCAATCAATAGATGTGGAAGATATAGTTCAGAGGCTGATGGACTGAATAAATGGACAATATAGTGTCGGTTGCTTATTTTATGAAACAGTGCAAATTACCTCATTGTACAATGCCCCAGAAAGACCCCAGCAAACATTACACAAAATTGGTGACTGCGGAGCCAAAATCCTTCTGTTCAATAACTTTATTGATAAAGTAGATGTTTGTAATCGATAGTGGAATCAAGGGAGGAAGGACTAATGAACTATTCAGTAGAATTTTAGAAAAGAAGTAGCTGAGAATGCCTATTGAGAAAATTTAATAGCCTTGCACTTCATAATGCTGGAAAATGTATCAGCGTATCAAAAATCACAATTTCCTGCGAGTCCCAGACAGCTCTTAGAAAATAAATCTTCATAATACCCCCACCCTTTCAAAAATGCCTATACTAGTTGCTGTTATAAAGTCAGAGAGCTTAACCATAAACTTGCTAACCATCTTAAATAACATTTCAAATTTTAAAAAAATATATTTTTTCTTTTCTTCTCCAGATCAAGAACGATGCCCCACTTCTGGCCATCAGGGTGGATCATGGGTTTCACCTCCGCCTGTGAAACTTGTTCAGTTCCATTCGCAACCCCTCAGATAATGAAGCAGTCCGAGCCTGCATGCAGCAAGACCTGGACAACATCCAGGCTTGGGCTGATAAGTGGCAAGTAACATTCGCGCCAGACAAGTGCCAGGCAATGACTATCTCCAACAACAGAGAGTCTAACCACCTCCCCATGACATTCAATGGTATTACCATCGCCAAATCCCCCACCATCGACATCCTGGGGGTCACCATTGACCAGAAACTTAACTGGACCAGCCACATAAATACTGCGGCTACAAGAGCAGGACAGAGGCTGGGTATTCTGTGGCGAGTGACTCACCTCCTGACTCCACAAAACCTTTCCACCATCTACAAGGCACAAATCAGGCGTGTGATGGAATACCCCCCACTCGCCTGGAGGAGTGCAGCTCCAACAACACTCAAGAAGCTCGACACCATCCAGGATAAAGCAGCCCGCTTGATTGGCACCCCATCTACCACCCTAAACATTCACTCCCTTCACCACCGGCGCACTGTGGCTGCAGTGTGTACCATCCACAGGATGCAATGCAGCAACTCGCCAAAGCTTCTTCGACAGCACCTCCCAAACCCGTGACCTCTACCACCTAGAAGGATAAGAGCAGCAGGCAGATGGGAACAACACCACCTGCACATTCCCCTCCAAGTCACACACCATCCTGACTTGGAAATATATCGCTGTTCCTTCATCGTCGCTGGGTCAAAATCCTGGAACTCCCTTCCTAACAGCACTGTGGGAGAACCGTCACCACACGGACTGCAGCGGTTCAAGAAGGCGGCTCACCACCACCTTCTCAAGGGCAATTAAGGATGGGCAATAAATGCTGGCCTCGCCAGCGACGCACACATCCCATGAACGAATAAAAAAAAAGCTCAGTAATGCCAGAACTGACCTAAAATGTTCACTTTCTGAATTGATTTTATAGTGACAGAATGGTACACTGCCTCCTCATTAATGGCCCTGACAGCACTTTAAAATGCACAGCACAGTATTCCCCCAATCTCTTCTCCAGGGTTCATTCATCATATCTGGAGCAGTAGGAATCGTCAGAAAAGCACTGAACATCGACAAATGAACTTTCCCCCCACATTCTACCCCATTTTCTGGGCATCTATTTTATCAGCAGATAATTTCAGTCTGATAGTCATCAAGATGTCAGCCTTGTCTTAGAGTCCAGAAGGTTGTGAGTTCAAGTCCCACTCCAGAGACTTGAGCACATAATCTAAGGGAGCACTTTAGTATAGTAGAGGGAGTGCTGCACTGCCAGAGGTGGTGTCTTCCACTGAGATATTAAACTAAGGCCCCATCTGTCCTCTCATCAGGGGGATGTAAAAGATCCCATGGCACTATTTGAAGAAGAGCTGGGGAGTTCTCCCCAGTGCCCTGGCCAATATTTAAACCTCAACCAACATTCCTAAAATAGATTATCTGGTCATTATCTCATTGCTGTTTATAGGACCTTGTTATATTTTAACTGACTATTCTGTTCACCTACATTACAACAGTGACTACACTTCAAAAATATTTAATTGGCTGTAAAGTACTTTGGGACATCTTGAGGTCATGAAAGGCGCTATATAAATGCAAGTTCTTTCTTTCAATTGTCAATGTCTGCTGACAGGTATTTATAGGGTGTTATATAATCAGCCTTAAGGATTCAGGAATTTATACGAATGCTTCTAATCTAAATATCTTTGTTGAATTATAGAGGCTAGCGATCTAGCAATATTACATATCAATAAGAAATTTTTTTGTAAATTTATTGGTCTTTTGCAAATATCTGCTCTTTTTTAACATTGTTCGAATTTTTTCCTGTATTTTACTGTAAATAATATTGTGATAGTGCTGAGTCATAGTTGTTGCTTTCTGGCTTATAACGTTAGAGACACATCCCACCCTCTGAGCGAAGCACAGTGTTAAGGCAGGCAGGACGTTACACCCTAACTGAAGAGAAAGCAAACTCTTGTGTGCCTTGTGGAAGCTTATTGCTGCTGAAGTGGACTCTAAAATACCCTGTTCCTTAAGAAAAGCTCACAAGAGAGTCAGATAATCAAAGAGGCTGCCATACTTGTTTGGTGCTTCTTGCTTCTTTTGAGACTCCTTATGAAGACTTTCCCTACACTTGGACTGCTTGTTTGTTTGTTCCTCTGATCCAGCAATGGACAAACAAAGATCTGCCCGGAAAAACCCAGACATTGAACTTTTCATTAAGGTAAAAAGCTGATTTTTTTTCGACATTACACAAAAGCCATCTCTGTGAATTTTTTTTTACTTCATCCATATAGATTATCTTTTAAATGTTGACATATTCATTATCTAAATGAGTAAACATTTAATATATTGTTTCCTTAAATTCTTTTAAAGACTCTGAATTGTGGTTCAATTTAGAATGACACTATATATCAATGAGTATTAAAATAAATTGAAGTATTGCACTAGGGCTATAATGAATGCAGTATTTTGACTTTAGGTATGTTTAGTACCAAGCTTGAGTTCTACTCCATATTCTCCACATTTTAATCGCTCCACCATTGGCGGCCATAACTTCAGCTACTTAGGCCCTAAGCTCTGGAATTCCCTTCCTAAACCTCTCCGCCTCTCTACCTCTCTCTCCTCCTTTAAGACGCTCCTTAAAACCTACCTCTTTGACTAAGCTTTTGGTCACCTGTCCTAATATCTCCTTATGTGGCTCGGTGTCAAATTTTGTTTGATAACGCTCCTGTGGAGCACCTTGGGACGTTTTACTATGTTAAAGGTGCGATATAAATGCAAGTTGTTTTTGTTTGTTGTGTTGTAGGGATAAGGAAGCTACCAACAGCCAGTAGAGAGTAAAATTGCTGGTGGTGAGTGTTGTGAAACAAATTGACAGCATTAAATGGAGTGTAATCTGTTCGCCTATCCCCAGTGTTTCTGGTTAACGCACCAGTGTTAAAAGGAGCACAGAACTTGACGAGCCAGATAAAAACTGACACTGATCTTGGACCAGGGTATGGGATTGGCCTGACTCCTTGAACCCAAGGATGAGCCAAACCAATAATAAAAAAAGCAGAAAGTCTCATTTTGTCTCATTACCTCTATTGTGTAGAAATTGGCAGAGGTAACACTTCCCATAATATAATAACCCTTTCCTTTCTTTTTTTAGTCTTGCTTTCAGTGGGCATTGGCTGTGTCCTATCTTTTTCTAGCTTAACATTCCTTACCAGGTTCCTGATCATTTTGTGTGCAGAGATCTTTTTGTCCAAGATGCAACTTGAATTGATCAGATTTTTGAGACAAGTATTGATCTTCTCTGCAAGGAAATAACAGACTTTAAAAAACATCACAGCTAAGGCTTCACATTAAATATATCACTCATGGGATTGCATGGTGTTCACTGGGTGGGGAGAGGGTTAATTTCACACCAGTTCAATTTGACACCCCATGGAGTGTAAATCCAGTTAAACCTGGTTTGCAAAGCACTCAGAGGGTTTTCTGGACACTTTGCAAATCTGACCTTAACTTAAATATCGAGAGAGCAGCGATTCTCCCCTCCTCGTCCTCCAAATATGTCCATTTCAAACTTTGGAGAAACAACTGTGCCTGTGTGTGTATCCAAGCATGTGCAGAACTCTCTGCTAAACAGGAGCCAAGCAATAGCTGTGAACCTAATCGGCAACTGCAATATCAATGCATCCTCAGAGTGGTGACAGGGCAAGAAGCTTATTCCTGAACCCTGCTGGGTGCGTGACCTTCTACACTATTTGTAGATTCGAGAAGTACTCAGTGAAGTTTATCAGTCGTTCCCTGATGGTGAAGTTTGGCAGTTACCCCTATGATGGATGTCTTATCTAAAAATGCTGGTTGTCAGAAATTGAGGCTCCTAGCGCTTTGGAAATGAAATGTTATTTCAGATGTATATTACCATTCACCGATAAGTTAAATGACAAAAAAAAGTTATAAACCAGTTTTGATGTGTTCAAATTCAAATACATAGAAAATAATTTTCTCTATATATAAAGGAGCCATTAACCTGTTTAAAATGAATGGTTAATACCTCTGTTAAAGTAGTGGAGAGAGGGATTTGAGAAGAGGATATTTGTGTGATAACAGCACCAGCAGTAATTTCTACCCTTCCATGACTGAGATTAGCAGTAAATTATTTTCAGTTTAGAAATTTAGCAATTCATATTAGAAATTGTTAAATTTCTCAAGCAGTACTAGCATTCCGAACAGTAAATGATTAATTTTGAATGTGTTTTGCATTATGGTGAGTTTCTCACCAAACACTGTTACTGGTTGCTAACTTTGTTCACTGAACTGAGACATTTCTTAACCATTTTTACATCTTCCACATTCCGAGCAGTCTAACCCTTTAAAGAATTTATGGTCTTATCTAAGAAGCAAGGTGTCAGAAAATGAAGTCCCAAGCACTTGCAAATTAAACGTTATCTAATGTATATATTACCAGTCACCAACACTAAAGCCCTATTTGTAATTCATTGGCTGTAAAGCACTTTGAAACATCCTGAGGTCTTCAAAAGCACTATAGAAATGCAAGTTCTTTCTTTATTGGACTGCAGGTAGTTATAAAAGAAGTTTCTTACTGGGCTTTTCCTGCGATCCCTTACAGCTGATGTTATAAAATCATCATCAGTTTTCCCTTCGGAATAATAACCCTTCAGTCCCTTACATTAGTTTTGTTAAAACAGAATACTGTGGAATACTTTATTGCAAACCTAAGCTTCCTGTTATTCTTTTTGCCTTTTCTCTAGGCTGGTTTCGATGGAGAGAACATTGGGAACTGCCCATTTTGCCAACGTCTCTTCATGGTTCTGTGGCTGAAAGGAGTTGTCTTTAACGTAACAACAGTGGATATGAAAAAGTAAGGTCCTCAGAGCTGGGAGAGGGGTTTAATACTTGGCAGAATTTTAGTGACCATTAGGGACTGATCTATCCCATTTTAAATCAATCTATCATGTAAGTTTATCTAGAAACCTCTGTGGTTTTTGGGAAAGGGTCGGCAGATTAAAAAGAGTGTTTCGTACTGTTCCATTCTCAAATCAATACACAGATCCTTATATTTTCCTGTTATGTTTTCTTTGTAATTGTGTGCTGATTAAAGTGGGATTAGAGCTCAAACTTTTGGAGGGATTTTAACTCCTGGTGAAACTGGGCAGAACGGGAATCCAAATGAAAGCGGTTCACTTACCACTCTGTTTCCGCCCCACTGCCTGTTTTCCTGGGTGGTTGAGGTACCCACTAGACTTAGGTGGCCATCTCATAAATATATGCAACTAGGGATCTTATCACTTAGATGGAACCAAACAGCTATTTTAATGGCCCATTGATCAATAGAAGCAGTCGGAGCTGAAGTGGAGGTAAGTACAAAACTTATTTCTCTGAGATGACAGGTAGTATAGTGGTTATGAAGATAGTGAAGTGACAGGTAGTATAGTGATTATGCTAATCGACTAGTAATCCAGAGGACTGGACTAATAATCCAGAGAACGGGAGCTCCAATCCCACCATGGCAGTTTGAGAATTTGAATTCAGTTTAAAAAATGTGGTAAAAATAATTAAAAGTGACCATGTAGCTGTCGGATTGTCCTCAAAGCCCAACTGATTTGCTAATATCCTGTAGAGAAGGAAACCTGCCATCTTTACCCGGTCTGGCCTATAAGAACATAAGAAATAGGAGCAGGAGTTGGCCATATGGCCTCTTGAGCCTGTTCCACCATTCAATAAGATCATGGCTGATCTTCGACCTCAACTCCACTTTCCCACCCAATCTCCATATGCCTTGATTCCCCTAGAGTCCAAAAATCTATCGATCTCAGTCTTGAATATATTTCATACACTGTACACTATATATGACTCCAGTCCTACCCCATCATGGGCGGCTCTTAACTGCCCTCTGAACTGGCCTAGCAAGCCATTCAGTTGCATTGAACTACTACAGCGGTTCAAGAGGAAGGCCCACCACCTTCTTCTCAGGGCAACTAACGATGGACAATAAATGCCGGCCTTGCCAGCGACGCCCACAAAAGGTGAAAAAGTTCATTAAGATGCTAATCAGCTAAGTTCGATGTTGCTTTCCCATGAGCTGTAAATAATTTGCAATTCATTAGCTTATTTGGGTAATCGATAACCCCCTGGTAAATTGTTGGTCCCAGGCACTCAATAGGGACTCTGACAGGTTTTCTTTTACTAGCTGTGAACAGTCAGCGATAAAACACTGAGATCGACAATCAGTTAGGTTTTTTTTTGAACAGAATGCTGTGAGGAAGTCAGGCAGTGAGAAGGTTGGAATGCAGGTGAGAATATTCTCCCAGTACTACACTGAAGTGTCAGCTTAGATTATGTTCTCCAGTCTCTGGAATGGGGCTTCAACCCACAGCCTTCCAACATCAGAGGCAAGAGTCATAACACTGAGTCAAGGCTAACATTTAGGAGGTGATTTTAAATCCCAAGAACGGGGGAGGGGAGGGGGGGGGGGTTGGGGGCAGGTTTTTTTGGGTCGCAATCGCAAAATTTTCGGAGTTTGCGTTCCCAGTGGGAAGCCTGTACTTTTACACGCCAACATTAAACCCGGAAGTAAAGCCGGGTTGCAGTTGCAACCCAAAAAACATCCATTTTCAACTCCCACCTGCCCCTAGCCCACCCATTCTTGGAGTTTAAAATCATCCCCTTAATGGACATTTTCTTGGTGACTCTTGTGTTTATTTAGGGTGCTTGTAGTGTGATTTTTAAGCTTGTTGATATAGTAGTGTTTGAAAAGTAGCAAGGATGATCAGGACTGTTAAGGACATGACTAGAGATGTTCTGGTAGTTGCACAACACCGCAACACAACTCTAACTTGTGACAATAAATTTAGTTTAAGGGATTTATAATGTGTTTGCAGCTGGGCACCACACGGGTTCCTTAGGAGAGAGCCTAGCACAGGACTGATGGTTCCTGATGTTAGTTCTGTTGCCCTGCTTCCCACGGGCCCTGATATGCCTCATGGACCCCCATTTTGCAAGGATAGACATCTCAGTATTTTGAAATTTGGCATCTCTGAATATGCAGCATTGCTAGTCACTGCCAACAGCCATCAGTGAGAGAAGACTTTCATTCTGTATATGGGACACATTGTAATCTTATTCCCACTTAACGTTGGAGTCACTTATTTCCATTACTTGACTGACAACAGTTCTAATTCTCACAGGAGACCAGAAGAATTGAAAGATTTGGCTCCAGGCACTAATCCTCCATTCCTTATCTACAATGGGGAGCTGAAAACTGATTTCATCAAGATTGAAGAGTTTCTTGAGGAGACACTTGCTCCACCCAGGTACAAAATGTAGACCATAATAGGAATGTAGCTGCTATAATGATATATTTACTTGAACTCATTTAGTTATACTAATAAATTGCCAGTGCTGTTCCTCGTCGATAGTTTTAGGCACTGGCTGGGAGATGGAGTACAGGAATATAAGAAGAGCATAGGGCTGGGAATTGAGTATCGGGGCCAAAGAGCAGAGCAGTTGAGTGAAATTAGAACTGGAGCAAGGATTGGATGGGTAATGAGACCTGAGTGGAAGCAGTAATGAGTGGAGTCAGTTTCCTGTTACCAGGCAACTGGGAGTGTCAAAGTGTGGAGTCTGTGGAGGGGAGTAGAGATGGTCCTAGGACTGAGGACAAGAGTGGAGGAGTTCCTAGGGTTCAGTCAGGAGTGGGAACCTAAGGTCGAGACTGAGATGACTTTTCTAATGACTTAAACTTTTATTTTTGAGTTTTACAACACGTTTTAGAGGATTGGGAGAATAAAAAAATCAGAAAGCTTTTTACTAAAGACAGCAAGGCATGTCCATTAAAATCAGCATAATGTGGTATCCCTGGGCTGCATTTTGGGAATTGTAGCCCATCAGAATACTTATGTAGAGGCCCACAAATGCATTCTGTAATGCATTACTGGACTAGTAACCCAGAGGTTGTGAGTTCAAATCTCCCTATGGTAAATTGAATTCAATAAAGCTGGTAATTTTTGGGCTGCCACCAGGAAGTTGACCACGAAAACTGACAGATTGTTGTAACAATCCAGTGTGTTCATTAATCTACTTCAAGGAAGGGAACCTACCGCTCTTAGCCGGTCTGGCCTACATGTGTGTCCAGTCTCCCAGTACATGGTTTGAATCTTAATTCCATCTGAAGTGACCTAGCAAGTGACTCAAATCCCTTCAAGACAAAGGTCCACCATCACCTTCTTAGGGCAGCTAGGGATGGGCAATAAATGTGGCCTTGCCAGCATCACTGTTGACGATCCGGATTCTTTCCCCTCAGTCTGGTTCAGTAAAATCTGAAGTCGAGTAAATTTTAAAGTTCATCACAACTTTAATAGCAGGGTTCTTAGTCTGCAGCATTGATTTGGACTCCTGATAGAGTCCCTCTATGCTGGCAGAGCAAGAACAAAAACATACAGAAATCCACACGTTTTTATATAAATCAATAGGGTTGGAACATACTTAACGAGGGTCAACACCAATCATAAGCCGGGCACAGGTTGCCATGCGAGGTTACATTATTTCCGGCCAATCATAGATAATCATGTGCTGACCATGTTGCTGTTAGACATCAAAGGGGATACTTCCTCACCTTCCAACTTGGAATGTTCTTCCCTGTTCCTTCTGTTCCTTATCTCCCAACCTGGAATGTCTTTCAACTTTGGCTAAGCTCGTTACCTATATTGATCTGCCATAAACATGGAGACATTCAGACCAGTCCTTGAATCACATCAAAGACTCTACATTGCTAAGACCATGCAAACCTGCTGACTACGCAAACATATGGCCCAGCAGGAGGCCAGGCCACCTGTACCAATCTCAGTTACTAACTAATTAACCCTTTCTAACCATTTTGCATTCTGCTTCTTTGCCACGTAGGCATTTTAATATTTTACCGAAAACTGACCATGTAGGGATTCTCACTGTCACATACATCCTGAGAACAAATAACAAATTTTTAGTTTATCGATGCACACTTTAATTTAGGGAGCTAAGAAGGAGTCATAAATATATAGTGTACAGGGTAAGGGGAACCTAGATGAGATAGAGAACAAGGATCCACAGGAAACTGATCCTATCCAACAGGTACAATGCACTTGCTACCTGTGAGGATAAGGATAAAGACTGCCGGAAGGACAGCCAGAATGCTGACCATGGCACCTTAGAGCAGGAGGTTGTCCAATGGGAGGAGGAGGAGAAGCATGATGTGGTAGTATTAGGGGATTCAATAATTAGGAGGATTGATAGCATTCTTTGTAAACAGGATCGACATATGATATGTTGCCTACCTGGTGCCAGGGTGAGAGACATCTCGAACCAGCTTAAAAGGATATTGGAGAGGGAGGGGAGGATCTAGTCATGGTACATGTTGGGACCAACAACATAGGAAAGAGTAGGCAAGAGGTCCTGTTCAGAAAGTACCAAGAGCTAGGAGCTAAATTAAAAAACAAGATCTCAAGGGTTATAATCTCTGGATTATTAGCCGAGCCACGCACAAATTGGCGTAGGGAAAAGCAGATTAGGGAGGTGAACAGGTGGCTGAAGGAGTGGTTTGGGAAAGAGGGATTCCATTTTATTGGGCACTGGCAGCAGTACCGGGACATGAAGGAACTGTACTGTTGGGATGGGCTCCACCTGAACTAGGCTGGGACCAGGGTCCTAGCGGGAAGGATAAATAGGGTGGTCACAAGGACTTTAAACTAATAAATAGGGGGAAGGCTCAGGTGGAAAAAGTAGTATAAATAATAATTCTAAAACAAACGAAAAGGAAGAGAGTAGAGTAATAGTCAAAAGTTATGCTTTAGGCACTACAGGTAAAGGGAAAACTAAAAGATGTAAAATAATTAAATCAGGAGAGAGAAATAAGAAATGTGTGAGAGAAACAACATTAGAGCAGAAGGACAGGTTAGGGTGTGTGGCCCAAATAAGCTTTATACAAACGCACAGAGTATAAGGAACAAATTGAATGAATTACAGGCGCAAATTCAACTTAGAGGGTATGACGTGGTAGCCATTACTGAGACATGACTGCAAGATGGTCAGGAACTGAATATACCAGGTTATAAGGTCTACAGGAAGGATAAGGAAATTGATAGAGGGGGAGGAGTAGCCTTAGTGATTAAGGATGAAATTACTTAAATGATAAGAGAGGATATAATGAGAGGTAAGCAGGCAGTGGAGACTTTATGGGTAGAATTAAAGAAATAGAAAAGGATTTAAGACTGTAGTGGGAGTTGTGTATAGGCCCCCTGGTAGCAGCTGTGAAGTAGCAGAATGTATAAATGCAGAGATTAGACAAGCATGTAGCGTAGGCAGAGTGGTTTTAACGGGTGGTTTTAACTTTCATATAGATTGGGGTAAGCAGACGAGCTCAAGTCAGAAAGATAGCAAATTTCTTGAGTGTGTTCAGAACAGCTTTCTGCAACAATAAGTCCATGAACTAACAAGGGGACAGGCCATATTAGATTTAATAATGAGTAATAAGACAGATTTAGTTTACAGCCTAATGATGCGTGAACATTTATCTAATAGCAATCATAATATGATCGAGTTCAACGTTGTGTTTGAAAGGGAAAAATCCGTAACAGTTACAAAGATTCTAAATTTAGGTAAGGCTGACTTCATCAGGATGAGGCAGAGACTGTCCACAGTAAACTAGGCAAATCTGTTAATGGGTAAAACGACAGAAGATCAGTGGGAGGTGTTCAAAAAAGAATTTAAAGTGATACAGAACCAGTTTCTGCCCCTAAGGGGCAAGAGCTCTGCTTGCCAAAAAAAAACAGCCATGGACAACAAAAGAGGTAAGGGACAACATAAAACTAAAAGAAAACGCATTCAAAAATGCAAAAATAGCACAGATCCTGGTGACTGGGAGAAATACAAAGAACAGCAAAGGGTGACAAAACACATAGTAAGAGCTACAAAATGGAGTATGAAAAGAAACTTCAAGGGATATCAAAATGAACACAAAAATTTTTACAATTATATTAGGAAAAAGAGGGTGGCCAAGAGTAATGTGGGCCCCTTAAAAACTGATAATGGTGATACTGTAAATGAAAATAAGGAAATGGCAGACATGTTAAATAATTACTTTGCTTCAGTGTTTACAGGAGAGGATGAGGATAGCATGACAGACACCCCAGGGAAACTAATTTTGAATCTGGGATGGGGATTCACCATAATTAACATAGGCAAATTAACAGTAATGAAGAAAATAATGGCACTAAAGCATGACAAATCCCCATGACCAGATGGTTTCCATCCCAGGGTTTTAAAAGAAGTAGGTGAGAACATTGCAGATGCCCTAACTATAACCTTCCAAAGTTCTCTCGATTCAGGAACCGTTCCTTTAGATTGGAAAATTGCATGTCACTCCGTTATTTAAGAAAGGTGAGAGAGGGAAACCAGGGAATTATAGACCAATTAGCCTAACATCGGTTGTTGGGAAATTACTAGAGACTATAATTAAGGATAGAGTGCCTGAACACCTTGAAAATTTGCAGCTGATCAGAGAGAGCCAGTATGGAATTGTAAAGGGTAAGTCATGTCTGACGAACCTGTTTGAATTTTTTGAAGAGGTGACTAAAGTAGTGGACAGGGAAATGTCTATGGATGTTGTTAATACAGACTTCCAGAAAGCACTCGATAAAGCCCCCCATAAGAGACAGTTAGGTAAAGTTGAAGCTCATGGAATTGAGGACAAATTATTGACCTGGTTAGGAAATTGACTTAGGAGCAGGAGACAGAATGTAGGTATAATGGGCAGGTACTCAAATTGGTGTCCCACAGGGATCTGTGTTGGGGCCTCAACTATTCACTGTATTTATTAATAAATTAGATGACGGGATAGAGAGCCAAATATCCAAGTTTGCCGATGACACAAAGATGGGTAGCATTGTAAGCTGTGTAGATGGAAGCATAAAATTACAAAGAGACATTAATAGATTAATGAATGGGCAAAACTGTAGCAAATGGATTTCAATGTAGGCAAGTGTGAGGTCATCCACTTTGGACCTAAAAAGGATATAGATCAGAGTACTTTCTAAATGTGAGAAGCTCAAATCAGTGGAGATCCAAAGAGACTTAGCGTCCATGTACATAGATCATTAAATATCATGGACAGGTACAGAAAATAATGAAAAAGGCTAATGGAATGCTGGCCTTTATATCTAGAGGACTAGAATACAAGGGGGTAGAAGTTATGCTACAGCTATACAGAGCCCTGGTTAGACCACACCTGGAGTACTGTGTTCAGTTCTGGGCACTACACCTTAGGAAGAATATATTGGCCTAGGAGGGAGTGCAGCATAGATTTACTAGAATGATACTTGGACTCCGAGGGTTAAATTGCGAGGACAGATTACACAAACTAAGGTTGTATTCCCTGGAATTTAGAAGATTAGAGGTGATTTGATCGAAGTTTTCAAGATATTAAGAGAAACTGATAGGGTAGATAGACAGAAACTATTTCTGCATGTTGGGGAATCTAGGACTAGGGGTCGTAGCCTAAAAATTAGAGCCAGGACTTTCAGGAGTGAAGTTAGGAAACACTTCTACACACAAAGGGTGGTAGAAGTTTGGAACTCTCTTCTGCAAATGGCAGTTGATGCTAGCTCAATTGTTAATTTTAAATCTGAGATTGATAGATTTTTGTTAACCAAAGGTATTAAGGGATATGGGGCTAAGGCAAGTATATGGAGTTAGGTCATAGATCAGCCATGATCTCATTGAATGGCGTAACAGGCTCGAGGGGCTAAATGGCCTACTCCTGTTCCTATGTTCCAATAAGTCCAGGTCCTTCAAAGATTGTTGGACATGTGGAGTGAAGCTTTGTTGGAGGGATTTGCAACACAGAAGAGGCAACTCTATTGGTAAGTTTAATGATTTTGTGTGAATTATCTCATTCTTATCTATTTGCTACATCATAAATGTTATTTTTAGGGATATATGCTGAGGCCAGTGGGAAACCAAGATGGCCACAGAAAGCAGTTTGAAATAAATATTTTGAGTGATTTGATTAGTTGGTTTTGTGGTGCTTGCTGTTAGTTCATTTGTAGCTTTTTGCTACTTGCTGGTTGTTCACTGGTAATTTTCTCATTATTTTATGACTGGCAGCAACACTGGCCATTCACAGGACATTCCATGGCCATCTGTTTGCACCCACCCCAGGCATATTAGACTCAGCCTAAAGTGGCATCTGTAAACTACACACTGGGAATGGTTATCCACCAGGACACTGGCATAGAGTCGCTGGGTGCATTCAGGGGACAGCAACATCATTCAATTAACAGCAATTTGTTTCTTTTTTATCAATATCATTGAGCCAGTACGAATATATTGCCACATGGGCATTTTGCATGTTAAACCTTTGAATGGGCATTTTCTCACAACAGACATGTGCGAGGCAGCAAAACTTTTAATTATCTTGATAGATTATTTTCAATACCTTATCTTTTGAAGGAATTGACATCATTATTAATATTCCACCAGCTGGAAGAGCAAAGATGCAATGCAGATCAAAAACTTCTCAGTAACTGGCCTCAACACTAATATGTTTAAATTGGCTGAAAGCATGATTCAAAAAAAAATAAGCAGTGTCACTTGGCCAAAATGTACATAATTTAATGGAAAAGAAAACTTGTTGAACTCACCCAACTAATTTTATTTTAAATTCACAAGCTTTCGGAGATTTTCTCCTTCCTCAGGCAAATGTTTGCCTGAGGAAGGAGAAAATCTCCGAAAGCTTGTGAATTTAAAATAAAATTGCTGGACTATAACTTGGTGTTGTAAAATTGTTTACAATTGTCAACCCCAGTCCATCACCGGCATCTCCACATCACCCAACTAAAGCAGAAAGCAGAAAGCCCCGAGACTTAATGAAAGATCATTCAAATTGGAAGTCAGTGTTTTGTTGTTACACTATGACTAAAGCGATTATTCATTTATTATTTACTGGTGATGTTAATAGCTGGAGACTGGGCTATCTTTAACCTACATCTTGGGGATAAAGAAAACAATCTGGATTGTGTTAATGGAACAGGAGCTCACTGCTTAGATCATGTATAGAGGATACACAAATGTATTTGTCCAAACTTAATTCGGACTGTTTGGTGTTCATGTTGGTGTTTTGTCCAGAGTCACTAAGTCAATCAGATTGTACAAAGTTACACTCCAAGAATGCTCTGAGATGTGAGGAGGGCAGAAGAGAGGGAGAAATGGCCACAAGCAGATTCTTTCCTTCTTCTAGTGGCAGTGGGCCCTTCCCACTGTTGCCACAATCAGTACCGACACCTCTTGTCTTTTCTTACCTGGAGCCAGCAGTACTGCGGTGGGAAGACAGAGAAATTCACCGGTTTACATCGCTCCACACCCTGGTATCATTTAAATAGGGTGGGGCAATTAATTGGGGGGCAATTGGCTGAGATTCCTGCTTGGGGGGAGGAGGGAGGAGGAAAATATCCGCCTGTGGATTTAGGGGAGGGGAATCCAGTTGTTGGCTTCCCATCTCATTTTCCCCACTCCACCACTGCTATACTGGCCTGGTTTTAGGGAAAACCCAGCTGGTACCCAATTCACAACGATGGGTTGACTCAAGCTATCAAATTAGTGCTGTAAAAAGAAAAGGAACGTCTCTTTGTATTCATAAGCAACTGTTTGCACCTCCTTCGATGTGACAAGCAAAATGGAGAAAAGTGTTTTCGCTATTTTTGAACCAGCAATGGAAACCTTTCAGGATTTGATTCCTGAATGAATGTGAAGGTAAAAATCTGGTCATTCATGTTATAAATTGAATAAGTCCTTTTGGAACTATAACATTTTCATGCAAAACACCAAAGGCCTTGTGAAATGACGCAGTTTCTTTGTAATCTGTGATCTCAATGTTTCACAGTAAAATAGATGTACGTATGCAAAACAGAATTCATATTATCCTCTTTACATTAGGTACCCACATCTCACTCCACGACAGTCGGAATCTTACGCCGCTGGCAGTGATATCTTTGCCAAATTTTCAGCGTATATCAAGAACACAAGTAAAGATGCCAATGAAAGTAAGATCTGCTATCACAATTCATTAATTGGAAACTCTCTGGACTGTGTCAGCATCAATATTTACAGACTGGGTGAAAAGTGACTTAAATTGATCCTTGTGGACTTGATTTAATACAAAAAAATTAAGAATTTTAGGTCAGTCAGATCTTCACTTTGTTGTGAGACTGTTGTGTTACCTCGCCAACAATAGAGTGTCGTTAATTTGCACAGATGTAATTGAAAAGCTATTCCAATTAAAATCAAACATTCTAAAGATTAGCAACATCATGAAATTAAAGAAAAAACATCATGAGTTTCACAGCCCAAACATAAAAGCCTATGCGTCTTCAAGTAAAGGTGTCCCGAGAAGAGTCAGAAGTAGTTATGGCAGAGTTAAATCTCCAGTAGCCATATTACTAATGGTAGTATAGTTTTGGGTTCGATGTTGCCCACTTATCAAAGGTAACTGGGATGAAAACTTCCTTTGTTGTAGTTTCTTTGGTCCTTGGTTTCCATTTGTTAGCAGTTTTTGTGATTGTGGCATTTCATCTTCCATATCTCCAGATACTTATAATGACGCAAAATGACACAATTCCGAATCATAAATGAAGTGAAGATTTTCCAGAAATTTTAAATTTTTCCATTATTAAAGTGAAGCAAAATATATGTTGAGAATCCAGTGAAATTGCACCATTTAGCAAAAATAATCCCTCCTGTTTAATAAATAAGACACAATGAGCACAAGAAACCATAGAAAATGATTATTAAAGGAATGCCAACTTATACTATGGAGTTCTCCCCTCAGTGGACTTGTATGGAAAACTTTGGGGACAGATTGAATTCCTGACATAGCCTGCACTGAAGACACCAACGTAACATTGACTCAAGAGCAGCCCAAACTGCACTACATGTGTATCAGCTGCTGTTTGAGTTTCTCCACGCATCTTTCTCATAAATTTAACAGTTATTTAACAAATATGTCTTTGCACACCATGAATGTCATCACATGTACCATACACGATATTTTCCCAGATACCAATTGTCTTAGATATATTTACAGCAGGTGTCAGAAGCTTTCAAGATTCAAAGTACTTCCATTGCTCATTACCCTGAGAGTTAAACTAAGATCTTTAGTTGTTAAATATATCTTGTTATAATGTCACAACATATTCCACTTGCTATTTTCTGGCATGGTTGAAAAGTTAATTGGCTTCCAGAAGTTCAATGCATGGAGGACTTGACATTTACCTGATGTGAATTATGCAATGTGATTATAATCTTGTAAATGTGTCAAACTTTGTTTATTATCAACATGTCTTGAGCTCAAGGACTGCAGCAAGATGTATAACACAGATACTTGCATGGCTAACTGTGCTCTCCTTGGCTCACTCTAGAATTTGAGAAGGCCCTGCTTAAGGAGCTGAAAAGATTGGACAACTACCTGAAAAAAACTCTCCCTGATGAGGTTGATGCCAATAGTTCAGAGATGATTCTTGTCTCCAAGAGGAAATACCTAGATGGAAATGAGCTGACACTGGCAGACTGCAATCTGCTACCTAAACTTCATATCATCAAGGTACCATTTATAAGAAATGTCACTAAAGTATCCAGTTAGTAGGAGAGATGGAGGAGACTCCTATATTCTAAGAAGTCACAGGAACAGCTGAGCTCAATCCCTTACAGTGCGAGTAGGCCTGGTACTCTGGGAACTCCTCTTTTAATGTTGTGCTGTTCTAATTTTACAACTCACAACTCCATCTGGAAAGCAAACACAAGCAAAATGTGATGATTTTATCATGGGTGGTTTATTTTCATCTAATTCTGTTCCACCATCCGAAGTGTCGTCTGATTACAACCCACCCTATATTAAAATAAATGTATAGAATATATACACAGGCTGTAGAATATCTTGGTAATCAAGTATGAATAGTTTTTTAATAAAATTGCAGTAATTATTTCATAATCATTTAGGTTCCAGGTTTGAACTCTTGTCTAGTATGAATTAGTTGCTTTGAGCTCGTTTGGTAATTTGGACAATAAATTAGCTTGTGTTTCCTGGACTGGGAGCAGGAGCCAATCAGCCAATGTCCCCACTTCTGATCACTATTTAGTGACCCATGGAGGACAATTGCATATGTATGTGGGAGGGAGGGAGACATCAGGTGAGGCCAGGCTTAGGCCAAGCTATGATGCCCCCACAGTTGAATAAGTCAAACAACATTCATCGTCTAGGGTGACATATGAAGAATTGCCACTTGAGCAAGGTAGCAGTGAGCTATCAGTACCTGTGGGACTGTCCCCCAGATGAGTTGTTACCCTCCAGCTACAGTATCTGAATTAATCAATATATGAACTTTTGTCTGTTGTATATTCTGCCAGCATTGGGCTATTGATAGAAAATGTCTAACTGGAATCATAAAATAGGGCTGTTTTAATTTAATGTGTAACGTAAATATCCAGTTATGTGGAAGTTTAGGAATTACCTTAGCAACAGAAAGGTGCATTATGTTGTGCATTATATGGTGCAATAATTCAGTCATTTTAAAAAAGGACCTCACCTGAGCCATAAGCAATGCCACGAGATACCTGCTAGTAAATATTTTTAAAGTACTTAATGAATTCTGAGGTCAAAGGTCAATTCATTGGAAAAAATCATAGGCGTTTTAGTTTAGTTTCTTTTCTGTTTGTTGATGACTGATGGCTCTATAGATCAGATTTTAACTCAACCTGCCCAGCGCGAACGGTCAATAGTGTAGCGTAAAATTGGGCAGCCAAAATTGGGTGTCTGACCCGAACCTGCCAGGTTAAAATTGGGCCATTTGTTTCTTTGTATACATATGTTAAAGACATTTTGTAGCTTAGTACTGCTGACCGTTTAACATTACTTGGAGAGAGTGAGCTTCCAAACTACACTTAAGTTGATAATGTAGCCCACATGTACCTAACTGTATTTGTTTATTTTCTTCAACGCTAAAGTAATATTGTATCTGTCTGTCTGGCCTCTTCTGTAGGTGGCTGCAAAGAAGTATCGGAATTTTGAGATTCCTGTAGAAATGTTTGCTCTCTGGCGTTATCTGAACAATGCATATAAACGAAATGAGTTCAGCCACACCTGCCCAACCAATGAAGAGATTGAACGTGCCTATGCTGATATTGCCAAAAATCTGCAATGAAGATAAACCTATCCACGTTGTGGTGCAGAGTTCCAATGTATATAATTGCCCACAAGGCCATATATAATTTCTTGAACAGAAAGGTGACATGGACATCTGATTCATTTCCACTTGTTCATAATGCAGTCCTAGTGGGAAGCCTGTTGAGTGCAGCTTGGTTACTGCTAGTTATTATTACCATTTTTATGCTATTCTTCATGGGTGCCTCAATAGTGCTGGGCCATCTAACTATAAAAGTCTTGCATCTAGCATCACACTTCAGAGCCACATACTTGATACACTTTGTTACAGATGCAAAACAATCTTAAAAATAAAACATAGAGAAAGAAAGACAGTCATCGACCCAGAGCCTGAAATTCAAAAACAATTTCCAACCTGCAGCATTGCCTCACCAAACAGCACTTAAACTCTGCTTGCCCTGAAGCTTTGTTTACTTAACTACAATTAGACTTTGTGGCCTTAAAGGCATACAGCTCCACTTTAGCAGTAGTATAATACATTTTGCACTGCACAATATAATCCTTCTGTACTTATAAAACAACATATCATCTGAATTACCATAAGCAACACCACAGGGGGTGAATAATTTTGATGGCATACTTCAAAAACTGGCCTGTTCTTAACTCATGGGATGGAGTGCATAATCCATTCTTGCACTGAAGTGAACTTCAACAATGAATCTTATCTTCAGTGAAAACAGACCAGTTATTTTCAGAATGTATGTTCCCTTTCCTCTAATTATTCAGCCACTTTGTAGGCAAAGAAATCCAAATGTACATTTAATTTTTAATGAAAATTGTTGATACATCTTTAATTTCATTTTTGGAGAGAGCTGAGCCCCATTAACTCCTTGGAATCCCTTATTGTGTTTTTGCTTTTTCCTGGCAGTTTATGAATAAAATTTGAGCAAAATTGAATATAGATAAATACACAGACAATGAGACCTTGCTACATTGAACCTGGTTATAATAAACTCTGCTTACAGTAAAAAGTCCCAAAGTAGTTATAACCCTCTGACAGTTCCAGATACATTGAAATTGCACCTATAATGGTCATGGTAGTTTTTTGTACTCAAAGATAATGATCCTCATTAGAAAGAGATCAGTCATGATAAACAGGGCTGGTGTCTATTTAAATTTAAGTCTCCTCTAATAGGAAAAACACCTCGGGAATAGATTTAAGTAGAAGTGGTTTGTACTGAACCATCTCCACCCTCGCATTCCTCAGTTTGCATTCCAAAAGCCGGCCAAGGCATGATCGTTAACGAGCTTCCAACTTCAGAATGCAGCCCAAGGGCATCAATGGACAATCCTGGAGCACTCTCCACCTTGTAGCACAGCACTGGATTGTGCTGTAGCTCGATTCCACAGTTTTGCTATCCATGTATTTCTAAATCAGGACTCCATATGTGGGACAGTCAGACTGTAACTCAGCCGTTCCAGCTCACCGTGCCCACCCCCCCTCAAATCTTAGGATCTCATATTGATCCCTCCCTCTAGGCTCACAAAACTCAAACAGACAAAACCAACAGAGCAACAAATATAATGGCAAATGGAGGCTCTCAATTTGTAATATTGCAAATTTGTATTTTTGATTTGTAATTTTGCTGACGATTTTACAAATATTCCAGAAGGCATTTTGTCTGACCTTAAATGTATGTTTGAGTTGACAAAGGAATAAAACTCTGAATTCCTGTAAAAATAAATCTGCTTTATATTGACAGGTCAGATAATCCTAAAATTCTACCAGGGAATGAGATGAATGTATGCAACACAAAGATTGTTCCTTTATTAATAGTATTATCTGAAAAATGTAAAGAAATCGCAAATATATATAATATTTTAATAATATTGTGCAAAATTGTCTTGCAACATGTTCTTTAATATATTCCTGGAACTGTTTTGTTTAACTACAATATAGAATTGTAGTATTGTTTTCTTTCAAAGTCGGCTGATATTTTTACATGCTTTAGATATGCCTCGTTGATCTGCTAATTCATTGCATGCTCTTCTACAGCCTCATTTTCTTTTGAATTAAATATTCCTTAATTCAATTTTTCATGCTCTTCAAAGTGAATATTTGATCTAATGGTTTTTAGTAAATATTCAAACATCAAATAGGTTATTCATAAGCTTATACATCTGAATATCCTAGAGCAGAGGATGCTGCCATTGTAGCAGCAAAGGAGGAGGTAGTAGTGATAATGGATAGGATGAAAATAGATAAAGAGGAGGTACTTAAAAGATTGGCAGTATTCAAAGTAGAAAAGCCACCTAATCCAGATGGGATGCATCCTAGGTTACTGAGGGAAGTAAGGGTGGAAATTGCGGAGGCTCTGGCTACAATCTTCCACTCACCCTTAGATATGGGCAATGGTGCCGGAGGACTGGAGGATTGCAAATGTTACACCCCTGTGATAAACCCAGCAATTACAGGCCAATCAGCCTAACGCCAGTGGTGGGGAAACTTTTAGAGACAATAATGCAAGACAAAATCAATTGGCACTTGAAAAAGTATGGGCTAATAAATGAAAGTCAGCACGGATTTGTTAAAGGAAAATCATGTTTAACTAGCTTGCTTGAGTTCTTTGATGCAATAACTGAGAGAGTTGACCAGGGTAGTGCGGTTGATGTTGTGCATATAGACTTTCAAAAGGCATTTGATAAAGTACCACATAATAGACTTGTAAGCAAAATTAAAGCCCATGGGATTAAAGGGACAGTGCAGCATGGATATAAAATTGGCTAAAGGACAGAATGCAAAGAGTAGTGGTGAACGGTTGTTTTTCAGACTGGAGGGAAGTATACAATGGTGTTCCCCAGTGATCAGTATTAGGCCCACTGCTCTTTTTGATAAATGTAAGGAGTCTTACAACACCAGGTTATAGTCCAACAGCTTTATTTGAAATCACAAGCTTTCGGAACTTTCCTCCTTCGTCAGGTGAGTGCAGGGTTCCATAAAGGCACCGCATATATAGTCACAGAACAATGCCTGAACACCAGGTATTGTTCTCTGACTATATATTTTTTTACGCAGCGAATAGTTATGATCTGGAATGCAATGGCTGAAAGGGTGGTGGAAGCAGATTCAATAGTAACTTTCAAAAGGGAATTGGATCAGTACTTGAAGGGAAAAAATTTACAGGGCTATGGGGAAAAGCAGGGAAATGGGATTAATTGAATAGCTGTTTCAAAGAGCCGGCAAAGGCACAATGGGCCAAATAGCCTCCTCCTGTGCCGTACCCACTATGATACCATGATATCTAGCGTGAAGTCAGCTGTCAAATTTACGTTTATCCAGTTATTAATTATCCTGATTGAATGAAACTGTGGGGATTGAATTCATCGTTTGTATGTATATAGGTTTTGTGTTAATCAAAATAAGGAGTAATGATTCATTTCTTTCACATCAACAAAAAATCCCTGGTAGACATCGCATTGATCAAGTGCTGTTAAGTAGGGGGGCTACCATGGGTTAAGCAACAAAATCCCATGGAAATGTTTTCCTTTCTTTGTAATATTTTGGGGAATCCTTGTGCTTATTTAAGTGAAGGATGTTAGCAGCAGTCATGGAATACTTTCCCACATTAGGCGCCCAGAGGCTAACGTTCCCAGCTTCTTTACTCCATCGCAACAATGCACCAAACCTCATCCCCGACTGCATCTGTGTGACATTTCCATTTCTCACATCAGCTATCCCTGTGGGCTTTCTGAGTGAGATGGCCATTTTAGTGCAAATTCATGCCAAGCAAATTTTGAGCTGTGGACCCACACTCACAAGTAACCGTATTAAGGCTGCCCTTAATTAATTTCTTGTAAAACCTTTGCAGCCAGCAGAAAAATGAGACTTTCGTTTCCTAAGCCCGCATTGTATTCAGACCCATATCCCAGTGTAACAACATTATGTTAACCCATTGTAGCCTTAGTCACTTTCAAATTATCCACATAATATGAGTCAAACAATTTGTAGAAACTAAATGCTAGTCTTTCATTGCCACTTATATTTTATTTTATGACCATTTCATTTATTCTGGAAGTTGATGAGCTCTTCTCTAGTTGAGATTGGCAAACGAGTCGCACCTATGGAATCTTGGGTAACGTGTCTGTCCAATTCACAAGGAGCAATAGAACTGATCTCAGTACAAAAGTATCATTTATTAACATTGTGTTCTAGATGTTTAATTACAAAAGTATTTACACATCCTCTGGGCTGCAGCTTCTCACAGGATCTGCTAAAATAGGAATTAGAGATTGGCTCTGGCATTGTGTAGAGCTGCCTACCGAGCAGTGGGATGTTTAGGTGTTGAGTCTGTCAGTCAGTCGGTGACACAGTACTTCCAGAAACAGGCTAAAGAAGAAAAAAGAGACACCACGGTCACCCATTGCTCACAGCAGTGACTTTGACTTAGAAACATAGGAACAGGAGGAGACCATTCAGCCCCTCGAGCCTGTTCTGCCTTGATTGCTTGAAGATGCACTTATTGTATAATGTTCATATGCAAATCTAGATGTTATCAAAACATTCTAAAACACAAATGTCCTATTTAAAGTCATTTTTCTTCTTTTTGTATCATATGGAGCCTATTCAACACCATACTTCATTTCTAAATAAAAATAATCCAGTTTGCAAACTCCAACTTCAATTTTAAAAACAGTTAAAACTTTTCATACTAAAAATGATTCTTTTCCTTTTCTTTTGGTGTTAGCGCAATTTGTGCAGTGCAGGTGTGTGTTTCATTCACTCCACAAAGCATTATTTTCCACTTTCGTCATGAAATTTGGTCAAATACAAACCAATATATCTTTGCCCACCTCTGCTTTTGAATGTTTTGTAGAGAGAATACCAGCAATATCACTCACCACAGCTAAAGATACATTTGACTCTGATTCTCAGCTTTTATTTAGCTTCGTTTGAAATGTAGTAATTGGGGTCTCCTACCTCTCTGTAGTCAGAAGTCCATTCTTCCAACTATTTTAAAGTGTTCACTAAATTGGAATAGGTTTGAGGAAAGTATGAGACCAACTTTTAAACTGCCATGAAATTGCTGGACTATAACTTGGTGTTGTAAAATTGTTTACAATGATTTTCAGTGCCAACTTGAGGACTGATTCATTGACAGTCACTAATGGCAAGAACATAAGAACATAAGAAATAGGAGCCTTATGGCCCCTTGTGCCTGCTTCGCCATTCAATAAGATCATGGCTGATCTTCGATCTTATCTCCACTTTATTGCCTGATCCCCATATCCCTTGATTCCCATAGAGTCCAAAAATCTACCTATCTCAGCAATGAATATACTGAACGACTCAACATCCACAGCCCTCTGGGGTAGAGAATTCCAAAGATTCACAACCCTCTGAGTGAAGAAATTCCTCCTCATCTCAGTCTTAAATGGCCGACCCCTTATCCTGTGACTATGCCCCCTAGTTCTAGACTCTCCAGCCAGGAGAAACAACCTCTCAGCATCTGTCAAGCCCCCTCAGAATCTTATATGTTTCAATGAGATCCCCTCTCATTTTTCTAAACTCCAGAGAGTATAGGCCCATTCTACTCAATCTCTCCTCATAGGACAATCCTCTCATCCCAAGAATTAATCTAGTGAACCTTCATTGCACCGCCTCTAAGGCAAGTATATCCTTCCTTAGATAAGGAATGCCGGGCCGCCCCGAGCCTGTCACTTCTATTTCCCTCTTTTTTCCATCTTTTTTTCTTTTTTTCTCTTTACCCCTCTCTCCTGCCCTCATGCCTCTTTTCATTTCTCCCCTCTCGGGTACTCTACCCCCTCAAATTCCTACCCCAACCCTTCAGCACTCCTCGACATTCCTACTCTTCTGCCACCGTCCTAGGCTTGATTCTCTCTTTGACAAGCCTACGGCTTCCCTCTGTGCCTCTCTTGGCATCCACCGAATGGCCCATCGAGGCACTCATCGCTGCCTCCTTACAAGCAGCAACCCCAAATGCCTCATCCTACTCTCTCGCCAACCTTCCCGCCCAGCACGCCCACTGGGGATTAATCTTGCCAATCTCCTTCCCATCCCAGTCACCCCTCCCAGCACTGACCCTGTGGACTCTGCCAGCGGATCAGCTATCACCGCATCTCCCTCCAGAATGTCTATTCACTTGTGAACAAGGCCCTTGCTATCTATGAGCTTATTGTGGATGATCGCATCGCTATCATAGCCTTGACGGAAACTTGGCTGACGGGTGATGACACCTTCCCCCTTAATGAAGCCTCCGTGCCTGGCTTTATCTTCCACCACTTGCCCCGTCCAGACCGCCATGGTGGCAGTGTGACCCACATCACTTAATCACACCTTGGTCTGCCCCTGCTCCTCTGGTACCTTTTCCTCCTTTGAGCATCTCATTTTATTCTACCCCTTTCGCCTCTCCTTTAAAATCCTTGCTCTCTACCGCCCACCCAAGTACCACGCCAAGTTTCTCACTGAGATATCTTCACTGCTTTCCACCCTCAGCCTCTGGACCGAGCGACTTCTCATCCTCAGTGATTTCAACCACCATCTCAACTCATCATTCCCTCTCTCCTCTGAGTTCACTGCGCTACTATTCTTCCTTAATCTCTCCCTTCATATAAACTCCCCGACCCATATTCATGGCCACTCCCTTGACCTTGTCATTTCACGTGGCCTTTCTACTCCTATCGTGTCAATCACAGATACGGCCATCACTGATCACTTCCTTGTATCCCTCTCCACCCATATCCCCCTTCCCCCAACCAATCCGACTTCCTTCTGTGTCCACCCCTGGAAAAAACTCTCTCCCATGTCATTTACAACGGCACTTTCAAATTCCCAGATGTCTAGCGTTTGGCCTTCCATTCACCACAACATTTCTGCAGCTATTGATCTGCTCAAGCACACCCTCACTTCCATCTTTGATGCCCTTGTCCCCATTAAAACTATTACTTTCTCTCACCCTGGTCGCTCCTCCTGGCACGGTCTTCATCTCCACTCTGTTAAGTCCAAGGGACACAGGCTTGAACGTTTATGGCGGACAGTTGGTTTAGCCATTCATCACCAGACCTGGCTGGACCACATGAAGCACTATTGGGTCCTGCTCTCCTCTACCAAAACTGCTCACTATTCCAGGATCATCCTGGAATGCAAATATAACCCCCGGCTTCTCTTCTCCACTACAAACTGTCTTCTTAAACCCCTCTCCTCTGCTTCCACCACTCTCACCTCCAACAACAAGTGCGAGGGGCTCATGGACTTCTTTGTCACTGAGATTGAGACCATCCGTTCAGCTGCCTCTGCCGCTTCTCTCTCTTCTCCTAGTCCACCAAACCAAATTTCCCCTCAGGATCCCCTCTGCCCTAGCCCAGAACTCGCATCTTTCTCTACCTATCTCCCCTCATGCCCTCTCCAAGCTTACCTTGTCCATGAGACCCACCTCTTGCTCCCTCGACCCTATTCCCACCAAACTGCTGACCACCCAACTACCCTTCCTGGCCCCCATGTTAACTGATGTTGTTAACACCTCCCCCTCCTCAGGTACTGTTCGCTCCCCTTCAAATTTGCCATCGCCATCCCTCTCCTCAAAAAGCACATCATTGAATCCTCTGTCCTTCCAAACTACCACCTCATCACCAACCTCCCTTTCCTCTCCAAAGTCCCTGAACGTGTTGTCGCCTCCCAAATCCGTGCCCATCTTTCCTGCAACTCCATGTTTGAATCCCTCCAATCAGGTTTCCGCCCCTACCACAGTGGTGAATCAGCCCTAATCAAAGTCACAAATGATATCCTATGTGATTGTGACCATGGTAAACTATCCCTCCTCATCCTTCTCAACCTGTCTGCATCCTTTGACACGGTTGACCACACCATCCTCCTCCAACACCTCTCCTCTGTCATCCAGCTGGGTGGGACTGCCCTCACCTGATTCCATTCCTATCTATCCAGTCGTAACCTGCAATGGTTTCTCATCCCACTCCCACACCGGTACCTCTGGAGGCCCCAAGGATTTATCCTTAGCCCCCTCTTATTTCTCATCTAAATGCTGCCCCTCAGCGACAACATCCCAAAGCACAACGTCAAGCTCCACATGTACGCTGACGACACCCAGCTCTACTTCACCACCACCTCTCTCGATCCCTCCACTGTCTCTCTGCTGCTTTGTCACGCTGCTAGTCCGATATCCATTACTGGATGAGCAGAAATTTCCTCCAACTAGATATTGGGAAGACCAAAGTCATTGTCACTGCCACAAACTCCATTCCCTAGCCACTGACTCCATTCCTCTTCCTGGCCACTGTCTGAGGCTGAACCAAACTGTTCGCAACCTTGGCATCCTGTTTGACCCTGAGATTAGCTTCCTACCCCATTTCCGCTCCATCACCAAGACCGCCTACTTCCATCTCTGTAACATCGCCCAGCTCTGCCCATGCCTTAGCCCATCTGCTGCTGAAACCCTCATCCATGCCTTTGTTACCTCTGGACTTGACTATTCCAATGCTCTCATGGCCGGCCTCCCATTTTCCACCCTGCATAAACTTAAGCTCATCCAAAACTCTGCTGCCCATATCCTAACTCGAACCAAGTCCTGTTCACCCATCACCTCTGTGCTCACTGACCTACTTTGGCTTCCGATCCAGCAAGGCCTCGATTTTAAAATTCTCATCCTTTTTTTCAAACCTCTCCATGGCCTCGCCCCTCCCTATCTCTGTGATCTCTCCAACTCAACAACCTTCTGTGATCTCTGCACTCCTCCAATTCTGGCCTCGTGCGCATCCCCGACTTTCATCGCTCCACCATTGGCGGCCGTGCCTTCAGCTGCCTAGGCCCTAAGCTCTGAATTCCCTCCCTAAATCTCTCCGCCTCTCTACCTCTCTCTGCTCCTTTAAGATGCTCTGTAAAACCTACCTCTTCGACCAAGCTTTTGATCACCTGTCCTAATATCTCCTTATGTGGCTCAGTGTCAAATTTTGTTTGATAGTGCTCCTGTGAAGCACCTTGGGACGTTTTACTACATTAAAGGTGCTATATAAAGTCAAATTGTTGTTGTTGTAATAATTTTGGTAATTTTTATTTATTTGTGCTGTGCAGAATTACTGATAAAGGCAAATGGATAAATCTAATTTGAGATTTTGTTCCCAACTAAATGTTTTAATTGTCAGTATACTAAATGTTACCACATTACCTATTTTAACTATGCACATTGGAAATCTAATCTCTCACATGTTAGAGTCATAGAGTTATACAGCACGGATAGAGGCCCTTCGGCCCATCGTGTCCGCGCCGGCCATCAAGCCCTGTCTACTCTAATCCCATATTCCAGCATTTGGTCCGATAGCATTTCGCAGATGATATTTTGTGCAGTAAATAGTTTTGAATTATCATCATTCAGAGTCAGCTACATGGAATGACATAGAAATTACAGCACAGAAACAGGCCATTCAGCCCAATTAATCTATGCCGGTATTTATGATCCACACGAGCCTCCCCCCACATTACTTCATCTTACCCGATCAACACATCCTTCTATTCCTTTCTCCCTCAGGTGTTTATCTAGCTTCCCTTTAAATGCATCTATGCTATTCACTTTAACTACTCCATGTGGTAGCAAGTTGTACATTCTAACCACTAAAGAAGTTTCTCCTGAATTCCCTATTGGATTTATTAATGACTATCTTATATTTATGGCCCCTGGTTTTGGACCTCCCCACAAGAGGAAACATTTCCTTTACATCTACCCTATCAAACCCTTTCATAATTTTAAGGACCTCTATCAGGTTACCCCTCAGCCTTCTCTTTCCTCGAGAAAAGAGCCCCGGCCTGTTCAGTCTTTCCTGATAGGTATAGCCTTTCAGTTCTGGTATCATCCTAATAAATCTTTTTTGCACCTTCTCCAGTGCCGCTATAGCTTTTTTGTAATATGTTGCAGAATGAATGATTAAAAGGGCGGTTCATACAGGATATATTTGAATGCAGTGGTCGTTAAAAATCCCTAGTCAAAGCTTAAATGTTTTAGCAAATAAATGAAAGCCTTTCTCATGGTTTCAGCTGTGAATTGTGAAGATTTTCTGGGGCAGGGAGCGGTATAAATGAGCAGCTGTTTCTGTTTGCACAGACTCTCACCTCTCTTACTGGACTTCTCAGCAGTCAGGTCGGAATTTGTGAACCTGCGGTGTTGAAGATGTTGAGCAGCAGTAAGTTTCCACAATAGCACCTTCATGTCATCAACCTGCATGTGAAATGTCCACCAGAAGCAACAAAAATAAAATTGTCATTGAGAAAAATAAATAAATTACAACTCTATGACAAGATTTATGGAGTGTTTGGGCATGGCTACCAAAGTGATGAAATGTTCCATTAAGACAATTGGCACGAGTCCCTCTCTAGGTTATTTTTATCTGTTGCTTGTAGAGTTCTAGATAATGCCATCAGGGTGTGTTAGCACTGATGAGTGACAATGCAGAGTTAAGAAAAAAGGAACTCGTATTTATATTTTGTCTTCTCACATCCTCAGGCTGTCCCATAGCATTTCTCATCTATTAAATTACTTTAGAAGTGTAGTCACTGTTGTAATGTAGGAAATGTGGCAGCCAATTTCCACACAGTAAGGTCCCACAAACAGCAATGAGATAATGATCAGATAATCTGTATACTGATGTTGGTTAAGGGATAAATGTTGGCGAGGCACCAAAGAGAACTCCCCTGCTCTTCTTTGAAAGAGTGCCATGGGATCTTTTGCGGCCACCTGAGGTGAGAGTGCTACCTCTGAGCCATGGCTGGTCACACACGTCTGTTATTGTGTTCAGTCACTCGGTCACATTTGTTAAATTGGATGGTGATCAGCTGTTAGGGGATTTTCCTACACAGATTCAACTCCTGATCTTTCTGGACATTTATACCAAGGCTTTCCCTAGACAGTAAATTACACATCTCATAGAATCATAGAACGGTTACTGCACGGAAGGAGTCCGTGCCAGCTCTGTGCAAAAGTAATCCAGCTAGTCCCACTCCCCCGCCCTACCCACATAGGCCAGCAAAATTTTTCCTTTCATGTACTTGTCCAGTTCCCTTTTGAAGGCCATGATTGAATCTGCCTCCGCCACTCCCTTGGGCGGTGCATTCCAGATCCTAACCACTCGCTGTGTAAAAAAGCTTTTCCTTTGGTTCTTTTGCCAATCACCTTACATCTATGTCCTCTGGTTCTTGACCCATCCGCCAATAGGAACAGTTTCTCTCTATCTACTCTGTCTAGACCCTTCATGATTTTGACTACCTCTATCAAATCTCCTCTCAACCATCTCTGATCCAAGGAGAACAACCCCAGCTTCTCCAGTTTATCCAGGTAACTAAAGTCCCTCATCCCCAGAATCATTCTAGTAAATCTCTTCCGCACCCTCTCTAAGGCCGTCACATCTTTCCTAAAGTGCGGTGCCCAAAACTGGACACAATACTCCAGTTGTGGCTGAACCAGTGTTTTATAAAGGTTCATCATGACTTCCTTACTTTTGCACTCTATGCCTCTATTTATAAAGCCCAGGATCCCATGTGGTTTTTTTAACCACTTTCTCAACCTGCCCTGCCACCTTCAACGATTTGTGCACATATACCCCCAGATCTCTCTGTTCCTGTACCCCTTTTAGAGTTGTGCCCTCTAGTTTATATTGCCTCTCCTCGTTCTTCCTACCGAAATGTAACACTTCCCATTTTTCTGAATTAAATTTCATCTGCCACGTATCTGCCCCTGCCACCAGCCTGACTATACCTTCTTGAAGTCTATCACTATCCTCCTCACTGTTTCCTACCCTTCCAAGTTTTGAGTCATCTGCAAATTTTGAAATTGTGTCCTGTACACCCAAGTCCAAGTCACTAATATATATCAAGAAAAGCAGTGGTTCTAGTACTGACCCCTGGGGAACACCACTGTACACCTCCCTCCAGTCCGAAAAATAACCGTTCACCACTACTCTCTGTTTCCTGTCGCTTAGCCAATTCTGTATCCATGTTGCTACTGCCCCTTTATTCCATGGGCCGCAAACTTGTTGCTAAGCCTACCATGTGGCACTTTATCAAACGCCTTTTGAAAGTCCATATACACATCAACTAAATTGCCCTCATCTACCCTCTCTGTTACCTCATCAAAAAACTCAATCAGGTTAGTTAAACACGATTTGCCTTTAACAAATCCGTGCTGGCTTTCCCTAATAAATCCACACACTCATCCAAGTGACTGTTAATTCTGTCCCAGATTATCGGTTCTAAAAGTTTCCCCACCACTGAGGTTAAACCGACTGGCCTATAGTTGCTGGGTTTATCCTTACACCCCTTTTTGAACAAGGGTGTAACATTTGCAATTCTCCAGTCCTCTGGCACCATCCCTGTATCTACGGATGTTTGGAAGATTATGGCCAATGCCTCCGTAATTTCCACCTTTACTTGTCCCAGCTGCGACATTAAGCACATCCCCAAGATACGGTTGTGTAAATTCAGAGTGAGGGAAGTTATGTCACAGCACCACCAACTGGCCATCCCAGAAGCAGCATTTGGGTATTTATGTCGGCAATCAACACTGGAGGATTTTGTAGCATTGGATACGTAACTGAAAGAGGAGATATCAAAAGAGATCATTTCAAACATCGTTTTTTTCAGTTGACGAAGCTGAAGTGAAGTGCTAGCCTATCTTTTCTTTTCAGATGTTGACTGACGTGCTTTCATCGTCAACATTTTCTCCTTTTAGTTCTGATTTCCAGCATTTATATATTTTCATCGAGTTACATCGAGTCTACAGCACAGAAACAGGCCAATCGGCCAAATTGGTCAAAGCCAGCGTTTGTGCTCCACAAGAACCTCCTCCCTCCCTACTTCATCATACCCTTCTATTCCTTTCTCACTCATGTGCTTATCTAGCTTCCCCTTAAATGCTCAACTAGAAACATAGAATCATAGAAATCATGGAATCATAGAAAGATTACAGTATAGAAGGAAGCCATTTGGCCCATCGAATCCGCATCGGCTCTATGCAAGAGCAATCCAGCTAGTCCCATTCCCCCGCTCTATCCCTGTAGCCCTGCAAATTTTTTCCTTTCAACTGCTTATCCAGTTCCCTTTTGAAAGCCATGATTGAACCTGCCTCCACCACCGCCTCGGACAGTACACTCTGCTTCCTGTTACTTAGCCCATTCTGTATCCATGCTGCTACTGCCCCCTTTATTCCATGGGCTGCAATCTTGATGACAAGCCTATTATGCGGCACTTTATCAAGCGCTTTTTGAAAGTCCATATGCACCATAACAACCGCATTGCCCTCATCTACCCTCTCTGTTACCTCATCAAAAAACTCTATCAAGTTAGTTAAACATGATTTGCCTTTAACAAATCTGTGCTGCTTTCCCTAATCAATCCACACTTGTCCAAGTGACTGTTAATTCTATCCCGGATTATCGTTTCTAAAAGTTTCCCCACCACCGAGATTAAACTGACAGGCCTGTAGTTGCTGGGTTTATCCTTACACCCTTTTTTGAACAAGGGTGTAACATTTGCAATTCTCCAGTCCTCTGGCACCACCCCATATCTAAGGATGTTTGGAAGATTATGGCCAGTACCTCCACAATTTCCACCCTTACTTCCCTCAGCAACCTAGAATGCATTCCATCCTGACCGGGTGATTTATCTACTTTAAGTACAGCCAGCCTTTCTACTATCTACTCTTTATCAATTTTTAGCCCATCCAGTATCTCAACTATATCTTCCTTTACTGAGACTCTGGCAGCATCTTCTTCCTTGGTAAAGACAGATGCAAAGTACTCATTTAGTACCTCAGCCATGCCCTCTGCCTCCATGAGTAGATCTCCTTTTTGGTCGCTGATTGGCCCCACCCCTCCTCTTACTACCTGGTTACTGTTTACATGCCCGTAGAAGATTTTTGGATTCCCTTTCATGTTTGCCGCCAGTCTATTCTCTTATTCTTTCTTTGCCCCTCTTATTTCCTTTCTCACTTCCCCTCTGAACTTTCTATATTCAGCCTGGTTCTCACTTGTGGTATCAACCTGACATCTGTCATATGCCCCTTTTTACTGCTTCATCTTACTCTCTATCTCTTTTGTCATCCAGGGAGCTCTGGCTTTAGTTGCCCTAACTTTCTCCCACGTGGAAATGCACCTATCCTGTACTTGAACCATCTCCTCCTTAAAGGTCGGCCACTGTTCAATTACAGTTTTGCCTGTCAATCTTTGATTCCAATTTTCCCGGACCAGATCTCTTCTGATCCCTCTGAAATTGGCCCTCCTCCAATTAAGTATTTTTACTTTAGAGTGGTCCATGCCCTTTCCAAAAGTTTTTCTAAACCTTATCATACTATGATTGCTGTTCCCTAAATGTTCCCCCACTTACACGCTCCACTTGGCCCAATTCATTCCACAGAACCAAGTCCAGCAATGCCTCCTTCCTCATTGAGCCGGAAACGTACTGGTCAAGAAAATTCTCCTGAACACACTTCAAAAATTCCTCCCCCTCTTTGCCCCTTATATTATTACTATCCCAGTCTATATTAAGGTAGTTGAAGTCCCCAGTTATCATTACTCTATAGCTTTTGCACCTCTCTAATTTCCCTGCAAATTGGTGGCCTATAGAATACACCCAGTAGTGTAATGGCACCTCTATTGTTCCTTAACACTAACCAAATAGATTCTGTTCTTGACCCCACTAGGACATCCTCTCTCTCCAGTACTGCAATATTCTCCTTAATCAATATTGCCACCCCCCCCCTCCTTTCTTTCATTCCCTATCTTTGCTGAACACCTTGTATCCGGGAATATTTAGTACGCAATCCTGCCCTTTTTTGAGCCAGGTCTCCGTTATTGCCAAACATCATATTCCCATGTGGCTATTTGCGCCTGCAGCTCACCAACCTTGTTTACCACACTTTGTGTGGTAACACACATGCACTGTAAACCTATCTTAGACTATCTTGTACTCTCTCTCAGTCTGATCCCACCTAATACCATGCTATTTCTTGCTCCAGTGCTATCTGTCTCCCCTGATCCTTTGTGCCCCTTGTTTCTCCTTTCTAATGCTACATCGTGATGCCTATCCCCCTGCCAAATTAGTTTAAACCCTCCCCCACAGCACTAGTGAACCTCCCTGCGAGGACATTGGTCCCAGCTCTGTTGAGGTGCAACCCGTCCGGCCTATACAGGTCCCACTTCCCCCAGAACTTGTCCCAGTGCCCCAGGAATCTAAAGCCCTCCCTCCTGCACCAATTCTCCAGCCACGCATTTATGTGCTGTATCCTCCTATTTCTATACTCACTAGCACGAGGCACCAGGAGTAATCCGGAGATTACTACCTTTGAGGTCATGCTTCTTAATCCCTTTCCTAACTCCTTAAAATCTGCCTGCAGGACTTCATTCCTCTTTCTACCTATGTCATTGGTACTGATATGGACCACGGCCTCTGGCTGTTAACTCCCCACCCTCCAGAATGTTCTGCAGCCGCTCAGTGACCCTGGCACCAGGGAGGCAACATACCATCCGGGAATCATGTCTGCAGCCACAGAAACCCCTGTCTGTTCCCCTAACTATAGAATCCCCTATCACTATCGCTCTCCTGACATTTCTCCTTCCGCCCTGTACAGCTGAGCCATCCATGGTGCTGTGGACTTGGTTCTGGCTGCACTCCCCAGAGGAACCCTCTCCCCCACCAGTATTCAGAACCGAACACTGGTTAGAGAGTGAGATGCCCTCAGGGGACTCCTGCACTACCTGCCTGGTCCTCTTTGTCTGGCGGTCACTCAGTCCCTCTCTGCCTGCACTCTCTTAAGCTGTGGGGTGACCCCCACCTCCTGAAACGTGCTATCCATGTAGCTCTCAGCCTCGCGGATGCACTGCATTGACTCCAGCTGCTGCTCAAGCTCCGAAACCCAGAGCTCGAGCTCCTCCAGCTGACGACACATCCTTCCTATTTATTAGATTATTAACTAAACTTAACAAAAATAAACTTAAAGACTGGAAAAAAACACTCATCAGAAAAAGAACACTCACCAGCTACTCACCAATTAGCTCCTTCCCTTGTGTTGACGTCACTTTAGGTGTTTCTTTCACCTCTCACCCTAACTTGGACTCTCCTCCCGCTCTCGGACTCTCCTCTTACACCGTGCTCACCTCTCGGACTCTCCTCCCGCCCTCGGACTCTCCTCTTACACTGCACTCACCTCTCGGACTCTCCTCCCGCCCTCGGACTCTCCTCCCGCCCTCGGACTCTCCTCTTACACTGCACTCACCTCTCGGACTCTCCTCCCGCCCTCGGACTCTCCTCTTACACTGCGCTCACCTCTCGGACTCTCCTCCCGCCCTCGGACTCTCCTCTTACACTGCACTCACCTCTCGGACTCTCCTCCCGCCCTCGGACTCTCCTCCCGCCCTCGGACTCTCCTCTTACACTGCACTCACCTCTCGGACTCTCCTCCCGCTCTCGGACTCTCCTCTTACACCGTGCTCACCTCTCGGACTCTCCTCTTACACTGCGCTCAACTCTCGGACTCTCCTCCCGCCCTCGGACTCTCCTCCCGCCCTCAGATGCTCCTTTTACACTGCGCTCACCTCTCGGACTTTTCTTTTACACTGTGCTCACCTCTCGGACTCTCCTTTTACACTGCGCTCACCTCTCGGACTCTCCTTTTACACTGCGCTCACCTCTCGGACTCTCCTTTTACACTGCGCTCACCTCTTGGACTCTCCTTTTACACTGCGCTCACCTCTCGGACTCTCCTTTTACACTGCGCTCACCTCTCGGACCCTCCTTTTACACTGCGCTCACCTCTCGGACTCTCCTTTTACACTGCGCTCACCTCTCGGACTCTCCTTTTACACTGCGCTCACCTCTCGGACTCTCCTTTTACACTGCGCTCACCTCTCGGACTCTCCTTTTACACTGCGCTCACCTCTCGGACTCTCCTTTTACACTGCGCTCACCTCTCGGACTTTTCTTTTACACTGCGCTCACCTCTCGGACTTTTCTTTTACACTGCGCTCACCTCTCGGACTCTCCTTTTACACTGCGCTCACCTCTCGGACTCTCCTTTTACTCTGCGCTCACCTCTCGGACTCTCCTTTTACACTGCGCTCACCTCTCGGACTTTTCTTTTACACTGCGCTCACCTCTCGGACTTTTCTTTTACACTGCGCTCACCTCTCGGACTCTCCTTTTACACTGCGCTCACCTCTCGGACTCTCCTTTTACACTGCGCTCACCTCTCGGACTCTCCTTTTACACTGCGCTCACCTCTCGGACTCTCCTTTTACACTGCGCTCACCTCTCGGACTCTCCTTTTACACCGTGCTCACCTCTTGGACTCTCCTTTTACACTGCGCTCACCTCTTGGACTCTCCTTTTACACTGCGCTCACCTCTCGGACTCTCCTTTTACACTGCGCTCACCTCTTGGACTCTCCTTTTACACTGCGCTCACCTCTCGGACTCTCCTCCCACTCTCGGACTCTCCTTTTCACTGTGCTCACCTCTCGGACTCTCCTTTTACACTGCGCTCACCTCTTGGACTCTCCTTTTACACTGCGCTCACCTCTCGGACTCTCCTTTTACACTGCGCTCACCTCTCGGACTCTCCTCCCACTCTCGGACTCTCCTTTTACACTGTGCTCACCTCTCGGACTCTCCTCCCGCTCTCGGACTCTCCTTTTACACTGCGCTCACCTCTCGGACTCTCCTTTTACACTGCGCTCACCTCTCGGACTCTCCTCCCACTCTCGGACTCTCCTTTTACACTGTGCTCACCTCTCGGACTCTCCTCCCGCTCTCGGACTCTCCTTTTACACTGCGCTCACCTCTCGGACTCTCCTCCTGCTCCCGGACTCTCCTTTTATACTGTGCTCACCTCTCGGACTCTCCTTTTACACTGCGCTCACCTCTCGGACTTTTCTTTTACACTGCGCTCACCTCTCGGACTTTTCTTTTACACTGCGCTCACCTCTCGGACTCTCCTTTTACACTGCGCTCACCTCTCGGACTCTCCTTTTACACTGCGCTCACCTCTCGGACTCTCCTTTTACACTGCGCTCACCTCTCGGACTCTCCTTTTACACTGCGCTCACCTCTCGGACTCTCCTTTTACACTGCGCTCACCTCTCGGACTCTCCTTTTACACTGCGCTCACCTCTCGGACTCTCCTTTTACACTGCGCTCACCTCTCGGACTCTCCTTTTACACTGCGCTCACCTCTCGGACTCTCCTTTTACACTGCGCTCACCTCTCGGACTCTCCTTTTACACTGCGCTCACCTCTCGGACTCTCCTTTTACACTGCGCTCACCTCTCGGACTCTCCTTTTACACTGCGCTCACCTCTCGGACTTTTCTTTTACACTGCGCTCACCTCTCGGACTTTTCTTTTACACTGCGCTCACCTCTCGGACTTTTCTTTTACACTGCGCTCACCTCTCGGACTCTCCTTTTACACTACGCTCACCTCTCGGACTTTTCTTTTACACTGCGCTCACCTCTCGGACTCTCCTTTTACACTGCGCTCACCTCTCGGACTCTCCTTTTACACTGCGCTCACCTCTCGGACTTTTCTTTTACACTGCGCTCACCTCTCGGACTTTTCTTTTACACTGCGCTCACCTCTCGGACTCTCCTTTTACACTACGCTCACCTCTCGGACTTTTCTTTTACACTGCGCTCACCTCTCGGACTCTCCTTTTACACTGCGCTCACCTCTCGGACTCTCCTTTTACACTACGCTCACCTCTCGGACTTTTCTTTTACACTGCGCTCACCTCTCGGACTCTCCTTTCACACTGCGCTCACCTCTTGGACTCTCCTTTTACACTGCGCTCACCTCTTGGACTCTCCTTTTACACTGCGCTCACCTCTCGGACTCTCCTTTTACACTGCGCTCACCTCTTGGACTCTCCTTTTACACTGCGCTCACCTCTCGGACTCTCCTTTTACACTGCGCTCACCTCTTGGACTTTTCTTTTACACTGCGCTCACCTCTTGGACTCTCCTTTTACACTGCGCTCACCTCTCGGACTCTCCTTTTACACTGCGCTCACCTCTCGGACTCTCCTTTTACACTGTGCTCACCTCTCGGACTCTCCTCCCGCTCTCGGACTCTCCTTTTACACTGCGCTCACCTCTTGGACTCTCCTCTCACTCTCGGACTCTCCTTTTACACTGTGCTCACCTCTCGGACTCTCCTCCCGCTCTCGGTCTCTCCTTTTACACTGCGCTCACCTCTCGGACTCTCCTCCTGCTCCCGGACTCTCCTTTTATACTGTGCTCACCTCTCGGACTCTCCTTTTACACTGCGCTCACCTCTCGGACTCTCCTCCCGCTCTCGGACTCTCCTTTTACACTGCGCTCACCTCTCGGACTCTCCTCCCGCTCTCGGACTCTCCTTTTACACTGCTCACCTCTCGGACTCTCCTCCCGCTCTCGGACTCTCCTTTTACACTGCGCTCACCTCTCGGACTCTCCTTTTACACTGCGCTCACCTCTCGGACTCTCCTTTTACACTGCGCTCACCTCTCGGACTCTCCTTTTACACTGCGCTCACCTCTCGGACTCTCCTCCCGCTCTCGGACTCTCCTCCCGCTCTCGGACTCTCCTCCCGCTCTCGGACTCTCCTTTTACACCGTGCTCACCTCTCGGACTCTCCTCCCACTCTCGGACTCTCCTTTTACACCGTGCTCACCTCTCGGACTCTCCTCCCGCTCTCGGACTCTCCTCCCGCTCTCGGACTCTCCTCCCGCTCTCGGACTCTCCTCCCGCTCTCGGACTCTCCTCCCGCTCTCGGACTCTCCTCCCGCTCTCGGACTCTCCTCCCGCTCTCGGACTCTCCTCCCGCTCTCGGACTCTCCTCCTGCTCTCGGACTCTCCTCCCGCTCTCGGACTATACTTTTACACTGCGCTCACCTCTCGGACTTGGAATCATAGAATCATAGAATCATAGAATCATAGAAGTTACAACATGGAAACAGGCCCTTCGGCCCAACATGTCCATGTCGCCCAGTTTATACCACTAAGCTAGTCCCAATTGCCTGCACTTGGCCCATATCCCTCGATACCCATCTTACCCATGTAACTGTCCAAATGCTTTTTAAAAGACAAAATTGTACCCGCCTCTACTACTGCCTCTGGCAGCTCGTTCCAGACACTCACCACCCTTTGAGTGAAAAAATTGCCCCTCTGGACCCTTTTGTATCTCTCCCCTCTCACCTTAAATCTGTGCCCCCTCGTTATAGACTCCCCTACCTTTGGGAAAAGATTTTGACGCGTTACAGCACAGAAAGAGACCTTTCGGCCCATCGAGCCTGTACTGGCTCTTTGTAAGAGCAATCCAGCAATCCTGTTAGTCCCATTCCCCCACAATTTCCCATAGCCCTGCAAATTTTTTCCCTTCAAATATTTATCCAATTCCTTTTTGAAAGTTACGATTGAATCTGCTTCCACCACTCTTTCAGTCAATAGACTCCAGATGAAAACTACCAGCTCTGTAAAAATGTTTTTCCTCATGTTGCCTTCGGATCTTTTGCCAAACACCTTAAATCTGTGTCCTCTGGCTCTTGACCATTCTGCCAATGGGAACATTTTCTCTTTATTCATTTTGTCTAAACCATGAGGCAAGAAAGTAGGGCAACTAAAGCCAGAGCTCCCTGGATGACAAAAGAGATAGAGAGTAAGATGAAATGGAAAAAAAGGGGTGTATGACAGATGTCAGGTTGATAACACAAATGAGAACCATGCAGAACATAGAAAGTTCAGAGGGGAAGTGCAAAAGGAAATAAGAGGGGCAAAGAGAGAGTATGAGAATAGACTGGTGGCCAACATAAAATGGAATCCATAAGTCTTCTACAGGCATTTAAACAGTAAACGGGTAGTAAGAGGAGGTGTGGGGCCAATTAGGGATCATAAAGGAGATCTACTCATGAAGGCAGAGGGGATGGCTGAGGTACTAAATGAGTACTTTGCATCTGTCTTTACCAAGGAAGAAGATGCTGCCAGAGTCTCAGTAAAGGAAGATATAGTTGAGATAATGGATGGGCTAAAAATTGATAAAGAAGATGTACGAGAAAGGCTGGCTGTACTTAAAGTAGATAAGTCACCCAGTCTGGATGGGATGCATCCTAGGTTGCTGAGGGAAGTAAGGGTGGGAATTGCGGAGATACTGGCCATAATCTTCCAAACATCCGTAGATACGGGGGTGGTGCCAGAGGACTGGAGAATTGCAAATGTTACACCCTTGTTCAAAAAAGATGTAAGGATAAACCCAGCAACTACAGGTCAGTCAGTTTAACCTCGGTGGTGGGGAATCTTTTATAAACAATAATCCGGGACAGAATTAACAGTCACTTGGATGAGAGTGGATTGATTAGGGAAAGCCAGCACGGATTTGTTAAAGGCAAATCATGTTTAACTAACTTGATAGAGTTTTTTGATGAGGTAACAGAGAGGGTAGACGAGGGCAATGCAATTGATGTGGTGTATATGGACTTTCAAAAGGCGTTTGACAAAGTGCCGCATTGTAGGCTTATCATCAAGATTAGGGCCCATGGAATAAAGGGGGCAGTAGCAACATGGATGCAGAATTGGCTACGGGACAGGAAACAAAGAGTAGTGGTGAACGGTTGTTTTTCGGACTGGAGGGAGGTATTCAGTGGTGTTCCCCAGGGGTCAGTGCTGGGACCGCTGCTTTTCTTGATATATATTAGTGACTTGGACTTGGGTGTACATGGCCCAATTTCAAGTAAACAGTGAGGAGGATAGTGATAGACTTTAAGAGGATACACTCAGGCTGGTGGCAGGGGCGGATACCTGGCAGATGAAATTTAACTCAGAAAAATGGGAAGTGATACATTTCGGTAGGAAGAACGAGGAGAGGCAATATAAACTAGAGGGCACAACTCTAAAAGGGGTACAGGAACAGAGAGATCTGGAGGTATATGTGCACAAATTGTTGAAGGGTGGCAGGGCAGGTTGAGAAAGCGGTTCAAAAACCATATGGGATCCTGGGCTTTATAAATAGAGGCATAGAGTACAAAAGTACTTTACTCTCCTAGTTCTTTTATTTTCAGACTTATGCTATTTCCATCAGATCCCTCCCCCGTCTTACTAGTTTAAAGTCCTATCCACAGCCCTATTTATCATTTTCGCTCGGACACTGATCCCATTCAGGTGAAGCCCGTCCCAGTGGTACAACTCATTCCTGTCCCAGTACTGGTGCCAGTGTCCCATGAAATGGAATCACCCCTTCCCACACCACTTTCTCAGCCACGTATTCACATTCCTGATCTGCCTATCCCTGTGCCAATTGGCATGTGGCTTGGGTAGCGATCCCAAAATTACCATCTGTGAGGTCCTGTTTTTTTAAATTTAGTTCCTAACTTCTTATATTCCCTTACCAGGACCTCCTCCCTTTTCTTCCCTATGTCATTGGTCCCAACATAGACCACGACAACTGGATCTTTCCCTTCCCTTCCCAAGTTCCTCACCAGTTGCTCCAAGATATATTTTACCTTTGCACCAGGTAGGCAACACACCCTCCTGGATTCTCAGTCGCAACTGCAGAGTATGCTATCTATCCCCCTAATTATCAAATCCCCTATGACTATAACCTTTCTATTCTGGTCTTTCCCCCCTACCCCCCTGCCTTGGACTGCCTCCTGCTCCATGATGTCACGGTTAGCATTCTAGCTGTCCATCCCGCAACCTACATCCTTATCCTCACAGGTAGCAAGTACATTGTAGCTGTTGGATAGGACCAATGCCTGTGGGACCTCCTCCTCTATCTCCCCTCGGTTCCCCTTACCCTGCTGACTAACAGTTACACCCTCCTTTTCCTGTTCTTGTGCTTTCCTCTGATGTGTGACTGTATCCTCGGCAAAACTATCCAGAAATTCCTTCCCCTCCCTTATGTGTTGGAGTGTCTAATTCACACTCCAGCTCAAGGACACTGAGCTAGAGAGTCTCAAGGCAGAGACGTTTCCTGCAGATGTGAAAATCCGGGACAGTCTCACTGTCCACAAATTCCCACATATCACAATCCCGAAACGTAGCCTGCTCTGCCGTTTCTAGTTTTTTAAAATGTATTTATTTGTTAGTGTTAATTTAGTTCTAGATATAATATTTGAGATCTGGATTATGTTTAGTAGACGGGTTTAGCTGGATTTCAGATTATTATGCAGCTAATTAGCCTTGTTTTTGTTTATTAGCTTCTTTATTTTATTATTCCCTTAACTCCTATTTATTATTTATATATACCAGATTTTAATTTGATGAAATTCGGATCCCTTTAATGTTAGTATCCTCTGCTGAGTTTATTTTAATTTTATCCTCTTCGATCTGATTAATTAATTAAACACTTAGCTTCATTATATAATAAATTAAACACTTAGCTCAATTATATAGTAAATTAAACATTTAACTCAATTATATAATAAATTAAACACTTAGTTGTAATTCCTTGGGCTCCACTGCTCCTCCCCCTGCTCTGACATCACTTCCTCAGATTCAGAAATGTTTTTCAGATTTTTCCTTGCTTTTTGTTTTACAGCCACTTCTCTCTCGTGCTTTAAGTGCTCCTCTCAGCCGTTTCTCCCGCGCTTTAATGCTCCTCTCAGCCGCTTCTCTCTCGCGCTTTAATGCTCCTCTCAGCCACTTCTCTCTCGCGCTTTAATGCTCCTCTCAGCCACTTCTCTCTCGCGCTTTAATGCTCCTCTCAGCCACTTCTCTCGTGCTTTAATGCTCCTCTCAGCCACTTCTCTCGCGCTTTAATGCTCCTCTCAGCCACTTCTCTTGCGCTTTAATGCTCCGCTCAGCCACTTCTCTGTCGCGCTTTAATGCTCCGCTTAGCCGCTTCTCTCCCGCGCTTTAATGCTCCGCTCAGCCGTTTCTCCCGCGCTTTAATGCTCCTCTCAGCCACTTCTCCTGCGCTTTAATGCTCCGCTCAGCCGCTTCTCTCTCGCGCTTTAATGCTCCGCTCAGCCACTTCTCTCTCGCGCTTTAATGCTCCGCTCAGCCGTTTCTCCCGCGCTTTAATGCTCCGCTCAGCCGCTTCTCTCTCGCGCTTTAATGCTCCGCTCAGCCGCTTCTCTCTCGTGCTTTAAGTGCTCCTCTCAGCCACTTCTCCTGCGCTTTAATGCTCCGCTCAGCCACTTCTCCTGCGCTTTAATGCTCCGCTCAGCCACTTCTCCTGCGCTTTAATGCTCCGCTCAGCCACTTCTCCTGCGCTTTAATGCTCCGCTCAGCCGTTTCTCCCGCGCTTTAATGCTCCGCTCAGCCGCTTCTCTCCCGCGCTTTAAGTGCTCCGCTCAGCCACTTCTCTCTCGTGCTTCAAGTGCTCCTCTCAGTCGCTTCTCCCGCGCTTTAATGCTCCGCTCAGCCGCTTCTCTCGTGCTTTAACTGCTCCGCTCAGCTGCTTACCTTTTAGAGTATTGCGCTGTTAGTACAGCTGTTGGTGATTCGGTCCTCCGTGGGCCACAGCAGTATTTTGACATCATTAGCATATCCTAATCTGAGTTGAACTATCCTGAAACCCACAACTGAGGACATTGAATCTTGCAGCCAATCATCTATTAGTATCCCAATATTGAATTCATGCCCCAGAATTCTCTCCAACTGCAGACACCCACCCCCCAGTTTTCCCAGACCATCGAGTGCTGCCAAACAGACAATCTCTCCAAATGGTCCCAGATCCTAGCTTGTCTTCCCCTTCCCAAGTTCTCCTGAATCTCAGGGCCCCACCATTGCTTCCAGACCTCTCTTTCCCTGCACAGTACCAATGGACACCTAGCTAGCCACCTCCACCCCCACACCTGGACCCCACTGAGTGCTCCCAAGTTCCAACTTTCCCATCTTCCTCCCACACCCCCACTACAGACCCCCACATTCTCCTCGTCAGCTTGTGTTCCACCACCTGCCACATATCTTTTCCATTCCTAATCTGTGTACACACATCAATATTTTTATTGTACTCAGGATACGTTTCAATAGTACAGCTCCAATGATGGTGAAAGTAAGTTACAGGCAGAATTTATTGCCAGTACTAATAAATAATTTCGGGCACTTGGCAAGAAATAGTGTAGAAACTTGGAAGTGTAGTGAACCATAAGGAGGATAGTGATAGTCATCAAGAGGATATAGACAGGCTGGTGAAATGGGCGGACACGTGGCAGATGAAATTTAATTGCAGAAAAATGGGAAGTGATACATTTCGGTAGGAAGAACGAGGAGAGGCAATATAAACTAGAGGGCACAATTCTAAAAGGGGTACAGGAACAGAGAGATCTGGGGGTATATGGGCACAAATTGTTGAAAGTGGCAGGGCAAGTTGAGAAAGTGGTTAACAAAACATTAGGGATCCTGGGCTTTATAAATAGAGGCATAGAGTACAAAAGCAAGGAAGTCATGATGAGCCTTTATAAAACACTGGTTCAGCCACAACTGGAGCATTGTGTCCAGTTCTGAGTACCGCACTTTAGGAAAGATGTGAAGGCCTTAGAGAGGGTGCAGAAAATATTTACTAGAATGATTCTAGGGATGAAGGACTTTGGTTATGTGGATAGACTGGAGAAGTTGGGGTTGTTCTCCTTGGAACAGATACGGTTACAAGGAGATTTGATAGAGGTATTCAAAATCATGAAGGGTCAGACAGAGTAGATAGAGAGAAACTGTTCCCATTGGCTGAAGGGTCAAGAACCAGAGGACATAGATTTAAGGTGATTGGCAAAAGAACCAAAGGTGACACGAGGAAAAACGTTTTTACACAGTGAGTGGTTAGGATCTGGAATGCACTGCCCAAGGGGATATTGGAGGCAGATTGAATCATGGCCTTCAAAAGGGAACTGGATAAGAACTTGAAAGGAAAAAAATTGCAGGGCTACGGGGATAGGATGGGGGAGTGGGACTAGCTGGATTGCTCTTACATAGAGCTGGCTGGACTTGATGGGCCGAATGGCCTCCTCCCGTGTTGTAATCTTTCTATGATTCTGTGTAACTGAATTATCCCGCAGTTATTTAATCTTAGATCCGAGTTAAAGCATCTGAGATCGTAGCATTTTACAGCACAAAAAGAGGTTATTCAGATCACTGCACCTGCACCTGATGTCAAAAAAGTTATCCATTTGGTCCCATTCCTTTACCCCTTCTCGCTCCTTTCAAATATTATCCACTTCCCTTTTCAAAGGTATTATGGATTTTGCTTCCACCACCGTTTCTCATAGTACATTCCATGTCCTAACAACCGTCTACATAAAAAAGATCTTTTCCTAACCCCTGTCCGTTTGGTGATGATCTTAAAATGTTGCCCCCGTGATGGTAGGTGAAACTTAGTCCAGGATCCAGAAGGGAAACATTTATTTCCAAAAGGATAGCCCCTCATTAAAATCAACCGCTCTGGGGCTGATTTGGATGCTCGAGCTGTTTAAATGCTCGACTCCCAAGCAACATGTTGCAAGTTCAACATTCAGGAGCGCCTGTCATTGACACTTGGAATTTGCTTGAGGGGATCAAACAACTTCAATATTTCTCAGCTGGGTTGCTAGCTGGAGCACCTCACAAAAAAGGAGGCATTTTATTCCCGGATGTCATCCACCTCACTTCATTGGATTGCACCCGTTGCTATCCAGTCCCGCAGTGACTATGACAGAAATCTATGGCCCCAATGTTCTTATTCTTCCACAAGAGGCACATGATGGCAGGTGACTCAACGGGGAAAATAACAGAGAACAAGAAGAAATACAATCTACAAAAGTTAGTGAACTCATCCTGTCACTTACCAGGTTGGCATTATCTCCAAGTTGCTGTATGGTATCTGTAAATGATTAAAGCAATATATTAGTATTGGGTTCTTAAGGAAGGATTATTGCCAGCAATCCTGAAACCAAGGCAACTGAATATGGCACAACTCAATGCCAAAAACAGTACAGGAGGGAATTTAATTGTGGATGAGATGGTGTTCAGAAATGTGTTGTATTGGCCAAAGTAAAGTGTAACTTCGTCAAAAACATGCAGAAGAGCATTAAATATTTACAAACTCATGATGGTTCGAGTTGGGCCTAATTCAGGTATTCACAAGTAAATCAAATGTGAGCTGCACTCGATTTTCCTTGCAGCTTTCCATCCATTGTCGTACACCAAGAGCAGTTTGCAAAGGTAAAAAAAAGGAGAAAGATTCTAGAAAAGAGAAAGGAAATGGGTCAATCACACAATGAAGAGTTGTTAGGAAGGCATTACATGCATTACCTTCCTTCAGACCAGCTCGTCCCATATCTATCACCGTCTCCTCTCGCTTTGGAAGCACAGAATAGAAATCAGCCATCCTCCTAGCTCCAACAGAGGAAATGTCATTCGACAGGAACCCAACTGCATCCTCAGCCATGCTGGGGTCGAATTCTATCAAACGTTAATGCACAATGATACTAACAGTTAGGCAAAAGCATTAGCTGCATTATCTTTGCATATTTTCACATTTTTCCAGAGCTATTAGCAATTCTATTTTCTACAAGTCAACTGTCAGTGTTTCATGCTGACAGTTGACTTTCGATCCACATGTCAGCCTGTTGATTTTTGGAAAGGAAAAATCAGCTTGTTTTCACCAGGATTGGAGGTTGTCAGTATCAACCAATCAGAATGATTGGAGAGCAGAGCAGCGGGCTGCTAGTGTCAATCAAATCATTTTGCGATTGAAGGCTGTTAGGACCAATTAGATCAGTTGGAGGGTGGGGCTGAAGGCTGGTTGAACCAATCAGATCAGTTGGAGGGTGGGATTGAAGGCTGGTTGAACCAATCAGATCAGTTGGAGGGTGGGACTGAAGGCTGGTTGAACCAATCAGATCAGTTGGAGGGTGGGATTGAAGACTGGTTGAACCAATCAGATCAGTTGGAGGGTGAGACTGAAGGCTGTTAGAACCAATCAGATGTTTCTTCTACCATTGTTGGTAGCACACAAATTTTAAGACAGAAAACTTCATATTGAGCTGTTGGTTTCTGAGAGCTGCAATTAGTTGTCTTGTTTATTTAATGCTTGTCTCCAAAGAAGTTATACATAACAAATAATATTCCTTAAAAACACTCATAGAAAATAGGAGCAGGAGTAGGCCATTCAGCCCTTCGAGCCTGCTCCGCCATTCAATAATATCATGACTGATATTCTATCTCAATACCATATTCCCGCTCTCTCCCCATACCCCTTGATGCCTTTTGTGTCGAGAAATCTATTTAGCTCCTTCTTAAATATATTCAGTGACTTGGCCTCCACAGCCTTCTGTGGTAGAAAATTCCACAGGTTCACCACCCTCTGAGTGAAGAAATTTCTCCTCATCTCAGTCCTAAATGTCCTACCCCGTATCCTGAGACTGTGACCCCTCGTTCTAGACCCCCCCAGCCAGGGGAAACATCCTCCATGCATCCAGTCTGTGTAGCCCTGTCAGAATTTTATATGTTTCAATTAGATCCCCTCTCATTCTTCTAAACTCGAGTGAATACAGGCAGAGTCAACCCAATCTCTCCTCATACAACAGTCTAGTATATCCTTTCTTAGGTAAGGAGACCAAAACTGCACACAATACTCCAGGTGAGGTCTCACCAAGATCCTGTATAACTACAGGAAGACATCCTTGCTCCTGTACTCAAATCCTCTTGCAATGAAGGCCAACATACCATTTACCTTCCTAACTGCTTGCTGCACCTGCATGTTTGCTTTCAGTGACTGGTGTACAAGGACACCCAGGTCCCTTTGTACATCAGCATTTCCCAATCTATCATCTCCTGGGACATGCTGAGCTGTAGTCTTATGAAAAGATTTGTTTTCTTCATGACTTGTTGCAGCTTCCTTTTTGAGATAAGAGCCTAAATTTTAACTCGGATAAACGGTGGGTTGGGGCAGTAAAAATTTTAAAAATCTAAAACCCACCCCAACCTGCCTCCAACCCGCCCATTTCCGGTTTAGCGGAGGCGGGACGAGGGGCGGGCGACCAACCCGCTCTCTGGAGGCAGGTCGGTCGCTAAAAGCTTTCAAAGATGCTCCGGGTCTCCATTTTTACAGCTTTTTTGATTTTAACCCCTGGGCGTCAGGGTTCCCAGGCCTTCTACTTCATGCCACGTGAGAAGAGGTGAAAGGGCCTGAATCAGCAGGTAAGTGCCTTTATAGCACAGCTTGTAGGCCCGGAGGAGCAGGAGTTCATCCCCCAGGCCCAACAAGCCTACCTGCAGTGACCCCCCGCCACGATCTCCGACCCCCCGATGAACCCCGTTCCCCCAATGAACCCTGATCCCGACCTCCAATGACTCCCGACTCCGACCCCCTGATGACCCCATCCCCTGATGACCCCCGACCTCGACTGCGATGATTCCCGACCCCGGCCACCCACACCCCCATGACCAACCCCCCCCCCCTCCCCCCATCCAAGAGTTACCTCCTCGCATCCGTTTCCTTCCTTTTCTCCCGACCGACTGAGACCAGCCTTTCTATCATGTTGGCCTGTGGGTGGGAAACTGACAAAAAATAATAAAAACCCCGTACTTCCAGGTTTTCCTTAAGAAATTCCCCCTCCATCCCTGTCCTCTTCCTGGCTCCGTGTTAAAATTTAAGCCAAGAAATCTGTTCCCTGGTGTAAAGGCATTGTCTGATTTTAGTGGAACATTCCTGTCGCTACATTTGTGGAATCACCAGTGTTTGGAAATAAAATAATCCTTGGACACCTCCCAGAACTGACCAGGATGAGATTTCGTATGGGGCTATCACAGATGTCCTATTGCTGATAACAGTGGAGTGGCTCCATGGTGATACATGGTGAGTTAAAGGGCCACGGATGGCTGAGTGGCTAAATTTAAGTTGTGCTGAGCCATCCAAAGCACAAAGATTCCAAAGTTCAAGTCTTGAGCCATGGCGATTTAGCCAATCTCTGCAACAATTGGTCTCAGTATCCTCTGACTAGGGAGGGGTAAATCATCCAGCATTCTGACTCCTTGTAGCTGTACAGCGAACCTCGCTGAAAGTTCACGGGTGTGGATATCAGGCCAGGCTAGGCTCCACTGTGAAGTAGCCTGTGAACATTCATTGTCCAGGTTGACATGCGAATGACTGCCACTTGGGTGAGGTACCAGAGAGTTGCCTGCACACTTGGGACCACAACATACCCCGCATGAGTCACTGTCTTTGTAATGGAAGAGACGAGGGGAAATTAGGGGAGAAAAACGATGGGCTTGAAAATTATGAAAATCACATTAGGAACATAGGAACAGGAGTAGGCCATTCAGCCCCTCATGCCTGCTCCGCCATTTGATAAGATTATGGCTGATCTGTGATCTAACTCCATATACCTGCCTTTGGCCCATATCCCTTAATACCTTTGGTTGCCAAAAAGCTACCTATCTCACATTTAAATTTAGCAATTGATCTAGTATCAATTGCTGTTTGCGGAAGAGAGTTCCAAACTTCTATCACCCTTTGTGTGTAGAAATGTTTTCTAATCTCGCTCCTGAAAGGTCTGGCTCTAATTTTTAGACTGTGCCCCCTACTCCTAAAATCCCCAACCAGCAGAAATAGTTTCTCTCTATCCACCCTATCTGTTCCCCTTAATATCTTATAAACTTCGATCAGATCACCCCTTAACCTTCGAAACTCCAGAGAATACAACCCCAATTTGTGTAATCTCTCCTCGTAACTTAACCCTTGAAGTCCGGGTATCATTCCAGTAAACTTCCGCTGCACACCCTCCAAGGCCAATATGTCCTTCCGAAGGTGCGGTGCCCAGAACTACTCACAGTACTCCAGGTGCAGTCTAACCAGGGTTTTGTATCACTGCAGCATAACTTCTGCCTCCTTGTACTCTAGTCCTCTAGATATAAAGGCCAGCATTCCATTAGCCTTATTGATTATTACCTCCTCTGAGTTATGAATTTTTAAACTGCCTCGTCAGAATACTTTGGGAGTAATGCTTAATGCCGAGAGAACTCCTCCCTTCTTTTTTATTCCTTAAACACGTTGAATTTTTGGCGAAGGTTTATGCTGCTCAAGGGATACAACGCTGTTTAACTTCAAATACCCAGTGTCAGCATCAAGTACTCTCCGATTACACAAATAACACCGGTAAATTGCCTTAACCTCAATCTCAGATAAGAAAGAAAGCCAGTCATTTCCAACACACAGAGAAACTTTCCTGCCAACGAACAATACCTTCTAATTGACTTCAGGAGTCACACTTTAAAAAACGATTATGAGAAAGAAAGGAACTCTGCCGATTAATTAACCTGAGGGCGACTAATTGACTGAGGAAGGCACAGCAGTTACATCGTGTGGCCTGAAAGGGACATTTTAAATTTAGACACAGCTGTACTTTTGCAGAATAATTGTGCATCACATGGTATAGTACCCCTGATGTTATAAAAGAATGAAAGGGCTTGCATTGATATAGTATCTTTCATGATCTCAGGACTTCCCAAAGTGCTTCAAAGACAATTAAGTACTTTTGAAGTGTAGTCACTGACGTAATGTAGGTGAACACGACAGCCAATTTGTGCACAGCAAGGTCCCACAAACAGTGATAAGATAAAAACCGGATAATCTGTTATGGTAATGTTGGTTGAGAAATAAATGTTAGCTAGGACACCGGGGGGGGGGGGGGACTGCCCTGCTCTTCTTCCAATAGTGCCAGGGGATCTTTTGCATCAGTCTAAGAGGGAAGATGGGGGCTCGGTTTAATGTCTGATTCAAAAGACGGCACCTCTGACAATGCAGCACTCCTTCAGTACAACAACATATCCTCCGACTTACCAGAAGCTGGCTATTGGAGCAGCACCACAGAAAATCTGTCTGTTTTGGCAAAAAGTTAGACACGAATATAAAGTGATGGAGCCTGCTTTATAGTCACATCCACTAATACTAGAGGAAGATATAGCCCTAAATGTGTGGATGAACACAATAGGGTAAATCACAAAGTTTAACCTTATAGATCAGCTGAGTTCTGGTCTTTCACTCAGTTTGTGTATTATGCTGTTCATTCTAATTCAGAAGCAGAATAAAGGTCATACATTTAGAATATTAAACCTTTGATGACCTGCATTAAAAATCAAACATAGATATTCCATATTGTGGGCTAACCAATGTTCTGTGTGCACCATCTCAATTCTTCTTCACAGCACCAGCTTAGAATTTGGCATTTTGTTGATACGATGCTATATAAAATAAAAGATGCATTTGTATTTTGAAGGATAAAATCAGTGTTCAAGAGAGTTAGAAAACAAATGAGCACATCCATCACAGAATTGCGCTGAGTGGCGATCGAACGTTGCCCGCCACTCATTGGTTATAAACTTACCCACAAACTATTAGTGGGCTTTTGTGCAGCAACTTGCTTCAATGGAGAGCAGCAAAAAGTGCAACGTTCTTTCCTGGGCTTCTGTGAGCTGTGAGAGCGGGGAAAGAATTGCCCTCTCCCCTCAATCAATCAGCTTGAAGCATCTTTGACAAACCGCGCAGTCAGAACCAGGAAGTGAAATCTACAACAGTAAATTCAATATAAAATCAGTTAGAGAAAGCAAAATAAAGAGAGTGTAAGAAATATCAAGTTAAATGACAGAGATAAAAGAGACAGAAAGGAAAAAGTAAAAAAAAGTTTAATTTTTTTTTATAAATGTCCAACGACAATTAAAATCGGAACTAATGAGACTCCATATTTTTAAAAGTAAATTTTAAATGTCAGAGAGGTTGTTTGGCAGTTATTAATACTTACCACACCCTTAAAAGTTGGTTTAGACCTAAAAACAAAACCCAGCGTACCTTTTTTCTGGAGAGATTAGTTTGTTTCCAGCTGTGCGGGAGAGCAAGTTCGCGCTGGTCCATTGATTCAGCCGGCGAGCTGTGCTTCCTGCGCAACTTTCGGAGGAGCAGGGAAAATGTTAGAGCAATTTCCGGATTTCCATGTTCAACTGCGCAAGTGCGCTCGCTGGAACTTGCTCTTCCATTTGCCCTGAAATGAGCCCAGTTAGCATCGCCGTTATTTTATGAGCAATTTTCAGGCCATTATGTCTTCCGAAGTATATCCTCTGAGTAGATCTACCAAAGATTGCGGAAATGGGTTTGTGGCTTTTTGGGATGAGCACGAAATTGGCATGTGTAGGTGGCGTCAGCGTGAAAAATGATCTGGAAAACTGTACCAAAAAAGTGTGAAAGTGCAAGAAATATAATTATTTATATGAGTTCATTTTCCTTGATTCTGTCTGCAGCGCTATTGTCTACAGTGCAATCAATGCACACTTTTAACACCTAAGTAAAAGTTTGCAGAGGAAGCAGACAGAAGGTATGGATGGACGACAGTATGAATGGAGCAAAATTCGAGAATAATCCTCCTAGAATAACAGACAAAATGTTTGAAGATGACGTAACATTGGCTAGAGTTTAGTGCCTCGCAGAGAATTACTGGGAAAATGCTTTGATGCTACTTGCCTTTATGAGAGGAATATTTTGACCTTTGTCTGTTGGTGATTTTCTCCATTTCTTGCATAATTGTCTCTGTTCTCACCATTGTTAAGAAACAATAGAGGCACCATTACACTACTGGGGGTAGTCTATAGGCCACCAACTAGTGGGAAGGATATAGAGGAGCAAATTTGCAGGGAAATTACAGAGATGTGCAAGAACCATAGAGTAGTATCGGGAGACTGGAGTACAGAGCGAGCGCAGACCTGCAAGAGACCGGGGCCGGAGCATCGGAGCATCGGAGCAGGTAAAAAGCGAGGCCCACGGAGCGAGGAAGAAACTTAAAGTGATGTGAGCACAGGGGACAGAATTGATTGGTGAGTAGCTGGTGAGTGTTTTTTTCTGCTAAGTTTATTTAGTAGTCTAATAAATCGAGGCATGGCAGGGCAGCTCAGACCCATTGGATGCACAGCCTATGCCATGTGGGAACTCCAGGACAACCAGATGTGCAGGAAGTGTCATCAGCTGGAGGAGCTCAAGCTCCGGATTTCGGAGCTTGAGCATCAGCTGGTGTCACTGCAGTGCATCCGCGAGGCTGAGAGCTACGTGGTTAGCACATTTCAGGAGGACGTCACCCCGCAGCTCAAGAGAGTGCAGGCAGAGAGGGAATGAATGACTGCTAGACAGACAAGGAGGACCAAGCAGGTAGTGCAGGAATTCCCTGTGTGCATCTCACTCTCTAACCGGAATACTGGTGGGGGAGAGGGTTCCTCTGCGGAGTGCAGCCAGAGCCAAGTCTACAGCACCATGGGTGGTTCAGCTGTACAGGAGGGGAGGAACAAGATCAGGAGAGTAATAGTGATAGGGGATTCAATAGTTAGCGAACAGACAGGTGTTTCTGCAGCCACAGACGTGATTCCAGGATGGTATGTTGCCTCCCTGGTGCCAGGGTTAAGGATGTCACTGAGCAGCTGCAGAACATTCTGAAGGGGGAGGGTGAACAGCCAGAGAGAGGATGTCCTGGTGAGGTCAAGGACAGAATCTATTTGGTTAGTGTTAAGAAACAATAGAAGTGCCATTACACTACTGGGGGTAGTCTAAAGACCACCAACTAGTGGGAAGGAGATAAAGGAGCAAATTTGCAGGGAAATTACAGAGATGTGCAAGACCCATAGAGTACCATGATAATGGGGGACTTCAACTATCCTACTATAGACTGGGATAGTAATAGTGTAAGGGGCAAAGAGGGGGAGGAATTTTTGAAGTGTGGTCTGGAGAACTTTCTTGACCAGTACGTTTCCAGTCCAACGAAGAAGGAGGCATTGATGGATCTGGTTCTGGGGAATAAGGTGGGCCAAGTGGAGCAAGTGGAGGAACATTTAGGGAACAGTGATCATAGTATCATAAGGTTTAGATTAGCTATGGAAAAGGACAAGGACCACTCTAAAGTAAAAATACTCAATTGGAGGAGGGCCAATTTCAGTGGAATGAGAACGGATCTGGCCCGGGTAAATTGGAATCAAAGATTGACAGGCAAAACTGTAATTAACAATGGGTGGCCTTTAAAGAGGAGATGGTTCAGGTACAGTCTAGGTACATTCCCACAAGGGAAAATGGTAGGGCAACTAAAGCCAGAACTCCCTGGATGACAAAAGAGATAGAGAGTAAGACGAAGCAGAAAAAAGGGGCATATGACAGATGTCAGGTAGATAATACAAAGGAGAACCAGGCTGAATATAGAAGTGAAGTGAAAAAGGAAATAAGAGGGGCAAAGAGAGAGTATGAGAATAGACTGGCGGCTAACATAAAAGGGAATTCAAAAGTCTTCTATAGGCATATAAGTAGTAATCGGGTAGTAAGAGGGGGAATGGTGCCGCTTAGGGACCAAAAAGGAGATCTACTCATGGAGGCAGAGGGCATGGCTGTGGTACTAAATGAGTACTTTGCATCTGACTTTACCAAGGAAGAAGATGCTGCAAATGTCACAGTAAAAGAGGAGGTAGTTGAGATACTGGATGGGCTAAAAATTGATAAAGAGGAGGTACTAGAAAGACGAACTGTACTTAAAGTAGATAAGTCACCCGGTCCAGATGGGATGCATCCTAGGTTGCTGTAAAGGTGGAAATTGCAGAGGTACTGGCCGTAATCTTCCAAACATCTTAGATACGGGAGTGGTGCCAGAGGACTGGAGAATTGCAAATGTTACACCCTTGTTCAAAAAAGGATGTAAGGATAAACCCAGCAACTACAGGCCAGTCAGTTTAACCTTGGGGAAACTTTTAGAAACGATAATCCGGGACAAAATTAACAGTCACTTGGACAAGTGTGGATTAATTAAGGAAAGCCAGCACGGATTTGTTAAAGGCAAATCGTGTTTAACTAACTTGGTAGAGTTTCTTGATGAGGTAACAGAGAGGGTCGATGAGGGCAATGCGGTAGATGTTGTGTATATGGACTTCCAAAAGGTGTTTGATAAAGTGCTGCACAATAGGCTTGTCAGCAAAGTTGAAGCCCATGTAATAAAAGGGGCAGAGGCGGCATGGATACAAAATTGGCTAAGTAACACGAAACAGAGTGTAGTGGTGAACGGTTGTTTCTCGAACTGGATGGAGGTGTACAGTGGTGTTCCCCAGGGGTCGGTACTAGGACCGTTGCTTTTCTTGATATATATTAATGACTTGGACTTGGGTGTACAGGGCACAATTTCAAAATTTGCAGATGATGCAAAACTTGGAAGTGTGGTGAACAGTGAGGAGGATAGTATTAGACTTCAAGAGGCTATAGACAGGCTAGTGGAATGGATGGGCACGTGGCAAATGAAATCCAATGCAGAAAAGTGTGAAGTGATACATTTCGGTAGGAAGAATGAGGAGAGGCAATATAAATTAAAGGGTACAACTCTAAAAGAGGGTGCAGGAACAGAGAGATCTGGGGGTACATGTGCACAGGTGGCAGGGCAGGTTGAGAAAGCAGTTAAAAAAGCATACGGGATCCTGGGCTTTATGAATAGAGGCATAGAGTACAAAAGCAAGGAGGTTAGGATAAACCTTTATAAAACACTGGTTCGACCACAACTGAAGTACTGTTTCCAGTTCTGGGCACTACACTTTAGGAAGGATGTGAAGGCCTTGGAAAGGGTGCAGAAGAGATTTACTAGAATGATTCCAGAGATGAGCGACTTCAGTTACTGGATAGACTGGAGAAGCTGGGCTTGTTCTCTTTAGAGCAGAGAAATTTGAGAGAAGATTTGATTGAGATATTCAAAATCATGAAGAGTCCAGACAGAGTAGATAGAGAGAAACTGTTTCCATTGGCAGAAGGGTCAAGAACTAGAGGACATGGATTGGCAAATGAACCAAAGGCTACATGAGAAAAAACTTTTTTACACAGTGAGTGGTTATGATCTGGAATGCACTGCCTGAAAAGATAGTGGAGGCAGATTCAGTCGTGGCTTTCAAAAGGGAATTGGATAAGTACTTGAAGGGGAAAAAATTGCAGGGCTATGGGATAGGGCGGGGGAGTGGGACCACCTGGATTGCTCTTGCAGAGAGCCGGCATGGACTCGATGGGCCGAATGGCCTCCTTCCGTACTGTAACCATTTTATGATTCTATGAACTATAATTTCCAGTACTTAGATCAATCTTGTTTCCCATCATAACATTACCTAACACCAGTTATTTAAATGAAATTTGTGAGCTTAGATTAGGTGGCATTGGAGCATTGTGTTCAAACACTGTTCTTTCACTTCCAAGACCTGGGCTGTCTTTCAACATACAGAAGTTGGATGAAGCTCTCCCGTGTGCTAGCTGTTAGTGTCCTGAGTTAGGCCAATCTCAGCCCAGTTATCCATGGACATGAATCCATAGGACAAACTCAGCATAACAAACACACAAAAAAAGGTTTGCAAATATCAATGTTAACTTTTACATTAAATGTGCTGCTGGCGTTCCACTTACCTTCTTGTATCCTGGAGGTCTCAGGAAAGACTGGAAGAGCTTTCAATCGACTGGCTGCCGACAGAATAGCCACGGCACAGATGAACGTCCAGGTGTACATGATGTCTCTGAGGTGTCTGCTGACTCTCTGCTCCTCCAAGCACTATTTAAAACCCTCTGAGGCCAATCGATCTTCCAGTGGCTATTTTGTCATGTCACCCTTTTCCGCTTGCATTTGCTCCAGTCCTTTTCTGTAATTGATGTTAGTGACAGGTCAGACGTCAGTACCTTCACAGAAGGTGATGAGGGCTCTAAATCTCTTGTTATCACTGCTTTAACAGGAAGAGTTCACAAATACCTACAATTCTTGTCTTATCTGTTTTCCGACCTGTATTGGGGATTTTTTATTTTCTTAATGATAGTTTATCTGGTAACAAAAGACCTGAATACACAGTGCAGGAAATATGAAAGGCAAAACTCAGGAAACCAACTCTTTGCCTAGAATGTGAACAAGGATGTTGACCATTAGAATTTTTAATATTTTTACAGGATTTCCATTCAACAAGACATGTATACAAAAGGATTTTGACCCAATAGATTGCAAAATATAATAAAACATAATTTAATAAATAAATACAATTTAAATGCAGATAAGGCAAATCGTTAACTGTTAAATACACATTGTAAACCAAATATTGGCTGTGCTATTATGTAATTATCGGAACAATATCAAGGCTTCTGTTGTGCAGCTTATAACGCAATTATAGCGCAATAACTGTTTGTCACACTTATTGAAGGATTTGCAGTTTACCCCGTCATTAATGCACACAGGAAGGTAATGGGGCAATAAAGGTTAGACATTTAAGCCCTGGTTTTAACTCGGAGGCGTGAGTGCAGGGAGCAGGGGCGGGGCAGGTGGCCAATGTCCATGATGTCGCCGGTGTGTGAAGCTTGGCCCATTTTAATTCGCGGGCCTGATTTCAATGTTCCAAGTCGATCCCGGTGGGAATGCCTAACTGGCCAGCAGGCAGGAGCAGGATTTCACGTGGCAGGAGGAGGCAGCCACCGGGGACCCGAGAGATCAGTCCCCGGAATAAGATAAGTGATGAGGAGATGTGGGGGGGGTGGCATCTGCTACTCCCAGCCCACAGGGAAACCACAAAAAAAATTGATTACTAACTTTCCTGGCCCCACTCCTGTTTGCCGCCATCTTTCACTGGTGGCTCTGGTACTTAGCACTAATGGTGCAATCCTGAGTTAAAATAGAGACAGACGGGTGCACGGTGCGAACACAGAGGTAAGGACATGCACCCGATTTTAACCCTCCGCCCGCTCCATTCTTGTCGGGTGCGGGGGAGGGAGGGGCTTAAAATCAGGGCTTCAAACTAGTTAGTCCACCAAAATCAGTTTCAACTCAATTCATTTTTTACGGTACTATGAAGGGAAGAATTACGTTTGCTTTTTATAATTTGCCACATGCATGTTTGGTTTGTGAACTCTGTAAGGTGGAGTTTTGGTCAATGTTGAAATATAGGAATATGTTGTGTATTGGGTATCTATAACATCTAGTAATGTGTTTGTTCTTTATGGAGGGTGCAGGGAGAGAGATGGTTAGGTAATATTCACTCTCGGAGAGTAAAATACAGAAGATTTATGGGTAAACTTGCCACTGTTGTACTGCTGGTGTGGAGTCTTGCCTTCAGCGGTTAGGAAACTGGCCTTTCATGACCAATGTTCTTATGTCCATTAATTTTAGTGGATGGATAATTATGATCTGTGCACGCACAGTTTTCGGATATGTCCTTCTGATGGATGAGGTTCCCCTGTGGGGTGCAAAGGCAAAGAATGAACCCTTTAATTGTTAGCAAATCTATCATTTTATAAACATTGATTCAAAATAATGGACACCAAATGCACAGTCCAGGATGGACAAGTTATTTCTTACTGCACTTCATAATGCTGGTTCGGATGATGTGGCTCAAACATTTTTGGGTAGGTTTTGTCTCTCTCTCCAAGTAAAACAACAACAAGAACTTCCTGCATTTAAGTAGCATCTTTAATGTTGCAAGACACTTCACAGAGGTGTGAGGAAAATAGGCAGCGAGCCAAAGAGGTGGATTTTAAAGAGGGTCTTAAAGGAGGAGAGAAAGATGAAAAGGCCGAGCGGTGTTGGGAGGGATTTCCAGAGAGCGGGATGTAGGTAGCTGATGGCATAATTGCCAATGATAGGACAATGGGAGGTGGGGGGAAGCACAAGAGGCCAGAGTAAGAGCAACGGAGAGAGGCTGGGTGGGAGAGGGAGTTATAGGAGCTGGAGGAGATTACAGAAGTAGGGGGGGACAATGCCATGCAGGGATTTAAACACAAGAACAAGAATTTTAAATTATAGGCACCTGAGTTTTGGATGAGCTGGAGTTTATGGAGGATGTAGGATGGGAGGTTGCCAAGGAGAGCATTGGTGTAATGGAGTCTAGAGATGATAAAGACATGTATGAGAGTTTAAGCAGCAGATGGACTGAGGTGGGGGCAGAGGTAGCGATGTTACAGTGATGGAAGTAGGCAATGATGTTGGGGTTCTAAAACTGGCTTCAGAATCACTTGGAAGAGGAAACATCAGCAAAGTTTCCTGTTCCGTACTGACCCTGGTAGGATATATAAATGTACAGATACCAGGTGAGAATCCTCCATGGTGAATAGCTTATTTTATTTGCTCCTGGGATGTTGGCAACACTGGCATGGCCACATTTATTGCCCATCCCCAGTTGCCCTGAGAAGAATAGCAATTGTTTGTACAACTGGCTTGCTGGTCCACTTCAGAGGGGATTGAGAGTCAACCCTGTAATGTAGATTAGAATTTGGGCTGAACATCTATGTGTCTATTAACTTTTAATATGCTACAGAAAAGTGTACTTATCCATTGGCTTCCTGATAACACATGTCAGGACCAACTTGAGCAATCAATCTTTAAGTCTTGGAAACAAGAATGCACAAAAAACTTAAAAACAATATACAAAAAGATTACATTGGTGGGATCCATCATATAAATTAGGAAAAGTAAAAGTATTAAATTAAAATAATATGAATAGAAGACAGAGATAATGGGGATAAGGAAGACACTGTGAGATGTAAAACATTTTAAATGTTCTGTTCTTATTAAACTGTATTTTAAGCATTTATTTTATCTCTATAGGTCGATCATATAGTTTTATTCAAAGCTGGATTTAATTCACTATAGAGTTCTGTGGGAGCCTAGTGCATTATCATGGGCCAAATCTTGCTGGAGTGGGGCATCTCACGGTGTGCGCTTTATTTAGATTTTTTCCTGCACCCTTCTGCTTAAAAATAATTTGCACCATAACTTGCTGGAAGTGCAAGCTGATAATGGCGTGGTGAAGGCAATAGGGAATCTGGGGCCTTAGTGAACAACGGAACCAACAGTATATCTCCTTAACCAACAAGATTTAAGGGTAGAGACACTAAGGGAATTAATGGATATGGGGATTGGGCGGGAAAGTGGAGTTAAGGTCGAAGATCAGCCATGATCTTATTAAACGGCGGAGCAGGCTCGAGGGGCCGTATGGCCTACTCCTGCTCCTATTTCTTATGTTCTTATGTAGAAAGAAACAGCAGAACAACGGAGAGGGAGGGTGAATTAGAGTGGGTGAAGTAGAGTCAGATCAGATACAGAAAGAGAAATAAAGAGAGGGAAAGATTGGATTCAGAGAGAGAGAAAAAAGCGACAGAAAGGAAAAGTAAGAAAAAATTTTAAAATGTAATTTTGAAACTTTTTAAATCTCTAAGGACAATTTACGACATGCAGAAATGGGACTCCACAGTTTAAATTGTTCCATCTCTGGGCGGAAGAGATCAATTGACATTACATCAACAATTATCACATCATTAAAAGGGTACTTACGCTGTTAATTATGAGCCCTAAATTTCTGCAGCAAATTTAATGGGCAATTAATGTGCAAATCCAGCGAGTACTTAAAAATAATGGGGAAGCTAAAGGCGAGATGTCATTTGTGCAAAGCATACGGCGGAGTGGAGTAAATCAACCAGCAAAGTCTGGAGATTCGCACCTCACAGCGAATCCCTTCATCCTCTGAACTTACTGGTCGATTTGCTCATTAATGAAAGCGTGCGTTGAGAACTCGGCGTTATTTTTCCAGGAAGATTTGGCCCAATCTGTTTATATTGCATTAAGAACAAAGTTTGGGAATAAAAATTGAAGCCCAAGTTCTTCAATTGGTTTAAATCCCTCCCATTGCCGTAAATAATGCATTTAAGTTGCTGTAAAAGATTTTGTAAAAGTAGAAAAGATATTGGAAAATATATTCAACAAGAATACAGCGTATCACTGATGTAGTAACATGTGTTTATTCACCGTAAATGTGCAAATCATGTTATAGTCAATGCAAAACCAATGGGCGCTAAATTAGGCCGTGGTGTGCCCGTTGTTTCGGCGCTACAAGGCCTCTCCGACATCCAAGATGGCGTCTTGGATGTGCATGCACGTTTCCTGCGTGACTTCGCCAGACGCCATCTTGGTGTAGGAGTTAGCGCAGGCGCAAATACCGAACACTGGAAGCATGTAAAGTAGGGAGAAAATGCATGCAATCAGTGTGCAACGCTGATTTAAAGTGATACACACCATTTTCGACCTTAACGCTTAACTCAACACACAGTCTTAACCCCGACCATCGAAACGTGTCTTACAATGCCTGAAGGACCCTCCACCAGCGCTATTTAAAGGGACCATGCAGTTGTTGCAGATTAGTTGCTGGATTATTGCCTCTGGCTGCTAGAGGAGTAGGAAGTGTTTTTTGAAGCTCCCTATTCTTACTGAGAGTTCCTAAGCTACTTTTGAGAGTGGTTTGGCAGGTACTGCCTTACGGGTCGGAAAGTTACAACCTTGGTGGAACAACATTCCTGCCAACCATGGGTGGTCTGCTAGGGCTATCACTGGGCATTGAGTAAGACTGGGAGCATGCAGAGAGGCCACGCACAGCAAGTCAAGCTGTGAGGAGATGGAGGACGAGGAGGTGCAGGGCACTGAGCAGGAGGCCCTACCCAATGAGGGCCTTCAGGGATCAATTTTCTTACCTCAACATGACCGAGGAGGATTGCATCCAACGCCTGAGGTTCACCAAGGAAGCCGTGACCGAGATCTGTCAACTGGTGCGGCCACAACTGCAGCCTCAGAGCAGGGTGAGGACAGCATTGCCTGTGGCTGTGAAGGTCACCGTGGTGCTGAATTTCTACTGTTCAGGATCATTTCAGGCCTCTGCTGGTGACATGTGCAACATCTCACAGTATGCAGTGCACTGCTGCATAAGGGAGGTCACAGACGCACTGTACCAGATGAGGAACAGAGTCATCACCTTCCCTCTTGACAGAGACGAGCAGAACGAGTGAGCACGGGGGTTCGCTCACATTGCTGGATTCCCCATGGTGTAGGGTGCCATTGACTGTACGTATATTGCCCTGCGTGCCCCGAATATCAACTCAGCCGTCTTCGTCAACCGAAAGGGCTTCCACTCCCTGAACATGCAGCTGGTGTATGACCACACGCATCGAATCATGGAGGTCGATGCCCGCTACCCTGGGAGCAGTCATGACGCCTTCGGCATGCGGCAGTCCAATGTGCCAGCTATCTTTCACCCGACTCGGCAAGTCAAAGGCTGGCTACTGGACGACAAGAGCTATCCCCTCACGCCGTGGCTCATGACACCAGTCAGGAACCCACGCACACGTACACAGCAGGCCTATAATGAGAGCCATGGTGCCGCACACAGCATCGTGGAGCACACCATAGGTCTCCTCAAACAATGCTTCCGCTGCCTGGACTGGTCTGGAGGAGCCCTGCAGTACTCCCCTGAGTGGGTGGGCAGATTCGTGGTGTTATGCTGCATGCTGCACAACCTCACCATCATGAGGGACCAGCCTTTGCCACCAATGATTGCAGAAGACCCTGAGCCAGAGGTGGAGGAGGAGGAGGCTGAGGAGGAAGAGGCTGAGGAGGAGGAGGAAGAGGCTGAGGAGGAGGAGGAAGAGGCTGAGGAGGAGGAGGGGGTGGAGCCGGAAGAGGAAGTGGAGGAAGACGTAACGGTGCAACAGGAACCACACGCCTTGTCTGCAAGGGCTCTGTGTGCTCGCCTGATCCGTGCCCGCTATCAATAATGTGAACTACATCCCCCAACTCACCAACAGTCCTGCACTCCTCACCTTTCCGCTCACACAAGACAATCAAATGGCCCGCCATCTGATTACACATTGGTGTCCCTCTCAGCTCATTGCATAAATAAAAATCACCACCAAATGCAAAATCAAAGTCTCATTTATCAATGAATAAATGAAATTATGCAAACATAACAGAACTATTCACCCTTGCACATTCCCTTAGTGCCTGTTCTTCGTGTGCCTTTACCTATCTTAGTGCTCCTACGAGATGCTTCCCCAATGGCTGGAGCATGGGTGGTGGGAGGCTGCTGGCCTTCAATTGAGGAGAGTGCAGATGGCCTTGGAGGACGACTTCGAGCAGCTCTGGGCCGGGAGGGCCCGGCTTCAGACTGCACCATCTCAGCATGGGCTGCAGCAGTCTGGCCTGGCTGGCTGAGAGGCAACAACAGGGGCACTGGCGGAGTGGCAGGGGTGGGAGCAGGAAGGCTGTCACTCTAAGAGAGGACAGCAGGTCCGACTGCCATGGCACCACTGCCACTCTAGCGGGGCGGCGCCTCAGCAATCCTGGTGATCAGCTGGAGAACGGATTGCTGGAGTGCTGTGATGCCCTGGAAGCCCCGTTCCACAGTGGTCCCCAGACCCACAATAGCAGCAGTCTGAGCTTCCAAGGCAGCAGTCAGACCTTGGATGGCAGGTGTTTGTGCTGCAATGGAAGCTGTGACATCAGTTATCAGACACTGCGTCATGGTGGGTTCCACAGGTGCGCTGATGGAGGTGACCACCCATTCCATGTTGGAAAGGGTGGGCTCCAAGCTCTGCGCAAAGTCCTGTGCCAAGTTGGAGCTGGACTCCTTCATGCCCCTTCTTATTGTGCACAGGCTTTCTGGCAGGTTGTCCAGTGCCCCAAGCATTTGTTGGTGTACGCTCATCAGCCGTCTTCTGTAGCCTGGCCCATCGAGGTCATCATCTGACTCCTCTGCAGCAGAACTAGTGAGTGACCTCACCCTCCGGCGAGCTGGCACCTGTGGTATCCGTTCCCCCCACCCCGGCTCCTGTGCACTTGTGCTCGGTGTCTCACCATGTGCAGATCCCTCCTCTAACCTGACCTCTAAAGGACGCGCAGTGTCAGTCTCTGAGCTGGTGGAAGCAAGTGTCAGATCGAGTGACGGTGTGGCTTTAGTGTCCTCCTCCTCCTCGTGTGCCGTCACGTGTTCTTGGGTATCTGCAATGACAAAGGGAAACAGGTTGAGTTGTGGAGTGGGGAGAGGAGCAAGTAAGACGTGTGTGCTGGCAGCATGTGCAGCACATGAGTCAGAAAAGATTATGGGAGGAGAGAGATGTGGAAAAGGAGAAGGTGCATTAGATATGCAGAAACCCCCTTCACCGGGACCTCCAGTGCGGCATGCTGTGACAGCTGCAGTGACGGCCCGCCCAATGATCCTGAGCACTGTCTCCACTAGGGTGGGTGAGGACGTGTAAACGTGCCCGTCCACCCTCAGATCCCTCCTGCTGCCGGCTGTTATGCGCCACCTTCTCCTGCAAGACAGAGGACAGTGTGTCAGTGAGTGTCCTGCAAGGTGTGTGGGTGATGTGCCTGTTGTGGTCGAATAGCTGCCAGTTTGTGTGACTTGTGAATGGTGGTTGTGTGGCCTGCAAGTGTGGTATTATGTGCGGGTGAGATGCAGCATGCCGAGAGCAGTATTGCGCTTGGATGGGCAGTGTTTGTTGGTGGGTGGGTGACTGCAGGTGTGATGTGTGGAGCAGTGGTGCAGTTGATAGAATAGGTAGGATATGCCACTTGACACTTGTATTCACTCACCTTGACCGCTCGTGTCAAATCATTGAACATCTTCTGGCACTGCACCCACATTCGTGGTGTAATGCTCCTGGCATTAACTTCCTGCGCCACAGCCTGCCAATACCTGCGGAGCTGCAGCCTGGAGGGTCTCCAGCCACCCTGTGGGTACATGCTGGCCCTCCTTTCATACACCCCTTCCACCAGAGCCTCCAGAGCATCATCCGAGAAGCGTGGAGCCCTCTCTCGTGCCGGTCCTGCTATTCTCGTGGCCATCTTTCCCTCCTGCAAGTAAGCTGTGTACTTGCCATTTGAAATGTGCACCTTCATCTTTAAGAGGTGCAGGCTGCTGATGATGTGCGCTGTGCACGCCCCATTTCTAACTTCCTCATTCTTCATGCAGCCTCTCAGCAGTGCGAAATGCGTTGGCTGCACGGAGATTTCATGGTAAGTAGCAGGCATCGCACTACCACCGCCCAAAACGGACCCTTATCGAAATTTTCTCCCAATGGTGTCTTAAGAAAATTACTGAAATATTGCAACTACATTTTTCTAACATTTAGGTTTAAATTATATTTCACACAAAGTATAATATGTAATGCACATACAAAATTTTGTATCACTTGTGCATTATACTATACATGCTAGAACACTGTTAACTCCTCCTCCTATAATCCTTCGAGAACTCTGCCTTATATAAATGTAAGTTGTTGTTGTTGTTGAGTTCATGATCCCAAGCCACCAACCCTGCTGTATGGTCCTGAAATTGGATTCTACGATCCATCTGACCAACATCACACAGAACACATGCTCCTATCATCAACCATAAGAGACCAGAAGAGATAGGAGCAGGAGTAGGCCATTCGGCCCCTCGAGCCTGCTCCACCATTTAATGAGATCATGGCTGATCTGATTTTTACCTCAACTCCACTTTCCCGCCCTTTCCCCATAACCTTTGACTCCGTAGCTGATCAAAAATTTGTCTAATTCAGCCTTGAATGTATTCAATGACTCAGCCTCCACAGCTTTTTGGGGTAAAGAATTCCAAAGATTCACGACCCTCTGGGAGAAGAAATTCCTCCTCGTTTTCGTCTTAAACGGGCAACCCCTTATTCTGAGACTATGCCCGCTAGTTTTAGATTCCCCCATGAGGGGTAACATCCTCTCAGCATCTACCCTATTGAGTCCCCTCAGAATCTTGTATGTTTCAATAAGGTCTCCTCTCATTCTTCTAAACTCCAATGAGTATAGACCCAACCTGTTCAATCTTTCCTCACAAGACAACCCTTCCATACCCGGAATCAACCTAGTGAACCTTCTCTGAACTGCCTCCAATGCAAGTATGTCCTTCCTTAAATAAGGGCACCAGAACTGTACGCAGTACTCCAGGTGTGGTCTCACCAGCACCCTGTACAGTTTTAGCATGACTTCCCTGCTTTTATACTCCATCCCCTTAGAAATAAAGGCCAATATTCCGTTTGCTCCCGGATTACCTGCTGCACCTGTATGTTGACTTATTGTGTTTCATGTACGAGGACACCCAGATCCCTCTGTACCACAGCATTTTGTAGTATTTCTCCATTCAAATAATATTTTGCTTTTTTATTTTCCTCCCAAAGTGGATGACTTCACATTTTCCCACATTATATTCCATCTGCCAAATTTTTGCCCATTCGCTTAACCTGTCAATATCCCTTTGCAGACACTTTGGGCCCGATTTTACCAGGGGTGCGGGTTGGCAGCGGGTGGTCAGTCGGGCTCGAGGAAAACGCGCCGTGCGAATTGAGTGCGTTGCGCGCGCGATCGCGGGATGATTGATGTAATTAGCCGGCAGTTACGGGTTCCGCGCTTCTCAGCTGCGTGCCGGCGGCCTGCGCATGCGCATTGACATCTGAGCGATGGTGGAGCTCTATTTAAAGGGGCAGTCCACCAAAGCCCCTCCAGCCACAAACTATACTCCATGAAGGATGGAGGAGCGCAGGGGTAAGGCTGCTCCCTGTTTCACGGACCACGCCCTCCAGGTGCTGCTGGACGGGGTCCGCATGAGGAGGGAGACGCTGTTCCCCACAGATGGAAGGAGGTGCCCTGCCAGCGCCACCAAGAGGGCATGGGAGGAGGTGGCCGCTGAGGTCACAAGCAGGGGAAACACCACCCGCACTTGGATGCAGTGCCGCAAGAGATTCAATGACCTCACCAGGTCCGGGAAGGTGAGTACACTAATGCACTCTGCGTCACTCCGTCTTCCACATCACCTCAAACACCTCACAACCCCATCTCCACTGACAGCACTGCGCTCCCGCACCAATCCTCACAGCCACCCAACTATCATACTCACAGTGCCTGCACGTACCCACCGTCCCTGTCCCCACTCGACCACTACTACACACCCCAATGCCCATACAATGGGATGGCCATGTGGCACACGCATCCTCCCATCCATCTGGCACACGCTCAACCCACTCACACCAATGCTTGAAGCGTCTCACATTGTAATCATCACTCAATAACGTTTTTGTGTTTTGCCCTCACAGGAGAAGAGGGCCAGGAACGCACGCGATAGGGCACGCACCGGAGGGGGCCCGCCACACGAGGTGGCTCTGACAGACGCCGAGGTCGAGGCACTGGAGATCGGCCGCACGCTGCATTGCCTGTCGGTGGCGGATGGCGAGTCTGGTTCTGGCGAAACGGCGGGTAAGGGAAAGCTGGCACTCATGACTCATGAGCGCGAATGATCTTAGCATCACATGGCATATGCCACACCGCCACATTTGGTCACATGCCTCATATTGCCCTCTGTTCTCTTGCAGGACCGTCTGCGATCGACGTTTCAGTTGAGGGCGATTCCTCAGAGGACATGCCCGTCTCTGAGGGTGCATTGTCACACATGAGCCTTGCATCCACCAGCGCAGATACACACACCTCGGTGGGTCCCCCCCTCAGTTAGTTGGGATTGCACATGGTGAGTCACCGCGCACACGTGAGCATGAGCAGACCCTGGTGGCAGGGCCAGCCGCGGAGGGTCCGCGTCGGTGGGAGCACTCTTCTCCAGGCTCTGCTCAGCCGGACCCAGATGCTGAACCCAGGGGGCCACCAGTCAAAAGGAGAGTCATCGAGGGGCACCAGCACATTGCTGAGGTACTGGGAGAGGTGCCACGCGCACTCTCCACAATTGCACAGAGGATGGAGGAGTCCAACTCCTGCATGAGGGGAATGGTGGCACAGGTGCAGGAGGGTATCGCCGAGATAGTGTCGCAGGGACGTGAAGGCATCTCTGAGATAGTGTCGCGGGTAGGTGTGGGAACGTTTGCGGTGGAGGACAGGCTAGCCTCCCTCGAGCGTCACGCACAGCTCACCAATGAGTCCTTCCAGGCCCTCACAACGGCTGTTCGGATTCAGGGTGAGCAACATTCCGCCGCCATAAACAGGCTGACGGACACACTAGAGGTGGCCTTGCAAGGTCTCACCCACGTCATCCAAACTGCCGTCCAGCAGGGTGGAAGGGGTGATGTGGGCCTTGGCCATGAGAGGGAAGATGGTGAACGGGGAAATGGAAGTGTGGACGCTACTCAAGGCGCCCCCACGTCTCACCCGTTGCCCCCCTCTCAACCAGTGCCCGCAATAGTCCATCCTCTCCAGGTGGCCGAGTCTGCCCCTGCTCAGGTGCAGGAGGAGCAGTCTGTGGAGGTGCCCTCACGGGCACCAAAACCCAGGGAGCGTCGGCCCAAAGCATCTACCAGGTCAGGGCACGAACAGGAGCCACCTGCCACCACCTCTGCTGGAGCCACAGGGGTAGCACCACGTAGGGGTACCCGGAAACGAAAGCCTAAAGTTCCGTGAGCACACAGGGATTGCACCAGGGTGTTTGCCTATTTGTTTTTTTTTAATTTCCACTCTTCGAATGTCAACACAAAATAAACTCACTTTTTCTCACCAATGCAGCCACCTCTTGTCCATAATTCTGCGGCTTGTGCAATATGTCCCTTCCGTGCGCCTCATCATGACGACGACCATCCCGTCCCACCCATTGGGCATAATACAGTGGGTGCAGGTGTACAGGCACCACTCTTCTGTGGAGGGAGCCTGTACGGACCCTCGTCTGTGCACGTTATGACATGTGAATGCCTCACACAGTGTGATGTTAGGAGAACCGTTGGCATATGAGTGCCTCCCTGGCCTGACGAGCACGCAGGTGAGCCGGTGTTCGGCCCATGGGTCGTTCCTCCTCCTCTCCCTCTTCCTCTTCCTCCTCCTCCTCCTCCTCCTCCTCATTGTCGTCCTCAATGTGGGTGGCGGGTGTGCATGGGGCCTCCTCCAGCGGCTCCCCTCTCTGTAGTGCCATGTTATGCAGGGCACAGCAGACAATTATAATTCGTCCCACTCGGAGTGGCGTGTATTGGAGCGCCCCCCCGGAACGATCAAGGCACCTGAAGCGCATCTTGAGCAGCCCTATAGCCTGCTCAATTGTAGACCTGGTAGCAATGTGGCTGTCATTATACCGACGCTGCGGCTCAGTAATGGGGTTCCTCAGAGGTGTCATAAGCCACGTGTGCAGGGGATATCCCTTGTCGCCGAGGAGCCAGCCGTTGCCGGCGTTGGGTGCGTGGAAGAGGGGCGGGACGGTGGACTCCCTGAGGACGAAGGCATCGTGGCAGCTGCCAGGGTATCTGGCGCACACGTGTGGGAATCTCTGGCGGTGGTCACAAATGAGCTGGGCGTTCATGGAGTGATACCCTTTCCTGTCGATGAGCAGCCCTGCCTCATGTGGAGGTGCCCGTATTGCTATGTGGGTGCAATCGATTACACCCTGCACCCGTGGGAAGCCAGCCACAGCATGGAATCCAACCGCCCTCTCCGTCTGGCTGCGCTCATCCATGGCGAAGTTGATGTAGGTCGAGGCCCTGCGGAACAACCCATCGGTGACCTGCCTTATGCACTTGTGTGCAGACGACTGACAGACCTCGGTGATGTCCCCGCTGGCACCCTGGAAGGATCCGGAGGCGAAGAAGTTGAGGGCAGTGGTGACTTTGACGGCGACGGGTAAGAAGATCCTGCTTGGTCCATCAGGGAGCAGCTCGGCATTAAGGAGGCTGCAGATGTCGGCGACTACCTGGCGAGTGACTCTGAGCCTACGTATGCACTTCTGCTCAGAGAGGTCCATAAAGCTGAGCCTCGGTCTGTAGACCCTGTGCGGAGGGTAGTGCCTCCTGCGACGCATCTCTCTCTGCGGATGCCCTCCATCCTGCTGTGCAGGTAGATGTGCCACAGCACCGTGTTGTGGGGATGCACGTCTCTGAGGCGGACGGCGTGGACTGCGAGGCTGCTGAGGCTGATCATGCTGTTCGTCCTCCGAGGATGTCAACGCAGCACCCATCTGGCAGGTGTAGGTCTGCGGGGTTGTGCACGGTAGAAAAGTGTGTCCTCGCACAGGGGTTGCACTTCCACACCGGCGAATCTTCTTGCTTGGAGGAGGGTGGTGGAGGGCAGGCGTTGCCCAATGTTACGGAGTGTCCTCCTGCGTTGGTGAAGGCTCTCCCCCCCACCTGTGGAATGCACCTTGGCAGCTGCCACAGGCTGCTGGCTGCAACACGTCCGTTGGCAGTGTGAGTGTTTCCCCCAGTATGGGAAACAGTCTCATTTCACCGTAAAATCCCACACCTGTTAAATAAACAGCTCAATCAGGTCATTTAATGACCTGAAATACCTAGATAAATACACTCAAGTGGAACCCCGCTGGCTTTAATTGCCTGCGGGATTCCCACCAGCGGGGGCTACGCACGCACCCCCGCACGTCAGCGCGGAACCCGGAAGTGGGCGGGATCGAGGCGCGATCCGGTCCCGTTCCTCGAAATCGGGATTTTAGAGGCCCCCCCGCCGAGAACGCACCCGGGACCGGGTGCTAAAATCGGGCCCTTTGTGTCCTCATCGCAACTTGCTTTTCCACCTATCTTTGTATTATCAGCAAATTTGGCCACAAGCACTCTGTTCCTTCATCCAAGTCATTGATATATATTGTAAATAGTTGAGGCCCCAGCACTGATCCCTGCGGCACCCCACTAGTTACAGATTGCCATTTTGAAAATGACCCTTTTATCTCGACTCTTTGTTTTCTGTTAGTTAGCCAATCCTCTATCCATGCCAGTGTATTACCCCTAACACCATGAGCTCTTATCTTGTGCAGTAATCTTTTATGTGGCACCTTATCAAATGCCTTTTGGAAATCCAAATATACTGCATCCATTGGTTCCCCTTTATCCACCCTGCCCGTTACTTCCTCAAAGAACTCTAATAAATTTGTCAGACATGATTTCCCCTTCATAAAACCATGTTGACTCTCCTTGATTGTATTATATGTCTCCAAATGTCCTGCTACTACTTCCTTAATAATGGATTCTAGCATTTTCCCAATGACAGATGTTCGGCTAACTGGTCTATAGTTACCTGCTTTCTGTCTCACTCCCTTCTTGAATAGGGGTGTTACTTTTGCGGTTTTCCAATCCGCTGGGACCTTTCCAGAATCTAGTGAATTCTGGAAGATTACAACCAATGCACCCACTATCTCTGTAGCCACGTCCTGTTTCCGACTCTGCTATGACCATGTGGCCATGTGGAATTGATCAACTGATACAAAATATCATATGACGCAAGTGATACTGCACGATTTTCCTATCATGAGATTACCCATTATTATCACATCAGTGGTTTAATTCATAACACTGCTTCAGCAAGATCAGTCAATATAGACAAACACATTTTGATTAAGAGCTTTTGAAGCTCTTAAAAAAAAAATCATTTGTTAAACATTTACTTAGTAGTTTTCTGTTCTCTTACATAAAGAGACTTGTTATCAAAGTACAATTGTATTTATGTGTTTTGTACAGATGGAAAAAAAGGAACCTTTTAGACCTTTTGCTTTCTTCATCAAGTGAATTTTGTTTGGTGGTTGTTTGTCCATGCACAGTATCTTGTTCTCTTTTGTATATGTGCCATTTTGTACCTACTTTACATCTGCTCCCAGATACTGTAATTTTGTTAACTGTTCAGTTACTTCCTATGTGTGAATTAGTTTAAGTTTCTACTTGTGAAATATACTAGTTCTGTATTTTAAAATAGGAGGTTTGCATTTATATAGCACTTTTCACGACCTCAGCATGTCCCAAAGAGCTTTACAGCCGATGAAGTACTTTTGAAATGTAGTCATTGTTATAATTTAGGAAACACAGCAGCCAATTTGCTAACAGCAAGGTCCCACCAACAGCAAAGTGATAATGAACATGTCATCTGTTTTAGTGATGGTGGTTGAGGGATAAATATTGGTCAGGACACTGGGGAGAACTCCCCTGCTCTTTTTTGAAATATTGCCAAGGAATCTTTTACATCCACCTGAGAGAGCAGACAGAGCTTCAGTTTAACATCTCATCCTAAGGATGACGCCTCTGTCAGTGCAGCACTCCCTCAGTACTGCACTGGAGTGTCAGTCTGGATTATGTGCTCAAATCTCTGGAGTGGGACTTTAACCCACAACCTTCTGACTCAGAGGCGAGAGTGCTACCACTGAGAAATCACCAAGTACACCAGCGGATTAAAAAAGCATGGCAGGCCTCTCCCTCTCGGCAGACCTGGGACTGTGCAGGATGTGCCAATCCACCAAAGATGGAGGCTATTGCAGCTGGACCAAGTCAACATGTGGCAGAGATGGAAGAACATTTAGGTGTGAGAATAGAATGGAATTTTGCCCATTATATTTTTCTGGTCAGATCAGTTGTGAGGTAATATTCTAGCAGCACTCACCATTCAGATTCAGGTGGCCCGAGTGGACGGCCTATCTCAGTTTTCAGCTTTACCCCTTGAATCGTTCCATTTCAGGGAAAAACTGTCAAGAATTTGACACCCCAGGCTATCCCACTATCCTAGCGCGGTAACAAAATAGGAAGAAAATTATAATGCAAGTGGACACATTCCTCCTTTGGCAAATTGTAACCGAGAATCATAGAACTTTACATCACAGGAGGCCATTTGGCCCATCACACCTATGCCGGCTCGCTAAAAGAGCTGTCCACATGGTGCCATTTCTCTCTTCTTTCTCCATACCCTTTTACCCTTACCTTCCTCACACCAAACAGGGGCCATACTCCTGTATGACAAATGCCAAAAGAACGTGTAATGCATGGATTCCATTTGGGGTTCTAGAAATACCAAGTCATTTGGAGTCTCTTCCTGGAATCCTACACGACCCATGTCCCATGACCCCTCCTCCACACATAAACTCAGACCAACCCCCCCACAGAAAGTAAGAATGGGTCAATTCAGAATGGGACCACAGCCAACAACAGTCCTCCCAAAACTCCACAAACGGCAGCAACTCAACCCTGCAAGATCAATGCCTTGGCAGGAGCCTCGATATCCTCTAACCCACTGAATGCCAGGGACCACTGCCATGTTATCTGGACACCCTTCCCCTCCATCAAATGGTGTGCTGTTCCCAGCACAAATATAACAATAACCCAACGTACCAATATAGTCTCCTGCAAGCAACTGTACAGGGGTGTCAAAAATATGTATGTATGTTTTTGCTGACTGAATTTTTTTTTAAACGTTCTATTGTTCCCTCATTTACTGAGTAACATCCAGAGGTAAATATTTGTACAAAAGAATTTTTGCAATTGTTATTCGATAGAAAATGTGCATATTTTGAAAGTTGTAAAGTGGAGCTAACACTCAAATGGCCGAGATGAATAATTTCCGGGGTGGAAAACAATGTCCCATGTTCATCAGTCTTTGCCATCATAACTGTTCAAAGTCACCATTCTCATCATTTGACATTTAAAGCCACTTTAATGGAGCTTCATTTCTGTGCTGTGATGGAAGTTATTTATAGAAAATAGGGGCCTTAGGCGTAGAAAAAATACTGAAATCAGTTATTTGATATTAGCAGAAATTTATCATTTGATATTGTTTCCAAGTTTAGAAATGAATCATTGTCTTTCTGTAAGTCATTTCAAAAGTGTTACGACAGCGATTACCTCAAGCCATTGTCGACTGTCCTTGAGCGCAGTTTGATTGATGGCATGAAGCTGCTATAAATCTGTGCCAGAAAGTAACGCTGAAGACTTCACTTCAATATAACGGTTAATGGGATTTGTCTGGTCTGTAGCCTTTCAGTGTGATTAAAAGTCATTATTGCTTTGACTTACATGTGACTATAAGTACAAAGAAATCATGTTACAACAAGGAGTCCCTTTAAATCTTTGTGACATGGACTCAAAACAGCAGCATGTCAAGGTGCACTCATTCCACTTACTAGACAGATACACTCATCTCTTAGGAAAAAACTTAGGTCAGTGCTCACACTGGGAAACTTTTATGGGTTATTTCTTGCAGATCAAGTTGCAGGTTATGATTGGGCTATTTGGAAATATTTACTCTTTAATTGCTCAGGCGAAGAGAATTTTTGTTGCATATTGAAACATGGAAGTTCTAGAGCTTAGGCGTTACTTTCAGGAGAGTATATTAGTACAATGGATTATTGGAAAGGCTAAGAGTAAGATTTATGATCACAATGAACATTACAAACTGTAAACTCATTCACATGCAGGGTAATTTTACAATATTGTGCTCCCAGTGTAGATAGAGCCCTGCACACTGGCAGCAAATATTAGGAATTCAGACGCACCCAATGATTTTCTATCTGAAATATGGACAGATAATCATGGGGAGTGCATCCCTCTTCCCCCCCCAACTCCAAAATCACAATGTGCCCTCTCAGTGACCGAGGATCTGGGCCTAGTGTCATATTGTAAAATGACCCCAATGGAACGGTGTTTATTTTTCTAAGTGAGAAATATCAAAATAGGTTCACTTTTTTTAAACTGGGTTGAATAAGCCTCACTCCAAATAAATGAGAGTTGGCAGATCTGCACAGATAGGGAGCAGAAAAATCGCTAAGGTTATGCAAAAGTTATAAAATAGCCATCACTGGCATGTATGGTAATACTCTACAGGAAAGTATCTAAAGAGCACAGCAACCAGAGTTTGGAATTGGTATTATCTATTTAGTCCATAGTATTTAGTCAAAAATTTATATCAAATGAGAAAAAATGAAAACATATCATTTGAAATGAGACATTAACTGATATCCAGATTACTTCCTTTTACTATGTAATTAAATTATACTGATGTCTCTGATGTATAATCATGTAATCCTTGCTTTTCCAGAGTTTGGGCAGTTTATTCAGAAGAATGCATCCACCTTGTCTAGTGACACCCACAATGTCAAATTTTGTACAGGTCCATAAATAGCTTTCACCTTCTGCTGCAAACCCTTTACAAAAAACGATTGTTATTGGTCCTCTTCCATCTGGAAAACATAGCAGAAGACCTGAAGGAAGAATATGATGTTCTCGGCCCCATCCTTGCAAACACGCTATAGTTTATCCAGGGTGTTTTTAGGGACAGAGAGAAGAGCACCAGTCTGTAATCCAGTAAATAGAAAAAAATATGCATTAAAGATATTCTTCGTTGAATAATGTATTCCTTGGGAAATCTGCTCATCTTATTATTGCTTACAGGACAGAACATAATTGAGAGTTCCATCTGATCGATGTGAATGAATTATTCCATTTTTTTACAGTGCCCAAGTGAGTGTGTTTCTCCTGTCAGAAGCTGCACAATGCTTAGCTACAGACTTGGAGACTTCACCATAACCATTTTACCTTTCTTCTTCAGAGCTGTTCTCAGGAAGTTGCTTTGCATCAATTCTAGTTTTGGAAATGGGCAACTAGGAACTACGGAAAATCTTAAACGTTTGAATTTTGCCATTGGTTAGAGTTGAAGAAATTGAAACACAGAGGGCGATAATTTGGCCCAGCAAACTCTTCAGTTAGAGCTTTCTACTCTCATCCCATTTCTCTGCTCTGGATTTTTTATTAATTGAAAACAACTTGAAGACCAAGGCCGAGGTATTGCAGCAAGAGCTGTTCCAGCTCCGCCATTATAACTTCGTCGGAAGTGTAGCAGTGACAAGGTTTCCGTCGCAATTCCAGCTAAGTTGTGGCAGTGGAGTGGGAGCAGTTCTGAGGAGATTCTCAGTGAATGCTGTTTCAGAAGATCTGCTTATCAAAGTGACACAAATTAACATTGTTCTGATTAAGCTGAGTAAAGGGAGAAAATCAGAAGGAACTTCAGATGGGAAAAATTGCGTTTTAACTTAATTTTGTCCCTGATGATGCTTGAGATCTTAACAGTCTCAATCCCTCATATCCCATTCTAGCACTGTTAGTAGTAACATACTGTAGGCAGTCACTGGGTACTCAGCTAACAGTTTAAAGGAGCCACCAGCTTCTAGTCATCAACGCAATGTGACACAGAAATGCTGGGACATGTATCCACATGCATGATTCCCAGGAGAGTCCTCAATTGCATCAATGCCAGCAATGAGGCATCAAAGAGGGACCAATCATTTTCCGATTTGGAGGGGGAGAAGGGAGAACTTGTAGATGAGTCATCATTACAGATCACTCTTGCACATCTTTTATTGACTTGCACTGACTAGCACAAGCAGAAGCCCAGGCACATTCTCTAACCAATCCTTCATCCCCCCCTCTCCAATCTGTAAATAGCGCACAGCAAGTAAAACCTAAAGAGAACTGAAAATGACTAAGATTGGGCAAAATTATGGCCCGGAAATTGCTCTTCAACTAACAGTGAAGCTAACAATGCTTACCATTATTTCAACAAAAATGGAAGAGCAAATTTGGGAGTGTGCACATGCACAGTGAAATGCAGAAATCCGGAACTTGGTCTTCATAATTCACCGGTGATATGAAGGCTTCGTGTTAAAGGGACCTCGCCAGCTGCAACCAATGGACCAGCGCCAACTTGCTCTCCTGCCTAGCTGGAAATGAACTAATCTCATCACAAAAAAGTTTTTTAGGTCTAAACTAACTTTTAACAGCGTGTTAAGTATTAATAACTGCCAAACAACCTTTCCGGCACTGAAAATTAACTTCTAAAAATATGGAGTCTCACTACTCCTGATTTTAATAGTTTATGAACATTTAAAAAAAACATTTTTAATTAAAAAATGTAAAAAAATTTTTTTGACTTTTTCTTTCTGTCTCTTTTATCTCAGTCTTTATTTTGCTTTCTCTAGCTCATGGTATTGTACATTCACTGACCTTATCGGGCAATTCATGGTTTTTATTCTGCACATTTGTCAAGTGAGTATCACTTCCTGGTTCTCGCAGCGTGGCTTGCTTCAAGCTGATTGGTTGAGGGGACATAGAGATCCCTTTCCCGCTCACACAGCCCAGGAAAGAATGATGCTGTTTTTTGAACTCAGATTTCAAGAAAGTTGCCAACAAAAAGAACACGGTAACTTAGTGGGTGAATTTAAACCAAATGAGCAGCGGGCACTGTTGATTCACCACTCAGAGCAATTTAGGGGCCATTTTCTTTTGTTAAATAAGCAAAATGAAAGAATAAGATTGTCTGGATTTCAACCACTGGAGAAACTCATAATATTGGGAGCAACAAAGAAAAATAGCATTGTATTTCCTTACTATTTACCTGTTAAAGCTGCAGTGTCCTACAAGTGGAGACTTTTAACGCAGTAGAATTTGGCACAACAGGTGCAACCAGACTAGAACATTAAAAAAAATTGAATATGGCCAGACTGAGCATATCAATTTGTCACATAATGATAATTATTTACATGTTTAGATCATGTTTGATAAATTCATGGAATCTACATTTAACCTGGTAAACAAGGAATACTGACACCGATGTCAGTTTGCTGCTGGTTTACTGAACACTGATATATGTCTGGTTATAAATAATTTTTGTCCAACCAATGTGTTGTATTTAATGGGACTCCACTGTATATTGGGTTAATTGGTGCAACTTATGCACAACATGATCCCCATCCATCCCCACCACCAGCCAGCTGTGCAATATCCTGGGGGAGGCAAACACAAACAAAAAAAAACCCAGGCCAATTTAGGAAAGATAACTCTGGGAAATCCCTCACTGACCCCTGAAGGTGCTGAACGCAGTTATAGGAGGTCACAGTGACTGGGAGAGACATCCCCCAATACCCTACCTACCTTCTATACATAGGGATGTCAGCCACAATCAGGAGCTTGTCCAGCTCCCTTTTGAATGTTTGCACTCATTGCACGAGACGGCAACTTGTTCCATAGGCCAATGACTCTCTGTGAAAAGAAATACCTACTGACATCTAACCTAGTTCAATGATTAGGTAACTCATATTTAAGTCCCCTAGTCCTCCCTAACCTATCTAACTCAAATAGTCTATCCTAATGGACTGAATATAAGTCTGTCACTCTCATAAGTGATCGCAATGTCTAACTATATGAAATGGTGTAACAATAGGACCCACTTGTGATCTGAACAGGATATTCATGTCTTTCACATGTGGTCCCACGTACCTTTCCAATCCTTTTGAAGGCAGATCGAGAAAACACCTGGTCAGACGAAGCCTGATAAGGATCATTGAGCTCCTTTATTTCACAGCAAGTGAACATACAGTGCAATAGTCATGATCAGACTTATCAGACTTATCAATAGTCATGATCAGACGCAACGCCATCAACGCTCTCAAGGCCAACCGCAACATCGTCATCAAACCAGCGGACAAAGGAGGAGCCATCGTCATACAGAACAGAACGGACTATTGCAAAGAAGCATACCGACAACTGGACAACCAGGAACACTACAGACGGTTACCCGCAGATCCGACCAAAGAACACACCCACCAGCTTAACAAACTGATCAAGACCTTCGATCCAGACCTTCAAAGCATCCTACGCACTCTCATCCCACGTACTCCCCACGTGGGAGACTTCTACTGCCTCCCAAAGATACACAAAGCCAACACACCCGGACGTCCTATCGTATCAGACAACGGAACCCTGTGTGAGAACCTCTCTGGATACATCGAGGGCATCCTGAAACCCATTGTACAGGGAACCCCCAGCTTCTGTCGCGACACTACAGACTTCCTACAAAAACTCAGCACCCACAGACCAGTTGAACCAGGAACACTTCTCACCACGATGGACGTCTCGGCAGTCTACACCAGTATCCCCCACGATGACGGCATCGCTGCGACAGCATCAATACTCAACACCAACAACAGCCAATCTCCAGACGCCATCGTACAACTCATCCGCTTCATCCTGGATCACAATGTCTTCACCTTTGATAACCAGTTCTTTACCCAAACACACGGAACAGCCATGGGGACCAAATTTGCAACCCAATACGCCAACATTTTCATGCACAAGTTCGAGCAGGACTTCTTCACTGCACAGGACCTCCAACCAATGCTATATACCAGATACATCGACGACATTTTCTTTCTATGGACCCACGGCGAAGAATCACTAAAGAGACTACACGATAACATCAACAAGTTCCATCCCACCATCAAGCTCACCATGGACTACTCCTCAGAATCAGTTTCTTTCTTGGACACACGAATCTCCATCAAAGACGGGCACCTCAGCACCTCACTCTACCGCAAGCCCACGGACAACCTCACGATGCTCCACTTTTCCAGCTTCCACCCTAACCATGTCAAAGAGGCCATCCCCTATGGACAGGCCCTGCGAATACACAGGGTCTGCTCAGACGAGGAGGAACGGGATGGACACCTACAGACTCTGAAAGACGCCCTGGTAAGAACGGGATATGACGCTCGACTCATCGATCGACAGTTCCGACGGGCCACAGCGAAAAATCGCATAGACCTCCTCAGAAGAGACGCAACCAACAGAGTACCCTTCGTCGTCCAGTACTTCCCCGGAGCGGAGAAACTACGCCATGTTCTCCGCAGCCTTCAACATGTCATCAATGACGACGAACACCTCGCTATGGCCATCCCCACACCTCCACTACTCGCCTTCAAACAGCCACCCAACCTCAAACAGACCATCGTTCACAGCAAATTACCCAGCTTTCAGGAGAACAGCGTCCACGACACCACACAACCCTGCCGCGGTAACCTCTGCAAGACATGCCAGATCATCGACACAGATACCACCATCACACGAGAGGACACCACCCACCAGGTACATGGTTCATACTCCTGTGACTCGGCCAATGTTGTCTTCCTCATACGTTGCAGGAAAGGATGCCCCAGAGCATGGTACATTGGCGAGACCATGCAGACACTGCGACAACGGATGAACGGACACCGCGCAACAATCGCCAGACAGGAGGGTTCCCTCCCAGTCGGGGAACACTTCAGCAGTCAGGGACATTCAGCCACCGACCTTCGGGTAAGCGTACTCCAAGGCGGCCTTAGAGACATACGACAACGCAAAATCGTCGAGCAGAAATTGATAGCCAAGTTCCGCACCCATGAGGACGGCCTCAACCGGGATCTTGGGTTCATGTCACGCTACACGTAAGCCCACCAGCGAACAAAAGCTATCTGTTTTTGATATAACAGGTCATTTGCTGGCTTTCTCTGCCTTCCGGATGTTTCTACCTCTCTCTCTCTGTTTTTTTTTCCTGTTTGTTTTTTTTGTTGAATGTATATTCAGGGGTTCTGTCGGTAACACCTCTCTGTCTGAACATGGTGATTGCCTTGGCAACGGGCAGTTGCAAAGGCTGTCTGTAATCACCATGTATTGTTCTGTGATTTATAAATGCGTAGGCTTCGAGGAGTTCCTGACATTTACCTGAGGAAGGAGGAAGCCTCCGAAAGCTTGTAGATTTCAAATAAAATCGTTGGACTATAACTTGGTGTTGTAAAATTGTTTACAATTGTCAACCCCAGTCCATCACCGGCATCTCCACATCAAGACTTATTTAATTCAACCTGTACAATTTGTCTTTGTGTATTAATACAAAATAGTGAACACACAATGCCTCCCTACATCAGTGACTTAAAGAAAATAACTCCTTACTCCTCTCTGCATTATCCTTCTGCCCCTAGCAATGCATGCCCTTGCAGTTTTCCATTTTAAAGCCTGACTGACTGCATGTGTCTGTCTCCATCTTTTATCTCTGTCAAAGAAGGAAGGGAGAGCCCTGCACCAAACATCCTCTGCTTTTTCCAATCCTTTTTGTGGAAAGATGGTCAAAAAATTTGAAATTTGACATCTATTAACACCGCCCCCCCCCACCGCCTCCCGTTCCCCCGTCCCAGTAGCTCCCTTGTGTGTGAGCGCTACGACTCATTCACAAAGATTGTGCACTCCTGACTAGATGCGCCACCATGACTGCAAATCTTCCCAGAATCAGGAGCTCATGAACTGCATGGAGACTTATCCAAGAGATGTACAACCCTAGTGCCAAGTGCCTCTGATCCCTGCAACAAGTACATTCTACGTGTTATACAGCAGTCTGGCACAATCTAAATTGGCTGGGCATTCCATGTAGCCAGGCCACCGTACACCACCAACTTCATACCAGGACTTTAATGAAGTTAGTAAACGACACAGAAACAATTCAATAGATAAATCTAATCACGTTAAAGGGCAGCATCATTTTTCTGCAAGAATGGCCGTCAACAGCTGATAGGATTCCAAGATTCCCAGACGCATCCTTGGAGGTCCCTTTGGCATCAGTCAGGGCCAGAAGACCAAGACTGTTGGGTGCTGAGGGTAGGAGACCCCATAAGAGGATGGTGTAGGCTGCCTGGATGGAGATAGTACAGGCAGTTACGACTGACTCCTTCATCCCAAGAACTGCCACACGGTGCCAGGTGAGGTTCATCTTCATACCTCTTGTACCCTTTCTCTTTCAGCATCTGGATATCAGGGCAACCTTTGTCAACACTTAATCAAAAGCACTCTGCCAACTCATATTGCCTGCCACAAGATCTATGAGTAGTCTTCAAGGATACTTCATTTAAAGGGGCAATGCAGCTCCACATCTTATCATCATGGGATGCAGCCACTCATATGGGGCGTCAGAGCTGTCAATGCCACCCACATGCCTTTAACGTCATCTTATCTCCCTCCAAAGGAAAAGATGGCCTTCGTCCAGCGCCAAAGAGATATAACTGGGGGAGGAGCAACAGCTCTGAAAACCCGGAGTGCACATAAATAGGCGCTACACATCGTGGGCATGAAGACAGGAGAATCTGTGGAAGAGGATGAGGTTGGAGGTGAGGTGCAACAGAAGGTTGGAAAAAGCTGGGAAATGGTGATCATAGGTGGTCTCTGCTTCATGTGTTTTCTCAAAGTATTGCATTGCCTTTAAATTCAGCACTACCTCTTCAAGGATCAATGTCACTGTCTGTCCAGTTAAACAAGCTTTTCTGTGTCTCACATCATTGGGGGGCCTTGCAAGAAGAGGCAGGCAATATGATGACCATCCAAGCAGTTCCACTGAGGAAGGGGTTAGCCGTGCCCCCTTAAACCCATTTGAATGGGGCAGACTAGACTCCTGGAAAGCCTGAAAGGGGATTACCCCTTTTTTGGGAGGATAATTCAGATTTAGATTTCAGAACCCATTTTAGTCCATTAATCACCTAAATCCACCCCAAAATGTGCAATAATTCGGATTAATATCTAGACCAAAATGTGTTACAGGAAGCAATGTTTGTGGACAGGAAGTGTGCATCATATGCAAGATTTTTAATAATATGTAGATGTGTAATACAACCAACATGACTACTGAATAAACTTCCTCAAAATTACTTATTTTTCTTGTACACAAGTGAAGTTAGCAGGTACTGATATTTGTTGAAATGCCACTGTACAAGGTGGAGTGCAGATCATGTTGCACTGTAGCCCACAGATCTCTCATGCCTGTTTCAACACTCTGGGACTTCTGATGCCTCAGAGGTCTGCCTTGAAAGAAGGGACCGTTCTTTAGGCCCTAGACATGTGTCATCTATCCATGCTCATGCACTCAGATTCTAAAAGGTGAACCTGCACCTTATTCCTCAGGGGCGTGTAACATTTTTAGATGATTGAATTTGGCCTAATAATCAGCCCTATACTTTCCCTGAAACTGATGCTACGAGACACAAAGCTCTTGCTTATCTTTGTGGGTACCAGAGATTTTAGGATGTAAAGTCCTCCTGCAGTACCTCTGAAAATCGAGCAATTGACTGCAATCTTCTCCTGGCCAGCCTACTTGACATCATTAAGCCTTTTTCCAGACATTGTCAGGTACTCTTATTGTGAAGGATCTGCAAAACTGCTCAACCACACTTTCCCAGGCCATTGTAGGGGCTGTGGGTTTTTGTGTATTGGTGATGTCTTTGACGATTTATCATTGGTATATTTCCTTGCAAAAATGCACGAATTCTCTTGGGTAATAATTGCAGGTGTTTACTATGCAAATAGTCATAACTGTTAGATAAGAGGCTGCCACCAAATATCTCCAGAATAGAATTACATAAAGTTAAAATTTTTCAGTGCACCACTGCAGTAACTCGCCAAGGCTTCTTCAGCAACATCTCCCAAATCCGCGACCTCCACCACCTAGAAGGACAAGGGCAACAGGTACATGGGAACACCACCACCTCCAAGTCTCACACCATCCCAACTTGGAAATATATCGCCGTACCTTCATCGTCGCTGGGTCAAAATCTGGGACTCTCTACCAAACAGCATTGTGGGAGTGCCTTCACCACATGGACCGTAACGGTTCAAGAAGAAGGCTCACCACCACCTTCTCAAGGGATGGGCAATAAATGCTGATCTTGCCAGCGCGCTCCTATCCCGAGAATGAAAAAAAAAATTGAAGTATCTATCCAAATTGGGGGCTGATTGGTCTTACAACTTGTGCTTATTTTTTGTTTTAAATTCATTATTGCTAACTGGTACCAATTCTGCACTGGGTACCATTGAAGTCAATTGTAAAACAAAGAAACAGTATGGATGACCAAACCTCTAGATCAAGGCTCCAGTAGCCTTACAGCAGACTATAGTTGTGAGTTTCTGTTGCCTGTACAGAACTAATTCCAGTGCTTCTGGTTTCAGCACCATTGCCAGTCCAGTATCCCTGCTGGCCTGTCACTAATTTAAAGACAGGGGTCTCTTTTGGATTATGTACGAAACAAATGAATTTTGTTGCATAATATAAGCAAGAATATTAAGACCTGAAATATGCTTAATTTTACAGACCACAATAAACAATAAATAAACATTTTTTTTACCGTAACAGAAATACATTACAGCTCTTAAAGGATTGTTGTAGGAACTTCCACACTGTCCCCATTTCAGAATTAATCTTTACAGGACTGTAATAGCATTTTCGCACCATAATGATTGTTTTTGGGGGGGTTTCCGTTACCTTTTTTTTAATCTAGATATTTTAGGCTTCCTCATTTTAGACTAGTCCCATCAACTATCATCCCATGTCCCAGAGAATATTTCACTTGCCCAGATATCTACGTAAATTTGTAGTGTGCCCAGGGAACAAACAGATTCCTCTTCAATTTATTTCAGCTACTGGTTTTGCCAAGTGATCTTCCTTGTCTTCAGAAGACAACAGATTAGAATCAGACTTCAACTGCCAAAAAAGTTCATTAGAACAGGTGAAAAGCAGCAGTAACACTATATATTTTTACAGTAGTTATTAAGCTTTGCTAACTCCTGTAGTAGAAAATAATGAATCATTCACAATTGCTGCGTTAAATTATTAGATACAAGTAAAATCTTGCATAGCAATTCTGTTTCTTGTTCACCATCTACAGAAACAATCTACCCTACATATCTCTCTTTGAAGGTTGCAGGGAACTCTGATTTAAAAATGATAATCTGACAAATGCATTCAAAAAATGACAGCGACCAAGCAGAATATGAGGAATTGTCTGTCGAGCTGAGAAAGACCTGTCAATCAAACACATATCTGAACAAATCACACAGAATGCTTGAATTAGAAATAAACGCCTCGACCCCTCAGTAGGACATCTGTCTTCAGTCAAACCATTTAATTATTGCAAGAATTGCAACAAAGGGAGCTGGAAGATTCTTCTGTGAAGTTGGCTGTTAACTCCTTACATACCATGACAGAATTAAAGAAGACACGCCACATCATAGACAGAATTGCTTCATTTATATCGCAGTAATATAGGATGGTGTTACCACTCTTCACTTTATACTATGAATTAAGAAATTACAAGGGCCAGTTTTCAGATGGCTGAACCATATACTTTTCAATGGAGATTGTAACCATTTCATTCCATAGCGTCTGTATTGCACATGTATGACAGATGCTGTCACATATAACTGAAAATACAGCGTACTCAGACTTAAGAAATAGACTTAAAATTATTTTCTGCACACAAAAGGGAAATGAATGACAGATTATTTAAATAGTTCTCCTATTTAAATAATCTGTGGCCAGTGCGAATGTTATTTTTGGAAGTCCTTTAATTTTCCAAAGCGAATGTACTGTACTTAGAGTAGATTTATTATCACTGGTACTGGACCAAGGTCAAATTGTTACAAAATTATCTTGTTTCCCATATCTATCAATTCAACCTGTTACCTTTCCCATAGACTGTGAAGCAGGTCTCTTGCAGAAATCCACTTAAAGCCATTCACTGCACTAAGCAACAAGAATTCTCCTTTGATACTTAAGACACAAGGGACAAATTTTTGTTACTGATTGCAACAAATGGAAATAAACTGGGCTGATTCAAGCTTCTGTAGGGCAGGTACGTAGCTTTCTTAATAGAGATTCAATATGATCAGAGGATCTGACCAGCAGAGTGTGAAAGAGGTTCCAATATAGTTAGTTCAAATATAATAGTTTCTAACTGCCACATTGTAACTGTATAAAACAGTTCTTACTTCTCTCCAAAAAAACCTCACTGATTTTGAAGAGGCCTATTTAAAGACAGATACAACAGTCACATCATATTGTTTAACCCATATTTTTTTTTAGGTTAATTAGTTCATTATCATATGCAAGGCATATCATATAAAAGTCCCTCTTAATGCATCAGGGCTAAATGTGTTTTCCTAATAAAGTGAGTAATGATTGCAGCCTGGAAATTATTGTGAGTAATAGCACTTAATGTGCTTTTAGCAAATTCTTCTCTCCGCTGTTTTAACAGAGACATTAAAAGCTAGATTAACACCTCTGTTAAAGTAACAGAGAGAGGAACTCGGTATGTGTTAAGGATCTGTAGGTTAACATTGCTGAGATTCATTTCTAGCCTTATAGTTGTTAGGAAATAAGTAAACATTTTAATACATTTGATTTCATCAGATATTTTTAGAGAGGCTTGACAGTTCTTAAAAGAAGTATTGATAAAGTTGCAAAACCCACATTGTAATCTTGGTAGGTGGTATCCCTAAAAATAATTGAATTATCTGTACAAAAAAATAACTACACTGATACATCATACATCTGCTTGGCTTTCGATTAGTAAACTGCTGTTCCTAGTTTGATCCCCTAAGCTTCCTGATGCCCTTCGGTTGGTTACATTTTGGCACTTCTCAACCAAGTTGAACCCACGTCTTTGTGCTGGAGTGCTAATGTTGACCAATTGCAAAGCGATATTAATTTCAGCCACAGTGAATAGTGCAGGGTACACCATCCTACCCTTCCAGCAGAAATGAGTTGCGCAGGAACAAATATAATTCATCATAGAATTTCCACAGCGTGGGAAGCCTTTTGTCCCCTCACACTTGCGCCAACTCTCTTAAAGAGTCCACTTAGTCCCATTCCCTATTCACATTACCAAAACCACTCATAATTTTGAAAATCTCTATTGGATATCTTTTTTATATTCTTGAAAAAAGGCCTCAATTTCTCTAGTCCCTCCTCACAACTAAAGCCATTCATCCTTAGTAAATCTTTTTTGGCGTTCCTTCCAAAACTGGACCCAATATTCTAACTGTGACCTAACCAAGGATTCGTACAGATTTAGCATTATCTCTTTCCCTTTGTACTCCATGCCCCTTTTTATTAGATATAAGATCCCATGTTTTTTTAAACAGATTATATATATATATATACATAAGAAAAAGAAAACAAAAAGATAAATATTGGAACCTGTGATTGAAAGAGCTTTGCTAAAGTGTAAAGGGAATTAATTATTCACCTCAAGAAAGATAGGAGACAAGGTGATTTGTAATAACAACAGGAAATATAACAACCCTGCTGCCAATAAATGGTGTTTTGATGGTTATCTTTCTATTCATTTACAATTTTCTTTCAATTCCTACTACTATCATTCACCAGCAAGCAACCTCCAGCAGCTAGGAGACCGCAGACAGTCAGTAAGAAATGTACCCTATGAAGGAGAGTGCCCATTTGTCTTTATTCTGTCTCTTTATGTCCCTTCTTTTCCATTTTTCCCTCTCCTGAAGCTGTTCCACAGTCACCACAACTCTCTGGTACCTCATCCATTAGTCATTCCTTCACGTATGAGCCTGAAGAGTGCGTGCTGGCAAGGATGGAAGGCACCATGACTGAGTTTATCCTGTTCTCATCCGATGTCCAAGCACATTCATTTTCTGACCAGAGCCACTGGATGACAATCTGGGATGAGAATCTAGGCTCTCTTTCCCCCCCTCTCTAACCTTAGGGCTTTGAGGTCAATTTTAGCACTTCTGCTACCATCTCTACTGTGATGCACCAAGTCCGCACAGATCAGGGGATCAAACCTGGGGGACTCTACACCTGCATGGTTCAGTACCGCAGCATGCATTACCTTCAGCCACTTAGCCCTGAGAAGAACCTCTCATGCTTTCATTGCATTTGACGGTTCATTCATAAAGTATTAAATCATACCTGCCCCAATCAAAAGTGCCCATCATGAGTGATCACATGCTGCTTTGCTATATTATACCTGGATTTGTTTCAGACAGAATAGGTAATTGCCTGTCTAAATACTAAAGCCAAGTTTGGTTCCATTGTTCAAACCATCACAAAAAGGTTTATACAATTTCAGTGGGGTTCTTGGTGACCCAATTACTTTACATTTTTACCTGAGTCCAGTTCCATCAGGACAGACATCATTGATTAAGTCCTTGCAATCCCCTGCCTGCGTATGACCTGTAGCACCACTTCTTTCAGTGTGAGCTAAACATAATGAGACCTTGAACCATAATCGTTAGTGTTGTTAATTATTAACTGCATTTGCTTGATAAAGAGGTTTATAGAATTTTAAGTTTAGTGGTTATTAAAAAATATAATAATGGCAGTTATTTATTTTGTTGGCTTTCCTGGTCTGTATCAATAGTGTGCAGGATACAGAATGGGAAGAGTGAATCACAAAACTTAAATCTCCTTTTGTCATCAGGTACATAATAGCGTAGATTTTTCCGTGATGATCGTGGATTAAGTAGGAACCTTGCGTAGCTGGCTTTAAGCTCCCACAGACTTGCACTTGCCTCACCCCAGGCCTAATCATATCTGCACAACAAGCGCCCGGCATGATGCTCGGAGTTTATTGTTTGGGAGGTAGAACATCTGGTACTGCTGCAGGGATTTAAAGGCCTGCAGCAGCAGTTTAAAAGGAGCACACTTTGGTGGATAAAAGTTACAAATCAATTGCAACAATGAAGCAGAGGCAACCACGAGCTCTTGTACTGCTGGATGATGGGCAGTAGTGAGGGTTGCCCTTTTGGGTACTGCAGGGCATCATCCACATGGGTGAGCCATAAATGGAAGGCAATGGCACTTAATGTCAAATGATGTTTCCACCACACAGACGGCCTAGCTGAAAATACAGAAGTTTAGAGATCTCAGCATATCAACCTAGCTACAATTAAATACTGTGACCTTACACCAGTAGATTGGCAAAGTATGCAATCCATAAAGTTTTTTGGCCCGCTCAATCTATTTTACAGCTCTTTGAATTTTGACCATGCGTACTCATTCTGCAGCAGGTACATTTTGCACCAGCACCTTATAAATGTAACTTTTGCCACAATTATATCCTTTAAATGATTGCACTCAAAAATATTTCAAAGAAAATCTAACTGCATGCTGCATGTGCGTGTACTCGGGCTATTGACTGGGCACCTGCATGTGATGATATGTGCTTGTGGTACTTTCAACCTCTCAACTCTGCTTGCAGGCCAACATGGGCATAACAGAAGGGAGAAGACACAGATGGGAGGAAGGCCCCATGAGTTACTCTGAAGAGAGCACACAGGAGATTATTGGTATATTGGTATATTATTGGGAGTGGTGGAGATTAAAATTAATCGTCAGAATATTAGGAGAATCATAAATTGGGCTCACTCTAGTGTGTGCCCAATTCACCAATCTATGCTCCCAACAACCGAGGCTCCATGTTTGGAGAATGTATCAAACTATGTCACCTTTCAGCATCATCTTGGAAAATGTATCAAACTATGTCACCTTTCAGCATCATCCTTCCTTTTAGTTAGTTATTTAAAGCTAAGCGACCTCCTGCAGCATTGCTCTCTGTTACATTATCAGAGAATGAGGGATGAGAGCAGAGAACACACATTGGGGAAAGTGAGAAGGGTCTTGGTACGAGGCAAGGAGTGGAGCTGGACCTTCAGCACTCAGGCTGAATCTGGAAGGGAAGGAATGGAGCAGAGCTGGTACACTGGGCAAGGTGTCCGTGAAGGAGCAGAGATTGGGCAGAGTGGGTGAAATGCCCAAAGTGCAAGATTAATAGAGGGGATTATGGAGAGCTATCAAAAATGGATTGAGTTGTTTTTTTCCTAATGATCTGATTGGTCCATGGTCTCATGTGATCACTACAGAGCAGTGTTGCGATCTAATTGGTTTATAGTATCACATAATTAGCATAGCCCAATCAACAACATTAAAGTCTCACTACAAATCATACAATATCATAATATAAATATGAGCTGCAACAGCCTCGGTTCTCCAGGTTTTCCAAAATGTGGGAAATGGGACTGTGAATGCACCTGGTCTCATCAAGGTGGTATCAATATGTCTGTTCTCATGTGCTATCAGTCGTTGGGTGTTCTGTGGTTCAGGTCTTAAAGAACCTTCTGTCTTTTCTTCCACTCTTATCTGAGAAATGTGAAGGCCTCTTAATTTATCAGTAACAAGCTGGACAAATACTAGACCTCAGTGATGCCTATTACTAAGCTAAAGGGGTCATATTAAACCATTCCTTGTTGCCAAGCAAATAGACTGAGGTTAAGAAAATCTTAAAAAGTATACCTCTGAACTATCCTCTAATGCTCCTCCTAAGTTGAAAATACACCACCTTACACATTCTTCCTCCTCTCTATATCCTCACTGTGTTAAAATTAAGTCTCATAGCAGCACCTTCTACTCTTACCTCATTCTTTCCCAGAACCTTAAATCTGCAGAACTCCCTTTCTCAGTCAACCCTTCCTTCCCTCTAAAACTTTGAAGCTTTCTAAACCCAAACTTAGCATTACCTAATCACTACTTCCTGATTTACTTCACCTCTACTTTACTTCTTTTGTTATAATTGCAACTGTTCTGGTTATAATACATTGCTGTACATTACATCCATAGTCCACAATGTACATTGTTGTAATTAATATACATAGTACACTGTGGTAGTGAGTGAGTTTTGCTGAGTGACTTGGGCTGTAGACAGATCTGGTGACTGACTCCCAGTCATTAGTGTGTAATGTGATGCTTACCTGCTGTGCCAGTACCTGGCAGGTCTCAGTTGTGTCACCATAACGATGGAGGTTAGCTTGATTGGATGGGGGGGGTGCTCTAAATGCTGGTGTACAAGTTAAGTGAGGGTGTAGTGTCAATTAGACTTGGCGGTGGACTAGGGATATGAAGAATTTCTCCTGGTTTAGCCTCAGCACATTTACTCATTTCAAACTTGCAGTGTCCTGACTATGGACTTCAGCCCTTCACCTCGATTTCACAGTAATAAAAAGAGAACTCACTGAATTTCAATCATGTGGGTGACACTTCATTTTGATTTTGATTTTTTGAGTTCTCAGTTATGGTCACAATTGGTAACTGGCAAGACAGCTTCCAAACTTAGAGAAATCTTTCAAACAGGTGGCCTTATTAAATAAACAAACTGAATTGCAGCTTCTCTAACAAATAGCTATTATTTTTGCCCTTATCTTCTTACTTCTTTTTTCTTCTAGAGGCTCAAGTGATAGTGGTAATTTATGTATTTCCAGCACTATCTGTGACAGAGAGGTAGGACCCTAGGAAATGTGCGAAAGCAACCCAGGGTAAATCTCCCAGTCTCTCATTTTCCTTCCACTGTAGAAATGAATGTTGCTAGTGATAGTGGTTGAATATTTAACACATTTGCCCAACATTCTTCTGTTCACTATTTTGACACTGATGTTAAACTGTTTATTTTAAATAGGTCAGTGTCTACCCTAAAATGGTGAACAGGGGAATATAATTCAAATGACTTAAATGTTTGAGCACTAATATCAACGTCAACAATTTCTGGCCTCTGGTCTCTACTTGGCACCTCCCACTGAAGGCCGGGACAACATTGGCAAGTCACTGTTTGGGAAATTGCCATAAGAAACTCATGTCCTGTCACTTCTAATACAATGTTCCAGTTTGTATTCAATTCATCAGTAGACATTTTGTTCCAGAAAATATGTGAGGTGTAATCTTAACTCTGTTCATGTGATAATTACTTGTACGCCAAATTTAAATGTAATTATACCTCCATTTATATTTCCTTTGTGTGTCACATTGAGGATTTTGCTGTGTGGGTAAGTCACAGGCCCAAACTGGCATCCCATTGATCTGGAACATCAGTCTGCTGGGAAGCTACCTTCTTCTGGGATGTGTTAAATATTGTTGTACAAAGCGCAATCTGCATAATTTCTATTATGTTCCCTATTATTACAAGCAACATACAATATTTTATTTATTCTCTGCTGAAGATGATGTTCCCTGGACCTCATGGCTCTGCTGAACAAGATGCCAACAAGGATCATTGTAAGCAGGATTTTGCAAGATAAACTTTTAAATCAGTAAAGATGTAGAATGCGACAATTCACATAGAATTTACAGCACAGGAACAAGCCATTCAGCCAAACAGGTCTATGCCGGTGTTTATGGTCCACTCGAGCCTCCTCTCACCTTATTTAATCTAACCCCAACAATGTTTCCTTCTATTCCTTTCTCCCTCATGTACTTATCTAGCTTCCCCTTAAACATGTCTATGAATTTCGAACAAAGGAAACCCGTTATTAGACAGATTAAAACATTGCTTATAAGCAGACTTCACAAAACGGAAATGGTATAGACAGCCACACCAGGATGTTAATTGGGACAAGACAGCATTTCACAGTGCAATTTCCATTTTAGTGCTACAGCACCCATTTTCTACCACTGGAGACAGACTTTGTATGCAAGTGCGACATCGCAGATAAGAAGGCTTTCAAAGCACGCTAGTGACATGAAGTGGCAAAAAATGGTACTGCATACTTTTGGTCAATTCTTTCTGTCTGGAGGTCTAAGTGTTTTATTGATATTTTTATTGTTAATTTGCTTCATTGGGATGCCAGTTTGGGCCTGTGACTTACCCACACAGCAAAATCCTCAATGTGACACACAAAGGAAATATAAATGGAGGTATAATTACATTTAAATTTGGCGTACAAGTAATTATCACATGAACAGAGTTAAGATTACACCTCACATATTTTCTGGAACAAAATGTCTACTGATGAATTGAATACAAACTGGAACATTGTATTAGAAGTGACAGGACATGAGATTCTTATGGCAATTTCCCAAACAGTGACTTGCCAATGTTGTCCCGGCCTTCAGCGGGAGGTGTCAATTACAATTATGGCTGATCAACTAAAATACATATTTTGGAATAAATAGAGGGCTTAAGATTCTGATTTAAGTTGAAACCAGCAGGGTAATGTTTAGGCTTTAAGGAGTTTGATTCAGGGTTTGGAATTATTGTCAATATGTTACTCAACAATATTTATGACTGGTGCTTTTGGTTTTTGTTATCACTTATCTGCTTCCGGTTATCTGGGGAAGAAGGTTTTTTTAAAGCTTCAATAAATAGCCATTGACACCATGGAATGTAAAAGAGGAAATAATCTTGGATTTTAATTAGATCCTAAACAATTTAGCCCCCAAATTTCATGTCAGGTTACTCAGCAAAGCTATTGAGCGCATAATATGTCACCCAAGTATGGGTGTATTATAATCAGAGGCAAATGAGGGAATGTATTTCCAGTTATTTATGCCCAGGCAACACTGGGCACAAGAAAGAAAGACTTGCATCTGTATTGCACCTTTCATGACCTCAGGATATCCCAAAGTGCTTTACAACCAACTAAGTACTCTGGAGTGGGACTTAAACCCACAGCCTTCTGACTCAGAGGCATGAGTGCCACCATTGATCTACAGCTGACCCAAGTGACAGTAGTGCATCCCTGTTGTTTAAGATTGCTAATGGCCAGTTTTGAAAACCAGCATACAGAGAAATGTCCAGGTTAATATTTTTTTTAAAAGCCGTTTCCCCAGGACCATGTGTCAATTGTATCATGTGATTTATATCAGTTAGTGCTAATTGTATTCAGGTGATGTGTGTCAATTGGGGACTCTTTTGTATCTTTTTATATGAGAGCTTATCTAGGGTGTGTTGTGTGTGTAAGAGGATCTTTGTGACTAAAGGCTTGGAAGCAACTGAAGACCAGGATCTATTATTCTATCCTTCACCACTTGGCTATCCAATTTATAACACCATGGACCCTTTGGATCACGGCACAGCAAGAAGTTCCCTCTCTCCAACTGAGGCAGACATCCCATCAGTGCTGTAAATGACGCTGGCATCTTCCCAAAGCATTTAAATGCCCCTGATCCCAGGATATGGGCCAGGGTCAGGACACAGGCAAGGGATGGGCACCCTACCCAGGATCTGTCCCTCATTACAGTCCACAGGAATTTTTTAATCCTAATCTTTAATGTAATTTAATCATTGAATCTGATCCCAATATGTTGCATTTGCAGTTAATAGCAATGGCTTGCAAATAGGGAATGTGGCTCTCAAGTGAGATTTGATCTGATCAATTATTATTAAATGAGCTTTGTGGTATATTAATTAATTACAGTGCAAACTATTTATTGCAATAGTGTGGAGGAAAGCCAAGAAACACTTACTTTGTAACCACATACAGCAAGATACAGTCTGCTACTGTAGTGACAATGGTGATATGTTTCCATTACTAAAACAAAAGATATTTTATATACTTAGGAAATTATTATAGCTTCACCCAATTGTTAGACCATTCTGACAAAGTGACTACACTTGAAACATTATCCTGTTTTCTTTCTCTTTTCGGCTGCTAATGGACCTGCTGTGTATTTCCAGCATTTTCTAATTTTATTTCGGATTTCCAGTATTTACAGCTATTTTGTTTCCTTTTTGTCTGTGCAGATTTCCCCAGCTGTTACCCAGAAGTGTGCAGTGTGTGTGTTAAGAGAGGTGTGATCAGGATTCTCAGCTTATATTAATCAGGATGTGGAGATGCCGGTGATGGACTGGGGTGGACAAATGTAAGGAATCTTACAACACCAGGTTATAGTCCAACAGTTTTATTTGAAAATCACAAGCTTTCGGAGGCTTTCTCCTTCGTCAGGTGAGTGTGTGATTCCTTGAAGGTTACCGCATATATAGTCAGAGAACAATGCCTGGTGATTACAGATAATCTTTCCAACTGCCCGTTGTCAAGGCAATCAGACAGAGAGACAGTACATACAGGACTACTGAATATACAAACGGTCCGAACTCAAAGACAGAGAGAGAGAGAGAGAGAGAGAAACATCTAAAAGGAAAAGAAAGAGAGAGAATGATCAGTTGTATTAAAAACAGATAACTCTTTTTTTGCTGGTGGGGTTACGTGTAGCGTGACATGAACCCAAGATCCCGGTTGAGGCCGTCCTCATGGGTGCGGAACTTGGCTATCTATTTCTGCTCGACGATTTTGCGTTGTCGTGTGTCTCAAAGCCGCCTTGGAGAACGCTTACTCGAAGGTCGGTGGCTGAATGTCCTTGACTGCTGAAGTGTTCCCCGACTGGGAGGGAACCCTCCTGTCTGGCGATTGTTGCGCAGTGTCCGTTCATCCGTTGTCACAGTGTCTGCATGGTCTCGCCAATGTACCATGCTCCGGGGCATCCTTTCCTGCAACGTATGAGGAAGACAACATTGGCCGAGTCACAGGAGTATGAATCATGTACCTGGTGGGTGGTGTCCTCTCGTGTGATGGTGGTATCTGTGTCGATGATCTGGCATGTCTTGCAGAGGTTGCCGTGGCAGGGTTGTGTGGTGTCGTGGACGCTGTTCTCCTGAAAGCTGGGTAATTTGCAGCGAACAATGGTCTGTTCGAGGTTGGTTGGCTGTTTGAAGGCGAGTAGTGGAGGTGTGGGGATGGCCTTAGCGAGGTGTTCGTCATCATCGATGACACCGCGCAACAATCGCCAGACAGGAGGGTTCCCTCCCAGTTGGGGAACACTTCAGCAGTCAAGGACATTCAGCCACCGATCTTCGAGTAAGCGTTCTCCAAGGCGGCCTTCGAGACATACGACAATGCAAAATCGTCGAGCAGAAATTGATGGCCAAGTTCCGCACGCATGAGGACGGCCTCAACCGGGATCTTGGGTTCATGTCACGCTACACGTAACCCCACCAGCAAAAAAAGAGTTATCTGTTTTTAATACAACTGATCATTCTCTCTCTTTCTCTTCCTTTCGGATGTTTCTCTCTCTCTCTCTCTCTGTCTTTGGGTTCGGACCGTTTGTATATTCAGTAGTCCTGTATGTACTGTCTCTCTGTCTGATTGCCTTGACAACGGGCAGTTGGAAAGATTATCTGTAATCACCAGGCATTGTTCTCTGACTATATATGCGGTAACCTTCAAGGAATCACACACTCACCTGACGAAGGAGAAAGCCTCCGAAAGCTTGTGATTTTCAAATAAAACTGTTGGACTATAACCTGATGTTGTAAGATTCCTTACATTTGTTTTAATCAGATATCAGTACCAGATAATGAGAGCAACTCTAACAAGAAGAGTAAAAACAACACAGTGAGAGGGCCAGGAGTGGCATAGCCTCTGGCAAAAATGTTTGTTTTGCTACTTTGAACACACTATTTTGCTCTTCAAAAGTGGGTTCATGGTTATGATAAAAGGGGACTCACAGTTTGTTGCAAAAATATGTAGAAAAGGTTCCATTTGGTTATGTCCGCTTAAAACAAATGTTCTGAGTGCTGCCATGGTGCTTAAGACATTCTGTATTTCAAATGCAAAGAAGATGGGGAAATATTTTTTCACGGGCTGCCACTAAGCAGTAACGAAGGTGCATGTGTGCACTCTTGTTAAATTGAGACAAGACAGTTCATTGAGAGATGAGAGAAGAGTCGAACAGCAAGTCTTCAACCAGTCATCGTTTGTGTAATTTGTAATCACCATTCAATGTCACTGAACAGAGCTTTATAGGCTAGAAATTACTGTTTGCAATATTAGCATACATGTGACATTCCTCTGGTAACTACTTAAACAGAAGACTTAACCCATTTATTTCAATAACATTGTTAACAGTAATTTCTAGGCTCATGTTTCAGTTCCCAGTTTGTCAGCATTTTCTAAGTCTTTTGTGCCAAATAGTTTGCTATTTTAACAACCAACACCCGACCACCTCGTTGGGTAAATCACATCATACTAGTATTTATACTTCCTCGCACATTGATACTAAGCTGGTGGTTTGAGCAGCTGATTCCAATGACGCAACCAGGCCCTGAAAAATGAGATGGATAGAATGTCTAAGTGGGTAGCGAGTAACAAATAGCGTGCAGTACAGATGGTACTACACTGGAAGAAAAACAATGGATGGCATACGTAATGTATGAATAGGGGGTGAGGCCAAGGGTGAGGTTGAATGAAGAATGTTAGTAAAGTGATATCCAATCACTGTGGAACAGCAAATGGCAAAGCAAATAGAATGCTGAATCATATTGCTAATTTGGTAGATTGTAATTTGAACGATGTCACACTGAAATGTACAGTGTTCCAGTCAAACCACTTTGAGTATCGTGTCCAGGTTTGGTTACAAAGAAAACAATCACTTTATACCTGGAGGAAGTGAGAAAAGAGTTGCTAGACCATTAGCATTAGAGGATTGAGTTGAGAGGACAGACTGGAGAAGCTTGGCTCTTGAGCCTTATAAAATAATGAGAGGGGAAGATATATACGATACCAGGGGCTACATTTTCATGATTCTCTCCTAGAAATGCCAAGGTGGGACTTCCATCTTCTGCCTTACCCCGCCACAGTTTCTTGGGTCAGGAGTCATTAGGTATTCACAATGGAGTCCCGGTTGGATTCCCACCAGCAAACATGCGTTTTCATCATTTTATTGGAATATGTAGGAGAAATGCCCTAAGAATTGCTTTAAACGAGTCCTCAAAATGGAGTCAGTAGTCAGTCTGAATGCTGGGAAAGGAAAGGGCCAATGCTAATTAAACCATGAAAGCTTATTCAAACAAAACATTCCTTACCCAGGGATAGAAGACAATCCATCAGGACCACAGGACTAGAGATGGCTTATTCAGGAGAGCTTGAAGGTGTCCTGCCTTACCTAGACCCGGGTGAGCAAAGACCTGAGATTCTAGGGAGTAAACGAGTGACCTGGCATGACTATATGCTGTGCTTCATTGATTTGGAGACCATCAGGGATATTAGCATGGCTGTGTGAGGTGATTGACACCAGAAGGGCTGAGCCCTTCTGACACAAGACAGATTGATCAATAGAATTGAGGAGATTTCTTTGGAAATTAAGGAGATATAAAATAGTATTTTTGATAGTAAAGTCCTCAGTCTTCAGTACTTAGTTTAGTTCTAGTTCATTTACTAGTTTTTGAACGAGTCTTTGTAGTAGAAGCTGGAGGTGTTCTTTTTCTAGTATATGTAAAAGGATGTCTCTGTAAAATCAGAAAGAGCTTCTCTGACAGAGAGAAAGAAAGGTAACAGAAATTAAGATTGTACCACTATACCAGACAGATATAGGCAGATATAAGTGTGTCACTTAAATGAACAAGTTTCCCCAGGATCAAGGGAGGTGAGATTCAAACCAGCTTGCCCAGATGTAGCAGCCAGTACGGAAGATGTATTTACCCAGGAGCAGAGGATCCAGGAGGAATGGATAGCACTTCTACATTCATTACTCTGATGTCCCAGAAGGCGAACACCATTCTTCCAGAGGAAGATGAGGCAACCAATTCACCCACATCAGCTCATAAGAACGAGCTTGCATAAGTTCTGGAAACACTGCTAACTGAATGCATACAGACTATAATCTATTCAATAGTCTGGCTATCTAGTGCTGTTAAATTGTCAGCTATCTAAGGAGTCTAAACTTAAATTAATCAATTTATAAAACTCTCAGAAGCTGATCTTGACTTTATTATCAGCAAGCAGCAAATGCTGAATTACTGTGACAAAACTGAAATGCCTTTGTAACCTCTTATTTATTTCAACAATTAATCCTATCTTAACTATTTGCATACTGAATATTTAAGTGCTGCTAACTATGGATTCTAAGGTTAATAAACAAGTGTTAGTTCATGACTTTGTCTAACTCCTTCTTTGTTAATTGACAAGAAACGGTTAATTCATTCACATCGTAGCTTTTGCAGATCCTGATAAAAGGTTGGTGGTGTAAATGCTAATATAATCCAAACTAGTTGATATCAACCAAATTTAGGCATCATTAACTCGTAGGCATAGACTGGGTGGTAAACCCCAGGAAAGTTCTTTGACAAAGAACTAAGTTGAAGGGGTTAAGGATTCGGCCGGTGCCCTTGATGAATATTCTTGTCAGGGTCTCAAACCTAGAGTTCTTGCAATTGTACATTTAAACATCTATACCACATTATTACAGAGCTATTCGGTCATATCATGGTCCAGTCTCTGTAGTCTTTCAATCAGTACAAATGAAAATCTGCCAAAGTGAATTCCCGTGATAAAATAATTCTGCTGAATTAACAAAAATTAAAGAAACGGTAAAATTTTATATCACTACAAATCTACTAAAGCTATAATTATTTTTTTCCATAGCAGCTAAAAATCGTGACTTTTATAAAACCACATCAAAATTACCTCTTTGCATAAATTGCACTGCAAAGAGCGATTGTTGCTAAGTGTGCATTTCTGCAAATCTGTGAATTCCCACAGCAACAATGACTGGCCAAACAAGAGAAACTGACAGTGAAAAAATTGAGGTTATTATAATCGCTCCTTGGTTACATTTCAATTCAACACAGTCACAAGAAGCTGGGATTTCTGAATCCCAACAAATATCTTTTAGTCTTTCAACTTCATCTGCAGGTATTTTAATTCTACCACACTCCTGAATAAAAGAAATCCTAGCAAGGTCGGCATTTATTGCCCATTCCTAGTTACCCTTGAGAAGGTGGTGGTGGGTCTTCTTCTTGAACCACTGCAGTCTGCGTGGTGCAGGTACTCCCACAGTTCTATTAGGTAGGGAGTTCCAGGATTTTGACCCAGTGACAATGAAGGAACGGTAACAAATGTCTAAATCGGGATGGCGTGTGACTTGGAGGTGGTGGTGTTCCCATACACCTGCTGCCCTTGTCGTTCGAGGTGGTGGAGTTCGCGGGAGGTCATACATGTTTCTCCCAAAGCCTGCCCCTAATATTGGGAAGTCCTCTTCACACAAAGAGTGATAAACACTTGGAATGGACTCTCAGATCGAATAGTGGAAGCGAGAAACCTGACATCATTCAAGAACAAATTGGATGCTGTAAAATAGGGATGTCACGGTCATTCTGGATGGATGAACTAAGATGGCCTGAATGGCCTTCCTTGTGATCTGATGGACAACTTCATTTCAATCTGATTTATAGATCACAAAGCTGATATGTCCCCAAAGATGTTTAAACTGTCCATTATTAATATGAGGTTTAGGTCCAAACCAAAATCTGCAGCAGGGTGCATTGTACTTCCAGGAAATAGGAGAAAGACAGAAACAAGGACAAAGACAGAAATATGGTAGAGTGAACAACTCCAGTCAATTTACTCAGAGGGACACAATACTATTTCAAAACCTTTTTGGACAACCCGATTTCAAAAGCTCTGAGTAAAATGACCTTGCTGTGTCTTTGATGTTAGGTGGTCCTTCTTGCTCCAAGTCAGATTAATCTTAGATTGTGTGTTGATAATCTGCAAAGTGCTATTTGATAATTGGAAAAAACAAGATATCACACTGACAAAAATGGATTTTTTTCAGTGTTGAATTGTTAGCTTGTATTTTGTATCATTAGGAACAACATGTGAGGGCTCGAAACCCCCCAATGTTACAAGGCATTAAACCAATGGGGCGGCTCAATGGAAATGACAATCAGGCATTTTGTACAATGGCAGGAAATCCACTGTGATGGTTTACTGCCAGAGTGAAGACGAAAATGACCCCCAATATAACTAAACGACTGAAATTGAATCCATAATTCAGTTTAGTAAGTGAAGTAAAAATCAATAATACATACTTCTGTTGTATATGGATTTTCAGAAGACATTTAATAATGTGTCTCACACTTGACTTATTTCAGAAATTCAAGCATGTGATATGAGGGTTATCCTAAAACAATTGAAATCTGAAGGAATGAGACTCTGCACTTGTAAAAGTTAATTTTCAGTGCCAGAGAGGTTAATTGGCAATCATCAAGACTTACCACACCTTTAAAAGTGTGCTTCGACTTAAATAACTCAACGTACCCTTTCTTGGCCAGATTACTTCATATCCATCAGGGTAGTGCAGGAAATGTACTCCGTTCCATTCATTTTATTGGTGAGTCAGCCAGCGAGATGTCGTTCTCACAGAGTTTATGGAGGAGCGGGGCATCTGGTAGAGCAACTTCCTGATTCCTGTGTTTGACTGTGCATGTGCAGTCGCTGGAAGATGCTGTACCAGATGCACAGAAATAATGGTGAACCCTGTTAGCCACGCCATCATTTTCAGAGCAAAATCCTGCCCATTGTCTTTGACGGAACTTTTGCTCACCTCTCAATCTCTTCTATCCTGGCTCAGCATCCATTTTTCAGATGTTTATTCTACGAAGTACCTTCGAACACCAACAAGCCAGGAGATCAACCCTGGTTCAATGAGGAGTGCAGAAGAGCATGCCAGGAACAGCACCAGGCGTACCTAAAAATGAGGTGCCAACCTCGTGAAGATACAACTCAGGACTACATGCCTGCTAAACAGCGGAAGCAACATGCTATAGACAGAGCTAAGCAATTCCACAACCAACGGATCAGATCAAAGCTCTGCAGTCCTGCCACATCCAGTCATGAATGGTGGTGGATAATTAAACAACTAACGGGAGGAGGAGGCTCTGTAAACATCCCCATCCTCAATGATGGCGGAGTCTAGCACGTGAGTGCAAAAGACAAGGCTGAAGCGTTTGCAACCATCTTCAGCCAGAAGTGCCAAGTGGATGATCCATCTCGGTCTCCTCCAGATATCCCCACCATCACAGAAGCCAGTCTTCAGCCAATTTGATTCACTCCACGTGATATCAAGAAACGGCTGAGTGCACTGGATAAAGCAAAGCCTATGGGCCCCGACAACATCCCGGCTGTAGAGCTGAAGACTTGTGCTCCAGAACTAGCTGTGCCTCGAGCCAAGCTGTTCCAGGACAGCTACAACACTGGCATCTGCCTGATAATGTGGACAATTGCCCAGGTATGTCCTGTCCACAAAAAGCAGGACAAATCCAATCCGGCCAATTACCGCCCCATCAGTCTACTCTCAATCATCAGCAAAGTGATGGAAGATGTCATTGACAATGCTATCAAGCGGCACTTACTCATCAATAACCTGCTCACCGATCCTCAGTTTGGGTTCCACCAGGACTACTCGGCTCCAGATCTCATTGCAGCCTTGGTCCAAACATGGACAAAAAAGCTGAATTCCAGAGGTGAGGTGAGAGTGATTGCCCTTGACATCAAGGCAGCATTTGACCGAGTGTGGCACCAAGGAGCCCTCGTAAAATTGAAGTCAATGGGAATCAGGGGAAAACTCTCCAATGGCTGGAGTCATACCTAGCACAAAGGAAGATGGTAGTGGTTGTTGGAGGCCAATCATCTCAGCCCCAGGACATTGCTGCAGGAGTTCCTCTGGGCAGTGTCCTAGGCCCAATCATCTTCAGCTGCTTCATCAATGACCTTCCCTCCATCATAAGGTCAGAAATGGGGATGTTCACTGATGATTGCACAGTGTTCAGTTCCATTCGCAACCCCTCAAATAATGAAGCAGTCCGAGCCCGCATGCAGCAAGACCTGGGCAACAACCAGGCTTGGGCTGATAAGTGGTAAGTAACATTCGCGCCAGACAAGTGCCAGGCAATGACCATCTCCAACAAGAGAGAGTCTAACTACCTCCCCTTGACATTCAATGGCATTACCTTCGCCGAATCCCCCACCATCAACATCCTGGGGGTCACCATTGACCAGAAACCTAACTGGACCAGCCATATAAATCCTGTGGCTACAAGAGCAGGTCAGAGGCTGGGTATTCTGTGGCGAGTGACTCACCTCCTGACTCCCCAAAGCCTTTCCACCATCTACAAGGCACAAGTCAGGAGTGTGATGGAATACTCTCCACTTGCCTGGATGAGTGCAGCTCCAACAACACTCAAGAAGCTCGACACCATCCAAGATAAAACAGCCCGCTTGATTGGCACCCCATCCACCACCCTAAACATTCACTCCCTTCACCACCGGCGCACAGTGGCTGCAGTGTGTACCATCCACAGGATGCACTGCAGCAACTCGCCAAGGCTTCTACGACAGCACCTCCCAAACCCGCGACCTCTACCACCTAGAAGGACAAGAGCAGCAGGCACATGGGAACAACACCACCTGCACGTTCCCCTTCAAGTCACACACCATCCTGACTTGGAAATATATCGCCGTTCCTTCATCGTCGCTTGATCAAAATCCTGGAACTCCCTTCCTAACAGCACTGTGGGAGAACCTTCACCACACAGACTGCAGCGGTTTAAGAAGGCGGCTCACCACCACCTTCTCAAGGGCAATTAGGGATGGGCAATAAATGCCAGCCTCGCCAGCAACACCCACATCCCATGAACGAATTTTTAAAAAATGTAAAGGTAATGTATAAATGGATCTTGCAGGAGTAGTTCTATGCCAGGAATGGGAATCTATAGTTACGAAAAGAGTCTTGAGGTACTAGATTATTTCCACTGGAGCAAAGCAGACTGATAGGTTTGTAAAGTTATAAGAATTTTCAGAGGGCGAATAAGGAAAGACTACTTCCTCTGACTGAGGATTCAGTGATGAGGACTCATCAAGTTAAAATTGTCACTAAGAAAATGAGGAGAAAGGTTACGAGAAATTTCTTCATGCAGATGGTGGCTGGAGCATTGATTGCTTTAGTACAAGGAATTGAAGCAGAGTCCACTGGAATTTGAAGAGAAAAATAGATAAATAGTTGAAAGAGAGGAAAATACAGGGTTGCAGATTAGCAGAGTGCCTACACAGACCCAATCAGCTGAACGTTCTCCTTTTGTGCTATAAATTGCAATGGCTCCACAGAACAAGACTTAAGTCTCTGTAACAGGAAGAGGAAATGACGAGTACACAGGGAAAAAGGGTTATGCCAATTTCCATAGAATTATATAGAATGTACAGCACAGAAACAGGCCATTCGGCCCAACTGGTCCAAGCTAGTGTTTATGCTCCACATGAGCCTCCTCCCACCTCTCTCCATCTAACCCTATCAGCATAACCTTCCATTCCTTTCTTCCTTATGTATTTATTTAGCGTCCCCTTAAATGCATCTATACTATTTGCCTCAACTACTCCTAGTGGTACCAAGTTAAAACCAAATGATCAATCAGCCAGAACTTACCCTTGCTTTTGAAAGCCTGGTTCTGGGTCTTTAAGAAAAGGGTCAAAAGATTTTGCTATTTATTATTGAAATGATAAAACTCTTGTTTCTCTCACAAGATAACGTCCAAGTCAAAATGTAATGCAGCTACTTGATTGAACATAAATTCTCAGCTTGAAGAGGTGAAAAGGAAATTAAATATTACAGTCGAAGAATGAACAACTGATCTCTGTTCACATTCACCCACAATGCAGGATTCATTTTTTGTTTCACCGGATACTTTGGGGGTTAAATTGAATAACCCCTGAAAACGGGCGCCAGGAGTGTGGTCCATGATTAACCCGCGCCTGTTCATAGCGATTCAGGCAGCTCATTAAATTTGTGCTGCCCGCTGTTTTAAATAATAGCTACGGGCAGCCAGCGCTACCTGCGCTATTGATTGGCTGCATGCATCAGCGGGGGACCCGATATCGCAAGTGGCTCGCGCTTCGTAAAGGTAGCCTGCACTCTTAAAGGAGATGTGCATTGTGGCTGCAAGAAGTGTTGGGAGTCTTTTGTGAAGTGATTCAACGCTCTAATACTTTGAAGAAGAGAGAACGGCACCAAGGTTCTCTGATAATGCACTGGAGGTCTTGGTGCAAGAGGTGGAGAGAAGGAGACAGAGGCTAATAGGAAACAGAGAGTAGGCATAAATGGGTCATTTTCAGGTTGGCAAGATGTAACGAATGGAGTGCCACTGGGATCAGTGCTTGGGCCTCAACTATTTACAATCTATATCAATGACTTGGATGAAGGGACCGAATGTATGGTTGCTAAATTTGCTGATGACACAACGGTAGGTAGGAAAGTAAGTTGTGAAGAGGACATAAGTAGTCTGCAAAGAGATATCGATAGGTTAAGTGAGTGGGCAAAAATTTGTCAGATGGAGTATAATGTGGGAAAATGTGAACTTGTCCACATTGGCAGGAGGAATAGAAAAGCAGTATGTTATTTAAATGGAGAGAGATTGCAGAACTCTGAGGTACAGAGGGATCTGGGTGTCCTAGTACATGAATCACAAAAAGTTAGTATGCAGGTACAGCAAGTGATTAGGAAGGCAAATGGAATGTTGTCATTTATTGCATGTGGAATGGAATATAAAAGTAGAGATGTTTTGCTACAGTTGTACAGGGCATTGGTGAGACCACATCTAGAATACTGTGTGCAGTTTTGGTTTCCTTACTTAAGAAAGGACATAATTGCTTTAGAGGCGGTTCAGAGAAGTTTCACTCGACTGATTCCTGGGATGAGGGGGTTATGTTATGAGGAAAGGCTGGACAAGTTGGGCCTGAATACACTGGAGTTTAGAAGAATGAGAGGTGATCTTATTGAAACATATAAGATCCTGAGGGGGCTTGAAGGAGTAGATGCTGAGAGGATGTTTCCCCTTGTGGGAGAGACTAGAACTAGGGGCCACAGTTTAAAAATAAGGGGTCTCCCATTTAAGACGGAGATGAGGAGAAATGTTTTCTCTCAGAGGGTCGTGAGTCTGTGGAACTCCCTTCCCCAGAGAGCGGTGGAGGCAGGGTCATTGAATATTTTTAAGGCTGAGTTAGATAGATTCCTGATTAACAAGGGAGTCAAAGGTTATAGTAGGTAGACAGGAAAGTAGGGTTGAGGTCACAATCAGATCAGCCATGATCTTATCAAATGGCAGAGATGCTCGAGGGACCGAATGGCCTACTCCTGCTCTTAATTCATATGATTGTATGTTGTAAGGAGGGACATCCTGCATCTACAGGGGGGCAGGCGGCCCTCCAGACATATGCTGAAGAGACAGTGGGAGGAAGTAACGGAGGAGGTCAATGTTAGGAGCATAGCTCCAAGAACATAGATGCAGTGCAGGAAGAAGTTCAATTACATTGAATAGAATTCCACAGAATGTACAGCACAGAAACAGGCCATTTGGCCCAACAGGTCTATGCCGGTGTTTATGCTCCACACGAGCCTCCTCCCTCCCTACTTCATCTAACCCCTTCAACATATCCTTCTATTCCTTTCTTCCTCTTGTGTTTATCTAGCTTCCCCTTAAATGCATCTGTGCTAGTCGCCTCGACTACTCCTTGTGGTAGCGAGTTCCACATTATAACCGCTCTCTGGGTAAAGAAGTTTTTCCTGAATTCCCCATTGGATTTATTCGTGACTATCTTATATTTATGGCTCCTAGTTCTGGTCTCCCCAGCAAGTGGAAAAATTTTCTCCACATCTACCTTATCAAACCCTTTCATAATCTTAAAGACCTCTATCAGGTCACCACTCAGTCTTCTCTTTTCCACAGAAAAGTGCCCCAGCCTGCTCAATCTTTCCTGATAGGTATAACCTCTCAGTTCTGGTATCAGCCCAGTAAATCTTTTTTACCTTGCCCAGTGCCTCTATATCCCTTTTATAATATAGAGACCAGAATTGTTTACTGTATCCAAGTGTGGAATAACCAAGGTTCTATTCAAGCTTAACATAACTTCTCTGCTTTTCAACTTTATCCCTCTAGAAATGAACCCCAGTGCTCTGTTTGCTTTTTTATGGCCTTATTAACCTGCGTCACTACTTTTCGTGATTTGTGTATCTGTACCCCCAGATCCCTCTGCTCCTCCACCCCATTTAGACTCTTTTTATCCGAGCAGTATGTGGCCACCTTATTCATCCTACCAAAATGTACCACCTCACACTTATCTATATTGAAATTAATTTGCCAATTACATGCTCATTCTACTAGTTTATTTATGTCTTGATGTATTTTGTCACAGTCGTCCTCGGTATTAACTTTACCCCCAATTTTGTGTCGTCCGCAAATTTTGAAATTCTACTTCAGATTCCCGAGTCCAAATTCTTTATGTAAATGGTGAAGGACAGTGGTCCCAGCACTGATCCCTGTAGTACATCACTTCCCACCTTTTGCCAGTCTGAGTAACTATCTTTAAACTCCTACTCTCTGTTTTTTGTTTTGTTGCCAGCTTGCTATCCATTCTGCTAATTGTCCCCTGACTCCACATGCTCTGGTCTTAGTCAGGAGTATACTGTGTGGTACCTTATCGAAGGCCTTTTGAAAATCCAAGTATATTACAGCTACGGCATTATCCTTGTCGATCCTTTCTGTTACTTCATCAAAGAATTCAATAAGATTGGCCAAGCATGACTTGCCCTTTTGAAATCCGTGCTGACTATTCTTTATTATATTTTAGGTTTCTAGATCTTTTTCTATTACATCTTTGAGTAAGGATCAATAATTTAACAAGCGTTATCAAGGTGAGTGAGTGCGTTCACTATTCAAGTGGCATATCCTACCAACTGCACCATTAGCCTCACCATTGCTCAATTCACTACACCTCCATCACCCACCTACCAACAATCTCTATCAATCAGTACTCAACCCTTCAATTCATATGGTTTACCTCACCCTCACACACTTGGCACCATTGCAAGCCTCACAACCACAACTCACAGTTCACACACACTGGCAGCTGTTCAGCTATGACAGCCACATCTCCCAAACATCTTGCAGGACACTCACTGACACACTTCCCTCTTTCTTGCAGGAGAAGGTGGCGCATAACAGGAGGCAGCAACAAAGAACTCGAGGAGGACAAGCACGTCTGCACGTTTTAACTCCCGTGGGGGAGACAGTGCTGGCCATCATGGGAAGGGGTACCGCTAAGGTCGTGGCCACTGGCGGCGCTGGAGGGATGGATGATGAGGGTCTCCGCATACCTCCTCCTTCTTCCCACTCCTCCCGCATCCCACAATCTTTTCTGACTCACGTGCTGCAGATGGTATAAGCACGCACTTCTTACTTTCTCCTCTCCCCTCACTACAACCAAACCTTTGTCATTTCAGATACCCAAGAACTGGAACCTTCCCAGTCAGAGGAGGCAGAGGAAGAAGACAGTGATGATGAAGAGACACCATCACTTGATCTTACACTTGCAGCCACCAGCTCAGAGACTTACACTGCGCGTACTTTAGAGGCTAGGATAGAGGAGAGATCTGCACATGGTGGGACACCGGGCACAAGTGCGCAGGAGCCAGGGTGGGGGAAAGAATGCCGCAGGTGCCAGCTTGCCAGAGGGCAAGGTCGCTTGCAGTTCCACTGCAGAGGATTCAGACGAGGACTTCGATTGGCCAGGCTACAAAGACGGCTGATGGGCATACACAACCAAATGCTTGGTGCACTGGAAAGCCGACCAGAAAGCCTGGGCACAGTGTCAAGGAGCATGGAGGAGTCCAGCTCCAACTTGGCACAGGGCTTTGCACAGAGCTTGGAGCTCATCCAATTTTGTAGTTCCTCTTTGCTTTCCTAATTGTTTTTTTGACATCATTCCTAACCTCTTCATATTCCCTTTTGTCATCCTCTCCTTTATTGTTTATGTTCTTAGAGTATGTCTTTTGTTTTAGTTTCAATTTTACCCTTATCTCTTCATTCATCCATGGTGTTTCATTAATGGCTAACTTGTTCTTGTTTTTTAAAGGAATATATTTCTCCTGAACTCTATTGATTATCATTTCAAATATTACCCACTGCTGTTCTATCTCTTTGTCAAAATTTTTTTCCAGTTTACCTTCCCTAGTTCCAATCTCATCCTCTCACAATTGTTTTTTTTTTCCAGTGTATTACTTTGGCCTTTGTCTTACTTATGTCTTTCTCAAACATCATTTTAAACCTTATTATGTTATGATCGCTATTGCCTAGATGTTCCCCTATGCTTACTGCTCTGGTTCATTTCCCATTACTAGATCCAGCAGTGATTCCTCTCTTGATGGGTTGTAACATACTGGGTAAGAAAGGAGTCATCTATACACTGTTAAAACACCATTCCCCTTTCCCTACCTCTTCTTGCCAGTTTATTGGGGGTAGTTGAAATCTCCCATAATTATTATTTGATGTTTTTTACTCATTTCATAGATTTACCTACATATTTCTTCCTCCACTTCCCTTCTACTATTAGGTGGTCTGTAGAATATACCTGTTAACGTGATCGATCCCTTTTTATTCTTTGTCTTAATCCATATGCATTCTATTTCTATCTTAATGTTACTTAATGTTACACCACCACCTCTTCCCTATCCTTTCTAAATACATTATATCCTGCAATATTTAACTGCCAGTCCTGTTCCTTATGTAGCCATGTTTCAGTTAACCCTATCACATCTGGCTCCTTGCTATGAATTACTGCATCCAAATCCCCCGTTTTGTTTCGGATGCTGTGCACATTGCTGTACAAGCAATTTAATTTGTTTTTATTAATTATAGAATCACAGAATCGTGGAAAATTTACAGCACAGAAGGAGGCCATTCAGCCCATCCTGTCCGCGCTGGCTGAGAAACGAGCCACCCAGCCTAATCCCACTTCCCACATTTGGTCCGTAGCCCTGCAGGCTCTTCAGGTGCACATCCAGGTATTTTTTAAATGAGTTGAGGGTTTCTGCCTCTACCACCCTCTCAGGCAGTGAGTTCCAGACCCCCACCACCCTCTGGGTGAAAAAAAATTTCCTCATTTCCGCTCTAATCCTTCTACCAATCACTTTAAATCTATGCCCCCTGGTTATTGACCCCTCCGCTAAGGGAAACAGGTCCTTCCTATCCACTCTATCTAGGCCCCTCATCATTTTGTACACCTCAATCAAATCACTCCTCAGCCTTGAAGGGATTCGCAAAATTTCACATGTTCCCCCCACCCTGAAGATTTATTGGAGATATTAAAGAAACCCTGGTGTGACTGTTTTAAAAATCCAGGATCTCTCAAAATGGCTGCGGTCAGATGCATGGCCTAAAAAGCCTGCAGCATTTCTCTAACAACTTGGCAGGCTTCGTGTCTCAGACAGGTTTCCTTGCACAATGCAGGTGCATTCAAGCCCTGAGGCAAGCCATCAATATGGCCGGCCTATACATCAAAATTCGAGCAGGAAGTGATTGCAGGACAAAGGTGAACCATCAAGGTACATTCGGAACAATGGTAAAGCAGTTATGGAACAGATCGATACAGGAAATGGCCATTAATGTAAATGGGCCAGAAATTAGGTCCTTTGTCTTAAAGCAGTTATGAAACTCAGCAGTACAGGAACCGGCCATTAATGTAAATGGACCAGAGATGGGGTCCTTTGTCTTACGTTTCGTGCTTAAATCAAACAATGAAGCAAGCTGATGAGGTATGAAAAAAACCTGTTACCAAGAGGGTATAACTGGGCTTCCCAGTATCTCTCTCTCTCTTCTCTCTCCGCCTCTTGGCCTTGTCCTGTCTGCCTGCTAGCAGCTAAGAAGGAAGGCCATCCAAAAACCTCGCAACCACATGTCGACGGCAGCAGCAGGCACAGGGGCCAGGCCTTTTCATCTGTTTCACCGGTGAGTATTAATTTTCTGGCCGCCACAAGACGACCTAGTTAGGTATAAAGGTGGGGGTTAAAGGGGGATTGCTAAAATTGTGATTTTAGATTTTTCCCTCGATGTGTCCGTTTCTTCCAACCCGATAAGTGTAAGACTGTATTGTATCTATAGCGATTTCTTTATCTTCTGTATTATACTGTTTACCTTGTAGTTTTTTAGTTTTCTTATTAATAAACATTGGTTTTCCTTGTACCAATCCACTGGTCTGTTAGTCTGTCTTTGTTACCGCCCGATAAGTCCTCAGCTCAGAATCAGGAAGGGGTAAGCGATTCGCAACCGCACAGCGGGCAGGGCAGCTCAGGAAAACATAACTGGCTGACCTATTATAAGCCTGAGAAACAGTAATAAAACCCCTTACAGAAACCTCCGTTCCAAGGAAAACAACCCCAGCTGGTGACCATAACTGTGCACAGTACTCAAGCTGTGGCCTAACTAGTGTTTTATACAGTTCCAGCATAACATCCCTGCTTTTATATTCTATGCCTCGTAATTGTTTCACTTACTTTATTTTTAACTGTCATTTTATACTTATGCTTTTTTTTATTCATTCATGGGATGTGGGCATCGCTGGCAAGGCCAGCATTTATTGCCCATCCCTAATTGCCCTTGAGAAGGTGGTGGTGAGCCGCCTTCTTGAACCGCTGCAGTCCATGTGGTGAAGGTTCTCCCACAGTGCTGTTAGGTAGGGAGTTCCAGGATTTTGTCCCAGCGACGATGAAGGAACGACGATATATTTCCAAGTCGGGATGGTGTGTGACTTGGAGGGGAATGAGCAGGTAGTGTTGTTCCAATACGCCTGCTGCCCTTATCCTTCTAGGTGGTAGAGGTTGCGGGTTTGGGAGGTGCTGTCGAAGAAGCCTTGGCAAATTGCTGCAGTGCACCCTGTGGCTGGTACACACTGCAGCCACTGTGCGCCGGTGGTGAAGTGAGTGAATGTTTAGGGTGGTGGATGGGGTGCCAATCAAGCGGGCTGCTTTATCCTGGATGGTGTCGAGCCTCTGTTGTGGGGAAAATGCTGGAGTCTATAATTAAGGATAGGGTGACTGAACACCTCGAGAATTTTCAGTTAATCAGAGAGAGACAGCATGGATTTGCGAAAGGTAGGTCGTGCCTGACAAACCTGATTGAATTTTTTGAAGAGGTGACTAAAGTAGTGGACAGGGGAATGTCAATGGATGTTATTTATATGGACTTCCAGAAGGCATTTGATAAGGTCCCACATAAGAGACTGTTAGCTAAGATAGAAGCCCATGGAATTGAGGGAAAAATACGGACTTGGTTAGGAAATTGGCTGAGCGAAAGACGACAGAGAGTAGGGATAATGGGTAAGTACTCACATTGGCAGGATGTGACTAGTGGAGTCCCGCAGGGATCTGTCTTGGGACCTCAATTATTCACAATATTTATTAACAACTTAGATGAAGGCATAGAAAGTCTCATATCTAAGTTTGCCGATGACACAAAGATTGGTGGCATTGTAAGCAGTGTAGATGAAAACATAAAATTACAAAGGGATATTGATAGATTAGGTGAATGGGCAAAACTGTGGCAAATGGAATTCAATGTAGACAAATGTGAGGTCATCCACTTTGGATCAAAAAAGGATAGAACAGGGTACTTTCTAAATGGTAAAAAGTTAAAAACAGTGGATGTCCAAAGGGACTTAGGGGTTCAGGTACATAGATCATTGAAGTGTCATGAACAGGTGCAGAAAATAATCACTAAGGCTAATGGAATGCTGGCCTTTGTATCTAGAGGACTGGAGTACAAGGGGGAAGAAGTTATGCTGCAGCTATACAAAACCCTGGTTAGACCGCACCTGGAGTACTGTGAGCAGTTCTGGGCACCGTACCTTCGGAAGGACATAATGGCCTTGGAGGGAGTGCAGCGTAGGTTTACTAGAATGATACCCGGACTTCAAGGGTTAAGTTACGAGGAGAGATTACACAAATTGGGGTTGTATTCTCTAAAGTTGAGAAGGTTAAAGGGTGATCTGATCAAAGTTTATAAGATATTAAGGGGAACAGACGGGGTGGATAGAGAGAAACTATTTCCACTGGTTGGGGATTCTAGGAGTAGGGGGCACAGTCTAAAAATTAGAGCCAGACCTTTCAGGAGTGAGATTAGAAAACATTTCTACACACAAAGGGTGGTAGAAGTTTGGAACTCTCTTCTGCAAATGGCAATTGATACTAGTTCAATTGCTAAATTTAAATGTGAGATAGATTGCTTTTTGGCAACCAAAGGTATTAAGGGATATGGGCCAAAGGCAGGTACATGGAGTTAGATCACAGATCAGCCATGATCTTATCAAATGGCGGAGCAGGCACGAGGGGCTGAATGGCCTACTCCTGTTCCTATGATCCTATGTTCCTATGTTCTTGAGTGTTGTTGGAGCTGCACTCATCCAGGCAAGTGGAGAGTATTCCATCACACTCCTGACTGTAACTGTAACTATAACTGTATCTGTTCCCTGACCATTTATGTTACCCTTATTCATAGCACAAGTTATAAATGAGCATAAGGAAATTGCTGATGAGGTAAATGAATTCTGCTTTCACCGCTGAAGACAATAGGAAAATTGTAGTTTTACAGGATATGTATTTTGGTAAAATTAGTAAACTAGAAGTAACATATGAAATGTGCTAGCTGAGGTTAATGGACTTAAGGTTGTTAGTGCTGCAGAAGCTGATACAATTTATCCTAAATTACTTATGGAAACGGGAGAGGTTATATGTGAGGTGCTGGTTGATATTTTGGATAGTTCATTGCAGGCTGGGATGGTTCCTGAACCTTGGAGGGTAGTTCACATGTTCTGGTTATTTCAAAAAGGAAAGAAATTAGACCCTGGGAATTATACTCTGATTATCTTAACTTCAGCTGTAGGAAGATATTAAAATTGTACAAGATATTCGAAATGAACACTTAGAGAGTACCATGGTTATTGGGACTACTCAACATGGCTGCAAGAGGCACAGGACATGCCTGAATATCTTGTTTTTTTTCATGGAAATGACTAAAACAATGAATGAATGAAGGAAGTTCACTGGATATTGTCCTCTCAGATGTGCACAGAACTTTCGATAAAGTTCCACGTAGACAGCTGTTGGAAAAAAATAGATGTCATAGCAATACTGGGGAAATAGCAGAATGGATTAGGAGTTGATTCAAATTGCATAAACAGAAAGTGGTTATCAATGAGAAAGCTTCAAATTGGGCCCTCAACTGCTCATTATTTTTATTGAAGATCATGAGCAAGGGATCAATAATATTATCATATTTCTGAGCAGTTTAAAACATGTATGCAAAGGTTGGCAATAAGGGAGATATTAGTAGGTTGCAAGATGATTTAGATAAATAAAAGGGATCGTAAATGGCAAATATTATTTAATGTGGAGAAATGCTGTTTTTAACACATGGGACCCAATATCTAAAGACATGCCTATTCCATTCATTAAACATAATTGAGCAGGAAAGGACTTGGAGGTATTAACTGGCCATCCAGTCAAGGTTTATAAGCAATGTGAGATGACTATGAGGAAAGTAAACCATATTCTTGGAAGTATTCCGAGGTCAATAAAGTACAAGACACAGACATTATACCTGGGTTATATAAGGCTTTGAGTTGTCTGTGATTTGAGTATTTTACATAGTTTTGGTCCCCACATCTGGTGATGGACACTAAGAATCTCTCTGAAAAGCTGAATACATCATACTGGACTTCATTCATTCATTGTTTTAGTCACTTCCACAAAAAAAGACACAATGAAATTCGTCAGGTATAGCCTGCAACTCCTAAAGGCATGTTGAGTATCCCTAATTGAGGATCTAGAGATGGGGCAGAGAAGAACAACAAGGATGGTACCTAAACTTGGATATCTTTGTTATGAGAATGTGCTTATAGAGAGTTGGGTATTCACTTTGGAAAATTGTTGACTTAAGGGAGCGATTGAGGTCTTTAAAATTATGGAAGGATTGGTTGTAATTGATTTGGATTAGATACTTGAAATGAATAGTGACAGAATGGCTAGAGGATATGCTTATATAACACATAGTCAAACAGTCTAATTAGATACCAGGAAGTATTTATTTTCTCAGAAGGTTGACATCTCTGAAACAGATTACTGCTGGACATGTTAAATATGGGTACTCTATGGTCTTTTGACAAGTTTCTGAAGGAGGAGTACATTGAAGCTTATCAGGAATGAGTGAGCTTGTTAAGTGAACTTAGTGGTTTGTCTTGGGACGCCTGCTTGATTACCTAATGGAACTGGGAAGTAATTTCCCAGAGGTTTTCCTGAAATTGACTGCAGGTTATTTTCTCTTTTGGCTCCCCTAGCATTCTAGAAGTTGGGGATAGCAAGGAGCAAGGCTGTACATCTAATAGGGTGGGCTGAGCTCTATTAGGTCTCATGGTCTGTTATCATCATTCTTTGTTCATGTGTCTTCATTCATCTTCCTTAATTCTTTTGTTAGCATTTTCCAGTTGTTGAACGAGTCCTTTTATTTCATCTTTTGTTTCTTGGCAATTTTCCTGTTGGTTTGGTGATTGTGCAGCTCAGTTGGGTGTGGTACACAGAATGGCCTCTGTTGAAACACGGAAGGTGAGAGAGAAGGGGATTTCCCCAGAATTCATTTATGACCCACACTTTCTACAATAGATCACTTTGATAGATCACCTTCCCAACCCTTTGATCAATGTTCTCTTGGACAAATCCAAGTTAAAGAAAATATTGAAATGATGACCAAAAAAAGGAAACCCACAGAGGAATTTAAGATCCCAGTGTGTCACATGACCCAAGGCCTGTTTTAATAATCTTTCAAAAAAGATACTTATTTTTGTTAGTGCAGACAGGATTGCTGTCTTGATTTTGTAATAATGTCAGAACTTGTTTCACTGTGCATTTCAGTTTACAAACATCTGATAAAATCTTTCCCTAATATTACCAGGATGGAAATGCCCCTTTAACATACCCTCCTGCCCAAATTGCCCATCAGAAAAAGAGCTTCATTCCCTCTGTCTTCAATTGAACCCAGTTCTTGGAGGTCAAAAGATATGGAAATGGATGAAATGCATAGTTGCAGCCATTTAAACTGGAAGTTGATTTCTAATTATGAGCAGACTGTTGTCATGAATTTATAACAAGGATGGAACAAAGAGAAGGAATATACCTGGGCTCTCCACCCTTCATTGTTTTCTCTACTCCTTGAACAGTTATTCTGCAATACTGCCCTGAACATTCCACCTTGTCCTACACACTTAAAATGGAGAGGAGGAAAAAATGATGAATATTTATTTTCTATAAGGGTTCCCCAGACTACAGTTTCTCACAGAAGTGGTCTCCCTACATGCCAATCATTCATAGAATCAGAAATGTGAAGACCACGTTTTGTGGTGAGTCAGAAATGTGTCTAGGAAGATGAGACAGAAAATTCTGTTGAACTGAAAGTATCAGCTGAAAACAATGACCTTTAAGAACAATGAATGACATGGCGTTAGAAAAGGTTATGTATTATAGTGAGCTGATGACTGTATTAATTGAGCAGTAATTATGGTCTCCACCTACTCTACTAGAATAAGTGGTTTTGAAGTCTTAAATCATTCCACAGTTACACAGTCAAACAGAAAAGGAAAATCTTATTTTGAACCCTTGACTTTTATATAAAGGCTTTTCATGAAGTAATAATACTTGTTTCCTTTTTTTTTTGCAGTTATCACGTTATGGAAAATGCAGGCATTATATTCAGGGATTTTTACCATGTCTTTGCATTCTGCACTTGTAGTTTTCTCTTTAGTCATTTTTTCCAATTTTGCTGCTTATTTTTGCATTATATATATTTTTGGGGACTTTTTAGGAATCTGGTATGCAATTCCTGGAATCAACGTTCCACTGCAGCTTGCTGCACATCTCATTTGCCAGCATCAAACACAGTGAACAATTATGCCTTTTAATGAGTTGCTTTCTGAGGGGATCTGAACTCAACACATTCTTCCCTTCTTCACTGTAGCAATGCAGTCTTTAATTAGTAAGTAACATGCTGATTTCTAAATCTCATCCATTTTGAATTAGCTAGGCAAATAATTGAACAGCAAATAGGAAGTTTAGGCTTTGAGAAGGGTCAAGAGCTTCCCAATAATCATCATATTTTCTGTTTTCAGCTTTGTGTCAGTTTCTTTGTTCATTTGTTTCGTTTCTGGATCCCATTTTTCATCTCAAATATGATTGATGACTAGCCACATAATTTATAGAAGAATGTTCCCTGTCTTCAACATCAGAGATGAAAGGTTTTCTACCTATTTCCATCAATTTCTGAGCTTTGTTCCATGAAATAAGGGCATCCGTCATCATACTGCTCGTTCTATGTTGCATCAGGAACAGATGCAAACTATCTTACCTCAAAATGCCCTTTATCACCACATTGATAAAGGAGCCATATTTCTCATCAAACAATCGTATGTTGTTAAACGGCTTGCTGCCTCTTTAAATAAGTATCAAAGAGTCAAAATGGGTTAAATTAGGCCGTGTAGCATCCATTTTCTAGGCGTTACACAGACACCTAAGACTCGAAAATGTGGTCCGAGATGTGCGCACACTTCTGACAGGAAGTGAGCAGGACGCCATCTTGGTAAAGGGGTTGGCGTCGTGACTAATGACTGCCGGCAGCATGCAGAGTAGAGAGATCATGACGCAAATTTGTGTGCAACGCTGATTAGAAAGCACTGCTGCTATTTTGGACCTCCACACTCTAACCAATGCCCTGTCTTAACCTCGCACAGCTGAACACGACATTAAACGGCATGATGGACCCCTCACCAGTGCTATTTAAAGGGATCATGAAGTACTTACAGGTTGGTTGCTGGATTATTTCTTCTGGCTGCTGGTGCAATTGTACGCGTTTTTGGAGGTTTCCTGTACTTGGCTAAGTACTCTACAGGGAATGGTCTGGCTGGTCTTGCAGTACTTTTAGTGTCATTTAAAATATTATGCTGAACAAAACTTGCTTCCAGACATGGTCGCCTGGTAGGGCTTCCTCTGAGAATTGAACATGACTGGGAGAATGAAGAGAGGCCATGCAGAGCAGGACAAGCTGCTAGAAGAGGGAGGAAGAGGAGGAGCAGGGCACTCAGCAGGAGGCCATACCTGCGGGGGGTCTTCAGGGAGAAATTTTCTTACCTCAACTTCAGCGGCGACCAGTGCATCACACGTCTTCGGTTCACAAAAGAGGTCCTGACTGAAATCTGTCAACTGCTGCAGCCACAACTGCAACCTCAAAGCAAGGCAAGGACAACATTGCCTGTGGCTGTCAAGGTGACCACGGCTCTTAATTTTTATGCCTCTGGCTCCTTTCAGGCTACTGTTGGAGCTATAACCAACATTTTGCAGTTTGCAGTGCACTGCAGTGTAAGGGAGGTCACTAAGGCTCTCTATACAATGAGAAACACATTAATTTCCTCTTGCCAGAGACAAGAAGGAGGAACGATCATGAGGTTTTGCACGGACTGCAGGCTCCCCCATGGTGCAGGGTGCCATTGACTACACACACATTGCCTTGCATGCTCCTCATCTGAACTCGGGCATATTCTTCAACAGAAAGGGATTCCACTTCCTCCATGTGCAGCTGGTATGCGACCACAGGCAGCACATCATGCAGGTCAAAGCCCGTTATCCTGGCAGCAGTCATGATTTGTTCATTCTGCGGCAGTCCTCTGTTCCACCTGTATTTGAACCAGCACAGCAAGTCAAAGGCTTGCAACTGGGCAACAAGGGTTATCCCCTCATAACATGGCTCATGATTCCGGTCAGGAACCCATGCAAACGTGGACAGCAGGCCTACAATGAGAGCCATGCTGCCACAAGGAACATTATAGAGTACACCATAGGCGTCCTCGAGCAATGCTTCCGCTGCCTGGACCACTCTGGAGGAACACTCTGCAGTATTCAGTTGATTTGTTGCAGTATACTGCATGCTATACCACCTGGCCATTATGAGGAAACAGCCCTTGCCACCACCTATCAGGCGAGAAGTTGAGGAGCAAGAGCAAGAGGAGGAGATGGAGGAGGAGGAAGTGGAGGAGGAGGAGGAAGTGCCAGGGGAAGGGGAGGAAGAGGAAGAGGAAGTGGAGGAAAAGGAAGGGAGGCTACAACATAGACAGGTCCTTTCTGCCAGGGCTGTATGTCATCAGATTATTAATGATTTCAGTACCAGATATCAGATACCAGTAACCTCAACTACACCGCCCCATTCACCAACATTCCCACACTCCTTACCTTTCCTCTCTTACATAGAATGACCATCAAATCGTCCTCTTTATGATTACACAGTAGTTCTTCCCTCAACTCACTGCAGAAATAAAAACCACCACCAAATGCAAATTTAAATCCACAGTTACAAATTAAATTATGAAATAATGCTTACAAAATGATACTTTTCACTCTTGTGCATTCCCTTAGTGCCTGTTGTTAGTGTGCCTTTACCTTTCCTAGTGCTCCTACGAGGTGCTTCCCCATTGGTTGCAGCATGGGAGGTGGAAGGCTGCTGGCTTTTATTGAGGAGAATGCAGATGGCCTTGGAGGACGACCTCGAGCAGCTCTGGGCCGAGAGGACCCGGCTTCAGACTGCACCATCTCAGCCTGGGCTGCAGCAGTTTGGGCCGGCTTGCTGTCAGGCAACAACAACGGCACTGACACAGTGGCAGGGGTGGGAGCAAGAATACTGTCATGGTGAGAGATGATAGCAGGTTCCGGTTCCATGGAGCCACTGCCACTCTCCCGGGGCAGCGCCTCAGCAATCCTGGTTATCTGTTGGAGAACAGATTGCTGGAGTGCTGTGACGCCCTGGAAGCCCCTTTTAACAGTGGTACCCAGAGTCACGATCACAGAAGTCTCAGATTTCAATGCAGCAGTCAAACCTTTGATGGCATCTGTGCTGCAATGGAAGCTGTGACATCGGTCATCAGATGCTGCATCATGGTGGGTTCCACAGGTTTGCTGATGGAGGTGACCACCCGTTCCATGTTGGAAATGATGGGCTCCAAGCTCACGTACCACAATTCCTGTGCCCATTTTTGGGTGTTATCCAATTTAACCCCCATAGAATAACAATCATGGGAGATTTGAACTATCCACAAATAATTTGGCAAGAAGGAGTAGGGAAAGGGGAAAAGGGAATGGAGTTTTTACAGTGTGTTTAGGATTCTTTTCTTACCCAATATATAAGAAGCCCAACAAGAGAGTGATCACTACTGGATCTAGTAATGGGAAATGAACCAGAGCAGTAAGCATAGGAGAACATCTAGGCAATAGCAATCATAACGTAATAAGGTTTAAAATAATGATTGAGAAAGATGTAAGTAAGACAAAGACCAAAGTAGTAAATTGGAAAAAAGCCAATTTTATGGGGATGAAAATGGAACTAGAGAAGGTAAATTGGGAAAATAAATTGACAGACAAAGAGTTAGAACAGCATTTGGAAATATTTAAAACATTGATCAATAGAGTTCAGGAGAAATATATTCCTCTAAAAACCAAGAACAAACTAGCCAATAATGTAACACCTTGGATTTAGAATGAGATAAAGGTAAAATTGAAACTAAAAGAGGCATATTCTAAGTACATAGACAATAAAGGAGAGAATAAAAGGGAATATGAAGAGGTTAGGAAAGAAGTAAAAAAAAACAATTAGGAAAGCAAAGAGCAACTACAAAGTTAAATTATCAAGAAATATAAAAAGAAACAGTAATGTATTCTACAGACATATAAATAACACAAAAAAAAATCAGGATAGAGATAGGGCCACTAAGGGATGCACAAGATAAACTCACAGGTAATGACAGCGAAACTGCAGAAATATTGAATAGTTACTTTGCCTCAGTATTTACCAGGGAGACTAACGAGGATATGCCATTAGAAGAACATCAGAACATAAGAAATAGGAGCAGGAGTAGGCCATATGGCCCCTCGAGCCTGCTCTGCCATTCAATCAGATCATGGCTGATCTTCGACCTCAACTCCACTTTCCCGCCCAATTCCCATATTCCTTGATTCTTCTAGAGTCCAAAAATCTATCCATTTCAGCCTTGAATATATTCAACAATTCAGCGTCCACAACCCTCTGGGGTAAAGAATTCCAAAGATTCAAAACCCTCTGCGTGAAGAAATTCCTCCTCATCTCAGTCTTGAATTGCTGACCCCTTATCCTGCGATTATGCCCCCCAGTTCTAGACTCTCTAGCCAGGGGAAATAATCAGTAGCTACGTTGTTAAGCCCCCTCAGAATCTTATATGTTTCAATGAGATCACCTCTCATTCTTCTAATCTCCAGAGAGTATAGGCCCATTCTGCTCAACCTCTCTTCATAGGACAACCCTCTCATCCCAGGAATTAATCCAGTGAACCTTCGTTGCACCACTTCCAAGGCAAATATATCCTTCCTTAGATAAGGTCACCAAAACTGTACGCAGTACTCCAGGTGAGGTCTCACCAAGACTTCCTTACTCTTGTACTCCAACCCCCTTGCAATAAAGGCCAAATGCCATTTGCTTTCCTAATTGCCTGCTGTACCTGCATACTAACTTTTTGTATTTCTTTTACGAGGCACCCAAGTCTCTCTGAACACCAATATTTCATTGTTTCTCACCATTTAAAAAATATTTTGTTTTTCTATTCTTCCTACCAAAGTGAATAACCTCACATGTCCCCACATTATACTCCAACTGCCACCTTCTTGCCCACTCACTTAACTTGTCACTATCTCTTTGCAGACTTTTTGTATCCTCCTCACTGCTTACTTTCCACCTAGCTTTGTATCATCAGCAAACTTGGATACATTACACTCGGTCCCTTCATCTGAGTCATTAATATAGATTGTAAATAGCTGAGGCCCAAGCAGCAATCCGTGCAGCACCCCGCCAGTTACAGCCTGCCAACCTGAAAATGACCCGTTTATCCCTACTCTCCGTCTTCTGTCCTTTAACCAATCCTCTATCCGTGCTAATATATTACCCCCAGCCTCATGAGCCCTTACCTTGTGCAACAACCTTTTATGTGGCACCTTATCGAATGCCTTTTGAAAATCCAAGTATGCTACATCCACTGGTTCCCCTGCTAGTTACATTCTCAAAAAATTTGTCAAACACGATTCCCTTTTCATAAAACCATGTTGACTCTGCTTAATCATATTATGATTTTCTAAGTGCCCTGCTACCACTTCCTTAATAACGGATTCCAGCATTTTCCCGACGACCAATGTCAGGCTAACTGGTCTGTAGTTCTCGGTTTTCTCTCTCCCTCCCTTCTTGAATAGGAGGGTAACATTTGCTACTTTCCAGCTCACTGGGAACGTTCCAGAATCTAGAGAATTTTAGAAGATCATAACCAACGCATCCATTATCTCTGCAGCACCTCTTTTAGATCCCTAGGATGTAGGCCATCAGGTCCAGGAGATTTGTTGGCTTTTAGTCCTGTTAGTTTGTCCAGTACTTTTTCTCTAGTGATATTAATTATTTTAAGTTCCTCACTCTCATTTACCCCATGGTTCCCCTCTATTTTGGCATGCTTTTTGTGTTTTCTACTGTGAAGACAAATGCAAAATAATTGTTTAACGCATCTTTTATTTCCTGATTCCCCATTATAATTTCTCCTGTCTCAGCCTCTAAGGGACCAATGTTTACTTTAGCTACTCCCTTCCTTTTTACATACTTGTAGAAGCTCTTGCAATCCATTTTTATATTTCTTGCTAGTTTACTTTCATATTCTATTTTCTCCCTTTTTATCAATTTTTTGGTTGTCCTTTGTTGGTTTCTAAAACTCTCCCAATCTCCAGGCTTATTACTCTTCTTGACAACATTATAGGCCTCTTCTTTCAATCTAATACTCTCCTTAACTTCTTTAGTTAGCCACAGGTGGATCACTTTTCCCAAACAGTTTTTATTTCTCAATGGAATGTATATTTGTCGAGAATATTGAAATATAGAAGAGATCAAAAAAGATATAAAGACAATTCAGACAGAAAGGGGGGAGATAATTGATAAACTAATCAAACATAGAGAGGATAAACCCCTGGTTCGGATGGATTGCATCCATGCATATTAAAAGAAGTTGGGGAAGAGATAGCAGAGGCACTATTACGTATATATAAAAATTCATTCGAAAAAGGAATCGTGCCATTTAAAAAAGGAGATAGAACAAGTCCAGGGATCTATAGACCAGTTAGTTTGATGTCGGTTGTACGAAAGATAATGGAATCTTCACTCAAAGATGTAATAAGAAAACATATAGAAACTGAAAATATAATAAAGAGAAGTCAGCACAGATTTTAAAAGGGTTAGCCATGCTTGACCAACCTTATTGAATTCTTTGAAGAAGTAGCAGAAAGGATAGACAAGGGTAATGCAGTACATGTAATATATTTGGATTTTCAAAAGACCTTCGATAAGGTACCACATTGTAGACTCATGACTAAGGTCAGAGCATATCGAGCCAGGGGACAGGCAGCAAAATGGATAGCAAGCTGGCTATCTCTCTCTCTCTCTTTTTTTGGGGGTTTGTATATTCGGTGGCCTTTTTAGGTGACACCTTTCTGTCTGCTCACTGTGATTGCCTTGGCAACGGGCAGTAATCACCAGGCATTGTTCTGTGATCTTAAAATGCGAAGGATTCGAAAATGTCATTTCCACACCGCCTGAGGAAGGGGGAAGCCCCCAAAAGCTTGTGGGATTAAAAATAAAATTGTTGGACTATAACTTGGTGTTGTAAAATTGTTTACAATTGTCAACCCCAGTCCATCACCGGCATCTCCACATCATACAAAACAGGAAACAGAGAGTAGGGGTTAAGGGTTTTTAAAAATTCGTTCATGGGATGTGGGCATCGCTGGCGAGGCCGGCATTTATTGCCCATCCCTAATTGCCCTTCAGAAGGTGGTGGTGAGCCGCCTTCTTGAACCGCTGCAGTCCGTGTGGTGACAGTTCTCCCACAGTGCTGTTAAGAAGGGAGTTCCAGGATTTTGACCCAGCAACGATGAAGGAACAGCGATATATTTCCAAGTCGGGATGGTGTGTGACTTGGAGGGGAACGTGCAGGTGGTGTTGTTCCCATGTGCCTGCTGCTCTTGTCCTTCTAGATGGTAGAGGTCGCGGGTTTGGGAGGTGCTGTCGAAGAAGCCTTGGCGAGTTGCTGCAGTGCATCCTGTTGATGGTACACACTGCAGCCACTGTGCACCGGTGGTGAAGGGAGTGAATGTTTAGGGTGGTGTCTGGGGTGCCAATCAAGCGGGCTGCTTTATCTTGGAAGGTGTCGAGCTTCTTGAGTGTTGTTGGAGCTGCACTCATCCAAGCAAGTGGAGAGTATTCCATCACACTCCTGACTTGTGCCTTGTAGATGGTGAAAAGGCTTTGGGGAGTCAGGAGGTGAGTCACTCGCCGCAGAATACCCAGCCTCTGATCTGCTCTTGTAGCCACAGTATTTATATGGCTGATCCAGTTAAGTTTCTGGTCAATGGTGACCCCCAGGATGTTGATGGTAGGGGATTCGGCGATGGTAATGCCGTTGAATGTCAAGGGGAGGTGGTTAGACTCTCTCTTGTTGGAGATGGTCATTGCCTGGCACTTATCTGGCGCGAATGTTACTTGCCACTTATCAGCCCAAGCCTGGATGTTGTCCAGGTCTTGCTGCACGCGGGCTCGGACTGCTTCATTATTTGAGGGGTTGCAAATGGAACTGAACACTGCAATCATCAGTGAACATCCCCATTTCTGACCTTATGATGGAGGGAAGGTCATTGATGAAGCAGCTCAAGATGGTTGGGCCGAGGACACTGCCCAGAGGAACTCCTGCAGCAATGTCCTGGAGCTGAGATGATTGGCCTCCAACAACCACTACCATTTTCCTTTGTGTTAGGTATGACTCCAGCCACTGGAGAGTTTTCCCCCGGATTCCCATTGATTTCAATTTTACGAGGGCTCCTTGGTGCCACACTCGGTCAAATGCTGCCTTGATGTCAAGGGCAGTCACTCTCACCTCACCTCTGGAATTCAGCTCTTTTGTCCATGTTTGGACCAAGGCTGTAATGAGACCTGGAGACGAGTGGTCCTGGCGGAACCCAAACTGAGCATCGGTAGCTACTCAAACTGGCAAAAGATGGGAAGTGGTGTTCCACAGGGATCAGTGCTGGGACCACTGTTGTTCACAATTTACATTAATGATTTGGACTCGAGAACCAGAAGTACAATTTCAAAATTTGCGGACAACACCAAATTGGGAGGGGCAGTTAATACAAAGGAAGAATGCGACAAAATACAGGAATAATAAAAATACAGAAATTAATAAACTTGCAGAATGGCGTGTAAATGGCAAATGAATTTCAATATAAATAAGTGTGAGGTGTGCATTTTGGCAGGAAGAATAAAGAGACCACATACCGTTTGGATAATAAGAGTCTAAATGGGGTAGAGGAGCAAAGGGATCTAGTGGTACAGATACACAAGTCACAAAAAGTAGGGAAGCAAGTTAATAACGCTATAAAAAAGGCAAACCAAGCACTGGGGTTCATTTCTGGACAGATAAAATTGAAAAGCAGAGAAATTATGTTAAACTTGTATAGAACTTTGGTTAGACCACACTTGGAGCACTGTGAACAGTTCTGGTCTGCATATTATAAGAAGGATATAGATGCTTTGGAGAAAGGGGCAAAAAAGATTCACAAGGATGATACCAGAACTGAGATGCTATACTTATCGGGAAAGGCTGAACAGGCTGGGGCTCTTCTCTAGAAAAGATAAGGCTGAGCAGTGACCTGATAGAGGTCTTTAAAATAATAAAATGGATTGTTTGCTACAGTAGACGTAGAGAAAATGTTTCCAATTGTGGAGGTGTCCAAAACTAGAGGTCATAAATATAAGAAAGTCACTAATAAATCCAATAAGTAATTCAGGAGAAACTTCTTTACCCAAAGAGTGGTAAGAATATGGAACTCCCTACCACATGGAGTAGTTGAGGCGAATAGCATAGATGCATTTAAGGGTAAGCTAGATAAGCACATGAGGGAGAACGGAATAGAGGGATATGCTGATAGGGTTAGATGAAGAGGATGGGGGAGGAGGCTCGTGTGGAGCATAAATGCCGGCATAGACAAGTTGGGCAGGATGGTCTGTTTCTGTGCTGTAGACTCTATGTACTCTATGTAATATGTTTAGAGGGTCCAATCCATCATTTGATTGCTTGCTGTCTCCTTGCCCAACTTAAGTATTGCCTTAGCTTGATCTTTACTGTTTTCCCATGATCCTTTTCCCTATGCTATCTTAGGCTTCCTTGGACTATTTTCAATTGTTTTTTTTACATATTTTCCTGATAATTTGATCTTTTGCATATTACAAAGTACCATTTTGAAGCTAATTTCCCCAAGACTTTATTAATCAACAACTGAGGTCTCATCTTTAGCCTCATCCCTTCTCTTTTTCCTAGGCTTTATAAGGTTTTATTCTCTTACAACAATGTTTCAGAATATCCTAATTCTCCTCTGTATTTTATGATTGTTACCCAATATTGCACCCCAATCTGACTGCTCAGGAAGTAATTGGAGTGGAATTGTTTCGCTAGGAAAATCTCGGGGGTGTAACAGAAGCTGGAATGGGTATATCTGCCAGTGACGTCAGTAAGTGTATTTCCCATACACCTTCCTGCATAAGATAGTTTGTAACACTGCATCAAAAGTGGAAAAGGAAGACAGGTTGAGTGTGAAAGTATCCAATCAATGTCAAGTTATCAAAAGGGCAATCAAGTATTAGGTATCTCTTGAGGCCATTTGATTATATGTCAAAACAAGTTATTTTAACCCTGTGTGTGGAGTTTGGAGCCTCCTACTTGCAAAAACACTTTGATGCATTAGAGGGGTTTCACAGAACAGTAACAAGAACCTGAAGGCTGATCTCTCCTGATGGAAAAAGGAAATTTGAACTGTTTGCTAGGGAAATGGGAGAAGGAAATTGAATTTGTTGTTTAAGGCCATTAATAGATAGATGGGGGAGCAGGAAATTTAATGTCAACCTTGGCTCCGTGGTAGCACTCTGACCTCTGAGTCAAAAGGGTGTGGGTTCTAGTCCCACTCCACAGGCTTGAGCACAAAATCTAGGCTCACACTTCAGTGCAGTACTGAGGGAGTGTTGCACTGTAGAAGGTGCCGTCTTTCAGATGAGACATTAAACCGAGACTCCATCTGCCCTCTCAGGTGGACGTAAAATATCCCATGGCACTCTTTCGAAGAAAAGCAGGGAAGTTATCCCTGATGCTATGGTAAATATTTATCCCTCAACCAAAAACAGATGATCTGGTTATTATCACATTGCTGTATATGGGGCCTTGCTGTGCACAAATTGGCAGCTGCATTTCCTGCATTACAACAGTGACTATATTTCAACAAAAAAAAGTACTTAATTGGATGTAAAGCACTTTGGGACATTCTGAGGTCTTCAAAGGCACTATATAAAGACAAGTCTTTCTTTAATCTGATTTTGAACTTATTGCTCGTACAGGATAGGTATGCTGAGGTCAAGTGAAGAAACATTTAGCAGTGAACTGGATCTAATCATAGGTCACTCCATAATCCTACCTGTGGAGACAACACATTTTATTTCAGAATTGATTGTGTTTTTGTATCTCAAGGTACTGTAGAGGCAACCATGATCACTTCAGTAGAGTTAGTCATTGCAACTGGACTACTTGATAATGATATTATTGACAGATTCACTAGAAGAAACAAAGAAAAATTCCAGATTGAGATACAATCATATGCTCCTCAATGACCCAAAATATGTTGAGGTAATAGAAGAGGTGATAGGTCATTTTCTTTCTGAAATCAAGTTCAGATTAATCTTTAGAACTTACAAAGTGGCAATAAGGGGATACATTATGGAATATGCACCAAAAACAGGAAATGGTAGGAGAATAGTAGAATGGCACAGAAAAAGAGTAAGAGGAAGTGGAAGAACTTAACAACATAATGACACTTATCAGCTGATCTATTCCAAATATGCTATAAGCTCTCTGCTTGTAGTAATATTGACATTTCTAATTAAATTCAATGTTCTTCTGCTCCTATTGAGGAGCTGTACTCTAAGACAGTATGGATCAGAGGCAGGGCAATACAATATTGCAGAGCAAGTTCTCCTCTAAGTGCTCCCCTTGAGTGCAGCTGCCCATTGAGTGCGCAGGAGTGCTGACTTTATCCTTTGATCTGTTCTGAAGCAGACAACGATTCTATAACCAGGAATTTGCTTTTCCCAGCTGAGACATAGTTACAGTGTCTCAGCTGGGAAAGGCAAATTCATCAAATCCCAACAGTTAAGGAGAAAGGTTTTGTTCAAACCGAATGAAGATTTGGTAAGAGTTCGAAGTCTTATACAGTTGATTACAGGAGTCTGAATCTCTGGCTAAAAACTACTATTTGGAGAGTTTTTCAAGAGCTAGGATATCCCTAAGATAGGAAAAGATGAGAAAGTCATATTTGGAACAGTCAAGTGAGCTGATCAAGATAGAAAGTGCAATGTAGGTGGGGAAATCCCCAGGCATGATGACTTTAGCGGAGTAGTTACTTTCCAAAATGAGCCCAAGATTGTTAACAATAATTTTTTTTAAAATTGTGTACAATATGAAAGATGCCAACATTAAGAAATTAAACAGACTTTAATTTTTGACACCACGGCCTGGGTTTCTTCCCTCCCACAGGAGGAGGGTTGGGGAAGGTTTCTACTCACTGCCCGATACCTGCTGTATCCCATCCCATTTTCCAGGGTCAGTGCTCATTAGTCCGGCAGGGTGGGCCCCCAATGGCATTCTCACCATCAAGGAGGAGCCTGCCATAGCCATCAAAGAAAATTCTGGGGCAGTGGGGATGACTCGATGATACCCTTTTACAAGGGCTCATCAATGGGCACCTCTCCCTCTCTTCAGACCTCTGATCCCTACTGTTTTTAGGCCTTGGCCCAGTCTGAGGCCTAAAAACTGCAGGTCCCTTCCTGAATCTTCTTGGCTCTCCCGCCCATGTTAAATATTTTCCGCCTCTTCTGGTGCTGCAGCACCAGTTTCCACCAGAATTTTCCTTGAAGAGTTTTAGAGCGTTGAAAAAAAAAATCAATGCTTAGTCACACAATGTATACTATGTAAAATTAGACCCTTGGCATTCTCACTGGCCATAACTACAGAACTTTATAGGATGCGCTGGTGCCTCACTGGGACAACTTACAGGTGAACATTGTTACAAACGGGATAGCCAGGCGGTGAAGGATAGAATACTAGAGCCTGGTCTTCAGTTGCTTCCAAGCCTTTATTCACACACAGCTCAACACTGCACACCCTCCTATAAATGGATACGAGAATGTCCCCAATTGATACACACCACCTGAATATAATTAATACTAATTGATATAAATCACATAGATAAAATTAACAGATTCTCTTCTCACTCTTTAAATAAACTTTTTTTTAAAATAAACTTTATATATACACAATACAAACAAAATTTCAAAAATTAAAAATTTCTGTACTATGTACAGCTTATACTATTCAAAGCATTTCATTGTGAGGTGACCCTTCTCCAGGACCCATAATAATTTCTTCGTACATGTGTTTCTTTTCATAAAACAATCTGACAGTTGATGGTTTGATCCGCCCATTTAATTTTAGAGATTTTCTTTCTCTCCAGCATTTATTTCAAGCCAGCAAGGTCAATCTTTTCTCACTCACATTTTTCACAGAGTGTACATTATCCCACAGTGAACGATTGTCTACATAACATTCAAATGGGTTTACCATCTTCAGTTCTCCCATTGTAAAGGATGTCACTCGATATTTGCCAAATAGAATCCCATATCCACTGTGTTGACAAGAGCCAGTGTTTCAGCAGTCAGAGTACGTTTAACAACCCTTTTTATTTTCTTAGTTTCCCAAGCTAAAGGACAACATTTCTTATTCTCACCCATAAGAAACACTATGAAACGAGCTGCACGAGAATTCCCATCAGGAAGATTAACATGTGAAGCATCTCTAAAGATAATTAGCTTCATTTTCTTTGGGTCACCTATGGATGGGAACTTAAGCACACATTTATCTATATTTAATTTTTGTAATGGTTTATTTGCCTGTAAAACATTCTCTACTATCGGGTGTTTCGTTGAAGTACTTAACTCCAACACATCAAAACTAGTATCTGGCCTAGCCTGAGTGCACAACCAGTTCAACTGACCAATCAAGCTTCATAATCGCTGTCTCTTTATTAGATATAACATCACCTTTCTGTGATGACCTAGTACGATTAACCGAGATGGGAGTAACACTCTTTAAATCAACAGTCTTATTTAAAGTTATCCCAGACCCACTCTGCTTAATATCTAAACCAATATATTTAAAAGCCCCACAGGCCTGACTCCTAATTTTAAATTCTACTCTAACCTTATTAATGACGAATTTCTCAAATTCCGCAGTTCCACCCCATAAGAGATCAACATGCATCGTGAAGATGAAGATGCCTGAAAGTTTTCCGTTATGGTACCAATAAAACATTGTGGGATCTGATTTTAGTTGAACACAACCTATTTTCAACAAAACAGATCTCACTGAAAAATACCATACCCTGGAAGCATCATTCAGGCCATAGACTATAGTTTCTATAGTTTTCCTTCCGCATCTGCTGCCTCTTTAGGCGGTTTCAGAAACACTTCTCTCTGAAAAGTATCGCCCTGCAGAAATGTGGCTTTTATGTCAATTGACCTACGCTCCCATGAATATGTAGCCAAAAGAGCCAAAAAGATTTTTAAGATTACCTTTCCAGCAGTGGGATAATCCACTCGAACATCTGTATCACCCAGTTTCTCTTCAAAACCCCTAGCTACAAACCTCACTTTAGCCTTATAAGTCCCGTCTGCAAGTTCTTTTTCAGTACAAACCCATTATGCGACAAAGCTGGTTGACCCTTATCTGTTACCTCAGAATAAACTCCAAATTCTTTGCAACTGTCTAACTCCTTTTGATTTGCCCCTCTTACTCATTTATCCTCAAGTTTATTGGCAGCCATCAAAACTTCACGATCATGACGACTTCTGCTTCTAGTTCTGTTATGTGACTGTTCTGTGGTCTTTGTTTCATTGCCTGACCTAGTCAAGCTACGTCTTCTATTTCCACTTCTCTGTCTGTAGGGACTACTACTACGAGATCTCCCTCTTTCATCTCTGGTTCGCGATCGTTTTCTGATATGAGATTCACTTCCAGACTCCCTGTCACTACTTGTACTCCGCTTTCACACTCTCCACTCTTTTACCCCATTCTGTCATTCCATGGACCTCGCTTCATGGCCATCATCCTGAACATTCAACCAAAATTTAAAACTACCAGTACCAGTGCCTGCACGTCCCAAAATTGTTGTGTCCCTCCATTCATTAGTCCCTTCTGGAACATATGTCCCCCGAGTACCCACTTTGGATGTGATAGCTCTGTCATGTGTTTCTTGATCAATGATATTACCATTGTCCAGCCTTTGGCCTACCTCAGTCTGTACCTCAGGAACCTCATCAAAAAAATCATGAGCATCTGAGGCACAGTTTATTTCTATCAACTGGCCTGAGTCTGAGATTTTATAATTAATTCCAATTAATCATGAGGAATGAACATTAACGGTTTGTTTACAATGTTGGACATGTACTGTCTTACCATCACAACCTATTACGTTACCTGAGCCTTTCCGTTCCCTATGAACCTTTCTTTTATAGTATTCCAAATCTCCTGAATTGAACTCTGTCTCAGATGGTCTAATACGATGCCTCAGTGCGCTACGAATTTTCTCTGATACCACGCATAGCATTTAAATGCTCAGAAAAAATGGCATTAGTTGTCGTACCTTCTAGAACAGGAGGATTATCATAAAGGACAGAAGGTAATTTGGGATTGCACCCATAGACTAGTTGGTGCGGACTATGTCCTCCAACCACCTGAAGAGAATTCTTTGCATGAATTGCCCATGCTAGGGCAGTTGGCAATTTAAACTCTGTTCGATCAGCCAAAATTTTATGCACCATGCTTTCAATCACAGCATGATTCCTTTCACAATGCCCATTGCTAAAGGGCTCTCAGCTGCTGTGTTCATGACAATTACATTCATATTCTCACACATATCTCTGAATTCTGCATTAGCGAATTCACCTCCATTATCGGTCAAAAACTTTGCTGGTGTCCCAAGTCCAGTCCCTATTCATTTTTCCATAATATTATCTAGAATAACCTTCTTCTCCTTACTATATATTAGTGTAGAAATGCTAAATCTCATAGCCAGTTCAATAAAATGTAAGATGAAAACATTTCTATCTATGTCCCTTATATTTAGATCCATGGCAACAACCTCGTTAAAGTCACATGCCAACAGAACACTTACAATGGGATGTGAGGGCGTCTGTCTATATGTCTTAGAGATGTCACAGTTCTCACTAATCTCTTCTATTAGCTTCGTATACTCAACAACTACATCTGCATCTTTTAGCAGGATTTTTAAACGTTGACAAGTAGGGCGGGCAAATCGTCTATGTAACTTTAAGACAATTTGTTTTTTTTCTCACTTTCCTTATCACTTGATGCCATTAATACTTGGCTGATGGGAAACATCAGGTTTTATTAAGGGGATACAATAATGCCCTGACTGGGTAAACTGCAAATGAACTGATTTCCCAAAAATGATTGCCTCATCATGTTCCATGTCAAGTTTCATTTTTGCCTTTTTCATGGAAGGTTTACCCAAAAGCATAGGTCTCTTACTAGAGACTACATCTGTACTTATAAAATGGCTTACTCCAGCTAGCTTACATGGAATTGCCACCCTCTTGAGTGACCTCAAGGTACTGTCAGCTCTAAATCTAAAAGATGCAGAAATTTTATATTCCTTAACTTTGCTTCGTTCCTCACTACATAGTGAATCAAAATAACATTTTAACGAATCTACTCCGCATACAGTTGAAGTACATTCACTATCTAACATCGCACAATTAAAGGAATCCGCAACTAATACATTCATCTCAGGATTAAAATTCCTTGTGGCTAGTATAATCTGTTCATATTCATCATATTCTTCAACTCTTCCTCAGAACTACTTTCTTCATGCATCTTTCAAAGACCCCGTGTCTTCGTCCTGGGCAATTCATCTCAATGATACTTACAGTCACATCTAAAGCATCTACTGATTTTTCCTTGGGTATTCCTGGAATACATTCGCCCGTTATTATTGTCCTAATTTTGTCTTCTGTCGATATAACTGGATTTGCTGTACCTGCTTTCATCACCAATCTGGCTGTCTTTTATCCTTCCGTCATATTGACACCTGTGTCCGGTCTCTTGAAAATTTTGAAACCTGGTCTGGCGCATGCGTTTAGTATCTGGAACACTTCAAAACCTGGTAACCATTGAATTTTCTATTCTTTGTATCACAGCGGATGACCCCATTTGTTCCACGAAGGCTGAAGGGAATGACTGTTTCCCTAGGAAATTTTTTAAGGCAGCGGCCATTTGATCCAACAGGGTCTCCTTTTCCGAAAACTGGATGCCAGTTAGGACCAGTTGACTATCCATATGAGACACTGAAGCACAATCTAGTAATTTAAATGCTAGTACTGATCCAGGGATTCCCAATTTGAACTTTGTCAACCTTTTGTACAATTTGTTAAAGTCCATGATATACTCTTCCATTGAATGACTGCCCGTTTTCGGAAATTTATCAAATGCTGACCAGGCCTCATAGGTAATTAACAGATTATCTTTCTTGTAGATTTGATCCAGAAATTTTATTAGGAAGGTAAAACCGACATCATTATCCAAAAGATCTACATCCATCTCAGAAAATTACATGCATGCTAAACAGCGGAAGCAACATGCTATAGACAGAGCGAAGCAATTCCACAACCAACGGATCAGATCAAAGCTCTGCAGTCCTGCCACATCCAGTCATGAATGGTGGTGGACAATTAAACAACTAATAGGAGGAGGAGGAGGCTCTGTAAACATTCCCGTACTTGACATTCAACGGTATTATCATCGCCGAATCCCCCACCATCAACATCCTGGGGGTCACCATTGACCAGAAACTTAACTGGAGAAGCCACAAAATATTGTTGCTACAAAAGCAGGTCAGAGGCTGGGTATTCTGTGGAAAGTGACTCACCTCCTGACTCCCCAAAGCCTTTCGAACATCTGCAAGGTACAAGTCAGGAGTGTCGTAGAATACTCTCCACTTGCCTGGATAAGTGCAGCTCCAACAACACACAAGAAGCTCAACACCATCCAGGACAAAGCAGCCCACTTGAGTGGCACCCCATCCACCATCCTAAACATTCACTTCCTTCACCATCGGTGCACCGTGGCTGCAGTGTATACCATCCACAGGATGCACTGTAGCAACTCGCCAAGGCTTCTTCGACAGCACCTCCCAAACCCACGACCTCTACCAGCTAGAAGGACAAAGGCAGCAGGCACATAGGAATTACATCACCTGCACGTTCCCCTCCAAGTCACAGACCATCACGACTTGGAAATATATTGCTGTTCCTTCATCGTCGCTGGGTCAAAATTCTGGAACTCCCTTCCTAACAGCACTGTGGGATAAGCTTCACCACACGGACTGCAGCAGTTCAAGAAGGCGGCTCACCACCTCCTTCTCAAGAGCAATTAGGGATGGGCAACAAATGCTGGCCTTGCCAGTGACGCCCACACCCCATGAACAAATAAAAAAGCCCTTACTTCATTTGGGAAGCGACAACGCCAAAGCCATGCCTTGTTTTCTCTTTGATAAAGTATATATATCTGTAGGTTTTAAAGTATTCCAGATTTCTAAACGCATGCGCCAGATCAAATTCAAAATTTTCAGGAGTCCAGATGTTGGCGTCAATATGACGTAAGAATTAAAGACAGCCAAATTGGTGATGAAAGCAGTTAGAGCAAAGGCTATTGGCCCTGACAACATCCCGGCTGTAGTGCTGAAGACTTGTGCTCCAGAACTAGCTGCGCCTCTAGCCAAGCTGTTCCAGTATAGCCACAACACTGGCATCTACCCGACAATGTGGAAAATTGCCCAGGTGTGTCCTGTCCACAAAAAGCAGGATCAATCCAATCCGGCCAACTACTGCCCCATCAGTCTACTCTCAATCATCAGCAAAGTGATGGAAGGTGTTGTCGACAGTGCTATCAAACGGCACTTACTCACCAATAAACTGCTCACCGATGCTCAGTTTGGGTTCCGCCAGGACCACTCGGCTCCAGACCTCATTACAGCCTTGGTCCAAACATGAACAAAAGAGCTGAATTCCAGAGGTGAGGTGAGAGTGACTGCCCTTGACATCAAGGCAGCAGTTGACCGAGTGTGGCACCAAGGAGCCCTAGTAAAATTGAAGTCAATGGGAATCAGGGGGAAAACTCTCCAGTGGCTGGAGTCATACCTAGCACAAAGGAAGATGGTAGTGGTTGTTGGAGGCCAATCATCTCAGCCCCAGGACATTGCTGCAGGAGTTCCTCAGGGCAGGGTCCTCGGCCCAACCATCTTCAGCTGCTTCATCAATGACCTTCCCTCCATCATAAGGTCAGAAATGGGAATGTTCGCTGATGATTGCACAGTGTTCAGTTCCATTCGCAACCCCTCAAATAATGAAGCAGTCCAAGCCCGCATGCAGCAAGACTTGGACAATATCCAAGCTTGGGCTCTTAAGTGGCAAGTAACATTCGCGCCAGATAAGTGCCAGACAATGACCATCTCCAACAAGAGAGAGTCTAACCACCTCCCCTTGACATTCAATGGCATTACCATCGCCGAATCCCCCACCATCAACATCCTGGGGGTCATCATTGACCAGAAACTTAACTGGACCAGCCATATAAATACTGTGGCTATGAGAGCAGGTCAGAGGCTGGGTGTTATGCGGCGAGTGACTTGCTTGGATGAGTGCAGCTCCAACAACATTCAAAAAGCTCGACACCATCCAAGATAAAGCAGCCCGCTTGATTGGCACCCCATCCACCACCCTAAACATTCACTCCCTTCACCACCGGCGCACAGTGGCTGCAGTGTGTACCATCCACAGGATGCACTGCAGCAACTCACCAAGGCTTCTTCGACAGCACCTCCCAAACCCACGACCTCTACCACCTAGAAGGACAAGAGCAGCAGGCACATGGGAACAACACCACCTGCACGTTCCCCTCCAAGTCACACACCATCCCGACTTGGAATTGTATCACCGTTCCTTCATCGTCGCTGGGTCAAAATCCTGGAACTCCCTTCCTAACAGCACTGTGGGAGAACCGTCACCACACGGACTGCAGCGGTTCAAGAAGGCGGCTCACCACCACCTTCTCAAGGGCAATTAGGGATGGGCAATAAATGCTGGCCTCGCCAGCGACACCCACATCCCATGAACGAATAAGAAAAAAAACAGAAGTCAAAATTGGGACAGTAATATCTGTTGATTACATATATATTTGTCCACCTATCAACCTCATTCTTCCACTGGTCATACAGTTCAAACTCCAAGAACATTGGAGGGAAATCATACCTCGACGATTTAAACTTGCTTTCTTCTATTTTCCACAATGGCCGCTAGGCTTTCAAGTGTTTCTTTTTTATATCCAAAAAAAACCTAGTTTCCCACCTCCAGCTTTAGGCAATCATTCTCTGCTCCCATGTTACAGACTGGATAGCCAGGTGGTGAAGGATAGAATACTGGAGCCTGGTCTTCAGTTGCTTCCAAGCCTTTATTCACACAGCTCCACATTACACACCCTCTTATAAATGGACACAAGAGAGACCCCAATTGATACCCACCATCTGAATACAATTAACACTAATTGATATGGATCACATAGATACAATTAACAAACATGATCCATGGAACGACAAATGACACATTAGCCTGCAGGGGAAAGGATTGGAAAATATCAAACAGTACACTGGTTGCTCGTTGCCTTTTATTTATTTATTTAAAGCCCATCCTTAGTGCAGAGGTGTCCCATGCCTCAGTTCAGATCAGTAATTCCCCATGTGCAGAATCACAGATAAAAATACCTATGTTTTTTAAAAATCCATCTTGTGCCGCAGCTAGGAACATAGGAACATAGGAACAGGAGTAGGCCATTCAGCCCCTCGTGCCTGCTCCGCCATTTGATAAGATCATGGCTGATCTGTGATCTAACTCCATATACCTGCCTTTGGCCCATATCCCTTAATACCTTTGGTTGCCAAAAAGCTATCTATCTCAGTTAAGTTTATTCCTTCGGGTACTGACAGGCTCTGGGACCACTGGTGACCTTTACTTGCTTGTAGAGTCTCTTCCTGGTTTGACATGTAAAAAGGCACCAAATATTGATCTGTTTGTACCGTCGATTTGAGTAGGTCAATATCTTGATTGGCAGGAAAAACATTCTTTAAAACTAGTTTTCCATCAATGAAAACCCTTATTCCTAAACAGTGATTCCTATCCAAAGTGGTCAGTAAAGGGCCGATTCATTAATGGCAGATACAAAGCATACTGGGTGTGTTTCTCACTACACCAGCAAGCAAGCCAGGTCACCTGATCTGTAAGGTGCTCACTTTAGTGATGTTAAAATGATCAACTTTTTTTTTTAACAGCTCAGTCTACTCCCTAATTTGAAGCAATCTCATGTAAATCGGCCTGTCATTCTGTTCCTGCATAAATAGTCCTACCCTGTTGAGCACAACCTAATGGCCCAAGTGAAGCACAAACGAGGATGACCAAGTGGATGCGACAGCAGAGAAACAGCAGCCATCTGAATGGAGGCCCAACCCCAGATCTTCTTCAGCAGCAGGATCCAGGGATTTTTTTCCATCTTTAGGCAACCCTTATAAGGTGAGTTCCTTTATAAGCAGAAACAATTCATACAGTTCTTTGAGAATGTTCACAACATCCTGCATGATACGTTGGACAATCTGCATAAGTGCACCTCCAACATGAATGCAGCAATGTGTGAGGAAGTCACAAACCTGCAGTCCACCATGGAGCGAGTGGCAATTCCATGGGCATCTGCAGGAAGATTAAGTAGACAGAAGACACATGCCATACGTTGTTGCCAAAGGGAAGCACTACTGTGTATGGCCATCAAACTATCACCTGCAACCTTAATTTGCCCTTCTCAGAGGCAATATTGGACCTACACTGAAATAACGTGCAACCAGTTTATTGCCCTACGAGTGCTCGATATGTGTGCTGTTACTGTTTGCTTGCCTGGGGCAAACAGTCTGCTTCAGCCTGTGAGAGTGACCAGGGAAGGAGATGAAATCAGTGACAAAGTAGCTAAATTTGGGGTGAGGGCTAAAGACGACGGCTTTGGTATTCTCAATGTTGATGAGGTAGAAGACTCAACCAAGATTGGATGTCAGATAAGTAGTCTGATAGTACAGAGGCAGGTGAGAGAGGTAGCGTACATGTAGAAGCTGACCCTGTGTCTACAGATGATGTTGCCAAGGACCAGCATGTAGGTGAGGATGAAGAAGGGGCCAAGGATAAATCCTTGGGGGACTCCAGAAGTAATGGCGCAGGGTGGGAAGAGAAACAATTCCTGGAGTTACTCTGGCTACGCTCTGATAGATAGGAGTGGAACAATGCAAAGCTAGTCGCACAGAGTTGGACAATGGAAGAAAGGTATTGGTAACAGAGGTTGTGCTCAACCATGTTGAGCACTGCAGCGAGGTCGAAAAGGAATGATGGTCCATTGTCACAGTCACAGAGGATTTCATTTGTGAATTTGGTTAGGGCCATTTTGGTGCTGTGAGAAGGGTGGCAGACAGACTGGAGGGGTTCAGAATTGCAGTGCATTACTGATACCTTTGGAGAATTTTATAAAATCATTTATCAATCAGAAGGGGAGGCACCAAAAGGTGTTCTGAAATATTCTGTAATAACATTAATCTCACTCAAGCATGGCACATCTAGAAAATAAACAGCTACAACCTTGTTGCCTCTGTTATGCCCCTTTGTTCTTGAACACTTTGGTAAATCATCTGCCATTGTCATGGACACCTGCAAAGCATTTGACAGGAACTATAATATACAAGTTGTAGAATACCTGTTCTTCGAAAAACAAAACTGACTAAACAATTCACTTATATTAACACATTCTTTACATAAGGATTACAAGTATAGTATGTGCAAACAACTAGATTGATCTACTCATATGATCTTACAGAGACATCCTTTCAAAGTGACTGAGATATGTATGGATCTGTTACTAACAATGGAAAGCACCTGTAGATTCCATTGTCCTAAGGATCTTTGCTGTATTATAATTGGTTTGCACTGCTGCTATTGAGTGAGCTTTTGGCATAATGGTAGCACTCCCACCTCTGAATTAGAAGGTGCAGAGTTCAAATCCTGCTCTAGACGGTCCTGGCAAGTGGAGACTAGATCTCCAGCCATGATATCCAGCAAAATACTTGCATCCGGCGGGCATGCCCACCCCCCCCCCCCCACCCCAGCCTTATTGTAAGATTTGTGGGAGCCCAGAAAACCCTCCCGCCATATAAGACTAAGCACCCTATCGGCTGATATAAAGATGGTTACGGCCATGAAAGGAGTGTTCACGTCGCAGCCTGTCAGACTGTTAATCAGCCCACAAATTCTTCAACTACTTTCACAAGGGAAGAGTGTAAAGATATGAAAACAACTGATGTCTATAAGGGATGGTAAGATTGTAGGGGTTAAGAATAGCTACTCAGGCTGGCAAAAAGTGGGAAGTGGTATTCCACAGGGATCGGTGCTGGGACCACTGTTGTTCACAATTTACATTAACAGTTTGGATTTGGGTTAGATGAAGAGGGGTGGGAGGGGGCTTGTGTGCAGCCCATAAATCCGGCATAGATCAGTTAGACCGAATGGCCTGTTTCTGTGCTGCAGGCTCAATGTAACTCGATTTCATGTTAGAATGATTTAGTGCCAAATTTCTTATGCAGCTTGGAAGTAGAAGTGTCCTGATATGGACACTTCAAGAAAATCGCTGCTGGTAAACACAGTTGAATTGCTGTTGCTGATCTGAATTAGTCCTGTGAGCACTCAAGAATTAAACAAGCCTCCTTGAGATTAGAACAAGTGTTTTTTCTTCAGACTGAATAGTGAGTATATGGAATAGACTCCCATCAAAAGTAGTTAATTCAGGTCAATTTATGCCTTTAAAAAAGCTGTGTAAATATTTGGGATTGTAAGTTATGAGCATGTGTTATAGAGGCAGGTGATCAAATATTGCATGGAACACAATGAGTTCCCTGCCTCTGAAACGCAGAAGGCGCAAAGTGATTTTATTCTTTAATTTGGGGAAATGCCTTTTTATCTCCACACGGTTTAATTTTATATTTAATTTAATGAGCTCTTTTTCTAAAGAAGGTTCAGGCTTTATAAAGAAACCAATAACTTATTATGTACTAGAAAAACGACATTAGAACTAAGCAACATCTTCGGTTCATGCACAATTTAAAATTGCTTTAACAGCAACAATAAAAAAAACACCTTCTGACTTCCCAAAACGCATACCCTTTTGGAAACTCCTTAACGAAAGTTTATATTCTCATGGTTTTGTTCAGGCTTGTCGAGGCCTTCTGTTGTGGGAAAAATCACCACTCGGAGTCAGACTTAAAGATTCAACATGCAGTTTATTGGACAAAGCTTTGGGAGAAGACTGGACATTCCGCAATGCACGCAGATAACTTCTCAACTTTAAAATGGTTGTCATGCTTATTCAACAGTCCAAATTCCACGCTAACACTTCTAAGTATCTTAATGGACACGGTTTGTGGTGGAGCACATGGTTTTCTCTCGTAGTCGGGTTAGCCATTCCAGAAGCAATCTTAAACCTGCATCCAGATAGAACGCGGTGAGGTGGCACAGAGCAATGAGGAACTGAACCCTGCCTTTACACGTTTTTTTTTAGTCCTTTTAATTTTGAACTGCACCTCTGGCCGGTTGCTTGCCAACAGCAGGCTTCTTCAAGTACAACCACAGGACTGATTGACACTTCATTTGTTATCTTTCAGTGTCTTTCATGTAGCCAAGTTAAATAAATCTTCAGCCGATCTGGAGCCAGGGTCTGCAAGTTGCTGTAGTGACCTGTTCTTCTATGTCTGGTCTTTAACGAGGTGTAATTTAACAATCTTTTTTGTTTCAGCTTGTTTGGAGTCGATTTTATCCTTTTATATCACTTTTGGTTATGATATATATCTTTGTTACAGAAATATCATCTGATGACAGGGAAGTATTAGGGTTGAATAATGTAGGTTATAATGTTAGATTGACATTTGAAAATTTCACTAGATTATCTTAGTTCAGAAAGAGATTTTGTGGAATCTTATTGTCTTGGAAGTTTTACCTGTGGTTATTCAGCTATTTCAGAAGATTAAATAAATTGAGTAGGAGCAAATCTTGGCCTTTGGAAGGAACAAACTTAACAGTGCTGAATACCACCTCTTGTTCCCTATCTCAAGTTCTTAGTCTCTAGTAGTAGCTTTGCATTAGGTGATAAGTCCACTAAAACTGTGTTCCTTAGGTTCAGCAATATTAACCAGTTGTGGAAAACCTGATGAAATAACTTTTTTTTATTCGTTCATGGGGTGTGGGCGTCACTGGCGAGGCCGGCATTTATTGCCCATCCCTAATTGCCCTTGAGAAGGTGGTGGTGAGCCGCCTTCTTGAACCGCTGCACTCCGTGTGCTGAAGGTTCTCCCACAGTGCTGTCAGGAAGGGAGTTCCAGGATTTTGACCCAGCGATGATGAAGTAACAGCGATATATTTCCAAGTCGGCATGGTGTGTGACTTGGAGGGGAACATGCAGGTGGTGTTGTTCCCATGTGCCTACTGCCCTTGTCCTTCTAGGTGGTAGAGGTCGTGGGTTTGGGAGGTGCTGTCGAAGAAGCCTTGGTGAGTTGCTGCAGTGCATCCTGTGAATGGTACTCACTGCAGCCACGGTGCGCCGGTGGTGAAGGTAGGGAATGTTTAGGGTGGTGGATGGGGTGCTAATCAAGCGGGCTGCTTTGTCCTGGATGGTGTCGAGCTTGTTGAGTATTGTTGGAGCTGCACTCATCCAGGCAAGTGGAGACTATTCCATCACACTCCTGACTTGTGAGTCAGGAGGTGAGTCACTCGCTGCAGAATACCCAGCCTCTGACCTGCTCTTGTAGCCACAGGATTTATATGGCTGGTCCAGTTAACTTTCTGGTCAATGGTGACCCCCAGGATGTTGGGGGATTCGACGATGGTAATGCCGTTGAATGTCAAGGGGAGGTGGTTAGATTCTCTCTTGTTGGACATGGTCATTGCTTGGCACTTGTCTGGCGCGAATGTTACTTGCCACTTATCAGCCCAAGCCTGGATGTTGTCCATGTCTTGCTGCATGTGGGCACAGACTGCTTCATTATCTGAGGGGCTGCGAATGGAACTGAACACTGAACATCAGCGAACATCCCCATTTCTGACCTTATGATGGAGGGAAGGTCATTAATGAAGCAGCTGAAGATGGTTGAGCCGAGGACACTGCCCAGAGGAACTCCTGCAGCAATGTCCTGGGGCTGAGATGATTGGCCTCCAACAACCACTACCATCTTCCTTTGTGCAAGGTATGACTCCAGCCACTGAAGAGTTTTCCCCCTGATTCCCATTGACTTCAATTTTACTAGGGCTCCTTGGTGCCACACTCAGTCAAATGCTGCCTTGATGTCAATACTTCCAGCAATACTTTTGAATAATAGATCAAAAGTAGCCACTTATATAAATTAAAATGGTTATTTTTGTTTATTCCTTACGTAATCGGCTAAATGAGTAATGAACGGATCAGTTTCAGTGCAGGCTGTGAATCAAGTTCTTAAAGCAGTCTGCCCACAGTGTTTTCAATGGAATATGTGGGGAATCAATGGAGTCAGCAAATATTTCTTTAATGGTAAACCTGTCTATTACCATGCGTACAGTGGTTGCACATATATCCTATTATACAACACTGCAAAAAAAAAGCTTGTTAAACAAAAAGTTGCATATTAAAAAATATATCAAATTACATTGAGGTAAGAGTTATAGTAATCCTGCATTGTGAAATTATGTCACTTAATCAAACTGCACTCATACAAACATATATAAATAAACATGGAACCTGCACAAACATTTCTGATGAAAAGAAGCATTTTTTGCGGAACTAATTAACATTGATGTAATTTTACATACATGTCCTTTCAGTGTGACTGATATGTACAGATCTTCCACTATGCTTTTCATTGTTACTACATATCTCAGTCGCATTAAAATAACATGCAACTAAAATTCTATATAGGCTTATGTTAATTGTGTCCCAAAAGATGAGCTTCTTTTCATTCAGTGCAATTTCTATGGAATAGAAAATTGTTTCTTTGATAAAGATTGAGAACAGCAGAAACAATTGTTATTTACAACAAATCTTTTTTTTTACACATTTTGTTATAGGATATTCTTAATGTGCACAGTTCTAACGTACAGCAGCTTGCCTTGGATTGGCAATGGTTGGTTCCATTTCCCAGAGAACGTGAGATACAGCGACCAGAGCAACAGTATTGTTAACATGACTATCATTTTAGGTACCCCAGACAACAGATTAATGGTTGCAATGCTGGCTGGATTGAGGAATTCATTTAAAATCTATTTCAGAAGGATTTAGCTGTTTTACGTAGCGTAGCAATCCAATGTAATTAGGCACATCGTCAGTCAATTAGAGGCTAACTGATGTTGCCATGAGAAATTTAGCTTCAGATTTGGAGAAATGCAAGGCTATCAAGATCAGAAGAAACCAGTTGGAAATTACTGGCTTTTTAGCACACTTTTGATATTTTCTTTTAAATGCCTCTTGCTCATTGCTAGATTGACTACCTGTTCAACTAAGTTTTAGGAATATGATATTTGAGTTAAGCAAGTACAAATAGAATACAGGTTTTTGCCTGTGACACCACTGAGTCTCTTTCCTGACCAGCCTCCCACTTTGATATCCCTTGATTCCCTTAGTGTCCAAAAATCTATCGATCTCAGTCTTGAATATACTCAACGACTGAGCATCCACAGCCCTCTGGGGTAAAGAATTCCAAAGATTTACAACCCTCTGAGTGAAGAAATTTTTCCTCATCTCTGTCCTAAATGGCCGACCCCTTATCTTGAGGCAATGGCCCCTAGCTCTAGACTCTCCAGCCGGAGAAAACAACCTCTCAGCATCTACCCTATCAAGCCCTCTAAGAATTTTACATGTTTCAATGAGATCATTCTTTTAAACTCCGAAGAAAATAGACCCATTCTACTCAATCTCTCTTCATGGGGCAACCCTCTCATCCCAGGAATCAATCCAGTGAACCTTCGTTGCACCTCTAAGGCAAGTATTTGCTTCCTTGGGTAAGGAGACCAAAACTGTACACAATACTCCAGCTCCTTTGCTAGTAAATAGCGCTTTTTAGTAGATATAACATATATCAACATTCTGTCCCTCAAGCCTGTTCCACCATTCAGTTCGATCTTAGCTGATCTGTACCTCAACTCCATTTACCCGCCCTTGCTCCTTATCCCTTGTTACCCTTGCCTATCATAAATCTATCGATCTCAGTCTTGAAAATTTCAATTGACCCAGCATCCACAACCTTTTGGGGGAGAGTGTTCCAGATTTCCATTACCCTTCACGTGAAAAAGAACGTGCAACCAGCTCACCTTCCCACACAGATGGCTCAAGTTTCCTCAAACCTGGTATATACAAGAATATCCATGACCCATGATGCAGAATGGACTTGCCTGCATATGACACACAAGAGAGCTAGTCAAGCATGGAAGTATTGCAGAGAAGAACCACAACGCTGATCCCTAGCAGGCATGTCAACTATGATGGAAAGAAAAATTAAAGTCAGGTCAGAGTCGTGAGGGCCGATTATGTGATCCCATGGCAGGGCTGGCATGTCTGCAACTCATGACTTGCAGAGTGTAAGTAGTGCAGAGAGCTGGCCTTGTTTGTCATATGCTCCCTCTGCAGATGAGCTTATGTGCAGGGAGAGCACTGGGTGCATAGGCAGGTATTCTGGTAAGTCAGCAGCTGTTAAAGGGTTGCTGCTTGCACACTGCCAAATTTAATGCCTTGCTGTTGGCAGTTCAGGATTGAGGCAAGGAAGGACAAGAGCAAGACTACTCCTTTTGAGAATGCTGCTCTGGAGGTCTTATTCCAACAGTTGCTGCAAAGGAGCGTTGCCCTCTTGGGAGCTGAGAGGCTCGCTCAAAACAGTGGCACTGTCTGAAATGCTTGGGTGGAGGTGGGAAAGCAAGTCAACACAGTCTCCCAGATCCATAAATCATGGGCGGGTGTGTGAAAGAAATGTTCTGGACTCACGATGATAGCCAAGGTAATAGTACCCACACTTCTCCGCTTTTTGTATGTAGCATTGCAATGAAGGCCAACAAGAGTTCACTCTTCCCTTAGAGCTGCTTCACTAAGACAGCATTCAGACAATAATTCTTTGATCAAAACATCCATGCCCATGTTGCTGCAGAGCATGTTTTGTTGCTTCTAACATCACATAAATCTTGTAAGTTTGGACCATTCGGCATACTGCCAAATCAAGCTACTTGCTTGCTGCATGTTTATGGCCTCTCACTAGGAGGCAGGTAGACAGGGTACTTGAGTGATACCAGGCATGATTTTTACCTGAAGCCAGGAAGAGAGTGGGGGGGAAGGTTTTCAGGCGGGAAACCTGGAATTAAAATGTGCGATCGCGATCTAATTGAATGATTACAATTTTACTTCCGGGTTTCCCATGCAACAGCCAGCCAGGAGGAAAAATAGCCGGGGAGCGGATGCCACATAAGTCTGACATCGCGGGTTGAGGGGGGGGGGTGTGTGGGGTGGGGTGGGGGGGGTGTCATTGGGGCGGGTGGGGGGGGGGGTGTCATTGGGGCAGGGTTGCGTTCGCAATCTCAAAAACTAGTATTTTTACCTCCCACCTGACTCCAACCCACCCGTTCTTCGGGGTTAAAATTACCCCCACTGAATCTGCTCTTCCAAATTCCAACACATGTACATTTTGTATCTGCTTACAGAAGAAGACCAGACATACAGACGGCAACAATTTTTTTTATTCATTCATGGAATGCGGGCGTCACTGGTGAGGCCGGCATTTATTGCCCATCCCTAATTGCCCTTGAGGAGGTGGTGGTGAGCCGCCTTCTTGAACCGCTACACTCTGTGTGGTGACGGTTCTCCCACAGTGCTGTTAGGAAGGGAGTTCCAGGATTTTGACACAGTGACGACGAAGAAATGACAATATATTTCGAAGTCGGGATGGTGTGTGGCTTGGAGGGGAACGTGCAGGTGGTGTTGTTCCCATGTGCCTGCTGCTCTTGGCTTTCTAGGTGGTAGAGGTCACGGGTTTGGGAGGTGCTGTCGAAGAAACCTTGGCAAATTGCTGCAGTGCATCCTGTAGATGATACACTCTTGTTGGCCAGGGGATGCAGAAACTACTGAGTTTATTCCGATAACCTCCGGACAACACTCTGCAGCCACGGTGCGCTGGTGGTGAAGGGAGTGAATGTTTAGGGTGGTGGATGGGGTGCCAATCAAGCGGGCTGCTTTGTCCTGGATGATGTCGAGCTTCTTGAGTGTTGTTGGAGCTGCACTCATCCAGGTAAGTGGAGAGTATTCCACTTCTGACTTGTGCCTTGTAGATGGTAGAAAGGCTTTGGAGAGTCAGGAGGTGAGTCACTCGCCGCAGAATACCCAGCCTCTGACCTGCTCTTGTAGCCACAGTATTTATGTGGCTGGTCCAGTTAAGTTTCTGGTCAATGGTGACCCCCAGGATGTTGATGGTGAGGGATTCGGTGATGGTAATGCCATTGAATGTCAAGGGGAGGTGGTTAGACTCTCTCTTGTTGCCTGGCACTTGTCTGGAGTGAATGTTACTTGCCATTTATCAGCCCAAGCCTGGATGTTGTTCAGGTCTTGCTGCATGCAGGCACGGACTACTTCATTATCTGAGGAGTTGCGAATGGAACTGAACACTGTGCAATCATCAGCGAACATCCCCATTTCTGACCTTATGATGGAGGGAAGGTCATTGATGAAACAGCTGAAGATGGTTGGGCCTAGGATTCCAGCAGCAATGTCCTGGGGCTGAGATGATTGGTTTCCAACAACCACTACCATCTTCCTTTGTGCTAGGTATGACTCCAGCCACTGGAGAGTTTTCCCCCTGATTCCCATTGACTTCAATTTTACTAGGGCTCCTTGGTGCCACACTCGGTCAAATGCTGCCTTGATGTCAAGGGCAGTCACTCTCACCTCACTTATGGAATTCAGTTCTTTTGTCCATGTTTGGTCCAAGGCTGTAATGAGGTCTGAAGCCGAGTGGTCCTGGCGGAACCCAAACTGAGCATCGGTGAGCACGTTATTAGTGAGTAAGTGCCGCTTGACAGCACTGTCGACGACACCTTCCATCATTTTGCTGATGATTGAGAGTAGACTGATGGGGCAGTAATTGTCCTGCTTTTTGTGGACAGGACACACCTGGGCAATTTTCCACATTGTTGGGTGGATGCCAGTGTTGTAGCTGCTGTACTGGAACAGTTTGGCTGGAGGCGCGGCTAGTTCTGGAGCACAAGTCTTCAGCATTACAGCTGGATGTTGTCAGGGCCCATAGCCTTTGCTGTATCCAGTGCACTCAGCTGTTTGTTGATATCACATGGAGTGAATCGAATTGGCTGAAGACTGGCTTCTGTGATGGTGGGGATATCGGGAGGAGGCCGAGATGGATCATCCACTCGGCACTTGATGATTGCAAACGCTTCAGACTTGTCTTTTGCACTCATGTGCTGGACTCTACCATCATTTAGGATGGGGATGTTCACGGAGCCTCCTCCTCCTGTTAGTTGTTTAATTGTCCATCACCATTCATGACTGGATGTGGCAGGACTGCAGAGCTTTGATCTGATCCGTTTGTTGTGGAATCGCTTAGCTCTGACAATAGCATGTTGCTTCCTCTGTTTAGCATGCATGTAGTCCTGAGTTGTAGCTTCACCAGGTTTGGCACCTCATTTTTAGGTACGCCTGGTGCTGCTCCTGGCACGCTCTTCTACACTCCTCATTGAACCAGGGTTGATCCCCTGCCTTGTTGGTAATGGTAGGGTGAGGAATGTGCCGGGCCATGAGGTTACAGATTGTGCTGAAATACAATTCTGCTGCTGCTGATGGCCCACAGCGCCGCATGGATGCCCAGTTTTGAGCTGCTAGATCTGATCTGAATCTATCCCATTTAGCACAGTGGTAGTGCCACACAACACATTGGATGGTGTCGTCATGTGAAGACAGGACTTCATCTCCACAAGGTCTGTGCGGTGGTCACTCCTACCAATACTGTCATGAACAGATGCATCCGTGACAGGTAGATTGGTGAGGACAAGGTCAAGTAGGTTTTTCCCTCGTGTTGGTTCGCTCACCACCTGTCGCAGGCCCAATCTGGCAGCTATGTCCTTCAGGACTCGGCCAGCTCGGTCAGTAGTGGTGCTACAGACCAGACAGACCTCAAGTCCGCTTTCAGCGGCTCAGTTCAGGGATTAGGCCTTGACTACAAAGTCTCATATTTGAGCATGTTTTATGCAGTCACTGGAGAGTGTGTCAAGTGCCCTGCAAAGACTGAGACAGCTATGGAGAAGTCCATTAGCTGCACGCATGCAGTGATGTTTCCCCTGGCTGGAGAGTCTCGAACTAGGGGGCATGGTCTCAGGATAAGGAGTCGGCCATTTAAGACTGAGATGAGGAGGAATTTCTTCACTCAGAGGGTTGGAATTCTCTGCCCCAAAGGGCTGTGGATGCTGAGTCATTGAGTATATTCAAGGCTGAGATTGATAGATTTTTGGACTCTAAGGGAATCAAGGGATATGGGGATCAGGCAGGAAAGTGGAGTTGAGGTCGAAGATCAGCCATGATCTTATTGTATGATGGAGCAGACTCGAGGGGCCATATGGCCTACTCCTGCTCCTATTTCATATGTTCATACATTCGTATAATGCACTGACTGGAGCTATGGACACCAAATAAACAGCAGTCTCAACTCACAGAGGGATCACAGTGGGAGCCATTGCACAGGGGTTCAGTGGTCAGCAGTTTCAACCCACTATACCCGTTGAGGAAATACTCAACAGCAGGAGAATGGCTGGAGTTGACATGGACAGTGGAGCAGTCTCTAGGGGCGATGCCACATCCATTGCACCCGGCCACCTCGTTCAAAGGTACCAGATACTGTGCAGGATCAGGCAGCCACAAAATATTTGATATGGCACGAGCAATTTCAGAACCCTTTCTTGTCCCAGCACAAGGAGGTATTACATTACCTCCATCCCAAGAAGCACAAATTGACCCCAGCCACCAGCCACACACTTCCTTCTCCCACTGAGGAATCACACCTGGGACAGGCAGGAATGGAGCAGTGTGGGAGGATATCTGACCCTATGGAAGCCTCCAGAGTCATTCCTATATACATGTTTGTAACAAGCATGAATGACACTGGGAATTTGCTCTTTGGTGGGGGGGAGGTGGGGGGGGCAGGGGGGGGGCGATATCTTGATGCTGCTGTAGGGATTTAAAGGCCTGCTGTGAAAGGGGAGGATTATTGTGGAGGATGAAATTTCAGTGCAATCAGGAACATGAAACAGCCCCATGGTCACTGATCCCTCTGCAGATGTGCTGCCAGAGGTTGTTCTACCGGGCATCATTCAGTCGAGCTGTACAGGCAGCCTGGGGCAGGTGGTGGGGGGGGGGGGGGAGAGGGGAGGAGGGTTTCCATGTAAACACTGCCTCTACCACCCAGGGAATGTGACTGCAATCGAGGAATAAGTTCAGAGGCCTCACCAGATCAGCCTAATGTAGGAGTGCCTTATGCCATTTGACCTTATGCTAGGTCGCTAGGCAAAGTCCGTATGCCACAGTGTTTCCTCCCTTTCACACTACCTTGAATGCTTACTGCATTCTGCAGCACGGACTGTTTTGCAACAGTAACTTATAACTGCAACTCTTCCCACACACACATTGTGAACAGGCGACACCCCAAAAGTCCTTCCGTTTGAATGTTGCAGCACAATAGCTACAGGTGTAATCAACCCACGATAAGCTGCAGGATGGGCACTCGAGTCTCATTATTTTTGTGACTGACACTTCTGACCTTTCAACTCTGCTCGCAGCCCAGGGCGTTGCACAACAGAAAAGAGCAGATGTGGACTGGAGGAGGCCCATCAGGAAGACATACAGATACTGGGGCTTAGAGGGGCCACATGTGCCATCGCCCCGAGAGGCAGCAGCCTCTTCAGTGCTGCTGAGCACCCATTCAGCCCATCCACTGATCTGCAAGGAGGCAGACCTAGTGGGAGGATAGAAGATTGGGAAGTCTTCAAAAGACAGCAAAAAGTAACTAAAGGATTGATTAAAAAAGGGAAGATAGATTATGAAAACAAATTAGCAAAAAATATAAAAACAGATAGCAAGAGTTTCTATAGTTATATAAAAAGAGACAGGGTGGCTAAGGCAAACATAGGTCCCTTAGAGGATGAGACCGGGAAATTAATGGTGGGAAACATGGAGATGGCAAAAATGCTGAACAAATATTTTGTTTCAGTCTTTACGGTAGAGGACACTAAGAATATCCCAACACTGGACAAACAGGGGGCTCTGGGGGGGGGGGGGGGAAGCTAAATACGATTAAAATCACTAATGAATTGGTACTCAGTAAATTAATGGGACTCAAGGCGGATAAATCCCCTGGACCTGATGGCTTACATCCTAGGGTCTTGAGGGAAGTGACAGTGGGGATTGTGGATGCTTTGGTAATAATTTTCCAAACTTCTCTGGACTCGGCAAAGGTCCCGGCAGATTGGAAAACTGCTAATGTAACACCCTTATTTAAAAAGGGTAGTAGGCAGAAGGCTGGAAATTATAGACCAGTTAGCCTAACATCTGTGGTGGGTAAAATTTTGGAGTCTATTATTAAGGAGACAGTAGCGGAACATTTGGATAAACATAATTTAATAGGACAAAGTCAGCATGACTTTACGAAGGGGAAGTCACGTCTGACAAATTTGCTTGAGTTCTTTGAGGACATAACGTACAGGGTGGATAAAGGGGAACCAGTGGACGTAGTGTATTTAGACTTCCAGAAGGCATTCGACAAGGTGCCACATAAAAGATTATTGCTCAAGATAAAGAATCACTGGATTGGGGGTAATATTCTGGCATGGGTGGAGGATTGGTTATCTAACAGGAAGCAGAGAGTTGGGATAAATGGTTCATTCTCGGACTGGCAACCAGTAGCCAGTGGTGTTCCGCAGGGGTCGGTGCTGGGTCCCCAACTCTTTACAATCTATATTAACGATTTGGAGGAGGGGACCGAGTGTAACATATCAAAGTTTGCAGATGATACAAAGATGGGAGGGAAAGTAGAGAGTGAGGAGGACATAAAAAACCTACAAGGGGATATAGACAGGCTGGGTGAGTGGGCAGAGATTTGGCAGATGCAGTACAATATTGGAAAATGTGAGGTTATGCACGTTGGCAGGAAAAATCAGAGCAAGTTATTATCTTAATGGCAAGAAACTGGAAAGTCCTAGTGCAAGAAAATCAAAAAGTTAGTAGGCAGGTGTAGCAGGTGATCAAGAAGGCCAACAGAATGTTAGCTTTTATTGCTAGGGGGATAGAATATAAAAACAGGGAGGTATTGCTGCAGTTATATAAGGTATTGGTGAGACCGCACCTGGAATACTGCATACAGTTTTGGTCTCCATACTTAAGAAAAGACATACTTGCTCTCGAGGCAGTACAAAGAAGGTTCACTCGGTTAATCCCGGGCATGAGGGGGCGGACATATGAGGAGAGGTTGAGTGGATTGGGACTCTACTCATTGGAGTTCAGAAGAATGAGAGGCGATCTTATTGAAACATATAAGATTGTGAAGGGGCTTGATCGGGTGGATGCGGTAAGGATGTTCCCAAGGATGGGTGAAACTAGAACTAGGGGGCATAATCTTAGAATAAGGGGCTGCTCTTTCAAAACTGAGATGAGGAGAAACTTCTTCACTCAGAGGGTAGTAGGTCTGTGGAATTTGCTGCCCCAGGAAGCTGTGGAAGCTACATCATTAAATAAATTTAAAACAGAAATAGACAGTTTCCTAGAAGTAAAGGGAATTAGGGGTTTCGGGGAGCGGGCAGGAAATTGGACATGAATTTAGATTTGAGGTTAGGATCAGATCAACCATGATCTTATTGAATGGCGGAGCAGGCTCGAGGGGCCGATTGGCCTACTCCTGCTCCTATTTCTTATGTTCTTATGTTCTTAAGCTGAGTGGGCAGTGAGGCCCTGCGTAATGGCTCTCTCCATCCAAATCTGCAGCCTATTGAAGCTAGACAATAGAGCCTGTTGGAACTGAAACCTTCTGTAGCAACATTCATAAGACATTGTCTGAGTGGGTTGATGACATCTGTTACTGAACACAGGTGTGCAGCATAAATGCTGCCTAAGGCAGTCTACAATGAATCTGAGAATCACAATGGCAATTTCCTGCAGAGATGTCCAGTCCTTAACCACGTGAGTTTTACACAAACAGCTATTGATCCACGAGATGACTTCAGTGAGTCATGATGCGTTGTGTTCATTAAAGGGCATACCCTCTTGGAAAACGTATTTGGAAAGTTTGTTTTTGTCTTTTAGGAGGGAAAGAACCCAAGTTTTGACATGATTCTGTCAAGCACAAATGACAAAATGGTTCATGTTTTCCTCCCGTTGGTGGTTTTGCAGCAAGGCGGTCTTAACACCTGTCAATGTGAAACCACCACAACTTCCTCCCAGAACCCTCACTACCCATGCAGCGAGGTTTGGAGGCCAGAAAACTGCCCTTCATTGGCTTAGTGGGAGGGAGGAAAACATAGTAATGGTGCAACCTTCCCAACAGAATTATAAATCCAGTTATTATGGGTCTATGAGTCTTGCCACCAGGATAAGGGAGCTGGATTTTGTAGTGCAAACATTGAGACCTGGCACATAGTCTATTAGAATCCAAACTGAAGAAGAGCCAGTATTAAAGCTGCTTTAGGCGGTTATGTAAAATAGATGCAACATTATATCAATAACACAAGGTCTTGGGTTATTCAGTGCTAAATTTGTTATTCAGGAGAAAATAGGCTAAATAATCCATTCATCACAGAGGCACAAAAGATAATTCCATACGGCAAAAATGGAAACAGTGGTGTTGCATCCATTGGATTGTTGAATTCACAGTGTAACTACCACTATAGTTGTTGTATAATTGCACTCTCAAACTTAATTGAAAGTATAGCACAGTGTGCTGCATTATTTGATATTCTTGTTTCTCATATGTATCGGCAGCAGTAAATCACTTGCTTAATCAGTGGAATTTACAGCAGGATTTGCACCAGTGGCAATAGAGGGGGAAAAGAGGTCTCAACAAATGAGCAAGAATGGACTTATTTACTGGTCTGTGCAGATTTAATTTAAGGACAATCTTCAAAGAGATTGTTCTCACTTTAAACGCATCCATTGTATAAATGTCAGGTCTTGTTCAGGTTTTTAATTCATCACAACACTACACAGAACGGTGGTGGATAAAACCCCACAAGCAAAAGCTTATGTATGTCAACACTATCAAGAGTTTGCTGAGCATCTCTGGAAGAACTACAGACTATTTTTAAATATTAGTCAATCCAGTTAAAACAGTGTAAATTTGATTATTGCACTGTATAGTATCTTGCCCAAGTCTGCTAATTCAGTGTATTAGTAGCTTAGACTGTATAGAGTGGTCTGACAGTGTGATTTTTTTTTAAGGAAACCGGAGAATATGTGTATTCTTTGGATCAACAATTTGATGTCAGGCGTTAATTGTTAGATCTAGGCTATGGAACCCAATACAAATGGGATATGAGACATAAGATGTTGTGAGAAAACGTTTGTAAAGAAGCCCAAATTGTAACAGCCACAGACCTAGAAATTTCACATTTTCTTTAATATCTCTAAAAAATCTGTCTGAGGGGTTTTAACAGTGTAATCATCATGTTACAAGGGAATGCATATTGCTTGATCACAAATAATTTAATCTGATTTATAAAACAAATGAGGTCAAATAGAAAATAAATTTACTTCTACAACTCAAAAAAGATTACATTCTACTGTTCTTAGAATTAGGAGGTATTTGTGAAAATCAGCACTTACTGAACTTAAGGAACATTACACTATATATGGCACAAATATTGCTCCTCAAATTATAAACAAGGTATTGAATCTCCTGTGGTATTGCACATGATAAGTCAAGGAAAATGGTTTCTCTCTTAGAATCATAGAATCATAGAAAATATATGGCACAGAAGGAGGCCATTCGGCCCATCGTGTCCGCGCCGGCTGAGAAACGAGCCACCCAGCCTAATCCCACTTTCCCGCATTTGGTCCATAGCCCCGCAGGTCACAGCTCTTCAGGAGCACATCCGGGCACTTTTTAAATGAGTTGAGGGTTTCTGCCTCTACCGCCCTCTCAAGCAGTAAGTTCCAGACCCCCACCACCCTCTGGGTGAAAATTGTTTTCCTAATTTCCGCTCTAATCCTTCTACCAATCACTTTAAATCCATGCCCCCTGGTTATTGACCCCTCCATTAAGGGAAATAGGTCCTTCCTATCCACTCTATCTAGGCCCCTCATCATTTTGTACACCTCAATCAAATCACCCCTCAACCTCCTCTGTTCCAAGGAAAACAACCCCAGCCTATCCAATCTGTCATCATAGCTAAAATTCTCCAGTCCTAGCAGCATCCTCTCTCGTGCAATTACATCCTTTCTATAATGTGGTGACCAGAACTGTGCGCAGTACTCAAGCTGTGGCCTAACCAGTGTTTTATACAGTTCTAGCATAACATCCCTGCTTTTATATTCTATGCCTCGGCTAATAAAGGAAAGCATTCCATATACCTTCTTAACCACCTTACCTACCTGTCCTGTTACCTTCGGGGATCTGTGGACATGCACTCCAAGGTCCCTCACTTCCTCTACACCTCTCAGTATCCTCCCATTTATTGTGTATTCCCTTGACTTGTTTGCTCTCCCCAAATGCATTACCTCACACTTCTCTGGATTGAACTCCATTTGCCACTTTTCTGTCCATCTGACCAGTCCATTGATATCTTCCTGCAGTCCACAGCTTTCCTCCTCACTATCAACCACACAGCCTATCTTTATGTCATCCGCAAATTTCTTAATCATGCCCCCTAAGTTTAAAGTCCAAATCGTTAATGTATACCACAAAAAGCAAAGGACCTCTTACTTGTCTGTTGTCTTCATGTTGCTTTTTCTCTGTCTCTCCTCTTCTACTACGATCTCCCTCTTTCCTTTTTTGCATCTCACTCCCAAACTCTTTATTTGCTTCTCTATCTGTGTTGGTCCTTTGGCTTTTTCTTCTTCCCTTTCTACCCATTAGTTTCATCAATTAGAATGTTTGTGTTCTTTAACTGTCAACTAAAAAGGCTTCAAAGTTCAACTAGTTATTATTGAAAAGAACTAAAATTAGGATGAGGAAAGCCACTCTGTCTCCCTCACTTTAGTATGCTTTCTGAAGTTCATAGAACACAAAACAAAAGCTACAACAGGTATGTAATTAGTACACTAGTTCTTCTCTCAATCAGTGTCATACCCACACACAGCTGTTACCTATAAAAAGCTTAATATATATTATTTTTAAAACCTCTCAATGTGAACTTTACCTGAATAGTAATTTTGAAATTTGCCTTCAAGCTTTTCTTCAAATAATCTTGAAAAAGAAATGGAGCGAAAACTGCTAAAAACTAAAGAAAAATTGCATCAATACAAATGATTGAATGGGGCTGGTCCATTCTGGGAAATTAGGTATACTGCCAAAGCTCAGATTATACAATTAAAACTCAGCTCGCAGTCACAACTCGGGGCAGAACTATTAAGTCTGACCTCAGGATTTTGGGAGAGGCAGAAACCTTCAAGTAAAAATTCTGATGAAGGCATTAAAGACAATTCAACAGATAAAGGTAATAATGTTATAGTGAAATATATTTTTAAATTTCTGTTCAATTCCTTATTTTGGATATTTAGAAATTTCAGTTACTTAGAAATAAAATGGTAGTTGAAAATTCTTCAGAAAGCATTTTGAGCAATTTGTGAGAACTCAATAGCCAGAGTATGCAATCAGAGCGATGAATTGATACAGGTAAAATCCATTATAAATGTTGACAAAGGAATTTATAATGGGGTAAAAAACTAACAAAAAGTGTGACAATGGGAAGTCAAATTGTGCAGACTGGAAGTGTGCGCAGACATAAGGTTTTTTAATAAGATACAGGTTATAGATATAAATGTATACCTCAGTGTATCAAACAGCAATAAATCTTGTTTAAATATCTGTATGTGATCCCTGTGTCATGAAACAATCTTTTTTATTTGACTTGCTTCCTAAAAGGTAGCTCGCATTACATCAGTATGAGTACACATGCAAAAAGGTTTGATTTTCAAGTAAAGCCACTGGACTTAAATGGCCTAGATCTTATGATCGTAACACCAATAGTAAACCGTTTAAAACAAACCATCATAAGGGTCAGAAGTGGGGATGTTCGCTGATGATTGCACAGTGTTCAGTTCCATTCGCAACCCCTCAGATAATGAAGCAGTCCGAGCCCGCATGCAGCAAGACCTGGACAACATCCAGGCTTGGGCTGATAAGTGGCAAGTAACATTCGTGCCACACAAGTGCCGGGCAACGACCATCTCCAACAAGAGAGAGTCTAACCACCTCCCCTTGACATTCAACGGCATTACCATCGCCCCACCATCAACATCCTGGGGGTCATCATTGACCAGAAACTTAACTGGACCAGCCACATAAATACTGTGGCTATAAGAGCAGGTCAGAGGCTGGGTATTCTGCGACGAGTGACTCACCTCCTGACTCCCCAAAGCCTTTCCACCATCTATAAGGCACAAGTCAGGAGTGTGATGGAATACTCTCTAGTTGCCTGGATGAGTGCAGCTCCAACAACACGCAATAAGCTCGACGCCATCCAGGACAAAGCAACCCGCTTGATTGGCACTCCATCCACCACCTTAAACATTCACTCCCTCCACCACCGGCGCACCGTAGCTGCAGTGTGTACCACCTACAGGATGCAATGCAGCAACTCACCAAGGCTTCCTCGACAGCACCTCCCAAACCCCCGACCTCTACAAGGACAAGGGCAGCAGGTGCATGAGAACACCACCTGCACATTCCCCTCCAAGTCACACACCATCCATTCTGACTTGGAAATTTATTGCCGTTCCTTCATCTTCGTTGGGTCAAAATCCTGGAACTCCCTACCTAACAGCACCATGGGACTACCTTCATCAAACGGACTGCAGCGGTTCAAGAAGGAAGCTCACCACCACCTTCTCAAAGGCAATTAGGAGTGGGCAATAAATGCTGGCCTTGCCAGCGACGCCCACATCCCATGAATGAAAAAAAAATGCGTTACAATCAGAAAACCTAGGCCAATATGTCAAATATGCAAAATGACAGGTTTATTTTAGTCACACTTGATATCAATCACATAAATTTGTATGTTGTACACCACAACTATCTTAACTATTTTTCTTATGCATTAATAGGGAAGTAGAGCTACGTTGTCAATAACCAAAAATTTATTTACATAGTAAAGTAAAACTTTCTTCTTTCTTTGCCATAACAGCGTGACAAATAAACTGGAGGATGATCTGCCACTATGGATCAGTTCACTTGGGTTCAAATCTTTTCTAGAACTCCCTTTGCTTATTGTAAAGGTTCAGTGCAAAAATAAGTTTAAACTCCAGTGGGAATGGGCCCACAGCACAAAGACACACAAGGTTGGCATTAAATTGTTAATCTTGCTTAGAAAGACCACAAGGGCTGGCTAGTGTGGTAAATGGAAAATGTCATACTGTTGCATTGGGGAGTTCTTCTGAGTTAAGGGCAAACTTACATCATTAGGACAGAATTTGGAAAACTTTACTCCGCATCTAGGTTGTAACACGTTTAATCTAGTGGTTTCATAATTACACCAGGTGTGAAAAGTGATTTGTATCCCCAATTTCCCCACTCTTGAGCAAAATTTACCAAAAGAAAAGCATGGCGATGAATCACAGTTACATATTTTGATCTACTGGTTCAAAGAACCTTTTTTTCCCAATGGGCAGCGTATGCATTGGGGTGAGGAGGGACAATGCTGGAAACCAAGGGCCCAAACAATTTTTCTGCTTGTACCCAGTCACATTCAAAGTTTAAAAGGTCATTTCTGAACATGTGGGCAAATGGTTTCTACCAATGGTTAAAACAAAAGATTCTCATTAACATATGCTATTGATTTTAAGAGGGAAAAGTATTTCAGCGGTATGATTTGCAAATTTCCAGCACGGACATGGAAAATTCAACTGCAATAGAAATCTCTCTTGTTCGGTGGTTTCTAACCTTGCAGATAATTCCAACCACATTGTGTAAGCCTTAACTGTCAGATCAAGTCACAAAGATGGTGATCTCATACACCAATGATTGAATGTTTATAGAGTATCTGTGGTTGTGGTTTGACTTTCAGTTCAATAGAATTGAAAATAAAGGGCAAGGGTGCCAAATGAAACCCGCAGGCTCACTTAAACATTTCTCTGTGACAACCACTTAGTCATTTTTAAAGCTCAACATTTTAAACTTTGTAAAGAAGGCAATTATTAATTAGGTAGCAAGAAATGAGGAGGTGCAAGAAGTTGAGGACACCAGAGCTTCCTTGGCACGAGATGAAACAGAAGGATAAACTTGACCCTGGTGTGTTAAAGCCTCAAAAAATGAAACATTTAAGGGCATTGTTACAATTGGATCTGAGTGTGCTCATGGTATAGTCATTATTTTGTTGTCTCACTTTTAAAATTATAATTTTTTATATCCTAATCATGCTCATGCCATAACAATAGAAACAGCATAGAATGAAAATTGGGTTGAGAAGGGAAGCAATATCTAATATGTGGCCTCCAACAAAACCTTCCTTTCACCCTCCTTACAATCTACTTAGGTAAGTAGGAACAGGAATCGATGGGAGATATCCTCCTCTGGTGGTAATTTTTAATAGGAAAATAGACCCGAGCAAATATGCTGGGATATATTTCCTGGTCAGGTGTTAACACATTTTAAATAAATAAGTTAACGGGTTGCCTAAAAATGGAGTACAAGCACCTTAAGCGTCATGCACGAATTTGACCGATTGGAAAATGTACGCTGACATTCATTCCTACTATACTCTGGGTCTTGCTTCCATTTTAAAAGGAAATTAAGCTTGGGTGGGGGGGGGGAAAGATTTGCTGGTCAACAACTGATAAGGCCTTGTCAAAGGCCTGGCCTGAGAAAATCATGTAGAATTGTGCTAGGGCAGGGTGGAATAAATGAAAATCGAGTCCATACGTGCGTCACAAAGACTGAACAGGCTGGGGGTCTTTTCTCTAAAAGGTCTTTAAAATTATGAAGAGGTTCGATAGGGTAGACATAGAGAAAATGTTTCCACTTTTGGGGGAGTCCAAAACTAGGGGCCATAAATATAAGATAGTCACTAATAAATCAAATAAAGAATTCAAGAGAAACTTATTCACCCCGTGAGTGGTTAGAATGTGAAATTTGCTACCACATGAAGTAGTTGAGGCAAATAACATAGATGCCTTTAAGGAGAAGTTAGATAAATACATGAGGGAGAAAGGGACAGAAGGATATGCAGATAGGTTTAAATGAAATAAGATGAGAGGAGGCTCGAGTGGAGCATAAACACCGGCATAGACCAGTTGGGCCGAATGGCCTTTTTCCATGTTGTAAATTCTATGTAATTTTAAGTAATTCTATGTCACAAATGGCAAGAATTCCAAGCATCATTTGCAGTCAGTTCAACCAATCCTCCTTCAGGTGCAAGGTGAGACAGTGTCATCGGGCTGTTCAATCATAACATCATCACAACTGAACCCAGGTCTTAATTGGTGTCATTCAAAATTCTAGTATCTTTCACTTTCTGGGGCAAAAAAATATAAAAGTGAAGTAAAACTTTCAGCGTGATTGAGGGCAAAGAGATTTTAAAAAATGTAAGGTTAAAAAAGAATTACAACTTTTCGAATGTTGTAGCTGGTTATTGTTCTTTGTTAACAACTGAATTTAAATATTACTCATTCACTCGTGGCACAACAGCTATTTATTGCATATTGACACCAGCACTGCTAAACACCATTCTATGGTAATGTCTTTCCCATACTAACAAACCAAACAAAGCTATGACTGAGATCCGACCACAGCCGTGTACGTCACTGCATAGGTGTATTATGCGTAGATCTTTAGCACAACTTAACCTGTCTGTCAATAAACTACTTGACCCGGATCAGGCACATTCTCCATTTCATGATTTTGGATCTAAGCAGTTTAAAAGAGACCTCAATAGATTTTATCATGTTGCAAGTCGAACGTCGATTTTGTTTTCTGCGAGAAACAGACAACTCTCTCCTCTCCTTTAAAACAAGCATATCGATAGGTGGCATTACTGTAAAAGTATATCTGTAATCTATTGAAAAGTACTGCTGATCCAGAGGCTGCTTGAGTATAATCTGCTGCTGGGTATAGACTGTGCTGTAAAACAAGACTATCAGGAAATGTCGTTCCTGCCAGTACTTGTGCATATGATTTCTAAGTTGCTTTTGTAGTTCAGATTGCAGGAGAGAGCCAACCATGCACCAACTTCCTGCTTACACTGATAATCCTTATTTGGGCAGCAGAATCACAGACCCATGAAAAACATGGGCTGGTGCATGAATGCTGTTCTCCCATAATCCGAACTAAACAAGTACCAAAATAAAAGTACCTACAGATTGCTTTTAAGGAAGCTACCATGCTTACAGGCTGCTTTATTCTAAATGAACAGTAAATTAGACTTTATTGCTTTACTGTCAGATATTAGTGTATTTACAGACTGCTTAATGTTCAAATGTATTTATAGGCCTATGTGGTGAAAGTCATTACCAGTCCACTCACAGCTTCATTTACCCTGCCAGTAATGCTAATCTGACTATAGGTCGTTTTTTTTATGTTGCATTTACAGCCTGCTTTAATGATAGACATTTTTAGGCTAAGCATTGTTGGTAATAACAGCAGATAAATGATTATCATGTTCATAGGACATTTGTCTGTCCACTATTTTAACAGCAGTCCATCTCCCTTCTTCTCCACCATCACCACCGGGCCAAGTTCCAAATTCCTTGGGTGAAACAAAATGATAGGCAGAGCTAAGCAACTTGTACCACAGCTCCACCAGTGGTGGGAGGCCTGTAACTGTATGCTAAGGCCCAAATCATTTTTTCTATTGTATTTCTGGTGTTACAGGGGCTTTACAGGTCAGTGATCTGGTTGATATGGGAAATCGTATTAGAGTACCACCTACTGACATCATGCAGATACATAACAGATAAAGAGTAACAACTACCTGTGGGCACTTTATCATGAGAATCTCCATAGGAATGTTTACATAGGATTTTCAATGGAAACATTTGACCCACTCATCAATTTTTATATATTGGCCCAGAAATTGCTTGGAGCAGCAAACCAACAGTGCTTGCTGCTCTACAGATTTATACTAATCAGGTCACAGCATTTTTGACGCTGCAAAAGGAAGCTGGAACATAAAATCCAGGAAGTGAAAGGTACAACATTAAAATCATTTGTGAAAACAGTTATAGGCAGCAAAAAAAAGAGGGCAAGAAATAATCAAATTAAATAAAAGAGACAGAAGGAAAAAGTAAAAGAAAAGTTTTAATTTTTGAAAGAAAAGTTTTTTAATGACCAGAAACTATTAAAATAAGGAGTAATGAGACTCTACGTTTGTAAAAGTTAATGTAGACCTGGTATTTTTAAGCGTACCAGTTTTGTGGCGTAATTAGTTTCTTTCCTGCTGGGCAGATGAGCAAGTTGGCGTTGGTCCATTGATTCCACTGATTCCAGCCGGCGATACCCCTTTAATGTGAAGCTGTCATATCGCCGGCGAACCAGGAAGAACAAGTTCCAGATTCCCGCGTTTCACTGTGCATGTGCGAACGCCAAAACTTGGTCCTCGATTTTGCCAATAAGAACGGCAAGCGCTGTGGAGCTCACCGTTACTTTTAAAGCAATTTCTGGCCCATTATATATATTTTGTATAAAATTTACTGAAGTGATTTTGTGCGTGGATTGATTTACGGTGATATAGTTGTGCTTTCATGCTCCATTTTAATCTAATGAATCTATTCATCTAGTCAATTTTTTTGTATGTCTAACTGGGGTGTCCAGATTTTTAGCCTTTGTGGGCCACATAGATGAATAACATGGAATCCTGAGGGCCACATAGAATGCTTGAATTCAGGTTCTCCTTAATTTCCAGGTAGTTCAAGTTGTTGATACTAACAGATCTCAGTGTTCTCATTTAGGATTTATCCACCAATGAGGTAACTGAGAACAGCCCTTTGCAAACCTCCAGGCCTATGAAATTCAAATAGGACTAATCAATTAATAATAAATATAAGCACAATAGGACTAAGTTGCCTGGAGTGAATTGCCAGGGCTTGGGGGACCACAGAGTGGCATGTGAGTCACAGTTTGGCCAACCCTGGTCTATCCGTCTGTGAGAGTGTGCGACTGGAGGGGTTTCTCCTGACATTCTAATTGGTTCATACTGATCACATGGCATCATTCGTCACAAGGTCATCATGCACCAATCAGAGCTCACTACCAATTCAACAAAACTACTGAAGGCAGCCATGACAATCACTGCTCTGGATCAGAAATTCTCTGTTAGTAATTCAAAACACACATTTCATCCTGCTCTTCTGCTTTATTTTGAAAACAGCCTGCCAGCCCAATTTTGCGCCTTAATTCCCATTTTTTTTCTCTGTCATATTTTTCTCCTGTTAATAATCAACTTTTATTGACTATAAATTTTCTTCTTTTTAATATTTCTATGAGCAACATTACAGAACATGCACTAATGTACTTCAAGTTTCTTTACTGTAAAGTATGCATTTATAGACTTATGTAGTGTGTGTGTTTCTAGGTAATGGCGCTGTATAATACCAGTGCATTACAAGAAAGAAGTCTAAAAGTTTTATGCTGTGCTACTGTTACGTATTTGTATATTCACGGGTTGTTTACCATCAAAACCTTTACTGTAACAGATGAATACATTAATTTTGTAGTTTACTGTACTTACAAGCTGCTCCACAGAAACTAAGTACAGTAAACAACCTTCGAGAATCGTATTTTTCCTGTAAGGCAAAACTGTGAATGCAGTAATACACAGAAATAAATCAGTCCGTATATATGTTAGCTTTAAAGTAAAAGAGCTCCGAATAGACTACTCCATCGCAGTTAAGTCGCCTTAATGTGCATCAATATTTTACATTAACACAGCCTGTTGAATCAATTATATTCTATGGTAATAAGTGCACCGTTTTGCAGACTACAAATGCATCATGAGCTGTGGATGAATGTTAAAAGTACCATTTTGCCTCTCTTCCACTATATTGTACAAAGGCACTAACTTACAAATTTGCATACTTTAACAAGTCATGTAATGTAAGGTCTCATCATGCCTCAACTGTGCACTCACTATATCTTCATGCAATTCTACCAAGCCTTTAAGCTGACTGCAAACTGCGTCATGTTGCTCAATGTGTTAAATACAGCATTTCCGCCCAAATGAAAGAAAGACTTACATCTATATAGCACCTTTCATGACCTCGGGACGTCTCAAATCGCTTTACAGACAGTGAAGTACATTTGAAGTGTAGTCACTGTTGTAATGTAGGAAAAGCAGCAGCCAATCTGCATAGAGCAAGGTCCCACAAAATGCAATGAGATAATGACCAGGTACTCTGGGGTTTTTTTAGTGGTGGAACATAGGAACAGGAGCAGGCCATTCAGCCCCTTGAGCCTGTTCCTCCCCTCAATGAGATCATGGCTGATCTGTATCCTAACTCCATTCACCCGTCTTGGCTCCATATCCCTTAATACCCTTGGCTAGCATAAATCTTTGGATCTCAGGTTTAAAATGATTAATTGAGCAAGCATCTACTGCTTTTTGTGGGAGAGAGTTCCACACTTCTACCACCCTTTGCATGAAGAAGTGTTTCCTAACTTCTCTCCTGAATGGTCAGGCTCTGATTTTAAGGTTATGTCCCCTTGTCCTAGACTCCCCCACCAGTGGAAAAAGTTTCTCTCTATTTACCCAATCAGTTCATAGTATCATAGTAGGTACAGCACAGGTGGAGGCCAAGCAGCCTTTGAACGAGCTATTCAATTAGTCCCATTCACTTGTTCTTTCCCCATAGCCCTCTAAATTTTTTACCTTCAAGTATTTATCCAATTCCCTTTTGAAAGTTACTATTGAATCTGCTTTCACCACCCTTTCAAGCAGTACATTCCAGATCATTACAACTCGCTGCGTAAAAAAAATGTTTCTTCATGCCTCATGAAGGCTGTCCTTGCCATGGAGGGAGTGCAATGAAGGTTTACCAGATTGATTCCTGGGATGGCAGGACTGATGTATGAGGAGAGATTGGGTCGACTCGGCCTATATTCACTAGAGTTTAGAAGAATGAGAGGTGATCTCATCAAAACATATAAAATTCCAACAGGACTAGACAGACTAGATGCAGGGAGGATGTTCCCGATGGCTGGGGAGTCCAGAACCAGGGGTCACAGTCTCAGGATACGGAGTATGCCATTTAGAACCGAGATGAGGAGAAATTTCTTCACTCAGAGCGTAGTTAACCTATGGAATTCTCTACCACAGAAGGCAGTGGAGGCCAAGTAATTAGATGTGTTCAAGAAGAAGATAGATATATTTCTTAATGCTAAAGGGATCAAGGGATATGGGGAAAAAGCAGGAACAGGGTACTGAGTTAGACGATTAGCCATGATCATTTTGAATGACGGAGCAGGCCCGAAGGGCAGAATGGCCTACTCTTGCTCCTATTTTCTATGTTTCTATGTTTCTATGTCTCCTCTGGCTCTTTAGCCGATCAGAGCAGAGAAGGTTATGGAGAACAACCCCAGCTTCTCCAGTCTCTCCACAAAACTGAAGTCCCTCATCCCTGGTACCATTCTAGTAAATCTCTTATGCACCCTCTCTAAAGGCTTGACATCCTTCCTAAAGTGTGATGCCCAGAAATGAATATAATACTCCAGCTGCGGCCTAACCAGTGTTTTATAAAGGTTTCGCGTAACTTCCTTGCTTTTGTACCCTATGCCTCTATTAATAAAGCCCAGGATCCCATATGCTTTTTGAACCGCCTTCTCAACTTGTCAAAGATTTGTGTACATACACCCCCAGGTCTCTCTGTTCCTGCACCCCCTTTAAAATTGTACCATTTAGTTTATATTGCCTCTCCTCGTTCTTCCTACCAAAATGGATCACTTCACACTTCTCTGCGTTAAATTTCATCTGCCATGTGTCTGCCCAATTCACCAGTCTGTTTATGTCCTCCTGAAGTCTGTTACTATCCTCCACATTGTTTACTACATTTCCAAGTTTCGTGTCATCTGCAAACTTTGAAATTATACCCAAATCCAGGTCATTAATATATATCAAAAAGAGCAGTGGTCCTAATACTGACCCCTGGGGAACACCACTGTATACTTCCCTCCAGTCTGAAAAACAACCATTCCTTTCAAAATCTTAATAAACCTCAATCAAATCACCTCTCAACCTTCTATATTTCAGGGAATACAAGCCTAGTTTATGTAATCTCTCCTCATAATCTAACCCTTGGAGCCCTGGTAACATTCTGGTGAATCTGCACTGCACTCCTTCCAAGGCCAATATATCCTTTCTAAGATGCGGTGCCCAGAACTGTACACAGTACTCCAGATGTGATCTAACCAGGGCTTTGTATAGCTTTACCTAGCCACTACATTTTAGTGATCTGTGAACATGGACCCCTAAATCTCTTTGAACCTACACCGTTCCCAGCTTTCCACCATTTAAAAAATACTTGGATCTATCCTTTCTTGGTCCAAATTGGATGACCTCATACTTACCTGTGTTGAAATCCCATCTGCCGCAGTTTTGCCCACTCACTTAATCTCTCAATGTCTTTCTGTAATTTTATGCTCCTGTCTACACTACTTACTACGCCACCAATCTTTTAGTCATCAGCAAACTTGGATATATGGCTCCCTATTGTGTTATCTAAGCCATTAATAAACATAGTGAATAATTGAGGCCCCAGCACTGATCCTTGTGGGACACCACTAATCACTTTCTTCCAGTTTGAGTGCATACCCATTATCCCTACTCTTTGTCTTCTACCGCCTAACCAATCTCCTAACCAGGTCAATAATTTGCCTTCAATTCCATGAGCTTTAACTTTAGCTAACAGTCTCTTATGTAAAACCTTATCAAATTTCTTCTGGAAGTCCATATAAACTACATCCATAGACATTCCCCTATCTACTATAGTTACTTCCACAAAAAAATCAATTAGGTTCAACTGGTGTTGGTTGAGGAATAAATTTTGGTCAGAACACTGAGGAAAACTGCCCTGCTCTTCTTCGAATAGTGCCGTGGGATCTTTTACGTCCACCTGAGGGCAGACGAGGCCTCGGTTTAACGTCTCATCTGAAAGACTTGAACTCTAAAGGGTCAAATATGTGGATCAAGTAACCTTACATTGAAATGAACGGAACTTAAGTGTTTTTTTTATTCGTTCATGGGATGTGGGTGTCGCTGACGAGGCCAGCATTTATTGCCCATCCCTCATTGCCCTTCAGAAGGTGATGGTGAGCCGCCTTCTTGAACCGCTGCACTCCATGTGGTGAAGGTTCTCCCACAGTGCTGTTAGGAAGGGAGTTCCAGGATTTTGACCCAGTGACGATGAAGGAACGGCAATATATTTCCAAGTCGGGATGGTGTGTGACTTGGAGAGGAACATGCAAGTGGTGTTGTTCCCATGTGCCTGCTGCCTTTGTCCTTCTAGGTGGTAGAGGTCGCGGGTTTGGGAGGTGCTGTCGAAGAAGCCTTGGCGAGTTGCTGCAGTGCATCCTGTGGATGGTACACATTGCAGCCACTGTGCGCCAGTGGTGAAGGGAGGGAATGTTTAGGGTGGTGGATGGGGTGCCAATCAAGCGGGCTGCTTTGTCCTGGATGGTGTCGAGCTTTCAGTATTAGTTTCACATAACAGACCCTTGGACGTCACAATCAACTGCTTTTCATTTGGGCAGCATATTTGGCACAGGGAATAGCTTGGTGTGCTGTTTCTGACTGGAAAGAGTAATAGTTTGTAGTTCATATGCCAGCATTGTTGTTTCCTGTGTATACTCACTGGCAGCAGAATAATTTTAGGATCAACTCTAGGGTATGATTTAGTGGAAGAGCAGATGGTTGGGACTGGAGAAAGATAGCATTGAGGTCATAGGAGGCTCAGTATTGTGACTATTCCAGGCTGAGATATTGGTATGGCACAAAAAGCCACCTAGAAGTCATCGAGGAGCAGTGTCTGATAGGGCTCAGTCTGAACAAGGAAGCAGCTACTGAGTTATGCTCCTTAATGAGGGAAGGTGTGGGGTTGATGTCAGCAAGAATAACAGCTGTGAATTTCTCCAACACCAACACCTTCCAGATGTACTCATGATGCAAATATACTCATGGAATCCAGCATTCCACTGCTTTACATAGATAGAGCAGATTGTATGGTTGGCTGCTGGAAGATAATGAGTTCATGATTATTAAGCACGTTGTTGTAACAAAGATAGTTCATCATTGTCTTCACCATCACCAGGCCATGAACAGGCTCCCACCCAATGACTTCCAAGAAGACATCCTTGAGCCGGGTTGGGGTGGGGGAGGGAGGGGGAGCCAAGCGGTTTCACCCATTACATGCTGGCTGCAGTCCCTGCCCCGTGACATGTCATTCATGCAAATTCCTTCTGCAAGGAAAAGAGCAGTATGCATTGAATGACAGAAGATTTGTCATAGTGGTGCTAATATCACAGTATACATTGTTATCAGCAATATGATTGCAATGTGAAGAACCTTGTTAGGCAAAGTTCACAAAAGGCAATGAACATCTTCATCAGTCCAAATGTATATTATGACAATCAGCATCATTTCCAAGTTGTACTTTCGCTCCTGTCTCTGCTTGGAATTCCTTTCCAAATATTCTCATTACCACTCTTAAATACTACACTTGAAGCAAGTAACTAGATTAATTAGCCTTAACTATTCTCTTCAATCTGCTACTCAGACAAACATGCTGAACACATGAGAACTCCTTTTTAGAGATTCCTTGCGACCCAAATTGTAGACAATGTATCGGAATGTAAATGATTGACTCTCTTAAACATTGCTTACCTTGGCACACTTCTTCAAACTGCAGATTTTCTTGCACAAGTCATTCTACATAAAGGAAAATAGCAGAGGTTTTCTAAACACTTTAGAAAAAAAGAGAATCATTTAAGAGGGAGTAGGGCCACACCAAAATGAGCATGGTGTGATTATTATGGTAGATAAGGAAATGTCAGAGTTGAATGAATATTTTGCTTCAGTAAAGGAAGTGTTCAAAGGCCTGTGGATTAGGAAGTGGATTATATTTGTATTAATGAAGCAGCAGTCATTAAGGTGCCGAGGGTGCTAAAAATTGTTAAGTGTCCAAAACCAGATGGTTTTCAGTCCAAAATACTGAAGGAGGTTAGTGATGATGTAACAGAGGGATTAACCATGACTTTTCAAAATTCATTAGAGATGGGAGCAGTGCCAAAGGATTAGCAAGTCTCTGTTCAATAGGGGGAAAAGAATGAGTCAGGCAATTGTCAACCAGTTAACCTTCTATCAATAGTAGGAAAATTATTAGGGACCATAGAGATAAAACAGTCGAATACCTAGAAAGGTCTGGATTGGTCAGAGATAGTCTACATGGATTTGTGAAGATAGGCTATGTTTGACTAAGCTGATGGAATGTTTTTAAAAAAAAATAACAGCTAGGGATTATGGGGACCTCCATCTTGGTAAAGAGGTCTGCCCAAGCGCATAATGACCGCTGACAGCATGCAGAGCAGGGAGGTTATGACACGAATCAGCGTGCAACGCTGATTTGAAGGCACTGCTGCCATTTTGGAACTCCATGCACCAGCCAACGTCCTGTCCCAATCTTGCACAGTTGAACACAACGTTAAATGGCATGAAAGATCCCCGCCCCACCCCCCACACTGCACGATTTAAAAACTTCCAGCTTGTGAGTCAGAAAAGATTGTGGGATGAGGGAGAAGTGGGAAGAGAGAAGGAGGAGGTATGCGGAGACCCTCATCATCGATCCCTCCAGTGCCGGCAGTGGTCACGGCCTCAGCGATGCCCCTTCCCATGATGACCAGCACTGTCTCCTCCATGGGAGTTAAAACATTTAGGCGTGCTTGTCCTCCTCCAGTTTCTTGCTGCTGCCTCCTGTTATGCGCCACCTTCTCCTGCAAGAAAGAGGGACGTGTGTCAGTGAGTGTCAGCGGGTGAAACAGCAATATGTTTGGGTGATGTGGCTGTCATGATTGAATAGCTGCCAGTATGTGTGAGCTGTGAGTTGTGGGTGTGAGGCTTGCAATGGTGCCAAGTGTGTGCGGGTGAGGTAAACCATATGAATTGAAGTTGAGTACTGATTGATAGAGATTGTTGGTAGGTGGGTGATGGAGGTGTAGTGAATTGAGCAATGGTGAGGCTAATGGTGCAGTTGGTAGGATATGCCACTTGAATAGTGAACGCACTCACTCACCTTGATAACGCTTGTTAAATTATTGATCCTTACTCAAAGATGTAATAGAAAAAGATCTAGAAAACCTTGGTGCACACTCTCTTGCAGGCTGAGCCATCTTGACAAAATTCTTCAAAATCAATTCACTTCCTGACACCACTTCCAGCAGCCACAATGCACCTCCCCTTTAAGAGTTGCAGGCTCCCTTTAAGTAGTGCTAGCCACTCACAAAATCAGGTTCCCTGCTGATGCGTGCAGCCAATGAACAGCGCGGGTTAATTGCAGACCGTGATCCCCGGGCCCGTTTTTGAGGCTTATCCAATTTAACCCCCAAAGGGTAGCTTTCAACATTTGCTGAAGGTGCCAAACTGGGAAGAGTAGCAAACTGCCAGAAAATATTTAGGAGACTACAGAAGGATATAAACAGATTATCAGAATAGGCAAATGCAGTTTAATACAGAAATATACACGGTAAGACATTTTGAGAACAAGAGTAAAAGAATGCAAAATGCCTTAAATGGTAAATTTATCGATGTAGTGAGCAAAGCAATTTAACGTTGCAGACACATAAATCCTTAAAGCGGGTGGCCAAATTTTTAAAAAGCCATTACGAAATGGGATTTGGGGGTTTATAACAAAAAGGATTGAAGACAAAAGCAAAGAGATTATGATGACCGTACAAACATTGTTTGGGCCAATGTGGAATATTGTGTGCAGCTTTGGGCTCCTCATTAAAGGAAAGATATAATAACCCTGGAGAAAATGCCAGGGATGAGGGGTCTGAATTATTAGAAAAGGCTAGAGAAATTAGGGGTATATTTTCTCGAACTGAGATGATTGAGGAGGGAATTTGGCAGGTGTTCAAAATGATAAGAGGAATAAATAATGTAAACATAGAAAGATTATTTCCATTAGCTGTTAAATCGAAGATCTCAAAATGAGCACTAGATACATAAAGGAGAGATTAGGAATAACGTTTTCAGATAGAGTGAGTGGAATGCTTTGCCACAATTGTGATCAATACTGAATTGATTATAGCATTCAAAAAGATACTGGATAATTACTTGAAGAAAAATATAAAAGGGTACGGAGAGAAAGCAGGAAATTGAATTAGTGTGAGGGGAAAGCAGGAAAATGGGACTGTGTAAAATTAGCCCGCAAGAGTCAGTGCGAGCAAGAAGAGCCACGTGGACTCCTCCTGTGCAAAAATGCATTTGTTTCTATGTTCAGCAGGTGATAGGTATGGAAAAGTGACCATCTGGACAATAGCCTCCCATGCCTGTTCACCCTTTTGTTAGATATGGGATGTCTTTTTTACCCAGGGCATTCTGACATTCCTGCACGCTGTCTACAATCAGCTGTAGTGCCTCATTTGTGAAGTGGGGTTTCTGAGTTCACCTTGCTCCCTCCACAAGCACACTAATTCAATCAGTGCATAGCTGCATTCACCCACGTGCATGCATGACTGTTCAACTTTTTAACCGATGATTCGGCAGAAGTCATGAGGCTGAACACTGACCGATTCCACACATACATGTAATGTTAACATATCCAAACACATCTGAGGTGTAACTGGCCAATGCTGTAAGTGTGACAAAAAAAGGATATTACAAAAAGACTATAGAGGCACTGGCAAAGGTGCAACAAAGATTTACAAGGATGATACCAGAACTGAGAAGTTATAACTATCGGGAAAGACTGAACAGGCTGGGGCTCTTTTGTCTAGAAAAGAGAAGGCTGAGGGGTGACGTAATAAAGGTCTTTAAAATTATGAAAGGGTTTGATAGAGTAGACATAGAGAAAATGTTTCCGCTTGTGGGGGAATCCAAAACCAAGTGTCATAAATATAAGATAGTCAGTAATAAATCCAATAAGGAATTCAGGAGAAACTTCTTTACCCATAGAGTGGCTAAAATGTGGAACTTGCTACCACATGGAGTAGTTAAGGTGAATAGCATAGAATCATTTAAGCAGAAGCTGGATAAACACATGAGGGAGAAAGGAATAGAAGAGTATGCTGATAGGGTTAGATGAAGTAGGGTGGGAGGAGGCTCGTGTGGAGCATAAACACAGGCATAGTCCAGTTGGGGTGAATGGCCTGTTTCTGTGTTGTAAATTCTATGTAATTTAGGTCTAGAATAATGCTCAATCTATGTGCAAAGAGGGAATTAGAATCCTCCCCTGCCTTTATGACTTAGTGAGTAAATGCACAAGAAGGCCCAGGTTCAATTCCTGGTCTGTCCCAAACATGCTGATGGTCAGTATTTAATGCTGCCATTCAACATTTAGGGCACTCTGGTCCACAGTCAGCATTTCCTGAGAAAATCAGTGTGGATCAGGCGCCTCCCCCCTCGGCTCTGCTCCTCCTGCTGCTAATGCCAGGGACCCCAACTGCTGCATGCTATGGGCATGAATTCTAGTGAGAACAGAAGTTGCCTCCTACAATGCGCAATGGCTGGAATTCCCTCCATTAGCAACAGCACTCAGGTAAGAACGTAGTAAAACGTCCCAAGGTGTCAGAGCATAATCAGACAAAAATTGAAAACCGTATCAAAGAAGGAGACATTAGGACGGGTGACCAAAAGCTTGTTCACAGAGGTAGGTTTTAAGGAGCGTTTTAAAGGAGGAGAGAGAGGTGGAAAAGTTTAGGGAGGTAATTCCAGAGCTTAGGGCCTAGATGGCTGAAACACACCTCAGGATAACGCTAGAAGGGGATATTAATTGCTTTCTTGTACAAATGTTGCTGGTGAAAGAAGGACTTGCATTTATATAGCGCTTTTCATGACCGCAGGACATCCCAAAGAGCTTTACAGCCAATGAAGTATTTTTGAAGTGTAGTCATTGTTGTAATGTAGGAAACGGGGCAGCCAATTTGCGCACAGCAAGGTCCCACAAATAGCAATGAGATAATGACCAGATAATCTGTTTTTAGTGATGTTGGTTGAGGAATAAATATTGCACAGGACAACGGGGAGAACTCCCCTGCTCTTCTTCAAAATAGCGCCGTGAGATTTCTTTACATCCACCTGAGAGGGCAGACGGGGCATCGGTTTAACGTCTCATCCGAAAGATGGCACCTCCAACAATGCAGCACTCCCTCAGTAATGGGTGCTATAGCTGTTTACTTCAGCACATCCTGTTCTCAAACTACCTGCACAAAGCACCAGGGCAACATCCAGCACTCAGCGATTGAGACCAATAACTACTTTGCAATCAAAAAAAGTGCAAACAAGTTCACAGCTTTAAATGAAATGTCAATTACTTTGGTCACTTGCAAAAGAGGAAGTAACATAAAACAATGTCATTTCCTCAGCCTCAGCAAAGAGCTAAAATGTTCCGACAGGAAAATGTAAAAATTCATTATAAAAAAACTAGTAAATGATCTTACAGCCCATCCACACTTCGAAACCCTCCAAGCCATTTATCTGAGGATCCTTTCACTGTTTAAAATTCTATACGTAACAGTAATTTACACAAAATCATTTTTGCAGATGATACAAAAAAGAGAGATCATTGACATTTGAAAAACTGCCACGGACATTTTGTACTCCAAGAGTTAATTCTTCTTAAGTTGAACAGGAAGTGGTATTAGCTCTATCTTTGTTCTTATGGAACACCGCAGTGAAAACCAGAGAATATGTTTGTTTGATTTATCTGCTTAGGTAGTGCTTTGTAGAGATACTAGCTGCTTTTGTGACCACCTGTCTTTCAAGTGGTTACTTCCATAGCTTAGCTCTCACTCTCATGAATAATAGAATCATGTGATTAGGGTGAAAGTTTAATTTGGATAAAAATGGGAAAAATGAGACAGGCAAAAGATTATATTAAAAAAAACTAAGATCAATTTAGGAAATACTCCAGAACATTCCTTTCCGACTCCCTAACGCAATCAGGCTAAACTCCAGGAGGTAAACCATAAAGCTTCTGATGCCAACAGAGCTTTAGCTTACCTTCTATAACTAGAAATGCCTTCTTCTTTCTGAAACTTGTCCAGCACCCCTCTGAAAGATTGTAGGGAATCTATACTCATCACTTGCTTTGGTATTCTGTTCCAGAAGATGATGACTCTCTGTGAAAAGAAGTGCTTCCTAACATCTAACCTAACTCTTTGATTAAGGGTTTTATATGTATACCCCCTATTCCTACCATCCTTATCCATCGCAAATAAAATATGCAACTGGATCCCGTCACCATTTTAAAAAGCTCAATTATATCCCATCAAAGTCTTTGCTCCTCTTAAAAATCTATATTATTTTGGTCTTCCTCTTCTGTACCTACTTCAAGGGCTCGATGTCCCCCACCCTGTGTTGGTGCTTTCTGAGGTTGGGATTACGATACGCGGGGGCAAATAATCATCTTTAAAGCTCCCGGTGCAAAGTTTCATAGCACATAATTGGAATTTGGATGCTCCACAATCGTCCATCCATTGAAAATAAATGGGTGGAAAAACCATGGGGGCAGTGAATTGGGTGCCCAGAGCACTAAAGGCAAAAATGTATCCTAATGTTAGGACAGAGTAGAGGGAAATTTACTCTGCATGTAGCTGATGCTATGTGTGAAGTGGGAGTGGTTGATGACACTGTGTGCAGGGAATGGTAAAATGTTCCATTTTCCTGTGCTTTGTTGAGCATCAAAAAAAATCACCAAAAGCAAGTTCATCGGATCTCTAGTTTTACCTAACACATGCCAGTTTTGTACTCACATATTTCAGCTCAGCAACCACAGCTTAAGTTAGGAGAAGGATAACACAGCCAGCAGTAACCTCACCATAATGTACACCGACACAACAAAACATAGTGGGAGAGATAAACCACAACAACTTGCATTTATATAGAGTCTTTAACGTAGTAAAATATCGCAAGGCACTTCACAGGAGCGTCATCAAACAAAATTTGACACTGAGCCACATAAGGAGATATTAGGACAGGTGACCAAAAGCTTGGTCAAATAGGTAGATTCTAAGGAGTGCCTTAAAGGAGGAGAGAGAGGTAGAGAGGCGGAGAGGTTTAGGGAGGAATTCCAGAGCTTAGGGCCTAGGCTGCTGAAGGCACGGCCGCCAATGGTGGAGCGATGAAAATTGGGGATGTGCAAGAGGCAAGAATATGGAGGAGCACAGAGATTCCCAATATTTAGTTGGAGGAAATTTCTGCTCATCCAGTACTGGATGTCGGACAAGCAGTGCGACAAATCAGAGACAGTGGCTCTGATATTAGCGGGGAGGCGGCATGACAGCAGGGGGCGATTGGGCGGATGGGTAACCCGCCCAGTAAAATCTGTCCATTCCCCACGATCGCGATACAATTGGTGCCACTTAACGTGGCTTCCGAGTTTGCCGTTGGAAAGCTGCGCAGCGGGCGGACTGCGCACCCGCATCTCAGGTTGTCAGCTGGAGGAGATCTATTTAAAGGGGCAGTCCTCCAATGGCTGCTCCTGGAGCAAAAACCAAAATAGCACAATAGAGCAGCACAGGGGAAAGTCTGCTCCTAGTTTTAGTGATGCCTCACTCCGGGGCTACTGGATGGGGTGAGGAGGAGGGGGGGGATGTGTTCTACCCGGCGGACGGGAGGAAGTGGCCTGCCGCTGCCACCAAGGAGGCCTGGCTCGAGGTGGCAGAGGAGGTCACCAGCAGCAGCAACATCTCCCGCATGTGGATCCAGTGCAGGAAGCGCTACAATGAGCTAACTAGGTCAGTCAAAGTGAGTACACTTACTCATTCTCCTACATTCTGTCTTCCACATCACCACCCCCAACCCCCAACTCATTTTGCACTGCCAACACTACCCTATCACATCACTCCTCACATCCACTCAAACCTCATCCTCAACTTACCTGCACTTCCTCAGCACTTCCTCACCTCCCCATTAGTCACCCCATCACTACCACTCAACCCAATCCTCATACATTGTCATGACTCTGTCTCATACTCACCCTCTGATGCATCTCTTTCACGGTCAGCCGCACTCAGACCAATGCATTCATCGGTTGGCCACGTCACCATCACTCAGTCACGTGTCTGTACTTTCTCCCCTTATAGGAGAAGAGAGCCCAGAATGCACGGGAGAGGGTGAGGACCGGAGGGGGTCCGTAACAGATAGTCGTCCTCACAGAGGAGGAGCAGGAGGCGCTGGAGCTGAGCCGCACCCTCGAGTGCCTGTCTGTCGGGGACGCCGAGATTGGCACCCGACAAATGTTTGGTGACAGAACTTTAACATTCAGCACACACAATATGAATTGATGTTAACATGCCTTGCCATCTTCAGCACCTCAACATCTGTGATGATGCTTAATATTGCCTTCTGTTCTCTTACAGGGCCTTCAGGGCAATTCCTCAGAAGACCTGCCGGACTCTGAGGGTGCAATGTCACATCTGAGCGAGCAATCCACCAGCGCAGATACTCACACCTCGGTGGGTCCCAGTCCGCAGTTAGTTGGGGTCACACATGGTGAGTTACCACACACAGTGTGAGCACGAGTAGAAACCGGTGGCAGGGACAGCTGTGGAGAGTCCACGTCAGTGGGAACTTTCCTTTCCAGGCTCTGCTCAGTTGGACACAGATGCTGAACCCTGGGGACCATCCTTTAAAAGGAGAATGATCGAGGGGCAGCAGCACATTTGTGAGGTGCTGGAACAGGTGCCACACACACTCTCCACAATCGCGCAGAGGATGGAGGAGTCCAACACTTGCATGAGTAGAATGGTGGCACAGGTAAGGGAGGGAATCTCTGAGATATTGTCACAGGGATGTGATAGCATCTCCGAGATAGTGTTGTGGGTAAGTGCGGGAATGTCTGCGATGGAGGGAAGGCTAACCTCCATGGAGTTTCAAGCACGGCTCACAAATGAGTCCATTCAGGCCCTGACTACAGCCGTTCGGACTCAGGGTGAGCAACATTCTGCCGCCTTAAACAGGCAGGCAGATACTCTGGGACTGGCGTTACAAGGCTTCACACATGTCCTCCAAACTGTCGTCCAGCAGAGCGTTTGGAGTGATGTGGGCCTGGCCCAGGGGAGGGATGATGGCGAAAGGGGACATGGAAGTGGGGACGCCACTCAAAGCGCCCCCACGTCTAACCCATTGCCCCCCTCTCAACCAGTACCCCCAATGCTGCCTCCTCTCCAGATGGCCGAGTCTGCCCCCGCACAGGTGCAGGTGGAGCTGTCTTTGGCGGGGCCCTCATGGGCACCGAAACCCAGAGGGCATAGGCCCAAAGCATCTAATCAGTCAGGGCATGAACAAGAGCAACCTGCCACTACCTCTGCTGCAGCCACAGGGTATGCACCATGTAGAAGCAGTCGGAAGTGAAAGGCAAAGGTTTTGTGAGCACAAAGGGGATGCACAAGGGTGTTTGACGATTGGTCATGTTTTATATTTATATTTGCTTTTTGTTAAACGCACATTAAATATTATATTGTCACCACTACTGCCATGTCTTGGCCATTCTTGACTGGCTTCTGTAATAAGGCCCTTTCATGAGGCTCACCATGAATGCCCATACTTGATGCCACCCATTGGGTCATTCTACAGTGGGTGTATGTGTAATTGCTGGACTGTTTTGTGCAGGGAGGGGATTGCTGCTCTATCCAGGTGGTGAGGACTGGACCCTTCACACTGTCTGATGTTAGGAGAACCGTTCACATTTCAGTGACTCCCTGGCCTCACAAGCAGCCAGGTGATCCGCTGTTCTGCATGGGTTCCTCTTTCTCATCCTCCTCCTCCTCCTCCTCTGTCTCCTCCTCCTCCTCCTCAATGCAGGTGACAGATGTGTTGGGGCCTCCTCAAGCGGCACCCCTCTCTGTTGTGCCATGTGGGCACAGCACACGACTATATTGCGTCCCACTCTGTCTGGTGCGTATTTAAGCGCTCCCCCAGAACGATCAAGGCACCTGAAGCACATCTTGAGCAGTCCTATACCATGCTCAATTGTAGACCTAGTAGCGATGTGGCTGTCGTTATATTGACGCTGTTGCTCGGTGGTGGGGTTCCTCAGAGGTGTCATGAGCCACGTTTACAGGGGGCATCCCATGTCCCCGAGGAGCCAGCCCTTGCGAGTGTTCGGTGCGTGGAAGAGGGGCAGGATGTTGGACTCCTGGAGGATGAAGGAATTATGGCAGCTGCCAGAGTATCTGGCGCACACATGCAGGAATCTCTTGCGGTGGTCACAAACGAGCTGAGTGTTGATGGAGTGATAACCCTTCCTGTTGATGAATAGTCTTGTCTCCTGTGGAGTGCTCGTATTGCTATATGGGTGCAATTGATTACACCCTGCACCAGTGGGAAGCCAGCCACAGAGTGGAATCCCATTGCTGTCTCCGTCTGACTGAGGTCATCCATGGGGAAGTTGACGTAGTGTGAGGCCCTGCGAAACAAGCCGTGGGTGACCTGCCTTATGCACTTGTGTGTAGACAACTGAGAGACCCCGGCGATCTCCCCAGTGGCACCCTGGAATGATCCGGAGATGAAGAAGTTGAGGGAAGTGGTGACTTTGACAGTGACAGGCAAGGAGATGCTGCTTGGCCCAGCTGGGAGCAGCTCGGCATGAAGGAGGCTGCATATGTCTGCGACTACCTGGCGACTGACTCTGAGCCTCCGTATGCAGTGCTTCTCGGAGAGGTGCAGGAAACTGAGTCTTGGTCTGTTGACCCTGTTGTGAGGGTAGTGTCTCCTGCAACGTTGCTTTCTCTGTTGTTGCCCTCTGTGCTCTTGTGCAGGTCCCTGTGGCACAGCACTGTGTTGTGGAGCTCCACGTGGCAGAGATGGACGCCGTGCCTGGCGAGGCTGGTGACGTTGCTCGTCTTCGGATGAAGTGATGAATGCAGCCATGGCGCCCCCCGCCCCCCCCCCACCCATCCTGATAGTGTGAGTTTGAGAGGGACCATAAAGTAGGTAAATATGTTTGCATAGCAGAGTTTTGGGTGGAAAGTAAGAATTTTGAGTGAAAACACAAAGGTCTTGCAACCAAAACTTTGTCTGAAGTGACAGAGTGCCCTGCTGCAATAAATGAGGTTTTCTCCCCACCTGTCAAATAATCATTTGCATCTCCCACTGGCTGCTGGCTGAAACACGTCTGTTGAAACAGGGAGTGTTTCCCACAGCACGGGAAACACGTTGAGGATCCTTCAAAATTGCACCTCTGCCAAAATGTCTACTCAATCAGGTATTTCAAGTACCGTAACTATTGGTCAACGTATGTAAATGATCACCCCGCCGGTTTTAATCGTCGGTGGGACTCCTACATTCGGGAGGTGCGCGCGCACCCGAACGCGTCACTGGGGAACCCGGAAGTCAGCGGGTTGGAGACGGGCTCCGAACCCGCTCCGAATTTTAGCGTTTTTCAGAGCCCCCCGCCCCCAACAAACCCGCTCCGCCAATCTGAAAATCAGCCCCAGTGGAGGGGTCAAGAGAGATGGTGGTGAGGTCGAGCTGGGTGTCGTCAGCGTACATGTGGAACCTGATGTCGTGTTTTCCGATGATGTCGCCGAGGAGCAGCGTGTAGATGAGAAATAGGGAAATAGGAGGGGGCCAAGGTTAGATCCTTGGGGGACTCCAGAGGTAACAGTGTGGGAGCGGGAAGAGAAGCCATTGCAGGTGATTCTCTGGCTACGACTGGATAGATAAGAATGGAACCAGGCGAGCACAGCTGGACGACGGAGGAGAGGCGTTGGAGGAGGATGGTGTAGTCAGTCGTGTCAAAGGCTGCAGGTGGTTCAAGAACAATGAGGCGGGATGGTTTACTATGGTCACAGTCACATAGGATGTCATTTGTGACTTTGATAAGGGCCTTGTCAGCACTGTGGCAAGGGTGGAAAACTGATTGGAAGGATTTAAACATGGAGTTGCGGGAAAAACGGGCATGGATTTAGAAAGCAACAACACGTTCAAGGACTTTGGAGAGGAAAGGAAGGCTGGAGATGGGGTGGTAGTTTGTAAGGACCGAGGGGTCTAGGGTGGGTTTCTTGAGGAGGGGGGTTGATGACGGCAGATTTGAAGGTGAGGGGGCAGTACCTGAGGAGAGGGAACTGTTAACAATATCAGCTAACATGGGGACCAAGAAGGGAATTTGGGTGGTCAGCAGTTTGGTGGGAATAGGGTCGAGGGAGCAGGAGGTAGATCTCATGGACAAGATGGGCTCAGAGAGGGCATGAGGGGAGATAGATGTAGGAATATTATTCCATCAGGTTTTATGGACTCAAGCGATTGAGAGCCAACTAATACATTACAACAGTCCAGTAAACTAAACTACTGTTTATATTCATAGACAACAACATGTACAACCTGTTCCTTTGAGAGTTCCGCATAAAGGCAGTGGAGTGATTAGTTCCGCTGTGCTTGAGGTCATTCTTTTCTTGGACGTCCTCCGAGATTGGTTTTGGTCTTCTGTCTTCCCCACCGACTACAATGCCAGAAGTCCAGCTAAGGGTCTTTTTATATCTTTCTGATACAGGCAGGCGTCAATTGATTGACATGTCTGGTTGCAAAGTCCTTTTGCAACGTGTGCAACGTCCTTTTGCTACATTGGCAAGCACCTGTCCACCCAGGCCAGACATTGTGTCTCCATTGTTGCTTTGTGCCCAGTCTCAAAGTTTCAAATACTTTGTTTATTTGGATCATAATGTTCTGTTCATGTGGTTGCCAAGAAATGTTGCCAAGTCAGCACATTTCTCACCATAGGAGAGAAACTAGAGAAAGATGTGAGTTCAGGGCTAGGGCAGGGGAGGGACCATAGCGGAAGTTTGGCTTGATGTGCTAGGGGAAGGGAGGGAAGGAGCAGAGGCAGCTGAATGGATGGTCTCAATCTTAGTGACAAAGAAGTCCACGAGCTCCATGCACTTGTTGTTGGAGGTGAGGGTAGAGGAGGCAGGGGAGAGGGGTTTAAGAAGACGGTTTGTAGTGGAGAAGAGAAGCCGGAGTTTATCTTTGCATTCCAGGATGATCCTGGAATAGTGAACAGTTTTGGCAGAGGAGAGTAGGACCCGATAATGCTTTATGTGGTCCAGCCAGATCTGGTGATGAATGGCGAAACCAGTTGTTCACTTCAAGTGTGCGTCCCTTAGACTTCATGGAGCGGAGATGAGGGCCGTACCAGGGGAAACGACCCGGGTGAGACCAAGTAATGATTTTAATGGGGACAAGGGCATCAAAGGTGGAGGTGAGGGTGTGATTGAGCAGATCGGTGTCTGCAGAAATGTCATGGTGAATAGAAGGCCAAAGGCTAGACATTTGGGAATTTGAAAGTGTCGTTGTAAGTGACTTGGGGGAAAGTTCTTTTCTAGGGGTGGACTCAGAAGGAAGGGGTTGGGAGGGGGTAGGGGGGTGTGTGTGAAGAGGAATACAAGGAAGTGATCAGAGATGGCCACATGAGATGGCAAGGTCGAGGGGGTGGCCGTGAATGTGGGTAGGGGAGTTTAAATGGAGGGAGAGATTAAGGGAAGAGAGGAGGACGGTGAACTCAAAGAAGAGAGGGAATGATGAGTTGAGATGGAGTTTGAAATCACCGAGGATGAGAAGTCGCTCGGTCCAGAGGCTGAGGGAGGAAAGCAGTGAAGATATTTCGGTCAGAAATTTGGCGTGGTACTTGGGTGGGTGCTAGAGAGCGAGGATTTTAAAGGAGAGGCGAGAGGGGCAGAATAAGGTGAGATGCTCAAAGGAGGAGAAGGTGCCAGAGGAGTAGGGGACAGACCAGGAGTGATTTAGTGATAAGGGCCACACCACCACTGGAGCGGTCTGGACGGAACAAGTGGTGGAATTTATAGCCAGGCAAGGAAGCTTAATTTCCATCAAGACCATGATATCGAGGCAATAAGCTCATGGATGGCCAGGGGCTTGTTCACAAGTGAATGGACATTCTGGAGGGAGATGTGGTGATGGGCAGTGATAGTTCATCCGCTGGCAGAGTCCACAGGGTCAGCGCTGGGAGAGGTGAGTGGGACGGGAAGGAGGTTGGCAAGATTAGCCCCCAGCGGGCGCACTGGGCGGGAAGGTCGGCGAGAGAGTAGGATGGGGCAGTTGAGGTTGCTGCTCGTAAGGAGGCAGCAACAAGTGCCTCAGTGGGCCATTCAGAGGTTGCAAAGAGGGGCACAGAGGGAAGCTGTAGGCTTATCTAAGAGTTAGTCAAGCCTGGGAAGGCGGCAGGAGAGTAGGAAGGTCGAGGAGTGCTGAAGGGTTGGGGTATGGATTTGGGGGGGCAGAGTATCTGAGAGGGGAGAAATAAAAGGAGGCATGTTGACAGGAGAGAGGGGCCTAGGAGAGGTAAAGAGAAAAGGGGAAAAAAGGAGGAACAGAAGTGATGGGCTCGGGTCTAGAGAGGTAGCCAAAACACGCACGCAAATGGACACAGGGAAGCTCAAGTTACATAGGCGTGGTTACATAGCAAGATTAGAATAGGTATGTTCTGGTAATAAACATGGAATGGAGAGGAAACAATAAGAAGGATTCCATAGTTAAAGTCAGAGGTCCCGTGATGAGATAAAGTTGATGTGGCTAGGATAGGGTCAGCTAGGAGCATCAACGAACTGATGTCGAGGTTCGGAGACAGGGTGGAGAACGAGTGAGTCCAGAAGCTATTTGAAGGGTAGAGTATTGGAGGACGCACTGCTGGAGGTATTTCCGTGGGAATGAAGTGCCAGGAGGTGTGCAGAATCAATCGCGGGACAGAAAAATGGTGGCAAAGTTGGAGGTCACTATAAGATCCAGAAGTGGCGGAGAAATGGACTACGGCCCAGGAGAGTGAATTTCTGAGCATGAACCACACTGTAGCAAAATAAATCTGAAAAACCAGTAGGACCAGTCGGACATCATAAACTCAGCAGGTAACAGCAGCAGTAGGGGATGGGCTGTAGGCTAGACAAAGTTACCTTAAATCTTAAGCAATTGAATAGCAAATCAGAGCCACAGCCGCTGAGTCTTACAGTGTAGTCCAGTGGAGTAGCGTAGTCTTGACGACAAAGAAGTCCAGGAATTTGGAAGCCAAATTTGAGCAAAGATCCAGCACTCACTGATGAAAACAAAGAACAGGCATGGTCGGGGGATGGGCAGTGGGCCAAGGTAACTTTCAACTTGCAGCTTGAACTTGTAGTTAGGGCTAAAATGCACCCACTATTAGAGCCAGGGGGACTTAAGCAGTGGAAGAGAGGAGATTGGGAAAGAAAGGGCAGAGGATGGTAACGGATGGTCAAGGATAGAATTGCACAGCAAGGAGCTCCCTAGGGAGCTGCCAGCCCAGGAGCCATATCTATACCTGCAGCATCATCAACCCACAATCCAATTCCACCTCATTCTCCCAGAGGGACCTGGCCTCAGGTTAAAGATCCTGTGAAATCAATTCCCTTTTTTTGTTCCTAAACTTCATACACTATTCTCCAACAGGTAGCAGCTGACATGATCATATGATCATAGAATCATCGAATCATACAGCACAGGAGGCCATTCTGCCTATCATGCCTGTGCCGGTTCTTTGAAAGAGCTATCCAATTAGTCCCACTCCCCTGCTCTTTCACCGTAGCACTGCAAATTTTTCCCCTTCAAATATTTAACCAATTCCCTTTTGAAAGTTACTATTGAACCTGCTTCCACCACCCTTTCAGGCAGTGCATTCCAGATCATAACAACTCGCTGTATAAAAACGGTTTCCCTCATGTCTTCTCTGGTTCTTTTACCGATTACCTTAATTGGGTGTCCTCTGATTACCACTCCTTCTGCCACTGGAAACAGTTTCTCCTTATTTACTCTATCACTCACCACGTCTCCCGCTCCGTTCTCTCCCGGGTCAGTTTCACAGCTCTCTTTACACTCACCGTGCCTCCCACTCCATTTTCACTCACACCATCCTGACTTGGACATATATCCCTGTTCCTTTATCATCGTTGGGTCAAAATCCTGAAACTCCCTACCTAATTTCTTTACCCAAAGAGTGGTTAGAATGTAGAACTCGCTACAATAAGGAGTGGTTGAGGCAAATAGCATAGAAGCATTTAAGGGAAAGCAAGATGAGTAATGAGGGAGAAAAGAATAGGAGATGCTGATAGTGTAAGATGAAGTAGGGAGGGAGAAAGCTCGCGTGGAGCATAAACCAGTTGGGCCAAATGGCCTGTTTCTGTGTTGTATATTCTATGCAATTCTATGTAAAACCCTTCGTAATTTTGAACACCTCTATCAAATCTCACCTAAATCTTCTTTGCTCTAAGGAGAACAGCCCCAGCTTCTCCAATCACTCTACATAACTGAAGTATTGCATCCCTGACACCATTCTAGTAAATCTCTTCTGCGACCTCTCCAAGGCCTTGACATCCTTCCTAAGGTGTGGTGCCCAGAATTAGCCACAATACTCCAGCTGGGGCCTAACCAGTGATTTATAAAAGTTTAGCATAACTTCCTTGCTTTTATACTTTGTGCCTCTATTTAAAAAGCCAAGGATCCCACATGCTTTTTTAACAGCCTTCTCAACTTGTCCTGCTACAATCAAAGATTTCTGTTTGTGCACCCCCAGGTCTCTCTGTTTCTGCACCCCCTTTAAAATTATGCCATTTAGCTTATATTGCCTCTTCTCATTCTTCCTGCCAAAATGATCTTGAAGCTCTGCCAAAGCGGCTTTTGAGCTAGTTATATGAAAGTGAGGGAGAAGTCCCCGGTGTGAATAGCTCTGTGATCGTACCTTTGTTCCATTGGGGACGTAACTAGTCTACACCTAACATCTCCCCAATGGCTCTCATTTTCCTATTATGAATTCATGACATCACAGAGTAAGAGTCAAAACAGTTTCAAAAACAAAAGTCAAATTATCAAAACATTCTGTTGACGGTTATAATTGTTATGCCAGAGGATTCTCTCAAAATAACTGAAGTTAAGCTTGAGGGACATGTTTACCCACTTTTTAAAAATGTGTTGGTGTAGATTTAATTAATTCCTTATTTTCTTTTCACCTTTTCCAATATGCCAGTCGTTCGTGCACTTTCTGCTTTGGATCAGGGTGGCAGAAAGGCAAGTACTGAAGCTCTGTACCTACAACAGGTGGAACCAGCATTCAGTGGAGCATTTTGTGTGGTCCATGCTGTGGTCAGATAGCGGCAATGCATTCACACATATCACAGAGGCTTGTGCTGCTCAACATGTTAAATGTGAGATGTTCTTGGTATCTGCTGTCAAACCCATGCTTGTCAGTTATCTAATGGCTAACTAGTAACTATCCTCTTGGGGGGGGGCTGGGTGGTGGTGGTGGGGGTGGTGTGTGGAAGCAGTGTCTCTTTGGAATTGAATTGGCTTCATGAAGGCAGCTCTAGCAATAGAAAATTGCCCCTCTGTGGCAAATTCTATAATCTGATACTTGAGCCATGAAGATCCTAAGTACTCCAGGGCACTATTAATGATTAAGCAGGCATTCTGCCCCATTAATGGGACCTAGAGAGGTAAATAGCTTACTGGTTGCTGGAATTCTTCTCACTCGGCTTCAGAATAACCCTGCACATTATTGCCCTAATGGGTAGGGTGGTCCAGCTGGACAAACCACTGCTGTGTGTTGGTCAGCTGCAGTTTGAACTGGTTAAACTCTCAGTATTCCTGCATGCCCCTGGGGCCCCTAACACTTGGCAGTTTTCAACCTATGCATAAGTTCTCTGTACATGGGCTCTGTCTCTGTGACAGGGTACATTCATATCGGACAAATAGAAACTCTCCCTCGGTAGCTTGGTTTTGAGACTCAAGAATGGTGATGGGTTTCTACATGTGTTAGACACTTCACGTGTCATTGTTGCTTGATGTGCTGTACATTCATTTGTAATGGAAAAGTCCTATTATACTTTTTTTTTGAAGCATTTTTGTCTATGATGGATTACTTATTGAATTCTTTCTTGCTTGTTACTGCTAGCTCTTTCTGCAGGCTACAGAGAATACACATCCAAGACAGAGTGTTATACATAACACTCGGGTCAGGGTAGAGACGTTGCTTAGTTCAGGAAGGCCTTAAAATGTAAGGATCAATCGCTGCCGTTGTCCATGGATGGGGATCAGTGTAACAGGTCAATCAAAGTCCTTTGAAAAGACCACTGAGCCAAGCTATTTAACTCTAATATATCTCGAGGGACCATGCCCAGTACAGGTTTGTTTGGCAGCTGTATTTCTTTGGGCACTTGCCATTTTGAATCATGTAAATGGCTGACCACCTATTATAGTTCTGAGATATCGTTAAAGGAATTTGGAACTACTGTGTATCTTGGGTGGTATTGTATGAAGATAGTAATTGGTCAGAAGCCAGCATCGAAAGAGCGAGTCAGAGGATTCCATGGTAGCGGGTAGACATGTAAAAAATAAGCAACCGCATTTCAAGGGTCAGTTGAATGTTGAGTCCCTGCGCAGGAAAAGTGCCTTTGTTGTTTTTGAGGAGATTATTTAGAGAAGATTAGCAAAGTTTTTAATTACTGTAAATATACTGTTTGTACTGAGTGCTGTTCATTTCTCTGCTCAATGTTCAATTTTTTTTCTAGTGTTTGTAGTTGGAATCTCAATCTGATAGAGCTTTATTGTTCCACCCACCAAAGACACGCGATTATGTGACTGCACACGATATATTCCAGTAAGCCGTACAGTGACGAGGGTTCTCTGTTCACCTCTCGAGTCTCGCTACATCGGTGCATATCTGACTCGCAGAGGAAGCAAAGTCCAATGTCCAGTGATGCTAAACCCAAAGAAATACCTGATGTAAAACTCCAAAAAGCATAACGGGAGAGTTATCTCATAGCTAATTACCATTGGGAACAGTGCAGAAACTGGATAAATTACATTTTATATAGAATTACATAAAATGTACAGCACAGAAACGGGCCATTCGGCCCATCAATCTATGCCGGTGTTTATGCTCCACACGATCGTCCTCCCTCCTTCACCTAACTCTTTCAGCATATCCTTCTATCCCTTTCTCCCTCATATGTTTATGTAGCTTCCCCTTAAATGCATCTATGCTAGTCACCTCAACTATTCCTTATGGTAGTAAGCTCCACATTCTAACCACTCTCTGGGTAAAGAAGTTTTTCCTGAATTCCCTATTGGATTTATTAGTGATGTGGAGATGCCGGTGATGGACTGGGGTTGACAATTGTAAACAATTTTACAACACCAAGTTATAGTCCAACAAATTTATTTTTAATTCCACAAGCTTTCGGAGGCTTCCTCCTTCGTCAGGTGAACGGTATGGAAATGACATTTTCGAATCCTTCGCATTTTAAAATCACAGAACAATGCCTGGTGATTACTGCCCGTTGCCAAGGCAATCACAGTGAGCAGACAGAAAGGTGTCACCTAAAAAGGCCACCGAATATACAAACCCCCCAAAAAAAAGAGAGAGAGAGAGAAGGAAGACAGTCAATGCCCGTTATATTAAAAACAGATAACATTTGTTCGCTGGTGGGGTTACGTGTAGTGTGACATGAACCCAAGATCCCGGTTGAGGCCGTCCTCATGGGTGCGGAACTTGGCTATCAATTTCTGCTCGACGATTTTGCGTTGTCGTGTGTCTCGAAGGCCGCCTTGGAGTATGCTTACCCGAAGGTCGGTGGCTGAATGTCCATGACTGCTGAAGTGTTCCCCGACAGGGAGAGAACCCTCCTGTTTGGCGGTTGTTGCGCGGTGTCCGTTCATCCGTTGTCGCAGCGTCTGCATGGTCTCGCCAATGTACCATGCTCTGGGGCATCCTTTCCTGCAACGTATGAGGTAGACAACGTTGGCCGAGTCACAGGAGTATGAACCGTGCACCTGGTGGGTGGTGTCCTCTCGTGTGATGGTGGTATCTGTGTCGATGATCTGGCATGTCTTGCAGAGGTTACCGTGGCAGGGTTGTGTGGTGTTGTGGACGTTGTTCTCCTGAAGGCTGGGTAATTTGCTGCGAACGATGGTTTGTTTGAGGTTGGGTGGCTGTTTAAAGGCGAGTAGTGGAGGTGTGGGGATGGCCATAGCGAGGTGTTCGTCATCATTGATAACATGTTGAAGGCTGCGGAGAACATGGCGTAGTTTCTCCGCTCCGGGGAAGTACTGGATGACGAAGGGTACTCTGTTGGTTGCGTCCCGTGTTAATCTTCTGAGGAGGTCTACGCGATTTTTCGCTGTGGCCCGTCGGAACTGTCGATCGATGAGTCGAGCATCATATCCCGTTCTTACTAGGGCGTCTTTCGGTGTCCATCGCGTTCCTCCTCGTCTGAGCAGACCCTGTGTATTCGCAGGGCCTGTCCATAGGGGATGGCCTCTTTGACGCGGCTATGTTTATTAGTGACTATGTCACATTTATGTCTCTAGTTCTGGTCTCCCCCGCAAGTGGAAACATCTTCTCTACGTGTACCCTATCAAACCCTTTCATAATCTTAAAGACCACTATCAGGTCACCCCTCAGTCTTCTCTCTTCTAGAAAAAAGGGCCCCAGCCTGTTAAATCTTTCCTGATAGGTATAACCTCTCAGCTCTGGTATCATCACATTTAAATGAAGATCTGTGGGCAAATTTTCCTCTGTTGTGCATGGGAATAAATAAAGGCTTGGATGGAGCTCTTGGAGAGAACCATGTAGGGAGCATTGCACCCCTTCTCCCCCAAACCTCAATTTTTCATCCATTAATTTAGATGGATGGAAAATCAGGAGCGCTCCATCACAAGCATACGATCCTCCATCCCCCCCACCCAAATTTCCTCTATGTGCTCCACCCAGGCGATTATTTATACCTATTGAACCAATCATCTGATAAAACCAGGTAACCTTTGTTCCACTTTCCTCTCCCCATGAATTTTCCACTCTCCACTTTTCAAAAGTCACCTTCATTTTCATCCTTTCCAGAAAAGCCAGTCAGAACCATAGCATGCGTCATCAGTGATTCGCCATACATCAGCCTTTCTGCCTTGTCTAAGTTGCTCAGAGAAGCTCCAAATAGCACCCAAATTTCCTCTATGTGCTCCACCCAGGCGATTATTTATACCCAAGCATAACAGAAGAAAATCCAGTATCAGTGGCTCTGGTATTTTGTATCACTCTGTTTCCTCATACATATTTTACAGTCAACGTGCATTATTTTAAGGGTCAGTAAAAACTGGTGGTTGGTAGTTTCGAAGAACCTATTTTAGATGGTCTGAGCTAAAAAGGTTCTTATGCTATAGCCAAATGCAATTATCATACTTTTTTATATTTAGTAACCAAACAAGTGTACTGAATCCTTTTTAACATCAATCATATTTGGCTGAGGAAATGTTGATCTTGATATATAGGATTTTGTTGTGACAATGCAAACAAAGGGGGCTGAAATTCCAATACTTTTTTTGGTGCAAAGGTGGTGTAGTTTTGCTGTAGGCACCATAATTACACCCGCTCTAAAATACGTGCTATGGGCTGCTTCATCGTCAAAGGAGTTGTGAATTGAGCTGAACACTGTACTTACCCCCTGGACTCTTCCAACTGCCTCTGCTGGTTGACCTCCTGATTCAAATGTGTGATGCATGAATGAAGCTACAAAGGTGCAAATTTGCATATTGGTAAAAATACCCTTAATTACAGTCTATGTTTTATGGCACATTGCCGATTCTTACTCCCAAGACCCAATTGCGGACCGAGGGCTATTGTAGCAAAGACTCCATTAAACAAATGCGTTGATTTATTGCACAATTAATGAATGCACAACACAAGGGAAATAAAACCTGTGAGTGAGCTTTTTCAGGAATTCTACACAATGAGGCCGAAATCCCTGTGTACTATTCTTAACAAGATGGTTGGCATGTTTGAGTGATTTTGCTCTGTGCACTATGGAACAAAGTTGTTCAATAAAAAGTTAACAACTTTATATAATGGCATAAAAAGGAATTTCTACCCTCAATGAGAATGAGTGGGATGTGGTCTGACATTTTGGAATTTTATTCTGGAAACAGAATTATATTCAGATCAGGTATGAATTTATCTGGTGTGAAGTGCATAATTGTAGTCACAATTTATCCTTTGTCTCACATGTTACTTTTTATTTCACATTTTATGAAGCAGTACAATTTTTTTTGAAAAAAGGAACAATATTTTATAGCTCTGCATAATATTAATGTAAAAATAACTTGATTCGAACCAGCGAATTCTCAGCAAAGTTACCTGATTACATTGATTGTCATATTTTTATATATCCATATCGCATTGAATGCAGGTTTTTTTTAAATAAGGGGTCATCATTCACTGATGACTATAAGGGCATCACTGGTACAATGTGTTCTGGCAATACCCAATTTTACATAGTTGGACATTACATGGATCGATCACTGTCATTGTGCACAGGTGGGGAGTTGTCTAACAGGTCATTCAAGGCACTTGGAACAGATCAACGAATCAAACTATTCAACTTGAATTAGGGTTGCCAACTCTAGTAGGACACATTCTAGGAGGTTTCATCACATGACCTCCTGCCTCCAACCATCCCACCCCACACTCCTGAAATTGGCTGCCTGACAGGTCCATCCTCGGGGAGCACCGCCTTCCCACGCCAATTGGAAAACAAACAGACTGTTACCTGATTGGATAATTCTTAACCATCAGTTCTCCCCATCTGACATTTTTAAAACTAATAAACAAAAGATTTTTCTCCCGGGTTGCTTGAATCTTTAATTCCTGGAAACTCCAGGACAATCCTGGAGGGTTGGCAATCCGACCTCTAATACACGCATCTCGTGGCAATGAACCAGTAAACTACTTCTGAATATTGGAAGGTACCATGAAACTGTCAGCTCAAGAAATGAAAATTATTTTACTCAAACAGAAGTGCCGTACAACCCGCCTTCACTTTACTTCTGGTTAGCAAGTCCTGATCTGTTCAGACAGCGACTGAGTTCGGAGCTTGGGTTCTAACTTGTATGAGCATCCAATAAGAGACACCATGCTGACAGCCTCCTGCCTACCTTTGACTCAGATTTACCAATATCTAGAGGGAATCAGGAAGCAGCAATACTTGGAATCCCTGTCCCCAAAATTCAGATCTTACTTAAAAGGCACACCTTCTTATGTTTGAGCTCAGGTGAGATTGCACATTTTTCAGTGCTTAAGCTTTCATTTTACTGTTGAGTAGTTATTTTACCCGTTTAGATTTCCAGCACTTTTAGCCTTGATTTGGAGGACCTAAATCCCAAATTCACATATAACAATGGTAAATTATTTCAGATCTAGACTGACACTTCGAAATCGCTAAGGGATATTTATACCTCTACCCCCTAATTAGTTGGGTTCTTATCCCAAAAGAACGCTGGCAACCTCAAACTAAATGAGTTCAGTTTGCAATGAACGTGACTTCACATCATAAAAATGGTGTGGACTCAGCATTAATGAGCAATTGATGTGCAAACGTAGAGGGCACATGCAGCTAAGCTCTGAGAAAAGATAACGGCCCAGAAATTGCTTCTAAAATAATGATGAGCTGTTATTAGTGGCGAAATCGAAGAGCATGTTCCAACATCTGCACATGTGGAGTTAAATGCGGAAATCCGGAACTTGCTCTTCCTGGTTCACCAGTGATATGACAGACTCGAGTTAAAGGGACCTCACCGGCTGAAATCAACGGACCAGCACCAACTTACTCTCCTGCCCAGCTGGAAACTAAATATTGTCACCACAAACCACATAACCAAGACCTAGCTCAAAGAAGCTATTCCTGGCTACCAGGTATTCAGGAAAGATAGGGAAGGAAAGAAAGGAGGGATGTGGCAGTATTGATCAAAGAAACTATTATACGACTGGAAAGGGATGATGTAGTTGAGGGGTCAAAGACAGACAAAATCTTTCTAGTTGTTTTTCAGACTGGAGGGAAGTATATAGTGGTGTTCCCCAGGGTCAGTATTAGGATCACTGCTCTTTTTGATATATATTAATGACCTGGACTTGGGTATAGAGGGTATCATTTCAAAGTTTGCAGATGACATGAAACTCAGAAATGTAGTTAACAATGTGGAGGATAGTAACAGATTGCAGGAAGACATAGATAGACTGGTGAAATGGGCAGACACATGGCAGATGAAATTTAACGCAGAGAAGTGTGAAGTGATAAATTTTGGTAGGAATAATGAGAGGTAATATAAACAAATGGTACAATTTTAAAAGGGGGTGCAGGAACAGAGAGACCAGGGGGTGCACATACACAAATCTTTGACGGTGACAGGACAAGTTGAGAAGGCTGTTAAAAAAGCATATGGGATCCTGGGCTTTACTAATAGAGGCATAGATTACGAAAGCAAGGAAGTTACATCAAACCTTTATTAAACACTGATTAGGCCTCTGCTGGAGTATCGTGTTCAATTCTGGGCATCGCACTTTAGGAAGGATGTCAACAGAAGGTGCAGAAGAGATTTACTAGAATGTTACCAGGGATGAGGGACTTCAGTTATGTGGAGAGACTGGAGAAGCTGAGATTGTTCTCCTTAGAACAGAGAAAGTTAAGAGAAGATTTGATAGAGGTGTCAAAATCATGAACGGTTTTAATAGAGTAAAAAAGGAGAAACTGTTTCCAGTGGTTAACCAAAGGACACAGATTTAAAGTAAAATTTACAGGGTTATGGGGAAAGAGCAGGGGAATGGGACTAATTGGATAGCTCTTTCAAAGAGCTGGCACAGATACGCTCAAAAATATTAGCTCTAAACTAAGATTAAATGGCGTGGAAAGTCTTAATGACTGCTAGCCTCTCTGGCACTGAAAATTACATTTTAAAAATGTGGTGTCTCATTAATTGTGATTTTAAGATTTGTTGGACATTTTTAAAAAAATTTTTTAAAATTTACTTCTAATTTTTTCACTTTTTTTCCCTGTCACTTATTTTGATATTTCTTACCATCTCTTTACTTCGCTCTCTCTAACTGTTTTTTTACAATGGTTTTTAATTTTTTACCTTTCACTTCCTGGTTCTGACCCACTGACTCTTTGCGGCTTGTCAAAAATACTGCAATCTGATTGGTCGAGGGGAGAGAGCGATCCTCTCGAGAGAGAGCATGGTCCTAGCTCCGCTGCAGTTAACGCTGGGCTCTTTTCAGCTTTGAATTAGAGTAACTTCATGCAGTAAAGACAGCGGTAAATTTATGGGCGAGAATAAATCTATGGAGTGGCAAGCACCGTTCATTCGTTGCTCGGAGCAAATTCTGGGGCAATAGGATTAATTTTGCACGGCTGAATTCCTAGCCTGGAGGCATGCTCAATTTTGAGCACAGATATAGATTTCCAATCCACCAAACGAGACTCCATTGCAGAAGTGCAGTCTTGCAAAATTTATCCTATTGCTAACTTGTTGGAGTAGAGGATGCCCTTCAAAGGTTTTGGTTAAGGTGTATGACTGGAAATGTAAGGAGCTCAGCACTGCATATAACCCATTCCATAAATGCCTTAGAGGGCATTAACTTTCATCACTTGGCATAAAATCCACCACCTTTTTTTTCCAAATGCTTTGTTGTACAATTACATTAATATTTAACTCCTGAAGAAAAAAGACCATCATAGTTTTCAGACAGCAAGCTGCCTTGCCTTGAAGACTTGATGAGTTTATCCAGTGGGTAACTGAACCATACAGACCAGGTTTCATCCTTGGTTTATGCTGAGTGTAACTGATCTCAGTGCGGGTTAGTATGGATAGGATCACTACAATTGCTCTCAGTTCTCATGGTTTAGGTAGAGAACAATTGAACATGGTTTCCCCTCCTATCTAGTGACCCCTAATGGAAGTACGCATATGTGGAAGTTGGGTGAGGACAGTGTCAAGCTCGGCTGTGATACCCATTGTCAAATAGCTGACACCTTCTGTCAAGACTCACACATGAATAATGGTCACTTGGTTGGCTGGGCAACCGCACCTCTGCAAAGAGTAGATGCTTTCAGGAGAGGAAGGGAGGGGAGAGAATCGGTAAGAATAGATTTAAAACAAGCTGCATTGTTACAAATTCTGGCACCAAGGTGTTGGAAAACTGCATAAAAAACAAAGTGACATAGACCTTTGACATTCTTGATAATAAGGCTAAACTAGTATCAATTTAGGAAACAAATATGCTTTTTAACCAGAAACGAGAAAAAATAGTTGAAGATTTCTTCCAATTTCAAGAGCCAAGGAAGAATATAATAAACTTTTCTGCTTTCTCGATGATCCCAAACTTTAGTTCACTGGCCCGTCTTTATACAAATTTTCAGTGGGACTCATATTCAAAGAATTGCATACATTCAGGCTTAGAGATATGAAAGGAAGGCTTTTGGCCCAGTTTCTGAAACTTACAGTCATTTATACATTGAGGCAGTTTTATAGACTGTGCTTGATATTCCTGTCTGCCATTTGGAGGAAGATCAGTAGCTGCTTTCAAGTCATAAGTAAATTGGGAACACAAGTCGTCAGTGCTCAGCAGATCGGATGTTCCTTCCCCATATGTACTTACTTCAGAATTGTCTTTTTCGGTGTCATCATTAAAGGAAAGTTTTACTGAACTCAGAGGAATATCTGAACAGTTCCAAAGCTCTATTTTCGTGGTCTCTATTTTAATTTCCTGGAATTGGCAGGATGCACTGAAATCGTGATGCACAGTCTTTTGTGTTGGGACACTTTCAGCAATGTTGCTTCTCGTTTGTTCAGTGTTTTTTAAACTTGAAAACTGTTGATACTGTTGTAAATTATAGGATACTGGGACTCCAGGGGTGATCTGCTGTGTTGAACTTGTACTGTCTCTATTTTCAATAGATGCTTGTATGTAAGATGGAAGGCCCCCGACATCCCTATACGTGCAGACGTCCATTTCTTTCATTAGGCTGTTATGCTCATAGCCATCACTACTCAAGCCATTACTTTGGTAGCAAATGCTTTCATCAGTGTCGATAATACAGTTAAGTGGGGTGAGCTGTACTTTGGTAGCAAGTACTGTGCTCTGACATTTCTGCTGATAATCATTTGAGCGATCATCGTGTGTAATGAATGAGATGTGGTCGCCTTCTGGATTCTCATCTAGCTCTTGGCTTTGCAGATTCACATGTAAATCCTTATAAATAATGATCTGCTCAGATAAGAAAGACATTTCTTTAGTTTCAATGGTTATTTGTCTGAACTTTTGCTATAAAAGGAATATATCTATTTAGTTAAAGGTTTAATCCTCCAATGTGAACAAATGTTTATCTGGATTAGTGATCTGATTTTCATCAACACAGCAGATACTAGAGACTGTGGCCATGGTGCATTATCCCTCTTTATCCTCGTCCACCTCTCTGAACCTTTGACATGGTCGACCACATCATCCTCCTCCTACACCTCTCCTCCTTTGACCAGTTCAGTGGGACTGCCCTTGCTTTGTTCCACTCTTACCTATTTGGTTGTAGCCAGAGCATCTCCAGCAATGGCTTCTCTTCTCACTCTTACATTGTCACCTCTGGAGCTCGCCAAGAATCCCTTCCTGGCCCTTCCTCGTCTTCATCTACATGCTGCCCAATGTCATTATCCACAGACATGGGGTCAACTTCCACATGTGCACCGATGACACCAGCTGTACCTTTCCACCCCTTTTCTCGACCCCTCCATTGCCAATGCTGTCAGGATGCTTTTCTGACATCTAGACTTGGATGAGTCCTAACTTCCGCAAAACATTGGGAAGTCTGAAGCCATTATCTTCAGCCCCCACCACAAACTCTGCTCCCTCACCACTGATTCCATCCTTTTCCCAGCTAAAGTCGGAGGCTAAATCAGACTGTTCAAAACGTTGGTATTTCTGTTCAACCCTAACCTGCATTTCCAAACCCATATCCTCTCTATTATAAAGATCACCTATTTCCCCTACCTCAGTCCATTCACTGCTAAATTCCTCATCCATGCTTTGATCACTTCCAGACTCGATTTCTCCTATGCTCTCCTGGCCAGCCTCCATAAACTCTTTGATGATTGTCCAATGCCTCAGATTTAAAATTCTTTTCCTTGTCTTTAAATCCCTATCTCTGTAACCTATCCAGTCCTAACACTCACCCACCTCAACGTTTCCATTCCACTGACTCCAGCCTCTTGTGCATCCCCTCTTCCTGCACCCTATCATTGGTGGCCGTGCATTCAGCTGCCTAGTCACCATGATCTGAAATTCTCTCCCAAATCATATATTGCTGTTCCTTCATCGTCACTGGGTTAAAATCCCGGTACTTCCCACCTAACAGCATTGTTTGGCTCGGTTTCCATCTTCTTCATGCCGCTATGAAATGCCTTGGGACATTTTTCTATGTTAAAGGTGCTATATAAATGCAAGTTGTTGATGCATTTCTGTTGACAATAAATCCACATGAAACCTGTTTTACTTGTTGTGCAAGGAAACAGGTGTATATTACAGTCCAGTCACAGCAGTACAACAAGTAGCCAAAAAATGTTCTCTGAACATTGCCTTTCAACTACTTAATTCTGGATCCAAAAACACATTAACTGGTGACCCATCACAAAATAGCCACCAACAATTAAAATCTTTCTTACAGTGTTTGATCACCTATGTCTCTGCTTAGCCTTCTGATGAAGGGCCCCACCCAAAAAACACGTGTATTTCTCTTTCAGGTGCCGACTGATCTGCTGTGTATTGTCAAGTATGTTCAGTTTTATTTCTTATAACCTTCAATCCAGACATTCATTTGACTCTTTTTTGGAGTAGTGAAGCAACATAGCTTTAACTGCTTTAATGTAAGTCCATTCCTTACATTTGCTACTCTGCTAGGTTATTCCCTGTTACTAAGCTAATGATATCATAATAAGTCATTTCCATTTAAAGCAATTAGAGCTAATATTCCAAGTCTGTGCTGGTGGTTAGGATCCTAGCCTGCCGACAGAAGGTAGTGGAAATCTGGGTGCCTGCTGCTAACGTTTTTCCAATCATTACAGAAGTACAACAGTACAGACTCATAACATTGTCCCTATGAACTCAGAAGATTTTATTCTCTTGTTCCTTAAATCATGGGGACTTTTTAAAAAATATATAATCGCCTGCGGCCGTTACATCCAATAATATCCAAATGGCCTGGGTGCCGTTTTGAATTTTATGATTTCAAAGTGTTTGTTACTTTTATCTTTCTCAGTCAAAATCTGTACTTCAAATACATTTTTCATTAATGTAATAGTTCATCAAACTTCTCTTTATTCCACCAATTTCCTTCTCCTGAAGGTATTCACTTCTTGCTCAGGTATAGTCCCATAGGCACCACAGGTATCTGGTCGGAGACGCCATTATTCACCTGTGAGCCTCAACAGTGAGTGGCAGCAAGTAAACCATTCGACTGCAGGAGCTGAGTCCAATCCTGCCCTTTTCTGACATCCAAGAACACACATTTCCAGCAGGGGCCACTCAATCGCAATCAGCAGCGGAGTACATTGAGGTAATCATACTGCTGCCTCAGCTGACGTCAGCTAATTTAGCTCAGACCAGGGATCGAACATGGAAACTTCCTCATTTTTAAGGCCTAATTAACTCACTGTATAAACTCACAGAATGATCGGGAGAGCTGAGTTTCCCAAAGTTCAATTTTATGAGATATTATAGCAGTTACAAATGTCCCAATAGAGGTAGCTAAAGTGCAATGTGATTTACATACCAAGGATTTTGGAAGTTGCGACTGGGCCCGATGCAAGCAGGTAAATTCTTTCACGATCCAAGCCACAGTACTAACAATAATTGTACCTACAACGAAAACTAGCACTGCTATCAAAGGTGCAATCCACAGCATATCTGTCAGTGAAGAGAAAACAAAGACAATAAATTTACGACCTCTGCTCAGGTACATACACATAGAAGAAATACAGAAAATGCCACAACATAACAAAGTAGTTATTTCTGATTTAAGTTCCACTGCTACCTTCTGCTTAAATGCTAATACAAATAGATTTGAATTGCTCATAGTTAGTCTGGAGTATGGATCACAGTTGTGAAAGTAGAAATTCCAATTAGTTAAGGGCAGACAGAGGACAGACAGAGACCTCCAATAGAAAGCATTACAGCCATTTCAAATACAGAAAGTCCCATTGTATTGTTGTATTCTAACATTTAATAATTTCTTGTAAATTTTGTGACTGAGTGTCTTTATTATATTAAAAATCATATTAAGTTTCTCAGTTAGTGGCAATTTAAGATGGCAACAAAATTGTTTTGGGTGATTTGTCAGGGGAAATTGTCTAATGGTTACTGACAGCCCTATTGGAAACTTTCAACAAGCAAATATATTTAAGTTAATCAAATCCCCACTCGAGACTTCAGCACAGGCCGGTATTTCAGCGAAGTACGGAGGGAGTGCTACACTGTCGGAGATTACGTCTTTTGGATGAGGCCCCATCTACCCTCTCAGGTGGACATAAAAGATCCCATGACACTATTTGATGAAGAACATGGGAGTTCTTCCTGTGTCCTGGCCAACATTTACCCTTCAATTAATTAACTTATTATTGTTTGTGGGATCATGCTATGAGCAAATTGGCTGCCTTGTTTCCCTACATTTCAATATGTTATGTTCGGAGGTTCTGCAGGTAACACCTCTCTGTCTGAACACGGTGATTGCCTTGGCAACGGGCAGTTGCAGGGGCAGTCTGTAAACACCATGTATTATTGTTCAATATGTATAAATGCGTAGGCTTCAAGGAGATCTTGAAACATTTGCCTGAGGAAGGAGAAAATCTCCGAAAGCTTGTGAATTTAAAATAAAATTGCTGGACTATAACTTGGTGTTGTAAAATTGTTTACATTTCAATAGTGATTACATTTCAGAAAAAGTACTTCATTGGCTGTGAAGGGTTTGGGACATCCAGAGGTCATGAAAGGTGCCATATAAATTCAAGTTCTTTCTTTGTATATCAGAGAAGCCAGATTCAAACCTTGTTGAAAAAAAGCTTCAGACCAGGAGCTCCAGGCTGCCAATGAGGTAGTCACGCTTCTGCTGTTGCCAATCTAAGCTCCAAATACTGGCCTTTCTCAAACAACCATCAAAATTGCCACCAAGTAGGCCTTGTGATGATGTTTGTTTCTCTCTAGTTCTGCAAAACCTTAAACCAAGGTCTCTGGGGTGAAGAATTATTTATACTTCACCACTAGCAATTTGTTGACACTTTTTTAGGTAGCAGGATTATTCTAAAGTCAGAAAGATATAATAAAAATACAGTATTCAGTACAATTCAATAGGGAAGTAAACATTCTTTACCTGTATTTTGGGGTGAGGTAGTTTTGCAGATTTTTTTAGAATCCTTAATGTGGTAATTGTGTGTTGACTCAAATTTTGCTATAACACAGTATGTAAACTTAGGTTTTAGATTTTCAAATTTATAAAATCCATTCCCCGACTTATCAGGCTTTACTTTATGTTTCTGGTGGAAAAAGCAGAGCCATTAATCTAATGCATATTACACAGCAAGTCATGAAACTGAGAGACATCAAACAAGTAGTCCTTTAACTGATACATTAGATGCTCACAGTTTTAGACAGTAAAACAGTACAAATCATTTATAACACAAAAAATCTTTATAGTAAAGTTATTGTCATGACATTTTTCCCCTATATTAGCAGTAAAAATTAAACCTTTAAAATAAATTTCAATCATGATGAAGTTTTGCTCACAATGGTCAACTGACAGAACCAAGAGGCATTTTACGCCCAATATAATGACCTTCAGCTGCTCTCAGACACTTGGAAATGTGAGGCTGCATTTTTAAAGATCTGGTGAGTGGAGCATGTGTTTAATATACATCAGCTGATTGATAACTTCCTCCAAAGTATAGGGATACAGGTGAATGAAGGCATTATCAGTGGGATAGTATACCTGACTAAAAAAAATTGAATGTCAAATGAATTTTGTGAGGCTGCACTCTTGGCACGGAATCTCACAGCATGGGAGCGTGGATCAGAGAGCTGGGCATACAAAGCAAAGCGTCAGATCCTCAGCACTCCCTATTTTCAATAATTACTCAAAAATCAGGAGCACTGTGAATTCTCCAATTCACATTCCAGTCAAGCAACGCTGCAACGGTAGTCACAAAAGTTACCCTATAATATGTAACTGCTGCAACTTCATTATAAGCAGTTTACACTGTGTTCAAAACAAATCATTACACTGACAGATTAAAAGCATACTTGGATATATATTACATAGGTTTATAATAGTGTATGGTCTATTACATATATAATCCTTACACTCACATATATTATATACAGACCTTACACTAATATATAAATTACATAGCTAGTCCTTACACACACAAATATTACCTATATAGATCTTACACTAAGATATTATATAGCTAGTCCATAAACTGATATATATTACATTAACAGACCTTACACTAATATATATATATATCTTATAGCTAGTCCTTACTCCGATATACATTATATAGGTACATGTTACACTAGAACACAGTAACAAACAGTAAATATAAAATTGCACCTTAAAATGTCAGATATCTCACAATAACATGCAGTCCAATTAATTTCACCAAACATACTAACAATTTAAACCCACCATAACACTCTCTTTATTGCTCATCATTACAAAACAAATAACTCAGAAAGTAAAATAAATCAGAATAGACTCTTTGAAACATGATTGAGACAGAAAGAAACCTCAGTGACTAAAACTAATACCAAACTACCAGCCATCAATGACTAATGCTAAATATAAGTTTCACAATCAAATTCATACAATATTCAAGGATATTATTTATTTAACCTTTAGACTGCCAGCAAGTTCAGGGAAACTCTTGAATTCCTGAGCAAACTAACATTACAGTAACAAAATTACTCAAACATCGAGAATAGCTTTATTAGTGTCATTTTAAATCTAAGCCACTAAAAGAAATACCAAGACACAGGTTTAGATAAAAATAAAACATTTTGAACATTACATTTGTTTTTCCACCTATTCACTCTCTGTCCTGTTTTATTTTGATATTACTGTTTTCCTAACGTACACTTCCTATTCTAACTTTCATTTTTCTCTGCACTTCCTAACTTTAAAACCTGTCTCTCCTGCTGCCCTGCAACCACTGTCAATTTTTGGAGGTGAAAGCAACTTTGCAAAAATTCCCATTTGATGCAATTCCAAAGTTTTTTTTCAGCCAGTCAAATGACAAAAAAATGATGATTGACAGGCTCATGTAACTGAAGTGGGCCTAACAATTTTTGATGCATTTTCAGCATCAAAACCAGTAAGAGGGTCATTCCTTGGCAGACCAGCCGTACCAATAACACCTGGATGAGTAAATTCGTCCAAGGTACTCAAAGGGATAAACATCTACAAGTTGCAAATTTCTTAATTTTAGCACACTAGCACTTCAGCTATCAGACTACTGAAAGGCTCCGGGAAATGACTATTTCCCTGGCTCTTCCGTATTTTAAATGTTCACCTCATACACTCCGATACAAAAGACACTATTATGGTAATTAAAGGCAGGACTAACTTCCTTACAGTAATACAACAACTTTCATTTATTTAGTGCCTTTAACGTAGTAAAATGTCCCAATGTGCTTTGCAGGAGCGATTTTCAAACAAAATTTGACACCAAGCCACATAAGTAGATGTTAGGACAGGTGACCAAAAGCTTGGTCAAAGAGGTAGGCTTTGAGGAGCGTCTTAAAGGAGGAGAGGTAGATAGGTGAAGAGGTTTAGGGAGGGAATTTCAGAGCTTAGGGCCTAGGCAGCTGAAGGCACGACCGCCAATGGTGGAGTGATTAAAATCAGGGATGTGCAAGCGGTAAGAATATGGAGGAGTGCAGAGATCTCGGAGGGCTGTAGGGCTGGAGGAGGTTACAGAGATAGGGAGGGGCAAGGCCATGGAGGGAATTGAAAACAAGGATGAGAATTTTAAAACATCTCTCGATGCTACAAAATAATTACAGCTAATAGAAATTAAACTGGACATCTGCTTACCTTTGCTCTTATTACATCATTTCATTATTTTAACTTCAATATTACTGTTTTCCATCTAATATAACCTAATCTTTTTTTTATTCATTCTCAGGATATGGGCATCGCTAGCAAGGCCAGCATTTATGGTCCAGACTAGTTGACCTTTGAGAAGGTGGTGGTTAGCCTTCTTCCTGAACTGCAGCAGTCCGTGTGGTGAAGGTACTCCCACTATTTATTCAAGCACTTTTTCTCTAAAATAAATTGAAAATATTTCACTGATATATGTTGCTCATCGCTTGGTAAGAGAATTTGCCAAAGAAATTGGGTTTTGATTGGCTGAAAGCTGACTTATATGGCCAGCTTTGTAACTAATCGCAAGTCCAACTTTTGAGCACCGATGTGGTCATGGCTGTAACTAGGTCAATCTTTGATGGTAAAATAGAATCAAATCCCTGAGAACATTATGCCTGAAGAAGCAAATGCATCTGCAATTCAGCAGCAAGGCTTAAAGAGTTTAATTTACTGATTATATTCCTAAATACAAATTGATATTTGCCACTTTACTTTTTACATCTAAAATACAAAACAAATCTCTCTCAAGCATGCAATCGCACTCTAACAAGAGAAATTTTGAAATCTCTGAAATAAAAGTAAATCCTCAATTACTGTTTTTTTTTAAAACAAAGAGTTAGGTCACAGAAACCTTCCCACATTCACAGGTGACGCTGAGCTACACTGACACTACTAAATGTCTATGTCTCTGTCTCCCATGCAAAACAAGGAAAAATTCCACAAACAAATCTAAAAATCAATTGTACAAACATTAATATTTCATAGCAACAAATGTGCTACTGCTTTTGTGGCTCTTCACTTATGAACCCAACCTCAGTCATGTGATGAAGACAGTAATGCCCCATTCTCGTCAAATATTCTCTCTCTCCTCTCCTGATAGATCAATGAAATTATTCAGCAAATAGCTGAGCCATACAGATGTGGAAAGTTCCACCTATAATTTCTGACTTGTGCTGTTAGTTGATCTCAGATGAGGTGGCAGTGAGAGTACTACAGTTGATCTCGGTGCCACTAGGTTAAGCAGGGGAGAATTGAAATGAACAGGGGAAGCCAGAGAGAGAGTCCTCAGGAGGTGAGCACTGCATGAGGTAGAAGAGGGATTCTTTGGGAGGAGAATGGATTGTGAGCAGACAGGTGGGGGGGGTGGGGTGGTGGGAGCGATGATCTTCTTAGTTTGTGCTACCACTGGAAGCCTCATCAATCAGCTGCACACGTTGGAGAATCCCAGATGTACTGCCCATGATTTTTGATTCACTAATGCTCCAACATGCACTAGAGGGTCTCCTTGGAAGGGGAGTGGAATAGAGAGACTTCTGAACAAAGAAGCAAAGAGGAAACAATCTTCCACCTCAGGATCACAACATCTTACAAGTTTGCACTAGGTCAGCAATTCCCAGCACTTTTCTTGTTGAACGTGAAGAGAAAACAAAAGAACACTTTTGGAGTAGGGATGTCCTAGGATTCATAAAGACAGAGAAAATCCTTATTTTGTGACATGTGCATGAAGTCTCAAAGGGTTAGTATGTTGCCTTGCATCATTACCCATTTTGGAATTAGCAATATCTGTCAGAGAGACACTGGATTTATAATAATTGACTGAGTGAAAAGGGCACATTATTGCGGTGTACACAACCAGTGCAAACTGGCATCTCACAAGACAGTTAAAGCTGCTCTATAGCAGAGCAGGCAGATACTGAAATATAGTAAAGACTCTAAGAAGTCATCCTGAGGTACATGATGCTTTGGACCCTGAAACATTACAAATGGGATGGAGGCCTGTAATTTGAAACATAGAAACATAGGAGTAGGAGTTGGCCATTCGGCCCTTCGAGCCTGCTCCACCGTTCAATATGATCATGGCTGATCCTCTATCTCAATACCATATTCCCGCTCTCTCCCCATACCCCTTGATGCCTTTTGTGTCTAGAAATCTATTTAGCTCCTTCTTAAATATATTCAGTGACTTGACCTCCACAGCCTTCTGTGGTAGAGAATTCCACAGGTTCACCACCGTCTGGGTGAAGAAATTTCTCCTCATCTCAGTCTTAAATGTCCTACCTCATATCCTGAGACTGTGACCCCTCATTCTGGACCCCCCCCCAGCCAGGGGAAACATCCTCCCTGCATCCAGTTTGTGTAGCCCTGTCAGAATTTTATATGTTTCAATGAGATCCCTCTCATTCTTCTAAACTCAAGTGTATACAGGCCGAGTCTCTCCTCATACAACAGTCCTGCCATCCCAGGAAACAGTCTGGTGAACCTTCGCTGCACTCCCTCCATGGCAAGTATATTCTTTCTTAGGTAAGGGGACCAAAACTGCACACAATACTCCAGGTGTGGTCTCACCAAGGCCCTGTATAACTGAGTAAGACATCCTTGCTCCTGTACTCAAATCTTCTTGCAATGAAGGCCAACATACCATTTGCCTTCCTAAATGCTTGCTAGACCTGCACGTTTGCTTTCCGTGACTGGTGAACAAGGACACCCAGGTCCCTTTGCACATCAACATTTCCCAATCTATCACCATTTAAATAATTCTCTACCTTTCTGTTTTTCCTTCCAAAGTGGATAATTTCACATTTATCGACATTATACTGCATCTGCCATATATTTGACCACTCACTCAACTTGTCTAAATCGCCTTGAAGCCTCTTTGCATCCTCCTCACAATTCACGATCCCACCTAGTTTTGTGTCGTCAGCAAACTTGGAAATATTACATTTGGTTCCCTCATCCAAATCATTGATATATATTGTGAATAGCTGGGGCCCAAGCACTGATCCCTGTGATACCCCACTCGTCACTGCCTGCCACCCTGAAAAAGACCCATTTATTCCTACTCTCTGTTTCCAGTCTGTTAGCCAATTTTCAATCCATGCCAGTATATTACCCCCATTCCCATGTACTTTAATTTTGCACACTAACCTCTTATGTGGGACTTTATCAAAGGCCTTCTGAAAATTTGCTGAGAGTTTGAAATGCTTCAATAATACTTTGACAAAAGGGAAATTCTAATCACATGGTTCCCACACTATGGAGCCTTTGCTCCCTCACAGGAAATGTCAGAATACAAACACGGGAAAGGAATTTGTAAGATCGCCCAATTTTCAGTCACAATGGAAACTGTGGAAATGCCCACCAAGACCAACTATTCAAGACAATGTATTTTCTCAGATTATCTGGGCAGCCATTTTGTTCCAGCAACTATGGCAGACTGGATGGCAGGGCCTGAAAAGTGAGAGTAAAGAATGGAGGGGAGATGAGTCAGGGCAAGAAATGCCATAAATAGGGAAGAATAAACACAAGAAACAGCAAAAGAAGAAAAACAACACATCAACACAGAGAAAGAAAAGAAACATAGAAATCCTCAGAAGAAAACCGCAGTCAGCAATGAAAGTAACATCTGGGAAAAGCAGAGACTGAGATGAGACGTAAAGCAAGAATAAGTTATAAATGTTTATTTGATAATCTAGTTGAAAAAAAATATGAAGACAATTGTTTTGTACATTTTCCTTGGTGCATCCACACTTGTACTTATACATAGAAATCACACTGAAATTACAGTGGAGAACAAAAAGTCTGATCAGGATGCAGGAACGCCGTAATTGAGTTTGTACGAGGCCAATGTGTGTCCATGTTTCCTAAATAGAGTGATGATTCATATGTATTGAGGCCAGCAGGCAGTTCATTAACATATTTGATCTGACTGTGAAAGCCCCAGAGCCAAGTTGAACAATACACATTTTCCATCCCTCAGATCAACATCATGTGTTGGAAAGCGTACTGAATATTTGAAAAAATTGTCAGTGCATAATCCTGAACTTCCAAATTGCTACCACTAATCCAGCAATGTCTTGTAAGTGCCGTGAATATTGTTACTAAATGTGTTATTTTGCTAAATATAATTTAGGAACAGGAGTAGGCCATTCAGACCCTCGAGCATGTTCTGCCATTCAATTAGATCATGGCTGATCTGTATCTTAATTCCATCTATATGTGGGCAATGCACAGTTGGTAAAAGGTGACTTCATACATGTGTAGTACAGTTCAGATGTTGGGATAGCATTTGTCAATGGGGTAAGCTTAATTCCTACCACAGCAAAGGAGTTGGCATTTTAAGTGGACTTGGTGCCAATATGGTTCTGAATACAAGAGCAGAACAAACTGTTTTAAGGATGGCCAAGCTCCTATTCTTCTTTGTGACACCTTAGTTGGTTAGAGTATATGTGCATATGGTATATCTATCATATATTATATATATCCCCGAAACAATATCATCTTTTACACTGTGTGTATATCTTGAGTCTCAATAGAAATGTTATAAAAAGTAAAATGAATCTTGCCAAAATGGCATAAATAATTGTTCATAATTACCGCATATTGTTTGTTGTCTTTGTCGAGTAAAGTAATGATATAAATTAATGACGGATCAATATCGTTCACTGTCTTTGGTGAGTGATTATCCCCTTGCTTGTGTGGAGTCAGAGGCATGTCAAGAGTAACTTCAATGGTCTGCTTTCTGCTGTTCACATTGACAATCGGGGGACCCAAGATGGCTGCATGAAATTTTTAAAAAGCATTAATAAAGTATCAGAGAGCTGAAAGTATCTGAAGGGATGCGGAACCTTTTAGTAAAGTGCAGTATCACAGTTTTTGGTTTTTTAAGCTAGATATTTTCTCGGGTTCGGTGTCATTAGTCACTCCCATAAGCGGACCTTGCATCCCTTACAATCAGGAGTGCACCTTTTTGGGCCCAAAATCTAGCTTAACAATAGCATGATCCAGGAACCATAACAGAGAGACTTACTGAATACACAGGCTACCATAATATATCGCGTACTACCATGTGAATTCTACCCCCCTTAAGTCTACCGAGTTAAACACAGGCTTTGAACCAAAAAGTAATTTATTTCCATAAGATAAATGAACGAAGGTTACACAGTTTTCACAGGTATATTTTCCCTATACTCCATCATATGTAAACCAACTCACCTTCTTTCTAAATATAATCTCTAACCATATGTTTACTTGCTATAACCTCAGATTAGCGGATTTTGTTTATCAATTAATATTGATGGTATTTGTGGAAAAACATATAATGTATTCAGATGACATTGCTTCATCTGCTAATTTAACAGAAGTTTTGTTAGAGGGAGTGGTTGAGGCAGAAAATGATGTATATTTCCAAGGAAACGCAGCTAAATATACAAAAAAAAGATAGACTTGCATTTATATAGCATCTTTCATGAGCTCAGGATGTCCCAAAGCACTTTACAGTCAATTAAAAACTTATGAACTGTAGTCACTGTTGTAAGGTAGGAAACAGGGCAGCCAATTTGTGCACAGCAAGGTCCCACAAACAGAAATGAGATAATGACCAGATAATTTGTTTTAGTGATGTTGGTTGAGGGATATATATTGGCCAGGACACAGGGAGAACTCTCCTGCTCTTCTTCGTAATAGTGCCATGCGATCTTTTAAGTCCACCTGAGAGGGCAGACGGGCCTCGATTTAACGTCTCATCCGAAAGACAGCACCTCTGACAGCGCAGCACTCCCTCAGCACCACAGTGAAGTGTCAACCTAGATTATATGCTCAAGTCTCTGGAGTGGGACTTGAACCCAAAATTTTCTGACTCAGAGGTGGGAGTGTTACCACTGAGTCATGGCTGACATATTTGATATATTTGAAATAGAGGAAGAGACAGGGATATGTGGGGAGAGCAGGGCAGCGGGATTAGTTTTGAATTAATCTATCAACGATCCGAAGGGTCATATGGTCTCCTTCTTTGTTGTAAAGTATAATTCTATGGAGGTGTTAGCAAAGAATCCTTAACCTATTTGGTTAAGATCACTAACAGCAATTTCAAGCCGTTAGTCTTTAGGCACCGACAGCCCTCTTTACCAGCAATATAAATGCTAAGGCAGTCCAGTGAGCTTTTTACAAAATAAGGTTGAAAAGATAGATTTGCACTGATTGCAGTTACGCTTCAGCTGGTGTGAAGTCCAAAGATTGAGAGATGGCCTCCTCAAGGTCATGCTTGAGTCGGCAAATTCAGACTAGGGTTATCCGCAGTTTCTGCGCTGACTTGATATAAACACCACATCAGAGGGCAGAAACCGCAGGGCAACCGGCCCAATATTCAAGTGAACTTTAGGGTCAGGCACCCGCCTGCAAATTGGCCCTGCCAGCTCTCTGCTACCACCATAAAGTTATAATTATTGCATCAAATATGATCAGCTAAAGGAATATCAAGAAGTCACTCCAGTCTCAGTTTTACTGATAGCGCATAGGGCAGCTGGTGTAGGTTTCCATCGGTTTATAGTGCACATCAGGTTATCCACTAAACCAGCCAGTACTAGCATTTTTCTGAAGTGGGTAACAAGTAATATAATTCCAGTGTCAATGTTATTTTGTACATTATCACACTGCTGTGTTTGGTAACTATTTATCCATTTATCCCATTTGATGAATGTCACTATCTACTGTATTAAAATAGGTATTGTGGCCAGAGTTTTTCCACTCAGCTTGTTCAGTAAAATCTAGTGCTCCAACCTAGTGACATTTTTCCCTTGTTTCTTAATGTCATTATTAATGGCCAGTAGGACACACACATAGAACACACCCATAGAATACTTTCATCCTGCAGTGTCTGTGGCACACCTTTATGATGACTAACCCTCCCTGCATACATACACTTCTTTCAAACAGCGAAGCCTGAATGAGAGGAACAGTGAAAAGGTCAGCATGTTATCATCTCCGAGCAGGAAGCATACTGTACTACAGTAAGAATATAATGAGGTCTTTCAATCCGGACACAAAAAAGTCAAAAATATTAAACACATACAAACACAAAGCACTCAAATCAGTGGTGTAAAGGCAAACTGTCTAAGTGCAAAATGCTAATACAGTTTGTATTAGGGATCTTAAAAGTTCATTAAAGTGCTTGAGCGTACAGGTGTTTATCTCCCGATGTTTCAGGTTAATTTCAGAAGCTGAGATTTAATTTCCAAGTTTAAAATCAGACATTTAAAGATTATTTTTCATTACTAGGTATTAGTAATCTCTCAGAAATTACAAATAAATCATCTTTTCTAAACCAGAAGAAACAACTTCCCTTTGCAATTTATGGGACCAATATTCCTTGTTTATGTGTTAATTCCAAAAACTGTGCTAAAAGTACAGGAATTTTCTCATCCCTCTTTGAAAGAACTGTCCAATTTAGTCCCACACCCCATCTTTGTCCCCATAACCCTGAAAATTAGTCCACTTCAAGTACATGGCCAATTGCCTTTTGAAAGTTCCTATGGAATCTGATTCTACCACCCTTTCAGGTAGTGGGTTCCAGATCTTAACAACCCTCTGTGTGAAAAAATGTCTCCCCACTTCCCCTTTAGCTCTTCTGTGAATTATTTTAAATCTATGACCTCTGGTTACCGACGCACTTGCCAGAGGAAACAGTTCCTCCTTAGTTACTCTATCAAAGCCCCTGTAGAGTAACATTTAAACATATGGGCCCCAAAAACTACATTCCTTCCAGCAGTTTGGAATCACTGCAAACCCGGCTGGGAGCGCTTCACCACGTCACAGCTTTCAGCCACATTTCCCAGTACAGCCTTGTGGGGACGGAGCATCCACCTGCTGCTACAAAGCCATCGACATGAGGGGAGCGAGGGGCCAAAGGTAGGGACTCCCTAAGTAGGTGGTTCCCGGGCCCCAGCCCTCACTCTACACCCAGTGTTGCATTGGCACAGGTACACTCGCCGTACAAAGCTGAACCTGGTGTAAGTGAAGCCCAGCTGGGAGACCAGGTCGGAGCCTGGGCTTCCAAAGAGGAGGATGCCAAAAATTCTGGAGGGATTTGAATTTGCCCCGTTAGTAAGGGACAAGCAGATTACTCTTCCAGCAGCGGTGTTCAACACTGTGCATAGAAGGAATGGGTGAATCGGTCAGCCTCCACTCATCCCTGTTTCCCAGTAGGAGATGTGATGTGGAGATGCCGGTGATGGACTGGGGTGGACAAATGTAAGGAGTCTTACAACACCAGGTTATAGTCCAACAGTTTTATTTGAAATCACAAGCTTTCGGAGACTTCCTCCTTCGTCAGGTGACGAAGGAGGAAGCCTCCGAAAGCTTGTGATTTCAAATAAAACTGTTGGACTATAACCTGGTGTTGTAAGACTCCTTACATTTGCCCAGTAGGAGAATGAGACATAATTTTTTTGGAACAAGACAATGCAGACATTGACTGCTTCACCTTACTTCACCCGCTTTGTGCATACAACAAAGGATAATACCACATAGTTTTTGGGCAAAACATCTACCTACCAGCCAATTTATGTTACTCTCGAGTCCAGGCACGCTGTTTGGGGGGGGGGGGGGGGGGGTGGGGAGTTGGCAACAAAATTAGGGAAATGAGCATAAACCTTGTTGCATACTGGTATCAAACATAAACACTGTATCTATGTTTGTGCTCAAATGCCAGGAAACAAACAGGATCCTGCTTGTCTGTTAAATTGGAACTGTATGATTTTGCATTCCTTATACCAAACCAAGAGTCTGCCCTCCCAGGTGAAAGTTAAAAATTCCATAGCGCTATTTGAACAAGGGCAGGGGAATTCTCCCTGGTGTTCAGACCAATGTTTATTTAGGCAGCATAAACCGCAGGCCTAGTCATGGCCAGTCTTAAAAGTTGCATTATTATTCGGCTTATTTTGTTGGCTGCTTTCAGTTCTCCCTAGTTCAGGACCCATGGAGGTCAAAAAGTCACCACTGTCTCATTGACTTTTGGACTAAGTAAACTTATTGGTTATTACATTAACCTTATGTTCAGTGTATCCACAGTGCAGTTTATTCCCAGATTACAGCATAAAATGCAGAAGTGGACAGTGAAATCCTGGGATACTGTCAAATGACACCAATAACCTGTAAAGTAATAAGACACAAAATGTGCCATAACACATTAAAAAAAATTCATAAGAAATCAATTCTACAAAGTTTGAAAATTCATTTGGTAGCATTAATATGTTGTAATAACGAATGAGAAACAGTTATAGAATCAAAGCAGTAAAAAGTAGCCAAACCAGAATTTCAGGAAGCTTGCTTCCTTACTAAGAGATAAAAATTGTAACAAGTTTTTTTAACAAATTTTACTACCATAATAATCTTTCACCTTGATAAGCGAGCACCAACCCATAAGCACATTTGTATGTGTTTACCATTTCATCTCAAAGTCACTGATTAAAAATAACTATTAAATTAATTCCAGCCCTAAAGGGGCACCTATCCTTTCATATCAAATGTTATCAACTTCTGAGGAATGTTCCTGTCCTTGCAGGGCTCTACTGCTGCATCAGGAACTTTCCTGACATGTATTTCGCTTTTCGGTGGCTCACTGTTTCTAATGCTGCTCTTGGCCGGCTACTGGGAGATGCATGGCAGCCGTCGAAAGGAGAATTCCACTTCAAACTTGTCTCCTCCTGCTGGGAGCCACCAAGCCTCCAGTCAGAATGTCATTACACAATTTGGATGCAGGACTCAGCATACTGGAGAATTAAACAAATGCCCCCTCCACTCTAAGGTTCCTATCTCTGATACTCCATATAGTGCCACCCCAGCATCTTTTAGTGTTCATTTTGAGGTTCTAATTTTGAAAGAATAGTTAGCGACAGGTGTGATAGTTGATGCAATGATGTAATTGTGTCACAAATTCATCACCATGCTCTACTCCATTAACTACCCTAGTAAGTTGTCTTCTAATGAATTTGATACACAACATAAGGGTTGCACTGCGATGATAATCGATCGTTCTCTTTCAGGGCCTAATGGACCTGCTGAGCATTTCTAACATTTTCTGTTTTTATTTTATTTACACCATTCATCGAATTTCTTTTTTAACCTCCCTTAAAAATGCGCTAAGCTCTGGAATTTCTTCCCCAAACCTCTCCACTGCTCTCTCCACCTTTAAGACTTGGCTTATCCCCTTGACCAAGCGTTTGGTCACCTGTCCTAATGTCTCCTTCTTTAGCTCGGTGCCAGTTTTTGTCTGATTACGATCCTGTGAAGCGCTTTGGGACGATAAAGACGCTATATAACTGCAAGTGGTTGTAATCAGTACCGCACTGCTATGGCCATCTAGCGTCAGCCCCAACAACAATAAAATTCCAGCTGTACTAAAGTTCGTCTGTGCCTCTACGGTCCATCGAAAGTAAGTTCTAATGATAGTCAGCTTCCTGTGTACAAGTCATTACAGGGATTAATGTATAAATCTACAGCTAGTGCTAACTAGCTGTAGATTCAGGCCACACGAAAGTAGGAGAGCACTTCTAGGCGGTTTTATCTGGTACACCTCCAGCACCAGTAATCAATTATAATGATTACATTTTTCCCCTTGATACTGATTGTTTCCAGAGTCAGAATTAGCAGAATTCGATTCACTTTTAGGTGACCAAACTTGCTCGTGTGTTGCTCAATGAGTACAGAACTATCACAGCCGTGTGTCTGCTTACTAGAAAAGAGGACAGTAAGTTTCTCACGTTGTTGATCTGGTGCTGAATCACATGTCTGCCAGTACATGTCTGCCCAAACCACAAGCTTCCAAAGCAGAAGGAAGTCTTATTAAGAGGTGCAGCCACAAAAATAATGAACTCAGGATGCAGTCTCTGGCGGAGAAGGAGGATGGTACATTTGGATTACAATGCAATTGGAGTGTGTTACCAGGCAGTGACACCATCACAGATTATTAATGAGGTCATAACATTCAAAAACTGAAACTCTAGTGGTTTGCTTAGTAGTTCTGATCATCAAAAACTAAGGAGATAATTTTGACCTAATCCGCCTGTCGGGAAATGACGGGATTAGGTGCAACGTTGGTTTTACACCCTGCCTCCATTGAACTCCCCTACTCTTCTTCGAATAATGTCGTGGGATCTTTTGCATGCACCTGAGAGGAAAGAGGGGCCTCGGTTTAATGTCTCATCCGACAATGCAGCGCTCCCTCAGTACTGCAGTGAAGTGTCAGCCTAGTCTCTGGAATGGTCTCACAACCTTCTGACTCACTACCACTGAGTCACGGCTGATTGGTTAGATTTACGTGCAAACAAGAAGTGATTGTATTAGTCTTTGCTAGTGCTAAATTACCACAGAGTTTAAAACAAAAAGAAGAGTACGGCACTTACTGTCACGGTTTGGCTGAAGCTCCTTCGATTCCACCCATTTGGATTCGGATGTGCTGGTGACACTTTTAACCCGTACCCAGTAAAGGGAGGAAGGAACCTTAAACCTCTGTGATAGGTCACACGACAGGGTCGTAATATTGATGCATGTTTTTACTGCACTGAATGTCCCTTTAGTACTGCTTTAAACAAAATGAAACAAAACAAAATCAACCACAGTGACACTTTGTATCATAATAAACACACTTGTGGCTTTCATGGCCTGCATCAACCAAGGCTTAACAGAACTTAGTGGCACTTCGCACATAATGGAACAATTATCATTTAAAATAAAATCAGGAAAAGATTAGGTTGATGTAAGGTTGTCAGACTGGTTTAATATAACAGCCAACCTTACAAATATCATTAGAAACTCAGCATAGACCTAGAAAGTTCTGTTTGAGACACTTAACAAAAACCTATTGATCTCCTGTGGTGTCACTCATGGGGAGTCAAGACCACAAGTAGTCTTCAGGTAAACGGGATTAGACAATAGGTCTCATTGGACCAGGGCATGCAGTTGCTTTTCAGTCCCCATTTTAAAGTAATACATTCTGTCCTTATTTATATAATAAATTGATTTTATCTAATTGTTTATTGTTAAATAACAAAACTTATGGCAATTTGGGAAGCAGAGAAGTAGAGTTGGTTGGAGCAAAAGAGTTTCTCTGCCGTACAGGCTGAGTAACTGGAAGTTGCAAAACTGAGGTGCTACAGTGCCACCATTGATGGGAGGGTGTAATTACAGCATGAGAAATTTACATAAGCAGTTCCCATTGTAAATGTGGACTTCGGAAAAACTGACATGAAATGGGTACAGCATAGTAATTTTGGACTGGAAAATAGAAACTCCAAATGTAGGAGGAAAAGGTAAACATCAAGACTGAAAGGAAAACTGGGAGAGGTACTGAAAAAGAAAGAAGAGCAGTAGGTGCACATGAAGAAAATTCTCAAAATCAGGATTTTAAAAAACAATAATTTGCATTTATCCAGCACTTTTAAAGTAAATAAAATGGCCCAAGAAGCTTCACAAATCGAAACAAATAGGGAAATGAAAGCTGAGCTTTGAAGGGATAGATTAATAGGAGCGGCCGAAAGTCTGGTAAAAAAAAAGCTTTTTAAATGAGGACCAAGAAGTGGAGAGGTTAGAGGGATCAGGACCAGGGCAGCTGGAAACTCTGCCACCAATGGTGCAACGAAGAAGGGGATGATGAAGAAAAGAACCAATGGGTGTGGGGAAGGATACAAGACTGGAGGAGCTTGTTTGGAAAAGCTTGTTTTTGTTGGAGGGAAGGGAAGAAGAGACACAATTCATTGTCATCAAAATGATATCAGCTATAAATTACCTGATGATGCATTTTGATTTATTTGATGGCTGTTTGTAAATAATCAAAAAAAATTAATATTTGTGGACCTCACTCGTTTTGCTTTCCTCCCTTGTTTGGAACATTCAAACTGTCCCCTTATTTCCACATCTGAAACTTGAAACTAGCTTTACATAAATGTAGGATAGAAAAACAAAACACAAAATTGCTGTTATGTGGCCAGTAAACGCTGGTTGGTACAGGTGCACAGCAATGCCTTTGCACAACTGGAGCAAGCCAACAGGAAATGTGGGAAGGTGAAGCCCGACCTCCATTTCCACCGGTTTGAAAATTAAATGAGGCTCTCGCCCTGGAACTGCAAGAGCCTTCAGCCTCCTTAGTGACGCCTGGTGTTCTCAGTGCAATTCGGACGTTAAGACTCTGCCCTGGTCGTGCCCCCCCCCCCCGACCACACATGATCTACTGGCACAGCAGCGGAAAAGCAGCTCTATAAACCATGATCTGTTATCATAGATCTGATGGATATTTCTCATAGAAATTAGATATGCTGCCTAGCATTCAGGCCTGGTCAGTGATACATGTAGCAGTTACATTTTACACTGTGTCTCCTATACCTGTGCTTAGTTTATTGCTGTGTGGTGCAGTTCTTCAGCTTCACGTTACAATTTCTGTATTGTTGTCTTCTGTACTGTGCTACTTCTGAGCTACCAAAGTCCATATCCTGCATGGTCCTTTCTTTTTATTGAGCCTTATTCTAGATTTAAGATTGAGTTTCTGCAACGGAGGACTGGAAACTGGGAGAATCTTTCAAACCACAGCAAGGAGACAAATCAATGGGCTTCTCAGCCACATTAGTGGTAAAGACCACCCTTATTATTTAATCACATTTTCTGAGACATTGGTTCAGAAATGTATTGATAAACAAGTGGGGCAAATCTACACCCAATCTGTAGGATGAGTGGAGCTCCTTTAAGAGCATGTGGGGGGAGGGGGAGAGGGAAGGAGTGACTGAAGGACCTTTCCAACTATATAGGAAAACAGTTAGAAGCCCAATCTAACATTGCAGGCCAATGAATTATGATCTTTTCCAACAATGCTGGGTAAGAAATGGAAGACTTTTCCAATGAAGGATCTTTCCAATCATGGAACTGCATAATCAGAGCTACTTTTTTAAGCCATGCAGGTGATGAACATACGTCCTCTCCAGCTACATATATCAATGGAATGAACCAGTAAGTCTTTGGGGGAAGCTCCAATATGGTAATCCTTACAGGAACTCATTACTAAGTGTTTGGAAAATCTTGTTTTTGTTGGAGGGAAGGGAAGAAGAGACACAAATCATTGTCATCAAGATGATATTAGCCATAAATTACCCAATGATGCATTTTGACACTATTTATTCAATGGCTATTTGTAAATAGTCAATAAGGTTTGCCAAACACTTTTTTCATGGGGACTGCTGCTTTTATGGATACTCACTTTTACACACATATAAAACATAAAAACGTCAGACAATTTATGAAAATTACTAATACAATAAAAAGGAGCTCATTGGGTTTGAGGAGTACAAAGTATCAATGTTTGACAACCTTGCTCATTTTACTTTCGTCCCTTCTTTGGAACATGCACGCTCTCAGTGGGTAACATTAACCTCATTTTTACATCTCAAACTTGAAACTAGCTTTGTATAAATTTAGAATAGAAAAACAAATGCAAAACAATTTCTGCCACGTGGCTTGTGGTTTGGAGCTGTTGCCCTGCATCTTTCTGGTGACAATTTTGGAGCCGGTGCCAAAAGCCTCCATAACAATGATAATGTCTGAAGTAAACGCGGACTTTCACACCATGAAAAGATTCAAGTGCAAAGTCTTATGAAGATAAGTCTATTTGCTTGCTGACTCTCTTTTTCTCATGAAAACCATTAAGTCTGAGTTCTGCTCTGCAGGAAATACGATAGCACAATTTAACTCGCAATCTCCACTCACCTGGATGGGTGCAGCTCCAACAACGCTCAAGAAGCTGGACACCATTCATGACAAAGCAGTCCGCTTGATCAGCAGCCCATCCACCACCTTAAACATCCACTCCCGCCATCATACCGTGGCTGCAGTGTGTGCTATCTACAGAATGCACTACAGCAACTCGCCAAGGCTTCTTCAACAACACTTCCCAAACCCGCGACCTCTACCACCTAGAAGGACAAGGGCTTCAGGTGCATGGGGACACCAAGTCACACACCATCCCGACTTGGACATACATCGCTGTTCCTTCACCATTGCTGGGTCAAAATCCTGGAACTCCCTACCTCACAGCACTGTGGGGGCACTTTTGTCATATAGACTGCCGCGGTTCAAGTAGAAAGCCCACCATCACCTTCTCAAGGAACAACTAGGGTGCATAATAAGTGTCAGCCTTGCCAGCGACGCCCACATCCCGAGCGAATAAAAAAAAACATAATGCACTCATTGGAGGGGCATTTCAGAAATCCAACACGTATGGACACAAGTGCTTACCTTAAACTGCAGGCTGCAACTGTGTATCGTATGCCTGGAGGTGACCTAGCTCCCGCTTCCCATGTCACGATATATCTGAAGTTTTCAGAAATTAAATTCACATTCTGTGGTGCAGGCAGCTGACCTAAAACTAAAATACAAATGCACATTTAGGCTTCTGGTATGGAAAGTAAATGTAGATCCACACTAGCTACAAATTTAAAAGATTCTTTTACCATACGTGTACTTTTGGAGCCTGTTTTCGGCTGATCAGATACTAATTTTTCAAGATGGGCATCCCAGCTCCAGAATGGACAGTGGGACACCAGAGGCATGGGGAAAAAAGGTAAGTTTAGTGTTTTACACATTAACAAATCAGAAAAAAAAAGTAACAGAAAAGGTAAAATATGGAACGTTAGTTAGGTAAAATACAGAAATAAAATAAAAAGAATGAGTAGTGAGAAAAGGGCAAACAGTTTTTAAAACTCTTTATTTACACTTTAAGTGTTTACTTTAGTAAAATGACCTAAAACTAAAGAACAAATGCAAATTTGATTAATATTACAGCAATAAAACTCCTTGATAGCTGAGTAACTATCAGAGTAATGACATAGAATTTATCAGCATCACATGCCTACACTTCAATTTTAAAAGGCTGATTGACCCAAGGAGCAAAGCATTCCCCAGAGCCATCAGCAGTGGAAGGATTAATGAGATGAGACTGGCTAAAGGGACAGTAGCGATTTGAGTTTAAATTCTGCATGTTGACTGATCAATGTGAAACACTAGGTTTCTCACTCCAAATCTTCTGAAAGCTGACACCATTTATTTTTAGTTTATGAGAGTTTAACAGATTTTCTTTATTTTTAAAATCACATTCTTCAAAAACATAATATTTAATATTACAGCAAGTGTCACTCAAAATGGTGACTTTAATTCTAAATTAATTATGAAAAGGTTGTATGACAGGATGTCTCTTTTGTTTAATAATGACTGCATTACTAAAATAATTTTAATAATTTATACTTGCCATGTAAAAAAAGATGTAAGAGCATTATTATCCACACTGCTGATTTAGCCATACTCCCACTGGCCCACACAGCCAACAGGTCCTCAGACACTTTGAAGCATGTCTCCCAGACAGCATCATATATCCTGCAGAATGAGCAAGAGAAATTATCACAGGGTTTTACCCCTCGCAGCTCAGCCAAGCAACAGAACCAGTTTTAACTTTGCAAAGCTACAGGAGGTGGAGACCAGCACATGCCTCTACCAAAGGAACAATGAAGGCCCTTTGCAAATGTTGCTCTGTCATGCCCAGGCTATGGTGGTCAAGCACAGAAGGAGTTCAGAGCATGCAAAAAATACAAATCAGAAATTTACATGTAAAAAGATTCAAATTGGTGTGTTTTCGTGCACATTTATGGAATTCGATTTTTATTTCTATTGCTTTTTAACTACAGGAGTGTTAACTCAAATTATTGTAGAATTAATTACCCTCCAAGAACTTGACGTTCCTCCAACTCTGGCCTCTTGTGCATCCCTGACTTCCTTCGCCCCCCATTAGCGGCCGTGCCTTCAGCTGTCTAGGCCCTAAACTCTGAAATTCCCTCCCTAAACCTCTCCACCTCTCTCTCCTCCTTTAAGTGTAAACAATCTTACAACACCAAGTTATAGTCCAACAATTTTATTTGAAAATCACAAGCTTTTGGAGGCTTCCTCCTTCGTCAGGTGAATGTCAGGAAATCCTTGAACCTTTCGCATTTATATTCAGAGAACAATACCTGGTGATTACAGATAATCATTACAACTGCCCGTTGTCAAGGCAATCAAAGTGTTCAGACAGAGAGGTGTTACCTACAGGACCACTTTAAGACATTTCTTAAGACATCCTCCTTTAAGACATTTCTTAAAAACTACCTTTTTGACCAAACTTTTGGCCACTTGTTCTAATGTCTACTTCTTTGGCTCACTGTCAATTTGTTTTGTCGGACACGCTCCTGTGAAACGCCTTGGGACGTTTTACCATGTTAGAGGCGCTACATAAATGCTAGTTGTTGTTTTACAGTTGTCACATTCATGCCTCCATTTTGTGCTTTTATCAATTATTACACATTCAGCAGGACTGCCTGCATGGTGACGAAAGTACCACTTTGTGATGAAGAAAGCTGAAGTGAAGCTTGTTCAATGCCAATGAGGAAGGTGCTAAACCGGCAATGCTTCTGTGCAACTTTCCCCCTCCTACAACAACAAAAAACTTTTAAAATTCACCACCCACTAATCAAAGCCTTAAAGTTGTCAGTTAAAAATCGCTCTCCTCGTAGATATACAAATTTGAAGTTCATACAATTCCTATCTCATGCACTTGCAAAAATGATGGTAAATATTCCACTTGCGTACTCCTGGTACACACAGGAAACCGCGATTTTCTGTCAGTAATGGGTGTAAAATCGTGGGCCGTGCACGTGATTTCTTGATTTGCGTTTTCGGTGCCCACAAGCCGAACATTTACCCTATGATTTCCACTTTTCCATCTTAGTTTGAATCTAAAAGTTCTTCTCCTTGGATTCTCAAGAGCACCAAGTATCAACCAAAGGATTGAAGCAGTCTCCATTATATTTGTTGATTTAAAAATAAAATTTTGTTCCAGGACACAATATAACACTTGACAGAGGTTTCCAATTAGACTGAGACAACCTTATTCATCGATCTTACCAAAGTGCAGAAGAGACACTACCTCACGCCATGTAGTGGCATACATGCAAGCAGCAGCTTATCAGCCCACATATCCGCTTGTTAGCGTTTCACAAGAACAAGCAACTTTGTTTTTTTACACATCAGGATTGGAAGAGGTCACTTTCAACCAATTAGATCAGATGAAAGGTGAGACAGGAGCTGTCTGGATGAATCGGAATGGTTGGGAAGTGGGCTCAAAGGTTGTTCTAAGCAATAACCAGACATTCTTTTTCTCTTTGTTGATTGCACATGGACTTGAGGCAAAAAAAGCTTTAAGGTGAGCTGATGATTTCTGAGAGTTCCAGTTGCAGGTGTGTTTATTTCTTGCTTGCTCCCCTCAAAAAATTATACTTAACAAATAACCTGCAAAAATGGAGCTTTTAAAAACACTTTTCGTCTCTGAGGCATGTCCAAAAAAAAACTTTGAGGCACGTCCAACACTTGTCTCATGTAAACATTTATTTTCTTTTAAGACTAGTTCTTTTTTGAGATAAGGAAGGTGTGAATGCATTAAATGGCACTTCTGGAATGACAGGATTTAAAAATAAATTTGAGAGTGGAATTGCAGTGATGAACATAACTTAATTTTAAAAATTATATTGAGATTGCCATAATTAAGATTTTAGTACTGTGTACCACAAATATGTGTGATATGGGCTATTGACTTAATTGTGGTGAGTTGTAATGCCTGGTTATATTCTGTGATTTTGAAAGCTATTTTCAGTTTGTTTACATATCCATTGTGGAAGTCCCTTTGTTACTTGAACCGGGCTGGGACCAGTGTCCTGGTGAATTGAATAACTAGAACAGTAGATTGGGGTTTAAACTAAAAAACGGTGGAGTGGGGGGGGGGGGGGGGGTGGAAATCAGGTAAAGGTAAATTTATAAATCTAAAGAGAAAAGTCAAGGCCATAGAGCATTGTAGAGATTTGGGTAAAGATAAACAGAGTGAAGGGACAGTGAGGTTAATGGTAATAGCGCATCAGTGAGTAAGGTCAATTAAGGGAAAAATAGTAAAAAGTTAAAATTAAAGGCGCTTCACCTCAATGCACGAAGCATTTGTAACAAGATGGATGAATTAATGCCACAATTAGAGATAAATGGGTTTGATCTTGTAGCCATTACTGAGATTTGGTTGCAAGGTGACCAAGGTTGGGAACTAAATATTCCAGGGTACTTGATGTTTCGAAAAGACAAAGTGGAAAAGGAGGTGGTGGGGGCAGGGTAGCCCTGATAATAAAGGATGACACAGACTCTCTGAAAAAGGATCCTGGCTCGGAAGGTCAGGAAATAGAATCAGTATGGGTGGAGATAAGAAATAACATTGGTGGGAGTAGTCCATAGGCCCCCTAACAGTAGTCATACTGTTGTACAGAGTATTAATCAAGAAATAAGAGGAGTTTGTAACAAAAGTAATGCAATAATCATAGGGGACTTTAATCTTCATGTCGTCTGGGCAAATCAAATTGGCAAAGATAGTTTGGAGGACGAGTTCATGGAATGCATTCGAGACAGTTTCCTAGAACAATATATCAGGGAACCAAACAGAAACAGCCCATTTTAGATCTTGTATTGTGTAATGAGACAGGGTTAATTAGTAATCTCATAGTAAGGGATCCTCTGGGGAAGAGTGATCATAATATGATCGAATTTCACATTGCGTTCAAGAGTGACGTAATTAAGTCCGAAACTAGAGTCTTAAACTTAAACAAAGCCAATTACATAGGTATGAGAGACAAGTTGGCTAAGGTTGATTGTGAAATTAGATTAAAAGATATGATGGTAGATAAGTAACGGTCAACATTTAAAGAAATATTTCACAATTCTTAATGAATATACATTCCATTGAGGAATAAAAACCCCACTGGAAAAGTGATCCATCCGTGGCTAACTTAAGAAGTTAAGTATAATATTAGATTAAAAGAGGCTTATAATGTTGCCAAAAGGAGTAGTAAGTCTGGGGATTGGAAGAGTCTTAGAAACCAGCAAAGGATGGCCAAAAAATTGACAAAGAGGGAAAAAATAGAATATGAGAGTAAGCTAACAAGAAATATAAAAACAGATTGCAGTAGCTTCTACATGTACAAAGGAAGAGTGTAGCAAAAGTAAACATGGGTCCCTTAGAGGCTGAGACAGGAGAAATTATAATGGGGAATAAGGGAATGGCAGACATTAAACAAATATTTTGTATCTGTGTTCACAGTAGAAGACAAAAAAATACCAGAAATAGTGGGGAATGACAGTGAGAGACTTAAAGTAATTAATATTCGTAAAGAAAAAGTACTGGAGAAATTAATGGGACTAAAAGCCAACAAATCCCCTGGACCTGATGGCCTACATCATAGGGTTTTAAAAGAGGTGGCTGCAGAGATAGTGGATGCATTGGTTTTGATCTTCCAAAATTCCCAAGATTCTAGAATGGTCTCAGTGGATTAGAAGGTAGCAAATGTAACACCGATATTCAAGAAAGGAGGGAGAGAGAACAGGGAACTACAGGCCAGTTAGCCTGACATCAGTGGTCAGGAAAATACTGGAATCTATTACTAAGGACATGGTAACAGGGCACTTAGACAATCATAATATGATTAGGCAGAGTTGACATGGTTTTATGAAAGGGAAATTGTGTTTGACAAATCTACTGGAGTTTTTGAGGATGCAATTAGTAGGGTAGATAAAGGGGAACCAGTGGATGTAGTATATTTGGATTTTCAAAAGGCATTCGATAAGATACCACACAAAAGGTTGTCACAAAAGATAAGGGCTCATGGGGTTGGGGTAATATATTAGCAAGGATTGAGAATTGGTTAACAGACAAAAAAGAGAGTAGGAATAAATGGGTCATTTCCAGGTTGACAGGCTCTAACTAGTGGGGTGCCGCAGGGATCAGTGCTTGGGCCTCACTATTTACAATCTGTATTAATGACTTAGATGAAGGGACCAAGTGTAATGTATCCAAGTTTGCTGATGATAGAAAAATGGTGGGAAAGGAAGCTGTGAGGAGGACACAAAGGGCTCGAATTTAGCAGGCCTGCGGGTTCCCAGCGGGTGGTCCTCCGGGAGCGTGGAAAACGCGGACGGCTAATTGTGTGCGTCCCCCACGCGATCGCGGGATAATTGGACCCATTAAGCCCTGCTTCCGGGTTGTGCGCTCCCCAGCTGCGTGCCGGCCGGCTGCGCATGCGCAGTACCGTCGACGCGATGTAGGAGCTCCAGTTAAAGGGGCAGTCTCCCAAAGCCCCTCCTGCTGCAAGCAAGAGGTCTGGGAGAATGGCTCAACAAAGGGGAAAGGCTGCGCCCCGTTTTTCAGATCTGGCACTGCAGCTGATGCTGGAGGGCGTGAGGAGGAGGAGGGAAACACTCTTCCCAGAAGATGGGCGCAAGTTCCCTGCCGCCGCAACCAGGAAGGCATGGGCAGAGGTGGCGGCGGAGGTGAGCAGCAGGGGCAACACCCCAAGGACTTGGGAGCAGTGCCGCAAGCGCTTCAATGACCTGACTAGGTCTGGCAAGGTGAGTACACCAACGCACCCTCCCACATCCCGTCCCCACCATCACGCCAAGCAGATCACAACCCCCTCCTGCACAGCCACCACTGCGCTCCATCAGCAATCCTCACAGCCACTCATTCACCATCCTCGCCGTGCACGCAAGTACCCAGCGTCCCTGACCCCACCCGAACACTACCACACACCCCAATCCCCATGCAATGGGATGGGCACGTGGCCCACGCTTCCTCCCATCCGTTCCGCGCCACGCTCAACCCAACCACACCGATGCTCGATGCGTCTCACGATGCAAGACGCACCCACTCACACATCTGTGTTTTGCCTTCACAGAAGAGAAGCAAGAACAATAGGGAAAGGGCACGCACCGGAGGTGGGCCGCTGCAAGTGGTGGAGCTCACCGACGCCGAGGTGGAGGCGCTCGACCTCGCCCGCACGCGACATTGCCTGTCGGTGGCCGATGGCGAGTGTGTCACTGCCGAAACGGCCGGTAAGGGAAAGCTGACACTCAACACCCATGATCGCGAGTTACCGTCTCATCACCTGCCATCAGGCGCACTGTCAAGTTGGTCCACATGCCTCAAAGTGCCCTCTGTTCTCTTGCAGGTCCGTCTTTGGGTCAAGCGAGCGTGGAGGGCGATTCCTCAGAGGACATGGCGGTCTCTGAGGGTGCATCGTCACATCAGAGCCAACCATCCACCAGCGCAGAGACACGCACCTCGGTGGGTCCCCCTCGCCAATTAGTTGGGGTAGCACTTGGTGAGTCACTGCGCACGAGTGAGCATGAGCAGACCCTGGTGGCAGGGGCAGCCGCGGAGGGTCCGCGACGGAGGGAGCACTCATCTCCAGGCTCTGCTCAGCCGGACCCAGATGCTGAACCCAGGGGGCCACCAGTGAAAAGGAGAGTCGTCGAGGGCCACCAGCTAATTGCTGAGGTACTGGCAGAGGTGCCGCGCGCATTGTCCACAATAGCGCAGGCGATGGAGGAGTCCACCTCCTGCATGTGGGCATTGGTGGCGCAGGCACAGGAGGGTACCGGCGACACAGTGTCGCGGGTAGGTGCGGGACTGTCTGCGGTGGAGGACAGGCTGGCCTCCCTCGAGCGTCACGCACAGCTCCACTTCGAGTCCTTGCAGGCCCTGACAACGTCTGTACGGATTCAGGGTGAGCAACATTCCGACGCCACCAACAGGCTGAGGGATACACTAGGGGTGGCCTTGCAAGGCCTCACACATGCCATCCAAACTGCCGTCCAGCAGGGTGGAAGGGGTGATGTGGGCCGAGGCCAAGAGAGGGATGATGGTGACCGGGGACATGGAAGCGGGGACGCCTCTCAAGGCGTCCCCACGTCCCACCCGTCGCCCACCTCTCAACCAGTACCCGCAATGGTGCCTCCTCTCCAGGTGGCCGAGTCTGCCCCTGCCCCGGTGCAGGAGGAGCAGTCTGTGGAGGTGCCCTCACGGGCACCGAAACCCAGGGGCCATCCGCCAAAAGCATCTACCCGGTCAAGGCAAGAAGACGCGCAACCTGCCACTACCTCTGCTGGAGCCACAGGGGTAGCACCACGTAGGGGTTCCCGGAGAAGAATTGCAAAGGCCTTATAATCACAAAGGGAATACACCAGGGTGTTTATTATTTTGTACTTTGTTTCTTATATAATGTCACATTCCAGATATTAAATAGTCTATTCTCACCACTCCTGCCACCTCTCGTCCATTCTTCCGCGGCTTGTGCAGTAGTTGCGTTCCGTGGAGGCCATCATGACGGCGAACACCTGCTGCCACCCATTGGGCACACTGCTGTGGGTGCAGGATTACTGGCAGCACTCTTCAGTGGAGGGGGCTGGTATGGCCGCTCGCATGTGCAGGTGAGGAGATGCGAGCGCCTCGCAGTGTCTGACTCTAGGAGAACCGTTGACGTATGAGTGCGTCCCTGGCCCGGCGACCATCCCGGTGAGTCGCGGCTCGGCGCATGGGTCGTCCAACATCCTCTGGCGCATCCTCCTCCTCCTCCTCCTCCTCCTCGCCCTCGCCTTCCTCAATGTGGGTGGCGGGTGTGGATGGGGCCTCCTCCAGCGGCACCCCTCTCTGTTGGGCCATGTTGTGCAGGGCACAGCAGACAACTATGATTCGTCCCACTCTGAATGGTTTGTATTGGAGCGCTCCCCCAGAACGATCAAGGCACCTGAAGCGCATCTTGAGAAGCCCTATGGTCTGCTCAATTGTAGACCTGGTAGCAGTGTGGCTGTCATTGTACCGACGCTCCGGCTCGGTGATGGGGTTCCTCAGAGGTGTCATGAGCCACGTGTGGAGGGGATACCCCTTGTCGCCGAGGAGCCAGCCGTTGCCGGCGTTGGGTGCCTGCAGGATGGGCGGGACGGCGGACTCCCTGAGGACGAAGGCATCGTGGCAGCTGCCGGGGTATCTGGCGCACACGTGTAGGAATCTCTGGCGGTGGTCACAGATGAGCTGGGCGTTCATGGAGTGATACCCCTTCCTGTTGATGAACAGCCCTGGCTCATGCGGAGGTGCCCGTATTGCGATGTGGGTGCAGTCGATTACACCCTGCACCCGTGGGAAGCCGGCCATGGCATGGAATCCAACCGCCCTCTCCATCTGGCTGCGCTCGTCCATGGCGAAGTTGATGTAGTGGGAGGCCCTGCGGAACAACCCATCGGTGATCTGCCTTATGCACTTGTGTGCAGAGGACTGACAGACCCCGGTGATGTCCCCGGTGGCACCCTGGAAGGAACCGGATGCGAAGAAGTTGAGGGCAGTGGTGACTTTGACGGCGACAGGTAAGAAGATGCTGCTTGGTCCATCAGGGAGCAGCTCGTCGTTAAGGAGGCTGCAGATGTCGGCGACTACCTGGCGATTGACTCTGAGCCTCCGTATGCACTGCTCCTCGGAGAGGTCCATGAAGCTGAGCCTTGCTCTGTACACCCTGTGCGGAGGGTAGTGCCTCCTGCGACGCATCTCTCTCTGCGGTTGCCCTCCCTCCTGCTGTGCAGGTGGGTGTGCCGCAGCACCGTGTTGGGGGGGCCCCACCTCTCCGAGGCGGACGGCGTGGACTGCGAGGCTGCTGGGGCTGGTCATCCTGTTCGTCCTCCGACGATGTCAACGCACCACCCATCTGGCAGGTGTTGGTGTGAGGGGTTGTGCAGGGTAGGTGGGTGGGTCCTCGGACTGGGGCTGCGGTTTCGTGTCGGTCTGTCCTCTGGCTTGGCGGGGGTTGGTGGAGGGCAGGGGTTGCCCTATGTGACGCGGTGGCCTCCTGCGTGGGTGAGGGCTCTCCCCCGTGGAGCGCACCTTGGCACCTGCCACAGGCTGCTGGCTGCAACACGCCTGGTTTGAAGGGTACTGTTTCCCCCAGTGTGGGAAACTGACTGCGTTGAACCTAAAATCCCACACTTCCTCTTTTGACAGCTGCTTCAGCTCATTAACTGACCACAACGAGCAAGTTAAGTGCTCTCAAGTGGAACCCCGCTGGCTTTAATTGCCTGCGGGATTCCCACCAGCGGGGCTAGCGTGCGCAGCCCCGCACGTCAGCGCGGTACCCGGAAGTGGCCGGGATTTCGTCCGAATCCGGTCACGTGACCGGATATCGGGATTTTCGGGGCCCCCCCGCTGGAAACCCGCAGGTAACCCGACCCTAAAATCGAGCCCAAAGAGTCTGCAAGGGGATATGGACAGATTAAGTGGGTGAGCAAGAAGGTGGCAGATGGAATATAATGTGGGAAAACATGAGGATATTCACTTTGGTAGGAAAAATAGAAAAACAGAACATTTTTTAAATGGTGAGAAACTATTAAATGTTGTTGTTCAGAGAGATTTGGCTATCCTTGTACAAAAGAAATACAGAAAGTTAACATGCAGGTACAACAAGCAATTAGGAAGGCAAGTGGTATGTTGGCCTTTATTGCAAGGGGGTTGGGGTACAAGAGTAAGGAAGTCTTGCTGCAATTGTACAGGGCTTTGGTGAGAGCGCACCTGGAGTACTATGTGTAGTTTTGGTCTCCTTACTCAAGGAAGGATATATTTGCCTTAGAGGCAGTGCAACAAAGATTCACTAGATTAATTCCTGGGATGTGAGGGTTGTCCTCTGAGGCGACATTGAGTAGAATGGGCCTATATTCTCTGGAGAATGAAATGTGATCTCATTGGAACATATAAGGTTCTGAGAGGGCTTGACAGGGTAGATGCTGAGAGGCTGTTTCCCCTGGCTGGAGAGTCTAGAACTAGGGGACATAGTTTCCGCATAAGGAGTCGAACATTTAGGACTGAGATGAGGAGGAATTTCTTCACTCAGAGGACGGTGAATCTTTGGAATTCTCTACCCCAGAGGGCTGTGGATGCTTAGTCTTTGAGTATACTCAGGACTGAGATCGATAGAATTTTGGACTCTAAGGGAATCAAGGGATATGGGGATCGGGCGGGAAAGTGGAATAGAGGTCAAAGATCAGCTATGATCTTATTGAATGGCAGAGCAGGCTCGAGGGGCCATATGGCCTACTCCTGCTCCTATTTCTTATGTTCTTATGTTCTTACCGGGAAGAAACTGGGGAGACTACCCGCTAAATCTGCATTAGAGTGGTCAGTGTTCATGAGGAAATGGGAAGACTAACATAATCAGACTAAAGTAAATTGCAAAACTGAGAATGGAGTCTGTCAGTTGCAGCTGAGAGCGGAAAATTTAGCTCCTAGTAACTGTTGGTGCGATCCACAGTTTTGTGCACTTTACCTGGATGATTTCAGTGTCTAATTGTTTTTATTTCCAGCGCTAGAAAATAAACCTTTTTGACAGGGCCAAAAAAGTAACATAGACTAGAACGTAATGTTGCGGATAATGGCAGATGAATGTTTAACATGTTCAGTTGCCATTTCTCTGGCTGCTGTTAACCTGTTCATTTTAATTTTGTAAAGGTATATTGAAGTCAGTACAATAGGGTTGCCAACTATGGTTGGAGATATTCCAGGAGGTTTTATCACATGACCTCCCGCCTCCAAATACTCTGCACCCACACTCCTGCCATTGGTTGCCCGACACGTCCAACCTCACGGTGCACCACCTTCCCAACGCCAATCGTAAAGAGAGAGCACTCTTTGTTAACCGATTGGATGATCCTTGACTGTTAATCAAACAGCACTTTTCTCCCCCATCTACAATATTTTTATAACTAATGAACAAAAATGTGCAAAGAAAATGAAGCATAGAGGGCTGAAGCACAAAGGGCTAAAGCATAGAGCGCATTGCGAACAGAGTGGATCGTAAACCGAGTGGGAACTTGAGAATTTGGTGAGAGTGGGAATTAGGTGTAGAAGGGGAAGGACAGTGAACAGAGAGGAGGAGCTCCGAGAGACCCAGAACAAAAGGGTAGGTTAATTGGGGTAAGTAAACAGTAAGTAAATTAATAATCGAATATCAAAATTGAGTTTAGAAAAAAAGGTTTCTAAATGTAATGGACGGGCAGCTGAGACCCATTGCCTGCAATTCCTGCACCATGTGGAAACTTCAGGACACTGAAGTCCTGGAGGGCCACATGTGCAGGAAATGCCTCCAGTTGCTCAAGCTGAGGGTTTCTGAGATTGAGGGGTGGCTGGAGTCACTGCAGAGCATAAGGGAGGCTGAAGGTTTCCTGGGTCGTACGTTCCAGGAGGTGGTCACACCGCAGCCACAGAGAGTTCAGGATAGCAAGTGGGTGGCCATCCGAAAGGGTAGGAAGAGGCAGGAATCTTGTGGGTGTGTGGCACGCAAACCGGCATTCAGCTCCGAATACCAGTGAAGGTAACGAAACCTTGAAGGAGTGTAGTCCTGAGCATGGCACCCTGGGGCACAGGGGGGTAGAAATGCAGTGGTCATAAGGGGCTCGATAGTCAGGGGGCAGACAGGTGTTTCTGTGACAGCCAACGTGAGTCCCACTTGGTATGTTGCCTCCCTGGTGACAGGGTAAAGGACGTCAAGGAGAGGGTGCAGAACATTCTGCGGGGGGAAGGGGAACAGCCAGAAGTCGTGGTCCATGTGGGTACCAACGACATAGTAAAGGAAAGGGATGAGGTCCAGTGGTCAAAGTTTCAGGAGCTAGGGAGGAAATTAAAAAGCTGGACCTCAAAAGGTAGTAATCTCTGGATTACTCCTACTGCCACACGCCAGCAAGTACAGAAATAGGAAGATAAGGCAGGTTAATGCGTGGCTAAAGACATGGGCCCCGATATTAGAGTGGAGGCGGGATGGCAGCGGGGGGTGGGGGGGGGTGAATGGGCAAGAGGATAACCTACCCAATAAAAAACGTCCGGCCCCACGCGATTGCGATTCAATTGATGCCACTTAACGTGGCTTCCGGGTTTGCCGTCCGAAAGCTGTGCTACGGATGGACTGCGCACCCGCATCACAGGCTGTCAGCTGGAGGAGCTCTATTTAAAGGGGCAGTCCTCCAATGGCTTTTCCTGAAACAAACAAACACACACCTCAATGGAGCAGCACAGGGGCAAGGCTGCTCCAAGATTCAATGATGCCTCACTCCAGGTGCTACTGGATGGGGTGAGAAGGAGGAGGGATCTGTTTTACCTGGCGGACGGGAGGAAGTGGCCTGTCTCTGCCACTAAGAAGGATTGGCTTGGGGTGGCAGAGGAGGTCACCAGCAGCAGCAACATCTCGCGCACTTGGGTCCAGTGCAGGAAACACTTCAATGACCTAACTAGGTCAGCCAAAGTGAGTATACTTACTGATTCTCCTACATTCTGTCTTCCACATCACCGCCCCCCACCCCCCAACTCATTCTGCACTGCCAACACTACTCCATCACATCACTCCTCACACCCACTTAAGGCTCATCTTCAACTTAACTGCACTTCCTCACCTCCCCATTAGTCACCCCACCACTACCATTCAACCCAATCCTCATACAATTTCATGGCTCTGTCTCATACTCACCCTCTGATGCATCTCTTTCATGGTCAGCCTCACCCAAATCAATGCATTCATTGGTTGGCCACTTCACCATCAATCACTCACACGTCTGTTCTTTCTCCCCTTCTAGGAGAAGAAAGCGCAAAATGCACGCGAGGAGGAGGGAGGCCACAACAAATCGTCGTCCTCACAGACGCGGAGCAAGAGCGCTGAAGCTCAGCTGAACCCTCGAGTGCCTATCCGTCGGGGACGCCGAGACTGGCACCCCACAAATGTCTGGTGACATAACTTTAACATTCATCACACACAATATGAATTGATGTTAACATGCCTTGCCATCTTCAGCACCCCAGTATGCTCATCGCAACATGACACATCTGTGATGATGCTTAATATTGCCTTCTGTTCTCTTACACGGCCTTCAGCGACCGCTGTGACGACAGACGGCGATTCCTCAGACGACCTGCCAGCCTCTGAGGGTGCACCATCACATCTTAGCGAGCCATCCACCAACGCAGATACTCACACCTCGGTGGGTCCCAGTCTGCAGTTTGGGTTGGCACCTGGTGAGTTACCACATACACGTGAGCACAAGCAGGCACTGGTGGCAGGGGCAGCTGCAGAGAGTTCGCATCGGTGGGAGCCATCCTGTCCAGGCTCTGCTCAGCTGGACGCAGATGCGGAACCCTGGGGGCCATCCTTTAAAAGGAGAATGATCGAGGGACAGCAGCACATTTGCGAGGTACTGGAACAGATGCCACGCGCACTCTCCACAATCGCACAGAGGATGGAGGAGTCCATCCTGCATGAGTGGAATGGTGACACAGGTATGGGAGGGAATCTCTGACATACTGTCACGGGGACGTGAGCAACTCTCTGAGATACTGTCACAGATAAATGCAGGAATGTCTGCGATGGAGAGAAGGCTAGCCTCCATTGAGCTTCAAACATGGCTCACAAATGAGTCCATTCAGGCCCTAACAACGGCTGTTCGGACTCAGGCTGAACAACATTCTGCCGCCTTACACAGGCAGGCAGATACACTTGCACTGGCCTTACAAGGCTTCACACACGTCCTCCAAACTGTTGTCCAGCAGAGTGGTAGGAGTGGTGTGGGCCTGGCCCAGGGGAGGGATGATGGCGAAAGGAGACATGGAAGTGTGGACGCCACTCAAAGCGCTCTCACGTCTCACCCGTTGCCCCCCTCTCAACCTTTACCCGCAATGCTGCCTCCTCTTTAGGTGGCCGAGTCTGCCCCTGCACAAGTGCAGGTGGAGCCGATTTTGGAGTGGCCCTCACGGGCTCCAGAACCCAGAGGGCGTGGGCCCAAAGCATCTAAGCAGTCAGGGCATGAACATGAGCAACCTGTCACTACATCTGCTGCAGCCACAGGGGATGCACCACATAGAAGTAGTCGTAAGAGAAAGGCAAAGGTTTTGTGAGCACAAAGGGTATGCACAAGAGTGTTTGACAGACCGTCATGTTTTTCATTTATATTTAGTTTTTGTTAAAGTGACATTAAATTTTACCACTGCTGCCACCTTGTCTGGATGGGATGCATCCTAGGTTGCTGAGGGAAGTAAGGGTGCAAATTGCAGAGGTGCTGGCCATAATCTTTCAATCCTCCTTAGATATGGGGGAGGTGCCAGAGGACTGGAGAATTGCAAATGTTACACCCTCGTTCAAAAAAGGCCATAAGGATAAACCCAGCAACTACAGGCCAGTCAGTTTAACATTGGTGGTGGGGAAGTTTTTAGAAATGATAATCCGGGACAAAATTAATAGTCACTTCGACAATTGTAGATTAATAAAGGAAAGCCAGCACAGATTTGTTAAAGGCAAATCATATTTAATTAACTTGATTGAGTTTTTTGATGAGGTAACAGAGAGGGTTGATGAGGGCAATGTTGTGCATATGGACTTTCAAAAGGCTTTTGATAAAGTGCCACATAATAGGCTTGTCAGCAAAATTGAAGCTGATGGAATAAAAAGGGGCAGTGGCAGCATGGATACGAAATTGGCTAAGTGACAGGAAACAGAGAGTAGTGGTGAACGGTTGTTTTTCAGACTGGATGAAGGTATACAGTGGTGTTCCCCAGGGGTCGATACTAGGACCACTGCTTTTTTGATATATATTAATGACTTGGACTTGGGTGCACATGGCACAATTTCAAAATTTGCAGCTGACACAAAACTTGGAAGTGTAGTAAACAGTGAAGAGGATAGTGATAGACTTCAAGAGGACATAGACAGGCTGGTGGAATGGGCAGAGACATGGCAAATGAAATTTAACGCAGAGAAGTGCAAAGTGATACATTTGATTGGAAGAATGAGGAGAGGCAATATAAACCAAGTGGAACAATTGTAAAGGGGGTGCAGGAACAGAGAAACATGGGGGTATATGTGCACAACTCTTTGAAGGTGGCAGGATAGGTTGAGAAAGTGGTTACAAAAGCATACGGCATCCTGGGCTTTATAAATAGAGGCATAGACTATAAAAGCAAGGAAGATATGTTGAATCTTTATAAAATACTGGTTCGGCCACAACTGGAGTATTGTGTCCAATTCTGGGCACGGCACTTTAGGAAAGATGTGAAGGCCTTTGAGAGGATGCAGAAACGATTTACTTCAATGGTTCCAGGGATGAGGGACTTCAGTTATGTGGATAGACTGGTGAAGCTGGGGTTGTATTACTTAAAGCAGAGAAGGTTAAGAGGAGATTTGATAGAAGTGTTCAACGTCATGAGGGGTTTAGATAAAGTAAATAAAGAGAAACTGTTCCCAATGGCGCGAGTGTCGAAAACCAGAGGATACAGATTTAGGTGATTGGCAAAAGAACCAAAGATGACATGAGGAAAAACTTTTTTACGCAGCAAGTAGTTATGGTCTGGAATGAGTCACCTGAAAGGGTGGCGGAAGCAGATTCGATCATGGCTTTCAAAAAGGAATTGAATAAATACTTGAAGGGAAAAAATTTGCAGGGCTACCAGGAAAGAACGGGGGATTGGGACTAACAGGATTGCTCTTACAAAGAGCTGGCATAGGCTCGATGGGCCGAATGGCTTCCTTCTGCACTGTAACCATTCTATGATTCTAACACACTATTTTTTTAATGCCCCTGTGATTTTTCTCCCGGGTTGCTCGCAGCAATGTCCTGGAGATTAATCTTTGTCCTGGGGTCTCCAGGAATTAATCCTGGAGGGTTGGCAATGCTACTGTACAACTATTTTATTTTCATATATACAATATCTGTAGCCCAAGCAGACCCTTTTTGGTCTGAAAGACAGAATTACAATAGGCTCTAAAATGCCACAAATTACACCAAATAAGCATCAACAATCAAACTATTATGGGGTTTATGCCCTCCAATTCCCCTCCCAAAGACAAATCTCATGCTTTCAGCATTTACATCTCATAAGAACATAAGAAATAGGAGCAGGAGTAGGCCAATCGGCCCTTCGAGCCTGCTCCGCCATTTAATAAGATCATGACTGATCTGATCCTAACCTCAAATCTAAATTCATGTCCAATTTCCTGCCCGCTCCCCATAACCCTCGGTAAATCTCCCTTCGGTAAATTCTACTTCCACCACTACTGCACTCTGTGCTGTTATTTTAGGTTTTTCCCCTGCAATAAAAGTGATAGCATGTTGCATATACCTACAGGGTAGGTTATGAAAAGCCCACATCCCACAGCACTTTCAGTCTAACTCCTTGATTTCACATATCGTAAGGTTATATTTGGGCTGTTTCGGTATCGTCAGCTTTTTGGGGCTGTGTCGGGTTTTTTTTTTAAGCTGTTGGCCAACTATTGATAGTTTTTTTTAGGTTGGCACTTGTATTCTTGGGGTAAACAGAAGCATCTTTCTTCATTTACTTGATCCATGTGCCTCTCTTTTTCTGTCTCTTACTCTGTGTTTTTCTCTGTTACGCATCACCACACAGCTCATCTGCATCACAGTCTTTCTTTTCTCTGTGGGACTGAAATTCCTGTGTTCACTAACTCAGCCAAAAAATGTGAGTGTAAAGCAATGTTCTCTTCAGAAAAGACAGGAAATTTCAGGGTCTAACCACCCCCCGATCCTTCACATGCCTTTATTGTTCTTTCCCTTCCCACATCTCTTCCATTTTCTCTTGGTTTCTCCACTCTCTCTCTTTCTCTGTTATGCTCTCTCTATTTCTCTCTCTGTTACTTCTTCTATTCAATAATACATCATGGTGTTCAACCAAAGGAAGTTGCTTTTGAGCTGCCCATTTTGGGATGGCAGTTTGTATCCAGTCAGTAGACAATTTGGCTACAAGTTGAACCAAGCTCCAATAATTAATCTATCTTAGAATCATAGAAAGGTTATAGCACGGAAGGAGGCCATTCGGCCCATCGAGTCCGCGCCGGCTCTATGCAAGAGCAATCCAGCTAGTCCCACTCCCCTGCCCATCTCCATAGCCCTGCAAACTTTTTCCTTTCACGTACTTATCCAGTTCCATTTTGAAGGCCATGATTGAATCTGCCTCCACCACCCCCTTGAGCAGTGCATTCCAGATCCTAACCACTCGCTGTGTAAAAAAGTTTTTCCTCACGTCATCTTTGGTTCTTTTGCCAATCACTTTAAATCTATGTCCTCTGGTTCTTGACCCTTCCACCAATGGGAAAAGGTTCTCTCTATCTAATCTGTCTAGACTCTTCATGATTTTGAATACCTCTATCAAATCTTCTCGCAACCGTCTCTGTTTCAAGGAGATCAACCCCAGCTTCTTCAGTGTATCCAGGTAACTAAAGTCCCTCATCCCTGGAATCATTCTAGTAAATCTCTTCTGCACCCTCTCGAAGGCCTTCACATCTTTCCTAAAGTGCGGTGCCCAGAACTGGATACAATACTCCAGTTGTGGTCAAACCAGTGTTTTATAAAGGTTCATCATGAATTCCATACTTTTGTACTCTATGCTTCTATTTATAAAGCTCAGGATCTTGTATGCTTTTATAACCGCTTTCTCAACCTGCCCTGCCACCTTCAACGATTTGTGCACACATACCCCCAGATCTCTCTGTTCCTGTACCCCTTTTAGAGTTGTGCCCTCTAGTTTGTATTGCCTCTCCTCGTTCTTCCTACCAAGATATAGCCCTTCGCATTTTTCTGCATTAAATTTCATTTGCCATGTGTCCGCCCATGCCACCAGCCAGTCTATACCCTCTTGAAGTCTATCACTATCCTCCTCACTGTTTACTACCCTTCCAAGTTTTGTGTCATCTGCAAATTTTGAAATTGTGCCCTGTACACCCAAGTCCAAGTCATAAACAAAAATCTAGAAAAGCAGTGGTCCCAGCACCGACCCTTGGGGAACACCACTGTACACATCCCTCCAGTCTGAAAAACAACTGTTCACCACTACTGTCTGTTTCCTATCACTTAGCCAATTCTGTATCCGTGTTGCTACTGCCTCCTTTATTCCATGGGCCGCAATATTGATGATAAGCCTACCGTGCGACACTTTATCAAACGCCTTTTGAAAATCCATATGCTCCACATCAACTGCATTGCCCTCATCTACCCTCTCTGTTACCTTATCAAAAAACTCTATCAGATTAGTTAAACACAATTTGCCTTTAACAAATCCATGCTGGCTTTCTCTAATCAATCCACCCTCGTCCAAGTGACGGTTAATTCTGTCCCAGATTATCGTTTCTAAAAGTTTCCGCACCACTGAGGTTATATCCAGCCTACAGTTGCTGGATTTATCCTTTCACCATTTTTTGAACAAGGATGTAACATTTGCAATTCACCAGTCTCTGGCACCACCCCCTTATCTACGGATGTTTGGAAGATTATGGCCAGTACCTCTGCTATTTCCACCCTTACTTCCCTCAGTAACTGAGGATGCATCCCATCCGGACCGGGTGACTTATCTACTTTAAGTACAGCTAGCCTTTCTAGTACCTCTTTATCAATTTTTTTAGCCCATCCAGTATCTCAACTATACCTTCCTTTACTGAGACTCTGGCAGCATCTTCTTCCTTGATAAAGACAGATGCAAAGTACTCATTTAGTACCTCAGCCATCCCCTCTGCCTTCATGAGTAGATCTCCTTTATGATCCCTAATTGGCCCCACACCTCCTCTTACTACCCGTTTACTGTTTACATGCCTGTCGAAGACTTTTGGATTCCCTTTTATGTTAGCCGCCAGTCCATTCTCATACTCTCTGTTTGGCCCTCTTATTCCCTTTTTCACTTCCCCTCTGAACTTTCTATATTCTGCCTGGTTCTCACTTGTGTTATCAGCCTGACATCTGTCATACGTCCTTTTCTTCGGTTTCATTTTACTCTCTATCACTTTTGTCATCCAGGGAGCTCTGGCTTTAGTTGCACTAACTTTCTGCCTCATAGGAATGTGCCTAGTCTGTACCCGAACCATCTCCTCCTTAAAGGTCACCCACTGTTCAATTACAGTTTTGCCTGGCAATCTTTGATTCCAGTTTACCCGGGCCAGATCTGTTCTCATCCCATTGAAATTGCCCCTGCTCCAATTGAGTATTGTTACTTTAGAGTGGTCCATGTCCTTTTCCGCAGCTATTCTAAACCTTATGATACTATGATCGCTGCTCCCTAAATGTTCCCCACTGACACTTGCTCCACTTGGCCCACCTCATTCCCTGGAACCAAGTCCAGCAATGCCTCCTTCCTCATTAGGCCCGAAACGTATTGGACAAGAATGTTATCCTGAACACATTTCAAACATTCTTCCCCCTCTTTGCCCTCTATGTTATTACTATCCCTATCAATATTAGGATAGTTGAAGTCCCCAGTTATCACTACTCTATAGCTTTTGCACCTTTCTGTAATCTCCCTGCAAATTTGCTCCTCTATATCCTTCCCACCAGTTGGTAGCCTATAGAATACACCTAGTGGTGTAATGGTACCTCGTTTATTTCTTAACCTTAACCAAATAGATTCTGTCGTTGACCCCTCCAAGACATCCTCTCTCTCCGGTACTGCAATATTCTCCTTAATCAATAATGCCACCCGCCCTCCTTTCTTTCCTTCCCTATCTTTCCTGAACACCTTGCATCCAGGAATATTTAGTGCCCAATCCTGCCCTTTTTTGAGCCAGGTCTCCGTTATTGCCACAACATTGGATTCCCATGTGGCTATTTGCACCTGCAGCTCACCAACCTTGTTTACCACGCTTTGTGGGTTTACACACATGCAATGTAAACCAATCTTAGACTTTCTTGTACTCTCTCTTAGTCTGATCCCACCTAATACTGTACTATTACTTGCTCTAGTTCTATCTTTCCCTCCCAGTCCTTTGCTCCCCTTGTTTCTCCTTTGCAATGCCACATCCTGGTGCCCACCTTCTGTCAAATTAGTTTAAACCCCTCCCCACAGCATTAGCGAACCTCCCCGCAAGGACATTGGTCCCAGCTCCTATGAGGTGCAATCCCTCCAGTCTGTACAGGTCCCACCTTCCCCAGCACTGGTCCCAATACCGCAGGAATCTAAAGCCCTCCCTCCTGCACCATCTCTCCAGCCATGCTTTCATCTGCTCTATCCTCCTATTTCTATATTCACTAGCGCGTGGCACCGGGAGTAATCCGGAGATTACCACCTTTGAGGTCCTGCTTCTTAACCTCTTTCCTAAATCCTTAAAATCTGCCTGGAAGACCTCATCCCTCTTTCTCCTTATGTCATTGGTACCGATATGAACCACGACCTCTGGCTGCTCACCCTCCCCCCCCGCAAAATGTTCTGCAGCCGCTCAATGACATCTTTGACCCTGGCAACATACCATCCTGGAATCAGGTCTGCGGCCGCAGAAACGTCTGTCTGTTTCCCTAACTATAGAATCCCCTGTCACTATGGCTCTCCTGACTTTTTTCCTCCCACCTTGTACTGCTGAGCCACCAATGGTGCTGTGGACTTGGCTCTGGCTGTACTCCACAGGAGGAACCCTCTCCCTCACCACTATTCAGAACTGAATACTGGTTAGAGAGTGAGATGCCCACAGGGGACTCCTGCACTAGCTGCCTGGTCCTCTTTGTCTGTCTGGCAGTCACCCAGTCCCTCTCTGGCTACACTCTCTCAAGCTGCAGGGTGACCACCTCCTGAAACGTGCTATGCACGTAGCTCTCAACCTCACGGATGCACTGTAGTGACGCCAGCTGCTGCTCAAGCTCCGAAATCCGGAGATCGAGCTCCTCCAAATGACGACACTTCCTGCACCTGTGGCCGTCGAGGACACGGGAAGCGTCCTGGAGTTCCCACATGGTACAGGCCATGCATTCGACGGATGTGAGCTGCCCTGCCATGCCTCAATTTATTAGATTGTTTACTAAACTTAACAAAATGGCTTTATTAAACCAAATGACTTTTTGAAAAGGGTCAGTAAAACTGATTCAGTGAAACGGAAACCTTATTAGCATTGTTTTTAACCATTTGAGCTCTGCATGGCCTTTGTAGTTTTAAAACATGAAATGTCTGAAAAAAATTATTTTCTGTGCATTCTAAGTGTTCACACTTTCAATACCACCAGCAACTTGAATCACTGATTTGCTTTGTTGAATTCTCCGCTGGTATGAACTCAAGTATTTTTTTCTTTCTTACGTTATATACTCAAACTAAAAAGGTTTGATAAATTTTAAAATTTGACACTTCTACATTTCATAGGATCATACGGCACAGAAGAAGGCCATTCAGCCCATCATGCCTATGCCGGCTGTTTGAAAGAGCTATCCAATTAGTCTCACTCCCCTACTCTTCCTCCATAGCCCTGCAAATGTTACCTCTATAAGTATATATCCAATTCCCTTTTGCAAGTTACTATTGAATCTGCTTCCACCACCCTTTCAGGCAGTGCATTTCAACGCGCTGCATAAAAAAATTCTCCTCATCTTCCCTCTGGTTCTTTTTCCAATTACGTTAAATCTGTGTCCTCTGGTTATCAACCCACCTGCCTGTGGAAACAGGTTCTCCTTATTTACTCCATCAAAACCGTAACGTAATTTTGAATGCCTCTATTAAATCTTCCCTCCACCTTCTCTATTAATATTTATGTATCTACCATAAAACTCAAGTGGAAAAAGGTCTTGAGTGCACCCCATCGAGCAAAATGTGGAAGATCCTGCTGTACACAATGTAACGTACAGCACAGTGTTTCACGATATTTGACGACATGAAGTGTATTACTCAAGTTCTCAGGTTATCAGATAACTGCTGCTTTTTTAATCTCTTCCCTTAGCAACATCACTATCAAGGGGCTATCACACCAGAATTTCACTCTGACAACAGGTACACACACAGGCATCTGACACAGGTTTGAAAATAAGTAACTATTTGTTGCCTAGATTGTGTGAAGTGATAAACAGGAACAAGCATTTCAATGCTGGCATGCAACATTCAGGAGCTCTCAGATCCAGAAGAAGTGTCACATTGCATATGATGACATCCCATGATAAGACTATCATTCCCTCCTCAAAGCTCACAGTAGGCTGTCCTTTGAGATGAAAAAATTGCAGTTCATCTTATTCAGGTTATACTATTTTGCTAGGTCTGTTTTTATAAAGTGAGAGAAATTTGACACTAGTTAAGTGAAATACCATGCAGTAAAATGTGAAAAATACAGTCCATAAAACATCATACAATTTAAAGAAAGAACTTGCGTTTATATAGCGCATTTCATGACCTCAGGACATCACAAAGCACATCACAGCCAATTATGTACTTTTGAAGTGTAATGTGGGGAAATGCAGCAACTAATTTACACTCAGCAAGGTCTCACAAACATCAATGAGCTAAATAGCCAGATAATCTGTTTTAATGATGTTGGTTGAGGAAGAAATATTGGCGGGGACACCAGGAGAACTCCCCCACCCTTCCATGATATCTTTTATGTCCATCTGACAGGGCAGATCACTGCTTAGTTTAACGTCTCATCCAAAAGATGGCACCTCCAACAGTGCAGCACTCCCTCAGTACTGCACTAAAATGTCAGTCTATATTATGTGCTCAAGTCTCAAAAGTGGGGCTTGAACCCACAGCCTTCTAACTCAGAGGTGAGATTGCTATCACTGAGCCAAGGCTGACACCCTAGAATTTACATTAGAATTTATTTTTACTCCTCGATTACCTTTGACCATGTCCTAAGTCAAATGCTACTTTATTATCCCTCTTCAATTCAACCCCACATCTGTGCTATAATTTTCAATTAATAGGGTAAATTGGACCATCCCATAGGGACCTCCAAACAAATTGTTGAGGTTCACTTGCAGGAAGTCAGAGATGATCTGTCTATGACTTCTTTCTTCCCTGTCAGAAGACCCAGTCACAACTGGCAAAATTACCCTCAAGAAAAGTCCAAGTGTAAAGTCAGTCCAGACTAGGATTCAAGCAGTGATTTATTAATTCTGCGCTACCAGTTGTCTGTAACTAATTTTATTAATGAAAACAAAACTAGAAAAAGTACTGCAAATGTCACCTCTGCTTTGTGCCTGAACTGAGAAGGACTTTATAACTGTTAGAGGTAGTGGTGTTAGTATGTTACCAGGGGCCAGTACTTGTATTCTGGAGCTCCCCTATTCAGAGGAATTTTTTTAACGAAAGGAATTCTAATACACCCCAACAATCTATATGTGGAATTAACAAGAGTGTGAAATGTTCAGATGATAAGAGCATACTTCATTGGCTGTAAAGAGCTTTGGGACGTCCTGAGATCATGAAAGGCGCTATATAAATGCAAACCCTTTTGTCTTTATACGACCATAAGAAAAGAACAAGAAACAATCATCCAGCTCCGCCAGTCCATTCTTTCCAACAAGGCATGTACAACTTGCTCACTCAAGGGCTCCAATAGGGTATAAAGTGTGTGAGACAGACTTTATTAGTATTTATTAATCACCAGGTATTGTTCTCTGAATATAAATGCGAAACGTTCAAGGATTTCCTGACATTCACCTGACGAAGGAGATAATCTCTGAAAGCTTGTGATTTTTAAATAAAATTGTTGGATATAACCTGGTGTTGTAAGATTGTTTACATTTGTCAACCCCAGTCCATCACCGGCATCTCCACATCAAGACTTTATTAGTACTGTAGTTTTCCTTCTCTTCCCTCACTTCCAACTAATCTCTGATTAGTTAACCCTGATTGGCTCCTTGCATAAAAGCAATGTGCCAATTTTGGTGTTGCTTCTGTAAGTTATTGCTCAGCTCCACTTTGTGGCAAATAATAATAAAAATTACAATCCAAAGTGTAAAAGCTGCTTTACAGCATCACGCTGGGTGAACAACACTTCACTGTGAAGATGAAAGGATTGCCACATACCATAGGAAGCTCCACAGCACAGTTCAGGGGGGTCTGACAGCAGGTGGCAGTGTTATGAAAAAGGTTGAATCTGCTGTCCCAGGAAAACAGGTTTCAGCCAAACACTTTTTTTGAACTAAGAAAACTTACTCTCGTTTCCCGCTGTAGTTGGCAGAAACACAAATCTCTTTCGCTGCATTGTTGCAAATATGACATTGCAGGAGTACAAAAAGATTAACATTTATTTTTAAAAATTAACTGTGACAACGATCTACCCCTGATAATTCAAAGTCATTTGTGAGTTATCCAATAATTTGAAATAAACAAGATAAATGACAGTAAAGTCGGAATTTAGTGCTAAGAATGAAGTGAATTATTTGAATTAAGCAACTTTGAATTAAGAGTAGACAGCATACAATACCACTTCTCAAAGAATCCTTGGTAAAGTCCATCGAAACTGTGCAAAAAATAGACTTTCCCTATTTTAATATATTTTGGCATAATTCTAAACAGTTTGGATTCCTAAATACACTCTGGACATGAGCGTTATGATTTCTACGTGGGATTATGTAATGGTTTTCAAAATACAATGATATGAAAAGACAGCTCCTGAAAAATGTTGGGTGAATTAGAAAAAATGCGAGGAAGAAAAAAAAATATTTTCTTTTTCTCCTTTTCTTTTTGTGGCTGCCTCACATTCTTTAAAATTCACCTAACATTAGCTGTCCTTTTTTTTTTGTTTCCTTAAAAAAATTGTATCACCGAAACTTGGTACAAGGTAGTCGGTGTCAGATTTCCCAATGGACAGACTGGAGTCTGTTTTCATTAACGCGAGTTAATGCCCAGTAGCGCCTTACCTTTAAATTCAGCGTATCCATTCCAGCAAACAGCGACCTATGGTTCTCTTTGGCCGGCCTGATGTCGATTCCGGCAGAGGTTTCGCTGTCCTGCTCTCATCGTTGTACATTTCCGTAAAGCGGACTCCGCCTTTGTGCGTGTTGCTAACATTAGTGTACCAGTCCCTGGATACCAATCAGACGATTCAGAATCAACTCCAAAATACCTGGAGGCGACACCCTGTGTTGCTGTAGTGCAGCTGCGGATAATTAATTCTCATTATTGGTCCACACTATATGTATAAAGATTTTTTAATCCCGAGCTATCGACAGCAACAAGTGCAATAAACATTGTATTCAACCACTTTGCACTCTATGTTCTCTTTACAGAGTGCAAGAGCAATCCAGCTAGTCCCACTCCCCCACCAGTAGCCCTGCAATCTTTTTCCATTCAAGTACTTATCCAGTTCCCTTTTGAAAGCCAGGATTAAATCAGCCTTCACCGCCATCCCCCCCCCCCCCCCCCACACCTCGGCAGTGCATTCCGGATCCTAACCACTCGCTGCATAAAAAAGTTTTTCCTCATGTCACCTTTGGTTGTTTTGCCAAATCTATGTCCCCTGATTTTTGACCCTTCTGCCAATGGGAACAGTTTGTCTCTATCTATTCTGTCTAGACCATTCATCATTTTGAATACCTCTATCAAATCTGCTCTCAATCTTGCCTTTTCCAAGGAGAACAATCCCAGCTTAGAAACATAGAAAATAGGAGCAGGAGTAGGCCATTTGGCCCTTTGAGCCTGCTCCGCCATTCAATATGATCATGGCTGATCCTCTATCTCAATACCATATTCCTGCTCTCTCCCCATACCCTGTGATGCCTTTTGTGTCTAGAAATCTATCTATCTCTATCTTAAATATATTCAGTGACTTGGCCTCCACAGCCTTCTGTGGTAGAGAATTCCACAGGTTCACCACACTGTGAAGTGAAGAAATTTCTCCTCATCTCAGTTCTAAATGTCCTACCCCATATCCTGAGACTGTGACCCCTGGTTCTGAACCCCCCAGCCAGGTGAAACATCCTCCCTGCATCCAGTCTGTCTAGCCCTGTCAGAATTTTATATGTTTCAATGAGATCCCCTCTCATTCTTCTAAACTCAAGTGAATACAGGCCAAGCTTCTCCTGTCTATCCACATAACTAAAGTCCCTCATCCCTGGAATCATTCTAGTAAATCTTTTCTGCACCCTCTCTAAGGCCTTTACATCTTTCCTAAAGTGTGGTGCCCAGAACTGGACACAATACTCCAACTGTGGTCGAACCAGTGTTTTATAAAGGTTCATCATGACTGCCTTGCTTTTGTACTCTGTGCCTCTATAAAACTCAGATCCCGTATGCTTTTTTAACTGCTTTCTCAACCTGCCCTGCCACTTTCAATGATTTGTGCACATATACCCCCAGATCTCTCTGTTCCTGTACCCCTTTTAGAATTGTGCCTTCTAGTTTATATTGCCTCTGCTCGTTCTTCCTACTGAGATGTATCACTTCACATTTTTCTGCATTAAATTTCATCTGCCATGTGTCCGCCCATTCCACCAGCCTCTTGACATCTATCACTATCCTCCTCACTATTCACTACACTTCCAAGTTTTGTGTCATTTGCAAATTTGGAAATCGTGCCCTGTACACCCAAGTCCAAGTCATTAACATATATCAAGAAAAGCAGTGGTCCCAGCACTGACCCCTGGGGAACACCACTGTACACTACCTTCCAATCAGAAAAACAACCGTTCACCGCTACTCTCTGCTTCTTGTTACTTAGCCAATTTTGTATCCATGCTGCCACTGCCCTCTTTATTCCATGGGCGTCAATCTTGATGACAAGACTATTATGCGGCACTTTATCAAAAGCCTTTTGAAAGTCCATATACACCACATCAACTGTATAGTTCTCATCGAACCTCTCTGTTACCTCATCAAAAAACTCTATCAAGTTAGTTAAATGCAATTTGCCTTTAACAAATCCGTGCTGGCTTTCCCTAATCAATCCACACTTGTCCAAGTGACTGTTAATTCTGTCCCGGATTATTGTTTCTAGAAGTTTCCCCACCACCGAGGTTAAACTTTCTGGCCTGTAGTTGCTGGGTTTATCCTTACACCCTTTTTTGAATAAGACTGTAACATTTGCAATTCTCCAGTCCTCTGGCACCACCCCCATATCTAAGGATGTTTGGAAGATTATGGCCAGTACCTCTGCAATTTCCACCCTTACTTCCCTCAGCAACCTAGGATGCATCCCATCCAGACTGGGTGACTTATCTACTTTAAGTACAGCTAGCCCTTCTAGTACCTCCTCTTTCTCAATTATTAGCCCATCCAGTATCTCAACTACATTTTTTTGTAGACTCTGGCAGCAACTTCTATGATAAAGACAGATGCAAAGTACTCATTTAGTACCTCAGTTATGCCCTCTGCCTCCATGAGTAGATCTCCTTTTTGGTCCCTGATCAGCCCCACCCCTCCTTTTACTACCATTTTACTGTTTATATGCCTATAGAAGACATTTGGATTCCCTTTTATGTTTGCCGCCAGTCTATTCTCATACTCTCTCTTTGCTCCTCTTATTTCCTTTTTTACTTCCCCTCTGAACTTTCTATATTCAACCTGACTCTCACTTATGTTATCAACCTGATATCTGTCATGTGCCCCTTTTTTCTGCTTCATCTTACTCTTATCTCTTTTGTCATCCAGAGAGCTCTGGCTTTAATGGCCCCACCTTTCTCCCTCGTGGGAATGTACCTAGACTGTACCCGAACCATCTCCTCCTTAAAGGTCACCCATTGTTCAATTACAGTTTTGCCTGTCAATCTTTGATTCCAATTTACCCGGGCCAGATCAGTTCTGATCCCACTGAAACTAGCCCTCCTCCAGTTAAGTATTTTTACTTTAGAGTGGTCCATGTCCTTTTCCATAGCTATTCTAAACCTTATGATACAATGATTGCTGTCCCCTAAATGTTACCCCAGTGACATTTGCTCCACTTGGCCTGCCTCATTCCCCAGAACCAAGTCCAGCAATGCCTCCTTCCTCATTGGGCCGGAAACATACTGGTCAAGAAAGTTATCCTGAACACACTTCAAAAATTCCTCCCCTTCTTTGCCTCCTATATTATTACTACCCCAGTCTATATTAGGATAGTTGAAGTCCCCCGTAACTGATAACATTGAGTTTTATTATGGAACTAAATGTTTCTGAGATAGGAATGATATATAAGCATGCTTGATTATACTGCAGCATAACTGAAGGACCTACATCGTACAGATCCTCACGATACTGGGATTGTGGCTCAAGGATATAGAGGAGGAGGATGATGCCAACGAGCAGAGATGGTACAGGAGTCATGTCAGGCATGTAAGGAGATATACCTGAATTGTATAGCGATACATGGGGTTCAAATACCTTGGCCTGACTAAGGTGCAAGCAGGAGGGTTAAGCTTAGCAGACATTTAGATCTGTGATTTTATAGCAGTAGAGGTAAGATGCATTCTACAGGCCATAAAGCTGTAGCTTTGCCAATAAACATTAGCACAGCAATGAATTTCAATGCGACTAGTACAATCCAAGAACCCACTGGCATATTTCCTGTATTAGCCACTATGTGGTGCAATGCCAGGTAAAGGATGACACAAAAGCCCTCAATTAGCATGTGGCAGGGTATATCAATTTTAGCCTCAACCCAAACCAACAGCAACAGAAAAAAAGCACAAATCTTTTCAAATTGCTGAGAATCACTGTGGATAGACATCCTGTTGCCAATTTGCTTTTGTTTTTGTAAATGTATCCAAAAAAGTCAAATTTCAACCTTTCACAACAAATACAAATTTATTTTGAATCCGTTGAAGTCTCGTAGAGTGGCTCAGGAGCACGAGATGCCTGCTACAGTTAGTTAAAAAGCTGACCAGAACTTGGTACTGAGCACATTACATGTTGTCACCGCCACCTACATATCCCAGGCCAAAACAGACCATAACTAAACTGTCCTAGCAACACTGTGAAATAAAATCTGTTACAGCACAATACCCATCTTCCTATTCTACATTACACGAATGCAAAGTTTATTGCAAGATTTTAGAATATATCTATGTACACATATATGTGGTGTCAGCATTAATGGAAAGAACATCTTGCATTTATATAGCACCTTTAACAGAGAAAAATGTTCCAGGCATTCCACAAGTTTAACATTGGTACAAAATCAAAATGGCTTTGCACTACAACAACAACTTGCACCTATATAGCATCTTTAATGTAGTAAAGGCGCATCACAGGAGCAACATCAAACAAAATTTGACACCGAGCCACATAAAGAGATATTAGGCCAGGTGACCAAAAGCTTGATCAAAGAGGTAGGTTTTAAAGGGCATCTTAAAGGAGGAGAGGTAGAGAGCTTTAGGGAGGGAATGCCAGAGCTTTGGGCCTAGGCAGCTGAAGGCACAGCCGCTAATGGAGTGATGAAAATCGGGGATGCGCAAGAGGCCAGAATTGGAGGAGTGCAGAGATCTCGGATGAGGCCAAAGAGGGGTGAGGCCATGGAGAGATTTGAAAACTAGCATTAAATAGAGTGCCAAGGCCCAAACTGACTCTGAAGAGAAGTGTGGCGACACCTCCTAAAGGAATCTCACTTCACTTTGTTCTGATGCCAGAATGCATTTACACTAACTGCATCATTGGTGCGAAGCAAAACCATTTCACACCAACGCTAAGGTTGTAGTGTAAATGCACATTTTAATGCATTGAGGACCTCTGTAAAGAAACTTTTTTTTAAAGCCAACAATTTAAAAAATAAAATTAAAACGAGCAATGTCTCTATGGTAAGCATTACCCATAGATTTCGCTTTTCCTGAGTCCTACATGTTGTAAAATTTTATATGGTTTGGATTACAATAATCACAGCAGTAGTTTGAAGACATTTAAGGATAAATAGCTGTAAGTAATCTACAGAGTACATAGTGATGATCCTCACCTAATCTCAGTTGCTTACCTTGAGAAGAGCCTTCTTTATTGAGAAAACTACACAAAGGTCCATGGCTAGTATTGCTGGACACCACCAGGTTTAAAAAGAAAATTAAGTAAATGAAAAGGAAGTGACCCCAAGCTTGGGTTCTAAAAGCCTGAAAATTGTAGGAGAAAGTGAATCCCTGGGCTGCAATATACTCTTGAATTAAAAGAGTCAGAGTGATACTATTTGGAAGTATGTGATGATGAATAATTGGAAGCAAGTCATCTATTTCAGTTGTGGTAATGATTCATATAATACATGTAAAATATTTCTGACATCCTGAAGCTACATCAAGTGACGTGAATCATATCGCAGGTGGAGTAACATGTTTTGCAAGCCTAGAAATTACTGATGCCAATTTTAGCATGCAAATATTCTAAGCATTCACGACATTCTTTTGTTCACTATTTTAAGAGGTAATAAACCAGTTTAAAATTGGTTAATGCCACCAGTGAAATGGAGCGAGAAGAGTTATACAAATACATTAAGTATTTGTTGGCTAATATTGCCAACATGAATTCATAGGCTATACAAACTTGAAACTGCAATATTTAAAAATGGCAAAAGAGATTTATTTTTAAAACCTTCAGTCATGTATTCTGAACAATATGTTACTGTATGTTGTAGAATCCAATCTGTGGAATGCTATGCTGCTAGGGACCAACACATAATAGTTTACTGGAATATGTTACTTTTATTTTTGCTGTAGCAAACTAACATTCACCTGGACAGATAGGATACTGTTGTGAAAATAAAGTACTGAAAAGAATTCAGCCCATTGAACCTGCTCCCTCTGTTGGAGCATGTACAATTTGCACAGTCATAGGCTCACACCCTTTAATATACTGAGGGTGGTGAATTACAAGTAGAACTTCCAAGAATACTAACATTTCAGTGATACCAAAGCCAATTGAGGAAAAAACCCCTCAAATTTCTTTCTGGTATAACATGTTTTTTTTCGTGTACATAAGGAAAACAATTATGCTTGTGACTGAAAAACTGGATTTTGTACTTGATACCAATGGAGACAAGTCAAATTTTCCATGACCTCTAATGCTGCTCCAGGGATCACAAATGATAGTTAATTTTCATTTTGACTTAGAATTATAGGTGACAATCTCTAGGTAGTAGAAGTGGTACATGAAGCTTAAATGCTACTATTCAGTATAGACAGACTATCTGGATTGGTGCAGAACGCTACATCTGCATTCCACATTTCCAACAGAACCTTCTGGAGTATTTTATCATTTATGCCAAAACCAGTAAGACACAGATTATAGAAAGGTATTTTTTGTGAACTTTGGGACTGGCCAGATAGATCGCAATGGTCTTTTCCAATTATATATATCTTGAACAGTTTCTATCTTATCAATGTTTATCCTGATCAAACAGATACCTTTCAGTACCATTTAAAGGAGTTAATAGGAGCACAATAAATCAATATGAAGTACACTGCGTAATTTAGTATCTCTAATATTGTGAAGGGAAACAGCACAAACAGATACTGCAGAATACTAGACAGTGACAGCCAACTGAACTTCTGTATTTGAGGAGTAGTAAGACACATAAGGATAAACAAAATTTCATATAATCTTGCTTGTTGAACCTCTAAAAATATGGTTTAATATAATATCAGATGAACCTCATTGTAAGATCTGGTTATGATTAACTGGGGCTTCAAAGCATGAATGCAGAAACACCTCTATCACGCCTCATTTAAAGTATCTTTATTGCCTACAAATTATATAAACTGGCCATCAGAATATACACATCAAAATTTATATTCCAAAACTCTGTTATACATCAGTGAACCGAGTTAACAGTGCAATGCCACATCAAATCCACAACTGTACATTGTTAGATTTCCAATCAAATAGCTTATTGAATCCATTTACAATAGTATATTTGCCCTAGATTTATTTAATCGAAAGAGACAGCATCGCTCAATTTTACAACTATTAAGCCACAATGAAAAACAGAAGTGTGAAAAACACTTAGTTCTACTGAATTACACAGGTTACAAATAAGAAAAAAAGAAACACTTGAAATTGGTGGTTAAAGAAAAATATGTTTTTTAAATGACAAATCAGCAGAAAATAATTTAGTATACCAAAAGGTATAAAAAAAGTTAAAACCTGCAGTTTGGAAAATAATTCAAGAGTTACATACTCTTTCTCTGAAGGAAACGGTTGTTAAAACCTTGATCACGCTAGTTTAGTTTTATTTGCAAGTTACTCAGAATGAAAGTAATGATTATACACAAGTTTTACACTATCAACAGTCAGAGGAATTTTTCTATTTAGTGTACAGACTTATATCAGTGTAAGTGTTAACAAATGTTAATAAAAGTGTTAATAGATTGGAGGGAGGTATAACTACAAGCAACAATGCTATCTTTCAAAATTATATTTCACACTTACATTGCCATAGGATTGTTTGACAAAAAGTGAATCTCTTTTTAAGGAAAAAATCTTGCAACTTGGTTTACATATATACTTGAATCATGGCTCTCTATCATTAATTAAAAGTAGCAGTGGATACAAAAAGAAAAGTCCTATATTTGTTGAAGCAGGAATCAGAATTGTTTGAAATTTATTCAGGGTGCTCCTGGATTTCGCCATCCACCGAAGGCACTCTCTAAATGTCGAGCCACACCCAGACAGAGATGGTCATTATGGTGATTAGCTACAAGCTGAATTCCAAGAGGCAGCCCCTCTTTGCTCAACCCAAGGGGACACTGAGTCGCTGGCAGTTCAAGCACATTAAAAATAGCTAGAACAGGAAATTACAAATATATTAAAATCATTAAACAGCTTTTAAAATGAAGCTTACCCAGATTATTATTTCTATAGGATCAGAAAACATAAATGGAAATTAGTGAAAAGTTACTCTTTACTCAGTGCAATAAATGTCTGCAATGATCTAACAAGCAAAATAATCAAGGCAAAAACATTGGATATTCAAAATACAATTAGATGTCATGCTGGTGGAATTAATATACTAGGGAAATGAGGTTTGATGTTACCAATTGGCCCATTCTCATCCCTGACATTTCTTATGTTCTTAAATTTGATATAAACATTATTACTACTATTAGTAACTGTGCGACCAGATAACATCATTCTATTTAATAAAAAAGTGTTAAATATTACTAACATTGTTGATAAATAGGGTTATGCCATAATTTAAGAGCAAGGGGTTACACATTGGGAAAAAAAAATGGGAAACATAATAAATGGTGTTGAACTAGCCAGAAAGAGGCTGAAATAGATCTGGGAGTAACAACAGGCTCAATGCTTTATGACCAGTCACTGCAGACTCAATGTTTCATGACCAGTCACTGCAGAACAGCAACCAACAAAGCAAACAAATTATTGAACTATAATGTCAAATCATTAGAGTACAAGTTTGAGGCCATTACATTGAAACTTTTTGAAGCGATAGTTGGGCCATGCCTGAGAATTGCATTTAGTTCTGGTCATTGAAGGACAAGGGAAACAACCAAGTCCAGGGAAGCAGCACAGAGAAGAACCATAAGGCTGATCCATAGTGTCAGAGAAGTTTGTTATGAAAAAAGGTTAAGTAAATTCAGACTGTTCAGTATTGCAAAGAAATTAATAAGAATGGATCATAGAGATATGCAACATATGAAGAGATTTAGAAAAGATTAATTTAAAGAACTATTTCAAGTTAAACCGCAACTGCAGGACAAGGGGACATACGTGCAAACTGGTAAAAGACAAGTTCAGGACCAGGAAGCACTTCAGGCAGAGAGTGACTAACACTTGGAATAACTTTCCAGATATGGTACTGAACACAAAAACTCTGGAATCATTCAAGAGGCAGCTAGATAATGTGACTGAGCAGGGGTAGGGGCACCATAGTTTTCTATAGAAAGATAACCTAGATAGGCTGAGTGGGCTCCTTCAACCGTGTCTTTGTGTCAATGTACCAGCATATTCCTGTTAAATTCTCAATGGAAGGCTTTCAGAGTCAAAGACTAACAACCAGCTCCCAGAGATATATTACCGGGCCACCACTCTGTATCCAATAGTACAGACAAGTCATTAAATCAGGAAGGGTAGATTCTAAGGAAACAGATTGAGTCAATTCAGCCAACTTAATTGGAGATTTCCCAAATTATCAATCTGGTGGCACAGTCTTTCAAAATGATCTCTCAATGATGCAAGGGTCTCTCCGGACACTCAGGGAGAAGTTGATAGAAAGGACAAAGCAGGAGGTCGTATTGTGCTTTGACCAGAAACATGGCAAAAAACCATGACTGGCTAATGGTAAAATATCTTTTGGCACTTTGAGCAGTGCCTAAACCCAAACATGACATTTTTATTTTTGGGCCAAGTGCATGAAAAATAAGAATTATTTGACCAATGCAGGTGAACTACACAAGTCTGAAGTTGTCAATTTGCCCAATTAATTGCCTGAGCACATGCTAATAACGTGTGTAGGTTTGGAATGAAGTTGTAAATTATGTACTGCACACTTTAGATCGATTTACTTCAGACGAAGTACAATAGATGCCCATGTGGATGCGGTCGACAATAAAACTTTTGAATTCTTTATTGTGTTTGTTCTTTGACAAGAAAAGTTATAAAGAAAGTGTATTTTACAAGAAAGGACTGTTTAAAACTTTCAGCATTTTATTTAAGATTTTGAAGTTTAAAAATATTCAACTTTATGTGTGCTACTTACCTGTGTATGCGAAGTTGAAGGGCATAAGTTTAGGGTGGTGGTGCCTGGGTGCAATTTTCGGATGGGATGGGTATAAAAATACACCATCATCTCCTAGCAGACTGGAAAACTCAGCTTGAAGATTTTGACACATGCTCATCAGCTTAGCATTACGACGGTGATTTACCTTGGCCAAATCCTCCACAATGCCAAGACCTATATTAAGAAACAGAACAAACTACATCAGGTCTGTTCAGGCAATAGTATTTAATTAACTTACAGTACAATTTACAAGTTTATAAAGGTTGTCAAGGATACAAAATGTATTTTAAGACTACTATGCCCAATCACGTTGATGGCCTTGCAAGACTATATTATGCCTTACATTCACGGATTCAGACCAAGAAAACTCCAATGCACAACTTCCAATATTGCAAACTGAAGATACCACATCGGCCCCAGTTCAATAAGACACTTGTACAAATGGAATCAACTGTTTAACACAAGCTACAAACTCGATGAATGGATATCACAACCTCATGCCTCCTGAGCCAGTATCCCATACCCATGGCACCTTGAATAAAAACTTATTTATTTATAGATAATTTGCCAGGGATGGATTCATGGAGGGGCTAGCTTGACTGAAGCACAGGCTGGAAGAATTATATTACTTGACAGCTATGTGCAGTTTATGTGCCCAGGAATTATGTGCCCAATCTTTTGCCCTGGTCAACACCCTGATCTTAGAAGGCACTGTTTGGAATGGTCGTGTGTGCGTGTGGAGGGGAGTTAGATGGAGAGAGAAAGGGGAGTGAGGGCAGAGTTTCCAAGAACATGCATGCAGGACACTTCATTACTGAAAGGCTTCTGCAGCCAAATCCACCTAAATGCTTAGATAAATAAAAGTATGCTTGAAAAACCACTATGCTAGTAGATTCAGCAAATGGCCTCACTAGAACAGCTATGGTACATCTCATGCTTATGGGTCTTTTCTGCCCTTCATACACCAGATCTTTTGGATTCTCTAATATTCAGTTAAGACAAGGGTACTGATTTTAGACCAGTATCCATAGTGAGACGATCGGTTAGCAGACTTGCTACACTGCTTACTGTGCCTCAGACTAAAATCAGCAACAAATTGTACAGGGTTTCACTCCACCATAGCTAATTTTTGATGTTACGAGAGCCTGAGTATCTGCTTTCCCTCAACATTAAAAGATTGAAAAATTAAAGTGTCCAGGAGGTCTACTGTACTGCTTGAGCACTTTTAAAATCTTGGATACTACCTGCATTCTACCTCAGTAAGAAGTCAAAGTGATACAAGACTATCTATTCAAGGCAATTTTACTTTTTGCTTCAATGCAGTCTAAACCGCTTTGTAATGGCGCAAATGTAGCAGTATAATTGCACCTTAATACATCGATTACAACACAGATGAATTGCATTCTGCCAAGGTAGACTTTACCTATAGCAGGAAGTGTATATGCCGATAGTCCCAGAATCTTTTTAGCCAGTTCCCACAGTGGCTTTACTTCCTTCCCACAGTCTCTCATCAATTCTTTGAAAGACTCAGGCTCCTGTTAAAATAATGTACACTATAACCAATGGTGTAACTTTTGTTTCTTTAAAATATAAGTTTACAGTCTTGACTTTATTATGCGTCTAATTAACACAGATAGTTATCTCACGTACACAGGAGGAAAAATCTCCAAACACATCACAAAATGGAATTTAACAAATTGCTTAGTTCAAAACCCAGTTATGAAAATTTGCATCCTTGTAATCCAGAGCTGCCAGTCAGTCTTCCAGACACATCAACCAAAATATTTGGGTTAGTGTAACTGGTTTGAACTCTTCCTTCAATTTGGAAGTCAGGACTTTTACATCCAAGTACATGGATTGGAATCCTCCCAAATCTTTCAGGGCCACAGCAATGAGCAGAGGAACCCTGCATTTCCCCAACTTGGCCCTTCCTACAGCCTGTGAAGGAAACAGTTTATGCGACACATTGGTTGTAAGATTCTGATCTGAATACTGCAACTGTTCGCCCACCCAAAGAAGAAAAAAAAATCACACCCCGCAGTCTTGGGGAAATCACACAAAATTGAGAGCACAGCCTTCTTTTAATCTCTTATCCCTACATCTAAGAGTGGATAGTTCAGACCATAGCAATATCAATAAAGTGGGGAGACAAGATAGGTTGCAATGGAGAGCAAGAGGTTGGAGGCTCAAAGTGAGTCAGGGAACAAGCTTTTTTACAGTCTACTAATCAGAATCATAGAAAGGTTACAGCATGGAAGGAGGCCATTCGGCCCATTGAGTCCGCACCGGCTCTATGCAAGAGCAATCCAGCTAGTCCCACTCCCCTGCCCTATCTCCATAGCCCTGCAAACTTTTTCCTTTCACGTACTTATCCAGTTCCCTTTTGAAGGCCATGATTGAATCTGCCTCCACCACCCCCTTGGGCAGTGCATTCCAGATCCTAACCACTCGCTGTGTAAAAAAGTTTTTCCTCACGTCATCTTTGGTTCTTTTGCCAATCACTTTAAATCTATGTCCTCTGGTTCTTGACCCTTCCGCCAATGGGAACAGTTTCTCTCTAACTACTCTATCAAATCTCCTCGCAACCATCTCTGTTCCAAGGAGAACAACCCTAGCTTCTCCAGTCTATCCACGTAAATAAAGTTCCTCATCCCTGGAATCATTCCAGTAAATCTCTTCTGCACCCTCTCTAAGGCCTTCACATCTTTCCTAAAGTGCAGTGCCCAGAACCAATGTTTTATAAAGGTTCATCATGACTTCCATACTTTTGTACTCTGTGCCTCTATTTATAAAGCCCAGGATCCTGTATGCTTTTTTAAACCACTTTCTCAACCTGCCCTGCCACCTTCAACAATTTGTGCACATATACCCCAGATCTCTCTGTTCCTGTACCCCTTTTAGAGTTGTGCCCTCTAGTTTATATTGCCTCTCCTCATTCTTCCTACCGAAATGCATCACTTTGCATTTTTCTGCATTAAATTTCATCTGTCACTTGTCTGCCCATGCCACCAGCCTGTCTATATCCTCTTGAAATCTATCACTATCCTCCTCTCTGTCTACTACCCTTCCAAGTTTTGTGTGCACCAAAGAAGAGCAAAATGTTAGAATGAATGAAAAACATAACTTGTTTTCATTATTTGTGTGTGGAATTTTGACAGTAGGCATTGGCAGGCTGTTTGACTGCAGGGGGGCATTACAGCCAAGCTAGATCGTATCCTCACTGGATGTCTACATGCACACACTTCCAGCAGGGATCGCTGGATAGTCGAACGGGCCTACATTCTCTGACATTTAGAAGAATGAGAGGTGAAACATGTAAGATTCTAAGAGGGCTTGACAGTGAAGATGCTGAGAGGATGTTTCCTGGCTGGAGAGTCTAGAACTAGGGAATATAGTCTCAGGATAAGGGGTTGGATATTTAGGACTGCAATGAGAAGGAATTTCTTCACTCTGAGGGTTGTGAATCTTTGGAATTCTCTACTCCAGGGAGCTGTGGATGATCAGTCATTGAGTATATTCAAGGCTGAGATAGATAGATATTTGGACTCTAGGGAAATCAAGAGATATGGGGATCAGACGGGAAAGTGGAGTTGAGATTGAAGATCAGCCACGCTCTTATTGAATTGCGGAGCAGGCTCGAGGGGCCGTATGGCGTACTCCTGCTCCTATTTCTTATGTTCTTACGTGTGGAGCATAAATGCTGACGTAGACCAGTTGGGCCAAATGGCCTGTTTCTGGTGCTGTAAACTCAATGTACATACAAGATTCAAGTCCAGACTTTCTGAAAGCACTAACTTTGAATTAGATTGAGCTGGTGCTGGATGAGAAAGGGGACCAGTTTTCAACAGGGGAGGAGGGAATCTGACAGCTGCTAACTCTCAGGCAGCAAAAAGATGTAAAAGACTATAATAATTAGTATGGCTTACATTTGAAGCTGTGCTGGAGTAGAAAATGATACAGGCCATACTCAAAGAACTGCACAGACCAACTTTCAAGACTTATTAAAATTGCAGAAAACTACACAAGTTGACAAATCTATCAAAAATTTGCAAAAAATACAATTAGGAATCATTTTAAATTTTAGAAATGTGTTAAAAAAAAACCAGTCAATAGTGACAAGTAAATTTGAAGACTAGCAACAGAAATTAATATCGAGGTGAACCACAAAAGGTATAATAAATATTGATAACTGATCATTTGAAATGCATTAATGAATACATCAACAACTTACATTTATAATCCTACATTACAACAGTGACTACACTACAACCAATGAAGTACTTTTTTGCAATGTGCTTTGGGATGCTCTGAGGTCGTGAAAGGCACTACATAAATGCAAGTTTTTCTTTCTTTTAGTAAAATGTCCCAACGTGCTTCAGAGGGGCATGATCTGACAAAAATTGACCCCGAGCCAAAGGAGGAGATATTAGGACAGATGACTAAAGGCTTGGTCAATGAGGTAGGGTTTAAGGAGCGTCTTAAAGGAGAAGAGAGAGGAGGAGGTGATTAGGGAGGGAATTCCAGAACTTAGGGCATAGACGGCTGAAGGCATGTGTGCTAACGATGGGGCGAAGGAAGCGAAGTATGCACAAGAGGCCAGAGTTGGAGGAACACAGAGTTCTTGGCGGGTTTACGAAGATAGGGAGGGGAGAGGCCATGAAGGGATTTGAATATGAGGAGGGAGAATTTTAAATTCGAAGCGTTGTAGGTCAGCGAGCATAGGGATGACGGGTGAACGGGACTTCGTGCGAGTTACGATATGGTTTTGGATGAGCTCTAGTTTCTGGAGGATGGAAGATGGGAGGCTGGCCAGGAGAACATTGGAATAGTCGAGTCTGGAGGTAACAAAAGCATGGATGAGGGCTTCAGCACCAAATGGGTTGAGACAAGGGCAGGGACTGGTGCTATTATGGTGGTGGAAATAGGCGATCTTTGTGATTGAGAGGATATGGGGTCAGAAGCTAGGACGCTAAGGTTGCGAACAGTCTGGTTCAGCTCGAGACAGTGGAATAAAGATCTAGGCAATAACTAAATTTTTATTTCTGACACCATAGAGATTATTGAACAACCTTATACTTCATTTTGTACTTGCACTAGCATAATTACAGCAATCTTATATTTTTCAAGTTTAAATTCAGGGTTTCTTTCATGGAGAAAGAGAACATACTGTTCCTTTCCCACTTTCCGAGCTCGGAGACATTGCGATGCATCAGGGAGGGGGAGAATTATCTGGACACTTAGATCCAGGAGGCAGTCACAACCCCTTAGGTTAGGTCATAGTTTAGAGTTGGTCAGTGGTCAGGGACAGGAGGATGTGATTGCGGGTCAGGCAGGTATGGGGACCCAGGATGCAGCGATGGAGAAGCCGCAGCCTTCGCCCTTGTCCAACAGGTACGAGGTGCTTGCTACTTGTATGGATGAGAACAAGGACTGTAGGGAGGATGGGCAAACTGACCACAGCACCGTGGTACAGGAGGCCATTCAAGTGGGGGGAGTGAAAAGAAATGTGGTAGTGGTAGGAGACAGTATAATCGGGGGATAAATACTGTTCTCTGCAGCCGCAACCAAGAGTCCCAAATGCTGTGTTACCTGCCCGGTGCCAGGGTGAAAGACATCTCCTCGCGGCTAGAAAAGAATTTGCAGCACGAGGGGGTGGATCCAATTGTCGTGGTCCACGTAGGGACCAACAACATAGCAGAACCTCGTTCCTAGTTCTACCCAAGATAGTTTGAGGAGCTAGGGTCTAAGTTAATAAGCAGAACCTCAAAGATAATAATCTCTGGATTACTACCTGAGCCACGTGCAAATTGGCATAGGGACAGAGAGTTAAATGCGTGGCTCAAAGAGTGGTGTGGGAGGAAGGGGTTTCGATTCATGGGACACTGGCACCACTACTGGGGCAAGAGAGCACTGTTCAGATGGGACGGGCTCCACTTAAACCGGGCTGGGGCCAGCATCCTGGCAAATCGAATAGCTAGGGCTATACATAGGTCCTTAAACTAAAAAAGGGGGGGGGGGGGGTGGGGGGAGTCAGGTGAGGGGAAATTTAGAAATCTAATGAGAAAAGTTAATACAATAGAACAGTGTAGTGACTTAGGTGAAGATAAGCAGAGTGTGGCAGGAAGGGACAGAGAGTTTACCAATAATAGTGCAACAACAAGTACGGTCAAAGCAGGAAAAAATGGTAAAAAGTTAAAATTAAAGGCTCTTTATGAGATTTGGAACAAGATAGATAAATTAATTGCACAAATACAGATAAATGGGTTTATCCTAATAGCCATTACAGAGACACGGTTGCAGTATGACCAAGGTTGCCAACAAAATATTCCAGGGTACATGACATTTAGAAAAGACAGGCAGAATGGAAAAGGAGAGGTTGTAGCCCTAATAATGAAGGATGAGATAAAGACAGTAGTGAGTATGGATCTTGGCTCGGAGGATCAGAAAGTAGAATCAGTATGGATGGAAACAAGAAATAACGAGGGGCAGAAAACATTGGTGGGAGTAGTTTATAGGCCCCCTAATAGTAGCTATACCTTTGGACAGAGTATTAATCATGAAATAATAGGAGCTTGTAGCAAAGGTAATGCAGTAATCATGGGGGACTTTAATCTGCATATAGACTGGGCAAATCAAACTGGCAAAGGTAGTGTGGAAAACAAGTTCATGGAATATATTCAAGACTGTTTCCTAGAGCAATACATCATGGAACCAACCAGGGAATGGGCTAATTTAGATCTTGTATTGTGTAATGAGATAGGGTTAATTAGTAATCTCACAGTAATAGAACCTCTGGAGAAGAGAGATCATATGATAGAATTTCATATTGAGTTCGAAAGTAACAAACTTAAGTCAAAAACTAGTGTCTTAAACTTAAACAAAGCCAATTACATAGGTATGAGGGGAGAGTTGTCAAAGGTAGATGGGAAATTAAATTGAAGGGTTTGATAGTTGAAAAGCAATGGCAAACATTTAAAGAAATATTTCAATATTCTCAACAAATATACATTCCAATTAAGGAAAAAAAACTCAGTGGGAAAAGTGATCCACCTGTGGCTAACTAAAGAAGTTAAGGAGAGTATTAGATTGAAAGAAGAGGCCTAAAATGTTGTCAAGAGTAGTCGTAAGCCTGGGGATTGGGAGAGTTTTAGAAACCAACAATGACCAAAAAATTGATCAAAAGGGAGAAAATAGAATATGAAAGTAAACTAGCAAGAAATATAAAAATGGATTGCAAGAGCTTCTACAAGTATGTAAAAAGAAAGAGTAGCACAAGTCAACACAGGTCCCTTAGAGGCTGAGACAGGAGAAATTATAATGGGGAATCAGAAATGGCAGATGTATTAAACAAATATTTTATATCTGTCTTCAAAAGTAGAAGACACAAAAAGCATACCAGAAATAGTGGGGAACCAAAGGGTAAATGAGAGTGAGGAACTTAAAACAATTAATATCACTAGAGAAAAAGTACTGGACAAAGTAATGGGACTAAAAGCCGACAAATCCCCTGGACCTGATGGCCCACATCCTAGGGATCTAAAAGAGGTGGCTGCAGAGATAGTGGATGCATTGTTTGTGATCTTCCAAAATTTCCCTTGATTCTAGAACGGTCCCAGTGGATTGGAAGGTAGCAAAAGTAATTCAAGAAAAGAGGGAGAGTGAAAACAGGGAACGACAGGCCAGTTAGCCTGACATCAGTCATTGGGAAAATGCTGGAATCCATTATTAAGGAAGTGGTAACAGGGCACTTAGAAAATCATAATATAATTAGGCAAAGTCAACATAGTTTTATGAAAGGGAAATCGTGTTTGACAAATCTATTAAGAGTTTTGAGAATGTAAATAGCAGGGTAGATAAAGGGGAGTCAGTGGATGTAGCACATTTGGATTTTCAAAAGGCATTCGATAAGGTGCCACACAAAAGGCTGTTACACAAGGTAAGGGCTCATGGGGTTGGGGGTAACATTTTAGCATGGATAGAGGATAGGTTAACGGACAGAAAAAAGATAGTAGGAATAAATGGGTCATTTTCAGGTTGGCAGGCTGTAACTAGTGGGGTGCCGCAAGGATCAGTGCTTGAGCCTCAGCTACTTACAATCTATATTAATGACTTAGATGAAGGGACCCAGTGTAATGTAATCCAAGTTTGCTAGGGATACAAAGCTAGGTGGGAATGTAAGCTGTAAGGAGGACAGAGTTTGCAAAGGGATACAGACAGGTTAAGTGAGTGGGCAAGGTAGTGGCAGATGGAGTATAATGTGGGGAAATGTGAGGTTATTCTCTTTGGTAGGAAGAATAAAAAAACAGAATATTTTTTAAATGGTGAGAAACTATTAAATATTGGGGTTCAGAGATATTTGGGTGTCCTCGTCAACAAAACAGGGAAAGTTAACATGCAAGTACAGCAAGCAATTAGGAAGGCATATGATACGTTGGCCTTTATTGCAAGGGGGTTGGAGTACAAGAGTAAGGAAGTCTTGCTACAATTGTACAGGGCTTTGGTGAGACCACATCTGAGTACTGTGTACAGTTTTGGTCTCCTTACCTAAGGAAGGACATACTTACCTCAGAGGCAACAAAGATTCACTAGATTGATTCCTGGGATGAGAGGATTGTCCTATGAGGAGAGATTGAGAAGAATCGGCCTATATTCTCTGGAGTTTAGAAGAACGAGGTGATCTCATTGAAGCATATAAAAAAAAATTTTTTTTTTTTTTTTAAAAGAGGGCTTGACAGGGTAGATATGGAGAGGCTGTTTCCCTCGCTAGTGAGTCTAGAACTAGGGGGCATAGTCTCAGGATAAGGGGTGGGCAATTTAGGACTGAAATGAGGAGCAATTTCTTTACTCAGAGGGTGGTGAATGTTTGGAATTTTCTACCCCAGAGGGCTGTGGATGCTCAGTTGTGGAGTATATTCAAGATGGAGATGGATAGATTTTTTGGACTCTAAGGGAAATCAAAGGATATGGGGATCGGGTGGGAAAGTGGAGTTGAGGTCGAAGTTCAGCCATGATCTTATTAAATGGCGGAGCAGGCTCGTGTGGCCGTATGGCCTACTCCTGCTCTTATTTCTTATGTTCTTATGTCAGAAATAATCAATGCAACCGTACCTTGCCATCAGTCCCTTCGGTGAACATCATTGCTGACCAAATCTGAAAGGCATACTTCATCTTGTGGATCTGAACTTGTTGTACCTGAACACCAAACTGCACTTCAAGATATGCAATTAACTGAAAAATGCAAAAATATATCAAAACATTAAATATGCAGTGTCATCAAGATTTACTTTATCACTTGAGAATATTAAAAGATAGCAGAAAACAAAAACAGCCAATAAAAATATTTTAGCCAATATTTAAGGTATTGCAAGGCTCTTGATTTAACTTCCGAGATTGTCAGTCAATTCAAATCCACCAATGCCCTTGTGATTGATTTCATTCGGATTTAGAGATTTGTTAGTTGACCAGTTTGGTCAATTCTTAGCTAATTCATGAAGGATCAAGAGCTCACTTTCCCAAACTGCAAATGTTACATCATGTGCCATGACAGGCTCGATGGACTAGCTGTTTATCATCTGTCCTTTGTCGTACGTTCGTAGCTAGCTAACTGGAGATTTTCTGCAAGTAATAATTACCCCTACAGGGTTTCAAAAAAATAATAGTAATGCTAGCAAGAAAGCAGAAAAGCAATTACATAACATTAAAAGTATTTTGAACAAAAAGCAAAATACTGCAGATGCTGGAAATCAAACAAAATTGCTGGAGATACTCAGCAGGTCAGGCAGCACCTGTGGAGAAAACAGACAAGTTGATGTTTCATCAGAATTGGAAGATGTTACAGATAAACAACACTGAAAAAAAAACAGAACAAGGGGAAGGGGGAGAAAATAAGTACAACCACACAGAGGAAAAGAAATAGAATGACCTGTAATGTGCTTCAGTGGAGAGCAGGAGATGGTTAAATGGCAGAAGTGACGTTAGCATGAGAAATACATTGCCTTGTGTTGTAGCTTTCAACCTTGCTGCTGTTCTACATATGTGGAGATGCCGGTGATGGACTGGGGTTGACAATTGTAAACAATTTTACAACACCAAGTTATAGTCCAGCAATTTTATTTTAAATTCACAAGCTTGTGAATTTAAAATAAAATTGCTGGACTATAACTTGGTGTTGTAAAATTGTTTACAAAGTTCTACATATGGGCCTTGGCTTCTTTTAAAAAAAATACTATCATCCCCTGACCCTCACTGGATTCAAAGTCAGCTGGCAGTGACTTTCACTTTTTCCACTTTCATATTGTAATTTCCTCACATCACTGTCCCGTATCTTACAAAACCAATTATTTGCAAATTAAATGTGGACTTCAGTGGGTTTGTTATGTTCTTTGCTCCTCTGATGAAACCCACCAGTCAGCACAGCAGGGAAGCTTGTTCACTGACAACAATGGACCATGATGTGGAGATGCCGGTGATGGACTGGGGTTGACAATTGTAAACAATTTTACAACACCAAGTTATAGTCCAGCAATTTTATTTTAAATTCACAAGCTTTCGGAGGCTTCCTCCTTCCTCAGGTGAACGTTGTTGGAAATGAAATCCTCGGAATGAAATCGCATTTATAAATCACAGAACAATGCTTGGTGATTACAGACAGTTTTTTCAACTGCCCGTTGCCAAGGCAATCAGTGTGCAGACAGACAGGTGTTACCTGCAAGGTCTCCGAATATACAAATCATCAAAAAAAAGAGCTAGAGAGGTAGAAACATAGAAAAGACAGCAACTGACCCGTTATATTAAAAACAGATAACATTTGTTCGCTGGTGGGGTAACGTGTAGCGTGACATGAACCCAAGATCCCGGGTTGAGGCCGTCCTCATGGGTGCGGAACTTGGCTATCAATTTCTGCTCGACGATTTTGCGTTGTCGTGTGTCTCGAAGGCCGCCTTGGAGTATGCTTACCCGAAGGTCGGTGGCTGAATGTCCTTGACTGCTGAAGTGTTCCCCGACTGGGAGGGAACCCTCCTGCCTGGCGATTGTTGCGCGGTGTCCGTTCATCCGTTGTCGCAGCGTCTGCATGGTCTCGCCAATGTACCATGCTCTGGGGCATCCTTTCCTGCAACGTATGAGGTAGACAACGTTGGCCGAGTCACAGGAGTATGAACCATGCACCTGGTGGGTGGTGTCCTCTCGTGTGATGGTGGTATCTGTGTCGATGATCTGGCATGTCTTCCAGAGGTTACCGTGGCAGGGTTGTGTGGTGTCGTAAACGCTGTTCTCCTGAAAGCTGGGTAATTTTCTGCGAACGATGGTCTGTTTGAGGTTGGGTGGCTGTTTAAAGGTGAGTAGTGGAGGTGTGGGGATGGCCATAGCGAGGTGTTCGTCGTCATTGATGACATGTTGAAGGCTGCGGAGAACATGGCGTAGTTTCTCCGCTCCGGGGAAGTACTGGACGACGAAGGGTACTCTGTTGGTTGCGTCCCGTGTTGGTCTCCTGAGGAGGTCTATGCGATTTTTTTTTGTTTTTTTTTGGTGATTTGTATATTCGGAGACCTTGCAGGTAACACCTGTCTGTCTGCACACTGATTGCCTTGGCAACGGGCAGTTGAAAAAACTGTCTGTAATCACCAAGCATTGTTCTGTGATTTATAAATGCGATTTCATTCCGAGGATTTCATTTCCAACAACGTTCACCTGAGGAAGGAGGAAGCCTCCAAAAGCTTGTGAATTTAAAATAAAATTGCTGGACTATAACTTGGTGTTGTAAAATTGTTAACAATGGACCAACAGAGGTATTAAAAACCTTTTTGACTTGTTTCTGGTTGACATGGTAGGGGAAAAATTGGATAAGGGTCCGTTCTGGGCGATGGTAGCGTGATGCGCTACCACCCTGCACTGAACGGACCCTGGGCAAACAAGACGCAAGTTTGGTCCCCAGGGAACACTTACCTGCGTTTCTTTCCAGGCCTTGCAAGTGGAATGAATGCAATTGGCACTTTCCACCACCAGAGGGCACTCCATCTCAAAGGGAGGATGTTTTTTTAGAAATCTCTTAACAGGTAGCTTATACCTGTTATTTGATGAAAATAGCAGTCTGCATGGAGTCTGAACAGAGATCAGACATCGCACACGTAAAACACAAATGCAGATCCCATCCCTATGTTTACACACTGATGAGTTATGTTAAAACATTGAATAAAGGTTGCGCACTACTAAATCCCACATCCTCCAATATGCACACCAGACCTCACCAATCTGCCGATCTGAGTTGGTACCAGGCCTGCAAGAGTGCATGCACCAAGGTTCTCTGCTGATGCACTAGAGACCTTGGGTGCAAGAGGTGGACAGAAGGAGGGATATCCTATATCCGCAGAGGGGGCAAGAGGCCCTCCAGACATATACTCAAGAGACAGTGGGACCGCGGGGGACGAAGTCAATGCCAGGTGCACAGCATCATGAACATGGATGCCGTGCAGGAAGAAGTTCAATGCTTTGACGTGAGTGGTCAAGGTGAGTGAGGTCAACTGTCAAGTGGCGTCTCCTACCAACTGCACCACGCACTACACCCTCCATCCCCCACATACCAACAAACTCTTTCCATCAGTACTCAACTCTTCCAAGCAAATGCTTCTTCCCGCCCTTACACATTACCACTGTTTCAAGCTGCCCACTCACAACTCACAGGCCACACACACTGGCAGCTATTCAACCATGACAGGCACATTCACCCCAGACACACGTCCCACTTTCTTGCAGGAGAAGGTGGAGCATATCAAGAGGCAGCAAGTGGCAGTGGCATTTAGCCCCACGAGCCTGTTCCAACCTTCAATGAGATCATGGTGGACCTGTGACCTAACTCCATGTACCCGCCTTGGCCCCACATCCCTTAAATACCCTTGGTTCACAGAAATCTATCAACTCGGATTTAACATTCACAACTGAGCTAGCATCAACTGCCGTCTGCAGAAGAGCATTCCAAATGTCTCCCACCCTTTGCGTGTAGAAGCATTTCCTAACTTCACTCCTGCACGTCCTGGCTCTAAATGTTAGACTATGTCCCTGCTTCCTAGTATTGAAGACCAGGAGACCTCCAAAAACAATTACAAATGTCTCCGCAGCCAGAGGCAATAATCCAGTCACTAACCTGTAAATCCTGCATGGTCCCTTTAAATAGCACCGGTGAGTGGGTCCTTCAGGCACCCTAAGACACGTTCAGATTGTGCGTTGAGTTGAGCGTTAGATACCATTTTGGGACTTATCACTTCAAATCAGCGTTGCACACTGATTGAAGCCATTTTCTCCCTACTTTACGATTCCAGCGTTCAGGGTTAGCGAACCCCTATACCAAGATGGTGTCTGGCGCACGTCATGCAGGAAACATGCGTGCGCATCCAAGACGCACGGAGGGGCAGTGTAGCGCCGAAACAACGGGCGCTATGTGGCCCAATTTAGCGCCCGGTGAGTTCACTCCAGCAATTCCAAAACTTGCACCACATATCCCGAAACCGTGGAGATGAATTTCCACGGGGGCTTTCCTGATCGTCCACTATAGCTTCAGCAGAGGAGCTGTGGAAACCCTGGTAAATGGTGCAAATGCCATTTATGCCTGTGAAATGTATTCCCTATGCCTTTTCCTAACAGCAAATCACATTTAAGCTACTGTCCTTTTAGGAAAAAAAGAGTGTTATTTCCCCTTCCTGGAAACTCTCCTACTAAACCTTTCATTTAGATTTACCAAAATGTACTGTCAAGCTCTTTATGGTAAATGAGCAGTAATGGGCAATAGATTCCACATGACTTGGGTGAATGTCCCGCACTTCAATATTCCCCATCAGCCTTAGGAAAATAATCTACAGCTCTGGCTATCAAGCAGATACTTAAGGTTCAGTCTAAATTGCTAAACCTTGGGGTGGGCATGATTGATCATATGCTAGCACTCCATTGCTAGCAGTGATGCCTCTTTACACAAAATTGCAAAACGAGCTGGATTATTACCTTTCAGTTAAAAGCTGAGACACTAAACGGAGTATCTATCCACTAAATCAAAAGCAAAATACTGCGGATGCTGGAAATCTGAAATAAAAACAGAAAATGCTGGAAAAGTTCAGCAAGTGAGGCAGCATCTGTGAAGAAAGAAACAGAATTAATGTTTGAGGTCGAAGACCTTTCGTCAGAACAGTGCTGACGAAAGGTCTTCGTCCTGAGACGTTAACTGTTTCTTTCTTCACAGATGCTGCCTCACTTGCTGAGCTTTTCCAGCATTTTCTGTTTTTATTATCTATCCAGTATCCTTGTCCTTTCTTACTCTGGACTGGCACTCCTTGGTGACTCCCTACATCACTTGTTGTGGCTTATTTTAGAATTATTTAAAGTTAGCCCTCTGTTCTAGTACGCCAAAATCAACACTTTGAGTACAGGCAGTCTTTGTTGCATGGATTACCCAAATACGAGTGACTTCCTTTTAGCTTTAAATTGTATAGGTACATAAGTTCACATTATTCCTTTTCATAAGTTTAAACAGTCAAATTGGGCTTCCCTTGAAACCTAGGAGGTGCATGATTCTTGCTCAAACTTGACAGCATTCTGATTGTAACAAGTGTGGCAGGAAGAACAATCACCCAGTTCAGATACTGGAATATCAACTGAAGTCAATACTGGGACTGGAAACAAGGCTTTACTCTCAAGTGTCACTGAGAATTTAATGGACTGTGCCAGTATTACAAAGTATGATAACTGTAGTCACAGTCAAAGCCTTCTTTCAAAAAAGCAAGGTGCTCTGCGTCTTATACCCACGAGGGAAATGTGGAATGAGTTGGTATGGCTTGGTATTATTTAAAACTGACGCATGTTTGCCTGCAGAAAAGGAAGCTGAAATCTAATGTTTGGGGCCACAACATATCCATACTAAAGCTTTGGTTGATTTTTGCGACTAGTTGAGATTACCAGTTAGGAACAGAACTGAAGGACAGTGCAAGTTGACGGACAACTCTCTAACTGAAGTAGCGGTTGAGATTTCTTTACTATAAGATTAACCCGACAGACCTCTTGAACTGTTGCTCCAGTGACATCTAGATGGTTGATATGAGACTTCCATCAAAGCAACACAGATTCAACACTCATCTTAGCCAAATACAGAATTTTGAAAAAAAAGATATTGCTAGTCAGGCAATACATACACCAACAATTGCAAAACAAGTTGGATGGAAAACTATGAAAAACATACAAGCACCTGCAAAAAAAAGTACTTATAAAGACAAAGTAACCTACCAACTGAGAAAGCTAGATGTGATTACAAGTGTAGCAGTCTGGTGCAGATCACTGGCTCACACAACTACTGCATGAGCCAAAGGTCTTAAAGGGATACTGTCTAGTGACTCATTTGCATTCTGGTCTATTAATTTGTACGTGGATGATGAATGAATAAGGAATCTATACTTGACTGAATAAAAGACTTAACTTCCCATGATGGGAGCATGATTTGCATTATAAAACAATATAGTATTCGGAAAGCTGTTTTTTATTTTAAAATACAATTACAAAACAGTTCCAGTTAGTTAATAGCATTCAGACCTTGGAATCAGAAAACTGTGGGTTCAAGTCCCATTCCAGAATTTAAGCATATAATCTAGGCTGATACTTTAGTGCAGTACTGAGGAAATGCTGTCCTTCAGATGAGACATTAAACCAAGGCCTTCATCTGCCTGCTACGGTGGTTCAGGTGGATATTAAAGACACAATGGCACTACTTGAAGAGTAAGGAGTTTTCCCAACATTCTTTCTTCAACAACACTAAAAAGTTAACTGCATATTAATCTCATTGTAGTTTGTGGGACCTTACTGTACATGACATGGCTGCCACATTTGCCTACATAAAACAGTGACTACACATCAAAATATTTAAGTGAGTGTGAAGTGCTTTAGGACGTTTAAGACATAAGGTGCTACATAAATGCAATATAAATGCAATTTTTACTTTTTTATAAAAAAGGAAAAAGGACAAGGATGTGTGGATCACACCTTTTGAAAGTACAGGCAGCAGTTAGATACCTTTAGGAATTAAGTATTCCAACCTACCCTTCTCTGAGCGTGAATCAGTTCATTGTCCACTTTCGACAGGAATGGAGATCCTCCATCATGTTCCATGGAATAGAATTTCACTTTCTTGATGAAAACTTCTTCATCAAGCTTCACCCTTTTAAAATACAAAAATCGTAATAAGACAATTGAACATGGATTACTTTGAAAACAGAGTCTTGACAAGCTACTGTTCCTTAGAACCTAATGCAGTGCTACTAATAAACAAATTCTATTGAAACCTCTGTGAAATTAGGTTACATTTTATGTACAAGTTTTTATAGATGTCAGCACACACATACTTTTCCAGATAGCAAAGTAGGGTTAACAACTTCATGGTGGACTCCAAGTCAGGACACATGACAGCATTCCAAGTTGCAAATAGTTAGTGGAACAACATTGGGCATTTAAGTCTGTCAACTGTGTACATAGTCAGTGTACTCCTGGTGACACATCATAAAACTTACTTTTATGTACCTATGCTCTAAAGGGATGAAGACTTGTGTTTTGCAGTAGTACCTTTTTTTTTTAAGAACTGTTGATTTGATTGAAGTTCTTGTTGTCAGAGTGGTGCAAAAATCGTATACTGATAATGTTACGATTTAATACCCTACTATATTTAATCCAGATAGGTGAGGTAATATAATTGTCCATTTTAGAGAAAATGTTGTGACAGAACATTCAAAATGGCATAATCTTAAACAAGGGCTAGTTCTTTGAGTGGTTACATAAAAGCATACATTGCAGTGAGTCTTTCCAAGAATTCCTTATCTACAAATTTACACAGGAGCATTGTGTGAGTGAGTTTTTTCAAGTCATACATACAAAAATTCCTTTGTTATATACTCGTACGAACAGCTCCAAACACACACAAATGCATCACGAGTATAAATGTATAACAGGTACAAACATTGGAAATGCACATCATTTGTTCTGCTGTATCCAAGACACTAGGCAAATACCATATTGCAGTAAATTATTTACCACAGCTTACCTTATTTACATTATTCTTTGATTAAGGATCGACCTCCATATACAAATAGAAATTCCTTCCAATTTAGGGGGGGGAACAGAAGGGGGAAAGAGGATCGGGACAAGTCAGCTAGGGACATGATCCCATGGACAAAAATCACACAATCAGGCATTGTAAGCTTTCATGCCCCCAGCTCTGCTGATTCATAAACTCACTGAGGCAGACCCTCAGTTCCTTGTGCTTAAGAGGCAATAAAATGACATTAATGAAATTATTGTAAACAATATGAAATAAGCTAACTAGTGATTAAAAAATAACCATAAAACATTGACACGTGTGAAACTATAGAATGCTAAGAAAAATACAGAACTTTAATATTATAAGCTAATAATTTTAAGCCATATGCTCAAATGGAAGAGGAGTTGATTATGTGTATGGAAGCTAAATTTCAAATAAGGAAGACTATATCAATGCTTACATTCTTCCTCATTCATTCAACCTTCACGTACAACCAGAAAGCATGCCACGGTGGAACAAAACACTGCAGGTGGTGAGGACTTGCATTTTCAGATCATCTTGGAGCACAGCAACATTGTTCCAAATAGTTAACTAAAGTCACAAATGCTTTGAAAAAGCACGGACAATATTCCAGGTAGCTGTATTACAGCTAGCCTCTAGAGGAACCCATAGAATCATCAAATTTTACAGCAAAGACGACAGTGCCAGCTCTTTGCTACAGTAATCCTAATCTAATCGCATTGCTCTGCTTTCCCCCATAGCTTTATAACTTCCCTTGCTTCAGATATTTGTCCAAATTTCTTTAAAAAGATACTGTCACATTTAAGAATTTTGACAATTTTTCTACAGAAAAGATTTGGAAAGTTACTTTTAATGTGTTTTAATAGCATTATATAATACTGAAAAGGAGTTTGAGACAGTAGGGAGTTAAGATGTTAATGAAATAGCCTTGATGTTGTTTCCTCAGACTGTAAATAATAAGCAATTTGGTGGCTTATTTCCATCTTTGATAAACACCTCACTTCCATTGTATTGGAAGGTTTTTGATTTATTTCTGATAGTGAGAAATCAGGAAGTAAAGCAGAATATCAATAAACTGTCTAGCTTTTGCAGTAGAGGGTCATTTGAGGTGAAGAGGCAGGCTCAAGGATACAAGGGAGTTGGGCCTTTTTAAGTCATGCAAAACAACTCTCAGAAGTGGGATAATCTACTGCGTTCATTATTTTTGAGTGATCATGTGAACATAAATAGCATTGATTGAATTAAGTGAGTCTGATCATAGCTATTGTTCTGTACATTTATCTTACTGTGGAATAAAGCAGCTGAATGGTTCTAATTACATTTTACCTCATCTAGTGTTAACTTGGTCCACCTTTGAAGAGGCTGATGCAAAAGTCACAGATATCCTGTTCAGGTCACAAGGAGGTTTCATTGTTACACCCCCAAATCGCACTATCATAAGTAAATATAGGTGAGTTAACGCCTATAACAGTAAGATGCTCAGACTGCTTACAGGAGTGAATGAAGCCACCAAATCGGAGGCAGTATCAACGGCAAGAGCAGCATTCCAGGCTCCAACAATCCTTTGCATAAAGAAATTGCTCCTAACACGTCATCTCACTTTGAGTGATAATGTTAAAATGACCCCCACTGATTCCCTTATAGTTTTTCCTTATTCACGCCATCAAAACTCTTCATCTTAAAATCCTTTATTAAATCTCCCTTTAGCCTTCTTTACTCTAGGGGAAATAATCCTAGTATCTCAAGTCTATACTAATAACTGTAGTTTCCCGTTCTTGGCATCATCCTATGCTGGACGCACACTGTGGCTTTAACGTCTCTTCTATAATGGAGGACCCAAAACTGCGCACAGTACACTCTACTGGACGTACTGGCCCAGGAAATGGCCCTGGGGACGCAGGGCAAGCTCCTACTTTCTAAAATGGCCCCACCATAGAAGCTCAAAACTAGCCATCCATGAAGCACTACAGAATTGTATTCCAGGAGTAAAGTGATGGAAGGAGTGATCAATAGTAGTATCAAGCCATACATAATCACTGACACTACAGTTTGGGGTCTATCAAAACCACTTGGCTCCAGAATTCATCACAGCCTTGATCCAAAATGGACGCAAGAGTTGAATGCAAGAAGCGAGGCAAAAGTAGCTGCCCTCATTAACCACGCAGCATTTAATGGAGTATGGCACCAAAAAGTCGAAGCAAAACTTAAGTCAATGGGATCAAAGGGAAAACCTTCCAGTGCCTGAAATCACACTTGACACAAAGCAAGATGGCCAGTCATCACAGTTCCAGGACATCACCAAGGATATGTCCTCAGTCTAAACATCTTAGTAGCTTCATCAGTGACCCTCCCTTCATCGTAAGGTCACGAGTGGGGCTAATTGCTGGTGATTTCACAACACCTCTGAAAATGAAGCTACCCATGCCAGCCTACAGCAGGATCTAGATAACATTCAGGCTTGGGCTAACAAGTGGCAGGTAACCCTCGTGCCACATTAAAGCCAAGTAATGACCATCTCAAACAAGAGGAAGCCCAGTCATCTTCCTCTTAACCTGAAATGGCACCACCATTGCTGAGTCCCCCGCCATCAACGTCCAACGCCTTGGGGATCACCACTGACCAAAAGCTGAATTGGACCAGCCATTAACACCATGGCTACAAAAGCAAAGCAGAGATTGGGGACTTGGTGACAAGTGGCTCACTTCCTGACCCCTCAAAGCCTCTCCACCATCTACAAGGCTCGAGTCAGGACTGTGATGGAATACTCACCTGGATGGGTGCAGCCACAACAACATTCAAGAAACTCAACACCATAAAGGACTGGGAAGTTTTCTTGATTGATGCTTCTGTCACTGGACAGAATATCCAAACCCACCACCGGCACACTGTGGCTACAGTACGTACGATCTACAGGATGCATTGCAGCAAGTTGCCAAGGTTACAGCCCCTCCCTTCCCTGCCACCTACACCACCAAGGACTCAAGTAGCAATGGTGTGGAAACACCATCATCTCAAAAAGTTACACACCATCCTGATCTGGCCATATAGTGCCGTTCCTTCATTGTTGCTGGGTCAATATCCTAGAATTTCCTACCTAACATCATTGTGGGAGTACCATCACCACGAGGACTGCAGCGGTTCAAGGAAAAGGCCCATCATGCTCTTAGGTTAATTAGGAAAGGATGACAAATCACCCACATCCCAGGACAAATTTTTTTTTTTTTTTTTTTTAAAAAGACCTTCATCTTGCTCCCTTGATTCTCTCCCCACCCACTTTCCTGGTCATTGAAAACATCTCTTACTCAAGCACAATTCTCCTCCTTTTCAAAACCAGCATCATCAGCTCCCTCTTCAAAAAGCCCAGCAGAGATACAATGGGCCAAATGGCCTCTTACTGTGCAGTAAATTTCTATGATTATAAAGTACTCTCCCTCCCACCCCTCATTCTACCACTGGTGGCAAAACCTTCAGCTACCTCAGCCTTACTCTCGAGTTCCCTCCACAAAACCCACCATCCCTCCATTCATCTTTAAAAAGCCTTCTGAAAAACCATCTCTTGACCAAGCTTTCAATCACACCTTCTAAATCTCCTACAAGGTTCACCATTTGTTCCTTTCTTCCTCTGTGAAGCATCATTATGTTTTGTCTACATTAAAGGCTATACATCAATGGAAGTAGCGATTACTGTTGGAGCTTTTTCCTTACTTGGAGACATTTGGACCAGCCATGATTTTGAACATTGGAATGAGATCCTCAGCATAACGACACATAGGACCAGTACAGAGAAATTCCGCTCTTAGACCCGTTGCATTTGGAAATTGACCATCATTCGGTATCAAACCTGAAAGCACAACATTAACAAGATATTTATAGAATTACAGGGTACATACAAAGGATATAGAATAAGTAGTGCAGTCAACTTCTGCCTCGGTACATACTGATTCAATCGCATTCTGGTCCACGCACATCACTGTCTAACCATCTTAGAGTATTTAATACACAAATGATCCACAATGCAAAATTCTAATTCAGGACAATTGTTCCTGCTGTACTCAGGTTTTCAATGCTGAACACTTATTGAATAGTTCACGTACATATATTTACCAAGCGGGTAAACAAGGTTGGTGAGCTGCAGGTGCAAATACCCACATGGGAATACGATGTCGTGCGATAACAGAGACCTGGCTCAAAAAAGGGCAGGATTGGGTACTGAATATTCCTGGATACAAGGTGTTCTGGAAAGATAGGGAAGAAAAGAAAGGGGGGATAGCAGTATTGATTAAGGAGAATATTGCAGTACTGGAGGGGTCAAGGACAGACTCTATTTGGTTAGAGTTAAGAAATAAGAGGTGCCATTATATTACTGGGTGTATTCTACAGGCCACCAACTAGTGGGAAGGATATAGAGGTGCAAATTTACAGGGAAATTACAGAGAGGTGCAAAAGCTATAGAGTAGTGATAACTGGGGACTTCAACTATCCTAACATAGACTGGGATAACAATAATATAGGGGGCACAGAGGGGGAGGAATTTTTGAAATGTGTTCAGGATAATTTTCTTAACCAGTACTTTTCCGGCCCAACGAGGAAGGAGGCATTGCTGGACTTGGTTCTAGGGAATGAGGTGGGCCAAGTGGAGCAAGTGGCAGTGGGGGAGCAGCGATCATAGTATCATAGCATTTAGAATAGCTATGGAAAAGGACACGGACCACTCTAAAGTAAAAATACTCAATCGGGCCAATTTCAATGGGATGAGAACAGATCTGGCCCAGGTAAATTGGAATCAAAGATTGGCAGGCAGAACTGTAATTGAACAGTGGGCAGCCTTTAAGGAGGAGATGGTTCGGGTACAGTCTACACACATTCCTACGAGGCAGAAAGGTAGGGCAACTAAAGCCAGAGCTCCCTGGATGACAAAAGAGATAGAAAGTAAGATGAAATGGAAAAAAGGGGCGCATGACAGATGTCAGGTTGATAACACAAATGAGAACCAGGCAGAACATAGAAAGTTCAGAGGGGAAGTGAAAAAGGAAAGAGAGGCAAACAGAGAGTATGAGAATAGACTGGCAGCCAGCACAAAAGGGAATCCAAAAGTCTTCTACTGGTGTGTAAACAGGTAGTAAGAGGAGGTGTGGGGCCAATTAGGGACCATAACGGAGATCTACTCATGGAAGCAGAGGGGATGGCTAAGGTACTAAGTGAGTACTTTGCATCAGGTCTTTACCAAGGAAGAAGATGCTGCCAGAGTCTCAGTAAAGGAAGATATTGTTGAGATACTGGATGGGATAAAAATTGATAAAGAAGAGGTTCTAGAACGGCTAGCTGTAATTAAAGTAGATAAGTCACCCAGTCTGGATGGGATGCATCCTAGGTTGCTGAGGGAAGTAAGGGTGGAAATTGCGGAGGTACTGGCCATAATCTTCCAAACATCCGTAGATATGGGGGTGGTGCTAGAGGACTGGAGAATTGCAAATGTTACACCCTTGTTCAAAAAAGGGTGTAAAAGTAAACCCAGCAACTATAGGCCAGTCAGTTTAACCTCAGTGGTGGGAAAACTTTTAGAACCAATAATCTGGGTCAGAATTAACAGTCACTTGGATGAGAGTGGATTGATAAGGGAAAGTCAACACGGATTTGTTAAAGACAAATCGTGTTTAACTAACTTGATTAAGTTTTTTGATGAGGTAGCAGAGAGGGTAGATAAGGGCAATGCAGTTGATGTTGTGTATGTGGACTTTCAAAAGGCGTTTGATATAGTGTCGCATGGTAGGCTTATCTTCAAGATTGCAGCCAATGGAATAAAGGAGACAATAGCAACATGGATAGAGAATTGGCTAAGGGACAGGAAACAGAGAGTAGAGGTGAACGGTTGCTTTTCGGACTGGAGGGAGGTGCACAGTGGTGTTCCCCAGGGGTCAGTGCTGGGACCACTGCTTTTCTTGATTATATATTAAAGACTTGGACATGGGTGTACAGGGCACAATTTCAAAATGTGCAGATGACACACAACTTGGAAGGGTAGTAAACAGTGAGAAGGATAGTGATAGACTTCGAGAGGACATAGACAGGCTGGTGGCATGGGCAGACACGTGGCAGATGAAATTTAACACTGAAAAATGTAAGGTATTACATTTCGGTAGGAAGAACGAGGAGAGGCAATATAAACGAGGGGGCACAACTCTAAAAGGGGTACAGGAACAGAGAAGTCTGGGGGTACAAATATGCACAAATCGTTGAAGGTGGCAGGACAGGTTGAGAAAGCGGTTCAAATGTACACACAGGATTCTGGGCTTTATAAATAGAGGCAGAGTACAAAAGTATGGAAGTCATGATGATCCTTTATAAAACACTAGTTCAGCCAGTGTCCAATTCTGGTCACCACACTGGAGGAAAGATGTGAAGGCCTTAGAGATGGTGCAGAAGAGATTTACTAGAATGATTCCAGGGATGAGGGACTTCAGTTACGTGGATAAACTGGAGAAGCTGGGGTTGTTCCTCTTGGAACAGAGATGGTTGTGAGGAGATTTGATAGAGGTATTCAAAATCATGAAGGGTCTAAACAGAGTAGATAGAGAGAAACTGTTCCCATTGGCAGAAAGGTCAAGAACCAGAGGACATAGATTTAAGGTGACTGGCAAGAGAACCAAAGGTGACATGAGGGAAAAACATTTTTACACAGTGGGTGGTTAGGATCTGGAATGCACTGCCCGAGGGGGTGGTGGAGGCAGATTCAATTATGGCCTTCAAATGGGAACTGGATAAGTGCTTGAAAGGAAAAAATTTGCAGGGCTACAGGGAAAGGGCAGGGGGGTGGGACTAGCTGGATTGCTCTTGCATAGAGCCGGCGTGGACTCAATGGGCCGAATGGCCTCCATCCGTGCTGTAACCTTTCCATGATTCTATGATTCTGCCTGCAGGCCTTCCCGAGGACAGGTTATTTCAACGTGACCTTCAAGACCGTCGAAGGATGCCTGAAGATGTTCCAGGCCTTCAAGGACATGGGGAAGGAAGCACCATTGTCAATCCTCAATGCTGAACCGCTCTTCGCACTCCTGCAGGAGAAGGAACGGATGCTAACGGTCCACATGTTCAACCCGCATGTACCCGTCATGGATGTTCTGATGTTCCTCAAGCGATACGTGGACAGAGCGTTGACATCGCGGACATGCACGGGATCTAGACCAGCAAGAGGAACATCCAGGCGAAGCTGAGGGCGGATGCTGATGGAAACATCATCCACCTACCATCAAGCTTCGCGATTGGCACGAATCGAGGGTACGTGGTGTATCCGGGGCAGCCGAGTGTGCCGATTGTGCGGCAAACTCGGGCACGAAGCGGCCTCCTGCAAGGCGGTGATCTGCAGGAAGGAGGGCCGCCAGATACTGGACTGTCAGGAGGCCAAGTGCTGCAACCTATGCGGAGAGGCTGGTCACCTGTACAAGGCCTGCCCAAACCGCAAACTAAGCTATGCACGGGCGGCAAGAGGTGAGGTGGCACATGAGAAGAGAGCAGCAGTCCAAAAGGAGGCCAGACCCCTCCCCACCACTGTGGTCCCATGTGACCGGTCCAATGACCAGGAGGAGGACAAAGAGCAGGAAGGGAATGTCAAGGAAACCACCCAAACCTGACACCCAGCCCCAAAGCTACCCGAGAACGCAAAGCCAACGTATGGTGAACCAGGGACGGATGAAGGACTAATCATAAGAGCAAAGAAAAAGAGGAAGCCCTGCAGGACCAGAGGCACGAACGCCAAAGGTGCGGCCAGCGGCAAGAGGAGCTCGAATCCCCAACAGACAACAGCGATCATTCCTTGTACGACGACTAAGGAAAGGGGGGGAATTCCCACCTTCATCAAAGAAAGAGGCAAAACGCAACAGTGACCAGTGACACCGACAATGCACCCCGACTCCAGGAACCTGGGAGCAGCAACATCCAGCTCCAAGGCACCGGGAGCAGCGACGCGCCCAGCCAACCCCAACTCCAGGACGCCGGGAATAGCAAGGTCCCCCAACTCCAGGCAACCGGGAGTAGCAACGCGGAGAGAGCCTCAAACTCTGTGAAACCAGGAGCAACACTATGGACGCGGAGAACAAACCCCCGGTGCTGAACGAGGAGCAGGGCCTGATTGTGGATCTCACAGACACACCGCCCTACAAGACACTGTGTCAACCCCTGAGTGAGGACCCTCCCCCAATGGAGGTCAGGCCTCCTTCCTCAGCCCAAGGACTGTCCAGAAGTTCCTGCACACCACTCAAATGCAGAAACTGGATCCAGGTCCCAAATGGAAGGTACCGTAGATCCTGGACAGATGCAATAGTAAGACCTGAATGTTTGTTTTCTGTTATATTTTAAAATGGATTTAAAAACTGGATCCATAAACGCGTAGCATCAAATGGACTATGCGATGTGCCGCAACCGACCTGCTGTTCTTGCAGGAGTACCTCAGCAACTACCAGCAGTGGTCATGCACGTGGACCCACAGGAAGTCGATCTGGTCAGGAGGCACAGACAATCGTTCCTCGGGCCTGGGGATTCTGCTGCGAGGAGGTCAATTCACCATCAAGGTTAAGGAGGTGGTGGGAAGCCGCCTGCTTGTAGCAGACGTTCTGTACAAGAATGCCCCACTCCAACTGATCAATGTTTAAGTCCCGCACCTCAGGAGTGAGTGGATGGAGGTCTTCCAGCACCTCCCAATACTGCTGGCAACCTCCAAACCGATCGTTCGTGCCAGAGACTTCAGCTACATCATCGATGTGGCTGGATGACCCAGCTGGGGTGGCAGTATACTGGACACCATGTCGGAACTCCCTATAGCGGCGGTGAAAAACAAAGCTTCACGACGTCTTCAGCAATCCTGTAGACAGAGCGCCGCAGAGATACACCAGGTCCGTCCGTTCCAGGATAGACTTCCTTTTTGTGTCCCCAATGCTCAAGGTCAGATCCACCAACATCCAGCCGGTGTTTTTCTCCGACCACTGCCTCCTACTGGCCGAATGTCAATCGCAGGAGGACCAGAGGATGGGCAGGGAGATATGGAAGCTGAACGAGAGACTGTTGACCCCGGAGAACATAGAGAAACTAAAAGAGGGATCACACAGGTTGGAGAACCGTGAAACCCCTCCTCGACGCCACGGAGCACTGGTGGGAAGCGATCAAGGCCAACTTCAAGAGGTTCTCCATCCTCAAAAGGTGAGAGAGACAGAGACGCAGAGACAGAGAGAGACGCAGAGACAGAGAGAGACGCAGAGACAGAGAGAGACGCAGAGACAGAGAGAGACGCAGAGACAGAGAGAGACGCAGAGACAGAGAGAGACGCAGAGACAGAGAGAGACGCAGAGACAGAGAGAGACGCAGAGACAGAGAGAGACGCAGAGACAGAGAGAGACGCAGAGACAGAGAGAGACGCAGAGACAGAGAGAGACGCAGAGACAGAGAGAGACGCAGAGACAGAGAGAGACGCAGAGACAGAGAGAGACGCAGAGACAGAAATTGGCAGCCCATTTCTTTGCTAAATGTCAGCTACAAGATTCTGTCTAAGGCCATCGCCAACACACAAGTCTGCTCTGGAGAGGGTGATCCACCCGGACCAGACCTGTACTGTACCCGACAGGAAGATCTCTGATAGCCTTGTGCTGCTCAGGATTACGATCGCCTACGTGCAGGACAGGAGAGTGAACAGCTGCCTCATCAGCCTGGACCAGGAGAAGGGCTTTGACAGAATATCCCACATGTACACGCTGGACGTGCTCTCCAAAATGGATTTTGGAGAGGAAATCCACGATTGGATCAGACTGCTCTACGCGGACACCCATAGCGCAGTCCTAATCAATGGGTGGGAGTCGGAGAGCTTTCCGATTAGACCTGGAATCTGGCAGGGCCATCCTCTCTCCACGGTCCTGTTAGAATGTTGTATTGAGCCGTTTGCCGCCTCCATCAGGAAGGACGTGGATATCAGGGGTGAGACGATCCCAGGCAGCGGAGAGTCTCAGGTTAAGGCCTCCCTGTACATGGACGACGTCACAGTTTTCTACTCCGACCAGCAGTCGGTCCACGCCAGCAGTCGGTCCACGCACTGATGGGTATCTGTGACCGTTTCACGCTGGCCCAGGGGGCCAGAGTGAACCGAAATAAAAGCGAGGCCGTGTTCTTTGGCAGGTGGGAGACCCAATCCTTTGTCCTCTTCGCTGTCAATTCTGAATACCTAGAGGTGCTGGGGATCTGGTTTGGGGGGCCCCTGGCCCGCAAAAAGAACTGGGAGGAGCGGATCGGCAAGGCCAAACAGAAGCTTGTTATGTGGGTGGGGCGATCCCACTCCATAACTGGCAGGAACCTGGTGATACGGTGTGAGGTACTTGCGGTGTTACTCTATGTGGCCAGGGTCTGGCCCATTCCCCACAACTCTGCCATCAAAGTCACTCGAGCTATCTTCCACTTTGTCTAGAGGTCCAAGGTAAAACGCGTCCGCAAGACCACCGTGTACAAGACCTCAGTCAAAGGCTGGGGGGGGGTGCTGGAGGAGACAAGGCTGTCAGACAGTGGCCGACACGAAACGTTCTGAGAGTCCTGCAAGGGACAGAGAGGGTGGACTTGATTGGTTTCTTTCCCGGCCAGACGGTCGATGCCATTTGGCAGAATGTTTTGTCGCCAGAACTGACCAACAGGCACCAGCATGTAGCCTGGATGGTGGTGAGAAAGGCCCTCCAAGTGCAATCCTTCCAACACGCACAGAATCGCAGCGCCACCATGAAATGCCCTCGAGGCTGTGGCAGGGAGGAGACTGTTATCCACCTCCTGGTGGGCTGCCCTTTTGCGCAGAGAGTATGGAGAGAGATGTGTTGGTATTTGTCCCGGTTCATCCCAAACATTTCGGTAACACAGGACGCTGTGCTCTACGTACGGGCTGTTCCCCGGGACTCAGACAGATATCACCTGCTGCTGGAAGACTATCAACTCGGTGAAAGAGGCCCTTTGGTCTGCCTGAAACCTGCTGGTCTTGCAGCTGAAGGAGCTGTCCACGACAGTGTTGTCGACTGGCATACTCCAAGGTCCAGGAGTACGTGCTACGGGACGCACTGACGCGAGATGCGACCTACCAAAAGTCCTATGGGGAAAGGCCACCATATAAAGCCACCCCACCTCATATTGTACAGAATGAATTAGAAAATATACGGTGTTCTAAAGTTGTAATAATGAGATCAGTGTAAACGATCTGCACTGTATTGCTTTGAACTGCTTTGCTGCATTTTCTGTCCTTTATTTTGAAAAGTGTGTATCCTTAAGTTTTATGGAATAACATAAATTTGAAATAAGAAAAACGATTGAGCCTGTCGTTTTGATGTTATGCTTATAAAGCTATGTAGGACCCTCAAAAGCAGCCTCCTTCCCTGTATGGTCATTCCAGTAGCGTGAATCATGAAGAGCATTTCTATACATCGCAAAATAATTCCTTCACAAACAGTGGGTGAGGAAGTGGCTGTGACTTCAAACCGAGAACTGCTCTTGATCCTGTGAAACTACCCAATAGACTAGGAAATCTACATTCTGAGTCCACTGCATAGATTTGCAAAGTTGGGTATTTCTAGAGTCACTCAGTCCAGTTTGAAGTCATCCATCCATCCCCTATGACAGCCAATGTTAGAAAAAAAAAGCATAGCTGTAAAATTGGAGATCCTATGCTAGAAATGTGGCAAGAAAAATAGGCTAATATTGCATACTGTATCCGTGTGGAGAAACTAGGTTTAAACGTCTCTTGTACTTTAAACAAAATAACCTGAACTCGGCTAAACAGGAAATGTAATATAGTTAATGCAACAAGTACTTACAAGTAATATTTATTCTATAACTGAGAGCCAACAGGCAATTTAATGGGAAGTTTGAAATTATCTGATTGAAAAAAAGGAAAGCATTAAAGTGGAACACTAGAACATAGAGCAGCCTTAAATAAACAGTTATGCCTCAATTCTGAACTTTCGCTAAAATAATTTAGACGTCACAACAAATACCAATATCATATTCAGAATGCAGAATCTGATGTACACCACAAAACCAGTTCAGAGTTCGAGATAATTCTTACCTGTTGTAGGCTTGTGTCCAAAAATTCCATTGTAGAAGGCAGGCATTCGAATGCTTCCACCGATGTCAGAACCCACGCCCATTACTGACCCGGCTGCAGCAATAATGCATCCCTCACCACCTGCAGAATAAAAAATAAAAAATTCTTAGCATTTTTTTCTACTTTGTTTAAATATTCCAGAGTTTAAGAGCATCTTACCACCCTAAATGGTGAAATTGCTTTTATGTAACATAGAACAAAGAAAGGCAACATCATAAATTATGTTCTTCAAGAGAGGACAGACAAAATTGGCAGAAAAAAAAACAAGAAATACTGTCATCTTAGGGGGTGGGATTTTTATCTCAGATAGCTTTTTTAACACACTTGTCCCATCCAATCCAAGAATGCCCATTCAGTCTTCTCGATAAGTTATGTTTAGTAGCATACCGTTACTTTATTTTTGTGAATGTGGACTCAAGGTGAGGAACGTTAGTGTTGGAAAAGCTTTCCATTTCAGGCATTTAGTGTCCACATCAAGGACTCCCATATCAGGCATAACGTTGCTCGATGCTTGGTCTCTCTATTTCAGCCGTTTTCAAACTGGAAATCATGGACACTTGGGGGTCTGAGAGAAGGAATCATAACCTGAAATCTGAATATTTTGATTCTGTTGCAGGACAAATCCAATCCGTCCAAATAATGCCCCATCAGTCTACTCTCAATCATCAGCAAAGTGATAGCACTGTCGACGACACCTTCCATCAAGCGGCACTTACTCACCAATAACCTGCTCACCGATGCTCAGTTTGGGGTCCACCAGGACCACTCGGCTCCAGACCTCATTACAGCCTTGGTCCAAACATGGACAGAAGAGCTGAATTCCAGAGGTGAGGTGAGAGTGACTGCCCTTGACATCAAGGCAGCATTTGACCTAGTGTGGCACCAAGGAGCCCTAGTAAAATTGAAGTCAATGGGAATCAGGGGGAAAACTCTCCAGTGGCTGGAGTCACACCTAGCACAAAGGAAGATGGTAGTGGTTGTTGGAGGCCAATCATCTCAGCCCCAGGACATTGCTGCAGGAGTTCCTCAGGGCAGTGTCCTAGCCCAACCATCTTCAGCTGCTTCACCAATGACCTTCCCTTCATCATAAGGTCAGAAATGGGGATGTTCGCTGATGAGTGCACAGTGTTCAGTTCCATTCACAACCCCTCAGATAATGAAGCAGTCTGTGCCCACATGCAGCAAGGGCTTCGGCTGATAACAGGCAAGTAACATTTGCGCCAGACAAGTTACACCCTTGTTCAAAAAAGGGTGTAAAGATAAACCCAGCAACTATAGGCCAGTCAGTTTAACCTCAGTGGTGGGGGAACTTTTAGAAATGATAATCTGGGACAGAATTAACAGTCACTTGGACGAGGGTGGATTGATTAGGGAAAGCCAGCACGGATTCGTTAAAGGCAAATCATGTTTAACTAACCTGATAGAGTTTTTTAATGAGGTAACAGAGAGGGTAGATGAAGACAATGCAGTTGATGTGGTGTATATGGATTTTCAAAGGTGTTTGATAAAGTGCCGCACGGTAGGCTTATCATCAAGATTGCGGCCCATGGAATAAAGGGGGCAGTAGCAACATGAATACAGATTTGGATAAGGGACAGGAAACAGAGCATAGTGGGAATGGTTGTTTCTCGGACTGGAGGGAGGTGCACAGTGGTGTTCCCCAGGGGTCAAGTCTGGGACCACTGCTTTTCTTGATATATATTAATGACTTGGACTTGGACGTACAGGGCACAATTTCAAAGTGTGCAGATGACACACAACTTGGAAGGGTAGTAAACAGTGAGGAGGGTAGTGATAGACTTCAAGAGGATATAGACAGTCTGGTGGCATGGGCAGACACATAGCAGATGAAATTTAATGCAGAAAATGCAAAGTGATACATTTCGGTAGGAAGAACGAGGAGAGGCAATATAAACTAGAAGGCACAACTCTAATAGAGGTAAACATAACATAAGAACATAAGAACATAAGAAATTGGAGCAGGAGTAGGCCAATCGGCCCCTCGAGCCTGCTCCGCCATTCAATAAGATCATGGCTGATCTGATCCCAACCACAAATCTAAAGAACACAAGAAGTCGGAGCAGGACCCGGCCACATAGCCCCTGGGCCCTCTCCGCCACCCACAGGGCATTGACCGATCCGAACTCAGCTTCATGTAAAGGAATAGAGAGATCTGGGGTAGACGTTGAAGGTGGCAGGGCCGGTTGAGAAAGTGGTTAAAAAAGCATACGGGATCCTGGGCATTATAAACAGAGGCATAGAGTACAAAAGTATGGAAGTCATACAAAACAATGGTTCAACCACAGCTGGAGTATTGTATCCAGTTCTGGGCACCGCACTTCAGGAAAGATGTGAAGGCTTAGAAAGGGTGAAGAAGAGATTTACTAGAATGATTCCAGAGATGAGGGACTTTAGTTACTTGGCTAGACTGGAGAAGCTGGGGTTGTTCTCCTTGGAACAGAGACGGTTGCAATTTGATAGAGGTATTCAAAATCATGAAGGGTCTAGACAGAATAGATAGAGAGAAACTGTTCCCAATGGCGGACGGGTCAAGGACCAGAGGGCATAGATTTAAATTGATTGGAAAAAGAACCAAAGATGACATGAGGAAAAACCTTTTTACACAGTGAGTGGTTAGGATCTGGAATGCCTGAGGGGGTGGTGGAGGCAGATTCAATCATGGCCTTCAAAAGGGAACTGGATAAGTACGTGAAAGGAAAAAATTTGCAGGGCTACGGGGAAAGGGCGGGAGAGTGAGACTAGCTGGATTGCTCTTGCATAGAGCCGGTGTGGACTCGCTGGGCCAAATAGAAAATAGGAGCAGGAGTAGGCCATTCGGCCCTTCGAGCCTGCTCCGCCATTCAATATGGTCATGGCTGATCCTCTATCTCAATACCATATTCCCACTCTCTCCCCATACCCCTTGATGCCTTTTGTGTCTAGAAATCTATCTAGCTCCTTCTTAAATATATTCAGTGACTTGGCCTCCACAGCCTTCTGTGGTAGAGAATTCCACAGGTGCACCATCCTTTGAGCGAAGGAATTTCTCTTCATCTCAGTCCTAAATGTCCTACCCCTCGTTCTAGACCCCCCAGCCAGGGGAAACATTCTCCCTGAATCCAGTCTGTCTAGCCCTGTTAGAATTTTATATGTTTCAATGAGATCCCCTCTCATTCTTCTAAACTCGAGTGAATACATGCCGAGTCGACCCAATTTCTCCATACAACAGTCCTGACATCCCAGGAATCAGTCTGGTGAACCTTCGCTGCACTCCCTCTATGACAAGTATATCCTTTCTTAGGAAAGGAGACCAAAACTGCACACAATACTCCAAGTGTGGTCTCACCAAGGCTCTGTATAACTGCAGTAAGACATAATTGCTCCTGTACTCAAATCCTCTTACAATGAAGGTCAACATACCATTTGGCTTGCTGCACCTGCATGTTTGCTTTCAGTGACCCAGGTGCCTTTGTACATCAACATTTCCCAATCGGTCACCATTTAAATAGTATCCTGCCTTTCTGTTTTTCCTTCTGAAATGGATAACTTCACATTTATCCACGTTATACTGTATCGGCCATGTATTTGCCCACTCAATCAACTTGTCTAAATCACCTTGAAGCCTCTTTGCATCCTCCTCACAACTCACGATCCCACCTAGTTTTGTGTCGTCAGCAAACTTGGAAATATCACATTTGGTTCCCTCATCCAAATCATTGATATATATTGTGAATAGCTGGGGCCCAAGCACTGATCCCTGCGGTACCCCACTGGTCACCGCCTGGTCTCCTTCCGTGCTGTAACCTATGATTCTATAGCAAGCAGACAGAAGAGATTTTCATGTTCATCAGTCTGGACTGGATTTGAACTCAGGTCCCAGAGGTGAAGTGCCAGTATCTATCCTTTAGGTTTTCAAACTGAGGACATCAGATTTTTGACTGTCTGAAATTTCTGTATTTGTGGACTTGCTATCAGCTTTTTCTGCTGCTTTATACTAACGAAAATGTTTTCTGCAACAGTAGCACTGTTTTCCTTTGAGCAGCTAACATTGTCTCAGAAGTTAGGACACGTCCCCCACCGAGAAAAGTTTGAAAACCTCTAGTCTAAATCACTGCACCAAGTTCCTGTACTGTTACAGAACATAGGAACAGGAGTAGGGCATTCAGCCCCTCGAGCTTGTTCCACCATTCAATTAGATCATGGCTGATCAGTATCTTAACTCCATTTATCCGCCTTGGTTCCGTAACCCTTAATACCCTTGTCTAACAAAAATCTATCAATCTCAGTTTTTAAATTTTCAATTGACCTAGCCATAACAGCTTTTTTGTTTTTGGGGGGGGGGGGGGGGGGAGGAGGAGAAGAGTTCCAGATTTCCACTACCGTTTGTGTGAAGAAGTGCTTTCTGACATCACCCCTGAATGGCCTAGCTCTAATTTTAAGGTTATGGCCCCTTGTTCTGGACTCTCCCAACAGAGGAAAATATTTTTCTCTATCAACCCAATCAAATTCTTTAATCATCTTAAACACCTCAATTAGATCACTCCTTAATCTTCTATAGTCAAGGGAATACAAGCCTAGCCTATGCAATAATTTAACCTTTCAGCCCCAGTATCATTCTGGTGAATCTGGGCTGCACCCCCCCAAGGCCAATATATCCTTCCTGAGGTGCAGTGCCTAGAACTGAATGCAGTACTCCAGATGGGGTCTAACCAGAACTCTGTACAGCTGTAGCATAACTTCATCCCCTTTGTATTCTAGCCCCTTTGAGGTAAAGGCCAACATTCCATTAACCTTTTTAATTATTTTTTGTACCTGTCCACTTGCTTTTAGTGTTTGCTGACACCTGAATCTCTTTGCTCAACCACACTTCCTAGCTTCTCACCATTTAGAAAATACTCTGATCAATTTTTCTTAGGTCAAAAGTGGATGGCCTCATACCTTCCCACACTGAACTCGATCTGCCACAGTTTTGCCCACTCACTTAATCTAACAACGTCCTTTGTAACTTTCTGCTCACATCTACACTATTACTATGTCACCTAACTTAGTGTTGTCAGCAAACTAGTTACGAAGAATGAAGAAAATACAATCTTATTTTCCTGTAGCTTAATGCTCACCTGAGCTTCCACCCACAATTCGATCCACATTGTATGGGTTTCTGGTTATCCCGTACAAATTGTTACTAGATTCGTACCACATACACAGTTCACTGCAGTTTGTAACACCTAATGGGATGGCACCAGCTTTTCTGAGATTAGTCACAACAGCAGCATCTGTTAGGGCTATCACATTCTTACGGCTTACAAGACCAGAAGAATTGGGCAAACCTGGGGAAAAATGTGTAAAATAAGTTAATAGCACAAGGACAGTATCACATAAAAACAATAAGCCACCTATAAACTTCATAAGTTTAGATGAATCGCCGCTTTGATGAGCATAATACTGCAGTGCAGATAACAGGGTATCTATTTTCCCAAAGTTTGAGAAGAAAAGTTCACTTCTTTGGAGGATTATTGAATTCATACACTGAGCCAATTGTAAACCACATAATGAGATGACTTCCCTTCAAGTTGTTTTTGATAAAAGCAACTAATGTCTAAGCAATTGATGTCTTAAGAAATTCTGGACATCATGTTATATGGTAGCAGGCTCTTGTGCCACATTGGAGCATTAGCATGTTTTTAAAACACTAAAAAAAATAGAACACTATCAAATACCCTCCCTGCAATGCCAGAAAGCCTGGTGGAAGCAGTGTATATAATGGGTGCCTACTTGAAGAATAAAGAGAATCTTATAAGGTAGGTAATTTTTCTTTCTTTCTCATTTGGCATCCTCCACACACAACTGGAGTGTGTCCTCGCAGTATTCAGGATAAGAAGGAGGGAGTTCTGGTAGAGGAGTGGGAAGGGAGTGTTTGGGATTCCAGCCAAAACCAGCATTACCCAACTCTGGTCAAAGTATGCAGATTTATCAAAATAGCATGTTTATGTACACTTGTTTTAAGCAGACAGCCACGGAATGGGCGAGTGACCTTTTGCAGAGCTAGTAGGCTTCCTGCCATAGAGATGACAATGGGGAATGCATTCCGCTGACGACTCATTTTTTAGACTTGTTTGCCAATGAAATGTGGCCTGTACTGTTGAATTTGATGGATTTATTCAATCCATTTAAAAGGGCAGCACTCGGAGTATTTGGAACCACAGTGACATGCCAGCTCAGCTTATGAGGAAGGATAAAATGAAGGGATCATGATTTCTTGACCTAAAAGAAAACATATCAGAACTGACAGGAAACCCAGGTGACCATTTAAGTGTGCTGACATACCTTCTAATGCAAATGCCTCTTTGACTGTGAAAGGAACACCGAGGTAAGGAACACTCTCCTCCAGCGATTTCTCATCTTCACTCCCTTCAGCAAGCCTGTTGTCCACCTGCTGGGCCTCTTTCAAGGCAGCTGAAAACCTAGAGAGGCAATGAATATCACAATGTGGTTTTTGGAAAATGAAGGATATAAAAATACAATGCTAAAGCTTTGTGACATGGAAGTCAAAATTATAGGCTTACAGAACATTCATGGAAAAATAATATTTGAAGCAAATTTATAAAAGTTCCACACTTCTTAAATTAAACAGCATACTATTATAAGCAAGGGGTGATATCACCCCATCACTGCTGTTCCACAAATCAGCCTGTAGAACAGTCAAGGGTAAATAGATATTTTACCACAAGAGCTGTTGTTCATACCAACAGGTGTGGCATCTGCCTCCTTGACTATAGATCACAACATCTAAATGTACATAAATGACTTTTCATGTGTGCTGAGATATAATACAACAGAAGATTTTTAATTTTTATTTTCTATTGTTATATCAATTTGCCAACAAATTTTAAATCGCACTAGAGTTGGGTGAGCGGGGAAGCAGCAGCTGAACAGCAGATTGGGTCAAGCTGGAAGCAGTGGCTGTGTAATGTTGGCTGGTTGAAGAAATATTTATCTAATATAATTAAGAATGTTCAAGAAAGGTTTCATCTCTTTTTAAATTGAAATGTGGCATTCAGCAATGTGCAGCTGAAATGTATTAAACTACATTTTAAAGTGTTCTTTCCCACTTCCTTTCTTTTTAATTATCAAAAATATACCAAAATTAAAATCTGTTAAAACACAGGGAATGATTTCACAAACTTACAATTCACATTAGGAACAGATTCAATGGATTATATCGAAAGACGTTCTCACTGTTAATACTTCAAAATATATAATTGTTCTTTGATTTAAATTAAGATTCAAGCTCTGCTATTTTTAAATAAAAATCAAAAATTAACTTTTCCAAAAAAAGAAAAAGCCCATGAATAATGTAAGAGGAGATTAACTAGTTTATGGGATTTGGAACCACAATAATGACCAGCATAACAAGGTGCTGCTAACATGAAGGACCTGTAAGGATCCCAATTCTGATAAAGCATTGCATGTGAGATAGAGAAATAAGACAATAGCGATGTGGCAGAGGGCATCACTCAATGAAACAGAATTAGCCAATCTGCAAACTAAATATGTTATTGGTTTCAATAGATAAATTATTCTAGTTATATTTTATTGATAACAAATTCCAGTTATATCTTAGAAACTTTAAAAAATATTCTCCATATTTTGATTAATATTCTAGAATTTATTTTTGTGGAACGCCAATCTTAATCCAGAGAGAACAGTTTTTTCTTCCCTTTTCTCCTCCATTTTTCTCCCCTCCCTTTCTAAGGACATTGATCCCTTGCCGAGATATAGTTCCATGAGCCACAGGCACTCTCCAGTACCTGACGCCCACATCCCATGAACGAATCAAAAAAAAATCCAAGTGACCTCTTGTGTGAGCCTCAACAGTGAGCATCAGCAAGCTATTTCTTTGCAAGGGGCATCACAGCAAACTCTAATATTATCATCCAATATCTACACCCATACAGTTCTAGCAAAGGGCACTTGATGGAGATGAGGGGTAGGCTGAGGTCAATTGCAGCACCTCTAACATTGATCTGCTGTCTTTTTTAAAAAAAGACACTCAGATTATGATCATAGGCATAACAATATTGTGTTATCTTTAGCAAACTGTACATAAAATGAACCTTACCTCTCTGCAACAAGAGCATTGACTATGGGATTAACATCTTTGATTCTGCTGATATATGCTTGTATGACGTCTACACACTTTACCTAAAACAAACACAAGAGATGATTTGTTAAACTGAACATAGTTCATGACATTAGCTCACACCAATATCACAATTATGAAATTACAACTGATCTATACAGAGACACATGCTGATCAGCTATTTTTCCTGCTTGTGATGGAGGAGGAGGACATAGACTGAATACAGCAAAGAAACAGGCCATTTGGCCTATTATGTCTGTGCTGGGGTTTTTCTCCACAAGCCACCAAGTCTAAATGCCTCTCCATTGTAATTCTATAGAAAGAACCCCTGGCCACCAAACTTTCCATCAACAATGACTCCATCCAATCAATGATCCTACCTCTTGCCTAAAGGTCACAGACTGAGCTGTTAATCAAAGACACTACCCCAAGCTGGAGCCAGGTGACATGGGAACAGCCCCTCAACCACCCTGAAACAAAATCAGTACGAATGGACAGAGCTCTAAGCGAAAAATAACTGCAGATGCTAGACATTTGAAACAAAACCAGAAAATGTTGGAAACACTCAAATGAGCAGTCAGCATCTATGGAGAGAACAGACGAGTTAACTCTGACCAAGAGTCCACATCTGAAGCGTTAAATTCATTTGATCACTCCATAGATGCTGACTGACCTGGGTGTTTCCAGCATCTTCTGTTTTTGTTTGAGAACTTAACACATGCTAGCTTACACAAAAGTAAGATAACTGCACCCCCAATTTAGGTTTAAAGATGTGTAACTCTTATTTAAAAAAAAAAATCACAACTTTAAACAGGCTGCCTGTGATCTGTCCTGCTCTTCTGGATCCTAAATCTCACATAGTTTCCATGACTTTAACATAGAAAACAAAACTATAATACTTCAAAGAAAATAATGTTTTGACCAGTTTCAAAATTAATATTTACATCAAATGATGGCCATACACCCATAAATAAGAACTTGCATTTATATAGCACCTTTCACATCCACAAGATGTCCCAAAACACTTTACAACCAAAGAAGTTCTTTTGAAGTGTAGTCACTGTTGTAATGTAGGAAATGCAGCAGCCAATTTGCACACAGCAAGGTCCCACAAACAGTAATGAGATAAATAATCGGATAATCTGTTTTGGTGATGTTGGTCGAGGGATAAATATTGGCCAGGACACCAGGGAGAACTCCCCTGCTCCTCTTCGAAATAGTACCATGGGATCTTTTATATCCACCTGAGAAGGCAGGTGGGGTCTCGGTTCAATGTCTCATCTGAAAGATGGCACCTCCAACAGAGCAACACTTCCTCAGTTAGGGTTGCCAACTCTGGTTGGACATATTCCTGGAGCGTCATCATATGACCTCATGTCTCCAACTACCCTGCCCCAACACTGCTGCCGTTGGTCACCCAACATGACCATCCTCGCAGTGCATCACCTTCCCCCACCAAATGGAAAGCAAATAGACTCATTACCCAATTGGATGATTCTTGACTGTCAGTCAAACAGCTTTTTTTTCTCCTTATATCCAGTACTTTTTTAACTAGTAAACAAAAGTGTTCAAAGAAAATTTTTTAAAACAAAGAATTTTTTATCGCCCCTCTGATTTTTCTCCTGTGTTGCTGGTAGCAGTGTCTTGGAGATGAGTCTTTAATTCCTGTTGACTCCAGGGCAATCCTGGAGGGTTGGTAACCCTAATCTCAGTACTATGCTGGAATGTCAGCCTAGATTTTGTGCTCCAGTCTCTGGAGTGGGACCTGAACCCATTGACTCAGAGGCGAGAGTGCTACCAACTGAGCCAAGGTTGACACTAGGTTGGTTAAAATAATTGAAACACTAATATAGTAAACAGGGAAACGAGCCACGGTGAAATGTCTTCCGGGTAAACGCAGACCGTGTACTAACGATATTTAGATGCGCACTTCTGCCATTTTCAAAAGGTCCTTGGGGTTTTGTTGGTCGTTGATATCGATTTCCGCGTTGGGACAACTTGAGCGTTATGTCAGGCAACCGCAGCACACGGGGGTAACATGGCGGAACCAGCGACGGTATCCCACCACCCCCACCCTCCCCCTTGGGGATCAACGCTCCTTTTGTACCTGTCTTCGCCGAATCCTGCGGGCTAACTCCACCCCGGAGAGCAGAAGGAGCGGCCGAACCGCCGGCGGCACCGGCCGGAAATTCCTGGGGCGGAAAGACTGGAAGAGCGAGAGAAGGGCGAGCAGGAAGCGGGAGACGGCGCCCAGCAGAATCGCGAGGCTGCGCTCGAGCACCGAGCTGGACATGGCTCGCGGCCGAAGGCGGGGATTCAAACCCACGGACGTTGGGGAACCGGAGCCCGAGCTCGAGCTCGAGCCGTCACAACAACAACACCAGCAGCGGCGAGCGAGACCAGCATGCACTGAGGGAGGAGTCGGTCTGCGCTCATCGCATTGGAGGATCCCTGAGAGTCCAACACCTTCTCCGGATCGGAGATCCTGCAATCTGTAAAGCCAATTCGGTTGTGTTGTCTCCTCACAAATTATTCGAGGGGAGTGAGCAGAAATGAAGAGGATGGGTCAAGGCACTGGTGCCAATACACATCACTCACCTTACCTACCAGACTCTGGGTGACAGGAAAACTCACTGAGAATGAACGAACTTGCGTTTATATAGCACCTTTCACACTCTCAGGAGGTCCCAAATCGCTTTACAGCTAATTAAGTACTTTTGAAGTGTAGTCACTGTTGTAATGTAGGAAATTTGCGCACAGCAAGATCAACAAACGGCAATGAGATAACGTTTTTAGTGATATTGGTTGATGGATAAATATTGGCCAGGATACCGGGGAGAACTCCCCTGCTGTTCAACAGGCTATGGGATCTTTTACATCCATCAAAGATGGCAGACGGGGCTTCAGTTTAACATCAGCACCTCCGACAGTGCAGCACTCCCTCAGTACTGCACTGCACTGAAATGTTGGCCTGGATTATGTGCTCAAGTCTCCGGAATGGGACTTGAACTATGACTTTTTGACTCAGGTGAGAGCGCTACCACTGAGCTACAGCTAACACTTCTACAAAGGACAACCTGTTCAAACACAAGAGCACCTTCTTTACCCAAAACCACTCTTAATTCACTTTCACTGCCACAAGGGCTTCTGCTAGATTTCAAGGACACTTCATTTAAAGGGGGCAAGGCATCATCAATTCTCATTGTCATGGCATGCAGAACTGCAAAGGGGAGGTTTCCATGACACTCACGGGCCTGTAACATTGTCTTCTCTCCTTCCAAAGGAAAAGCAGCAGCCAACCAGTGCTACAGAGGGCAATCGGGGGAGCACCACCATCTGAAAATCCTGAGTCCACAGGAAGAGATGGTGTTAGACTTAATATGCAGATGTACAGGAGAGCCTGTAGCGGAGGGCAAGACTGGACAATGATCATCATATGTAGTTTCAGCTTCATGTGATTTCTCAAAAGTATTGCAATACCCTTACAGTCACTTGCTATTTTTTTGAAGGGCAAACGTCACTGTATGAATAGCTAAACAAGCTCTTCTGTCTTTGCCATCACGGGTGCATTGAAGGAAGTAGCCAGCCATAAAAGTGACTGCCTGGGCACATCTAGATCCGTAACTTCTGCCATGTTCTCACCAACTCTTGTCACTTGTTAAGTCACTGAGCACTATTAAGAATGAGGACCTGGGAGTGGAAGAGAGAAAGTGCTGTTCCTCCACGAAATACTTCAACAGAATGATGATTCAGGAACAGAGATCTCATGTGCAGGCAGTGTGATGGTGTCCATGCATATTGTTGAACTGATGTATATGTGGGGAGAACAGGCACGAGCTAAGCGACTTTATTTGGTGAGTCAACCTTTATCGAAGGCTCTGGGCTATCAGTTGGGCTGTCCTTGCTCTGTCATCTGACTGCCGACTTTCCTGTTCCACTTCTTCTCCTTGTGCACCCTTCTCGTGCTGTAGAAATGACTAAGTAAAACACACGTGGCCTGGAGACCGTGGCGTGTGAGTGTCTATGTGTAGGGAACAGATACCATCGATGATGCCTGATGCTACGAGCTTTCAACCGAGCCTCTTCCATGCCTTTATCCTCCTCTTCATAATATCAAAATAAATGTAGTCCCACTGAGAAATCCGTGTCCAGAGTGTAAAATTGTACTTTGAACAAAAATCCTGATTCAATCCTCCCAAAGTACCAAAAAGATTGCTATGCGGCAAAGAAACAACAACCTTCAGTGGCAGCACACAAAATGGCCTCTTCACTGTTGTATCTGCCTTAGGGATACCATGCAGCAGCTCATACTGCCACTTTTCTTTATCCTGATAGCAGAGAAACATGGGGAGACATCAAGGAAACCCTATTGTTTTCTGTGGTCTAGGAGTCTGCAAGATGGCCCTTAAAAAAAACTTACCTGCAGCTCCTGAAATTCTGAGCAAAGAGCACAGCAACATATGTCTTTTGGAGCCTTAAAAACTGCCAGTGCTTGTGGCTTGCCGTAAACAGGCCTCAATGCCAATTTCAAACAGACATTCTTTTCTCCCTCAGAAGCAAAAGAGAATTGGGACAAGGATTCAGCAGTATACCTCCCCACCCCATTTTTGTAAGAGCAGTGGCAGGCAATGTGACTATAGTGGTTTCACAGTCCAGCCCAATGGTGTCCTTATTCAACATTCACACATGCAGCTTCCAGCAAAGGTCATTGAACAGTGCTGGATCTAGTTCTGGGGAATGAAGTGGGGCAAGTGGAGCATGTTTCAGTGGGGGAGCATTTGAGGGATCATAATATCATTAGGTTTAGAATAGTTATGGAAAAGGACAAGGAACAATCAAATGTAAAAATGCTTAATTGGAGGAGGGCAAATCTCAGTGAGTTAAGGGATCTTGCCAGGGTGGATTGGAATCAAAAATTGGAAGACAAAACAGTAATTGAACAATGGGAGGCCTTCAAAGAGGAGTTGGTTCAGGTACAGAGCAGACACATCCCTATGAGGGGGAAAGGAAGGGCATCCAAAACTAGAGCTCCCAGGATGACTATAAATATAGAGGTTAAAATGAAACAGAAATAGGAGGCTTATGATGAATGTAAGGTTCATAAAAATCAGTAGAGAACCAGGCTGAATATAGAAAGAACAGAGGAGATCTAAAAAATGGAATAAGAGGGGCAAAGAGAGAGTATGAGAATAGGTTAGCAGCTAAAATAAAAGGGAATCCATAAATAGTAAAAGGGTAGACAAAGGAAAAATGGGACCAAATAGGGACAAAAAAGAAGATCTTCTTGTGGAGACACAGGGAATGGCTGAGGCACTAACTGAATACTTTACATCTGTCTTCACTAGAAAAGAGGATGCTGCCATTGTAGCAGTAAAGGAGAAGACAGTAGTGATATTGGATAGGATAAAAATAGATAAAGAGGAGGCACTCCGGACCCCATGAAATCTCATGGCATCAGGTCAAACATGGGCAAGGAAACCTCCTGCTGATTGCCACCTACCGTCCTCCCTCAGCTGATGAATCAGTCCTCCTCCATGTTGAGCACCACTTGGAGGAAGCACTGAGGGTAGCAGGGGCACAAAATGTACTCTGGGTGGGGGACTTCAATGTCCATCACCAAGAGTGGCTTGGTAGCACCACTACTGACCGAGCTGGCCGCGTCCTGAAGGACATAGCTGCCAGACTGGGCCTGCGGCAGGTGGTGAGCGAACCAACACGAGGGAAAAACTTACTTGACCTCGTCCTCACCAATCTACCTGTCGCAAATGCATCTGTCCATGACAGTATTGGTAGGAGTGACCACTGCACAGTCTTCGTGGAGACGAAGTCCCGTCTTCGCACTGAGGGCACCGTCCAACGTGTTGTGTGGCACGACCACCGTGCTAACAGATCTGGCAGCTCAAAACTGGGCATCCATGAGGTGCTATGGGCCATCAGCAGCAACAGAATTGTATTCCAGCACAATCTGTAACCTTATGGCCCGGCATATTCCTCACTCTACCATTACCAATAAGCCAGGGGATAAACCCTGGTTCAATGAGGAGTGCAGAAGAGCATGCCAGGAGCAGCACCAGGCGTACCTAAAAATAAGGTGCCAACCTGGTGAAGCGACAACTCAGGACTACATGCATGCTAAACAGTGGAAGCAACATGCTATAGACAGAGCTAAGCAATTCCACAACCAACGGATCAGATCAAAGCTCTGCAGTCCTGCCACATCCAGTCGTGAATGGTGGTGGACAATTAAACAACTAACGGGAGGAGGAGGCTCTGCAAACATCCCCATACTTAATGATGGCGGAGTCCAGCACGTGAGTGCAAAAGACAAGGCTGAAGCGTTTGCAACCATCTTCAGCCAGAAGTGCCGAATGGTTGATCCATCTCGGCCTCCTCCTGATGTCCCCACCATCACAGAAGCCAGTCTTCAGCCAATTCGATTCACTCCACGTGATATCAAGAAACGGCTGAGTGCACTGGATACAGCAAAGGCTATGGGCCCTGACAACATCCCAGCTGTATTGCTGAAGACTTGTGCTCCAGAACTAGCTGCGCCTCTAGCCAAGCTGTTCCAGTACAGCTACAACACTGGCATCTACCCGACAATGTGGAAAATTGCCCAGGTATGTCCTGTCCACAAAAAGCAGGACAAATCAAATCCGGCCAATTACCGCCCCATCAGTTTGCTCTCAGTCATCAGCAAAGTGATGGAAGGTGTCGTCGACAGTGCTATCAAGCGGCACTTACTCACCAATAACCTGCTCACCGATGCTCAGTTTGGGTTCCGCCAAGACCACTCGGCTCCAGACCTCATTACAGCCTTGGTCCAAACATGGACAAAAGAGCTGAATTCCAGAGGTGAGGTGAGAGTGACTGCCCTTGACATCAAGGCAGCATTTGACCGAGTGTGGCACCAAGGAGCCCTAGTAAAATTGAAGTCAATGGGAATCAGGGGGAAAACTCTCCAGTGGCTGGAGTCATACCTAGCACAAAGGAAGATGGTAGTGGTTGTTGGAGGCCAATCATCTCAGCCCCAGGGCATTGCTGCAGGAGTTCCTCAGGGCAGTGTCCTAGGCCCAACCATCTTCAGCTGCTTCATGAATGACCTTCCCTCCATCATAAGGTCAGAAATGGGGATGTTCGCTGATGATTGCACAGTGCTCAGTTCCATTCATAGCCAAGTTCCGCACCCATGAGGACGGCCTCAACCGGGATCTTGGGTTCATGTCACGCTACACGTTACCCCACCAGCGAACAAATGTTATCTGTTTTTAATATAATGGGTCGTTTGCTGGCTTTCTCTGCCTTCCGGATGTTTCTGCCTCTCTCTGTTTTTTTTCCTGTTTGTTTTTTTGTTGAATGTGTATTCGGGGGTTCTGCAGGTGACACCTCTCTGTCTGAACACGGTGATTGCCTTGGCAACGGGCAGTTGCAGGGGCATTCTGTAAACACCATGTATTGTTCTATATGTATAAATGCGTAGGCTTCGAGGAGCTCCTGAACATTTACCTGAGGAAGGAGGAAGCCTCCGAAAGCTTGTGAATTTAAAATAAAATTGCTGGACTATAACTTGGTGTTGTAAAATTGTTTACAATTGTCAACCCCAGTCCATCACCGGCATCTCCACATCATGACTACCATCGACACCACAAACTGCCGGCTCACAGTGGAAAGGATATCCAAGAAGATCGCGCATTTAGACACAGACATCAAGTTTTTACAGAGCTGCAAGAAAGCAGACAAGATCCCGAAAGGACTCCAGATCACGAACCCACTCAAGTCCACATACAACTCGGATTACGCTGAGAGACTCTGCCGCCGTACCTCTCGCACACTCCGCAACCATCTCATACACCAACTCTACAGCAGACGCCACAACCTCGAAACCAAGATAGAGTCCATACTCTCAACCTGTACTCAAGACACAGCAGACCAGCTACGTTATACCGCCAAACAGACGAGGCAACGGAACTACGCTGCCCACATGAAAACCAAGAGCAGGAAGCTTGAGAAACTCGGCATCACCACCAGCAACGACCAAGCTTCCCCTGGTACCACGGTTGCAACCACAGGGAAGTCTATTGTCAATTTATCCGACCACACCCTTCAACCAGACGAAATCGAAGTTCTCAGCCGAGGGCTCAATTTCTGCCCCACTACCAAAATGGACCCCACTAGTCTCGCGGCGGACACAGAGGAATTCATCAGGAGAATGAGGCTCCGGGAATTCTACCACAAACCCCAAGATTTCAGCAGCGAACCCAATGAGACAATCGATGATCCGGAACAGCAGACAGAGGGATCCGCGGTACATCAACCGAAGAGGAAAGAGTCAAACTGGACTCCTCCGGAGGGTCGCTGCCCTCAGCTGGACATGTATGCTCAAGCTGTCAGGAAATGCGTCAATGCCAGATTCATCAGCCGCACTCAGAAGACAGTCCAGAATGTCACCCGAGCACAACGCAACGCCATCAACGCTCTCAAGACCAACCGCAACATCGTCATCAAACCAGCGGACAAAGGAGGAGCCATAGTCATACAGAACAGAACAGACTATTGCAAAGAAGCATACCGACAACTGGACAACCAGGAACACTACAGACGGATACCCGCAGATCCGACCAAAGAACACACCCACCAGCTCAACAAACTGATCAAGACCTTCGATCCAGACCTTCAAAGCATCCTACGCACTTTCATCCCACGTAATCCCCGCGTGGGAGACTTCTACTGCCTCCCAAAGATACACAAAGCCAACACACCCGGACGTCCCATCGTATCAGGCAACGGAACCCTGTGTGAGAACCTCTCTGGATACATCGAGGGCATCCTGAAACCCATCGTACAGGGAACCCCCAGCTTCTGTCGCGACACTACAGACTTCCTACAAAAACTCAGTACCCACGGACCAGTTGAACCAGGAACACTTCTCACCACGATGGACGTCTCGGCACTCTACACCAGTATCCCCCACGATGACGGCATCGCTGCGACAGCATCAATACTCAACACCAACAACAGCCAATCTCCGGACGCCATCCTACAACTCATCCGCTTCATCCTGGATCACAATGTCTTCACCTTCGATAACCAGTTCTTTACCCAAACACACGGAACAGCCATGGGGACCAAATTGGCACCCCAATACGCCAACATTTTCATGCACAAGTTCGAGCAGGACTTCTTCACTGCACAAGACCTCCAACCAACACTATACACCAGATACATCGACGACATTTTCTTTCTATGGACCCACGGCAAGGAATCACTAAAGAGACTACACGATAACATCAACAAGTTCCATCCCACCATCAAGCTCACCATGGACTACTCCTCAGAATCAGTTTCTTTCTTGGACACACGAATCTCCATCAAAGACGGGCACCTCAGCACCTCACTCTACCGCAAGCCCACGGACAACCTCACGATGCTCCACTTTTCCAGCTTCCACCCTAACCACGTCAAAGAGGCCATCCCCTATGGACAGGCCCTGCGAATACACAGGGTCTGCTCAGACGAGGAGGAACGCGATGGACACCTACAGACGCTGAAAGACGCCCTAGTAAGAACGGGATATGACGCTCGACTCATCGATCGACAGTTCCGACGGGCCACAGCAAAAAATCGCATAGACCTCCTCAGGAGACTAACACGGGACGCAACCAACAGAGTACCCTTTGTCGTCCAGTACTTCCCCGGAGCGGAGAAACTACGCCATGTTCTCCGCAGCCTTCAACATGTCATCAATGAGGACAAACACCTCGCTATGGCCATCCCCACACCTCCACTACTCGCCTTTAAACAGCCACCCAACCTCAAACAGACCATCGTTCGCAGCAAATTACCTAGCTTACAAGAGAACAGCGTCCACGACACCACACAACCCTGCCACGGTAACCTCCACAAGACATGCCAGATCATCGACACAGATACCACCATCACACGAGAGGACACCACCCACCAGGTGCATGGTTCATACTCCTGTGACTCGGCCAACGTTGTCTACCTCATACGTTGCAGGAAAGGATGCCCCAGAGCATGGTACATTGGCGAGACCATGCAGACGCTGCGACAACGGATGAACGGACACCGCGCAACAATCGCCAAACAGGAGGGTTCCCTCCCTGTCGGGGAACACTTCAGCAGTCATGGACATTCATCCACCGACCTTCGGGTAAGCGTACTCCAAGGCGGCCTTCGAGACACACGACAACGCAAAATCGTCGAGCAGAAATTGATAGCCAAGTTCCGCACCCATGAGGACGGCCTCAACCGGGATCTTGGGTTCATGTCACGCTACACGTTACCCCACCAGCGAACAAATGTTATCTGTTTTTAATATAATGGGTCATTTGCTGGCTTTCTCTGCCTTCCGGATGTTTCTGCCTCTCTCTGTTTTTTTTCCTGTTTGTTTTTTTGTTGAATGTGTATTCGGGGGTTCTGCAGGTGACACCTCTCTGTCTGAACACGGTGATTGCCTTGGCAACGGGCAGTTGCAGGGGCATTCTGTAAACACCATGTATTCTTCTATATGTATAAATGCGTAGGCTTCGGGGAGCTCCTGAACATTTACCTGAGGAAGGAGGAAGCCTCCAAAAGCTTGTGAATTTAAAATAAAATTGCTGGACTATAACTTGGTGTTGTAAAATTGTTTACAGTTCCATTCAGATAATGAAGCAGTCCAAACCCGCATGCAGCAAGACCTGGACAACATCCAGGCTTGGGCTCATAAGTGGCAAGTAACATTCGCGCCAGACAAGTGCCAGGCAATGACCATCTCCAACAAGAGAGAGTCTAACCACGTCCCCTTGACATTCAACGGCATTACCATCGCCGCATCCCCCACCATCAACATCCTGGGGGTCACCATTGACCAGAAACTTAACTGGACCAGCTATATAAATACCGTGGCTACAAGAGCAGGTCAGAGGCTGGGTATTCTGTGGCGAGTGACTCACCTTCTGACTCCCCAAAGCCTTTCCACCATCTACAAGGCACAAGTCAGGAGTGTGATGGAATACTCTCCACTTGCCTGGATGAGTGCAGCTCCAACAATACTCAAGAAGCTTGACACCATCCAGGACAAAGCAGCCTGCTTGATTGGCACCCCACCCACCACCCTAAACATTCACTCACTTCACCACTGGCGCACAGTGGCTGCAGTGTGTACCATCCACAGGATGCACTGCAGCAACTCGCCAAGGCTTCTTCGACAGCACCTCCCAAACCCGCGACCTCTACTACCTAGAAGGACAAGAGCAGCAGGCACATGGGAACAACACCACCTGCACGTTCCCCTCCAAGTCACACACCATCCCGACTTGGAAATATATCACCATTCCTTCATCGTCGCTGGGTCAAAATCCTGGAACTCCCTTCCAAGCAGCACTGTGGGTGAACCATCACCACACGGACTGCAGCGGTTCAAGAAGGCGGCTCACCACCACCTTCTCAAGGGCAATTATGGATGGGCAATAAATGCCGGCCTCGTCAGCGACGCCCACATCCCATGAACGAATAAAAAAAAAATTCAGCCTGTCGTCTTTGGTGGGGAAATGTTTAGAGATATTAGACCTGGACAAAATAAATTGGCACTTGAAAAAGTACGGGCTAATAAATAAAAGTCAGCACGGATCTGTTAAAGGAAAATCGTGTTTGACTAACTTGATTGAGTTCTTTGATGAAGGCATGGAGAGGGTTGATGAGGGTAGTGTGGTTGATGTGTATATCGACTTTCAAAAGGCACTTGACAAAATACCACATGATAGACTTGTTAGCAAAATTAAAGCCCGTTGGATTAAAGGGACAGTGGTATCGTGGATACAAAATTGGCTGGGGGACAGAAAGCAGAGAGTAGTGGTGAACAGTTGTTTATCAGACTGGAGCGAAGTATACAACGGTGTTCCCCAGGAGTCAGTATTAGGACCACTGCTCTTTTTGATACATATTAATGACCTGGACTTGGGTATAGAGGGTATAATTTCAAAGTTTGCAGATGACACGAAACTCGGAAATGTAGTAAACAATGTGGAGGATAGCAACAGACTTCAGGAGGACAAAGGCAGACTGGTAAAACGGGCAGACACATGGCAGATGAAATTTAACGCAGAGAAGTGTGAAGTGATACATTTTGGTAGGAAGAATAAGGAGAGGCAATATAAACTAAATGGTACAATTTTAAAGGGGGTGCAGGAACAGAGAGACCTGGGGGTGCACATACACAAATCTTTGAAGGTGACAGGACAAGTTGAGAAGGCTGTTTTTTTTTTAAAAAAAGCATATGGGATCCTGGACTTTATTAATAAAGGTATAGAATACAAAAGCAATAAAGTTATGTTAAACCTTTATAAAACACTGGTTAGGCCTCAGCTGGAGTATTATGTTCAATTCTGGGCACCACACTTTTGGAAGGATGTCAAGAGAGATTGCAGAATAGATTTACTGGAACGGTGCCAGGGGTGAGGGACTTCAGTTAGGTGGAGAGATTGGAAAAGCTGTGGTTATTCTCCTCAGAACAGGGAAGGTTAAGGGGAGATTTGATAGAAGTGTTCAAAATCATGAACGGTTTTAAGAGTAAATAAAGAGAAACCGTTTCCAGTGGCAGAAGGGTCGGTAACCAAAGGACACAGATTTAAGGTGATCGGCAAAAGAGTCAGAGGTGACATGAGGAAATATTTTTCTACGCAGCGAGTTGTAATGATCTGGAATGTAATGCCTGAATGGGTGGTGGAAGCAGATTCAATAGTAACTTTCGAAAGGGAATTGGATAAATACTTGAAGGGAAAAAATTTACAGGACCAGGGGGAACGAGGAGGGGAATGGGACTAATTGGATAGGTCTTTCAAAGAGCCGGGACAGGCACGGTGGGCCGAATGGCCTCTTCTTGTGTTGTACCTACTCCGATTCTATGAACAGTAATCAAAAGAAAACATTCTGGCTGATAATTCCTTATCCTATCTCTGGTTGTTGAGGCCTATTGTAGCAACACAACAAACTCAGGGGTCAAACCTGGGACCTTCCTGGTGTGGCTCAGTACCACACTAAACAACAATTTCAACAACTTGTATTTACATAGTGCCTTTAACTATAAAAACATCCCAACGTGCTTCACAGAGGTGTAATCTGACAAAATTGGATGCTGAGCCAAAGTAGGTGATATTAGGAGGGGTGGCCAAAAGCTTGGTCAAAGAGGTGGGTTTTATGAAGGGTCTTAAACGAGGAGAGGGAGATAGAGAGGTGGAGGGGTTTAGGAAGGGAATACCAGAGCATGGACTTAGGTGGCTGAAAACACGGCCTCCAATGGTGGGACAAAGGGAGGAAGGGGATGCACAAAAGGCCAGGTTCAGAGGAATGGAGATTTCTGGGAGGTTTGACCAAGAAAAGGAATTGGCTGTATACTTGAAAAGGAAAAAATTGCAGGGCTATGGGGAAAGAGCAGGGGAGGGGAACTAATTGGATAGCTCTTTCAAAGAGCCTGCACAGGTACAATGGGCCGAATGGCCTCCTTCAGTACTCTATGATTCTATGATTCTAAGAAGTTTGATAACTACTAAAATCAGGCAGGTGCTTTGGACACCCAGCGTTAGGTCCCTTTTAAAATAGAGCCAGCAGCATCGCCGGTGTTAACAGGGCGGTAAGGCTACCAACCCCATTTTATACAGTTCTAGCATAACCTCCCCCATTAACGCCAGGTGAGGGCACTCAAAATCGATCCCATCGGGAGGGTTATTAGTATGTGTATATGCATACATCTGTATATATATATATACATATACAATACATGCACACACACACACACATATATATATATATATATATATAGATATATAGAATACATTGAAAGAGTTCCCCTCAATAAGGATCAAAGCATCTATTGACAATGTTCCCCCATGTAGTGCCACCCACAAGAGTCATATAACTTGGAGTTTCAGTTCCCAGTCCTACGGTGAGCCATGCTGATTGAGCATGTAGGATCAACGTGTAACCTTCTCTGTACTGAATTCAATCTTGACATTTCCTTGGCATTGTGGAACTGCCTGTTCCCAATGCTAAAAGTACCTCCCGAGGCTGATCACAGCTTCCTCTCCCACTTCTGGATCCACAGCTGTAGCACCTACTCAATGAATTTGAATAAAGAATGCAACACCACAGACTCTGCCTTGATCTTTACCTCTCTTTATATACCAAGTAGTTTTTTCCAGAGGCTTGGCAAACATTGCTACCTCATTCTCCACAGAAACTCTATTAAGGATATATTTTTTTATAATACATGAAACTGAAAATAAATAGAAACAGAGGACACATGACGACCGCTAGTACCCCTGTTTGATTTCCAATGGTGAGGCCAGCCCAATAACTCAGGAGTGAGCTGCCTCACAAATTGAATTAAAATTCAGAACTTACTAGCAGCCTGGATACATATTTTTTTGAGAATTTGTGGTCATCAAGCTGAGGAAGTCAGTCTAGGAACAGAACACTTTACAACTATCTACTGACAGTGCGAAGTTCATTGTCAGGTACCAAATGAGTTGATGCAGATTAATGATCCTCTAGACTTCTCCATTCAAGCACTCCCTGTCAGTGGCAACACAAGTTAGATGCATCTAACTCAGTCAATGAACTTTACACTGTCATTGGCTATAGTAAGTTAAGAAGTATCATGTTCCTTTATAAATCAGGTTCTTTGTGTTGTTGTACAGTCCCATGGAGCACTCCCAGGTCAGGAATAGCAAAGGGTTAGTGCAGAGTATAGCATTGTTTATTCTGTAACAGCAATGTACCTTAACTCAGGCTCAGAAAACTGCCCAACATTTCCATTACCCACCATCCTTGCAAACCCCTTAGCTGATTCCATAATGTTCTGGGGCAGTGAATGTCAAAATCTTAGAAGCTTTTGTGTGAAGAATATTTTCTGGATTCACTTTTAACTGGCTTAATTCTAATTTAAAAATTATGCATCCTCGATTCCTCCATGAGATTGTCCCCTAGCCATCTTGTTAATTCCTTTCAATACTTTACGCACCTCAGTAAGTCCACCTCCTAACCTTCTCCTCTCTAGGGAATATAACCCAAGATTACCCAGTGTCTCATCATATCTCAGTCCCTTCATCCCTGGTATCATCCTGGTGAATTGTTTTGGAGTCCCTCTAAAGCCAGTATATCCATCCTAAGGTGGAATGTCCAAAATTGAACACAGTATTCAAATGAAGTCTGGCCAGCACTCTGTATAGCTGTAGTAGTACTTTCATAAGAAAACAAGAACATAAGAAATAAGAGCATGAGTAGGCCAAACGGCCCCTTGAGCCTTCTCTGCCATTCAATAAGATCATGGCTGATCTTCTACCTCAATTCCACTTTCCCACCCTATCCCCATATCCCTTGATTCCCATAGTGTCCAAAAACCTATCGCTCTCAGTCTTGAATGCACTCAACGACTGAGTATCTTGGGGTAGAGAATTCCAATGATTCACAACCCTCTGAGTGAAGAAATTTTTCCTCATCTTGGTCCTAAATGGCCAACCCCCTATCTTGAGGCTATAACCCCTAGTTCTAGACTCTCTAGCCAGGGAAAACAGCCTCACAGCATCTACCCTGTCAAACTGTCTAAGACTTTTATATGTTTCAATGAGATCACCTCTCATTCTTCTAAACTCCAGAGAATATTGGCTCATTCTACTCAATCTCTCCTCTAAGGACAACCCTTTCATCCCAAGAATTAAACTAGTGAACCTTTGTTGCACCCGCTCTAGGGCAAGTATATCCTTCCTTAGGTTTGGAAACCAAAACTGTACACAGTACTCCAGCTGTGGTTTCACCAGAGCCATATATAATTGCAGCAAAACCTCCTTACTCTTATACTCCAACCCCCTTGCAATAAAGGCTAACATACCATTTGCCTTCCTAATTGCTTGCTGTACCTGCATGTTAACTTTCTGAAATTGGTGTACAAGGACACCCAAATCCCTCTGACTACCAACATTTCTTAGTCTCTCACCTTTTAAAAAATATTCTGCTTTTCTGTTCTTCCTACCAAAGGGGATAATTTCACATTTCCCCACATGATACTCCATCTGCCACCTTCTCGCCCACTCACTTAACCTGTCTATATCACTTTGTAGCCTCTTTGCGTCCTCCTGTCCTCATGTCTGCTGTCTTTTAATTTGATTCTCATCAGTGTGTTCAAATCCCTCCATATTCTCACCCCTCCCTATCTCTGTAACCTTTTCCAGCCATACAACCTCCTAGAACTCTGCGTTCCTCCTATTCTGCCCTATTGTGCATCCCTTCGCTCTACCATTGGCGGCCGTGCCTTGAGCTGTCTGGACCCTAAGCTCTGGAATTCCCTCCCTAAACCTCTCTGCCTCTCTCTCCTCCTTTAAGATGCTCCTTAAAGCCTACCTCTTTGACCAAGCTTTTGGTCACCTGTCCTAATATCTCCTTATGAGGCTTGATGTCAAATTATGTCTGATAATTCTCCTGTGAAGCACATTGGGACATTTCGCTACGTTAAAGGTACTATATAAATGCTAGTTGTTGTTGTTGCTGAACTGCAATGTAAATATTAACCTTATATAGTGGTTCTTTTTGCCTACTGTTCACGAAGTCTCCCTGGCCTATCATTTTTCTCTGATGGCATCAGTTGGATTACTCAATTTTAACAAGACCAGCTGAGAAATACTTTCTAAAGAAAAAATGATCAGCGTAAAGGAAATTTAAATATGCATTTCTTAAACTCCTAAAGATCTGCCAATCAAATATACATACAAACAAAATCCGCAAGATGCTTAGACTTGAATTAGATCCCTCTGCTCCTCTACCTCATTTAGATTCTTATTTTCCAAGGAGTATGTGGCCTCATGATTCTTCCTACCAAAATGTACCACCTCACACTTATCTATTTGAAATTAATTTGTCAATTACATGCCCATTCTGCAAGTTTATTAATGTCTTGATGTATTTTGTCGCAGTATTAACTATTAACCCCCAATTTGGTGTTGTCAGCAAATTTTGAAATTGTATTTTCGATTCCCGAGTCCAAATAGTTTATGTAAATGGTGAAGGACAATGGTCCCAACACCAATCCTTGTGGAACATCACTTCCCACCTTTTGCCAGTCTGAGTAACTACCTTTAACCACTACTCTCTGTTTTCTGTTTTGTAGCCAGCTTGCTATCCATTCTGTTACTTGTCCCTGACTCCACATGCTCTGACCTTAGTCACAAATCTACTAAGCGGTACCTTATTGAAGGCCTTTTGAAAATCCAAATATATTAAATCTACTGCATTACCCTTGTCTACCCTTTATGTTACTTCTTCAATGAATTCAATAAGGTTGGTCATACATGACTTTCCCTTTTGAAATACGTGCTGACTATTCTTGATGACATTTTCGGTTTCAAGATGTTTTCTATTACATCTTTGAGTAAAGATTCTATTATCTTTCCTACTATCAACATTAATCTAATTGGTCTATAGTTCTCTGGACTTGTTCTATCTCCCTTTTTAAATATAGGAATCACATTAGCTGTTCGCCAGCCCTCTGGCACTATTCCCTTTTCTAATTAATTTTTATATATATGTAATAGGGCCTCTGCTATCACTTCCCTAATTTATTTTAGTATGCAGAGATGCAATCCATCCAGACCAGGGGTTTTATCCTCTCTAGGTTTGATTAGTTCATTAATTATCTCCCCACTTTCTATCTTAAATGTCTTTACATCTTTTTTGATCTCTTCTTCTAAAGTCATCCGCACCATGTTAGTCTCCCTGGTAAATACTGAGGCAAAGTAATTATTTAATATTTCTGCCATTACCTGTGAGTTTACCATTAATGGCCCTATCCCTATCCTGATTTTTCTTTTGTTATTTATGTGTCTGTAGAATACTTTACTATTTCTTTTTATATTCCTTGACAATTTAATTTTGTAGTTTCTCTGCCTTTTCTGAATTGTTTTTTCGACTTCTTTCCTAACCTTTTCATATTCCCTTTTGTCATCCTCTCCTTTGTTGTCTATGTACTTAGTGTATGCCTTTTTCTTTAGTTTCAATTTTGCCCTTTTTTCTTTATTCATCCATGGTGTGTCATTCCTGGCTAGTTTGTTCTTGCTGGGAATTTATGTTTTTATATGTAAGTTATTGCTTTTGCCTTGTGCTGCTGCTCTTGCCGCATGTTCCTTCCCGTTGCGCCCTCTGCCGGGGGGGGGGTGGAAAGCAGGCGCCGCTGGACGGCGCGGCAACGTGCTTGGCCGGCGCCTGCGCAGATAGCACGGTTGCGGAGCAGTGTAGCTGCGGAGGAGGAGGAGGTGGTGGGAGCTGGAGCAGTGGGAATAGCGCCGGGGGAAGGAGACAGATAGCGGAATCGCAACCATGTTACAGTGCAGGGCGGTATGGCAGAAACTGGCTCCGCTGAGCAGGGCATCGTCCACACTAGTGAGGAGTAGCGCGAAGAGGCGAGGTAAACGGCCGGAGGGAGTGCGGGCAGGCCGGTGCCGAGCCGGTCTAGGCCGCGGTTGTGCACCCTGGGAATTGCAGCTCACGCTGTGGGGCCCGTTCGAGCCAAGGTCGTGGGAACGTCTTAATGCAAAACTTTTTTTTTTGCACACGCGCGATTGCAGAATATTTGACCAGTTCAGTAAATGCTCAGCCGGTTGCCCTGGCAAGTCTTTCACGTACCCTTTACCTACTATTGAATGAATGTTGTTGGTAGGTAACACTCAAGAAGCAACAACAGTTGTGGCTTATCCATTGCAGGGAGGGAGCTGATCTGTTTGTGCGGATAGTCATTCTGAATGGAGTGATCTGTTGGCAGTACAGTTACTGAGGGGTTTACACAGTGCAAGCTGCATAAACGCCATTCCTATAATTGCAAATGTTTGTATATATGCATAAAATACTGACGTAATTGTCATACCTGCGCAGAGGATCTAACTAGGAAAATACCTGCATACATGAGTGGCGAGATAACCTAAGGGAGCAAGGCCATTTGTTGTGTGTTTTAACCTATTTGAACATTTAACATCAGATGTGGATTTACAGATCAGCTATGATCTAATTTATTGGTGGAACAGGCTCGAGGGGCTGAATGGCTTACTCCTGTTCCTGTGAACTCAAGTTATCTAATCAGTTTCACTTGAAAAATATAAATCCTACTCTAAAGCTGGCTGTGGCAACGATCTGTTTACTGCATGTAAACACTTTGCAGTTTGTTTTAATGGTACAAGGTCAATGTCACAGAGCTAAATTGAGGAGGGAAGTTGTACATGCAAACATCTTGATGTTCTGTGGACAGGAGTTAATATTGGTAAATTTCCTCCAATATTGAAAACTGATTTAGAAATAAATAATTCAAATAATTTTTTTAAAGTTACAGTTAAGTTGGTTTATTTGAGCTTATGCTCTGCCTCCATTTATGAAACCTAATATGTTGTCCTTTTTTGGCTATATTTACCCGCAATTGCACTTTCAGGGAATTATGTATTTCAACCCCTAGGTGTCTCTGTTCCTCCATACCCTACAGTATCTTTCCATTGAGTATACACTTGTTTTTCCTCCCAAAATATAGTACCTCACACTCATCCACATTAAATTTGTTTCCACCTGTCTGTGTATTCCGCTAGCCAGTCAGTGATATCCTAAAGTCTTTTACAGCCATCCTCGCTGTTTTCCAAACCTACTTTGTGTTGTCGGCCAATTTCAAGGTTGTGTTCCTTGTTCCCAAATCCAGATCATATATATATATAGAAAGAGAGAGAGAGAGAGAGAGGCAGAGAACAAAAGCAGACCCAGCAGTAACCCCTGAGACACACCATTTCCAATCCTCCTCCAATATGAGCAGCACCCATTTACCCTAACTTTGTTTTCTATTTGTCAACCAACTTTTTATCTATATTGCTACATCTCATCATAGAATCATAGAAAGGTTACAGCAAGAAGGAGGCCATTCGGCCCATCAAGTCTGTGCTGGCTCTATGCAAGAGCAATCCAGCAAGTCCCACTCGCCCGCCTGTCCCTGTAGCCCTGCAAATTTTTTCCTTTCAAATACTTATCCAGTTCCTTTTTGAAGGTCGCGATTGAATCTGCTTCCACCACCCACTCGGGCAGTGCGTTCCAGATCCTCGCAGTGTAAAAAAGTTTTTCCTCATGTCACCTTTGGTTCTTTTGCCAATCACCTTAAATTTATATCTTCTGGTTCTTGACCCTTTCACCAATGGGAACAGTTTCTCTCTATCTGCTCTGTCTAGACCCTTCATGACTTTGAATATCTCTATCAAATCTCCTTGCAACTGTCTCTGTTCCAAGGAGAACAACCCCAGCATCTCCAGTCTATCCACGTAATTAAAGTCCCTCATCCCTGGAAACATTCTAGTAAATCTCTTCTGCACCCTCTCTAAGACCTTGACATCTTTCCTAAAGTGCCGTGCCCAGAACCAGTGTTTTATAAAGGTTCACCATGACTTCCATACTTTTGTACTCTATGCCTCTATTTATAAAGCCTAGGATCCGGTATGCTTTTATTGAACCACTTTCTCAACCTGCCCTGCCACCTTCAACGATTTGTACACATATACCCCCAGATCTTTCTGTTCCTGTACCCCTTTGAGTTGTGTCCTCTAATTTATATTGCCTCGCCTCGTTCTTCCTACTGAAATGCATTACTTCGCATTTTTCTGCGTTAAATTTTATCTGCCACGTGTCCGCCCATGCCGTCAGCCTGTTTATATCCTCTTCAAGACTATCACTATCCTCCTCACTGTTTACTGCACTTCCAAGTTTTGTGTCATCTGCAAATTTGGAAATTGTGCCCTGTACACCCAAGTCCAAGTCATTAATATATATCAAGAAAAGCAGTGGTCCCAGCACTGACCCCTGGGGAACACCACTGTACACCTCTAATCCGAAAAACAACCGTTCACCACTACTCTGTTTCCTGTCCCTTAGCAAATTCTGTATTCATGTTGCTATTGCCTCCTTTATTCCATGGGCCGCAATCTTGATGATAAGCCTACCATGCGGCACTTTATCAAATGCCTTTTGAAAGTCCATATACGCCATACCAACTGCATTGCCCTCTTCTATCCTCTCTGTTACCTCATCAAAAAACCCTATCAGGTTGGTTAAACACGATTTGCCTTTAACAAATCTGCGCTGGCTTTCTCTAATCAATCCACTCTCGTCCAAGTGATTGTTAATTCTATCCTGGATTATTGTTTCTAAAAGTTTCCCCACCACTGAAATTAAACTGACTGGCCTATAGTTGCTGGGTTTATCCTCACACCCTTTCTTTGAATAAGGTTTGCAATTCTCCAGTCCTCTGGCACCACCCCTGTATCTACAGATGTTTGGAAGATTATGGCCAGTACCTCCACAATTTCCACCCTTCCCTCAGCAACCTAGAATGCAAGAATGCATCCCATCCGGACCAGGTGACTTATTTACTTTAAAGTACAGCTAGCCTTTCTAGTACCTCTTTATCAATTTTTAGCCCATCCAGTATCTCAACTATATTTTCCTTTACTGAGACTCTGGCAGCATCTTCTTCCTTGGTAAAGACAGATGCAAAGTACTCATTTAGTATCTCTGCCTCCATGAGTAGATCTCCTTTATGGTCCGTAATCAGCCCCACCCTTCCTCTTACTATCCGGCTACTGTTTATATTCCTATAGAAGACTTTTGGATGCCCTTTTTATGTTGGCCGCCAGTCTATTCCCATATTCTTTCTTTGCCCCTCTTATTTCCTTTTTCATTTCCCCTCTGAACTTTCTATATTCTGCCTGGTTCTCACTTGTGTTTTCAACCTGACATCTGTCATATGCCCCTTTTTTCCGTTTCATTTTACTCTATCTCTTTTGTCATCCAGGGAGCTCTGGCTTTAGTTGCCCGACCTTTCTGCCTCGTGGGACTGTGCCTAGACTGTACCCGAACCATCTCCTCTTTAAAGGCCGCCTGGTATTCCGTTACAGTTTTGCCTGCAAGTCTTTGATTCCAATTTACCCGGGCCAGATCTGTTCTCATCCCATTGAAATTGGCCCTCCTCCAATTGAGTATTGTTACTTTAGAGTGCTCCGTGTCCTTTTCCATAGCTATTCTAAACCGTATGATACTATGATCGCTGCTCCCTAAATGCTCCCCGACTGACATTTGCTCCAATTGGCCCGCCTCATTCCCTAGAACCAAATCCAGCAATGCCTTTTCCTCGTTGGGCCGGATACATACTGGTCAAGAAAGTTATCCTGAACACATTTCAAAAATTCCTCCCCCTCTTTGTCCTTTATATTATTATTGTTATCCCAGTCCATATTAGGATAGTTGAAGTCCCCTGTTATCACTACTCTATAGCTTGTGCACCTCTCTGTAATTTGCTTGCAAATTTGCTCGTCTATATTCTTCCCACTAGTTGGTGGCCTATAGAATACACCCAGTAGTGTAATGGCACCTCTTTTGTTTCATAACTCTAACCGTATAGATTCTGTCCTTGACCCCTCGAGGGCATCTTCTCTTTCTGGTACTGCAATATTCTCCTTAATCAATACTGCCACACTCTTTCTCCCCCCCCCCCCCCCCTTTCTCTCCTTCCCTATCTTTCCTGAACACCTTGTATCCAGGAATACTTAGTACCCAATCCTGCCCTTTTTTGAGCCAGGTCTCTGTTATCGCCACAGCATCATTTTCCCATGTGGGTATTTGCGCCTGCAGCTCACCAACCTTGTTTACCACGCTTTGTGCATTTACACACATGCACTGCAAACCAGTCCTAGACTTTCTTGTACTCTCTTAGTCTGATCCCACCTAATACTGTTCTATTACTTGCTCTAGTGCTGGCTTTCTTTCCCAATCTTTGTGCCCCATGTTTCTCCTTTCCAATGCTACACCCTGGTGCCCACCCCCTGCCAAATTAGCTTAAACTTTTGCCATACACCTGATTTTTTTCTAACAATCCTCTTATGAGTCAACTTACTGAACATCTTCTGAAAATCCATATATACTACATTCCATTCCCCTTATTCAATCAGTCACATCCTCAAAAGACTATATTAAATTTGTCAATAGAACTTGCCTTTAACAAATCCATGCTGGCTGTCCTTGATTAACCCATGCATTTCTAAATGCTCAGTAATTTTATCTTGAACTATGGATTCTAAGAATTTGCCCTAAACTGATGTTAGATAGTGTATAGTTACTCGGTTTGTCCTTCTTTCCTGATGTAGCTCAGTGGTAGTCTCTGAGTCAGAAGGTTCTGGGTTCAAGTCCCACTCCAGAGACTTGTGCACACAATCTAGGCTGGCACTTCAGTACAGTACTGAGGGAATGCTGCATTGTCGGAGATGCCATCCTTCGGATGAAATGTTAAACTGAGCCCTCTTAAGTGGACATAAAAGATCCCACGGCACTCTTCAAAGAAGGGCAGGGGATTTCTCCTGGTGTCCTGGCCAACATTTATCCCTCAACCAACACCAAACACAGATTATCTGGTCATTTATCTCATTGCTGTTTGTGAGACCTTGCTGTGCACAATTTGGCTGCAAAAGTGCTTTATTGACTGGAAAGTACTTTGGGACTTCCTTAGATTATGAAAGGAATTATATAAATGCAAGTTCTTTCTTGAACTTTGGTATTATATTGGCTATTCTCCAGTTCCATGGCATAATTTGCATATTTAATGAGGATTCTAAATTGTGGCCGGAGCCTTTGCTGTCTTCTCTCTGACTACTTTCAACAGCCTAGCGTGCATTGTGTCGGAGCCCAGAGAAACACCCCGTTCATTTCTGCTGTTTGTTTCAAAACCAATTCCTTTTCTACTGCTAGCTCTAACAATTGTTCCATATTCTCTGCTACATTCTCACTTCCACCATCATTTGTAAAAACCCATGCAAAGTATTTGTTTAATATATCTCTGCCATACCTTAATCATTCACAATTAGATTCCCTCCTTCGTTGCTGTGTGGTCCAACTCTCTTACTTTTTATATGCTTATAATAGCCCTATTTTCTTTAATATTATCTGTTACCCATTTTCATATTTTCTATTTGCCCATCTAAACTTCCTATCGCACTTTATCCCTCATGATTATCTTCAGTATCGTGTGCCGTTACTTCATAATATGTCTTCCTTTTAAGTTTCAGCTTAATTTTAACCTATTTCTCCATGGAACTCTATTCTTAGAGGGAGTCCCTTTCACATTAAAGGAATATATCTATTTTGCATTCTGCCCATCTCATATTTGAAGTTTCTCCATGACTGATCTGTTTACCTGTTTGCTAACTTTTCTCCCCAGTTAATTTGGGTCGGGTCCCTTTTTACCTAGCGGAACTTTGCCTTTTTCAAGTTCAGCATCCTTATTTTTGACTTTGCGTTATCCTTTTCTATGCTCACATTGCACCTAACTCTGTTGACGGTATTTCCCAATTGTTCTTCTATTCTCAACAGTTATTTGTACTATTTGATTTCCCAGATCTAAATCAAGCATTGCTTCTTTTATTTGCTGTCGAGGCTTGAATATAAATAATGGCTCTATGGTCAAGATTTTGGAGGGCGTCCTGCATCCATGGATGCAGTTGACCAACAACGGTTCACTCTTTCAGGAGAGCAGAGAAAATTGTCAAGGAAACAGTTCAATGAGTTAAAATTAGTTAATTCTTTTTAAATCACTCTCTTCTCCAATTCAATGCAAGATATACTGAACATTGAAGTTTGTACTGAGTTCTTTTTTTAAGATGAGGCTACTGTAATAAAAGGGGAACACAATTCTGTTCGATGGGGTTACTTTCACTGATTACCAGAGGTACTTCATTGGTGCAATACTGAGGAAGTAGCCCTTGTCAGAGATGCTGTCTTTTGCATAAGATATCATACAGACGCCCTGCCTGCCTATTCAGGTTTAAAATTCCATGGCACTGTTAAAAGACCCAGAGTTCTCTGGCAGTTCAGGCCAACATTCCTCCCTTAGTAAACAGCACCAAAAACTGATTGATTAACTGGCCATTCATCTCAGTGCTGTTAGTGGAAACTTGCTGTGTGCATAATAGCTGCAGCATTTGCTTAGATAATAGGCATAACAATTCACTGTAAGTAAAGCACTTTGAGATAATTATGGGTGATGTGTTAAGTACGGTATAATATAAATGCAAGCCTTTCTTTAACTCCACATACAGTCTATTGAAGTAACTTTTTGCCTAAAAATCTAATTATTCAGTGATTTGAATTATGCAACATAAATAACAGCAAAGTGGTAACTTAGTGCTCAAAAATTTGATTTACCAGATAACTCAAATTTAGCAACTTTGAGTTAAGAGGAGTAGAGTGCATTCTGCAGTTTTGTTCAATAACTGTCCAAGGAAATTTGACAGATTAAAAAAGAAAAATAAATAAATTAAGTCACATCTTGTAATACTAAAGGTGGAGGAACTGCTAGGGGGAGTATTTTCTGCATGATGAATTCATATATAATAATACAGCAGGGTAAATTGGAAAATCTTTGCTGTCATAAAATTACCCTTTTATAAATTTGATTTGTATTTTTTTGTCACCAAAGATTTCTTGATCACACCCAGGGGTGTTTCTTGAAGGAATCTCTTACATTTCTGAGCTATTGCAATAGTGACATGCTATTATGGTACATTATTCCACCACACAATAAAGCAGTGCTATTTGTTTACTGTGTATAAAGTGTGACTTGTTCTCTACAAGTTGTGAACTTGTGTTACTGCTATTGTGTGCATAATAATTCAGGCACATCTGTTTTTAGTGTCCTGTATAAGGTGAGAGATGCTGTGTTGCAAACAGCTGTTCTTGCTACTGCCTATATGTTTTTACAACTAGTAGCTTTTGGCTGTGCAGAATTTTCTTTGGACTAATGTTTTCCAATTTCCATTATCTTATAATAAGATTTGGCTTAAAGACGCCTACCATTTCAGGTGTTCTGAGCTGTTGTGTTGTAGGCTACAGAGTGAGTTTATCAATTTCAGCCATCAATTCAGACCGTCCTTGTGGTCAATTTGGAGCTGCCAAGCCAGAAAAACATCGCTACTGCTCTTTTTTCAGCAGTATTGCATTTTCTGGGACCAGATAGCTCTGTACCACCTGGAAGCTGGTCTTCAGCACTGGTTCATGTTGAAATCAATCAAACTTCTTTTGGGCACATGCGTAACCCATGTCACCAGAGTGATTTGAGAGATAAACAGGGACCTGAGACAGTAAGCTGCCGCAAAGCTAAAAATTATCTGCAACTATGAAAAAACTTATCGCATGGTGTATGTGTTTATATATTTTTTAATGGCAGATGCTGGGAATAGCTTGCTTTGAAAGTACTGTACTCTCTCTGGCATTTCCTCCTCTATGCTTTGTGCCAGATTTCTGTTAGAGATTTCTTTTTGTAATTATTGCTTGTTACTTATCTCTCCTTTTGTTCATCTTTCATTTTTTTTAAAAATTCTATGATATTAGCTGTATTACCTGGTAAACTTCTGGCCCCTTGGCTTGTTAAAGCAGAAGTATTTGGCAGTTAAATACTTCAGATCTTGTGCCTCATGTAGAAATCACATACCAATAAGCAAGAAAACATCCCTAAAGTTTCCAGTCTATTACAACGATTACCAAAACCAAAGCGTGTATCTCTGATACAAGTATACGCTGTTAATTTTCAGAAAATTCATAGGGCTATGCCTTGCAAATATTATAAAGATATGGATGGTCCTGGGTTCAGTTTGGGTTGTCAACTTCAGCTACTCTTGCATACTGTATAGAGACCACAAAGCATTGAAGTACAATATTAAAACAAAGACTTGTGTTTTATCACTCTGTCAGAAATATCATGAAGTGCTTCACACATAGCGAGTTACTTTGAGAGGCAGGCAAATCAGTAATTTGTTCCTTATTTTGTATTCATGATTTTATACATAGTTCTTGATACACAGAATATGAAACACAGCTTCCTATACTTGAAACAGTATACCAGAGCTTTGTTCCAGGCAGCTTTGAATCTGGGAAATTAATTTCAATAAACCTAATTATAATTTACTGGGAGAATAGTTCCAGCAACTGCTATTACCACATCTCCACAGTTTGCCATATGGGGTTTAAAATGTTTGAGAGTTATTGTGTATACCCAAACGCTCTAGTCCATAATGCCTGGTCTGCTGTAGCCTTCAAATTACATAAGTGCACTGGTGGGAACTATGGTTTATATAAATACGTAACAAAAACAATAGATTGATACCAATTCACTTTTTTTTCTCTAGTAATGTATGTTCTGAACCTAAAATTTGAAACTTAAATTGAAACTTGTAAATGGTACATTTAGTGATGTTTTATACTATGGTCTCAATAAACTAATAAATTTGCCTTTCTGATGTAAAATTATCCTGTTACGGCCCTCTTGTGAATCACGTGATGATTCTCTTCTGTGGCTTGATAACATATGCTTGCAAAGTTTTCTGTCTGTCATTTCAGCACTATTCATCACAGTAATTAACATTGTTTTCACTTTATTGAGACCATGGTACGTGCAGTATTGAAGTAATGTGGCTGCTAATCTCAAGCTTCACTTTCATTTTTGCCATCATCTGAAAAGCTTGATTGAATTACAACCTTATTACTCTTACCCAGCCTTCCATAATTCTATAGATACCCGTCATCAAATTCTGACGTATTTTAATCTTTTTTTTGCAATAAATTTTACTCTTCAGGCACTTTGTTGCAGCGATGGAAGTTTCCCTTAGACCAGCAGATGAGCAGGCAAATGGCTAGCGGCGTTGAATCTGGTGGCTCTGGCGCTATTTATTTAGTGCTTATTGGCTTGACAAGTTTAGGAGCTGGTGCATATGTAAGTAGCAGGGCTATTTAATAAAAGGAATGAGCTTGCCACCCCTGCTTCTGTCAGTAACTTCCTTTTTGTTTCGCCCCTCAGGACATTCTAATAGCTCTTTTCTTTCAGCTCACTTTCTTTGCTTTCTAGGTGCTTCTGGTAACTGGAAAGGCAACTATAAAATACTGTATGGATTACATGAATCACTTAACCTTCCTTACTGTGTGACCCTTGATTTCGCCAGCCCATTAGTTTCACTTTTTGTTGATAAATTTGTTTGCAGTAGCAACTAAGAGATTTACTGTCTGTTGTTTCTTATTGTCATAGGATTTTGGGTTCACTTCATTGTTCTAAAATGCATATATCTGGCGAATGCAGAGGAACAACAAAATTGATTTTGTATTTTTTTAAATGCTGAGAGCCTATAGTGGCGATGGTACTTGCTCTGGATGCAGTTGATTCCTGTTAACCTCACTTTCAATTTGTAAAGTAAGGGTGATGGTGGCAGGATTTTACTCCAGTAGTTTCCTGAGAAGTAGGAGAAATTAGTCGTGGCCAAATAAAATTGCTTTTCTGTGCTGGCTGTTACTTTGAATTTTTTGCAGTTTGATTCAGTGCCTATTTAAAATGGAAATACTTTATCTGACAAGAATTTAAAAAAAAAAATAAGCTGAATGAATATATAATTATAAAAAAGACAATTCAGTGGGAATTAATTGACGGTGACTGAAATCCCCTGCACTGTATGCATCATTTTATGTTCTGTACTGTTCCTTGATTTATCTCCATCTTTTTCAATTTGGAATTGGTTATTAAAGTTATAATTTTCAGATATTAAATTTTCATCAGCACTTTGAGCCTAATGCTTACATCTGGATCAAAAATAGATGGTCTTTAGTGTGCACTGTATCTATCTATATAATCAAAAGCCTAGTATATAACATGTTTCACATTTAATCTATAAGGTAGCACATTAAATCTGCCTGTCTAGCAGAAAAATGTCACCCTTTTCTTATTGGCTCAATTAAGCAACTGGTGGTGATCACTGAAATATAAATCAGAAAAACATCCCACAGAAAAGAAATCGCTTGAACGGCTGAAATTTCAAACTAGCACATCATTACATTTATTTCTCAAAGTAGTTCCAGCCACCGTTTTTATTTCTGATTCAGCTGAATATATAATTGTATAAATATTAGAACAAGCACTAAAAAAGATTTCCCCCAAAGTCATTAAACATACCTATATAGATGCCTCTATGGGATATTTATATTACTGTTTTTTCAGAGGCCTACATGTGTCTTGAGGCCCTGGTACTCACTTTTCTCCTTGCCTGCAGCTTAAATTTCTCTAGCTGGGCTTGTTTCCCTTTCTTTGCCTTATAGTTGGGCTGAGTCATGTCTGGTCTAAGCGTGACTATTCTTACATTTGCAATATTTGTCTGTACCTGGTATTTTTTGTCCATAGTTTGTTGCATGTCTTGGAACCATTTAGAAAAAAAATATTCTGTAGCTGTAGTTACATCATCTTTTCAAATTCAGCCTGATCCCGTATGTACAATTAAGCCTACCATTCCACATATGCAAGTTTCCTGATTCTACAAAAAAGTCCACTAAACGACAGAACAGACACACACAAGTATGTCTTTATTTTCTGTGGGGAATACACCATGTTAAAAATAGCTTATAAATTACTTTATATCTACAGTTGTAGCACAAATGGGCAGCAATTAATGGAACAGAAACATAAAGTAAAGAGAAACAGATGCACATTTTTTCTCTGCTTCTGCAATGTCACAGGAAATCAACTAGGTTTTCAGAACATATTCATTTTGTTCAAGCTAGCATGGAAGTCTAGAGTTAAAATTTGAGCATTACTCAGTGGAATGGGAAGCTGACCAAAAGTGAAATAAAAGGGCTTTGAAATTGAAGGGTTTTCACCATTTTTCCACTTCAGTTTCTTTCTTTACTCTTTTCCTGATTATTTTCTTCTCTACTTTTCCATTCTTCCCTACAGTTTTCAAGCCTTTCAAATTGCCTGCTGTAGGACCCTCAGGGCGCTTGATGTCCACAGGTGTGCCAAGAGGCAGTGACAGCAATCTCATGTACTTCTTCATTGTTGGTGGAACATTCATTGGGGGAATTGCATATGTAAGCCACCTTTGCCCTTTTGTAGTTGTATTTCAAATACTCCTTTCCCTGGGTAGGCTACTGTAACCTATTGTACTTTTTTCAAATTGTAGTGTCCGATTTATGAAATTATATCACTAAGGTATCAATAAAATGTAACAGTGGTTGTAGGAAATCTTCATACTATGTCAACTTGAACTAGAGAGAGCACTTTTTAGCATAGCGTAGATATTGTTTCCGTACAAACTTGGGGCTGTATTTGGAGAGAGTATTTTGAACTATAATGCACCAAGTAGTGGCATGAGTAATTTGAGGTAATGAATAAATGTCATGCACAATAACAGTTTATGTAGATCTCCTCACATAGCGATGTCATCTCAGGTTGCGTTACATTCAGGAGGAACAAGACACGGTGGATGCTGAGCATAGCGAAAGGGGAGGGGACTGAAAAGACCAGGATGGCGGGTGGGAAGGCAGAGGGAACTGGGCTGAAAATTCCAGGAGCATAGTGGCTGAACGAGGGGCTGCTGATGGTGGACTGGTTTAGCCATTCATCGCCAGATCTGGCTGGACCACATCAAGTACTATCGGGCTCTTCTCTCCTCTGCCAAAGCTGCTCACTACTCCAGGATCACCTGCAATGCAAAGATAACCCCTGGCTTCTTTTCTCTACTACCAACCATCTCCTTAAACCCCTCTCCCCTTCCCCTCTCCATCCTCACCACCAACAACAACTGCATGGACTTCTTTGTCACTAAGGTTGAGACCATACATACAGCTGCCTTTGTCACATCCCTCTCTTCCCTTTGCCCACCAAGCCAAGCTTTCCCCAAGGTTCCCCCTGCCTTAGCCCTGATCCCGCATCTTTCGCTAGTTTTGCTCCGATCTCCCATCATGCCCTCTCCGAGCTCATCTTGTCCATGAGACCCACCTGCTGCTGCTCTCAACCCTATTACCACTAAACTGATGATCACCCAGTTTCTCTTCTTGGCCGCTATGCTAGCTAACGTTGTAAATGGATCCTTCTCAGGTACTGACCCCTCCATTTTAAATCTGTTATCATCAACCCCTCCTCAAAGAAAATCCATGTTTCACCCTTCTGTCCTTGGAAACTACTGTCCCATCTCCAACCTCTCTTTCCTCTCAAGTCCTTAAACCTGTTGTTGCTGCCAAAACCTGTGCCCGTGCTTCCCGCAACTCCATGTTTGAACCTCTCCAATCAGGTTTCCGTCCCTGCCACAGCACAGAAACAGCCCTAATCAAAGTCACAAATGACATTTTCTGTGACTGACCATGGTGCACAATTTCTTCTCAACCTTCTTGACTTCTCTGCAGCCTTTAGCACCACGGACCACATCATCCTTCTCCCAATGCCTTGCCTCCGTTATCCAGCTGAATGGGACTGCCCTCTGCTGGTTTCACCCTTACCTATCCAGCCATAGCCAGAGAATCTCCTGCCATGGCTTCTCTTACCACCCCGCACCGGTATCTCTGGAGTCGCCGCAAGGATCTCTCCTTGGCCCCCTTCTGTTTCTCATGTACATGCTGCCCCTCGGCGACATCATCCAAAGACCTGACGTCAGCTTCAACAAGTACACTGATGACACCCAACTCTACCTCACCACCACTTCTCTCGACCTCTCCACTGCCTCTATGTTGTCGGCCTGCTTGCCCGACATCAAGTCCTGGATGATCCGCAGTATCCTCCAATTAAACATTGGAAGACAGAAGCCATGATCTTCATCCCCTTCCCTGGCCACTGACTCAGGCTGAATCGGACTGTTTGAAACCTGGGCGTCCTATTTGATTCTGATCTGAGCATCTGACCCCATAATCCTCCCCATCACAAAGACCGCCTACTTCCTCCTCTAACATCACCCATCTCCACCCTGCATCAGCCCATCTACTGCTGAAACCCTCATCTATGCTTTTGTTACCTCCAGACTTAACTATTCCAAAGCTCTCCTGTCCAGCCTCTCATCCTCCATAAACTTGAGCTCATCCAAAACTCTGCTGCCCATATCCTAACCTGCACCAAGTCCCATTCACCCATCACCCCTGTGCTAACTGACCTATAGTGGCTCCCATTCCACCAACGCATTGAATTAAAAATTTTCATCCTCTTCTTCAAATTCCAACATCCCCCCCCACCCCGACCATGACCCATCCTATCTTTGTAACCTCCTCCAGCCGTATAACCCTCCAAGAACTCTGTGTTCCTCCAGTGCTGGCCTCTTGTGCATCCCCCTCTCCCTTCGCCCCACCATTGGTGGTCATGCCTTCAGCCGTCTAGGCTCTAAGCTCGGGAATTCTCTCCTGTAAGATCCTCCTTAAAACCCAGTTCTTTGTGGTTGAATGGAGAGAGCAAGGGGTCAGGGTAAGTCCAGTGTTAGCGCAGCAGAGGTTGCGTGCAATGATGCAAGACCGGAAGAAATTACTAAAATATTGGTATCTATATATTAAAGACATTTAGTGACCGCTCTGACTGCCGATTTGAGACTAAGACCATCACTAAGTATTGTGTTCAAATAAATTGCAAATTATAAAACTAACCATGATAAAATTCTAGGTTAAACAAGGGAATGTACTTTTTTATTTGATTATATATAAATCAGGCTCAGGAATAGCAATGTTGCAACATTAATTACTTTTCAAACTACAGTTGGGTGAGGATGGGAAAAAGGTAGCACGACTGCCAGATGAGTATTTCTGCATAGTACACAAGAGTATGATTTCAGGATTAAAAATGTAAGTTAAAAACAAGACAGCCATTTGAATCCACATTTCGACCCTGGCAGATCATTTTTATTTCTACACCTTGATGCAATCCCTTTTTAATGCTGCTAATTTTTCAGCCAAGCTCACGTTCGCTATGCTACTTAGCAGTTAAGTCCATTAATAAAGGCACTTCGTTATGAAGTAGTTATTTGAGTGTAGCTCAATGTTTCTTTGCCTTATGATCATACTCCATGGTTGGCATTAAAAAAAACTTTATGTACTTCACTGATTTCCTTAATGATTTTTAAAAGCTTGGATCATGTCTCCCCAAATTTGTATTTGTCCACTAGATTTAATTTCATTAGCATCTTCTCATTTCTCCTTAAGACCCAATGTGAATCTTAATGCCTTATTTTTAATTCTTTACAGTTTTGCTCTGTTTTTACATTTGGCTGCAATAATTGTTTCTTTCAACGTTGCTTTGAAAAGTATGAATGTTAGCTTTCTGAATTATGTTTATAGATCTGCTTATACACCTTTGCCTTGGCGATTGCTGTCGTATTAATGTGATACTATCAGGAGTTGGTCAACAATCTTGAAAATCTTTCTCTTTGTACTGTATTTAATATAACCTTCATTGCCTAATCATTTTTGTTATTCTTTAGGCCTAATTAAACAAGGTTATTTACCTTGATTTGGAAATGAAGTTTGATTACTGTCCAACATTGATAGCAGTCCAGAAATATGTTTGACAAATATGCTTGCATTTGAAGATTATCTAATTAGAACAATTTGCAGTAAGTGAAATAAATTTTTAAAAATTGAGTCAGTCGCTGAAGCCCCATTTGATTGGTCTGTTAGCTGAAACCCCATTTTATCTGAACTGATATATCCTAATATCCACATGCCCATTAATCTTATTGCTACATTAATTGGTCTAGCCTCCACTTAACTCTCTGCCCTAATTTGCTGCATTCAGACCTCTAGCCCTGGCTCCTGCCTCACTCGGGTCATCCATTACTTACCTTCAGTCTGCCTCAAGCCCCACTTCCCAGCCCAAAACCATTTATTTTGGGGAGAGGAGTCCTTCAACCTAAAATTTAAGTTATATTCTTGAACTAAGCAGTGCTGTGTATATTTTGCAGAATGAACTTTTACGGCTGAAGTAATCTTCCCTGTTTTTCTCTTTTCCTGAAGGCACTGACATGCTGGGGTACATTTCCACAAGCACTGGTAAACCTCCAGTACCCTGCCTAAGCAATCATTCTTTGTGAGAACCTAGACAATTGTTGTCAACAGACTATTGAATCATAGAGGTCATCACAACCCACTTATGTTCTTTCTCACCTGACTTTTTCCCCCTCTTCTCTTGTCCCTTCCCTCATCGTAGCTTGGGGATATCGAAGCCAGTTCTAACATCCAAACTGAGAGCTGCAAAAATGGAAGTCCGCTCTGAGATCGTCTGGTCTCTGCCTTTGTAATATATTGGCCATTGTCTTTAGCTGCTGGGCAACTGGGAGAGTTAAAACATTTTGCATTGATAAAACAGCATGAAAATTAAATCCATTCGCATTACTATTTGAAATGTAAGCCAAACAAATGACAGCAAAGTAAATAAAAGCAGGGACTAGGCTTGAAGGTTATATTTTGATTATTAATCTGCCATTTGGATTGTTGATCTGTGATTAAACTAAACTTACTGTGTATTAATATCACTTGTTGACAGGTATACAATACAATAAAAGAAGACAAAATAAGGTACAAAGATAGAGTAGCACGAATGCTACCAAGACCGAATACGGAAAGGAAACCTGAAGAATTGTCAACAAAGAGTATGTATGGTTTGAATGCCCTGATTGTATAGTGTGTGCTGATTGCTACAAGAAAAGTGCTTTTTTTTTTAACTGTTTCTGCTTTTCCTCCCACTCCCATAAGGATGCAGACTTATACAGCAATACCATCCCATGGGTGCAGCAGCCCTTTGGTACTGTCAAGTTGCCAGTCTTAACGTGTGAACCTAGAAAGTGTGCGTCAGTATGCTATTAAACTTTGGGGGAAGGGACATTGCAGCCGAATCTTAGTCCATAATAAGACCATAAGAGATAGGAGCAGGAGTAGGCCAATTCGGCCCCTTGAGCCTGCTCCGCCATTCAATGAGATCATGGCTGATCTGATTTTTACCTCAACTCCACTTTCCCGCCCTTTCCCCATATCCTTTGTCTCCCGTGCTGATCAAAAATTTGTCTAACTCAGCCTCCACAGCTTTTTAGGGTAAAGAATTCCAAAGATTCACGACCCTCTGGGAGAAGAAATTCCTCCTCATTTCCATCTTAAATGGGCAACCCCTTATTAGAACATAAGAAATTGGAACAGGAGTAGGCCAATCGGCCCCTCGAGCCTGCTCCGCCATTCAATAAGATCATGGTTGATCTGATCCTAACCTCAAATCTAAATTCATGTCCAATTTCCTGCCCGCTCCCCGTAACCCCTAATTCCCTTTACTTCTAGGAAACTGTCTATTTCTGTTTTAAATTTATTTAATGATGTAGCTTCCACAGCTTCCTGGGGCAGCAAATTCCACAGACCTACTACCCTCTGAGTGAAGAAGTTTCTCCTCATCTCAGTTTTGAAAGAGCAGCCCCTTATTCTAAGATTATGCCCCCTAGTTCTAGTTTCACCCATCCTTGGGAACATCCTTACCGCATCCACCCGATCAAGCCCCTTCACAATCTTATATGTTTCAATAAGATCACCTCTCATTCTTCTGAACTCCAATGAGTAGAGTCCCAATCCACTCAACCTCTCGTCATATGTCCGCCCCCTCATGCCCGGGATTAACCGAGTGAACCTTCTTTGTACTGCCTCGAGAGCAAGTATGTCTTTTCTTAAGTATGGAGACCAAAACTGTATGCAGTATTTCAGGTGCGGTCTCACCAATACCGTATATAACTGCAGCAATACCTCCCTGTTTTTATATTCTATCCCCCTAGCAATAAAAGCCAACATTCCGTTGGCCTTCTTGATCATCTGCTGCACCTGAATACTAACTTTTTAATTTTCTTGCACTAGGACCCCCAGATCCCTTTGTACTGCAGTACTTTCCAGTTTCTCGCCATTAAAATAATAACTTGCTCTCTGATTTTTCCTGCCAAAGTGCATAACCTCACATTTTCCAATATTGTATTGCATCTGCCCACTCACCCAGCCTGTCTATATCCCCCTGTAGGTTTTTTATGTCCTCCTCACGCTCCACTTTCCCTCCCATCTTTGTATCATCTGCAAACTTTGATATGTTACACTCAGTCCCCTCCTCCAAATCGTTAATATAGATTGTAAAGAGTTGGGGACCCAGCACCGACCCCTGCGGAACACCACTGGCTACTGGTTGCCAGTCCGAGAATGAACCATTTATCCCAACTCTGCTTCCTGTTAGATAACCAATCCTCCACCCATGCCAGAATATTACCCCCAATCCAGTGATTCTTTATCTTGAGCAACAATCTTTTATGTGGCACCTTGTCGAATGCCTTCTGGAAGTCTAAATACACTACGTCCACTGGTTCCTCTTTATCCACCCTGTACGTTATGTCCTCAAAGAACTCAAGCAAATTTGTCAGACATGACTTCCCCTTCGTAAAGCCATGCTGACTTTGTCCTATTAAATTATGTTTATCCAAATGTTCCGCTACTGTCTCCTTAATAATAGACTCCAAAATTTTACCCACCACAGATGTTAGGCTAACTGGTCTATAATTTCCAGCCTTCTGCCTACTACCCTTTTTAAATAAGGGTGTTACATTAGCAGTTTTCCAATCTGCCGGGACCTTTGCCGAGTCCAGAGAATTTTGGAAAATTATTACCAAAGCATCCACAATCCCTACTGCCACTTCCCTCAAGACCCTAGGATGTAAGCCATCAGGTCCAGGGGATTTATCCTCCTTGAGTCCCATTAATTTACTGAGTACCAATTCCTTAGTGATTTTAATCGTATTTAGCTCCTCCCCCCCTAGAGCCCTCTGTTTGTCCAGTGTTGGGATATTTTTAGTGTCCTCTACCGTAAAGACGGAAACAAAATATTTGTTCAGCATTTTTGCCATCTGAGACTATGCCCCCTAGTTTTAAATTCCCCCATGAGGGGTAACATCCTCTCAGCATCTACCCTATCGAGTCCCCTCAGAATCCTGTATGTTTTAATCAGATCTCCTCTCATTCTTCTAAACTCCAATGAATCTTATTCTGTCTTGATGCCCTGGCTCACATTTTCCAGCAGAGCCATTGGACTGCAATTGGGATTAGAAACCCTGTCAGATTTATTTTTTCTTCTTATCCCCTACCTAGGCCAGGTTGCTGATGTCAATTGTAGTATCCCTGGTATGACTCTGACTGAGATTACTAACTCGACACATACTGAGATCGGCCATGGAACATTCCTGATCAGTATTACTTAGCACAATATTTACTATTTCATTTACCAACTGAGCTATCAGGAACTGTTTAAAAAGTTATCAATAATAATAGCTGTTTACATTTCACAATAAACTAGTTTATTAGTTACTAGTGGACTAACATTTAGTTATTTAATTATTTCTTAGCATTACTTTTATTTTTCAATTTTTTTCATACATCAGCATTTCTTGAAATTAATGCACTGTGAATTCAGTTTCATTCCAAAATTCTAGGTAGTGGTGTTGATTTAGAAAAAAATCTATGTTGTGCGATGCCTTTCATTAAATATAACTATTAGGTGCAGGAAGATGCTTAGATTTTGAAGCTTGCTTAGTTCATTGTTACAAGAAGTTGGTGGGCAACTGTACATTGGAAGTACTGTGAAGATAAAGTACTTGGACAAATAGCTACTAATGGACACATAACATCTAACCTTTGTGAAAGAGTGACTGGCACTAGTCAACTTGCTTTCTAGTTTGCCTTTCGGACCCGTGTGCTAAGTCCCTTCCTAGAATTTCTTAAAAGCTTATTTTGCTCAAGTCATATGCAAATTGGAACTATATGGTCTTGACAATTTTACTTTTGCTAATTAAATATTGAAAGATAAATGTATTGTGGCTAATTTCATTATAATAAGGCTTTAAAGCTGACATACTCATCAGTAATGCTGATAAATTCATAAGTGCTAGAATGCTGTAAATAGTAAGTCGTGTTTTCCTTTAATTTTGTAGGTGAAAAAGAAGAGGAGATACCAGCAGAAAGAGGTGAATCTTGAATTGTGTTGTTGCTTTATTCTCGTAGTTTGTTGCATCGTTTCCATTTTCATAAACAGACAGTACTGGTTAGAAATAATTCCAGACAATTTTCATGCTGATTCTTTTTTTGTTTCAAATTGTAATGCAGAACAAATTAGTTTATGGTTTATATACTGGTAGACCAAGAGCACTAGCTTTACTTTTATCCAGAGCATGACACATTTCCCAATATTTGTCGCAATCTATATTGCACTCTACAAATGGAATTTGAGAGGCTAGTGTCAAATGACAGGTTCATCTTTTAAACAAATCCCAACAGTAGCTCTTGGAATCTGATCTGTTATCTGCATTCCAGTACTTTCAGTATTCCAATATTTTCAATTTGGAAGAAGTTAGTGGGAAGGGAAAGAACACTATTGAAAATGAATCACCTATGCTTATGGAAAGTAGCTGCCTGGTATAATGCAGATAGCAGCACATGTATGGTATTTTTAATTTCTTTCAGTTGGTTGAAGAAGGTGGTGTCAGTGGAGACATCAGTCTCTTTCATGTCTTAAATGAGAAGGAATCTTGATGCCAATTTGATACAGAATTTAGGGGGGGGAGGGAGATTGCAAATAGGATAGGTCCATTGTTTATGGTGCATTCCAATTTCTGCTAGCAGTTCTGGATGGTTGGTCTTATATAGATTTGAGAGAAAATAAATAATTTGAATGTCATGAAAGAAGCAAGATTGTCACGTTAATTTAGAGGGTTGTTATACAGAAGCATAAGTTGAATTTGTCACGACTTACATTATGGCCAAGCAGAGCTATATAAAGTGGTCTGAAGTTTCCTAGTTAATATACAGGAATGATTAAAAAAGTACATGGAGCCAGTAATATTTTTCTTCCACACCTGTTAAAGATAGAAATAATTCTAATATTGCAATATAGCTTATTATATGAAAGCAACTGAGGCAGAGTTATGAAAATTTTAAGGAAGTGCAAATAAAGGTTTCTTCAGATTTGTCACAAGTTCTGAGGAAAATAAAGTACCTGCCACAAAGGAATTGCCTCTACAAAAATGACTCGACGTGCAAGGCTTCCTAAAAAAAAATTAAGCAATCATCTACAAATTAAAAAGGAAAAACTGCAAATGCTGGAAATCTGAAATAAAAGCAGAAAATGCTGGAAATACACAGTAGGCCCATCACCATCTAAAAAGACACGTTAATATTTTGGGTGTAGATACTTCAGAACTTGAGGTTGAAAGATAAGAGTCCCTTGGTGGGACTGAATTAAACTAAGAGGGAGATAGAAGACTATGCTGATAGGGTTAGATGAAGTAGGGAGGAAGGAAGCACGTGTGGAGCATAAACACGGGCATGGACCTGTTGGACCTGTTTCAGTGCTGTACATTCTATGTAGAACAACAGGTAAAAGTCAAGTGTCAGAAAAGTTGATTCCTATATATTATTGCACAAGTAAGACCATAGAAGTTGGAAGGTGCATAGTTTTCTGTGTTTTCTATGTTCTTGTTCTGCTCTGCTAATTTTCTGGTATTCGGTATCTGATTAGTGGAACAGATTAGACTAGTTTCTGGAAGTTGGTGTTGGCTGTTATTAAATCTGCATGCTTGTTGAAATACACCTGAACTTTTTTTCTGCTTTGATCTTTTTGGATCCTCATGCTCATTGGCTTGGCTTTGATTCAGATCATGCAAAGTGATGACTTTGCTCATGCTGTTTGTGAAGCAGTTTTTGGCTGTAGATGTGAACTTTGCCTCTTACGTGCTAGTGGTTTTATTTACAGATTAAAAAGCGAGAATGCTTTCATCTGGGTGGGGATTTAGTTACCTAAACGGAAATGATTCATTGTTTGCCATTGCCTTTTCTTGCTTTTTTATGCAGTTAGATTACATTTCATATTGTAGGATAGCTGTGAATTGCTCTGAACGTTGCATGTCAGGCAAATTTTGTCGAATGGTTTGTGATTGCAGAATCTGCCTCTCCAACTGAAGCCCCTAAAGGGGTTACCACGGAAGTGCCTGAACAGGCCTCAGTGGAAGTAACAGTAGAGAAATCTGAAACTGAGGAAGTCTCAGAGACAGATGAAAGTGGTAAGGATAGATCAAAGGTGGGTCCGGACTCACATTGTTTTCCCACCAAGTATTTTAGATGCAGTTGTTATTTGATCCTTTTGTGAACAGTTAAACCAAATCAATTCGAATATATTGATATGGATTACTTGGGATTTTAAATTTGGTACTATTAAGATTAGGCAAATTATACGCAAGCATCTTCATCTGTTTATAGTTGACATTGCTATAAAAAGAGAAGTACTTCACACTGTCTAGAGGTGACATTTTTATGATAAACATAGTGATGCAAGACTTATCAAAAACAAAAGGCCTGTGATCTAGAGGTGCAGCTGTATGCTCGCTTGTATTGCTCTCAGAATAGTGGGGGAATGTATATGAGTAACCCATTTAGATGACTAACAGTAGCAGGAAATCAATGCCCTTTGAATTAATTGTAATATACTTTGTTTCTTGATTACACCAATTCAAGTGTAACATCGTACATTTCAATTTTTCTTTTCTCATTTTATTTCAAGTTATCTATGCAGTTCATTAAAAGTAAAATATAATCTGTGTGATGTATTTACAACAAAGATTTTAACAACTCCTTTAGTCAAAAAGCAATATAATTTGGCACTAAATTTTTGATTGTTACAGGAAAAGAATCCAGGTCAAAGATATTGGGGTTGATGGAAAGGAAAGTTCAGTGTCAATTTTTAACGATTGGCTTTGTGAGAGGGATAGCTGGCCTGTAGTCTGGGGAAAACCAAGTGATGGCAAGAGAAAGTATTTGATAAATATTTCAGTAAGAAGTCTGAAATAAAAACAGAAAATGTTGGTAATACTCAGCAAGCCAGGTAGCATCTGTGGAGAAAGAAACAGAGTTAACGTTTCGGGTCGATGACTCTTTGCCAGAACTGGAAAAGGTGCATTTTCTGTTTTTATTTCAGATTTCCAGCATCCGCAGTATTTTGCTTTCGATTCACTAAGAAGTCTGGTTTAGTTTAAGATCCTTTTGCAACTGATTTCATCAAGAGTCACTCAGCCTATGAAACACACATGCGTACAATTAATACCTTACTGCAGAAGTGAGAGCTATCAAATGGAAAGCCCCCAATATAGTATGTGCTGCATTTTCCTTATTAAACCCATTACCCTTTGTAATTGGTTAGGCTCGTAAATATGAAGATCATATTTCCAAAAAGCACTTTTAAGATAATTGCAAACAGTGCTTTTGTGGGCACGGTGTGAAGCATTTACAGTCTTTGTGATTCTGGCATGATACATAATACAGCTTTTCCCTTTCCCATTAATTGTCAGTTAATGTGGAATTATAAACTTCAGATGTATGTTATATACTGTCTTTATTACCTTGTCCATTAGAAACTGCATTTGTGGCAATCAGCAGCTGTTTTTTAGTTTAGATCTGTGTTGTCACCTGAAAGACATTCTTTGAGATTCAAATTTATTCTGCTAATTATTTCCTTTATTGATGGTAACTTTGTTGCTGACTTCAGTGAGGGTTTCCTGTTCTGCTAACAAGAAGAGCGCTGCTAATGCTGGTGTTCAGTGGGATGATCCTTCATTATTGTTGTTGCTAGACACTGTGCAGAAATTGGTAAAGCTTTTTTTTTCCTCCTCTGACAGCATCAGCAGTTGTACCAGTCAGTGCTAGGCCTGACATCCCATCACATGCTCCTTATCTTCTGATTGGTGGAGGAACTGCATCATTTGCAGCAGCTAGATCTATCCGTGCACGTGATCCTGGAGCCAGGGTGGGTAACTTAACCTCACTTCTTCATAAGATGACTTTCCAATTAAGTGCAGACATGGGCTGCCCCTTCCTCTTTGGTGTTTAGCTGATTAAGGCAGACATCAGGGGAGTCCCAGGTTCAATCTGTGCTAAGTTAGCTGATCTCCAGCTGGGCAGAGATGGAAAAGCGACACTGATCTTGGCACTCCTGGGTTAGGAAATGGAAAATCAGCCAAGCTGCCTGCTCCTGATTGCTGCTCAGTGACCCCTGCTGTAAGTGCATGCATGTGAAAGTCAGTTAAAGACAGGATCATGGCCCCTACAGTCGAGTATCAAGCTGATATTTTCTATTCTTCAGGTTCATATACATAAAATGGCCACTTTAGCTAAGTATTGAAGGGTGCCCTGTACCAATGGAATTCTTTCCCAGCAATGCCTTGTGTTGAAGCAGAAGGGAGAATAGAAATGAATCTACAGTGGTCCTGGTCAGGGATGTTGTGTTTTCAATTTATAGTGTTGCAAATTTAGTTTAATTTACAATTATGTACATATTTCCACAAAAAGATTTTGGAAAATTGTTACATTTTGCAAAATGTAATTATTTCAAAAGATGTATCAGATGTAATACTGAAATGGTTAAGATTTTTGATAAATATATATACATTAGTACAGGTGAATAACCAGAAACTGGTTGAAGGGTCGATGTCACGTGATTAGATTACACGATGCTGATGATAGTATAGTGATTTTGGGTCATCCGGTATTCTGTGGTTTAAACAAAAGTAAATATGTGAACTCGATTTTAAAGACTAAGAAATATTGTGTGCTCACTGATTATTTTTCAGTGAATCTTTGCGCTGGTCAAGATGGGGACCCTTAATGTAGTAGAATGGAGCATACTCCCACTTATGACACCAAAGGGTCGATTTTCTGAGTTTGTGCTGTTGGTTAGAATTAATGAACAGAAAATCATGAGACTTCCCAAATATGCGTGGCCAGCGGGTGAAGCTTCCCACTGGTAGCATGAAATCGGAAAATCAGCTCTCAAATGCCAGCTTTGAGTGCCCCAAATAATGCGTAGCACAGCAGATACAGAGTGCAGTTCTATTTATTCTGCTTTCACAATGTGCCTCAATCTAGCCTAAATAGAGTGCACTACTCCATTAGTGTGAGTTTTTCACTTACATCAGTCATCCCTGTGACCCTGCTGAATCTGACGGGCAGAAATCTGTGCTGAATGATGGGTAGTTTTGTGCTGCTGGCACATGCCTATTGAGGACAGAGTTGGAACTGTCGAGTTCATTTCACATAGGATCCTTCCAGCCAGCATCAACTCTCAGCTGTGTAGATTTGGGGCAAGGGACTCACTTCAACTGTTAAACAGGGAAGTGGAAGTGCTGGTTCACTTGTTTTGAATATATGCCCTCTATTTTCTATGTACGTCCAAGGGTGCAGTGGAAACATGATTATTAGACTATTGGAATTGACATAAAAATTCTGCAAATTTGGAAATTATGCCTTTCAAAAAAGTAGAATCCTATTCCTCATAGACTTTGAAGCCCAGCTTAAGCCAGCATGTCCTGTTGGAATGGAATAATGAATTCTTTAATATGCATCTCTCAATGACAAGATAATTTAATAACCTTTTTTCAAGAGAAAGATCCTACGTCCATTATATAAAAAAATTGATGAGTAACAACTTGTTGCATAATGGCATTTGATGGCCCGTATCTGATTGAGTGCTTAGTAATTCACCAGACTTTATAAATTCTAACATTTACAGATTGTGTTTGTGCTTTATTGAATATATTTTGGGTAAGAGTTTGAGATGTGGCCCATGATAGGAAAATGTACATATTTTAATGAGATTTTGCATGAGGTAATTCCTCATCTATCTATATTAAAATTGGTATAACCTTCAGCATTCCGTATGGAGTTTTCAGTGTTAATTGCTTCGACACCCTGTTACATTTATAATTGCCTGTGATGGCTGCAGGTGATGCTCTAATAGGGTTTTCCCATTTAGAATATTCAGTCCTTTGGTTTGATTCTTCGCTGCTCAGCCACACCAGAGAAGCTGTAGCATAGGAAATGTAGCTAAAGGCCAAATTGAGAATCAGATGAGGAATTTATAAGTTGGACTTGACTTGGGGGTGGGGGGGTGGTGATGGGCCCTCCCATGGTAGCTTCTCATGTTTTTTTTTATTCGTTCATGGGATGTGGGCATCACTGGCAAGGCCAGCATTTATTGCCCATCCCTAATTGCCCTTGAGAAGGTGGTGGTGAGCCCCCTTCTTGACTGAGTGGTTTGCTAGGCCATTTCAGAGGGCAATTAAGAATCAACCACATTGCTGTGGGTCTGGAGTCACATATAGGCCAGACCGGGTAAGGACATTAGTGAACCAGATGGGTTTTTACGACAATCCGGTAGTTTCGTGGCCACCATTACTCATACTAGTTTTTTTAATTCCAGATTTAATTTAATTAATTGAATTTAAATTCCCCAGCTGCCGTGGTGGGATTTGAATTCGTGACTCCGGATTATTAGTCCAGGCCTCTGGATTACTAGCCCAGCAACAGAACCACTATGGTACCTTACCCGTCCCCATCCTTCTCGCCCCAGCCCTATCCTGGACACTATCCTTTCGTTAGCCCTCCATCATCCTTCCTTCTGCCCCCACCTCACCTCACCTCTCCTCTCTCTTTCTCCATCTTCCTGCTCCATCTTCACTCCTCGCCTTGTTTTTTTTTTATTCGTTCATGGGATGTGGGCGTCGCTGGCGAGGCCAGCATTTGTTGCCCATCCCTAATTGCCCTTGAGAAGGTGGTGGTGAGCCGCCTTCTTAAACCGCTGCATTCCGTGTAGTGAAGGTTCTCCCACTGTGCTGTTAGAAAGGGAGTTCCAGGATTTTGACCCAGCGACGATGAAGGAACGACGCTATATTTCCAAGTCGGGATGGTGTGTGACTTGGAGGGGAACGTGCAGGTGGTGTTGTTCCCATGTGCCTGCTGCCCTTGTCCTTCTAGGTGGTAGAGGTCGTGGGTTTGGGAGGTGCTGTCGAAGAAGCCTTGGCGAGTTGCTGCAGTGCATCCTGTGGATGGTACACACTGTAGCCACAATGCGCCGGTGGTGAAGGGAGGGAATGTTTAGGGTGGTGAATGGGGTACCAACCAAGCGGGCTGCTTTGTCCTGGATGGTGTCGAGCTTCTTGAGTGTTGTTGGAGCTGCACTCATCCAGGCAAGTGGAGGGTATTCCATCACACACCTGACTTGTGCCTTGTAGATGGTGGGAAAGGCTTTGGGGAGTCAGGAGGCGAGTCACTCGCTGCAGAATACCCAGCCTCTGACTTGCTCTTGTAGCCACAGTATTTATATGGCTGGTCCAGTTAAGTTTCTGGTCAGTGGTGACCCCCAGGATGTTGATGGTGGGGGATTCGGCGATGGTAATGCTGTTGAATGTCATGGGGAGGTAGTTAGACTCTCTCTTGTTGGAGACGGTCATTGCCTGGCACTTGTCTGGCGCAAATGCTACTTGCCACTTATCGGCCTAAGCCTGGATGTTGTCCAGGTCTTGCTGCATGGGGGCACGGACTGCTTCATTATCTGAAGGGTGCCTCCTCTGCTGCCCTGGTGCAATTATCCACCAGCCCTCTAACTCTGCTTTACCTGAAGACTGCGTGGGATGAGTAATATTTTAAGATTCTGGGCACTGACTGTTGCACTTAATTCCTGTGTCACAATTTTGCTACACTTCTGCGACACTTGGCCTCCTCAGGTTACTTTTAACAGTAACGCCTGCTTAGACTTACTTACTCTAAGCAGCATTTCCTGCATTCTCCACTAGTTGGAGCAGTTTTTTTTGAGAAAGTAAGTGCAATATATCAGCTTTATTCTCAGTAATAATACATACACACACACTGGGAAAGACCTGTTTTTCATTTTGAATATCTCCCCACAGGGCGGTGCACCGTTCCCAGAGACACTGCAATACTGGGTCGATGCGTGGAGTGGACAGAGCATCTTTCCATCTCTCTGTTCCAAAAATCAATTTAATATATGGTCCCCAGATAGGGGACGTATCAGATATTAAACTGATAAGAACATTTTATTTTCAAAAAATATACTTTATTCATTAAATTTGCAACGATACATACAATACAGTTGTCATATCACATTTAAAACGTGCACAATACAGATTATACAATTTGCAGGTTACATCAAGTACAGTTCAAATATCATTCCAACAATACAGTTACACATCGTATATAGTTACAGTTCATGACACTCTAGGGTGCCTCATTGCATCACAATCAATACAGATTATTGATTACAGGTACATTACAGGTTCATTACATCAATTCAAATTTTACATTCTGCCTGTGGGGGGTTTTTCCCTGATTGCAGCCCCTCGGTTTACAATGGTGGGTAGGCTCTAAACATTTGCCTTGCCCCACAGAGCCTTTGCGGCGGCCGCACCCAGCTTTAGTGCGTCCTTGAGCACGTAGTCCTGGACCTTGGAATGTGCCAGTCTGCAACACTCGGTTGAGGACAGCTCCTTGCACTGGAAGACCAAGTTTCGGGCAGACCAAGTTTCGGGCAGACCAAAGGGTGTCTTTCACCGAGTTGATGGTCTTCCAGCAGCAGTTGATGTTTGCCTCGGAGTACGTCCCTGGGAACAGTCCGTAGTGCACAGAGTCCTGTGTTACGGAAATGCTCGGGACGAACCTGGACAGACACCACTGCATCTCTCTCCAGACCTTCTTTGTAAAGGCACATTCCAGAAGGAGATGGGTGACGGTCTCGTCTCCACCGCAGCCTCCTCAGGGACAGTGTGCGGTGCTGCTGAGACTCCGGGAGTGTATGAAGGACCTGACTCGAAGGGCCCTTCTCACCATCAGCCAAGCTAGGTCTTGGTGTTTGTTTGAAAGCTCTGGTGATGAGGCGTTCTGCCAAATGACTTTGACAGTCTGCTCGGGGAACCAACCGACAGGATCCACCATCTCCTTTTCCCACAGGGTCTCGAGGACCTTATGTGCGGACCACTTGCTGATCGCCTTGTGGTCAAAGATGTTTTTCTGCACAAACTTTTCGACGAAGGACATGTGGTGCGGAACGGTCCAGCTGGATGGAGCGTTCCGTGGCTGTGTGGCCAGGCCCATCCTTCTCAACACCGAGACAGATAGAATCTCAGCACGTAGTGACACTTCGTGTTTGCGTACCGAGGGTCTACGCACAGCTTGATGCAGCCGCACACAAAGGTGACTCTCAGGATGAGGGCCACATTTGAGCAGTTACTGCCTTCAGTTCAAGCCCCGAGCCTGTTTCCTCTCTGCAACAAGCTATTTTCCATACTTGCCCTGATTTGTAATTCATTGTGTGGTGATATTTCGTTCTTTAAATCGATGTTCCATAATCTATCTATCCATGCGTCAATGTTAAAAATGAATTCTCCCTACTGCCAGCAACGTTAAAATAAATGTCTGCACTACCGTTGCAACAGCTGATTGCTGCCCCGCCTTTTTTTTTTAAATCTACATCTTTGCCCTGGTTTAAAAACTTATATTTTCCTTAGTGCTGACCTTTCTTGAAAATCGGTATTTTCTTCCCCGATGACCTTTCTTGTTGCCACTTGCTCACTCCGAGGTAAAGTAAATGCCCACTCCAGTTTCCCTGCAGCTGGCGATATGTAAATAAATTAAGAAATCCTTTCTTTTAAAACTTAAGTGTTTTTGGTGCCGGTTTCCCTGTTGGCGATGTTAATGTAAATACATTTCTTGTGCCAGATATCTAGTGTCCCACATTTCAATGTCACTATTTCGGCTGTGATATAAGCTAATCAGATAAAACATTGTGCTGCCATTACAGCTACTGGCTGTTCACCCCCAATTAATTTATTGAAATAATAATGTTAAAATTCTTGCAAGCGTATATACTTCATGTACTCATACTTGCTATTATCACATTTCTTCACATGCATGTGCTGCACTGAACCCCTAAGTCATACCTAATGCAATGCTATAGGTAACAGCTGTTGCAATCCTATATAACGCCTTGAGTGGTCCACATATAACTGCACTAAATCAGTGTCCCTGATGTTATCTCTATATGGCATAAACACCCTATTGTTATAAAACAGCGTGTCCTCTGACTCGTCATGAGAGTGTCCTAGTTATCTTAGAAAAGTGAGAAGAGTAGTGGAATCCACAAAGGCAGGATTTGAATTGATAACACAATGGATGAGTTTCTGCGATACAGTGGTTTAAATAACTTCTTCCTAACTGTGTGCAGGTTTTTTGCATGGACAGCCCTGGTATGTCAGCAAGGTGGAGGTGTACAAACAGTGTATTTATTGGAATTGGGTCATAGTTTTGTTTCTCAAGTGTTTGATATGTTGTATATGTTTTAGGTCCTGATAGTTTCAGAGGAACCAGATTTGCCATATATGCGGCCTCCGCTTTCGAAAGAGCTCTGGTTTTCTGATGACTCCAGTGTGCCAGAAACATTGAGGTTTAAGCAATGGAATGGAAAAGAGAGGAGGTAAGTGTGTAATACTGCAGCGCAAGGCTATCAGAATCTTGTAGTCGACATTTAATAAGGAAATGGGTCGCCAATTTCTGATTTCTTCCCTCTTCCCCTTCCGCTTGTAGATGAGGGTGATGGTGCCTTTCCTCATGGACTCTGACATGCTGCCTACCAGAAGCATGCCCCCGTACACTTCCAGTAGGTCTGGGCCTATCCAGTCCCACAGAGCCAAGTACAACTCGACCGGTAAGCTGTCGCTTACGGGAGTTCTACTCTTCTCAAAGGACCGGGTGGCCTTTGTCAGCTCGTCCAAGTTCTGTGGCCGATCCATGCTCTCCCGCTTGCTGTCCTCTAAAACTTCTGTGATAGAGAACAGGAAGGACGCAGGTATCGGGGGTGACGATACCAAGCAGCGGAGGCTTTTAGGTTAAGGCCTGCCTGTACATGGATGACGTCGCCATCTTCTGCTCCGATCAGCAGTCAGTCCACACGCTGATGGTCATCTCTGACCGTTTCGAGCTGGTCTCGGGGGCCAGAGTGAACCAAAGTAAGAGAGAGGCCATGATGGGAGACCCGATCCTCTGTCCCCTTCGCCCTCAGGTCCGACTACCTGAAGGTGCTGGGGATCTGGTTTGGGGGGGTTCCTGGCCTGCACAAAGAACTGGGAGGAGCGGATCGCCAAGGCCAAACAGATGCTTGGTAAGTGGGTGGGGCGATCCCACTCCATAACCGGCAGGAACCTGGTGATAAGGTGTGAGGTACTCGCGGAGTTGCTCTATGTAGCCAGGGTCCAGCCCATTCCCCACAACTCCGCCATCACAGTCACCCGAGCTATCTTCCACTTTATCTGAAGGACCAAGGTAGAACCGGTCCGCAGGCTCACCATGTACAAGCCCCCAGGCAAAGGAGGGAAGAGCGTCCCCAATGCCGCTCCGTTCCTGATGGCCACTTTTGTGTGTGGCTGCCTCAGGATGTGTGTGGAACCCCAGCACGGTAACACCAAGTGTCACTACGTGCTGAGTTTCTACCTGTCCAACACGCTGAGAAGGCTGGGTCTGGCCATGCTGGCCGAACAGGTGCAGGATGTCCCGTCCAACTGGACCGTTCCCCCACCACACCCTCCCCACCCCACCCATCCCCCCCCATCAGTCCCAGGTGGAGAAGTTCCTGAGGAGGAACCCCTTCGACCACAAGGCTGTTAGACGGTGGTCGAAGCAAAAAGTTCGAAGAGTCCTATAAGGAAAGGAGAGGGTGGACTTGATCGGGCTTTTCCCCAACCAGACGGTCGATGCCATTTCACAGAACGTCTCGTCGCCGGAACTGACCAACAGGTACTAGGATGTAGCCTGGCTGGTGGTGAGAAAGGCCCTCCCAGTGCGGACCTTCCAACATGCACGGAATCTCGGCCCCACTGCGAGCTGCCCTCGAGGCCGCAGTGAGGAGGAGACCATCTTCCACCTCCTGATAGACTGCCCCTTCGCGCAGAGGTGTGGAGAGAGATGTGTTGGTATCTGTCCCAGTTCATCCCAAACAGCTCGGTAACACAGGACGCTGTGCTCTACGGGCTGTTCTCCGGGACACACACCAAGACAGATATCACCTGTGGCTGGAAGACCATCAACTTGGTGAAGGAGGCCCTTTGATCCGCCCGAAACCTGCTGGTCTTCCAGCTGAAGGAGCTGTCCACGACCGAATGTTGCCGACTGGCACACTGCAAGGTCCACGAGTACAAGCTGCGAGACACACTGAAGCGAGCTGCGACCTACACAATTGTACAGAATGTATTAGAAAATATGTACTGTGCTATAAAATTGTAACAATGAGATCATAGTGTATATGATCTGTACTGTATTGCTTTAACTGCTGCATTTTGTGCCCTCTATTTGAACTGTGTACACCATGTGTATCTTTAAATTTTATGAAATAAAGTATATCTTGAAATATTAAAAAAGGCTTTAAGCACAGGTATTTTAACCATGTGTTATCTATTGTGGTGAACTGAACCTAAGTATTAAAATAAATTGTTCAAACTTGAGTTCTCCCATTTCAAATGTGCATTTAAGTAACATTATATCCTCATTTATATTTATAGCCCAGCGCTTGTTGACAGTTGAAGGAAACGGTTGCTACATTCAAACAGTTAACAAACTAGGCGATACATTGTTCTAATTTTAAATGGGAAAACTCACTGCTGAGACTATGTTCATTATTCAACGAGATACAATTTGTAAATACTGGCACTTTAAACATTTAGAACACAGGCTAGACTTGAGCTTCTGCAACGCCATCTGATTAAAGAATTAAAATCAGTGATCCACATGCATTTCATGTTTTGTTCAGTCATCCGCCAAGCAGGTAACCAGTAACAGGTGTTCTGAATTTGAACGCGGTTAAGTGACACCGTTTTTTAAAATCTCCATTGATGTGCAGTTTATTCATCCCCATCATTTCACATTTTATGCACGTCACCATCTAAACTGGATTAAGTTTCTGCAAAATCAACTGATTGTGATTGAAATCAATGGGGTTAGATAATCCCCATACATTTCCTCTTTCAGGTAAAGCATGAAAATTGTGAACTGCATCGAGGGTAACATGCTGCAAACCAATAAGAATGTCAGGAAGCGGTCTTAAGGCAGCAGTCATTCCACTACAATCACAATGTAGGAATCTGGGGAAGAAAAACAAAAAAAAAGTGAAATTAAATTCTTTGGTGGTTTCAGTGGCTACAAAATCATTATGTGGAGATGCCGGTGATGGACTGGGGTGGACAAATGTAAGGAATCTTACAACACCAGGTTATAGTCCAACAAATTTATTTTAAAATCACAAGCTTGTGATTTTAAAATAAATTTGTTGGACTATAACCTGGTGTTGTAAGATTCCTTACATTTACAAAATCATTGAACACTAGGGATCCTGGTATCTGGGCCTTGCAATTTCTTTGTGGGATAATAGGTACAAATAGTTAACAAATTTGTCTGAAATTCTCTGTTACCCTTTTTAAATGGGTTAAGCAGCAGAGAAAGTAGTTTTGGATGAGTGCATTTGTACTTATTATCCCATAGTGTAATTTGAAGCCCCTGATTTTTAAGTTGTGATATTAGTGCTCAATTTCAAAGGTGTATAAAAGAAGTTTGGTTAATCTGCAACTTTCATGTTTACAGCATTTATTTCCAGCCCCCATCTTTCTATGTCAGTCCTCAAGACTTGCCTTTTGTGGAGAATGGAGGAGTGGCAGTGTTGACTAGCAAAAAGGTAAGTCCAAAAATTAGAATTCAGTGATTGTACTAAGGCCATTCAGTTAACACCAGGTTTTTTACTGATGTTAGAACTGGCAGGGATGTTGTATAATTTTTCATAAATACTTATGAATATAGCAATATACCACACATTTATATGTAGGGAACAGCTCAAGTATAGCACTTGTTTGAAATATGTCAATACTTCTGTTTTTTTCTTTTGTTTTAGAGGACTTACATTTCTCTGACAATACTTTGGAGTAGTAGCACGTTTGATAAAATGCGGAATCGAGCTTGGATATAAACACAAAGGGTATAAAATCGTTGAGGTGTTTTATTGTTGGATGTCCTTACTTAAAAGATTTGTTTGCTTTCCATTTCTGTGTCTGCAGGTTGTACACATGGATGTCCGAGGGAATAAAATAAGATTAGACAGTGGTTCAGAAATAACATACGATAAATGTTTAATAGCAACAGGTAAATATTGATTTTTTTTTATTATATGCAGCCCATTGACTTTAGCTCATGGCCTTTCTTGAGCTTCATTCTTAAGCTTCATTCTCGTTACATTGTACATTTTATATATAAAGTTAAGCACTTTGTGCTGTTTAGTGTCAGTATTAAGTGAGCAAAAGAATAAAAGAATGTTTTTCACCTATAGAGGGACAAACTGATTTTGTCTCACCTGACTAGTGTTTTACTTGTAAATTTCTCCTCTATCTGGTCTTGTCTGCTCACACGCCTATGACAGTAAAGTTTGAGGTCAAGAATTCAGTGAGTGATAACTGCAGGGGAAAACTCCTTTCACGCACTGTCACCTTTTTTTTTCTTGCTGCCATATTTGAAATACTTTTTTAAATGATTTCCAGAACTTTTTCTTGCATTTGTTTTTTTAACTCCCTACCTTTCTGTTTTCCTTATTCAGTTTTCTACTTGTGTCTCTAGGTGGAATCCCACGTAACCTTCCAGCACTTGAAAGAGCAGGAGAAGAGATGCAAAAGAGGACAACTCTATTCAGAAAGGTAACTGTACAGTATTACTTCTGTGACTTGTGCCCCATACCCGGATTCCTTTTTGTGTGATTATATTTCAACTCTCCTATCACTTTATGCATTTAAGTTCCAATACAGTGTGCCAAAAAGATAATCATACATATGGGGCAGGAGCATTCCAGCTTCAGTCCCTGGTCTGTGTTAAATTAGCTGATGGGTGAGGTGGTAGTAGTAGAAGCATTACAGTTTGCCTCAGCACTCCTGGTCAAGGGAGGGGTAAATTAGCCAGGGGTACTGCTCCTGATTGATATTCATTGATCCCTCATAGTGTGCGTGCGTGCGCACTTGTGGATGTGTAAGGGCAGGATCAGATTGATGCCCTCCAGAGTCAAATAACCTATTGATACTCACTGCCTAAGATCATATATGGCCAATTAGGGGTGGTACCAGAGGGCTGCCAACACCCATGAAACCACAAGAGTCAGCTGCATCAGGAGAGTTGGGATGATAAAACTAATCAGACATTGCAACATGCTAGTCAACTGTACTGCATCACTCGATCACAGAAACTGCACTGCCATACTATTTTATTGATTGCAAAGTTACTTTATTAATTTGGGTTATAACTCATGGTGTTACAAGGTGGTTATGATGCATGAGATGATTCAGTCGTGTTAGGAAGCTAACACAAAATATGTGAAGAAAGACAGAACCTAAATAAAAAGCAACGGTTATCAAAGCAAAAAAAAAGCCGAACTTGACAGCTTATGAGCTACAACAAAAAAAAGGTCTTGGAAAAAGCTTGTGTTCAGATATTTTCCCACTTTAGATATTAAACTTCACTAGTATTTACATTTTCTTCATTCCTACAAGTTTCTATCCTATCATAATTTTGCTTTTAATTTTGTTAAGTAACTTGCATGTGTCAGCCCTTCTCAGCCAGGACTAATGACGTGTGAAGACTGCAACATTAACAAACAGTTGCATTTGTATTAGTGTGGAAATTATGTTGTGGTGCAGTTTAATCTCTGATTTAGTTACACTGCTTTCACTAAGAGCCATCCAAAAAAATTGCTGGTTTTATGGTAGAATTATGGTTTTCGAACCTTAGTACAACTGACGCCAACACACCACCAGTACACGACATGACACAGCATACACTGCAACTTCTATTTACCAACAGGAGTCTCACCCCACTCTCTAAAATGGTGCACTCTTACTGGTAAATAGATTCTCTTCCATCTGCCCTTTGCTATCAACGTTCTCCCTTTCCCTACACCTGTTCTGAAAGCATTAACTACTTCCTAGGTGCTGTTCCACAGTTGCTAATCACTCTGGTACTTTGTCTTGTTGGCCATGTGTAAGCCTAGGTAATAAAGCTATTTTCCTATAAGGGATTCTGTTCTCACCTGATGTTCAAGCACACACTTCCACTGGGGATAATTGTATAGCATTCAGGGTGCCAACCCTCGCCGTATTATTTCCTTTCCCTCTACCCCCAAACTTCGGGCTCTAAGTCCAATTGTAGCGACCCACCACTGGTGTGGCTATGATCTGCAAATTCAATGCTGATTAGAAATTGAAACGTGAGACATTCAACCTCGCACCTTCCTGGTCTGTGTGGCTAAACAACTCATGGCGTTAACCAGCTCAGCCATCAGCCAAGTTCGTAGTAGAATTAAACTTCTGTGATGCCAGATGAAATGTTCGCACACAAAGCACTGCTCTGAGTTTCAGAAGATACTAAATTGCTGCTGCATGTGCACTGAGATGTACACATGGTTCAATGTCTGTGCATAGGCAGAAGCACTCTGGATACATAAAGAAAAACAGAGCGATGCTGTGAATGGGGAGTAGAACCTGACTGGCACAAATGGAACAACATTATTTATTGCATTTCACTTCCACCAGTCATAGAAGGGCACAACATGCTGGCAAGTCTAATCCTGGTTAAATGCGTTGTTACCTTTTCAAGTTCATAGTGGCTGCAAGTCGCTCAGAGGGAAACTTTCCTGCATTTGCAAATTATATTTAGTATATAAGTGCAGAAATCTGATCAAGCACACTGTTCTGCTGGATGTTTTTCCATTGCTCCCATGGTCCATTCCAAAATCTGTCTGTTTGGTCCACCTGACCGTCATTAACTTTGAAGCCTCAGTAAAAGTAGCCTACTCATTAACCATAAATTTGTTTAGTACGATACATGTAGCTGAAGCATTGTAAAATGATTTAAAATAAATTAGAAATTCATGATATGGGGTGTAAGAAGCAACTTTATTACGTGTACAAAATACATTGCAACCTTGCAATAGCTAATCATTGATCATGAATTGTCCATTACATTCCATTAGCTGTCTACTAAGAACTAACTGAGGACTTAAGAAAGGGAGCTACTTGAGACAGTGGATTCAGATAGGGCGTTCAAGTTACAACCAAGGAGATGGAGGAAGATTTACAGATATTAAGTCGAAGTAAGGGAGGAAATATTACAGCAGTTTTGGTATGTTTAAAGTTAGCTCTTGGATATGGGCTGATGGTGCTGGGTGTGGAGCCTATAACAATGAATAACCTTGAGTGGGTTACAAAAGAAACTGATTTTGGCTTAAGTTACAGATGGAAATAAAATCCAATTCATTGGAGCGCATCATAAACCCTTGTTCCAGTTTAAAGCAGAATCAGTTTTTCTCCATAAATCTTACATTTTTCAAAATGGACCATGAACTACATAATGTTACCTAATTAGATTCATGCTTACTGAAAAATCTAATAAACCATAAAATCATTTCTAAAATCCCAGACCAAATTGTTTGCTTTATATTATGTGTGACTAAGGTACTGCCATTAGTTTTTGTATTGTCATTTGGGGTCATTTTTAGTCATTTGAGTCCAGTGCAGAGGAAGGGGTAGAATGTTTGATGCAAGTTTAGATTGGGTAATTAAGTTCAAAAACAGAATCCCTAATCTAGGCTTTAATTTGGATTGGGTTGAGGAGAGAGGGGGTTAGCAAGATTCTGGAAGAACAAACAAATTGTAATTCTGCATTTAGAGTTATTTGAAATAACTTGAAGCTTATTTAGGGCAGGATGATTTCAAGAAAGAGGGCAGCAACTCAAAAAAAAAAAGCTTAGAGTATTATGCATGCCATGAGAGTTCTCATAGACTAATAAATTATTTTAAACATGAAAATAAAGATGCCACTGTGTTTTAAAAAGTATAGAACTATAAGGATCACTTGTATTTTATAATCTAATATATGGTGGAATTTGTTAAAAAGAAATGCGTGGAGTTAAAGATAAAACAATGCTGCAGTGTATTTGTGTATAATGTCCATGAAGTGCAGTGTGAACAACGTCTCCCTCTCTGCTTGATACAAAATTTACAGCAGACTGAGGCATACAGATGGTTCTGACCAGTGCTGCAAACACTCTTATAGAGTAGTTCCAGTAACTGTCTTTGGCACTGAAAATAAATCAACTGTTGTCTCTGCACACCTATCTATTTTGTTCATTAACTTTGCAAATGCTGTGGTGGGTAATAACCTGAAGCTAGCATGGTGCAAGGACAATGTTTTAGTAACCCCATCCTCCTTAAGAGCACGTTTTATCATCCTTTTCTATGCCCTGTATAAGGTTTCCATGTTGTCTCCAATTATATTTCTTGTGCTTTTTAGATCAGCCACATTTGCACAAATCCTACAGACTATGTGCAGTAAAGCATTAGTTTGCAGTCTGTGAATGATACTTAGTCCTTTTGTTGCCAATTTTTAAAAGTTTGAGTTTATACTGAATCTTGTTTTTAAAATGTACACCATTTCAAAGAGGCTCTTACCATACACCTTCTGCGTCAGTTACTCCATTTAATCATGGGTTTACCAATGTGACTGTTTAGATCAGAAGAGATTCTAAAATCCAAAATGCTAAAATAGCCATTAACTCGAGACACTCCCATTCCTCCTCCAAGCAGCAGAAAGGGCAAGTTATATCTGTTCTCCATTCTACAAATTCTTCTCTCTCGAAAAGGAGTGATCAGAGACTGGAGTTTCCAGGGTAACTGGTATTCCTGTCCTTCTTGGACAACTCAAAGAACAGCTTGACAAGAACAAATTGTGGGGTCTTCAACAACTTGCACTTTTATAGCTCCTTTCACACTATGAAATGTCCCAAGGTGTTTCAGGTTAGGAAACATTTCTTTACACAGAAGGTTGTTGGAGCTGAGACCATTACATCCTTTAAGGGAATTTTGGATAAGTATATGAAGCAGAGGAAGAATACAGGGCCATAGGGAGAGAGCAGGGCAGTGGGATTAGTTTTGGATTGCTCTAACAAAGAAACGTGATGAGCCAAATGGTCTCCTTTTGTGCCATGAACTTCTATGGTCCTATTAAGAAACTAAACTGAAGGTTCACTGAGTTTATCCGTGAATAACTAAGCCATATAACCAGGAAGGCCCCACGTTTGTTGCCCATTCTTTGCTGAGTTAGCTGATCTCTGGTGGTGGTACAGATACAACTACCTCAGTGCTCTGGATTAGGAAGGGGCAATTCAACTAGGGTTCCCATTCCTGATTGCTATCCTGACACCTTTGGTAGAAGTGTACGTGTCTAGATGTTGAGCAGCGACGTGATCAGATTGGGCTGTGATGCCCCTTTTGGTCAAATAGCCAATCAAGACTCATTGCCAAAGCTGATGTGAATAATGGTTACTTGAGTACGGTACAGGAGAGCATCTGGCACCTGTTGAATGAACCCCATCAAAATGGCAACTCCTTTAAGAGGGGATGGGAGAAAATTGGTTAGGAAAATACCTAAATGTATTGAGCTTAGATTATGAGGATAAAATGCAACATAGTTCTATTATATTGATTTTGCAGTAATAAGTTGAAGGTGGGAGGTAAATGATGGCACTTTTTGGGACTGAAACAGCATGGATCTGATGCAGTGTAAAGCTATAATTTTAACATTGTATCTTAATTTTGACATTGGACCACTTTACAATTCAAATTCCATTTCACATGCCAGCCATTCATATTCATGACCAACAGATTTTTAAAAATACAAATACAAAGCTTTCTGAAATCTTAATATTCTGTTCATATTGTAAATAAAAATACAAATGTTCTAAATTATATTGATTTAAAAGTACAAAGTAGAGGACAAAATTGAAAATTTATAAAACTATCCAGTTGTTAGATGAGAAATTGAAGTTTGTGCTACAAAATTAATTGTAACTCCTTCAGTGTATAACATTAGGTCTATTAGCCTGGCAAATGCTTTCCTGTTTGTTAACCATAATCCCTATCAGACTTTCCAAAAACAAAGATTTCTCATATTTTAGGCACAGTGAAAAATGGTAAATGTATTGAAACAGCCATCAAATCTTCAGCATGCTTTGTGATTCCTCTGATGAGCTAAAGTTATTACACTTATAATTAACTTGGTTATTCTGTAACATTGAAAGCTGCTTCATTGACCTACCCAGTTTTCTTTGGAAGGAATAAAACTAATCCTTCACCTTTTATAGCACTAAGTTAGTTGGTCCAATTGTCATATGTTGAGAAAATAATTTGACACATTCAGTTCCAGGGCAATTATTTCCAGTTGGTAAAGGCTAAAAATGCATTGGATTTTTAAAATTTGGGCTTGTATTTTAAAAGGTGAAGCAATGAATAAAATTTGCACAAATGTTTAAACTGCAAACATGTTCCGTTAGGGATAGATGTTGCAGCAGGCTATACTTTCACTTCTGGGACTGTTTTTGCATTAATTCCATTTTGAATGGATGAAAGTTCTTTGCCAATAGTAGAGCTCAACCGAGCTCAACCTACATGAAGTAACGATCCCAACCCAGTTCCCAATAGTCTCATAGTTTGGCAACAATTAGCACTAAATTAGCACTGTAACTCTGGCCATAAGGACAGCTGTTGTGTGAAATGGAATTTGCATTTGCAAGGTGGTCTGAGGTGGGAATTAATGCACATTGTTGGGAAGTGTTGAGGGAACTTTTTCTGTCCTGGAACATGCTCAATAGTGACACTAGGTTCAAAAAATAATGCTAGCCATGGCAACCTTTGCCATTATGAGCACACAAATATACCCAAAGAATGAGGGGGGGGGAAATATTTCTTTAGTAACTAAATGTCACTGAGGATTTTTATTGTTGCACGTCTTTCTTTGGAGAAGAAAACCGATTTTTCTAATCTTAACTGCAAATCCTTACAGATAGAAGATTTTAAATCATTGGAGAAGATTTCAAGAGATGTGAAGTCTATTGTCATCATTGGTGGTGGATTCCTGGGTAGTGAATTGGCCTGTGCTTTGGGAAGACGCGGTATGTTTTTTTTAGTTTCTTGATATAGTGGGCTAGATTTTTTTGCACATTCATAGTTAATCGGTGAAATATCTAGCCTAAAATGTACTTAGTGACATGTGTCTTTCAAGAACACAATATCAATCTGTGGTCTATAATAGATGAGCAGTATTTGTGGAGGTGGTTTAATTCCATTTTTGGGGACATCAGGGAGTATTGATAATTTGCTGGAGCCTTCTCTTGAATTTGTATCATTTGAAATGAATGTGGGCCAGTCTGATAGCTACAGTGATTCTAATTCTCGGGTCAGCCACGTTTGGATTAAAAACTAAAACAATATAGATTGGCTAATTTAAATATGGATTCAGATTTAAGCAGCTGGTAAATATTAACATAAGGCTCACATTTTCAGACTGAGGACCTCAAAAATTACGCTTGAGCTAACTGTTGATCGCATAACAGTATACTGCCTTTCTCGGGCCTTTTACACTTTCCATTTCGCTGCTGGGAAGATGTCTGTTTTGTTTTCTGCCATGACCTCACAATAGTAATGGCAGCTCTCCTGATGGCGTTCTGGGTAAAGGCAAACAGACTGTCAGTCCCAGTCTATGTTGAGTTAACTGATCTCACCTGGGGCCACAACTGTTTGCTTTGATTTAACATACCAGTGGGTTAAAAAGTGGCTTGGGGAAATTGGCCAGGTTTGGACCAGTGCTGAAAAGTGTGTATATGGGATGAAGTGCAGTGCATTCAATGAATGAATAACCTGGCGACATTCACTGACTTGGCTCACAAGTAAAGAATGGCCACGTGGGTGAACTATTGCAGAGCTCTCCCTGGAACAGCACAAGGCACAGGATGTTCAGGAGAAAAAGGAAGGAAAGAAGCATGAAAGAATAGGAATGACTGCTCGGGCCTTCAGCAATTAAAGCATTAATATACTCCATACAGTACATATAGGCGTTTTGCTAAATTGGTTGACTGAGATTTGCAGATAATTGATGCTCACGTGCTTCAGAATTAACAAAAATTTTATTTTTGTGAACAGGTTTGCAAATAATAATTCTAATGCTTTAGATAAGTTGTCCAATGATAACCATCAAACACTCGATGGAATGTAAAACCTCTACTCCTTACCTGTGAATGTTTGATGATGACGTGGTGGAAGGAATAGAAAGTATTTTATTCTCCAGCACTATCATCTCTCACATTGATGAGCACAACATTTTAAAAAAATATATAAAACCACGTCTCATAAACTGTTCCAATCCAGCAACCCCTAACGGAGGTGCTTTTGTGGATATTGGCCATGAACAAGATCAGGCTCAGCTATGATGCTGCTTCATTCAAACAGTCTGACACTTACCCTTTGGGGAGGAGAGAAAATTGGTGGTGGTTGTTGGGGGGTAAATGGCTTCAGCTGGTGGTTTTGTCTTCCACTAGATATTCTCTTCTGCGTTATGCCAAATTAGGGTTTGCTTTGTTTGTTGTGCACTTCCACACCTTTGCATGTTATTTCATAGCACTCTTAGATTGCATTACTTCACATTAGTATTTTTTTCATTAGTACCTTGCAATTCCTAAGGGAAGTTTTAAAAAAATATGTTAATCGGACTTCAATTCAGGACAAACTTTTGTCCATAAGCCAAATTAGTGATAAAAATGGATTATTGTATATTTTATAGTTCTTCCCAGAGCATTTTTTTAACCATAACATGTTAAACCACAGCACGGGATACAGAACTCGAGGTGATCCAGATATTTCCAGAGAAAGGAAACATGGGTAAGATTCTCCCAGAATACCTCAGCAACTGGACAACTGAGAAAGTAAGAAAAGGTAAATACTCGTGTTTACTATTTTTTAAAAAGGGTTATCATGAAAATTTAAGAATCAATATGAATAGAGAATGAAGTTTTAAAAATAATTTAAAAACATGAATAAATGTGCGTAATAATTAATCATAGATCAACAAATCTTATCCCTTTCTTATTCCTGTCTCCTTCTCCCCCTCATAGATCTTTTAATGCATTTGGAGAAAAAATACTATTTTAATAGATGTTTCAAATTGAATTGTGTTTCATTCGGCACAGGTTTATTTTGTTCTACTGTGCATTACATTGCATAATAAAGTATATTTGAACATGAGTCTTTTGGAATTGTATAGTTATTAGGTTTCTGGTATGAGCCAGGCAGAATATGATCTTTTTAAATGGAAAGATTATGTCATGCTGGAAGTAAAGTAACTGCTTAATTCAGTTTATGGGTGTTGTCAATAACATTTAATAAATTTGCAAGTTTTACTACACCATAGATTTTACTATTGAAATTAACTAATCCATGGATGATGCTCAAGATGACAACGCTGTTTAATAATGACGGGAATTTTATACCATATCATGTTATATTCTGCTGCTAAACTGGAGCTGGATGCTTTAAGGCCACAAAGTCTACTTGTTAGCCTATGGTGAATGAGAGTTTAATTGATAAATGAAGTTTGCAAAATTGTGACATTCTTCTGAATTTCGTGCTCCAGATCAATCATTGACATTTTCTTTGATTGTTTGATTCTGTAACAATGTGTGACAACTAATGTATGATAGGTCCATGCTGGATGCAAGAGTTTTCTCATCTGTCTTTTTGGTTTTGATATTCTGAAACTGAATCCTTATCTCTTGTCTGGCTGAGATCAGCTAACTCTACATGGACTAGAGAACTTTCTAGTCTGTCTGTATGGCTCAGTGGTCCACAATGTACAAAGCCTTTTATTAACTATTATAGATCAGAAAAACTACAGTTGGTTCATAATATGTATTCTTTTCTTTCCATTTTAGAGGGTGTTAATGTCATGCCCAATACAGTTGTGAAATCTGCAAAGTATCAAGATAAGAAAGTTATTCTGAAACTCAAAGATGGCCAAACCGTGAGTATGCTTAACATAAATTTGGAATCTGTGAGTTTGCAATATTTAAAGAAGTATTTTAGCCTTGTTAACCAAATTTCCAGTTCAGCTAGCCTGAGTTTTCATCTTTCCTGTTTGCAGATAAAGACTGATCATGTTGTTGCAGCAGTGGGCCTTGAGCCTAGTGTGGAATTAGCAAAGTCAGCAAGAATGGAGGTGGACTCAGACTTGGGTGGATTCAGAGTAAATGCAGAACTGCAAGCACGTTCAAATATTTGGGTGGTGAGTATAAAGGTCATTGCCTGAAAGTACCTATTTGGAAACTGATTTTAATGTCAGAAATATGTTTTTTTTAAATGTCATTTGTGGTGTGCATATTGTTTAAGAGTAGAAGCTTCTAAATACAAAGACATGATCTACAGTAGTATAATTTATTATTGTCTGTATCTACATTCTTTTCCTTGAGAAAATGTTATCCTAGGTAAAATATGGTATTTACAGTAGAGTTCTGAAACTGAGCATGAATGCCAACCATTTTGTAGTCAATTTTTCTAGCCACAAATGTATGGATACGGCCTTCAACTTCACAAAACATGTAAGTGTTCACCTTTTGTTCCCTTTATGCCCCACAGGCTGGAGATGCTGCTTGTTTCTATGATCTTAAGTTGGGAAGGAGGCGTGTGGAGCACCATGACCATGCTGTAGTGAGTGGCAGGTTGGCTGGTGAGAACATGACTGGAGCTGCAAAACCTTATTGGCATCAATCGATGTTTTGGTATGAATTGGCTCAGTGTCTTCTTTCAGTAGATGTATATTTAAACATGAACAACAAATGTAAATGTCAGCAGTTGACCAATCCTTCACAATAAGTTAAATAGAGTTAAGTTTAACTAATTCTTTCTGTTGCAGGAGTGACTTGGGCCCTGATGTAGGATATGAAGCTATTGGTATTGTAGACAGTAGTTTACCTACAGTGGGAGTGTTTGCCAAGGGAACTGCTAAAGACACCCCCAAAGCTGTGACACAAGAGTCTGGTAAGTTTCAGAATATTTGCTTACTAGAAACAAATGGATGAGACTGTTGGTATGTAGTAAGAGTCCATCTTTTATTTACATAGTTTTACTTTTTATACCTCCTGTGTTGTATTCGTAATATTGCATTTGGATCATGTAATTTTTTTTTTCTCGAACAAGCTAATGCTGTATGTAATCAATAGTTAATTTCTACTTAACTCTAGAAAAATCTGTTTTTAAACTAAACTGCTTTAGAAATTTTAGCCCTGATTTTAATTTTGGGCAGTGGCAGATTGGCCGGATACACTCTGCTCAATTAACTTCAATGGAGAGGAAAACCAGGCGGGGTGTATAATGGGCAGATAGTCCACGACCACCCGTTTTCCACCAAAAGTTAAACTCAGCCCTAACATTTCATAAAGTACGATGCTCAGGTCTAGAGCTCTGTCACAGAACAACTCCTGATGGTTCAACGGGTGCATAAGATGCTGAGACATAAAGACTAGACAGGTCCAATCCTCGATCCCTGGTGTGTGTTGTGTTAGCTGATCTCAGCTAGGGTGACAGTAGGGGTGCTGTAAGTGGTGTTAGTACCCCAGGATAGAAAGATTAAAAATCAACAGGGTTATTGTTCTTAATAATTAACTATCTGTCAACCGTTGCCGGACAGGGCTTGCATATGCGGATATCGCATGAAGCTGTTGCACCTTTCGTTTCCCCCCCCCCCCCCCACTTCCCTTCCCCAGTGGAATATCAATACTGTGGCCACTGGGACAGGTGCCTGTGGAGAAAACCCCAACACCTTCAGGAGAGATGGGGGGGAAATTTGGTGAGCGTAAACACTTGTCAAATTTTGTTTGATAAAGCTCCTGTGAAGTGCCTTGGGATCTTTTACTACGTTAAAGGTGCTGTAAATACAAGTTGTTGTTGTTTCATCAAAGCAAAGCCTCTGTTACATTCTTGTATTTGGAGGATATAAAAACATGTATGAAGGAATGATTTAATCTCCAGGTTTTACAGTAGCTCCTATCCAAGCAGCTAACAATCATTTTTGACATTTTCTTTCTTTTAAGAAATTGGATTTTATAACAGCATGCCAGTTTTCACTGAATGTCAAAACATGTTACCCTGTACTACTTTTTGTTTTGAAAATGATTGTTATGCAGCAATATAAACTTTTGCTACTTTATTGGAAATATTTCACACTGTTTGATACAAATTCTGCTTTGTTTTCAAACAAACCCTGGAGTAAATGCATTGAAAGTAACACATGTGTTTTAGTGGAAGCTTCAATTCTTTTGAGTGTTGTGACCTCCAGGAATCAGTAGTTTTTTTCCTTGTGTATTAACTGTAATCAATTCTGACATTTATCATAATTTTAATGTGGTGTGACTCTACCAGTAGGCGATTCTGTGATCTTAGCAGTATCATTTATATGCTGGAGGAGAGCAGCCGGGACACATGCATATACTCTGCAATTCCTACAAGGAAGGAAAAATCATTGGCCAATTCAGCCTGAGTCACACTCACATTTTCTATTGCTATTAGTGACTTGGAATGGTGTAGGGATTTAAAAAAAAGTAAAGTCCACACTTCCTAATTGCATAAATTGTTTGTTTGACGAAACATATTGGACGTATGACAGGAGCATTGGCTACTGCATTTACCACCAATTTTTCCCATGGTTAACCATGATTGATGCATATTTTGTTCATGAATGTAGGTACAGGAATCCGATCGGAAAGTGAGACTGAAGAAGTAGCTACTTCTGTAAGTGTACCTGCTGTTGGTGCTGCTGCTTTAGCTCGTCCGCCTCAGGAAGGAGAGGACTATGGAAAGGGTGTCATTTTCTACTTGAGAGAGAAAGTGGTCGTGGGAATTCTGTTGTGGAATATTTTTAACAGGATGCCAATTGCCAGAAAGGTTAGTGTTGCAGTTAATTGGGTTTGCAATTCCGTTTAAATGCTTTAATCAGCTGAATTGTGAAATGTAGACTTCAACCAAGTTTGTAACACTTGTGTGATTCTGGAATTGTGGAAGCATCGTAATTGCACATTAATGATCTACAGTAATGGCATCAGCGTGCTTGCTGAAGTTAATTATCTATATATTTTTTGTAAATTTAATGCAACCAAATTATAATCATACCAGGGCCCTTTTTATTGCTCAGGTTCACGATGCAAAAGTCTAGGCAGCCTAAAATCCCTCAATGAATAAGTGCTACCTCATTTGTTATTGCCTAACTTTACTTTCCTAACTGGGTATCTGGATCTCTGAGTCCAATGTTAAAGATTTAGTCTGTAGTTTTATCAGATACGCAGTATATAGTGTCTAAAAAGGTTAACCCCTCACAAGAGCCACTTAAGTTTTTTTGGAGGAGAATGAAAGATTTGAATCCCTCTAATCCAGCTTCTGCCCTTCTCACAGCACCGAAACGGCGCTAACCAAAGTCAAGAATGACATTGACTGTGACCATGGTGCAACATCCCTCCTCCTCATCCTTAACCTTTGCAGCCTTCAACAGTCAACCACATTATCTTCCTCCAACACCTCTTCCCCAATTGTCCATCTTCATTGGGCTGCCCTCGCGGTTCTACTATTGCCTATCTGACTATAGCCAGAATATCTCTTGTAATGATTTCTCATCAACCCCCTCACCATCGGAATCCCTTAAGGATCCATCCTTGGCCCCCTACTTTTTTGTCTACATGCTGCCTCCTGGAGACATCACCTGCAAACATGGTGTCAGCTTCAGTCACCATGTGGAAGCTATCATCTTTGCCCCCACCACAAACTTTGCTCCCTTGTCACCGATTCCATCTCCCTCCCTGGTCACTGTGGCAAGCTGGACCAGACCGGTCGCAATCCCAGCGCCCTGTTTTTACCTCAAGCTGAGTTTCCAAAGCCATATTAACAACATCAAATTGCATTTATATAGCGCCTTTAATGTAGAAGAACGTCCCAAGATGCTTCATAGAGGCATAATCAAAATAAAATAGATTCCGAGCCAAGGAAGGAGATATTAGGAGCGGTGACCAAAATCGTGTTTTTAAGGAGAGTCAAAGGAGGAGAGGGAGGTGGAGGGATTTAGGATATGAATTCCAGGAGTTAGGCAGCTGAAGACTTGGCTGCTAGTGGTGGGGCAAAGGGAGGGGAGATGCACAAGAGGCCAGATTTGGGGTTGTAGGGCTGGAGGAGATTAGATATAGGGATGGCTATGAAGTGATTTAAACATGAGTATAATCAACAGTTAGGTGACTGGGAGCCAATATAGGTCAACGAGGACAGGGATGCTGGGCGAATGGGACTTAGTGCGGGGTAGGATACAGACAGCAGTTTTGGATGTTTATGGGGGGTGGAGGATGGGGGTCCAGCAAGAAGAGCGTTGGAGTCATTGAATCTGGAAATGACAACGGCATGCATGAGTGTGTCACATTTCAGGATTTTTAGCAATTGTCCCACAGAGAGGATTTTTTTTAAAGTTACTTTTAATGTTTTTTGAGCACAGTGTATTCTCAAGTTTTGACCAAGCTTTTGGTCTCCCCTCCTAATCTCTCCTCCTTATTCTCATTGTCCATTTTTAATGCCTCTGAAGCACGCTGGGATGTTTTTCTACATTACAAGTGCTAGTTGGGGTATAACCCTCACAATATGGAGCACCTACATAAGATGCATCCTTGAGCCATGATCATGATGCTAGGGTTGTGGTGATATAACTGGTATGCACTTTAATGGTAGCACTTAAAATCCGGCTCTTGTAGAACGCATTGAAACTTGATCTGTCAATTTTTACAGCACTGAGCCTCAATTAGCTGGAAAAACTGCCTCTTTAGATTTATATTCAGCTCGTCAGAGGCCAGTTTTTAATGGCTGCTATCTGTAGAATGGGTGGCAGGTAAGGATATTTAAACATTTACTTAGTGGATGAGTGAAAAAAGGACAGAGGAAGCTAGAGTAAAGTGTCTTAAAGCAGAGTAAAATTTTATTTCAGTGATATAGGGTTAATACAGTAATAAAAGTGTTCCTGACAAATGTTACTTAATATTGTAATGGGGTTTGTTTGTGTTAGAGTGCATAAGACAAAGCTTAAAATTGCTTCACGCTACAAGCAGTAGACGGAGAAACTATCAGTGGGTTAGGGTAAGGGAAATAAAGTAGTCTGATTTTTTAAGTATAGATTTACACTTCCTTCAGAAAATATTTGTACTGCTCACAGATAATACAGTTGCCCTGGTCAGTGAATTAATTTGTTGTGCCACAGTAGTAAGATGCTGCTTCATGCTCACAATTCTCCACACAAGTTCTCCTCTGACACTGACTACATCACCTTCTAGCGGCCAGTTTAGATCCGTGTTGGTAGAAGCGTTAGGAGCAGTTCACATGTCCAGATGTACAAGTTTTCCCAGCCTATCTGAGAGGCTCCTAAATCCAGGTCTTGCAGGCAAAACATCCTGAGACAGCACTGCCTCGTTGCCCTGTCTGGACCACCACTGGTTTGCCACTAACATTGGGAGTTGGAAGTTGGTACAGGTGAACAAGATGTACACTCTTGGTGGGGAGTAGTACACAGAGCCCTAAAGGAAGAGACTTATAAATATGGTGGAAAATACATTCATACAAACTTCTTACGGATCTCTTTTTATACTTGCATTTTATTTAAACGTTTATTTTTAATTTTCTTACAGGTCATTAAGGATGGTGAAGAACACGATGACCTCAATGAAATTGCAAAGTTGTTCAACATTCATGAAGATTAGAATGCCCAGAGTTTAACTGTATATAAGAATCTAGAATTTTTTAAAATTGTAAACATTCTTTTGTGCAGGAAATCAAGAGCTTAAATTCTCAGAGAATGAGAGTAATATTTTGTGAATTTTCCCATTATCTAAAATTTGACTACGTAAAAGTATTTGTACCATGTGCACACAATGATCAGGATTTTCTGAACGAAATATTAAAAGAAATGTAAAAATGACATTTAAAAATGTGCCTTTGTTTGAACCTTTAAATTCATTTAAAAAATGCAGGATATGTTTTTGGTCAGTTATGTTTTCAGATGTAATATGGAGGGTGTGACAAACCAGTTTAGATTTAAGTTCAACACCAATTTCATGATTTCAGGTTGGTAATCTGAGTTAGGTACCAATCAAAGGCAGATGTATCCAACGGGAAAGGACAGTTGGACACTGAGTCATCTTGCAGCTTTTGATGCATCAAAGAGTGGGTGACTTCATTAGCAGCAGCGACCAAAGTCTGAGAGCGGGTCAACTGCTCGTCATCTGAGATTTGTGAGGAGCCCTAGAAGTAGGCAGAAAATAACCTGAAGATAAAGGACATGGCCAAGGGAAGTACTTTCTGTTCAAATTACTCTCCTGATTTCTACGTGGAAATACCTTTTGCAATAAAAAAAACTTTTGCTGCCCTGAGACCTGCCACTTCGAGCCTCCTTCCCTTCAGAGATTCTTCAGTGACATTACAAACAGGGAGAAGCTGCCTTATCCCGGAGCAACTCTGTTCATTTTGAGGGGGATTGCAAGTGCAGTCCATCCTGGAAGCTGATCGTGATCTATCCGACCCTGGGTGAGCACACTTCTTGTAAAGTATGCAGCATACCCAAGCTTGGTACTTTCCTTTCTCTTTTAAAATAGGACTTCATGAAAACTTCAGCTGTGTGATAAATCACATACAATGATTATAGCATACTCAAACTCATAGTTTAATATGATATAGTTTCTAGTTGTTTAAACCAGCAATCCAAAACCTACTAACAGTTTAACATTGAGCGAAAGAGTTCAGAACAGCAAAAATTCAGTGAGAAGTGCATCTATAAGTGGCATTCAAATTTTGATAGTTTTGTTTGCTTTGAATTTTAGAACAGTGCACTTAGTGTTAAATCATTGATTAGGTGCCTGAGTCAATTTAAACATTCTGCTGGCCTCAGTACTTCGCCCAAGTTGCCATTCTCAAGTAGTGGTCTAACCAGTTGGTGAGCTATTCAACCACGGAGGGTATCACAACCAAACCCAAAGTTGTCCTTACTCAGTGTCTACAAATGCAATTTCCAGGAGCGAATAGTAATCGAGAGAATGAATTCCTTCTCCCTCTTACCCCACTGCGTACCGCCCCACCCCCCCCCCCAATAAAAAGTCATCATTGTACAAAGGTCAATTGTATAAGCCAGCAGAATGTTTTGTTATTGACTCATTCGTACCTTCAGAACCTAGTCAGTGAATATATAAAAATTCTTAATGAATTTTCACTTTTCTTGAAACTCTACCCACCCTTTCCATCGTTTTTGCGATCAAGTTTTGCTTATTTATCTATTTCAAACTTTGATATGAAAATCCTCTTTTTAATTCTCTACTGAAGATACTAACTCTTGCTAGAGCAACAGTTCCATAGGTTGGTGCAGCCTCCGGTAGCTCACCCAACTATCGAGGGCATCGGTTTCAACCACAAATCTGTCCTCACTCGCCATCTACACATTTACTTTCCAGCAAGATTAAGGGATAGTGATCAGGAGCAGAAACCCTGGCTCATTTTGTATTCTTTCCCCCCCCCCCCCCCCACCCCCTCATTTCAAAAGAAAAATCAGGGTACGGAGGCTGATTGAAATGCCTCTCTCTCTCGCCTCCCTGGCTGATCTAACTCAGCACAGACCAAGTATCAAACCTGGGACCTTCCTAGTGTGTATGGCTCAGTGCCACACTGGGTGATACATTTACCAACTTTCAGGATTACACAAAGCATGCTGCAATTTAAAACAATTCTAATATTGTAAAGCATTTTTTTCCCAACAGTTTGAAAGCATGTGTCCGGTAGAATTCACCCGCGTTGTCCTCATTGTGACAACAGCTTCATTCATAATATGAACAAATATCACGATTGATTGCTGTGTTCATTGGGGGATGCGGCAGCTTGCACGGCAAGAGGTTGGCCTAATAGATCGCAGAGATGGCTTGCACGAGGTCTCACTTTATCCAGCTGTCACTTCAAGTTTGTGTGGTAGACAGGCAAAAACTACCAAAATGGTAGAGTGAATTAGGGGTGCACTCTTCTTTAAAAAAAAACATTTTTTAAGTGAATGGAGATCAACAGAAGGGAAGAGAAACCAAAGGGAGAATGGATAACCAGGCAGATGCTGCATGCTTCCTGGTGGCTGGCTGAAGATATGACATTGGGAGAGGCCTGAAAGGAGGTTATCCATCTGCACTCCAGGAGGTGCTTGGCATGACAAAACCTGGATGAGGAGAGAAAAGGGGAAGAGCGGAGAGATTCCATCCTTTTTGCAGAATGATGGTGCTCAACTATCTTGTGCTGAAAGTAAACGTTTTGGTCAGCACTTTGGAGAAAGGAATAAATGATCTTTGTAGTATGAATGTAAACACAAAATACTTTGCTGGCTGTTCTCACTCATTTCCTGTTTTGGTCCTCGCCCAACTAAAAATATATTAGAAAAGAAAGAACTTGCATTTATATAGTGCCTTTCATGTCCGTAGGATGTTCCAAAGCACTTCAGTCTTTTTGAACTGTATTCTCTGTGGTAAGAAAATGTGGCAGCCAATTTTCACACAGCAATGAGACAAATGACCAAACGATCTGTTCCAGTGATGTTGGTTGAGGATAAATATTGGTCAGGACATTAGAAAGCACTCCTTTGCTCTTCAAATAATGCCACAAAATCTTTTACATCCACCTGAGAGGGCAGATGGGGCCTCAGTTTAACATCTGAAAGACAGCACCTTGGAAGTGCAGCACTCCTGCAGTACTGCACTGGAGTGTCAGCCTAGATTATATGCTCAAGTCTCTGCAGTGGAGCTTGACCCTATGACCTTCTAATTCAGGTGAGAGTGCTGTTACTGACACCTTGGAAATATGATGGGCACTAATGTTTTTATAATGGGAATTAAACATGCAAAAAACTAATTTGCAAAAAAAATCTAACCGTAAGAAATACATTTTTTTCAATCCAAAGTCACACTAATTCTAATGTTTTATGAAAAATTCCTTCTGATACACCTTCCTGTTTTATGTATTTACAGTTTTCTCTTTTGCATTGTGGTTTCTGCACTTCATCTCCTATGTTGCTCTTTTTACATAGGAACAAGAGTGGGCTATTCTTCCCCTCGAGCCTGTTTCACCATTCAATTAGATCATGGCTGATCTGTATCTTAACTCCATCTACCCACCTTGGTTTTGTAACCCTTAATACCCTTGCCTAACAAAAATTTATCAATCTCAGTTTTGAAATTTTCAGTTGACCCCCAGCCTCAACAGCTTTTTGAGAGAGAGAGTTCCAAATTTCCACTATCCTTGGTGTGAAGAAGTGCTTTCTGACATCGCCCCTGAACGGCCTAGCTCTGATTTTAAGGTTATGCCCCCTTGTTCTGGATTCTTCCACCAGAGGAAATAGATTCTCTCTATCTACCCTATCAAATCCTTTAATCATCTTAAACACTTCAATTAGATTACCCCTTAATCTTCTATATTCAAGGGAATACAAGACTAGCCTATGCAACCTGTCCTCATAATTTAACCCTTTTAGCGCCGGTATCATTCTAGTGAATCTGCGCTGCACCCCCTTCAAGCCCCATATATTCTTCCAGAGGTGCAGTGCCCAGAACTAAATACAGTACTTCAGAAGGGGTCTAAACAGAGCTCTCTACAGCTGTAACATAACTTCCACCCCTTTGTATTCCGGTGCTCTTGAGGTGAAGGCCAACATTCCATTAGCCTTTTAAATTATTTTTTGTGCCTGACCACTAGCTTTTAATGATTTCTGTACTTAAGACTCCTAAATCTCTCTTTATCCACAGTTCCTAGCTTCTCCCCATTTAGAAAATACTCTGATCTATCTTTGTTAGGTCCAAAGTGGATGACCTCTCACTTTCCCACATTGAACTCCATCTGCCCACCTATTCAATCCTATTATGCCATTACTCATGTTCTCCCAACCCTCTGCTGTTTACATTTTTAATTTTCTTATTATTTGAGTCCCTTCCTGTTCTGGATCCTGCAATAAGCAGCATTCAACCAACAAAATGGTTGCTAAGATTCTTGTACTTTCTAAGAATCTCATCAACCATTCTCATAATTTCATGGGCACTTGCAATCAGGCACAAACAAATGATATTAGAAATTCATTGCTTTTATCTAATTTGTATTTTCACTGGAAATCCCTGCAGAGAGAGGTGATGAGTAAATGTTCATAAAATCTCCCTTGTCCTTGTAGGCTACATCCTGATTTGGCCACAAGATGGAGCCAATGCTCTATATAGGTGTGAAAGTGGACTGCTCTTATGGATACATCTGTCATCTTCACATTTACTCTGGACTCACCAAGGCTTTGTGAAAAACAGTTGACATTTAAAACAGAAAAGTGGCTGTGCAGTATTGTATGCTAGTAACATTTTTATCTGACTATCTCAATTGAAAAGCAGTATAGAATAAAATTGAATGGACCATTATAATACTGCTTGTATTTCCCCAGCCAGAATTGTGGGAACCATTCAAATTCACAGCACAGGAGGAGGCTGTTGGTTAGCAATAGATACCCTTCAAGCAATACAAGCTGATATTTATATGTTCTTCCTCCTGAGATCCAAGCAGAATGGATGCTCTATTTGTTTTTTTTCCCCCCCTCTCTCTCCCCTTGAGACATAAGGACAGATACACATTGATGGTACACTCAGTGAATTTTCAGGCACTCTCATTGCTGAATTGGGCAGGCAGACTGGGGCACTCCATTCACAAGGCACCAAAATCAGCAAGTCAAAAATGATTTTGAGTGGTTGGAGGCCTTTCATCAGCATATGAGAACCTCATTACTGCTAATTAAAGGCAATCCCATGCACATTATGCCAAAGACAGTGATTGTTTCTCACTTGTTCCATCTATTAGTGCTGCTCACCCATATAAAATAGGACCTGTTGGGGTTAGCTGCCCTGGCCTTTGGGAGTTTACTTTCTCAAAATGTGTTTGTTTAATATTGGATCTAACCTCTGGTATTTTTGCTTTTGAGATATCTGCATACCTGACAAACACAAAGATGGTCACAGTTATCAGACATTAATCATTACAACCCCAGGACATTACTGTTGGAGTTCCTCAGGGCAGCGTCCTTGGCCCAACCATCTTCTGCTGCTTCATCAATGAACTTCCCTCTATCATAAGGTCATGAATGAGGCTGTTCACTGACGATTTTTCAATGTTCAGCTTCATTCAAGATGACTCTGATAATGGAACAGCCCATTCTGGCCTACAGCAGGACCTGGATAAAATTCAGGCTAAGGCTGACAAGTGGCAGTTTAACATGCATGCCTCATAAGTACCAGGCAATGACTATCTCCAACAAGAAAAGGCCCAACATATCCCTCTGACCTTTAAATCGTCACTCAGTTCTGTACCATCAACGTCTTGGGAGTCGCCATTGACCAGAAGCTGAATTGGACCAGCCATATCAAGATTGTGTCTACAAGGACAAGGCAGAGGGTGGGTACTCAGTTTCAAGTAGCTCTCCTCCTGGCCCCTCAATGTTTCTCCACCATCAAAAGGCTCAAGTCAGGAGTGTGATGGCATACTCACCACTTGCCTGGATGTGTGTAATCACAACAACACTCAAAAAGCTCAACACCATTCAAGACAAAACAGTCCACTTGATCGGTGCCCCGACACTGAACTCAGTGCCCACCCCCTCCACCACTGACGCCCTGTGGCTGCAGTATGTACTATCTACAGGTTGCACTGTAGCAACTCGCAAAACTTAACAGCATCTCTGAGTCCCAAGACCTCTACCACCAAGAAGTACAAGAGCAGCAACCTATAGGGACACCATCACCTCTGAGTTCTCTTCTACATCGCACACCATCCGGTATTGGATATATTATGCAGTTCCTTCATCATTGCTGGATAAAACCCCTAGTATTCCCTACCTAACATCATCATGGGCGTACCATCACCACAAGGATTGCAGTGGTTCAAGGAGAAGGCCCAGCACCACCTCAGGACAACTAGGGATAGGAAATAAGTCCAGCCTTGGCAGTGTTGCCCACATCCTAAGAACAAATAAAAAATCGTCTTTATTGCCTTATTTCCTGCTGGATATGATTGCATTCGTGGCGTTTAGAACCCTCATCCCAGCAGTCACATGCTCAGACCTAGCTACATCTATCTGGGTATATCTGAAGAGATCTGCCTTGACTACCTCTCTCATTTATGCTTGATGAGAAAGGTAGTCAACAAAACTTCAAACCTGACCGCAAGACAATTTTCACCACAGGGATAGGTCCCTGAATGGACAGCTCCAAGTGGATAGCTCAAGAATAACGTTTGCAGGGGCTTAAGAGGCCTGCTTGTTGAGATTGGCGTTTTACTACATTAAAGGCACTATATAAATACAAGTTCTTCTCCTGCCTGTGAAATAGAGAGTGAGTCTGGGGAATTAATAATGGAGAATAAGGAAATGGTGGATGAATTGAACAGATATTTTGCATCCATCTTCACTGTAGAGGATACAAATAACATGCCAGAAATAATTGTGAATTAAGAGGTGAAAGGGAGGGAGGAACTTAAAACATTTACAATCACCAGGGAAAGGGTTTTGAAAAAAATATTAGAACTAAAAGCTGACAAATCCCCAGGTCTTGACAGACTTCATCCTAGGGTCTTAAAGGAAGTGGCTGCAGAGATAGTAGATACATTGGTATTAATTTTCCAAAATTCCCGAGATTCTGGAAGGGTCCCATCAGATAGGAAAATAGCGAATGTTACTCCTCTATTAAAGAAAGGAGGGAGACAGAAAGCAGGAAACTACAGGCCAGTTAGCCTAACATCTGTCCTAGGGAAAATGCTGGAATCTATTATTAAGGAGGTTATTTTTAAAATTCTCTCTCTCTCTCTCTCTGCCATTTTAAGTTTCTTTCTGCCTGCCTGTGTAAAAGACACAATGTATATCGAGTGTACTGGGATGTGCTGTTCTCCGTGACTGGCCTGTTTGAATAACAACGACACCTTTTGATTGGTGTGATGCTGTCCCAACATCGTATAAGATATGCGATTTGAGAACCTTTTCATTCAATCATCTGACGAAGGAGATAATCTCCGAAAGCTTGTGATTTTAAAATAAATTTGTTGGACTATAACCTGGTGTTGTAAGATTCCTTACATTTGTCCACCCCAGTCCATCACCGGCATCTCCACATTAAGGAGGTTATAGCAGGGCACTTAGAAAATCTCAATACAATTAGGCAGAGTCAACACGGCTTTGTGAAAAGGAAATCGTGTTTGACTAATTTATTAGAGTTCTTTGAGGAAGTAACAAGCAACGTGGATAAAGGGGATCCTGTGGATGTGGAGTATTTGGATTTCCAGAAGGCTTTTGACAAGGTCCCACATCAAAGGTTACTACACAAAATAAGAGCTCATGGTGTAGGGGGTAACATATTAGCATGGATAAAGGATTGGTTAACTAACAGGAAACAGAGAGTAGGCATAAATGGGTCATTTTCAGGTTGGCAAGATGTAACGAGTGGAGTGCCACAGGGATCAGTGCTTGGGCCTCAACTATTTACAATCTATATCAATGACTTGGATGAAGGGACCGAATATATGGTTGTTAAATTTGCTGATGATACAAAGGTTGGTAGGAAAGTAAGTTGTGAAGAGGACATAAGGAGTCTGCAAAGGGATATAGATAGGTTAAGTGAGTGGGCAAAAATTTGGCAGATGGAGTATAATGTGGGAAAATGTGAACTTGTCCACTTTGGCAGAAGGAATAGAAAAGCAGTAAATTATTTAAATGGAGAGAGATTGCAGAACTGTGAGGTACAGAGGGATCAGGGTGCCCTAGTACATGAATCACAAAAAGTTAGTATGCCAGTACATCAAGTGATTAGGAAGGCAAATGGAATGTTGTCATTTATTGCAAGTGGAATGGAATATAAAAGTAGAAATGTTTTGCTACAGTTGTACAGGGCATTGGTGAGACCACATCTGGAATACTGTGTCCAGTTTTGGTTTCCTTATTTAAGAAAGGACATAATTGCTTTGGAGGTGGTTCAGGGAAGGCTCACTCAACTGATTCCTAGGATGAGGGGGTTATTTTATGAGGAAAGGCTGGACAAGTTGGGCCTGTATACACTGGAGTTTAAAAGAATGAGAGGTGATCTTATTGAAACATATAAGATCCTGAGGGGACTCGAAGGGGTAGATGCTGAGAGGATGTTTCCCCTTGTGGGAGAGACTAGAACTAGAGGTCACAGTTTAAAAATAAGGGGTCTCCTATTTAAGACGGAGATGAGGAGAAATGTTTTCTCTCAGAGGGTCATGAGTCTGTGGAACTCTCTTCCCCAGAGAGCGGTGGAGACGGGGTCATTGAATATTTTTCAGGCTGAGTTAGATAGATTCCTCATTAACAAGGGAGTCAAAGGTTATAGTAGGTAGACAGGAAAGTAGGGTTGAGGTCACAAGCAGATCAGCCATGATCTTATCAAATGGCAGAGCAGGCTCAAAGGGCCGAATGGCCTACTCCTGCTCTTAATTCGTATGTTTGTATGTACATATGTGTGGACATGAGAAACCTAAAAGAAAGGCAGTTTTTGTTTGATGTCGTGCTAATCTTAATATAGCCTAAATCCATCAATGCCCTATGCAGCCTTTATAGGCTCCAGTGCTCAACAATTAACATAACTAGGGGTTGCTACCTGGCTGGTTTTTAACCAAACCCAGCTGAGTTTTTGAATTTGCTGCCAATTGACGCTATTAATTGGCAAACACGGCTGAATATTTCATATCGAGTATGGCATCCATGAGTGAATTTGTAGCAAAATTATTTTGTGGTGGATTATAGTCGTAAAAATGCTGATTTGATTGCAGTGACCTAGTAACTCTAGCCTGGGTTGAAGGCTCAATCATGGCTGTAATTTAAACCCAGCGACCCTCTAGGGGAGAAATTATCTCTGTCTCAGATCACTGGGTGGGGTCGTTCATGCTGGTCGAGTCCTTCATCTCGAGGGAGGAAAACTTGGCAAATAAACTACACAAATGCTCTTCTTGTCAATCAGTACAGAGGAACCGTGGAGAAAGCAGCGTGACACCGCTGTAAGCAGAGAAACAAACACAGGGAAAAGATTACGGTTAACATATTTCACTGAAGAAGCACAGAGTGGGAGAAAAAAACAAACAATATGAGCATTGTTACAAAATGTCTCCTTGCTGATAAATATAGCCACTTCTTTGATGAGATTGTGGAACTCGCTACCACATGGAGTGGTTGAGGCGATTAGCGTAGATGTACCTAAGGTGAAGTTAGATAAGTACATGAAGGAGAAAGGAATAGAAGGATATGTTAATAGAATGAGATGAAGTAAGGCCGGAGGAGGCTCGTGGGGAACATAAACACCGGTATAGACCTGTTGAGCTAAATGTCCTGTTTCTGTGCTGTAAAATTCTATGTAATTCTATGTATTTGGTTACATATTAGCACAAGTGTATTCTAGATAGCTATATGATTGAAATTTAATGGGTGCTTTTGGAATTTGAAAGCAGGGAAAAAGCAGTGAAAAGGAATTTCAGTACGTAGCCCTTTAGTGTAACTAGCACTGACATAAGACACAGGCATGATGTGCTGAACGACCACCTTTTCTGCTGAAATTTCTATGAAAGAGTACAGCATCAATCAGACTCAGCAGCAGGAGGATGAGTTTTGTTTATCCCCCCGTTAGAATTTACCCATCAAACAAATTCAGACCCATATTTTGGCTATAAATGGGGGTGCAAGAGACTGTCAGATATTGTGCTTGAGTACAATGGAGCCAGCGGTTTAGGGTATATTAGAATAGTTGGTGCAATGCAGTCCCAGAAAATGTAGAGTTGGGGTCTGTAATTTCTGACACGATTAATTATCTAACCTCCATTTCCCAGCCTCCTGTCACCTCCTGCCTGGGCAAGATTGGGCACATTTCATGTGGAAAATCCTGGGGCAAAACTGTGTCCTAGCATTGTTTATCATAGTGCTTTGGCAAATCAATGTGCTGCACCCTGTACCACCTGAACATGGAGGTTCTTGGGCGGAGGGAGTTTCATGCAGGAGAGCAATGCCATGAATCAACTGTGAGTAGTCTGTGCGATTGTGACGCCATGTTCTTTGCTTATGCAAATGCAGACAGAATCTGTTAAGAAACTGTAGCAAGAGTATTATTGAGAATTTTATTCTAAAACCTGACAATTGGTGATGCATTGACTTTGGTGCGTGTCATTACGTTGGTCACGATAGGGAACTTAATTGCTCTCATTTTACCACAACAGTTCACACAAAAATAATGGTCCTTTACTGATTATTATTCAGGGACCACTACTGGAAAGTGCAAATATGTTGACTTTGGGTGAAGGCAAGATCATGCTTTGCTCCCCACAGCCAAATAGCCCGTCAAAACTCTTACTGGGTTTACGGATTGGGCGTGCAATGTACCAGAGGGCTTCTGGCATTTGTAAAACTGTACCTCAGCAAGAATCAGCACCTTCAGGACAGCAGGGGAGAAAATTAGAAAGAAGAGTTTTTTATGAGTTAGTTGCTCTCAGCAGTGCCTCTGGATTAGGGAAAGAAAGATCAGCCAGGCTTCCCATTTCTGATTGTTATCCAGTGACTGCTGAAAGTGTGTGTGTGAAGGCAGGATCAGGCTCAACCACGATGCCCCCTGCAGTTGAATAGTCCTCCAGCACTTATCTGAATAAATTATTCTGTCTAGGCTCATTCTTGGTGAATGGTTGCTTGAGTGAGCTACTGGAGGTAGGGTTGCCAACACGTCATAGAATCATAGAATTGTTACAGCACAGAATGAGGCCATTCGGCCCATCGAGCCTACGCTGGCTCTTTGTAAGAGCAATCCAGGTAGTCCCATTCCCCCGCTCATTCCCCGTAGCCCTGCAAATTTTTTCCTTTCAAATATTTAGCCAATTCCTTTTTGAAAGCCACAATTGAATCTGCCTCCACCACCCTTTCGGGCAGCGCATTCCAGATCATAACCATTCGCTGCGTAAAAAAGTTTTTTCTCATGTCGCGTTTGGTTCTTTTGCCAATCACCTTACATCTGTGTCCTCTGGTTCTCAACCCTTTGGCCAATGGGAACAGTTTCTCTTTATTTTGTTTATCTAAATCTTTCATGATTTTGAACATTTCTATCAAATCTCCTCTCAACCTTCTCGGCTCTAAGGAAAACAACCCCAGCTCCTTCAGTCTGTTCACGTAACTGAAGTCCCTCTTCCCTGGAACCATTCGAGTAAATCTTTTCTGCACCCTCTTTAAGGCCATCACCTTGTTGGACATATTCCTGGAAGTTTCATCACGTGATATCACACCTCCAAATGCCTTGCCCAGTCAAATGGCCTTTTTTCCCCATTCAAATATTTTTATAACTAATAAACAAATGTATTAAAAGAAAATTTTAAATAGCACCAATTTTAATGCCCCTTTGATTTTTTTTCCTGGATTGCTCACAGCAGTGTCCCAGAGATTAATCTTTAATTCCTGGAGAGTTCAGGACATTCCTAGAGGGTTGGCGACCCTAACTGCAGGGCAACTGGTGCCCATGTATCCTCACCCCTGTGAGGGAATCAATGCTCCCAGACTGCCCTGGAGTTAGCCCAGTATCAACCGTCAGGCTGCCCTGAAATTAGCCCTGAATCCACCTTCAAACTGCCCTGGAGTTAGCCCAGTATCAACCCTCAGGCTACCATGAAATTAGCCCAGTATCAACCTTCAAACTGCCCTGAAATTAGTCCAGTAGTGTTCACCCTCAGACTACCCTGAAAGTAGCTCAGTATCAACTTTCAAACTACCCTGAAGTTAGCCCAGTATCAACCTTCAAACTACCCTGAAGTTAACCCAGCATCAACATTCAAACTACCCTGAAGTTAGCCCAGCATCAACCCTCAAGCTGCTCTGAAATTAGCCCAGTAGCAACCTTCAAACTGCCCTGAAATTAGTCCAGTAGTGTTCACCCTCAGACTACCCTGAAAGTAGCTCAGTATCAACTTTCAAACTACCCTGAAGTTAGCCCAGTATCAACCTTCAAACTACCCTGAAGTTAGCCCAGCATCAACCCTCAAGCTGCTCTGAAATTAGCCCAGTAGCAACCTTCAAACTACCCTGAAGTTAGTCCAATGTTAACTCTCTTTCAACATGTCCCATATGGTCTAGCGGTTAGGATTCCTGGTTTTCACCCAGGCGGCCCGGGTTCGACTCCCGGTATGGGAATAAAAATTTTGCATATTCAACTTTTAATTTTTTTGTTTTTGTTTTTTAAAAAAAAAATGAAATAATTTTCTAACACATTCCCGATGTTGCAGGGGAGCTCAGCTCGGGGAGCCGCTCCACCCGTATCTAGGACCAGGCTGTGCGGGTTGCAGCAGTCTGCCCGCTTTCTGCCGGGACGCTGATCGCAGTCCCCGCACGGTGCTGCAGGGTTTGGAGGGATGGGAATGGGGGAGTTTTGCCCGATCTTTTCCTGGAATCCGCTCAGTTTTCCTTCTCATAGTTCCTGCAGAGAGCGCGGCGGCCCTGAGGGGCACTGAGCGGGAGCCGGGATCTCTGTGACCTGTTTTATTTCCCCTGGATATTTAATGTCGGGAATTCAGGGATTATTTTTTGGGATCACTTCTGGGAACAAAAAGGAGCGGTACCGTAATCGAAGGGAGCGTCTCCAAATGTACCTTTCGCTGCCCAAACTCAAATGGCAAGAGAGAGGAGCCTTCATGCTGCTTTTTGTCTGCCGCAGATAAATTTGATTCACTTTCACTTAAAACAGTCGGATCGACCTTAGTGAATAAAAGTAGAGAAAGTTTGAGAAACTTTACTCTAGGGCATAAATATTTAAATGTGCTTCTGTCGATCTGGACAAGATGGCATTCTTCCAATTTAGGGGTAGTGCCCAGTTATGCCCCTTGCCTTTTATCAAATGCACTCCTTCCAACCTCCCCAGCCAATCTCAGTAACTTTATCAAATGCACTCCTTCCAACCTCCCCACCCCCAGTTAATCTCAGTAACTTTATCAAATGCACTCCTTCCAACCTCCCCAGCTAATCTCAGTAACTTTCCTGCATGAAGCCCTGCACATCCAGCCCGGGAATGCCGATCTGAAGATGTTCCATTTGTCCTAGTGAATGAATTTTGAAATCCCTCTCCGGCCTTGCACCAACCCTGTCTGTGCGATCTTCTCCAGCTATACACTCCAGCCAGGACTTTCTGTTGCAGTTTACTGCTTGTTCCGCTCTCCTCCCATTGGAAGGCAATCAACAGACATTAACCTCTCATTCCCTGTAATAGTTTCCCAAAACCAGTCATCTCGCTACCCCATCCTTTTCCTTCACTCCCAATTTCCCCCCTTTACCTCCTCAGTGTCCACCTGTCTCCTTGTAAAGGGACATGTTTTAATATATTTCAGGAGTGCTATATGTTACCGTTGATGGTAAGGATTTTTTAATTGCTTTATTTTCCAAAAAAAGCTTTCATCTTTCTTTCGAAAAGAATTTTATATCGTCGACCTTATTGAAAGTGATTGCAAGGTCATGTAAATTGTTTTTTTTTGTTTGTTTTTGCAAATTTTATCAACAAACTAATCTAGAGATCCGGAGCCAGCAAATGCTGGTTCATTTTCAACTCATGTGAAGCTTAGAGACGATCCCTTATTGCGGCAATTGGCCAGTGTTATGGAAAAAATGTGATTCACCCCGAGCCAATCGAAAGGGCGAAAATTGAGTTAGGAAATCCCCAAACATTCAGGAGTTTTTGGTGGAGAATGCGATCGAGTGTGGAGGAGACTTCGCTTCATTCATCAGCAAAGACTTGCCCAAAGGTAGGTTGGAAGAGCCTCCTCATTCGGTGAACAGGGGGAACCAGCTGTGAGTGAGTTTTCTAACTCTTATTTGATTGTTTGCTTTTAGAGAGAAACCTAGTTACAAGAGCAAAGGCTCCAGTTAGCACGGAATCATCAGATAAATAACTGCGGTTACTGACATCATTCTGTTCAATGATTTTTCCACTGGGCTCCATGTGACTCACTTTGCACAGGATTTGCGTTGACCATGGGATTTAAAAAAAGAGAATAATAACTTCATCCCAGCAATGACTGTAAAGGCCCCCTTCAGACTGCAGTAAGTTGTTTTAAAGTTGAGTGGAATAAATCATGCAAAGTGCTAACTTTGGGTGTTACAGTGGCTTCAAAGCAGCATGTTTAAAGTGACAGCGTACATAGTTGATAACTGCATTCATAAGAAACTTCCTCCTCCCCACCCCACCCCTGTAACTTAACTTTGGAGATTAAAGGTTGCATGACACCCTGTCATGTCAAGGCAGATTAGTAAAATATGAGCTTGGAGACAGACCTGATATAATGACATTACTAAGGATAATTATCATTGTGTTGTCTGCCACATGTGTACTCGCACACTCTCCTTGTAATGTTCGACATGATATTAAAAGTCATTGTTGGTGGCAACCGTCCAAGTTGTTCAAGGCTTTCGCAAACTGAATGCTTCAGCTTACTGACATGATCATTGAGAGCCCTTAAAAAATGTATCACTGAACCCGACGTTTATAGCAAGATTTTATATAAAGCGGGACAATTATAAATCCAGTTGTAGTTGGAGGGGCTTCTCCAGAGACCTGTGTTGTGTGTCAATAGTGTTCCTGGGAAAATATATTCTGTAGCCTGATAGATGGGAAATTTTTATGTGGGAAGGTAGCCAGTGGAAGTTTGATCTTCAGCTTATCTTAAAAGAAGAATAAATATTATGAATCTCTTAAAGTGATGTTAAAAAAAAAGAAATGTCGCTTCTTTTTCCTGTTCACCCATTAAGAACAGCTGGGATCAACTCCAAAGTCATCGGTAAAGTCTGTTTTGCCTTATATGACCTGCGCTGGCTTGGCTTGGGACATGAGCAGTTTCGCATCCTTGAATCTAAATGTTGCGGATCAAAAAACCTCTGAAGCTGGAAGAACAACTGCAGCATGTAGGAATTCAAGACCAAATTGGGGGAATTCCAAAAAAAAATTTGCATTCCCCTGTCCATGTTCTGCTGTAGTAGTCATGAGCTGTTCAATGTGCTAACAGTTCTGTCATGATTGCAAAGATGTTCACGTGTGGTATGGTATCAACAAGTTCATGGTGACCTCCTCCCCTACATTGACAGAAATGTATTTTTTAAATTTGATGACCTGGAAGTGAAATCTCCTCCAGTGGCATCTTGGAAAGAGCCATTGCTCAGGTGGAACTGAGCCGTATAGCCCAAGAAGGTTGAGGTTTCGGGGGGGGGGGGGGGGACTGGTCCCTGATCAGTGCTGAGTTTGTTGATCTCAGTCGAGAGTGACCGGGTGAGTCTAGTTGGCTTCAGTATACCTGGGTAAACGGGAAGGAGATTCAGCCGGGGTTCCCACTCCTGACCATTACCTAGTGAATCCTATGTGGGTGTTGAGTCAACAACAACAACAACTTGCATGTATATTAGTGCATGTAAGGTAGGAAAATTCCCCAAGGTGCTTCACAGGAGCATAATTGGACAAAAGTTGACAACCAAGCCCAGGAAGGAGATGTTAGGAAGGGTGACTAAAAGCTTGATTATAAACAGGAAGGTTTTAAGAGGGTCTTAAAGGAGGAGTGATGGGGAGTGAAGATATGTTTGCACTTTGCTGCCATGCCCTTATGTTTGAACAGTTTGCTGACTGTCCCCCCACCATCTCAGTGTAGGCACCTGACACCAGCACTGCTTTGCTTTAATTAACTAAAATGAAAGCCATCTATGCAGATTTTACTCGTTAAATAAAGTGATTCAACTTTCCTTTGCTTGTAGTTTCATCTAATATTGTCTGTTTTTATTTTGTGTTTATTGTTGTGCACCAGTGAGACATTGAAAGAAAGGACTTGCTTTTATAGCACACCCTATCATATCTCAAAATGCTTCAATTAAGTCAGTCACTGTTGCAATGTAAGCAAATGCACCAGCCAATTTCCACCCAGCAAGGTACCACACCCTTCACATTAGATAAACAACTAGTTAATCTGTCTTGGTAGTGTTGGTTGAGGGAGGAATGTTGACCAGGGCACCAGTAGAACTCCCTACTCTTTCTTCAAATAGTGCCATGGGATCTTTTACATCCATCATAACAGGCAGGCAGGGCCTAGGTTTATTGTCTCATTCAAAAGGCAGTAACTCAGACAGTAGAGCAGTCTCTCAGTATTGGAGCATCATAAAAGAAGAACGATTTGCATTTATATAGTACCTTTCGCAACCTCGGGACATCCCAAAGTGCTTTACAGCCAATGAAGTATTTTTGAAGTGTAGTCACTGTTATAATGTTGTAATATCTGAGATTATGTACTGGAATCTTGGGAGGGAGGCTTGAACCTCTGACTCTCTGAGATGAGAATGTTATAAACTGAGCCAAGCTGGTATGCAATTTTCCCATGATGCTACTGTATGCACATACTTACACATCCCTTTGGATGGAAGGAATGGCAGGAGCCAATAGACAAACTATTGTCTGGTTTTCAGGCAAAGCCAGTTTGAAAATATCTTGAGAATATTAAACAAATTTGGACTCTACACCGGTTTGGGCTGAATAACACATTCACCCAAATTGGAAATCTGTGGCTGTGTATGTTTTATGTTTGATTCCATGCAACGGGCTTCAGGTAGTTTGTGTTAGCAGAAACTATCCTCCTGCTCTATAAAGTCAGTTTGTTGCACTGGTTGATTTTCATCTGTGCAAAGAATTAGCCAAAACAATGGGGAACTGTAGAAGTTCTCAAAGAGCAGCAAGTGTGAGATCTGCCCTCCTCTTGTAACAGCTAAATGCTTTCATTTTAAGTTTTAAAACTGGCAAATTAGCAGGAAAAAAAGGACCTTAAGCAGTGTTAGCCAGAGAAAGTCAGACGAACTCTGATATACTGAGCATCACCAACTCTTTATTTAAACAGCTACTGAAGAATAATTTATAAAGGAAGAATTTAAGCAAAAAGACAACTCTTTTTCTTGAATCTTGTTTTCGAATGGGTCAGATTTGTACACAAGTACAAAAATCACTGAGGTAATAGTTTGGAAAAAATCTCCCTCCGATATAATCTGTTTAATTATTGAGAGATCCTAATGGAAAATGCATTTGCTATTTAATTTTACAGTTGCCAGTCACTGGACACACATGACTGGGATTGCAGTTGGGGGCAGGGTAACTTTCGGTTAAGAGACACCAGTGCTGGTATTGCAGGGATTCAATCGCAGCGCTGGTGCAAAGCGAAACCACTTTGCACCGACAGTTCTAATATAAATGCAGCTTGAAGCCAGAGACCCGGCCCCATCTGACACCGGAGTAAAGTTAAGTGAGATTCCCCGGGAAGGGAGTCTTGCACCAATTTGCTTTGGAGTCATTTTGGGCCTTGACACCTGATTTACATTCCACAAGTTTAGCATTGGTGTGAAGCTGAAACAGCATACTGATTAAACTGGTGGAGTGAATGGACCATGAGTTTTTCAGTTCGTTTATGAACAAAGCAACTGTTTTAATAATGCATTGCTAGCTTAGTGTAAATGGATTCCAGGACAAACAAGATCTGGGCTCTGGCTGATACCATGGGTTAACACTGCCTCAGTATAGGGTTCAGATTCCATCCAGATTGAAAATCTCTCTGCTTGTAAAGGTTCTATGTGAAGTTTGGGTAGTTCCTAATGGGGACAAACCTGCCACACACAATTAGAACTGAATTGGCTCCGAGGCTGGTGTGGCAAATGGAAAAGTTCACAGTATTGCAGTTGATGATTTCGGTTCTGAGATTGGGCTTAAGACACATTGTTGGAGTATATTGCAAGAAGATGTACTTTACACGTACCTAACCCTAGCAACCAGACCAGTGTCGTATGAGGACAAGATTAGCCAATCCTCTAATTCTGCCTTCGGTAGGAAAACCACATCAGGGGATCACTGGATATGTAAGTGGGAACCCTGGCTGTTGTTTTCTCTCTTTTCTATGCCCAGGAACACTGAGACTAATTTTAGTGTCCCCATTACTGCACTGGGTGAGATCAGATAATTTAACGCAGGACTTTCTTGATCTGAACCTTTGGGGGGCGGTGGCAGAGGTGGAGGGGGGAAGGGAAGTTTTTAGTAAAATGAGTTTTTTGTGTTTGTACAGAGAATGTTTGGGAGATATTAATTTTTGAACAGATGTTGTTGCTGTTGCCGTAACACTTACCTCTGTCGACAGCCTTTAGGCTTTTCCAACAAGATGCTTATCATCTGTGATCTTTGAAGTTTGGCCTGCTTATTGTTATGTGGAGTGGGAATGAGACGGACTTGAGTTGAATGGGAGGTTATTTTAGTCACATTGTTTTACTGCTGCTATACAAGTGTTTTTGTTTTTAATTGCGCAATTCAGCAACTGGCAAGAAAATGCATTGTAAGTATAACTCTGCTGCCCATATCCTAACTTGCACCAAGTCCCGTGCACCCATACCCCTGTGCTCGCTGACCAACATAGTCCACCAATGCCTCAATCTTACAATTCTTATTCTCGTGTTCAAATCTCTGCACGGCCCCAACCCTCCCTATCTCTGTAACCTGTAACCTGCTCCAGCCCTACAACCCTCCGAGATCTCTGTGTTCCTCTAATTCTGGCATCTTGGGGATTCCCCACTACCTTCTTTCCACCATTGCTGGCCGTGCCTTCAGTCATCTAGCTCCTAAGCTCTGAAATTCCCATCTGAACCTCTCTCCTCCTTTAAGACGCTGCTTAGAACTTATCTCTTTGACCAAGCATTTGGTCACCTGTTCTAATGTCTCTCTCTTTAATTCGGTGTCAATTTTTGTCTGATAACACTCCTGTGAAGCGCCTTAGGACGTTTTACTATGTTAAAGGCGCTGTATAAATGCAAGTTGTTGTCATTGCAAAATTAAGCGAATGACGACTCAGTTACTAATTCCTCTTTGAGTTGGGTTGAGACCTTTTTTATAATAAGATTTGGCACTCTCTCCACAAAGTGTCTGAAGCCTTTTTTATACTGGCGCTTGTTTAGTTTAGAGTCCAGGAGACCCACGTGAGTGCTTTGGCTCCAAATGATTACGTTCCTAATCCAGCTAACCTTATCTCAACAGTGGAATCGTAGAGCCAGGAAAATCTGGGTCTGTGATTCTGTCACTGGGATGAGAGCAGGATTACCAGGGTAAACGTGGGGAGCTAGCTCATGGTAGCTTATCTCCCACACTCCGAACCAAAACAACGTCAGAGTAAAAAATAAACCCTTTCACTACTAATCTCCTCGCTCCTCCAATTCTGGCCTCTTGGGCATCCCCGATTTTAATCGCTCCACCATTGGCAGCCATGCTTTCAGCTGCCTACGCCCTAAGTTCTGGAATTTCTGCCCTAAGCCTCTCTACCTCTCCTCCTTTAAGACGCTCTTTAAAACCTACAACCTTGACCAAACTTTTGGCCACCTGTCCTAATACCTCCTTATGTGGCTTGGTGTCAAATTTTGTTTGATAATGCTCTTGTGAAGTGCTTTGGGATGTTTTACTACGTTAAAGGTCCTATACAAATGCAAGTTGTTGTTGTAATCATGTGGTAATCTCGTGCTGTATTTATGTTATAAGAAGTGTGGCTGCTTGATACTGATGACGTTGTGCTGTGCAGCCCACATCATTTACATTGGCTGGCAGAAAGCCACAGCGCTGTACACTGTACGCTAACTTCTTAGTCCACTTATACAGGGGCAGCATGCACTTTTGCCATTGCTGGCTTGCTTGGACCAACCCTTCTCTCCTCTTCCCCGTGCCCCTCCCCCCAACCATGTTGCCAGAAAGGTCCCAGACAGAATGACAAAGGCATGAATGTGACTTCTGAGTAACTGCATGTGTGAAAATCTCCCAGTTTTCTGTTGTTGCTGAATCTTCTGTAAAGTATAAACGGAACATAATTGACAGCAAATAAACCTGCTAATGCTATGGAACCTCTTCCATTAGCATCAGTTCAGTAATATAAATGGGGAGTGGGTGTAATTAACTGACCCTTTCGTGAAAATGAAGAAAGCAGCGAGTTCAAGTCCAATTACACTAAACAGCTCAACTTGAATTTGTGGGATTATTGACATTAGTTCAAAGACTGATACAAAGACTGAAAGAAAATGCTACATTGTGCACGTCTCCTTGTGAACTTGACCTGAGATTGACTGTATCCTTCACAAAAGCTGCTTTATATCGGGCTCACTGCTGTGTGTTAGTGCCGCCAACTCCCAAAGAGCAGGTCTCATGCAACCAGTGCCAACTGTTAAACTGTGCTGGATTACCCAAGGCTGGCAGCCACGAGGAGCTGTGTGTGTGTGTGTGTTATTTTAAGTAGGTCTAACCCCATTCATCACCCTAAACATTTATTCCCTTCACCACCGGCACACCGTGGCTGCAGTGTGTACCATCTACAGCCAAGGCTTCTTCGACAGCACCTCCCAAACCTACGACCTCTACCGCCTAGAAGGACGAGGGCAGCAGGCATATGGGAACAACACCACCTGCACGTTCCCCTCCAAGTCACACACCATCCCGACTTGGAAATATATCGCCGTTCCTTCATCGTCGAAATGGGTCAAAATCCCGGAACTCCCTTCCTAACAGCACTGTGGGAGAACCTTCACCACACGGACTGCAGCGGTTCAAGAAGGCGGCTCACCACCACCTTCTCGAGGGCAATTAGGGATGGGCAGTAAATGCTGACCTTGCCAGCGACGCCCACATCCCATGAACGAATTTTAAAAAAAACTGACCTGACTGCTAGCCTTTGTGAGAACGGGAAGTTACTTTGAGTTGTTGGCAGTTCGCCAGACCGATGTTGGGAGTTGGTGTCCAAGCGCATATCTCACTCGATGTAAAGTCAGCTAACGAAGGTTGCAGCCACTACAGCGACCTATGTTGGTCAATTAGTAGACGTTAGGCACTTTCAGACTGGTACTAGGTGTCAGCCGTGATTCAGTTGGTAGCATTCTTGCCTCCTGAGTTAGAAGATCATGGGTTCAAGTCCCACTCCAGAAACTTGATCTCAAAATCACTGAGGGAACGCTGCACTGTTGGAGATGCCGAGTTTCGGGTGAGACGTTAAACCGAGCCCCCTCAGGTGGACTTAAAAGATTCCCATAACATCATTTGAAGAAGAGCAGAAGAGTTCTTCCCAATGTCCCGGCCAATATTTATCCCTCAACTATATAAATGCAAGTCTTTCTTTCTAGTGTAAGGAGTCTTACAACGCCAGGTTATAGTCCAACAGCTTTATTTGAAATCACAAGCTTTCGGAGCTTTCCTCCTTCGTCAGGTGAGTGCAGGGTTCCATAAAGGCACAGCATATATAGCCTCTGACTACATTTGTCCACCCCAGTCCATCACCGGCATCTCCACATCATTCTGTCTAGTGTGCAGGCAAACTGTATTCCTGCCATCAAAGACAAACTGTACTATAAAGGAGAATCAAGATAGTACCAGTGGCATGATTTCCAAGCCCTCCTTCAAACAAAAAGGATACTTCTGCCTTTTAAAAAGGAGTATTGGATTTGAATGCACTGTGGATATAACTCCAGATGCAACACTGTTTAGTTGCACAGCATAGATCCAGTAGGACTAGTACTGCTGTGACTGGACTTCAAGGGGTCTGGGTGGCAATGTTGTGTAAAATTGCCCTTAGTGTTAACAGAGTCTGTATCACAGCATGCAGTGACAATACTGATACTTGGCAACACTGTAATCTGACATCAGTGGTGTGCTGCTGGTGTATTCCTTCAGTTCAGGTTCAGGATGAGATTGGGGGCATCTTGCCCCGGGGGTGAATGCTGAATAGTTTCTCCACTGTAACTGGGAAATAGAATTTCAATATTTTTATAAGCATAATGTAAAATCCTTTTATTTTAAACCTGCATTGATACCTGAATGAGAAGCAGCAGTATAGGTGGGGCAGCTTTGCTCAGTCAGATGTTGCATAGTTGATGCCTGGGGCCTAATTAAAGGCACAGGGGCTCTTTATAAACAAGGTGCCCAGTCACAGCAGTGAAGAAAAGGAACTTGTGGGCGGAAGGTGAAGTCTGAACATTGCACATGCGTCACTACACTGCAAGGGCATTTCTGCATTCACCCGAAAACAGCAAAACACTTCTGCTTTTAAAAAAAAAACAGATGAAGTACATGTAAGAAGTTCAGTCTTTTACGCCCAATTAGCACTTCCCTACTGAATACAATGGGAGATTCAAAGGATCAGTTTGCAAAGGCACCATTATTACCACATTATTTAAAATTCGAACTGTTGTAAAGAATTATTTCTGATGAAACATGCCTTGTTTGTGTAAATAAAAAGACTTTTACAACAGCGCTTGTCGTCCCTCTCGTCTCTTCCCCTCCCCCCACCAAACTGGATGTCCGCTCACTGTCCCTGTCCCTCATTTCTGTAGCGCCTTTCATGACCTCAGGACGTCCCAAAGCGCTTTATGAAGCACTTTTTTTTAAAGTGTAGTCACTGCTGTAATGTAGGATGGTTCCCTATGTTTATACTGGTAAGGTGAGGTCCTGGGCAATGTAAACACAGGCAGCCAGTGTACAGACCCAGATGCCATTCTCTTGCGATCCAAACTAAACGAGCATTAGTGAGAAAATGCCTTTTCCTTAGTAGGTACTTCATGGCAGCATTGGTCCAAAAAGCTTCCTCGACCCAATGGTATTATGAAGCTAAACCGATGACAAGATCCTAGTGTTAATAACTTCAATCCTACTAATATTGATTCTGCTCTTTGCTGTCTGTATAGCTAACCTTACCCTCCTTCCCCCTTCCCCAGGGGTATTATTCTCAACTGGTGCACATTAAAATGAACTTGCATTTATGTAGTGCCTTTCACAACCTCCGGACGTCCCAAAGTGCCAATTAGGTTACTTTTAAAGTGTAGTCACTGTTGTAATGGGGGAAACGCAGCAGCCAATTTGCGCACAACAAGGTCCCACAAACAGCAATGAGATAATCGACCAGATAATCTGTTTTAGTGATGTTGCACTTGCTCAGTACTGCACTGAAGTGTCAGCCTGGATTATGAGCTCAAATCCCAGTGAGGACTGATTTTAAAGAGCTGCCTGTAAAGAAATTTGCTTCCTGCAGGAATGGCTGCACCAGAGCAGTCCATTGGAGCTTTTATTACTTCCCCTATGTTGCTGTTTCAATCTGGGGAAGGCGACCTTCATGGCTGCGAGCTCTGGTCCAGATCAGCTGCTGGGCACCACTGTAATACAGAGATGTGAGTATGGAGGAGTATAGATGGGCAGCAATGAACCCCCACAATTAGCTTGCAGACCAGTGGCTCTTGACGTCTGTTTTCTGTAGTTTTGGCTTTATCTTCCAAGGAGGACAGTGGATCAGGTGCACATCTGCAGTTGACTAGCCATCCTTTGAAAAAGCACCATTTTATGTAAGGAATAAATTAGGACTTCATACCAGTTTGCTTTAGACTTAAGTTCTGATTGAGTGCTTTTTGGATTTGTCTGGATGTGAGTCTAAAATGACGGTCCTTATTTGGTAGTAGACATCGAAGACATAACGCTTTTAATGGAGCAAAACATCCCTGTACAGGCTAATTTTGACATTGCAATAGAATTGGTTCTGTAATCCAGAGATGGAATAACTAAGTGTTGCCAATGATGATCTGTGCAATGGAATCCACCCCATAATATTTGAAGTCAACCTAGACTGGTTGGGATTAAAGCCTCCTCTCTCGAATGGTAGGATGGACTGGTCACAAAGTGAAACAGTACCTTTGCCTAAATTCAAGCCAGTGCAAGTTCAGGGTGCAGAACAGCAATCTGATTCAGCAAGTGTAGGAACTAGAGGTATCTGACCGTGGAGGAACTGGTCTTCGTGGTGATATCCTGCATATTACTTGAGGTTGACTTTGGATGCAGAAGGTGAAAAGAAATGGTTCACTCTTCATTATTGGCATCACTCACTTAACTTTGCACAAAAATTCCCCACTTTTTAAAAAAAAGACACAAGGCCAGAGCGTGTAGCTAATATATTCCTCCAATGCAAGTTTAACAGGGTTCTCCCCGCTCCCTCCTTCCCTGTTCCTCCCCCCACCCCACTGCATACATCACTGTGCAAACTGACAATTCCTTTTAGTGCACCCGTGGCCATGGCTATTCAAAAAAAAACCATTGGGATGTGATGTCGCCAGCAAGGCCAGCATTTATTGCCCGTCCCTAGTTGCGGTTGAGAAGGTGGTGATGGGCCTTTTTCTTGAACCGCTACAATCCATGTGGGGAAGTTGCTTCCACAATGCTGTTAGTTAGGGAGTCCCAGGATTTTGATCCAGCGATGATTAAGAAACAGCGATATATATCCAATTCAGCATGGTGCGTGACTTGGACGTTTGGTGTTTCCATGCACCTGCTGCCCTTGTTCTTCTAGGTGGTGGAGGTTGTAGGTTTGGGAGGAGCTGCTAAAGAAGCCTTGGCAAATTGCTATAATGGATCCTGTGACTAGTTCAGTATATAAATCAAACAGCTAACCTAATCACTTCTTTAAAAACATCACTTTGAACTCTCCTTTTCTGAGTATGATTACGAAGCTGCCTCAGCCTCCAAAAACTCCTGGCTGCCTGACCGATCGATGCCTTTCATTCCCTCCATTTACCCTTTTGGAATACACGTTTTCTCCTTGTGCTTAGAGACACTTTGTTGGAAAGAGAACACATTAATCCAACAGTACACAATGCTCGGATAAAATGAGAAACAGGAACACCAATAAATAAAGAACTGCAGAAAAATGGAAACTTCAACGCAATTGGGGAAAGGCAACTGGATGTAGGTTTTATCCTTTTAAGGAGCCTATCTCGACATGTGCTAATGTGGAGCTCGTATTTGTTCAGCCCTTGCTTTACAATACCGTGTATAAAAGTCACACCTTCCCACAAATGGGTTCTCCTCAGCTTTAAAATACTGGTCAGAAAATCCAGCCTGTCATGTCCTCTGAGTATAACGAAATAATTTAGACATGCAGGGTGGATCAGAATGGCAATCATAAAACAAGGCAGTGAATTAGACTTGGATTTTATAGTACCCAAGACCTGACTAGAAAAGTGAAGTAAATAAAAGGCATATAATTTCACCCCCACTATTTTATTTTTGTTTGCTTTAACTAAAGCTTCATGTCTGTCATAATTGGGAACTGTTATTAGACAGCTCTTTGTAAATGCATTTAATGTTCAGGCTGCTTATCAAAGACATGTCAACACTCAAGATAGGAGCTGCCCAGATACAGTACGGAGCGAACTTGGGGTCAAAATAGCAGCACAACTGAGGCTTAGGAAATACAAAACCAGCTAGTCAATCATAGAATCATACAGTGCAGAAGGAGGCCATTCGGCCCATTGTGCCTTTGTCGGCTCTTTAGCCAATTAATATTCTTTTCAGTTCGGGATATCTATAGATTATAGAATCATAGAATTGTTACAGAGCAGAAGGGGGCCATTCGGCCCATTGAGCCCATGCCGGCTGTTTGTAAGACCAATCCAGTTCCATTTCCCCTGTTCTTTCCCCGTAGCCCTGCAATTTTTTTCCCTTCGAGTATTTATCCAATTCCTTTTTGAAAACCATGATTGAATCTGCATCCACTACCCTTTCAGGCAGCACATTCCAGATCATAACTACTTGCTGTGTAAAAAAGTTTTTCCTCATGTCACCTTTTGGTTCTTTTGCCAATCACCTTAAATCTGTATCCTCTGGTTCTCGACCCTTCTGCCAATGGGAACAGTTTCTCTTTATTTACTTTATCTAAACCCTTCATGATTTTGAACACTTCTTTAAAATCTCCTCTGCTCTAAGGAGAACAACCCCAGCTTATCCAGTCTCTCCACATAACTGAAGTCCCCCATCCCTGGAACCATTCTAGTAAATCTTTTCTGCACCCTCTCTAAGGCCTTCACATCCTTCCTAAAGTGCAGTGCCCAGAATTGGACACAATACTCCAGTTGTGGCCGAACCAGCGTTTTATAAAGGTTCAACATAACTTCCTTGCTTTTGTACTCTATGCAGGATCCCGTATGCTTTTTTAACCGCTTTCTCAACCTGTCCTGCCACCTTTAAAGATTTGTGTACACATACTCCCAGGCCTCTCTGTTCCTGCACCCCCTTTTAGAATTGTACCCTTTAGTTTATATTGCCTCTCCTCATTCTTCCTGCCAAATGTATCAATTTGCACTGCTCTGCGCTAAATTTTATCTGCCGTGTGTCCGCCCATTCCACCAGCCTGTCTATGTCCTCTTGAAGGCTATTACTATCTTCCTTACTGTTTACTACACTTCCAAGTTTTGTGTCATCTGCACATTTTGAAATTGTGCCCTGTACACCCAAGTCCAAGTCATTAATATATATCAAAAAAAGCAGTGGTCCTAGTATCGACCTGTGGAAAATATCACTGCATATCTCCCTCCAGCCCGAAAAACAACCGTTCACCACTACTTTCTGTTTCCTATCACTTAGCCAATTTTGTATCCATGCTGCCACTGTCCCTTTTATTCCATGGGCTTCAATTTTGCTGACAAGCCTATTATGTGGCACTTTATCAAACGCCTTTTGGAAATCCATATACACAACATCAACTGCATTGCCCTCACCAACCCTCTGTTACCTCATCCAATGGTTAGATAAAAATTGTGAGCCTGCACATCTTTTTAACATTTTAATCCTGCCATTCCATAACTCAAACTGAAGGAACCAAAACAAAAAGCAAAATTTCAGATAAAAAGATTAAAGATTTTTAAAATGTCAAGAGTGACAACAGCACATGTGGTAATGGGCAGATGCACTTAGTGTGATGGGTGTTAAAAACGATCAGATAACTGGAAAATAGATTACCTTGGGATCACGTTTTTATACTGAAAATTAAACCAAGTTTACTTTGTCCTGCCCAACATTCATCCTTCAGCCAATACTACTGAATCAGATTACCTGGTCATTTATCTCATTTGCTGTATGTCAATTGGCTGCTGTGTTTGGCTACATCAGTGACTGCACTTCAAAAAAAATAATGAATTGGCTGCAAAACACTTTGGGACGTCCTGTCGATATGAAAAGTGCTCTTCAAATGAAAGTTCTTCCTTTTAAAATGGAGAAACCCAAACAGCAGAGTGAGCATGGAGTAACTTGGTCCACTGCATTAGAAATGACATCAGACCATTGGACTCAGGCCATTCTACACAATAGGAGTGAATGGCCTGGAATTGGGCAGGGGGAAATTTCACTTAGATGTCAAACACCAATGAGGAGATCATTTCTCACAAGATCCACGAACTCTGAAATGAACAGCTATCCTGTGCCCCATTACATCCTGAAAAACACTAGATAACCAGCCTGACAAGAGAAAAACTTGACAGAAACAAAAACGTATTATTTGGTGTCACTTTCTTTCCAGGGCTGCCCCGAGGATGCTTTTGTCAACCCTGATAAGTAAATTGGGTATCAGTTGCAGCAAAAGCACGCTTCACAGTCAAATGCAGCAAAAGCCTTTTTGCGCTGAGCCTAGGTTTAAATGTTCTGTTCCTGCTGTGAATTTATTAACCTGCGAATACTGTGAGCATTGAGTCAATCCTTTAATCCCTTGCAACGTTTCTACAACTGCTGTTTTTGTCACTTCATTACCTTGCCCGCTTTCATCGCATCTGTCTCGACTCACTTGTGTTTTGCTTCAGCTTTTCAGTGCTTATTTTCAGTGACCCTGTATAGTTTCATGAACCTGGCTGGCAGATTGGATGTGGCAGTAATAAGAGGGTTTATTGCATTGTGCTTGTCTGTACAGCTCATTCCTCTCGCTGTACGAGCGCATTGAATTCTTCCATCAGAAAGCTGGCCTCGTGGCCGTTTTCCCACATGCTGAGTTGGTGATTTTGTTTTTTTTAGGGCGGGGGAGATGCGGGGGCTGGTCGTTGGGTATTGGCGGCAAGCAGGAGGGAGGGAAATTCCCAAGGCCGTCGATGTAAACCTCTGGGAGACTGCTTGCAGAGCTTTAGTGGCAGAGCTGCAGGGGCAGGTGAGAGACTGATGTACAGGTGCAGAAAGTGGATTTCAAAAATAGACTAAAACTGAGCCAGAACCAACATATTACAGAGCTGTTTCTGGATGCAGGCTTGCTTTTGGAAGCAGTTCTCCAATGTAATCACTTGAGCACGTAATCTAGGCCGACACTCAAGTGCTGCGCTGTCTGAAGTGCCGTCTTTCGGATGAAACCAAGGCCCCTCTGCCTTCTTGGGTAGAGGGAAAAGATCTCATGTTACTGTATCGAAGAAGAGCAGGGGTGTTCTCCCCAGTGTCCTGGCCAATATTTATCCCTCAACCAACATCGCTAAAACTGATAATCTGGTCATTTATCTCATTGCTGTTTGTGGTACCTTGCTGTGTGTAAATTGGCTGCTGCGTTTCCTACATTACAACGGTGATGCCACTTCAAAAAGTACTTTGTTGGCTGCAAAGCACTTTGGGACATCCTGTGGTTGTGAAAGGGGCTATATAAATGCAAGTGCATTCTTTCTTGCTTGCTTTCTTTCTACAAGGTGGTGTGCACGTTTCTGGAGGGAAAGCTGAGGCTGAGCTCTCTGTATTGTCCCCCTCCATAGATTACCTTCCCAACTTCTCTATCTTAATTCTGAGACGGTCACTCGATTCTACAACGGTCTCTTGGACATTAACTCCACTTATTTCCATGGAAGATCTCCTGATTGACCACTGTAACTTCAGCGGAAGATCTGCGGAAACCCAGGAGAAATGGTGGACAACTTCTGGGCCACCCTGTTCGACCCTGAGCTGAGCTTCAAGCCATCGCCATAGCTCCACTCTTTCCTCACTCCAACTGCTTCTGAAACCTTCATCCAGATTTTCATCACCTCCAGGTTAATTACACCAAAGCTTTTCTTGCTGGCCTCCTGAGTCACATAGTTGTCCAAAACTCAGCTGCCTGTGCCCTGTCCTGCACTAAGTCCCACATATTACCCTATCCTCGCTAACCTTCATTTGCTCCCTGTCCTCCAAACATCGAATTCAAAATCATTGTCCTCATCTATAATCCCTCCTCATCTTCCCTTAGTCATAGATTCATATAATTTTGCAGCACAGAAGGAGGCCATTCGGTCCATTATGCCTGTGCCGACTCTTTGAAAGAGCTATTTAATTAGTCCCACTCCCCTGCTGTTTCTCCATAGCACTGCAAATTTTTCTTTTTTAAGTGTATATATCCAATTCCAATTTGTAGGTTACTATTGAACCTGCTTCCACCACCTTTTCAGGCAGCACATTCCAGGTTGTTAAACTCACTGCGTAAATAAAATCTCTCCTCATCTCCCCTCTGGGTCCTTTGCATCCCTCATCTCCCTGCTTAACTGCTGGTCTCACAGCCTTCAGCTGCCCATACTCTGGAAATCTGTCCCTTAAGCCCATCCCCTTGCTCCCTCTCTCCTTCAAAAGCTTTCTCAAAAACCTATCACTTTAACCAAGCTTTCAGCCAATCCCTGCCTGTTTCCCACCCCCCCCCCCCCCCCCCCGCCCCATATTGCCTAGTGTCTGGTTGTAGTCTCTGTGAAGCTCTTGTGTTCAATATGCGGGTAGCCTGAATTGCTGCTGTCTCTGTTGTCGTTCTACTCATTGCCCCCTCCTCCACTGAACAGGCCATTCGTGCATTGTGCAGGTGTTCTGTAAGTGCGGTTTTTATTTATTGTTTCTGAATGTAAGTGGGCTATAGAGTGAGAGAGAGCGAGAGGGAGTGGGGAGGATACAAGGCCATTGTGATGTACTCCAGGTGAACAGAAAGTGTTCAGTGAGAGCTTAGAATGGACCTTAGAATGTCAGTGTCTTGAATATAGAAAGGAGTGAGAGAAATCTAGATGTCTTGGAGAGAGTGTAAAGGAGATTTACTAAAATGATACCAGGGATGGGGGACTTCAGTTATGTGGAGAGACAGGAGAAGCTAGAGCTGTTCTCCTTAGTACAGTGAAGGTTAAGGGGAGATTTAGTAGAGGTGTTCCAAATTATGAAGGGTTTTGATAGAGTAAATCAGAAGAAACTATTTCCAGTGGTCCATATCATGTTGGCATGGCAGTGGAACCTAACCATTGACCTCTCCTGATTGGGAAGCAGAGAGGAAAAAATAAATCGACTGGTGTTCCAACTTTAATTGCTACCCAGTGCTGGAAATGTGTGAGTGTGGATGTCAGATGAGGACTGGTTTGGGCACAGCGATGTTGTCCCCTGTGTATTGAATAGCCAGATGATCACTCCCTATCCCGGGTCACACATGAAGACACTGGTGTGAAGTAGCGGAGGAGTAGCCAGCGTCTGTGGACCCATGTGAGGGTCTTCAGGAGAGGAGAAGACCCCTCAGAATGAGTGTTCTTCTATTATCATTGGCAGACGGAAAGGGTTTGCTCTGAGAAATGATGAGGCTGCCACTGCAATGGACTGTTGTGAGGAGTACGGTAGCGTAATGATTATGTTCCTGGACTAGTAATCCAGAGGCCTGGACTAATAGCGCAGAGAGCTTGAGTTCAAATCCCACCATGGCAGTTTGAGAATTTGAATTCAGTTTAAAAAAAAATTTGGAAGTAAAAAGCTTACATCAGTAAAAGTGACCATGAAGCTGTCGGATTGTTGCAAAAACGCAATTGGTTCACTGATGTCCTTCAGGGAAGGATACCTGCTATCCTTACCTGGTCTGACCTATATGTGACTCCACCCCCAAGGTGGTTGACTCTTAATCTAGCCCAGCAAGCCCCTCTGTTGCATCATGGGGATGGGCAATAAATGCAGGCCTTGCCAGCGATGCCCACATCCTAAAAATGAATTTTAAAAAATATATAAAATTGGTGTCCAGTTAGTTGAATAGTGCAATCCCACTAATTTATTGCCGAATAGTTCAAATTGATTTAAACTTGTAATGTGTGGAGGCCCCATTGACAGACAAGTTAATCCCACATGGAGGAAACAAAAAGGCATTTTCTTGTCCCTATTTGCTCAAGGCGACACGTTGTAATTAGTTGTGGTCAATTTTCAAAATTATAACATACATGAGGCTAAATTCTCCCATAATTTGAGCTTTTTTTAAGAAAATAATTCCCCTAAATCTGCTGGCGCTCAAATAACTTTGGTTGAATGACCTCAACTACAAGGTATTGAAACTATTAAACTGGCAGTTGGAGGTTACAGGAGGTCAGATTGAGCCTAAAGTCTGTGCCAATCGGAGCTCTTGACAACAACAACAACAACAACAACAACAACTTGCATTTATATAGCGCCTTTAATGTAGTAAAACGTCACAAGGCACTTCACAGGAGCATTATGAAACTAAATTTGACACCGAGCCACATAAGGCGATATTAAGACAGGTGACCAAAAGCTTGATCAAAGAGATAGGTTTTAAGGAGCGTCTTAAAGGAGGAAAGAGAGGTGGAGAGGTTTAGGGAGGAAATTCCAGAGCTTAGGGCCTAGGCAGCTGTATTAGTGTCACTCTGGGAAAGTTCTGCTGGAACATATTCTGAGCCAGAGCAGCAGTCTGCAGTGCTTCCTGGGTTCCTCTCTGCATTTGCCCTGTTTTACCAGATTGCTGTGTAAAGTCAAATTGAAAATGAAGAGATGGCGTATGTGTGAGTGTCTGCTGTGGGTACACCCAGAAAATTGATATCTGTCCTTATAGGGCCAGCAACATAATCGGCACTTTGGGACGCCCATAGGTCATGAAAGGCGTTATCTAAATGCTCTTACGTAATTTGTTCTTTAGCTCTCCTCCACCTGTCAGCACAGATTCTTGTACTATTCCACAATTGTACTGTAATCCTGAGATTGATTATAAAAACAATCTCTGGGAGTAGACCAAATCAAACATGTCCTTGTGACACAGGAGAAATGTGCACCGCTGTGTGGCATCCTGGTCCCATTGTTCCATGTAGTCTTTGAACCACCTCTAACTACAGGGCAGGGCGGTGAAAGGTGATGCTGACTTATTACTCGTTAAGATTGGAGTATGTGTGAGTGTATTTAAAACCAGACCTGTGCGGGGGAAAAAACACATTAGTGACGCAGTGCCAGCCTGCCGCTGTTGGAGGGAGTTCTCCTATTCTCATTGGTGAGCTTGCTAGTGCTGGCACTTGGTACTGGAACCATTATATATAAAAACATTTTTTGAACTCTGTTGATGTTATTGGACTGTTGATTCGTATGATGCCTCGAGCTAAACTGTTCCAGTACAGCTACAACACTGGCATCTACCCAACAAAGTGGAAAATTGTCCAGGTATGTCCTGTCCACAAATCCAATCCAGCTAATTACCGCCGCATCAGTCTTTTTTTTATTCGTTCATGGGATGTGGGCGTCGCTGGCGAGGCCGGCATTTATTGCCCATCCCTAATTGTCCTTGAGAAGGTGGTGGTGAGCCGCCTTCTTGAGCCGCTGCAGTCCGTGTGGTGATGGTTCTCCCACAGTGCTGTTAGGAAGGGAGTTCCAGGATTTTGACCCAGCGATGATGAAGGAACAGCGATATATTTCCAAGTCGGGATGGTGTGTGACTTGGAGGGGAACGTGCAGGTGGTGTTGTTCCCATGTGCCTGCTGCTCTAGGTAGTAGAGGTCGTGGGTTTGGGAGGTGCTGTCAGAGAAGCCTTGGTGAGTTGCTGCAGTGCATCCTGTGGATGGTACACACTGCAGCCGCAGTGCGCCGATGGTGAAGGGAGTGAATGTTTTGGGTGGTGGATGGGGTGCCAATCAAGCGGGTTGCTTTATCTTGGATGGTGTCGAGCTTCTTGAGTGTTGTTGGAGCTGCACTCATCCAAGCAAGCGGAGAGTATTCCATCACACTCCTGACTTGTGCCTTGTAGATGGTGGAAAGGCTTTGGGGAGTCAGGAGGTGAGTCACTCGCCGCAGAATACCCAGCCTCTGAACTGCTCTCGTAGCCACTGTATTTATATGGCTGGTCCAGTTCAGTTTCTGGTCAATGGTGACCCCCAGGATGTTGATGGTGGGGGATTTGGCGATGTTAATGCCGTTGAATGTCAAGGGGAGGTGGTTAGACTGTCTCTTATTGGAGATGGCCATTACCTGGCACTTATCTGGCACGAATGTTACTTGCCACTTATGAGCCCAAGCCTGGATGTTGTCCAGGTCTTGCTGCATGCGGGCTCGGACTGCTTCATTATTTGAGGGGTTGCGAATGGAACTGAACACTGTCTACTCTCAATCATAAGCAAAGTGATGGAAGATGTCGTCCACGGTGCTATCAAGCGGCACTTACTCACCAATAACCTGCTCACCGATGCTCAGTTTGGGTTCCGCCAGGACCACTCGGCTCCAGACCTCATTACAGACTTGGTCCAAACGTGGACAAAAGAGCTGAATTCCAGAGGTGAGGTGAGAGTGATTGCCCTTGACATCAAGGCAGCATTTGACCGAGTGTGGCACCAAGGAGCCCTAGTAAAATTGAAGTCAGTGGGATTCAGGGGGAAAACTCTCCAGTGGCTAGAGTCATACCTAGCACAAAGGAGATGGTAGTGGTTGTTGGAGGCATCTCAGCCCCAGGACATTGCGACAGGAGTTCCTCAGGGCTGTGTCCGAGGCCCAACCATCTTCAGCTACTTCGTCAATAACTTTCCCTCCATCATAAGGTCAGAAGTGGGGATGTTCGCTGATAACCAAGAAGATAGATGAGGGCTGTGCAGTAGACGTGGTCTACATGGACTTTAGCAAAGCCTTTGACAAGGCACCGCATGGTAGGTTGTTACATAAGGTTAAATCTCACGGGATCCAAGGTGAGGTAGCCAATTGGATACAAAATTGGATTGACGACAGAAGACAGAGGGTGATTGTAGAGGGTTGTTTTTCAAACTGGAGGCCTGTGACCAGCGGTGTGCCTCAGGGATCGGTGCTGGGTTCGCTGTTATTTGTTATTTATATTAATGATTTGGATGAGAATTTAGGAGGCATGGTTAGTAAGTTTGCAGATGACACCAAGATTGGTGGCATTGTGGACAGTGAAGAAGGTTATCTAGGATTGCAAAGGGATTTTGATAAATTGGGCTGATGAATGGCAGATGGAGTTTAATTTAGATAAATGTGAGGTGATGCATTTTGGTAGATCGAATCGGGCCAGGACCTACTCCGTTAATGGTAGGGCGTTGGGGAGAGTTATAGAACACAGAGATCTGGGAGTACAGGTTCATAGCTCCTTGAAAGTGGAGTCACAGGTGGATAGGGTGGTGAAGAAGGCATTCGGCATGCTTGGTTTCATTGGTCAGAACATTGAATACAGGAGTTGGGATGTCTTGTTGAAGTTGTACAAGGCATTAGTAAGGCCACACTTGGAATACTATGTACAGTTCTGGTCACCCTATTATAGAAAGGATATTATTAAACTAGAAAGAGTGCAGAAAAGATTTACTAGGATGCTGCCGGGACTTGATGGTTTGACTTATAGGGAGAGGTTAGATAGACTGGGACTTTTTTCCCTGGAGAGTAGGAGGTTAACGGGTGATCTTATAGAAGTCTATAAAATAATGAGGGGCATAGATAAGGTAGATAGTCAAAATCTTTTCCCAAAGGTAGGGGAGTCTATAACGAGGGGACATAGATTTAAGGTGAGAGGGGAGAGATACAAAAGGGTCCAGAGGGGCAATTTTTTCACTCAAAGGGTGGTGAGTGTCTGGAACGAGCTGCCAGAGGCAGTAGTAGAGGCGGGTACAATTTTGTCTTTTAAAAAGCATTTGGACAGTTACATGGGTAAGATGGGTATAGAGGGATATGGGCCAAGTGCAGGCAATTGGGACTAGCTTAGTGGTATAAACTGGGCGACGTGGACATGTTGGGCCGAAGGGCCTGTTTCCATGTTGTAAACTTCTATGATTCTATTCTATGATTCTATGATTGCACAGTGTTCAGATCCATTTGCAACCCCTCAGACAATGAAGCAGTCGTGCCCGCATGCTGCAAGACCTGGACAACATCCAGGCATGGGCTGATAAGTGGCAAGTAACATTCGTGCCAGGCAATGACCATCTTCAACAAGAAAGAGTCTAACCACCTCCCCTTGGCATTCAACGACATTACCATCGCAAATTCCCCACCATCAACATCCTGGGGATCACCTTTAACCAGAAACTTTAACTGGACCAGCCACATAAATACTATGGCTGTAAGAACAGGTCAGAGGCTGGGTATACTGTGGTTAGTGACTCAACTTCTGGATCCCCAAAGCCTCTCCACCATCTACAAGGCACAAGTCAGGAGTGTGATGGAATACTCTCCACTTCCCTGGATGAGTGCAGCTCCAACAACACTCAAGAAACTCGACACCATCCAGGACAAAGCAGCCCGCTTGATTGGCACCCCATCCACCACCCTAAACATTCACTCCCTTTACCACCGGCGCACTGTGTCTGCAGTGTGTATCATCTAAAGGATGCACTGCAGCAACTCACCAAGGCTTCTTCGACTGCACCTCCCAAACCCGCAACCTCTGGCACCTAGAAGGACAAGGGCAGCAGGCACATGGGAACAACACCACCTGCACGTTCCCCTCCAAGTCACACACCATCCCGACTTGGAAATATATCGCTGTTCCTTCATCGTCGCTGGGTCAAAATCCTGGAACCCCCTTCCTTAACAGCACTGTGGGAGAGCCTTCACCACTCGGACTGTAACGGTTCAAGAAGGCGGCTCACCACCACCTTCTCAAGGGCAATTAGGGATGGGCAATAAATGCTGGCCTCGCCAGTGGCGCCCACATCCCATGAATGAATTAAAAAAAACGACTGCCCTTCTGTCACTCAAATGCCTTTAGCCACGTGCAAAGGCTAATCTTTGGGCTGCTGATCGTGAGATTGCTCATTTTCATGTGTTCAACTCCCTAGGCTGCTGATGTATTATCTCATCGAACATTTATTGAGATAAATTATCAAGCACATTACCTCATGACAGTGTCCAATCTGAAGGATAGTGATGTATGACATTATTGCCACAGCATTACAAAAGGAAAATTATTGGCAACTAGGACAGCAAGTTTATACATATTATTACGTTATATTTGTATTGAATGAGTTCGCTTGCAATTTCCACATGGTGATCTCATTGAGATAGCCCCTTTATGCTCATTCAAAATCTGATTGGTTTAAGGTGTGAGCTCTATAGATGTGGGAAGAGAGACCTTCTGAAAGAATATTTCCACCCACTCGCTGAGCTCCTTTTGGCTGGGATTAGAATGAAGAGAGCAGCCTCCAATACCGTGACGCCCTGCAGTGGACTTTACCTGTTCCCTGCTGTGTCATTACCTGCGTCCCACCCTTCCTGACTGACTGTTCAGCTGTCAGTCCTGTGTGTGTCCTCCACCACTCCCGCAATGGGCATTCATTACAGCTCTCTTAAAAAGGAAACCTAATCGAAGACTTTGTGTGTTCCTGGAGTCACTATGGTAACACACACTCCACTTGAAGTTCCTGTTGCCCTACCCACTTGTTATCTTGCCACTTGCCTGGTCGCCTTACACAAATAAAAATGAGAAGGTTTTTCTTTTAAAAACGCAGGAAAAATCTTTTGAAAAATTAAAATCAAATGGTTTTAACTATGATGGGGGAAAATAAGATTCTCACCCAGGGTCAGTGTGGCTGAGTCATTCAGGGTCATTTGTTTAATATCCCACCCACTTTCTAAAAACAAAAATGTAGTTTTCTTCTGTAGGTAGCTATCTTGGGGATTTCTTAGGGAGCAGGCCGCCTTTTTTTTCATTCGTTCATGGGATGTGGGCATCGCTGGTGAGGCCGGCATTTATTGCCCATCCCTAGTTGCCCTTGAGAAGGTGGTGGTGAGCTGCCTTCTTGAACTGCTGCGGTCCGTGTGGTGAAGGTTCTCCCACAGTGCTGTTAGGTAGGGAGTTCCAGGATTTTGACCCAGTGACGATGAAGGAACGGCGATATATTTCCAAGTCGGGATGGTGTGTAACTTGGAGGGGAACGTGCAGGTGGTGTTGTTCCCATGTGCCTGCTGCTCTTGTCCTTCTAGGTGGTAGAGGTCGCGGGGTTGGGAGGTGCTGTCGAAGAAGCCTTGGCGAGTTGCTGCAGTGCGTCCTGTGGATGGTACACACTGCAGCCACAGTGCGCCGGTGGTAAAGGGAGTGAATGTTTAGGGTGGTGGATGGGGTGCCAATCAAGCGAGCTGCTTTGTCCTGGATGGTGTCGAGCTTCTTGAGTGTTGTTGGAGCTGCACTCATCCAGGCAAGTGGAGAGTATTCCATCACACTCCTGACTTGTGCCTTGTAGATGGTGGAAAGGCTTTGGGGAGTCAGGAGGTGAGTCACTCGCCGCAGAATACCCAGCCTCCTCCAATGTAGCTCTGTTTTTAGTTTTGTTCACTCTTGCACTAGTGGCTACAGTGACCCACCTGTCGAGTTACCCTCTCTGCGGGGAAGGACCTGTGCTCAGCAATATGCCTGACATCAGAAACTCATCGTGCAGGGAATCATGGGCAGCTGAGGGAGTCCTGTCAACTCCATGCTGCTGTGCGATGAAGCAAATCCACTCAATCCTTTTTAAATGGCCTACGTTACTTGGAGCTACAGAAAATGTGGAGGAAAATACTGAGAGGCTGATCCTTTATCTGCTGTATTAGAACTCTATCAGAAAAGATGCAGACTCAACATTCCTTCTCTGTTCCTCTTCCTCCCCCACCCCAACCTTTGTTTACATTACTAATAGCTGACTCATAATCTATTATTGGGATAATCCCCCATAGTGTGGTGTAGTTCCCATATAGTCTTTTGTCCTACACTGTGTGCTGTAGTCTCCTGTTTGGTCTCCCATCCTACACTGTGTGCTGTAGTCTCCTGTTTGGTCTCCCATCCTATACTGTGTGCTGTAGTCACCTGTCCTACACTGCGTTGTGGAATGTCCACTCCAGTCCCGAAGTTCAAAAGACCAGGGCTGCATTAGCCTTTTAAAAAATATATTGTGGAATTCCCAGAAATCCACTGGCCAAGCGAAAATATTTCAGACATTCCGAGCCATTCCTGGCTCCCAGTTGTCATTTTGCAGAGTTTGTTTCAGTGATATTGAGTATCTGCACTAGTCTAGGCTTGGTTAAAAAATCTGCTGTCCCAGATCATGAAATTGGCTGGTGGGAATCTGCAAAGGTTTAAAATATTCCCATGAAACCAACCTCCTATTGGTCACATTTTTCTTTGGTCTGAAATAGTGATGTTTTTATCGCTGTTTACTGTAGACTTGTATATGGGGTGAGAGGTCATCAGAGCCCAGTGGCCACTCACAGCTTATTGAGATGGGTGTCAAATGGTGGGGGAGGGGGATGTAGTCTGCCAACTAAGGAGATCCAATCCAGAAGGCACTCTCTGATGCTAGTGTGCAGTTCTATGGTTACAACAGCCCTCTTGTCACATCCCCCAAATGGTGGGTTTTCCTTGGCTGAACTGAGGAACGGAGTGATTTTTGTTCACGGACTGGTCCATTGTGCCCACATCACAGCCAAGCTGATCCTGCCCTTGGCATGTGCTCTTTCTGGGTGTGGGGGAGCGGCGGGGGCGGGGGGGTAGAGAAATCACATGGACTAATTGTTGTATCTCTGCTGCTTTCTTGTTGAGATCGATTAACTCTGCATAAACCCGGGATTGAACACAGGAGCCTTTACATGTATGGTTCAATACTGCATGTCGCACTGCATTTACCCAAACTAAGCCATGGCAGGGGGGGGGGAGCCAATTCTGCCATGAATAAGAAGACCACTTCCCCCTCCCTCTTCCCTACCCCAGTACATTTACCTGTGTACTGGGGGAGACATTGTGTTGTACTTTTTTATACAAGCTTGGCGAGGACTCTTGGTTCTTGCAGATACAAGCCGTGCAGTCAAACTTACTTACAGCACCACTAACAACTGATATTTGCTTTAATGGATTGCAGACGTTTATCTCTTTACAAAGATAATATTGAGGTGCCAGATGTAGTAGGTCAGAGGTGTCCAAGCTTCTGTCTTTGTGGGCGGCATTGTAATGTGGAGCCTCGGGAGCTCCATACAAGGTTTAAATCCACAATCCCTCTAATTCGCAGCTACCTCAAGTTGCTGATATTATGAGATCTCTGTGTTCTGATTTACGATTTATCCGCCAAGGAGGCAACAGCACTAAAAACTGGCCTAATCTAAGCCTCCAGGCCCACAATCAGGACAAACCGTACAACGAGAAAAAAATATAAGCATTAATAGGACTGAATTGCCTGGGCTTAGAGAGCCAGATTGCCGGGGCTGCAGGGAGGACACCTCTGTACTAGGTGACCCGATGCTTGCATCGTTGCACTCCTCTCTAAAACGGGCAAATGCGCCCGACAAGAATTGTTGCCATAACGATAATCCCTTTCAGAATAATGTCATTCCTGTGCCATGAGCTCCAACCACCAAGCTGGTGTCTCATTAAGGGTTTGCTGTAAAATGAACATTTCCCCCTTCCTGCTAAACTGCCTCCTATTTGTGTTCCGGTTTTACGTTGCACTCTGTCATTTACTAAATGTTTGGGGTGGAACCCTGTAAATTATGGTCTTCTCAAAACTTGGCGGCACTGCAAATGACTTTTTTTCTAATGTTATTTTGCCAGGGGCTGTTTTGGCCATGCTTTCCCTCCCCCCCCCCCCCCCCCCCACCCTGCCATTTTACAGATGTTTGGTGTGGATGAATCGCTCTATGAATATTTCAAATAAAAAGGGGGGCAAAAAGCTGCAAATGTTGGATATCTGAAACAAAAAACAAAAATGGTGGAAATACACAGTAGGTCAGCCACTATGGGTAAAGAGGAAAGGCAAGTGGGTGTTTTGGGTGTGAGGGTCAACGTCTAGAATATTATCCTGCCTGAGCCTGTTGTGCATATCCAGCATTTTCTTTCTTAATTTTAAACAACTGTTTGTTTCTCTGCTCTCTTTTTAAGATGTTGTTACTCTCTTTAATCCCTATGCCCCCTTTTTCATCTCTTACCCCGCCCCCCCCTCCCACCACCACAGTTGCGTAGGGAGCAGAACCCATGGTTGAAAAAGTAGGTGCCTGAGTGACCTGTTCCCAGGGCTGCTCCTGAACAGGCCACTAGGAGGCATGTGAGAGCAACCTAGTACCAACTGTCCTCTGGTGTGTTATAGTTCTTTTCTTGCCTCCATCCCAGTGGGATGAGCCCAGCCTCTGCTCACTGATTACAATTTAGCATCAGGACAGAAGTAAACTTACATCTTGCCTCTCTATACTACCATGAGTTTATGCCAAATTATCTGTGTCATGCATTGGTGCTCTGATATAATGATGATATATTGTGCCTCCCATCACATGCACATATCACCACCCTGTCACTTGCACTGTGTTAGTGATCAACAAACTACATCACTGTCCCATCACTTCCATGTGCATTAGTGATCAACAAACTACATCACTGTCCCATCACTTCCATGTGCATTAGTGATCAACAAACTACATCACTGCCTCATCACTTCCATGTGCATTAGTGATCAACAAACTACATCACTGTCCCATCACTTCCATGTGCATTAGTGATCAACAAACTACATCACTGTCCCATCATTTCCATGTGCATTGGTGGTTCCCAAATGATAAACAGAAAGGCAGGCAATAGGTGAGATTGGTGTGTTCTGGCCTACTCTTGGGCAGTGCACCCGATACTGGCATGATACTTTTTGCCAGGTTTGTAAATGAAGGTGAATGCTGCGGTGATAATGTACCGTAGAAAGAAAGACAAACATGGCAGCCAATTTGCGCACAGCAAGGTCCCACAAACGGCAACGAGTTAATGACCAGATAGTCTGTTATAATGTTGGTTGCGGGATAAATATTGGCCAGGACACTGGGGAGAACCCCCCTGCTCTTCGTCGAATAGTGTCATGGGATCCTTTAGGTCCACCTGAGAGGGCAGACAGGGTCTCACTTAAAAGACGGCACCTCCGACAGCACAGCACTCCAGAGTGTCAGCCTTGATTTTGTGCTCAAGTCTCTGGAGTGGGACTATAAACTCACAACCTTCTGACACAGAGGCATGAGTGCTACCTACTGAGCCACGGCTGACAACCTAGATTGATAAAACCGTGTTTACCTCTCTCAAATTTTAAAAGCTTTTGTCTGCGTTTCAAAAACCTGCCTTGCAGAATGGCGATTAGCAGTGGCAGTTGTTGAGAGGCTGCTGGTGATAGAGGCATTTTGAGCTGATGTTTTGAGCAGGCAGCCTAGAAACATTGCAAAATGGCAATTGTGCTTCTTTAACCAGGACGTGGAGATGCCGGTGATGGACTGGGGTGGACAAATGTAAGGACTTGCACAATACCAGGTTATAGTCCAACAGTTTTATTTTAAATCACCAAGCTTTCGGAGCTTACCTCCTTCATCAGGTGAGTGAAGGGATTCTAAAAAACGCATAGCATATATAGTCAGAGAACAATGCCTGGTGATTACAGATAATCTTTCCAACTGCCCCCTATAACACCTCGCCTGGGAGACGATCACAGCAATCAAAGGTGTCATTGGTGTTCAGACAGGTTAGCCATGGAAAACATTACATCCCAGTATACTGAATACACAATGGGTCAGATTACAAAGATAGAGAGAGAAAAAGACCCGAAAGGCAGAGAGAGAGAGAGAGAGAGAGAATGTCCAGTTGTATTAAAAACAGATAACTTTTTTTTCGCTGGTGGGGTTACATGTAGTGTGACACGAACCCAAGATCCCGGTTGAGGCCATCCTCATGGGTGCGGAACTTGGCTATCAATTTCTGCTCGACGATTTTGCGTTGTCGTGTGTCTCGAAGGCCGCCTTGGAGAACGCTTACCCGAAGATCGTAGGCTGAATGTACTTGACTGCTGAAGTGTTCCCGACTGGGAGGGAACCCTCCTGTCTGGCGATTGTTGCGCAGTGTCCGTTCATCCGTTGTCGCAGCGTCTGCATGGTCTCGCCAATGTACCATGCTCCGGGGCATCCTTTCCTGCAACGTATGAGGTAGAATCCCTTCACTCACCTGACAAAGGAGGTAAGCTCCGACAGCTTGTGATTTAAAATAAAACTGTTGGACTCTAACCTGGTGTTGTGCAAGTCCTTTCTTTAACCAGAGAAGTGGCATATTCTGCAACGGCATTTCTCACGTGTTTTGTTTGTTGAAATAATGTGCCATAAACTTGCGTGATTTATCGGAAATCAATGTTTCAGAAAGAATAAACATCAGAAGGTGTCATTGGCACTGAAGCGTGACCTGCTGATACATGCATTTCCCCTCGGGGCCCATCTCTGGGGGTGAAATATAAGCAAATGACTTGGGAAATGTTAACACCATTGAATGTGTGTCTTGTTTGTGGTGTTGCCGGGTTTTTTTTGGTTGAAAAAACCCAAGCTGTTTGCCTAATTGGTTTGGAGAGACTGTGTGACTAATCTTGTGATAATCATCGACTGACAGATATGTCCATTTGAAGGAGAATAGGTGTGCAGGCACACTGGTAATGAACATTCCTGGCAGAAATCACTCCGTGTGATCAGTTCCCTGCTGGCTGAATGGGTACGTGGGTGGTGAACGATATAGAGCGGTAGGATTCAAGTTTGCTCATTAGTGCTGAGTTAGTAAATAAACTGTGATAGTGAGAGAGGAGAAACCGAACTAACAACAACAACTTGCATTTATATAGCATTTATATAGCGCCATTAACGTAGTAATATGTCCCAAGGCGCTTCACAGGAACATTATTAGACAAAACTTGACACCAAGCCACATCAGGAGGTATTAGAAATAAAAGCCGAAAATGCTGGAGAAGCACAGTAAGTCCAGCATCTGCAGTATTTTGCTTTTGATAAGGAGATATTAGGACAGGTGACTGCAGTTATACAGGGCCCTTGTGAGACCACATCTGGAGTGTGTGCAGTTTTTCTCCTTATCTGAGGAAGAATGCCCTTGCCATGGAGGGAGTGCAACGACGGTTTACCAGACTGATTCCTGGGATGGCAGGACTGACGTATGAGGAGAGAATGGGTCAACTAGGCCTATATTCATTAGAGTTTAGAAGAATGAGAGGTGATCTCATCGAAACGTATAAAATTCTAACACACTAGACAGACTAAATGCAGGGAGGATGTTCCCGAAGGCTGGGGAGTCCAGAACCAGGGGTCACAGTCTCAGGTTACGGAGTATGCCATTTAGAACTGAGATGAAGAGAAATTTCTTCACTCGGGGTTTTGAACCTGTGGAATTCTCTACCACAGAAGGCAGTGGAGGCCAAGTCATTAGATGTATTCAAGAAGGAGATAGATATATTTCTTAATGCTAAAGGGATCAAGAGATATGGGGAAAAAGCGGGAACAGGGTACTGAGTTAGACGATCAGCCATGATCATTTTGAATGGCGGAGCAGGCCCAAAGGGCCGAATGGCCTACTCTTGCTCCTATTTTCTATATTTCTATGACCACAAGTTTGGTCAAAGAAGTAGGTTTTAAGGAAGATCTTAAAGGAGGAGAGAGAGGCAGAAAGGTTTAGGGAGAAAATGGGTTGGGCGAAGGAAATCAGGGATGTGCAAGAGGCCAGAACTGGAGGAAAACCGAGTTCTTGGAGGGTTGTAGGGCTGGAAGAGGTTAGAGGGTTTTCATGTAGTGATATGGAAGTATCTGTGTGTGAACACTGAGTGAAAGCAGGATCGGGTTGGCTGTGATGCCTCCATGCTCCCTCCATGGATATCGATGCTTATCAACGGTCACCATCTCAATTCCCGTGCTATAATGGCCATTCGGTCAAGGTACTAGAGGCTGTTGATGTCTGTGGAACTGGACCCCAGTATGAGTTGCTGCTTAAAGAAGAGAAGAGATAAGAGAGGGGGAAGTACAAAAAACAGGCGTTGGTCCACATACCTCACCTCAGCATGTGTAAATTGTTCAAGACTTTTTAGGTAAATTGGGGGGAAAAGATTTTAGTAATTTTGCCAGTTTAATGTTGAGCTGTGTTTTGGTTACAGCTAAAATCAATTTTGCTCCTTCTTGTTGTGAAACTTTCCATAGCTGAGGAGATATGCAGGAAAAGAGAAACATTTTCCAAAGCATTGAAAAGGGGGAAATATTTTAAGACCATAAGACCATAAGAGATAGGAGCAGGAGTAGGCCATTCGGCCTCTCGAGCCTGCTCCTCCATTCAATGAGATCATGGCTGATCTGATTTTTACCTCAACTCCACTTTCCCGCCTTTTCCCCATATCCTTTGACTCCCTTGCTGATCAAAAATGTGTCTAACTCAGCCTTGAATGTATTCAATGACTCAGCCTCCACAGCTTTTTGGGGTAAAGAATTCCAAAGATTCACGACCCTCTGGGAGAAGAAATTCCTCCTCATTTCCATCTTAAACGGGCAACCCCTTATTCTGAGACTATGCCCCCTAGTTTTAGACTCCCCATGAGGGGTAACATCCTCTCAGCATCTAACCTATCGAGTCCCCTCAGAATCTTGTATGTTTTAATAAGGTCTGCTCTCATTCTTCAAAACTCCAATGAGTATAGACCCAACCTGTTCAATCTTTCCTCATAAGACAACCCTTCCATACCCAGAATCAACCTAGTGAACCTTCTCTGATTTGCCTCCAATGCAAGTATGTCCTTTCTTAAATAAGAGCACCAGTACTCCAGGTGTGGTCTCACCAGCACTCTGTACAGTTGTAGCATGACATCCCTGCTTTTATACTCCATCCCCCTAGAAATAAAGGCCAATATTCCATTTGCCTTCCGGATTGCCTGCTGCACCTGTATGTTGACATTTTGTGTTTCATGTACGAGGACACCCAGATCCCTCTGTACCGCAGCATTTTGTAGTATTTCTCCATTCAAATAATATTTTGCTTTTTTATTTTCCTCCCAAAGTGGATGACTTCACATTTTCCCACATTATATTCCATCTGCCAAATTTTTGCCCATTCACTTAACCTGTCAATATCCCTTTGCAGACACTTTGTGTCCTCATCGCAACTTGCTTTTCCACCTATCTTTGTATCATCAGCAAATTTGGCCACAAGACACTCTTCCTTCATCCAAGTCATTGATATATATTGTAAATAGTTGAGGCCCCAGCACTGATCCCTGCGGCACCCCACTAGTTACAGATTGCCATTTTGAAAATGACCCTTTTATCCCGACTCTTTGTTTTTAGTTAGCCAATCTTCTATCCATTGCCAGTATATTACCCACAACACCATGAGTTCTTATCTTGTGCAGTAATCTTTTATGTGGCACCTTATCGAATGCCTTTTGGAAATCCAAATAAACTGCATCCATTGGTTCCCCTTTATCCACCCTGCCCGTTACTTCCTCAAAGAACTCTAATAAATTTGTCAGACATGATTTCCCCTTCATAAAACCATGTTGACTCTCCTTTATTGTATTATGAGTCTCCATATGTCCTGCCACTACTTTCTTATTAATGGATTCTAGCATTTTCCCAATGACAGATGTTAGGCTAACTGGTCTATAGTTAACTGCTTTCTGTCTCACTCCCTTCTTGAATAGAGGTGTTACATTTGCGGTTTTCCAATCCGCTGGGACCTTTCCAGAATCTAGTGAATTCTGGAAGATTACAACCAATGCATCCACTATCTCTGTAGCCACTTCCTTTAAGACCCTCGGATGCAAGCCATCAGATCCTGGGGACTTGTCAGACTTTAGACCCATTCGTTTACCTAGTACTTTTTCTCTAGTGATTGTTTTTAGTTCCTCCCTCCCCTTTGCTCCTTGATTTTTTTACTATTATTGGTATAGTATTAGTATTGGTGTATTAAAGGATGCAGCATTGGCTTGTGTTTGTTTTTCAGAGCCATGAATGTGAAGTTACTGGGAGAACAGTCGGCCCTGTTTTAAGAGTTCAAGGAATAATGTAATGGAATTGTGTTTATAACCATATAAGCATGTGCTAACTTGCATCGTGTACAGACGATGCATTCTTGATGTGCAACTGCAGCCAAAGAAAGTTGAAAGGGACCAGACTGCCCACCCCCACCCCACCCCAGTCCTTTCTATGGGTGCCGGATGAAGGAGGATACATCTGTCCTTGTGCTGCAAACTGGTCACTACTGCAGCCTTGACGACCGTTACGCGGAGACGTTCAGGGCTGAGGCTGTATGGCCGTGTCCTCCCTGTCGTAACTGAAGGAGGCCGTGCTATCACTGACGAGCAATCAGCCTAAACAAAAGCAAATCCTCCCTTCTCTTCACTTATGTTTCATTGAGGGTTAGGCTCTACATTTAAAGAGGCTTTGTTACAGTCTTTTGAGAGTTTCCCAGACAGGCTTGAACCAGCTCCTGGAAGAACCTTAGCTGTCACTCCAGTGAGGAAAACTAAGCAGCTTTGCCTGTCGCAGTTAAAGGTTTTCTCGTGCTTAACTTCTGAAGTGACTTTGTCAGTAACCTGGTAAACGTTAGAAGTACATAACCCAAGTTTGTAAGCAGAAGTGTGTGTATAATACACCTCCCTTGCCTCGGCATTGACTCCTTGCTGGTGTATGGTCCCCATGGTCACTGGTTGTCCCCTGGCACTTTGCTCGAGTGTCCATTATTGATACATGAGTCTCGACAGTAAGTATTTGCAGGCTATTCATCTGTAATGACATCACAGCCAAGTCCAAGCCTATCCTCATTCAACATTCATGCACATGCACTTCCAGTAGAGATTGCTGGATAGTGATCAGGAATGGGAGTCTGTGCCACTGTCTTTCATTCTCATCCATAACCAAAAGGGTTTAGACCCATTGCAATACATCAATCGCTACTCTGGCTTAGATCAGCTAACTCAGCACAGACCAGAAATGGTCTGTAAGCTCAGCTACTCTCAAGGGCATCAGGAGAAGCCCTACAAATGAGTAATTTCTAGTATTATAGAAAAAGCTACGTGGACTAACTCCACAAACTAGGTTCCAACTGTTTGTATCTCAGTTTAAACGTGGCCCAATTGACAAGCTGGCAGCTTGAGTTTTCGGAGCTGGATGTTCTGGGACCTGAGCTCGCCCAAAAGACATGTCTCCTTCCCTCATCCCTACCCACCTTACTTCAAAATAATGTTGACCACAACTCTTTAAACCTGACTAATGTAATCATGGCCCCAGTGCCTTAAGAACAGTGGAACAGAGCGGGTGAAGTTGCAGGTAAGAATGACAACCTTGTAATAATTTGGCACCTTGCGCCATTGTATGGCTGTCAAAGGGTTTTCCAGGAATCTTGTCATTACAGGGCTCATTATAATCCATAGCATCCTTTGTAAAAAAAAAAATCCGTGATGGTGTGTGTCTCTGAAAAGGGCATTTATTGAAAGTTATTTGCAAATGTTTTCATATTGAAAGAAAGAACAACGACGAAAAAACTTGCATTTATATAGCGCCTTTCAGGACCTCAAAGCCAATGAAGTACTTTTGAAGTGTAATCACTGTTGTAATGTAGGAAATGTGGCAGCCAATTTTCCCCACCAAGGTCCCACAAACAGCAATGAGATAAATGACCAGATAATCTGTTTTAGTGATGTTGGTAAAGAGGTAAATATTGGCAAGGACACTGGGGAGAACTCCCCTGCTCTTCCTCGAAATAGTGCCATGGAATCTTTTACGTCCACCTAAGAGGGCAGACAGGGCGTCGGTTTAACGTCTCATCTGAAAAACGGCACCTCCAACAGTGCAACACTCCCTCAGTATTGCACTGAAGTGTCAGCCTGGATTATGTGCACAAATCTCTCACGTGGGGCTTGAACCCACAACCTTCTGACTCAGAGGCGAGAGTGCTACCACTGAGCCATGGCTGGCAAATGTCTTCATATTGCTTGAAACACAATGATGCAAATCACAATACTGCATCATTGTCTTGCTTGAACTATTGCCTTGCTTGTGAGTGACACCACTGTGATAAATTCTGACTTTGACTTCTTCAGACATGCAGACAGTGTGGTTTAAATGAGCAGTCCATTATGTAGCTGAAATTCATTTGCTCTCACTGTTAACTGCAATACGCAGATTGCAGACTAGGAGTTGCAGATAGCAAGCATTCTTAATATGTTGGATAGCAGGGGGAAACCAATTGCTAAACTTTCATCCATCTGAACTGTGCCCAGAAAGCTCAATTGAGCCATGTTATGTTATAACATCATTTCCTGCAGTTGAATGTGGTGTAATAATCCGTCCTATTTTCACTGCACATTACATAGAATTTACAGCACAGAAACAGGCCATTTGGCTCCAACAGGTCAATGCCGGTGTTTATGCTCCAGACGAGCCTCCTCCCTCCCTACTTCATGTAACTCATGGTCTAACTATTGTACCCATGTGCCTGCTGCCCTTGTCCTTCTAGGTGGTAGAGGTTGCAGATTTGGGAGGTGCTGTCGAAGAAGCCTTGGCAAGTTGCTGCAGTGCATCCTGTAGATGGTACACCCTGCAGTCACGGTGCGCTGGTGGTGAAGGGAGTGAATGTTTAGGGTGGTGGATAGGGTGCCAATCAAGCGGGCTGCATTGTCCTAGATGGTATTGAGCTTCTTGAGTGTTGGAGCTGCACTCATCCAGGCAAGTGGAGAGTATTCCATCACACTCCTGACTTGTACCTTGTAGATGGTGGAAAGGCTTTGGAGAGTCAGGAGGTGAGTGACTTGCCACAGAATGCCCAGCCTCTGACCTGCTCTTGTAGCCACAATATTTATGTGGCTGGTCCAGTTAAGAGGTCAGTGGTGACCTCCAGGATGTTAATGGTGGGGGTTCGGCAATGGTAATACCGTTAAATGTCAAGGGGAGGTGGTTAGACTCTCTCTTGTTGGAGATGGTCATTGCCTGGCACTTGTCTGGCACAAATGTTACTTGCCACTTATCAGCCCAAGCCTGGATGTTATCCAGGTCTTGCCGCATGCGGGCTCAGACTGCTTCATTATCTGAGGGGTTGTGAATGGAACTGAACACTCTGCAATCACCAGTGAACATCCCCATTTCTGACCTTATGATGGAGGGAAGGTCATTGATGAAGCAGCTGAAGATGGTTGGGCCTAGGACACTGCCCTGAGGAACTCCTGCAGCAATGTCCTGGGGCTGAGATGATTGGCCTCCAACAACCACTACCATCTTCCTTTGTGCTAGGTGTGACTCCAGCCACTGGAGAGATTTCCCCTGATTCCCATTGACTTCAATTTTACTAGGGCTCCTGGGTGCCACATGCAATATTAAGCATGACCACAGATGTGACATGTTGCGATGAGCATACTGAGGTGCTGAAAATGGCACGGCATGTTAATATCAATCCATATTGTGTGTGCTGAATGTTGAAGTTCTGTCACCAGATGTTTGTCGGGTGCCAGTTTCGGCGTCCCCGACGGACAGGCACTCGAGGGTTCGGCTGAGCTCCAGCGCCTCCTGCTCCGTGTCTGTGAGGATGACGATTTGTTGCGGCCCCCCTCCGGTCCTCGCTCTCTCCCGTGCATTCTGAGCTCTCTTCTATAAGGGGAGAAAGTACAGACGCGTGAGTGAGTGATGGTGACGTGGCCAACCGATGAATGCATTGGTTTGGGTGCAGCTGACCGTGAAAGCGATGCATGAGAGGGTGCGTATGAGACAGAGCCATGACATTGTATGAGGATTGGGTTGAGTGGTAGTGGTGGGGTGACTAATGGGGAGGTGAGGAAGTGCAGGTAAGTTGAGGATGAGCCTGAAGTGGGTGTGAGGAGTGATGTGATAGAGTAATGTTGGCAGTGCAGAATGAGTTGGCGGGATGGGGCGGTGATGTGGAAGACGGAATGTAGGAGAATCAGTAAGTATACTCACTTTGGCTGACCTAGTTAGGTCATTGAAGTGTTTCCTGCACTGGATCCAGGTGCGGGAGATGTTGCTGCTGCTGGTGACCTCCTCTGTCACCTCGAGCCAGGCCTTCTTGGTGGCAGAGGTAGGCCACTTCCTCCTGTCTGCCGGGTAAAAGAGATCCCTCCTCCTCCTCCTCCTCCTCCTCCTCCTCCTCCTCAACCCATCCAGTAGCACCTGGAGTGAGGCATCGTTGAATTTTGGAGCAGCCTTGCCCCTGTGCTGCTTCATTGTGGTGTGTGGGTTTTTGCTCCATGAGAAGCCATTGGAGGACTGCCCCATTAAACAGAGCTCCTCCAGCTGACAGCCTGTGATGCGGGTGCGCAGTCCGCCCGCTGCCCAGTTTTCGGACGGCAAACCCGGAAGCCACGTTAAGTGGCTCCAATTGACTCGCGATCGCGTGCGAAACACATTTTTTATTGGGCGGGTAACCCACGCACCCAATCACCCCCCCTGCTGCCATCCCGTCTCCACCCTAAAATCGGGGCCAATCTGTCTGTCTGCCCTTCCAACGCTCCTTAAAGATAGATGGCATCTCCCTTTCCCAATGGCATCGTGAATGGTGTGACACTGAGCCAGAAACATACACGGAAGGTTTTAAGTTTGATACCTGATTCTGTGCTAAGATTATTTTTGAAAGGAGGGAGGGGAAACGGACAGTACTCATTTTGAATTTGCTACATTATTAACTACACTGCTGTCACTAACAGATCCAGCATGATCTACGTACTGGAGCAGAGGACCCGGAAGGAGCCAGGTCTTAGTGGCCTGGAAGAAGCTGACCATATAATCCACTTTTATATTGCTGCTGTTCCAGGACAAACTGGTTCTACGAGTCTGCTGCTGAGATAAGGGAGCTGGATTTAGCAGGATCTTTGCTGGGAGCCAGTTTATAGACCTAGGTCTCCCAGAATCCAAACTTAAAGCTGCTTTTCTATTAGTAAACAATTTTCTATTAGTGGCAGTGGGGTGTTTACACACTTAGTTCCTGGTCTCGTAACCAGTGGCAACCCAAATGTAAACTTGCGTCTAATCTAGAGGACGTGAGTTCAAATCCCACCATGGCAGTTTGAGAATTTGAATTCAATAATAAAAAGCTGGTATCAGTAAAAGTGACCATGAAATTATCAGATTGTTGTGAACACATAACTGATTCACTAATGTTCTTCAGGGAAGGAAACCTACCATCCTTACCCAGTCTGGCCAATATGTGACTCCAGTCCCACAACAACATGGTTGACTCATAACTGCTCTCTGAAGTGGCCTCGCAAGCCCTTCAGTTGTGCTTGGGATGGGCAATAAATGCCTGTAGTGAGCAGCACAGTCTGTGACAGCAGCAGCCTCTTCCTGTAGTGAGCAGCACTGACTCACAGCTGTGTGGCCTCAGGCTTTCACCTCATAACACGGCAGCCTTTTTTTGCTGCTATTCAAATGCCAGCTCCACTGCTGCTTCTTTGGTTAAGTTGGGTTGTCCTGTCGAAACATCTGTAAATGTCGAGGTGATGGGAGGATGGCTTCCTGGTGAAATTCACAGGTTACTGGAAAGGGGGTGGTAGAGTGGTGATGCTTTACAGGAGTTTCCTCAAGTGATGTTGAATTCACTTCGCATTGGGCCTGAGTTGACTTGATTTGTGCTAGGCCTTCAGGACGGCTGACTTAGAGATTTACAAATCTTTTGCTGGTTGGGTTTTTTTGTGTGGGCAAGTTGAGGTACTTATTTTTCCGTAACAATGATGGGTCAATCTATGTGTCACTCAGTACTTGCTCTGTGTGGCCTTGCAGTATTAATTTTCCCCCACTGTTGTGAGGAAATGAGACACGTGTGTGCATGCATCGAATGATGAACATTCGAGTGAGGTGAGGTCAGTTGTAAACCAACAAACTTTTTTTTTATACCTGATAAATGAGCAAACAGAAGGAGGCTCCCGGGGAATTTCCATCTCTTTGATAACACTTTTTTTATTCATTCATGGGATGTGGGCGTCGCTGGCAAGGCCAGCATTAATTGCCCTCGAGAAGGTGGTGGTGAGCCGCCTTCTTGAACCGCTGCAGTCCGTGTGGTGAAGGTTCTCCCACAGTGCTGTTAGGAAGGGAGTTCCAGGATTTTGACCCAGCGACGATGAAGGAATGGTGATATATTTCCAAGTCGGGATGTTGTGTGACTTGGAGGGGAATGTGCAGGTGGTGTTGTTCCCATTTACCTGCTGCCCTTGTCCTTCTAGGTGGTAGAGGTTGCGGGTTTGGGAGGTGCTGTCGAAGAAGCCTTGGCGAGTTGTTGTAGTGCATCGTGTGGATGGTACACACTGCAGCCACTGTGCGCCGGTGGTGGAGGGAGTGAATGTTTAGGGTGGTGGATGGGGTGCCAATCTTGATAACAAAGCACATCGTGTTATCCCAGTTGACGAGCAATAAACTCATTTTACTCATTAACAAATCTATGAAATCACTAAATTTAGGAAGAGGGTTCTCTCTCCCTATGTCTGACTTCCACTCTGGATTTCCCAGACTGACTGGAGGGGTAATTTTGACTTTGGGCGACAGTATAAAATGGGCCAAATTGGATCAGCCGCCCGTTATACTTCTCTGAAGTCAATGGAAATGAAAATCAGGAGAGATGTGTAACGGGCGGCTGATCCGATATCGCCTGTTTTACACTATCGCTCACAGTCAAAATTACTCCACTGACTTTCAAGCAGACAGAAAGACTTGAGTTTTGACCCTCCCCCAGCACTCTGTGCTCTGGGATTGGCCAATTGAGCTGTCAATTAAATTACCCTGCTGGATGTGGGCTCCTGGAAGCAGTTTACTGCTGGGCTCATATGAATGAAGTCATTCCAGCGAATTATGTATGAATGTTTACTGGAATGTCTTAATGAACCTCATTGCCTCAAACTGATCTGATATGTGGCCAAACAGTCAAAAAAATCTGAAAAGTGACAATGGTGAAGGAATTTTAAAAAGCTAATAGAATGTGCAATATAACAACAACAGCTTGCATTTATATCACACCTTTAATTTAGTAAAACGTCCCAAAGTGTATCACAGGAGTGTTATCAAACAAAATTTCACACCGAGCCACAGAAGGAGATATTAGGACAGGTGTCCTCCTCACAGCTTACTTTCCCACCTAGCTTTGTATCGTCAGCAAACTTGGATACATTACACTCGGTCCCCTCATCTAAGTCATTGATATAGATTGTAAATAGCTGAGGTCCGAGCACTGATCCTTGCAGCACCCCACTGGTTACAGCCTGCCAACCTGAAAATGACCCCTTTATTCCTACTCTCTGGTTTCTGCCCGTCAGCCAAGTAACGTAATAAAACATTCCAAGGCGCTTCACTGGAGCAATTTTCAAACAAAATTTAACACTGAGTCAAGTAAGGAGATATTCGATCAAAGAGGTAGGTTATAAGAAGCGTCTTAAAGGAGGAGAGAGAGGTAGAGGGGTTTAGGGAGAGAATTCCAGAGCTTAGGGCCTAGGCAGCTGAAGGCAAGGCTGCCAATGGTGGAGCGATTAAAATCGGGGATGCACAAGAGGCCAGAATTGAAGGAATGCAGAATAGTAGAGTACAAGTCTTCAGAGATTGCACTGAGGTTTTACAATCCACTGGTCAGACCACACTTGGAGTAGAGTGTTCTGTTCTGGAGACCATAAAATCCAGGCATAGGGGAGGGGATGAAAGAAGAGCAAACCAGACTGATCCCAAATGTATAGGAGATGAAGAAAAATGAGAGCAATTCACTCTATAACGTGAGAAACATGGGGATAGAATTCCTGTGGGGCAGAAACCCTGCTTAACTGTGGCATTGGCTGTTTGTTTTTCTCCGGGGTTTACGAACATATGAATATACGAAATTGACGGACAGGAAAAGACTAGCTGGTCGTCCATTAAGCCTGCCCCACACCGTGATGGCCAGACTATCATGACTAAACCCCCCCCCCCCCGGCCCACAGCTATGTAATCTCCTGGGAGAGGCAAAAAACAGAAAAAAACCAAGGCTAATAAGGGAAAAAATACTCTGTATATTCGTATGTTCCCTGCAAATGATTCTGTGTTGGCCCAGAACATGCATAACACGACATTTATCTAAATTAAACACCATTTGCCAATGTGTGGCCCACCCCCCCAGCACATCTAAATTTTTTTAGATTGGATTGCACTCCTCTACCATCTAACCCTTGCACAGATTTTGGTGTCATCTGCATCTTACCATACTCCCAACACCACTGTCCAGGTCATTAATAAAGACTGTGGAGAGTAGCGGGCCTAGGACCGATCCCTGGGGGACACCACTAGTAACATGTCTCCAGGCTGAACCACATCTGTTAACTACAACTTTTTGGCTGCGGAATTGGAGCCAATTCCTAATCCAGATCTTCTGATCTTTTGCTGAAGTCGTGAGAACACTCAGAAATTACTGGAGAGGGAGCATGAAGGGGGACCACAATACGTATATAAAATATTAAATGGTTATAGATAGGGTAAACCAGGAGAGCTGGGCCAGAGAACACACATTTAAAATCTAGTATAAAGTCAATTTGAACCGATAGTAGGATGCACCTCTTTACTCAGAAGGTAATAAATGTCTGGGATAATGTTCCAGGATATTGGAGCCATTCTCAGATGCAGCTGGATAATATAACAGGAGAATTAGGGTGTTAGAGAGACGGGGTTCAGTTGGCTGAATGACCCTTTCCCATCCTTGATTTTTCTTATATTCCTAAATAGTGAGATTTCCTTCAATGCATCAAAATAAACCAGTTCAGATACAGTTCAGTAATATTCCTTCCTCCTCCCCCCAACGTAGCTTTGTCCCTCGTGAAGAGGTGGATGGAGGATGCCGTAGTTAAGTGCCCATTGCGAATTTGCCAATTCTTCTGAGCCACGGTGTATGGAAGGATTATGTTAATTTTCTGTCTGAAACCTTGCCAGTAATATTTAACAACTACCTTTTTTGTAAAGCAGCTCTTGTTAACCGATGTAGAAATGACATAGTAATGTTTCAAGTGACTGTTATTGAACTCCGTCTAAAGTGTGTTACTTGTTAATGTGTGTATGCACTTTATGGATGGGTGGGTATATGTGTCCCTGAAGGTTTTCACCTTGTTCATTATTCAAGTCCTCGGAATCTGATGATGAAATTTAAAAAGACAATGTCATCTAGCAAAGTGTTGTAGAATCATAGAATCGTACAGCACAGAAGGAGGCCATTTGGCCCATCGTGCTATCCAATTAGTTCTACTCCCCTGCTCTTTCCCCATAGCCCTGCAAATGTTTCCTTTTCAAATGTTTATCCAATTCCCTTTTGAAAGTTACTATTGAATCTGCTTCCACCACCATCTCAGGCAGTGCATTCCAGATCATAACTCGCTGTGTAAAAAAAAATTCTCCTCATCTCCCCCTCCCCCGGTTCTTTTGCCAATTACCTTAAATCTGTGTCCTTTGGTTACCGACCCTTCTGCCAGTGGAAACAGTTTCTCCTTATTTACTCTTTCAAAATCCCTCATAATATCTCGTATGTTGTATACAAGTAAGGGGAGGCTTGACATAGCATTTACTCAGTGAGTAATCTGGGTGCACTGAGGCGACTTAGTGGCACTTTCAACCTGATGTCCAATCAGTCCTCTATTTGTCTGGCTACAATTATTTGTTGCAGCAGATGCAGTGTTGGCTGCATTGTAAACCTGTCTCAGAGCCAGCACAAAGTGTCAACTAAATTTTTGGAGCGGGCTATTTGTGACTTTATCTGCCTGAGAACTCCCCAGTACAGTAACGACACCTTTTTAACATCATGCCAGATTGCAAGAAAAGAAGAGGCTTCAATAAAAACATCAGGGACTCAAGTGTGTACAATTACAAGACCACCGGGGATTGGACTCCTCTCCCCACATGACCTCCCCTTGTTGGAGACAACCAGAGATCAGGTGAATACAGCATCTCGCATTTTTAAAGTGCTTCTCACATCTAAGAAACAGCTCAGCACTTAACATGGTGGCACTGTGTTGTAAAAAAGGAGGAAATTTAGAGGAAGAGAAGGAACAGAAGGTAGGATCAAAGTGAAATATTTTTAGGAAGACTTTGAAGATGGTGCTGGAGGGATGACAGCAAAGTAGTTCTGGGTGAGAATTAGTTCTCCCACACTGCGTTGCAGGAAGGGGAAAAAGCAAGTAATTCTAGATCTTTTCAACAGACCATGGGAGTCTTGAGGGGTGTATGTGTGAACATGTGTAGCAGGCTACACAGCCAGTGGGTGCTTCATGTGCTTTTTTTTAGCCCACAAGTAAAATTGTGAAACCTTTTAAAGAAGTGCGCTCTCCTGTGAGTGAAAGCATTAACTACTTCTCTATCATTTTGTTTAGTTGTGTGTGTGTTTTTTTTAAAGTAGATCCGGTCACAACAAATCTTATGACCTTAAAAGGCAATGCGTACTGGAAATTCTCCCACTCCTGATGATGTCAGTGAAGACTGGGAGTGTCCTTTCCAGATGAAAAGAGCTGGAATTTGTTATGTTTGGGAGTCTGGCTTTTCTGTGACTCAGCAGGGAATGGAACAAATATCGCAGGGTGAATTCACCCACAAAGGGAAAGTGCTGCAGTGAGCAGCATGGGCAGAAGGTTGAGGGATGCTGTCAAGAGGAGGAGGGGGTTTGAGAAGTTCAGGCAGTGGGCCTGAAATGCATTGCAACTGGTAAGACATTTACATCCCTTGTACAAACATCATAATTATATTCAAGAAGCCTGACTTACTACTCTGTTTGCGACTCATAATGTTGTTTTAGTTGGGTGTTTAAAAAAAATGATCTAGTTGGAGAGACCTTGTTTAAAAGAATGTGTTTTAATTGGAGTCATTTGAAAATTATGAAATACAATTTGTTTTTAGTGCAGGTTTCACTGTTTTACAAAATAAAATGGGAAAAGTGGTGTAAAAACAATTGATGTTTTTGCTGATGGCCTTATCAGGGGAAGTGACTGAGAAGAGCTATTGCATCTGCTAGTGCGGAGGAAATGAATTACTGTTGGTCGAGATACAGGCACTAATTTAGGGTGCATTGAACCACCTATGTTAACTGGCTCAGTTGCACCTTTTGAGCTGAGTAACTCCTGTCAACTCTCTCGCCCAATTCCCCACCACCCCCCCAAATTTATTATTACGTTCAGTATAACAAAAAAATTAGGTAAAATCAATAAACTGTACTCTAGCAACGAGTTGATTGCTTTCATGAGGCAAGAAAAATCAATTTTCTAATTTCAACAAAAAAAGGGCGGAGGTGGTAAAACAGATTATCTGGTCATTATCTCATTGCTGTTTGTGGGACCTTGCTGTGTGCAAATTGGCTGCCACGTTTCCCACATTACAACAGTGACTACCCTTCAAAAGTACTTCATTGGCTGTAAAGCACTTTGGGACATCCTGAGGTTGTGAAAGGTGCTATGTAAATGCAAGTCCTCTTTAAGTAAAATCAACACATTGAGGGGGATAGATGATGTTAAAATCAGTTGTTCTTTGCAACTCTTTTAAAGATAATAGCGAGACTTTCATTTCAGTGTGGAAGGGAAGAGAAAAAAATGCAACTGAAGGCAAATGAAGTGCAGAAGTTGAAAAGCTACTCGGAATGACCTCGCTGCTCCTTAAGTACAGTTTGTCGCTGCTACCTTTTGGAAGAACTAGAAGTGCTTTGGCCATGTATGTTAAGTATAGACTGAACTTCTCGTCATAGTTATGGGCTTGCCCATTTCTTAAAGCAGTTTAATTAAGTGGTGCGGTAGGTTGGTTGCTCAAGTTTGCTGTTATGTGCCTATATCAGAGGGCTGCTGGTAGATGCCCATGGGGTGGGTTTCCGTCTGCCCTTTTCACTGGGGAAAATGTAAAAAAAACAAGTGGAGAAACTAAAATTTGGAAACATATAATTGAGCAATCTGTGAATAATCCAGTGTAATCGGTGGTTTTACAATTCCAGCTTAAAAACAAACTGGTGAAATTATTCAGTGTGTGTGAAAGATTCAAATGTAAACATGAGTTCAAAAGTTAGCAAATTAGTAGTAAGGAAGGAAATTAAGAGAACTTTTTCACCCAATAGAGTAATAGCCCGGTGAAATAAGTTGGCAGGGAAAGCAGCTGAAGAGGCAGTTGGATGCTTTCTTGCGAGAAGGAGCAGGGATACGGAGGGGATCCAGGCAGGTGGAGTTGATGTACCTTAAAGGGATGGGCTTCTTGAGTTTAATAGTCTTTTTCCTGTTGCTAAAATTGTGACAGTAGGATTAAAATCAGATTAGTGGTGGGAGTGAGCAGGCCCTCCTCTTGAAATGAATAGAAAGAAACAGGTTATAACTTGCAGTAGACAAGTAAGTGGTATAATAATGTCAAGCACTCCACGGACTGGTTCAGTGCCGGAGGCAGTGTGGGATGCCAGAAGACTACTGAAGCAAGTTGCTGTAGTGATGAAATTTTGTGAGCCTGCAACTGCATAATGCACACTTCTGCATTTCAGTAAGTTTCTGTTCCTTGACATTCTTATATGTTTTATGAGGTTCCAACCCCCCACCTCCCTCCCCAGTGGCTGAGTTTCATTGGTTGGTATAGTGTTAAGCTGTCTAATTTACAAGATTTAGATTTACAAGAATGATAGGTATAACCTCTCTGTTCTGTTATCAGGAAAGACTGAACAGACTGGGGCTCTTTTCTCTAGAAAAGAGAAGGCTGAGGGGTGACCTGAGGGAGGTCTTTAAAATTATGAAGGGGTTTGATAGGATAGACATCGAGAAGATGTTTCCACTTGTGGGGGAGTCCAAAATTAGGGATCATAAATATAAGATAGTCACTAATAAATCCAATAGGGAATTCAGGAGAAACTTCTTTTCTCAGAGAGTGGTTAGAACGTGGAACTTGCTACCACGTGAAGTAGTCGAGGCGAATAGCTTAGATGCATTTAAAGGGAAGCTAGGTAAATACATGAGGGAGAAAGGAATCAAAGGATGTGCTGATAGGGTTAGATGAAGTAGAATGGGAGGAGGCTCGTGGAGTATAAACACTGGCATGGACCATTTGGGATGAATGTGGGATCTAGGCTGTTTAATGGCTGGAGATAGCAGTGTCCATTAACTAGATGTTTTGTATTCTGCCCTGCCCTAATTTCCAAGAGACAGTACTGTTTCACTTTGGGTAGCTGACACTGTCATTGCAGTAAATGTTTATTTGCATACAGCAATGAATATAACAGGTTTGAAAGTCAACAAATGCAGAAAAATACAGCATCTGGTGACCTTGTGGAGCCACTGGGATCTCCTCATGGGCCCCCTAGAGTCTGGGGGCTAAAATTTGAAAATGTTTGGCAAATCCTGTACATTGAAGGTGACTGGAATATCACTCTTGCTTTTGTTAAGAAAGTTAAATAAAATGTCTAGGTCCAATTGCACAGGGCGCCACCAGCACTGAAAAAATAGGAAAGAAAACAAGATAAATCAAATAGCTGTTAGTTGGTGTTTACTTTAAAAATCTGTAGATCATAGAAAGAAGAGAAGATTGGGAGAGGCTACGAATTGTGAAAGAATAAGTTGAAGCAGATGATGGTGCAATGAGTCTTGATTTCAACATAATTTCTGTAAAATGCAATGTCAGGCGACACTTTCATACTATGCCCAGCTGAACTGTGAAAACGATGCGGTAATACAATTGTATATTTTAGTCTATCCAAGCTTGAATAGTGTTTGAGGATAATATAACATTATGCTGGAGGTAATAATGCCAATGGTGTGGGAGCAATTTGAGATTTTAAGTTAAAAGTGTGCTCGCTTTAAAGACCATTGTCTTTAGGCCAGTTTTTTTCTCCTGGTATATAATGGTACTAAAACGGTAAATAAAACCTGGTGACAACATTGTAATGGGAGTCAACTAGTCCATTGGTTATCTCCATAGGAACATGGCCAAAAGCCAATGCAAACTTTTGCTCCTCTCTAGTTGTGTTTATGATCTAGTGTAGAAATCCTCTTGAATACAATTTATGGTTTAAGACACATTTTCTTCTGTTTAATATATCATTCCCCATAATTTTTTCACTTTAATTAAACCTCTTTCTCCATTTCTTTTTTTTAAAGTTATTTTTGCCCTTTGAGGATTCCTCCCTCTGTGTGGTGTTCAGTTCAGCTGTCTGGGCCCTAACCTCTGGAATTCCCTCCCTAAACCTCTTCGCCTACCTCTCCTCCTTTAAAACGCTACTTCAAACCTACCTCTTTGACCAAGCGTTTGGTGACCTGTTCCAATATCTCCTTCTTTGGCTCGGCGTCAATTTTTGTCTGTTTACGCACCTGTGACGTGCCTTGGGACGTTTTGCTATGTTAAAGGTGCTATATAAATGCAAGTTGTTGTGGTTGGATGCTGCCAAACTTTTCCTGTAACACTCAAACCAATGGTCGGGGAGTTTGAGACTGGCCTGGGTTGACTTAATGTCTGATTTTTATGGTCTATCTTGCTGATCCTGTGTCAAAAGTCTCATTCCCTCCAGTCAGTATTTTTCCCCTTTTACTCCATCTACCCCCTCTCTGGAATGGACAAGGAACACATAGTGTGAAGATGGTACAAATCAAACTCCTACCACCTTGCAATGAAGAACGCAAGTCAACCTAGTCCGAACCCGTGAAGCATAGGCTGATTTCCAATTATCTTTCCTCCTTGTATCAGAAATTCCTGGTACAATAGTCAGCTACAGCAAATGCACAGAGTTGGCGCACTGACAAACTGATTCAGAAGTGGTTTCTAACTAGGAAGAGAAATAAAGAAGCTGTGAAGAAATGTCCTTCTGCCAGAAGTCAGTAACAATCTGGAGATGTAGGTGTGGGTATATCCGATCCTCATTTGGTTTTACTGATAATCTATGTTCATGTGCAGTGCTAGGTGTGTTGCAGTGCAGTGGTATTTTTTCCCCTACAGCTACTTTTGCTTTGTTTCTGATACACACAACCCCTTGCATCTAATCCCCAGAGTCTCCTGTAGTCAAGCAACAATTAAACTATTCCGTCAACATTGAAATCCAAGTGGAGGGCCAGTCTAGTTGCTATTGTATTCTTTTATGGCAGGTTTCGGGAGTCTGGTATTGAGAATGTTCTCATCATCCATGCTGTTCGAAGAAATAAAAGAAAGAACTTGCATTTATATTGCACCTTTCCTGACCTCAGAACATCCCAAAGCGTTTCACAGCAAATTTTTGAAGTGAAGTCACCATGTAATGTAGAAAATGCGGCAGCCAGTTTGCGCACATCAAGCAACAAACAGCAACAACGACAACTTGCATTTATATAGTGCCTTTAAAACATAAGAGCATAAGAATTAGGAGCAAGAGTAAGCCATATGGCCTTTTAAGCCTGCTCCACCATTCAATAAGATCGTGGCTGATCTTCTACCTCAACTCCACTTTCCTGCCTAACCTCACATTCCTTGATTCCCTTGGTGTCCAAAAATCTATCGATTTCAGTTTTGAATATGTTCAATGACTGAGCACCCATAGCCCTCTGGGTAGAAAATTCCAAAGATTCACAACCCTCTGAATGAAGAATTTTTTCTTCACCTCATTTCTAAATGGCTGACCCCTTATCATGAGACTATGGCCCCTAGTTTTAGACTCTCCAGGCTGGGGAAACAGCTTCTCAGCATCAACCCCATCAAGCCCTCTAAAATTTTATACATTTCAATGAGATCACCTCTCATTCTTCTAAACTCCAGAGAATATAGGCCCATTCTACTCCATCTTTCCTCATAAGACAACCCTCTCATCCCAGGAATCAATCTAGTGAACCTTTGTTGCACCCCCTGTAAGGCATACCCTTCCTCAGGTAAGGAGACCAAAACAGTACACAGTATTCCAGGTGTGGTCTGACCAAAGCCCTATATAATTGCAGCAAGACTTCCTTACTTTTATACTCCAACCGCCTTGCAATAAAGGCCAACATACCATTTGCTTTCCTAATTGCTTGCCGCACCTTTATGTTAACTTTCTGTGATTCGTGTACAAGGATACCCAAATCCCTCCAAGTACTAACGTTTACTAGTCTCTCGCCTTTTTAAAAATTATTTTGTTTTTCTATTCTTCCTATCAAAGTGGATAATTTTACATTATACTCCATCTGCCACCTTTTTGCCCACTCACTTAACCTGCCTATATCCCTTTGTAGTCTCTTTGCATTTTCCTCACCGCTTACTTTCCCATCTAGCCTTGTATTGTCAGCAAACTTGGGTACATTGCACCCGGTCTCCTCATCTAAGTCATTGATATAGATTGTAAATCGCTAAGGCCCCAGCACTGATCCTTGCGGCACCCCACTAGTTATAGCCTGCCAACCTGAAAATCTCCTGTTTATTCCTACTCTCTGGTTTCTGATGTTAACCAAGTAATGTAGTAAAACATCCCAAGGTGCTTCACAGGAGCGATTATCAAACAAAATTTGACACCGAGCCACATAAGGAGATATTAGGACAGATGACCAAAAGCTTGGTCAAAGAGGTAGGTTTTAAGGAGTGTCTAAAGAGGGGAGAGAGAGCTAGAGAGGCAGAGAAGATTAGGGAGGGAATTCCAGAGCTTAGGGCCTAGGCAGCTGGAGGCATGGCCGCCAATGGTGGGGCAATTAAAATCGGGGATGCGCAAGATGCCAGAATTGGAGGACTGCAGAGATTTCGGAGGGTTGTAGGGGTGGAGGAGGTTACTGAGATAGGGAGGGGTGAGGCCATGGAATAACTTTATAGGCCTCTATTAGATCACCCCTCAAGCCTTCTCTCTTCTAGAGGAAAGAGTCTCAGTAATAACTATCAGGAAAGACTATCGTTATGATTGAAGTTCCTGACACTCCCCCCAGCAATGAGATAATGATCAGATAAGCCCTTTTAGTGAAATTAGTTTTCCCCATAGCCCAGCAGCAGACACACAAACCCAATTTTATGAGTCTGTGGCTGGATTACAGAAATTGGATTTACCGGTGTATATGACTGGAGCTGGCTCACAGATGTTGGACTTGCAGGTGCCGAATAAGAAGAACAGTACAGACACAGCTTGTGTGTTTCCTGCCAGGACTATTCACAATCATTCTCCTTACATGAGAGTATATCGTCCTATGATGGCATACTTTTAAAATCCATTTCCCCGTCCCTTGCAGGTTTTTCGGGGTGCGGGATGTGGGGGGGGGGGAACAGTCCACACACCACCCGAGGCTATGTGTGGACTCACCAGTCCCATTATTGGCCAGTCGTCAGGAGCCCAGTGGTGGAGATATTCTGTCCATTCTGCTCCAAAAGATACCCGGTCTACCCTGGTCTCCTCCCTGTGTGGAGCACCCGAGATCGAGAGCCCAGTGAAGTGGGGGATTGAATATTGAAACAAAGTCCTTTTAACTCCCTGGTGTTGTTTGCTTCACCTCTGTAATTGCATTTTGAATTTGATTGCTTTTAAGAGCTGGAAGGAGTTTGACGGACCTGGTACAAGAGTTTCACGTTTCCCGGCCCTAACCGTCTCAGTTTCACCATGGATGTCCAGTCCCTCTACATCTCCATCCCCCACCAGGGCAGCCTGCAGGCCCTCCGCTTCTTCCTTAAATGGTGGACCAACCAGTCCCCATCCACCACCACTCTCCGTTTGGCTGAACTTGTTCTTACATTGAACAAGTTCTCTTTCGTCTCCAATTACTCCCTCCAAATAAAAGGTGTTGCTATGGGAACCCGTATGGGTCCCAGCTATGCCTGCCTTTTTGTGGGATACGTGGAACATTTCCTTGTTCCAGTCCTACTCAGGTCCCCTCCTTCACCTCTTTTCCCGGTACATTGATGACTGTATCGGTGCCGTTTCCTGCTCTCGTCCCGAACTGGAAAATTTCATCTACTTTGCTTCCAATTTCCACCCTTCCCTCTCCTTCACGTGCTCCTTCCTCGACTTCTCTATCTCCATTTCTGGGGATAGGCTGTCAACCATTAACTACTATAAGGCCACCATCTCCCATAGCTACCTTGATTACACTTCCTCCCACCCCGCTTCCTGTAAGGACTGTATTCCATTCTCTCAGTTTCTCCGTCTCCATAGCATCTGTTCTGATGATCCCACCTTCCACGCCAGTGCTTCCGATATGTCTTCCTTTTTCCTCAACCGAGGATTCCCCTCCACTGTGGTTGATAGGGCCCTCGACTGTGTCCGTCCTATATCCCAAACTTCTGCCCTCACCCCTTCCCCTCCCTCCCAGAACCACAATGGGGTCCCCCTTGTCCTCACCTTCCTCCTCACCAGCCTCCACATTCAACGTATCATCCTCCGCCCTTTCCTCCATCTCCAGCGCGACGCCACCACCAAACACATCTTCTCCTCTCCTCCCCCTTCAGCATTCTGAAGGGACCGTTTCCTCTGTGACACCTGATCTACTCTTCCATCACCCCCAACAACAACTCTCCTCCCCACGGCACCTTCCTGTGCAAGCGCAGGAGATGCAACTCCTGCCCCCTCACCTCCTCCCTTCCCACCGTCCAGGGCCTCAAACACTCCTTCCAGGTGAAACAGCGGTTTACTTGTACTTCTTTCAATTTAGGATACTGTATTCCCCGCTCATGATGCGGTCTCCTCTACACTGGGGAGACCAAACGCAGACTGGGTGATCGTTTTGCTGAACATCCCCGCTCAGTCTGCAAACATGACCCTGACCTTCTGGTCATTTGCCATTTTAATTCTCTGCTCCACTTTCACTCTGACCTCTGTCCTCGGCCTCCTAGATTGGTCCAAGGAAGCTCGAGGAACAGCACCTCATCTTTTGTTTAGGCACTTTACAACCTTCCGGACTCATTTTCAGTAACTTCAGATCATAACCAATGCACCCATTTTTTTTTCAGACAGCTGGTAATGGTTCTGAAGTTGCCATTTACAGCTCCTCTAGACCTGTCTTTTGTTTCTTTACTTGTCCCATTACCACTCTCCTTGCCTTGCACCATCATCCCTTTTGTTGTTCAATCACTCCTGCCCTCCACCCTATCACAGACCTCCCCTTTTGTTCTTTGCTCCCTTCCCCTCCCCTCCCCCTCCCCCTTTCCCTGGCTCTGTATTTGCTTAAAAACTGTTTAATCTTTAACGTCTTCCAGTTCTGAAGAAAGTTCATCGACCCGAAACGTTAACTGTTTCTTTCTCCACCGATGCTGCCTGCCTTGCTGAGTATTTCCAGCATTTTCTGTTTTTATTTCAGATTTCCAGCATCCGCAGTATTTTGCTTTTGATCTGGTACAAGGGGGTACTGGATCTGTGTTAAGCTTGGAACTGATGGGGCAGGGAGGGAGGTAGAATAGTCGTAAGAGCAACTGGAATAAGTCCCACAAATTTGACCCTGGCAGTTGCTGGGAGCGCAGAAATACTATTGAGAAATTGTATTGGGGTGTCAGTGGTTAATAGATTTCTTGTTGACTAATGTATCCCCAGCAACTCTTGGCTGAGCAAAGTTCTGTTTTTAAATTTCTGGTTTTGAAGACAAAGAATTCCATGTAATGACACTGTTTGGGAGAGCTTTCCACAGGCAGGAGAAATGTTGTGTGAAGCTTTGCCAGTGGAATTCAGTGTGGAATTCTTAGATTGAGGCAGAATATCTTGGATGCAGCTGGAGAAGATGGTTTTCCTGGCATGAATGTGGAAATTGGATTTAAATTATAGCAATTCGAATACTTAATTGTCAGTAGAATTCAATCCACAATTTTCCCCTTCGTGCTCAGTTCCTATTCTTGATGTGTGGTGATGTGGAGCAGAGGTGAGATAAATCTCCCACAGGAACGGCAGATAAATCAAGTAGTTGAGACATCCTTTCCCACAAGACTCTCTGCCAGGGTTATGGCAGAGGTACATCAATGTCAGAGTATTGGACATGGGTTTGTGTCTTGAGATTTCTCTACAGAGTGAGGTCCAGACCTTGGTCGGGGCAAGATAGTTGCCCATAAGGAAGGAAAATCAAAGAGTGAATCCCCTTACCCTGGTCTCGTGCATCTCCGGCGGTGCTCAACTGTCATTGACAGGGCATTGATTTGCTCCCTTAATTAGGAAATGGCACAAAGCTTGAAGAGACTTGGGAACAAAATGTAATAAAAAACGTCCTCTCCACATGGGATGACAAAAATAATTTAATGCTGGAGTAACCGCACGCCCCCCCCCCTCAAAATAATAAATTATAGCCTATTTGTGACAAAACTGATTTTTTTTTTGTCTTATTAGGTTTGTAGGTTTTGAGGTTTTTTTTGTAAATGGAGGAGGCAGTTGATGGCAGTGTGGTACTTATTTCCTGATCCCACCTTAGCCTGTCTTCCTATTCTTTTGGTTCCTTCCCTATGTTCATATACCTCACTCCCTACCGCCCCTCCCATCGCTCCTTCAGGATCCTCCTTGTTCATCGCCCGTTTCTAGAGTTCATGGAACTTTCCTCACTGAATCTCTTCCGTTCCGTCCAATCGCTCGTCTGTTGTCGGTTGACTCCATCCTTTATCACCTTGTGACTCACCTCTTTAACGCTTTCCTAGACTAAGTCCTCACTTGAGCCCTCCACAAATTTCAACTCATTCAGCTCCCTGTACCCCAGCAAAACATCTCATCCTCACGTCACATCCCTCCACGGCCTCAACTACCTTACTGTAGTGATCTCCTCCAGCCTTGTGTGCCTGCATGCACCTTCTGCCTCTCTTGACACCAGTTATTCCTCATTCCCAACCCCACCATTTGGTGGCTGCCATTCCTTGCTTTTCCTCTGGAATTCCTTGCATAGATCCCTTGCCTTACTACCTCCCTCCCTGCTTTCAAAATCTCCTCAAAACCCCACTCTTTGACCATACATTCAGCATCCCCTACCCATACCATCTCTGCTTGGTGCCCACCATATTTCCTCCTCAATGTACAACACTTTGAGAAATCTGCACATGAGAAACGCTATAGAGATGCAAGTTGCTGTTTTCACCTTGATGCTCTTTGAGGGATCTTGCTGTTTTTTTTGTGGGATCTTGCTGTGCGCAAAACAACTGCTGCATTTGCCTGCACTGCACACCAAAGTAATTCATTGCATATGAAGCACTTTGAGTTACAGAATTTGAGAGATTTGATTAAGGTGTTATATCAAAGCTTCTGTCGTCCAACCTTTGGCATGTCTTCTCCCATATTGTACTCTATCATCTTTTGATATTCAGCACTTGTTCTGACTACAAACGAGGAATTTTCAGCCAGGAGAATTTCATGGGGGAAGGGCAACAAACACTTGCTACAGAATATACCGCTGAGCAAATGTTCTTCTCTCCTGTGGCTGGTGCAGTTGTTTCCAGTAGTGATGCTGAGGTGCCTGGTGGTTTGTGATGTGTCCTTGTGCCATTGGCAGAGTGATTCTGTGGGTGATTGTGTTGATCTGTTTTTGCCTCAGAAATTATTTGATCGGACGGACATCGTGTGAGCATGATGCTCCTAGATGTGGTGAGCAGATAACCCATTTTCTTCATCTGACAGACATGTAGCATTGGCCTGTTTTTAAAGGCGGCAGAGCTCCTGTGAGTTTGAACCCTGGGTATGCTGAAAACTCTATACAGTCAGCAGAGAAAGTGATGTAAAATAGTGGTATTTAAACAACATATCAACAAATAACGACCAATTTCTTGGTATTGAATATATTAAATGCATGTAAAGACACACACACACACACACACACACACACACACACACACACACACACCTCCCCCCCCCCCCCCCCCCCCCCGAGTATGGCATAAATGCATTGGACATAGGAGTATAAAACAAAATGTCTCACAGTCAGAGGAACTACAGTGTAACTCCATGTGATGCATGAGAGGGGAGGGGATACGTAGACAAATAATTTTTTAAAAATGAAATTGAATGACGAAAAGTCCATTTAGCAAAGGCAAAGTCTGAGTTGTGTTTGAATAATATCTTTCCATGTTAGCTCTGTGATAATGCATGTTATAAAAAGTGCTGAATGGTACCAAAGTCCAAATACAATATTGTTAACAGCTGAATACTTAATGATATGACCACATAAAATCATCCCTTCCCTCAAACTGCCATCAGCACTAATATCGAACCCATTGTTGAAGTGTGATAATGCACATCAGAGACAGCAGAATGTTCAAACCAAATTGTAACAGCTACTTTTATTCAGAATTGTGACAAAACTTAATTAGCAGCAAACTGCTCCTTACAGTATACTTTGCTACCCTATAACAGCTCATTTTCATTATGGATAGAGATACATATACAATATCTTCTCTGGAACATGTCCCCCACTAACTCATTTCATACATGACTTCCAAAAACCAGAATATCTTGAAGCTGATACAACTCTTTAGCCAGCGGGATACCTTATTAAAGTGGCCTGAGATAGATACCTGTTCCCTCCCCTCACCGCCCCACCCCATACTTTAAAGTGAACTCAAAATCATCCAGAACTGCACTGCCCACATTTTATCCCACAGTAAGCCCTGCCCCACTTTTGTCCCTATCCCTCAGCACACGGGCTCCAAATCCTTGCTTCTTATCCACAGGTCCCTAAAATGCCTCGCTGTTCCTTGTATCTGCAACCACCTCCAGCCCTGCCCCCTGCCTGCACTCTCTCCCTTTTACTTTTTCCTCTCTCCCTATCTCACTTTTTCCCCTCTCTCTCACTATCCATTTCTATCTCTAATCTACTGTACGTCTCGCCTCCTCCTTCTCCCCCCCCCCCCCCACCCCCCTGCCCCGCCACTGTTCTCTACCAATGGTAGCAGGGCCTCCAGCTCCCTTATTGCCTCCCTGAACCCCTCTGCCTTGCTAACTGCGTTCCCATCTTTCAAAGTCTCCTTAACTCCCATCTCTTTGACCACAGCTATGGGCCACATCCGGTAACTCCTTCCTTACTCTGGCTTGAAGCTGACCGCTCCTTGTGAAGTGTCTCCGGACATTTTGCTACATTAATGGTGCTATCTAAATGCAAGCAATAGAATCGTAGAAATTTACGGCACTGAAGGAGGCCGTTCAGCCCGTCGTGTCTGTGCCAGCCGAAAAGAGCTATCCAGCCTAATCCACCTCTTGGTCCATAGCCTTGTAGGTTATGGCACTTCAAGATCATTTTTAAGTGCGATGAGGGTTTCTGCCTCTACCACCCTTATCAGGCAGTGAGTTCCAGGTCCCCAATATCCTCTGGGTGAAAATTTTTTTCCTCAACTCCCCTTTAATCCTTCTACCAATTACTTTAAATCTGTGCCCCCTGGTTATTGACCTCTCTGCTAAGGGAAATAGGTCCTCCCTATCCACTCTATCTAGGCCCCTCATAATTTTATACACCTCAATTAAATCTCCCCTCAGCCTCCTTTGTTCCAAAGAAAACAACCCCAGCCTATCCAATCTTTCCTCATAGCTAAAATTCCCCAGCCCTGGCAACATCCTCGTAAATCTCCTCTGTACCCTCTCTAGTGCAATCACATCTTTCCTGTAATGTGGTGACCAGAACGGTACGCAGTACTCAAGCTGTGGCCAAACTAGTGTCTTATACAGTTCTAGCATAACCTCCCTGCTCTTATATTCTTTGCCTCGGCTAATAAAGGAAGGTATCCCGTATGCCTTCTTAACCACCTTATCCACCTGTTCTGCTACCTTCAAGGATCTGTGGACATGCACTCCAAGGTCCCTCTGTTCCTCTGTACTTCTCAGTATCCTCCTGTTTATTGTGTATTCCCTTGCCTTGTTTGCCCTCCCCAAATGCATAACCTCACACTTCTCTGGATTGAATTCTATTTGCCACTTTTCTGCCCACCTGACCAGTCCATTGATATATTCCTGCAGTCTACAGCTTTCTTCCTCACTATCAACCACATGGCCAATTTTTGTATCATCTGCAAACTTCTTAATCATGCCCCCTCCATTTAAATCTAAATCATTGATATATACCACAAAAAGCAAGGGACCTAGTGCTGAGCCCTGCGGAATCCCACTGGAAACAGCCTTCCAATCACAAAAACACCTGTCGATCATTACCCTTTGCTTCCTGCCACTGAGCCAATTTTGGATCCAACTTGCCACTTTCTCTTGGATCCCTTGGGCTTTTACTTTTCTGACCAGTCTGCCATGTGGGACCTTGTCAAAATCCATGTACACTACATCAAATGCGCTACTCTCATCGATCCTCCTTGTTGCCTCCTCAAGAAATTCAATCAAATTAGTCAGACATGACCTTCCCTTAACAAATCCATGCTGATTGTCCTTGATTAATCCATGTCTTTCTAAATGATGATTAATACTGTCCCTCAGAAGTTGTGATAAAGCGTTTACCCCCCCACCCTCTTATCCACACACCCCATCCTCCTGGAGCTTTACAGATCAGCGACTGTGCTAATAAACATTACTGTAAACTGACTTGAATGTCTCATAGCCCCGGGACCCTGACTAAGCTGCTAAAATCTCCTGCTATGCAGCTTCCATTTAGGCTACTCTGAAGTTTCCATACACTAGTTGCAACATTCTTGTGGGTTAGTAAGATAGTTCAGTTTGATATGAAATTTAAACTTCAGTATCATAGTACTGTTGCATTCGGGTTGCTAACCCTCCAGGATTGTCCTGGAGTCTCCAGGAATTGAAGATTAGTCTCCAGGACACTGCTACAAGCAACCCAGGAGAAAAATCATAGGGAGTTTACGGCAGCAGGCAGTTGCATCTGTTCTGAGCAGTTATTATCCTTGGGCCTAACTTCATTACCGATAATGGAATCATTGTTGCACAGCCCCGACATTATCCGTTGTTGAGCAGCACATTTAATGTGATGCTGAAAATGGAATGTCGCACTGTGCTTCTGTTCAAAATTCTGCACGTTCACTCCAGCCACATGAGACAAAGTAAGAGAACAATCAAAATATGTGAGATCGACGGAAAAAGTGGGAGCCACTGGGAAAAGGATCCAGGAGATATTGAAGAGGAAAATCTGTGAGAGAGAGAGAGAGAGTCTGGTGGCAAAATACAATTAACATAAGTGAGAGAATATGAAAGCAAAAATGTAGTAGGGAAGATCTTGTGTTTAGAATGTATTTTGTGGGGCATGGGGAAGGGAAGTTTTTTTTTAAAAAAAGGAACAAAAAAGATAATTTGGTAAATTGAGTCTGTTCAACTATAGTATTCCATTTTTCCTCTATTTTTGTTTGCCTTTCTTTCATTTTCACTTCTCTCTTGCATTCTTTCTGTCATTTTTCATTTTTCTCTGTTTTGTTTGTGACTCTACTTTTCCCTCATTTTTCCCCTTTACTTCTCTCCCACTCTTTCCTCCACTTTTATTGCTCTCTGCCCTCTACTCTCTTTCTGTCTCTCTCTTAATTTCCCTTTTTCCCTCCCCTTTCTTACTTTCCTGTTACCTTTTTTATTTTCTCTGCGCCACTTTTTTGCTCCCTCTTTCCTTCAGTGTCTGTGCTGTCGAGTGGGAAGATGCTGATAATGGGGAGGGACTCTGCTGCTGGAAGAGCTGGGAATTTGGCAAGGAGCAGAGAGATGGAGCGGCAGGGAAAGCAGGGACAGAGCAGGCATATCAACAACACTGATGTCATGATGGATTAGTCCCAATTCTTCTGAGGTGTTGTAAAGACCCCTCTAATGCTGTCCTTAAGCTTCTTAATTGGCCCACAGGCAGCCTCCTATAACCAATCACTCCATCACTTCCCCTCTTTCCGCCCCTCCCCCCCTTCCCTGTTCTATTAAGTGCTCTAACTGGGAAGTCTTCTGATGAGAAAACTGCTCGTGGCTCTTCTGGGACAGACCCATGCCTCACCAGGGAAAGTTACCTCAGAGTTTGTGTGGATAATTCACCTGCTACAGATGGTCTGCTGCAGTTTGATTTTTTTTTTTTAACCCATGAGGTTGAGTTGCTTCCATCAGCCACAGAGTGGTCAGTAAGGTGAGGCCAGGCAATTCCCCACAGAGAGAGTTGCACTGGGCCAGCGCTACATTGGGTGTTCACGGGGAATAGTTTTATTTGGCTGTAATGCGGGATGAGTTTTTGCAGATCTGACTGCCGTATAATGTTTGGATTTGGTGGGTCGGATTCAGAGAAATGCAAAGCAGGCTATGTGCCTCTACCTGGGGAGAAGGGATGTTGATTTTGTTGTTGAAGGCTACGCGTCACCAGGCACACAAGCATGTGCACACCTGAACGTGCAGATGCTATGATGCATGCACTGAAAGGAGGGGAGTATGACGCTGTCTGTTATTACCACTGTTACCTGTGATTATATCAGCTCTTCGAAACCCGAGAGGAGGATCTAAATTTGATCCAAGATCCTCTTCCCTTCCCCAAACAGAAACTGAACATATCTGTGAATGTAATTCACTGGGACAGACTACTGTGAAAGGTTTGTACTGCCCTTAACTCTTGGTTCCCATTCTGTTTCACTTCTTTCTGTGCCCTGGTGGGTTTTTCTCATTGACCGTACTGCAGCTCCTTTATATATTGGATTCAGTGAGAGGTGCTCCTCAACGCCTAAGCCTCGCTAAGGTAGCAGCAACTCTAGAATTCTTTTTTTGCTGGGCCTTTGAGCCCAAGCGAGCCTGGTATGTTTATTCTGGGACCACTGTTGGCTGTGCAGGACCCGTGCCTTGGGAGCTAACGGCTCACTAAGTCTTAATTTAAAAACAGCTTTCATCAGGAAAGGTCATCCAGATCAAATTGTGATATCTGGGGCTAAATTCTGAATCATGATGATTGTTATTTTATATATCTTGAGTCCTGCATAGGGAAGTGTGACCCCAACCTGAATTGAGTCTGCTTTCTCTGTTAACTGTGAAGGTCCTGCATGAAATGAGCTTGGGCAGTGTCAGCCTAGTGGGTGCGAATCACAGCATAAAACTGCCAGTACTTCAGCACAAGTTGCTGTGTTAATGTCATTCAGAGAGACCACAAGGGATTGCTAATGTGGAAAATTTCACATCGGTACAGTGTTGGGGGGGAGTGCTCTCCTGAGGTTGTTGAGGCAGAGTAGTGAGAACGTTATTCTGCAATTTACCCATGCTCCACCTGACTCTGTGTGTTGCTTACATTGGGTGAGAAAAGTGGGGTAAGATACCCCATTCTATTCCATTGGCATCCTTCACACATTATGGCAATTCACTTTAACAAATATTCCAAGTTTTGAACATCCCACTTCAAGGATGTTTTAGAGCCATCGTTAAGCTGCCAGCTCCATTCGTTCAATGTACATTCAAGATGGTTGGGTTGTGTTCAGGATGGATTCGACCAAATGGGCTGAATGGTCTTTCTTCAGAGAGAAACTTATCTTGTCCGTGCTTGATCGTTACTATTGTGGTTGCTCAGAATCTGGGATGAAATTTGACTTATCTGGGATGTGGGAGTATTGAAGACCACCCGGATAATCGTAGAAGTTCAGGGATGGGTGAATTTTGGGGAATATGACCTGGAGACTGAGTTGAAGCAGTATTTTTGGTGTCAATAAGAAGGATCTATACTTCAAGATATAATGTTAATGGGGTTGCTGAATGCAATGCTTAGTCCACACCCCTCTCCAATGTGTACATTCATGAACGCAGACCCAATGATCGATTCAGAAGGCAGTAACAATTTGGACTCTTAAAATATTATTTATGAAGAAAGAATGAGGAGTCTGCTTTCTCACTTCTGTGCTTCTGTCTTTTTCTCTGGCCTGTTAGTCACAGATAAGCCACAGTCTTCCGCCTCACACCCTAGCAGAGGCCCTTTTAAGAATGCAGTGCACATCCTGTGGTAGGAAAAGCAGCCTGCGTCATGACTGGGTTGCAATTTTCAGAGGAAACCCTAACCATAGTTTTGCATTGTAGCTGAGAGAAACCAAATGTTTCAACTGGCTCCTTTCCGCAGCTCAGATGAGCTCTTTAGTAGTGAAAGAATTTACCAGCTTCCATATTGGATGACAATTTGGATGCTGTCACCTCTTTTAAAGAATTTCGAAGAAGAGCTAGGGGAATTCTTCCCGGTGTCCTGGCCAATATTTATCCCTCAACCATCATCACTATATTAAAAAAAACAGATTATCTACTCATTATCTCATTGCTGCTTGTGGGATCTTGCTGTGTGCAAATTTACTGCCACCGTTCCTACATTGCAACAGTGACTACACTTCAAATGTACTTCATTGGCTGTAAAGCTCTTTGGGACGTCCTGAGGTCATGACAGGCAATATTTAAATTGCAATATTTCTTTTGTTTAAAATATTGCAATTAGAGGTCACTGTTTGTCCAATGGACCTAGCATTTCATTCAACATTTTTTTTTGTCACTCTAATGTTGTCCTCATGCTCTCCTGAAGTCACCTACTCTGTTACAGGAGCCCAGTTCCACAAGAGCCAGTTACACTTTGGTACCTTGTCCAAGTTTGCCCTGTGTAACTGTTTGATGTAATTGGCACATCTCTCGCAAGCTGAGGATCAGAGGGTTGGGACCGCGCGGGAGGGTGGGGAGTGATTGGTGGGCCGCTGTTCATTACAGAGCAAGATGGCGAGGGCGTAAGCACCATGTTATGGCGAAGGGGATGACGGTGGTGACCTGGTTAGTGTGACACAAATAGGGATTTCAGTCTTTAGTTTTAAATAGTTAGGATAACTCAATGTTGAAGATTGTTTCAGTTGACTGTGCCTCTGGGATGTTTGTATGAAACTTCCTTCGGCAAGGTTAGTCTGTGAATGCCCAATCCACATGGATGGCTGCAGTACCAATAGATAGTATCACAGTTACTTGATATTACACATTGCCTTTTTATCTCCTTCGGACTTCCCAAAATCTTCATAACTAATTAGATGTAAATGCGGCTGCTAATTTGTGTATAGCAAGATCCCACAAATAGCAAATGAGGTAAACGAGCAGCTGATCTGCTTTAAGTTGTGCTGATTCAGAGAGGAATGTTCGGCAGGGAAAGCTCCCTATTCTTTGAATAGTCCTATCGCATCTTTTACATGCATTTCAATAGGCAAACTTGGTCTCATCTGAAAGACGGCACCTCCGACAGTGCTGCACTCCCTCCGTACTGCACTGGAATGTCAGCCTAGATTATTGGCTTAAGTCCCTGGAGTGGGACTTGAACCCACAACCTTCCGCCTCCGAGGTGAGAGTGCTACCACTGAGACGCGGCTGACAGGAATGCCCAAGGCATTTGATGGGATAAAAAGGCAATGTATAATATCAAGTTCTTTATCAATGTAATTGTGACATAATCTATTTGTACTGCAGCCATCCATGTGGATTGGGCATTTACATCTGTTGAGAAGGAATGCAGAGAAGCAATTCAGCTCACAACCGCTGGGTCCACATGTAGTTTCAGTTCATTACGAATATGTCATAATCTGTAAGACGCTACCATTCAGAACAGTGAAAAGAATACCATCTGTACTTCATTGTTTCCCCAATTTTGTCGCCTCCTTTGTTGAAGTTGCTGACTTTAATGCTGGTGTCTGGTATCGTGGATGCTGACTGCCCTTGGGTACCTCACCCAAGTGACCATTCTTCATGTATGAATTTTGATGGTGAGCATCAGCAGCCTGTTTGACATTAGAGAGGGTCAATCTTGTTTTTCCCTCACACCCATGCATGCACCTTCCAGCAGGATCCATTGAAGAGCAATTGGGGATCAGGAACTCTTGTTCATATGTTAACCCAGGTGCGCTACATTGTAGCCCTCTAACTGCTACCCTAAAGAGGATCAAATAACTCCACATAGCCCAAGGATCAAACTTGGGACCTTACTGGTCCTTGTGGCTCAGTTCTGCTCTCGGCAGTTCATCACCAAGTGAATCACTGGGGAAATCTGTGCTTTAAATATGACCATTGCCTGATTGAAATCTGTTGATGGTTAAATAAAAACAAATTACACTTGTGTCTCAGGCAACTTTGAATGTAATTTTGAATGCAGTGCCTTTTTATTTATTTTGGTAAGCACGATGCTGCCTAGGGTAGCTTGGCAGGCCACCTGATGAAGGTACATCAAGCTAACACCGGTTACTGCGGTTACCGGTTGCCATTGTTCCATGCTGGTTCTTGCGTCACTGCAACTCTCAAGTCACGTACCATTGCTCATTTGGGAAGATGGATGAACGGGCTATGGGCTCCTCGAGGACTTCCGATGCTGTTTAAGCCACAACGGTTTTTGACAGCAGTAGGAAAGCCTACTTGCCATCTGGCTTCTTCGAGGAATCCCATTAACGGCCTGTGTGGGACTTCTGTTTGGCAGATGGCCACAAAGGGATAAGAAATGTACAAGTTAAACATGGTAGAGTTGAACTCTAATTGCCCTTCCAAGGACATGGGATTTGGACTGAACTAAGATGGTAGTTTTTTTTTGGTTGGGGGGGGGGCGGGGTGGGATTTGTATCCATTATGTAGTGTGCGTAGAAGTGGAGTGGTTCAGCTCGAACCAAACCTCAATGTGTGATTTCAAAATCAGTCGATCTGATGGAGTAAAAGAAAGAGACTTGCATTTATCTAATCCCTCGCAAATGCCCAAAGCATGTCACATAAAGTGAATTACTTGAAATGCAATAACTGTTTGTATGCTGGCAAACATGTTGGCCATCTTGCGCACAGGAAGATCCCGCAATCTACAATAAGATGAATGGTCACTTAATCTGTTTTGGTGGTGGTGGCTGAGGGAGGAATGTTGGCCAGGACATGAGGAGAATCACCTCTTCAAATAGTTAGTTCCGTGGGATCGCTTACATCCACCTCTTTTCGATGTTGCATCTGAAGGATGATGGCTCTGACAATGCAGCACCCACCCGTATTGCACCGAGGTGTCAGCCTAGGTTGTGTGCTCACGACCTGGAATGAGGCTCAAGTCCACAACTTTGACACAAGTGAGATTTCTATCAACTAAGCCAAGATGACACAAGTGAAATATTTTTAATATTGACCGGCACAAGATGTAAGTCATAACTTCACGCAGACAGGAGCAGTTCCACGTCACTGTTTACTGAGCTGATTCTGGATTTATTGTGTAGTCCGCATGCCTGTTGCAGAGCCGAGTTTTAACTTGAGAGACTTGTAAATGTCAGCATCTAATGTTTACGTGATCTTTTTTCACTTCAGTGTTGAATCTCCTGTAAATTCACTCCAGAGTGAAAGTTCTTAACAAAAATGGGCCAAAGGCTTCAATTGAATATTGTCACATGCGGTGCATCGTAAGGTTTGAAAAATGATTTGCTTTGTTGATATGCAGTGAATCCTCCAGGCATCTGAAAGTATGACTGCTGAAGGGAGGTGACTGTTCATTAATAAACCGTTACTGCTTTAACTGCAGGTCACACAAGGATCTTGGGTGATTATTTATAAGTTGATATTTCATACACTGGTGAAATGTATTACTGCATTTGTCTTTGTAAAAGGAGCACATCCTGACATTTAGTAATGTTTTATTGCTCCTCAAAATGAGTTCTGGGACTTCCTTTCTGGCTTCGTAAGCTTATCCAATAAATGGCTGAGCCACACAGACCGGACTGATTGCAGGTTCAATCCCTGGTCTGTGCTGAAATGGCTTATGTTTATTGGGGTTGTGGAAGGGTTCTACAATTGATCTCGGGTGCTCATAGGGAGAGGGGAATTAGCCTAGGGTTCCCACGATCCAGCAACCCTTGCTAGGAGTACACACGTGTGAACATCAGGTGAGGGCAGGATCGGGTTCGGCTCTGATGCCCCCCAACCTCCTGTAGTTGAATAGGCCGCTGATGCTCCCTGTCAAAGCTCTCACATGGTACCAGAGTGTGACTGGCAGATGTAGAACCGCTGCCAGCAAGGCGTCAACACCTTCATAATGGGAGGGGAGGGGGGAATGAGTATTTGAATAAAGTTGTGTAAAAATGTGAATAACTGGCCTTTGCTGCATTCTTCCCCCTGCCCCCGTTATTCGGCTCTATTCACTGGAATTCCCTGGTTCAATCCCTTCACTTCTGCACTTCTGACCCCACCTTTTAGAAACCTTCTTAAAATCTATCTTTTTGGCCAAGCTTATGGTGACCTCCTGTAACCTGGTGTCTGCTCCTTTATTCCTGTAATCTATTTTTTTGTTTCTTTCTGCCTCACCCCATCCCTCCCCCCATGTAAAGTGCCATGGGACATTTACTGCATGGAAGGCACTATATAAATACAAGTTGTTGATAATTGAAGATCTTGGATTTTGAAAACAATATAAAAGGGATTTGTCTTGGCTGAACCTAAGAAAGAAAGAGATTGCATTTATATAGCACCTTTCACATCCACATGATGTCGCAAAGCACTTCACAGCCAATGATTTACCTTTGAAGTGTAGTAACTGTTGTTAAATAGGCAAATGCACAGCAAGATTCCAAACAGCATTGAGGTGAATGATCAGTTGATCTGGTTTTGGTGATATTGGTTGAGGGTGGAAAGTTGGCTAGGACACAAGGAGCACTCCCTGATGGTCTTCAAATAATAGTGCTATGGGGTCTTTTACATTCACCTAAACTGGTAGATACGACCTCAGTTTAGAATCTCATTCAAAAGAAAGCACTTCCAATAATGCAGCACTCACTCAGTACTGCCATGAAGTGTCAGCCTGGACTATATGTGTAAGTTCTGGAATGGAGCATGCGCCTGCAACCTTCTGACTGAGGTTAGAGTCAAAAGAGTGCCCATGTTTACATTCGATACATGGTTTGGGGAGTTTCAATACCACATTTATATTTAAAGTTTGCCGCTGGTGATCCTGAGTTTGTAAATATAAACAAAACGTCACCTTCATCTGGTTAATAGAATAAAAAGATTATCATTGTAAAGGTTTACTAATGGGAGCTTTTCCTTCAATTTTGTGTCAATTTGTATATGCAGTGCACTAATCTACTGCACAGGGAAGGAGCCATTGAACTTTTAATCCACTGTAGTATCCTACACTTTTACACCAGTTCATATTAAGCCAGTTTAACTTGGATTCAGTTTGAAATTACTTGTTGATCTGGATTAAGAGTCTTGCTTTGAAGTAACCTGAAAATGCTCCAGACAATGCTGGACTCACTCCAAATTACATCAAAAGCAAACTTGCATGACTCTTGTATCCAGATTCATAACAGGCGTGTACCATATTATACCTTGCTAATTGCTTGGCTCCTGTCGTAATGAGGATGGAGAGTACTTCAGTCTTCAACAGTCAGATTAATGGAGCACATCATAGGCATTCCTGGTACATTTGACTGCAGCAGCAACACTCTGAGATACTGGAAACAGAAGCTGAGCTACTCCAGGTCATTTCAATAACCCTAATGAGCATTTCTGTCTCATTCCTTTCTTTCGTTTTTTGTCTTCTCAGGTGGATGTAAAAGATCCCACTGCACTATTTTGAAGACGAGCAGGTGAGGTCTCCCTAGTGCCCTGGCCAATATTTATCCCTCAACCAACATCGCTAGCAAACAGATTTATCTGGTCATATATCTCCTTGCTGTTTGTGGGAGCTTGCTGTGTGCAAATTAGTTGCCACGTTTCCTACATTACAATAGTGACTACACTTCAAAAGTACTTAATGGGTTGTAAAGCGCTTTGGGGCGTCCTGAGGTCGTAAAAGGCACAATATAATTGCATGTCTTTCTTTCTTTCCACATGCATTTTTTCAACCACTTATTGCAACTTTTGCTATGTTAAAGGTGCTACACGGCTACGGAGTGTGGGCAAATTGGTGGGATTAGTTTTGGCTTGTACGCGCAAAGAGTGTATACTGACACGATGGGGTGAATGGCCTCCTTCTATGCTTTGAACTTCCATGGCTCTATAAAGGCAAGTTGTACTTGTGGTTAGTAGTGTGACATTTTTTAAATCTACCGAGTCACACCCTAGTGAAAGGTCTTGTGTAAGAATAGAATTCAGCCTGCACAGAGAAGTTAATTTTTTGCGTAAACCAGATTGATTTGGGGGAAGTAAGAGAGGTTGAGTAGTTGCATAAATTCAAGATGATCCATGTAGATTGTGTAGAACTCTATACAGATGCAGCTACGTACATATTGCAGTGGGATTGGGGGAAAGCTACCAAGTGCAATACTAAAGGACTGTTGCCGGATTGTGTCATTAGAAAGAAGAACTTGCATTTATATAGCGCCTTTCATGACCTCAACATGTCACAAAGTACTTCACAGCCAATTAAGTACTTTTGAACTGTAGTTACTGTTGTAATACAGGAAACATGGCAGCCAATTTGCGCACAGCAAGCTCCCGCAAGCAGCAATGAAATAAATGACAAGATCATCTGTTTTAGGTGTTGGTTGAGCGATAAATATGGGCCTGGACACAGGGGAGAACTCCCCTTCTCCTCTTCAAAAAGTGCCAGGGGATCTTTCACATTACCTGAGAGGGCAGACAAAGTCTCGGTTTTATGACTCATCCGAAAGGCGGCACCTCCGACAGTGCAGCACTCAGTCAGTTCTGTACTGGAGTATCAGCCGAGATTATGTGCCCAAGTCTCTGTAGTGGGATTTAAACCCATGACCTTCTGACTCAAGAGGTGAGAGTGTTATCACTAAGCCACAGCTGACATTCTCTCTTGTGTGCTTTGTTATCACTTTAGGTAAAGTGTAGATCCATAAACTAGTTAGAAATGTCTTTTCTGATTGCATTGAAACAGTTAAACACTGGGCATTTTTATGCTGGTACCTTGTTTGGTTCAGACTGAGGGAAAATGGTGCCCCATGTGCCAACTCTGAGTTTCCACTGCTAAATCCAGCTGTCTCACCCTATGGCAAAATTGTAGATTAATGTTTTTTCAATGGGGATTTATTTGCACTGTGAAATTTTCTGTACAAATGTGTAATGTTTAATTATATCGTTCACATTTTCTGATTATTTTCTCCCCTTTGTACGATTCCATGGATGGCAGGCACCCTATGGTACCTAAAGCAAACCCAAATACTGAGTGTTGGCTGGATATTCAACCTAGGGAGGCTTCATGGCCAATTTCGATCCTGGCCTTGCCTGATGCCGACATGCCTACCCTTCGATCAAGTTAGTGAATGAGAGCAGAAACTTGGGCTGATTTTGTTTCCCCTTCCTAACCCAGGTGCGCTGAAGTCAGCACAAACTGAGCATCAAACCCAAGACCTTCCTGATCTATATGGCTCAACTGCAAGGTGTGATGCTGCGTCTTATAGACCAGCAAGGTCGTGTGTTTGTTCCTTGTCTGTGCTGAGTTGAGCTGACCTCAACCAGCTTGGCAGTAGGGTGGTAAATTTGGCTTCAGCAAGGCTTCCACTTCTGATCATTGCTCAGCGACTCAACCTCCTTACATCTCCTTACTTTGTGGGTGAGGGCACTGCAGCCAGCACAATCGTACTCCAGCATGAGTCACCAGGAGAAAGACCAGCCCATCCCAGCCAACCATTCTCATCTGTAAATGTAGAGTTTAGTGGTGAGCCCACTTTGATTTGATGAGTCTGATGCCTGGAAGTTTTCCATCCAGAGATCCCACTTCAGCACCGCGATTGGCTAAAGCGGAGAGTGGTACAGAATTTTTTAAAATTCATTTTTGCGATGTGGGCGTCGCTGGTAAGGCCGGCATTTATTGCCCACCCCCAGATGGTGGGCGAACCGCCGCCTTGAACAGCTGCAGTCCATGTGGTGAAGGTGCTCCCTCATTGCTGTTGGCTAGGGAGTTCCAGCGATGATGAAGGAATGTTCATGACCATGGAATGCATGGTGAGTCACATTTAGGCCACTCCCCCTTCAATCCTGAAACAATATGCTGCAATTTGCACAGACTGTAACGCAGGGTTGGGGTTTAGAACGTTTGAATTGAATTTGATTATAATTCAATAATGTGCTCAATGAAAGCTGACATGAAAATAGTTTGACTGTAAGACATCTCCCCCATCCTCTCTGATTTTGAGTGTGTAAATATCAGCGAATATCCAGTGTGTGCGCAAACTCTGAAAGACCAGCTCAGGTCTCGATAACCCATTAATTACACTTCTTGGTTTCTTTAACAGAGATTCGGCCTGTTGTGAAACCTCGGCCTCACCTGTTGGGTTCAATCTGAACACTCAGGAACATAAAACCTTTCAGTGAACTGTGAGTCTCTTTTGCTTTCACAAAAACAAAATCCTCACTGGTACAATGAGGGCCTGTAGATCCAGAGTACATGTTCAGACTCACCACTCACAGCTCTGCCAACACGTTCAAATTGCTGCATTAGTTTAAAGCTAAATAGCATTGAAAGCGAAGGGTTTGGGATTTAAATTTAAGATTCATGCACAATTAAATCCAACCAATTCTAGATTAAATATTATTTACACTATTCTCTCCTTCTCGCATGTGCCTCTTCAGCCAGAGTAGCTATAGATTTACACAAAGCCTAGTATTAACATTGCCTGCCTTATTCAGGTGGAGAAACGGAACCAGCCAGGCTCTCTGACAGTAAAAAGAAAGAACTTGTGGGGGTAATTTTAACCTAACCCACCCAGTGTAAACCTACGGGAACGGGTCGGCCAATCCAATGGAGAGTAAAATGAGGACGGGGTGTAAACCGGGCGGCCAATCCAATCCCATCCCATCAGTTTCCCGCCAGGCGGGTTATTTTAAAATTCCCCCCTAGCATTTATATAATGTCTTTCAGGACCTCAGGATGTCTCATAGCGCTTCGCAGCTGATAAAGTACTTTTGAATTGTAGTCACTATTCAACTCTTATGTAACCATCTCCTCATTCCCTGTGGCCTTTGGCAGACTCATTGTTCCAGGTGTCTAAACCTTTATTCATTCCTTGTTTTGGATGTTCATTGAGGGGGGATTCACTGCTTTTCTTGTTCTCCAGGGAAAGAAAGCGATTAGGAGATTGGTCTACCTGCATTTCTAACAGCAAATGAGAAGACCCCAATAAAACAGAACCATTTAATTGAAGCATAGGTTCTAAGTGGGTCTTTCTTTTCCTCTTCCTGTGGGACGGTGCCTGGCCTTCACTTGTAACTGCTCACAATAGGGAGATTAAAATCAGGAGGTCATTGTGTGAGGAACCGTACACGAGGACCTGCGTCCTGCTATGCAGTGGTGCATTGCATTGTAGCACTCCCGAGAGTGGTCCTTGATGAAGCCGTTGGTTAGGATTGGACCCTTGACAAACAGGTTTTGGTGAGTGGCATCAGTATAAGGGCAACGTAAGCAGCCAAGATTCCCTAAATTGAGTCTCAGTGCCCGTCTATGTTGATTTTTTTTTGCTATTTATGTGTCTGACCGTGAAATAATGAATGTGTTTAGAGTTGAATATTTTTACTCTGTGTGTAAATGGGTGTTGGCACGGCCTTAAACCACAGATATTTTTAGGTGTTAGCGCCAATTACAGCTTACTGACAGCTCAGCATAATTATATTGCAATGATGGCCTAATCTTTTCTATGTGAGGGACTGGATGGCTTTTTGAGTGAGGAAACTGTCCATTTTTTTGGTGGGGGATTTGTGTTCAAATCCAGCTGAGAGTACCCAGCACATGCATACACTCTGAAGGACCTGCTTGAGTCTTGATAACCCATTGATTCCACTTCTTGGTTTGTTTGACAGAGACTCACTCTGTGACATGGGAAGGATGCTAATGTAGAATGAGTTGAGCAATCTCAAACTGGTTCCTCGTGGTTGGAGACACGGAATGCAAAGCTGCCTATAATATGGCACTAAATTAGCAATCTCACTTAGAGGCCAAGTGTGGTTGGTGTGGGAAATGGAAAATTCGTGTTAGTCCAGTAAGGGGTGAAATTTTGAGATTGGGGATCAAGATGTGTTGGGCAGAACAAGAGAGAGATTCACTGTTCCCAATTCTTCATGCGCCAAGCACCATCCACAGTTGAGCAGGCAATCTGGCCTCTGTTAATATTGTTGTGAACTGCTGTGTCCAAGCTGTTTTATGGATAAGTGCCTGTTCACTGCATGGTACCTTCCTACAGGGATGGACAGAGGAATATAGGAAAGAAAATAGGAGCAGGAATAGGCCATTCAGCCCCACGGGCTTGTTCCGCCATTCAGTTAGATCATGGTTGATCTTATCTTAACTCCATTTACCTGCATTGGTTCTATATCCCTTAATATCCTTACCTAACAAAAATCTATCAATCTTAGTTTTGAAATTTTCAATGACTCCCAGCCTCAACAGCTTTTTGGGGGACAGAGTTCCAGATTTCCATTATCCTTTGTGTGAACAAATGCTTCCTGACATCACCTTTGAACGGCCTAGCTCTAATTTTAAGGTTATGTCCCTTGTTCTGGACTCCGAATCCACCAGAGGAAATAGGGTAGATAAAGAGAAACTATCAAATCCTTTAATCATCTTAAACACCTCAATTAGATCATCCCTTAATCTTCTATATTTGAGGGAGTACAAGCCTAGTCTATGTAACCTGTCATCATAATTTAACCCTTTTAGCCCCGGTACCATTCTGGTGAATCTGTGCTGCACCCCCTTCAAGGCCAATATATCCTTCCTGAGATGCGGTGCCCAGAACTGAATGCAGTACTCCAGATTTGTGACCTGTATGCACAGGAGCTTGGCAGTGCAGGAATTAACAGACGTAAGCACATGACTCACTGCTCTGTGACATTGTGCAAGCCTAATTCAATAAAAAAAACCTGCAACTTTTAAGGAGGATTTATTGGAAAAGTCTTGATTTCAAGGTATATGGCAATCTTTTCTAAGGCCTTGTCCATTGGTTGCAGGGATAAATGAAAGAGCATGAGTTTGCTACTGTAATTTGTGCAATTGTGAAAAGGCTGACCCAAACTAAATACCACCACTTTTTATTGGCAGTTTTCCAAATGTTGGCGGCACAAAGTGGAACTTTTTCACCACCCCCACACATTTTAGTGGTTAGAAAAATGAAGTCAAGCACTGACTGCCAAACATCCCTGCCACCAGCCCAACTACCTCCAGCCACCTCATGCCTTCCCCACCCACTTTGCACCACAGCTGAAATGGTTTTAGGAGCAGGTACTTGACCCCCTTTGATACCTAACACTTTAAAACTGGAGGGTGGAAATGTTTTAAGAAACGTATGCATGTGCCTGTGAAACAGCTGGACATTTGCCCAGTTTTTACACATTGTTTTATTCCGCCCAGTATTGAAGTGTTGGGTATTGGAGACATGGGGCTCAAGGGTGCTGCTGTAAAACTTCAGTGGGGCACAGGCAGAAGTGGTAGGGCGTGACACCTGGGAGGTGTGCATGGCGGCCAAACAGATATTGGGCTCTATTGGCCTCTACCATTGCCTCTTGAGCTTGTCAAATTGTCTTGAGCTACAAACAGGGAAGCTTTATCCATCAAGCAAAACAGCAAACGTATGGAGTTACGTCTGATTATTTTTCAGTCTCCTTACACAGTATCAACTTTTTGTACAAATAGTGGGAGAAAATTTGGAGACTCTACAGGAGTATGGATCGAAGAAGATAGGAATATTAGGAACAGGAGTAGGCCATTCAGCCCCTTGAGCCTGCTCTGCCATTCATTTGATCATGGCTGATCTGTACCTCAACTCCATTTACCAGACTTTACTCCATATCCCTTGATACCCTTCCAGCATGGAGGTTAGTGTGCCGGATTCTCAGCATTCCCAGTTTCCCTTGATGCTGTTTTTTTTTGCTCTCACCTGTTTTCTCTGCCAATTCTCCACCTCCCTCGACCAGAAACTTAACTGGACCAGCCACATAAATACTGTGGCTACAAGAGCAGGTCAGAGGTTGGGTATTGTGCAGCGAGTGACGCATCTCCTGACTCCCCAAAGCCTTTCCACCATCTACAAGGCACAAGTCAGGAGTGTGATGGAATACTCTCCACTTGCCTGGATGAGTGCAGCTCCAACAACACTCAAAAAGCTCGACACCATCCAGGACAAAGCAGCCCGCTTGATTGGCACCCCATCCACCACCCTAAACATTTACTCCCTTCACCACTGGTGCACTGTGGTTGCAGTGTGTACCATCTACAAGATGTACTGCGGCAACTCGCCAAGGCTTCTTCGACAGCACCTCACAAACCCGTGACCTCCATCACCTAGAAGGACAAGAGCAGCAGGCGCATGGGAACAACATCACCTGCACATTCCCCTCCAAGTCACACACCATCCCGACTTGGAAATATATCGCCGTTCCTTCATTGTCACTGGGTCAAAATCCTGGAACTCCCTACCTAACAGCACTGTGGGAGGAGCTTCACCACACGGACTGCAGCGGTTCAAGAAGGCGGCTCACCACCACCTTCTCGAGGGCAATTAGGTGATGGGCAATAAATGCTGGCCTTGCCAGCGACACCCACATCCCATGAATGAATAATAATAAAAAAAAGTCCTCTTCCTCTCTGGAAAGCATTGCCTTCTTCCTGGGATATGGTACCACGAGCATCTTCCAGGGCCTTGCCTGAGTGGTCACCAATCACGTGTGAGCCTTGACTTGGGGAGGGAAGGGGGCATGCTGGCAGACCATTGGACTGGAGGTGTCAAAAACCAACAAAAGAGGTTGATCTCCCTGGCAATGGCAGAGTGAGAGGACGCCATCTTCTCTGGCCGTGTGTGGGCTGACTGCATGCAGACCGGTGATGTGACTTTCCTGCTGTGGGCCTGCATTCACCTTCCTCGTCCATTGCTGGCCAAGAACAGTTTCATACCATAGATCTCATGTAGCTGTACGTGCAGAAGCTTGTGGGCAGTCACTTGTTGCTTCAGTAGTGTGATATTTGCAAAGCGCTGGATTCTAGAGAAGCTTAGGGTATTACAGAACTGTTTCTTCAGGTATTCTTGAAATATAAAAGGGTTTTAATATTTTTTTTAAAAAAAATCATTCGCACAGAAAACTGTCCATGTTGTGACTTATCTGCAGCAACCAGTTAGATGAATCAAGCAAATAGGAGGAAACAAAGAGGGCAGCCGCCTGCAAATGGCGCCCATGTTTGACAAGAGATTGTTCTTCTCGCACAGTGTAGGTCATTTCTCTTTGGTTGTTGCTCAGCCCGTGTTCGATTATCAGCAGCAGTTTTTAAACACGGTAAAGGATAATGGAAACAAACTTTCATTGGAAATTCCCCTAATGGCGAATCACATTCTCCTGAAGTTTGGATGCACTGAATTGTGATGAGCCTGGGTATGTGTGGAAGCTGAATTGGCAACTTCCCGTACTCCGAATTAGACTGGAAGGTTCACTGCCACACTAGAAGCAAGAAACTTCACATCAGAGGGGGTTGAAGGGTTCGTGACCGCACGTCAGAGGGGGTTGAAGGGGTAGTGACCGCACGTCAGAGGGGGTTGAAGGGGTAGTGACCGCACGTCAGAGGGGGTTGAAGGGGTAGTGACCGTACGTCAGAGGGGATTTAAAAGAGCTAATGGCAGCACATCTGAGGGGGATTTAAAGGGGCAGTAACACTACATGATAGAGTAGTTAGGTAGTGCCCAAAACTTCATCTCTAGACCCTGGCTGCCATATCTGCTGCACTATAAGCGCTCACAGTATTTTCTGTGCCTCCTTAGGATTTTTTAATTTTACAAAATATCTGGTGGTAGATGTGAATCTGTATGGTGATGTAATCAGTAATAATGCCGCTGTGCATCCTCCTATTTACAAATCCGACGGAGTAACTTTCAGAATACACTGCCCCTTTAAGAGGATTTGTCCTACAGTCATATTTTACAGTCTGCTGACTGGTGCCACTCCTTTTAAATGTGTTTTTTAAATAATGCCTTCAACTTGGTGAGAAGGTTGGGGGCGGAGGGAGGAGGAGGCAGAGCGATGAGCAAACTTTTCTTTGGACACATGTAATCCAATTTAAGAGGCCAATAAGGAGAGAGAGCGAGAGAGAGAGAGAGAGACCAGTTCACTGAGCAGTTTTCAGTATTGCTTTCCTACATTGTCCTCTGCCCTTGTTGGGCCTGAAATTCAGGTGTGCTTAGGCGCTTTATTTTTAAATTTGTTCCCAGTTGCTGTGTGCCAGACAGGAAGATTGTTCCCCTCACCTGCAGGAATTTGCATAAGAAGCCGAGAGCAGCCATTGGGTGACTGCGATGTGTAGGCGTGCCTCACCCAGAAACGGCTGCCTTGTACGTATGTATGTGTATGTGTGTGTGTGTGTGAGTCATAGTGAGACACTAGGCAGCGGCAGTTGGAGTTGTAGTTCTCCTTTTCTCGTTCAGCCATTTCAGTCGGGAGCCAACAAACTGAAAATAAACTTTTGGGACGAAGAAAAGAAAATCTTAAAAGAGGAACTGCTTGAATTCACAGTTCCACATTGTGAGGCGGCTCGGAGCAGGGTTTCACATCTCGTTCTGCTGTTTCACAGGTGCAGTTTCTTTACGTTCGACTGGAGTATTACCTGCCTGCATAAACAGATACATGGATACAAGCAGCAGTATGGAACACTCTTCTTCTTAAGGTAACTGACTGATCACTCGATGCGCTCATGCTCCACGTTTCTTCTTGAGACGTCTCACGAAGAGATGGACGCACAAAATCTGGTCTGACGCTTGCTGTTATGAATTGTTCTGTAGAAACTTTGGTCATTGTGTGGTCGCACTAGCCCGTGCTGAACATCCCATGTTCCAGTAATCTCACTTGTTAACCATTAAACCATTTTACTGCTGTCTGTAGTGCTGAGGAAAGCCAGAGACAGGTGGGTTTGTTTAGCGTCGTCGAGTGAAGCCTGTCAGGAGCCCAGTGCTTTTTCAGCTCCAATCCTTCCACTGCTTTGAAATGGGGAGGGTGTGGTGTATTTGGTGCTTTGTTTGGTATTGACTTAAACTTCTCATTTGTTTGACCTGTTTAATTGCCTTCCCTCCCCCTCCCTTTCCAAATGGCTGTCCTTTTGTTCTGCTCAGTGTTTCAGGCCCAGCGCTGTCAGTCGTATCAGGTGGTCAAATGTCAAACCTGTGTCCGAATACGGACCGACAGGTGCATTCTAACCTCCCCCTTCTCTCCTACTTTATCATTCAGGATTAATGTTAGACCTTTGGTTTACTTGGCACATCCTCGGACTCTGGGAGGAACCATTCTAAAACAGTATTTGTATTTACTGAGCTTGTTAAAAGATCATGTAATGCAGGGCGATGGAAAACCTACTCTAGAAGATATTTATAGGAGAAACACTGAGAATGGCAGCCATAGCATGAGCACATTGCAAAGAGGCTGTGTTTTTACATCTATTCCATCTATATATTTCTTCGTTTCGAGGTGTCGTAAACAGTGGGTGGATTCAGACTGGTCTACTTGTTAATGAAGGTGTTGTCTGTCCATTGCTTACTGGAAGCAAGAAATTGTTGGCTCCAGCCAAATGTAAGGTGCTGCTGATTGAGTCCAATTCAATGGCAGGAGGGTTCCAAATCTGGCTGGGTGTCAGCCATGTGCTGGTTTTGATCTCACAATGAATTGCTTAGTGGTGGAATTCGTATTTAAGTGTGTTATGTGGGTTCCCGGTTTCACTGAAACTGTTTTAAATCTATACTGCTGTAAGCAACAAGGACTTCATTTGCTTCAGCATTTGCCATTCTGTTGTCTGATATGCAAATGAGAAAATAGACGTCATATCTTCTGCCTATTCTCATTTGTAAACAATTTTACAACACCAAGTTATAGTCCAGCAATTTTATTTTAACTTCACAAGCTTTCGGAGGCTTCCTCTTTCCTGAGGAGGAAGGAGGAAGCCTCCGAAAGCTTGTGAAGTTAAAATAAAATTGCTGGACTATAACTTGGTGTTGTAAAATTGTTTACAATTGTCAACCCCAGTCCATCACCGGCATCTCCACATCATGCCTATTCTCATGGGTGCGGTTCTACAGGTGCTAATTGCCTTCTGGTATCTCGCCAATGTGATTGACATGAACCTTCACAATGTGAGTTGGCAGGCTCATAAACCCTAGGGAACATCACAGCCACGTGTGATCCTGTCGCCACCAGCACCCCCTCCCCCCCCACCTTCTTCTACAACTCCCAGACAAGTGGTTTAACCATACATTACCAGATCTGCTTGGACCACATTAAGTGTTACTGGGCCTCAATCTCCTCTGTCAAAAATGCCCACTTCCAGGATCATCTTGGAAAGCAAACATAACCCCTGGCTTCTTCTCTCCACTACATCCTGTCTCCTTAAACCACCTTCTCCTTGCCCTCTCCATCTTCACCTCCAACAGCAAGTGCGAGGAGCTCATGGATTGTCACTAGGATTGAGATCATTTATTCAGCTGCCTCTGCTGCGCACCCCCCCCCACCACTTTGCCCATCAAGCCAAATCTTCCCCAGCCTCCCCCTGCCTCCATCCAAGCTCTGGTCCCATGTCTTTCTCTCCTATCTCCCCTTATGTCCCCTCCGAGCTGATCTCATCCATGAGACTCATCTCCCGCTCCCTTGGCTCCATTCTCAGTAAACTACTGACCACATAACTTCCCTTCCTGGCCCCCATGCCAGCTGACGTTGTAAATGGTTCCCTTTCCTCAGGCACTGTCATCACCCTCTCTTCAAAAAAAACATCCTTAACCCCCTCTGTACTTGAAAACTACCACTCCACTGCCAACCTTCTTTTCTCTCAAGTCTTGTATGTGTTGTTGTCTCCCAGATCTAGGGCCATCTTTCCTGCAGCTCTGTTTGAATCTCTCCAATCAGATTTCTCCAGTAATAGCTTCTCTGCCCACTCCAGCACTGTTACCTCCAGAGTTCCCCAAGAATCTATCCTGGGCCCCCTTCTCTTCCTCATCTACATGTTGCCCATTGGTGACATCATCCAAGGACGTGGGGTCAGCTCCCACATGTATGCTGACAACAACCAACCCTACCTCTCCACCTCCTCTTTCAAGCCCTCCACTGCCTCTGTGTTGTCAGACTGCTTGTCCGACATCCAGTCTTGGATGAGCCACAATTTACCAGTTAAACATTGGGAAAATCGAAGCCTTCATCTTTGGCCCTTGCCACCAGCTCTATCCCTCGCTGGCCACTGTCTCAGGTTCAAACAGACTATTCACAACCTCTGTGTCCTATTTGATCCTGAGCTTAGCTTCTGAGTTCATATACTAGCCATCACAAAGACCACCTACTTCCACCGCTACAGCATAGCCCACCTCTGCCCCTAACTTGCTGAAAACCTCATCCATGCCTTTGTTACCTTCGGACTCAACCATATGAATTGCTCTCATTGTCGGTCTCCCATCCTCTGCGTTCAGTAAACTTCCACTCACCCAAAACTCTGCTGCCCGTATCCTATCCCACACCAAATCCTGCTCGCCCATCACCCCTATTCTTGCTGACCAGCAACACCTCCAATTTTAGATTCTCATCCTTGAATTTAAATTCTTTCATTCGTATCTCTGTAACCTTCTCCACCACTGTAAACCCCCCCCACCAAACTCTGTTTCTTACTCTGGCCTCTTGTACATCCAACCCCCCCCTCCCCTTCCTTTGCCCCACCATTGGCAATCCCACTCTCTGGAATTCTCTACCTAAACTCCTCAACCTCTCCACATCCCTCTCCGAATTTAAGATTCTCCTTTAAACCCAACTCCTTGACAAACCTTGTGGTCACCTCTCCTAATCTCCTTCTTTGGCTTGTCGCCCATTATCATCTGACTACACCTTCGTGAAACACCTTGGGGCATTTTCCTATGTTAACAGCACTATACAAAATGCAAGTTGTTGTTATTGTCCGGACTTATTCACTTGGATAGTTTCTTTGCTGTCAACAAACTGACCTCCTCACTCCTCACCCGCCAAAGAAATTCAGGCCTATTTTTCTTCCTCCCCCATCTGCTGAGAACCAGGTCAGTCCCCTTACAGACACTACACCCAAATGAAGCAATTCCCCTCCCCCACCCCTGTTCCTAGCAGAGGGAAGGAACTTCTTCCCCACTCACAGCTCAAAACTTAGTCCCCGCCCCCTCCCCCCAGAAGGAAATATGCAGTATAAACCTTCCCTCATCACAACCCCCTAGGGGTGAAACCTGGACTTCACCCTTCCCCCCCCCCCCCCCCCCCCACCCCTCCCATTGAGAGGAAAACCCCCCCGGCGGGCCCAGTGCAGCTCTCCGCCTCCTTCTATGAAGATCAATTTCTCCCCTACTCCCCGCTCCACTGTGAAGAAAATGGAGCCTGACCCGTTTCACCTCCCTCCTCAACACTGAGAGGAAAATCAGCCCTGGGCTGGTGCCAGCCACCGCTATCCTGCCCTCGCTTGGCCCACCGCGCGCTCGCTTGGCCCACCGCGCGCTCGCTTGGCCCACCGCGCGCTCGCTTGGCCCACGGCGCGCTCGCTTGGCCCACCGCTATCCTGCCCTCGCTTGGCCCACCGCGCGCTCGCTTGGCCCACCGCTTTTTTCTTTCTTTCACTCTTTCGTGCTTTTGTTCTTTAATTCTTTCTTTCTCCTCCCACTCCACCTCGCTGGACTAAAAAAACAGGTTTAGCAGCATAAACGCTCAAAACCGTTTCACAGACGTCAGGATCCCAGAATTCAAACTAAAAGAACGCTATGAAATGGCACTTTGCAGACTGTGGCCACACCATTCGGGAGTCACAGGGAAAGTTCTTGGGGTTGTTGCTGTTTGGGAAAAGTGGATGGTAACAGATCAAGAGTTGAAGAGGAATGTGGTTGGATGATGTGCTGGAATGGGCGGGTGCAGCATCGGGGACTGATACAAGCCACTTGTGCTAAGACTGGCAAGTATGGAATACACTGCCTCCACAAGTAGGTACAGAGAGAAAGAAGCCAGCAGCACTGAGGCCAGTTGTGTTCTTATCATCTAACCCAGGGGTTGACCTTGGACCTTGAAGACCTGAATGGCCAATTTAAGCCCATTTGTTTAAAAAAACTTCCAAACCATGCATGGCGTTCAGGTTTTGAGTCCAGTAGAGCACTTCCTGTCTGTGAAGTACCGAGGGACAATGGATATGAACTCCTGGCTAAGTCCATATCTTGGGTGCCTTTGTTTCCAGAAAAGCAACGTTATATGGAGGCAAGCGCCCATGGACAGAAATGGTGGCTTGGTGGGAACATGGTCTGTTTATAATCTGGATGGATGCAAGTTTCTACATGCTGCTTGCAATATTTGGTTATTTTAATGAGGATGTGGGTATTTAATTTAAAACGAGTGCTTGATTTTCAGCTTCTGACAAAAGCCAGGTTGTGATCCCTCGGCTCGTTCAGAGTGTCTGCGATATCTAAAACATCTCCTTTAACACGGTATCAGGAGGTATCTGCAGCAATGACATTTGGGAGACTGGGGTTATATTTCCCAATGGGTGAGGTTCAGGTATGAGCCTTTAACATGTTGGCACAACTTTCTTCTGTGCACCATTTTTAGGCTGGCATTAACAAATAAATGGGTTAATGGCTACTTAAAAGTAAAGAACAGGAAAATGTAGTACGAGTACATAAAATGTTTGCATCTGAACTTCACCGATTGGAAAATATAGCTGTTGCCCGTGTAAAATAAATATTCTGAAATGAAAGATGCACAAATATCTCTGTCTGATTGGAGAATGCAGCATGGTGGAAATGGTGTCCTTTCATCTATGTGACCAGGGACTGACCCCAGCCCATTTTAAGGAGTGTTTGTGTACTGAGGCCTCTTACAATCTGAAGTAAAATCTGTTTGGACAGTCCTAATTGAATGTCCAGTTCATTAATATAAAACAACCCTTGTGATTGCCCTGATGGCTTAATGGTTAAGTGCGCTACTTTGTGTGGCACTGACCCATAGAAGACTAGGAAGGTCCAAGGTTTCAACCCTGGTTTGTGCGAAGTTAGCTGATCTCAGCCAGGGTGGCAGAAAGGGGGCTTTGATTGGCTTCTATCCCAAGATTAGGAAGGGGAGAGTCCAACCAGGTTCCCATGTTATCCAGTGATCCCTGCTGGGAAGTCTGCATCTGTGGAAGCCAGGCAAGGACTTGGCTGTGATACCCTCAGCAGTTGAATAGGAACAGGAGGAGGCCATTTAGCCCCTTGAGCCTGTTCCATCATTCGGTTAGATCATGACTGATCTGATTCTTAACTCCACCTACCCGCCTTGGTTCCGTAATCGTTAATACCCTTGCCTAACAAAAATGAATAGCTTGCCAACATTCACCGCCTAGGTTCACAGCTGAATGCTGCTAGGTTTAGTGTATCGGAAGGCTAGCCGGCCTTTGCTGAGCTGTAATCAACGTGGGTGTTTGCCTTCAGGAAAAATGGGAAGAAAATGTGGAGGGGGTGGGGGAAGGAGGACAAACTAACTTTAATTTGACAGCGGGGATGGAGATGTGAGATCTTGAAAGTCACACTGCTGCAGAAAGTGCTGTTCTTGGGGTTCTTGGGGGAGGTGGATGCTTGTTTTGTTGTTTTCTTGCATGTTTAGTCAGTGGTTACAGGGGAGAAACAAAATGTTCCATTCCTTGGTGTGATCGTCCCTAGCCTCGATGAGATCACAAGCACCAGCAAGAGCACCTAACCCAGATGCTCCATTTTACAAGCGAAGTGCTGGGTGTTCAGGCTGAAATGATCAAAAATGATGACCTGGAATTTCTTTGTAAAAGCACTAACATATTAATTGGATACAAATTTTTAAAAAGCATTGACTTCCAATTATAACTTCCAGAGGATTTGGACTAAATCCAGACATTAGATCCATTCTGCTAATTACATGTGTGAACAATGAGATTCACTAGTAACTGACTGGCAGTTTGATTCATAGCTTCATTAAAACAAATTTACAATCAGGGTTTTTACATTTTGCAAGAAATTTATAGGGATGTATTATCTTAATGAGGGATAAATGCAGTTTCCAATAAAGTGGAACCAAATCCCAGCTGAATCCACTGTCGCTGCGTTTAGCTTGATGTGAAATTTTGTATTGGCTCCAAATGTTCATTTTTGCAATTGTTTTGTTAATCCCAATCCTAAACCTAGCTCTGTTTTCTTTCTGTCAAAGCTGGCCAGGTTCACATGAGCTCAGATTGGTGCACTACCTGAATGTAACTTTTATTTATATATATATACATACATACATACATACATACATACATACATACATACATACATACATATATATATATATAAAAATGATCTCTGTCCTCTCTCTCTCCATGCCTCTTTCCACCCCACCAGATTTGGACCATATATCATTCCCTGGATGAGACAGCAGGCCGATGACCTGTTTCCAGGGCCCTGCCGGAGCTGCAGCTGTCTCCCGTGAGGTACTTGGAGGGCTTAGTTGGCTTCTGTGGCACCCAGGGGTCAGGATCTTCAGGAAAGAAGGGACAAGGGAAATCAATTGATGGGGGAGGAGTATCTACACAGAATCTCACAAATTATGTATAGTACAGATTAGATGCTGTTCACAACACCAACTACATCACAATTGATTCTACAGTTTTGCCACTAAGACCCTATCCAGAGACCATTCCAGGGCTTGAGTGTTTTTGAAGTGATTCAGCTTAATTTACCTAGTTTGTTAGTGGTGAGGAGCATATGAAGGAATGAAGGTGCAGGAACTGCCAGGGAGTGGAAATGCACAAACCGTCATTATTAAAACATTACCAGAGAGCAGTAAGGCTTACTAACATTTTGTTAACGGAAACAATTTGCCTGCATGAAAATTTTATTCGCCCAATTTTAACCCTGCCCACCCGGCAGGAAAGAGGTGGGCGGGTGGTTAAAACAGTGGTTGAGCACTTACTGCTGCGTTTACGATGCGCTTGCGCCCTCCATCATTTTAACCCTGCCGATACCAGCTGCAGGGAGGCACCCGCCCCCACAGGCAGGCGGAGGCCTCATCACTATTTAGATGTCGGGCTCTGGCAATGCCATTCGGTCCCCGACACGATTTTAACTGCCGATCGCGGCAGTGACGCCCAGTGCCGGAGCCACCAGGGAAAGCTCGGGTCCTCTTGCCACCCGAAATCCCGCTGTTGCTCGCCGGCCAGGTAGCGATTCCCACCGGGTTTGGGTGGGAGTCAGACCCCCAAAATGGAAAGGATGCCCGGGAGTTAAAACGGCCCAGACTGCAATCCTAAGGGGTTTCCCCACCTATCCTGGCTCCCAGCCTGATTGAAATCGGGGGCTTAATTTTTTCATTCTGTTGGGTCTATCTGACCCAATAGATTTATTCTTTGTAAATGCATTGTGATTTGAGCTGTATCTATCCAGTACTTGATCACAAATCACAATTTTTCATGTATTTTGGAGATTGCGAAGGACAATTGAATTTGTAGAGCTTTGTAAGAAAAAATGGAACTGGGCCTCTGCACCTAGTAACCACCCATTTGGTTTTGAGCCAGATAGTCCAGATTCATAGCAGCCATCTGGTAGTTTTGGACATTGAAAATTGGACATTATACTAACGCAAAACGGGCCACTTGTGCAAGGTGAGCTGTTTTGCACGTGTTGAGTTGTCTGCTGTTTTGTACGATTGACCAGGCCATCTTACGTATCTGCACATCCTCTGCCCTATTTTGGATATCCCAAATGATGTCACTCACGACCCCTACGTTTTAAATACATAAAATATGGTCAAAGCTTTACAGAGCCCCAAAAGTTTAGCATTCTATCAAATGTGTTCGTCCCATCAAAATAGTCATTTTATATCAGTTTTTGTGGCAGAAGTTTATAATCTTCTCTGCCTCTGTTTTGATCAACGAGTGAGACGATCTTTTACCTCTGCTTTGTCTGAGTTCCGCTATTCACCAGATTCCATAACGTACCTCTTGCTGCAGTGCTTGGTCATCAACTAATGTGGAATAAGGAGGTCCTTTTTATTGATATTGTGATGTTGCCACTAGTTTTGTTTCATGTATATGTATCAGTAGACTATTGGAAAGATCATGTTTGAGCCTGCATTGTGGGATGTGCTTAATTTGTTACCTCAAAATGCTCAGACCTCTATCGCATCCAGTGGTAGACATGTAACTATCAATATTTACGTGTCAGCTTGGCTCAGTGGTAGCACTCTTGCGTTTGAGTCAGAACATCATGGGTTCAAGCCAGAACTTGAGTACATAATTGTGGCTGACACTTCAGTGCAGTACTGAGGGAGTGCTGCACTGTCAGAGTTGCTATAAAATGTTAAACTGAGGCTCGATCTGCCTGTTCAGCTGGCCATAAAAGATTCCATGGCACGATTTGATGAAGAGTAGGGGCGTTCTCTTGGTGTCCTGGCCAACATTTCATAGAATCATACAGCACAGAAGGAAGTCATTCAGCCCATCATGCTTGTGTCAGCTCTTTGAACAAGCTATCCAATTAGTCCCACTCCCCTGCTCTTTGCCCATGGTCGTGCAATTTTTTCCTTTTCAAGTACATATCCGATTCCCTTTTGAAAGTTACTCTTGAATCTGCTTCCACCACCCTTTCAGGTAGTGCATTCCAGATCATTACAACTCGCTGCATGAAAAGAAAATTCTCATCTCTGGTAAATAAGATAATTTGCCAATTATCTTAAATCTATCTTCTCTGGTTACCAACCCTCCTGCTAGTGGAAACAGTTTCTCCTTATTTACTCTATCAAGACCCTTCATAATTTTGAACACCGCTATTAAATCTCCCCCTAACCTCCTCTAAGGAGAACAATCCCAGCACCTCTAGTCTCTCCACATAACTGAAGTCCCTGATCCCTGGTATCGTTTTGGTAAATCTCCTCTGAACTCTCTCTAAGGCCTTGACATCCTTCCTGAAGTGTGGTGCCCAGAATTGGACACAATACTCCAGCTGAGGCCTAACCAGTGATTGATAAAAGTTTAGCATAACTTGCTTGCTATCCCCCAACTAAAACCACCAAAAATTGGCCATTTATCTCATTGCTGTTAGTGGGTTATGCTTCAAAAATAATTGGCTGTAAAGCACTTTGTGACATTCTGAAGGCTTGTAAAGTAAATTAAAGTCTGCCTTTTTTTCTTTTTCCATTTTTCCTTATTTCCTTCCTTCATTCTCTAATTATATATAGCTCAAACTGCGCTCTGTAAATTTAGAAAAAAAGGCTAAGAGGACGTTTAATAAAGGTGTTGCAAATTGGAAGGGGTTTTGATGTAAATAGGGAATAACTATTTCCCTTGTTGGTGAATCAATAATTAGATGGTATAATTCTGAGGGTCGTTAGGACCTGGAATGACCCACCAGATATGACGGTGGCTTCTAATAGGTTCATTTGGCCTCCTTCTGTGCTGCAGAGTTCTATTATTCTAACTCCAATTTGCAGAACACAATCTATAGTTGTACTGCTGGATGTGTTTTTTTTTAACAGTTCAAGTGGACATGCTGGGAACATTTTGCACCCCTACCATTAAACTTTACTGAAATCCTAGTGAAAAATCATTTGGAATATGGGTGCATGAAATTATAAATGCTCATTGTTAGTCTTTCACTGTAATCCTAGCAACAACACTGATGTGTGATCTAGAAGATGTAGACGTGGGGCTGCATGTACTGCTCTGTATGAAGCCTTACGATGAATGTTTTGAAACAGTAATAAATGAAGATAATTGTCGGACATATTACAGTCTCCAGCTTTTCGAATCTGTTATTAAAAAGGATAAGGAAAGAATTATCCAACAGAAGAACGGGCAGTAGCTTGTTCCAATTGAAACTGGACTACACTGTTGTGTCATTCAATAATCCCACCGAACAGTAACAAAGGACATCTGTTTCAGGAGGTTGATCATGTGCAGCTCTGATGTGATTGAAAGTGGCCTGTAAAACATTGTTACAGGCTTGGGCTTATTTAGGTTCCATGCTCAGAGTTCAAATACTTTCATTCTGAACAGCGTCATGTTTCAGGATTTTTTTGACCATTTTTTCTGCAGAAAGGATTTGAAAAAGTTACTTTTAAATGTTGGGCTTTTAAAGCAAAGTGTATTCACACAATGCATTGAGATGATAGGTGGTTAAAATGCTAATGAGCTTAGGTTTGATGTTGTTTTCCCATATACTGTAAATAATCGATTTGTTAGCCTGTCTCGGCAATTAATGAACACCTCACATCCATTGTGTTGGGAAGTCCTTGGTCCCTTCTGGCTGTAAACCGTGGGAGATTCAAAACGAGAGACATAGACAGACTTCTTGTTTCTTTTTAAACAAGAAAGCTAAAAGGAGAATCGGGTTCAGCAAAGGCTGAGGTCAGTCATTAAGTCAGTCAGGTTTTTAAACAGAAAGTTGCAAGGACAAGCTTTGACCAGGCTCAGAAGTTTAACATGCAGGAGGGTAGTTAGGAGTTTCAGTAAACCCACTGATGTGGAGAAGCTTAGTATGTTCGTTATTTTGTATCAGTATGTAAAGATAAGTGGAATGGATTAAACTGAGTCCAATCATTACTGTTGCTCTGTATGTTTGCTTGCTGTGCATTCAAGCAGCTTAATGGTTCGTATCTGACCTCATTCACCAAGTGTTTTCTTGGTTTGCCTTCAAAGAGATTGAAGATGCACATGAGCAAAAGACACGAATATCCAGTTGGGATCACGGGATACTATTGTTATTCCCCTGGGTTACACTATCGCATAATTAGATATTGAGCTGTATGGGCGCACCCCTAAACATAAGACACTCAGACCACTTACGGGAGTGACTAGCACCACTGTACCCGAGAGAATATCCACGGCAAGACCCTAAATATGCAACAGGAGAAAAAACTCCCATTCTCTCTCTGCCATTGTTAGGCTTTGGTTAGATTACGAATGTATCTAAATTTGATATTGGCTTTTCCAGTCAGAAAGACTTTAATAATAATGTACACATTTTCAATTACAACTTTGAAAGATCTGCAGCTCAAACACAGTCTTAGAACTGATTTTGTTGCTTAAAATGGAGATTTTCACCAACTGATGGTGTAGAAATCCCTTCATGTGTCGCTGCTCCACTTCACTGCAAGTTGGGTCAGTGATCACATTGTTGGGAGTTGTTGCCTGACTGGCCTGGTGGCAGAACAGAGTCACACAGGTGCACAAAACTGGTGAAAGTTGCTTCATTGTATTTTACATTCCCTGACATCAGACATCTGAGCCTTAAAGGAACTTAGAGGGTTATATTGGATAACCCCCGAAATCAAGCATGGGGATCGCGGTGCACGATTAACCCGCGCCCAGCCATTGAGATGCAGGCAGCATGTAACATTCGTGCTGCCTGGTGATTTACCTGATAGCTGCGAGCAGCCAGGCCTAGCTGCTCTGTTGAGTGGCTGCGCACCAACAGGGGACCCAGATACCGCGATTGGCTAGCACCACTTTAAGGCTGCCTGCACCTCTTATTTGCAAAATATAAGATCCGGGTTCACATGGAGTCTGAATGGAGATCAGACATCACACACGTAAAACACAGATGCAGGTCCCGTCCCTGTATTTACAAACTGTTGAGTTATTTTAAAACATTGAATAAAGGTTGTGCATTACGAAATCCCACATCCTCCAATCTGCACGCCAGACCTCACCAATCTGAATTTGTACCGCGAGAGAGTGCACCCCAAGGTTTGCTGATAATGCACTAGAGGCTTTGGTGCAGAGGTGGACAGAAGGAGGGGCGAACCTATGTCTGCAGTGGGGGGCAAGAGAGGCCCTCTAGACATATGCCCACGAGGCAGTAGGGGACGAAGACAATGCCAGGCGCGTAGCAGGAAGAAGTTCAATGCTTTGACACGAGTGGTCAAGGCGAGTGAGGTCAATTGCCAAGTGGTATCTCTTACCAACTGCACCACTAGCCGCATCCACTGCTCCACGCACTACACCCCCCCATCACCCACCTACCAACAAACTCTTTCCATCAATGCTCAACTCTTCCAGTCAGATGCTTCCTCTCACCCTCACACATTACCACTGTTGCAAGCCACACACCAACTGCTCGTAGGTCACACACACTGGCAGCTATTCAACCATGACAGCCACATCACCCAAACATCTTGCAGGACACTCACCGACACACGTCCCGCTTTCTTGTAGGAGAAGGTGGCGCATGACAGGAGGTAGCAAGTGGCAGTGGCTCCATGGGATATGAACCTGCTGTCCTCTCTCAGGATGACAGCACTCCTGTCCCACCCCTGCCACTCTGCCAAGTGCCGTTGTTGTTGCCTGTCAGCTAGCCAGCCCACTCCTATAAGAACACAGAAAAATAGGAACAGGAGTCGGCCATTTAACCTCTTGAGCCTGTTCCACCATGTTAAAATTGGATAGCCATGTGGTGAAGGATAGAATGCTGGAGCCTGGTCCTTAGTTGTTTCCAAGCCTTTATTCAGAGTTTCCCCTTACACACACCACAGCCTAGATAAGCCCGCCTATAAAAAGCTACAGGCGAGTCCCCAATTGATACCCACCACCTGAATACAATTAACACTTGTTGATATAAATCATACAATCAACATGCCATTCAGTGAGATCACGGTTGGTCTGTGACCTAACTCCATATGCCTGCCATAGCCCCACATCCCTTAACACCTTTTGGTTAACAAAAATCTATCAATCCCGGATTTAAAATTAACAATTGAGCAAGCATCAACTGCCGTTTGCGGAAGAGAGTTCCAAGCTTCTACCACCCTTTGCGTGTGGAAGCGTTTCCTAACTTCACTCCTGCATGTCCTGGCTCTAATTTTTAGGCTATGTCCCCTAGTCCTAGTATTCAAGTATAGGAGACCTCCAAAAACAGGTACAAATACATCGGCAGCTAGAAGCAATAATCCAGCAACTAACCTTTAAGTTCTGTATGGTCCCTTTAAATTGCATTATTGGGGGGTCCTCCATGCTGTTTAAGACCTGTTCAGCTATGTGAGGTTAAGACAGTGCGTTGGCTGGAGCACTGAGTTCCAAAATTGCATCTATCCCTTTAAATGAGCGTTGCACACTGATCGAACGCATACTTTACATGCTGCCGGCATTAATTATCTGCGTTTGTGCGAACGCCTTTACCAAAATGGCGTTCGGTGCACATCACGTTAGAAGTGCGCGCGCGCATTCCGATGCCATTTTGGGTCCTTAGGACTCTGCGTATCGCCTACACAACGGCCGCTACGTGGCCCAATTTAGAACCCAGAAAGTATTAGTTGACATTGTCGGTTGATAAAGAAAGAACTTTCATGTACATAGCAGCTTTCACATCCTCAGGGTGACCCCAAGCCCTTCACAGCTGATTAATTACTTATGAAGTGCATTGACTGTTGTTATGTAGGTAAATACAGCAGCCAATTTGTGCACAGCAAGGTCCCACAAATAGCAATGAGATAAATGACCAGTTAATCTGTTTTGGTGATGGTGGTTGAGAGATACATATTGGGCAGGGCACCACGAGATTTTCCCTGTTCTTCAAATATTGCCAATAGATCTTTTATCGAACAGCAGATGGGGCCTCGGTTTAACATTTCATCTGAAAGACGGCATCTCTGACAATGCAGCATTTCCCTCAGTGGTGCATAGATTGTTTGCTCGAGTCTGATCACTGTCTGCCAATTAACACATATGCAATGAACTGTCTGTGTTTTCAGACTGTTTGTTCAACAACCAGTCTTGGATGAGTCACAAATTCTTCTAGCTCAATATTGCAAGATTGGCAAATCAGGATGCACTTTTTCACACTAAGGGCAGTGGAACCCTGGAACATTCTCCTCCAAAAGGCTGTGGATGCTGGGTCAGTTGATATTTTCATGATTGAGATCAACAGATTTTTGTTGGGTAGGGATAAGGAGCAAAGGCGGTTAAATGGAGTTGAGGTACAAATCAGCCGTGATCTAATCAAATGATGGAACAGGCTCGACGGGCTGAATGGCCTGCTCCTGTTTCTATGTAAGCCATCATTTTGCCCTGACCACTGTGGTCTCTTGCCACTGATTCCTTCCCTTTCTCTGGGTACTGTCAAGCTCAGTTGGGCCATTTTCAACATTGGTGTCCTGAGTTTGGTTTCTGAGCCCATATCCTTCCCACCACAAAGACAAAGATGCCTACCTTCCCATCCATCTCTGTCCTTTTGCTATTGAAGTCCATATAATATGCCTTTTCCACCTCCACAATGGACTACCGCAACTTTCTCCATGCTGGCCTCTCTTTTTCAACCTCAATAAACTTCAATCTGTGCAAAATTGAACTGCACACTTCCTGTCTTGCATTAAGTCTTGCTCACCCATCACCCCTGTTCTCGCTAACCTGCACTGGCTACCTGTCCCCCAGTGCATTAAATTTAAAAACATTGATCTCATCTTTTAAATCCCTTCATGGGCTCACCCCACCCTATCCCTGCAATCTCACCCCTCCCCAGGCCGAACACTCAATTTCTCTGACTCTGGCATTTTTGTGCAACCACTCCCTTCATCCCACCATTGGCATCCGTGCCTTCAGCTGCCTGGGTCCTACTCTGGAATTCCCTCCCCAAACCTCATTGTCTCCCAATGTCTCCGTCTCTCTCTCTCTCTTTTTTCTCTCTCTCTTTCTCTGTCTCTCCTCCTTTCAGAAAACCTTCTCCAAAATCCATCTCTGATCAAATGTTCAGTCATTCGTCCAGCCCTCCCCCTTCTTGGCTCAATGTCTATTTTCTTCATGCCTATCCAAGAAATGCCTTGGGACATTCTTTACATTTAAAGACGCTGGAGGTCGCCATTTTAAGACAAACCTAATGCAATCCTGCCGAGGTCACCATTGTAAACATGGACAGGCTGTAGTTTTGCAGTCCTGTGCTCACCTACTGTCTCGCTCTATTTCCAAGGCAGACTTTGCTGAGGCATCATTCCCTCTAGTTGCTGATCTGCATAAAAACACCCAATAGAGGAATAAGGGTACGGTATGTTATCTTTCATTTAAATATTTAAATAAACAGGTGACGACTGCTCCTTTTTAAAATTGGCTTTGTTGTGTAGAAGTGGAATAGTTCCAGGGATCTGGATTGAGTCTGAGTCTGAAGGAATCTCAAGGGATGTAGAAGTGGCAGCAATCTCCAGGAAGAGTCAAGTTTGTTTTTTGTTGTGGTCTGTGTGTTTCAGTACATTGTTTTACTTAGAGTTGCTGTACTTGATCACCGCCCTTGTCCCTTCCGACACGGCATGTTAGGCCAGCTCCCCGGGACATCAGTAGGCGTACGATGGCCTGGATCTCCCAGCAGCTGATGGTGCGGCGCTTGTTGTAATGTGCCAGGCGGGAAGCCTCACCCGCATGATGCGCTCGAAAATATCGTTCACAGAGGAGTTCTTGATGCTCATGACCTTGGAGGAGATGCTGGTGTCGGGGTCAACAACAACAACTTGCATTTATATAGCGCCTTTCAATGTGGTGAAATGTCCCAAGGCGCTTCACAGGAGCGTAAATTAGACAAAATTTGATACCGAGCCACATAAAGAGATATTAGGACAGGTGACCAAAAGCTTGGTCAAAGAGGTAGGTTTTAATGAGCATCTTAAAGAGGAAGAGAGAGGCGGAGAGGTTTAGGGAGAGAATTCCAGTGCTTAGGGGTCTGGACGGCTGAAGGCAATGCCACCAATGGTGGAACGATGTCAATTGGGGATGTGCAAGAGGCAAGAATTAAAGGCCTGCTTGATCACTATTTAGATGTAGATGGAGTAACTCTCTGTCCTCGATTTTCTCCACTTCTTACTGCCCTTTGCTGGCGCTTTATTCCGGGCTTTCTTGGCACCCCACTAGGGAGCTGCTTTCTTTGTTGCAGTTTAACCCCTGTTCCTCCTTTTTTATCTGCTTTCCACCACCACATGGACTCTCTACGGGTAATTTTGTCCTAAGAGGATATGGCTTTTTCCCATCAGGTGTCCCTTCTTGAGACACAGAACTACGTCTGAGGCGGCTTTCCCTCTCGACCTACCACCAGGGGCCACGTGGTCTGGTGGAACTCCTATTTCTAGTTCCTCCCTCCCTGTAGCAGCACAGCTGAGCTAGGACACTCAGCTGAGTGAGGATCGAGCCTGTGCCCCATCACCTCATAGCCCTCAGGCTGACTTCTCTCAGTCAGAAGAGCTGAACAGTTTGGACTCGGCCACAACTCTCAATTAGGCCACACATATTTCCCAATGTGAACATTGTTTATTGCAATTGCAGTGGTTTGTGTTATTGCTCATCCACAGGAAAAACGTGCGCTTTAGTTAAGCAACAGCGACTGCTTTTGACAGTTAATGTGTATTTTGGGTAACCCGGGTAACGAGGCCCACTGCTTTTCCGTGGTGTACATCACACAACCAAACCATGAACTATTTTGGTACTTGGAGATGTGACTTTAGAGGACTGAAACCACAAGCTTCTCATCATTTAACTGCAAGCGTGCTTTTTCAAAGTAAACCAACACCTCCCACATCACCTTTAGGTCTGTTCTATTTAGGCTGTTTACCAGTTTCTGGTCTTGAGTTGTTTTGCCTGAAGGCTGTTGACTGTATTGAATTGCGAGTTCACTGGAAGCAGCCCAGGGAGCTCCACATTTGTTGCTGCTGAGCACTGGCATTGCGGAGTTTGATATGGGGTTCAGCCTCCTTCATTTTTAAAGTTTATATATGTTATTACACTCCCCATGCCACATTAATCTTTGACTGGGGTGCAAGTAGGCAACCTGCTCCTTGCATCTACTGCTCTTAAAACAGTTGTGATGTGGAGATGCCGTTGATGGACTGGGGTTGACAATTGTAAACAATTTTACAACACCAAGTTATTGTCCAACAAATTTATTTTTAATTCCAGAGCTTTCGGAGGCTTGTGGAATTAAAAATAAATTTGTTGGACTATAACTTGGTGTTGTAAAATTGTTTACAATTCTTAAAACAGTTAACTGTCCTGTGTAACCACTTCTCTGATTCTTCCCCCTCCCCCCAAATCCCTCAGCAGGCAATATAGATAAACATTGAGATTGTGCCCTGTTGTGAATCACAAGGGCCATCCATGTAATTTCCCATTCTTTCTTACTCCTTCTCCCCCTTGCACCTAAAAGCACTGACTCTGACTCATGCCCGAGTACGATTCCGCAGGTAGCTTCCTGGTCCCTCGCCCAAGTAATTGTTCTTCATGTGAGTCTGCCTGGTGAGAGTTGACAACATCACCTCCAACCATGGAGGCATCCCAGCTGACCAAGATGCTCTCATCATTTGACATCCATACACACAATAGAGGCCACTGGATAGTGATCTGTAGAGGGAACCTTGACTGACTTTGTTATTAATTCCTCCTCACTTAGTGACACATGGAAGCCCACTGTAATATCCTCTTGGGCTGCCCGTGCTGAGATGAACTAGCTCAGTATAGATTAGAGCTTGAACCTGGGGCCTTCCAGATTGGGACCGTATTTGGCAGTAATTTACCCATTGAACCATTGGGGAGCTCCATTCTATTCCTGTCTTGCATTAATGTACACTTCTACTAAATGCTTCTTTAATAGAACAGTGCCAGAGCGAATTCTGGCTAATTAAAAGAATGGATGAGATGATGAGACTATTAAATGTAATTACATTTTGTTACAATGTTCATATTAAATACGTTTTTTGTAACAAAATGTGGCTCATAACTTTATAATAAAGTAGTTGAATTACGCCTTTCACTTACAGAAAATGATAATGGAAGCGTATTTAAATATAAATTTTAAATATTTCTTCAGGTTTAAAAAGCAATTAGTTTTACATGAAGAGGAAAGCCAGCTCCTAGTTTTTAATTTCCCCTTTATTGTTTCACTGGGTGTTGGGGAAAATTGCTCTCTCTCTGGCTGCCCCCTCTCCCGGCATTAATTTCTAAGATGGTTGCTTGTGAGCAGTGTCACTTTTACAACCCACTTTTTCCATTGAGCTGCAGTGCACCTCAAAGATAAAAGCCTCCATTAGCACAGGAGTTGGAGGCAGGAGCGCACCCCATGTTGGCTGAGCTGGTGGTTCCTGTGCGTCTGAGGCAATCCCACTGTATTGAATGTTTTGGAAGTAGGGCATTACCAATTGATGACAGATATGTTGCCAAATGGACAACCCTGTGCTAGATATTATGACGTCAATCAGTGCAGACTATAGGTGGCCATTGGAGACCCCCTAATGAGAGCCAACAGTGTAAGTGATGCAGCTTCACCCAATCAGGCATTGTGGATTAAACAACAACAAGAACTTGCATTTATATAGCGCCTTTAATGTAGTAAAATGTTCCAAGGAGCCTCGCAGGAGCGTAATTAGACAAAAAATTGCGACACAGCCAAAGAATATTAGGACAGGTGATCCAAAGCTTGGTCAAAGAGGTAGGTTTTAAGGTGGAGAGGTTTAGGGAAGGAATTCCAGATCTTAGGGCCTAGCGGCTGGAGACAGTGGTGGGGCGAAGGGAGTGGGAGATGCACACGAGGCCAGAGTTGGAGGAATGCAGAGATCTCGGAGGGTTGTAGAGCTGGAGGAGGTTATATAGATAGGGAGGGGCGAGGCCATGGAGGGATTTGACAGGTTTGGGACACCAGCCCATTCTTAAAAGGGCCCTACATCCTGATGTGTTTTTTGTTTGCACCAAGCAGCCAAAACACTCTAGGAAAGACCAGAGACATCAAAAATTATTTGTAAATGCATAAAGAAGCTTGTGAAATTTGTTGCTAAGATTTTTTTTCCCAAGGTGGTGGTTCCCATACTTAATCTGTTTACTGTGGCTCAGACAGTAAATACATTGCTGTAGAATTGAATAGTACAAAACCAGGAAGTGCCAAATTTTAATCCCCAGGTCTTTGATGAGTTAGCTGATTTCAGATGGCCGAGCAGTGGGGGATGGTAGAATTCACCTCAGTGCTCCTGGGCTAGGAAAAGGGGAAAATTCAGCTGGGGTTCTCTCCCTTGATTGCTATCCATGGATTCCATGGAAAGTTTGCATATGTGGATGTGCTATACATTGAAAGGTCAATATTGAGTGTATTTGCAGTGCATGGGGAATCTGATGTTGAGGTAATCGGAATCAACTCCATTCAATGGCTCCTCCATTTTAGAAAGTGATTTGAACTAGTGATGGCGATTGGACCAAGCTCTGATCTGAAGTAAGCGTTTATGAATCTTGCTCCATCAGTAACATGCACGTACATGTTTCAGTGCGTGTGCTAAATCTTGAGTAGATCAAATAAACATGCTGACGTACTTGCCCTGAGTGTGTCATTTCTTAGTTTGTAATCAGCAGATCAGAATAAAATTGTGAAGTTCTGGTCCACTAGCAGGCAGTTAACTGTTGGGAATTGGTCGATTTTTAACAATACATATATTTAAAATTCTTACGAGGTCTACATGAAAAGTAGCAAAAGAATTTAACCTAAGATAGACAAAGCAAAAAACGGTTTTGTTCGAGCCAGTTGCTGGCTGCAGCATACAGTTGAGGATATGCCACTGTGGAGTAGAGGACTTTGAGTTTATTAGCTTGCTGTCTCCAATTGTAATGCGGAGTCTATTAAATCCTGCATCCTACCATGTAATTATGCTAGCTATCCTGTCTGATATGAGTCAGAATGCAAATTAACTGTTTGTAGCCCAGTCAGGCCAGAGTTAGCCTTTAGTGAATGGATCTGAGCTGGGCCACTCTTTGAGGTAGCATCTCTGCATCAAAATATACCAAAACCGGAATTTCTTGTTAATGATTTCTTCAAAAATACATAACTTGAGAAACCTGTGTTTCTTTAATTTTACTGCATTCCTCTTTTAGATACATGTATAGAAAACATTTTAATCTCATCACCATGTGGAGTGAGGGCTTTTCAGCTTTTGAAGAGCAAAAGTGGGTTTAGTCATGCTTTCTTCTGCAATATGTAAACAGAATATGTTCTGTTTTTAAAAAAATGGTAGTTTCAAGTTCAGAACTGTGATGTAAGAGCTGAAGATGTAGGTGTCCATTTTCTGATATCTTCAGTGCCCTTATGGCCAGGTCACGTTGCCTCAACTGTATCTTTTGAAGAATTGTGAAAATGTGGCAGTTAAAGTGGGGAAAAAACTTGCATTTATATAGTGCCTTATCTCTCAGAACACCCAATAGCACTTCAGACACAGTGGGCTCGATTTTCAAAGTAAAAAATGGGTGGGTTGGGGGGCGGGGGGGGGGCATTGAAAATTGCCACCATTTCAGACCCACCTCCAATCCGCCCATTTCCAGTTTTCACGGTGACGGGGCAAGGGGCCGACGGCCAACCTGCTCCCAGGAGGTGGGTCGGGCCTTAAAACCTTTCAAGGAGGCTACAGGCCTCCATTTTTAACCAATTCCCCACTTGAACCCTGGGGGGCCAGGATTCCTGGGCCTTCTGTTTTGCGCCTTGTGAAAGGGGGCGAGAAGGCCCGAGACTACAGGTAACTGCCTAGAAAGGTGCAGCTTGTGGGCCTGGAGGAGCAGGAGTGCTTCCCCCAGGCCCTACAAGCCTACCTGCACCGACTTCCCCCCCCTCCCCCCGAATCGTGGACCTCCCCAATCACAGACCTCCAATCTCCTCCGACCATGATCCTCCGACCCCCAACCCTTCCCCTCAACGATCGCAGACCCCTCGATGACCCCGATTTCCCCCCCCCACCGACTGGACCCCAATCCCGTGCTCACCCATGACCCCCACCCCACCCACCGCTCCCCCATCCATACAAACAAAGACTTACCTGCAGACGACCTCTCCCTAGATGGTCTCCCGTCTGACTGAGACCAGCCTGTCAATCAGCCGGTCAGTCGGACGGGAAACCGACATAAAAAATAAGACATCCTTTCGTCAAAATCATAAGGACGTTCGGGAATCTCACACTAATGGATTTCCTGACCTCAACTTGACTCCCCCGCCCCTTTCCCGGCGCCGTTTGAAAATTGAGCCCTGCGAATTACTTTGAAGTGCAGTCACTGTTGTTATGTGGGTGAATGTGGCAGCCATTTTGACCATAGCAAAATTCCACATACAGTAATGATGTGAATAACCGGTTAATCTATTTTTAATGGTCTTGATTGAGGGAGGCATGTTGCCAATACTCGGGGAAAACTCCCTGCCTTTCTTTGAATGGAGCTATAGCATCATTAACATTACCTGAACAGGCAGATGTGGCCTTGGTTTAACACCTCCAACGATGCATTGCAACTCAGTACTGCACCAAGGTGTCAAATCCTGGAATGAGGCTTGAAACCACAACCTTCTGATCCAGAGGTGAGAATATTGCCAACTAGGCCAAAATGACACTCTTTAAAAGTCAGCAGAATCTCCAACATTAAACAATTGGAGAAAGAGAGACAGAGAGAGCTGCTGGATAGATATTGTGAGATGTGTATTCAAAAATACTCTCGTCGTGTTTCCAGATTTTTATTGATCTAGGAGAAATGTCAGGTTAATTTATAACAAGATGCTGCATGCAAGGGGTTAAATCCAGACTACACACAAGGGGCCTGGGAAAACGTATTCCACCCAGCAGCTGTGACCAGATGAATGATTTGATGCATTTGTGGTTTTCATAGATCATATCAGTTTGAGACAACGAGGCTTGTTAATACATTCAATTAGCATTTACACACAATGGGCACTAAATTGGGTCGTGTAGCACCCGTTGTTACTGCGCTAGGCGGCCTCTCAAACATCCAAGGTGGCGTCTTGGCTGCGCGTGCACGTTTCCATCTTGTTATAGGAGTTGGTGCGTGTGCAAATACCGAATGCTAGAAGCATGTAAAGTAAGGAGAAAATGGATGCAATCAGTGTGCAAGGCTGATTAAAGTGATGGACACCACTTTGGCACTTAACGCTCAACTCAAAGCACAGTTTTAACCACAACCATCTATCTGAACGTGTCTTGGAGTGCTTGGAGGACCCCCCACCAGCGCTATTTAAAGGTACCATGCAGGATTTACAGATTAGTGGCTGGATTATTGCTTCTGGCTGCCAATACATTTGTACCTGTTTTTGGAGGTCTCCTATACTTGAATACTAGGACGCGGGGACATAGCCTAACGTTTAGAGCCAGGTCATACAGGAGTGAAGTTAGGAAACACTTCTACACGCAAAGGGTGGGAGAAGTTTGGAACGCTTTTCTGCAAATGGCAGTTGATACCAGCTCGATTGTGAATTCTATATCTGAGATTGATAGATTTCTGTGAACCAAGGGTATTAAGGGATATGGGGCTAAGGCGGGTATGTGGAGTTAGGTCACAGGTCCAGCATGATTTCGTTGAATGGTGGAATAGGCTCGAGTGGCTAAACGCCACTGGCACTTGCTGCCTCCTGTTATGCGCCACCTTCTCCTACAAGAAAGCGTGACGTGTGTCTGGGTGATGTGCCTGTCATGGTTGAATAGCTGCCAGCGTGTGTGGCCTGTGAGTTGTGGGTGGGCGGCTTGCAACAGTGGTAATGTGTAAGGGTGAGAGGAAGTATCTGATTGGAAGAATTGAGCACTGATGGAAAGAGTTTGTTGGTATGTGGGTGATGGGGGGTGTCGTGTGTGGAGCAGTGGATGTGACTGGTGGTGCAGTTGGTAGGAGACGCCACTTAACAGTTGACCTCACTCACCTTGATCACTCATGTCAAAGCATTGAATTTCTTCCTGCACTGCATCCATGTTCGTTGCGCTATGTGCTTGGCATTGACTTAGTCTCCTGGTGCCTCCCACTGCCTTTTGGCCTTATGTCTGGAGGGCCTCTTGCCCCCTCCCTCCCCCTGCAGATATAGGATGCCCCTCCTTCTGTCCACCTCTTGCACCAAGGCCTCTAGTGCATCATCAGGGAACCTTGGTGCACGCACTCTCGCAGGCCTGGTACCAACTCAGATTGGTGAAGTCTGGCATGCAGATTGGAGGATGTGGGATTTAGTAGTGCGCAACCTTTATTCAATGTTTTAACTTAACTCATCAGTGTGTAAACATAGGGACGAGATCTGCATCTGTATTTTACGTGTGTGATGTCTGATCTCCGTGCAGACCGCAGACTCTTATTTTTAGCAAGTAACAGGTACCATCTACCTTTAAGAGATTTTTAGAGACATCCTCCCTTTAAGAGATTGGAGCTCCCCCTGCTGGTGGAAAGTGCGAATTGCATTGAATCGACATGGAAGGCCTGGATTTCAACGCAGATTGATGGTGAGTACTGAGGCCGGATGAAGTTCTCGTCCTGCCTGCGCAGGGGCCATTGGGCGCGGGTGAGTAGTGGATCACACTACTCGTGCCCAATAATAGGCCGTATCGAATTTTTCCCTCACCATGTTTGAATGACCTTATTCATTTGAGCCCTTGAGGGGTGGGGGATGGCTGCTGGGGGACTCTCACCCAGGAGGGTGTTTGCCCAACTGGCCAATCCCTGCTAGAGAGCTGGAGAAGGGTCAGAGGTCAAGTCTCTGGCAATGCAAATAGTCACAGAGGGAGAAATCGCTCTTCCTAAGGTTAGAGCCAGTCAGTTCAGAGAGTACTGATTTGTAAAACTGAAGCTAGGCTTGTATCAGGGGTTAACTTTGTATATATTTTTTTCATGTTACAAAGAGCAATAGGGATTAAATTGAATTTCTACAGAACTGTATTACTGTTTGTATATATTATACGGAAACCTAGTCAGCGTCTTGGTTTACAATTGGCCTGATCTGACTAGAGTGTTTATCATTGTGGGCACGTGTGAGGTCACAGTGTCCGAAAGATATACAGTGAGGTTTCACTGTTACAACCCCTGGGTCATACTGTTATATGCCGAGATATCAGGCAGTAAAGGTAAACTCCTGATTGTACTGGACATGGGGTCCACTTACAGTAATCGTGAACCCAGTAGAATATCTAGTGCAGACCTGAAATCTGTAACACACCTTGGAAGACCCTAACATTACGTGAATCTCTGCTGTATTTCTAATGCAAGGCAGGAACAAAATGGGAAATGAAAATTTTTAATTCGTGTTTTTTTTGGGCAGAATGCATAATTGACTCTGTAAGCTTTAAAAAGGCTTGTGCAGGAGTACCTTGTTAAGGCATGAACTGTGGATTTGTATGTAACCATAGGCGACATTGTGCCCCTTGCCCTGGAATGAAATTTGGACACTGCAGGTGGGTAAAGCTTCATTAGGATGACTCTGCCTATTAATCTATTCCTGGTTCACAATCAGAAGTAATCTGTGAAAACAATCTGTGAAGCCGATATGATAGCTTAGGGCTCTTTTGAGAAGCACCTCACTTTGGGGACCTTGCATCATTTGCGTTGCCCCATGAGAAAGGCAACCTTGACTGAAATACTGAAAAGGGTAGCTTAATTTAGAATGAATCTGAGCAGCCTCTATGATCTGCAAGAGTTAACATCATTCTCTGTAAAAGTTACTGTGTGTATTATCACCTCTTCGACCTCTCTGCAGCCTTTGACAACGTAGACTACACCATCTTTGTCAACACCTCTCTTCCATTGTCCCCCTCAGTGGGAAAGAATAATCCACTTGTACACATTCTGTACTCGCATGAATACTTTATAATGTGGGTCTCCAGAAATCCAGAGTACATAGATTAATAAATTGAAGGAAAATGTGTACATTTAAATGTTTATTAACTACTATTGTATAATGAAAGGGTCTGCTGGCTACAGAAATGGCTGATACTTACCACTAACATTCATTAGAGATGGACTCCATTCTGGTTTATAGGCCAATGTGGAAATCTTTATAGTAACTGAAAAAGTTTCACTTTATCGTAGCTTATCTTGCTCATTTTAATTTGCAAAGTTATTTCAATGATATCACCATAATCTAATAGTTTACTGTTATTTTGCTTCCTTGTTTCTCAAATAATACTGGTCCTCAAGAGGCAAATCTACAACCTGTGAATAGAATTTGAGGCTCCTGTGTCGTTTCATGCAAATCCTGCAAATCCTCACTGACATTATTCCATTCTGGACTATGCTTTCTTCATTTGAATAACTTATGAATATGCAAAGTGCAACACCATTCTCTTTCGCTTATCTCTGCCAGGTTACGAAGTCACAGAGGCATTTTTCATGTCTCGAATCAAAAGAAGTTTTCTTTTAAACATTTCAATTGCTCCCCATTGATTTCTAAAGTCAGACTCTATTGTGTAATCATCAGGTAAATGATGGTGTGTGTCCTTTTTATTAATACGAAATAATATAATTTGGAGTTAAGGAAGGTATAGAGCTATTGAAGATATGTCCGGTCACCATACTCTTGTGTTGAGCTAGGACAATGCAATTATTATGCATATTTCAATATGGAATAACAATGAGAGTCCTCAAAAAGCTGAAAGGTCGTTTGAGAAGTTTAATTTTCTTTAACCCAGAAATAGGAGAGAATTGTCTCCTCTCAATGATGGTCTGTGGTGGAGTTGGCACATTAAATTACTTAATCCTCTCAATAGGGATCAAGCTGAGAGCCTTTGGAAAGCCAAAGTAGTTCTGCATGTTACAAGTAAAATGTTACGGCTGTCGTCTCTTGTGAGCTGTTTAGACTGTCAGGCTGTGGTGACGTTGTTCCACTCTAGTGCCTGCCTGCCATTGTAAGCTCCCGCTGCACTGCTCAGCTAACTCAATCTGCCAGTCATTGGTTTGACACCTGCACGGTACTAGTGTTGGCACAGTACAAATGGGTGTTGTACTCCCACACTCGTGCTAGAGGCAGCGTTTGATCTTGCTTTCAAGAAAGTAGGGATGCTGATGCGAAATCAGTGTTCTGATATCCGCTTGCCCTGGATCTGTAGTGGTTGGGCGTGCTTGTGTTTCTGTGAGCTGGAGTTGGAAATAGTGGTATATTTGTGGCGATAAATCAGGCTAGTGATTACTGTTGGCGATATTGGCGAACAAACACTTAGAACGTTCCTTTGACATTCATTTTAACAGAGGTGTTACCCATTTATATTGAGCAGATTAATGTCTAAAACACTGGACAGATGAATGTAGTATGAATGTGTGAAGCATTTGTCTGCTGATATCACCAACAATAATTTCTAGTCTGTTCAGTTTTAGCAAACGAAACGCTGAATTATGTCATTAGCAGGGTAGCAGAAATAAAAGTGATGATGCCTGTCCTGAAAATGCATGTGACTATAGTAACACAGTACCATCTCTTCTTGTAGTTGCAGAATATAGGGAAATATCTACAGTGTACAATAATAATACAATATCTACAGTGTAGTCCTGTAGGCCCTCTGGGCACATGGTACGATGCAGATGCAGTGTGAGCACAACCAGATAATTTGCTTTTTAAGAAGAGAAGTCTGTGCGGTTAGTTAATATATAAAAGTCCCACATTGAGCATGATCGTTCAGGCTTGTTTTCTCAGTCAGATGGTAATTTTAAAATAAAACAGGCGTACACCACAGACCAACAGAGGCAATGAAGTCTGCTTCAAACGTGGAGTGAAAGCCGACTAAAAGCAATACTCAAGGCTGCACACTTACTGTACTGTAACACTTTGCCTGCCTCACTTTGTTGATAATATCCTTATTGACTAAAGCAGCGTAACCTCCTATGTGATCAATGCCACTGGAGGTTTTCTAGTTTAAATGAAAAATTGCAGTTAATTAAATGGTTTTATCATATAATTGTTACTTATAATAATACTGGTGGGAAGCCGTTCCAAGGCACTGCCACACGACCAATTTGAACCTAACAATTCTGGCAAAATACGCCAACCACTTTGGACATGACCTCCACGTGTGATAGACTAAAACATTTTTTTGTCTCCCCATTTTTTCCTTGCCCTTCCTTTCTTACAGGTGGTAAATCGTGTGGGATACGGTTCCCCACGTTCAAGCTGTCCGCTGGTGTTCTACCCAAATGACCGTTCTCCATGGCTGGAAGATTTCTGCAGGCTATTTTTAAAATATGGGTCCCATCCTAGCCAACCTTGTTCCTGTCCTCGCCCCTGGGCCTTGTATACTCTAAATAGGGTTCACTAGATTGTGATCAGGAGCAGGAAGATGGGTCTCCTCCCCACACACCCTGTTCCTCTGATAGCTTCCAGAGATTGACACCAATTGTACCACCTGACTGCCACCCTCAGCTGATTTGAGTGAACTCAGTGCAGACTAGGGATCAAAGTTGGATCTTTCTTGCTGATGATTTCACTCTACATTCATCAACTACCTTCAGATTGCACAACCTCTAGTCTCCTCACAGTGCAATGGCTGAATCATTACATCGGAATCTCTTCCATACCCTTCAATGGGACAATGAAAATGTGGTTTCTTTCACTTCCTCAATGACGCTGTTTCTTCATATCTCTTACAAAGTCTAACTGAGGGCTGCCACCCGTAGTCCTTTCCCATCAATGTTGGCCTCGCTATCCACACTCTCACATTTCCTCTGTTGCGAAAGCTCTGAGAAACGCAGTTTCCTCTTTCTTTTCCTCTCAAGAACTCCTAACTCTTTACAAAGCCCTGCCTTGCACTCCTGGTCAGGTTACAATCGCTCTCTCGCATCTGGCACCCACCTTTCTCCAGTACACCCTTTCTTGTGTCTCACACAAATTGTGACTTTTCACACAGAGTAATAGAAATCTGGAACTCTCTTCCCCCAAAAGGTTGTGGATGCTGGGACAATTGATGTTTTCAAGACTGGGATAAATAGATTTTTGTTGGGTAAGGGTATCAAGGGATATGGAACAAAGGCAGGTTAAATGGAGTTAAGGTGCAGATCAGCCATGATCTAATTGAATGGTGGAGCAGGCTCGAGGAGCTGAATGGCCTACTCCTGTTCCTAATGACCATTAGGGGCAGCATGGTCAAGTTTGACATCGCACCCATATGCATCTACCAAGGGTAACAATCAAAAGCAGTATTTACCCTCCCTAATCTGGAGCGCAAAGGCTAATTGTAACATTTCTACCAATCAGATAACTCACATGAGACTGGAGATTGAACTCACGACCTTCCCAGTCTGTATGTATCCACTACTTTCTGGATAAACTCATGAGCTATTGGGGAAGTACTATTTGTTATCTATTTGTTACCTCTGGCGGTTGCATTCAGTATACTAAACAAAACCGGGCAACGCATTCCACTAAACCATTTTTCCTCAAAGATTGCATCTGTTAACTTGTGCTGTGGTTCAGGCCACAAGTCATTGGATGACACAAGTTAGATGCTTGAGGCACTATAAAGAAATAAATACTTGTATTTATATAACCCCTTTCATGACCTCAGGATGTCCCAAAGCGCTTTCCAGCCAGTATGGGTGTTGGAAGCTTGGCTATCTTTTTGACAATTAAAGACTAAGGTCAAGCAGAGTGAAGATGAAAACGAGGAATCATTTCCAAAAACAAAGAAACAATGACATTAAAGCATTATTAAAATTGAAAACATTTTGACATTTAGGATATGAACCTGGTATAAAGTACATCAAACCCCATTGGACACAATATTTCCCCATTGAGTGGATCCGATGTTAGAATATATAATTGACACCATTATAAGTTGTGCGTTACTTGGATGACTCCTTTTTGAAAGACAAACCCAATGTGATCGCAACATCTATCTTCTGTCTGACCTTCAGGCTGATTAGCCAATCGTGAGGGGCTGCTACCTTTCAACAAAGAATCAGAAATTCAAAAATAATTGACCAGTACAAAACATTGATAAATGTTTGCAGTGGGGAGTACTAAGCAGTAATTCTGCTGGACGTTGTATTGGGCTCGTTAAGTGCATTGTTACAGAAAAGTGAAAGCAAACAGTCAATGGATCCGTCGCTGTGAGGACAACAAAAGTTTTCGTCCTGCGCCAATTAGCGATGATTCTGCTTTCCTTTCATCTAAATAATATTAGAGTTGAAATGAAAGCTGTCCTTCCTTACCCAAATTTCAAAACGGAGCCTAGGCGCTGAGATGGTAACAAGCCAGGCTTGGTGGTTTGTCCTGGTAATCTGTCATGATTCAGGGGCTTTATTGTAAGCACTACTTAAGTTATACATGGTGAAAGTATTAGTGGTGAGATTGGGCAACGTGGAAGTACCTGTCTCTTGAGCATCCTGTGCAATAGTTTCTGCCACTCTGTGTTTAATTAGGAATAATCAATGGCCTTTGGACCATTTCACTATGGGAGAATTCTGTATTCAGGATAGTGATCCAATACCGTGAACTGGAAATGTGTAATTTGCATATTGCATCAAATTTTGATGGTCTGTGAAAATATCTTTCATCCAAAAGACCTGTCGCTTATTAAGCTGTAAGAAATATGTTCTATGAAGCGTACTTTACCCATTGTGGCTTGGTTCTATTTTTATTGTTTACGCATTGTTCTCTCAGTATCTTGCTGTCTTAGTGCTTCTATAATATTCACCCTGTAAATGCATCAGTTGGTTTTAGACTGTGTATACATTCGCCCGATGGCGTGGTGGATGTCCCATTGGATCTGTGGTGGATGTCCCATTGGATCTCCAGTGGACGATGCCACATTTTGGGGCAGTTGTTTTTGGGGAGACTATTCCACACATGGTACAGAGCACAGACTTCACTTCATCGGAGGCTTGTCTGTTAATGGTAACCACCTTTTAGCTGTAAATCCAAGACAAAAGTGCTGGGGGAAAGCTGCCATCTGTCAGAAATGCATTTGTAGTTTTGTATCCAAGCCTCATTTAGAAGCAAGTTGAAAACCAGCAAATCTGTCTCTTTCTCCTTCTTCCAGCTCACGTTTCTGAGCAATGTGTACTTGCATTGATAGATTTTCCGCTTCTACCTCCCCACCCCTCTTTCATTGCCTGGGTAGTTACAAAGCTTTGTACCCACATCCAAGACTGTCGCCTTCTGTCACATGCTGGGTAGAGGGGAGTAAGTTACAAGAGGGTTCCACATCCCTTCCCACCTCTCCTTTATCCAAACATTGTGGTCGGACCTTCCTGAAAGGACATTTCATGTTTGTTGAAACTTTTCTTTTCAGATAAATTATGCATATTTTGGGGTACTGAGCATCTGTTCCAGCTCAATTTGTGAAATCAGTCAGAATGAAAGTGTATCTGCGTTTACGCCCAGTTATGAATCATTAAACAGCAGAACGGTGCTGTAGTGCCTGTTCAGTCACCACCTTCTAGGACTCTCTTAGTTGCATTCACAAACCTTCCCAAAAACCTCCTCTTCAGCCATGTCTTCAGTTCCTGCCCCACGTCTCCATTTTTGTCTCAATTGCTCGTTGTCAATGTGTCCTTTTCCTCTTTACTGCTCCTGCAGATAGATGTGCTGCTTATGTACAAGATGCAAATGAAACACCTACTCCCTAGCGGCAGTTTTGAAAAATGTAAAACCACTTCCCTGATTTTGTGTCCTTTTAAGAAAATTCTAATTATGCATAAAGAAATGCACAAGCTTGCAGGATGCTAGGACTCTCGAACACATTACTTGGTTTACTTGGATACATAGAGAGCAATTGACTGGAACAGGAATGATGCATTTTTTATTGCATGGTTAAACTGGCCTCATAACTATGCAGTTTGCGGTCATACTTGTCAAGTCAGGTCTGGTCCTGTCAAGTTTGCTATTTGTACATAAAACAGTTTATGTGAGAGTGCAGAAGGTAGTGTCGTTGTTATGTTGCTAGACAAGTAATCCAGAGGCCTGGACTAATAATCTAGAAGGCATGAGTTCAAATCCCACCATGACAGTTTGAAAATTTGACTTCAATTTTAAAAATCTAGAAATAAAAAGCTGGTAAAAGTGATCATGAAGCTATTGGATTGTTGTAAAACCCCAGCTGGTTCGCTAATGTCTGTTAGGGAAGGAAACTTGCCGCCCTTACCCGGTCTGGTCTACATGTGATTGCAGTCCCACACCAATGTGGTTGACTCTTAACTGCCCTCTGAAGTGGCCTAGCAAGCCACTCCGTTGCATCAAACTGCTGCAGCATTGTGGGAGCACCTTCACCACATGGACCGCAGCAGTTCAAGAAGAAGGCTCGCCACCATCTTCTCGGGGCAGCTAGGGACAGGCTGCCAGCGACGTCCACATCCGGAGAATGAATTGAAAAAAAATTGCATCTTTGGCAAGAAAGTTTCTTTCCCACATGTGTATGTAGATGGCTGGAAAGCACATTGGCTGCGTGACTTGGACATCGTGGAAGCTGAAGTGGAATTGTGCCATTGTTGTTAACATTTCTTGATGGATAAATCGTTCCGGTTGCAATACCATCACAATTTCTTTGCACATGCAACTAAACTCGGTCTTACTGGTGTTACGCACTTAATTAGACTATACTGCCTACATCTCAGCTAACTTGTCGAAAGAAGCAAGAACGACTTGCATTTACATAGCCTCAGGACGCCCCTAAGTGCTTTACAGCCAATTAAGTACTTTTGAAGTGTAGTCACTGTTGTAATGTAGGAAATACGGCAGCCAATTTGTGCACAGCAAGGTCCCACAAACAGCAGTGCGATAATGACCAGATAATCTGTTTCTTAGTGATGTTGATTGAGGGATAAATATTGGCCAGGACACTGGGGAGGACTCCTCTGCTCTTCTTCAAAATAGTACCATGGGATCTTTTATGTCCACCTGAGAGGACAGACGGGGCCTCGGTTGAACATCTCATCTGAAAGACGGCATCTCCGACAACGCAGCGCCCTCTCAGTCCTTCATTGAAGTGTCAGCCTGGAAGCACTGGTATGTGATGAGATAAGTTGCTGCCAAGAGTGAATGGCCTACAAAAACTAGGCATTTAAACAATGAATACCACTGCTATCACTCGGTTTGAGAGTCTGCTTTAGAGGCTGTGTCTCCCTTGTGCCTCCCCACTACAAATTTAATTCTCCTCTCCGATTAGTATGAATTTGATGAATCATTACAGGGGTTGCATTCTCTTCCTCTGGCCTATACTGGCAGTTTACACTAACCACAGCGAAGGATATTGGACTTTCCGTCTGCACATCACGGGCCTGAATGCTGAATGCTGTTTAATTTTAGTTTCTGGTCCTGTGAACTTTGGTTCCATTCTCTGAATCCTATCAAAATGCTGGAGTTTGAGATTACAGTTTGACTTTGGTCCCTTCAAGTTGCATCTAAGCCAAATCTGAGCTCTGGCCATTCATCACTAACTGTTACATGCTTAAAAGGGCAGGGCTGTAATTTCTCATATATAAACTTGATAGTCCTTTATTCAAACGTTGGCTAGCTGGCTTAGAGCTGAGTTTAAACCATTTCACAGCTTCAAAAAAGGAACTTTTACCTGAAGGTGGAATGTTTAATGGAGCTCTTTAAAAATGTCCTGTTGTGTAACCTGTATTAGACTTGCAAGTTCATTGACATCCCCATCTTTCGATTGTGCACTAATGGTGTTTTGTATGTCAGGCTGTTACGATTTGGCAGACTTAAACAGAGGAAAAGAAATGAGGGAGGTGGGGTAAGCTCTTAAATGGAGCAGATGTTTAATGGGAATAGCTGACTAATATCAATTACTTATCTGACTCATGGATACTTGAGTTTAAATGCACCTCGTCATTCAAAATGTCCTTGGCTCACATTGGGGCTGTAAACTCCAGTAAGGAAGCAAGTCTATGAGGTAGACGGGCAGAGAATTCTGATTCTGAGCACGTCTGAATTAAGAAAAAAGTCAAAATCTCGATTTTGAACGTGAAAGCTCTTTCACGATCTAAAACTGATCTGAATTTACAACTCTAATGCACACAGGGTCAAAGTCTGCCTGTGCTTCCATGTGCCGACATGCACCAATAGCATATTGATTAAAGAGCGAGAATTAATTTGGTGAATCATTACAAAGAAATGGCATTCTCTTCCTCTGTCAGTTCAGACTAACCAGAGCGAAGGATATAAAAAGCCTCTCTTCATGTGTGGGCTGATGACTCTTTAATTTTAGTAAGAAAAGCTATAGGGATAAGGACCAGGAATTGACCATTTATTGCCCGTCCCTAATTGCCCTTGAGAAGATGGTGGTGAGCCGCCTTTTTGAACCGCTGCAGTCCGTGTGGTGACGGTTCTTCCACAGTGCTGTTGGGTAGGGAGTTCCAGGATTTTGACCCAGCGACGATGAAGGAACGGCAATATATTTCCAAATCGGGATGGTGTGTGACTTGGAGGGGAACGTGCAGGTGGTATTGTTCCCATGTGCCTGCTGCCCTTGTCCTTCTAGGTGGTAGAGGTTGCGGGTTTGGGAGGTGCTGTCGAAGAAGCCTTGGCGAGTTCCTGTAGTGCATCCTGTAGATGATACACACTGCAGCCACTGTGTGCCGGTGGTGAAGGGAGTGAAAGTTTAGGGTGGTGGATGGGGTGCCAATCAATTGGGCTACTTTGTCCTGGATGGTGTCGAGCTTCTTGAGTGTTGTTGGAGCTGCACTCATCCAGGCAAGTGTAGAGTATTCCATCACACTCCTGATTTGTGCCTTGAAGATGGTGGAAAGGCTTTGAGGAGTCAGGAGGTGAGTCACTCGCCACAGAATACCCAGCCTCTGACCTGCTCTTGTAGCCACAGTATTTATGTGGCTGGTCCAGTTAAGTTTCTGGTCAATGGTGTCCCCCAGGATATTGATGGTGGGGGATTCGGCGATGGTAATGCCGTTGAATGTCAAGGGGACGTGGGTAGACGCTCTCTTGTTGGAGATGGTCATTGTCTGACACTTCATTGCATTACTGAGGGAATGCTGCACTGTCAGAGGTGCTGTCTTTCGGATGAGATGTTAAACCGAGGCCCTGTCTGCCCTCTCAGGTGGACTATTTCGGAGATTCCAAAATGGCTGCACTTGCACTGTTGTTGAGGAGAAATTTGTGCAATGAAGTAGATTTTTTAGAAGTCTAATGCAGATTGTTCTTGATATTAATTAACAAAATGATTGAGGGTAGAACTCCCACTTCAGTACGAACGCTTAACGCTATTTTTACAAAGTCATTGAACCCCCTTTTTATTTCAGGTTAATGCCTCTGTAAAAATAGGGCACATGAGTGCACTAAGTGTTCGTATATGAGCTTTGAAGATTGGAAGTTCCACCCTTTTGGTATTTTCTATTATCATAAATGGCTGTTTTTAATAAAAGGGAACTGGAGTGAAAAACGTAGCCAAATGACGGGATGCTCCTGTGAGTCGGATGACTTGAGTTCTGGTGCACTATTTGTTCTTCAATTTAATAATCTTTTTTTTAAAGTGGATGAACAACGTTCAAATATTCCTGGCAGTGGACTGGAGCTGATGTTAAGCCATCAGCCTTGAGCACAAACACCAATCTGTGATGAAGCAACTGCTTACCAGCTGTTCTGAGTTAACAGCAAAATTGAGCATTGCTTCTGCGAAGAACATGTGCGAGCTGGGACATAATAGAACCTGATTACAAATTCAATTTTAGAAGAATTCATGGCCCACATTTATGAAGGGCAAGTACATCACTGCCATTGAAAACAATGTTTATTGAAGTGTACTTGAATGGTGAGGATATAATGAGCCCATTGCATATGGGTGTCTGATACCCCATTTTACATAATGACTAGAGAAGCTGGGATTGTTTTCCTTAGAGCAGAGAATGTTAAGGGGAAGATTTAATAGAGGTCTTCAAAATTATGAAGGGTTTTGATAGAGTAAACAAGGAGAAACTGTTTCCACAAGCAGGAGGGTCGATACCAGAGGCCACAGATTTAAGGTAATTGGCAAAAGAATCAGAAGGGAGATGAGAATTTGTTTTTACACAGCGAGTTACTATAATCCAGAATGCACTGCCTGAAAGGGTGGTGGAAGCAGATTCAGTAGTAACTTTCAAAAAGGAATTGGATATACATGAAAAGGAAAAATTTGCAGGGCTATGAGGAAAGAGCAGGGGGTGGGACTAATTGGATAGCTCTTTCAAAGAGCCAGCACAGGCACGATGGGCCGAATGGCCTTCTGTGCTGCATGATTCTATGAGGCTGCTTCCAGTGGAAGCGTTCCTACAGTACATTAGGGCTGATTGTGCTCCCTTTCCACTGCTGGACTCAGAAACTGGCAGAAGCAGTGTGTAATTATTTTACATGCTCAGTTGCTCAAAGGTGACATTCCTCCTGACTTCACAGTTCTGGCTGCAGATCTTCCATGGAAGGCACGCACAGCCTAGCGATGTAAGCACCACGTTGTGGCCTGGAGGGGCAGGCTGAGAGTCAGATCCCACCAGTGGCACTGCTTCTGCCCCTAGAGGCGGGGAACAAAAACCACCTTGTGAGTTGGTGCTCCTTCCTTCGGAGGGATTTTTGTTTAAAATGCAGGTCCATATTACAAATGGATTAAAGCTGCCAGGGAACGTGTTGTAAGACCAGAGTCAGTACTGATCAAGGCTCAAGGATGGTAGTACTGTATCAGTCATACTTCTGTAGATATATTACTCGTTATCCATGTGTGATAACATCATGACAATATAACTTAGTTTTGAGTACAGAATTAGTGTGCATTTTATCAGTTTAATGGATATGTAAAGGATGAAAATGTTTTTCAGTGCTAAAGACATTGGCTTGGATTTTCTGATGAGTGTTATTTTAATTCTGACAATAATCCATTTCTTGTAAATACTCCTGTATTATAATAACATTGATTGGAAAAACCAGCCTATGGAATCAAGCAAGGCCTTTCTACTGATAATCCTCAGTCCCTGGCCAAAGTCTATGATCCTGCATCTGCCCTCCACTCTTTCAACTCCATCTGTTCCACCTTCAGCTATCTCAGCCTCCTCCCTCCCTCTCTTTCCCACCCCCCCCCCAACGCTGAACTCTTTCCCTAAACCCCTCACCTTCCTTGCTTCCCTTCGTCAAAAACCTTCTCAAGACTTACCTCTTTGACAATGCTTTCCGTCGTCTCTTCTAATCTTTCTCCTACCGCTGCTTGGTGTCCAGTTATTTTTGCCTCTGTGAAGCGGTTTGGTACGTTTAATTATGTTTACAGTGTCATAAAAGTGCATGCTGTTGTTGTTGTTTTTATATAGTCTTTAAATCAGTGGTAGTTTGGAAGGGATTAAGCAGTTTTGTCCTAACTTTAAATTATCTTAAATCTGCTCGTGTTTAATTGAAATAGGTTTAATCATCAGTGATTCAGATGTTGTGGGTTTTGGCTTAATTCTATCCATTTTAATTAGTCTCCTTCTTGGTATTAAATACATTTTATGATTTCTGCACAACCGGGCTTTTTGATTTAAAGCGTTATTATTGATCAGAGTGAGGTGTCTTGCAAGATGCTTTACATTTCTCAACACGCCCGATGTGATATCAAGAACAGTGCCAGAAAATAGTTTTCACATGACTTGGCATAGGAGTTTCCTAAACTTGGATACATTTTCACAGGATCTAAACTATATCCAGAGCAAAATGAGCCTCAGAACAAATAGAATCACCACTATGGACAGGGCGACCATCTATTGGATACCGAAGAGCGATGAAAGATTAGCCACATCAAGAAAACATGAAGGAATGGGCGAAGGATTAGTGGGAAGGGATAAATGGATTTGTGTTACTTGCAAACTCGTGAGTTGCAGTGGAACCATACTTTCATAATGGAGGGCATTTCCTGGTGGATAATTGAGCCCCAAAGTTACTGTACAATGCTGATTGTTCTGCCTCTCCCCATCCAACCGCTGACCTCTGTCCTCTCCAGTAGCACTCACCTCCATTACTCACTGCGGCAGTTGGCTGATTAACTGTTCCCCTAAGCACCCGTCCGTGCAGACGAGAGAAAGGTGGCTAAAAGTGCTCCCTCCAAGTATTGCCTGTCCATCTCTCTCTCTCTCTCTCTCTCTCACCCAGTGGTGGAGCTAGGCTTGACTGATGGGGAAGGGGTGTCCAACTTAAAATTTGGCCGACTAGGCAGGAAGGAGACCGAGCTGGGGAATGCCGACTTACCTAGTCTGAAGGCTGAGCCGGGAACCGCACAGATCTGCAGGCCGAACCTGGAGGCCAAAGACTGGTGACCGAGGTTCCTGGGAGTAGAATGCAGACATCAAAGCCGTGTTGGCCGACCTCAAAATGATTAGGGGAGGTCACGATCCACTGGCTCCACCTCTGCCCCCACCCAACTACAGAAATAATTGCTATAAGATGTTTGTGTACCCAAACTAGCATTTATATAGCGCCTTTAATGTAGTAAAACATCTCAGGGCACTTCAGAGGAGTGTAATCAGACAAAAATTAACACTGAGCCAAGGAAGGAAACATTAGGACAGGTGAGCTTGGTCAAAGAGGTAGGTTTTAAGGAGCGTCTTAAAGGAGGAGATCAGTTACTATCAGCAACTTGAGATATCTTCAAATTAATAGGAACCTGGGATTAAACTTTTATATGTGGCTCCCAAGGCTCCACGTTATGTCGTCCACAGACAAAAAGCTTGGATACCCCTGCTCTAAAGGCCTCACTGTAAATATTTGCCTCTTTTATGATAAGACACAATAGTAATTCAATGGGGAAATTCATCATGGAATAGTTCCTATATTTAAGTTTCCTGAAGGTTCATGATTAAAGCTGCCATTATACTGACTTGGTTTTAATGTGGATTCTGGGAGATTGATGCCTTTGAGCCGCTCCCAGCATTTACATTGCTAAATCCGGCTCCTTTTTCCCAGCAGCAGACTTGTAGACGCATGAAAGTTGGAGTTAAGAGTAATGGATAAAGAAAAAAAGAAAGAACTTTATAGCGCCTTTCACAACCTCAGGATGTCCAGCGCTTTACAGTCAATGAAGTACTTTTGAAGTGCAGTCACTGTTGTAATGTAGGAAACATGGCAGGCAAGGTCCCACAGACAGCATTGAGATAAATGATCAGATAATCTGTTTTAGTGATGTTGTTTGAGGGGCAAATATTGGCCAGGACACCGGGGAGAACTCCCCTGCTCTTCTTCAAATAATGCGGTTGGAACTTTTACGGGGCAGACGGGGCCTCGGGTTAACGTCTCATTTGAAAGACAGCGTCTTCAACAGTGCAGCACTCCCTCAGTACTGTACTGGTGTGTCAGTCTGGATTGTGTGCTCAAGTCTCTGGATTGGGGCTTGAACTCACGACCTTCTGACAGATGTGAGAGGGCTGACACCTTATTGTGCATCGATCTTGTGTGTGAAAAGATAGTAATTGGAGAGGAAGAACAGTGGAAACACACAGCATATCAGTCAGCCTCCAAAAGAGAGAACAACAGATTAACATTTTGACTGGGACTCTCTCATCACAGTCTTTATCTTTCAGATGCTGACTGCTTGTCTGTATCTCCAACACTTTCAGTTTTTATTTCAATGTTTGCAGCTTCCTGTTTATCCCAAGTAATTGACTTTGCACGTTTTACACTGTGAGAATGCCATTTATGAATTAAAGGGAGCCTGTTCTTCTAAGTCAGTAAGTAATGCTAAATATTTTGAAGAGAAGCATATTTGCCATTAATGGTGTCCCTTGGTCATTCCTACATTTGAATCATTCTCGGTGGGGGGCGGGGGGGCGGGGGGCGTTGTTCGCATGGAAGATTGTTGGAAGCTCATAGAAGGGATGGGATGTCGGAGTGAGTCTCTGAACTGCTTTGAACTGTGTAATCAGTCATCTACAGCAAAGCGATGCTGCTCCCAGTCTTGTGGATCAGTGCTCAAGTGATGGGCTGAGCCTCACTGCTAGATAGTTGCACACACGGCTGTTCAATTCAATGACAGGTTTGTGGGTCGCACCTGATACAAGGTGGCTGGCTGTCGAGTTTTATTTTTATTCTTACAATTGCAATAGTAGCGTAACGATGTAGGTGATAGTAAGGTAGCAGCTGAAGGTATATGGTCTCACTATTTGGCGTGCACACTGCATATTATCTATAGTCCCAACCACACACTTTGATCCTGTGCATCTTGGGGCTTTGCCATTACTAATTATTATTTTTGAATAGTCTCTCGGCTGACAGCAGTGATGTGCAGGTTCAATTCTGTGGTGCTAAAGTATAACACTGGTATATTTTACAGGATTTGTGATTGTTTCAGAAGACTGACTTCCATGCTTGGGTTTACTGTAGCTCGGTTGGTTTACACTATGAAATGTAGCTGATTGAGGCAGAGCTTAAAGCACTCTGTCCAAGGTCCACAATGGTTCTGTTTTAGAACAAGGGATAGTTCCTTGGGTTTCCTCATGTTTGGAGCTGTGTACGGTAAATTGAACGTGTCAACAGATGGGAAGCGAATTGTATCCGTGTACTTAACTCCACTGAAACCCCCACCCACAAAAGTACTGGAACTTTATACACAGCAGGAATGCAGTCAGAGGTAATGCTGTAAAGGAAGCAAGACCATTGATGGGACTAGGCTTCCCTTGGGAAGGAGAAGGACCTCGCCAGACTGGCCAAGCCCGATAACAATTTTGCTCTTCCCACACACGTGTGAGATCACAGTTGCTTTGGAGTTGAGTTCACCACTTCGGAGCAACTGTATGGATGAATCTGACCCATGCACAGCTGCCTATTGCTGCTAAATCCTCCCTACAGGCAGATTATGACAGAACTGGAAAGCGGGCCGACAATGTGTCACAGCTGAGAAGGTCAAGACAGTAATGCTTTTGAGAAAGATTGACCACATTGCTATCCACTCTTCCCTATAAAGATTGCAAGCTCTTCAGTTCAAATCATTGAGCTGCAAGGCTAGGTGACCACATCTGGTCTATGTTGCGATAAATAAGTAGTGAACAAGATGGGAAGAATGGGATTCTGTAAGAAAGTTCAGGCCTACTTGTCATGTCAGCCACTTCAGTGTTCTACAAAGCCAGGATCTACACAGTGATGGAATATTATAGTTCTGTCAGGCATTAGGCAAGCCCGTTTCTTGTTGGCACTCAGCAACTGTGCAGATCAGTATACTCGAGGATGACCAACTCCATGACAGCGACTATCCCTTACAACATTGAAGAGATGTGGTTGGACTGTCATCCCTCTACAGGGTGATGGGAACAGAACCAGAGTTGCTTTTAGTGCTTAAATTAGCTCTCCCTGTTAATGTGAAAGTTGGGTAAGCTTCTGCAGCCATACTAAAACATTTACATCAAACAACCTGTTCAGAATACCAGTGATGAAAATTCACATGCACTTCTCCTACATTTGGTATTCTGTCCCAAACAATGTATTTACCAGGACCACTCCCCCTTCTCTGTAGAAATTCAAATGCAAAGACATCCACTTGCAGTACCACGAATACTGGAGTGTGCATTAGCTATAGGAAATCTAGGAGTTGCCTGTTGGTACCTCAGTGCAATTTTTCCAAGACTTTCTGTGGTCCCACTTATCCCTCTGTATTAATCTCTTTTGCACCCTCTCTCTCACTCCCTGTCTCTCGCATGCACTCGCTCTCTTTCTGTGTGTGTGTGTGTGTGTGTGTATGTGTCCCTTTTAGCTCTCTCTCGCTCTCTCTCTCGCTCTCTCTCTCGCTCTTTTTCCCCACCCCTTCCCTCGCAAGTGCACACAGTTATGTCGATAAGACTGGTCTTAACCATGCTGATGATCACATAAATGGCTGTTAAGACCACACCCTGCATCATTTTGATTTTTGCAATGCGCATGCTCAATCCCTTTAAGTCTGTATTCAAAAAGCTCAAAGTTCCACTTGCTGTAAAACATTTTTATTCGAATTCTTTTATCGTTCACGTGGTTTAAATTTGCAGCAATTTTACTCTAATCTAAAGTGTCATCTACATGGAGCTCCTTTGTAGAGGCTTTTGAAGAATTTTGTTAATTATTTTCTGTGGTTTTGATGATATATACTTTACAGAGGGGGAGGAGCGGGAGCCAAATAAAATAACTTAGTGCGTTGAGATCTAAGGTCCAATGTCATGTGATCGGTAACCATCTTGGTGACTAGCCTGACTTCATTCCTACACAGGAAAACATATTCAACCACAGAGCAGAACAAATCCACCAACAGGATGGTGAGAGGCACAGCGAGTACAAACATAGGAGCACGTGACTGAAATATATTTTCCTTTTCACTTTCTCAACAAGTCTTTAACTTGAATTTATGATTTTGCCTGGAGTATTTGTTTCATATTGGCTAAACCACCCTAAACATTCACTCCCTTCACCACTGCAGTGGCTGCAGTGTGTACCATCCACAGGATGCACTGCAGCAACTCGCCAAGGCTTCTTAGACAGCACCTCCCAAACCCGCGACCTCTACCACCTAGAAGGACGAGGGCAGCAGGCAAATGGGACAACACCACCTGCACGTTCCCCTCCAAGTCACACACCATCCCGACTTGGAAATATATCGCCGTTCCTTCATCGTCGCTGGATCAAAATCCTGGAGCTCCCTACCTAACAGCACCGTGGGAGAACCTTCACCACACAGACTGCAGCGGTTCAAGAAGGTGGCTCATTACCATCTTCTCAAGGGCAGTTAGGGATGGGCAATAAATGCCGGCCTCGCCAGCGACGCCCACATCCCATGAACGAATTAAGAAAAAACTTTCTATTGATAATACTGTGAGAGTGAGAAATCTGTTCCACGATATTTCAGTTGGTAAACCAGGAGGATGCCATGTTTAATGCCCAGTCAGGGAAGCAGTATGAATGCCCGAGGCCTCAGAGACCCCAGTCTGCAAAAGGGAAGACTTCTGATTTGTTGTCTCTTGTCTCTGATCCAGTGCATGGGTGTTGGCATCTGGCGAGGGCAAGATTGGGTTCACCTGTGATGCCCTCCACAGTTGAACAAGCAGACCTAGCAAACATGAAGAATGGCTGCTTGGGTAGGGGAGGGGGGGTGAGGAGATATCAGCTCCCTTGGAACCCATATTTCAGTGCCTGTGGAATATGGGGTCCGAGGGAGGGGAATGCAAATAAAGACTAAAGTATCTGGCTTCTTCATCACCACATAGATGTCACCGCTGTAACTCTCGCAGGTAATGGAATAGCAATATGCTGCCTTATCATAAGTTCTTGAACACTTTACTTGAAGGTGGGTAGGCTGGCTGCCAGGGACAGTTTGTGCAAGGGCAGATTCGTTTTATTGTAACATGAACTTCAACAATCTTGCTTGTGTTTGTGTTAGTTTTGTCCTGAAGTATTAAAAGAATCCAGTTACAGACTGTGGCAGTCTTGATGTTGCTGTGAACATCTTGGTTTACAGCCTGTTGCCCCTTTTTAATGGGAGTGAGCACTGGCCTAATCAGTAACTGAAATCTAATAATGTAGCTGCACGTAGTTGGAGGCTGAGTTGATTGTCCTGCCTGGGCCCAGGGTCGGCACTTGGTTATGAACTGTCATGCTGTAGCTGATTTTAAATTGGTCTTAGAACGGTGTTAGAGCTTACAGTTCCCAAAATGAGGCTCCGTTTTAGCCAACAGCAACCAGGCGAATGCTGGTTAGATTACATTGGGATTGCTGTTGGTTGCATGAGATTTGTGTTTTAGGAAAGGATCCCGCTAACACCCTTCCAAGGCCAGCGTAAATGCCATGTTTGAGACAGACAGTAGTGTTCGAGTGTCTCTGCGTTGTGTTTTTTCACTGTAAAGCTCCATGTCGGCCTTTACCGACCCTCCGGCCTACGCCAATTTTATAGCCAAGAGGCCAAGTGAACAACCTGCTCTCGAGCCTCCGTCAGTACCCCTAGCATATGTGTGGCAGTGGCCTGAGAATTAGTGATTTTTCATCCCCTCCCTCTTCCCCATTCATGGGGAAATGCTAAGGACAGGGAGGACACTGCCTGACACGGCATTGAAATTGAGTTGAGTAAGTAAGCTGTGGTAGGGTGCCTGCGGAAGAGGCTGAATGTGTCACCCCATCCAACTGCAAATAAAATGTACCCTTTTGCTGCTGTCCAGTTGATGCAGCAAGCCCCATCATGAGATATCAAAAATTGTAAGTGGCTCTGCAAATGAGTCATTGGTGTAATAACTCAAGAATCATTCATTTCCTGTCCCGTTTTCTCCCTTCCTCTCCTGATGGTTTTGAATCATGTAGAGTGCATCACTCAAGTGGCCATTCTTCTTGTGTGAGTCTAGACAGTTATTTGTCAAAGGACAGCCCTGCTGATTAGCCCGCTGTGTATACGCACGCACGCGCGCGCGCGCACACACACACACACACACACACACACACACACACATCCCCCCCCAACCTTGGGTAGCGCTCCCTCCATAGCCCAGTGGTCCTGAGGCCAATTGTAGTGTGCCAACTACTTGAGATCAACTTACTCACCATAGACCAGGCATTGAACCTGAGACCCTCTGATCGGCATAACTCGATACCAACACCGTGGGGCTAATTTTCTGACTTTACCCCACGGGCTGTGAGCCACTCCCAGTGGAAGTAGAAACTGAAATTTTGGGCGTGCAGTTCACTAACAGTTGAAAACCACCCAGTTTCCATATATCCTTTCCCGGTGAGCAACTAACCTGGTCAAGAACACAAAGCTGAAAATGATCCTTCATTGGTGCATATACCGGGTGAACAACCAGCGGACTATCTAAATGTTTTCGAACCTTTCCCTTATAAGTTCAGGCTCCCTGGGCTAGCCAGTTTTATTTTGAAATTACAGTGCCTACGCTATGAACTGAAACAAACCAGATGAAAGGATATTGTATTATTTAAAATGATTTGTAAAATATTGTTATCCTTCTGCTTTATCTTTCCCTTTTCTCTGCGTTCTCTCTCCTTCCCATCTTTGCTCCTTTCTTTTTTTAAACTATTTGAACTTTTACACAATCTCTAAATAGTAATCTCATTTTTCTATTATTTTCATTTATCCGTTATCTGGGTGTCATCGTCCATTCTGGATGTTGGATTCACCTCGTCAAGACATGGGTTCCAAAGGCTGTTTTTCTGGCCAGTTGGAGCTCAAGGATATTAAGATTGACCTAATCAAGTTGAAACGACCGGGTCAATTATTTGGATGCCTTTTCTGAGACGCTCAGCTCCCATAACTTGCTGAGATAACTTGTGCCTGAGCAGTTCAAGAGGTGATTCTGAAATATTACCCGACCATCCTAGCGTGCTGGTCTCTGCTACTTTTTTATATTGCACAGTTCCGAAACAAACAGAGTGATCACTGCATTTGCTTTAAAGTGATGATGAAATTCAACTTGATTCCTGGCCGCCATGCTTCCTCAGTTGCCTCTCACTGGCCAGCATGTGTAGGGTGAGCCACTCAAGATGGCAGCCTCCCCCCTCCGTTGGCAGTGTTTATACTGTTGCCAGAGGAAGAGGAAAATATGCAGGGCTATGGGAGAGAGCAGGGTGGGGGAGTGGGACTAATTTGAAAGCTCTTTAAAAGAGCCAGTACAGACACGATGGGCTGAATGGTCTCCTTCTGTGCTGTATGATTCTGTGAAGCCATCTTTTAAGGTGGGCCTGTGACAGCTCCACCTCCTTTACTTTGCAGCGATGGAAGATGAAGTCGGGGATGCTTTTGGCTGCAGCCCTGCTAAAGGCAGCATCAGTCCAATCATTAAATGAGGTTAAAAATGTGCAAAACCTTTAAGGGTCACAGTGTGGAAATATGATCTCCTCATGCTGGCCGAATTTAATAATTACAATTATTTATTAAAACTCTGTTACAAATAACTGTTAACTTGAGCATTCTTTTATTTCTGTTTAAAAGTACACCAATAAATCATTTTGGTTAAGTGGCGGGTGCTGATAACATTAGTATTGGGTTGATGGAGGGGTTCCCATGCCTAACGCTGTGAGGACAATGAATTCATTTCAGTAGAGATGTAATCATTAACCTAACAGCTTCCAGTATGCAAGCTAAATCAGCAACCTTTCGGTGTTGGGGCTCAGCCTTTCCTGCTGGCTGCCAGTTAGCGAAAGCAAAGCATGATGGAACATAATTAAGAAATTATTACAGTTCTTTCAAAATGCAGCCCTAGATTGAACTCTGACCTGTAAGAACACATGGTGGTCGTTCGCTAGAATATCTGAACTGGAATTTCAATAGCTTCTCTAAGCTGACTGCAAATATTTTATGTCTTGTTCTACCCCTACTCTTGTTTGTTTGTCTTTCTCCTGAGGTCGAGCGTTGAATTTTTTTTTAAGCGTGCATGCCTGTTTGTAGTCATGTGTATGCTTAGAATTTATTTACTCGTTTATTTTCTTCTTTTCCCATCCTCTTTGCTCCTCTCATCTTGCTGCAAGATACACCATACCTCAAAGTTTGAAAATGAGCAATTTACCTCCTAGGCTGTTCTGTATAATATACAAGGATGATACCAGAACTGAGAGTTTATACCTATCAGGAAAGATTGAACAGGCTGGGGCTCTTTTCTTTAGAAAAGAGAAGCCAGAGGGGTGACCTGATAGAGATCTTTAAGATAATGAAAGGGTTTGATAGGGTAGATGTAGAGAAGATGTTTCCACTTGTGGGAGAGACCAAAACTAGGGGCCATAAATGTAAGATAGTCACTAATAAATCCAATAGGGAATTCAGGAGAAACATCTTTACTCTGAGAGTGGTTTGAATGTGGAACGCTCTACCACATGGGGTAATTAAGGTGAATAGCATAGATATATTTAAGGGGAAGCTAGATAAACACATGAGGGAGAAAGGAGTAGAGGGTTATGCTAATACAGTTAGATGAAGTAGGATTGGAGGAGATTGATGTGGAGCATAGACATGGACCAGTTGGACTGAATGGCCTGCTTCTGTGCTGTACATTCTATTTAATAACTGCGAGCAGGTGCATAAGTGTGGACTGAGGCAACTCCTTCCCATCCAACGATTTCCCCCTCTACATCTTTCTATGGTGAGCCACTTGGCCTTTCTTCTGTGCTCTAAACACCCATGATATTCTGACTGAGTAGAGAATTGTGGATGAGCATCGCATAATATAAGCAGCTGGACCGCTGGAGCAAACTGAAATGTCTCATTAATCTTTTTCTGCCGTTGGAGGTAGTGTTGTTATTTGTATAGCTACCAGAGGGCCTCCAGTGTCAGAAACCTGGAACTACAGCATGAAGTGTACAAGGCAAAGAAAGAAAAGAACTTGCATTTATATGGAGCTTTTCGTGACCTCAGGATGTCCCAAAGCGCTTTACAGCCAATGAAGTACTTGCGAAGTGTAGTCACTGTTGAAATGTAGGAAACGCATCAGCCAATTTGCACATAGCAAGGTCCCACAAACAGCATAGTGATAATAACCAGATAATCAGTTTTAGTGATGTTGGTTGAGGGATAAATATTGGCCAGGACATCGGGGAGAACTCCCCTGCTCTTCTTCGAAATAGTGCCATGGGATCTTTTACATCCACCTGAGAGGGCAGACAGGGCCTTCTTAAAAAAAAAGTAAAGACCTGAGTGTTTTAATAGCGTTAGGACCTGAGCAGTTTTATATCTCGATAAATTCGTTTTTACATCTTGATGTGTTTATTTCTCAAAGTCAGAACTTTTTCCATTGGACGTTCTGATACTGGATGGGCAGGATGCCTTATACTTGGAGTGATCTCAAAATGATCTTTAGCTCTCTTTTGGTGCAATATACTTATGGGAGGGGATGGGTTACTTCTGCTCTTCTCACTTTGCAATACACAGGAGGAGTGTTTTTGTTTTGCATTGACATTTGTGAAGGATTAGCATGTTATCGGGTGCATTTTGAAAAGTTGCTAACTTGCTGATTAATCAAGTGTCGCTTCCTAAAGATGAAACCTACAACTCTCTATTCTTGATCTTAGTAAAACATTTAAGTTGTGTGATAGGTTAACGTCTTAAAGAGACCAAATTATTGTGCCCTTTGAAGGCTTTAGTTTAAAGAATTTCCCAGTGAGGAATATTTTATTTAAAATCACTATTATAAACTTTTGTAAATAGTTTTTAGGAAAGTGAATCAAACTATGAGTTGAAATACAACAATGTTATTTTATGATGAAGATGAAGACATTGGGCTCGATTTTCAAATGGCAGTCGGGGCGGGGGTGGGGGGAGGGAGGGGGTTCACTGGGCGCGCGGGAACCGTTCCCCGGATTGACAGGCTGGCTGCCGACAGGAGCTGCAACGCCGAGGGGTGGGGGAGGGAGAAAGAGAGATGTCATCCGGCGCTGGAACAGAGAGTGGGGGGGACACAGGTCGGGGGGGGGGGTGGGGGAGACATCGGACATCGGAGCAGGGGGGTGCAGGTGAGATCGTTTGAAAGTTAGGTTTATTTATTTTTTTAACTTTGCGAAATGTTATTAATTTATTTAGTTTATTTTTGCCTGATCCAGCCCTCACAGTCGTGAATCGGAAGCGGTGGGAAAGCCGCCCAGGTAAATTGAAAATCATTGTAACTACCTACTATGTGACAAATAAAGTACCTCAATGAGATACAATTTCTTCTTTAAATATTGTCCCGCCTGCTTTAATTGCCAGCAAGTCCTCCGGATTCCAGAACCACGCGCGCACATAGGTGTGCCTGTGTGAGACGCGGAAGTCAGTCGGTTGGAGCCGGGTTCTTTACCCGCTCGGGATTTTACCAATTTTCGCTGCACCGGCCTCAACGCACCCGGACTTTCATTTGAAAATCGAGCCCTTTGTGTTTGTAGTGAACCATTTACTTAAAATGTATATGAAAATGATTCTATGACTATTGAAGGCCAGTCAGGGAGATGGTGTAGGGCCTATATTAATACAGATTAGCAGAGTAATTCTTTTTAGTAAGAACATGCATCAAACAGACTTTCCCATCAATGTGATTCAAGTTGAGATAAAAAATGTGCTGGGCTGAGTCCCACCAACTTCGTCCTTTGTTGTCTCTCCTACCTGTCAGGAGTTACCTCCTCTGCACTGAGTGCCTCCCTTAGACAATGTGACGTGTTCAGGAAATCTCCATGTAATGTAATCTTGTCTTCCACGGGTACCCATTGAGTGTGCTTTGTGTTCCTAGAGTAAATGCCTTCTAAATTCACTGCAGTTCATTAACTTGGGTGCAGAGATGGTGCTGCAGTATTTCAGAGACCATATATAGCCAAAGTTGGCTGATACCACCATTGGTGGTCAGTGTTACAACTCTGGCCTCTTGTGCACCCATCATTGGCGGCCGTGCCTTTAGCCGTCTAGGCCCTAAGCTCTGGAATTTCCTCCCAAAACCTCTCCACCACTCTCTCTCTCCTTTAAGATGCTCCTTAAAACCTACCTCCTTGACCAAGCTTTTGGTCACCTGTCCAAATAGCTCTCTTTTAGCCACTGTCTGTTTTTGTCTAATGACGCTCCTGTGAAGTGCCTTGGGATGTTTTACTATATTAAAGGCTCTATATAAATGTAAGTTGTCGTTGTCTAGATTGTGTCTCATTTTAATGTCATACAGGTAGTGTACCACAGGCTGTATTTTCCTATTTACTGCTATCCCCCAAAAACTGGTGCTGCTGTAATACCAGTTCCTCCGTCCTGTATATCTTGGGTTTAACATCAATGCTGCAGCATTATTATTACCTTTTTTGCTTATCTTCTCGAGAGCAGCTTAATAGCTCTGGGAAGTCAACTGGAGCCTGAACCACTTCTAACCAACTCCATGATAAATAGTATTCATTACAACGAATGAAAAATAGCTGATGGTTCTAAGCGAGTAATTGAACTGCTGAGTTCTGACTCTTGTAAAGCACTCAAAATGCACTCTCACGCTTTGATGTCATTGCACCCCATTTGGCTCGATCACTGCCTGTAGCCCCTGCCACATATCCATTATCTACAATATATTAATATATGTCTAATACTACCAAACGGCTTAAAAGAGGCTTCCACTGCATACCGAAAGGATGATTGAACTTTTTTTTTGGAGATGTGGCTGTAAATACTGAAGATAAGGCTTCTCACTCCTGCAGGCAGCTGTGAACATTATCAGTATTTTATGTTTCTGGGTGAACTTCTTTATCCCTTATGTGCTTCTGGAAATTCGACTCAACAAAGTGTTTATTTTGTAGTGGTGCCTTTCTGGAGCCTGACTTTCTGGAACCTATTCCTTGAAATCCCCCCGCACCCCCCCGACACCCGGCAGCTTAGAATCATAGAAAGGTTACAGCACGGAAGGAGGCCATTTGGCCCATCGAGTCCACGCCGGCTCTATGCAAGAACAATTCAGGTAGTCCCACTCCCCCGCCCTATCCCCATAGCCCTGCAAATTTTTTCCTGTCATGTACTTATCCAATTCCCTTTTGAAGGCCATGATTGAATCTGCCTCCACCACCCCCTCGGGCAGTGCATTCCAGATCCTAATCACTCGCTGTGTAAAAAAAGTTTTTCCTCACGTCACCTTTGGTTCTTTTGCCAACCGCTTTAAATCTACGCCCTCTGTTTCTTGACTCTTCCGGCAATGGGAACAGTTTCTCTCTATCTACTCTGTCTAGACCCCTCATGATTTGCCTTGTGGAACTCCTTGCCCAGCTTCCTCTGCCTCGCCTCGTCTCTCTGTGCTTTCAGAAACCTCCTCACAGCCCTCCTCCTCAACATATCTTCGCTCCTCCCACCCTAAACCTCTCTTCCCTTGTTCCTCTCTGCTTTGTGTCCATTGTTTTCAAAAAGCACTTTAGGACATCTTCCTGCACATGAAAAGTGCTATTAAAATGGAAGTTGTTGAGGTACCTTAAAATGCTTGACATAGTAAAAAGGGGGTGAATAAACAAGTGTGCTTTACTCATTAGATATCTGCAGGCTTCAAATAGTCAGTGTTTTCTCCTGTTCATTCCTGAGGAAACATGTTTCTGTTAGACCTGTAGCTTTCTGTCCTACCCACCCAATTGTGCAGCAGTTCTACTGCTGATCTGTCTCTCTGCTAGTCTAGCCAGTGTGAATCCTTGATGCTTTTTAAGGCTATTATTGTGTAAGTATAAAATGCATGTTTCCAAATAACTGCATCCTTTCTTCAAGAGTGTACACTTTGACATGGTGTCTAACACGTTGCTCAGGTGCTCGAGGCTGGGGTGTGGGGAGGGCAAGTCTGGGTAGAAGCTGTGGGTCAAGGTCAAAGTTCAGGGTGAGGCCAGGCCTTTTGTCAAGCCTTGATGTGGGTTGGTGGATTATTTATTTAAAATATACGAAAGGTGTCAGCCTTGGCTCTGAGTCAGAAGGTCGTGGGTTCAAGCTTCAGAAACTTGAGCACATAATCTAGACTGACACTTCAGTGATACACAGTTGGAGATGCCGTCCTTCAGATGAGATGTTAAACGGAGACCCTCTCAGGTGAATGTAAAAAAACCCATGGCACTATTTGAAGAACAGAGGAGTTCTCCTATTTATCCCTCAACTAACACCACCAAAACAGATTATCTGGTCATTAATCAACTCCAAAGATTTTTTTTTTATTCGTTCACGGGATGTGGGCGTCGCTGGCAAGGCCGGCATTTATTGCCCATCCCTAATTGCCCTCGAGAAGGTGGTGGTGAGCCGCCTTCTTGAACCGCTGCAGTCCGTGTGGTGACGGTTCTCCCACAGTGCTGTTAGGAAGGGAGTTCCAGGATTTTGACCCAGCGACAATGAAGGAACGGCGATATATTTCCAAGTCGGGATGGTGTGTGACTTGGAGGGGAACGTGCAGGTGGTGTTGTTCCCATGCGCCTGCTGCCCTTGTCCTTCAAGGTGGTAGAGGTCGCGGGTTTGGGAGGTGCTGTCGAAGAAGCCTTGGCGAGTTGCTGCAGTGCATCCTGTGGATGGTGCACACTGCAGCCACAGTGTGCCGGTGGTGAAGGGAGTGAATGTTTAGGGTGGTGGATGGGGTGCCAATCAAGCGGGCTGCTTTATCTTGGATGGTGTCGAGCTTCTTGAGTGTTGTTGGAGCTGCACTCATCCAGGCAAGTGGAGAGTATTCCATCACACTCCTGACTTGTGCCTTGTAGATGGTGGAAAGGCTTTGGGGAGTCAGGAGGTGAGTCACTCGCCGCAGAATACCCAGCCTCTGACCTGCTCTCGTAGCCACAGTATTTATATGGCTGGTCCAGTTAAGTTTCTGGTCAATGGTGACCCCCAGGATGTTGATGGTGGGGGATTCGGCGATGGTAATGCCGTTGAATGTCAAGGGGAGGTGGTTAGACTCTCTCTTGTTGGAGATGGTCATTGCCTGGCACTTATCTGGCGCGAATGTTACTTGCCACTTATCAGCCCAAGCCTGGATGTTGTCCAGGTCTTGCTGCATGCGGGCTCGGACTGCTTCATTATCTGAGGGGTTGCGAATGGAACTGAACACTGTGCAGTCATCAGCGAACATCCCCATTTCTGACCTTATGATGGAGGGAAGGTCATTGATGAAGCAGCTGAAGATGGTTGGGCCTAGGACACTGCCCTGAGGAACTCCTGCAGCAATGCCCTGGGGCTGAGATGCTTGGCCTCCAACAACCACTACCATCTTCCTTTGTGCTAGGTATGACTCCAGCCACTGGAGAGTTTTCCCCCTGATTCCCATTGACTTCAATTTTACTAGGGCTCCTTGGTGCCACACTCGGTCAAATGCTGCCTTGATGTCAAGGGCAGTCACTCTCACCTCACCTCTGGAATTCAGCTCTTTTGTCCATGTTTGGACCAAGGCTGTAATGAGGTCTGGAGCCGAGTGGTCCTGGCGGAACCCAAACTGAGCATCGGTGAGCAGGTTATTGGTGAGTAAGTGCCGCTTGATAGCACTGTCGACGACACCTTCCATCACTTTGCTGATGATTGAGAGTAGACTGATGGGGCGGTAATTGGCCGGATTGGATTTGTCCTGCTTTTTGTGGACAGGACATACCTGGGCAATTTTCCACATTGTCGGGTGGATGCCGGTGTTGTAGCTGTACTGGAACAGCTTGGCTAGAGGCGCAGCTAGTTCTGGAGCACAAGACTTCAGCACTACAGCTGGGATGTTGTCGGGGCCCATAGCCTTTGCTGTATCCAGTGCACTCAGCCTTTTCTTGATATCACGTGGAGTGAATCGAATTGGCCGAAGACTGGCTTCCGTGATGGTGGGGAAATCGGGAGGAGGCTGAGATGGATTATCCACTCGGCACTTCTGGCTGAAGATGGTTGCAAAGCCTTCAGCCTTGTCTTTTGCACTCACGTGCTGGACTCCGCCATCATTGAGAATGGGGATGTTTGCAGAGCCTCCTCCTCCCGTTAGTTGTTTAATTGTCCACCACCATTCACGACTGGATGTGGCAGGACTGCAGAGCTTTGATCTGATCCGTTGGTTGTGGAATCGCTTAGCTCTGTCTATAGCATGTTGCTTCCGCTGTTTAGCATGCATGTAGTCCTGAGTTGTAGCTTCACCAGGTTGGCACCTCATTTTTAGGTACGCCTGGTGCTGCTCCTGGCATGCTCTTCTACACTCCTCATTGAACCAGGGTTGATGCCCTGGCTTGTTGGTAATGGTAGAGTGAGGAATATGCCGGGCCATGAGGTTACAGATTGTGCTGGAATACAATTCTGCTGCTGCTGATGGCCCACAGCGCCTCATGGATGCCCAGTTTTGAGCTGCTAGATCTGTTCTGAATCTATCCCATTTAGCACGGTGGTAGTGCCACACAACACGTTGGATGGTGTCCTCAGTGCGAAGATGGGATTTCATCTCCACAAGGACTGTGCGATGGTCACTCCTACCAATACTGTCATGGACAGATGCATTTGCGACAGGTAGATTGGTGAGGACGAGGTCAAGTAAGTTTTTCCCTCGTGTTGGTTCGCTCACCACCTGCCGCAGGCCCAGTCTAGCAGCTATGTCCTTCAGGACTCGGCCAGCTCGGTCAGTAGTGGTGCTACCGAGCCACTCTTGGTGATGGACATTGAAGTCCCCCACCCAGAGTACACAATCCAGACTGACACTACAGTGCAGCACTGAGGGAATGCTGCATCATTGGAGGTGCCGTCTTTTGGTTGCAACATTAAACCGAGGCTCCGTCTACCTCCTCGGATGGATGTAAAAGATCCCATGGCACTACAGCGAAGTTCTCCTCGTTATCCTGGCCAATATTTATCCCTCAACCATCATCACTAAAAAAACAGATTATCTGGTCATTATCTCGTTGCTGTTTGTGGGACCTTACTGTGTGCAAATTGGCTGCCACATTTCCTACATTAAAACTGATTACATTCCAAAAGTACTTCATTGGCTGTCAATCACTCTGGGACACTCTGAGCATGTGAAAGGCATTTTATAAATGTAAGTTCTTCTTTCTTTATATGAATGTAGCTGGGCTGGTATGGGTGCTAAGTGTTGTATCACATTTCATTTAAGGATAGATTATACATTGGGCCGGATTTTGCTGTGACTGGCGAATGAGCGATGCTCATAAGACTTACACTTGCCCATAGACTTTCTCTGGGGTTTTGCATGGCGAGTTTCTTTAAGTCACTGTTTAACATTGTCTCCTTATCACCAAATGCCTCCTCTAGCCCTGCAATCCCCTTCTCCCGAATGCTCTGTTCATCTGACTCCAGCCTCTTGTGCACCCTTCCTTCCTTGATCTCACCATTGATGGTATGCCTAGAGCCACCTAGGCCCAACACCTGGGAATTCCCTCCCTAAACTCCTCTACCGCCCTTTTCCCCTTTTACGGTCCTCCTTAAAACCCACCTCTTTGACCAAGCTTTTTGGCACCCCACCTAATATCACCTTCTTCGGCGCGATGTCCATTCTTTCCTTACACCTTTGTGAAGTGCCTTGAGATATCTTTTTACATTACAGGTACTATAAAATGTATGGTGGTGGTGTGTGTCAGTACTTGCAAGGAGTTCCCACGCACAGAAAAAATTGAATGTCACTGGAATAAACCACCTGGCCCCCAAATTTGATCCTTTTTTTTCCCTCCCCTTGTTAATACATTTATTGCAACCACTTTTTGTGATGAATGTACAAAATATTCAGTCAAATAAAGTTCAAATCACATCATCTCAGAGGCCTGATGTTACATCAGCTAATTGACAGGCAATAAAAGGATGATGGATTTTGTTAGCCTAATGTCTTTGATTCTACTGTATATTTGAGGTTTTGAAACTCGGGGTCATTGACTTGGAGTCGTTGGGAAAGACTCATTATTATTCATGAAGCTAAATAAGTACATGAGGGAGAAAGGAATAGTAGGATATGCTGATAGGGTTAGAATGAAGAAGGGTGGGAGGAGGCTTGTTTGGAGCATAAACACCTGACATAGACCAGTTGGGCCGAATGGCCTGTTTCTGTGCTGTAAATTCTGTGTAAGTTAGAGTCCAACTAGAACGGCGCCCTCTATAGGGCATCTGGGACCTGTCTGAACAGGACAAGCAGCTGTGTAACTCCTTAACCATTCAGATTGAAGAATCGTTTAATGAGCAGCACAGAGTCGGAACCAAGAACTGTAAGTTAGGATAGTGAATTCAGTGTCAAATCAGGTATAGTAAGCGAAATAAAGAAAGGGAAGGAAAGATTGGATTACGAAGCAGAGATAAAGGAGACAGAAAGAAAAAGTAAGAAAAAAACATTGTTTTTTAAAAAAAAATCTCTAACAATAATTAAAACCGGAAGGAATAAGACTCCACACTTGTAAAAGTTAATTTTAGTGCCAGAGAGGTTGTTTGGCAATAATTAAGACTTACCACACCGTTAAAAATGGTACTTAGGCTGGAATGTACAAGCCCTAACTTTTTCTGGCAAGTTTAGTCCGCAGCTACCATGTCGGTACAGCAACTTCACACCGTTCAATACATTTGAATGTGGAGCCAGGCAGCGAGATGCCGTTTCCTCGCAGTTTACAGAGGGGCAGCGCATCTCGGTCAGCAACTTCCTGATTTCTGCGTTTAACTGCACATCTCCGCCCGCTGGCGAGGCTCACCGTTATTTTTACAGCAAAATCTGGCCCAATGTATATTTTTGCCCAGCCAAAATGGTTTGTAATGGGACTACTCATTGAGTTGGAACTGCTCCAGGAAGGTGGGTATTGTACCTTAATGCACGGTTTTGCATAATTGCAGCTTTTAGTTGCCTGCTTGAACTGCCTTGGCAACTGTATCGATTGTGCTTTGTGATAGGATTGGACCTTTTGTAGAAAATGCTTGGTTGTTTTTGTGCAATGTGATGGGTGAGATAACCAATTACAAAGCAGAAAATAACCAAGACAATTACAGACACTATAGTTACAGACATATAGACACAAAAGATCATGCTTAGTTTGTGTTGTGCACTGCAAGGTTGCATTGGATTGGCAAAGGCTGCTGTTTTTAATCCAGTGATTGGCCCTTCCCTTGTGAAAGTATAGTTATATTTAGCACATCTCCAGCACTTCAGTGAAGCACATAGATTCCAGTCATGACAATTGTCAGAACACAATATATTAACAACATGAAAATGATACTAATTACAGCAGCAACATCACAGTTTAAAATGTTTTAGAAGTCATGAGCTGCAAGATTAAACTCTCAATAGCTCCATGGCTCATTGTTGCAAAATCTAGTTAGTTTGAGGAGGCCCCTAAACATCATTTCTTCACTTCTACTTATGGGGCTTTCAAGATCACAGCCAGTGGCCAACAAGCTGTACAGGGGTGGGAAGACTTAGGGTTGGAATAACCATCACAAGTTCATGTGTTGCAAATCAGGCTTTGTTAAAAACATATGTGGGACATTGTGAGTTAACAAATTAAATCTAATGCGTTAGTTGCTTTAAAAGCCTTGGCCCTGGTAGGTGAAACCTGTTTAACCAGAACTGCATTTTTAAAAAACGGGAAAGGGAAGTGTACTATATGTAAATGTAGGGTGTGTTACTGCAGCTCTTTTACTGCTGGCAACTTTGAGTAGCTCCTAAACATCTCATTTTTTTCGAACCCAGTTCAATATTACTTGTTACATTTTACTTGCTCCTCTCTACAACTTTTGGCGAAATCCTTTTCATAGGAAATTAAAGAATAGCTTCATCCTACATTTGATGATTGTAGGTCATTGTGGACTTTGTATAATTGTACTGGATATGCAAAGCAATAATGTGTTACTGTGGGGTTGAACAAAGGACTGGACTAATGAAAGGGTTATGCATTTAAGCTCTAACTTGCAGTTTGCAGTCTATTTTCACAGCTCCTACATTTTCCACAGAGGGAAGATTTATTCTCAGTAATGTCTGGGTCACAAGTAGCTGCACAAGTTCTAAGATCCTTCCATCGTTGATCTCTTTAAAAAGTACTTAATTCAATTGGTATATTCTCCTTTGCATTGAGAAAATATCACCATTACTTGTATCAGTCGTGGCTCAATGGTAGTACTCTTGCCTCTTGAATCAGAAGGCTGTGGGTTCAAGTCCCAATCCAGGTACGTGAGCACATAATCTAGGCTGACACTCTGGTGCAGTACTGAGGGAGCACTGAACTGTCGGAGGTGCCATCCTTCAGATGAGATGTTAAACCGTCCATCTGCCCTTTCAGGTGGATGTAATAGATCCCATGGCACTATTCAAAGAAGAGCAGAGAGTTCTCCCAGAGTTCTGGCCAATCCCTCAACTAGCATCACCAAAACAGATTATCTGGTCATTATCACAATGCTGTTTGTGGGACCTTGCTGTGTGCAAATTGGCTGCCCTGTTTCCTACATTACAACAGTGTCTACATTTCAAAAGTACTTCCTTGGCTGTACAGGACCTTGGGACGTCTGGAGGTCGCCAAAGGCACTATATAAATACAAGTTCTTTCTTATTAGGAGCTGGGACTTAGACTTGGAGCTCGAATTTACAATGGTGGCAGGTTGGCAGCGGGGGGGAGGGAGGGGTGAAGGTGCATGTGGCAAACCCGCATGAACAAAACTTACCGTTTCCAACATGATCGCATGTTGATTGATGATGATTAACGTCCTCTCCGGGTTTCGTGCCTGGCAGCCAGCCTGATTGATAGACTGGCTGCCATCAGGAGCTGCAACGCAAGGTGTTGTGGGGTGGGAGGGGGGGGGCGGCGAGAAGGAGAGTAGAGCGAGACGTCATCCGCCGCTGGACTAGAAGACCAGGGAGGGGAGAGGGGAAGATCGGGAGGATATCTGGGGAAGATCGGGGGGGTGAAGAGGAGAACATCTGAGCTGGAGACATCGGAGCAGGTTTCAAAGGTAGGTTCATTTAGTGTTTTCACCTCCTTCCACGGTTTTTTATTTAATTTATTTAGTTTCTTGTTCCCTGATCCAGCCCTAATGTCAGAAGCGGTGGGCAAGCTGCCCAGGTAAGTTGAAAATCTTTCTAATCACTTACTGTGTCACAGGTAAAGTGCCTTAAGTACCTCAATGAGGTACATTTGGCTGTTTAACTGCCATCCTGCTGGGTTTAATTGCCGGCGGGACTTCTGTTTTTGGGTTACCCGTGTGCGCACACAGGTGGGTCCCTGGAAAATTCGGAAGTCGGCGGGTTGGAGCCGGCTTCCGAATGCGAACGGGATTTACGTGATTTTCGGAGTTCCCACCACCCCCAAAGCAACCGCAATTGCCTCCTAAAATCACCCTCTTGGTGTCTGTTTACCCAGGGCAATTGCGTGTATACTTTTATTGATATTATGCTTCCGATGTGTGCAAAAACACAATTTTGTGTCTACAATTTATCACAGTTTGTTATATTCATTGAGCATTTGGTTTATGGGAATAAAGCCCTTTTGGTTTTCTTAGAAATGTCAAGATAAATGGGCAGGCTGCAATCATAATGAGTTTATCAGGCTGTGAAAGTGTTGGCATTTACTCACGACTGTCAGTAATGAGGAAGCAGAGTTGCATTTTGACTCTGAATTCTGAAAGTTGATGGCACTGCTAGTCTGCAGGCGAAGTACGTTTCTACGGTGGATGTCCGATTGCAAATTGCCGCTACAATGACTAGGCCAGTGTTGTCCAATATGTTAGCCACTAGCCAAATGTGGCTAATTGGGAATCCAGATGCGGCTGGGTGCGCTTTGGATTAATAAATAACAAATGAGTAATAGATAATGTCGTTGAGCATGTGATCGCAATACTCCTATTCATATGCCATATACATGTGCACTTCAACCTTTTCGGGCGGTTGTTCGTAAAATGGTAAGATGGAAAGCAGAGTGTGCGAGTGTTTGTTGATCGTTATGAGTATTTTACTTCTTGGTTACTGAATGGTGGGCGTTTTTAAATAAATATACACACGTGAAGTACATTTATCTGTATTGTGCGAGTGAGTGTATGTACAGCATTTTCTATTAAAATTAGTACACGTGGCTAAAATGGTGTCGCCATAGCCACACCTGTGGCTACTCAGTAATTTCTATTGGAAAACACTGGACTCAGGTTCAGTCTTGAATGTTGATGTGTGGAATGTTATTACAATGTAACAAAGGGACTACATATTGGAAAGCCTTGAGGTAAACAGTAAATCTGTTAATGTTTGACTAAGATTATAGCAGTAAAACAGTGAAGTCAAGCTCAAATTAAACTACAGGACAAGGGCTCATAGGTACAAACTGGTAAAAAGGCAAGTTCAGGACTGATGTCAGGAAGCAGTTCACACACTAAGCGATTAATACCTCTGGACTCTGGGCAGGGCAGTGGAGGCAAAAAAAAACTCAGGAGTCATTCAACAGTTGGGTATTGTGGCTGGTGTGGAGGTGAAGGGATCGGTGGGTAGAATTTTCGCAGGCTGTTCCCTGATCTCCTGTAATAACTTCGGCTGTTTATGGCGTTTCTCCGGGATTACTGCCAATCTTCTGCTGAAGCTACGGCAGGAGATTGGGAGAACCCTCATGGATATTACTGGCGCAGAAGGATTGGCTGGATGGGCCAAATGGCCTCCCTTGTTTGTACTTACTTTTGTAAATAATCTTTAGCTGTGCTTTTCTTTTAAGATTTGGGGCTGACCAGAATTTTAGTCATGCCCCCTGTAAACTATCCTTTATTTAACTTTTACAAGAAGTCCTGGCACTGATTGTGTTGCAAAATAAAAAGCTATTTGTTATGTAGGATGTGACTTTGTTCATACAGTTATCCCACTTGGGGGTGGATTGTGACGTTGTGAAATACTTCCCCTTTAGGAGGGAGGGAATATTGAGGGTCCAGTTTTGTTACAGCATCTTTTCACTTGTGTAAAACTTGCCCATATCCTCACTCGCACCAAGTCCTGTTCACCCACCACCCCTGTGCTCGCTGACCTACATTGGCTCCCCGGTCCATCAAGGCCTCGATTTAAAAATTCTTATGTTCGTGTTCAAATCCCTCCGTGGCCTTGCCCCTCCCTATCTCTGTAGCCTCCTCCTGCCCTACAATCCTCCGAGAACTCTGTGTTCCTCCAATTTTGGCCTCTTGTGCATCTCTTACTCCCTTCGCCCCACCATTGGCGGCTGTGCCTTCAGCTGTCCAGGCCCTAGTCTCTTGAATTCCCTCCCTACCCCTCACCACACCTCTCCTCCTTTAAGAAGCTCCTTAAAACCTACCTCTTTGACCAAGCTTTTTGTCACCTGTCCTAATATCCCCTTAGGTCTAACAATTAAACTGAGGTAAATTGTTATATATCTTCATTCAATTCATAAGGCAGAAGACATCCCAATGCTAGTCTGCTTCATACAGGCTAATATACTGACCAAATTTATTTACAATTAAGGAAGAGAGAACTTGCCTTTCATGCCCTCAGAACACCCCAAAGTACTTCACAGCCAACAAATTACTTTTGCAGTCACAGTGCAGTCACTGTTGTTAAAATGATTCGCAAAAGTAAAAAAACACAGGCAAAATGTTATATAGTGCAATAATTAGGTATAATTAGATATGAGATCTGGATAATCCCCATAAAGAATTCAACTACTGCTTTCAAGTGTCAGTTTTTCTATTGTTGCAGACCAATGGTACAACAAATACTGCTTTCAGCTTTTTGTACTTTCTTCAAATGAAACAGAAGAGCCTCCTCTTGGTAGACAATGCAGTCTTGAGATGGGTCTTTCAGATAGAGATGTTACACATGAGATAAATAAGCTCCCAAAATGTGCCTGCAGTCTGATGTGCCTCAGTTGGTATCAGACGCTGACTGAACTCAAAACTGATAGTCAGCTCTAGAACATTAATCCATCTGATCTTCATGTTGTAAAGCACATTTTCTTTTGTGTGAAGAAGTCACTCAAAATATTGAGCCTTGCCTCTGCAGTAAACCATGGGATAATGGTTTGTAACTCATCATCTCTGGGACTTTTCCCCAATCTCCAATAGACTGTTTTAACGTATGGCAATTAGAAATGAGATATATGCAGCATCTGACAAACTAATATTAATTAATATTTTAATCATGCTGCACCCCTCTATCAAGGAAAGACTTTATCTTGACTAATTCTTGATATAAAGATTTCTTTGCCTATGGTGGAGACAAATGACCTCCCGGCAGCCATTTCAGCTTCCAGTAAGACACACAGAGTCTGGGTTACCACAACTTTAAAATGATTCGATACAAATATACAAGCCTAAAGGGACAGTCTGTCATCTGAGACTACTCCTGTGGACCTCTTAACCTGTTCCTGACTGGTTCTCATCAGCTTTGCGATGGAGCCCCCTGATTGGTACCTGTATCAGGTTGCACTGAAAATCATTGAGATGAAAGAATGTATAGAACAGGCAAAAAATAATAATTTTGTACCATTAGATGTAGAAATGGTTGTTGCAACAGGTTTAAAAAAGTGGAGTAGTCTGTTGATGTTGACTTGCTGTATAGAACCACAATGAATTTGTTAACCTGTATTTAAAATAGATTGCTTATTGTACATTGTTTTCAGGGAAAGTGAGTCAAAAAGGAATGGTGTTAAAAGCACTGGCCACTTACAGAAGGCAGGTTACTAAACTTTATACAACATAGTTTAACTTGGATTATGTGACTGGAAACACCAATATATCTGACAGCATGCTTTTCCTCTCCTTATCCTTCTCACTTCAGGCAGTAAGTGGATACAGGAGAGTTTAAAATATAAAAGTAGCTAAAGAACTCTTATTAATTGTAGGACCCTCAAATTTAGAAATTAAAAGTGATGAATAGTCTTTTTAAGCAAAGTTATTCAGTGCTATTGTAACAGTGTGACGTGTTGTGCTTCAAGGAGGAAGCTGAGTCATTTCTGTAACCTTTCGCACTGCATTATGTTTGTCTGCAATCTGCTCAGAAGAATTTCTCTGTTGGCAAGTGCAAGTTAATTTGGACATATTAGAAGAGCCAATTACATAGAATTTACAGTACAGAAATAGGCCATTCGGGCCAACTGGTCTATGCCAGTGTTTATGCTACAATGAGCCTCCTCCCACCCTACTTCATCTAACCCTATCAGCATTTGATCACTTTATCAAATCATAAATGTGTGGTCCATTTCACTCTTGGGTGGATCGGCCATACAGTATTCCTCTGTGAATTCAAACAATTACGTTTGAGATATCTTTACACAGAAAGACTGTTCTTCTAGTCCCCAGAAACAATTCAAAGTCAGAAGGGAGAACAGCCTTTACACAGCCATCTGTAATTATTATTGCTTGATACACATTTACATGATTAAAAAAAACAATTAATTACACCTCCTTGACATAGATGCAGGGCTGTTTTACTGACGCAATTAAGTCTCTCTACAGGAAGGCATAGTAGTCTCAAATGTAGGGTGAAAAGACCATTTAGATTTAACTACTTTACGTAGAGGGTGGTGCATATATGAAGTGGACTGCTGAGGCAGGCAGTGGGGACTGATGGTATCAGCAAATCCAAGAGAGAGCTGCATAAGGACCTGGTGAAAAATTTGATAATGGGGCAAAAAAAGAAAGATTTGCATTGATGTAGTTCCTCTCATGCCCTCAGGAAGTCCCAAACCGCTTCATAGCCAATGGATTACTTTTGAAGTGTTGGTTTGTAAAGTCTTTGGCAAAAAAAAAATAACATAGACCTCAAAAAACTCTTTTAACACAAGGTTTTCTTAGAGAATTTTCACTGAGTTCCAGTTGACTTTCACAAGCAATAGCATTGACTGGAGCGACAACGTTTGGCGGCTTTCTGTTTAGATCCTGAGATCTGAAGGGTTGCTTCAATGCAGGCATTTATAAAAGAGGTCAGCATTTCCAGCTAGCTTTGATGTACTCTACCTCTATTAAAGTTTTAGAAAGTAATTCTTTACATGGGCCACCTTAGCATAATGCTGTTACTCCTTAAAAATATTTTAAATGTAGCCAATATTTCTGAGCTTTTGCCAGGCATTTATTTAAATGCTTTATAATCTGTTCCTGATAGCCTTTTTTTTTAATGAAGGCCTTTTATCTCAAGCGGTGCCTGTTCAAGGCCCACTTGGTAATGTCCAAACATGTTGCATCACAGGGTGATGGAATCTAGGCCGATACTCAGACTTCCCCTCAAGTTGAGCTCTTGATTTTGAATGTGCCACCTTGCCTGTTGCTGAGTGGGAGGCCAGCCTGTCCATATAAAGGGGCAGGGGGCAATTATTACCAGTTTGAATAGAGCACATACTTATTCTATGGAGGCTGGGATTATTTTAACAACAGTCCCTTGCTGTGCTTCAACGGGCAGCAAGTAAGGAGTGGGAATAGTGCCAAATCCTAATTCCAGCTACATCCCACGGCTGAACAGTCCATGGTTGGAAATCCGGAAGTGGGTGGAGCAGCAAGTCTGCGAAGGGCCACTGGTGCAGTGCCATCAATGGCTCCTGACCTGTATTGTGAGCGCTGGGTTGCCAACTCTGGTTGGATGTATTCCTGGTGAACTTATCACATGATCACCTGCCTCCAACCGCCCTGCTCGGTCGAACAATATTTCTTCCCCCATCTCCAATATTTTTATAACTAATAAACAGAAGTGTTAAAAAAAAAAGAAAAAACATTTTTTTTAATGCTTGATGACTTTTCTCCTGGGATGCTCGCAGTAGTGTCCAGGAGATTAATCTTTAATTCCTGGATATGAAGGTTGGCGGCCCTATACGAGCGCCACTGTCATGTGCTGGCTTTCTAAAATTGTCAGGTCAGTATTCCTGAGTGAAAACAGGACCTCCGAATCAGCACCAACCTTGTAAAGAGGAACGGACCATACTCCTCAGTAATTGTGGAAAGACTTAGACATCCAAATACCATTGCAGTGCGATGATCAAACAGTTTGTATTTAACTTCCCCTTTAAGGGCCCAGTTCCCTGATGCGGTTGCTTCGTCTAATGTTTGTTCTGGTCATTTCTGGCAAATGAAAATTCCTCTGTTTTTAAGGAAGCATAAAAAAAATCCTGTTGCGTTAGCATGTAGCTGTTTTAAATGCATCTCAATTCAGAATTCATGGAGTAAGTATAAGATCATTCTTTATGGTTGATTTATGGAAGGTATAAATCTTGGTGACTTAAAATATTGTGGAGAGACTAGAGAAGCTGGGATTGTTCCCCCTGGAGCAGACAAGGTTAAGGGAAGATTTAATAGAGATGTTCAAAATTATGAGGGATTTGATGGAGGTGATAAGCAGAAACTGTTTCCACTGGCAGGAGGGTCGGTAACCAAAGGACACAGATTTAAGATCATTGGCAAGAGAGCCAGAGGGAGATAAGGAGAACTTTCTTTCTGCGGTGCGTTATGATGATCTGGAATGCACTGCCTGAAAGGGTGGTGGAAGCATCTTCAGTTGGTAGAACGACTGTTTGATGCGGTATAATGTGCACCCATGATGTACAGTATCGTGGGTGGCCCCCTCCCTCGTTGGGGTACAGTTTTATAGGTGATGGTCCATAGCTCCTCCTTTGGCTTGGTGTTGAATTTTGTCCAATTATGTTCCTGTGAAGTGCTTTAGGATGTTTTGCTATGTTAAAGATGCCATATAAATGACCAAGTTGTTGATCCTTGTCCCACTCGTGGACCTCCAGTAGGGGTTGCTATATAGTGATCATAGGAACATTAGGAACAGATGTAGGCCATTCAGCCCCTCGAGCCATTCAATTAGATCATGCCTGATCTGTATCTTAACTCCATTTACCTGCCTTTGCTCCATATCCCTTAATACCCTTACCCAACAAAAATCTATCAATCTCAGTTTTGAAATTTTCAATTAACTTAGTCTCAACAGCTTTTTGGGGGAGAGTTCCACATTTCCACTATTCTTTGTGTGAAGAAGTGCCTCCTGACATCATTTCTAAATGTCCGAACTCTAATTTTACGGTTATGCCTCCTTGTTTTGGACTTCCCCACCAGAGGAAATAATTTCTCTCCTATCTACCCTGTCAAATCCTTTAATCATCTTAAACACCTCGATTAGATCACCCCGTAATCTTCTACACTCAAGGGAATACAAGCCTAGTGAAACCTGTTGGAATAAATTGAGGGGGAAATCCCCCATTAACTTTTATGTTGAGATATGTGTATTTGTCTAAGTCAGAGGAGTCGTGTGTTTAGAGAGGAGTCGTGTGCTTACAGGTATCTGAAAAAATCTGTGCTAATGACAGTTCATATTCACAAATCTACGTGTCCATATTTTCATAGTTTAATGACATTTCCAAGTTGCAGCACTGTTAACAGCTGGTTAGCGTGTGCAGTCACCTATGTTTCTCATCTGTTGTTGCTGATTTATAATATTATTTTAAAGCTCACTCCACTCTAATTGGAATGGTGGCTCAGCTGCAAAGTGTCTTTGTTGTGTGCCAGGGAATCCAGCTGCTGCTGTTGAAACAGCTGGTCGCTCGCCCGGGCTTCTGGAAATGATGGGCCTTCGTTAGCCCTTCCTCTTCAGATGTGTGACGAAGGCATTGCCATTTATTCCAGTGCTTAAGCTTGTACAAAAGCAAGACTCCACCAAGTGGGAACTGAAATCTTCATAGTGTCAAAACATCATTTTGAGCTGTATAAAAATGTAATTATAGAAAGGGTTAGCACACTGGGACAAAGGCGGGGTTACTGAAAGCACTTCACACAAGAAGGAATGGGAGTTGTCAACTCGTGCCAGGGCAGTGTGAGGTGGGATGGGAGCTATCAGTCCGGGGGGGGGGGGGGGACAGTGTGAGGTGGGATGGGAGCTATCAGTCGTGGGGGGGACAGTGTGAGGTGGGATGGGAGCTATCAGTCGAGAGGAGGGGGTGGGGACAATGTGAGGTGGGATGGGAGCTATCAGTCGGGGTGGGGGGGGGTGCGGTGGGGACAGTGTGAGGTGGGATGGGAGCTATCAGTCGTGGGGGGGGACAGTGTGAGGTGGGATGGGAGCTATCAGTCGTGGGGGGGACAGTGTGAGGTGGGATGGGAGCTATCAGTCGGGGGGGGGACAGTGTGAGGTGGGATGGGAGCTATCAGTCCGGGGGGGGGGGGGGGGGGGGGGGGGACAGTGTGAGGTGGGATGGGAGCTATCAGTCAGGGGAGGGGGGACAGTGTGAGGTGGGATGGGAGCTATCAGTCCGGGGGGGGGGACAATGTGAGGTGGGATGGGAGCTATCAGTCCGGGGGGGGGGGTACACAGTGTGAGGTGGGATGGGAGTCGTCAGTCGGTGGGGGGGAGCAGTGTGAGGTGGGATGGGAGCTATCAGTTGGGGGGGGGAGGGGGGGACAGTGTGAGGTGGGATGGGAGCTATCAGTCGGCCGGGGGGGACAGTGTGAGGTGGGCTGAGATCTGTCGGCCGGGGGGGGTTGGTGGGGTGCAGTGTAGCTAGGATCCAGCTCTTACCCTGGGGCCATACTCTTGGTGGTGGGGGTGGGGGTCTAAGATGCTGCTTCAGATAAGGGAGTGGGAATTCCAGTTTCCTGGAATTTGAATTAAAACTGCCAATATAAAAGCAGTTTCTTTCTTTCTTTCCTTCCTTCTGTCTTTCCTTCCTCCCTTCCTTCTTTCCTCCTTCCTTTTCGTCCTTCTGCCTATTTGCGCTGCTTTCTTTCTCCCCTCCTCTATTGGAGACGCCATTTGTTGCTGTGGGACGTTTTTGTGAGTGTGAGCTGCTCTCAGTACCTTCCCATACAGCTGCTCTTCATTTGTGAGCGTTGATAAATTAGTGTCGGCAGGCAGTTGAACACAGCAGCACAGCAGAGCCTGGTCCTGCCCTGACCCACCATTCACACGCGGGCATCTTCCAGCAGGACTCTTTGAATAACGCTCGGGAACAGGAACCCCTGTTGATTCCCTCCTCTTCCCTCCCCCAACCCCTGGGGACAGAGGTCAATTTTAGCACTTGAAATGCTGCCTTGGATAATCAACAAACCCAGCTAAGGCTGGGAATTGGACCTGGAACCTTCTTGGCCTGTACGGGTGAATGATCTGGGATTTTTTTTTGCCAGATCCTATTTTAGTATTGTTCTGCAAAGAAGAATATGGCATGTTAATGTCTTTTTTTAAGATCTAAGGAGATTGCACTGTGTCTGAGCCAATGTTTACCGTTGCTGGTTCCACACTTCTGGGATTCTTTTATTCTATAAGGCACGCACTTGTGTTGTATGCAATTTGTATTTTTAATTAAACCCCCCCCACCTTCGATTTTCTTCCTTCTTAACAACAACAACTTGCATTTATGAAGGGCCTTAAACGGAGTAAAATATCCGGAGGCGCTTCGCAGGAGTGATTATCAAGTAAAATTTGACACCGAGCCGCATAAGGAGATATTAGGACAGGTGACCAAAACCTTGGTCAAACAGATAAGTTTTAAGGAGTGCCTTAAAGGAGGAGAGAGAGGTAGCAAGGCGGAGAGGTTTAGAGAGGGAATTCCAGAGCTTAGGACCTAGACAGCCGAAGGCACAGCCGCCAATGGTGGAGCGATTTAAAATCGGGGATGTGCAAAATTGGAGAAGCGTAGGATCTCGGAGGAGGTTATAGAGATAGGGAGGGACGAGGCCATGGAGGGATTTGAAAGGTGTTCCCAGACCTGGTGCAAATGTAGGTCAGTGAGCAAAGGGGTGATGAGAGAACTGGACTTGTTGCGAGTTAGGATACGGACAGCAGAATTTTGGATGAGCTCAAGTTTATAGAGGGTGGAAGATGGGAGGCCGGCCAGGAGAGCGTTGGAATAGTCAAGTCTAGAGGAAACAAAGGCATGGATGAGGGTTTCAGCAGTAGATGAGCTGAGGCAGGGGCACAGACGGACGATGTTACGGAGTTGGGAGTAGGCGGTCTTGGTGATGGAGTGGATATGTGGTCGGAAGCTTATCTCAGGAATAAATAGGACGTCAAGGTTGCAAATGATCTGGTTCAGCCTCAGATAGTGGCCAGGGAGAGGGATGGAGTTGGTGGCTAGGGAACAGAGTTTGTGGTGGGGACTGAAGACAATGGCGTCAGTCTTCCCAATATTAAGTTGGAGGAAATTTTTGCTGCTCAAGTACTCGATGTCAGACACGCAGTGTGACAAATCAGAAACAGTGAGGGGTCGAGAGAGGTGGTGGTGAGGTAGAGCTGGTGTCATCAGCGTACATGTGGAACTGGATGTTGTGTTTTTGGATGATGTCGCCGAGGGGCAGCGTGTAGATGAGAAATAGGAGGGAACCAAGGATAAATCCTTGAAGGATCTTAAATCAGTGACCTGAGCTTTCTGCATAGATCTGAGATGCCTCCCTTCCCCCCCCCCCCCCCTTGACCCCTACTGTTTTTTGGGCCCCGTGGTCATGCCAGGATGGGAGGTGGGCTCCCTGAACTTCACTGGGGAGTCGTGCCTGTCAGGGCTGGAAACGTGCATCTGCAGGCTCCAGGGCGGGCCTGCTGTTGTGGTAAAAACAGAGGCGGCCAGCCTGCTGCCTGCCAATAATGTATTAAAAAATGACGAGAAGCTCCCTCTTACTTAATGGGACCTGTGCAGAGCCGCACCCTTAGGGCACTTCCAGGTTAGCCATAGTGCTCCCTCCTCCGGCTTCTGGAAGCTGAGGCCTAATAGATGGGCCCCTTCATCCAGCGGTGCAAATGGCGGGAAACACGATGGAGACCATGAGTCCTGAATTTTGGCATTTTGTTGGCCTTCACCCACAGTTTCCAGTGTCCCAGTGGACGAGATGGGGATGCAGCGTCTCCGAGTTGCTTTCTGCCTGCTCCTGATCTAAGGAAGAACTGATGTAGGGAGAGGCAGAAAGTCTTACCCAGTGACCCGTGCTGAATGGTTCAATGGGTCCTGGTCATTTCTCCTGTGTGAACCTAGGGACAGATCAGCAGACTATTTAGAACGTGGGTGCATCAAAGTGCAGGCCTGTCCTGCCTTTCCTCACCTGCTGTCCATGCACATGCACTTTCCAATAGGGATGCTGGATAGGGATCTGGAGGAGAACCCTGGATGATATTTTTTTGTCATCTTTCTCTCCTTAACCGTGTGGCGTTGCAGGCAACTGCAGTACCCTAACTGCTGCCCAGATGAAGTCAGACAACTTGGAGCAGAGAGGAAATGGAAGATGGACCTTTGTTATCTGTTTAGCTAATTTCCACGCTGTGCAACACACTCGCAAACTGAGCTGTCAAGGTCCTTAGTTATTGTGGCTGAACCCTTGTGTTTGAAACTGGTGCTGGTGTGGGTCTCATTAGTATTTTAATGATGCCAAATATCTGAAAAGCTCTTTAGTATGCTTTCTCTGTTATTCGCTCTGTCTCTGGAATTTTTATAACAGCTGCACAACTGACGAGACCTGGCCATTTCTCAACTCAGGAAATGAATCCTGAACGAATTTAAGGTTTGTGGTTCAGGGAGGACCTGAAATGAGGCAAGAAAAATAAATGTTAAAACAGTGGAGGAGAAATTCAGCCCATTCTCCTGGGAATGACAAGAAAAGATACAATAATCGAGGCAAAACATTAAATCTTGCAAAAGGAAAATATTCAAAAACTAAATACCAGAGATGCTGACTTGGAATGGCTACCCTCTGATTTAGTAGCTGTGGGGGAGGAGAGGGAATTTGAAAAAGAAATAACCTTTTACAAAAATTTCACCATTGGAAGGGGCTGGGTGGGGCAGTGGGACCCAGGTTGGAATTCTGTCCAGATCCTTCCTTCCTCTTTCTCTATCCCATTTCAGAATATTTTGGACCGTTTCAACCAAGCTTCCGCTGTCTTTATAATTTGGTGCAGGATTCGTAGTCTCCCTCAGATATGTTGCGAAAGAGGCTATAAGCATTGTTGGTGTGAAAAGTAGAAAATTCACACTGGTGCTCTTCCGAGGTTGGGTTTGATATACACTGACATGAATAGCGAATGATACCGAGGTTAACCTGTGTTATACCTTATCTCCTGACTCTGATTTCCCAAGACCCCCTTCTCCCCACCCCCCACCCCCCCCGAGTGAATGGCTCCATGGCGCTGTGTTATCGGCACCTCCCTTTCCCATGAGAATCCAGTAACTAATGCTAACTTCTTGCTATTGGTGTGCGAGAAGTTCCAAGAAACGCCCCCCCCCCCCCCCCGCCCACCGAATTCCGAGTCCCTCCTATTCTATCTATCTGTCTCCGATCTATCTATCTCTCCGTCTCCAATCTATCTATCTATCTATCTCTCCGTCTCCAATCTCTCTGTCTATCTCTCTGTCTCCAATCTCTCTGTCTATCTCTCCGTCTCCAATCTCTCTGTCTATCTCTCTGTCTCCAATCTCTCTGTCTATCTCTCTGTCTCCAATCTCTCTGTCTATCTCTCTGTCTCCAATCTATCTGTCTATCTCTCTGTCTCCAATCTATCTGTCTATCTCTCTGTCTCCAATCTATCTGTCTATCTCTCTGTCTCCAATCTATCTGTCTATCTCGCTGTCTCCAATCTATCTGTCTATCTCTCTGTCTCCAATCTATCTGTCTATCTCTCTGTCTCCAATCTATCTGTCTATCTCTCTGTCTCCAATCTATCTGTCTATCTCTCTGTCTCCAATCTATCTGTCTATCTCGCTGTCTCCAATCTATCTGTCTATCTCTCTGTCTCCAATCTATCTGTCTATCTCTCTGTCTCCAATCTATCTGTCTATCTCTCTGTCTCCAGCCTATCTATGTATATCTCCTAATGTACATTTCCTGCTTGTCACACTTTTAACTGTCACGCTCAAATTTCTGTATACACTTATTAAAAAAAAATGTATGACTAAACGGAGGCAGCCATTGGGGACGTACAAAAAGTCTCCCAGCAAGTGAGAGCCAGAATGCGTGTAACCTCTGCCTGACCTTACCAATCATACTTAATAAGAAAGCTAAGGTTTTCACCTGTAGCCTGAAGAGCAATTACACTCTGACCTCACCCATTCTAGACTTCGTGACTTTTAAAGGGACACAGCTTTACCTCAGCAGCAGAATAACATGCTGAGCAATACATGGTGTAAATGCTGCTGTCGTTACTCAATAGCATATCATGGGAGACCTGCCAGTCCTATATCAAACTGTTGTTGTTCATCAAGAGGTAAAACAGGAGTTGCATGTGTAATTTGATAAATATCTGTCACTTTACACTGAGCATATAAAAGAAAATTTATCTGCCCTTAAAGTTCTTTGGTCAAAGAAAGACCAATCTATCAGAAGTAACTGCTTTCCTTGATGTTGCCTTATATTTCTGGTTATGCTGCTATATCGGCGTGGGACACTGGCTTCTTCAGTTCAGTCCCCTGTTCTGCAGTGGTAGAGCCACCCTACTAATTAAAGGAATAAGGGATCCAGATCAATTGGACTTCTACAGCCCATCACTTTTCAAAGGCTCCCTTGATGACTCATTACGCTTACTCTGCAAGTTGCTGAGCCGTTTCGACCTAGAAAGCTCCCAGGTTTGTATTGGGTTAGTTGACTCGACTGTGATTCAACGAGTAACCTGTCGACACAAGCGAGTGCCACTTGAGCGAGTGTTGGAGGGCGGCTGGCACTCTGGGCAGAATTTTAACAGTGAGAAACGGGTGGGTCAAAGGGGGGGCATTGAAAATCGCAACAATTTCAGAGCTACCTCCAACCCGCCCATTTCCGGTTTTCAACAGGACGAGGGGTGGGCAACAACCCGCTCCCAGGAGGCGGGTTGGTCACTAAAGCCTTTCAAGGCTGCTGTGGGCCTCCATTTTCAAAGGTTTTGCGATTTCATCCCCTGGGGGCCGGGATTCTGGGGCCGCCTTCATGCCACACGAAAGGAGGCGGAAAGGTCCAAAACTGCAGGTAAGTGCCTTTCTGGCACAGCTTGTGGGCCCAGAGGAGCAGAAGTGCTTCCCCCAGACCCATCAAGCCTACTGCAAGCGATTTTTAAAAAAAAATCCCCCCCTGCCACCCAACGATCACGGGACCCCTCCCCCTCTCGACCTCTGATCCACTTCCCCCCGCCCCCCCCCCCCAACAAAGATCGCGGATCACCGCGACGATCCCCTGACTTCCCCTCCCCCCCCCCCCCCCCCCCCCCCCAAACGATCGCGGACTACTGCAACGACACCTGATCTCAATTTCCCCCCCCCCCCACCCCAGTGACTTATCCCCAATCCTTCCCCCTATGACTGACTCCTCCAATGACTGACTCCACCCCCACCCCCCCAATCCATACAAAGGAAGACTTACCTGAAGACTTACCTTTTCATGTCCACTTCCTAGCTCTGCTCCTGCCTGACTGAGGCCAGCCTGTTAATCAGGCCGGCCAGTCGGACGGCAGACCGACAAGAAAAATAAAAAATGCCAAAATTGTAAGGACGTCCGGGAAACCCGTCCGCGACTTGACACCTGCCCGCCCCCTTCCTGGCCCCGAGTCAAAATCCTGGCCAAGGAGTCACACCCCACAAGGAGAAAATACTTTCATGAAAAAAGGACAGGGAAGAGATGGGATGAACATTGGCAGAGAAACTCCTTCCTCAGTCACTTCTTCTAGTTGAGTGAATTCCAGCTTGGACTTCCATGTTGGAATTTTGGGAAATCCATCCATAGATTCATATCACTTCAGCAAGAGGCTGAAATTCCTGTGTGCGATCTTTTAGCGTACTGGTTAACATGTTTGCCTCAAGTTCCTGTTTTAACAAAGTTGTTAACCCATTTATTTTAAATTTCCGTAAAATAGTGTACATGGGAACTTGACACAAGCACCATTTAACCAGTGCGCTAAAAACTAGCGTGCAGAAGGGTTCCAGCCCGCAACTTCCTATGGAGCTATTTCAGTTCCAGTTTTAATATATAAAAATAACTTTGCCTCAGTTTTTGAACGTTCTGTTTCTTCCTCCTCGGTCCCTCTGCCACACACCATTTCACAGCTGAAGGGATGGGTCCAGCAACCTGGACCTTTTGGCCATGTTGCTCTTGACCAGCCACTAGGAGATGCACTATGATATCCCAGGATACCTTGTCCACCGATTCTCTGCCCCTTCATATGGAGGACAAGCTACTTTTGACCCGTCCTCTGGTAGAATTGGAGCAATCAGAAACTTGATGCGGTTCGTTGAAGGACAAAGGTGCACCCTTGCATTGCTTGCCTCCCCAGTTTCAGACTTCGTAATATACTTTCATGAAGCAGATAGGTAATATTGCCTAAGTTTGAATTTGGAACATACATTTCAGGGCTTCCAAGCACCGTTTTAAGATCTGCTGCTGGGAGGTTCAAATCAAAGCAGTAAATGAGCTTGATTCTACAACTTATATAGGGGATGAAGTAGATAAATATTTTCTCATCACTCTGATCCCTGCCCATTACACTTATGAATGTAGGTATTAAGAAGCTCTATAATCTTTCTTTCAGGCACCCTTGTGTATTTTGACACTGACTGTATAGCAATCTATCTCTACAGATTAAAAGTTAGCAAGTCAGTCTCTTGTGTTGTGAGACTGGTAGCTGCTTTCAGTACTTGTCTCCCACTTTGTTTAAGTGGCTTTTACACTCTCTTGTACAGCACTGTATAAGTATAAGCAGAGTGGTACCTACTGTCACTATTTCACAGTGTAAGCCGGTGGAAGAGTGTTCAGGTCTGCGGGCCCTTGCAGTGTGGAAATTAGCTGCTGCATTTGCTCAAGAAATTGTCCCTCAATAATAAATTTACCTGAGGTTCTTTACTTATCCCCCCACCTCTGCCGACAGAGTCCCTTGCCTTTCTCTTGATGTCCTCGTAGGAATGGTTAAACATCCCCTGAGATGTGCCTTTGGTACTCTTTGAATTTTTGATCAGGAACAAAGGGAATGAAAATTATCCAGCTAAACCAAATGAAGTTGTTTTTCATCAATATAATTAAAGGCGCAGGATGCCTGTAATTCCAGTGACTACCTTTTGGAGTATCAGCAATGTCCACCTAATAGGTGTCCATTTATCACCCAACTGCAAACTCCTTTTGACGTATGAACTATTCACAGAACAAAGCAAGCTATTGTGCCAATGGCTGTCAATTGAAGTACATCTACGCTTAACAAACAAAACCTATTTGCATGGGATGATGTGGAGATGCCGGTGATGGACTGGGGTGGACAAATGTAAGGAATCTTACAACACCAGGTTATAGTCCAACAGTTTTATTTGAAAATCACAAGCTTTCGGAGGCTTTCTCCTTTGTCAGGTGAGTGTGGGATTCCTTGAAAGTTACCGCATTTATAGTCAGAGAACGTGTAGCTACACGTAACCCCACCAGCGGAAAAAAAAGTTATCTTTTTAATACAACTGGTCATTCTCTCTCTTTCTCTTCCTTTCGGATGTTTCTCTCTCTCTCTCTCTCTCTCTCTCTGTCTCTCTGTCTTTGGTTCTGGCCGTTTGTATATTCAGTAGTCTTGTATCTAATGTCTCTCTGTCTGAACACGATTCAATTCCTTTGATTGCCTTGATAACGGGCAGCTGGAAAGATTATCTGTAATCACCAGGCATTGTTCTCTGGCTATATATGCGGTAACTTTCAAGGAATCCCACACTCACCTGACAAAGGAGAAAGCCTCCGAAAGCTTGTGATTTTCAAATAAAACTGTTGGACTATAACCTGGTGTTGTAAGATTCCTTACATTTGCATGGGAAGAATGGCTTGTCTATTCAGTTGAATGTGAAAGCCATGGACCTCCTCTACAATGGTGTCTGTACTTAGACTAAGGGCTGTGATAGTAACCAATACTTAAAGTGACAGCCAGTTTCATGTATGTGGACATTAAAAATATATAGACTTATGATTAGAATTGTAACTGAAACTTCATAATTGTCTCAGTGATGCCCTCCACAGTTGAATAATTTGCCGACACGGCCTCGCCGGCCAGACGAATAATAGACATTTTGGTGTGATACTGGCACCTGTAGAACGGTACCTCGGGAAAAGAGTCAGCAATTGCAGGAGAGAAAAAAATTGAAAAACACTTTTTCATGAAAACATTGGGGGTAGGGAGGGAAGGCTGGAAGGAATCTGCCAAGTTAGCACATTAACCACCCAAAGGTGTGTTCACAGATTCTGACGAAGGATCATAAGACCGGAAACATTAACCTTACCTTCCCCTCTCTCTACAGAGGCTGCCTGACTTGTTGAGTGTTTCCAGAATTTTCTGTTTTTATAATCATACTGTGTCTTGTGTAGTGCATTTTTAAAATGTATTTATTTCCATTTGATACGTGGCTATTCCCACAATCGACTCCACCTCATGTTATGATTTTAACGTTCTTTTTGTTATGAGCTGAACCAGAGTTCACACAAGTGAATGAAATCAGCAAACTGGAGCACTAAAGACATCTTTGCAATGACATCAATGATATGATGAAATGATTGCACCCACCTTTTTAAAGAAGATAAATTGTCATAAAGAAGCACGGAGTTAGTTTGAAAAAAAATCCCGATTTTCATCGCTCTACCACTGGCGACGTGCCTTCAGCTGCCCAGGCCCTAAGCTCTGGAATTCCCTCCCTAAACCCCTCTGCCTCTCGACCTATCCTCCTTTAAGTCACTGTTTAAAACTTACCTCTTTGACCAAACTTATGGTCACCTGTCCTAATATCTCTTCATGTGGCTCGGTGTCAAGTTTTGACCGATTTCGCACCTGTGAAGCGTCTTGGGACGTTTCTACTATGTTAAAGGTGCTATATAAATGCAAGTTTTGTTGTTGGTTGAGTTTAGAAAAGGCCATTCAGCCTATCAAACCTGTTTCTTTTATAGACAATTTGTTTGATCATCGAATCTACTGAGCCCTATTAGTCGGCTGTGGAAATGTTCTGCAGATTGTCCCCTTGCCCCTCCCCCAATTGCATCCTAAACATTCTTGACCATTCCTCTCCCTTGGAATGACCTAATGGCCCCGGATCAAGTTCCGTGTTGCATTTGGGTTCGAGCCTATTCCGCCATTCAATGAGATCATGGCTGATCTGGATCCTAACTCCATCCACCCGGTTGGCTATGATGCCCTTTTCGGTTCAATAACTCTCTCTCTCTCTCTCTCACACACACACGAAAGGACTGCCTGTGGAACTATACCCCAACAAGATTTGGTGGGGCAAGCTTTGCTCTTCAGCGCTTCGGTAAACGTAGCATCACCCAGGCAGACGCAAGGAGGAATATCTGAAAGTGAGGAGCCTGCCTGATTTATCGTCCATTAATGGACAGAAGGTGGGGTGGACTGTGTCACGGGCGTGCAATCCTCACCGCCTGATTTTCCTCATTGCGCTCTGCACAGTCGAAGCTTTACATCTAAGTGCTAAAGAGAAAAATCTGCTCCAGTATCTTCAGAAGAGGGGAGAAGATTGACATAAGAGAATTAATGTTTCCTGGCCTGTATTAAAAAATAACTTTCCATCTGTCACATATTTGTAACACCTCAGCACAAAGATAACTTAATCACCACGGTTACTGTCTTTATTATAGGATATATGCAAATATAAGAACTTGGCCCTATGTTTACAGTATCTGCCTTTGAGGCAGGAATTCTATTTATTGTGCTTACCTTTGAAGGTTTAAACACTGGTGTTTCTTCAGATTCTCTTTCTTCTACAAAGAATATATTTGGTCATTCACACAGGAAATTAGCCTGAGTGTGATAGTCAGTTTAAAACAAACTGCCTTTTACGGAGCCATTAAGGAAAATCCCAAAAGTCAAAGTTAATTTTCATGTCAAATTTAGCCAGAGGATTCACACATGACTCAAAGTCACTGAGAGAGATCCTGGAGGGCACCTGGTACTTGTGGGAACCATACCTCAGCCCTTCGAACTGTCTTCAGTGGAGGAAGGAAGGTTGGTGAAGGGAAAAATGAAAGAAACCTTTGATTATAGTACTCAAAAGAAAAATCTAATATCGTGTATTTGCTGGGAATCGGTGATTTTTCTTCTGTTATAATGTTGCTCAGTATATGAAAGAAAGAACTTGCATTTATAATGTAGTGTCTTTCATGATCTCCGGACATCCCAAAGCACTTTACAGCAAATGAGGTACTTTGAAGTATAGTCACTTGCAGTCAATTTGACACTCTGTTCAATTGTTCGAGACTAACACCATAATGGTTAATAGCCATTATGACTTTATTTAGCACAAGCAAGAATCAATACATTACCGTATTTAAGCAGTAGTTTACAAAGCACAATTGAGAATTGTATCACCCCGTTGTCCTTTGGGTAGAAGCTGTGACCTTGTTCACGTGCTCCCGTTCTCGTTTGCCCGCCTGGTACTTTCAGTTCTGCCCTCTACCCTGAGTCTGAGTAGGGGCTGGCTAACTATAAACTGAGTTAACCCCTGGCCCCCCTTTTCACTGCAGCAAATTTAAGTCACTTGTAGATGGTTCCGTTATCAGCACTTTTAGGGGCCCATCAATCGTTCTTCCTTGATTCTGGAATGTAGTTGCTTAGCGACATGTCGGACATACAGGCACATCCTTTGTTTCGCTGTTTTTTCCTCAGATAGTGTGGTTGTGTGTTTTTAAACCACGAGTATTACTGCACTAAGGCTGATTCCTGTTGTTTCACACCCATAACCCCGTTAAGTCTAACCCTTTGAATTCCTCATGCATTTGAGTGAAAATCATATTCCTTTACACATTGTTGTAATTTAGGGAATGCAGCAGCCAATTTGCACACAGCAAGCTCCCACAAACAGCAGTGTGATAATGATCAGATAATCTGCTTTTTGTAGTAAAGATGGTTGAGGGATAAATATTGCCCAGGATGCCAGGGAGAATTCCCCTGCTCTTCTTTGAAATAGTGTCGTTGGATCTTTTACGTCCACTTGAGAGGGTAGACGGGACCTCTGTTTAATGTCTCATCTGAAAGACAGCTCCTCCAACAGTGCAGTATTCCCTCAGGACTGTACTGGAGTGTCAGCCTAGATTTTGTGCTCAAGTCTGTGGAGTGGGACTTGAACCCACAGCCTTGTGACTCAGAGGCAAGATTGCTACCACTGAGCCAAGGCTAACACCTTAAAAGCACTTCAAAACCAATGAGGTACTTTTTGAAGTGCAGTCACTATTGTAATGTAAGGAAATGCCAATTTTCGCACAGCAAGGCCCCACAAATAAAATCAATGTCTCCCAAGCAATAAGATAAATGACCAGATCTGTTTTCATGATGTTAGTTGAGGGATAAATGTTGGCGAGGACACAGGGTGAACGCCATCGCTCCCCTTCGAATAGTGCCATGGGATCTTTTACCCCAACTGAGAGGATAGATGGCGCCTCAGTAGGGCTTGAACCCATGACCTTCTGACTCAGAAGAAAGATTGCTACCTCTGAGCCAAAGCTGACACTGTGTGGATAAAGGGATAATGTGTGTCTGACAGTTAATAAAAGCACTGCTGTGACCGACTTGAAGACAGCAGTGCCATCTTGTACCTCTGTCAGTCTGCTGTAGTATTTTCACCGCTTAGTTGAATCCTTCCCTGTGCAAATAGACAATCAGAAGGATTAGAAATGTTCTTTCACCAGCTTCTTTAAGTACTTGTAGAACTGTAGCAGCAGCTTTTAAAAAAGATAATACTTTTCCTGCACCCTCCCCAAATGCATTTCTTGTACCTCAACACTATGTGGCTGGAGCCCTCACTGCAAACATGTCTTTGTGCTCCCGTTTGTTGATCACAATTACTTGTGCAAGTGCTGGATCAGCTCACAACAAAATGAGTGGTGGTGTTATGAACTATAAAATGAGTATTAATATGAACTTTTGGCTTTTGGCAATATTTATTTCAGTTATTTGTGAATAGTGCCATCTCCCTCCTGAAGTCATTTATTACCTCGGACTCCACCCAGTTTAAGTTCAAAGGTCAATTGTACCCTCTTCATTGACATTGGTCCAATCCTGTTGATGGATTAATGACAGAATATGGCCTTATTAACTTTTTTTTATTAATGGGAATGATGGAATGAAAGGGATTAATAATTTTTCAGTGTAGATTTTTTTTATTCGTTCATGGAATGTGGCGAGACCAGCATTTATTGCCCATCCCTAATTGCCCTTGAGAAAGTGGTGGTGAGCTGCCTTCTTGAACCGCTGCAGTCCATGTGGTGAAGGTTCTCCCACAGTGCTGCTAGGTAGGGAGTTCCAGGATTTTGACCCAGCGATGAAGGAACGGCAATATATTTCCAAGTCGGGATGGTGTGTGACTTGGAGGGGAACGTGCAGGTGGAATTGTTCCCATGTGCCCGCTGCCCTTGTCCTTCTAGGTGGTAGAGGTTGCGGGTTTGGGAGGTGCTGTCGAAGAAGCCTTGGCGAGTTGCTGCAGTGCATCCTGTGGATGATACACACTGCAGCCACTGTGCGCCAGTGGTGAAGGGAGTGAATGTTTAAGGTGGTGGATGGGGTGCCAATCAAGCGGGCTGCTTTGTCCTGGATGGTGTCGAGCTTCTTGAATGTTGTTGGAGCTGCACTCATCCAGGCAAGTGGAGAGTTGAGCTCAGCTGTTCCTATTAAGAAGTTTCTCCTCTATAAATCTGATTGGTTTAATCCTCTCCCATGGTAGAAAGGCCCAGAAGTCCACCAAAGGATGGCTTCTAGTTTCAAAGGATTTCCCTCCCTATATTTTTGGTCAATATAAATGTTGCAACTCTAAATAATACGCTGGTCTTTCTCAGTTTATAAAAGAAATATTGAGTACTTGTCTGTATAATGTACCTCTTCATCTATATTTTGTTTTTAAGTAGCTACTTGCATCTTTTTAAAAAAGAAATTATAACCTTGAGGTAGCTATCCATCCCCAGGGGCATGTACAGCATGTTATTTACATTAGAGTGCTGGATATGAAGGCAGGGCTGCCTCTGACGATATGGGGTAATATAGATGTGATGTTAATGTGCTAGTCATGGCACTTGTTGTGCCAATTTTGTGAAATTCCTGTTTGATTAACAGGAATTTCATTATTGGATTGTGTAATAGTTGGATGCTTTATGGTTACCAGAGTTTGCTGTGCTTTAGACATTCAGATTAAACTGCTTTGCAGGTGCACACAGCGTTTCTCCTTGGAGACACAAAGCTGCATTGTTTAACTGAAATTATGAAGATTTATTGTGACGCGATCAGAATGGCAAAGCTCTGTTTAATGACTTACGCAGGTGCTTACAATATTTACCTAAGAGTTGTAATGCGATCTCAGTCTGGCAAGTCAGCACGCAGCCTAGAGGAAGTTGATTGGAGTGAAAACTAGACAGTCAAGTTCCAACGGATCTGAATTGACTCTTCTGTGTGAGGCAGTAGAAGCGAAGAAATGCCTCCTGCAGTGGCCTGCGCTGCCCTTGAACAAAAGAGAAAAGAGCGAGGTAAAATGGCTACTTAATTAGAACAAATGTCTCTGAGGCCTCCATAATTGGTAGGTAATAGTGATTGATTTCCCAGGCATCGTGATAGATTGCCTCATTTAACTACTTACGTTAGGTAGATGCCGGCAGTTTGAGAAAGTTCATTTCCAAAATGACTGTTACGTGTACCTTATTGTACAATGTAAAAACAACTTTTATAGATTGTGGTTGGTGAACCATGGTGGTTTTTATTAATGGCCATGTCTTTTTGCCCTTTATAAGATGGATTTGAAACATAACACAAATTTAAAGGATCCTTTTTTTCCATTAATTAAGATTAAGCTCTCCTTGTCACTATGTCCAAAGCAATGATTTGATCACCTTTGTCAATTTAGTCAAACCCAGCAAAGTTTTATTGAACATTTTAAGTTGGATTCCTTATTCACAACGAATCTCAGGCTTTAACCCAAGTGTATCTATCAGGTTATCATGTTACAAAATTATCATTATTTGCATATACAATGGAATGCAGGTAAAATGTATAACATGATCCAGGCAGAATAGTTAAACATTCTCTGTGGTGTTCTGCAGTCATAATGATTCTTCAGGGTATTGACCTGGTGTGTGGTGGTGCATTCCTTGATTTGAGCGACACAGTTCCCTACCTGCCTGGCTTCATCAGTAAAAGAGTCAGGAAACTGGGATAATTCAATTCAAACATCAGGCGAATTAATGCGAAGAATCAAATAAGCAGCAAAATGGAACCTGAATCTCACATTCACAGAATTTATGCCATCCTGAGAGATTTTCAGTGAGCATTGTGTGTAAGTGAAGTGGGTGATGTTTACACTGTATAAACAGGTATGGCAGCTCCATGCTTTATTAATGTTTTACTTCGGATTAAAATAAATTATTAAACAAGGTGGGAATATGGGTTGGAAAGGCAAATAAGATTCAGGGTTTTAGACATTGGGGTATTGAATACAAAAGCGAGGCAGTGACGTTGATATTGCACAAGATTTTGGTTAGGCCACAGTTGGAGTATTGCATGTAGTTCTGAGCCCTTTGTTATAGAAAGGACCTTAAAGGAAGAGTACAGCAAAGATTTGACAAAACAATGCCAGAAATGAGAGGTTATGAAAGAAGGACTTGCAATTGGAACAGAGAAGTTTAAGGGGGAAACCTAATCAAAGTTTTCAAAATTATGAAAGGTTTTCAGGGAATAAATAGTGAAAGATCGTTTCTTTTGATTGGTGAATCATGATCATCATTAGAAAAATGAAGGGGAAAGTTAGAAGATATTTTTTCACATAGGAGATGATTGGAACCCGAAATGCTTGATCCCAATTGGCTTTTGAGGCAGAGAATATAAAGTGCTTTGAAAAGACATTGGATAAGTTTTCAAAAAAGACTTTAAAAGGATATGCAGAAAGGGCAGAGAAATGGAATTAGAGCACTCGGCTCTACCTGAAGAGCCAGCACCAGCACAGGCAGATGATGGTGCTTTCTATTTATTCCAGTGGTGTAAACCAAACACTTTTTGTTTTTAACTGGTTTTCTTTTCGATTGCTGAGCTCTTGGAAAAAAAGATTCGAAGACCCGTTTTTGTGTGTTCTTTACACGCAGCTGTGCACATTTGTGTGTTAAAAAAAATCCTGCTCTTAGCTGCATATTATCTGCTTTTCAGCAAAGCTTTATTGTAGACTCCAGTGTAAGGACCCCATCCCCATGGGTGTTTGTAACTGTCTGTAATTCCATAGGATACAATAATCAGTTGTGAACGGATACACGTGTAAAATCTGGCAATTTGGTATGTTGCCAGTGCAAAAGTCAAGTTGACATTGTAGAAAATCCAAGTTCCCTCCTGGAACAGTCAAAGACATTATTTAGGCAGAGAGTTTCCGCACTTACGGATACAGCAGTATCAGTCACATTATGGGCAGGGCCTTCAATGTGTGGATTGATTACAACAAAAAAGCCTGTCTTCTGTGTGCGTGCATGTGTACATTGCAATCACTGTACGGCAACAAGGCTGCACAGAGCTAACTGTAGATTGGCAGTTAGTTTCTAACGGTTGCTGTAACCCAGGGACTCCAGCAGCAGAAGCCAAGTTCTACCATGTTTTACGTATGTAGCAAAACCGATCTCCCTGATGGGCTGATTCTTGCAGGCGTTCTACAGAAATATGAAGTCCTTTCAAATGAGAATGAAAAAGCTGGTCAAGTAAACACAAGGAGCCGCTTTCTCGCAAGGTGAATTTGCTATCTTGGCTCGCCTGTCGAGGCTGGAGATGGAAGTTCGTGATATATGCCAGTTGCTTTCTAACTGCGAGGGATGCCAGAGGGCAAGTTATCAAGCAGGCAGCCCAAGAGTGGTATTGGCAGAGATTGGGAATAAATCAACTTCTTAGCCAGGGAATGGTGTGTGGTGGAATGGGATCTGATAGGGGGAGGAGGGGTGTGGGAGAGGGTATTGTGTCAAAAATAGGCAGCAAATATTATTTGGAAACTTCGAAAGCCACTTAAAGCTACATTAACTTTACAGGTTTTGCATTTGGCAGCCCCCAACTCCAGTTTACAAGGTGATGCTCTGAGATCCAGCTAAAGAGGTGGTTTTCTCTAACCTCTCTGAAAAGGTGGTTCCCCTGGTGACCGTACACTTCTATCAGAAGTACAGGTCGCCATCTTTCCTAGCTGGCAGTAGGCTGAGCAAGTAAATCACGGTGCAGTTTATGACTCGCTGGTCTGTTCGTACTTCCCCACCCAATGTTGTGGAATTCACTCTGTTTTTAGACTGTTAGGCAATATTACAGAAGCATTTCCTGAAATACACCATTAATCTCCCTTATAGAGTGTCACTTGGTGCCGACATTTGTTTATGATAAAAGTTCTGGAATGCACAGCTTCTTGATTTATTACTGTGTAATCCAGTCCATCTAATGGAGCCTGCTGTGCCCTATTCCATTTTCCGGTAAAGTCATGTCGTCAAACCTGAAATTCAGCCTTAACCATGTCTTCTCGGAGTCTAGGTGTGACGTTCCTAACCCATGAGTTCATCTTTTATTCCTTTTGACCTGCACACACCTAACTCACATTTTTCCACAGCAGTATCTCCAGCTCCTCCCCTCTTGCTGTTTGTGCACTTGTTTTTGCAGTGTGTCTGCAATCCTATTTTTTTCTCTTTCAATTCTCACTTCTTTTCTTGGCCTCCTTGCTCACCTTTCTCTGTCCTTGGATAGCTGGTCTTTCTTTTGTATTCTTGTTGCTTTCTGCTTGATTTGTAGAAGACTGTTTCATTAATCCCAGGCCTTTTAATGTCACAGCTGAGTGTGGATAAGTGGACTGCGTCCTGTAAGCGCAAAGGGAATGTTTTAACCCTTGCAGTGCTGCCGCTGAGAGAGCCTCTTTTGCGCTGATAGGAATCTAGTATTTCCTAGAAAGGTGACCTTTAATTGTTTCTTAACACCATCAGGTCAACACCCAGGTAAGTCGCTTATCACTGGCTGTAAAAGGTCACGAGGTGAAGATTTATCCAATGAACATTGGTATATTTTGATCTGGTTCTTTAAAAATAAACAGTGGAAAGGGTAAGAAACCTGTGCCATCCTTAGCGAGCTCCCGGTGTTCGAAATAGTAGCAGAGGAAGGTTTTAGAAGTGAAGGAAAGGGAGACTAGAGAAAGGAAAAAGCAGAGCAGAACTAATAGTCTTTTTTAAAAGAACTGTTCCTTTTTTTGCAGTAGGCTAGCATTATTTGTGACTCTAATTAAATTAATCCCAGCACTTCAAAAGCATTGTTCCCGTAACCAGTCATTCTCACTCTTGAAGTCTCTTGCCCGGCTCAAGGGTAACAAAGTATTCTGGAGAAGCTCGAGCTCTTAAGAGTTAACGACCACAGTAAGCAGGAGAACACTCTGACCACGCAAAGCATTGTGAAGGACATAAATAGAGTTTTATGGTGTGATTCAGATAACAAATTGGGGGAAGAAGAAAGTATAACCTTCGGAGTATTCAGTGCCACTAGGATTTCAGTAATGTGTAGTGGTGAGCATTGTGAAATTTTCATTCCATGTCCGTTTAGGCTGTGAGAAACACCCAGTGGTATAATTGGATTATTGATTTTGCACTTTCAAGCTTTGTGTCTGAAGAGAGCATTTAGAGATGCTCAAGACACTAGGGTGAAGTATTGGTGGCTGCAGGTCAGGTACTGATGATGTCAAGGGTGGAAGCAATTTAAGGTGCTGAATTAAAACTTATAAGTACATTGGCACAGGTGTGAATTTGGTCCCCACCCCCCAGATAGCATATTGCAATCCTTGACAGTGAATTTTAAAATTCACATGTAGTTTATATTGTATAACCTGCAACAATTGATCTATAAGTGGTTGACGATACGTACTGTCATGGGATGGAAGGAAGTGCGCGCAAAATGTGGAGCAATATTGTGTTCACAGCATTGGCTAAATAAAGTGAAATCTGGTTAGCTCTGCGTTCCTGAAGCAGAATCACCAACTTGGTTCTCCGTCGGCTCACTGCTGATCAGACTTGCCTCTCTCTTTTAGGAGCTACGACATTTATTTATGTGCACCCTTAATTCAAAGGGATGGTGCTGCTGCACTGGGGAGTTTTTGACAGCAGAAATGCAGCAGTCGTCTGCTGTGAGAATTCAGCTGCACATCGCCCGCCATCCTGTCAGGTTCACACTTCCAACAGATGCTACGTCCATCACATCATCATGCTTTGGTGCTGTTCGTTATTTTCCCTTTCCTCTGGTTAATCTTCCCCTCTTTCCCTCCCTTCCCCCGCCCCCAAAATGATTGACCTCACCCAAGTTACATAGAATTGCGTAGAATTTACAGTACAGAAACAAGCCATTCAGTCCAACAGGCCTATGCCAGTGTTTATGCTCCACACGAGCCTCCTCCCACCCCACTTCATCTAACACTGTCTGCATATCCTTCTATTCCTTTCTCCCTTGTGTACTTAACTAGCTTCCCTTTAAATGCATCTATTCTATTCGCCTCAACTACTCCATGTGGTAGCAAGTTCCACATTCTAACCACTCTCTGGGTAAAGAAGTTTCTCCTGAATTCTTTAAGTGCTCATTGTTCATGAGGTGTTGGCAGATTATTTGGCTGCAGCGGTGAGGCATCAGTCAAACTTGATCCAATCCTGCCTAAATGTTCACATTCGCTCTAGATAGGGATCATGAACAGGAATGCTGGCCAATTTTTGGTTTGTTTCTCTCTCCTCCCTTAACCAGGAGCCGTGAGGCCAATTATAGCACTCCTACCTGTTAAGAACAACTAGCTCAGTATAGACCTGGACTAAATCTGGGCCCATCCCCTTCCATACTGCTTACCTACTTGCCAGATAAGCTTTTTGAGCCATAGGGGAAGCTGATTTCCACTTTTTTTATGTAGTAGCTTGACTCATAATCTAGGCTGACACTCCAGTGTGGTACTGAAGGAGTGCTGCATTGTCGGAGGTTCCGTCTTTCGGATGAGATGTTAAACCAAGGCCCCGTTACCCCTCTTGGGTGGACGGGATCAGATCAGGTGCCTGTTATACACCCTGCCTGATTTTACTTTCCATTATGGAGGTGTATTCAGGGTGTAAAATGGGCAGTTGATCTGATCCCGTCTGTTTCCTGCCAACAGGTTGGGCTAAAATTAGTCCCTCAAATCTTTTTTAAAACAATTTTCTCCTGAAGGCGCTGACTGTTACTGGAAATGCTTTTTTGGATGTCAGTAGTCCTCTGTTACCATACTGGAGTGGCCATTCTTTATCTCAGTTTAAACAGCGAGTGGTTGGCTATTCGACTGCGAAAGCATCACAGCAAAACCTAGTACTGTCAACATCTAATGTCCACACGTTTATTTTATAATGCAGCTCAATAAATCGTGCCTAGAGTCAGGAACCCTAGCTAATTTTAATCTTTTCCCCATTCTCTATAAGCTAAGGACATAGAGGCCAGTTGTATTGCTACCATCAACACATTCTTTTCCAATTATTAAAACAAAGATTACAAATAACTTGTAATGTAAGAAGTAATTGGCAGTTTGATGACATAGTTGTGTTGGTAGTCATGATTTTGTGCCACTGTATCATAGCAACGGCAGCCCTTGAAGAAAGAAAGACTTGTATTTGTACAGTGCCATTCATGATCTCAGGACATCCCAAAATGCTTTACTGACAGACAATGAAGTACTTTGAAGAGTAGTCACTTTTGTAATGTAGGAAATGCGGCAGCCAATTTGCACATAGCAAGGTCCCACAAACAACAATGCAATAAATAATCAGATTATCTGTTCTAGGTGTTGATCGAGGGATGAATATTGGCCAGGATACCAGGAGAACTCCCCTGCTCTTCTTCAAATAGTGGCATGGGATCTTTTACATCCACCTGAGAGGGCAGACGAGGCCTCGGCTTAGTGGCACATCCAATAATGCAGCACTCCCTCAGTACTGCACTGGAATGTCAGCCTGTATTATGTGCTCAAATCTCCGGAGTGGGACTCGAAGCCACGAACCTTCTGACTCAGAGATGCGGGTGCTACCACTGAGCCTTGGTTGCAATGTCCAGCCAAATGTCTGATGCAAATAGAACTCCATCTGGAGTTAGCACAAGAGAGCACTGTTAGATGTTAGAAGAACAAAGGAAACAAAAATGGAGTTTGCTGTTTCTCCTAGGGAGGCAAAAGCTGGATTCCTATAACCAGTCACTGCTCTACGACTAAATTCACAATTATCAAATACTTCTGTAGGGTTGAAGTTTGACTTGATATCACCTCAGGAGGCTCATAACTATAGAGCTGAGGACAAAACCATTAACAGATGAAGAGATGTTTGGTGAGATGGGCTGGGGGATAAAATAAAGCCAAACTTTCGCACTTAATTTTTAAATTACTAGGAACAAGCTTACTTCAAGAATTGCTGAGAATGGGATTTAAACTGGGAAACTACTTAATTGACGTAACAGCTCTAAGTAAACCTTGGCATGCTAAAACCATTCTGGATTAGCAGATAATTGACTAACATTCAATGCTGGGACCAATAAGAGTCCCAACCTTAAGGAGTGAGTGCAATAAGGTCGTCCTGCATAGCGCCAGAGGAACCAAACCTACATGTCAATCAGTAAGTTTTTAGGACTCGCCCTGCTAGGTGTTTTGTACCAGTTAGTGATGAGTGAATTTATACATGTTTGAATCTTGCACTGATTTTAACTTTTTCTCAAGGATTGAGGGTAGGGCAGAGTTGAAGGAACGTGAAACATTTTTTGCCAATTAGTTTGGGAGAAAGACTGTGAAACCAGCTTCTCTAACTGAAAATAATCGGAGGTGAAGGCCTATTTGAATTCTGTTAGAAAACTGTTGAGCGTGCCAGGATACATTATAAGAATATAGTTATCGATGCAGTCTATTAGTTCAATTAGGTAGGAGTGGGGCAGTAATTAGTTTCACCTTGAGTCTTGCCCCCCACCAAAAGTAAAATGATTTCAATGTGCGTAATGCTGAATTAATCCTGGATTAAGTTGAAACTTGCCAGGTTATGGAATTTTTTTAACCCTTGAACAGTGGCACATGGTTTCCCCATGGGCATTGATTAAAACCCAGCTGTAATATTTTAATTAGTAGTCGAGACAAAATTAACTCTGAAAATGCCAGTCAGTTCATTTGTTCTAACACTTGGGTGTTCCTGATCAGGAAGGGAGGACTTAATAATTGCACAAGTATTTTAACATACTCCTTGTAAGGTTATCCTCAGTGAACCATAGACATAAACAGGAAATGCTTTTTGAAATGCTGCATTTAGAAATGTGCTTGAAATTGATCAGCTGTTTCCAGGGTCTGAGCCAACGTCAATCTTTTTTTTACTGAAGCAAACATGGCTTCCCTGTCCACAACAAACGTGGCCACCCATGGTTTTTAGTATTTTACTATTATATGTAATGGATTTTACATTCAGCTTTTTTCTGCGCATACTTACTAGGCTTCAGTCCTCCCTACTACTCCCTAGCTTTATAGTCCTTCCTGTATAGCTCCCCAGTCTTTAATACTCCCTACAACTCAGGACAGAAAAAAGTTACCAAGGCAATTGCTTGGACTGCCTCAGTGGTGATTAAGGTATTGGCCACCCTCCATGCTCTTTAGGACTGAGGCTTAAGTAAGGATTCCAGGCAAAAGCTACTTTTTTCACTTAAATTATAGATGTAAGGACAACAAAATAACTTTTTTATGTTTCTTTTTAAATCTGTTTCAGGTGCCCTTAAATGATTGTTACTGAAACAAGTTTAAAATATCAGGACCCAGTTGAATTGTGGGATATTTTTAATGGTGCTGGATGATTCCTTCCTAGAACTGTAAAAAAATATGTTCAGCTGACAAGAGAATGTTGACTTAAGTGTTTTGAGACTATAGTAACCAAAAAATAACTAGCTTTAAAAAAAATAAACTGTCACTTGTTTCAGATTTATTGTAACAGAGTCAACAAATATAACACGTTCTCCCTCAGGAGTTTTTAGACATTTCCACAATAGTGTAAGAATTTGCGGACTACTGTTCTTGCCTTGACTGCCAAGGGGTTTGCCGACCGTGGGTAGCTCCTCTAACATCCTAGTGGGTAAAGGTACTACTCACGTTCTCAAGAAGCTGTGTAAACCGGAGGGTCATAGGTTTGATTCCCAGCTTGTTTCATCAAGGGTAGCTGGGTGCTACAGTTGGCTTAGGTGCCCTTGCCTTAGGTGCCCATCCATTGACTGCTCCCGGAAAAAAGACTTGCATTTATACAGTGCCTTTCACGACCTCAGTGCGCCCCAAAGCGCTTTACAGCCAATGAAGTACATTTGAAGTGTAGTCACTGAAGTAAGGTAGGGAAAGGCAGCAGTCAATTTGCACACAGCAAGGTCCCAAAAACAGCAATGTGATAACCAGATAATCTGTTTTAGCGATGTTGGTTAAGGGATAAATATTGGCAAGGACACCGGGGAGAACTCCCCTGCTCCTCTTCGAAATAGTGCAATGGGATCTTTTACGTCCACCTGAGAGAGTAAACAGAGCCTTGGTTTAACGTCTCATCCAAAGGGTGGCACCTCTAACAGTGCAGCACCCCCTCATTGCTGCAGTGGGGTGTCACTCTAGATTTTGTGCTCAAATCTCAGGAATGGAATTGAACCTGCAACCTTCTGACTCAGAGTGAGAATGCTACACTGAGCCACGGCTGACACATGACGTGTCACATGCCGATGACCTGGAAAGTGCATGTGTATGTATTGAGTGACAACCTGATGCACCTCCATAATAAAATGGCCTGTTGACTCAAGACTAAGCTCATGCATAAAGTATGGTCACCTGGGGGAGGTACCAGAGGGCTGATGGTGTGCATGTAAATGTAGCTTATGAAGAATTGGTGCCTTCAGAAAGGGAAAAATTGGAAGGGGTGGGAAGGAAAAGGTACAATTTTTAACTCATCATTTAAAAAATTTTTCTCCAACATTGTCTTGTCCCTTCCCAACCCCCTCCCACCCTGCTGCATGGGGATTATCCTATTACTAAAAAGCTAAATGGTCAGATAGACATTTTTGTTAGAACAGCCAGGGTGACTTTGCTGCCTTATTCCCTCAGCAGCTCATTTCTCTCCCCCCCCCCCCCCCCCAAATCAATTACAAGGTAAGGAATGTCATTGCTTAGGAAATTGAGAGTGTTTCCAGCTGTCTCATGTAGTGTCAGTCTTGAACACTCCTACATCAGGCTTCTCGAAACACAAAGTACCTTATATTCCGCCCCAAAGGTGCAGCTCCAGTCTCCAGCAAGCACCCCTACTGCTCTAGTGTGACATTCTCATTTTCCACTTGAGCCTTCCTTCTGCTGTCCTTCAATGAGACTGACAGTTTAATCCTCCCAGCCAGAATGGGGCAGGTTCGGGTTGGATGCTTGATATACCCCATGCTCGATTTTACGCTCCATTGATTTCAAATCGAAAGCTACTGCATGGCCATTGTCCTGATGTAACTTGTTTCCATCAAGTCATTTAAGACTTTATTTCAAGTAATAGAAAGCTTGCCTGAAGGCCTGCTTTGTATGCAAATACCGCCAAATATTCCTGTTAATTTAACCAACAACAGCTTGCATTTATATGGCGTTTTTAATGTAGAAAAAAGTACTTCAGAGGCATAATCAAAAGTATAGTCTGAATGCTAATGTCATGCCATAAATGGGGAAATTAGGAACTTCCAATTGATTCCAACTGTAGATATGTTTTATTGTATTTAGTACAGAAAGGAGGTAGTTAGCAATACTGGGTGAAGGTGTTGCTTCAGATTCATCATTCTTGACAATCCCTGCCCTTCATCTCTGGAGAACATACAAGTTCGGCAAAGGTAGAATCTTGGGCCGGGAAAGTCCTTGGATCAGCTCCTGCTCCGCTCGTGTTACTTCACCGGAAGTGCAGCAGAATCCCTGTTTACGGGGATAAGCTGGGTTTCTTCCGCAGTTCCGGTAAAGTAATGGCCAACGGAGTGGAAGCAGCTCCCAGGAATTTCCCGGCCTTGATTATTTGAGATTTGGGCACCTTTCGCATCTCTCACAAATGCGTGGAAAAAAATAATCTTACAACAGCTACAAAAGTTTATTTTGAAGTTTACAACCTAACCTAGGTTATGAGAGGAAACACCACACTGGAATATGTATCTTTCCGAGTAAACATAAACTGACAATGTTCTTTACAATACGGAGTTTTGGATGCTTTAAAAATGCTGCCGTTGTCCTCAGTGGGTTACAGTCGTAAATTAATAATAACCTGGCATTCAGCCTGCTCTGTAGTGGACATGACTTGGCATCATGCCTTAACTGTCCTGAATTGGCAACGAGTTCGAGAGTGTGTGAGCAGAAACACCATACGTGTGCTGGAAATAGAGGTGCTATATTGCGGCTGATGTTGAAAGCAATGCAGAGAGAGAGAGAGATCCCAGCAATATCCTTAGCCCCATCCCAGTTCCAACCTAGAAATTCCTGGTTTCACAATACTCGACAGCATTTCATCTTCACAGGGTTAGCCGTGGGCGGCTCAGTGGGCAGCACTCGCGCCTCTGAGTAAGAAGGTAGAAGGTTGTGGGTTCAAGTCCCGCTCCAAAGACTTGAGAACAAATCTAGGCTGACACTCCAATGCAGTACTGAGGGAGTGCTGCAGTGTTGGAGGTGCCGTCTCTCAGAAGAGAGCTTAAACCGAGGCCTCGTCTGCCCTTGGAGGTGGATGTAAAAGATTCCACTGCACTATTTCTAAAAAGAGCAGGGGCGTTCTCCCGATATCCTGGCCAATATTTAATCCTCAACATCATCACTAAAACAGATTATCTGGTCGTTTATCTCGTTGCTGTTTGTGGGACCTTGTGTGCAAATTGGCTGCCGCGGTTCCTACATTACAACAGTAACTACGCTTCAAAAAATACTCAATTGACTGTAAAGTGATTTGAGATATCCTGAGGCTATGAAAGGCGCTATATAAATTGAAGTCTTTCTTTCACCTTGTGAGCTCCCAAAAACAGAGTAGGGGAGGTAAATGGGAAGCAAATTGGCCATTAATCCACTCAAGATCAAGGTAGTATTGAAATCTATTTCTTCTTGCAAATCATATTGAAATATTTTATAGAGGAATACATCTATCCTAAAATAGATCCAACCCAATCAAATTGTGTCCAGTTCTTGTTTTATTTAGTACCCAATGATATAAATGACTGTTTTGCCATGATGAACAAGAGTGGCCTATCTGAGTTGCTGGTGCAGGCCCAGCATCAATAACAGCCCAACATTACTGCTAGTGTGTTGTATATAATGAGGTGCTTTCCACATCACTCTTTCTGTTGTTGTTTGAGGTGCAATGTGTTGGTGGTTCTTTACTAGTCTACAGCATAAACATATTTGAACGCGCTTAAAGGGAAGTAATGCTGAAAATATCTGCAGGGCTGTGAGCCTGGGTGGGGGAATTCTGTGGTTTTATTATTGAGTTCGCCCACTCAAGGATGGCACAGATGCCTGAGCAACAGTGCACTGAATGCTTCTATGTACAAAAGTGCTTTCACTGAGATACACAAGATTTGTGGACTATATTGTATGGGGCCTTCCTAAGATAATGCAAATAAGTGAGCTTTGAATGTGTTAAGGAGATAATTGGCACCAATTGGTTTCACAGCTTAAACTAAGTGTTTATACAGTACAGAAATATATTTTTACCACAACAATTCCTGTCTATTTTCCCCTTCTTGTCCTTTCTTGAAGGTGTTGATTCCTTTCTAGGGTATCATTGCACAGATGATAGCTCCAGATCTTACCCAAGTGATCATTCTTCACATGTTGAGTCTTAACAGTGAGAACCGGAAAGCTATTTGGCTGTAGGGAGCATCACAGTTGAAACCATTCTTATTCTGACCCAATGTCGATGCATACACTCTTCCAACAGAGGTCAAGTGTGAAGCAATCAGAGCAGGATCCCTATGTGATCATAAGATCACAAAATAGTTGTACATGAGGAAGGCCATTTAGTCCATCTTGATTCATCCATCCAGAAAGACCTGCATGTCACCCAACTGTAGCCTCCAATTGTTTCTTAAATGATTCCTGGATTTTTTTTTTGCCTCCGGTACTCCTGCTCAAGGTTTGTTCCAAATTTTGATCACTCTGTGTGTGAAGAAGAATTTCATGTCTTTAAGGATCCACTAGTTTGAAGCTATGCTCCCTTGTTTTACTCCTATAATTTAATTCAAAGTAATCATAGAAAACTTATAGAACCATACAGCATAGGAGGCCATTCAGCCCATCGAGCCTGTGTCTGCTCTGAAAGAGCTATCCAATTAGTTCCAGGTTAACTTTATCTATACCTTTAGCAATCTTGTGTACCTCTGTAAGATCACCTATACATCGAATTACATAAAAGTTACAACACGCAAACAGGCCATTTGGCCCAACCAGTCCGTGTCGGTGTTTATCCTCTACTCGAGTAAATATTTCTAATCACATTTACCCACCCTGTTCCCATATCCCTTCAACCCCTTTTCCTTCATCCACCTATCCAATCTAATCTTCAATGTTGACATCGTTTCTGCCTCAACCTCTAACCCTGGAAGTGGATTCCACAGCCTCGCAATTCTCTGTGTAATGAAGTTTCTCTTGTTCCCTCGTTTTGTGTTCTAAATCTCTTACACTTAATCTTGTACACACAAAGAGTGGTAGAAGTTTGGAACTCTCTTCCGCAAATGGCAATTGATACGAGCTCAATTGCTAAATTTAAATCTGAGATAGATAGCTTTTTGGCAACCAAAGGTATTAATGGATATGGATATGGGCCATGATCTAATCAAATGACGGAGCAGGCACAAGGGGCTGAATGGCCTACTCCTGTTCATATGTTCCTATGTACCTTTGACCCCTCAACTACTGGAAACAGTTGCTTCTATCTACCCTGTCTTCCCCCCCCCCCCCTTCAAACTTTAAACTTCTATTATATCACGACGTAATCTGCGTTTTTCTTTTGAAAATATTGCGTCTTTTATCACGTCTTTCTTCTTTGTATTTCCTCATACCAGGCAACATCCTAGTGAATCTGCATTATATGCTCTTTGCAGCCTCAACATCCTTCCTATAGTATTTTGGTATCATCTGCAAATTCGGACACCACTCCCTCTAGGCCTAAATCCAAATCACTGATATACACAGTGAACAGAAGTAACCTCCCAGATGCTGCTTTCCAAGCTGAAAAGCCCAAGTTTCTCCAATCTTTTCTCTCAAAATCAGACCCTTCTTGGCTCTTCTCTGCACTGCCTCCAGCACTTGAATGTCTCCCTTGTTCCTTGGCGACCAGAATTTAAGCTTCGACCTGACTAGAGCTCTATAAAGTCTTCCCCTCCCTAACCCTGGGACACCAAGCCCAATTGTTGCAGCTCTAATGCTGGTCCAGTTGAGATCAGCTAACTTAGTACAGACTGGACATGGAATCGTGGGCCCTTCCAGCTCTATATGGCTCACTCATTCACTGGGTATATTCAGGTGGTGGGGTGGGGGGGATTTGCAGTAAGATTCTGATACCTTAACTTGGTTGCTTTAAAAGGAAAAGCCTCCTTTGGAAAAAATAACATTATTTGTCTGTAAGATTGGAAATAATGGTGTGATTAACAGAGTAGCCACTGTACTGGAGGAAGGGGCCCGATGTTGCTATTTTCCTCTTGTGCTTGCAAGCCACATGAAGCAATCATCCAGTAACATATGTTTCTTATCTTCCATCATACCTTGTGATCAGCAAACCAGTTTCCATTTAATTATTTCCCTCATCCCCTCGTCCCAATTTTCTCCACAGGGCGCTGACTCATGCTGGAACATGGTTCAAAGGGTACTGGAAGTCTTCCAGTACCTCACCCAAGCAGCCATTCTTCACATGTGAGCGTCAGGCAATTCTACTGGGGGAGGCAATACAGACTTCATCTACTGATGATGTGCGCACTTTCCAGTAGAGGGCACTGGATACTAATCAGTAGCTGGAACCCTGGCTGACTTTCCCCCTCCCTCTTTCCCCCCCCCCCCCCCCCCCTCTCACCACCACCACCACCAATCTAGGGGCACTGAGGCCAATTACAACACCCCTACTGCTGACATGGCCGAGATCAGCCAACTCGGTGTAGACCAGGAATCTAAGCTGAGATATTTTTAATCTATGCAAGCTAGTTAATTATTTCAATGTTGGAGGGGGTGGGGGGGGGGAGGATGGAGAAACATGAAGATGGCCTGTAAAATTTAAAAGAATATATATTTTTTATATATATTATCAAAGTGTGAAAGCTGTGGTCAAGTATTTAGAAGAAAAGCTAAACTTGGCTGTTGTTTGTGCCCAACTGAAGCTGCAGATCAGACCACAGGAACCATCTAGAAATGTGGAGGTCAGTGACAGACTGCCTTTCCCAGGATGAGTCATAATTAAAATCAGATGACCGATTTATGCAACACTCTGTTTTGCAACGCAGCAGTAACTACAGAATATCTCAATATTTTTATTTCTCAGGGCCGATTCTGCAGCTCTTTTGTTGATTAGGAACTTGCTGTTTTTCTTCTTTATCTTGCCAATTTTTTTTGTTCCTGTTCCCTGGTGAAGATGTTGACTCCTCGCTGGCTTGCGTTTTCACGGGCACTGGTTGCCTTAAGTTGCCTTACCCAATTGGCTAGTCTTTATGGGCGAGATTCAGCCTTGAGTGTTGGCAGACTATTCAACCCCGGGGGGTATCACAACTGAGCCCAATTCTGCTCCTTGCTCGATGCGTGCACTTTTCACTTAATCCAGGAGTGCTGAAGCCAATTTTAATAGCCGTACTCAAATCTGGGAACATTGTGGTGTTTATCAGCGAAGCTCCTCCTTGGGTAAACTGACTGAGCTGTTGGGTGTAGTTCGCGATTTACCATATGCTTCTAATGACCTCAAATGACTCTGGAGAGGTAAAAGGGTTGAAAAAAAAGAAAGAACTTGTATTCATATAGAGTCTTTCACGACCTCAGGATGTTCCAAAACGCTTTACAGCCAATGAAGTACTGTTGTAATGTAGGAAACACGGCAGCCAATTTGGGCACAGCAAGCTCCCACAAATTGCAATGTTATAATGACCAGATAATCTGTTTTAGTGATGTTGGCTGAGGGATAAATATTGGCCAGGATAACGGTTTAACATCTCATCCGAAAGACAGCACCTCCGACAGTGTAGCACTCCCTCATTACTGCACTGAAGTGCCAACCTGGGACTTGACCCCACGACTTTCTGACTCAGGAGCGAGTGTGCGACCAACTGAGCCACATTTGGTTTGAATAGTTGGAGGTTTTTTTTTATCCGTCGTCCGGTTGGGTGGGACTGTACTCGCCTGGTTCCATTTTTATCTATCCACTCGTAGCCAGAGAATCATCTACATGCTGCCCTTCGATGACCTCATCTGAAAACACAACGTCAGATTCCACATGTACGCTGACGACACCTGGCTCTACCTCACAACCCACCTCCCTCGACCCCTCCACTGTCTCTCATTTGTCACGTTGCTTGTCCGACTTCCAGTACTGGATGATCAAAAGTTTCCTTCAACATAATATTGGGAAGATGGAAGTCATTGTCTTTGGTCCCTGCTGCACACTCCGTCCCCTAGCCACCGACACCATCCCTCTCCCTGGCCACTGTCTGAGACTGAACTAAACTGTTCGCAACCTTGGCGTCCTATTTGACCCTGAGATGAGCTTCCAACCGCATATCCGCTCCATCATCAAGACTGCCTACTTCCACTTCCGTAACATCGCCTGACTCTGCCCCTGCCTCAGCTCATCTGCTGCTGAAATGCTCATCCATGCCTTTGTTACCTCCAGACTATACTATTCCGATGGTTTCCTGGCTGTCCTCTCATCTTCCTCCCTGCATAAACTTGAGCTCATCCAAAACTCTGCTGCCCGTATCCTAACTCGCACCAAGTCCCGTTCACCCATCACCCTCTGCTCGCTGACCTACATTGACTCCCGGTCCGAGAACGCCTCGGTTCTTAAAATTCTCATCCATGTTTTCAAATCCCTCCATGGTCTCGCCCCTCCCTATCTCTGGAACCTCCTCCAGCCCTACAACCCTCTGAGATCTCTGCGCTCCTCCAATTCTTGCCTCTTGAACATCCCCGATTTTAATCGCTCTACCATTGGCGGCTGTACCTTCGGCTGTCTAGGCCCTAAGCTCTTGAATTCCCTCCCTAAATCTCTCCACCTCTCTCTCCTTTAAGACGCTCCTTAAAACCTACCTCTTTGACCGAGCTTTTGGTCACATGTCCTAATATCTCCTTATGTGGCTCGGTGTGAAATTTTGTTTGATAATCGCTCCTGTGAAGCGCCTTGGGGCGTTTTACTACATTAAAGGCGCTATATAAATGCACGGTGGTGTTGTTTGAATAACTGGAAATCCGTGAATAACCTCTTTGAGCTGGGATATTGTCCGTGTTTCCTGGGATAAGCAGTGATGAGCTTCGTGCTAGTCCATGTCACTGGAAAAAAAATTCGTAACATGGCTGTGTTTCACCGATGGAGAGCCCTAATTCTCCCCAACTCATTGCAAACAGGGAATCCATGTGCTGGTCGGAAGCTGTCCATGACTAGGGGAACCGTGTGAGATAGTTGTTCTGAAGTTATGGGAAAGATTTATTTTTCCTGCTCACTGTTGAACTTGGCATGTACAATTTCGCTGTGAACAGAGGGAAAAAAAACCTTTTAACAACCCCACCATGCGGTTTAATGCAGAAGAATGCGCAAGTGGCAGAAAAATCAGTTGATAATGGTGGAGTTAATTCGAACGATACTATATCACTCGCACCGTCATTCCAACAAGGAGAAATCCATCGGTACAGCAGTAGCACCAGCGAAAGCCTGCAAGAACGCATAGCAGACTATTACTGGCGTCATTTGTACGAATCATTTCCTTTGAGTTTTCTGTGATGATGATGATCCATCGTCAGAAGATAAAAGAAATAAGCGACCAGTTTTCTAATCACTCTTCGTGCTAGTGCTGTACAGTGCTGGGATTTGGCAATAACATGCAAGGGTTTGATTGTCCTTAGGGACCTTTGATCACCAAGCAAAGAAGCCAAAATCATTTTGTATTGCTGCTGCTAGTATCTTGCGCATGAAAATTTTCAAGAACATACAAGTACAAAACCTGTTTCAATACTTTGCAGGAGCCAAACTTAACAATTGATTCTAACTGAATTCATGCAGAAAGGCTCCTGCACCAAATGTGGAATTTATATGAAGGGAACATGTTTGTTTTGAAAATGGCCTCACCAACCAACAATTGCCCTTGAGCACATTCCTTTATGTGGAGCTTACATATCTGGGGAAGGGTTGGATTGTACCTGTTATCATCTGTAATGTTAAAATACTTGCACTGTTAATCTTTTCATTTTCTTAATATTTCCTGATATTTATACTAACAAATATTTGCAGTTCGAGCACATGTACATATTCAGATTTTATAGGACTTCCCATATGCGCAGCATATAAATATTTAAAATGACTTTGCAATTCACCTCCATTGCATGTCCGTTTGGACTGCAAATATTGTGTTAGTTTTCTCCCGTGTTTTATACGTGTCAAAAATATTGAAAGGGTATTTTTCATGTACTGTGGATCATCAGAGAAGTTTTTTTTACTTGTATCTTTTGGTAACCTGAGGGCCCTCATTATTGAGAATGAGCAGCACTGGAGAGAATAAGGTAAAACAAATCTCAGAAATCCATTAGGAATTGATTTTGTTTTCAATTTTTTTTGGGGGGTGGGGTGTGGAAAGAGAGAATTTTTCATGCAATAACTTTCCCTTTCAACTGTATATCAGGACAGCTGAGATTACCTGGGCAGCTGACAAGCTCATTCGTGATCTGGGGTTAGCTGGATGGTCGATGATCTGTTTTTAGTGAGTAGATTTGGCCACTTTTGCTCTAGAGCAGGCTTGGCGATCCAGTCTGAACATACTGATTATGAGCAAACGGTTACTTGAGTATTCAGCAACAGAAGAATGTAGAAACACATAATCATTCGAGTTTACTTTAATGGAAGATTCTGAAGTAAAATGGGGAATTAGAATCATTAGAATTTTGCAGCACACAAGGGTAGGGCATTTTGGCTGCTCCTGAGAGAGCTCTCCTCTTCATCCCATTTCCCCTTTTGTTTCCCCGAACCGTTAAAAACATTTTCATCAAATTAATGGTGAACTTTTCTCAGCCTCCAAACCCTTTTTATTCTCTTTTAGAACTGCTGATCTCCTGTCAAGAATCCTGGGCAGGAATTTGAATTAAATTACAAACTTAAAAAATGGTCCCAAATCCATGAGCAATCTCAGGGGTTGCTGTTGCCAATTTTAGTGGGTGAACTCTTTACACATTTGTGTGAATTTTCTCTGCCTGCCATTTCAGTGGAGGCGTTAACCCGCTTAAAACAATTAGCCTAAACTCAACCTTGCGTGCTTATGGGCTTTTAGCTTTGCCTTGAACTGAAATGCTCCCTAGTGTAGTTTATGTAACTTCTAAAGCCTCATCCATAATAAACTGTGCAGTGAGCTCCTCCTTCAGATTCTGGAAAAATGTTAGCACGTTAGCAGCAGTTTTTCACGAATGTTGATAGGCCCATGAGTAAAGTCTCTGTGTATAATATAGAATCTTCTTTCTGCTTCAAACTAAAAAAAAATTAAACGGCATATAAAGGTCCTGTTAGTGCTTGTAAGGTACAGATTCCTAAAGCTATACTCCAGTGGATTCCTTCTTAAGATCACTTCCTGTTTAAATTTGCACTCTCCCTCCACTCTTTGTTTTATTTACTTTTCTCTATTCCTTCTTCTCTCCCTCCATATTGGTCACTATTCTCCAACCAAGATAATAGAAAGACCATCCTGTTGCCAGGCGTATGCCAAGGTCTTTGTGTTATTGCGGCCTTAAGGAAGGGCATCAGAATATCAGTGACTGACTTGCCCTCCGGTTTTTGTTCCCTCACTTCCCCTGAGAAAGTGTCGGGCCTGTTATTGGCTCCTCTCCCTCATGACTTGGGTGAGGGTGGCATCTCCCCATGTCTGGAATCATTGGTGTCAGTCCACATCATCCCTCTTCCCGGCGTAGTGCTGCGATATACCGATCTGTCGTGCCAATGGTCTAGCTTAAATTAGCTCTTTTTAAAAATAGTCGAATTGGTGGTCAGGTGTTTACCTCAGATGAACCGTTACTTAAAAGGGCGCAAAAACTGTAGAGTTTGTTTATACATACTGAGCGGCAAATTACTCAAATATTTCTACAACGATCATTCCGATTTTGGATCGCTGATTACTTGAGTCGCTAACTGACTTTGGGAAACCCACTTGGAGCAGATTTACTGAACAAGCCATTTCTCGTATCAGTTATTGGGCTGCCTGGCCTACTGATACCAGCACCACTGGTCCTAATGTTTGGGGATAAATGTTAACCTTGGCTTCCAAATCGTTACTTTGAGTAGTGATGTGGTCACTCCCAGATTAACATTTTCTTTTTGTTTTGCTCTTTCAGATCTAATCCATAATGTTCCAAGAACGTTCCTTCTCTGCGAGATTGTAATCCCACCTCCAGGACAGAAGAAGGCTCTCCGCTATCTCGGCACCACCACACTGTGTGATGTACACGCAGCTTTGATTCAAAGTTGGTTGCCTTGGCGTATGTTTCTTCGCATCAAGGTCATCAAGGCTTCCGAGACTGATTTATTTCTCAACACGGACTATCTCCTGGAGCACAGAGCAGTCTTCACTCTCTCAAGCCTGTCGTAGTCTTTTATCCTGATTCTGGAGAGCTGCTGGAGCCCTTGATCTGCAAGTCATGGCTGCAGCAGTCCAACACACCGAGCTGGTGTTTGAATTTGCCAGCAATGGAATGGATGATGTGCACCAGGTACGTCCCACATGCTTAATGTACGGCGTACTCCGTTCGACAGTAGGGCACATCTCAGAAGAGCTATTAACCGGCCTACACATTTACTGGATTGATTAACAGCAGCAGAGAGCCCAAGTCTTTATAAGTTTAGGATGAGAACAGGTTTCAGATTGGTGTTCCTGAGAGTTTGGACGGTGACTGCTCTCTCCAGAAGTAAAGGTTAAGGTGCTATATATTCTGTTGCTGTCTGTCGGTTGCTGATCCTTTAGCAATTGCTTTCATGGCAACTTCATTAAATTTTAACTAAATTCCATAAATTTTCTTTCATCAAACCCTGGGTTCCTATAAAGAATTGACAAGAGGACAACAGTATGTTAATCACAACATAACAAACTCAATAATGTAAAAATTCTTTTAGATCTTAACCAAACTTCAAAATTCACTTTCTCGCCTCATGCAACTTTTAAAAGTGGGCACTGTGGTGTTGAAATCCTTCTTCATTATTACAAAACTGATGAAAAAGCGGTGAACTGGAAGGCTCATTAAAACCTACTTTGAACAATCACAATTGACCTTATTGCAATTTTATGAAAGCTGTTTACAAATGAACAATAAACGTTGTCAGGGGAGGGTTACAGAGTGAGTAACTGAGCCTGGAAGAGTCAAAGCTGTTACCATGGCGATAATGTTGGATTGAGTTTATCCCTAGATGGTTAGTTCCACACTACATGGTGATAGTATAATTGCAGTACAATCCCATTCTATTTCTAAAGAGTTCAGTAGGATCTGGTGGCACAGTGCGTGCTAGAGATTATTTTTCCCCTTCCTTCTCTGTGGAGATACTTGGCTTGCCCTGTATTCTGTGTCTCCATGGTACAGCTGAGATTGTGAATTTACAAGGCAGGGAAGCAATGGCACAAATGTGTGTAGCGAACATTTGAATATTACAGTTAAATATTTTATTATCGCTACTCTGGTGTCCTTGAGTGATGTCAATACCCTGACATGGTACTGCACTGTTTCTCATCTAAATAGATGTTCGCATTAACAAAATGTATGCTCACTCTCCAAAGCCCATGGATGTGACATCTAATCAAAATCCCATGTGATGTATGCTTCTCGCTTCGAGTCTGTGCACCTGTCGTAGTTGGAAATCTCCAAGTTCCTCAGTAAATGTCATGCAGATGGATTAGGCTGAGCGATCGAGCACTGAGGCAGCTGGTTAATAAAAGTGAGTTTCCACCACTCCAGACCTGAAGGAATGATACTACAATGGCATTGTAAACACCACTTAAATAGTCCTGGAGACATCAGCTGGCTGTATAGCAACTGATGGTGCTAATTGAGATCACATGCCCAACAACAGTATCTATTACTTATTCACTAATCAGAAATGGTATTAGCCACATCTCTATTCCCAATTAGCAACACATAGCTAGTGGCTAACGTATTGGACCTAAGCAAGCGGACGGGCCCTCGGTTTCATCCAAAAGACAGCACCTCCGACAACACAGCACTCCCTCACTATACTGCACTGCAGTGTCAGTTTAAGATTATCTGCCTCAATCCGTCGTGGGGCTTGAACCCACAACACTCAGACTCGGAGGCGATACTGCTACCAGCTGAGCCAAACTGAAGTCATTTGATGCAATGTTTATTCCTCTTGTGAAGGAGACCTGTATAACTCAGTCACCACTGCATCATTTACACCTGTAAGGGGAAAAGAAACACTGGGACGAAGCAGGTTCCACAAGAGGTTATACCTGCGACGATCCACTCTGGGGGGGGGGCAGGCATTTTGGTCAGGGATGACCAAAGTTTAAACGTGTGATAATATTCCATTAAGAAGCAACTTCCTTAAAGATGGACTCGCACTTAGTACACTCATTTTAAATAAAAAACATTTTAACAGCTCTGATTAACTTCCCTTTTTTATTTCTGTAGATTCTCCACCCCCTCAAACTATCTTTTTATAGATGACAATTCCTTAAGATTGCTGGAAGTGGGAGAGGCGTTTAACTGAACACAGTGAGGATTCTCTTTGATTTCATGGGCAAATTTGGCTTGAGGTACCAGGCAAACAATTGTAACTCCATGCCCAAACCTGCCAGAGTAGTTTTGAATCCCGCAGTATGAAGGAACGGAATTAATATCTATAATGCAAGGTATTTTGAACATTAGGGGAGATTTTCCTCTGCTCTGCGCCTGGGGAATTAGCATTTCCAGGTACAGGGAAGAGGAAAAAAGGGCAGAGACACTTGGGCAGGTGTCCGCCCACTTTGTGCTACCCCCCCACCCCCCAATGGATTTCCTGGGACTTCCCCACAGTGTGTAACTGGGCCTTTGCCCGTAGTAGATGCAGGCCCAGTGTTGGTACTTCAGTACAGCGGGAGAGAATGCTACAGCCTCCTGCCTCACTTTCCTGGGAATCCACTCACTGGGCACGCCAATGCAGGAGGGCTTGTCAAAAGCTGGTACTGCCCCCGGACCCCTGTAGACCTGAGGGGGTGGAGAATCTACAGAAATAAAAAAGGGAAGTTAATCAGAGCTGTTAAAATGTTTTTTATTTAAAATGAGTGTACTAAGTGCGAGTCCATCTTTAAGGAAGTTGCTTCTTAATGGAATATTATCACACGTTTAAGCTTTGGTCATCCCTGACCAAAATGCCTGCCCCCCCCAGAGTGGATCGTCGCAGGTATAACCTCTTGTGGAACCTGCTTCGTCCCAGTGTTTCTTTTCCCCTTACAGGTGTAAAATTCAGGTTTAAATATCTGCCCAGTGGGCTTGTCGCTTTACCACAGGATGCCTGATTGCTGTGCCTGGTATGTAGTGAGTAGTTTTGATGGCTATGAAGTATATGCCCTGTGTTGTTTGCTGATCTTCTGTGTCACTTTGCACGTCACTGGTTGTGAAGCATGACTCCTAAACTGCAGAGATTATGATGTCCCACTGCAGTGGTTAGTGGGCCAGAATAACCTGTAGCACCATGGACCTGACCCCCCTTCCCCACCCATGTAGCAACTGAACTACTGTCTGCAAGTAGAATATCTAGTTATTGTCTGTGGGTACGGTTAGATGCTGTATATATTAACACATGGGCCCTGAAGTTACCCACTGTGATACGACAATATAAACACGTAACGTGTTGGGTGGAAAGTCCCCTCTCTGATATTTTAATGGCGGTATTAATCTGTTAATTAAAATAGTGAGACAAGGGTTTAAGACAAAAGAGAGTTTGTATGTTGGTCTAATTTCAGAATGTCAGTGTATCCACAATATAACTTTCATTTTTATTCTTCCTGAACGTGAAGTGATTTGGGGCAGGAAATGGTGCCCTTACAGTCTCTAGAATGGTAGGTAGAATTAAACACATGAGGTCTTTATAATGTGTGGGTGGGACACAGAAAATCCAAGTGAATGAATGAGCGAATTGAGTGAATACTCGGTCATATTTTCCATGAGCTACCCTTGGCCATATTGTACAATTTCCACAAGCTTTAGCTGAGATTTTAATGTGGGATAAATGGGGGATTTAAATTATGGTTTGCTTCCATACTGGCTGCATTACTAGTTTGTGGCATCACATTGTACAATCCAGCTTTGTCCTTGTTTGATTCACCGTAGCCTTGGCATCTGAGGTAAGGATCTTGAACTGTATTTTGTGCTGTTTGGATCTGCTTCATTATTCCCCTCCCTCTTGCCATGGTGGTTGTCAGGGGATATTGTGTGGCAGAAATGGGAGATGGTTGAAGTTGAGAATTAATCAAAATTGTGTGGATCAGTTGATGGGGCCCATTTCTGCAGTTCACGATCTGTGTGTGAATTATCTGTTGTTCAGTGTCCCTCTAACCATAAACAGGGCATTATAATGGAGTAGATATATCTCTGGGTTTTGAGCCTGCTGGATATTGCTCTATACATTTAGATACACGATTTTATGGGGGAAAAAAGATTTTCCAGTGTAGAGAGTTTAAATCACACAATCCATTTTACCTCACCTCACCTCCTGACTTCCCACAGCCTCTCCCCCACAAGTCAGGAGTGGAATACTCTCCACTTGCCTTGATGGGTGCAGCTCCAACAACACTCAAGAAGCTCAGTGCCTTCCAGGACAAATAAGTCAGCTTGATCGGCACTTTATCCACTAGGCTAAACATCCACTGTGGCTACAATTATCTACAGAATGCGCTGCAGCAACTTGCTAAGGTTTCCTTGGCAGCACTTCCAAATCCGCAACTGCCACCACCTGGAAGGACAATGGCAGCAGGTGCAATAGGAACATCTTCACCTTGAGGACAGGCTTGAGGGGCTGAATGGCCTACTCTTGTTTCTGTATTCCTAAAGGTCGAGTTAAAATTTCCCTAGTGGCTGGTAAAGATTGGTAGTTAGTTGGTTGGCTATCCTGGCGGATAAGCAAATAGAAATGGTACATTGTTGGAGAGAAAAGAATTGATGAATGGAGAAAATAGCAATAAAAATGGGGTGTAAAAATAAAAGCAAGATCTAATGGAACTGGCCACTGCCCTATTTGCCCCAGACCATTGCTTTGATCCAGAGCCAGATGGTTGGTTCAGGCTTGGTTGCAACCTCCTGGCCCAGCTTCCATACATTATCACATACACCAAATATAAATCCTGGTCAGTGAAGCAATATATTGTGAAGGGTTGGTATTCAGCATTTGCGGGACAATCCCTTTCAATACTGTGATCCTTCTGTTGGCAAACACTAATGTGACAGTAAAATTATTACTTTTAAATTTGCCTTCAACCAGGAAAATAAATTGAAAAATAAAAGAGTAATCCTTTACCGTGGATGGGCCAGACTGGGGCACTGCAGCACTGGAATACTGAGCTGCTGCTGTTCCAACACATAGTACACAAATTGATAGGATAGATTCTAAGGCTACGTCTGTCACTGTTTGACCTACAATGACCACTAGCTACAGCCACTTAAGAGTAGACTGCTCAAAAATATTAAAATACAGTTCCAAATTCTGTTTATTGTGACCCTCTTGAACATCTCTGTGGTGGTGGTATCAACAGAGATCCAAATAGGTTTTGCTTCTCTTTTTTCAAGACAAATGAACAGGGTACGTTTGTCAATTTGCTTATCGTGAGGTTTGAAGAAGCAAAATTAGAGAATATTATGACTTTAGGTCCTTTAAGCACCTCGTAAGATATCTCCTACCAGAAGGTGGGAGCAAGGAGACCAGTAGCAGATCAGTGAAGAACAGCAGTATATTTGATTAATGTCAATAAAGTTGATTGAAGCTTGTGCTCAGTCTGGGCCTGAGTTTGACAGATGTCTGCTGCCCTCTTCTGGGCACTGTGCTATCTTGTCCGTCGGAACCATATGTATCGCGAAGGCACGTAGAGGGCACCTTTCCATTTAGGGCTTCTCTAGTCTGGATTGGAGATTTACCATTCTGCCACTGAGATAAGGAGGGTAAACATTGGGGACCTTGTGCACAGATGTCAGCCTCACCTGATTGAAAGCACAGCAATGCTAAACATAAAGGTGTCCAGATGTGCAGCAGTGAGGAGCTTATTTAGAAGAACACTTAGTATGGACGCAACAAAAACCATGGACTTTTCAGCAAGTCTTCAGTATTTGATCAAATATGTCCTTTTTACTTGTTTTTCCGTTAAAACGTGTAAACTGAATTCTTTAGTGTTACAGGATTTCTTTTTAACCCTTTAAATGTTAAGCACTCCAGTGCTAATCTTTGTATTAGCCCATTCTACATGAATAAGATCAAAAACTGTTGGGCCATTGAAATTTATGGCAATTCTAAGTTGAAATGGGTTTCTTTTTTCTGTATAATTACATTCCTATATTTTAATTTCTTTTTTCTTTTTCTTGATTTTTTTTGTGTTTATCAAAGTTGGGGGGTTGCGGAGAGCGGTAGCGGGAGGGGGGAGGGGGGATGGGGTGGGGAACACTGGTGCTGGGAAATGAAGCACTTTCTGAGTCAGCATCAAGTACTTCCAGGTCAAGTGTAGCATTGCTGCGTACAGCTCCCTCTAGTCTGTCCTAACCTCAGAAGAGCACCAGTGCGAGCATTTCCATTTCCCACATCAGCCGTCCTGTGGCCTTTCTGAATGAAATTGTCAATTTAGTACCAAATTAAGGGCAGCTTTGCGCTTTGGGTACCGAGAAACCTATTTCACATAGGGCCCTTACAGGCATCAGAAAAAAGAGACCTGTCAACCTAGTCAGACTGGATTTGAACTTGGGTCTCACATGAAGAGCCTGTGTGCCATCCAGTAGCTTTCTTACTGCTGATTTTTTAAAGTAGGATATGTTTGTGTGACATGATTTTACTTTTTAAATTACCGCCTGGCACCCGTGCCCCTCCCCCACAAAACCTTAGCCATGCGGTGTTCATGGTGCCTGTGCTGTTTCTAATGGGCAAAAAGATTTTATTTCTCCATTTATTTATGCCATATGGAAAAACGAACCCAGAATGTTTTAATGTCCTACATTCAGAAGGTAGAAATAGACAGTCCGCTTATTTAATGAACAAAAATTAGTTAAGTAAAGTTTCAGTAGGGTGTTTTTGTTGCTCGGCATCTGACTCCCCTTGAGAATGAGCTTCAATTTTTAAAATTATTATTGAGCAAACGAGGGGCAGGCCCATAGTGCAGGAAAATACCAAGGTTGGAAGCTTTAAAAAAAAAAGGATGATGAGGTGAGTCAGGAAGTAGTGATGAGGGGGGTGACGCCAAGCTCGAGTTTTATATAGCTGAAGAATTTCCCAGCTTTGAAGTGCTGGGGACAGAATGAGTTATTGTAAGAGACTGTTACGATGAATCTTAATTTCAACACAGGGAGGAGGACGAGCAGCATGTAAAATAGCTTGGAATGAATCTAGAGTTGATGATGATGAAATGGAGAAGGACAAGGAACATTGCAGCGAGAAAAGAAAGAGTGAGAAAATGTCACAAATGTTTAGGGAATGGGATCAGTAACCATGAGGTGAAGAAATGTACCCACTGGTCACAGAAGACTTTCAACAGACTGATGTACACCACATACCTGTGTTCCTTGGTCATCTAGATGGGATTGAAGCAGTAAGGGTGTCAGTTTTAGGCAGGATACTGCTTGGAAATAAATAAATAGGCCAGACTTATTTACAGACTGAACAGTTAGTGCAAGTGAGTTAATAATTAGATATAAGTAGATTTTTGAAGCAGCATGGTTTCGACCTAGAGACTTGAAGGGTTTTGATAAGAGTAAATGAGGAGAAGCTGTTTCCATTGGCAAGAGGGTCGGTAACCAGAGGAGACAGATTTAAGATAATTGGCAAAAGAACCAGAGGGGGGAGATGAGAATTTTTTTTTATGCAGTGATTGTTATGATCTGGAATGCACAGAGCGGGGAGTGTGACTAATTGGATAGATCTTTCAAAGAAACAGCACGGGCATGATATGACGAATGGTCTCCTTCTCTGCTGTAAGATTCTATGGTGAGATTAGGCCCACGGGGACAATCAGCAAGAGCCGCCTCTTTCAAGGGGAGCACCACAGATAACAAAAGGAAGGTCAGTTAATCTAAACTGGTACTAGGATTAATGAAAAATAATATAATGTAAATTACAAAAGATAGTTACAGATGATGGAGGTCCATCCTTAGAAAACTACATATCATCACAGCATCCAGTTTCCACCTGAAGGACTCCGAGTTTCTGTCTCCACTCCCCTACCTGGAGACCATTCCAGGTATTAATCACTCTTTTTGTATGAAGAGGTGCTTTTTGAATCAATCCTGAACTTGCCTTTTACCAGTTTGTTCCCTACGTCCCCACGACCCGCTGTCATGATTTAATTTGAAATGATGCTGCAGATTAACCTTTTCTATCTGTCAGCTGTGGCTCAGTGCTAATACCTCGCCTCTGAGTCAGAAGATGGTGGGTTTAAATCCCACTACAGAGACTTGAGAACATAATCTAGGCTGATGCTCCAGTGCAGTACTCAGGGACTGCTGTCTGTCGGATGAGACGTTAAACCAACTGTCTCCCCTCTCAGGTGGATGTTAAAGATCCCATGGCACTATTTGAAGAAGAGCAGGGGACTTCTCCCAGTGTCCTGGACAATACTTATCCCTCAACTAAACACAGATTATCAGGTGATTAGCACATTGCTGTTTGTGGGACTTTGCTGTGCACAAATTGGCTGCCTACATTACAACAGTGACTGCACTTCAAGAAAAATACTCATTGGCTGTAAAGTGCTTTGTGTCTTCCTGAGATTGTGAAAGGCGCTACGTAAATGCAAATTCTTTCTTTCTTTCTTTCTTAGTATATAAGATACCAGACTTCAGTACATCAGACTTTTATATCGTCGATGTTCATTGGTTATGAAAAGTCTCTGGTGATTTGATACAGAACCTCATACCAAGACTGGCAGGTCAATCACCACCGGCGCACTGTGGCTGCAGTGTGTACCATCCACAGGATGCACTGCAGCAACTCGCCAAGGCTTCTTCAACAGCACCTCCCAAACCCGCAACTTCTATTACCTAGAAGGACAAGGGCAGCAGGCACATGGGAACGACACCACCTGCACGTTCCCCTCCAAGTCACACACCATCCCGACTTGGAAATATATCGCCGTTCCTTCATCGTTGCTGGGTCAAAATCCTGGAACTCCCTACCTAACAGCACTGTGGGAGAACCTTCACCACACGGACTGCAGCGGTTCAAGAAGGCAGCTCACCACCACTTTCTCAAGGGCAATTAGGGATGGGCAATAAATGCTGGCCTTGCCAGCGACGCCCACATCCCATGAACGAATTTTAAAAAATGAAATGTGGACGAATAGTCAATAAGAAAGATGCACTAGCCATTGTAACATTGGTCATTGAGTGGTAATCGGATAAGATATTCTAACTTGTGTTGACTTGCAGTATTTTGATGTTTAATTTTAAAGTGCTCTACAGATAACCCCAAAACCTGCTTAAAATAATGGGAGGTGACATCTGGAATCGATACTTGCGTTTATTTTGAGATCTGTCAGTTGTGTGGGGGTGACTTGGGGATGTGCTGTGGACATCTTTATATCTGCCCTTCGCCACCCCTCGGGGGGGAGAAAACAAACCAACTTTGCATCAGTACTGAGTGGCTTGTTTCAAACCTGCACCTTACGATTAAGTAATTGCTCTTAATAACGATGAACGTTTTGTTACAACAGTGTAGCATGTTAAAGAGTGGCGTGCACTTCAAACTGACTTTTCAGGTTTGGCTCCTTTGGAAATATGTTGAAACCTTAATTCTTAAGACTAAGGTGCTGATAGTCTCGGTTTAGGATGCATTCCGAACAGGTGAACTGCTGATGTTGAATTTTGTGGGAGCAGCTGCTGCTTCTTCGCTGTATGTTTTCTGTCTCTTTCCCTTTAATCCTGTTGAACATTTCTTGTTTTTTTTTGATCCTAGCTTGAAGACCCTTTGTCGTTTCCTGCTGTGATAGTAGAACAAGTGCCAAACACAGACTTGTTCTATTCTAGCCTGGATTGTGATGAGGTTTCCACCAGGATGATAGGCGATACATCTTTGGATGTTGTCGAAGAACAAATAATAGAGGATAACATTGGCCTTTCAGGTGTGTATCTTGTTGGGATCGACTAATAGTAATAGTTTGCTTTACATTGAGGATGGGCTGCAGTGCATCATACAGGAGGCAACTAATGGTGATTCAGAGCCAGCTACAGAAGGTGAGTCTTCATTTTCTACCTGTTTCTCTTTTGTTAGGTATCAACCTTGGCTCAGTGGTCGCACTCTCGCCTCAGATTCAGAAGGTCATGGGTTCAAATCTCATTCTTGAGACTTGACACATAATCCAGGCTGACACTTCAGTGCACTCTCGAGGGAGTGCTGCACTGTTGGAGGTGCTGTCCTTTGGATGAGACATTCACCCAAGGCCCCGTCTGCCCTCTCAGGTGGGCGTAAAAGATCCCACGGCACTATTTTGAAGAAGAGCAGGATGTCCTGGCCAATATTTACCGTTCCACCAACATCACTAAAAAAACATTACCTAATCATTATCTTCTTGCTGTTTGTGGGACCTTGTTTTGTGCAAATTGGCTGCCGCGTTTCCTACATCACAACAGTGACTACACTTCAAAAGTACTTCATTGGCTGTAAAGCACTTTGGGACATCCTGTGGCCGGGAGAGGCACTATATAAATACAAGTCTTTTCTTTCTATTGTGTTTCATTTGTGTTGCAACATGAGATCACATCCCAAGAAGCTACCTAGGGATGAATTGCAGAACTGGACAATGCATGGGCTCCAATTACATGATCTTCGAAATGCCCTGGCCTATGATTTTATTCTCTGATGTTAATTCAGTTCTCACAATTGCACTGAATTGGGTAGATATTCAGAGTCCACCCCCAAAGCACGATCTCGGACCCACCCAGATCGGAAAATTGCCGGCGTATTGCTTTCAATTTTCCATTCGTTGATAACACGCCCACAATTTTCTGATCTGCGCAGGAAACTTGGCTGCAGACAAGTACTCTGAAACTCTACCCTAATAACATGCCCTAGCTGTGTTCCCTACCAGTGTCTTTAAATCCTTGTTTTTTTTTGTAACTGTTGATTTGTACAATAGGTTCTGATCACTGTACAAAGATTGTGTGGTCAGACTCATGTAGCAGTGCTATGGAGAACAGTGCAGCAACTTTAAATTATAGGTTGAACTACCTGTAACAAAGGAGGTCACAATTATAAGATAAGTCTTACAAAACAGTGACCTGCCAAGGAGTTGAATTGACATCATAAACTTGGGCACTTGACACGGGGAGAAATATCCCAAGTCCTGGAGACAGTACAGAGAGAAGCCACTAGGCTGACGCCTATGTCAGTGGATTGAAGTACAGTCCCCACCACTTACACTGTCCACGCTTATCACAGGCAGCCGCCTATATTGGTCAAATGGCACTTTGTCATTTCCATTGGAGTCGATTAAACGTATTAACCGTGCCAGCTATTTTGGGCAGACTATTTTGAGTTGCTTTCCTTTCTCCCATTCAGTTGCATAAAAGGTCGTTCCCATGCAGTCAAATCCAGCTGCAGCTTTGTTCAAGTAGATTTTTAATTGTCCTAAGTTGTACGATTGAAGTCAGGGGCAGGGAAATTGCAGACGTAGACCTGCGACCTGGAACAGGTGCAGTTAGTAACATGGCTGCCTCCTGCCTTCCTACTACTTGTTATAACGTCTACTGCCTATAGCGGGCTAATCGCATTAACACCAATGTACCCGCTATAAGCTGTGGGGACTGTATGAGGAAAGCCCAGAGTAATTCGGGCTTAGAGCCTTGGTGAAGGTATATGTATATGATGGTGTATACGATAAGGGCACAACTTCTGGTGCAAGGCAAATTTAGGACTGATATGAGGAAGTTCCTCTTCAGCAAAGAGTGCTAACACTTGGAGTGGACTTTGGCTAGGGGAGTGAAGGCCAAAGCCTTTGGGTCATGTAGGATACAGTTGGACGTTGTGATGGTGGGGCCAGTAAGCTTTACTAGATGAGCCAAATGACCTTCCTCATCTGTACTTATGATCATGTTTCCAAGATTTGCTTCTTCTAGGGTGTACTCTTTTTATAAATATCCAGCTATTTGTGTGTCATAGTCAATGATTGGTTCCTGCTTGCGCACTGCACTGTATCACTAGCCTAGAATGTGTGGTGCGTCATGTGACCAGGTTTGAAGTAACACTCGGAGTTATTTAATTGGCTGGCATGAGAGAATATTGTATGATACTTTCAGGGCCACTTGTGTTAATTCATTTTGCCAAGTGACTGGTTAATTCAGCTACCCACATACAGTGGTGAGGTGTATCCTAAAAGGCTGGTTTAAGGGTGCCACGCCAGGATTGTACTTTATGCAAATCTCAGATGAATATAAGTTTTTCCCTTGTCCCAATTTATTAAGCTTGGCTTTGTTGTCAAAACTACTGCTCATCTGTGTCGGAAAGTTTGATTTGGAATTTGTGTCTAGAACTCATTTTATTTCATGATGAAATTATAATTTTGGTTCCGAGTTGCCCTCTACAGTAAGCCAAGTCTATGAAACAGTAACACCACAAAGAGCTGTTCTTAAAAGAACTCGACACTGAGAGACTATCGGTCTTCACACAATAACACGGTGCATCACCACACAAAGCTAATTTATTTAACATCATGTTCAAAATATTCCAACACTATAGTATGGGGGTAATCATCATAATCATATCAAAACCCAGCTTTTGGAATTTGTATGGGATGGCTTTAGCTGTGATCAGCACTAACATAACAAAACATGATTATCTAACTTCTTTGGTCACTGTGCAGCATTCAACATCAATTCTGTAAGTCAAATGGCATCATTAATCTGATGACAGGGAAATTATGATGTGTAGAACAATCCAGGTAACTTTCTGGTGGTGACGAGCAATTGATCCAGACTTGGACGTGTTGATTTAGATGTCTTTACAAAATAGCCTGTTATAATACAGAATAGACTTTGCAGCGAGTCTCTCTCTTCCCTTTTGAGGAGCCTGTTTGGTCTCCTTCACTGTTTTTAGAAGAGTTGAATTCTTGTTGAAAGACACAGTGGGGGGAACAAAATGCACTCAGAACACTGATGCTTTTGAAGTGAAAACACACTCTTATACTGTGTGCACAAATTGAGGAAGTATGAACATGGAATTCAATACATCATGTAAAATCAAACATCTAATTTTGCATTGGGAGGCTGTCCTATATATGAACTTATGATAGTAAAATGAGATAATGAATCACCAGGTTATTCACGATTGGCAATTTTTGCCTTGTGAGCCTTTAGAAAATCACATGTATCAAAGGTAATAAATTCCCTCCCTTTTTGAGTTTCTCAAGTTTCTGGAAGAATTGTTTGTCCCATCTGATAACCCCTGCTTGATCAGCGATGGAACATTCAGCCAGAGCTTCTTGAGCGGAGCTGTGAGTTTATCCAGTGAGTAGCTGAGTTGTGCAGACTTCGGATGAGCTTACATTTGATGCCTAGTCCATGATGAACTAGCTGATCTCAGATTGGGTGGTGGTAAGAGAACTACAATTGGCCACAGTGCTCAGAGTTGGGGAGAAACTAATGGATCAGAGTTCCCACTCCTGGTCCCTAACCAGCAAACCCTGCTGGAAATATGCATATATTTACATTGGCTGAGCATCTATGATGCCTCCTAAAGTTGAATATCTTGTCAGTACTCACTGTTGAGGCTAACAAGTGAATAACGGCCATTTGGGTGGGGTACCAGAGGGGACCTAGCATCTTTGGAACGATAGCCGAACAATGCCTTTGGGAAGGGAGAAAGTCGGGGGGGGGGGAGAAAAAGCATGAGGAGAAACAAAGTTCAGGCTGACCTCTAATGGTGGTTTTGACCATTATTCTGCTATTATTATTTTTAACTGACAAATTGAAGTCTTCAGATGAGATGATTATCTTGTTTATCCGTCTCTCTAAAAGTATTAACATTCTTGCATAGTCCAGTTTGCTGATATTGCTTAACTTAAAAAAAAATCAGGACTTCGAAATGTTAAAATAATTTGCAACAAAATTTCAGTGTTTCTGCGACATGTGCAACTGTGATGTATATAGACCCTGGCTGCACGCAGTCCCTCCTGAAACTGAAATATATTCATGATGTGGAGATGCCGGTGATGGACTGGGGTTGACAATTGTAAACAATTTTACAACACGAAGTTATAGTCCAGCAGTTTTATTTTAAATTCACAAGCTTTCGGAGGCTTCCTCCTTCGTCAGGTGAACGATGTGAAAATGAAATCCTCGAGATGAAATCGCATTTATAATTCACAGAACAATGCTTGGTGAGTACAGACAGTTTTTTCAACTGCCCGTTGCCAAGGCAATCAGTGTGCAGACAGACAGGTGTTACCTGCCAGGTCTCACAGAATATACAAATCACCAAAAAAAAACAACAAACAAAAAAAAACAGAGATAGAGAGGTAGAAACATAGAAAAGACAGCAACTGACCCGTTATATTAAAAACAGATAACATTTGTTCGCTGGTGGGGTAACGTGTAGCGTGACATGAACCCAAGATCCCGGTTGAGGCCGTCCTCATGGGTGCGGAACTTGGCTATCAATTTCTGCTCGACGATTTTGCGTTGTCGTGTGTCTCGAAGGCCGCCTTGGAGTACGCTTACCCGAAGGTCGGTGGATGAATGTCCATGACTGCTGAAGTGTTCCCCGACTGGGAGGGAACCCTCCTGTTAGGCGATTGTTGCGCGGTGTCCGTTCATCCGTTGTCGCAGCGTCTGCATGGTCTCGCCAATGTACCATGCTCTGGGGCATCCTTTCCTGCAACGTATGAGGTAGACAACGTTGGCCGAGTCACAGGAGTATGAACCATGCGCCTGGTGGGTGGTGTCCTCTCGTGTGATGGTGGTATCTGTGTCGATGATCTGGCATGTCTTGCGAGTAGTGGAGGTGTGGGGATGGCCATAGCGAGGTGTTCGTTGTCATTGATGACATGTTGAAGGCTGCGGAGAAACTACGCCATGTTCTCCGCAGCCTTCAACATGTCATCAATGACGACGAACACCTCGCTATGGCCATCCCCACACCTCCACTACTCGCAAGACATGCCAGATCATCGACACAGATACCACCATCACACGAGAGGACACCACCCACCAGGTACATGGTTCATACTCCTGTGACTCGGCCAACGTTGTCTACCTCATACGTTGCAGGAAAGGATGCCCCAGAGCATGGTACATTGGCGAGACCATGCAGACGCTGCGACAACGGATGAACGGACACCGCGCAACAATCGCCAAACAGGAGGGTTCTCTCCCTGTCGGGGAACACTTCAGCAGTCATAGACATTCATCCACCGACCTTCGGGTAAGCGTACTCCAAGGCGGCCTTCGAGACACACGACAACGCAAAATCGTCGAGCAGAAATTGATAGCCAAGTTCCGCACCCATGAGGACGGCCTCAACCGGGATCTTGGGTTCATGTCACGCTACACGTTACCCCACCAGCGAACAAATGTTATCTGTTTTTAATATAACGGGTCAGTTGCTGTCTTTTCTATGTTTCTACCTCTCTATCTCTTTTTTTTTGTTTGTTGTTTTTTTTTGGTGATTTGTATATTCTGTGAGACCTGGCAGGTAACACCTGTCTGTCTGCACACTGATTGCCTTGGCAACGGGCAGTTGAAAAAACTGTCTGTACTCACCAAGCATTGTTCTGTGAATTATAAATGCGATTTCATCTCGAGGATTTCATTTTCACATCGTTCACCTGACGAAGGAGGAAGCCTCCGAAAGCTTGTGAATTTAAAATAAAACTGCTGGACTATAACTTGGTGTTGTAAAATTGTTTACAATTGAAATATATTCAACTGTGATGTATATAGACCCTGGCTGCACGCAGTCCCTCCTGAAACTTAAATATATTCAACTGCATACAAACTAACGATACCTCTGGCTCTTTCCTCTTCTGCATTTTGTTCAGCGTTTCTCACGCATTTTTTTTCCTCCTGATTTCTAGCTCCCTTTCCTGGCTTTTCCACATTTCTCATTCCATCCCATTGCTTTATGACCCAGCTAGCAGTCTGTCTTGTCTGATTCTCGCTCCCTTTCCTGGCTAATCCGTACTTCTCACACCCTATCATTTTTCAAGCTTTTTAATCCATTTTCTTTTCACAGAAAAGATTTTGGTGATTGAGCTATGTTTAAGTGTTGTGCTTTAAAACAAGGTAAATTTGCACCGGTTGCAAGCCTTTAGTAACTGTGCCAGACATTGAAACAACAGGGGACTTGTTATCTCATGTCAGGTGCTCTCAGCAAACATTCACACTTAGGAGGTATGAATGTTCCTTCCTGTTAAGCTTTGCATGAAGTCAGTCTCAAAGGAGCGCACTGTAGCAGGCTTGATCTGTCGCTTTTCTGGCCAAGCATCAGACAGGTGGAAAGGAAACGAGAATAAAGACCCCCCCCCCCCCAACAATAGTCAGTTATTCAAACAAAAGGTTACAAGGGCAAGCTTTGGCCAGGCTCAGAAGGAGAATGTAAAAGGTAGTCAGGAGTTATTGTATTTGTCAAGTAAGACAACCCACTGATGTGGGGTAGTGAAGCTTGTTCGTTATTTTGTAATGTTACATAAAGACATTGAACTGAGTGAGTCTGATGATAACTGCTGCTCTGCATGCTCTCTTGCTGTGTGGGGTTGCCAACCCTATTGAATTGCCCTGGGATCTCCAATAATTAAAGATTAATCTCCGGGACACTGCTGCGATCAATCCAGGAGAAAAATCCCAGGGGGCGTTAAAAATTGTAATTTAAAAAAATTGTCATAGAAGACTTTTGTTTACTAGTTATAAAAATATTGGACATGGGGATAAAGGCTGTTTGGCTGAATGTCAAGAATCATCCAGTCAAGTAATGAAGAGTCTATTTGCTTTCCGATTGGCGTGGGAAAGCATCGTACTGCGAGGACAGGAGAGTGTTGGGCGACCAATGGCAGTAGTGTGGGGCGGGGCAGAGGCATCATGTGATGACACCTCCAAGAATATGTCCAACCAGGATTGGCAACCGTATTGCTGTGAAATAAAGCAACTCAACTATTTGCATCTGCATTGCCTTACAAAGTGTTTTCTCAGTTCACCTTTGAGAAGACTGGAGAAGCTTTCATGAAGGTACATGTGGAAAAACACAACAACCAATTCGTATGTAAAGGAGGATGCATTGTTACATCCCCTGGGTTATGTTATCATACAAGTAGATATTGGACATGCAGTGTGAGTCTGCTCTGACATGTAAGTGGTGTGGGATCCATTTACAGGAGAGACCTATGCCACTGAACCTGAGAAGGTATTTAAGGCAAGACCCTAAACTTGTAACCCACTTTTCGCTTGCCTTTTGCACACTGTCCAGGTGAATGTGAGTTAATTTGCAGTTATGTCACTTTTGTGTTGCAGTAAAGCTGTTTGCACTTTGCAGTGGTATAAAAGTTAGAGTGACCCAGCAAGCTGACTTCATAGAGTATTAGGTAGGAGGATTGAAAGCCTTGGCAATTAGGGAGTTTATACCTCTTATGTTCAGCAAAAGTTTCCTTAAATTTTTGCTTTTACTTCCACTACTTGCTTTAGGTATGATGTGCATGTACACATTTGAATGTGCGTTTGTCATCACACCAACATCTGTTGCCTGAGTATGTCCAGGGGGCAAGAAATGGTTTTGGAGGTAAACAACAATTAATGTTTGGGTGTGACTCTTGTCAAAACTCTGTTCCAAAGTTTTGTTTTTGATAATTTTAACTCGCCTTTATTCCCGCTCCCCTGAAGCTATTTTTTAAAAAATTGTTTATTTAAAATAATTAATTTAGCATGCTCTAGCCAAGTAATCCCGCGCCTGCCGTTTTGTTTTGTGACTGTTGGGATTATTGTAGATGTACATTGTTACAAAGGGGTAAATTTTAACGTTGAGCCAGGAGGAGAGCGGGACAGGGGGACAATTTCCAAATGGGAAACCCGGAAGAATGGGAACAATTTTGATGTAAGGAAACCTTTCAGATTTTTTCAGTAGGTTCCCTGCTCGACAGTCAGCCAGATTGACAGGCTGGCTGTCGAGTCAGACAGTCAGAAATTGCCTGGTGGGGGAAAGGAAGGAATGACCCCGAGATCCTACCAGATAATAAATCTTATGCCTTCAGCGCTCCTATCCCACTTCAGTAATTTCTAAATTCTCCACATGCTGAATACTGCACTCTTGTCTACGACATATTTTCCAGTGATCCGGAAGCAGGTTGTCCACCCATCACCTTGGCGTGGGTGGGAATTTTATTTTTATTAATTCTCGGGATGTGGGTGCCGCTGGCAAGGCTAGCATTTATTGCCCATTCCCAGTTGCCCTTGAGAAGATGATGGTGGGCCTTCTTCTGCAGTCTGTGTGGCGTAGGTGCTCCCACAATGCTGTTAAAAATGCAATTACAAATGCAAATAAAATGCAATTTAAAAAAATCAGATCCCAATGAGCGGCTGATTTGGATTCAGTCTATAGGTTAACTGGTTATCAGCACTGGTTATAGCCAAAAGAAGCTGGTCAGTACAACATGGCTGCCTCTGTCATATATAATCATAAAAGTAAATCACCCTTATTGCTTTGTCTCAGGCACCGTGGAGGGAAACCTATGTCAGGACACCAACCTGACATCTGTAACTGGTCCCATTATTTCTCTATACTTGTGTGTCCCTTTTTTGTTTTTTTAAAAAAAGGACAGATATGTCTGCACTCAGAGACTTAAATTAGTGATCGCTCATACAGTGAATTCTCCCTCTTGGCCAGCTGTCAGGTGAGGCATGGGCTGAAGGTCAGACAAAGAGGAATGGAAAACTGGAGGGAATGTCATCTTGTGCCATTGGTGCTGTTGACAAGAGGTTGTTGTCTACACATCTAATTGAGGAATTGTGTGTGTGTATGTACGTGCGCGTGGTATTTAAAAACATAAGATGAGAAAAGCAGCAAAATGATTACAATGTGTTAAATACTACCGATTCAACTATTGGTTCACATCAGATCATACAAAGATCAGCCTTAGTGCTCTGTCACATAATCAATCAGGAGAAGCGTTTTGGCTGCTGCTCTCTTACCACAGCTGACTGCACAGGTTGATGAAGACAAAGTGCAGCTTATTGAGATAACTCATGTTTTCAAGACCCTGTGGAGAAAGAGACGAACTGTAAAGTGTCAGCAGTAACAGGCTTAAAAATTTCAATTCTGTTTTTTAAATGGTGCATTTACTGGCAATAAAAGAAAGTAGCCATGCTAACTCTCTAGTTCCCCCTCACCCAATCTTCTCCTCCTGAAGATGGTAACTCGTGCACTAATATGGTTTCATGGGTGCTAGCAGCCCTTCTGTACCTCGATCAGACAGCATTCTTCATGGGGGAGCATAGGCAGTAAGTTTTGACGGGCTTGATCCAGTCCTCATCCACCGTTAACATGGACACACACATGATTTCCGACAAAAGTTGCTGTTTAATAATTGGAAGTGGGAATCCTGGCATTGCCACAATCCCTCCTTAACTATCTGGTTAAAGTGAGACCCAGTTTAACTCCCACACCCAATGCCACCCGAGCTGAGATCAGTTAATTCCCGCCTTGGCGGGAGGTCAAATCTGGGGCCTCAATCTAGTCTGTATTGCGTCCCAACACACCACGCTTTACTTACAGAGCCATCGCGGAGATGACCTTTAAGGTTTTTTTAAAAATTAAATAAAAATGAGCGTGCAGTACTGAGGAAGTCATGCCATGTTTCAGACGAGATGGTAAACCGAGGCCCGTCTGCGCTCTCGGGTGGATGTAAAAGACCCCACGGCCCTACTCGAAGAAGAGCAGAGGAGTTCTTCCGGTGTCCTGCCCCATATTTATCCCTCAACCAACATCACTAAAACCGATTACCTGGCTATGTATCTCATTGCTGTTTGTCGGACCTTGCTGTGTGCAAATTGTAGGGCGTTTCCCTAGGTTACAACAGTGACTACACTTCAAAAGTACTTCATTGGCTGTAAAGTGCTTTGGGACATCCCGAGGTCATGAAAGACACTATATAAATGCAAGTCCTTTCCTTTGAATGTTGACTAGTACTTTCCTGGTTGTGGCTCGTGTACATTCTACATGTTGTTTAATAGGCTAGGTTGTTATAGGTTGTATACATAGTTTAGATTGTGTTGGTAGTTAGCTTGTTTAACTTGTCTTGAGTGACAAGTTGCCATTGTCAACTGTAGTCTCTCTCCATCTGTGTAGCTGTTAATTGGGATCTAACAAGTTCTTCACCCCTCTGCTAGGAAGGACCCTGTGTTACTGAACAGATGAATATGGCCATGTGGGTCAGTGCTAGAAGTAAAGAGGGTATTTGCAAGCATGGTTCCTACAATATGGTAGGAATTCAACAGCAATGTATGAGGGAAAGCTGTAGGATTAAATACTTAATGTAGAATTTGTAACTGACCAAATAGTGTTCATCATATGGGAACATTAGGAATGTACAGGACCAGAAAAGACCATTGTGAGCCATCTGGCTGGGGCCAGTGAGTAAACAATATTATATCCCAGGATTCCTCTCATAGCTCTCTGAGTCAGAAAGATGTAGTTTCAAGCCCCACTCTAGGATTTAGCAAATAATCTAGGCTGAGACTTCAGAGGGTGTTTACAAGCATGATTCCTGCACTGTGGTAGGAATTTAATAGCAAAAAGGGTATTTCTGAAGGAACTCTGCTTTGTTGGAGGTGCCATCTTTTGGATGAGAAGTTAAACCGAGACCTCATCTGCTTCTTAAGGTGGATTAAAAGATCCCTTTTTTGAAGATGAGCAGGGAGTCCTCCCAGCCAACATTCATCTCTCAGCCAACATGACCAAAACAGATCAACTGGTCATTCACCCCATGCTGTTTTGGAGCCCCTGCTTTGTGCAGATTGGCTGCCACGTTTCTCTACAAACTAACAGCGATACACTTCAAAAGTAATCCATTGGCTATGAAGCGGTTTGGGACTTCCTGAGGGCATGAGAGGAACTACATCAATGCAAATCTTTCTTTTTTTGCCCCATTATCAAATTTTTCACCAGGTCCTTATGCAGCTCTCTCTTGGATTTGCTGATACCATCAGTCCCCACTGCCTGCCTCAGCAGTCCACTTCATATATGCACCACCCTCTACGTAAAGTAGTTAAATCTAAATGGTCTTTTCATCCTCTCCATTCTACATTTGAGACTACTATGCCTTCCTGTAGAGAGACTTAATTGCGCCAGAAAAACAGCCCTGCATCTATGTCAAGGAGGTGTAATTAATTGTTTTTTTTATCATGTAAATGTGTATCAAGCAGTAATAATTACAGATGGCTGTGTAAAGACTATTTTCCTTCTGACTTTGATTTGTTTCTGGAGACTAGAAGAACAGTCTGTGCAAAGATATCTCAAACGTAATTGTTTGAATTCACAGAGGAATACTGTATGGCCGATCCACCCAAGAGTGAAATGGACCACACATTTATGATTTGATAAAGTGATCAAATGCTGATAGGGTTAGATGAAGTAGGGTGGGAGGAGGCTTGTTGTAGCATAAACACCAGCATAGACCAGTTGGGCCAATCTGAGTTGGTACCAGACCTGCGAGAGTGCGTGCACCAAAGTTCTCTGATGATGCACTAGAGGCCTTGGTGCAAGAGGTGAACAGAAGGAGGGACATCCTATATCCGCGGGAGGTCTAGAGGCCCCTCCAGACATATGTCCAAAAGGCAGTGGGAGGCAGCGAGGGATGAAGTCAATGCCAAGTGTATAGCACCACAAACATGGATGTAGTGCAGGAAGAAGTTCAATCTTTGACACAAGTGGTCAAGGCGAGTGAGGTCAACTGTCAAGTGGCGTCTCCTACCAACTGCACCACTAGCCGCACCCACTGCTTCATGCACTACACCCCCCCCATCACTCAAATACCAACAAACTTTTTCCATCAGTACTCAACTCTTCCAATCAGATGCTTCCTCTCACCCTTACACATTACCACTGTTGCAAGCTGCCCACCCACAACTCACAGGCCAAACACACTGGCAGCTATTCAACTATGACAGGCAAATCACCCAGACACACGTCCCGCTTTCTTGCAGGAGAAGGTGGTGCATATCAGGAGGCAGCAAATGGCAGTGGCATTTAGCCCATTGAGCCTGTTCCGTCATTCATTCATGGTTGATCTGTGACTTAACTCCATATACCCGCCTTAGCCCCATATCCCTTAATACCCTTGGTTCACAGAATCTCAGATTTAGAATTCACAAGTGAGCTAGCATCAACTGCCCTTTGCAGAAGAGCATTCCAAACTTCTCTCACCCTTTGCGCGTAGAGCGTTTCCTAAATTCACTCCTGCACGTCCTGGCTCTAAATGTCAGGCTATGTCCCCGTGTCTTAGTATTCAAGCATAGGAGATCTCCAAAAACAGCTACAAATATCTCAGCAGCCAAAAGCAATAATTCAGCCACCAACCTGTAAATCCTGCATGGTCCCTTTAAATAGTGCAGGTGGAGGTCCTCCAGGCACTCTAAGACACGTTCAGATGGTCAGGGTTAAGACTGCATTGAATTGAGTGTTAAGTGCCAAAATGGATTGCACGCTGATTGTATCCATTTTCTCCTTACTTTACATGCAGCTGGCATTCGATATTTGAGCATGCAGTAACTCCTATACCAAGATGGCGTCCAGCGCATGTCACGCTGGAAACGTGCGTGTGCAGCCAAGACGCCATCTAGGCACCTCGAGGCCGCTGTGCACCGAAACAATGGGCACTACACGGCCCAATTTAGCCCTCTTAGTGTGCTGTTCAAACAGTATTATAACAAGGGTGCCTTGAAAGAAATCTGCCTCCAGTTCCTTTTCATTAGAGAAATATTATCATGTAAAGTTTATTAGAATTTATACCATGGTCAAGGTTTTAGTCTTATGTCAATGATAATGATGATGCTAAATGGATTTTACATAGCAGCAGGGAGTAGATTTTAGTGTCACTAGATGAATATTGAGATCATAGACACAGTCAGCACCATGTACCCCTGGGCACCGTAGCTCAAGAAGGATATATTGGCCTTGGAGGGGGTGCAGCGCATATTCATCAGTATGATACTGGGGCTCAAAGGGTTAAATTATGAGGACAAGTTGCATCGACGAGGCTTGTATTCCCTTGATTATAGAAGTTTGAGGGGTAATCTAATTGAGGTGTTTAAGATGATAAAGGATTTGATAGGGTAGATAGAGAGAAACTATTTCCTCTGGTAGGGGAGTCCAAAACAAGGGGGCATCATCTTAAAATTAGAGCTAGGCCATTCAGGGTGATGTCAGGAAGCACTTCTTCACACAAAGGGTAGTGAAATCTGGAACTCTCTTCCCCCAAAAAAGCTGTTGAGGCCGGGGGTCAATTGGAAAATTTCAAGACTGAGATTGATAGATTTTTGTTAGCCAGGGGTAGTAAGGGTTACGGAACCAAGGCAGGTAGATGGAGTTAGGATACTGATCAGTCATGATCTAATTGGATGGCGGAACAGTCTCGATGGGTGATTGGCCTACTCCTGTTCCTACGTTGCTATTCATAGGTATATTCTTTTAAAGGCGTTTGTTTAGCTCGGATTGCAGGAGAATGATGTCTGTGTACCTGCTTTCCATGCTTGTATTGCTTAAAAAAAAGTGTAAATGTGGGGAGCTAGCGCAAGGCCCTAATTGAAATATTGTAAACAAGTTTACAACACCAAGTTATAGTCCAGCAATTTTATTTGAAATTCACAAGCTTTCGGAGGCTTCCTCCTTCCTCAGGTGAATGTGGAAATGAAATCCTCGAATCCTTCGCATTTATAAATCACAGAACAATACTTGGTGATTACAGACAGTGTTTTCAACTGCCCGTTGCCAAGGCAATCAGTGTGCAGACAGACAGGTGTTACCTACAGATCCCCCGAATATACAAACCACCAAAAAAAAAGAGGCAGAAACATCGAAAAGACAGCAAATGAACCGTTGTATTAAAAACAGATAACATTTGTTCGCTGGTGGGGTAACGTGTAGCGTGACATGAACCCAAGATCCCGGTTGAGGCCGTCCTCATGGGTGCGGAACTTGGCTATCAATTTCTGCTCGACGATTTTGCGTTGTCGTGTGTCTCGAAGGCCGCCTTGGAGTATGCTTACCCGAAGGTCGGTGGCTGAATGTCCCTGACTGCTGAAGTGTTCCCCGACTGGGAGGGAACCCTCCTGTCTGGCGATTGTTGCGCGGTGTCCGTTCATCCGTTGTCGCAGCGTCTGCATGGTCTCGCCAATGTACCATGCTCTGGGGCATCCTTTCCTGCAACGTATGAGGTAGACAACGTTGGCCGAGTCACAGGAGTATGAACCATGTACCTGGTGGGTGGTGTCCTCTCGTGTGATGGTGGTATCTGTGTTGATGATCTGGCATGTCTTGCAGAGGTTACCGTGGCAGGGTTGTGTGCTGTCGTGGACGCTGTTTTCCTGAAAGCTAGGTAATTTTCTGCGAACGATGGTCTGTTTGAGGTTGGGTGGCTGTTTAAAGGCGAGTAGTGGAGGTGTGGGGATGGCCATAGCGAGGTGTTCGTCGTCATTGATGACATGTTGAAGGCTGTGGAGAACATGGCGTAGTTTCTCCGCTCCGGGGAAGTACTGGACGACAAAGGGTACTCTGTTGGTTGCGTCCCGTGTTGGTCTCCTGAGGAGGTCTATGCGATTTTTTGCTGTAGCCCGTCGGAACTGTCGATCGATGAGTCGAGCGTCATATCCCGTTCTTACTAGGGCGTCTTTCAGAGTCTGTAGGTGTCCATCGCGTTCCTCCTCGTCTGAGCAGACCCTGTGTATTCGCAGGGCCTGTCCATAGGGGATGGCCTCTTTGACGTGGTTAGGGTGGAAGCTGGAAAAGTGGAGCATCGTGAGGTTGTCTGTGGGCTTGCGGTAGAGTGAGGTGCTGAGGTGCCCGTCTTTGATGGAGATTCGTGTGTCCAAGAAAGAAACTGATTCTGAGGAGTAGTCCATGGTGAGCTTGATGGTGGGATGGAACTTGTTGATGTTATCGTGTAGTCTCTTTAGTGATTCCTCGCCGTGGGTCCATAGAAAGAAAATGTCGTCTATGTATCTGGTGTATAGCGTTGGTTGGAGGTCCTGTGCAGTGAAGAAGTCGTGCTCGAACTTGTGCATGAAAATGTTGGCGTATTGGGGTGCGAATTTGGTCCCCATGGCTGTTCCGTGTGTTTGGGTAAAGAACTGGTTATTGAAGGTGAAGACATTGTGATCCAGGATGAAGTGGATGAGTTGTAGGATGGCGTCTGGAGATTGGCTGTTGTTGGTGTTGAGTATTGATGCTGTTGCAGCGATGCCGTCATCGTGGGGGATACTGGTGTAGAGTGCCGAGACATCCATCGTGGTGAGAAGTGTTCCTGGTTCAACTGGTCCGTGGGTACTGAGTTTTTGTAGGAAGTCTGTAGTGTCGCGACAGAAGCTGGGAGTTCCCTGTACGATGGGTTTCAGGATGCCCTCGATGTATTCAAAGAGGTTCTCACACAGGGTTCCGTTGCCTGATACGATAGGACGTCCGGGTGTGTTGGCTTTGTGTATCTTTGGGAGGCAGTAGAAGTCTCCCACGCGGGGAGTACGTGGGATGAGAGCACGTAGGATGCTTTGAAGGTCTGGATCGAAGGTCTTGATCAGTTTGTTGAGCTGGTGGGTGTGTTCTTTGGTCGGATCTGCAGGTAACTGTCTGTAGTGTTCCTGGTTGTCCAGTTGTCGGTATGCTTCTTTGCAATAGTCCGTTCTGTTCTGTATGACGATGGCTCCTCCTTTGTCCGCTGGTTTGATGACGATGTTGCGGTTGGTCTTGAGAGCTTTGATGGCGTTGCGTTGTGCTCGGGTGATATTCTGGACTGTCTTCCGAGTGCGGCTGATGAATCTGGCATTGACGCATTTCCTGACAGCTTGAGCATACATGTCAAGCTGAGGGCAGCGACCCTCCGGAGGAGTCCAGTGTGACTCTTTCCTCTTCGGTTGCTGTACTGCGGATCCCTCTGTCTGCTGTTCCGGATCATTGATTGTCTCATTGAGTTCGCTGTTGAAATCTTGGGGTTTGTGGTAGAATTCCCGGAGCCTCATTCTCCTGATGAATTCCTCTGTGTCTGCCGCGAGACTAGTGGGGTCCATTTTGGTAGTGGGGCAGAAATTGAGCCCTCGGCTGAGAACTTCGATTTCGTCTGGTTGAAGGGTATGGTCGGACAAATTGACGATAGACTTCCCTGTGGTTGCAACCATGGTACCAGGGGAAGCTTGGTCGATGCTGGTGGTGATGCTGAGTTTCTCAAGCTTCCTGCTCTTGGTTTTCATGTAGACAGCGTAGTTCCGTTGCCTCGTCTGTTTGGCGGTATCTCGTAGCTGGTCTGCTGTGTCCTGAGTACAGGTTGAGAGTATGGACTCTATCTTGGTTTCGAGGTTGCGGCGTCTGCTGTAGAGTTGGTGTACGAGATGGTTGCGGAGTGTGCGAGAGGTACGACGGCAGAGTCTCTCAGTGTAATCCGAGTTGTATGTGGACTTGAGTGGGTTCGTGATCTGTAGTCCTTTCGGGATCTTGTCTGCTTTCTTGCAGCTCTGTAAAAACTTAATGTCTGTGTCTATAGGCGCGATCTTCTTGGATATCCTTTCCACTGTGAGCTGGCAGTTTGTGGTGTCGATGGTAGCCATGATGTGGAGATGCCGGTGATGGACTGGGGTTGACAATTGTAAACAATTTTACAACATCAAGTTATAGTCCAGCAATAAATAGTGTAAAAGCATCTTTTTATTTGGTACATAAACATGATATATTAGCTACTTTGCTGCCTTGTTTCTGCACTTTTGTTGTGATGCTGGGGCATATCCACCACTGAAAGAATTTTCAATTGTAAAATCTCACTGTCTTAACGTGAGTTTGGTTGTCCCTCTCTCTACTCCCCTCACTCGGATCATTCGACAGAAATCCTGCACTGCTAGAATGAGACTAAAACAGATTGTTCTGTTTAGATGCTGATAGTTACTTTTACCTTGGCTCTGGGTAAATTCTAGAGTGTAGGAGAATAGATTGGTGGGTAACATAAAAGAGAACTCCGAAGTCTTTTATAAACATATGAATAGTAGTCAAAGGAAGGGTGGGGCCGATTAGGGACCAAAACAGAGATCATCTTGTCGAGGCCAAGGGCATGGCTGAGGTACTAAATGAATACTTTGCATCTGTCTTCACTAGAGAAAAGGATGATGCCAATGTCACAGTAAAGGAGGAGGTAGGAGCGATATTGGATAGGATAAAAATAGATAAAGAGGAGGTACTTAAAAGATTGGCAGCGCTCAAAGTAGAAAAGTCACCCGGTCCAAATAGGATGCATTCTAGGTCGCTGAGGGAAGTAAGGGTGGAAATAGCGGAGGCTCCGGCCACAATTTTGCCATCCTCCTTAGATATGGGAGTGGTGCCAGATGACTGGAGGATTGCAAATCTTACACCCCTGTTCACAAAGGGGGAGAGGGATAAACCCAGCAACTACAGGCCAGTCAGCCTAACGTCGGTGGTGGGGAAACTTTTAGAGATAATAATCCAGGACAAAATGAATTGACACTTGGAAAAATATGGGTTAATAAATGAAAGCCAGCTCGGATTTGTTAAAGGCAAATTGTGTTTGATTAACTTGATTGAGTTCTTTGATGAAGTAATGGAGAGGGTTTATGAGGGTAATATGGTTGATGTTGTATTTGGACTTTCAAAAGACGTTTGATAAAGTACCACATAGTAGACTTGTTAGCAAAATTGAAGCCCATGGGATTAAAGGGGCAGTTGCTGCATGGATATGAAATTGGCCAAGGGTCAGAAAGCAGACAGTAGTGGTAAACAGTTGTTTTTCAGACTGGAGGGAAGTGCAGTGGGGTCCCCAGGGGTCAGTATTAGAACCGTTGCTCTTTTTGATATATATTAATGACCTGGACTTGGGTATACAGGGAATAATTTCAAAGTTTGCAGATGACACGAAACTCGGAAATGTGGTAAACAGGGAGGAGGAAAGTGACAGACTTCAGGAGAACATAGCTAGACTGGTGAAATTTAACGCAGAGAAGTGTGAAGTGATTCATTTTGGTAGGAAGAGGCAATATAAACTAAATGGTAGAATTTTAAAGAGGAACACAGAGACCTGGGGGTGTATGTACACAAGTCTTTGAAGGTGGCAGGACAAGTTGAGAAGTCTGTTAAAAAGCCATATGGGATCCTTGGCTGTATAAATAGAGTGCAAAAGCGAGGAAGTTATGCTAAACCATTATAAGACACTGGTTAGGCCTCAGCTGGAGTATTGTGTTCAATTCTGGGCACCACACTTCAGGAAGGATGTCAAGGCCTTAGAGAGGGTGCAAAAGAGATATACTAGAATGGTACCAGGGATGGGAGACTTTGTGGGTGGGTAGGTAATAAAAATAGTTGAATTCTTCAGCGGGACAGCATCTGGCTCCAACGTGCCCAATTCCGGGTTTAATCCAGGCGCATTAAGGTACGCGCAGAAACCCGGGAGTCTCGTCCCCATTTAAAGCCGGTGGGCCGATATTTAAAGGGGCAATGTACCTCATTGGGATAGTTGAGGCATTTAATTTTTTGTGTATTAGAAATGTAAAACGAATTTAACCGTACCTGTTCGGGTTTCACATCAGGTGAAAGCAGGCGAGGAGGGCCGGATCCATCAGGTGAGTGCCTTTATTGCACTGCTTGTGGACCAGGATGAGCAGGAGTGCTTCATCCAGGCCCAACAAGCTCACCTGGCTGACAGGACCCCCGCGATCACTCCCTCCTCCCGATGGCCAAGACCCCTCCATACCTCCGACTCCTCCTGACCCCAACCTTTTCTTGATGTCCTCCGATCTCCTGCCGATCTGATCCCCTCCCGGTCTGTTATATCCTCCACGGCCTACATCCCCACTCCCCATATCCCCCCACCCCGCCATGTCCTCCATGGCCCACAATCTCTCTCTCCATCCTCTCCAATTCCCACCCGACATCCAGCCTGTCAATCAGGCTGGTTGCCGGGGGCGAAACCCGGAAGTAAAATTTATTACCCTCATTGTTGCGACTTGCCAACTTTACTTCAAGGTTTTGCATCCAATTACCTTCCTCCCCCACCCCGGTCCCTTCCCTCCCGTCCCTCCCCCCCCCTCCCCCTCCCCCTCCCCCCCTCCCCCTCCCCTCCCCATCCCCCTCCCCGTCCCCTCCCCCTCCCCGTCCCCTCCCCCTCCCCGTCCCCTCCCCCTCCCCCTCCCCCTCCCCGTCCCCTCCCCCTCCCCGTCCCCTCCCCCTGGTCCATTCCCACCTTCATGTAAAAATCATGCCCTTCAGTTATGTGGAGGGACTCGAGAAACTGGGGTTGTTCTCCTTGGAGCAGAGAAGATTAAAGGGAGATTTGATAGTGTTCAAAATCATGAAGGGTTTTGACTGAGTAAATAAGGAGAAACTCTTTCCAGTGGCAGAAGGGTCAGTAACCAGAGGACACAGATTTAAGGTAATTGGCTAAAGAACCAGAGGTGACATGAGGATTAAATAATTTACACAGCAAATTGTTATGATCTGGAATGGACTGTCAGAGTGGTGGAAGCAGATTCATTAGTAACTTTCAAAAGGGAATTGGATAAATACTTGAAGGGGAAAAATTTGCAGAGCTATGGGGAAAGAGCGGAGAATTGGGACAAATTGGATAGCTCTTTCAAAGATGCGGCACAGGCATGATGGGCTGAATGGCCTCCTTCAGGGCTGTATCATTCTACGATTCTATTAACATTGACTAGACACCTTGGCATTGCCATTCAACCGTGACACAAAATGGAATGCCGGTGATGGACTGGGGTTGACAATTGTAAACAATTTTACAACACCAAGTTATAGTCCAGCAATTTTATTTTAAATTCACAAGCTTTCGGAGGCTACCTCCTTCCTCAGGTGAACGATGTGGAAATGAAATCCTCGAAATGAAGTCGCATTTATAATTCACAGAACAATGCTTGGTGAGTACAGACAGTTTTTTCAACTGCCCGTTGCCAAGGCAATCAGTGTGCAGACAGACAGGTGTTACCTGCCAGGTCTCACAGAATATACAAATCACCAAAAAAAAAACAACAAACAAAAAAAAACAGAGATAGAGAGGTAGAAACATAGAAAAGACAGCAACTGACCCGTTATATTAAAAACAGATAACATTTGTTCGCTGGTGGGGTAACGTGTAGCGTGACATGAACCCAAGATCCCGGTTGAGGCTGTCCTCATGGGTGCGGAACTTGGCAATCAATTTCTGCTCGACGATTTTGCGTTGTCGTGTGTCTCGAAGGCCGCCTTGGAGTATGCTTACCCGAAGGTCGGTGGCTGAATGTCCTTGACTGCTGAAGTGTTCCCCGACTGGGAGGGAACCCTCCTGCCTGGCGATTGTTGCGCGGTGTCCGTTCATCCGTTGTCGCAGCGTCTGCATGGTCTCGCCAATGTACCATGCTCTGGGGCATCCTTTCCTGCAACGTATGAGGTAGACAACGTTGGCCGAGTCACAGGAGTATGAACCATGCACCTGGTGGGTGGTGTCCTCTCGTGTGATGGTGGTATCTGTGTCGATGATCTGGCATGTCTTGCAGAGGTTACCGCGGCAGGGTTGTGTGGTGTCGTGGACGCTGTTCTCTTGAAAGCTGTAAACAATTTTACAACACCAAGTTATAGTCCAGCAATTTTATTTTAAATTCACAAGCTTTCGGAGACTTCCTCCTTCCTCAGGTAAATGAGACTTCCTCCTTCCTCAGGTAAATGAGACTTCCTCCTTCCTCAGGTAAAGGAGACTTCCTCCTTCCTCCTTCCTCATTTACCTGAGGAAGGAGGAAGTCTCCGAAAGCATGTGAATTTAAAATAAAATTGCTGGACTATAACTTGGTGTTGTAAAATTGTTTACAATTGTCAACCCCAGTCCATCACCGGCATCTCCACCTCTTGAAAGCTAGGTAATTTGCTGCGATATTCTGTGAGACCTGGCAGGTAACACCTGTCTGTCTGCACACTGATTGCCTTGGCAACGGGCAGTTGAAAAAACTGTCTGTACTCACCAAGCATTGTTCTGTGAATTATAAATGCGACTTCATTTCGAGGATTTCATTTCCACATCGTTCACCTGAGGAAGGAGGAAGCCTCCGAAAGCTTGTGAATTTAAAATAAAATTGCTGGACTATAACTTGGTGTTGTAAAATTGTTTACAAAATGGAATGACATTGTGCCCAACTGGAGAGCGCAGTAGAGGGGACAGAGATTTACCGTTTCGGAATCCGTCGCAAAGACTTGAGTCCTTACTTTCCAGATCAGCTGCTGATGACCCAGAGCAGTGAGCTCAGTTGATTTTGGTTTAAGCATGCGTGACCCTAATATCTGACTCTTTCATCTAAAGCACACGGCTGTTTTCAATGGGGGGGGGGTTTGCAATCTGTGCCACTCTTTCACTTAAAACGTCAAATCTACCATTTCTCCCACTGTGGGGGGGGAACAGCCTGCTCTCTCTCTCTCTCTGGGGATGGGCAGAGAGTCGCTGGGGAAGGCGAGGTGGAGGTGTGTTGTGTTGTGTGTTGTGTTTGTGCCCCCCCCCCCCCCCCCCCCCGCGCCTGCGCACTGCCGCCCGATCCCGGAAGTTTGGCTCAAAGTTTGTGAAAATGAAGTTCGATGCGATCCCACTTTGATCGAACACTTCCGGTTTGGGAAAACAAGGGGAAAAGGGAAAGTGAGAGGGGGGGGAAGGAGGGAAATCACCGGGAAAACCGACACCTTCAGGCCGGGCAGGTGGGAGGGGGAATTCAGGGAGCCGAGCCCCAGGGCGCCGCGCAACCTCTATGGAAGCGACTGCCGAGCCTTTTAAACCAGACGTGGCACCGGGAGAGGAGGAGAGCGAAAGCTAGCGGATTTCTCCATGGCCTTTCCCGTCTACGGGGGGATGAAAACCCCGTTGGATTTATTGATCCGGGCAGGTAAGCGCTGGGCTGGTGAGTGGGTGAGTGAGTGAGTGGGTGGGTGGGTGAGTGAGTGAGTGAGTGAGTGGGTGAGTGAGTGAGTGAGTGAGTGGGTGGGTGGGTGGGGGGCCAATTCAGAAAGTTGCGGGACAGCCTCAAAACTTTCAGAAAGTTTCCAAAAAGTTTTGTAACGGGGCGGCGAGCGGGTGAGAAGTTTTATTTTGTTGAGGGGGGAGGGAAGTTGTGAGATGGAGATTTGAAATGTACATATTCCGTCTGAAACTGACTGGGGAACCCGTCCAGGGTCCACCGAAATAGACGTGAAATTAACCCGAGGGCTCGGGGGGGAGACGGCGAGACGGCGAGCTCACCCCACAGTGGGGGCTTGATCCAGTTTCGCGGATGTCCTCGGCCGATGAAATTGAAGTCTTGGAGTTTCAGGCAGGCTTGTAAACACGGAAGTTAGCAGATGCTTTGATCTCACAGCTGCTCGGATTGACAGTCGGGAACACGGCGCATCATTTTTTTTGTTAAACACGTGATAAGGTACCAGGTGGATTGTCGCCCTCTGTCCAGTTTGAAAAATTCACACCAGGAAAATGTAGAGTCAACAGGAGTAGCAATTTTTTTTTTCACGAGGTAATGTTAATAATTTTCCTTCTCCAAAGCCTACTGTGAGAAGATTAAAAATTGATCGTGTAATTTCACATTTATGAAAGTGTGGAATATTGACTGTTGCACTGCCATAAATTGATTATTTTTGATGCCCCTACAAGGAGTAAACTTCTTGTCAGATCAATACAGTGGATTTCCCTTTGAATGAGGACATGCCTTGTATTTAATCTAGTAAAGTCTGTTCATCCTAGTAGTTGATTTCGATGTTTGTGCAAATCTAGTGATGGGGCTTGAAAATGAGTTTAACTTATTGGAAGAGCTGCTTGTGGTCTGAGGTGGGTGGAGACTATTAGAATTGGTATAAAGTAACTCTGTTAAACCTTATGCTAATTGCTTCAGGAACTTGAAGCAATAGGTTTGAAAACCATTTAATGATCTTCATGATTTGCCGTTTGGACATTTTTGTGATTTATTCTGTTAGAACAGTTTGTCTGGAAGGGCTTGCACATTGAACAGCTATGTACCACTGCTATCAATAGCATTATGATCTTGGGATGAAAATCATTGGGTTTGTAGAATTACCCGATGTGGCAGCAATGATTTTGAGCAGAGATTGTGAAAATCACAGACTCTGTGACTGTCGCCCCAATTACAAATACCCTGTCATGTTTTTTGTTCTGTTTTGTAAAATGCTGCTGCTGTTTAATTCATACGAACATTTGAAAATAAATGGAATGGAAAATGGCAGGAAAAAGCCAGCTGGCCCATCAATACTGCCCCACACTTACAATGACTGAAGCATCATGAGCAGACATTTCCTGCCCCCACATAATTTCCTGGGAGAGGCAGAAAACCCAGGGCCAATAGGGAAAAAATACTCTGGAAAATTCCCCTCCAACACCCTCAGGCCATCGAAACCAGTCCGCGGAATAAAAATCTCGAGTCTGAGTTGCATGTTGTTTGTGATCTTTCCAAACAGCACCTTGTGGTTTTAAAAATTTTTCCCCTCCTTTTCCTCTCGTCCTCTCGATGGTACTGACTCTTGCGAGGGCACGATTGCTTGGGTGTTGGAAATCCTCTGTTAACTGACCTCAGTAGTCATTTGTCATGTGTGCGCTGTAAGTCTTCAGCTTTTTGACTGTGAGATGCATCACAGTCGAGCTTGCTTGTGTTCTCACATGCGCAGCAGTCACTGACCGGATAGTCATCAGGAACGGGAATTCTGGTGGATTTTCCCTGAACTTGTCAGGGACACAAGATGTCCCAGAGTGCATTACAGCCAATTAAGTAGTTTTTTGAAGTGTAGTCACTGTTGTAATGCTGGAAACGCGGCAGCCAATTTGCGCACAGCAAGGTCCCACAAACAGCAATGAGATAAATGACCAGCTAATCTATTTTCTTGGCAGCATTGGTTGAGAGATAAATATTGGCCAGGACACTGGAGAGAACTCCTGCTCTTCTTTGAATGGTACCATGGGATATTTTACGTCAAACTGAGGCCCCGTCTGCCCTCTCAGGTGAACGTCTCATCTGAAAGACAGTACGTCCGACAATGCAGCACTGGAGTGTCGGCCTAGATTTTGTCCTCGACTCCCTGGAGAGGCACTCGAACCCACAACCATCTGACTCAGGCGAGAGTCCTATCATTGAGCCATGGCTGACGCACCGTTCTATCAAGCCAACCCCACTGTAGTGCCCCCAACTGCTGCGCTGCACTGAGATGAGCTGTTGTAGGACAGAAATAGGTACTGAGGACCTTTAGGTCGATATGGCTTAATTTACACCAGGTAGTGCTTTTACCTGTTTGCCCATTGTGGGAGGTTTATGTAACAAGTTCATCAATGCTTTTGTAAATGTTATTTACATGACACTTAGAGAGTGTATATGAATGATCAATATAGTGACTCAGAATGTGGCACTAGAGCTGTTGGAAAGGATTACTTCTCGCTGTCAACTGTTGAGAATATTATCATTCGCTATTACTGGTGTATGAAGGGCACATCATTGATATCCCAACAAAAAAACAGTTTCAGTACCGACAAACACAATCTTACAGTGTACTGTGTGCAGCGAGGTTTCTATGACTCTTCACCACAATGGCAGTGAAGGCAGCAGTAAATGTGACATGATTTTAAGAGTCCATTTGTCAAAAAGCACAAAGGACAGTATATGCAGCTGATGGCGCTGGATAATCTCTGAACGGCAGCTTGTCTCATTGGCAGACTTGCTGACTCTGCAGTACTGCAGGATTGCACTTGATGGTATTGTAACAGGATTTTCATTGTACCATCTGTGGTTTACTTTGCTAATGCTGGTGGTAGTGCAGTGCAGGATGGATAATTAAAACTCCAGCCCCCACCATTTAGAAAAATTAATTTGATAGTGGCACAATATGCCCTTGACCTAGCAGGAGGGAACAAAGTTGGGACATTGCATTTAGAGATTCAGTTTGTATAGTTTATTGTATGGCTGCTGTTTACATTGTCATTTATCAATCATTGGGAGAGCTCTAGTCAACTATGGGTCTAGTTCTCGTCCCCCATATTCACTTAGGCAAAACATCGGTAAAGATACATTGATTCAAGTTTCCCCTCTGGCTCAGTTTTAAGTGCACTGCTCAGTGTGGGACCGAGTCTCTCAAATCAAGAAAGTTCTGGTTTCAATCCTTGATCTGCACTGAGTTACCTCATCTCACCCAGGGTGGGGTACAACAGTTCACCTCCAGATTAGAGAGAGAGAACATCAGACAGGGTTCCCACTTCTGATCACTGTCTGCTGTCTTGCTGGAAGGTGCTCATGTCTGAACATTGGGTGAGGGCAGGATTAGGCTTGGCTCTGATAGCCCCCATTGTTGAGACGCCTCGTTAAAGGTCACTGTCTGCTTAGGCTGCCAATAAAGAATTGCCACATGGGCAAAGTACTGGAAGGGAAGCTGCAACTGGGGCTGCGCCATTCCGAAAAATAGTGGAGAAAATGAGAGGGGGACTTTTGTTTACCTGTATTAAATTGTATCTTTGGGTGTAACAATATGAAATTAGAGGATAATGTTTGTAACTTACTGGTTACAATTGAGGGGGTCAAATAACGAATTGAAAGAGTGAAGCTTGAGTAATTTATTGCTGTTACATGGACCCCCTCAATTGTAACCAGTAAGTTACAAACTATATGAGGTGATGTTGTTTCCCTTTGTTACTAATTGCAGCTTTCTGTAGAGGAGTGACAGTCACTCCTAATTCTTGTGCGATGATCAAATGATGGGTTAATGACCATCTTTACTGCACGTTTTTGGAAAATAATTTCAAGTTGGTAATCAGAAGGTTTTCTTTTTAATGTAGTAATTGAATAAAAAGGATTGTGTAAATCAGTATTCAAACCAATGATAGATTCCCACTGTTCCAAATGAAGGCATTTGCTGAATGGCACAGAAGCCAATATAAGCCAGGTGTTGCCTTACTATTTTACGAGCTCACTTCTCTGGCCTCTATAGGTATGTGTGGCAGTGATTTTACAAGGATTTTTCCTAAGCAGTAGATGATTGTTTCTTGAAAGCTTTTCCAGGGAAACCTCAAAGTAGGATGTACTCCATTGGCATTCTTTGTTCCCTCCCTCCCCTCAGCAATGTCATTCTTTAAACTGTCTTCCCCCCCGCCCCCCGCCCCCCCCCCCCCCCCCCCCCGCCATCACTAGGATATATAAGAAAGAAAGGCTTGCATTTGTATAACGCCTTTCACGACCTCAGGGCATCCCAAAGTGCTTTACAGCCAATGACGTACTTTTGAAGTGTAGTCACTGTTGTGATGTAGGAAATGCGGCAGCCAATTTGCGCACAGTAAGGTCCCATGAACAAAAATGGGATAACTACCGGATAATCAGTTTTAGTGATGTTGGTTGTGGGATAAATATTGGCCAGGACACCGGGGAGAACTCCCCTGCTCTTCGAATAGTACCATGGGATGTTTTACTCTTACCTGAGAAGACGGATGGGACTTTGGTTTTACATCTCGTCTAAAAGACAGCACCTCCGACAGTGCAGTGCTCCCTCAGTACTGCACTGCATGTGTCAGCCTAGGTTGTGTGCTCAAGTCTCTGGTGTGGGACTTGAACCCACAACCTTCTAGCTCAGAGGCGAGTGCAGGACCACTGAGCCAAGACTGTAACCAAAATAAAGTACTGGTAATTCAACAAATAGAGAAATTTCAGAAATCTGATGACTTCTGGGACTGTTTGGATCAGGAACACTAGTTTGAGAACCTGCAGTAAAATTTAGTGGGTGTGTGAATACCTGCACTGTGCCCGTTTGATCTGTGAAGAACACCCAGTATTTTTGTACATTTTGTTCTGAACATGGGCTGTGTCTGAAGAAAGCATTTGAACTACATAACACAATAGTGAAGAAATGGTAATTACAGGTCTGCTACAGTGCAAATTTTCCTGCACTGTATTGATGCTCATTGGCAAAAATAAACCCGACAACAGCACTACGAACTGCTATTCTGTCAGTGGCATAACACATACTCTGACATTCTGTCATTTAAAGAGCTTTTATCTGAGTATTTGATGTAGGTCTTGGACTATTATCTTGTGGGCCATGAGGCAAATTCCACCATTGACAAGTTGTGAAATTAAATCCAATAGATTTGATAACGTGTGAATTTTAAAATTCTCATCTTCATGTTCAAATCCCTTCATGGCCTTGCCCCTTCCTATCTCTCTAACCTCCCTCAGCCCCGCAACCCTCCAAGAAATCTGCGTTCCTCCAACTCTGGCCTCTTGTGCATCCCCCACTTCCTTCGCCCCACCATTGGCAGCCATGCATTCAACCATCTAGGCCCTAAGCTCTGGAATTCCCTCCCAAACCCCTCCACCTCGCTCTCCTTTTTAGACCCTCCTTAAAACCTACCTCTTTGACCAAGCTTTCGGTCACCTGACCTAATGCCTCCTTTGGCTCGGTGTCAATTTATGTCTAATTACGCTTCTGTGAGGCGCAATGGGACGTTTTACTACATTAAAGGCATTATATAAATACAAATTGTTGTTGTCTGAGTGTCAAGGGAGTGACCTACATATATTGTACTCCCTCATTTATGAAGTAGAGTGGGGACAGTCTCTGAGTAGGCTGCTTCCAGGAACACAATCCTGCTGTTTTATGCATATGCGGGTGGCTTCGGCAAGCACTGTTTGAGCACTGCACGTGTGCAAATGGTGTTGTGATTTTGAGTTTGAAATGACCTGACATTGAGCTGGTTGCGCGATTGCATCCTGGTGCGCAGTTGTATCACAACGTAAGGATGACGAATGGGCTTGGTGCATTTACAAGCCAGCGAACGTTGCTCTGTGCCCCCTGTCGATGGTCTGCTGACCCAAGATAAATGGCTAGAGACAACTCAAAGTGGGCCTTTAGGTTTATATTTTATATCAATGTGGATTGCACGGGACTTGTGTATTGGGAGCCAATGGCAACCTAAAATTACCTTTGGACACTTGCCAAATTAACGTCTCCTGCGCTGGACTTTGTAGAATTGTCAGTGGCTGTTTTAGTGTATGAAATCCACGATCGAAATCTGGAGTGAATTGTCCTGAAGAATGACACAATTCTTAACACTGTTTTGGTATTCTTTATCGTTTTTTCGCTGGGATCTTGATTGGGACACGGGCACAATATATATTAAGTAACGGCCCGTTGCTGTTCGAACTTGTGGGCTGGGGGCAAAGGTCTGTCGTAAAACTCAACAAATCTTGCTCAGTGATCGATTTTTGCAGCAGCCACTTATTGAACGCATGCTGGGTTTTTGCTTGTGGAAATCGGCTGCTGCTTGTGTGTTTGACGTTCTTGCAATTTGAATGAAGAAATTCACGGTATCTCAAAATGTTATCTGTGTCTCGAGCGCAAGCTGCCTGAGGAAGCCAGCAGCTGGGTCTTGGACTCGGTGACAGCTAGTAAGAATCCCCAAAGTTTTGGTGCTGGAATAATGATCTCTACAGTTATTTTTGTTACTCATTGGAAATGCAATGCAATCATTTTATGTAGGATTGGCTTTTTACACTCTGGACTGGCCATTCTGGTGCTAATTGCAGGAGAATGTAGTCCTAATAAAAGAAATTGAGAACTCTGCTGCAGTTCGCAATTTTTGGAAGTATTCTGGCTAAATAGTAAAAGGAGTGCCTGTCCCCTCCTTAAGCAAGAACTGCAGGCCGTGCACCAACACAGGAGAGTCGTGCAACTTTGTAAGATGGTCGATGGATTTCCTGATTAAGATGACTGTAAAGTAGAAGTGAGAAAGCTCCCATTAGCCATGGGCTGGCAGGATTGAGATTGATGCTGCAGTTGGGAAGGGGCAAACCAATCGACAACGATGCTTAGTTCGAGCACATTGTAATTGTATCCACTAGATTTCCTATAATTTCCCATTAGCAGTATGGGCTGTAGTTAATATTATTCAGAGCCTGTTTGACAGTAATACCCTGTCTGTAATACTTTAATCTTATAAGATTTAAAGAGACTAGTGTATATTGCATCTTGGACCATTTTGAACAGACTTGGAATGCAGTTACATTAAGATAAAATTACCAATTTTTTAACACAGCTGGTTGAAATCCAACCAATGATCTACTGGTGTTATGGATGCTAGGGACAAGGCACTATTAAAAGCTAGTAATTGAACTGCACTGTTGGAGGAGTGTAAGGAATCTTACAACACCAGGTTATAGTCCAACAAATTTATTTTAAAATCACAAGCTTTCGGAGATTATCTCCTTCGTCAGATGAATGAATGAAAAGGTTCTCAAATCGCATATCTTATACTATGTTGGGACAGCATCACACCAATCAAAAGGTGTCGTTGTTATTCAAACAGGCCAGTCACGGAGAACAGCACGTCCCAGTACACTAGATATACATTGTGTCTATTACACAGGCAGGCAGAAGGAAACTCAAAATGGCAGAGAGAGAGAGAGAATTTTAAAAAACATATAATTTTTTTCCCCCTTTTTGCTGGTGGGGTTACGTGTAGCGTGACATGAACCCAAGATCCCGGTTGAGGCCGTCCTCATGGGTGCGGAACTTGGCTATCAACTTCTGCTCGACGATTTTGCGTTGTCGTGTGTCTCGAAGGCCGCCTTGGAGAACGCTTACCCGAAGATCAGTGGCTGAATGTCAAGGAGGGTTCCCTCCCAGTCGGGGAACGCTTCAGCAGTCAAGGACATTCAGCCAGGAGTTGATAGCCAAGTTCCGCACCCATGAGGACGGCCTCAACCGGGATCTTGGGTTCATGTCACGCTACACGTAACCCCACCAGCAAAAAGGGGGGAAAAAATTATATGTTTTTTAAAATTCTCTCTCTCTCTCTCTGCTATTTTGAGTTTCCTTCTGCCTGCCTGTGTAATAGACACAATGTATATCTAGTGTACTGGGACGTGCTGTTCTCCGTGACTGGCCTGTTTGAATAACAACGACACCTTTTGATTGGTGTGATGCTGTCCCAACATAGTATAAGATATGCGATTTGAGAACCTTTTCATTCATTCATCTGACGAAGGAGATAATCTCCGAAAGCTTGTGATTTTAAAATAAATTTGTTGGACTATAACCTGGTGTTGTAAGATTCCTTACATTTGTCCACCCCAGTCCATCACCGGCATCTCCACATCACTGTTGGAGGAGGAGAGAGAGATGGTGTTTGAATCTTCCTGGAGAAATGTGCATATCGTATAATCCAGATTGAAAGCTCTTATCAATTTTAGTGTCCATACTAGCAGAAGCAAATATTATGATGTCGTTTGTTTTCTGCAAAAATAATTTTGCCACAAATGGAGTTACTTGAGACTCTCTCAAACCTTGTGACATTTAAATAGCCCTAGTGTTTAAGAGTCAGTGGAAAACGTTAGATCAATGAATGGATAGATGACATTTACATAGAAATATATATTTCAATTATATATTGAACTTGGTATGTGGGGCGCACATTTAATTGAAAACTCATTGTAAGTACCAATTGTTCCTGCAGGTGGAGTGGTGATAGGCATTTACAGTATTAAAGTGTCACAGTTCCCTGTCACGGCCTGTATGTTACAAAGATCTGCTGTTTTACAGTGACAATATATTACCCTGCGATTATTCAATCTGGCCATCAGGTTTCGGTGTTTTAAAAAAAAATTAATCTACCATTTTTTCCTCATTAACTGAAAATTCTAATGTCCAAAGTTAAAATACAATCAAAAATATGTATTTCACAATAACATGATTAAATTTAACTCTTGAATTATTTTGTGACATTTAATGCCTTCTTTAGAATTGTTACTAAAGGCTTTAGCTTCTCCCAAATGGTTGGGTTTGCACTTAATATTTTGACCCAGAATTGTAACTCTGAGCTGAATTTGGATTTTGCAATGTACCTAATTTCCCAGGAGGCATCCATATAATTCAGTTATCTGTCCTGCTGGAATATTTTTCTTTAGATCCTAGCACCTTCTGCCCAGCAGCTTTTCTTCAAATGATTTTGAAAAACAAGTGGACAAATTTTAAAAGCTTATATTGAGTGTTATTTTGTTTTAAGAGAGGTTGTGTGTGAATATGTAAGAAAATGTGCTCGCATGACGCATCTAAATGTACTAAACCTGAGGAAGAGCGAGAGAGAGACTGGATTCCAAGAGAAGAGAAAGTCTTCATTTAATGCTGCTTCAATTTTCAGAAAGAGCTGAATTTTGATGCCAAGAAATTATTTCTGCCTGTGTTTTGTTGACAGAAGAAGGTCAAAAATATATTAAAAATGGTACATCAGCATTCCAGACATATCTCTCTAATGTGAATCTCTTTATCGTATTTAATACTAGAGCCAGAATAGCTGCAGCTTCAACTGACATTCCCACAGACACAACCAGGATTCTGATCTGCAACTTGTCCTATAACTTGCCTGAGCATTGATTTCAAGAATGCAGAGCAATTGCATCTTTTAGCCTTAAAGGGACATGCACCTACACTTTAGCCACAGAATAATACATTGTTTACGTTTAATAATGTTCCTGTCCTTCTAGGATAGCTCACCTTGTGACTTATCAAGAGAGATTTGCTTACATATTGAAAAAGACTTGTCTAGTACATGCCCATCACACTTCAGACTTAAAGGAGAAAGGCAGTCATTCCAAGGTGTTTTTTCTCCTGACCTGGAGTTAGAAATTTACAAGTATGCACCACTCTGCAAATCTCCTTCACCAGCAACAATTAACCTCCAATTGACCTCAGGATTTACAGCCATGTATCTTTGTGGCCTTTAAAACATAGCTTCACAGCAGCAAAATAATACCTGGTTGATACAAAATAGCATGTCATCTGATTTATCATGAGCAATGCAATGGGAAGTCTATCAGTAATTTGGGGGTTGTACTTTTTCAGGTTTTTGTCTCCTTTAAATGACAGTTTATTTTTCTCTATATATGATCTCCCGAGAGACATGTGCTAACAGCTTGCCATTGTATGGAATGTTCCAGCACTGTGGTACATTCCTCCACATTTCTACTGACTGCATTGGACATATTTTTGGTTTTAAGTTCCAGTCAGTGAGCTTCCACAGCAGTAAACCACTGCAGAGGACAAAACTTCAAAAACATTTCACAGCCAGGCGGCTGTGGCATACACATACAAATAACATCAATTGAAATACCTAGTGCTCCTGTAGAAGTTCTGGCTGTGATACAAAATCGGATCAAATTCACACATGGAAATGAAAACCCTAAATCCAGGGCCCATTTTATATTTGTTAGCTTAATGCATTTGACTGTTGCCAGGGAACCTGAAGGTAGTCTGGTCTGCTGTCTTGCTCTTCAATTGGCTTGCTCCCCTTGGCTTCCTAGTACAGTGCAGACGGGAGTCTGTTGTTAATATTTGAGCAGCCTCGGCTACTGGTTTAGTCATTACTTTTGTTTTTCTGATTCTCTGCAGCTTTTGCAGATTGCTGCCAGGGCTTTAACACTAGCGGAGAGGTCAGTGTTGCTGCCAAAGCACAGAAAGGAGTGATTAGTTGGCATCCCCATCTTACCCTAGAGGGTTTGTGAGAAAACACTCATTTAGGTTTGATTGCCCTCTTGTTGCTCACACAACGCGAGCGCTACATTGTTGGTTGTGGTTGCAGTGTATGTTGATTCTTATTTTAACATGCCAATTATACTGTTTTTTTATGCATCTAACCTGTTTTTAAAAACTCTGCAGCAATTCGTAAATCCCAATTTGTGGCTGGAGTTGTCTGGCCCGTTTTGGCCCTGAAAGGACTGATAGTTGTACGTGGATATCTCAGTTTTCACTACGGGACCTGTTTATGGCATGTTTGTCTTATTGTGCGGCATTCCTGTAGGCTAAAAATTGTTTGCCCTTTGTCCTTCGCTAACCTATTTTGGTGGATCTTTCTGACCCGCAGTGGAAGCTTCCTGTCAGGATGAAGATGAAACAATGGAGACCATCGAGGCTGCTGAAGCACTTCTTAACATGGAATCCCCCAATGCCATCTTGGACGAAAAGAGAATGTGTGAGTATTGGTCACACATACATCTTCTTTTCCATGACACTTGGCATTTTTTTTTAACTCTTCGTCCTGCCTGATGTAATTGTTTGGTGTATGTCTGTCCTAATGTAAAATAAGTGTAGACTGCACAAAATGAGTAAGGTCTTTGGCCTGAGGCTCAATTTCTTGTATTTGATAAATTCCATGAGTTTCATAAAATATCATCAATTGGATGAAGAAAAATTGCTGGTGTGCTTGTCAGAATGAAGGAAAAGTAAAATACTAACTGATCGAAAATGTTCAGGCGTTACGAAGGAGTGCAGTTTGCATACTGTGTAAGGAAACCTCCTTGTTTATCTGTCAGCAGCACTTGCTTATTGCTGCCAAACACTCAGCATGTTCTACTTGTGAAAAATAAATCCTCAAACCAATGTCTTGTCAACAAAACCTTGAAAAGCTATTTTTTTACCTCTTTCCTTCCCACGCCCCCCCCCCCCAAATAAATCCCTGTTTAGTTCACGGATTTGCACATTCTCTGGATGGAGAAATTACTGCGTCTGTTCCTCATGTATCTGTCACATCAGACAAGGTCCCAGAGGTAATCAACAGCTCTTCAGTTCCGATGGCAGGTGATGAAGATGATTCTGCAGATGAATCGCCCAGAAAAAATGCACTTAAACAGAAGAAAAAGAAAGGTAAATTCTGGATTAGAGGACTGTGTTAGTGGGGAAAGAAAAGTAACCAGAGGTGCTCGAACATGTTGCGAAGAAACATATCATCCAGATTTATTTTAGCTCAATAAGTTTTTGTTATGTAATTGCACATTTGATAAGGTAAATATGTTAGTTCATTGAGCACTTCCAAGTATACCTGAATTTTGTTTCACATCACCTCCTTGGTACTTGCTCCGATGCGATGTGCAAATTTCCGAGAGAATGGGGCATTCTGCGTCGGGCTGATATTTACCAGTTTTAAATCCAGGCTCTCCTGACCTTTCCTCATCACAGTTAAAGAATGTGCATTTATGTTGTGTGCCCTATACATAAAATACTTTTTCAGAAGCCAGATCAAGGTGATCTGAATGACATTTGTGGGCGTCCTTTGTTGTGCATTTTAGTTTGCAGCGAATTCAGTATAACTCCTGTAAAAACTGAAGTTAGACTGCACTGGGAGCAAAGTCAAACCAGTAAGAGATGGCCTCCTGCACCTTGGGGCTTTAATGCGCTCAGTAGTGAGAATGCCTGTTTTGTATTGGTGCGCACCTAAACACATCTGCCGCAACATGTAAGTGGCAGTATAACTGCACCATCAGTGCATATCTGTTTTAAACACACCATTCTAATGACACAAGTCACTTTCCATTCAGTCCAGCCATAAAAGATTTTGATTCCTGGAACAAAAAGGTTCCCTGATTATTTTTGCCCCTTTTTAAAAAAAAGTCATGACTGTTTCTGTGGTCAAAATTCTATCAAAGGTAAACTTGTATTCATCTAGAACATTTCTGCAAATTGCATTCACATTGGCTGTTATCAGTGTCAGACACACAAGCACACACATGTTAATGAGGCCAGCATGTGTGCCGGTGCGTGCTCTAGTTTAGATAGCAGTGTTAATCAGAGGGTACCATGTGCGCGCACTGAGTGACGCGATTTGATTTTCCAGGTCGGAAGATGAAACCTGCGCGCCCATCTTCACCTGTCACGACTCCAAACATTCCAATTAAAAAGAAAAATAAGGATGGAAAAGGTAAAGCATCATTAGCGTGACAGCTCGACAGTTGTGCAAACATTGTGATTTATCTTTCAGCGGCTTTTTGTATCATCAGCAAAATGATGTTGTGATAACACTGATGGGTCCGCTGACAACGCAAAAAAATGTTTTATTTTGTAGCACTTGCCATTCTACCACTTGATTCCACCCCCTTTGCCCCAGGATTGGGCTTTATCAGTTTTAAACCTGACAGCCCACATTTTACTTGCACTTCCTGCGGCCATTCTATTACTCTGGAAAGGTCTGTCAATCTGATCGTTCTAATAACTGTTCGCACTGGGCATAACTCTAATAGTCTGCCCTTAGCCCACTAAGATCTAAAAAATCTCTTTCCATGCTGTTAATGTTGTAATGAGAAATACTTCTTTGAGTAAGCAACAGATTTAGTTCCAACGAAGAAATCCTAAACTATGGTCTTCACCAGAATTCACTGTAGTGTTACTTCCCCCGCCTCGGTATTTGTCCGCGTTACTCTGTATCTGGACAAGCTATATCCTTGATCTGGGAATGATGGTTACTGGTACTGGGTACCCAAAATGGGGAAATGTTCCATTTTCTGAGCTTTCATCACTTGATGTCCACCAAAAAATATGTAAACGTCAAAAAAAGAATGTTCTTATATGTCATACAACTCTTCTTAATTCAGTGTTCTCTAAATAGCTGCTGTGATAGATTGGCACCAAACATTAGTACACTGCCCCCATGGTGTGTGGTATAATGGGCTTGTGCCTAGAATAACAACAGGGTGACTTCCTGATCTTTCTCAAGCCACTGTGAGGAGGCATCAAGCTGAGGCGAGGTATTTTCCCACATGGAGGAAGGGAGAGACAACTGACGTAATGGGGAAGCCCTGGTTGTGTTTCTGCGGCTTCCTGACAGTTACAGATGAGTGTTATTGGAGGCCTAGGGACAAGCTGCCTGCCAATACTTTTGGCCTAGGAATATTAAGGTTGCATCAAAAGAGGAAGTCATTTTATTAGTGGAGGAAAAATCAGGCTGTACATTGTTTTATATACAGAATTATTATGGGTAATTTTAACTTAACTCACCGAGCAGGAAACCCACGGGATTGGGTGCAGCGATGGTTAAATATCCCGCCCAATATTACTTCAATGGAGAGTAAAATTGGGTGGAGTGTAAAACCAGCATTGCACCTGATTCTGTCAGTTTCCCCAAGGTCGGGATAGGTTAAAATTGCCCCCACCTTGTTCGAAGTTTGATTACTTTCACAAAAGAAAAGACAGAGCCGCTTGCAGGGCTTGGGAAAATGGATGGCCAATATGAAATAATGAAATAGACGCCTTAATACTTTCAGCAACTTTCCTTGCCACCCTGCTAGGCTGTACAAACACACTAAGCCAGATACAGTCTAGAGTAGGAACTTCTTAATTGAATAGTTTGCCTATACTTTGATTCAACTAATAGATCCCCTGAACAATTCACCCGAGGGGGTCAATAAATGTTTATATAATAAAAATTAATCTAGGGTCTGACATTCTGTAAGTTTAAAAAAAAACAACCGTCCCTTAATATATAGTTTGTTACAATAGAAATAATTATTCATGCTTCTCAAAAGAACACAGATTCCTGGTGGTGATAAACTAGTCAAGAGATTAGTGTTGGCTTCAGCCTCTGAATAAATCGTCAAATATGAACAGAGGCAGTTCAAATGAGAAAATAGCAATGGGATGTTTTCATAAGACCAATTCTTGTTTGATCACTCTGGAAAAGTCATCATCCCATACTTTATTCTTGGCTATGTGTGAACGCATTGTGGAAAATCAGTTTTGTACTTCAGAGAATTGAACGTTACCTAATGTCTTTTTGTTGCACTGTTTATTGTGATTGTTTGTAAAGTAGTAGTTTATAAAATAATGTATTCAGCCTCACTTTCATAACACTCGGCTTTTTCCTTTTCTAGGGAACACCATTTATCTCTGGGAGTTCCTCCTGGCTCTCCTTCAAGATAAGAACACTTGTCCGAAGTACATTAAATGGACCCAAAGGGAAAAGGGAATCTTTAAGCTAGTGGACTCGAAGGCTGTGTCCAAATTGTGGGGCAAACACAAAAATAAACCTGACATGAACTATGAAACAATGGGCAGAGCCCTTAGGTGAGTAGGGCCAGAGTTGATACATGTGTCAATTCAGTCTTGCTGGACACTATATATTAGCCGGTCCATTGCTTTGTCTTATTTTTATTCATTTTTTTTTTAGTTGTTCAGGTCAGTTACCAATTTTCCTTCTGTTTGCTCTTATCCTATTTGCCTTTATTTTGCATTGTACAGCAACGAGTTGAATTCTGAACGATCGTTTGTTCCTTTTAGATATTACTACCAGAGAGGCATTTTGGCCAAAGTGGAAGGTCAGCGGCTGGTGTATCAGTTCAAGGAGATGCCTAAGGATCTGGTAGTCATAGATGACGATTCGGCCGAGCACTCTACATCTAATTTTGTGACGTCATCGGGTTACTCGGCAACCTCGCCGGCAAAAAGCAGAAGCACCACCCGTGGATTCTCGCAGTTTCAGAATACAAACAAGGTGGCAGCTGTGCCACAGACCGTGCTGGTGCAGCACGTCAAGCAGGAGCACGTTTCCTTGCTGACTCAGCCCACCCAGAAGGCAGGAGGTCAGCAGAGTCCGTTTATACGATCTATACAGGGGTTACAGAGCAATCAAGCTCTTCAGCATGGACTGCCAGAAGTTTCCAGGGTTGCTGTAACTATGTCGTCAGCTGGACACACAATCAGGTAAAGGGGAACTTTACTGCGGTTTTAATTATTGTAACTTGTAAATAGGTTTTGGAGAAAAATCAATCTCTCTCATTTTGCACAAATGCCCGGTATAATGTATCACACATACTTATTCTTCCAAAATCATAATTTCAGAAGGTTTTTTTGGGATGCTTGTGCACTATGTATAACTTCATCCTGTTTCCAAAGATATGTTCAATGTTGACCTATTGTGTGTCTGCCTCACCTGACTTGTATTTGCAAGGATCAGGTTAATGGGTAGAGGGGCTACTTCAGGTGATATTGGCAGAACTTTGGGGCTGTTATCCCCAGAGAAAATTAGTACATCGAGATCTTTATTGACCACCAAAGAATCTCTAATAACCATCATATTGAAGAATCCCGAACTGTGAGATGTGCTTGACATTGCATTGCAACGCCATTATTGGGCCTTATTATGTGTTCATATCCTTGGGTGATGCTTAAATACCACAGTCATTTGGTTTATAAGCAACTGCGTTGGTCATGACACTTTTCCACAATTAGACCTTTACGCTGCTCGGTTTTGAGACAGCCAAGTAAGGGACCATTATGACTCTCAACTTTAGGGGCATTGAATCTGGAGTGTCTGACAGGAAGCCTGGAAAGGAAGTTATGAGCTCCTGGACCTTCGTTGGGGTGGGTGGGTGTGAAGGGAAGAAGCTTGAAGCAGTTGCATGTTGGACTTCACTACCTGCAGCAGGAAGTTCAGTGAGGAGATGTTAATAATCACGTGCTTGTCTTGTAATGGGTCAGGGAGCTGGGGCAAGTAGTGAAAGACTACATGCCTCAATGTGCTATGATAGAGGTAGCAATGTTTTCGTAACATTGTTTGCAGTGGTTTGGCAAGGAAGGGATCGGGACTGGCTTTTGGAGCGGGTGGGAAAGGGAGGAATGAAAAACCGATTAATTTGGCATCTGGTTAAATGGTCATTATTTGTAAGTCTTCTGAACATGAGCTGGTCTGGACTTCTCTACTGTGTAAACTTTTTTTAAAAAGACATTAAAACATTTTTGGAAGAAATTTAACAGTAGTTATCCATACACCTAATTTGTAGTGCAGGAGATCTTGCTACAGGTCTGCAATTTGCTTAATGAATGTTTTATTTTTCCTTAATCCTACAGGACAATAAGCGCCCCAACCCAGGTTCCTATGGTGATGACTTCTGGCACACATGGAGTCGGTACTCTAATGCTGCAGACTATACCCCTTACAACAGTGCTGAGCGGAACAAATACATTGAACAACTCTCTTTCCAAAGTTATTTTACGTACCATTCCATCTTCGGAAGGATTGAAAGAAACTGTTACCATCCATGCCACCCTGCCCACCACAGGTGTGAATGGTGCTGGCTTATCTGAGGCCCAGCAGGCCCAGGTGATTGCCACCAGTCTTTCATTACCTGATTCTGGATTTCAGACTGTGATAAACAATTCTTCTCTCGATGCCATGACCCAACTAGTGACCCTCAACCGTAACGGTCAGCCAGTGGTTGCACACCGTCCGGGCAGTGTAATCGCCACAGTCCTTAAACCACCTGAACCCATTCTGGACACTCCCGAATTCCAGACTGTAGTCACAAGAGCAAATGCTGTCAGTCCTGGTGTCAGAATGGCAGAAACGGAGAAAGAGCTTGGATCTACTTTGGATGCTGAACCAAACTATCAGCATCTCCACACTGTGGTGCTGAGTAGCATGAATGGTATTGCGACATCTGTCATAAAGGTTGAAGGACTGGACAAAGACTTCGAAACTAGCGTGCAAGGCTCCGAGAACCTCAACTGTTCGTTGCCACACAGCCTGAACTGTGCTCTCACCCCTGTAGTGAAACTGGAAGCCAATGAAGAGTGTTCGGTATCGACTCTAGAGCCAGACCATAGACATAATCAGGATAAAACGCTCATGAATACCAATGTGCATGATGCCATGCCGTTTCTGAAACTGGAAAATGCCCAGATGTTTTCGCATGCAGTGAGCATGCTCAACCATCCCAGTAACATGGCTCTCAGTCCAAGTGCCATATCCACCCCTGTATTGGTTAAAGAAGAGCCGTTGAATTGGTAAATAGTGCAGAAAGCAATGCCTTTGTACCTTCTTTGGTCCAATTATAATCATTCGGAGGATTGTAAATAGGCAGTTATTGATTCTGAATCAATGTCAGAATATTTAAAACTGTGCCCAGGACATCACTGTCAGTAACAATTTGAAAGAACAACATTTTAAATCCATGCAGCAATATCAGTAAAATAATCAAGTGACCTAAATGTTGCAATGATTTTCTACTTTTGTTTAGTTTTGATGAAAAGTCAAAGCTTCACACACTCTTTCTTTCCTTCTTCCGAAGCTCCCTTTTCTCGTTCTCTGCTATTGTACTAGAAATAATTAAGATGGGCCTTGAGCTAAATCTGGTTTTAACTGTGTACCATGTAGATCGATGCTAGGTAAATGTTACGTTGAACTGCTCAATGTAGCCAAGCACAGGTAGGCTTTCTTCAAGCCTGATTGAGCATTGATACTGGTGACCAGTTGGCAGAGCATTGTACTAGCAGTTAGTTGGTTGGGTTGATGCATACTGCTTTCGGGTTCCAGAAGTAGCCCGAATGAAAGTGAATTGGAACGAGAGTTACGGTCACACTTACTGCGTCGAGACGTGAATCCAGTTCGATTCTGTTTGCTGTGGCACAGATTTAAATCACAGTAGATGTGCCCCAGAATTAAACAAGTCACAATATCCCAAATATTTTACTGTAGTTTTGTACATAGATTCTTGCATTTGGTGCATGATGACAGTACTTTGTTCCTATTCATATTCTATTTCTTTTCCCCCTCCCCTGCCATCCCAAAAAAAATTAACATTAAGTCCAACTTAATTACCCAAAGGGCATAATTTGAGCTAGCCTTCAACAAACCTTTTTTTGCCTCCAATATATCCTATTTATATTTTGTAAAGTAGATACTGAAAACCATGTTTAGAAATCTAGTTTTCTTACCAGGAATTTGACATAAGCCAGATTTAGAAAATAATATTGAATGTAATTTTAGGTCACCATAAACATGGTGTTAATAAACCACAAGATGAAAATTTTATATCTAAATTGTTAATGCCTTGTAGATTCATTGCAGAATGTTATATTTTTCATATATATGTAATATGAAGAGAACTCTTCAGAAAAAAAATGTGAAACTGGGATATTTTATAAGTGGTGGGATTTTTTTTTCCAAACAAAAAATTGTAAATATTTATCTTTGATATAACAAAAAGTATACATTTACTGCTGGTATATCATTTCCTCTTAAGCTCTGTGTTTGGCCAGCTTCCTGTCATTTTATCAGTGGACATGCCTTTGTTCTATTTGATGCTTCATTCAGAGGCCTATGTCGATACTGCAGCCTCTTCAAGAAACACGTCATGTGGTAGAGTGAGATTTCTTCAAAAGAAATAAAACCCTTTTTATTTTACAAATTGTATGAATTAGACCGGCTTATCTTTTGTTTTAGAAAATGTTTTGCATGCAGAATGGACCTCTCAATCCTACAAGCAAGTCTTACCAAAATGTGCTTAGAATCCGTAACTGCTGCTTTACTGACACCTCAGCAGCCCACGGGGTTCCTGCAGAGGTCAGTAGGAGTTGCTGCCTGCATTAGCAGAATGGAGAGAAAATCTTTGGAGCCAGTTGCCTGCAAATAGCACATTTGCCAAGAAACTTAGAGGGGTCGAGAATAATGTTAAAATGTCATCCTGACCGTAAAAGTAAAATAATGAGATAGTTTGTGTTGTACTGATTTTCTGCTATGCTACTTTGGGATGAGTGCAGTAATACAGTGAAATTGGTGACATCTAGAGTTGGTCCCTGCCAAAGCACTGAAATGGCCCTAACCAAAGTCACATGACCTCCTCTGTGACCATTATGCATTATTACTCCTTGTTCTCCTCAAACTCTTTGCAGCCTTTGACAGAGTCAAAGACACCCTCCTCCTCCAACCCCTGTCCTCCTTTGTCCAGCTTAGTGGGATTGCTCTCACCTAGTTCCACTCTTACCTGTTCGATCAAAAGCAAAATACGGCGGTTGCTGGAAATCTGAAATAAAAACAGAAAATGCTCAGCAAGTCAGGCAGCACCTGTGGAGAAAGAAACGGAGTTAACGTTTCAGGTCGCAGACCTTTCGTCAGAACTGGAAGATGTTAAAGATTTCCGACAGTCGGCAGAGCATCTCCAACAATGGCTCCTCTTCCCACCCCCACACTGTTGCCTTCAGTATCCCCAAAGGATCTATCCTTGGCCCCTCCTCTTTCTCATCTACATGCTGCTCCTTGGTGACATCATCCACAGACATGGGGTTAGCTTCCACTTGTACACTGAAGATACCCAGTTCTACCTCCCTAGATGCCTCCACTGCCTAGGTCCTTTGGGGAGCTCCTCCTTTAAAACTCTTTAAAACCCGTCTCTTTGACAAAGCTTTTGACAATATCTCCTTTTGGCTTGGTACAATTTTTTTTCTTCTGATTACGCATCTGTGAAGTGCATCGGGACATTTCCCTACGTTAAAAGCACTACATAATTGCAAGTTGTTGTTGAACTTCAATTGACTGACTTAACAGCTGTAAATCTGTTTTAGAAAATTGCATATATTTAAGTTTTTTAAGATAACTGAGATTTTACTCAAGTTGTAAAATCTGTAATGGCACATCATCTGATGCACCGATAAACTGATGTAACATTACATCATCAGACACTTCAGTTATCTGAAGATTGAGCCCGCAGGTGTTGGCTTTCCATAGGACTGCTACCAGATGCAGGTTTGCGAGTGTGTATAGAGACTGCAGCTAATAACATTTCCTGGTAAAGCTAATTTTGCAATTTTATTGAGATATGCCAGAGGACATTAGTGGTTAGCAAGTTTACAATGGCATTGCTGTGAAAGTGTTGCTAATGCAGTGATCTCTCCTTCATTCCTGCCTTTTGATAGAAGCTACACGCAGATTGTCAGTGCTCTGCAGCCATTTGGGTCTTTGTTGTAGATCAAATCTTGATGTGTTTTTTTGCAGTAGATGAAGTGGTTGAAGAAGCCTGGTGTTGGATTCAGCTTAAGGTCATGAAACTGAGCCACATTGTTCAATTTTCATGCCCTATTCTGAGGATGATGACAACTTTGGGGCGTTTGTTTCCAGTTCAAATCAGAATAATATTGAATATAATATTATAGCCGCAGGAGCGAGGATCTGGATAGGATGAGCTAGAAAAGCTGCACTGCCTGAATATTTTTGAAACTCTTCTAATAATTAATTAATTAAATGTCAAAAATAACTTTGTTTGTTTAGATTCCTCCCTTATCAAACCCACACAAGACCAGGACTTTCCTTTCACACTGGTGATTGAGAACCAACAATCTCCGAATGTTCGCAGTACTGTAGAATCCTGCCGTAGTCCTCATAATCCACTCTCTGTGGATCGGCGGTGACTATAAATCCCTTAGATTTACCTTGACAAGAAATAAACCGATGCCACGATTCTGGGATTTACATGCTGCAAAAATATCCCACGACACTAAACCTTTGCCATAGAATTCCTTGTGTTACAATCTCCATTCCAGTGCACCGGTCGCTTTTAAGTCCTGTTTTCGTTTGATTACTGAATTAAACGTGTCTTTATTTTTTGTAGAAAGAAAAGCCTACTAAACTCAGCAGGCGTTCCTGTGCAGTAATTTAAACATTGTGGCTTTGTTCAGGGTAGGTTAATCTTCTAAAAGTGCTGCAATGTGTGAAAACATTCTATTAACAAGCGATTTTTTTTCCAGTGTTAAATGTTAGTTAATCTGCAGCCATTATAGACAGAGTAGCCACTAACACAATTTTGCTGTCTAGCTTCAAATGCTGAGCTGTTTCTGCTATGGAGAAGGACAACACTTCACAAGGAGCTGCAGTTTGCTAAATATTTTGTATCTGCATTTTGACTTGGCCCAGGCTGATTCAAATATTGTCCAAGGGAAGCTGGTCTTTATGTTTTTTTTTTACAAAGATTAACACTGTTCTGTAAGGGAATTAATTATTTTGAATTCAACTCATGACTTGAGCTATGCACAACATTCCCGTTGGCCTCTTTAATTCTCCATCCCCCTCCCACTCTGACCTTTCTGTGCATGGCCTGATTCAATGCAGCTCAACACAGGCTCAAGGAACAGCACCTCATCTTTCTACGAGGCACTTTGCAGCCTTCCGGCCTTAAGCATGTGTACACCATATTCCATTGAATAGTGTTTCCACTAGTCGGACATATGGGGCGTCTGTAACAATGCTTGACTTTTTGTGACCCGAACTCTGGACATATGAGCTCATGTTCATGTACCCTGCCCCTAGGTCATGTTTTCCAACAATTGCCATCCCAGATACACACCAGTTATAGTCATGTACAATACAATATAGCAGCACACCAATATCACAATCTGTCAAAATCTTTCTAATTGCTGGATCATTACATACAAATTTTTTAGACTTTGTACAATTCAGAAATGAAGATGCATCACCAGCACTCAACTGACAATGTACAGCACTCTAATCATAAGGTAAGCATTTTAAAAAATTGCATGTGAGGAGACACATAACCTAATTCTGATCAACAAAGAAATGGAGTATATTTAAATACTAATATTTGGGGTTCTATGTCTGGAGGTGATATTTCATAAAATTCCCTAGCACATCAATGCTCTGTACCATGGAATATCGGGGCATTGTGCTTAAAGCTCTATGAGTTCCTGATCTTGGCTGTGCTGTTGAGAGGTGGGAAAGCGAGCCAGGAAGCTCTGAAAATCAAAGACCGAGTTTGTAGTGGCTGTGCCCGCACTCTTCCTTGTAGCTGGTTAAACCGAGGAGTTCTGACAGAGCTTGGGTGCAGGCTGCTTGCTGACTTTGTTGGGGCAAAACCGAGGGAGAGAAGAACCTTGGAAAAGGGAGTAAATAGAATAGGGAGGAGCACTGTGTGTTACAATTTTTTTATAAATGAGAGATGGAGAACAAAGGGAACGCAAATAAAGAAACACAATGCCTAAATTGCTTGATCGCCAGCACATTCAATTTGTTGATTAAAATCACGGACAACGGAATAAAATCCCTAGCCTAGAAACATTCCTGGCTGAGGCCTGCTTGCTTGGCAGATAACGGATTGAATATGATCCTCTCTTGGAAAGGAGAATTTTCTGTTGATGATAAAGGAAAATGCTGCACAAAATGAGCATCTCAAAATGGATAAAGATGAGTAGAAAAAGTAAGTGGTTCGGATAACAAGAAGAATTGCTGTGCTTTTCCTCGAGGTATCCAGTTTAGTGATCTTCAATTCATGCAGGCAGCTTTGAGTGGAAACTAGTGCTACAAAAATGGCTTTTGGTCCCTTGTTTGAAATTTGTGCTCAGCAGGTGAGGGACTTCAATATTGGGAAACAAAACACTTTGCTGCTGCAGTATTTGTACCAGTGTAAGTATTCAGCAGGCCCTCATCGGATATAATGTGGGTCAGGGCAAGTGTAACTCTTCCCCCAAAAGGGCCCCAAGTCTTGGCACTCTAATCTGCACTGTATCACTGTGACATTTCCATTTCTGAGGCTCTGTTCACTTGAGGCCTCTGGCTGGCAGAAGCAATATTCCTTTTTTTTTCAGGTTTCTAGCCTGGGCCAGAATCGAACACATGACCCAATGGTAAAGGACATTATTCTAACCCACTATGTCACCCGTGCACCAGTTAGTATTGTTTTTACAGATTACAAATTTTTAATGGAAAATAGTCATACATATCCCTTTAATTTTGGATTAATGAGTTGCAGTGCAGTTCAATATAGGAGCACCGAAAATGGAAATTTCTAAATTGTAATCTGGATGTCCAAATTCTGCTTTTAAAAGAGAAGTTCATTTTTTGCACTTTGCTTTTTACTGTGCAGAGCAATTGCTAACTCATGTTAAAAGTTTTCAAACATTTTTCCTCAGCAGTAAACATCAGAACTGACCTTCGCCCTACCCCCTCTCCTGCCTACTTTGTGACTTTGGACATGAGGCAGGGAAAGAGACATCTCTGCTCTATGCTCCTGAAGGCTCACTTTATCCCTGATGATGGATATTAAGATTTCATGTTGATTGTGGCAGCTCCAGTTCATGAGTAAAGTGCATAAAATGAACAACTGTAGGACAGAATAGCATCAGGGTTAAGAATACTGTTTTTTCACCTCTGGCAACAGCATTTTAATCCAGAACAAATTAATCCAACATATATATAAAAAATCTGCTTAGATGGCAGTGAAGGTTGTAAGAGAAATTAATTTGGGCAACCTCGTCAGTTCCTTGAGGGCATGAATCCATAGCAGAAAAAACACTCATAATTCAACACTAAATTGGCAGCTTCACTCAGAAGTAATAAGGATGGCTGCAGTGGCAATTGGAAATGTCACACTAGTGCAGCAGTTGGTGCTCTTTTGAAGTGGGGTTAAGACACATCGATGGAGTAGAGTATGAAGGGATCTTTACACTGCATATAACCATGCTCAATGCTGTCATTCATTCCTGATGCTAGGACAAAAACTCACCGGGGTGGGGGAGGGGGGAACTAAACATACTGATTTGACCTGTCACAATGTTGTTTTTTTAAAAAAAGTGTCTACAACACAGCTCTGTTATAGTTCTTCCATTGTCACAGTTTCAAACCTACTACTGTTTTATGTGGAGCGTTATACATTTTATTACATTGAGAGACAAGTTTTTACAATGTAACGCACAAGAGGCTTCTCTACAAGGTGAAGCCTTTGGAATTAGTGGTAATATATTGAGCTGGACAGAGAACTGGCTGGAAGGCCAGTGGCAGAAAGTAGTTGTAGATGGATTTGGATCTGTTTGGAGACCGATCACCAGTAGTGTCCCGCAGGGATCGGTGTTGGGACCATTGCTCTTTACTATTTTTATTAATGATCTAGATGTAGGTGTTGGGGGCACGATCTGCAAATTTGCAGATGATACCAAGATCTGTGTGAGTGTTGAGGACTGTAGACGATGCTCGATTGCTTCAGGCGGATCTTGATTTGTTGGAGTACTGGGCTTGTGATTGGTAAATGATGTTTAATTTGGAAAAGTGCAGTGTTATGCATGTGTGCAGGGCAAATGGTCAACATACATAAACCCCTCATGGAAAAGCATTAAAGCAGGTGAAGAAAGAAAGATATCTGGGCATTCTAATGCATAGATCTCTCAAGGTTCATGAGCAATGCTGTGAACTGATAGCGAGAGAGAATAGGATGTTGGGGTGCATTTATCGGACAGTTGAATATAAGACCAAGCATACTATTTTGTCCTTGCACAAGACCTCAGTCAGACATCAGTTGGAATACTGTGTCCAGGTTTGGTCTCCTCACATGATTGGTGATATTGAGGCTTTGGAAACGGTGCAGAAGAGGGCCACTAGACTAATTCGCAGTTTAAAACATCTCAGTTAACAAGATAGGCTAAAGGAGCTGGGGCTGTATACTTCAGAGAAACATAGACTTAAGGATGATCTGATCAAGGTTTATAAGATAATGATGGGAATAGATTGTGTTTGAGTTGACAATTTGTTGCAATTAAATACGTTAGGGAGCACCAGGGTCAAAATTGTAAGTCTATAAGGCCAGTGTTAGATGTCAGGAGGTGGTTCTTTTCCCAGAGAATAGTGGACCTCTGGAACAGGCCGCTGCCTCGAGTGGTGGACGCCAATTTGCTGAATTCCTTCAACCGAGTGCTGGACCTTTTTCTGGATGGGGCAGAGATCACCTTTCACAAAAGGGAGGCAATGCATAGAATTCAGGGCCAGAGTGATCTCCTGGATTAGTTTCGATCACCTAAGGGGTCGGAGAGGAATTTTCCAGATTTTTCCCCTCCCAAATTGGCTTGGGTTTTTATCTGGTTTTTCGCCTCTCTTGGGAGATCACGTGGTTTTGGGTGAGGTGGGGAAGTGTCTATGTTGTGATACACAAGGTAACACAATTGTGTGGGATAGATTGGATGGACCAGAGGGTCTTTTCCTGTCTGTCATTCGTATGTATAGAAGGAAGTTGAGTCTGTATGAAAAAATGGTAAATTGCATTAGCTTGCCTGAGCTAGATAGCATTTTATTAACCACCTTATTGAAGCAAAATATGAATTTAACTAAATAAACTGACAAGATCACAGCCAGAGCCTTACATGAGCGGTCAGCAGTCAGAAAATAAATGGTTAACATATAAGATCAGCCAGTGAAGTGAGCTGTTGCCATGGTATCAAGCATTGATTAGTCAGCCAGGATTTAGAAATTCTGATAACAAGATTGCCAATGTGTGAAAATGGTGACAATCTCATTATCAGAATTCCTGACTCCTAACTGACTAATCAATGACGGTTACCATAGCAACAGCTTGATACTTAAACTACACAACTTTTTATTTGACAATGCTCCTGAATTTGTCTTTACCTTAACTACTTAACTTCTGTTTTGTGTACAATAAAGATTATTACTGTATCAGTGATTATATTGGTGTTAAATGGTGGAGCACGAACTCAGTGTACTACAGAATGTGATGGCTGAAGTTTGATTTTCTCCATGATGCTCTGTTCTCAATCTCTGCTTTGTCATTCAATGGAGGACCTTAAGTGAAGGACAGGAGAAATCAAAAGGAGAATTTTTGCACCTCCTTGCAGCTGGTTTAGGGCCGTGTTAGAAATCTGAAAGCAAGTTGTCCTCGGCTACAGTTGATGTGGCTTGGACTGATAAAAGAACGTGGAGATTGAGTCACATTCGAGAAGAAACAAAATCTAGATACTTTGTCCAGCCTTGGAGATCAATAGAGTTTTAAAATAGCTATTGTTTACTTGTAAACACAACCTTATGCCAAGTGCCAACAATCACTCTTCAGCGAGAAACCCAGAATGCAACGAGTCACTTCAACAGCTGGATGCCTTCACTTTCTTGAAGTGCATTCTGGATAGTGACAACACATGTGGGCTGTGTGCAGTCTGTAATTTTGCTTTGGAAATGAGAATAGAAAAGACTTGTCTGTTAAGCAGCAACTCCCAAGAAAGTTTGAAGTACAAGTCCAGTGTTTCAGACTTTTTTAGTTCTTGGCTGTGAAACTGTAACTCATCCATGCCTGAAGAAAAAAAAACATTGCCAACTTTACACTAAAAAAGGACCAAAAAAGTTTGACTCTCCTCCCCATCCAATTTTATCCCCATCTCTCCCAAAGGTGCTGACGTATGTTGGGACACAATTGGATGAGTGCTGATGGCCCTCTGGTGCCTTACACAAGAGGACATTCTTAATGCCTCAGGCCAAACAGTGAATGTTGGGAGGCTATTTGACCAATGATTAACATCACAGTCTGACTGTATTCTCATTTGACATTCATACATATGCATTTCTAACAGTGCCTTGCTGATTTTCTCCTCCCTAGCCCAGGAACACTGAGCTCAGTTTTAGCACCCTCACTGCTGCCTCAAATGAGAAAATAATGATTTTTAATTACTTGCATGGAAAATTATAACATCTGCTTGATTATTTCTTCAGCCTGCCTACCTTACAACAGAAAATTGTGATTTTGCAAATAGGGTTATTGTGGCAACGAAGATGAATTGATCTCCAATTTCATCCTCAAAAATCCATTAATTACAACAGGGTCACAAATTTTAATTTCACTGAATAATCCATATCCATTTGAAACATTTGCACTATCTGCAGATGTGTGCGTGCCTGGATCGGGACTGTTGGATTTTTAAAGAAAAGACTTTTAACTGAAGGAACGGTGCCTCAATAACACGGATGTGCAGAGTCTAATGCCACCAAATCTTTCAGCTAGTTACACCATAAAGGATATTCATTGATAGCGGTATACCACGTATACTGTTCATTGTCTTCACTGCTATGTGACAGCCCTGTCAGTAAGTTGGCCTTTGTTCCTGATGTGCTGAGGTGGTGTTACACATTTAGGCAATGCTTTAATTTATAATTTGTTTTCCGAATGGGGAGGATCCCGAGGCTGCTCATCAACAGATGGAGCTGAATGACGGATCACTGCCCTCCTTTTTTGGGAAGGATTTCTTACTTAGGCACCACAAGTTTCCCATCGGGAAAATTCGCCATCGTAGCTACGGCCCACCTTCGCGCCGGTGGCTAACGGTCAGATTCAGTTTGCAACAACCAAAACGAAGCAAAAGGACCAGCAGGACCTACCAAAAACCACCAATTTGGTTGGTTGGTTGATTTTATGACAATTGTTGGTTGGGTTTGAAAAATAAATGAGTGACTTTAATTTGGTGGCTTTATAGGGCGTCCTCATTGCTGATTCAAAAGCAAAATACTGCGGGTGCTGGAAATCTGAAGTAAAAACAGAAAATGCCGGAGAAGCTCAGCAAGTCGGGCAGCATCTGTGGAGAAAGAACCAGAGTTTCTGATCACTGGTCGTGGTTCTTGATTGCTCCGTATTTGGTCAATTGGTATTATTACTGATTGGCTGAATATTATTTAAGTACTTCATGAAAGTCTCTTTTTGGTCAACGGGCAAGGCATTAGAGTCCAGCTAAAGGGAAAGAAACAGAAGGAAGTGACAAGGGAAGCAATGGGGAGGGGAAGTTATTGAGTGTTGGAACTCCCTCTGTACGTTAACGTCAAATCACAATCTCAATGCAAAGTAATTAAGTTTGTAGATGACATCAAGCTAGGTGGGACTGTGAACTTATTTCAGTCAATCATGATTTGTTTTTGTCCTGTGGACATTTTGAGGTGTAATAGCCTTGGGTATCACAAGCATTTTATGGAAATAGGCAATATGCAATTTAAAAAATATATAATTAAAAGCAAAATACTGCGGATGCTGGAAATCTGAAATAAAAACAGAAAATGCTGGAAATACTCAGCAAGGCATTTGCCTCTGTGGAGAAAGAAACAGAGTTAACGTTTCAGATCCATGTCCCTTCATCAGAACTGGAAGAAGTTGAAGATTAAACAGTTTTTAAGCAAATACAGAGCCAGGGAAAGGGGGGAGGGAGGAAAGAACAAAAGGGAAGGTCTCTGATAGGGTGGAGGGCAGGAGTGATTAAATGACAAAAGGGATGATGGAGCAAGGCAAGGAGGGTGGTAATGGGACAAGTAAAGAAACTTGAGCCTAGAGGAGCTGCAAATGGCAACATCAGAACCATTACCAGCACTTGCTGTCGGAAAAAATGGGAGCAGTGATTATGATCTGAAGTTATTAAAATCAATTTTGAATCCGGAAGGTTGTAAAGTGCCTAATCGAAAGGTGAGGTGCTGTTCCTCGAGCTTCGTTGGAACAGTGTAAGAGGCCGAGGACAGAGAGGTCAGAGTGGGAGTGGGATGGGGAATTAAAATGGCAAGCGACCGGCAGGTCAGGGTCACGCAATAAGTCGGAGTCAGAGCCGGAGACAGTTGCTGAGGAAAGGGATGAGGAAAGAAAAACTCGCCTTCAAGTCGTCTTTGCCTCCATGCCCACTTCTCTGGCTAGGTATCCTCCCCCCGCACAGCAAACCCTTTCTCCCGTCTTCAGAATTCTCGTTCCACCTGGACCCTTCCCTCTGGCCTCTTACCCTCTCTTCATCTTTTCATTGCGAACTGCCGGCGTGACATCAGCCTTCTCAATTTCTCTACTCCCCTCACTCACTCTAACCTTCCTCCCTCTGAACTTGTAGCACTCCGTTCTCTCAGGTCCAACCCTGACATTGTCATTAAATCTGCTGATGAGTGGTGCTGATGTTGTGTGGTGAACAAACATCTACCTTGCAGAGACTGAACGCCAATTCTCCGACACCTCCTCCTACCTCCCCTGGACCATGACCCCACCGCCGAACATCAAGCCGTAGTTTCCAAACCGTCACTGACCTCATCTCCTCTGGAGATCTTCCCTCCACGGCTTCCAACCTCACAGTCCTCCAACCCCGCACAGCCCGCTTCTACCTCCTTCCCAAGATCCACAAACAGGACTGCCCCGGGAGACCCATCATTTTAGCCTGTTCTTGCCCCACGGAACTTATTGCTTCCTATCTCAACACTTTTTTTCTCCCCTTGTCCAGTCTCTTCCGACCTACATCTGCGACTCTTCCGATGCCCTCTGCTCTTTAACAGTTTCCAGTTCCCCTAACCGTCTCCTTTTCACCATAGACGTCCAGTCCCTCTACACCGCCATCACCCATGAGGACAGCCTGCGGGCCCCCTGCTTCTTCCTTGAATGGAGGCCCAACCACCTTCCTCCGCCTGGCTGATCTTGTTCTTACGTTGAACAACTTCTCCTTTGGCACCACTCACTTCCTCCACCTCACACCTTCCCCTCCCTCCCAGAATCATCATTCCAAATAAAATGGGTCACCATGGAAACCCGTATGGGTCCTAGCTATGCCTGCCTTTTTGTGGGATACGTGGAACATTCCTTGTTCCAGTCCTACTCGGGTCCCCCCCTTCACCTCATTTTCCGGTACATTGATGACTGTACCGGTGCCGTTTCCTGCTCTCGCCCCGAACTGGAAAATTTCATCAACTTTCCAGTTTCCACCATTCCCTCACCTTCACATGATACATCTTCGACTATTCCCTTCCCTTCCTCGACTTCTCTATCTCCACTTCTGGGGATAGGCTGTCAACCAATATTTATTATAAGCCCACTGACTCCCACAGCTACCTTGATTGCACTTCCTCCCACCCGCTTCCTGTAAGGACTCTATTGCCTTCTCCTAGTTTCTGCGTCTCCGGTGCATCTGTTCTGATGATGCCACCTTCCACACCAGTGCTTCTGATATGTCTTTTTTCCTTAATCGAGGATTCTCCTCCACTGTAATTGACAGGGCCCTCGACCATGTCTGTCCTATTTCCCGCACTTCTGCCCTCACCCCTTCTCCTTCCTCCCAGAACAATGATAGGGTCCCCCATGTCCTCACCTTCAACCTCACCAGCCTCCCCATTCAACGTATCATCCTCCGCCATTTCCACCACCTCCAGCACGATCCCACTACCTAACACATCTTCCCCTCCCTTCCCCTTTCAGCATTCCGAAGGGACCGCTCCCTCCTCGACAACCTGCTCCACTCTTGCATCACCCCCAACACCCGCTCTCCTCCCCATGGCACCTTCCTGTGCGAGCGCAGGAGATGCAACACCTGTCCATTCACCTCCTCCCTTCCCACCAGGGCTTCAAACATGCCTCCTGGTTGAAACTTGTACTTCTTTCAACTTAGTATACTGTATTCGCTGCACACAATGCGGTCTCCTCTACATTGCAGAGACCAAACGCAGATTTGGTGATCGCGTTGCTGAACACCTCCGCTCAGTCTGCAAGCATGACCCTGACCTGCCGGTCGCTTGCCATTTTAATTCCCCATCCTACTCCCTCTCTGTCCTTGGCCTCTTACACTGTTCCAGTGAAGCTCATCAGAAGCTCGAGGAACAGCACCTCATCTTTCGATTAGGCACTTTACAGCCTTCTGGACTCAAAATTGATTTCAGTAACTTCAGATCATAACTACTGCACCCATTTTTTTCCGACAGCAAGTGCTGGTATTGTTTCTGATGTTGCCATTTACAGCTCTTCTAGACCCATCTTTTGTTTCTTTACTTGTCCCATTACCACCCTCCTTTGCCTTCTCCTGTCCTCCATCCTATCAGAGACCTTCCCTTTTGTTCTTTCCTCCTCTCCCTACCCCCCCTCTCCTTTTCGCTGGCTCTGTACTTGCTTAAAAACTATTTAATCTTCAACTTCTTCCAGTTCTGTGGAAGGCTGGTGAGGTTGAAGGTGAGGACAAGGGGGACCCTATCATTGTTCTGGGAGGGAGGAGAAGGGATGAGGGCAGAAGTGCACGAAATAGGTCATGGACCTAAAACGTTAACTCTGTTTCTTTCTCCACAGATGCTGCCTGACTGGCTGAGTAATTCCAGCATTTTCTGTTTTTATATAAAAAAAAATTATCCTCCCACATCACCCGTGATATTTTGCTCAGTAAGTCGGAGGATGGTCTGTTTTACAATGACAGAAACATTATACCATGTAACACACAATGTACTACGTACGTCAGGAGGAGAATGTTGAGGCCTTCATAGCCTTTTCTATTGGATGTAAAGAGATTGCCTTGAGGAACGCAGTTGCAATTGGAGTTGTGTTTAAACTGACCCACCCCTTCAAGGCCACAAGATGTAACTGAATCAGAGCAGTGTTCTGATTGTTTAACTGTTCAACTACCCCCTGTGGGGTTGATGTAAATAGGCATATGCTGAGGTCAATTAGAGGCTAATAGCTGTTGCTGAGGGAAGTAAAAGTTTTTCTGTAAAACAAAAAACCGTGAACTTTTTTAAAAAAAGATACTAATTATACATCAGTAGGATTCCTTCCATTTGACCTGTGGTTATTTGAATATGGCATTTGAGTCAATCAGGAACAAATGTGATATACGCTTTGCATGTGTGATTCTTTCATGTTTGACAAATATGATGTATGCTCCAGACACACTTTTTTACACGTATAGATAATTTTATTGATGGCAGTACATAGTTTTAACCTCTAATATCTTCTTTTATAGAAGTTGAACAGATAGTCTCTACGTTGGTGACAAAGAAGTACATGAGCTCTTCGCACTTGTTAGTGGCGAGGGTGAAGGGGTAGGGAAGAGGGGCTTAAAGGGGTGGGTGATAGTACAGAAAAGAGTCCTGAGATTATCTTTGCGCTCCAGAATGATCACAGAGGAGTGGCAGTTTTGGCAGAGATGCTGCAGCACCACCACCGGCAGGACGGTGTACTTACAGTACAAATGTTTATAATGGTAGTTCCCATTATAAATGTGGGCATAGGAACTTATAATAGTCATACAAAAATGAGGACAGAATGTATGACTATAAAATGAGATTTAACTGTATCTGTGCACTCTGTTCCTAATATCCCACAGTTTCTAACCTCTCTTCACCCAAAGACTACATTTGGTGTTGACTTCTTAGGGGTCAAATTAGACAAGGGCGGGGATGCAAAATAGGTGGAATTGCATTGGCCGACCGTTACACAACACACCCGATATTCAGTTCAATTGAAGTCAATGGAGGTGAATACCAAACGGACCGTATAACGGGCGAATGATGCAACACCGCCTGTTTTGCATCCCCTCTCATGTCCAATTTCACTCCCCTTGTGTCAAATGCCGTGGAGGATTGACTGGCATGTGGAATAAATTTACGCTCAAGTGACAACATCCACTGTTAGGCAGGGAATTCCCTCAAGAGCTGCTCCTACTTCCGGTGAAGTTACGGCAGCGGAGCAGGAGCAGCTCTAAGGAAATCCCCAGCCTTAGTGTTGCACTGGTGCTGATAACAGTATCAAAAGTACTGCAAGATTTTATTAGAGAAAATGTATAACTGGAGAGCATCAAACAGCACTGTCCTCACCAGCGCTCTGTTTTAAAATCAGAACGGCTCCAGACTGCATTGTGCTGTGTATATTATAACGGCTCCAGACTGCATTGTGCTGTGTATATTATAACGGCTCCAGACTGCATTGTGCTGTGTATATTATAACGGCTGCAGACTGCATTGTGCTGTGTATATTATAACGGCTGCAGACTGCATTGTGCTGTGTATATTATAACGGCTCCAGACTGCATTGTGCTGTGTATATTACAACGGCTCCAGACTGCATTGTGCTGTGTATATTATAACGGCTCCAGACTGCATTGTGCTGTGTATATTATAACGGCTGCAGACTGCATTGTGCTGTGTATATTATAACGGCTGCAGACTGCATTGTGCTGTGTATATTATAACAGCTCCAGACTGCATTGTGCTGTGTATATTATAACGGCTCCAGACTTCAATGTGCTGTGTATATTATAATGGCTCCAGACTGCATTGTGCTGTGTATATTATAACAGCTCCAGACTGCATTGTGCTGTGTATATTACAACGGCTCCAGACTGCATTGTGCTGTGTATATTATAACGACTCTGGACTGCATTGTGCTGTATATGTTATAAATTGACCCCATGCTCAATTTGTTGCCTGGCCTAATCAAAGCAAATTCCGATTTGTCTGGATTTCTGTCCTAAATTTGCACTAATTCATGACTATTGTAATAAAAATAACCATATCGATGATTATACTGTCAACTCCCAAAAGAGCATTTATACATTCACAACAAAAGAGATTTTGCTGTTATGCGATTCTGTTTCAATAGCCTATAGATTGATTTGAGCAGCTTGCAGCTGGCCTTCCTTATGGAGACTGCACAGACTGAACAGACGTCACATTATGACCCTTCAGCATTTGTATTGCTACTGAAACAGCTCATGTTTTTTTCCCGAAAGCGACACGTCATTTTGACACCACACAACATTTGTAGGGCAAGTGTGTGCGCGTAGTGGGCGACATGAGGAGATCGATATTCTGGAATGATGTTAAATCCACTTGCAAGTACCAAGATAACAAAATGGCCTTTGAAACGATTAAAGGTTCATCTCGTCAGGATACGACATTCTGAATGTTTCATTAAAATTGCAGCTTTAGTGCATCATATGATTGAGTGGAGACTGATTAGAGTAATATTTCCAAGAACTCCAAGTAAGATCACTGTGGTGGGTGGAAATGGGTGTTATTTATAATGAAACTAACCTCTATGCAGCTGCAGGGAACATATTAGCACAGCTGGCCACAAGTGAGTTTTGTTTATGCATTTGCAGGTTTTTTCAGTATTGAGCCCGTCGTGGCATAAAGGGGCCAGTGTGAATCATGTGTAATATAAAAATAGATTTAAAATACTTACCACTGGAGACTTGGCATGATAGTTTCATCCTTGTATTACCCAGCTAAACAATGTGCAGCCCTCAAACCCATAGCTCCACACATTTATCCAATAATCTGATATAATGACATTTATGGTATGACTGCCTATACAACATGGTTTTACTGAGTGTGAATATATGGACACTGATTTGTATTCAACAAGCCCCTGCTGTGAGCATCAGATAACCCGGTCAAAAACAAAGTGGACCCTAGAATTTGATGTGAGACTGGATATGTCTCACATAAGTGGCCCCTTTGATGTGAATGCATCCTTTCCATTGACAACTGTAGAATCTTTTAAATTCACAAGGCATTTCTATACAAACCTGAGCTGTTGATCCCCAGTGGATGAATTACCACTAGAGTGTGCTCTTCACAACATAATTACTGGCATATCAATAAGTTGCCTTGTAAAGAAAAGCTGCCTGTCAAAGTGTTCTAATTATATTGAAGGGTTTTCTGAAGCAATATTTTCTTGGAATACAGCCAAGTGGCTCAATGTCATTCTTCACAACCCAATTATCTGGACTGTAAGCAAAGTGTGACTTTACAAAGCTGCAGAATTCCTTTTCCAATTGTCAAATTCAGGTCAATTTCATAAATACAAAATTGACTAACTAGTGATCTTTGCATGTTCAGGCTAATTGGGAAATGACACAATTAATATGCATGTTGCTGCAATAAATCAGATTGTTTACTTTTTGAAAGAAAAATGTCTCAGACGAAAGAAATGAAGATTTGTTGCTACAATGAAAATTCAGGAAGTGGAGAAAATGAAACTTTAATGGGTAACGTTCCACGGGACTGGGTTTTTGGTTTGCCTTTTCACTTCTGGGACCTAAATCTGAATCCAAAATAGGTTGATGGATTGAAATATTCTTTCTCTCCAGATATGGTGGTGTAATGACCTTGGGCAGTTTCTAGTGGCTACGAATTCAAGCCATAGAAGAATGGTCAGAAAGCGAGATCATCAGGTCAACATTACTGTCCTGGATTGTTCTTTGCAGTTATTAATGGTTCACTTTCCATCTAGAGATAGCATACTTAGATTTAGCATTGTCCGACTTTCATGAACTCATTCGGATGGCATATCTTTCCACCAGGATCCAAGTACATTTTTGTTGGAATATAAGGAATACCATGTGCCAGGGTCAATTGGAATGGTCTCCAGGAAGAAGTTAACTATTTCCAAAGGACATTTCACCTACACGACCAAAGATACAGACTCCATCTGGACTCAGACCAAGCAGATTACATCCAACGCTGCAAAGTCCTACATCCCATCCAAGTAGCTAAATATTTGCATTTGCTCACCGCTCTGATCTGCTGTAACAGCAGCTTACAATTGGAAATACTTTGGAAGTTGGGAGAAATTGGACCTAACATGATAAGGCCCTGTTATCAGCTTATCTAGTAGCACAAATCCATGGCGAGTTCTAAACTGCTTGATGTTTGGGACACATTACATAGATTGATAGAAGGTGGTCAAATCTGTTGCAATGTCAGGTCAACCCAACAATTTCTCCTCTTGAGAAGGAGGAAGTCTGTGCCACACCACCTGGCATATGGCAGGGTACTTAAATCCGGGGTTGGTACCAAATTTCTGTCAAAGTGTGGCAACTCAATCAGTTGAATTAAGATAGGGCATAAACAAGTTAAATGGGTTGTCTAAAAGCCCGACCTTTGAAAATCATTGGGTCTGGGGATATAAGTCTAAAAATTTGCATGAAGCCAGAATTTTAGCAGACCCTCAGTTGGCAGGGCTTTCATCTGCTCCTTAGTCGCCCCCCTACTCCAGATCATTTCCCAGGATCAGGTACATTTAAATACAAAGGAAAGGCAGCATAAATTGGACCTGGTCCCAGTGGAAGATTTAAAAAACAAAAGTGAAAAGTTTGCCTGTTTTCAAGTATGGTGGTTCCCTTTAATGCAGTTGATCCCTGCAATCGATTGCATTAGGCTAATTGGCCATTTAAGTTGTAGCCCTCTCACCCCCAAAAGCCATAGCAACAGTGGACACAGAGATGCACAGGAGACTCTTGTGCCTAGTGTTGCTGAGGTGCAGATGATACGTGGTTTGTTATACCCCCCCTAGTTTTTTTTTCATTATAATACCCGCTCATATTTTCACGGATGTATTATACGCTTGACTTCACTTTTGGCACAAAATGCCAGCATGGCTCCCTGTCCAATTTTTCCTCCCTTGCCCATCCAGATTAGGTTGGACAGGACATTCGGGGCTTGGTACTCAGGTCTCAAAATCCTATTTAAGAAACTAATTGCTTCTCTGGCTTGTCTATGTTGATTGTTTCTGACAAGCTTTGTTGTCCCACCTGAGTGGAAAATTATTAGCATCATGTCTGTTTGCGAGAAGGTATCAAAATCACACTCGATAACTATAGTCCAGTATTCTTATTGCCAGTTGTGTCAAAGCTAATGAAAAGCAAAGTGAACAAGAAGCTGTTGCAGCTTCTCAATTACAACAGCCTGCTGTTTGACAGTTTTCCTTCAGCCCAAATTGGTTGACTTGCAATACTCTCTATCTCATGCTTCAGCAGTTGAGTGATTCCCTCAGCTCTTAGCACAAAAGTCAGAGCAGTAGCCCTTGACCGTTCTAGGGCTTTCAATAGGTCATAACATCCCGGCCTCCATGAGCATATCTGGTGAGCTGTTCAACTAGACAGCTAACTTGATTAGAGGACTCAAGCCTCCCAGTAAGCGGATGTTCATCTTACTGCACAAATGGAAGAATCTCTTACAGAAAAATGCTTGCTTCAACTTTTGTTTTTATCAATGACCTGGTGAATGTCATCAAAAGTCACATTGTTCTCTTTGCTAATAACAGTGCTCTTTATAGAGCACATAACTCCCTATGTGAAAGACAAGTGGTAAGTAGATTATTGTAGCTAGATATAGACAGAACTAGAGAGTGACAAATGCTGTTATGTTCAGTGATGGGAAGACCAAGGTGGTAACCCTGTTAAGGGAGATAGACCATAATATTTTTTATATACCCACTTACCTTTACAAAGGTATTAGCTCTCTTCCATTACTATCAATCTGGTCCGTGGCTTGGTAATCACATCCAATCTACAGTGGGACAAACAAGTGGTAAATAATTACATATAATTACACAGAATATACAACACAGAAACAGGTCATTCGGCCCAACTGGTCCATGATAGTGTTTATGCTCCACATGAGCCTCCTCCCACCCCTCTTCTTATGACCCTTTCAGCATATCCCTCTATTCCTTTCTCCCTCATGTGTTAATCTAGCTTCCCCTTAAATGTATCTATTCTATTCGTCTCAACCAGTCCATGTGGTAGCGAGTTCCACATTCCAAGCACTCCCTGGGTGAAGACCTTTCTCCTGAATTCCCCATTGGATTTATTAATGACTATTGTATATTTATGGGCATCCACAGGAATATTTGACCCCATGGCCTAGATTTTCTGATTGAATGTCAACCCAACTGGAAGTGGGATGGTGAAAGAAGAGTAGCGATTCGATCCTTAGTGTACTGACCTCTGTCGGTGTCATTTGCATAATCACTTACCGCACCCATCATGGAAAATGCCTGCGGTAAAGATTTAAAGGTCTGTAGCAGCGTAAAGGGACAGGCATTGTGGTTTGCAAGGCAACTCCTTTTTGCAAACTTATTTGCAAGAAGTTTAGCAGAGCACAGAATACCCTGCTTCTCTGATGGAGCCGTAGTAATTCTAATGGAGAAAGTGAGGCAACAGGAAGGGAGCTGTCTTCAGGATGGAGAACTGCAAGCAAACTGCCCAAGAAGAACGAGAGGAAGTAGAGCCAGCATAAATACCATGGGCAACACTCCGTGAAACTGGAGGCAACGTTGGAAGATGTTTAATGACCTTACCAGATCAGCCAAGGTAAGAAAGCTCATTGTCACCTGCCATTAATTTAGCGTACTAAGTATCTATGATGCTTACAATTACCTCCACCTCATACTCTCTTAATTACTTTCAGTGTTTGCCATGAATCCATTACATACACTTTGCACCATCAGCCTCTCCCTAGAAGTGTTCTCTCATTCACATCCTTGCATACTTTCAGGCCAAAGGAATTGTCCCATTTAGTGTAGCTGCGTGATGCACCCACTGTAAACTGCAGTCTGACACTTGAGCATCGCTGTATATCGTCATGACAATTGAAATTTTTCACTTCTAGTCTTTGTGCAGAAGAAGGTAGTCCATAATGTGGCAGAGAGAGAGAGAGACAGGGCGACCGCACGCAGGAGAGGAGCTGCTAACTTGTACGATGAGGAATCCTGGGAGGGAGAGACCATAAAGGAGGCTGGAAATGAGGAGACTGGCCTCAGCTTGGGTTCGTGCTAACCACTTTCTCCTACTCTTTCTTGTCATCCTGTTCTCTCATTCATTTACTAACAACCAACCATATAGTGAAGCTCATTACCATGTCACTCCTTCTATTGGAAGCTATGTGTGAAGCATCCCCATAAGGACACCTTGTTATGCCTCTTCCTCTCCTCTTTCCTTAGGGGTATCAGATGAAGCTGAGTCAGGCTTCTGTGACACCAGGCCTGCTAGGACTCCATACACCAGCACTCACTCTTATCATTCCCCACACCAGCTCAAATACATCCAACTCAGGGGATTTGCATAGCAAGAAATGCATTGGGTGAGACACAGAGCACATGTGAACAGGAGCAGCTGATGGTGGCAGAAGAGGAAAGAAAAAAGGAAAGAACTAGCATTTATATAGCATCTTTCACGTTCTCAGGACGTCCTAAAGCACTTTACAACCAATGAAGTACATTTGAAGTGTAGTCATTGTTGTAATGTACGAAACGCAACGGTCAATTTGCCCACAGCGAAGTCCCACAAACAGCAATGATATAGTGACCAAATAATCTGTTTTAGTGATAAGGACATAAGAATGTAAGAAATAGGAGCGGGAGTAGGCCATCCCAACCCCTCAAGCCTGCTCTGCCATTCAACAAGATCATGGCTGATGATCTACCTCAATGTCATTTTCGTGCACTATCCCCATGTCCCTTGATGCCTTTAATATCTAGCAATCTAACGATCTCTGTTTTGAATGTACTCAATGAGTGAGCCACCACAGCCCTCTGGGGTAGAGAATTCCAAAGAGTGAAGAAATTTCTCCTCATCTCAGTCTTAAATGGCCGACCCTTATTCTGAGTCTGTGACCTTTGGTTTTAGACTCCCCAGCAAGGGGAAACATCCTCCCTGCATCTACCCTGTCGAGCCCAGTAAGAATTTGTATGTTTCAATGAGATCACCTCTCATTCTTCTAAACTCCAGAGAATACAGGCCTAGTCTACTCAATCTCTCCTCATACGACAATCCCGCCATCCCAGAAATCAGCCTGGTTAACCTTCGTTGCACTCCCTCTATGGCGAGTATATCCTTTCTTAGGTAAGGAGACCAAAATTGTACATAATACTCCAGGTGCGGTCTCACCAAGGCCCTATATAATTGCAGTAAGACCTCTTTACTCCTGCCCTCAAATCATCTTGTAATAAAGGCCAACATACCATTTGCCTTCCTAATTGCTTGCTGCACCTGCATGTTACCTTTCAGTGACTCATATACAAAGACACCCAGGTCCCTTTGAACATCAACATTTCCCAATCTCTCACAATTTTAAAAAATACTCTGCATTTCCAACCAAAGTGGAATGATGTTGTTTGAGGGACATATATTGGCCAGGACACCAGGAGAACTCCCCTGCTCTTCTTTGAATAGTGTCATGGGATCCTTTGTGTCCACCTGAGAGAGTAGATAGGGCCTCAGTTTAATATTTCATCTGAAAGATGGTACCTTCAACAATGCAGTAATGCACTGGAGTATTAGCCTAGATTTTGTGCTGAAGGCTCTGGAGTGTGGATTTGAACCCATGACCTTCTGACTCAGAAGGCCAGAGTGCTACCACTGAGCCATGGCTGAAACAAGTAATCAGCCACTTGTTTTATATATTTACGTACTGCAGGTTGACTAATAATGGATGGTTTTGCCGGTGGTGCCTTGGAATGAAAGAGAGACATAGAGGTTAAATGCTGTTGTGACCTTCGCAGCCACTGGTAGTGCCATGCCTTGGAAGAGTTTGGCTGCAGGTCATTCTGCATTATGTGGTACAACTTAGTTACATTGGCCTTGTAAACTGCAAGTACTGCTTCTCGGATAGTTGGAGGTAAGTGTGTCTCAGTCTGTAAATGCAGGTGTGAGGGCACTGATGGTTGAACGCAGTGTGCCTCCGGTGCAGTCTCATCCAATTTCTGTCCCTTTATTGCTTCTCCCCTTCTTCCTCTAAAACATACAAGTGCAGAGAGATTTCTGTGGGGAAACTCACTGTGGTACTGTGAATGAGGTTGGGACAAAAATGAGACTGGTCCAGTGTTGCCTTAAAGGTAGCTAAACACCTGAGCAACAAAAAGAAGAATTTTTTAAAAACCACATGGAATGTAAATGAAATGTAAATTCGCCTGGCAGTCTTTAGCCAGAGTTCTTTAAAAGCACTTGCAGTAATAGTTCAGGCCCTAGCAACCCTGGTTGTCTCTTTTATATGGGCATGTCAATCAAAAAAATTGCATGAAGAGCATTAAAACCTCATTATGGCCTATGCTAACTAGCAAGCTGTTGAGTGCCATCGACACCAGAAGAAAATGATGGCAGAAACTTGCATGAGCGCTAACTGGGTGGAGAACTGGTGAGAGAATTTAATTTGTTCAGTGATAGAATATTGCAGCCGCCTTTGACAGCCAGCAAAGAAAGTGCATGCCTTTATTCCTGGAGACAGCTATACCCCTGCCCTACAAGGTAATAACTAGAGCAGCACCACAAGAGTCACGAGTGCTTAAGTCAGACATCAATTTTTATACCAGAAGTCAAGAGCTGCTGCTGGTGAACCTCAACATTTTATACCAATCTATTTTTATCAGTGGCTAAGCTTCAGATACCACTTTTCCTGCATGTGAAACTCTCTCCCAGACAGCAGTGTCACCTGGATCTTTATTTCTTGTATGCAGAATCGCAGAGGTAGAGTTAAGAATGTCCTGTGGAACCAGGGTGGCCAGACCACGCGTCAGTCTATAGAAAATATGTGACACACCTGTTGGGAACCCAGTTCAATTTTTCCAAATCTTCTGTGTTCTAGCAACCGTTATCGTGGAAGCACCATCACCATGAGAACATAAACAGTTCCAGGAGAAGGCCCACCACTGCCACCACCTTCTCAGGGCCATGAGCAATGGGCAATAAATGCGGCATTGCCAGCATCGTCCACATCCTGAGAAATTTCGAAAAAAATTACTGAGACACCTGTCCTCGTTACAGTCTTCTCTGATTGCATCCTTTTGATATGCCATACATAATATGTATTAAATCTCCAGAGATGATTTTCCCACATCAAGCACTTTGACTGAGTCCTTGGCCAAAGTCAGAAATGTCGCTTCTAAAACGGATCATAATTCAGCATTAATTGGCAGTCTCATGGAGGCTACGAGGATGTCTGCTGTAGCACGTGGATTAATTCACATCGACGAGGTTTTAGGGGGGGGGTGGGCGCGGGGGTTAAGGTGCATTGTTGGAGTAGTGTGAAGGAAGCTTTACCTAGCATTTCATCTGTGTTATACTTGACCTCCAGTCTGATGGTGAAATTGAATTGTAATGTGCAACATTTTTTCATTTCCCAGTATTGATGTCCCTTGCCTTGATGAGCATAAATTCCTCAAAAATGTTTACTTTTTTTATGGTATGGATTTTTAATTGTAAATAATTTAATTGTTAACTTTACAGTATCAAAGACTCTACATTTATGATAACAAATAGTCTGATTCTGTAGACCTTTTAATCCTTTAGTATTTTAAGGCAGAATTTAATGTCCTGGCAGCAGCCATGCTATTGCAATCTTGATTTTGCTATATTCAGTACTCTAATAGTACAATCAGCTGCGAGATTAAAGATGTAGCAGGATATTGATGTTATATAGACGCTGCTTTGAATTTAATTAATACACTACGACTCCCTATTACCTTTTATTGTGGTTTGCAATAGTCATCTAACGCCCATGGAATATCGGCCTTTGAAGGTGCAATATGGTCGAAACTTGTAAACAATGAAGTTTACTGAGGAGATCCAGTGCTTACAGTGTTAATGGGCTCAGTAGCAATTAGGTTACAGAGAGGCTACTGAGAAAACTGGTATTTAAGCTGTGTTACTTAGCATTCAAATTTTCTTTGGCTGGACTAGATGAACTGCTGTCTACTTAAGGTGTTCATCATCCAAGTCTGGGCAAGAGAAATCCTGCAAATGTTATTGTCTTTGGGGCACAGCCAAACCCAGGAGGATTGCTCACAATTACACTGCAGGATGTGTAAATCAAACACATGCCTTTTTGTTTTGTATTTTTTCTCTTGTGCTTATACCAGCTGTTTTATTTTGTCACAATCATCATAAATTACTACAGCCATTCTGTATAAAAATACATTACCTGTAAACCTCTGTTTCTACCTGAATCTTTTCCCACCTGTCTAAACTTTGCCCGCCTGTCTAATCTTTGCCCGCCTGAATAATCTTTGCCCACCTGTCTAATCTTTGCCCGCCTGTCTAATCTTTGCCCGCCTGTCTAATCTTTGCCCGCCCGTCCTTTTTATATTCCTTCTCACTTAGCACCAGGGTTGTTGCCTTACTCAAACAAGTCCTCAAGAATTCTTAACTTTCTTTGGAGAGAAAAAAAAGTTTTTAAAAATTCTTTGCGTGAAATGTTCTTTCTTTGTGAATAATCATTTATCTTCAGTGAGTTTTGTCCCACTACATCTTCAGCCAAGAAGATAGGCAATCATTCTGCTTCCAAGCCAATGGGATTTTTCCAGCCCAAGTAGCCATTATATTGGCACAATATGGAAACCCTGTCAGTCCACTAATGGGACTAAGGATTTGATGCCGCACATCATAGCACAGATGTAGTTAATGATCCCACAATGGTAATAACAGCTTGCTTGAGAATTTAGTGTCTGACATTTCAACGCTTCACAAAACTGTCAAATACATTAGGCTCAGTCTGGGCTCCAACTTTTCTGCGCATTGTTGAAATATGATATTTCAGTACCATTACAATTTTTAAAAGTTTGATATATGCCAAACTTTCTTTTGCATATATACGGCACAGTAATGCAATGTTTGTCACTGGCTGTACCCTTTGCATGACTCTCAATGCCAGCCACACTGAGAAGAAGTGTCATCATACAAGTTGGTAATATACTAAAGTTATACCTTGCCAACTGTTTTAAAAAACATTTTTTCCCCCAGCTTTCTTGGGGAAACCAGTAGAAAGCTTTCACCACCCACAGGCAGCGACGGAGCTAGGTTTAGCTAGCTGGTTAGGGTCGAACTTAAGATTTGGCCAACTTGGCAGGCAGGGGAACGAGCTGGGGAGCTGGGGAATGCTGACTTGCCTAGTTCGAAGGCCGAGCCAGGAACTGCACAGACCTGCAGGCCGAATCAGGAGGCCGAGACGGGGGACAAAGGTTCCCGGGAGCGGAATGGAGGTGTTCTTCCAATGGCCGATCTCAAGATGATTGGCGGAGGGGGGGGGGGCGGGGGGCGCCATGAACCCCCCCGCTGGCTCTGCCACTGCTCACAAGATGTTCATCCACAAGGTTTCCTCTGTTCACTCACTGTGAAATTGTAAACACAACATGATTTGGTTGATTATTGTTCGGCAACTCCTCGAATTTAAAATTTTCACCCCTGTGTTCAAATCCCTCCATGGCCTCGCCCCTCCCTATTGCTGTAACCTCCTCCAGCTCCACAATCCTCCGAGATCTCTGCGCTCCTTCAATTCTGGCCTCTTGCGCATCCCCGATTTCCATTGCTCTACCATTGGTGGCCGTGCCTGTAACTGTCTAGACCCTAAGCTCTGGAATTCCCTCCCAAAATCTCTCTGCCTCTTTACATCTCCCCCTTTAAGATACATTGTAAAACCTACCTCTTTGACCAAGCTTTTGGTCACCTGTCCTAATACCTTTTTATGTGGCTCAGTGTCCAATTTTGTCTGATAATGCTCCTGTGAAGTGCCTTGGGACATTTTTACTACGTTAGAGGCGATATATAAATGCAAGTTGTTGTTGTTGATATCACCAAATCTGGAATCCAGATAACTCTGAGCCTGGATATAACCATGACTGACCAAGAACCTAGCCTTAATCAGACATTAATCTATTTTGACAGTTATGGATACTGAAGGTGAAAACTTCCGAGCATGTGTAGGCAGAGCAGAAGATGATGCTCCCCAACTAGCTATGAAAACAGAAGAGGAGTGAACTTAAATCAGAAAAAGAAGAATGGCTGCCTTTGGGAATGATCTGAAGGTATAAAACATACTGTATTAACACGTGTCCTATTAGAACCAGTAATAATACTAATTAATTAGCCGGGAGCTATACACAATTGAGCAGCGTTGTGATTGGTGCTATGGCAGAAGTATACTTGAACAATAGAAAATGAGACAGACTTAATTTAGTCTCTAGATGTAGAACACACAACTACAATAGGCGTTCACGTGGCAGGTTAGAGAGCCAAACTGCCTAGAGGAGACCAACTAACCACTCACTTTTTCGAATTAGGTCCATTTCAGACGAATATGTCACGTGACATTCCTCTGTTTGCTGTTTTGTTGGAGAGACTTACTCTTTTTATTTTAAATGGGTTAATGCCTCTGGCAAAATGGTGGACCGAGGAATGCCATATGAATGCGTTAAGTGTCCGTTTGCTAATATTGACAGTGATTTCTTGGCTCTAGGGGTAAATTGCACAAGCCCTTGCACTGCTGGTGGGGTCTCGTATGGAGCCAGTGCATATTGCGTTGTCTACAATTTTCCAAAGTGCTCTGGCTCTCTGCAAAAGCCCCGCTGCAGCAATGTTTACTCTCTAGTGTCAGCATCAACCAATTTCAGATCAAGTGTAGCAGAAGCCACTTGTAGAGTAAGGCCTCTCTATTCAGATCCAACATTGATACCTTAATCCTAATGTCTGTATGAATTTTGTTCCTGTTATATTTTTCAGTGAGATTGCCAGGTAAGTACATAAGAAATAGGAGCAGGAGTAGGCTATACAGCCCCTCAAGCCTGCTGCACCATTCAATCAGATCTTGGCTGATCTTCAACCTCAACTTCACCTTCCTGCCCGATCTCCATATCTCTTGATTCCCCTAGAGTCCAAAAACCTATCTATCTCAGTCTTGAATATACTCAATGACTCAGCATCCACAGCCCTCTGGGGTAGAGAATTCCAAAGATTCACAACCCTCTGAGTGAAGAAATGCTTCCTCATCTCAGTCTTAAATGACGACCCCTTATCCTGTGACTATGCCCTCTTGTTCTAGACTCTCCAGCCAGAGGAAACAACCTCTCAGCCTCTACCCTGTCAAGCCCCCTCAGAATCTTATATGTTGCAATGAGATCACCTCTCATTCTTCTAAACTCCAGAGAGTATAAGCCCATTCTACTCAAGTTCCCCTCATAGGACAACCTCTCATCCCGAGAGTTAATCTAGTGAACATTCGTTGCATCGCCTCTTAGGCAAGTATATCCTTCCTTAGATAAGGAGATCAAAACTGTACGCAGTACTCCGGGTGTGGTCTCACCAAAGCCCTGTACAATTGTAGTAGGACTTCCTTACTCTTGTACTCCAACTCCCTTGCAATAAAGGCCAACATGCCATTTGCTTTCCTAATTGCTTGCTGTACCTGCATGCTAAATTTTTGTGTTTCTTGTGCCAGGACACCAACATTTAATAGTTTCTCACCATTTAAAAAATATTTTGTTTTTCTATTCTTCCTACCAAAGTGAATAACCTCACATTTCCCCACATTATACTCCATCATCTATATGAAATGTGGACTCAAATTTACCAGGAATGCATTTACACATTTCCAAATTTTGGTTAACCATTTATCAAATATACTTGTACCAATATACAACTACTTGGATAGGGTCTGGTCAGTGGATATGATCTTCCTGGTCCAAAGCAAGAGATGTCTAGAGCTTTTCACAGCTAGATGGAAAGCCAGTCTGAGGCAGCAACTTCCTGCTTGAGACCACTCCAGTTGGTCTTGCTATACAACCACTCTTTGTACTTTGTATTCCTCTCAAGATTCCACCAAAACCCCACTTGAATGCAGACCAAAGGATAATCATATGTGTGTTTTTGAGTGCATGCAGAAAGTTGGTCAATACGAGGGTGAGTTTAAAATTCTCAACCTTGTTTTCAAATCCCTCCATGGCCTCCTCCCTCCCTATCTCTGTAACGCCCTCCAGCCTACAACCCTCCGAGATCTCTGCGCTCCTCCAATTCTAAACTCTTGCGCATCCCCGATTTTAATCACTCCACCATTGGTGGCCGTGCCTTCAGCTGCCTAGGCCCTAAGCTCTGGAATTCCCTCCCTAAACCGCTCCGCCTCTCTACCTCTTTCTCCTCCTTTAAGACGTTCCTTAAAACCTACCTCTTCGACCAAGCTTTTGGTAACCTATCCTAATATCTCCTTATGTGGCTTTGTGTCAAATTTTGTTTGATAATGCTGCTGTGAAGTGCCTAGGGACGTTTTACAATGTTAAAGGTGCTATATAAATGCAGGTTGTTGTTGTTGTTGTTGAAATAGGTTGGAATAGTTGGAATATAGTTGGAATATAGTTGGAATCCTCGGCATTTATCACAAATAGTTGGAAAATGAAGCAGCTGAATATGGTCATTAGTAACTAGAAAGGAGAGCACCATCTTTATGGACATTCACACTTAGGATTTCCTTGAGCCAAGTTTTATCAACCTCTCATGGACCTTGAGGGGAAACTTGACATTCCCACATTGCTGCCAGAGAGACTGGGGTAGATTTTCCTCTTCACCACAATGGTGGATCTGTGGTGGGTCAGGATGTCTGCCCATCCCATGCCTACGTCCCCGACCTTGCTGATTTCTTGGGGTCAGGGCAATATGAATAATTTGGGTGGGATCTGGTGACATTTCTGACATTGCTAGCTCTATTGCCTCAGGTTGGGTTGTGGAGGAGGGAGGGGAAGTGTCTGCTGCATAGTAGCATGGCTGGTGGTACTGGCAACAGTAATAAAAATTGTGATGATTTTTTTCATATCTCCTGCCTTGCCCAGTGTAATTGATCGCTCTGCAGTCAATTGTACTAGGCAAGGTGATCCCTTAACTTTTAAATCCCCTGCCCCTCCCATTATGGCCATCAGCAACACTGGATACTGGGAACACCTGGTATTATTAATGCCCAGCATTGTTAAGGTGCAAGGACATATTCCTAAGCTGATACTCCAGTGAAGTACTAGTTCTGCACTGTCATTGGTGCTGTCTTTCGGATGAGACGTTAAACCTCTCAGGTGGATATAAAAGATCCCATGGCACTATTCGAAGAAGAGCAGGGGAGTTCTCCTGGCATCCTGGCCACTATTTATCCCTCAACCTACACCTAAAACAGATTATCTGGTCATTATCACATTACTGCTTGTGGGACCTTGCTGTGTGCAAATTAGCTGCCACGTTTCCTACACTACAACAGTGACTACGCTTCAAGAGTACTGCATTGGCTGCAAAATACTTTGGGACGTCCTGAGGTTCTGAGAGGCGCTTGAGAAATGCCAGTCCTTTTTTTGCGTCTAATTGCATATTTGGCTGGATGTATTGTATGTCTGAAGTCACCTCCAGGGGTAGCGTTGTGTGGCTGGTAGCCAGTGGAACTGATTTTGCATCTCTGTCACACCCAGGTTAGGCCTTACCAGCACAATTTCTGAGGAAATTTGACCACATTGTGTCACTATCCTGCTCTAGGAAGACGTGGAGGATGGGTGAGAGGTTGAACTGGGGCCAGAAAATAGGGAACATGAGCTGGAGGAAAATTGGTATAAAAACATTTGTCTTTTTTTTCTCCATAGCATATATATATATATATATATATATATAATATATACTTTTTTAGTTCCTCGGCATTTATCACAATGGTCAAAATTGGCTGTCTAGGGAATAGTACAGCTAGGGATAGATAATCAAATTCTATCAGTGGTCATGAAAATTGAATCATTAGCTGATGGTGAACAGAAAGCTTCTGCCAAAATCACTTTCCTTTCCCTGTGAAGTTCTTTTGTCTGAAGGACTTGAGAAGTACTTGATTTCAAAACTTGTCTTACAGGAGATTATCAACCCATGCTTGGAATATAGAGCAACTCTTCTCCAGCACAGTCTCCTGAAAAGAAATAGTAGACAAGTGTTTATGACTGCTTCATCAGGCTATATTTACAGTTACGGTACATGATTACCAGAAGCTGCAACACCAGAAGGGAATGACAGGTTGCTGTGAAGGTTACAAATGATTGTATAATTTAATTTACGATCCATGCGCACAAATAAATGCTTTTTGTCAACAAACCTTCGTGGCTTTTAGATTGGATAGATTTTAGATTGGATAGATCTATTCCTTTCACTAGTGTCAACCAGGCTCAGTTGGTAGCACTCTCACCACTGAGCCAGAAAGTGGTGGGTTCAAAACCCACTATGAACTTGGGAACATAATCTAGGCTGACAATTAGTGTAGTACTGAGGGAGTGTTGCATTGTTTGAGGTGCCGTCTTTTGAATGAGATACTGAACTGGTGTCCAGTCTGCCTACTCAGGTGGACATTAAAATTGCATGATACTATTGGAAGCAGAACAGGGAGGTGGAGTTCTGGCCAACATTCCTCTCTTAACCACACCAACAAAAACAGATTATATGATCATTCACTCATTTATTGTTTGTGGGACTTTGTTGAGTGCAAATTGGCAGTGTTTGTCTTGCAGGACAACAGTGACTGCAATTCAAAAATTCATGCCTTGCTAAGTGCTTTGAGACGCTCTGAGGATGTGATAAGGTGCTATATAAATGCAAGTTCTTTCTTTTCATTACACTTTACCACAGCTTGTGATGTTGGAAACTGAAAACTGGGATGTTGTACTAGAATCATAGAAATTTAGGACACAGAAGGAGGCTATTCGGCCCATCGTGTCTATGCCAGCTGAAAAATAGCTATCCAGTCTAATCCCACTTTCCAGCTCATGGACAATAGCCTTTTAGGTTATGGCACTTCAAGTACATATCCAAGTACTTTTTAAATGCGATGAGGGTTTCTGCCTCTACCACCCTTTCAGGCAGTGAGTTCCAGACCCCCAACACCCTCTGGGTGAAAAGATTTCTCCTCAACTCCCCTCTAATCCTTCTACCAATTACTTTAAATCTATGCCCCCTGGATATTGACCTCTCTGCTAAGGGAAATAGGTCCTTCCTATCCACTCTATCTAGACCCCTCATAATTTTATACACCTCAATTAAATCTCCCCTCAGCCTCCTCTGTTACAAAGAAAACAACCCCAGCTAAAATTCTCCAGTCCTGGCAACATCCTCGTAAATCTCCTGTGTACCCTCTCTAGTGCCATCTCATCTTTCTTGTAATGTGGTGACCAGAACTGCATGCAATACTCTAGCTGTGGCCTAACTAATGTTGGATACAGTTCTAGCATAATCTCCCTGCTCTTATATTCTATGCCTTGGCTAATAAAGGAAAGTATCCCATATGCCTTCTTAGCCACCTTATCGACCTGTCCTGATACCTTCAGGGATCTGTGGATATGCACTCCAAGGTCCCTCTGTTCCTCTACACCTCTCAGTATCCTGTCATTTACTGTGTATTCCCTTGCCTTGTTTGCCCTCCCCAAATGCATTACCTCACACTTCTCTGGATTTAATTCCATTTGCCACTTTTCTGCCCACCTGACCAGTCCATTGATATCTTCCTGCAGTCTACAGCTTTCTTCCTCACTATCAACCACATGGCCAATTTTTGTATCATCTGCAAACTTCTTAATCATGCCCCATACATTTAAGTCTAAATCATTGATATATACCACAAAAAACAAGGGACCTAGTACTGAGCCCTGCAGAACCCCACTGGAAACAGCCTTGCAGGCTCAAAAACACCCGTCGACTATTACCTTTTGCTTCCTGCCAATGAGCCAATTTCTCTTGGATCCTATGGGCTTTTACTTTTCTGACCAGTCTTCCATGTGAGACCTTGTCAAAAGCCTTGTTAAAATCCATGTAGGATGGGTAGCCACATGTGCTTAACTTTCCCTTTCCCTTTCCCTTCCTTTGCTTTGCCTTCCCTCCCCTCCTCATTACCATTCTCCCTACTGGCCCAAGCTTATGGACTTAGGGCTGCTTGGTATTGCATCTCTTTGTGAGGTGCAATGATGTATACACAGACTACTTGTTCCTCCTCTTCTCTTGGTCAGGTTAAGATAATAGAAGGGTACATTGAGAGAAAGGGTTGGTGTTACCCAATGTACCCTTCTATTACCTCACCTTGGAATGATCCACTGCAGAAAGGTAATGGGACCACTTCAGACGGAATGTCCATTCCCATCTTTTAATAAGTTCTTGTTGTCTCTGAGTACATATTCACATAAACACCAGCACCAAACAACCGCTATTTTACTGCTGGCTGTCACTTGTCTCCATTAATAATCATTTTGTGTCCCTTTCCATTTTGATATTTGATAACTAATTATCATTTATTTACATGTGGCATATTCACCAAGATCTGACGAGATTATAATCATTTGCGACGCATATTTAAGACCTGTATGTTCTGGAGTGATTTACTGTCTATTGCAGAATATTTTCATCTTGCCGCTTCTTGCACAGGCTGGAGCATTTCCTTTCACTCCCAGACCCTCTCACATGCCACCAAATCTACCACCCGCTAATGTAAACCAGCTCCTCCTCCAACCACCAACCTATTGCACTTTTGTACCTCCGCAATATAAATGATATATTGGGGCAATAAAGTTGAGGTTACAGACCTATGAATAGGACACTGACTTGTTCATGGATTGTGGTGCTTTGCTTTTCCCTCTGCCATTTGTTAGCTCAATTTCTGCTGGGGACTGAAACATAGACAATGCAGCTCCAGGCCATTTAGGACGCTGTGAGCTTTTAAATAAGGTACGTTCCCAGTCTCAGCTGAATGACTGGAGGAAAGGGGGAGGGAAGATCAGTAACGTTCGAGTATGTCTGACCACAATCTCAAATCAAGAATTGAGATGGGGGAGGGGGACAGTGACTACGCTTCAAAAAAAAAGTTCTACATTGGCTGTAAAGTGATTGGGACGTTCTGAGATCGTGAAAGACGCTTTATAAATGCAAGTCTTTCTTTTTTTCTTTTAACATAAAGAAAGTTTTAAGGGGGACATGTTTTCTAAAAATTCATTCTTGGGATGTGGGCATTGCTGGCAAGGATGGCATTTATTGCCCATCTCTTGTTGCCCTTGAGAAGGTGGTGGTGGGCCGTCCTCTTGAACCATAATGCTGTTAGGTAGGGATTTCCAGGAATTTGACTCAGTAATGTTAAAGGAATGGCGATATATGTCCAATTCAGGATGGGTGTGTGACTTGGAGGGGAACTTGGAGGTGATGGTGTTCCTATGCACCTGCTGCTCATGTTCTTCTGGAGGTTGTGGGTTTGAGAAGTGCTGCCAAAGAAGGTTTGGCGAGTTACTGCAATGCATCCTGTAGATGGGACACACTGCAGCCACGGTAGCTGGTGGTGGAGGGAGTGGATGTTTAAGGTGGTGGATGGGCTGCCAATCAAGCGGACTGCTTTGCCCTGGATGATATCGAGCTTCTCGAGTGTTGTTGCAGTTGCACCCATCCAGGCAAGTGGAAAGTATTCCATCACACTCCTGACTTGTGGCTTGTAGGCGGTGGAGAGGCTTTGGGGAGTCAGGAGGTGAGTCACTCATCGCAGAATACCCAGCCTCTGACCTGCTGCTATATACCTGAAAACTTCATCAATAGTTAGATCAATGAATTTGATTTTTGCCTGCCTTTTCCTCTTGTGGAATGAAGTTTGATTTCCTTTTTTTTTAAAGATTTATTTTTGAACAGAATAGTTGATTTTTAAAAAAAGTACTTATCAACTAACTGAATGTTCAAAACCCAAAAACTGACAAAATAATCTTATCAGAGCTGCAGTGCATCATTAAGTTGGCTTATAAAAGAACACAGCAAAAATCCCTTTTAATGTTATTTTACCTAGGTAGTGCCTGAGAAAATAGAAACTAATTTTGTCTGCTTTGTGGCGTAGATTCACTGCTCATGAAATGGAAAAATGTGAAAAGTAGTGATTTTGTATTCATTGGTTTGTGTTTTGCCCTAGGTTGAAAACAGACATTGTAAGAAATGTCAGGAGAAAACAAAAGATTTTTTTTTGTGTCAATTGGATTAGCACCAACAATCCTGTAGAAGCAATAATCGATCGAACAGGAAACCTGTGAGTCCGAATCTCAGGTCTCCTGCGGCACTCGAGCTCATCTTGCCTCAGTCAGTTCTCATCCAGAGTGCTGTTTGATTTAATGAAGCTAATGGCCCAGAATTTGCTGGAGCGGGGCATCTCGCAGCGTGCACAGTTAGTTGGATTTTATTCCCTCACCCTTCAGCTGGAAGATTTTTTGCGCCGCAAATTGCTGGAAGTGCGAGCTGATAACGGGGCATCTGGGAACGTGGTGAACAATGGGACCAACAGTCTATCTCCTTAATCAGTGAGATTTTAAGGATAGAGAAAGAAACAGAGGACTGACGGAAAAGGAAATAGAGTGAATTAGAATCAAATTAGATTCAGAGAAATAAATTGTAAACAATTTTACAACACCAAGTTATAGTCCAGCAATTTTATTTGAAATTCACAAGCTTTCGGAGGCTTCCTCCTTCCACATTCACCTGAGGAAGGAGGAAGCCTCCGAAAGCTTGTGAATTTCAAATAAAATTGCTGGACTATAACTTGGTGTTGTAAAATTGTTTACAATTGTCAATCCCAGTCCATCACCGGCATCTCCACATCAGAGAAATAAAGTGAGAGAAAGAAAGATTGGATTAAAAGAGTGAGAGTAAAAAGAGACAGAAAGGAAAAGTAAGAAAATTTTTAAAAATTTTACATTTTAAAAACCTTTAAGAACAATTTATTACCTGTACGAATGAGGCTCTAGACTCTCAATTATTACTTTTCTGGGCCGGAGAGGTTGAGTAGCTTTGCAGGAACATAAATCTCATCATTAAGAGGTTCCTTACTTCATTAAGTTTTAGCCCCAATTTTCTGCGGCGAGTTTAATTCGTATTTACTGTGCAAATAGTTTTCGCGAGGCTTAATGGCACAGCGGTGCAAATCATCCAGCAACTTGTGGCGATTTGCAACTCATGGGGTATCTCTTCCTCACCACAAATCGCTGGACGATTTACACACTAAAAATGGTGTTCGCCATTAAACTCAACATTACTTTCACAGCAGATTCTGGGCAAATCATTCAAATACCGTGACTTATCCCTGCTGAACTGAGAGAGAGGGGGGAGGGAGGAGAGAGAGAGAGAGAGAGAGGGGGGGGGGAGGGGGGAGAGAGAGGGGGGGGAGGGGGGAGAGAGAGAGGAGGGAGGAGAGAGAGAGAGGGGGAAGAAAGAGAGAGAGAGAGGGGGAAGAAAGAGAGAGAGAGAGGGGGAGAGAGGAGAGAGAGAGGAGGGAAGGAGGAGAGAGAGGGGGAGGAGAGAGAGGAGGGAAGGAGGAGAGAGAGGAGGGAAGGAGGAGAGAGAGATAGAGGGGGAGGGAGGAGAGATAGAGAGGGGGAGGGAGGGGAGATAGAGAGGGGGAGGGAGGGGAGATAGAGAGGGGGAGGGAGGAGAGAGAGAGGGGGAGGGAGGAGAGAGAGAGGGGGAGGGAGGAGAGAGAGAGGGGGAGGGAGGAGAGAGAGAGGGGGAGGGAGGAGAGGGGGATGGAGGAGAGGGGGATGGAGGAGAGGGGGATGGAGGAGAGGGGGATGGAGGAGAGGGGGATGGAGGAGAGGGGGATGGAGGAGAGGGGGATGGAGGAGAGGGGGATGGAGGAGAGGGGGATGGAGGAGAGAGAGAGGGGCAGGGAGGAGAGAGAGGGGAGGGAGGAGAGAGAGGGGGAGGGAGGAGAGAGAGGGGGAGGGAGGAGAGAGAGGGGGAGGGAGGAGAGAGAGAGGGGGAGGGAGGAGAGAGAGAGGGGGAGGGAGGAGAGAGAGAGGGGGAGGGAGGAGAGAGAGAGGGGAAGGGAGGAGATAGAGAGAGAGGGGGAGGGAGGGAGGAGAGAGAGAGGGGGAGGGAGGGAGGAGAGAGAGAGGGGGAGGGAGGGAGGAGAGAGAGACAGAGGAGGGGAGGGAGGAGAGAGAGACAGAGGAGGGGAGGGAAGAGAGAGAGACAGAGGAGGGGAAGGAGGAGAGAGAGTGGGGGGAGAGAGGAGAGAGGGGGTGGGGGGAGAGAGGAGAGAGGGGGAGGAAGGGAGGAGAGGGGGAGCGAGGGAGAGAGAGAGAGGGGAGGGAGGAGAGAGAGAGAGAGAGGGGAGGGAGGAGAGAGAGAGAGAGAGAGGGGAGGGAGGAGAGAGAGAGAGAGGGGAGGGAGGAGAGAGAGAGAGGGGAGGGAGGAGAGAGAGAGGGGAGGGAGGAGAGAGAGAGAAGGGAGGGAGGAGAGAGAAGGGAGGGAGGAGAGAGAAGGGAGGGAGGAGGGGAGGAGAGGGGGAGGAAGGAGAGCGAGAGGGGGGAGGGAGGAGAGCAAGAGATGGGGGAGGGAGGAGAGAAAGAGAAGGAGGAGAGAGAGAGCGGGGGAAGGGGAGTGGGGAGAGGGAGTAGGGGAGGGAGGAGAGGGGGAGGGAGGAGAAGGGGAGAGAGGGAGGTAGGAGAGGGGGTGAGAGGGAAGGGGAGAGAGCGAAAGGGAGTGAGAGAGTAAAAGAGACTGCAGCTATAGCACAGTATCAGGAAGAAATGGGAGAGGCGAATTTTTAAGAGACTTAACACCTGGAATTACCACTTTGATGGTAGATCAGCAGAAATCACAGAGAAACTACATAAAGTTTATACCATTTTTCCAGGATCTTCTACAGAGTTGATGGCAGGAGATTGGTGAAGTCCCACAAGACATATTACCCCTTGATCTTGGCCTGCTTTGGAATTGTGGATTGTCTTACCTGGGGGGGGAGGGGGTGGGTAAAATTGGTCAAATCCCATTATAATCAGTTATTGTTGATTTCCAAAATGGAGTGCCAATAAATCCAAAAGTTTCATCCAGCAGATCGATGGCCCAGAATTCACTGACAAACTAATGTTGAGGCTAATGACGTTCACCGTTATTTATGCGTAAACAACTAACAACTAATGGGAGGAGGAGGCTCTGCAAACATCCCCATCCTCAATGATGGCGGAGTCCAGCACGTGAGTGCAAAAGACAAGGCTGAAGCGTTTGCAACCATCTTCAGCCAGAAGTGCCAAGTGGATGATCCATCTCGGCCGCCTCCCGATATCCCCACTATCACAGAAGCCAGCCTTCAGCCAATTCGATTCACTCCACGTGATATCAAGAAACGGCTGAATGCACTGGATACAGCAAAGGCTATGGGCCCTGACAACATCCCAGCTGTAGAGTTGAAGACTTGTGCTCCAGAACTAGCTGTGCCTCTAGCCAAGCTGTTCCAGTACAGCTACAACACTGGCATCTACCCGACAATGTGGAAAATTGCCCAGGTATGTCCTGTCCACGAAACACAGGACAAATCCAATCCGGCCAATTACCGCCCATCAGTCTACTCTCAATCATCAGCAAAGTGATGGAAGGTGTCGTCGACAGTGCTATCAAGCGGCACTTACTCACCAATAACCTGCTCACCGATGCTCAGTTTGGGTTCCGCCAGGACCACTCGGCTCCAGACCTCATTACAGCCTTGGTTGAAACATGGACAAAAGAGCTGAATTCCAGAGGTGAGGGGAGAGTGACTGCCCTTGACATCAAGGCAGCATTTGACCAAGTGTAGCACCAAGGAGCCCTAGTAAAATTGAAGTCAATGGGAATCAGGGGGAAACTCTCCAGTGGCTGGAGTCATACCTAGCACAAAGGAAGATGGTAGTGGTTGTTGGTGGCCAATCATCTCAGCCCCAGGACATTGCTGCAGGAGTTCCTCAAGGCAGTGTCCTAGGCTCAACCATCTTCAGCTGCTTCATCAATGACCTTCCCTCCATCATAAGGTCAGAAATGGGGATGTTTGCTGATGATTGCACAGTGTTCTGTTCCATTCGCAACCCCTCAAATAATGAAGCAGTCCGAGCCCGCATGCAGCAAGACCTGGACAACATCCAGGCTTGGGCTCATAAGTGGCAAGTAACACTCGTGCCAGAGAAGTGCCAGGCAATGACCATCTCCAACAAGAGAGAGTCTAACCACCTCCCCTTGACATTCAACGGCAATACCATCACCGAATCCCCCACCATCAACATCCTGGGGGTCACCATTGACCAGAAACTTAACTGGACCAGCCATATAAATACTGTGGCTACGAGAGCAGGTCAGAGGCTGGGTATTCTGCGGCAAGTGACTCACCTCCTGACTCCCCAAAGACTTTCCACCATCTACAAGGCACAAGTCAGGAGTGTGATGGAAAACTCTCCACTTGCCTGGATGAGTGCAGCTCCAACAACACTCAAGAAGCTCAACACCATCCAGGACAAAGCAGCCCGCTTGATTGGCACCCCATCCACCACCCTAAACATTCACTCCCTTCACCACCGGTGCACAGTGGCTGCAGTGTGTACCATCCACAGGATGCACTGCAGCAACTCGCCAAGGCTTCTTCGACAGCACCTCCCAAACCCGCGACCTCTACCACCTAGGAGGACAAGAGCAGCAGGCACATGGGAACAGCACCACCTGCACGTTCCCCTCCAAGTCACACACCATCCCGACTTGGACATATATCGCCATTCCTTCATCGTCGCTGGGTCAAAATCCTGGAACTCCCTACCTAACAGCACTGTGGGAGAACCTTCACCACACGGACTGCAGCGGTTCAAGAAGGCGGCTCACCACCACCTTCTCAAGGGCAATTATGGATGGGCAATAAATGCCGGCCTCGCCAGCGACGCCCACATCCCATGAACGAATAAAAAAAATGGTACAGCAACTTCAGGCGAGGGGCAGATGCACAGTTAAACGTGAAATGTTGGAAGTTTCTGTCCAAGATGCGCCGTTCAACTGTTAGCTTCACAAAAAGGGCACCTCGCTGTCTGACTCACCATTCAAATGCATTGAACAGTGTAAAGTTCCTGTACTTGCATACAGGAACTATGAACTATACTTGCCACAGAAAGTTAGGGCTTGACCATTTCACTCTAAGTACCCTATTAATGGTGTGCTGAGTATTAATTATCGTCAAACAACCCTCTAAAATTTAATTAATTTAAAAAAAATCTTTTTTGTTCTGTCTCTTTTTTTTCTCTCTCTCCTAATCCAATCTTTCTTTCCCTCTCTTTATTTTGCTCTCTGTACCTGATTTGACATTGAATTCACTATTCTAAGGTACACTTCCTTGTTCAGTCTCTGCGTTGTTCATTAACGATTCTTCAATCTGAAGAAGGAGATACACAGTTGCTTGCACCGTTTACACAGGTCCCAGATGCCCTGTAGAGGGTGCCGCAGCATTTCCACCTCCCACTTACAGCAACTTGCCCTGTGCAAAAGCTCATGGCAATTAAACGGGCAAGGGCAAGTCTAACTAATGGCGGGTGCCACTCATTGACCGGCTGCTGTAAATCCTGGGTCAATATCTTTAATCATTTGAGTTTTCCTATAGCTGCTGCTGCTTGAGATTTGGTAGTTGAAGACAGGAATGTTGTGTCGTGAGTTAGAACAGCAGAGGAAGTGACTTAGCAGGATGTCCGCCTGTATGGAAAATGTTTATGCAGGAAATTCGATCCATGAGCAAAAAGCAAAATAAAACTGCAGACGGTGGGAATGTGAAATTAAAACAAAAGATGCTGGAAACACTCAGCAGGTCAGTCAGCAGTTGTGGGGAGAACAGAGGAAGCTAACGTTTCAGGTGCCTGCCCTTCATCAGGAATTCAATCTATGATTTCCTTGTCATCCCTGAAGAAGGCATCACATCAATCCTTAAAAAGATGATTTATGTGCCAATATTACTAGCTGCAAAAACTAACCACAAGACTTTCAATCCTTCCTAACTTAACAGCAACTGATTTAAATAGTTAAAATGGTACCAAAATTGAATTACAATTCTGGTGAAGATGTCGACACTTGGTAATACTAGAGCTGTGAGTGAGCAGGTCCTGCTTCACAACACTAATGACTTCTCCCACTTTAGAAGTAATACTATTTTAATGAATATTTATTGGCTTGAGTATTGAAAGTAGCTTTCCGGTACTAGAACAATTCTTGACCTCCCACCCCAGGCGATTGTAAGGAGATTTTTATCGAATGTTTGCGCTTGATGTGACAGCATTATGTTAGCATTAATTTTTGGAAGCCTTGTGAAATTGTGAAGAACGGCACACTTTTCTCGAGGCTCATCTCTATCCATTCAAAACAGAAAAACATGTGTGTGTTTCCTGACACGTGCAAGATTGAAATCTACGGCCTAAAATTACAATAGACTGTGCAGTAATTTCAAAAAAATATACTATTTTGTATGATTAATGTTTCATAGTAGCGTAGTGCCCATTGGGAGGGTTGTGAAACATTTTGCACAAATGTTTTGTATTAAATATGCATTGTAATTTTTTTCTTTACACTGGCTCATTAAACAGTAACACCTACTATTATTTAACAACCAGTTATCAAGCACAGTTTATTCTGGGTACTTGCCAGTTTTGACTGTCTGTGCCCCCTTTCAAGTCCTGAATTTTCTTTGTGCTTGGCTTAACATCAGCATAAGTGATTGTTCATTACCCCAACTCATTTAAACATGTGTAAAACTGTTTTAAAGAGTGATTTAAACAAAAGAGCACAAAAGACGCAGAATGTTCTTAGGAATAAGAGCTTTTCAGAAAAGCTGCAGGACTCTATTGTGCTGATGCTTGTATTGTCTGCTTGTGTTTGTGTGCATAATTTATACAGAAAGCAGCCCAACTATCTTCTATATTCAAGGAGTATGAAGATTAGTGACAAATACTAACTTCAGTTCACATTTTGGGGGATTTTAATTTTTAGAGTGGATTACTATCCATTCAAATTGGCATAATTTATTTACTGTACTGCCTAATCAGCGGCACAATAGTTACAGGAGATAGAATAATGGAGAGCCATTACAAACTCTGACACAATTTCCCACCCCCTGTGATATCACTAGTAATTATAGACACAGACCTACCACTAATTTGATAGGTGATCAAACATAGACCACTGTGGAATCAAACATGTCCCTCCACTATTTTCCCAGGCAATACTGTCTCCCAGTATTGACTGCAGACAGCCAGTTAATTAGACACAGAAGCTTGGACTTGCTTCTACCTCCACTTAACTCCAGGTATATATGCTCACTTTTAAAAGCACTTTTTAATTTAAAAGCACTTACCTCTGTTGCTGTGGTTCCAGATATAGATAGCAAGTACTTGATCACTTAATAGTGAGACTGAAGCGATTTGTGATAGAGGATATGTATAATGGGACATTAAAACATAGGGCACTAGTGCTGGCTTTCATGGGTGTGGCTTTTATCCATTTAATTTCTTTTAAGGAAGGAAAGCAGATGAATTTTAAAGATACAAAAGTACAATGGGAAAACATTTCATAGCTTAGGGTAGACCTTGCCACTTTCACGTGTACCAGTTAGCCAGTTTAAACCCGCAACAAAAGCAGAAAATCCTAGAAACACTCAGGCAGCGTCTGTGGAGAGAACAGATGAGTTAATGTTTCAGGTCCCTTAGAATTGGAGGATATAACAGATGAACATCATTGAAAAAGCAACAGAACAAATGGAATGAGAAGGGAGAACCCACACACAAACAAACACACACGCATACACAAATAAATAGAATGGCTTGTAAAGTGCTTGAGTGGAAAAGAGGAGATGATTAAATGGCAGAAGTAATGTTATCATGAGACAATAGGAGACATAATGAGCGAAATTAGAGACACTTAATAGACACCGAGTCTCCTATAATGTCTTTAATTTCTCTCATTACGTCTCCTATTGTCTCATGCTGATATCACTTCTGCCATTTAACTATCTCCTGTTTTCCACTCCATCACTTTACAGCTCTTTCTACTTCTTGGTGTATGTGTGTGTTTGTTCCTGTGTTGCTGCTCATCTGTAATATCCTCCAGTTTTGATGAATGGTCCATACCTGAAATGCCCACTTGTCTCTTCTCAGATGCTGCCTGACCTGCTGAGTTTTTCCAGCATTTTCTGTTCTTGTTGCCTAGGAATGGGAGGAGGCCATTCAGTCCCTTGAGCCTGTTCAACTAGATCATGGCTGATCTGTACGTCAACTTGTTTCAGATTTGCAGCATCTGTCGTATTCTGGGGTTTTTTTGATAGCAAAACCATATTTGAGTCTGACATTACGCAAATTCATATGAAAAATTCACAATTCTGACTGCATTACTTCGAAGAAAAGCAGGGGAGTTCTCCCCAATCCTGGCCAATATTTATCCCTCAACCAACATCACTAAAAAACAGATTATCTGGTCATAATCACATTGCTGTTTGTGGGAGCTTGCTGTGCGCAAATTGGCTGCCGCATTTCCTACATTACAACAGTGGCTACATTTAAACAATGTACTTCATTGGCTGTAAAGCGCTTTGGGATGTCCTGAGGTCCTGAAAGGCACTATGGTAATGAAAGTTCTTTCTTTTTTAATGCTAGTTGAGATATTCTTTTCTCAAATTCTTGTTCTTTTTGCCTCCTTACTTCCTGAAGGCACTGAATTGCGCCGGCTTCTTTGGGCACTAGTCATCCTCATCCCAGTGCCCATCTCTCGTGTGTGTTTCAGCATGCTCGTTGCTCATGGGGAGCATCGCAGCAAAGTCATGGTCGATGGGCAAAGATACAACAATGTGCCCGTGTTGTTTAATCCACCAGGACAATAAACAAAATGTATTTCTGCGATTGATATTCCCATCATAATGCCATTCCAAAAAACAATGTTGCATTACTCCATGTCGCAGTTAAGTGAGAAACGTCCTTTTGCCAAGAGCGCCTGATGTAACTGTTCCTTTGCTGATTTTAATAACAAAACTGCAGGGTGATGCGTTTAATCACAACTAAGGAGCCATTTACTGCTAACAATATTTTCGACAATATTATTATACTTCACTTTAATAAGGATTTGTCTGGTGGATCCATTTAAAAAAAAAAATACCTCGACTGTGCTGAATGTGGAATGTGTATCTCAGGACCATTTACTGACGCCAACTCAGTAACAGTAGATGAAATGTCCTGTCTCAGTTGTGTCCGGGGACTTAGCCACAAAGACTAAATCCATAATGCAGAGATCCATTGTTAAAGATTGTCTCCCCAACTATTACAATCTGAGGTCAATGGCACTGAAATGTCTGCTTTAGGAGAGAACCTCCTAGATCTTCCTTCTTACCCCCTTTGCCTCCAAAACAAAAAATTAGACTCATAATATGATGTAAATGATGCCTGTTGAGGGAATCAAACCAGGAATATATATATAAACCTGCATAATTCTGTTAAGTTTTGGAATCTGGTGGGATTGAATTTTGGTTGAGAGACAACTTGATCAATCACCACAATTAATTAACAGCCAACTAAATCAATAATTGTTTAATATATTTGGATTTTCTATTTTTGTTGTGCATTGGGTTTTTCTAAATCTCCAGTGCATTTCCATGGGTGCTCGTTGCCCTCCAATACCTTGCCCAGTTGACTATTACTTATGTGCCAGTCCTGACAGCCACTGTCGGCAGGGGCTATTCCATTTTGGGAAGCATCACAGCCGTGCTCAATCCTGCCCACTGGCTGACATCCACAAATTCGCTTGATGATCAGGAACAGGATCCTTGGGCTGTATCTCTTCCCTATTCCAGCTGTTCTTCCCTAACCCAAAAGACTTGAGGCCCAATTTCTGGCTCAGCTGAGATCAGCTAATGAGCATAGAACAAAGATCAAACCTGGGATCTTGCTGCTTTGTACGGCTCAGCTATGGGCAAACTTGCTAAGCCATCAGGAAGCCCTGTTTTTATACCTCATTGACTCCCAATGGATCTGGAGGTGTGCTTTATACATTGTTCATCAGCACATAAAATGTATGAGATTGGCCTCAAAGTTAATTTAAAAAATTGGTGTCACAATTTTTGGGCATTAACACTAGATATTTCCTCAAGTTCCATATCACTGGTCAATTCCATAAGCGGACCTTGTGCTCCCCATGATCTGGAGTGCATCCTTATCTGCTCAATATCTAATTAAACAACAGCACGACCAAGAGATCATAACAAAGAACCCTTCCTCCTAAATACTGGCCACCATATGTACTGCCACATGAATCCTTCTATCTTCACAAAAGTAGGAGTGAATAAGCACTCTACTCTGACATGGCACCATTGGTTTCAAGGCAGCATAAAATCATGCTGGGTGTAAAACGTCCGTCCTGACCCAACTCGACCCAAACCTGCCTTGTTTCTATCGGGTGGGGTAGGATAAAATCGGGGCTTGCGTGTCTGATATCCTTTGCAAATCTAGGTTTGGCTTCAGCTAAAATCTACACATGTTTCACTGTAAATGGATCTGTAAGCTTTGCGCTACTTGTAATGACTCCAGGCTTGCATTGGACCACAACTGTAAACCAGATGTAACATTTCTGCTCCATATCCTGAAGAATCATTCTGATTAATCTCACCTTGTCTGCTAACTTTGCACCCTAAAAGTGCAGCAAAATGGCATCAGCCAGCCAGACTAGCAATTGTTTTAAATGGAGATAAATTGACATTTTTTGATTTTAATAAAGACTGCTTGCCTCATTGTCATGAATATCAATATGACAGATTTGCTTCTTTTTTCTATCCCTAATCTTCTCTGTAGTCTGTGCAAGCCATATACAAAAGTTCCTGTTGTCAACGCTATAAAAATAGTTTTCACAAATTACACTGCAGAACCCTTTTTGCATCACGAATCTGCCTCACTCAGCCTGATTCTGGATGCTCGTCTTTTTCATCTGATTCTTCGAAGTCACTTGACAATACAGCAGCCAACACATTTTTTGGCTGGAGATTTATTGGACCCAAGATAGCAGGATGAATGACTTTTCAATATGCACAACCTTGGAACAATTACAAATCCAGAGAAGTGCATACCTTAGCCATTGGAATGTGAACAGACTCTTTAAGACGATGCTTAAAATTTCGTCGGATAACTTTTACAATATAATACCCGAGAGGGTGAAATCTTCCCAAACTTAAATAATACTAAGTGCATTTAATGGGTCGTTACCAAAATTCTCTCCCCTTTTTTGTGATTCCTCATTTTTTTTGGGTGAGTTATTCTGAAGATAAAGACACTTTATGATGATAAAATGTACCCATAAAAGGTTCTGCTCATAAGATTTCTGCAATGAAATAGCACCCACAAAAATTTAACACTTAATAACAGAGTTTATATACAAGATGGATCATAGGGAGATTTTTGCCTATTTAGAAGAAATGTATTCTCCCTAAAGTGATTCCTAATATCAGGATTTCATGGAGCAAAAAACTTTTGATTTAATGAGGAGAAGGCACAATTTTTGTAAACATTTTATAAATTTGGACTCGGACTGAGAATGGTTTTGAGATAACCCCTGAGTGCGATGGGTGTCATTTTCTTCTATTTTTCAAATCATCACAAATGGAGAGAAGAAGTCGCAGGACGGAGAAAAAGATCTGTCAAAGTGAGCTGCCATCTGAGGCCTGCATCCATCGGCTGGATGCGAGTTTAAAATGGACACCCTGCCAACCAGACTCCCTGCGCTGTCCCTTATAGCAAGATTTCCACCATTTTAAGAATCACACTCTCTTGTCACACAGACAAGCAAAGAAAGAGTATAAATCACAGCAGAAAGTCAGAACTTTGGCTTCTCAACTCACATTGTGGAAAAATATATTGAAAATTGATATGCTTCTTGCATTTCCTCTCTGGATGGAATTCCACTTTAGGAAATAAATGGATTAACCCTTCCATGACTGGATTTATTTTGCAGCTGTCAAAATGTACACCAGGTTGGTGAAAAAGGTGTTCCCTGTCAAAATTATTAAAATGAAATGTTACAAACTTGAATCTGAGAACTTTAAAACGTCGCCGAATGTTTCTTCATTAGCATTATTCTCCGAATAAACAGGAAAACCGCAAACTTGATATGGCAGTGCAAATTACTGTCACAGCCCTCAGAGCCTGACAGTAACTCTTCTGTTGGTTTGCATGTTTGAATGCTAAAACCATCAACAGTCCATCCTGCATGATGCTTTGGCTTATACAATGCAGATTTATTACATAGTTTAAATGTTAAAAATATAGAAAGTAATTTGAGTCAACGATGATGGTATTCTGCAGCTCTCTTTAAGAAGGTTAATCAAAAAAATCTCGGTAAATCAAGCTGCCTTAAACAAAAATGGAATGGATCATTTTAAGAAGGTTTAAGCTTTTTAATAGGACGATTTGATTTCTGACACAACTAACTCACAACTGAGGGAGACCAAGGGATTTTGCTTCCTTAAGGTATATTTAAAACTCATTGGATATATTTAAAATTCAGCCATGGCAGCAACAAGAGATTAATCCTTACCCTGCTGAACAAACAAGAATTTTGTACAGTAATTGCAGTGATAAGTGCTTTAAGGGAATTCCAAACCTATGTCGAAACTTGCTATTTATTGCTAACATATTCTGCTGATTCCAAATTAATGTACAGTGGGCAGGGAGGTAAGATCCTTATAACTAGACATCTACATGACACAGATGAATCTGCTCGTCCTAGCGAGGAATAAATGAAAGTTGATAAAGATTAGATGATATAAAGACTTGAGGCCCGATTTTAACAGCGGACGTAAGTGCATGATAGGCGCGCATGGCTGAGCAGGCAGGAGGCCTGGGCCATTTTAACTCCCGGGCCTCAACAACAACAACAACAACAACAACAACAAACAACAAACAAACAACTCACAGCATCTTCAACATAGTAAAACGTCCCAAGGCACTTCACAGGAGTGTTATAAGATAAAATTTGACACTGAGCCACATAAAGAGATATTAGGACAGGAAGCTTGGTCAAAGAAATAGGTTTTAAGCAGCAACTTAAAAGAGGAGAGAGTTAGAGTGACGAAAAGGTTTAGGGGGGGGAATTCCAGAGCTTAGGGCCTAGACAGCTGAAGGCATGGCCTTCCAATGGTGGAGCGAAGAAAATCAAGGATGCGCAAGAGGCCAGAATTGCAGATCTTGGAGGGTCCTAGAGCTGGAGGAGGTTACAGAGACAGGGAGGGGCGAGGTCATGGAGGGATTTGAACCTATGTCCAAAACCGGTTGGCAACGAGGTGGAGGTTGGCGGGCGGGTACGAGATTTCAGGCAGCTGGAGGTCACCGCTGGGGACCGCAGGAAACTGTTCCCATCACCAAGGTAAGTCATCGGGGTGGGGAGGGTGGGAGTGTCGGGAGTCATTCATGCACCTTCTGGCCCACAAGGAAACTAATAAAAAATTACCTTGCTGGGCTTCTTCTGACCTCGGATCCATTTGCTGCCAGCTTTCCCGGGTGTGTTCAGCACTCTGACAGTCGCACGGCCCACGTTAAATTCAGGTCGGTGTCTGGATGAGGTAATCGAACCCCGACTTTTGAATATCTTTTGAGGCCCTTGCCTGCCTGCGGCAAGGACCCCACATGCCTCCCGAATATCAGCCGGCGGGAGTGCGGTGCGAACAAAGTGGTAAGCACTCTGGCCCTAATCTAATCCCTTGCATGCCCCTTTCTTATCTGGCACAGGGATTATAACTGAGGCTTTGGAATTATATAATCACGTCTCTCAGAAACATCCCAAAACACTTCACATACAGTGACATCGAAAATACGGCCATTGTTATTATGTCGGCCAACGAGCAGCCATTTTGTGCCACTGTTGTCATGTAAGCCAATAAAGCAGTCATTTTGTGCACAGCAAGATCCCACAAACAGCAATGAGCTGAATGACCAGTTAACCTATTTTTGGATGGTGGTTGACGGAGGACACTACTTGATGTTCTTCTCAAGGCCCATTGGGATCCATCTGAACGGACATGTAACACCTCGGTTTAATGTTTCATCCAAAGCATAGCTCTGACAATAAAGCATTCCCTTAGTGTTGCATCGGAGTGTCCGTCTATATTATATATTCAAGTACTGGATACCAAAGGATGGTGGGTGTGGTGCAGGGAGATGCAAGGTCAACTGTGCTTCTGCAGGAAGCTGCTGAAGAGAGTTCAGATACCTGGCCTGTGAGAGGGAGCTTCATAGAAACATAGAAAATAGGAGCAGGAGTAGGCCATTCGGCCCTTTGAGCCTGCTCCACCATTCAATATGATCATGGCTGATCCTTTATCTCAATACCATATTCCCGCTCTCTCCCCATACCCCTTGATGCCTTTTGTGTCTAGAAATCTATCTAGCTCCTTCTTAAATATATTCAGTGACTTGGCCTCCACAGCCTTCTGTGGTAGAGAATTCTACAGATTCACCACCTTCTGAGTGAAGAAATTTCTCTTCCTCTCAGTCCTAAATGTCCTACCCTGTATCCTGAGACTGTGACCCCTTGTTCTGGACCCCCCAGCCAGGGGAAACATCCTCCCTGCATCCAGTCTGTCCAGCCCTGTCAGAATTCTATATGTTTCAATGAGATCCCCTCTCATTCTTCTAAACTTGAGTGAAAACAGGCCGAGTCGACCCAATCTCTCCTCATATGACAGTCCTGCCATCCCAGGAATCAGTCTGGTGAACCTTCGCTGCACTCCCTCTATGGCAAGCATATTCTTTCTTAGGTAAGGAAACCAAAACTGCGCACAATTCTCCAGGTGTGGTCTCACCAAGGCCCTGTATAACTGCAGTAAGACATCCTTGCTCCTGTACTCAAATCCTCTTGCAATGAAGGCCAACATACCATTTGCCGCCTTAACTGCTTGCTGCACCTGCATGTTTGCTTTCCTGGGAAACTGTCAGATGGCTAAGAACTGGAATTGGCAGAGACCTAGGAGTAGGTAATAAAACTGCCATCTGTGAGGCAATTGGTGCATGGTCTGGGGTAACCAGCAGCACTGCAGGGAAAATGGAGATAGAGCAGTGAGCCTCTGGGATGTGTTGCAGGCTGGGTGCTGACTCTCTGTTTGCCCTCGAATGGGAGCTGAACCGGTTCCTGACTGGGGCAGAGACCGCATCATATAGAAGATGAGTTTCTGCTCAGATAACACTTGGTCCATGTGATCTCCAGGACTGATTTTGATCACCTGAGTGGGTCAGAGAGGAATTTTCCAGATTGTTTTTTTCCCTTATTGGCCCTGGGTTTTGCTCTGGGCTTTTTGCCTCTCCCAGGAGAATATACAGCTGCGGTGGGAGGGGGTGGAGTAGGAAGTGTCTAGTCACAATGTTCCAGCCATCGTGAGTGTGGGGCAGGCTTAATGGACCAGCTGGGTCTTTTCTTGCCCGTCATTTTCGTATGTTCGTATTTATGATTCACAAAGAAAACCCTTAAAAATTGACAAGAATTGACTTGTACTTTACCTGCACTTGATTGGACTGGATTGAATATTGATTAATGAATATTCAAACTTCAGTTTGTTTGAAGTTTTCAGATTCTGCCCTGCAGAGCTGTTCCTTCTAACAAAAAGCACAATTCCCACCTTTAATAAATGAGTCACGGTCGGATGATTTTAATGGCGAGAATATGTGTGTGAGGAATGTAAGCACCTTTTTATCTCTATGAATAATATCTGCCAGCACTTTCACATTGATGAAATCCTTTCAGATTTCCAGTTGCTCTTCAACAAGTGAGATCCAAGCTTTCAGCGCGTTGCGTACAAAGGTTATTAATAAATCACATGTGTTGCCAAAAGAAAGGCTTTAAGAAGTACAGTAAATGCAAAGTTATTGCTGTGGTTCACTAATCTGGTCTTTGTTAACTTTTTAAAGAACAGAGTGTCCTCTGCACTCTTTGAAACTGGGCATGTTTTCCATTATTTTTAGAATGTCGAATATCTCAATAGAGCATCAGACAAATGCCTTGACACCACACAATAGTTCTGAAGTTTTACCTGTGAACTCCCAGTGATTTCACTTTCATTTAATGCCATTCATCAGGTTGTGTGCAATGATAAAAGAAGGCATCGGATTTGCTGGGAGCTGCTGTTAAACCCCTGATTTATATGCAGAGAATTTAATTCTGCCTCATTGCTCTGCAGCAGAGGTCTGCATGAAATTGGGAGAATCTGAGACAGCAATCAAAAAAAAAACCTACCAGCAATAATAAACTCAAAAGGTGCACATTTATCTTGGTTTCAAGACAGAAGGGGCCATTTTAACCCTTGGCTTCATCTTGAGACAGTCAGTCCCTAGTGTGATAAATCCCACAGCAAACATTTGAATTTGGTAATGCCCAACTAAATCCTTATTTCCTTTCTACTGGTCTCATTTTTTTTCTGGTATCCTCTCTTCCTGAAAATGCTGACGTTTGTTGGTACCTTATCCAGGTGGCGATTTCTCTTGCGTAGGCCTAGACAGCAATTGTTCAAAGGCTATTTGGTTGTGGCAAGGATAACAATTGAGTATAATCCTGGCCTTACTTTACTTTTCACTAGAACAGAGAAGGTTAATGACAGATTTAATAGAGGTTAGACATCATTTATTAGCCGAGGCATAGAATATAAGAGCAGGGAGGTTATGCTAGAACTGTATAAAACACTAGTTAGGCCACAGCTAGAGTATTACATACAGTTCCGGTCACCACATTACAGGAAAGATGTGATTGCAATAGAGACGGTACAGAGGAGATTTACGAGGATGTTGCCAGGACTGGAGAATTTTAGCTATGAGGAAAGATTGGATGGGCTGGGGTTGTTTTCTTTGGAACAGAGGAGGCTGAGGGGAGATTTAATTGAGTTGTATAAAATTATGACGGGACTAGGTAGAGTGGATAGGAAGGACCTAGTTCCCTTAGCAGAGGGGTCAGTGACCAGGGGGGATAGATTTAAATTGATTGTTAGAAGGATTAGAGCTGAGTTGAGGAGAATTTTTTTTACCCAGAGGGTGGTGGGGGTCTGGAACTCACTGCCTGAAAGGGTGGTAGAGGCAAAAACCCTCAGTTCATTTAAAAAGTACTTGGATGTGCACTTGAGGTGCCGTAACCTACAGGGCAACGGACCAAGAGCTGGAAAGTGGGATTAAACTGGATAGCTCTTTTTCGGCCAGCAGAGACATGATGGGCCAAATGGCCTCCTTCTGTGCCATAAATTTCTATGATTCTGTGAAAGGGTTTTGATAAGGCAATCATTTCCATTGGTCAGTGAGTTGGTAACTAGAGGGCATAGTTTTGAAATCAAAAGAACAAAGGTGAGGAGAATTTATCCAGAGGGTGTTAGAGCTATCACCCCCCTGTGCCTGGAAACAGTGGTGAAAACAGAATCTATAATAGCTTTCAAAAGGAAAAAAGACTTGTGTTTATATAGCGCCTTTCACATCCTCGAGACATCCCAAAGTGCTTCCCAGCCAATGAATTATAGCCTTAACTGTCTCCTTTTCACCATGGACGTCCAGTCCCTCTACACCCCCGTTCCCCTCTAGGATGGCCTGCGGGCCCTTCGTTTGTTCCTTGAATGGAGGACCAACCAGTCCCCATCCCTCCTTCGCCTGGCTGAACTTGTTCTTACATTGAACAACTTCTCCTTTGACTCCACTCACTTCCTCCAAATAAAAGGTATTGCTATGGGAACTCGTATGGATCCTAGCTATGCCTACCTTTTTGTGGGATACATGGAACAATCCCCTCCCTCATCTCTTTTTCCAGTACACTGATGACTGTATCGGTGCCGTTTCCTGTTCTAGCCTCGAACTGGAAAATTTCATCAACTTTGCTTCCAATTTCCACCTTTCCCTCGCCTTCACATGGTCCATCTTCTCTTCCTCGACTTCTCTATCTCCATTTCTGGGGATAGGCTGTCAACCATTAACTACTATAAGGCCACCATCTCCCACAGCTACCTTGATTACACTTCCTCCCACCCCGCTTCCTGTAAGGACTCTATTCCATTCTCCCAGTTTCTCCGTCTCCATCGCATCTGTTCTGATGATGCCATCTTCCACACCAGTGCTTCTGATATGTCTTCCCTTTCCCTCAAACAAAGAGTCCCCTCCACTTCAGTTGACAGGGCCCTTGCCTCTGCCCTCACCCCTTCCCCTCCCTTCCAGAACCACAATGGGGTCCCCCTTGTCCTCACCTATCTCCCCACCAGCCTCCACATTCAACATATCATCCTCCACCATTTCCACCACCTCCAGCGCGACGCCACCACCAAACACATCTTCCCCTCCCCTCCCCCTTCAGCATTCTGAAGGGACCGTTTCCTCTGTGACACCTGATCTACTCTTCCATTACCCCCAACACCCACTCTCCTCCCCACGGCACCTTCCCGTGTGAGCACAGGAGATGCAACACCTGCCCTTTCACCTCCTCCCTTCCCACCGTCCAGGGCCCCAAACACTCCTTCCAGGTGAAACAGCGATTTACTTGTACTTCTTTCAATTTAGTATACTGTATCCGCTGCACACAATGTGGTCTCCTCTACATTGGGAAGATCAAACGCAGATTGGGTGATCGCTTTGTCGAACACCTCCGTTCATTCGGCAAGCGTGACCCTGACCTTCCAGTTGCTTGCCATTTTAATTCCCCATCCCACTCTCACTCTGACCTCTCTGCCCTCGGCTTCCTACACTGTTCCAATGAAGCAAAACGGAAGCTCGAGGAACAGCACCTCATCTTTTGTTTAGGCACTTTACAACCTTCTGGATTCAACATTGATTTCAATAACTTCAGATCATAACCACTGCTCCCATTTTCTCGGACGGCAGGTGCTGGTAATGGGTCTCATGTTGCCATTTACAACTCCTCTAGACCCATCTTTTGTTTCTTTGCTTGTCCCATTACCACCCTCCTTGCCTTGCACCATCATCCCTTTTGTCATTTAATCAGTCCTGCCATTCACCCTCTCACAGATCTTGCCTTTTGTTCTTTCCTCTCCTCTCCTCCCCCTCCCCCTTTCCCTGGCTCTGTATTTGCTTAAAAACTGTTAAATCTTTAACTTCTTCCAGTTCTGATGAAAGGTCATCGACCTGAAACATTAACTCTGTTTCTTTATGCACAGATGCTACCTGCCTTGCTGAGTATTTCCAGCATTTTCTGTTTTTATTTCAGATTTCCAGCATCCGCAGTATTTTGAATGAATTACTTTTGGTGTGTAGTCACTGTTGTTATGTAGGTAAGCATGTTCAGAAAGGTTCAGAAGGGTACAGGGAAAAGGGCAGGAGAATGGAACTGGCTTTTTCAGAGACCCGGCACAGATATGATGGGCCGAGTTGCTTCCTTCTGTAAGATTCTACATCCACTTGGCAGCACAGGCCATAGATAGCAATCAGGAGCAGGAACCCTAGTTAATTTTCCCCTCCCTAGGCTAGGGACGCTGAGGTAAATCGTATTACCCCTTCTGCCCCTCTCCAAGCTTAGATCAGTTCATTCAGTACAGACCGAGGCTTTATGGCTTACTTTTGCTCTCGACAGTGCACTTACCAGCTATATATCAGAGTGTGGTGAGCTTTGCTCCTAATTTCTGTTATATGTGTATTCAAACATATGTCTGTAGCAATTTATACATTTGCACATCAGGTAAAACAAATACTTTTTGAATTAAATCCTATGTTAAAACCTCTTTGTATAACTACATTAAAATACGGTAATGTATTGGTTGTTTCACTTGATCAGTAATCCAGAGGCCTGGACTAATAATCCAGAGAACGTGAGTTCAAATCCCACCACTGCAGTTGTGAAAATTCGAATTTAATTAAAAATAATAATCTGGAAATAAAAAGGTGGTATCAGTAAAAAGTCAGATTGTTGTTAAAACCCAACTGCCTCACTAATGTCCTTTAGAGAAGGAAACTTGCCGTCCTTATCTGGTCTGGCCGAGACGTGACTCCAGTCCCACACTAATGTGGTTGACCCTTTACTGCCCTCTGAAGTGGCCGAGCAAGCCATTTAATTGTATCAAACAGCTACAAAGATTACAGACTGCATGGTTCAAGAAGAAGGCCCATTACAACCAGGGCAACTAGGGATGGGTAATAAATAAATGTCGACCTTGCCTGTTTTATTTCTGTAGGTGCAGAAAAGGTACAGTCTGTAAGTTGGCATTGTAAGTTCACAGGCCAATATCTGCATGGTGAAATGGAAGTTTAATTCACTAGGAACCTTAAATTCCAACTCCTGTCATCTCCACTCCAGCAACATTTAGGCTTTAAATTTCGCCAATTTTCATAGCATCAGCTGAGAGATGGAAAGCACAAAATGAAGTCGTTCTCAGTTTGTAATGTGCTCATTATAGAAATTTCCAAAAATAATTTGGACTAGATAATTTCTTGGTATTAAAATGCAATGTATAAAATGCCTCGAGGATCAGTTACAACAGGGAATTAAGTACCAGTTGGTATTAATTTGCTATGGGGAATGAAACAGGGGCTGCAATGAATTTAAGGGGTTTTAAGGCTGTAACGTGCTCAAGAGGTTCTGCTGATATTGTAAACGATGAGAGATACTGGCTTTTGCTATGGCTCAGCAAGTTTATCCAGTGAGTAGCTCAATCCCAGAGAGTAGCTGAATCATACAGACCAGAAAAGGCCCAGGTTCAATCCCTGGTCTGAGTTGAGTTCGCTATTCTCAGTCAGGACTGAGCAGAGATGCTATGGCTGGCTTCAGTGTCCCATGGGTAATACAAAGTTTGGTTTCTGCCTCTGATCACCAGCCAGTGACCCTAGCGCTGGAGGTGTGTATGTGTAACTGTTGGGTGAGGATGGGATCCAGCTCAACCGTGATGCCCTCACAATCAAGCAGCATATTGGCATTTACCGTCAAGGCTCACAATTGAGTAATGGCTACTTGGGTGAAGTACTGGAGGGTGACTGGTGCTTGTGGGACTGTACCTCAGCAAGGACTGAAAGCTGTCAGGAGTGGAGGGGGAAAAATTGGTATTAAAATAAAATCAAAACCTGAGCAATTCTTTTAAGTTCATCAGAGCTTTTGAAGAATTCTTAATAGCTTTAACACTGCTCACAAACCTTTTATTGCATGCAAATGGTTTGTATCATTGTATCATGGTGACTGCTGCTTTAGTTCACTGAGGTGTTGGTTAAACACTTGCTCGAACAGCCTCTACACACATCACGTGACAGAAAGAGGGGTTGTTTTGTAGCAACAAACAAAAGTAGTCTTAATGAAGATCTCGTGGCAGGAAGAGAGGGTTTTAATGGCCGTTCTTGGGCGTCCCTGGGAATTGCACCAGACCCTGTATGACATGTAGCGTGACATGTAGCGTGGCATGTAGCGTGACAGCTTCAACCGGGATCTTGGGTTCATGTCACGCTACATGTAACCCCACCAGCGAAAAAAAAGTTATCTGTTTTTGATACAACTGGTCATTCTCTCTCTCTCTCTGCCTTTCGGGTGTCTCTCTCTCTCTCTCTCTCTCTCTCTCTCTGTCGTTGTGATCTGTGTATTCAGTAGTCTTGGATGTAATGTTCCCCTGTCTGAACACCATCCACTCCTTTGATTGCTGTGATTATCTCTCTGCCGAGGTGTGATAACGGGCAGTTGGAAAGATTATCTGTAATCACCAGGCATTGTTCTCTGACTATATATGCTGTGCCTTTATGGAACCCTGCACTCACCTGACAAAGGAGGAAAGCTCTGAAAGCTAGTGATTTCAAATAAAACTGTTGGACTATAACCTGGTGTTGTAAGACTCCTTACATTTGTCCACCTCAGTCCATCACCGGCATCTCCACATCATGGCTACTATCGACACCACAAACTGCCGGCTCACAGTGGAGAGGATCTCCAAGAAGATCGCGCATATCAACACAGACATCAAGTTTCTACAGAGCTGCAAGAAAGCAGACAAGATCCCGAAAGGACTACAGATCACGAACCCACTCAAGTCCACATACAACTCAGATTACGCTGAGAGACTCTGCCGTCGTACCTCTCGCACACTCCGCAACCATCTCGTACAACAACTTTACAGCAGACACCGCAACCTCGAAACCAAGATAGAGTCCATACTCTCAACCTGTACTCAGGACACAGCAGACCAGCTACGAGATACCGCCAAACAGACGAGGCAACGGAACTACGCTGTCTACATGAAAACCAATTGTAAACAATTTTACAACACCAAGTTATAGTCCAACTATTTTATTTGAAAATCACAAGCTTTCGGAGGCTTCCTCCTTCCTCAGGTGAATGTGGAAATGAAATCCTCGAACCTATCGCATTTATAAATCACAGAACAATACCTGGTGATTAAAGATAGTCTTTCCAACTGCCCGTTGACAAGGCAATCAGAGTGTTCAGACAGGGAGGTGTTACCTACAGGGCCACCGAATATACAAACACCAAAAAAAAACAGAGAGGCAGAAACATAGAAACATCCGGAAGGAAGAGAAAGACAGCAAATGACCCGTTATATTAAAAACAGATAACTTTTGATCGCTGGTGGGGTTACGTGTAGCGTGACATGAACCCAAGATCCCGGTTGAGGCCGTCCTCATGGGTGCGGAACTTGGCTATCAATTTCTGCTCGACGATTTTGCGTTGTCGTGTGTCTCGAAGGCTGCCTTGGAGTGCGCTTACTCGAAGATCGGTGGCTGAATGTCCTTGACTGCTGAAGTGTTCCCCGACTGGGAGGGAACCCTCCTGTCTGGCGATTGTTGCGCGGTGTCCGTTCATCCGTTGTCGCAGCGTTTGCATGGTCTCGCCAATGTACCATGCTCTGGGGCATCCTTTCCTGCAACGTATGAGGTAGACAACGTTGGCCGAGTCACAGGAGTATGAACCATGCAACTGGTGGGTGGTGTCCTCTCGTGTGATGGTGGTATCTGTGTCGATGATCTGGCATGTCTTGCAGAGGTTACCGTGGCAGGGTTGTGTGGTGTCGTGGACGCTGTTCTCCTGAAAGCTGGGTAATTTGCTGCGAACGATGGTCTGTTTGAGGTTGGGTTGCTGTTTGAAGGCGAGTAGTGGGGGTGTGGGGATGGCCATAGCGAGGTGTTCGTCGTCATTGATGACATGTTGAAGGCTGCGGAGAACATGGCGTAGTTACTCCGCTCCGGGGAAGTACTGGACGACGAAGGGTACTCTGTTGGTTGCGTCCCGTGTTAGTCTTCTGGGGAGGTCTATAAGATTTTTCGCTGTGGCCCGTCGGAACTGTCGATCGATGAGTTGAGCGTCATATCCCGTTCTTATGAGGGCGTCTTTCAGCGTCTGTAGGTGTCCATTGCGTTCCTCCTCGTCTGAGCAGATCCTGTGTATTCGCAGGGCCTGTCCATAGGGGATGGCCTCTTTGACGTGGTTAGGGTGGAAGCTGGAAAAGTGGAGCATCGTGAGGTTGTCCGTGGGCTTGCGGTAGAGTGAGGTGCTGAGGTGCCCGTCTTTGATGGAGATTTGTGTGTCCAAGAAAGAAACCGATTCTGAGGAGTAGTCCATGGTGAGCTTGATGGTGGGATGGAACTTGTTGATGTTATCGTGTAGTCTCTTTAGTGATTCTTCGCCGTGGGTCCATAGAAAGAAAATGTTATCGATGTATCTGGTGTATAGCGTTGGTTGGAGGTCCTGTGCAGTGAAGAAGTCGTGCTCGAACTTGTGCATGAAAATGTTGGCGTATTGGGGTGCGAATTTGGTCCCCATGGCTGTTCCGTGTGTTTGGGTAAAGAACTGGTTATCGAAGGTGAAGACATTGTGATCCAGGATGAAGCAGATGAGTTGTAGGATGGCGTCTGGAGATCGGCTGTTGTCGGTGTTGAGTACTGATGCTGTTGCAGCGATGCCGTCATCGTGGGGGATACTGGTGTAGAGTGCCGAGACGTCCATCGTGGTGAGAAGTGTTCCTGGTTCAACTGGTCCGTGGGTACTGAGTTTTTGTAGGAAGTCTGTAGTGTCGCGACAGAAGCTGGGGGTTCCCTGTACGATGGGTTTCAGGATGCCCTCGATGTATCCAGAGAGGTTCTCACACAGGGTTCCGTTGCCTGATACCACCAGGTATTGTTCTGTGATTTATAAATGCGATAGGTTCGAGGATTTCATTTCCACATTCACCTGAGGAAGGAGGAAGCCTCCGAAAGCTTATGATTTTCAAATAAAATAGTTGGACTATAACTTGGTGTTCTAAAATTTTTTACAATTGTCAACCCAAGTCCATCACCGGCATCTCCACATACATGAAAACCAAGAGCAGGAACATTGAGAAACTCGGCATCACCACCAGCATCAACCAAGCCTCCCCCGGTACCACGGTTGCAACCACAGGGAAGTCCATCATCAATTTGTCCGACCATACCCTTCAATCAGACGAAATCGAAGTTCTCAGCCGAGTGCTCAATTTCTGCCCCACCACCAAAATGGACCTCATCGGTCTCGTAGCGGACACAAAGGAATTCATCACGAGAATTAGGCTCCGGGAATTCTTCCACAAATCCCAAGATTTCAGCAGCGAACCCAATGAGACAATCAATGATCTGGAACAGCAGATAGAGGGATCCACGGTACAGCAACCGAAGAAGAAAGAGTCAAACTGGACTCCTCTGGAGGGTCGCTGCCCTAAGCTTGACATGTATGCTCAAGCTGTCAGGAGATGCGTCAATGCCAGATTCATCAGCCGCACTCACAAGACAGTCCAGAATGTCACCCGAGCACAACACAACGCCATCAACGCTCTCAAGACCAACCGCAATATCGTCATCAAACCAGCGGACAAAGGAGGAGCCATCGTCATACAGAACAGAACAGACTATTGCAAAGAAGCATACCGACAACTGGACAACCAGGAACACTACAGACGGTTACCTGCAGATCCGACCAAAGAACACACCCACCAGCTCAACAAACTGATCTAGACCTTTGATCCAGACCTTCAAAGCATCCTACGTGCTCTCATCCCACGTACTCCCCGCGTGGGAGACTTCTACTGCCTCCCAAAGATACACAAAGCCAACACATCCGGACGTCCTATCGTATCAGGCAACGGAACCCTGTGTGAGAACCTCTCTGGATACGTTGAGGGCATCCTGAAACCCATCGTACAGGGAACCCCAAGATTCTGTCGCGACACTACAGACTTCCTACAAAAACTCAGCATCCACGGACCAGTTGAACCAGGAACACTTCTCACCACGATGGACGTCTCGGCACTCTACACCAGTATCCCCCACGATGACGGCATCGCTGCGACAGCATCAATACTCAACACCAACAACAGCCAATCTCCAGACGCCATCCTACAACTCATCCGCTTCATCCTGGATCACAATGTCTTCACCCTCGATAACCAGTTCTTTATCCAAACACACGGAACAGCCATGGGGACCAAATTCGCACCCCAATACGCCAACATTTTCATGCACAAGTTCGAGCAGGACTTCTTCACTGCACAGGACCTCCAACCAACGCTATACACCAGATACATCGACGACATTTTCTTCCTATGGACCCACGGCGAGGAATCACTGAAGAGGCTGCACGATAACATCAACAAGTTCCATCCCACCATCAAACTCACCATGGACTACTCCTCAGAATCGGTTTCTTTCTTGGACACACAAATCTCCATCAAAGACGGGCACCTCAGCACCTCACTCTACCGCAAGCCCACGGACAACCTCACGATACTCCACTTTTCCAGCTTCCACCCTAACCACATCTAAGAGGCCATCCCCTATGGACAGGCCCTGCGAATACACAGGATCTGCTCAGACGAGGAGGAACGCGATGGACACCTACAGACGCTGAAAGACGCCCTCGTAAGAACGGGATATGACGCTCAACTCGTCGATCGACAGTTCCGACGGGCCACAGCGAAAAATCGCATAGACCTCCTCTGAAGACAAACACGGGACACAACCAACAGAGTACCCTTCATTGTCCAGTACTTCCCCGGAGCGGAGAAACTACGCCATGTTCTTCGCAGCCTTCAACATGTCATCGATGACGACGAACACCTCGCTAAGGCCATCCCCACGCCTCCACTACTCGCCTTCAAACAGCCACCTAACCTCAAACAGACCATCGTTCGCAGCAAATTACCCAGCTTTCAGGAGAACAGCGTCCACGACACCACACAACCCTGCCACGGTAACCTCTGCAAGACATGCCAGATCATCGACACAGATACCACCATCACACGAGAGGACACCACCCACCAGGTACATGGTTCCTACTCCTGTGACTCGGCCAACGTTGTCTACCTCATACGTTGCAGGAAAGGATGCCCCGGAGCATGGTACATCGGCGAGACCATGCAGACACTGCGACAACGGATGAACGGACACCGCGCAACAATCGCCAGACAGGAGGGTTCCCTCCCAGTCGGGGAACGCTTCAGCAGTCAAGGACATTCAGCCACCGATCTTCGGGTAAGCATTCTCTAAGGCGGCCTTCGAGACACACGACAACGCAAAATCGCCGAGCAGAAATTGATAGCCAAGTTCCGCACCCATGAGGACGGCCTCAACCGGGATCTTGGGTTCATGTCACGCTCCATGTAACCCCACCAGCGAAAACAATGTTATCTGTTTTTAATACAACTGGTCATTCTCTCTCTCTCTCTGCCTTTCGGGTGTCTCTCTCTCTCTCTCTGTCGTCGTGATCTGTGTATTCAGTAGTCTTGGATGTAATGTTCCCCTGTCTGAACACCATCCACTCCTTTGATTGCTGTGATTACCTCTCTGCCGAGGTGTGATTACCTCTCTGACGATATATGCTGTACCTTTATGGAACCCTGCACTCACCTGACAAAGGAGGAAAGCTCCGAAAGCTTGTGATTTCAAATAAAACTGTTGGACTATAACCTGGTGTTGTAAGACTCCTTACGTTTACCAGAATAAAGATAAGAAATCTTGGCCCTTTTTCTGCAGCCCAATTCAGGCCTTTAACGTCCCCTCTTAGAGTGGCAGGGTGCCTTTCTGAGTTTGGCTGCCTCCGTGGGTTGGGCGCCCATGTTTTGCCACTACAGTTGCGGGCACAAGCCTCTATTATTTAAATGACCCTGTCCCCGGGATTTGGGAAGAGGTCACCAGCAAGTCAAAATGGCGAGCAAAGGTTCTGCCCCACAGCATGTCGCTGTTGCAACTGCGCCATGGAATATCTTCCCTATCACTTTTGCTCGCACTAACCAATGCTAAAACTGTTTACAGAAGGCAGAGAGAGGAAGAGGCTTCAGATCAATAGGATTATGCAGATAACAGAGGAATTGTTTCTGTTGCCAAGTTTAAATAAAATGGTGGCAGAAGACATGATAAGAAGCACAATTTGATTGGATTCCTCTCTTCATGGCAGTGGGGGGTGCTGGAGGGGTAACGTGACCAAGTAAAATCCCATTGACTTGAATCTCTCAACATAATGCTGTGAAGCTCAGAATGCCATGAAATTATTGCTGTTCTAGTTTCCTTTATACAAGTGTGTCGAAATCTCTGGACGATTTCTTTAAGCTCCATTAAAGCCCGTCTGTGAGCAGCTGACAGGAAAATGTACATGTAGCAGTGCGATGGAACCAAGTCAGTCCTTCCCTCCCTGAGATGTTTTCATTGCATCACAGATTAGTGCTCGACAAGGCTGAACTGCATTTTTCCATTCTTTCTTGATCAAATAACCTCGTAAATCTATCACAATTTGCCCTTGACAATACGTGGTCTAACTATCGAATCATTATCGCAACTAAAGGAGTAATAATTGGAAATGCCATTGCTTTAGCTATGGTGATCTGAATGGAATAATAAATTAGTTCCATTCTTATCATTTTAAAATATTACCAATACTGATCTGTAAAGCCCAATAGCAAATTCAACCATGAGACAATTGTCACAAGTTAAAAAAAACAGGAAAAGAATCACTTATGTACAATTTTCAGATTCCTTTCCTCTGGGCGAAAACCGACTTTTGAGATTTGTATATTGTATGTTTTAAATCTATTATGTAAGACACTGTTATCAATTCACAGTACTTTATATAGATTGCATTTCAAAGTTATCAAAACCTTAACTAAAATTGTACTTTTCATCATACTTCATGTTTCACAATAGCTGAAAATTGTTCATTCAAAATGTAATTTAAAGGGATTTTATAGTCCTGAGTAAAGGCAGTTGCCAATTGTAACAATGCTACTCCCCTTTTTCTTTCAATTAAAATGACAATATACCATGGACTGTGTTAAACAGATGATTAAGTAAAGGGTTTAATTCTTTCCAAATCTAGTGTAGCTAGACAAAAAAATGTTGCTTAATAGAAATATATCCAGGAGGTTAAAACCACACTTCAGATGAGAGTACACTGCACCTGAGCACTGGATCCAAATTCACATTTTAAATACTCCAGCGGACCCACAGCATTGTTCACAGTAAGTCAAATGTAAAGCTGTTTAATAATGAAAGTGTCATTATACAGGATCATGTAATGCACAATCTATCATTTCACAGCAGACAGAGGGATCCGCGGTACAGCAACCGAAGAAGAAAGAGTCAAACTGGACTCCTCCGGAGGGTCGCTGCCCTAAGCTTGACATGTATGCTCAAGCTGTAAGGAGATGCGTCAATGCCAGATTCATCAGCTGCACACACAAGACAGTCCAGAATGTCACCCGAGCACAACGCAACGCCATCAACGCTCTCAAGACCAACCGCAACATCGTCATCAAACCAACGGACAAAGGAGGAGCCATAGTCATACAGAACAGAACGGACTATTGCAAAGAAGCATACCGACAACTGGACAACCAGGAACACTACAGACGGTTACCTGCAGATCAGACCAAAGAACACACCCACCAGCTCAACAAACTGATCTAGACCTTCGATCCAGACCTTCAAAGCATTCTACGTGCTCTCATCCCACGTACTCCCCGCGTGGGAGACTTCTACTGCCTCCCAAAGATACACAAAGCCAACACACCCGGACGTCCTATCGTATCAGGCAACGGAACCCTGTGTGAGAACCTCTCTGGATACATTGAGGGCATCCTGAAACCCATCGTACAGGGAACCCCCAGCTTCTGTCGCGACACTACAGACTTCCTACAAAAACTCAGCACCCACGGACCAGTTGAACCAGGAACACTTCTCACCACAATGGACGTCTCGGCACTCTACACCAGTATCCCCCACGATGACGGCATCACTGCAACAGCCTCAGTACTCAACACCAACAACAGCCAATCTCCAGACGCCATCCTACAACTCATCCGCTTCATCCTGGATCACAATGTCTTCACCTTCGATAACCAGTTCTTTACCCAAACACATGGAACAGCCATGGGGACCAAATTCGCACCCCAATACGCCAACATTTTCATGCACAAGTTCGAGCACGACTTCTTCACTGCACAGGACCTCCAACCAACGCTATACACCAGATACATCGACGACATTTTCTTTCTATGGACCCACGGCGAAGAATCTGAAGAGACTACACGATAACATCAACAAGTTCCATCCCACCTACAGACGCTGAAAGACACCCTCGTAAGAACGGGATATGACGCTCGACTTGTCGATCGACAGTTCCGACGGGCCACAGCGAAGAATCGCATAGACCTCCTCAGAAGACAAACACGGGACGCAACCAACCGAGTACCCTTCATCGTCCAGTACTTCCCCGGAGCGGAGAAACTACGCCATGTTCTCCGCAGCCTTCAACATGTCATCGATGACGACGAACACCTCGCTAAGGCCATCCCCATGCCTCCACTACTTGCCTTCAAACAGCCACCCAACCTCAAACAGACCATCGTTCGCAGCAAATTACCCAGCTTTCAGGAGAACAGCGTCCACGACAGCACACAACCCTGCCACGGTAACCTCTGCAAGACATGCCAGATCATCGACACGGATACCACCATCACACGAGAGGACACCACCCACCAGGTACATGGTTCATACTCCTGTGACTCGGCCAATGTTGTCTACCTCATACGTTGCAGGAAAGGATGCCCCGGAGCGTGGTACATTGGCGAGACCATGCAGACACTGCGACAATGGATGAACGGACACCGCGCAACAATCGCCAGAGAGGAGGGTTCCCTCCCAGTCGGGGAACACTTTAGCAGTCAAGGACATTCAGCCTCCGATCTTCGGGTCAGCGTTCTCCAAGGCGGCCTTCGAGACACACGACAACGCAAAATCGTCGAGCAGAAATTGATAGCCAAGTTCTGCACCCATGAGGACGGCCTCAACCGGGATCTTGGGTTCATGTCACGCTACACGTAACCCCACCAGCAGGGAAAAAAAAGTTATCTGTTTTTAATACAACTGGAAATTCTCTCTCTCTGTCTCTCTCTCTGCCTTTCGGGTCTCTTTCTCTCTGTCTGTGTAATTTGACACATTGTGTTTTCAGCATACTGGGACCTACTGTTTTCCGTAGCTAACCTGTCTGAACACCAACGACACCTTTGATTGGTGTGATGGTGTCCCACCGAATATAAGATATGCGATTTGAGAACCTCTCATTCACTACTCACCTGACGAAGGAGATAATCTCCGAAAGCTTGTGATTTTAAAATAAAATTGTTGGACTATAACCTGGTGTTGTAAGATTCCTTACATTTATCATTTCACTGCTAAGGAGCGTCAATGTTTAACTTAGCCTATCCCTTTAGGGCCACAAATTCTAATCGCTGTAAATAGTCAGATCCTGAGGTAACTTAAGAGGTTAATTGAAGATGCTGTTGATACCGTTTGCCTCTGATTTAGAGGTTGATTGTTGTTGGTGAGAGAAGTTTGTGGGCTGACATGTAAATGCCCAGCTCAATGTCAGAAGAAACCAGCAGGAAATGACTGCCTTTGTTTTGTTTTCTCTTTTTTTTTGCAGTTTTGATACTTCGAAGTGTGATTCTGCAGAGTGATATCTAAAATGTGACAGACTCTAAGCTTTTTTTATATATCTCTCTCCTGTGGCATAGCCCAAGGTATGGGATGGGCCAGTTCTGAGGAGAGTACTAGTTCTAGAAGGATAGGGGTAACTACAAATGATGGAAGTAGCAAGAGACTGAATCTGAAAGAATACTGGGAAAACACTAACATTTTCAAATACTTAACTGAGAGCCATGACAGACTCCCAAAGTTTCCAAACCCCTCTTCCACTAGAAAAGTAATTGAGGTATATCAAACCCTCACACAGGCATAACCATGAAGAAAATTCTGTCAATTTCCTGTCACCAGGGGGGTTCCCTGACTCTCAACTACAACCACTTAACGGTTCCCTGAGCATTCATGTTACTGAGGCTGCTCATCACTTGTGAAGAGGTTTATAGTTGCAACATTGATTCTGAAGGCAAACTATTACCTTCTTTTAAAAATGTTTTGATCATATGCTGCTGCTGGTGCCTTTCAGTTTTTTTGTTTGATGCAAACTATTCTTTTGTTCTGCAAAACGCACTTGATACATTCAATTTTGATCATTTGCTCAATGCCTGCATATGTATCTAACGGGAAATTGGGATATGTTTCTATTTATACGAGAGGCGGTTCAGCCCACCTGGGTGGTGGGTGTGAGCAGCTTAGAGCCAAGTCTAATTTTGATGTTCCATAACATGATGCTGTAATTCCCACTTAAAAGCACCATAATTTTAAACCAGTAATACCATACATTAAAATATAATGGTCGACTGCTGTGCATTGTCTAGAGCGGTAAGCCCATGCTGAGAGCTTCTCACTGTCACGTCCTAGGCCGCAGTAGAAGATAAATTAACCTAAAGGTTTTATGGTTCTAATTAGCTTACGGCCTTTAGCTTAGAAGATTTCATGGCCAAATTGCCTGGGAAAGCTCCATGGCCAAAGTCTGGGTGATGGCTTGAACTAACTGAGAACTTGTATTAGCTGAAAGCCTTTTCCCAGCATTCAGTTCAACAGCTGAACTCCATTTTGTGTGGTCAGTTTTCAAGCTAAAACTGTATTTTAAGGCATTTTCCCACAAACCCTCAAAGGCTCCCTAGAATGGGGTGATCATTTAAAAAGAACACATTTGAACAAAAATGTAAAATAAAAAAAAAATCAGAACTTACCTGGCTGCTTACCTCAGAGATGGAAAAATAACATGGCTGGCAAAGAGCTGGAGAAGACTTAATAAAGAGCTCTGCAGCACCGCCTGGAGGCCCGAGTTTGCAATGTATTTGTTTTTGACAGATTCACATGTTACACCTCAGTGCTGTGATTAACATTGGAAATGCCAGTGAGCGTCATCTAGAGACAACATAGGAAATATGTTTATAGGCAAGTGACACAGCTATATGTGGATACATTTGAATTGGGAAAGTCCATAGATTAGGTGTTTACATAGGACTTTTCAATTGGAGATGTGACATATTTTATTAAAAAAATCTATTGAATTTCCCCATGGCAAGTCAGATGATATGCTCTTGGATAGGAGTGTTTTACAGTGCAATACACAATGTATTATTCTTCTGTAAAGGTGCAGTCATATCCCTTTAAGACCTCAAAGTATGATTGTTATTAAGAAACCAAGTCATAGGTCAATCAAAGTTAACTGTGTGGTGAGGGAACTGTGTAGGTTGGAAAATGTTAGTAAATTTAAGGCTCCAGGTCAGAAGTATCAAACATTAAAGAAGTAATTTTGTCTTTTTATTTGGAATTGCTTTGAATCTGCTTCGAATAAAATGTGACAAGTGAAGTGCGATGGACAAATTGTGTGCTGGACGTAGAATTTATAGATAAATTAGCAGATCTTCCATGGTGTTGCTCATAGTAAGTCAGGTGACATTTTTTAAATAAGGACAGGAGATTCACATCATTTAATCCACAATTTATTATCCTGCTGCTCATGTGAAGCTGCATCCTTTTAAGGCCTCAACATGCAATTTCTGTTAAGTAAACACTGGGTGAAGTCAATCAGAGTTTAATTGCTTTGCAGGCTGCAGATCAGGATCTAAGACAAGTGTGATTGTAAAGTAATTTTAACTCCTGTGTCAATTTACATTCCAAATGGATTGCTCTCTTTATTTATATATTTTTAAGTGTGGCACCGAAATTTGTATGTGGGAAGTTCGACACTTGAAGTATCATGGATACAGGTACATGTGCTCGCAAACCTCCTGTGATTTTGCTCATGATGGTTCCAAGGGGCAGGGGTGGGGTGGGGTGAGGGGGGCACATCTCCAACAAAAGAATTTGCAAAGAAGTTTCTAAAAGATTTACTCAGGGAGAACAGGTTCTGTCATGCTTTGTAATTGGCCAGTGTTGCTGTCAATCATTACAATTTCTAGAGTTTACCTCAGAAATGTTTACGGTTTACATTGTTTTCACATTTTTTATATAAAGAATAAATTGAACTACCTCGCAGGTTTCTAAGCTTTTCCTCTAGATTGGGAAGGGGTGGGAAGAAGTTTGTAAAAAATCTGTCCAGAGGCAGCACGTTCTGGCATGCCTTGAATGACCAGTCTTGCTGTTGGTTTGTAGTATTTACCTTTGCTAAATCTCATTTACTACAGAAAAGTCCAAAAGTTCATGGTTTACATTGTTTTCAGGTTTTAATACCAGAAGTAAATTCAGTCACTTTACAGGCATCTGGGCTTTTTTTTTACCAGATTAGAAGGGGGTGGGGCTTTCAAACAGCAAATGTTGGAAAGCTCTTTTAATGCCCACTAGACTCTTAACTGCCTTTTGGAGCCAAAACAAACAGGGTAGGTCTTGCCGCAATTGATATTAGCAACATCCAATAAAGAGGAACCGGGACATGTATAAAATAACAGTTACCAAAGCCCAACCCAATAAATAAACTCTAGCTAAATACTTCAGATTGTGTTGTAGGCTCATGACACAGGAATAGACTACTCCATGAAAATATTTCAGGGATTTACATTCCGTAGAGATGATTCTATAAGTAAGAAAGCATTCATAATAGAAGCTAAGTCTTGGCTTATGACCTTGGTGCTCTGCTGCAGAAGACCTTGGAGTGGCCACAATCTCCTTGGTGGTCTGTAGCTCAGTTAGGCAATCGTGCAACAATGCACAGTTGTGAGTTGTTGACCACTTCTAGCAATTTTATAACTGTACAGGCTGTATGGCCCACTATCAAATGACTCCATGAAATGTTCATGATAAGCTATGTTTGTAGGTAGGCTCTGTGATGTCCAAATCCTTGAGATCAGCGGTAGAAGGAACCTTCAAGCTGGTCTTCCTTTGGTTCCACTTGCACTTGCTCTGCCTCACTTGTGCTACATCAAATGTTAAATCTCGAAATTCACTAATTGATCTCCCCAAGGGGATATATTTGTGTTGGTGTTTGCCACGGTACAAGTTGGCGATGCAGGATGTTTTGATGTGTCGAGGCTTGTTGGTAGCGGGTGGCACCTCTTTTTTGGCATCTAGAAAAAAAGAAGGATATTGTAAGGGTTAATGTAGGCAGTCAGGCAGGCGCATGATGGAAAAATACAGTGCAGCTTAAGAATAGGGTGTAGGTTAAGATAGAATAGAATGTTTAATATGATAACAGAATGTGGGTGGCATAGTCAAACTAGAAAAGATTCAATTAAGCAGATTAGCCCATGCAAACTAGATCAACACGGTGAACTAGATTAGCCCATGCAAACTAGATTAAACCCAGCAAACTAAATTAGTGCAAACAAAATGTGAAATTGTAAAAATTAGGGGTAAACCTGAGGGAGGCTGTTACTCAACTCCAGTCTGGAACTCCTGATTGCTAGCTGTCTTGTGAGGAACCATCTAATATTTATTGGTGTCTGCTTACTTGATTGCCTAATAAAGATCCAATTTTACTCATTCTCATCTCCAAACCTTATCTGGACTTCTAGTCCAACAGATATATTTGACAGTGTTAGCAGTAAAGCACACCTTGTACCTCACCCAAAAGGCCATTCTTCAGGTGTGAGCCAGAAGGTTATTCAGCCACTGGAGGACATCACAGATGAAGTGATCCCGGTCTCGCCTGATCTCGACACATATACTTTTCCACCAGGGACCACTTGAAACAAATCTGGCTGCTTTTTTCCCCTCCTCTGCCACCTTAGCAGCTTTGGGGCCAAAGTTGGACCTACACTACCACCACTGCTGAGATCAACCACAATGGCGGATGCATTTAGTTGCTAAGTTGTTGGAGCACACTAGTCTCAATTTTCTTAGGCACCAAAACTTTGAAGCTCTGCATGAGTAATTTCAGTGGAAAATCCCAGATGTCCCATGAAATAGTTTTTCAACTCTCAACACAGTCTGATAAGTTATGGGGAAGATTTGCACTCTAACTTATGGAGAAGATTTGCACTCTAACTTATGGGGAAGATTTGCATTGTTCAGCAGTTATAGTGAAATCCTAAATGCATTTTAGAAGAATAAATTATTTAATAATGATCAGTAGAAACCTTCCCCCTAAAGTGTCATTTTGTTGACTACAATGTGCATAATGGCCCTGTGATACCGAGGGCCAAAGCCCAGCATGGAGTCGCACTCGACAGGTGCTCTGATTGGAGAATTGGGAATAGAGATCAGCAAACTCAATTTGCAGTGCTCACTGCAAATTTTCTGACTATTGATTCCTAACAACCTCTTTAAGTTTTTAGGAATCAGTGGTTAAAAAATCTTGATAATATTTGGCACGATAGCAGACACAAACACTTGACAGAAATTTATTTACAGAGTGATATGATGACGCAGTCTATTGGAGAATCAACAAACCATGCCAAAGAGACGTATGAGGAAGGTTCCCAGCACAGTAATTTTGTTTGATGGAGGTTCCAAATGGAGGCCAGGGAAGAAAGAGAGAAAGACTAGCAATTAATAATGTCTTTCACAATCTCAGGACGTCCCAAAGCGCTTTACAGCCAATGAAGTACTTTTGAAGTGTAGCTACTGTTGTATTGTAGAAAGCGTGGCAGCCAATTTGCACACAGCAAGGTCCCACAAACAGCAAAGTGATAATAACCACCTAACTGTTTTTTAGTTATGTTGGTTGAGGGATAAATATTCGCCGGGACACCAGGCTCTTCTTCGCAATAGTGCCATGGGATCGTTTACATCTATCAGAGAGGGCGGATGGGGCCTTGGTTTAACGTCTCATCTGAAGGATGGTACCTCCGACAGTGCACCCCTCTCTCAGTACTGCAGTAGGGTGTCAGTCTAGATTTTGTGCTCAAGCCTCTGGAGTGGGACTTGAACCCACAACACTCTGGCTCAGGGAAAAACGGAGAGCAAATCTCAATGGGCAACTGTGCCATATGACTTAGGGACTGGCTGCACAGCAACACTGTCAGAGGGCAGTGTTGCTGTGCAGCCATTTTCTTGGCTTGGGACACCGCCTGGAGAAATGGGCAGGAGGAAGAGAAAGAGAGGAATAAAATGCTTTAGAAAATGGGGGACAAAAAGTAGTGTAATCTTTGTCTATATTGTAACTCTGAAAATCCAGCTGTAATGATCCACATGAAGAATTACTGCAGTGTTTCCAAAATGATGGTGTCTGATGTGGAGAAGGACTGAATGTAAATTCCTGTTTAATTGCCACCATTGACAAATATTTACTTGTTAAACATTATTGTATTTGTGCTTTAGGCACTATTTAGCACTTACATTTAAGTTTTCTTATTAACATTGTAATGGGTTTAGTTAAACTCTGAGTGCGATCTTTGCTCTGGTTTGGAAACACGCAGGCATTAATGAGGAATGATTTGATCCTAAAAACAATCTTCATTGTTTTCGAGATTATTGCAGCAAGTCAGAAGCTAATGAAAGTGCTATTCGATAAGAAGCTGGAGAAATATGCTCCAGGTCACATGATGAGCATGTGCAGTTGGAGAGAACAGAGCTAAATTAACTTAGCAGTTGGGTGTCCTGCCATCAAGATTTAAGTTATTCCTGCTTGTGTTTCTGGCTTTAGTCTGTGGAGAAATATTTTCCACTTTGATTCTATCTGTTACCATGTGCTCCTATTCAGGCGGCACAGCTGGTTTTCCAACATCTGCTTTACACTTTCGGGAGAAGGGTAGAGTACAAAGCAGATCCTACTACAAAACTAGTATCTATCTCTGTAACCTCCTCCAGCCCTACAAGCCTTCGTGATCGCTGCGCTCCTCCAATTTTGGCCTCTTGCGCATCCCTGATTTTCATCGCTCCATCAATGGCGGCCATGCCTTCAGCTGCCTAGGCCCTATACTCTGAAATTCCCTCCCTAAACCTCTCCGCCTCTCTTTCCTCCTTTAAGATGCTCCTTAAATCGTAACTCTTTGATCAAGCTTTTGGTCACCTGTCCTAATATCTCATTATGTGGCTCGTGTCAAATTTTGTTTGATAATCGCTCCTGTGAAGCGCCTTGAGACATTTTACAACGTTAAAGGTGCTATATGAATACAAGTTGTTGTTGTTGTAGTAGTAGTGGTAGTAGTAGTATGATGGTTTGGGACAGCCTGAAGCGGCCTGAATTAGAACATTCACATGACCTAGACTCCAGAGTAGTTAACGAATAATGAGGTATTAAATTAACCAGTTATGATGGGTAATTGATTTGAGAATACAGAGAAGTATCTATTAAAGTCTGAATAATGTGGATCGAGTATGAACTATTCCCTTAAATTAAAAGCAACCACATTTGCACAATTATCAGAACAGGGAGACAAAAATGGGAGATATTTTTCCTTTTAAAAAATAATTTGCTGGAGCAGGGCGTTTGCAGGTTTACGTTTAATCATAGCTGACAGTATTCAATTCTTCTTGGCTATAGCAGCTACTGCTGCACTCAATGACATTTTTATTTTTCATATTCCCAGGCCTAAGCTTTTCAAGATGATATGCTAAGTGATGATTTTTATGATGTGCTCCTCCAGGAACTCGATTAAGGGCACAGTTTTACTGGTCCTATTAGAACAGGCGTGAGGGCTGATGTTAATAGTAATCTGGCATACCTCGACGACAAAGGGATAAAAAAAAATCAATTTGCTTCAACAGTGTGGCCTTGAGCATCACTTGATGACTATATAAGTGTCAGTTTACCGATAATTGCACCACGGATAAGGGACACTAGCATCATATTCTTATCAAACATGGACGAAGAGTAAATGCAAAGGCCACTGGTGGTTTGGGGCCGTCACCTCCTGGTCACAACATAACTTGTAAAATTAATATCTAATTAGTAAATTAATATATAATTGGTAAACAGTCTATGACATTCCTTACGGTCAATAGATGAATACAAGATGGTGACAGAATTGGAGAGAGACGAGAAAATTGCTGCATGGTGCTACCTACTGGCTAGAGGCTGTAACTACACCATTACGGGCGACTGTTTACGAGGCAGTTTTGGAGCTACATGTTGATATAAGAACATGACCAAAAGTCCTGAAACATGAGGTTGGACAGGAAGTGCGCACATACACAAGATTTTTAATTGTACATAATTTGTAGGAATTGGCACCGATGCTATATTACATCCCTGTCCTTTAATTGCTTACCATTTAAAAAAAAATCCTGCACTTAAAATGGAGAAATAAAAATAAAATGGTGGTATAATGTCTCAGATAGGCACTACCGAACTGGACTTCAGAGCATTACGAGCATGCAAAATTGGCAGGCAGAGAAACACCAGTTGGTCCATCAAGCCTGCCCCAAACTCCTGCTGGCTGGAGCATCGTGACTAAACACTTCCTCCCTCCCTCCCTCCCTCCCACCCCCACAGCCATGTAATCTCCTGGGAGAGGCAAAAAACAGAGAAAAAAACCCAGGGCGAATAAGGAGAAAAAAATACTCTGGAAAATTCCTCTCCACTACTCCCACCTCCTTGCTGAGCAAGGACTGTGTATATATGTACAGTAAATAAGTGTATCAAATTCTAGAGACAGTAATTAATGGAATGAATGTGCATTTTGCAAATTGCTAAGGAAGGGGAAGGGATTTATTTTTTTCCCGTCGCATCGCTTCTGAACTGGTTGCAGCTCCAGACAGCACATTGCCAACACTAGCCTGTGACACTCTATCCAGAATATAATGCTACTTCATGAAGTTGTAAACTTTCTTATTTGCGGCTTTCAGGGAGCTGAAAATACAGCTGGTCAAGTCATTGCCTTGCACTCCTGGAAGTCCACATTTGACGTTTGAATACAGTCCAGGAAATCATTCTCCTCTTATTAGTGTCTGTCAAGAGATAGAAATAAATTGAGTTCTGACTGGTCCTACACGGATGATGGTTCACAGCACAAATTGACCCTAGTCTTGACTTTGTTTCTAATCTCCACATTGACCAACTACATTTTTACCCTGAAACAATTTCTTGGATCCAAACACTCTTTGAACATTGCTTTTCGAATTAGTTCATTAATTAACTCTGCATAGACCTATCGACTCTTTAGCTTGCACTTCAATAATTTAACCGTGTTTGCTTTCAAACAGAGAAGAAATCATTAATGTGCTTTGAAATGTAATATATTTGTAAATATGCTTGGTTGCTGGAGTGCTTGGAGTGCTGAACTCTCAGGTAAGGCCCCAATTTTCAAATGCAAACCTGCCATATCTTCCGATGTGATTCGAGGGAAAAAATCTATATGGTTTATTTTAAAAAGATAACTTGTATTTTTAGCCGTGGGTGATGAATTTATGAGAGAATGCACGAAAAAAAGAATTTTCATTTGATGTTTGACTTTAGAGCAGGAATTGTGATGCAGAACAGCAAAATCTGAGTGTTCTTTGTTCGGTTGAGAACTTAAAAAAAATAACAAATGAAAACCATTCTTTATCCTGAGGTACAATATAATTCTAGTTGAAACTGGTCCAGCCCAAAAATGTGACTCTTTGCCCAATTGGCTTGCATCTTTTGCAACACCTCACTATTTTGCCAATGTTTCACTTAATCATAATTGAAAAAGACTTTAAATACCATGAGGTAAGGTAGAGGGTATGCGAGCTGAACTGGGAGTCTCAACACAGCGCAAGGGTTACATAGAAACTTACTAGACGTCTTTAAAATTATGAAGGGGTTTTATAGGGTAGACGTAGAGAAGATGTTTCCACTTGTGGGGGAATCCAAAACTGGAGGTCGTAAATATAAGATAGTCACTAATAAATCCAATAAGGAATTCAGGAAAAACTTCTTTACTCAGAGAATGCCAAGAATGTGCAACTTGCTATCGCATACAGTAGTTGAGGCAAATAGCATAGATGCCTTTAAGGGGAAGTTAGATAAGTACCTGAGGGAGAAAGGAATAGAAGGATATGCTGATAGGGTTAGATGAATTAGGGTTGGAGGAGGCTCGTGTGGAGCATAAACACTGACGTAGACCAGTTGAGTCGAATGGCCTGTATCTGCGCTGTAAATTCTGTGTAATTCCATGTAATTCTATATAATAACTCCATGTCAGTCCATAAAGCTGCTTCGAAATGGGCATCTTGCGGTGCTACTGCCTCCAGCTCCCGGTACACAGATCTTGTGCAGCCGGTGACAAACCCATAGTGAATCTGCTGGATTTGCTAAAGCTGGTCACTGAAGAAGGCTCATTTTTTTTTAACCAGTATAAAGGTAGCAAGAGAATAATATAAAAGAAACTTGCAGAAGTCATGTGTTCCCACATGTGAACAGTTAATTTGTTTACCATTTTGACCGATCCCTGGAGGAGATGGGCAAGAGAACTTTTGTATGGAGGCAATAGAAATATACAAGAAAGGAACACTGGGAAATTTAGATTGCTGAGAGAAAATAAGGAATAATTTCTTCGAATGCTGTAAACCAAAGAATTTTCTGATTTCTAAAAATGTTGCTGAGGTAGATCAAATTAGAACAACAATGTCCTTTGTGTTAACTGAGCATATGGTTTTGTTACAGCATATTCTTCATTACTATTGTTGCTTTTGCTTCTTTTGAAGTCAAAAATCGCTAGTTTATAGTGAGCCCTGGTCTATAATCTGAGGTCAAATTTGTCTTTCTGACTCTGATTCTGCTGGTGTGGCCCCATTTACACTGTAGATTCCCGATGAGATACTCCCCTTCCTATTCTTCATGTTGCAGTCTGGAACACATGCACGTTATGGTAGAGCGTGACAATTTTATCATTGCAGATTCAGAGTGAATTTAGGCTAAAAAATATCAAATAACTGGAAACTTTAAAGCTTTACAGGATTGTTCATTTTCCTATGATACCCCACAGTAATCTGGAAGTAACAATGCAGTATGTGCTGTTTGCAATGCACCATTATTGATAATTAACAGTGTGGTGCAGCAACATATATGGCATAAAATTCCAAGGTGCGTCACAGGGCAGGAATGGGAGAAGCTGACTGGAAACATATTTGAAGAGGTCCTAAGGAGGCTTCCGAAGGTGGGTAGAGATGGAGCAAGGTGGATGGGTTTCTGAAGAGAATTGTGGAATGCAGGGGATTGATGGCTAATGGTCCTGCCACCAATGATGGAGTGGGGGGAGGAGGGAAATTGGGGCCCGTGGAAGACTGGAGTGATTGGTCAGCCGGACTTTGTATTTACCTGAGGAAGGAGGAAGCCTCCGAAAGCTTGTGAATTTAAAATAAAATTGCTGGACTATAACTTGGTGTTGTAAAATTGTTTACAATTGTCAACCCCAGTCCATCACCGGCATCTCCACATCAGGACTTTGTATGGGATAGGATGCAGGCGATGGAGTTCCTGATGAGTTGGGTGGAGCTCAGGATGCCGATCTAAAAAGAGAATCAAGCCTCGAGGTGATAAAAGCATGGATGAAAAGTTCAGTGGCAATGGGGTTGAAGTGACTTGAGGTTAATGAAATATTGGTAAAATGCTGCTTCATTCCTCCCCAGTAGTGTCTGGAAATTAACATCGTTGACAATCTAGGGGTAAATTGCTATCTTCACCGCTGTGGTGATTTGGTCTGCCTACCCGTTTCAGAACCTGCTCGATTTTCATTCCATTGAAAATTCACCCCGTGGTCTTAACAGGTTAACCTGCCAGGAAATTTCCCATTTTATTTACATAACACCTCCTCAGTTGCAGATTCTGCCCCCAGCTATCAATTGATAGATTTCGCATCATTAATTGACAAACAATGCACTGCTAATTTGAGCCTGTGGAACAGAAATCCAGATGGTCAAATTCTCATGGTTTCAGTCAGATTAAAAGCTGTTGGAGGGCTGTGCTGTGGTAAATTTTTGTCTTCTCAGCCTGGCCAGTGATCAGGTGAGTTGGATCACCTGCTCGTCGTAAAACCCTACCGAATTTCACTCCATTGATTTCAGTGGAATGAAACGCAGACGGGTTCTACAACAGGTGTTTGAACTGCTCCGCCAGATTACCGCCCAGGCTGTGAAGACGGAAATTTACCCAGCTGTGCATGTATTGCAGTACAATGTGGAGCCACCCCTTAAAGCATTAGTACATGAGAATGTGGAACTCACTACCACATGGAGTGGTTGAGGCGAATAGCATCGATGCATTTAAGAGGAAGCTAGACAAGTATGTGAGGGAGAAAGGAATAGAAGGATATGTTGATAGGGTGAAATGAAATAAGGTTGGAGGAGGCTTGTGTGAAGCATAAACCTGTTGGGCCAAATGGCCAGTTTCTGTGCTGTAAAATTCTATGTAAATTCTATGAACACACACTGTTATGTTGTTTTGGAGTGTGCAACTCATCAGCATTTCTTCTATCAGTGTCACGCTGGATTGCTGCAGATATTGGTTTAATTTCAGTCTGGGGCTGTTGGTATGCACAGGGCAAAAGGGTTCACTTCACTTGTTTATGGTATTGTGTTTCATGGCTGCAAAGTAATCTTTACCTTACAACCTAATACCTGGACATCGTGGGAGGCTTGCATTGCCATGGACAAGTGAGCAGCACTGTCAGTGCTGAGCTACATCTAAATGCTTTTTTTCTCTCAGTACTTTTATTAGCTCTGATATCCTGGAGCAGCACAACAGTGGAAAAAAAATTAAAGGTAATAAAACCCAGATTAAGCTATCAAATAAAGCACAGTGCAAAAGTTTCTGTATTAGAGTTCCAGGTAATTGAGGAATGATCTGATACAAAAGATAGAGGAACTAAAGGTGGAGGAAAGACTTAAGTAGCCACTGAGCTGGAATGTAAATGATATTGAACAGAACAAAGTCTAAGCTATTCCAGATGTTTTTAGCCGTTTATGCTGTTTCTCTGGTGAGTGTTGCCAATTTTCCCGTCAAAGTTATGCCAGGAGATCAGGAGAACCGTGAAGAAATTTCAGGTGCTTGACTTTATCAGCATTAACATTCTGGCATTAGTTTATTACTCACTGCTAAGTAATGGTAATTAAGGGCTTGTTCAGGAGCATTATTGTCAATTGGAACGGAATGGGTGGGAAGTGGACCAATGGTATGTTAATGAGGCTCGGAAGTTAAAATAGCCTGGGGCCTCATTTGTTCACCAGCAGCTGAGTTCCCAGCTTGTCTCGCCACCCACCCACTCAGAGTTAAAATCTGGGCTGTAGTTTTCACAGAGCTCCACTCTCCACAGCCCTGTTTACCCCTGCAGCTGCTCCTTAACTTCACTAAATGGCTTCCAAGTGTGAAGCTGCATTGTTGCAGGTCACATGGGATTGGCCAGATTTCCTGTGTCGTCTTTAATTCTTGTAAACAATTTTACAACACCAAGTTATAGTCCAGCAATTTTATTTTAAATTCACAAGCTTTCGGAGGCTACCTCCTTCCTCAGGTGAACGATGTGGAAATGAAATCCTCGAAATGAAGTCGCATTTATAATTCACAGAACAATGCTTGGTGATAACAGACAGTTTTTTCAACTGCCCGTTGCCAAGGCAATCAGTGTGCAGACAGACAGGTGTTACCTGCCAGGTAACACCTGTCTGTCTTTAATTCTAGCATGGGTAAGCTTTCCCCCCAGAACAAAAGACAGGATGTCCTGTGGAAGGATTCCAGCATCAATTAAGTCAACAGAATAGCCTGATTAACATTGCAAAAACCAATGAGTGCAAAACATGCCCACAGACGTTCAACATGCCCACTCTGCCCACCTATGCCTAGATCCCACCATTGGGGTGTAATTTGCCCCTTTCTGTAAAAGATGAAGCAGAATAGCATGAGGGACATGTTCTTAAGAGAATGTGATGAAGGTTTGAAACTAGAATTGCAACGAAAAGAAAAGAAAGACTTGCATTTATATAGCACCTTTCATGACCTCAGAGCGCTTTACAGCCAATGAAGTACTTTTGAAGTGTAGTCACTGTTGAAATGTAGGAAATACAGCAGCCAAATATACACGCAGCAAAGTCCCACAAACAGCAAAGTGATAATAACCAAATAATCTGTTTTTGGTGTTGGTTGAGGGATAAATATCCCCAGGACACTGTGGAGAACACTCCTGCTCTTCTTCGCAATAGTGCCATGGGATCTTTTATGTCCAGCTGAGAGGGCAGACGGGGCCTCGGTTTAATATCTCATCCAAAAGAGGGCTCTTTCTTGACCATTGGTTAGGCCGCTTAATCGTGAGTACCTATGAGTGCAATGTGCGCAGCTTCGCCCATTGGTGCCTCAAAATTACATTGGGGTCCTATTGACATCAAAAGGTTAGCTTGAAGGAGAAGCGAGACAAAGAAACCCAAAAGCACCACTTGCAATGAAGCTACAGGTGCTGAATGCACTGATGGAATCGTCCACCCTATTGCAATCTTAGTACTCTTAACAATTCTCCCATCTACACAGGGAGCCCCATGTGTTATTGGTGACTGGAGCCAACAACAGATTCCCCAAATCCGATATTTTGACAGGACATAAAAATGAGCACACCAGTTTTCCGAATTATGTTATTTGTTACAAAAATATCTTCTCTTCCACCATATTTATTTTAATTCTGGCATATTTTGCACAGAAATCATTTTAAATGTTTAATTAATCAGGGCTGGCCTCCCAGTTGGAGCCATCATTTTCACACCGTTTTTGAGGTGAGGACATGAGGTTGACTTGCAGCTAAACTGTCGGGTGTATAACGGGGCGGAAGCAGGCTGTAAATGGCAGCACAGTGCTTACCTCCCCATTCCTGCTGACATCCAGGTCACCGCCATCCATGTGGTGGGAGTGGGGGAAATGAGCTGTGCAGGCACTTGCTGGAAACAAGCTAGAGCCTCATGAGCCCATGCAAATTGGGGTGCCATGACGTCAACAGGACCCCGATGTAATTTTGAGGTATCAATGGGCGGAGCGTGTGCTGCCCAAACTCTGCCCATTTTGTGGGGTCAGGAGGAGCATTAATATTCCTCCTAGCTCCACAAAAATTGACCTGACGATGCCCAACCCTCACCTGGGATTGCCTCCCCCCCCCCCGCCCCCTTCTGCTTTAACGTATATGGACCGGCAGATTTTTAGCCCCCTATGATTGTCGAGGTGCTCCAAATGTGCGAGCAGCTTACTGACGGAACGGCAATGAGGCCTGACCCGGGGCGGGGGCCTGAACATGCTGCCCACCACAAATCAGTGCCCGTGATGTTTTGGCACATAAGTTGGGTTGCCAAAAAAGCACAGCCTTTAAAGATTTTTCTTATATACCTAAAAAGATATTTTACAAGCATAGGATTAGGGAGTTCCATTTTTTCTGTACCGAGCGGTATATTAAAAAATTCTCCTCCACATTGTGCAAGCTGAGTCAAATGATATTTTTCTATAGCTTATTAGTTTTGAATCTTTAGAAGGAGGAGGCTGCCTTGTAGATCAATTTGCATCACCTGCATGTCGGACTCTATTTTGTGTTAATTGTTCCTCCTACATTGGTTCCAACACTTATTTGTGGAAGATTGAAGAATAATCATATTGGTGGGAATATTTTAAGCTTGCTAGATTTTTCTGACAATATATTTTTGTTGGCATGAAATTTCCAAATACAAAGAAGGAAATGCTGAAACTGAACAACTTACCTGATATTGCAGAGAGATACCAAGGGGGTGAAATTGGTCTTCAGCGGTAGTGTCAAAATGGCGGTAATGAATCAGCGGCCCGTTTTACGTCCTGCCTGACGAGGCTGCTGATTCGCTATCGTCCATTTTGTGCTACTGCCAAAGATAAGTTTCACCCCCCCAAAAATCAACAAAAGTTTAATAAGTTTCCTAAATCGGCCAAAGAATCTTGTTTAGCAACCACTGCCAGCGGTCTATCTTTAACGAGCCCTGAAAGGACTCACTGTTAAACTGCTCCTGCCCCATCTGCCTATGTATCGCTATGTCTGTAATGATGTGGAGTACTTTGCATAATAAATATAGAATTCGCTCAGTGACTTGTCTCATTTCATCCAAAATGAAAGTCATGTACTTATTATGGGTGATATCAATCATTTCTATCCTAATAGCAATAGTCATTTTTGTGTATTTACCAGGTTCCAGGGACTGCAATGTTTTCTAGATTTTTGTGTCCACAGTCAGCATTAGGTACTCAGTATTGTACAGTACAAAGCTCTGTATAATGCCCCAACAATGCTAACCCAATCTTCTACTCTACCAATGTGACACTTCTATTTCTTATGGTCTGTCTATCTATTGTCATGTAGCAACAAATTTTGGACGCTTCTGTTACTGAGGACTTTGACTTAGAAACCTGGGGGCTAATTTTAACCCCAAGAATGGGTGGGTTGGGGTGGGTGAGAGGTTAAAGTAGCAGCTTTTTTGGAGCGGGACCATTCCTGGGTTTAACCCAGGAGCGTTAGGATCCGCGCGCACAACAGAAACTCAGGAGTCGTGTCCCCACTAAAAGCCGGTGGCCTGATATTTAAAGGGCCAATTCAGGTAGTTGAAACATTTTAGGTACTTAATTTTTTGTGGATTCTGCAATAGAAACGGATTTAACTACTCCTGAATGTGTCTCCCGTGGCTTCTGAAACACGCCATAAAAACGGAGGGAGTTCTTTGTCTTTAGACTGAGATTTCTTAGTTGAGACTGAGAATTCTTGTGTTCAGACAAGCTTACCTACATTTTGGACTCACCTCAAATTGACGAGATCAGGATGGGGGCCACAGTGGATGTATTCCACAGTACATCTGAGGGGGAGACATATCACCATTTGCGACAGGCACGTCGTGCAGTTCTGGGATCCGCAGGTGCACAAGACAGAGGTGCGCCACAAGGACCTGGAGAAGAGCAGAGAGGGGACCAACTGAGGGGCCGAGGTCGCAGGGAGCACTACCCACATGAGGGAGTCTACAGGCAGAGGCTGAGCTTCCTGGACCTCTCAGAGGAGCAGTGCCTACGAAGGCTCAGATTGAGTCGCCAGGTGGTCGCAGAAAGCATCTGCAGGCTCCTTCATGCAGAGCTGCTCCCGGCTGGAGCTGGTGGCCATGCATTGCCCGTCACAGTTAAAGAAATCACTGCCCTCAATTTCTTCACCTCTGGATCCTTCCAAGGGTGTGTGACAAGATGTCATGTTGTTCATTTATATATTTTGTTTGTTATGGCACATTAAATTTAATCATATGTCTTGGCCATTATTTTTCTTTATTCGTTTATGGGATGTGGGCATCACTTGCAAGGCCAGCATTTATTCCCCATTCCTAATTGCCCTTGAGAAGGTGGTGGTGAGCCGCCTTCTTGAACCGCTGCAGCCCATTTTGTGAAGGTTCTCCCACAGTGCTGTTAGGTAGGGAGTTCCAGGATTTTGACCCAGCCATGATGAAGAAACGGTGATATATTTCCAAGTCGGGATGGTGTGTGTCTTGGAGGGGAATGTGCAGGTTGTGTTATTCCCATTTGCCTGTTACCCTTGTCCTTCAGGTGGTAGAGGTCACGGGTTTTGGAGGTGCTGTTGACGAAGCCTTGGCGAGTTGCTGCAGTGCATCCTGTGGATGGCATGCACTGCAGCCACTATGCTCGGTGGTGAAGGGAGTGAATGTTTAGGGTGGTGGATGGGGTGCCAATCAAGCGGGCTGCTTTGTCCTGGATGGTGTCGAGCTTCTTGAGTGTTGTTGGAGCTGCACTCATCCGGGCAAGTGGAAAATATTACATCACACTCCTGGCTGAAGATGGTTGCAAACGCTTCAGCCTTGTCTTTTGCACTCACGTACTGGACTCTGCCATCGTTGAGGACGGGGATGTTTACAGAGCCGCCTCCTCCTCCCGTTAGTTGTTTAATTGTCCAGTACCATTCATGACTGGATGTGGCAGGACTGCAGAGCTTTGATGTGATCCATTGGTTGTGGAATCGCTTAGCTCTGTCTATAGCATGTTGCTTCCGCTGTTTAGCATGCATGTAGTCCTGTGTTATAGTTTCACCAGGTTGACACCTCATTTTCAGGTATGCCTGGTGCTGCTGCTGGCATTTTTTTTAATTATTCGTTCACGGGATGTGGGCGTCGCTGTCGAGGCCAGCATTTATTGCCCATCTCTAATTGCCCTTGAGAAGGTGGTGGTGAGCCACCTTCTTGAACTGCTGCAGTTCGTGTGGTGAAGGTTCTCCCACAGTGCTGTTAGGTAGGGAGTTCCAGGATTTTGACCCAGCGACGATGAAAGAACGGCGATATATTTCCAAGTCGGGATGGTGTGTGACTTGGAGGGGAACGTGCAGGTGGTGTTGTTCCCATGTGCCTGCTGCTCTTGTCCTTCTAGGTGGTAGAGGTCGTGGGTTTGGGAGATGCTGTCGAAGAAGCCTTGGCGAGTTGCTGCAGTGCGTCCTGTGGATGATACACACTGCAGCCACTGTGCACCGGTGGTGAAGGGAGTGAATGTTTAGGGTGGTGGATGGGGTGCCAATCAAGCAGGCTGCTTTGTCCTGGATGGTGTTGAGCTTCTTGAGTGTTGTTGGAGCTGCACTCATCCAGGCAAGTGGAGAGTATTCCATCACACTCCTGACTTGTGCCTTGTAGATGGTGGAAAGGCTTTGGGGAGTCAGGAGGTGAGTCACTCGCCGCAGAATACCCAGCCTCTGACCTGCTCTTGTAGCCACAGTATTTATATGACTGGTCCAGTTAAGTTTCTGGTCAATGGTGACCCCCAGAATGTTGATGGTGGGGGATTCGATGATGGTAATGCCGTTGAATGTCAAGGGGAGGTGGTTAGACTCTCTCTTGTTGGAGATGGTCATTGCCTGACATTAGTCTGGCGCGAATGTTACTTGCCACATATCAGCCCAAGCCTGCATGTTGTCCAGGTCGTGCTGCATGCCGGCTTGGACTGCTTCATTATCTGAGGGGTTGCGAATGGAACTGAACAGAGTGCAATCATCAGGGAATATCCCCATTTCTGATCTTATGATGGAGGGAAGGTCATTGATGAAGCAGCTGAAGATGGTTGGGCCTAGGACACTGCCCTGAGGAACTCCTGCAGCAATGTCCTCAGGCTGAGATGATTGGCCTCCAACAACCACTACCATCTTCCTTTGTGCGAGGTATGTATCCAGCCACTGGAGAGTTTTCCCCTTGATTCCCATTGACTTCAATTTTACTAGGGCTCCTTGGTGCCACACTTCGTCAAATGCTGCCATGATGTCAAGGGCAGCCACTCTCACTTCACCTCTGGAATTCAGCTTTTTTGTCCATGTTTTGACCAAGGCTGTATTGAGGTCTGGAGCTGAATGGTCCTGGCGGAACCCAAACTGAGCATCGGTGAGCAGGTTATTGGTGAGTAAGTGCCGCTTGATAGTGCTGTCGACGACACCTTCCATCACTTTGCTGACGATTGAGAGTAGACTGATGGAGCGGTAATTGGCTGGATTGGATTTGTCCTGCTTTTTGTGGACAGGACATACCTGGGCAATTTTCCACATTGTCCAGTAAATGCCAGTGTTGTAGCTGTACTGGAACAGCTTGGCTAGAGGCGTGGCTAGTTCTGGAGCACAAGTCTTCAGCACTACAGCCGGGATGTTGTCGGGGCCCATAGCCTTTGCTGTCTCCAGTGCACTCAGCCGTTTCTTGATATCACGTGGAGTGAATCGAATTGGCTGGAGACTGGCTTCTGTGATGGTGGGGATATCGGGAGGAGGCCGAGATGGATCATCCACTCGGCACTTCTGGCTGAAGATGTTCTTCTACACTCCTCTTTGAACCAGGGTTGGTAATGGTAGAGTGAGGAATATGCCAGGCCATGAGGTTACAGATTATGCTGGAATACAATTTTGCTGCTGCTAATGGCCCATAGCGCTTCATGGATGCCCAGCTTTGAGCTGCTAGATCTGTTCTGAATCTCTCCCATTTAGCACGGTGGTAGTGCCACACAACATGTTGGATGGTGTCCTCGGTGTGAAGACAGGACTTTGTCTCCACAAGGACTGTGCGGTGGTCACTCCTACCAATACTGTCATGGACAGATGCAGCTGCGACAGGTAGATGGGTGAGGACGAGGTCAAATAGATTTCTCCCTTGTGTTGGTTTGTTCACCATCTGCGCAGGCCCAGTCTGGCAGTTATGTCCTTTAGGACTCGGCCAGCTCGGTCAGTAGTGGTGCTACTGAGCCACTCTTGGTGATGGATATTGAAGTCCCACACCCAGTGTACATTCTGTGCCCTTGCTACCCTCAGTGCTTCCTCCAAGCGGTGCTCAACATGGAGGAGGACTGATTCATCAGTTGAGGGAGGGTGGTAGGTGGTAATCAGCAGAAGGTTTCCTTGCCCATATTTGACCTGATGCTATGAGATTTCATGGGGTCCAGAGTCAATGTTGGGGACTCCCAGGGCAACTCCCTCCTGACTTTTTACCACTGTACTGCCACCTCTGGTGGGTCTGTCCAGCCGGTGGGACAGGACACACCCAGGGATCGTGATGTAAGAGTCTGGGACGTTGGCTAAAAGGTATGATTCTGTGAGTATGGCTATGTCAGGCTGTTGCTTGACTAGTCTGTGGGACAGCTCTCCCAATTTTGACACAAGTCCCCAGATGTTAGTGAGGAGGACTTTGCAGGATTGACTGGGCTTGGTTTGCCTTGTCCAGTACCTAGTGGTTTGATGCCGGGTGGTCCGACCGGTTTTATTCTTATTGTGACTTTCTGTAGTGAGATTAAGAATCAACCACCACCACCAAACCCCACCCCGCCTTTGCACAAACAAGTCCTTCAACCACGTATATACCTGTTGCATACCCGCCCAATGGGTGTCATCAAGTCTTTGCATTCACGATGAAGCAAATGAAATGGCTATTTCACACACGTGACTCGATAATGGCCAAGACGTGGCAGTGATGCTATTGATTAAATTTAATGTGCCATAACAAACAAAATATATAAATGAACAACATGACATCTTGTCACACACCCTTTTGCATACCCTTGGTGAACTACAATTGCTTTGTTTTTCTCTTCCTAGCGCTTCTACATGGTGAATCCCCTGTGTCTTCAGCAGAGGTAGAGGAAGGTTGCTCAGATACCTGCCCTGGCCGCCAAGGTGCTCTCAGTGTATAACCTCTGGGTTTTTGAACCCCACTAAAGACTGCTGCACCTGTATCTGTACAGGGGCAGATTCAGCCATCGGGAGATGAGGCAACATGTCGGACACTGGTTGGGGGGTGGGGGGTTGCAACGGGTGAGATGTGGGAGCGCTTTGAGTGGAGTCCCCACTTCCATCTCCCCTATTGCCATCACCCCTCTCCTGGGCCAGCACAACATCACTCTGCTGGACAGCAGGTTGGTGAACAGATGTGCTGCATTGTAAGGCCACGGATAAGGTATCTGTCAGTCTGATTAAGGTAGCAGACTTGTTGGCATCCAAAGTGTGCATGGCCGTTGTCATTTGTGATCCATGCTTGAAGCTCAATGGAGGCTGCTACTCTCTCCATTGCAGACATTCTCACACTTACCTGCGCCAACAATCCACTAGCGATGGAGTTGGACTCCTCCATCCTCTCCGCTATTGTGGAGAGTGTGCATGGCACTTTTTTCCAGTACCTTGCAAAGGTACCTCAATCATTCTCATTCTCAATGATGGCCCCCAAGGTTCATCACCTGTGTTCCAGCTGAGCAGAGCTTGGAGGGGAGCGGGCTTCACGATGGGGACTCGCCGCAGCTGCCCCCACCAACAGTGTCTGCTCGTGCTCGCTTTTGAGTGGTGAATCACCAGGTGATAACCAAAATATCTGCCTAACAGGACCCACCGAAGTGCCAGTATCTGCACTGGTGCATGGCTGTATCTCATGTGAGGGTGCACCCTCAGACGGAATGAGATCCTCCGAGGAATCATCTTCTTCCATTTCGACACTTTCCCTGAAGGCCCTGGAAGACACCAGATGCCGATATTAATTATTTATCGGAAAAGTGACAATCTTTCTAATGACCATACTGAGTTGCGGAACGGTTCAATCATTGATAAAATTAATTCATCATGTACGTGAAAGACGTTAAAGTTCTGTCCTCAGCCATCTGTGGGTTCCCCGTCTCTCCATCTCCAATGGATAGGCATGCAATGGTGCGACTTATCTCCATGGCCTCCTCCTCCACATCTGTCACCTCCACCATGTGGTGGTCCACCTCCAGACCTCGCCCTCTCCCTTGTATTTTGCGCTCTCTTCTCCTAGAAGGGGAGAAAGAACAGACCTGTGAGTGACTGAAGGTGCTGCATTCACCTGATGAATGATTGCATTGGGTGAGGCTGACAATGAGACAGATGCATCAGAGGGTGAGTATCAGACAGATGCATCACATTACATCAGGATTGGGGTGAGTGGCAGTGGGTGCACAAATCGGGAGGTGAGGAAGTGCATAGAAAGTGAGGAATGGTTGATGCTGAAACTTAAGTGGGTGTGAGGAGTGATGCGATGGAGTCGGCTTGCCAACACAGAATGGGGAGAGGGAGGGGGGAGTCCTTGCACAACGCAGGATGTGGGCGAATCAGCAAATACACTCACTTATCCTGACCTGATTAGGTCATTAAAACGCTTCCTGCACTGCAGCCAACACCGCCCTCCTGCTGCTGACCTGTTCTGCCACCTCCAGCCATGTCTTTTTAGTGGCAGAACCAGGTTTCTTCCTCCGATCACGTGGGTAGATGACCCACCTCCACCTTCTCACTGCACCCAGCAGTATTTTGGGTGAAGCACCTGTGAACCTGGGTGCTGTCCTTTGCTCTCTTTGAGTCCATACCATCACTTCCTTCCTTCTTTCTCTTCCAAAATCCATTTATGTACTGGCCCTTTAAATAGTGGAGTTCAGATCGCATCGTGCAGGTGCGCAGTACGCCCACTGCGCAGCTTGGAGACGTGGAATCCGGAAGTTAAATTAAGTGCCTTCAATTTAGTTGCGATCACAGATTCCGACACACTCACTTTACTTCCAGGTTTCCCGCGCCATTATGTACCAACCTGCTGAGTTCCTGGCTCCAGGTAAAAATCATGCTCCTGGTGTTAGATGGTTATGCTGATAAGGTGGGAGGAATCTCGTATGAACACCAGAATAGGCCAGTTGGGCCGAATGGCCTGTATCAATGCTGTAAATTCTATGTAATTCTACATAACTGTCCAGACTTATTCATATGGGATTCCTACAGCTGTCAGAGGGAGGAAACCTTCATCCACCAGTCTGAATTGGATTCAAGTTCCAGAGGCAAAAGAATAATGGTCGAACCCACCGTGCGACCTCACCAAGTTTCAATTCCATCAAAAAGAATGCTCTAGTGAATATGGTACTTGTTCAGGTTCCATAGTGGCAGCAGCAAATGATTTGAGGCATTAGATGATATGACTGTGTCGGTCAGAAGGTTCATTTTTTGATTTAGGACAACGGAGAAAGGGACAGAATTAAACTTGCATGCAGAAGTTGAGATTATGGAATTGTAATCACGTAGCAGCAAATGGTTCCTGGGGGGAAAAGGAATAAGCAGAACAAATCACACTCTATAATGAAGACTGTCTCTGTGGGTTCCAGTGAGATTCTCTCTTTGACTCTGCTTATCTATATTTTTTTTCCTTGAAAGACTGTGCACCTGCTCAGGGAGATTTTTTTCTTGCTTTATATCCATTTGCTTCAGCACAGCACTATTTTCTAGTTTGGGCCTCCATGTTCAGAGGCAATGTCAGGTGTTGTTGGCTGTAAAACAAAATATGCAGATGTTCCCTGCCCATGAATTATTTTCCCATGTTAAAATGGGTTATGGTTGCACCTCACATGATAGTCTTGTAGTTATCCATGAACATAATTCATTGTTACTTTATTTGTGGGCATATGTTAGTTTTCCTAGCTGTTCAGCAGCAAGTGAAGCTCCAGCTTCCTGGCAGCCTAGTTGGTGATGGGGTTTGGGTCATGGTTTACTGACTGATATAATTCCTGCTCATCTAACACGGGCTGCCCCTACTCCCTGTTTGTTTGCACTTCATAGTCAGATTTAGACTGTCTTAATTTCGATAGCTTGAAGTCGAAATCTGATTGAATCTGAATGCTTGCTTATCTTAGTCATGGCTCCCAGGGCAATTTGTTCCTCCAATCCAACTGCTGTATGTTGGGAACAGTTCTTGGTAGGTTTAGAATAAAATAAGAACAGAAAATGCTGGAAATACTCGGCACCTGTGGAGAAAAAAACAGAATTAACGTTTTAGGTTGACGACCCTTCGTCAGAACTGATTTCAGATTTCCAGCACCTGCAGTATTTTGCTTTTGATTTTGTGAATATAATACATTGCTATATTTGGAATGTTCCACTGGAACGGGAAGGGAAAAGTGTTTCTTACCCCTGCTGTAAATACATTTGTTGTTGACTGTAACACAGCATCACCAGTATGGCTGTGGTGAATGTAGCATTAGAACATCTTGCCATCTGAACTGAAGAAGGTTGTACGAAAGCAAATGGTTTTTGGGGAAGAGGAATAAGCAGGACAAATCACACTCCATAACGAAGCCTGTCTCTTTGTGTTCCAATGAAATTCTCTTTCACTCTGTTTTTTTCTCCACATCTCTCTCATCAACTTCACATGATTTTAGTTCTATACTCAATTCCTTTTACAAGCAGTCTCACTTGTGGCTCCTGTGCTTTGACCCGCTATATGTCAAAAAACAACAATCTGTTTTATGCAGAGCAAACAAACCAAAACAATTGTATGTGCCTTATCACAATCATTGCCACTATTGTAACACTATATCAGGAACATCTGTTGCTCTCACCAGTATTACAGTATTGTTTTGAATGGAAATTAAATCTATTTGTTCATCTTACATGTACTGAAAAGAATTGAAACCAAAAATAAATACCTGGCTTTTATTTTATAATTAATATATAGGTATGAAAATGTCGAAATCAATTTCTCATATGCTATTTGAGGGTTATAGAAGAATTTGGGAGAGACGCACTGCAACAACTTACATTTATGTAGTATCTTTAACGTAGAAAAATGTCCCAAGACGTAATGAAACAAAAATTGACCGAGCAGAAGTGGAGATATTGGGGTGGGGGGGGGGGGGGGGGCGGGGCAGAGTGGAATGGTCGGGGACTAAAATCTTGGTCGAAGAGGTAGGTTTTAAGGAGGGCCTTAAAGGGGGAGAGAGGAAATTTCAGAGCCTAGACAGCTGCAGGCACAGCCGCCTATGGTGGGGCAACGGGAATAGGGAATTCACAAGAGGCCAGAGTTCGAGGAAGGCTTGTAGGGCTGGAGGAGGTTACAGAGATAGGGAGGGGACATAAAGCTAAGAATTCTAAATTGGTGGCATTGGCGGATCTGGAGCCAATGTAGGTCAACAAGGACAGGATTAATGGGTGAACAGGACTTGGTGCAGGTTTGGATACGGGCAGCAGAATTTTGGATGAGCTGAAGTTTATTGAAGGTAGAGGATGGGAGGTCGGCCATGAGGGCATTGGAATAGCCATGTCTGGAGATGACAAAGGTATGGATGAGAGTGTCGTCAGCAGGTGGGCTGAGGCAAGGACAGAGGCAGGCGATGATATGGAGATGGAAGTAAGCAGTCTTGGTGATGGAGAGGATATGGGGTCAGAAGCTCAGCTCAGGGTCATATAGGACGCTGAGGTTGCAAACAGTCAGCTTCAACCTGAGATAATGAATGAGGAGGGGGATGGAATCAGTGGCCAGGCCGTGGAGTTTGTGGCGGGGGGCCGAAGATGATGGCTTTGGTCTTCTCAATGTTTAACTGGAGGAAAGTGTGGCCCATCCAGTACTGGATGTCGGACAAGCAGCCTAGCAACACAAAGGCAGTGGAGAGGTAGAGCGAGGTGGTGGAGAGGTAGAGCCTGGTGTCGTCAGCGTACGTTTTCATTCTGTTGGCATTGCAGACATGATGACATTTTGTGACATGAGTAACATCATCCTTGTGTGAAAAAACATTATTGCATTTTGCAGTTTCAAAGTTTTCCTACAATTTTTCAGAGTGATGCCGGCCCTTCAATATGCAAGTTACTGACCAGCAATAAACAGACAGATGTACAGGGAAGCCTTAGTGCTGAGTCCTTTCAAAGCTAATTAAAAATGAAGAGATAGAGATGGAGTATCAAAAGTACATGGTGCAGTACAGATAAAAGAGGCTAGAATCTACTATATCTTTCTCTTTCAGACCTATAAATGTGTACCGATGCGAACGTTTTTTCCATTGAGACTGCTCAACATGATACAATTTAGAAACAGAGATTAAACAATTACAATTTTGAGTAGAAAATTAATATTCAGATACAGTGGCAATCAGTAGTTCAATGAATATTAATTAAATCCCTTGTGGCCGTTCCTTGTAATTTTGGCACAGTGACTGTAGATTCAGAATTTAATGCGCTATAGAAGTCAAGCTATAATTCTCAGTCAGTGGCAGCCTTCACATCTGCACCAAAAAGCTTAACTGAAAGCTTAGATTAAAGATGCTATAAATGTAGCTTTTTACATTTTTTACTGTCTGTTAAAATAAAACAAAGATTATATTTATTAAAACACTTGAACAGTCAGTTCATTGTGTTATAACCTTATCTGGCATCACTTTAGATCAATTAAGTTGGGCTGACATTTGAAATTATTCTGTTTGGGCTGGGTCAATTTATTCAAAAATTACCACGTGTGGTAATGTAAAAAGACAAAATAATGCAAATGAACTGGGGGAGAATTCATTGAACATCAATTCAGTGGAAATCCATTGGATAAGTGGGATACAGCAATTTACATTAAAAGCTTCCAAAACAAGGTGGTTAAATAGTCATTTAAACTGTGCTAGGTTTACTGTAAGCCTTTGAAGAACTAGGTTAGAATCATCACAAGAAAAATTAATTCACAGTTATCTCTAACTGATGACAGGTAAGGGTCAAAGTGAATTCAGTTTGTTGGTTGATTAGACCCAGTGGGGTAATTTTGACTTTGTGCAATAGTGTAAAACAAGTGACAGCCTGTTTTACATCTCTCCCCATTTTTAGTTCTGTTGAAGTGAATGGAAATAAAAATCGGGACTGCACAAAGTCAAAATTACCTCCTGTGAGTCTGAATCTGCTAGTTTAACAATTTCAGGGTAAATGGGATTTAATGCAGAGAACAAGTGTATTATGTTGCACAGTACAATGTTTTCTTATAAGGGCTGGTATTACAGAGTTTTAGATTGACAGGTCCAGATGGGACGATCTTTAAAGGGAAGGTGGGAATAAGAAAAAAGATAAAGTGGTGACGGCCCTCATGGATATTTTGACCATTGCAAATGAACTCTGCCTCCATTGTGCTACTGCTTTGCATTTAACATCCAATCAGTAATTCAGGAAGAAATAACATTAAAATTTATGAATAAAATCCCACAGAAAACTGGACCCAAAAGAGGGACTTATCAAATTTCAAATGGTTGTAGGAAAACTTTAAACAGCTGTTAAAGTTATGCTAAATCTGGGCAAATGAGATCATGCCATAAAAATATCATATTTAAATGCCTATTGCTTCCTTAGCATATTACCTTTATTTCAAGTAAATTCAACTGAGCTATTGCATTATTTGTTTTAGGTTTGTCACTGCACAATAGTGCATATTACAGTTTTATGAAAAAAAAGTTCCACTTATAATTTTCAATCATAAGAATATGACTTACATAATTTCATAAGGAAAAATACATTGGCAAACAACATTCAGCTGTCAGTAGCATGAATATATTCATGTCGAAGACACAGCCAGATAGAGCCACAAGGTACTGAGGTTGAAAAGTTTCACGGGTCTAAGGGTAATGGGGTGTAGTATATATGGTATAAGACCTTAAACTGACCTTCGTTCAGCCTATTATTTATTAACATAATAACTAGAATTATGCAGGTTGCCTGACACGGTTTTTCAGTAACGTCAATGTTAAGGTCTAGAATGGCTGGGCACTCAAAAATAAATATGGAATAATAGAGGAAAATCATTCACCTTCCGATAACATTGAAGTAATGAAATTCAGCTCTGCTGATAACCCAATTGGTAAAAGATGTCTGGTGCAAAATTGAACTATACTAACTAGGATTCCCAGCTTGTCCTCAACTGGCTGATCTCAGCCAAGGCAGTGGTAGGGACACCATAATGGATCTCAGTTTACTTGGGCGAGCGAGGGAAAAAAAACACAGCCGGAGTTATCATTATTCCCACTCTCGATCGCTATCCACTACCTCTTTGCTGGTAAGTGCTTGTGTGTTGGTGTGTACTGTGATGCCACTCCCCTGCCATGTTCAATCAAGCTGCTGAAACTTTCTGCGTAGCCTCACCGATGAAGATTGGCTACTTGGTTGCGATATCCTGGGGCAGTCTGAACTTGTGGAAGCATACCCAGCATGAGTCAACATCTTCAGGGGAAGTTACAGGAAGCTAGCATCAGAGACAGAGTGACTAAACACTTGGACAAGTATCAACTGATCAAAGAGAGTCAGCATGGATTTAAGAAGGTAGGTTCTGTCAGACACAAGAAGGGGCAAACTTCTGTCTTAATTTTTTAATTTAACGCTAACCCAAAGCCTTTAAAAACTTGGAACTCAAATTTGCTACTTTGCTTCTCAATGCTAAATGCTGTGTAACAGTTATGAGGTGTACTCTTGATACCTGGATGGGTTGCATCCTAGGTTGCTGAGGGAAGTAAGGGTGGAAATTGCTGAGGTGCTGGCCATAATCTTCCAACCCTCCTTAGATTTGGGGGTGGTGCCAGAGGACTGGAGAATTGCAAATGTTACACCCTTGTTCAAAAAAGGGTGTAAGGATAAACCCAGCAACTACAGGCCAGTCAGTTTAACCTCGGTGGTGGGGAAGCTTTTAGAAACAATAATCCGGGACAAAATTAATGGTCACTTGGACAAGCATGGGTTAATAAAGGAAAGCCAGCACAGATTTGTTAAAGGCAAATTGTGTTTAACTATCTTGGTGAGGTAACAGAGGGTTGATGAGGGCAATGTGGTTGATGTTTGGATATGGACTTTCACAAGGCATTTGATAAAGTGCCACATAATAGGCTTGTCAGCAAAATTGAATCCCATGGAATAAAAGGGGCAGTGGCAGCATGGATACAAAATTGGCTAAATGACAGTAAACAGAGAGTAGTGGTGAACGGTTGCTTTACGGACTGGAGGAAGTTATACAGTGGTGTTCCCCAGGGGTTGGTACTACAACCACTGCTTTTTTTGATATATATTAGTGACTTAGACTTGGGTGTACAAGGCACAATTTCAAAATTTGCAGATGACACAAAACGAGGAAGTGTAGTAAACAGTGAGGAGGATAATAATAGACTTCAAGAGGACATAGACAGGCTGGTGGAATGGGCGGACACATGGCAGATGAAATTTAACGCAGAGAAGTGCAAAGTGATACATTTTGGCAGGAAGAACGAGGAGAGGCAATATAAACTGAATGGTACAATTCTAAAGGGGGTGCAGGAACAGAGAGACCTGGGGGTATACAAACACAACTCTTTGAAGGTGGCAAGACAGGTCGAGAAAGTGGTTAAAAAAGCATACGGGATCCTGGGCTTTATAAATAGAGGCATAGAGTGCAAAAGCAAGGAAGTTATGTTGAACCTTTATAAAATGCTGGTTCGACCACAACTGGAGTATTGTGTCCAATTCTGGGCACCGCACTTCAGGCAAGATGTGAAGGTTTAGAAAGGGTGCAGAAGAGATTTACTAGAATGATTCCAGAGATGAGAGACTTTAGTTACATGGGTAGACTGGAGAAGCTGCGGTTGTTCTCCTTGAAACAGAGAAGGTTGAGAGGAGATTTGATAGAGGTATTCAAAATCATGAAGGGTCCAGACAGAATAGTTAGAGAGAAACTGTTCCCATTGATGGAAGGGTCGAGAACCAGAGGATACAGATTTAAGGTGATTGGCAAAAGAACCAAAGATGACATAAGGAAAATCTTTTTTACGCAGCTGTGATCTGGAATGCGCTGCCTGAAAGGGTGGTGGAAGCAAATTCAGCCGTGGCTTTCGAAAAGGAATTGGATAAATATTTGAAGGGAAAAAATTTGCAGGGCTACAGGGAAATAGCGGGGGAATGGGACTAACTTGATTTGTTCTTACAAAGATCCGGCATGGGCTTGATGGGCCGAATGGTCTCCTTCAGTGCTGTTACCATTCTATGATTCTATACACGATAAGAAATCTCAGTTTATTGATCATAAAGCAAGATAAACACTGTTTCAATGTGCCTCCTACGACGACTTTCTGTATTATTACGTACTCACCCCCATTAGTCACTGGCACAATTACAGGCCGATGTATCATTGTACTTCCTCTTGTAACAGAAATAGATTTAATCAAGTTGAGTGGAGATTTTTCCATATTATTCTGGTGAAGCTGGAGTTTGATGACAGATTCCTCCTGCATGATAGGAACAGGAGAAGGCCATTCAGCCCCTCAAGTCTGTTCTGCCATTGAATTAGATCATGGCCGATCTGTAGCACAACTCCATTCACCCACCTTTGTTCCATATCCCTTGATACCCTTACCTAACAAAAGTCTATAGATCTTAGTATTGAAAATTTTGAATTGACCCAGCATTTACAGCCTTTTGGGGGAAGAGGGTTCCAGATTTCCATTACCCTTTGATGGAAAAAGTGTTCCCTGATTTCACTCCTAAATGGCCTAGCTCTAATTTTAGGTTTAAGTCCCCTTGTTCTGGATTCCCCCACCAGAGGAAATAGTTTGCCTGTATTTACCCTATCGAATCCCTTTATCATTTTAAAGACTTCAATTAGATCACCCTCAACCTTCATCTCAGAAATGTGGTTATTTTCTGAGAAGAAGAATTATAAAGAAATGCTGATTTTGATTCTCTTAAAAGAGAAACATTGGGCTCTATTTTAGCACCCGCTATCGGGTGCGTTCCCCGCGGGGGGGCTCCGAAAATCGGAGAATCCCGGCGCGGGACCGGAGCCTGCCCCGAACCCGCGCACTTCCGGGTTCCCCGCTGACGCGCCAGCGTGTGCGCGCAGCCCCCGCTGGTGGGAATCCCGCAGGCAATTAAAGCCAGCGGGATGCCACTTGACAGTATTTATTTAGGTATTTCAGGTCATTAACTGACCTGATTAAGGGATTATGTGGGATTTTAGAACAAAATGGGACTGTTTCCCACACTGGGGGAAACACTCCCAGGTCAAATGGACGTGTTGCAGCTGTCAGCCTGTGGCAGCTGCAAAGGTCCATTTGGCAGGTCGGTGGGGGGAGACCCTCACCCATTGCAGGAGGCCTATCCGTCACTTGGGAGAAAGTTTGGCCTCCACCACCCTCCTCCTGACAGTCAAAGTCACCAACCTGCACACTTACCCCGGTGTCCGGAGACATGTACCTACCTTGCGGACCCCCTCAGATGTACATCTTGCGGATGGGGGCCGCCGTAGCTGCAGTCATGACCTCCTCGGAGGGCGAACAGCATCACCAGCCTCACCAGCCTCGCCATCCACGCCGTCCACCTCTGACACGTGGAGCTCCACAACAGAGTGCTGTGACACATCCACCTGCACAGGAGGAGGGAGGGCTACCGCAGAGAGAGATGCGTTGCAGAGGGCACTACCCTTGCCACAGGGTCCACAGACCGAGGCTCAGCCTCCTGGACCTCTCTGAGCAGCAGTGCACACGGAGGCTCAGAGTCACTCGACATGTAGTCGTGGACATCTGCGGCCTCTTTCATGCCGAGCTGCTCCTGGCTGGCCCGAGCACCACCTTCTTACCTGTTGCTGTCAAAGTCACCACTGCCCTCCACAACTTCTCCTCCGCATCCTTCCAGGGTGCAACCGGGGACATCGCCGATGTCTCGCAGTCGTCTGCGCAGAAGAGCCCTGCAAATATACCTACACCCACGCTGCAGTGACACAATGGGTGGCATCAGTTGTGGGTCCTTATAGTGATCCTCAGGAGCGGGCATTATTGCACAAACCAGACAGGATTCACGAAGACATGGCAGTAGTGGTGCCAATATAATGTGTAATGTGAGTTGTTCTGAAATTCAATATAAGTAACACCCATGACAAACCCTCAAACACCCTTGTGCATCCCCTTCGTGCTCACGACACGTTTGCCTTACGCTGCCTACTGCACATATGTGATGCATGCCCTGTGGCTGCAGCACAGGTAGTGGCAGGTTGAGTGAGGCTGGCCGTGAAAGAGATGCATGAGAGGGTGAGCATGAGATAGAGCCATGAGATTGTATGAGGATTGGGTTGCGTGGTAGTGGCGGGGTGAGTACTGGCGAGGTGAGTAGGTGCAGGTAAGATGAGGATGAGGTTTGAGTGGGTATGAGGGGTGATGTGACAGAGTAGTGTTGGCAATGCCGAAGGAGATGTGGGGTGGGGGCAGTGCTGTGGCAGACGGGGTGTAGGGGAAAGACTACGTGTACTCATTTTGGCTGACCTACTGAGGTCATTGGAGCGCCTCCTGCACTGTATGCAGGTGGGCGATATGTTGGTGGCGCTGGTGGCCTCCTCTGCCATCTCGAGCAGGCCTTCCTGGTGGCAGAGGCGGGCCGCTTCCTCCCGCCCGCCGGGTGGAAGATCTCTGTCCTCCCCCTCCTCCTCACCCCATGTATTGATACCTGGAGTGAGGCATCATTGAACTGGGAGCAGCCTTCCCCCTGGGCTGCTCCATGCTGTCATTTTTGCTATTTGTTGCAGCATCTGTCAGTGGAGGACTGCCCCTTTAAATAGAGCGTCTCCAGCTGACAGATCTTACTGTGCATGCGCAGCCCGCCCGACGCGCAGATCAGCAGTGGGGAACCCGGAGGACCAGGTAAGTGCATCCAATTCGTGGTTTGTCTGCTACGATCGCGCGGGAAACTCACTAATTTCACCGGGTGCGTTACCCACGTGCCCGATAGCCCCCCCGCCGAGAACCCGCAGCCCTGCTAACATCGGGCCCATTGAGACGCCAACACATTGACCTCTCAGGTAAGCCTGACATGGATGAACTGAACATGATTGGAGCTTGGTCAGTAACACAGCTGACTCTATTTCGCTCATTCTCAATAGCAAAAGATTTGGAATGATAAAGTCTCTCTCTCAGGGCTGAGGATGACTTGGTGGAAGATACCTGTGTAAGGATTCTGTTAACATGGGGTGGTCATTGCACACCAACCACCACATGGTCCCAGCAGAGTAAAGTCTTGGTCCAATGGTATTGAAATCCAAAACAATTCGAGACCAGGCTCTACTGCAGGACAGGGACAGTGCAGCACTTCACTGGAGTATCAGCCTAGATTTTTGTGCTCAAGTCTCTAGAGTGTGACTTGAACCACAACCCTCATAGGCAAGAGTGCTACCCACTGAGCCACAGGGCTGACACTGCAAGAATACGAAAGTATTCTATTCTTAAGTAGGTGGCATGGAGTTTCAAATTAAAGATAAAATCAGAGGGTGTGAAGTTGCAATGCCTCCACATATCCATCAGTCCCATCTCCTCATATTTTTGCCATTCTAGACAGATAATAATTTTTTACAGGAAATATTTTGATTGGTATTTTTCTTTTGATTTTAGCTTTAATTTAAACACTTGTTTGGTCACAATTTGCATTATAGTTGAGGTAAACATAAGGGACTGTGCAATAACCACCTTTAAAAACCTTCTGTTCAATGCATTCACTCTTTTATAGGCAGCATCTGGAAGTTTAAAACAAACAGCTACCAAGAATTGTTGAATGTTTCCATATATCATAGAAATGACCTCCCATTATTGACATCAGTCTCAGACAATAACTGTTATAGGCCTATTCATCATTTTGTATTTCCTGGATTGACACGTAATGATGGATTTATATTTCACCAGAAAACTCTTTTGTAAATAAAGTCTAATTTCTGTTGAGCCCTTGGAAAGTAGCTGTGGGGAATATTCAAGTAACAACTCTTTGTTTTTTCTGATAATTTATCTTTCAGTTTATGCTCTGAGACAAGCTGTCCCACTAAGTGTAATAGACTTGTTCCACTAGTATTCTTAAATAAAGACCTTTGATAGCTGAAGCCAACATTTGCTTTCTTGAGCATCCTCAAGGAATGAGAATACTAGTGACCAGCGTATTGGCAACCTTTTAATTTAACCATATAATACACAGAAAGAAGCATCAAACCCATCTAATTTCCTTTAATTGTCAAATATGTGAGAGAACTTTCAATTTTATATTTTGTAATTGAATATGCTTAACAAATCACATATAAAACAGATGTAATTAAATATGACTGACATAGGTTCTTTTTACTTTATGCAGCACCAGAGGAATTTCTGAAACCCTATTGAAGTTCATGCACAAATGTATAATTACACTATAGCTTATAATCAATTCTGTAGTTATTTTCCGTGACATCAGAACAACATTTGCATAATGTTGACTTTGACAGTTGTAAAAAAAAATAATTACTGTTTCTTGGGCTGCTAGTATGTCGGCAATTGTGTGACCTTTTATTCAAAGATGCATGGTGGGCTTGAGTCCCCTCTAACATCCATTCATTAAACTCAATTGGGGCCTAACATTCAATGTCTAAAACATAAATGGGAAAAAAGAAAAAAGCTGTTGATGCCAAAGTAAAAGCGAAGGTATTTTTGGCACACTGCTGCAGTGCAGTATTGACTAAATGTTATGTTGTCACTTTATGGTTACTTCCCTAGTCATCTTTTTGCTCCTGTTTTCACAGTGATTCGTATGACCCAGGGGGCAAAGAGCAGAGGTCAGTACTGCAAGCAGACAAGCTGCACATTACTGATATCGATCCCTACTGGAAAAAGTTAAACGTCTTAAAAATGGAATACTGGGTTCTTTTTACAGTGTTTTTAAAGGTACTTTTTGTTATCTCCTAGTTGCATATGGAAAAAATATAATTATGGGAAATTCTATCTTTTAAGGGCTTAAAGGGGCCTCATCTGGACTCATTTTAAAAGTCAATCAGTATGAAATAATTATGATTAATGTCTTCATTTTTCTCCTCTATATCTGGGGCAGGCTTGATGGACCAGCTGGTCTTTTCCTGTCTGTCAATTTTGTATGATCGTATGTTGAGTTTTTGAATATTGTAATAAATTCTGTGTTATGGGAGGAGAGTTGTTTGCTTTAGGTGGGTGGGGGGATCACTAACAGTCTCTTGGATCAACATTGATTGCATTTTTTTTGGTTACCAAATACTCCAGTTAATTCAGAACTGTCTTTATATAGTACACATAGATAATTAAAAGTTTCTTGGATAACTTTGTAAGCGTTTGAGAACTTGTGTTTTGCATATGACTAAGTGCTGAAAAGTCTCCACTATCTGGTTGAGTCATCTTAGAGAGTATGCAGAATAACAGGGAGCTGTATTGAGGCTGAGATCGTTGTGGATTTAAATTTACAGTTGTATAATAGTCCTCTTATTTCTAACCCCTCACTGTTCTCCTCCAACACTATTTTGATCTTGTGAAGAACCTTCTTTGATTGCTCCATCCTGTTCTACCACAATGGCTGATGTCATGTTTTATTCCCACTATGTATGTTGCATCCTCTGCTCTCCTGACTCCATTAAAACTTCTGATCCTGTAAAGATCCTACATGAGATTAGTTCAAACAACCTCAATTCACGGGCCACAACACAAAAACGCCCACTGCAAAAACCGAAATTGTCAATCTCACTCAAAGGTGTTACTGGATGGCTGCTGCAGTAAATAGAGGGGGTTGTTATGGTATATTGGGTATACTGTTCTGGGAGTACAGTTGAGGCACGTTGTTGTGCGTTGAGGGAACTTTATCTAACTGTAACACAGTGACTTGGGAAGACTTGTTGCTGACAATGGAGTGCACTAACATCCCTTGCTTTGATGAGCCCAAAATTCACAAAAAAGGAAGGAAAGAAAAGACTTCCAGGAAATGGTTTCCTACTCTAACTCGTTCTTTCCCAGGATCTCAACACTGTGAGGTCATTGAAAAAAATTGAAAGTGCCGTTCTGGTTCTTTTATGAATCCCCTGAATAGATCATCCAATATTATATTTTCTTAAGGAAAGTGCAGGGGAATACTTTTTCTTCATAAACTTTTTATAGAAGAATATACTCATCAGATTTTTATTTACTTTTTTTAAAGCAACAATGTTATCATCATTATCGAGAGTCTGGAGTGTGGTACTTTCCTCGCTAGGCCACCTTGGTGATATCAATTACAAGGAATGTTCTCATGAATTCCCAGAGTGGGTCTACTGCAAACACAGGGGGCCATGGGGTGGGGGAGATGACTTGGCTTGAAGGCTGCTTGACCATGGAAAACCATTTATTTGCATTTACAACTTTCAGTGTGAATCTTGTGTTTCCATTACCATCCTGCAATGTGAACCATCCATTTCCACTCATGGACTATATTGTGAACCATTCATTTCTACTTCTGGATTATATTGTGAACTGTTCATTTCTACTTCTGAGTTATATTGTGAACTGTTCATTTCTAATCACGGACCATATTGTGAACTGTTCATTTCTACTCATGGACTATATTGTGAACTGTTCATTTCTACTCATGGACTATACCGTGAACCATCCATTTCTACTCATGGACTATATTGTGAACTGTTCATTTCTACTCATGGACTATATCGTGAACCATCCATTTCTACTCATGGACTATATTGTGAACTGTTCATTTCTACTCATGGATTATACCGTGAACCATTCCATTTCTACTCATGGACTATATTGTGAACTGTTCATTTCTACTCATGGACTATATTGTGAACCATCCATTTCTAATCTCAGCCTGCAGTGTCATTATCCCTGGTTGACCAATTCTGGAGCAGCCTTCAGGCCATTCCGAAATTGTGCCCTGTGCTGTTTGTAATGGAGCACCCTGTAATTGATGTCACCAGAGCAGCCTTGGAGGAAGGGAGGAGGGAAGGATACCCTTATTGATCTCCACAGGAAAATTGATCTTGAAATAAACTTCAAAGAAATTCTGGATAAGAATTTAAATTCTTATGTTAAAGTTTAAATAAGAAGTACATCCCCTACATTTTCCTTCCCCTTTAAGCAGTGAAAACTGATGACATCGTCAGAGAAAATTGACATGAAAAAGTTCTTGAATCTGACATTCCAAACAAAAATTAATTTAATCACTCACTGACATGATTACTGAAAGGCCCTGGGTTAACAGTGGTATTAACCCAGCTCCCTCACATTGTTGAGCTTGGTAAGGTTCTGTAGCCAGTTACCCTGATGATATCATCAGTATTTACTATTTAAACAAAAATATTTAATGCATCAACAGAAGTTGATGGAAAAAGTTAATTATAATTCTTTGTAAGTTGTTTGATATTTAATAGCAATGCTCATTCTTTCAAAGAGAAGTGTGAAAAGTAGCATTTAGAATGGTTTTACTGTACTGTTAATGAACTAATGAAATATTAAACTGATAAAATAATGAGTGCGTAGATATTTGCAAAGGTAAGAAGAGGGTCATTAACCGATGTTGATGTGCATGTTTGGTGTATGGATGGCCAAATTAAAATGAGGATGGTGCTTTGGAATGTTGAGGGATTGTATGTATTGGTTTGGATCGTTGTATGGTGACACCACAATAGCCTATAATATTTGGTGGTACTTTTCACACAATCGATCAATTAAACAACATCGAAGATTCTCAGTTGCCCGCCTGCAGTAGCCCAGATTCAGAGAATGAGAACTGGTACACTCACTCACACCATATGAGGTGCAATGGCAGAGCTGATGGGTACTTAACATATAATAGCTTCAGATTGAAACTTGCGGGAATGAATCATCTTCAGTGTTTGAGAAGTTGCACAAACCATGGGTCTTATTTTCATGTTAATGAGTGCCAGCCCACTTTCTTGTGCTTATCAAGGCAAGGGAACAGACTGTAATACATCAGCCATTGTGAACAGTTGCTGGCCCTTCATTACCTCCGTCACACACCAGAGCAGAAGGAAGCCATTGGCCCAGGTACCTCTGACTATTTCAAATGTCAGTGAAACTGTACGGTCTCATGTTAGTGAGTATAAACCCATTTTTGAGCTCATCAAGACATGGGATGATAGAAACTCTTCCCATTTTAGGCATCCAGTGTCAGCATCAAGCATTCTCAGGTCAAGCCAGATGCAGAACAATGCTCCTTGTATTCTGCCCAACAATGTGCCTCAGCTGTAACCTCAGAAGATCACCCCCCATCCCCCACTGTGCCAGTGCAACATTTAATCTAATTCCCAGACCAGTCATCTCATGGCCGTTCTGAATGAGATTTCCAATTAGTGCCGAGTTCAGGTCTGTTTTGTTATTGTAGGACCATGCCCACCAGGAATTGGATTGAGACTATCCAAACTCATTTCACATGGGATCTTTACAGCCACTAAACCTATTATTGGATGTAACTGGGTTCACTTAGCACTGTGCTACTACCGTACAATTTTCTGATTCAATGGCTGGGGGTGGGGGGGGAATTTTAACTTTTGGCGATAGTGTAAAACGCGCGATGTCAATGAAAATAAAAATCAGGAGAGGTGTTTAATGCGTGGCCAAGTCGATATCGCACATTTTGCACTTTCACCAAAAGTTAAAATTGCCACTAATGGTTTTTAACTCACGGTTAGTCCTAAGTGAAGCCATGCAATGAGAAGGTAGTTGAAATAATTCAAATTTACAACTCTTAACAATTTGAGCTGAGCACTGGATTTATGCAAATGACCATGGCTTATAACACTCTGAATGTGAAGATTGGAAAAGGTGACTAAACACAATCTATATTGCTGATCGCATCTACTCAGATAGAATTACTCTAGTGAAAGATAGTATAAAATGGAAGATGCGATTTTGCCACAAAAATGTCAACATCAAAGAGATGTCAAAATACTTGGACAATAATATCGAGCAAAGCTTCAAAAGTACGATCTGTTTAAGAAGACTGCAGATTCTAAAACTTGTGGATGATTTCAAAAAAGCATAAATTAAAAAGTAAAGCCTCCCTCTAGAATAGTCTGACATGTCCCAAATAAATGGATTACAAATCTTATCAATATATTGGGTGAAGGGGCCAACAAGGCTTTTGATACTTTATATTCTGGTAAGTGATAAATGCTCATTTTTTCAATGTACCAATAAAAAGAAATAATAACCATAGCAACTTTGACAACTTCTATAATGTGTGTCTAAATAATATTTAGTAAAGACTTGAAAATCTGATGTGCAATTCCTTGGTCCCTAATTACTTTCTGCGCATGAAGCAAATTAGTTGTTGCTTCTCTGTCTTCTGTAAAAGTCTTCCTGGAAAGTCAATTGTTACAAATCCTCCATTTATAGCTTCATGGACGATTCAACCTTATTCATGTCTTCAGAGTTTCATTCCAAGACATCACCATCAGTTTGCAGCAGGGAAGATAATGACGATGAGGAGATGTATGGAAGATGATGAGGAGACGTATGGAAGACGAGGAGATGTACGGAAGACAATGAGGAGGTGCACAGAAGATGTTGAGATGCATGGAAGATGATGAGGAGATGTATGGAAAACGATAAGGAGATGTATAGAAGACGATGAGATATATGGAAGACGATGAGGAGATGTATGGGAGACAATGAGGAGGTGCATGGAAGACGACGAGGAGATGCAAGGAAGACGATGAGGAGATGTATTGGAGACGATGGGATGTATGGAAGACAATGAGGAGGTGCGTGGAAGACAATGAGGAGATGCATGGAAGATGATGAGGAGATGCATGGAAGAAATGCAAAATGCTGTTTTAAGCTGAGGGAGGGTTCTGCACTTTTAGTAGAATGCTGAATAGGGCAATCTCTGCACTACACAAACCAGACAAATTAGTTAAGCAGATTGTGATACATGAACCACTGTGAACAGTTGCTGACCGTTCATTACCCCCATCATGCACCTGAGCACACAGAAGGAAGCCATTGGCCCAGTACCTCAGGCCATTTAAAATGTCTTGTGAAACTGTGCAATCAGGATTCAGCTGGACACACATTGACCTGACAGCATAGCATCATATAATTTAATTTGTCTGGACACAGTTAGTAGAACAGGTGGCTCTGTAGTTAAGCTGCTCATCACAGTGGTTAGATACTGGCAATCCTTCATCTCTCAGCTCTGGGATGTAGTTATTCAGAGCCCCCTTGAATCCTTTGAAGGTCAGTCTGTGGGAGTTGCTAGGGGCAGCACCCAGCTGCACTGAGGCTGATGTGTGATGTCAGTCAGTGCAGCCATGTGAAAGATCCTTCGAACGATGAACCTCTCAAAGCACAATGGACACTTCTTCATAAATTCTGTAAATATATATCAAATAATCTTCGCAAAGTGTATTCAGTTTATTAGAAATTCCTTTTAATAGTTTAATTTTGTTGCATATTTATATAACAGCGAGCATAATTAATATTTATTTTGCATACTTTAAAGAAATCAATTAATTCCTAAGGCTTCATAAAGTTAAAAAATAACATAGTGAAATTGATTAATGGTACCAAAGTACGAAAATCAATGATTTAATTGTAAACATTTATCCCATATTTAGACTTCACGGTTTCCATTCACATTTCAGGCACAGGTTAAAAATATCCCTTAGACCATAATGCCTCTTCAGTTCCTTGAACTCTCTATCAGATGTGGCACTCATTTATCCTTCGAGTCCTTCTTTTCATAAATATTTTCATGTAGAAACTAGACTTGGCATCTGCCAATTGAAATACGAAAGTTGTTTTCTTTGTAAAAATTTGTGAACTTTTCCTAACTGGCCATTCAGAGCAATGTGATTCTTTAAGGCAGTGCTAATAGGATACGCATAGGGCCATAGAGTAATATTGAAAAACACCATTTATTTTGCATTATAGTAAGATGTAACACATCATTAAGCTTAATACTCATTTTATGATGCAAATTCTTTCATAAATCACAAAAAAAAAGAAATGAAACAAATTAACTTGAAATAAGTTCAGTAACAAAACCTGGTTAGATGATAATTTATAACATGGCTAACATAACAGGTTAGAAATATTGGATACCAGCAGACCAAGTAAAAATAATATGATCTACCCTCTAATAATTGGCTAAATTGGTGTTTTTAGTCCATTTGCGGGAAACAAAATGAGGAATAGCAATAACCCCTTTTATACTACAGATGGGAAGAATGCTTTTGGCAGAAACAATGCAGGATAAACGACCTAATGTTCTTGGAGGCAGTGACAACCTGCTGGAATGGGATTTCCACTCACTGCTTCTAGCCCAAACTGGTGGCAGGTACAAAGTAGCAACTGTAGCTCGGGTCGGCCATTGTGGGGTTTGCCAAAGTGGTAGAATCTTGCTATGTGTTAACTGGCTTTCATGACTTTAGAGAAATAGTTCTGCATTACTGCCAAACCCATCTCAGTGTATAAACAGGACCAATTTGATACTGGGGTAAAAGACTCAATGTTATAAAAGGGGTAACAAAAAGTGGATTTTCAGATCAGTGGTAACTGGACACTAAAATTAGTAATGATCCAACAAATAATGCCCTGTGACTTCTGTGGTAAATGCCATAGGAACGTTAGAAACAGTAGCAGGCCATTCAGCCCCTTGAACCTGTTCCGCCATTCAATTAGATCATGGCACAACACCATTTACCCGCCTTTGAACCATATCCCTCGATACCTGTACCTAACAAAAATCTATCGATATCAGTCTTGAAAGTTTCAATTGACCCAGCATCCACAGCCTTTTGGGGGAGGGAGTTCCAGATTTCGACTGCCCTTTGTATGACAAAGTCCTTCCCGATTTCACTCTTGAATGTCAACTGAAGTCCGCTGAACTAATATCCATTTGTATTTGAATAATGCTGGGTGACTGCAGCCTGCACACAAGGTTTATTTAAATATTTCAGTAATAATACCTCATGAGCTTAAAATCGGTTATGAAGGAAATTAATTTGGGATTTGTGTCTTTCTGTTAATCATTTTATAATGATATTGTAATTCTAGTTCTCCCTTGTCCCAACATAAAACTGACTCAAATGAGACGCAAGATCACAGCCAGTGGTTATTACAAGTACATAGCAGCACTGATGAGAAGCATCACTTAATTCTTGTCCTACCTTAGAGACAATAGGTGAAGTAGGGTTAGAGGGCGGGAGATAATTGGACCAGGGCATGCGGCATAATTAAGTCCTTGTTTTAAAGTCATACATTCTGTCCTTAGTTTTATATAATTACTTTGATGTGATATTATTTATTGTTAAATAGCAAACCTTATGGCAATTTGGGAAACAGAGAAGTAGAGTTGGGTTGGAGCAAAGGAGTTTTTCTGCAGTACAGGCTGAGGAACTGGAAGTTGCAAAACTGAGGTGCTACAGTGCCATCATTGGCAGGAGGGTGTAATTACAGCATGACATGTTTATGTCGGCAGTTGTCATTATAAATGTGATGATGTGGAGATGCCGGTGATGGACTGGGGTTGACAAATGTAAGGAATCTTACAACACCAGGTTATAGTCCAACTGTTTTATTTGAAAATCACAAGCTTTCGGAGGCTTTCTCCTTCGTCAGGTGAGTGTTCTGACGAAGGAGATAGCCTCCGAAAGCTTGTGATTTTCAAATAAAACAGTTGGACTATAACCTGGTGTTGTAAGATTCCTTACAATTATAAATGTGGACATAGGAATTTAGAATGGGACAAATTGACACAGGAATTGTACGCAGACACTCTAAAAGATTTTTGATATATTATTAATTGATCTCTCATGACTTTACACACATTAAGTTGGAGAATATAGTTACTGTCTTATCTGTCCTTCCTCTTATGTCTCTCTTTTTCTCTTTCTCTTCTGCTTTTCCCCCCTTAATCCTTCATTTTGATTCCCTCTCTGTCTTATTATTTTCTTCTATCCTTTCAGTTCTGAGGTGGTGGGAGATGTGGCAACAGCTGCAGGTTGTATTTGGGGGGATTCCTTCCATCCCCTTCCCCAATCACTGTTGATTTCCCCCACCACTCACTCCTATCTCATCCTCTAGCCATTCACTCCCCATAACCCCTTCTCATTTCTACCATCCTTCACTCTCATCACTACCCCACCTCCTCCTCTTTGAACTATCTGTTCAACCCCATGAATCCCTTCCCTCCCCTTCTCTCCCCTCCCCTTGCTTTGCTGTCATTTAGCTCACCCTTAACCCTCCACCCACTCTCCCCTTCCCATTTGCTCCCCCCCAAGGAGGGTGGCACTAGGCCAGTGGCCCCTTATCCTTAATCTGCTTCCCTACTCCCCTCCCTCTCCTACCATCCCTTCCTATCTGGTTCCCTCAAAGAAGCTTTATTTGCTCTCAAAATTCAACTTGTTTTATAAAAAAGTCAGAATAGAATGAGGAAAGAAGCTGCCTGTATATCTTTCTCTCTTCTCTCTCCCTCTGACATAGGTGTTAACAGTTAGGATTTGTCTCACATATCTAAATAATTAGCACTGGCCTTTTCTAACTGTCAACAAGACAGAAGTGAGAAAATTACTTACCTTAAAATTTCAACTAGTGTTTGTTTTTGAAAATTGAACAAGTATTAAATGAAGAAAAAACCTTCCTCTCACCTTCACCTCCCTCCATCTCCCTTTTTTTCTGACTCCAGACTTTCTCATACTTTTTCAATCCCTGGTATCTTTCTTTCACTCATTTGGATCTCAGTCTCTCTCTCCCTTAGCTTAATACACTTTCTGGAGTTTATAAAACACAAAATAAAAGCTACAACAGAATCAGAGAATCAAAGAATTTTATGGCACAGAAGGAAGCCATTCAGCCCATCGTGCCTGTGCCAGCTGAAAAAGAGCCATCCAGCCTAATTCCACTTTCCAGTTCTTGGTCCATAGCCTTGTAGGTTACGGCACTTCAAGTGCACATCCAGGTACTTTTTAAATGTGACGAGGGTTTCTGCCTCTTTCACCCTTTTAGGCAGTGAGTTCCAACCCCCCCCACCAACCAATGGGTGAAAAAAATTCTCCTCAACTACTCTCTAATCTTTTTATCAATTACTATAAATCTATGCCCCCTGGTTATTGATCTCTCTGCAAAAGGAAATAGGTCCTTCCTATCCATTCTATCCAGGCCCCTCATAATTTTATACACCTCAATTAAATCTCCCCTCAGCCTCCTCTGTTCCAAAGAAAACAACCCCAGCCTATCAATCTTTCCTCATAGCTAAAATTCTTCAGTCCTGGCAACATCCTTGTCAATCTCCTTTGTACCCTCTCTAGTGCAATCACATCCTTCCTGTAATGTGGTGACCAGAACTGTATGCAGTACTCTAGCTGTGGCCTAACTAGTGTTATATACAGTTTTAGCATACCCTCCCTGCTCTTATATTCTATGCCTCAACTAATAAAGGACAGTATCCCGTATGCCTTCTTAACTATCTTATCTACCTGTCCTGCTACCTTCAGGGATCTGTGGACATGCAATCCAAGGTCTTTCTGTTCCTCTACATCTCTCAGTATCCTCCCATTTATTGTGTATTCCTTTGCCTTGTTTACCCTCCCAAATGCATAACCTCACACATCTCCAGATTGAATTCCATTTGCCACTTTTCTGCCCACCTGACCAGTCCATTGATATCTTCCTGCAGTCTATAGCTTTCTTCCTCACTATTAACCACACAGCCAATTTTTGTATCATCTGCAAACTTCTTAATTATGCTCCCTACATTTAAGTCTAAATCATTGATATATACCATGAAAAGTAGTGATGAGTTTACATAGGCCATACTCATAAATGTGGAAATTGGAATTTGCAATGGAAAAAGTTGACACAAGCATGACAAGTCTGTCAAAACAAAAAGCCAAATTGTTATGACAGCTTGTGCACACAGATGTAACATTTTTAGTAAGATATGGATAGATATTAGATAGATATACAAAAAATTACAAAGTATTATTATGAGCATAACAACAAATGAAGTGCAGCTATCAATATAGACTTTATAAGTTGAATGCATTCTAACAAAAATATTTGATATCTTTAATATGACGACAGATTATGTGATATACATGAACCAGTAAAGCTTTGGGCTATTTTGGTTTTGATGTACAATGAATTTGTTTGTATCATGTGGTGGTACAAGTGTCTTTATAAATAAGCAATCGTCAGGCCTGAGTAGAACATCCAAAATCTCTCCAACATTCCCTTTTGAAGAGCCTTTGCTTTCTTACATAAAAATGTAAGAACATAAGAAATAGGAGCAGGAGTAGGCCATAGGGCCCCTCGAGCCTGCTCCGCCATTCAATAAGATCATGGCTGATCTTCGACCTCAACTACACTTTCCCGCCCGATCCCCACATTCCTTGATTCCCCTAGAGTCCAAAAATCTAACTATCTCAGTCTTGAATATACTCAACAACGGAGCATCCACAGCCCTTTGGGGTAGAGAATTCCAAAGATTCACAACCTGCTGAATGAAGAAATTCCTCCTCATCTCAGTCCTAAATGTCTGACCCCTTATCCTGAGACTATGCCCCCTAGTTCTATACTCTCCAGCCAGGGGAAACAGTCTCTCAACATCTACCTTGTCAAACCCCTCAGAATCTTATATGTTTCAATGAGATCATCTCTCATTCTTCTAAACTCCAGAGAGTATAGGCCCATTCTACTCAATCTCTCCTCATAGGACAACCCTCTCATCCGAGGAATCAATCTAGTGAACCTCCGTTGCACCGCCTCCAAAGCAAGTATATCCTTCCTTAGATAAGGAGACCATAACTGTACCGTTGTGACAAATCTTTCACTGAGAAACTGATGTAAATGCCCAGATCCATTGTGCAGGGTGCAACTAAAGTTGAAAAGAGTAAGACAGAAAACAAGGTAAATGAAGAAGCAGTGATTAGATGATTTAAAAAACTGAAGATTGTAGGAAGAAGGAAAGATTTACAAAGTTTTGATGGCTTGGAAAATAATGAGCTAGAACAGAAGACTGTGCAATGACTTTTTTAGACTTGCTTTTATTGTTGGTAGAACACAGCAGGTCAGTGTTCAGTGGAGATAGATGAACATTCCAGAGATTTCCCTTAGTGATCAAGGTCGATTTCTGCAGAACTTTGCTGCAGAAGATTAAATTGGTGGGTAGAGTCCATGATAGAATAGATTAGAGATGGCCTGTGGAAGGAGAGGCATCTTCTTGTTCCATCATTTCTTGCATTCTTCATAAGGCTCTAAAAATATAGACAGCGTCTGCTTTGTGCTAAGTGCTGAGAAGGTCATTGAATTTCTGAACCACAAGTACAGTTAGGGGATTGAACAATTTACTCTGAAACCAAATTGCCAACCTGATTGCGGGCTGCTATAATTGGGATGTTGCTACAGCATTTCATTTACAATGGTTTCCATGGATTTGAAAAAATGGGCAGCAAAAGTGCTAGTTTGAAGTTCTCAGGGTCTAATTTTGATGCCTTTTTTTGGGATAAGTGTGATGATTACTGTTTCACATTTAGATGGAACATCACTTGCAGGCAGGGGAAATTGAAATGCATGAGTCAGAGAAACAGTTTTTGAGATATGGGTTGAGGACGCATGTCCCTTTATCGTCGAGGCAAAGAGACTTCTCAGGAAAATGGATGGAATTTAATATGAAAAATTCTGACATCTAAGGATAGAAATGGCAATCGCCATTGCTTTCATACAAGGGATTGGGTAATGTCCACATTAAAATAACACAGAGAAGAATTTGGTATCAGCATGTAAAGTGTTCAATATCAACTTGGAATTTCTACCCTGAATAGCAAAGTATCGGTCCTTGAAAGCCCCTCTCCCTCGCTCCTTGAAAGCACCTTTCCCTCATTCCTTGAAAGCCCCTTTCCCTCGCTCTTTGAAAGCCCCTCTCCCTTGCTCCTTGAAAGCCCCTCTCCCTCACAGGAAGCAGAGCTCTATTACTGTTACAGCATTACCCATTGATTTCAATGGACTGGGAGTGGGACAGGGGTAGCAACTCCAGGATTTTGGGATATACACACACATTTACACACAAACTTACTAGTAGATCTCCCATGGTATTGCTCACTGAGACTCAGAGGATATTTGATAACAATAGGGGTGTTATGCCATGTAATGCACTCTATCATTTACTGTGACTAAACAGGTCAAATAGTTTCTTTAATACATGATGTTATGGGATGTTTTGGGGATTGAGCCCTCAGTATGAAGCAACCTATTAGGGTTTTATCATCCACCTCATATAGCGTGCAAATTGCGTTAACACCAACGTGTGCACTATAAGAACGCCTGTTACCTTTACTTGTTTCCGAGTCTTTCAGCCTGTTTTATCAAACACTACTAAAAGACATGGAGGTTAGAACTGGTTTGTACTGGCATGAACTGGGTGCAAGGAACAGGTAGGCCCGAGTCCTGATCGCTATTGGGCCTCATTGTAATAAGACTGCCAAGCTGCAGACACCTACCACACATCTCCAGTAAGCTGGCTGGCGAGGCCATGGTTAATGCCAGGCCGCTCCGACACCAGCAGCGGCCCTCAGGTAGGTCCTGGGGAGAGATGGGGCGATCGGGAGGGGAGTGCCAAGTGGGAGCAAGCAGCAGCCTGCAGTAGTGCTAAGGAACAGAGAGGAGCATTCCTACTCCTCCGGGATCCACATTCAGGTAAGTAATTTTAATAAAACTTACCTCTTTGATGGCGTCCACCGGCAGCTCCTTTAAGGACTGCTGATCAGGCCTCATGTTGACCAAATAATCCCGAGTAGGGGCAAACAAATTTCTGGAACAAGTCCTAAAACAGGCGTTAGGCCCTTTATTAACATATTCAAGGAGCCTATTGCTTGTTTTAGTCTGACACCAGGGATGGTTCTGCGCCTGAAAAACTATCTGTGAGCAAGTGTGTATATAATTGTGTGCATATAGATATATATATAAAATCTAATGAATACACTACAATAGAATTATGATCAAGTAGTACTTTATTTTTCTATTCTTCCTAAACAATTTGTGAGGACCGAAATTGAGGACAGCAGTAATTTGGGACTGACATTTTTGAGACTTAAAAGCAATGCTTTTGGAGACTGCTGACAGGGGTACAGTTCACATTCTGGATCTGCTATCTTTCAGTTGTCCTTGACAACGGTAGCTATGTGTCGCAGCAGTAGACACAGTTGGGAGAGAATTGGGAAACGTGCTGGCTTTATACTTTTTTTTGATACACTTTAATCGATCATATTCCTGTTTTTAGCTCTGCAGGAGACTTTTGTTATTTTGCTGTGCATACATTTAACAGTGCATATTTGTGCGGCAGCTACTTATTGTATCTGTTCTTTTGTCCTTGCTGCTTGAATTTTTTAATGTCCTTTTAAACGTATATATCTCTGGGAATTCTGTCTCTGTGTGAATTTGAGAATGTGAGGGGATATGAGAGAGGCGCCATAGATTGGCTGTTTTAGACGGTTTGGAAAAGATTTCCAGTAACTTTTTTTTAGAACATATTGATGCATTGGATTTGGCATCTTATTTTTTAGTTAATTTGATGTTTGTGGACCTGGATGTGTAATTGTGATGTGATAGCCATGTAGTCTATTGATGTGCACTGCATGTGCAGGTTTGTTTAGGCTGAGCCTGTTACTGCTGTGTTGAACGCCTCACAATCTTCATATGATGTGATATCGCGCAAAAGACTTTTGATCTTTTGTCGAGTCTATCGTTTGAGTAGCAAGACAGACAGTTGTGGTTTGCACAGGATGAGAATGGTGTAAGATAATTCTACTGAAATGTTCCAGCTATTATAAGCTGCAGCTGAAGGGCTAGAAAACCAATATCACAGTACCAACAAGTTTTAATTAGTAATAAGTTTCATTCTTTTATACATTTAAATTGAAGTGTAATGTACTGTTCAAGAAAGTGGTGTTTTTTAAAATAATTTTTTGTTAATTTTTTAACATGTTGGTCCAACATAACCAAATAACCCTACGAAGTGATAGAAATGATAGTTTCTTTCACCAGTCCATATTCTATGTTTTTCATGGGAAAAGGAGTCAGGCTTCAGTTTGGTAGTTAGACCCAGGTATAGTCTGCTCAGTTTGCCCATGTTTAAAATGGTGGCCCTAAGTTTGCAAGAGTGAACATAACACAATCAATTAACATGTCTAAATAGATTTTATGCCTATTGGCTAGTTTGTTTAGTCCCCTTTTACTTCTGAACGTACAACATAAATTGTCTTCTCTCATTGCCTTTGCTATTTCCAACATCTTTATCTAAACTTTAACAATTAAGCACTTGGAGAATTTTGATCTGGCTGGAGTCATACCTAGCACAAAGGAAGATGGTAGTGGTTGTTGGAGGCCAATCATCTCAGCCCCTGGGCATTGCTTCAGGAGTTCCTCGGGGCAGTGTCCTAGGCCCAACCATCTTCAGCTGCTTCATCAATGACCTTCCCTCCATCATAAGGTCAGAAATGGGGATGTTCGCTGTTGATTGCACAGTGTTCAGTTCCATTCGCAACCCCTCAAATAATGAAGCAGTCCGAGCCCGCATGCAGCAAGACCTGGACAACATCCAGGCTTGGGCTCATAAGTGGCAAGTAACATTCGCGCCAGACAAGTGCCAGGCAATGACCATCTCCAACAAGAGAGAGCCTAACCACCTCCCCTTGACATTCAACGGCATTACCATCGCCGAATTCCCCACCATCAACATCCTGGGGGTCACCATTGACCAGAAACTTAACTGGACCAGCCATATAAATACTGTGGCTACGAGAGCAGGTCAGAGGCTGGGTATTCTGTGGCGAGTGACTCACCTCCTGACTCCCCAAAGCCTTTCCACCATCTACAAGGCACAAGTCAGGAGTGTGATGGAATACTCTCCACTTACTTGGATGAGTGCAGCTCCAACAACACTCAAGAAGCTCGACACCATCCAAGATAAAGCAGCCCGCTTGGTTGGCACCCTATCCACCACTCTAAACATTCACTCCCTTCACCACCGGCGCACTGTGGCTGCAGTGTGTACCATCTACAGGATGCACTGCAGCAACTCGCCAAGGCTTCTTCGACAGCTCCTCCCAAACCCGCGACCTCTACCACCTAGAAGGACAAGAGCAGCAGGTACATGGGAACAACACCACCTGCACGTTCCCCTCCAAGTCACACACCATCCCAACTTGGAAATATATCGCCGTTCCTTCATCGTCGCTGGGTCAAAATCCTGGAACTCCCTTCCTAACAACACAATGGGAGAACCGTCACCACACGGACTGCAGTGGTTCAAGAAGGCGGCTCACCACCACTTTCTCAAGGACAATTAGGGATGGGCATTAAATGCCGGCCTCGCCAGCGACGCCCACATCCCATGAACGAATAAAAAAAAATTGTCATCCAGTGTTAATAAGCTCAACCTATCAAATTCGTAGTCAAAGGGCAGCCATCACAGCTTAATATTAAATACCCAATTATTTATATTGTTCAGTCGACACTTTCAATTCCAACAGTGACTATTCCAGTTAATTCCATTGATTTTAGGTGTCCTTTATGGTCTTTGCCTTAGAATCAGCATGTCAGTCATCACTTTCTACAAAATCCCTGTTTCTTGCTCTTCAGTCTTACTTTCCAAAGTCAGGTCCGTAGTCCTCTTGAAATTGAGTCAGAAATTGAACAACTGATTAATTGAAACCATGGGGAAAAGTCAAGCTAATTGGCTTCCTCTGCTACACACATTTACCTCAGACAAGTCAAATAGATTTGGGACGCTAATAAAGATTAACACTTTAATTCCAATTTGTTATGACTCCATCTAAAGTACTTAAATTTAACTATGATGTGGAGATGCCGGTGATGGACTGGGGTTGACAAATGTAAGGAATCTTACAACACCAGGTTATAGTCTAACTGTTTTATTTGAAAATCACAAGCTTTCGGAGGCTTTCTCCTTCGTCAGGTGAGCGAATGTGGGATTCCATGGAAGGTTACCGCATTTATAGTCAGAGAACAATACCTGGTGATTACAGATAATCTTTCCAACTGCCCGTTGTCAAGGCAATCAAAGTGTTCAGACAGATTGATGTTACCTACAGGACCACCGAATACACAAACGGCCAGAACACAAAACAGAGAGAGAGAGGGAGAGAAACATCCGAAAGGAAGAGAAAGACAGAGAATGACCTGTTGTGTTAAAAACAGATAACTTTTTTTCGCTGGCGGGGTTACGTGTAGCGTGACATGAACCTAAGATCCCGGTTGAGGTCGTCCTCATGGGCGTGGAACTTGGCAATACACAGGATCTGCTCAGACGAGGAGGAAAGCGATGGACACCTACAGACGCTGAAAGACGCCCTCGTAAGAACGGGATATGACGCTCGACTCGTCGATCGACAGTTCCGACGGGCCACAGCGAAAAATCGTATAGACCTCCTCAGAAGACTAACACGGGACGCAACCAACAGAGTACCCTTCGTTGCCCCGGAGCGGAGAAGCTACGCCATGTTCTCCGCAGCCTTCAACATGTCATCAATGACGACGAACACCTCGCTATGGCCATCCCCACACCTCCACTACTCGCCTTCAAACAGCCACCCAACCTCAAACAGACCATCGTTCGCAGAAAATTACCCAGCTTTCAGGAGAACAGCATCCACGACACCACACAACCCTGCCACGGTAACCTCTGCAAGGCATGCCAGATCATCGACACAGATACCACCATCACACGAGAGGACACCACCCACCAGGTACATGGTTCATACTCCTGTGACTCGGCCAACGTTGTCTACCTCATACGTTGCAGGAAAGGATGCCCCAGAGCATGGTACATCGGCGAGACCATGCAGACACTGCGACAACGGATGAACGGACACCGCGCAACAATCGCCAGACAGGAGGGTTCCCTCCCAGTCAGGGAACACTTCAGCAGTCAAGGACATTCAGCCACCGATCTTCGGGTAAGCGTTCTCCAAGGCGGCCTTCGAGACACACGACAACGCAAAATCGTCGAACAGAAATTGATAGCCAAGATCCGCACCCATGAGGATGGCCTCAACCAGGATCTTGGGTTCATGTCACGCTACACGTAACCCCACCAGCGAAAAAAAGTTATCTGTTTTTAACACAACGGGTCATTCTCTGTCTTTCTCTTCCTTTCGGATGTTTCTCTCCCTCTCTCTCTCTGTTTTGTGTTCTGGCCATTTGTGTATTCGGTGGTCCTGTCGGTAACATCACTCTGTCTGAACACTTTGATTGCCTTGACAACGGGCAGTTGGAAAGATTATCTGTAATCACCAGGTATTGTTCTCTGACTATAAATGCGGTAACCTTCCATGGAATCCCACATTCGCTCACCTGACGAAGGAGAAAGCCTCCGAAAGCTTGTGATTTTCAAATAAAACAGTTGGACTATAACCTGGTGTTGTAAGATTCCTTAAATTTAACTAACTGCTCATAACCCTCTGCACGGGATGGTAACAGAACCTTCTTGCCTTTATCATCCAATGAGGTGAATTTTCACTTTTACCCACAGGTAGAAAACAGGCAGCAGTGCATCGGCCACCCGATTTACACAGCGCCCAATTTACACAGCGCCCGATTTACACGCCGCCCGATTTAACACCTGCCCGATTTACACACCGCCTGTTTTATACACCACCCGATTTACACACCGCCTGATTTACACACCGCCTGTTTTATACACCACCCGATTTACACACCACCCAATTCACACGCCGCCTGATTTACACACCGCCTGTATTATACACCACCCGATTTACACACCGCCTGTATTATACACCACCCGATTTACAAGCCGCCCGATTTACACGCCGCCTGTTTTATACACCGCCCGATTTACACACCGCCTGTTTTGTACACCACCCGATTTACACATTGCCTGTTTTATACACCACCCGATTAACACACCGCCCGATTTGCACACCGCCTGTTTTACACACCACCCGATTTACACACCGCCCGATTTACACGCCGCCTGTTTTGTACACCACCCGATTTACACATTGCCTGTTTTATACACCACCCAATTAACACACCGCCCGATTCACAGACCGCCTGTTTTATACACCGCCCGATTTACACACCGTCCGATTTACACACCGCCTGTTTTACACACCGCCCGATTTACACACCGCCCGATTTACACACCGCCCGATTTACACACCACCCGTTTTACACACCGCCTGATTTAAACACCGCCTGTTTTACACACCGCCCGATTTACACACCGCCCGATTTACTCACCGCCCGATTTACACACCGCCTGTTTTATACACTGCCCGATTTACACGCCACCCGATTTACACATCACCTGTTTTATACACCGCCCGATTTACACACCGCCTAATTTACACACCACCTGTTCTATGCACCGCCCGATTTACACACCACCCGATTTACACACCGCCTGTTTTATACACCGCCCAATTCACACACCACCCGATTTACACACCGCCTGTTTTATACACCGCCCGATTTACACACCGTCCAATTTACACACCGCCTATTTTATACACCGCCCGATTTACACACCACCCGATTTACACACCGCCTGTTTTATACACCGCCCGATTTACACACCGTCCAATTTACACACCGCCCGATTTACACACCGCCTGTTTTACACACCGCCCGATTTATACACCGCCTATTTGATAAACCGCCCGATTTACACACCGCCGGATTTACACACCGCCTGTTTTATACACTGCCCGATTTACACACCGCCCGATTTATACACTGCCTGTTTTTCCACTGCCCGATTTACACACCGCCCGATTTACACACCGCCTGTTTTATACACCACCCGATTTGCACACCGCCTGATTTACACACTGCCCGGTTTACACACCGCCCAATTTACACACCACCCGATTTACACACCGTCTGATTTACACACCACCTATTTTATACACCGCCCGATTTACACACCGCCTGTTTTACACACCACCCGATTTACACACTGCCTATTTTATACACCGCCCAATTCACACACCACCCGATTTACACACCGCCTGTTTTATACACCGCCCGATTTACACACCGTCCAATTTACACACCGCCTATTTTATACACCGCCCGATTTACACACCACCCGATTTACACACCGCCTGTTTTATACACCGCCCGATTTACACACCGTCCAATTTACACACCGCCCGATTTACACACCGCCTGTTTTACACACCGCCCGATTTATACACCGCCTATTTGATAAACCGCCCGATTTACACACCGCCGGATTTACACACCGCCTGTTTTATACACTGCCCGATTTACACACCGCCCGATTTATACACCGCCTGTTTTTCCACTGCCCGATTTACACACCGCCCGATTTACACACCGCCTGTTTTATACACCGCCCGATTTGCACACCGCCTGATTTACACACTGCCCGGTTTACACACCGCCCGATTTACACACCACCCGATTTACACACCGTCTGATTTACACACCACCTATTTTATACACCGCCCGATTTACACACCGCCTGTTTTACACACCACCCGATTTACACACTGCCTATTTTATACACCGCCCGATTTACACACCGCCTATTTTATACACCGCCCGATTTACACACCGCCTGTTTTACACACCGCCCGATTTACACACTGCCTATTTTATACACCGCCCGATTTACACACCACCTGTTTTACACACTGCCCGATTTACACACTGCCTATTTTATACACCGCCCGATTTACACACCGCCTGTTTTACACACCGCCCGATTTACACACTGCCTATTTTATACACCGCCCGATTTACACACCGCCCGATTTACACACCACCCGTTTTATACACCGCCTGTTTTATACACTGCCCGATTTACACACCGCCTGTTTTATACACTGCCCGATTTACACACCGCCCGATTTACACACCGCCTGTTTTTCCACTGCCCGATTTACACACTGCCCGATTTACACACCGCCCGATTTACACACCGCCCGATTTACACACCGCCTGTTTTATACACTGCCCGATTTACACACCGCCCGATTTACACACTGCCTGTTTTATACACCGCCTGATTTACACGCCGCCCGATTTACACGCCGCCCGATTTACACACCGCCTGTTTTATACACCGCCGGATTTACACACCGCCCGATTTTCGTTTCCACTGAAATTAATGAAGAAACGGTGTGTAAATTGAACGGGGTATAAATTGGGCAGGGTGTAAATCAGGCGAGGTGTAAATTGGTAGGCCGGTTTTCGCCCAGTGGTAAAAGTGAAGATTCACCCCACCTGTTGGAAATGGCAGCACTCACAATCTGAAGATAATCTTGATATGAGCACTGGAGAAATTAAACAAAGACAAAAGGCAAAGAAAGGGGAGCCTGCAGTAGTTTCTCACTAAAAGTGTTAGTGAGATGCTATGGATCAAGGCAACCACGGCCCAAGTAGAAGTTCGTGACTAAGAGTGTGATGGAAACAATTGATCTTATGTTCTTTGGAACAATGATTCAACCAGAGGGCAACCATCAATGGGTTGATTTCCTGGATAGAAAATAAGATCACATCCTATGTGACGGTGTTGTTTCTTTAAAATGCTTTCATATTTCATGGCGATTAATAGAATGGTTATGCAACAAGTGAATAAATGTTGTTATCTTCAAAGACAAGAAGACAAAGTCAATGCCCTTGTGGACCTCCGACTGCGAGATTCATGAGATGTCCCTGGTAGCAGCCTGGAACGACCTTGAGGCAAAGAAGTTGAGGGCGGTGGTCAGGTAACCAGTGGCATGGTATGCCCCTGGCATTGCAGGGAGCAAGTCTTCCTGCAGGAGGCTGCAGACATCGGCAACAACCTGGCTCAAGAAGCACAGCCTCCTCATGCACTGCTACTCAGACGTATGTTGGAAGGTCACCCTTGGCCTGTAGACCTGTTGGGTAGGGAGGGCCTTCTGTGAGCCTGCTGTCTTCCCAGAGGCCCACCTGCTGTTCCTTCTGAATTCTGTGGCCTCTATGCTGCTGTCGCTGCTGTTCTTTTTCTTTCTCCTCTTCCTCCACGCAGTACAATGCAGCAAGAGTGGCACAAATAATAAGCTTTCACTGCTTATTCAGGGCAAGTAAGCAAAAGAAAGTATGACAAAGAAGCAATATTGAAAGTGAGAAATCGCTCCAACGTCAACACCAAAAAGCTCACCAGTACACAGATGCCAATGATCTGAGTGCCTGGAGCCTATCACCTCTTTAAACTATGCAGGCTGCTGCTTTTGGAACTAATGTGGCTCGGTTTTAGCTACGGGCGATGGGCGGCACTTCCACTGTTTGTACTATAGGACCCCGATTTGCATGCCATTCATAAGGCTTCTGCTTGCTGCTAGCAGGAGGCTTGGCCAACTGGCAAATGGGCGTTGTTAAAATGGAGCCGAGCGTGAAGAACCGATATGTGCACCCGCCTGATTTTTACCCCTCACACTTCCTATTCTCCCCCCCCCGATAGGGAGGGAGGTTAAAGTCCGAATGGTTCCCCAGCCCCCAACCCCAAACAGACCATCCCTCATGCTCCATATCTCCCCCCGGAGGTCATGCAGGTCTGGCTCCCTGAAGTTTGACACTCATTTTTTCGATCTGACTGCCATTCTTGTTGCCCAGGTTTCCTGCTTTCCCTCAGTGCTGCCATTGCCCCTTTAAGCAGCAGCAGGGTTTATAACCTGCTGTTGTACCTAGTCTCCGCCGCTCCTCCCAATATTTTCCTCTAAGTATTTACCAGCTCCTGCCACGGATCTTCTGGCTCCTCTTTCTCCCAGATATTTTCCATCTGACTTTTTCCAGCCACCTTGGGCCTATTCCAGCCTAACCCCTACCAGTACTGGTGTTTTCTGTTCCCCCTCCCCATTGTATCTGGATTTAGTCAGCCTGCAGGATTCCGCATATTTAAATTAGCTGACCCTGCCACAACCTCAGGGCAAGCGAGGGTTCTGCTCTGCCTCAGTCTGGGGGTGTGGTGCGCCACTGAGATTTTGGGCCCTCTATTTTTTATTGGGGTGATGATAGGCCATAGTGTTCAACACCTAATGAAGTTATTACTATACTTGTCGATCTCAGGACAACTGAGTTCCCTTTAATGAATCTTTTCTAACTGTATATGCAGCTTGTGTTCACTAATATATACTGCTCTTACAGCCTAATTGTCACCATTTCCCAGCCTTTTACACGGAGACTGCTGAAAGCTAGGCTCATTTGTAAAGGATTACTGGCTGATTTTCAATTGTTGAGGGATAAATATCAGCACACTTTGGATGTACTGCTGTGGGAAATTTGAATGTTGTAAATGAACTCATTTGCTGCCAAAAGCATCTTGAGACCCACTCAGCTGAATGAGGCTGACAGGAGGGAGAATAGAGTGCAGGGCAGGGGGGAGGAATCATGCCTTGAATGCGGATGTTTGCCTTGCTGCTGCTGAAAACCTTACAGGGCTGTAAAAATGAACGCCTCCACATTATGAAACACGGAAGTAGAATCATCGTGGAATCTTGCAGCACATAAGGTGGCCATTCGGCCCACTGTGCCTGTGCCTGCTCTTTGAAAGAGCTATCCAATTAGTCCCACTCACCCCAACCCTAGCTCTTTCCCCATAGTCCTGCAAATTTTTCGCAAAGTAAATGGAAAAATGGATTTGTGCTGCTAAAAAAAAAAATTAGGGGCCATTTTTTTCTTTAGGTTTCTCCATCCCAAGACACTGTAGAACTGGAGTGCAGCCAAAGTGTGTTCCCCCTGTTCAGGAATCTGTGTGGCTAGATTTGGTAGGCCAGATCATTAACATGGCCCAGTCACTCCCCCCCGTGCAGGCCTGCCACCTGGCCTGATCTTGCACTTTGAATCGGAGTTGGAAATAGAAGTGCATCTGCAGGCCTGAGAGACCTGTTGCCATGGAACTGGCTGTTGGCCACGGGGCCTTCTGGCTACTGGGTGAAGAACAGTAGCCACCAGGTCCACAAGCCTGAAGATCCAAGGAGTCCCTGCAACAAAAAGGCTTCTTCACCTTTTGGGCCTTCTTAGTCTTGCTGCCTGATCTGCTGAAACCTTCCAAAACTGAGATGGGGGGTTGCAGGCCGTAGGACCAGGGCAATGACAGGAACGTGAGCCGGGAATTCCCCCTCCTGCCTCATTTCCATGGCAGCAATTATCCTGGGGCCAGCTTCACCACGCGGGGAAAACCCTAGAAATCTCAGCACAATATGAAGGGGACAGAGATGTGGCATAACCAGGCTCCCCTCCCATTTTTCCTGATCATTACACTTGGGTAATAGGTGCTAACCTGGGAAAATCAGCCCCTTAAACATCTGGGGGTAATTTTAACCCCCAAGAACGGGTGGGTTGGAGGTGGATGGGCAATAAAAATAGTTGATTTTTGGAGCGGGACTGCATTCCGATTCCAACGTGCCACTTCCGGGTTTAACCCAGGCCTGTTTGGATGCGCACAACAGAAACCCGGAGGTCCCGCCCCACTAAAAGCCGCGGGGTTGATATTTAAAGGGGCAATGTACCTCATTGCGATAGTTGAGGCACTTAATTTTTTGTGCATTAGAAATGTAAAACGAATTTAACTTTACCTGTTTGGGTTTCCCATCACTTCTGATTCAAGTCAGGTGGAAGCAGGCGAGAAGGGCAGGATCCATGAGGTGAGCGCCTTTATTGCACTGTTCGTGGGCCCAGAGGAGAAGGAGTGCTTCATCCAGGCCCAACAAGCTCACCTGGCCAACAGGACCCCCGCAATCGTGGATCGCAACCGCGCCCCCCAATGCTAGAACCCCCCCCCACCAACCCCGAGGCTAGACCCCCCCCCTCCACGATGCTGAACCCCAACCCCCCCCCCCCCTCCACAATGCTGAAACCGCCAAATGCTGGACCCTTCAATCTTCTCCAAGGCCCACCCGATGTTGTCCACATCCCCCCACCTCCCCCCGATTTGTTCCAGGGCCCACAATCTCTCCCTCCCTCCCCCATCTCTGATTTGCAGCTCCTTTCCCTCCTGACAGGCAGCCAGCCTGTCTATCTGGCTGCCTGGCACATGAGGAAACCGGAAGCACAAATACTCACCTTCAATTGAGTTGCGATCACAGATTGTGACGCACTCATTTGGCTTCTGGGTTCCCCACGCAAATATCTAAAGTTGGCGGGTTCAAGACTTGGAGCTAAAATCATGCCAATGAGCACTGGTTTTCCAGAGGCACCACCCAAAACTGGATGGATGTCAACTCTTAACTACAAAGAAACCCTTGTCATTGTCTATGTAACTCATTTAAATATCTTTTTTGCATTTAGAGTTTGTTGAAGAAGTGTGGTATTACTGTTAGATGCTTGAATGACAAAATATCATAAGACTGATTATTTTCATAGTAAATTTAAATTCACACATTTTGCAGGAAAAATCTGGTTCATAAAAATATACATGCCATGATTATATGGAGTGTACGGAGCGTAGAGTTTGAATTGTGAGTTCAAATTTGCCACATATATATGCAACCATACACCTGCAAAATTTAGTTTGCGGATTTAACAGCAACTGCAGTCCCCCTGATAATTATGCAAATGTTCAGGGTTTAAGCCGTGTTGATACAAACCATTTAGCTTATAATACCCAATAATCTGAAAGTTTTAGCCAGTTGACTCAACAAACTAAATAGAAAATTTTCCACTTTGGTGCTCTTGGCACATATTGGCAAACTGATTATTTCCCATCCATTATAGTATAATCCTATGTTTAATAAAATCTAACCCTTAGACAATCAGCAAATCCAGGAACACGGCTGTCTCCCTGGGCAGGCCGGTTCCTTACCTTTTCAGCTTACACACTGTGGTGTTGAGACAAACCCTGATACTACAGGAATAAAAAGCTACTCAAATGTCAGAAATCCTTTTATTATTATATCATTAATCAAAAACTGCAAGAACAACACCCAAAGTGCAAATTGAAATATCAAAAAATTTGAAGCACTTAAACCTTTGCTATTCTTGCCATCCTTTGTCTTCCTACATTCTTTCTTCCATATTCTCTCTCCTACTTTTTTTTAGCTCTAATGTAGGTATTCTACCACTTTTTCAACTTTAAAAAATGACGTGAAAACTTTCTCGTCATTTGCTTTCTCGACCTGATTTACACTGCCCATTTTGAATGTAACTTCCAAAAATAAAATGGCTTTTCACTGATTTTCATTTAAAGGCCCCCTCCCCCCCCCCACTGCCTCCCCCTAACCATTTACAAGCCCTAAGTTGCAAGGCTGAACTGACCATCGTAGATGTGACCAGGTCAATCTTTGATGCATCAGAACATTTAACGGGCTCTGGCAAACAAGTCCACTCTTCAGTGCCCCTTGGAGATGAGGAGGATGTGGAGATGTACACTTGTCTATAGGACTGTGAGCGATTACTTTACCTGTCTTCAACAATAAGGTAATTAATAGTGGAAAAAAACACAGAACTGTTCTTGCACATTTGTTACAAACTTTTTATTAAGCCATGCAATGTTACATTATTATATTTTTGGGCTAACTATAAACAGGTACAGCTAAAAACATCCCTGTAATAACATATAGTGTAAATTAGTTTAGCTCCACCCCAAGTAATGTGCACTGTGAAACGACTTAAATGTATTGATGTTGTTATATGAGAAGGTTGTGAATTAAACTCACGGGGCTACCCATCGCACCAACTCATTTCCCTTAGTTGGATGTGTGTTTACTTCAAGCCTTTAAAAGATGAAAGAAAAAAAGACCCTAAAGAGTGTAATATAGTATCGGATGAGTACTAGACCCTCGCTATATATGTGGAACAGAATGCTAGGTTTTCCAGCTGTGGTTAGGAGGAGAACATACATTAATCTAAGGAGGGAAATAGTGGCGCTGCAGCCAAACAAAGCAAACCCCAAATGTGACATGGATGCCTGTGGGACTGAACACCACAATTCCAGGAATTTCTTATCAGGATCCAAAAATGTTATATTCATCTAGGCCAGGCCACACTAAATTGACATAATTTTGATTTCAACTGGGTGAATGGATGGTACTGGTGCTGAGCAAGAGATAGATGTGTACTTTGCTGCTTGTAGGAGATACTAACTACCAGACACTGGAAAAATTAAATACACGTTTGCTATAAACAGCCCTGATTTTATCTGGAACCAATTCAACTATCTTCTTAGCTCAGTCTGGCTTGGAATTCTTATGTCCTGTCAAAAATGACCCATCCTGTGGATATGAACCTTTCAGGCACCCATACCACCTTTCAAATGGGCTGGATGCAATTGTAAACTCAATCAGGTCTATTTCCAACAAAGACAATTACAGCGCTTTAGAAATCAGAATGGCTTATCCAGTTTTAATCCATTTCAAATCACTAGTACATTCTACAGTAGATATATAATGGCTTTTAATTTCTCATCAATAAGGAGAGTTGAACTGATCGCAAGTTCAAACTCTGCCACAAGCCATAATGCACTGAAACTTGTCACACCCCACACTGCATATAAACCCTGGTTGTATTGTGAAAATGGACTTTTAGCCAACATAATGTGACTTTTTCAGTTCAATATCTGGACTGTGCCAAGTTTTACTCTGCTTCAACAGAAGTCGCTACTTGCGCAAGGATTTAATTAAAATATTAATCACATATAAAAAAAAATGGGACTGTTAGTTACCCACAAAGTGCTACTCTTTCTCAGCACTGGTATAGTGTATGTAGAATACTTGCTTGGAATGTGTGCATCGCTGGTCTTCCACTATCGGTCACTTGTTTTGCCCTATTTCTTGCTAATGTTTGTTTAATTCAGTTTGGTTACCTGCAGTGAACATGAAAATATCACTGTGATCTGTGATGTGCACTGGCTATATATTTAATTGGATCTGCAGGTGATCGAGTTGAGTTTGAATTGATTGCTGGCCTAGCTGTTTTTTGTCCCAGTTTTATCCTGTATGGTGAGTGATTTTAAATACAATAAAGAGATTGTAAATCTAAACAATAAGCTCAGGTAACATTAAAAAAATACTAGCTATTTTAATAAAACCTGCCTTTTTTGATAATTACTAGTGGGTCTCATCTGGGGTTGCTCATGTTACATTTACTTTCCACGGGAAGTAAAAACAGGTGAGGTGTAAAACGGGCGGCCGATCCAATCCCGTCAGTTTCCCGCCGGGTGGGTTCGGTTAAAATTACCCTCCAAGTAACACAAAATGTATTATTCTGCTCCTAAAGCACAGAGGTGTGTAGCTTAGTGTGTCCCATTAAGGCCATAATGTGTAATTGCAGTGCCTTCCTGAGTCAATTAGAGGCTGATTGCTTTTAGTGGATCATCAGGTCAATTAGAGGTCAGAGGTCGGATGTTTCTCTGTACATTGGAAATGAATGACTTTCCTTCTCTCTCTTTAAAGATCAGAAATTTGTGTGTTTGACATCTTAAGTGTGACATACAGGTCTTGAAACACACGAGAGGGTGAGAGAAATTAAATTCCGTCTTGTTTCTTATGATACGACATACTTATTAATTTTGTGGAAATAAAAAGACCCCATTCTAAATACAATATATTCCTACAATAATGCATATATGTATAATGTGTATGGAGTATAATAATGATTTCAAATGTTTGCAGTATGAAATTCTAGATTAGGCATACAACACATTTACAATGAAGATGATGCTGTTTTCTTAACCAGGACAGTGAGATACAAAAAACAATACCACTAGTTATAGTGGAGATCATTTTACATTTGCAAATTATGATTAAGTACATATATTTATTATAACTTGTGCCCTGCTGAGTAAACAGGACCTTTATGCAGTCATCATGAAAACAATTCTATGATTAACGCTTACAAAGTTTAATATTTAAAAGAAAATATACTTGTTGTGTGGGTGTAGTTGTTTATAATGCCTTATGTGGAGCTCATGATTCTCCACAGGACTACATGACTTTCTGTATTTGAGAAATAAGCTTTTTATGTCATGTTGTTTAATGTGTTCCCTTATTTGAATATTTGGCAACTGATCAGAAAGTTTTCATAAAAAGTGAAATTCTAAAATAAAGAACTGTCATCCTTATGGATCTGGTGTCTTTGCATTGACATCAGAGCCACAAGTTTGGGGTTCACTGAGGAACAATGGTTATCAACCATAAACAAAACTACCCTCATACAATGAATGATATGTTAAGTGTTACAGAACATGACTAGAATGAAGTTCCAAAGATGTGGTATGTGATCTTACTTACAATGCACTTAGAGGAAAGTGGAACATTTGAACTTGTATTAATGGAATCAGAACTGACAATTTTTAAATTGTTGATGAATGGATGCAAAGGCCTGGGCATTTTGGAGGAGGGAGAAGGAAAGAGGCTGGAATAGATGCTTCATTTATTGCCGAAAGCTCTTATTATACCCTCCCGAGCATGCGTGCAACCCACCAATTGCATGGCATGATAACCCGACAGATGACGCGACACCCTCGGTAGTAGTAAGGATATGGCATGTAGCCACCAAGAGGTTCACAGACTCGCTGGCAGTGCTGGTGTCCACGCCGACAATCGGCACAACAGAATCCATGGTGGTCAAGCAAAGGATCAAAGGAGGCCCCGTTCTCCCTCTGTAAAAATATAAACATATTAAATCCTCTCAGCCTTTGGGTGAATTAAAGCCTTTTTTGGTTTAAGACATTCAGTGTATAGAGAAAGGAAACATCAACATATGAACATCAACAAGAGCTCACCATTGTTAGTGGCGAAATCAAGGAGCAAGTTCTGGCAGAGTGGGAACATATCAGAGGAAATTCTGGACCAGAATGAAGCATGACTTTAAATTGGGGATTGCATTACATCTGTATGCCCTGGTCCCATTAGACCCTGCCCTCTAATCCTGCTGAAGACTACACTTTATCTTCACTCCCCATGTACAATGTCATGGGAAATACACATTATTGGGTAGCACCGACAGCCTAGAAATTATTGTTATATCAGCATATGAATACTTAATCGGCTTGTTTGACCCTTCTCGGTCAATCCCAGTCCATCACCGGCATCTCCACATCATGTTATTTTAATGGAGGTGTTAACCCTTTGGATTAAGTACAAATACGTTAATATCATCAACAGTAATTCCTAGCCTTAGTTGATGTATGACTGTATTTAGGTTTCCCTGTGTAAGGTATTGGTCATAGTGAAACTGGGCAATGTAGCAAGAGGCTAGAGCAAAACCATCTCAAGGGGGTAAAGCTTATCTAATCATCCTCATTTTTCCTTCAATTTCTCTTGTCTGCACAAATAATAACATAGCACAAGCCAATCTAATTTGTACCTAATGAGACAGTCCAGTGTCCATTTATCTATTTTGAAAATGATAGAAAATAGCATTATGTTCTGCAAGAATTCATCCGTTACTTCCTATTGGTGATTTTTCTTTTTAAAAATGATCTTAAATTTTGTTTTGATGATCTTGTGACTGATGCATTACTGAAAAAAGCCAAGGTTGCTGATTAGTTAGATTTGCTTTTGACCTGAAAATAAAAAATAAAACCTTTGTTGAAAAGAAACAAATATGATTGAGTCAGGTTTTGCTCTGACACCAGTGAAATATATCTGTCAAACCACAGCGCTCATCTTTCCTAGTTTACATCAAAATAGCTGTAAATAATGGATTTATTTAGTGCACAGCATTTGTGAAAGAGAGGTTTTCTTTTAAGAGAGTTTTGTACCTAGACTCCGATCTGCTGTAAGTAATCTTGCTTTTATTTCATCAATATTACAGTGGTCAGTGGTCTCCTGAATTGTCCTCGCTTAGTCCTCCAAATGCACCATTTCAGCATCTTCCTCCTCCCTACACCATCACTGTCAAAATCAAGCTTCCACTCTAGGAACATAGGAGCAGGAGCCATTCAGCCCCTCAAGCCTGTTCCATCATTCGATTAGATCATGGCTGATCTGTATCTTAACTCCATTTACCCACCTTGGTTCTGTAACCCTTAACACCCTTACCCAACAAGAATCTATCGGTCTCAGTTTTGAAATTTTCAATTGACCCTCAGCCTCTACATTTTTTTTTGGGGGGGGGGGGGGAGGAAGAGTTCCAGGATTCCATTACCTTTTGTGTGAAGTCCTTCCTGACATCACCCCTGAATGACCTAGCTCTTATTTTAAGGTTATGTCCCCTTGTTCTGGATTCTTCCACCAGAGAAAATAGTTTATCACTATCTACCCCATCAAATCCTTTAATCATCTTAAACGCTTCAATTAAATCACCCCACAATCTTCTATACCCGAGAGAATACAAGCCTGGCTGTATAATTGTTAAAATTGGATAGCCATGTGGTGAAGGATAGACTATTAGAGCCTGGTCTTTAGCTACTTCTAAGCCTTTATGCATAGAGATTCCCCTTACACACACCTCACACTCTAGATAAGCTCTCCTATTAAAAAGGTAACAAGAAAGTCCCCAATTGATAACCACCACCTGAATACAATTAACACTCATTGATTTAAATCATACAATTAACATAATTTAACCCTTTTAGCTCCGGTATCATTCTGGTGAAACTGCGTTGTGCTCTAACCCGGTCTTTCCCATAACCCTAAATGTGGAGATCCTTACCTCCCTTGGGCTACCCCTCTTCCTACAGGCTCTTAAAACCTCAAGCTTGATGTCACCTAGTTACGACTTCTTCATTTATCCCATCTTCTCCCTTACTGTTTTCAAGCCTTGCAGTATAGGCTTTAGCCCTTTATCTTCGGTTTCTCAACAAAAAAAGTGTCTTTCTAAAAAATCAAACCATCATAAAGAATTCAGATTCACGTGAATGCACGTTTGTTTTTGTCTTTGTTGAATTTTTTTGGGTACCGTTGTTTCAATAATGAGTCTTGATGCCATCATTGGGTGTACTGACGGGAGGATTTGCTGATTCTGAAAGAATGAGGGAGCTGAATTAACATTAACTGACATCATTATTAACGCAAGCTACTAAGCAGTGTGCCTGGCTCCTGATGTTTACCAACATGTTGCTGTGTGTTTGAGATATTGTTGCGCGGTGTAAAAGCTTCACCACAGCTAAAGAAAGTAATGAATAATTGTGACCGTGATACTATTTTGTTAAATTATAAATTCTTGTAATATGCCCTGCCAGTTGAGAGATTGTTAAGCTCTGTAACCACTAGTTTAAGGGAACCTCAAGGAATGTCACATGGATAGCTAATGTCGAATGGAGACTGTGACGTTACTATAATGCAGGACAAAGTCTCCGATTTATGGTCATCCTTTGCCAATGTGGGACCCAGATCCACCAAGGGAAGCAGGTTACAAAAGTTTAATGTATTTCCACACACTGCATGAGCATACTCTGACATTGCATGATTTTTGATGCAAATTCAAATCCCAACATGGCAGTTTGAGATTTTGAATTTGGTTTAAGAAATCTAGAAATAAAAAGCTAGTATCAGTAAAAGTGACCATAAAGCTGTTGGATTATCATAAAAACCCAACTGGTTCATTAATGTCCGTTAGGGAAGGAAACCTGCCATCCTTACTCGGTCTGGCCTATATGTGACTCCAGTACCACACCAACGTGGTTGACTCCTAACTGCCCTCTGAAGTGGCCTCTCAGTTGCACCAAACCCCTCAGCAGTTCAGGTGAAGGCCCACCACCACTATCTGAGGGCAACTAGGGATGGGTTATAATTGCTGGCCTTGCCAGCGACGCCCATATCCCAAGAATTAATTTTGAAAATATTGCCAATAATTCCCACGGCATGGAAATTCTATGGGGGCGCCTCCTGGCCTCCCGCAATAACTACCACTTTGACCAAGCTTTTGGTCACCAGTCCTAATATCTCCTTACGTGGCTCGGTGTCAGATTTTGTTTGATAACGCTCCTGTGATGCGCCGTGGGACGTTTTACCACATTAAAGGCACTACATAAATGCAAATTGTTGTTGTTATTGTTTATGCCATGTCTCTGGGGATAAGAACATAAGAAATAGGAGCAGGAGTAGGCCATCAGGACCCTTGACCCTGCTCCGCCATTCAATACGATCATGGCTGATCTTCGACCTCAACTCCACTTTCCTGCCTGATTCCCATATCCCTTGATTCCCCTAAAGTCCAAAAATCTATCCATCTCAGCCTTGAAAATATTTAATGATTCAGCATCTATAGACCCCTAGGGTAGAGTTCCGCTGGTCTCCTGCCAGACAACCCCCATGGAATTTCAGGGCTCATTAGTCTAAAACCCCGCAAGTCTGACTTTTCAACGGAATTGCTGAGGCAAAAGATGCCACATTATATAATGCATAATTAGAGCATTCTTCTCCTCCCTGCCTCCAATGTTGGAGAGCAATATGTTGGAGTGGCACTCCTAGGGCTCGATTTTGGGATCGTGTTTCCGGCGGGTTCCCAGCGGGGTGGCCCCGAAAATCCCGATATCTGGTCATGTGACCGGATCGCGACAAAATCCCGGCCACTTCCGTGTACCGCGCTGACGTGCGGGGCTGCGCGCGCAAGCCCCGCTGGTGGGAATCCCGCAGGCAATTAAAGCCAGCGGGGTTCCACTTGAGAGTACTTACCTTGCTCGTTGTGGTCAGTTAATGAGCTGAAGCAGCTGTCAAAAGAGGAAGTGTGGGATTTTCGGTTCAAGGCAGTGAGTTACCCACACTGGGGGAAACAGTCCCTCCTCAACCAGGCGTGTTGCAGCCAGCAGCCTGTGGCAGGTGCCAAGGTGCGCTCCACGGGGGAGAGCCCTCACCCACGCAGGAGGCCACCGCGTCACATAGGGCAACCCCTGCCCTCCACCACCCCCCGCCAAGCCAGAGGACAGACCGACACGAAACCGCAGCCCCAGTCCGAGGAACCACCCACCTACCCTGCACAACCCCTCAGACCAACACCTGCCAGATGGGTGGTGTGTGGACACCCTCGGAGGACGAAGAGCATGACCAGCACCAGCAGCCTCGCAGTCCACGCCGTCCGCCGCAGAGACGTGGATCCCCCCAACACGGTGTTGTTGCACGCCCACCTGCACAGCAGGAGGGAGGGCTACCGCAGAGAGAGACGCATCGCAGAGGGCACTACCCTCGCCACAGGGTCCACAGACCGAGGCGCAGCTCCCCGGACCTCTCCGAGCAGCAGTGCACAGGGAGGCGCAGATTCGCTCGACATGTAGTCGTGGAGATCTGCAGCCTCTTTCATGCCGAGCTGCTCCTGGCTGGCCCCAGCACCAACTGCTTACCTGTCGCTGTCAAAGTCACTACTGCCCTCCACACCTTCTCCTCCGCATCCTTCCAGGGTGCAGCCGGCTACACCGCCGATGTCTCTCAGTCGTCTGCGCGGACGAGCCCTGCAAATACACCTGCACCTACTCTGCAGTAACACGATGGGTGGCATCAGTGGTGGGTCCTCATAGTGATACCCAGGAGCGGCCATTATTGGACACAACGGACAGGATTCGCGGAGACATGGCAGTGGTGGTGTCAATATAATGTGTGCTGTTTGTTGCTCTGAAATTCAATATAGGTAACACCCATGACAAACCCTCAGACACCCTTGTGCACCCCCTTCATGCTGACGACACCTTTGCCTTACGCTGCCTACTGCACATATGTGATGCATGCCCTGTGGCTGCAGCACAGGTGGTGGCAGGTTGAGTGAGGCTGGCCGTGAGGGAGATGCACGGGAGGGTGAGTATGGGATGGAGCAATGAGATTGTATGAGGATTGGGTTGCGTGTTAGTGGCAGGATGAGTACTGGCGAGGTGAGTAGGTGGAGGTAAGATGAGGATGGGGTTTGAGTGGGTATGAAGGGTGATGTGACAGAATAGTGCTGGCGGTGCCGAAGCAGATGTGGGGTGGGGGCAGTGTTGTGGCAGACGGAGTGTAGGGGAAAGACTTCATGTTCTCACTGCGGCTGACCTACTGCGGTCATTGCAGCGCCTCCTGCACTGTATGCAGGTGGGCCATATGTTGGTGGCGCAGGTGACCCCCTCTGCCACCTCGAGCCAGGCCTTCTTGGTGGCAGAGGCAGGCCGCTTCCTCCCGCCCGCCGGGGGGAAGATCTGTGTCCTCCCCCTCCTCCTCACCCCATCTGAAGATTCTTGGGGTGAGGCATCATTAAACTGGGAGCAGCCTTCCCCCTGGGCTGTTCCATGCTGCAATTTGTTCCATTGGTTGCAGCATCTGTCAGTGGAGGACTGCCCCTTTAACTAGAGAGCCTCCAGCTGACAGATCGTACTGCGCATGCGCAGCCCGACCAACGCGCAGGCCAGCGCCGTGGACCCCGGAGGAGCAGGTAATTGATTCCTATTAGTGGGTTGCCTGCTACGATCGCGTGGGCAACTCACTAATTTCGCCGTCCGCGTTTTCGACGCTTCTGGAGGACCACCCGCTGGGAACCCGCAGGCCTGCTAAATTCGAGCCCCTAAAGTTTGGTAATAAAACAAGGTGCTATTTTTGTGGCAGGGAAATAATTTTTACTGAAGTGCTTGTGAGTCTTACTTTTAGCTGCTATTGCAAAAAGGAAATAAGATTCTCTCTAAGGTAATTTTAAAAGATAGTTGTTCAGAAAAAGAACAAAAAACATTCAATAAGAATTAGTTCCTTAGCAGAAGGTTTTAGCAACATTCAACAGCTAGTGTTCTTGGTTCTCAACTGAGTTTATTGATCGAGAATGCAAGTAAACCTCATTCTAATGCTAAAACCAAGGCTTATTCAAAATAATGTTTGATTTGAGGTGTAAGGGTCTTTGGTCTAGAATAGATTCTTACAGTGATGGAATGAAAATGAGATCACTAGAAGCACTCAAGAGTAGTCTATATACTTTAACACTCCACAAGGAAAGTTATATAGGAAAAGCTAATTGTCATAAATGAGCCTCAGCACTTGTAAAGCCAGAAGGTTCCATTTTAGATAAAACGTAGCATTTCAGAAAAATGGAACACCAGGGAAAGTTGCCCTTAAAACAAATCTGACATCTTAAGTTAAATCAAAGCACCTAAATCTAGAAACTCACTGCACCAACAGTTGAGCCTATGGGTAACTCAAAGGCTCATGTGATTAAAAGGGATTAACTGGCCAGGAATGAGGAATGGAAGGAATTAAAAAGTGACTAGAAATTCATTTCACACAAAATGATAACCAATAAAGCCTCCAAATAACTATTACAGGAGCGTAGAAGGATTTGATTCAACTTAGATTGGTTCCATTTAATTGAAGAGACACTACTTTCATAAAAAAATACTAGACAAACATTATTTTGCATTGAGGGAGATTCATTGTTTTTATTATAATATTAATATTTGGAAGATAATGAAATTATTGTATTGAGTGTGCAAATAAATGATAAATAACATGTCAAGCACTTCCTCATGAAGACAGTGCCCCTTTAATCTTTAGCCTGAATACAAGGTAAGGCCTGACATATGGGAGGAGGGTGAACTGATGGAAGGGGAAGTCCATTACTTGGCTATCCAATAATGAGCAGTATCGGAACACTGTTGCCCACCTGAAAACCGTTGTGTCCATCATGTACATATTTCCATGAAGCCATTATACATTTTGATTACATGGTGTTTGTGGAAAGAGTGCATTGATACAACCAGGCCATCTTGAATGACTGTGCTTGCACTGGGAGCAATAGGGTCAGAGATCGAGGCAGTTTCTTTGGTCTTAGTTTCTAGGCATTAGTTAGACTTGGGGTTCGGAGGGAGGCATGGTACTGCACACATATCGGTTGGAGACGTTGCCCTTCCTGGCTAATGGGTGCAGCTTGTGTTGAGCGAGTCTGCATGAACGGGCCCGGACTTCTTGGTATTTCTCCTGTTCCAGGCCGAGGCTAAACATTACTTTTCTGATTGGCTTGTTCCACATGTGTTTCAGTCACATATTTGTTGTGGGGAGGGCTGCACTTCACCATAAAGTGGGATGCACCTTCTTACAGTTTAGTAATGAGAGTTGTGCTGACCTGAGTATAATTGGGACCTCCCCTCTCCAGTGGACAGGCCTAGCAAGCACTGAGGTGGGTCCTCTTGGATTACAAGACTGGTCATGTTCCCAATGCTCTCCAAAACTGCTGTACAGAATGGCTTGATGTGGGGGCATGACTAAAACATTATATATAGGAGGATGCCCTTCTGGCCAAGCCCCTCTGGCAGTCACTTGTCATATGGTATGGAGGGCTGAAATGTGTGGAATTTGTGTGAGGTGTGGTATATGTGATGTATGACGTTGAGTTGACCTTTGTGTATTTTGCTGCAGATGGTAGTGTTCAAAGCCTGTATCCATACCATTGGACACCCCTCTTCCCTTAACAGATGCCCTAGATCTTATTTCCCAGGCTCCCTCTGACTTTCTGTCCCATCCTTGGTCATGGAGGTGAGCACGATGCCCTCACAGGAGGCTGTGGGGAGTGGAGGAAGGATTCTAAGCAGGTTGGCTCATGCTAAAGTCTGCTAAATATTGCAGGGTTATAGAGATATTGCCAAAGGGACATTTTCAAAATGGAGGAAGTTCACATCTGCCCAGTGGTTTGTCACCTCAGATACATATTTGTTGCAAGTATCAGTAGAATAAAAACCAATGAATGTCATTTTATGAATTACCAGTGAATCTCCCATGGCAATGTTCACAGTAAGTCAGAGGATATACTTTTTTATGCCATGTAACACATAATGCATTATTTAGCTGTTAAGATGGAGCTGTGTCCCTTTAAGGTTATAAGATCTAATTGCTGTAAATAAGCATATCCTGAAGTCAATTAAAGGCTAATTCCTTTTAGGTACATCTTGAGGTCAACTTGTGTATTTTTTTTTCTCTATAGATTGGCAGCTGGTTGTAAAGTAAATCTCATGTCTTTCGTCAGCTCAGCAATAGGAAATAACTGTATTTCTCTCTCTTTTCTTTTTAAAGATTTTTTTTACATTTATAACAAAGTATGATGGACCTATAATATAGATTCTAGATGGAAGCTTACACATGTTGAGTATTTAACTCAATTTAAATGGATTATCAATAGATAAATTCAAGAAAATCATTTACAATTTCTCATCTTCCCCTGAAGATAGTCATTTATTCTGGGGTACAGTTCCATGGGCACTAGCATTCTTCCATTGTACTTTGTGTTCAAGTGGTGGCCATTCACCATGTATGGGTCTAGGTAGTAATATTTAACTGGGGGAGGGGTAAAACCTTTAAGGCCAAATCTGATCCGGTCTTCATTTCCAGCAGGAGTCACTGCATAGAGATTGTGAGCAAGAGCAAGCAAGGACCCACCTCCGTGCTTGCTAGGCCTGTCCACTGGAGAGGGGAGGTCCCAACTATACTCCGGTCAGCACAACTCTCATTACTAAACTGTAAGAAGGAATGTTCGGGTAAGTTGTGCTGCCTCTATTACTACCGTGGTTGACATCCTCTTATGAGGACAGGTTGGCTTGGCTTGTATTGTATTTTCTTGAGTATAGAAGATTGAAGGGTGATCTAATCTAAAAATGATAAAAGGATTCAATACAATAGATAGAGAAGCTATTTCCTCCGGTGGGGGAATCCAGAACAAGGGGTCATAATCTTCAAATTAGAGTCAGGTCATTCAGGAGTGAAATCAGGGGTATATGTACACAAATCGTTGAAGGTGGTAGGGCGGGTTGAGAAAGCGGTTAAAAAAGCATAAGGGATCCTGGGCTTTATAAATAGAGGCATAGAGTATAAAAGCAAGGATGAACCTTTATAAAACACTGGTTCGGTCACAACTGGAATATTGTGTCCAGTTGTGGGCACCGCACTTTAGGAAGGATGTGAAGGCCTTCGAGAGGGTGCAAAAGAGATTTACTAGAATGATTCCAGGGATGAGGGACTTTAGTTATGTGGAGAAGCTGGGGTTGTTCTCCTTGGAACAGAGTAGGCTGAGAGGATATTTAAAATCATGAAGGGTCTAGACAGAGTAGATAGAGAGAAACTGTTCCCATTAGTGGAAGGGTCAAGAACCAGAAGACATAGATTTAAGGTGATTGGCAAAAGAACCAAATGTGACACGAGGAAAAACCTTTTCACACAGCGAGTGGTTAGGATCTGGAGTGCACTGCCAGAGGAGATGGTGGAGGCAGATTCAATCATGGCTTTCAAAAGGGAACTGGATAAGTACTTGAAAGGAAAAAAATTGGCAGGCTACGGGGATAAGGCAGGGGAGTGGGACTAGCTGGATTGCTCTTGCATAGAGCCGGTGTGGACTCGATGGGCCGAATGGCATCCTTCCGTGCTGTAACCTTTCGATGATTCTAACTGAATGGTGGAACAGGCTCGAGGGGCTGAATGGCCGACTCCTATTACTATAGGTAGAACTGGAACCTTCCTCACCTGCATAATTTAGTGCCACATCACTCTGCATTTACCCAATGAGCCGCTGGGGAAACATGAGATTTACAGTTAAATTAAATATTTTCTTCCTGAAAGTCAGCTAAAATTTATAAAATGAAGACTAAATCCTCCCAAGAAAAGTCAATTTAAAAAAAAAATTGAGATGTGAACTTGTGACTGTGACCTTTTACAGAGGTTATGAGCCAGAGCAATAATTTGTAGAAACTCTTGGCAAAATTGACAGATGTTTTATGAAATTTAGCTCCTTTTACGATTCAAATTCACTCCAGGTGCTTATTTTGTGACCTGTGCAAAAAGTGTGCTCCCTAGATGAGCCACACCCTCTCTATTAACCCATGAAATAAGGCCTGTGCAAACAATGAGCCCTTTTATTATAATCGGATAGAAGGTCCACTTTGTCTTGCCTCACTTCAGAAGATGCTTCCTATCAGCCACGGCACACACTTCCGTGCTAAGCTGAAATATTAAATAGGTTTATTTATGGGTTCTTATTTGTGGCAGGAAGCAATAAAAAGATTGTACTAATATAAGTGCAGAAATGAACAAGTCTGCAACGCATTCATGACAGACAAAGTCGCCATCTGTGATCTTTTTGGAAGCTTCCTTGCAGAATTTGGGTTAAAAACGAATACTTTTCAGATAGAGTTAGTAGTTTTGATTTCTTAGTGAATCAGTGGGTTAAATCTGCAGGATTTCTGTAGTTGTGTCGATGGCCAAGCTAAACTGAAGTAGCCCAAATTGGGGCTGTGCTGAAGCAAACCTGTCCGAAATGCAGTTTGATTTACAGATGGTCAGAGCTATGAGATTATACGATCAATGCACTTATTGCAAACCAATCAAACTAGGTGACAAGCTAATAGTTTGCCAGATTCAATATATGAACAGAAAGCAGGAAGTGTTCTGGTGAGACATTCAGGTAGATTTTCCGGTCCGTGCCTGGGCGTATTGGACTGCTTGAGACAGTGAATATAGAAACATTCGGCATGGAGCCCGTCTGATTTCCTGTCAACTTAACGGATGGCAAATTGGGTGAGCTGTTTTCGGAAAGTGGGTTTCTGCCTACCTGATTTTCCTCTATTCACTGGGCCCAAGCGATCCAATGCCTTTCAGGCACAGGAACTAAAAAATCTATCTCCCCTCCCACCACCTCTCCCCTGCCTCCCACCCATGCAATACTAACATCTTTCCAATCGGCCTGTCAGCATATGAAAGACAGGTTGGGGTGAAATTTGACTTGGGCAGCAGTGCAATACGGCCGATAACACATTGGCCGCCCGTTTTATATGCCTCCCAATTTTCTTTTCCAGGTGGAGTGTAAAACGGGATAATGTAAATTAGGACAAATGTCACCCCCTGCGTTTTATCAGAGTTTCTGTAGTTAGTTTGATTCTGGGGTTAATATGTTGTGTTTTTAATGAAAGTGCAGCTCCATTTTCAATGTTTTTTTTATATGTACGTTTTTAAACTAAGACACATTAAAAGGAAAAAAATGGACAAAATAATTTTTCACACTGGTATCCTATCTATAATTCTTTATTTAAAAAAAGCAAGAATGCAGACACTGGGACTTTGATATTACATTGGTGATTTCTATCTCTCAGCTGGATGATGGGTCATATTTTCATTGTTATACACCAGGCTGACAGGTTCAAGCAGAGAGCTCTAATTACCAACTATAACGGTAGGGATGATTGAGAGATATCTAATTTTACTTCAAGTTTTGATTTGTATAGACAGGCCAGATGGTCACTCTGAGTGATATGGGGGATATCTCTTTCAGCTTATTAATGCAGCGTGACTTCTGACAAGTTTCAGTCATGGTTATTTTAAAAGTGCTACCTGCAAATAGTCTGATTTATTTTAAGGTTTGGAATCAGGTGGAAAAAAATGTCATCCGTACCTTATAGAAGGTATGAGCCTATATTTTCGACAGGCTTTGGTTATGAGGTCTTTCTCATTTGGAAAATTAACAAGAAGTTATGATCTGGAATGCACTGCCTGAATGGGTGGTGGAAGCAGATTTAATAGCAACTTTCAAAAGGGAATTGGATATATACTTGAAGAGAAAAAATTTGCAGGGCTATGGGGAAAGAGTGGAGAAGTGGAACTAATTGGATAACTCTTCTAAAGAGCCAGTACAGGCACAATGGGTTGAATGGCCTCCTTCTGTGCTGTAAGATTCCATGGGCTCTATTTTAGCACCCGCTATCGGTGTGTTCCCCGCGGGGGGAGGCCTCTGAAAATCGGAGAATCCCGCCGCGGTACCAGAACCCGCGCACTTCCGGGTTCCCCGCTGACGCGCCGGCGTGCGCGCGCAGCCCCCGCTGGTGGGAATCCCGCAGGCAATTAAAGCCAGCGGGATGCCACTTGACAGTATTTATCCAGGTATTTCAGGTCATTAACTGACCTGATTAAGGGATTATGTGGGATTTTAGACCAGAATGGGACTGTTTCCCACACTGGGGGGAAACACTCCCAGGTCAAATGGACGTGTTGCAGCTGTCAGCCTGTGGCAGCTGCAAAGGTCCATTTGACAGGTGGAGGGGGTAGCGGGGGGGGAGAGACCCTCACCCATTGCAGGAGGCCACTCTGTCACTTGGGACAAAGTTTGGCCTCCACCACCCTCCTCCTGACAGTCAAAGTCACCAACCTGCACACTTACCCCGGGGTCCGGAGACATGTACCTACCTTGCGGACCCCCACAGATGTAGCTGCAGTCATGACCTCCTCGGAGGACGAACAGCATCGCCAGCCTCGCCATCCACGCCGTCCACCTCTGACACGTGGAGCTCCACAACAGAGTGCTGTGACACATCCACCTGCACAGCAGGAGGGAGGGCTATCGCAGAGAGAGATGCGTTGCAGAGGGCAGTACCCTTGCCACAGGGTCCACAGACCGAGGCTCAGCCTCCTGGACCTCTCTGAGCAGCAGTGCACACGGAGGCTCAGAGTCACTCGACATGTAGTCATGGACATCTGCAACCTCTTTCATGCCGAGCTGCTCCTGGCTGGCCCGAGCACCATCTTCTTACCTGTCGCTATCAAAGTCACCACTGCCCTCAACAACTTCTCCTCCGCATCCTTCCAGGGTGCAACCGGGGACATCGCCGATGTCTCCCAGTCGTCTGCGCAGAAGAGCCCTGCAAATACACTTACACCCACTCTGCAGTGACACAATGGGTGGCATCAGTTGTGGGTCTTCAGAGTGATCCTCAGGAGCGGGCATTATTGCACAAACCAGACAGGATTCGCGAAGACATGGCAGTAGTGGTGCCAATATAATATGTAATGTGCGTTGTTCAGATATTCAATATAAGTAACAACCATGACAAACCCTCAAACACCCTTGTGCATCCCCTTCATGCTCACGACACGTTTGCCTTACGCTGCCTACTGCACATATATGATGCATGCCCTGTGGCTGCAGCACAGGTGGTGGCAGGTTGAGTGAGGCTGGCCGTGAAAGAGATGCACAAGAGGGTGAGTATGAGATGGAGCCATGAGATTGTATGAGGATTGGGTTGAGTGGTAGTGGCGGGATGAGTACTGGCGAGGTTAGTAGGTGCAGGTAAGATGAGGATGAGGTTTGAGTGGGTATGAGGGGTGATGTGACAGAGTAGTGTTGGCAGTGCCGAAGGAGATGTGGGGTGGGGGCAGTGATGTGGCAGACGGGGTGTAGGGGAAAGACTACGTGTACTCACTTTGGCTGACCGACTGCGGTCATTGGAGCGCCTCCTGCACTGTATGCAGGTGGGCGATATGTTGGTGGCGCTGGTGACCTCCTCTGCCACCTCGAGCCAGGCCTTTCTGGTGGCAGAGGCGGGCCGCTTCCTCCCACCCGCCGGGAGGAAGATCTCTGTCCTCCCCCTCCTCCTCACCCCATGTATTGATACCTGGAGTGAGGCATTATTGAACTGGGAGCAGCCTTCCCCCTGGGCTGCTCCATGCTGTCATTTTTGCTATTTGTTGCAGCATCTGTCAGTGGAGGACTGCCCCTTTAAATAGAGCGCCTCCAGCTGACAGATCTTACTGCGCATGTGCAGCCCGCCCGACGCGCAGATCAGCAGTGGGGAACCCGGAGGACAAGGTAAGTGGCTCCAATTAGTGGATTGGATCCTACAATCGCGCGGGAAACTGACTAATTTCACCGGGCGCGTTACCCACGCGCCCGATAGCCCCCCCCGCCGAGAACCCGCAGCCCTGCTAACATCGGGCCCCATGATTCCATGTTGGCCATTATGTAACTTGAGGATGCACAATAGATGCTTCATTTAAAATGATTTCAAATTTATTTTCTAAGTTACAAAATTGGGTTGTGGTTGCTTCTCTTGTAAATGGACGATGATCTCTAACAAAAGCAGTCTCAAAACTCTGCAACTTTTTTTTCTCCGAGAATTTATAGCTACTGCTTCATGTTTAGCAGCTAATTCAGTAACAGGTGTGGTGACAATAACGAGTTAATTAACCACCTACTCTCCAGCGTACTTTTCAAGGGACAAACAGATATGGAAACAAAAGCAAGTTTATACATTGCAGCAGAGTTCAGCTCACATATACAACATCACAATACATACTGAAACCACTGTATCTAGTTCCTGGCATAACACATATCCTTATGACCCAAGGCCGCTGGACTTGTGTCACTAAATAGATTGAACATGAGCAGATCCAGGTGAAACCACACATATATATATATATATATATATATATATATAGTAGTGCTATGAGTTTGTGGAAAGTGGAGCAATCGCCCTTTAAGTATAGCAAGGGCATACTGGATAGCAATTACTTTCAAAGCGGTTTTAACCCCCAAGCTTTAATTAGAGATATTTACCTTGTCCTCCCTAGTAGTCCAGGAGCCAGTTGCAACCAATGAAGATGGAAAAGTCAATTTTTTTTTTAGAAAAAATATAATTGCAGATTTTTATTGGCGATGATGGGACGGATAGAAATGCATTACTTATGGACCCCTTCATTTTAAAATTCAGGCACCATTTGAACCACAGCACGGAGAATTTATTTTTACTTACACGCCCGTGATTTAGCACAACTGAACATTTGAAAATTGACACCATTTTGATTTAAGATGGTCGAAGATACTCACATAGTCATTTACGGAGCGTAATGGGCGCTTTCCATTGGGTTTGGTTTTCAACTCAGCAGCAAGTGCGTCCTCTTCAGCATCCTCTGGATCTCCAAAATCGTAAAATTCTGTACCTGAAAAGATACAAGGCTCAATTAGAACACTGGGGATTCCATACATCCACTGGACTCGATGTACAATAGTGATATGGTTGCCCAATACTATCTTTTAATTTCTGCTATACATATTCCAGTGCCCTCAGGGCACTAAGCAGACAATATAAACAAGCGAAGGGAAGCTGACTCCACTGGTGCACTGGGCCCATATAAGTCTGGGCATTAGAAATGAGAAAATATTGATTTGTACTTTGTTCAGCGTCATTACCTTTCTCTGGATAAGATTTCATTGGTTTTTGTTTGCAAATATCTTTGTTGTATTCAAAGATTATCACCTTCTCCAAACAAGAATCTAACATGTTTTCATTTTAAAAGATGTTTCTAACTTTTTTTTTGTATCGCTTGCTTGCAGGGAAAACAAAAATGGATTTTGTTATCTGAATTGTTGACATTCCAGTCATTTCATCTCATGTGAGTGTAAGGAATTGAGCTTGATAAGGGAGCAAGGGAACAGAAGATTGAAATGACGACTCTTTTTATTCCAAAAAACAAACTCTCCTAAGGAAACACCAGAAGTGACTTTTGTCTAGACAAGTAGCAATCTATAAGCAGATGCCCATTAATTTGTGATCGATACAGCCTCAAAGCATGCCTTTGGCACATCCATTATAGGTTTATGAAAATAATTAGTGGTTTTCAATATCTTATGCTTTGTGTCAAGCATCGGTGGTTTTTGGGTCAATATTCATTCAGTGCTTTGATAAGAACATTTGTGGAGATGTATATTATCAATAAATAGTACACCCTCAGTAAGCTAAAATCTGGTAAATACAGTGAAATGTAACTTATTACTACCCCTTTGTCAATGCTCAAAGATATTAATACACTTTGCTGAATGTTATGCCACCTTTGGAACATGACATACGCTGATAGCTGCCTACAATGTCTATCACTTAAATACCCGACTAAACCCCTTTACAGGTAAACTAAACAGTCCAGCCTAGGAATTATGGTTGGTAATATTTGCAGACAAACATTTAACATTCTTTTGTCTGCTATTTTAGTGGAAGTGTTACCCATTTAAAATAACGCTGCATTAAAATAGTGGGCAAAGGACTGTCCTATGAACACGTTGCATGCTTGTTCACTAATACTGCCCATTGTAATCTCGATGTTTAACTATCATAAAAAGGAAGAACAACAGATTTCAGTCATTTGAGCTCCAAGCTAAAATCTAATCGAGGGATTTAATAACTCTAAACTTTTTGACTTTAGATCTTTGTTTAAAAAAAATTATTATTTTGCCTGGCTGCCTTGATTATCTTACCTTGGCATTTGCTGATGGTTATCTTAATAGTCCCTGTATAAAATGCAATAAAATCAGTTTGGCTGTTAAAATAAAAGTTTTAAATCCAGTTCTGAATTGTAATATATTTTTGTCAATAATTCTTACTTTCTCATTATCACGATTACATAATTCACTAGGGAAAGAGCCAGCCATTCAATTTAAACTGTACAAGATACTGAAGTAATGATATAAAATTAATTATTGATGTGGTAATCAGAGTCTGCAGCAGCAATGCAGTCTAATACGCATTGTATGATTGAACACGAATACTCGAACATATCAATTTATTAACTACAAAACAGTCTCTTTGATACGAACTTGAAACCATATCCAAAATCTTTGATACTTTCACTTCTATTATTTTTACCTTTCAAATATGATGGACGAAGCCAATAAATAGGAAGATTTCCACATACTTCCAGGACTTTTGAATTCAGCAGAAAATGTTGGTCCTTAATTGGTTGTTCAGCTGCCACCCAAACAAGAGACTCATCAAACTTCACTGGCATAATTTCATCTTGCTGTTAAAATGAATGACGTACATTAACCTTTTTTGTCAACTGCCAAAAAAAAGCAGGAATTCATTATTTTTTTAACTTGGCAGTTTCATCTAAAGTTGAATTGTAGAAAACTCTTGAATTTATTAGTAGTACAATAAAAGCAAATGACAAGACTTAATTAAATTCAACTTCAGTTTGAACATATGGTGTGGTATAATTGGTTTTTCCGCAAATACTGATTAGCAGAATTTCATTAGGAAACTTTGTGCACTAACCTATTTTTCATCATTAGGAAATACAAAGAGGGACTTTCAAATGCCATATCGGCAATGATGGACCTTTTGTCAGCGCGATTTTAAAATTAAGACTTTTAGGCTGCAGTTATATTGTAGGTACCAGTCTGAGAGTAGACCATGATGTTCAGTTGGCAGGCCTGAGTTATACTTCTGACTATGCCTCATGCCAACAAAAGAGCTCTGTGTAAGCTTGGATGAACTGTGCAGAATTCTGCTCTCTGGGGGGCTGAACAGAAGAGTACAAGTGGCAGCCTGAATTGTTTCCTAACAATAAAAGCATTGAAAAAATATCTTTTATAAATTACTCAGGGGTCCAATGGATTGCCTGAGCATTACTGAAATGTGGTTTGGCATTGGACTGAAGTTGTACTGCAAATGGTGAGAACTACCAAGTGGTACGAGGTTACATGTTCAAAGCGATCTCCCATCTCTCGCTTGAGAGTCAGATTGCCAAGCTGACTCTTGAATTCTAATGCCACTTGACGCACACTGAAAACCACTTTACATTGAATTAAAATGGCAGTGTAACTGTACCCTTAGAATAAATGTACTGGTATTAGTGTCTTTGACCAAACTTTTTTCAATATAAAGCTATCCGATTGCATTTCAGCAATCAAAAGTATTTTATTTAAGTTTATTCCTACGACTCAACGAATTCTGAAAAATTCTATCGTGCGGGAATGGGGAAGGGAGAAGATCCTTTCGCCCATTGGATCTCAACTTTCTGAATACTAATTGCAAAATCCTGGCACTACAGCATCTAACTGTTTCTTAAATGAGTCCTGGCCTCAATAATTCTTCCTGGCAACCCATTTAAGTTGTTAATTATCCTCTGTAAAGTAATACTTCTTGGCATCTGCTTGAAACGTTCCCTTCACACTCTGAACTTGTGCCCTTTTGATCCTTCTGCATAGGTGTATCAAAAGTATTGTTCTTGGTTTATTTTCTCTATCCCATTAACTATTCTTTAATAGGCTTTTCCTTTTGAAGCTGATGAGCCCTAACTTACTTAATCACTGCTCATAGGTCACCTCTGTAACTCTAAGGATCAGTCTTGTTGCTCTCCTCTGCATCAATTCGAGGACTTGGATGGCCCCCGAACATATATTGAGATTTTTGTCCATTACGTCTAAGAAGGATTTCAGATTCATTTATTTTAAGATGTTGCTATTAATTTCTGCTCACAATACATTAAATCCACAGAACACACAAGCTTCTAGGAATGCATATTCAATCCAGGTTAAGTGGCTGCAGAAATGGTGTTTCCTGTATACCACACCAGCTTGAGATAATGGGGTCTGTTAAGATATTAGTAACACCCACGTATAAAATACTGGAATGGCTTCATTCAAATGAGCCCAATCCAAGCAGGAGTGGTTGCTAGTGGCAGCTCAACTGGCCAATCCTGAGCACAGAGCAGGAGGAAAGTCAGAGTTCAAATGTTTGACTTCCTATCTAGCTGGAACATGAAAATTGAGTCTGCGGAAACTTGGAATGGAAAACAGTCACAGAAGGAGAGAACTCTCTTCTTAAGGTTAGAGTCAACTATGGGCTGGATTTTACTGTAAAAATACTGGTGAGGCTATCGGTTCTCATCGTTATTCATGTGCAAATTGGAAAGCAACTTCCGGTGACCATACAAGCGCAGTTAGAAGCGGAAATCCGGAAGTTGCTGGCCGAGATGCCCTGCTCCTCCAAAAGCTGCCCGAAAACGGCATCTTGCCGTCTGACTCACCATTCAAATGTATTGAACTTAGCTCAGATACTGACTAAACTCACCAAAAGAAGTTAGGGAATGTCCATTCCAGTGTAAGCACCCTTTTAACGGCGTGGTAAGTCTTAATTACTGCCAAACAACCTCTCTGGCACTGAAAATTAACTTTTACAAGTGTGGAGTCTCATTCCTTCGGATTTTAATTATTGTTGGACAATTTAAAAATAAATTAAATAATGTTTCTTTTAAAGTTTTTTCTTTCTGTCTCTTTTATCTCTCTCTTAATCTAATCTTTCTTTCCCTCTCTTTATTTTGCTTACTGTATCTGACTTGACATTGAATTCACTATTCTAACTTACACTTCCTGGTTCAGATGCTGCTCTGCTCATTAATGATTCTTCAATCTGATTGATTAACGAGATACACAGTTGCTTGCCCCGTTCACACAGATTCCAGATGCCCTGTAGAGGGCGCAGGGCTGAATGGCTCTCTAACTTACAGTAACATGCCGTGAAAAACCCCATAGAAAGTCTAGGGGCAAGTGCAAATCTAACGAACGGGGCCGTTCACAGCAAAATCCAACCCAATTAGTTTGAGATTTTGCTCATCTATAAAGTTGAATTTAATTCATGAGTAAGGCAGTGTGCTTTGATATTTTTTATATTATGAGGAATGTTATGCAATAAATTGAAATTCTCACAAACTGTATTCTGTTCATTCGTATCTTACATGTAAAATAAACTAGTTTGTTGACTTGCAGTTGGCACTAGAATGTTTATCTTCTGGAATATAGGAGAAATGTGCGGGCATCTGCAGAATTACTGTAGTGAGCATACACAACCAGGATGGGCGTTCATTGTTCTGATCCCTGGGCCACACTACCATATGACGAGCTATTAGGCAGTATAAAGATAAATTTCTGTGGGATATGCTTGCAGGAGAGACTAGTGCCCCTGAACCCAAGAGACTATCTAGTGCAAATTGGAACACACGTGCTCTTTGTTGTATTGAGTAGAATTACATGTGTGGTCTCACCAGAGCACATGCAGCTTCAGTGAACTTAAACTCAACCCAGATATTCTGCTTGCTTTGTTTACTGCAGCCTCTCGCTGTCTGGACATGGTGGCTGATGAATCAATTAATATCCTTGGTTCTTTTACTTTCCTCTTTGGTAACTTCTATGTACCTATGGTGTATACTTGCCTCCTATTTTTGCTTCCAATATGTGGTACATTGCATTTAACTGTACTGAAGTACATTTTCCACTCTGGTGCATATCCTATTGAGCACTCTTAACTGCCTTTTCATGGTCCAAAGTTGCTCCTAGCTCTGTGCCACTTGTAAACTAAACTACCTTGCACTAAGACTGCAAATCTGGGCCCTATATGTATACCAGAAAGATGGATCCCTGTGGCACACCTGCCGCCCCTCCCTCCCACCACACCCCATTTCAACTGAGCTCCCCTCTGCTTCCTTCCCATTAAGCAGTTGCTAACCCACATTCATGCCTTACTATTGAGAATTTAAATTGTAAAGGAGTCACAACTTTTATCAAAGATCTTTTGGAAGTCTGGGTACGTTACGTTACATGACTTTCCTATATCGAGTCTTCAAAAAAAAAAGTATATAGGGGGTGATTTTAGGAGGCAATTGCGGTTGCGTTGGGGGTGGAGGGGTTTCCGATAATCGGAGAAATCCCGTTCAGGTTCGGAAGCCGGCTCCAACCCGCCGACTTCCGAGTTTCCCAGGGACCCACCTGCGCGCGCGCGGGCGACCCGAAAACAGAAGTCCCGCTGGCAATTAAAGAACCAAATGTACCTCATTGAGGTCTTAAGGTACCTTACCTGTGATAGAATAAGTACTTAGAAAGATTTTTAACTTACCTGGGCAGCTTGCCCACCGCTTCTGATTCACGTGCCGGATCAGGGAACAAGAAACTAAATAAATTAAATAAACCATAGACGGAAGTGAAAACACTAAATGAATCTACCTTTGCACCCTGCTCAGATGTTGTCCCCCCTCCTCATCCCCGTCCCCCCTCCTCATCACCCCCCCCGGATGGTCCCCCTCTTCGCCCCCCCCGGATGGTCCCACTCTTCGCCCCCCCCCCGGATGGTCCCCCTCTTTGCCCCCCACCCCGGATGGTCCCCCTCTTCGCCCCCCACCCCGGATGGTCCCCCTCTTCGCCCCCCACCCCGGATGGTCCCCCTCTTCGCCCCCCACCACGGATGGCCCCCCTCTTCGCCCCCCACCCCGGATGGTCCCCCTCTTCGCCTCCCCCCCCGGATGGTCCCCCTCTTCGCCTCCCCCCCGGATGGTCCCCCTCTTCGCCTCCCCCCCGGATGGTCCCCCTCTTCGCCTCCCCCCCCGGATGGTCCCCCTCTTCGCCCCTCCCGGATGGTCCCCCTCTTCGTCCCCCCCCGGATGGTCCCCCTCTTCGTCCCCCCCGGATGGTCCCCCTCTTCGCCCCCCCGGATGGTCTCCTTCTTGGTCCCCCTCTTCGCCCCCCCCGGATGGTCCCCCTCTTCGCCCCCCCGATCGTCCCCCTCTTCGCCCCCCCGATCGTCCCCCTCTTCGCTCCCGCCGATCGTCCCCCTCTTCGTCCCCCCCCTCGTTTCCCCCCTCCTCGTCCACCCCCGATCGTCCCCCTCTTCGTCCCCCCCCCGATCGTCCCCCTCTTCGTCCCCCCCCGATCGTCCCCCTCATCGTACCACTCCGATCGTCCCCCTCTTCGCTCCCCCCGATCGTCCCCCCCCGATCGTCCCCCTCTTCGCTCCCCCCGATCGTCCCCCCCCGATCATCCCCCTCTTCGCTCCCCCCGATCGTCACCCCCCGATCGTCCCCCTCTTCGCTCCCCCCGATCGTCCCCCTCTTCGTCCCCCCCCTCGTTTCCCCCCTCCTCGTCCACCCCTCGTCCCCCTCTTCGTCCCCCTCTTCGTCCCCCCCCGATCGTCCCCCTCCTCATCCCCCTATTCGTCCACCCCCGATCGTCCCCACCTCGTCCCCCTCTTCATCCCCCCCCGATCATCCCCCTCTTCGTCCCCCCCCGATCGTCCCCCTCTTCGTACCCCTCCGATCGTCCCCCTCTTCGCCCCCCCCGATCGTCCCCCTCTTCGTCCCCCCCCCGATCGTCCCCTCTTCGCCCCCCCCCCCCCGATCGTCCCCTCTTCGTCCACCCCGATCATCACCCTCTTCGCCCCCCCACCCCGATCGTCCCCCTCTTCGTCCCCCCCGATCGACCCCCCCCTTCATCCCCCCCCCAATCGTCCCCCCCTCTTCGCCTCCCCCCGGATGGTCCCCCTCTTCGCCTCCCCCCGGATGGTCCCCCTCTTCATCCCCCCCGGATGGTCCCCCTCTTCGCCCCCCCCCGGATGGTCCCCCTCTTCGCCCCCCCGGATGGTCCCCTTCTTCACCCCCCCCAGATGGTCCCCCTCTTCGCCCCCCCCGGATGGTCCCCTTCTTGGTCCCTCTCTTCGCCCCCCTGATCGTCCCCCTCTTCGCTCCCCCCGATCGTCCCCCCCCCGATCGTCCCCCTCTTCGCCCCCCCCCCGATCGTCCCCCTCTTCGCCCCCCCCGATCGTCCCCCCCCGATCGTCCCCCTCTTCGCTTCCCCCGATCGTCCCTCTCTTCGTCCCCCCCGATCGTCCCCCTCTTCGCTCCCCCCGCTCGTCCCCCTCTTCGTCCCCCCCTCGTTTCCCCCCTCCTCGTCCACCCCCGATCGTCCCCCTCTTCGTCCCCCCCCCGATCGTCACCCTCTTCGTCCCCCCCCCGATCGTCCCCCTCTTCGTCCCCCCCGATCAACCCCCCCTTCATCCCCCCCCAATTGTCCCCCCCCTTCGTCCCCCCCTTCGTCCCCCTCTCCTCGTCCCACTCTTCGTTCCCCCCTCCTCATCCCCCTCCGATCGTCCCCCTCCTCGTCCCCCCCCCGATCATCCCCCCCGATCGTCCCCCTCCTCTTCGTCCCCCCCGATCTGTCCCCCTCTTCGTCTCCCCCGATCGTCCCTTCTTAGTCCCCCCCGATCGTCCCCCTCTTCGTCCCCCCCCGATCGTCGTCCCCCCCCCCGATCGTCCCCCCCTTTTCGTTCCCCCCCTCATCGTCCCCCCCTCCTCGTCCCCCTCTTCCTCCGTCCCCCCCCCGATCGTCCCCCTCTTCATACCCCCCCTTAGTTCGCGCCAATCGTCCCCCACCACCCCAGTCTTCCAGTCCAGCACCGGATGACTTCTCATTCTCTCTGTTTCTCCCCCCCTGCACCCCGCGCTGCAGCTCCCGATGGCAGCCTCTCAATCAGGCTGGCTGCCGGGCGCAAAACCCAGAAAGGACGTCGATCATCAGCAATCAACATGCGATCTCTTCGGAAACGGTAAATTTTGTTCATATGGGTTTGCCACGCGCACCTTCACACCCCCCCACCCCGGCCCCCCCGCTGCCAACCCGCCACCATTCTAAAATCGAGCCCTATGAATCCATCCATTTCTTTTTTACTTTGCTCGTATAGCAAGTAAAACAGAAATAGAATGAAAAAAGAGTGCTGTTGGCAACTAAGTGTTTTTGTTGCTGTAAACTTTTTTTTATGTCATTACTAACTCAAAAAAACATTCTATTTTTATAAAGCCTAGGGGTGTACTTTCATGTTAATACACAAGCAAAAGCTGGCAGATCTCTTGTCGCCTTGCTGACAGTAAATCAGATCATACATTTGTTAATAGTGTTGGACCATGCAATACACAATCTATTATTGTGCTACATTTGGCCAGGTCTGTCTCTTTAACCTTAAAATCTAATTGTTGTAGAAAGGCAATCCTGAGGTCAATTACTGGTTAATATCTGTTGGTGAGGGAAGTTCGCTTGTAAATTTTCAGCTCCAGGTCAAAAGAAACCAGTATGAAATTACTGCTTTGCCTTTTTTTATATATATATATATATATATATGAAAAAATAGTTTTGACACTTTAAAGTGTGATAGACTGGGAATTTATATATTAATTAGTGGAGCGCCCATGGCATTACTCAGATGATATACTGACTTTTAAATATTAAAGTATTATTTTAAGTATTATGCCATGTAATGTGCAGTGTATTATTCTGCTGCTAAGGTGTAGCCATGTTTAAGGTTTAAGGTGACCTGCTCCTTTTAAGGCAAGAAAGTCTAATTTCTATAAGTGAACATAGCTTGAAGTCACTCAGTCTTTAATTGTTTCATCTTTCATTAAGGCACTTTACAACCTTTTGGACTCAACATTGATTTCAATAACTTCAGATCATAACTACTGCTCCCATTTTTTTTTTGTGGGACTGCAGCTGCTGGCAATGGTTCTGCCTTTGCCATTTACAGCTCCTCTAGACCCATCTTTTGTTTCTTAACTTGTCCCATTACCACCCTCCTTGCCTTGCATCATCATCCCTTTAGTCATTTAATCACTCCTGCCCTCTACCGTATCACAAACCTTCCCTTTTGTTCTTTCCTCTCCTCCCGTCCCTCCACCCCCCCCCCCCCCACCTTCCCTGGCTCTGTACTTGCTTAAAAACTTTAATTTTTTAACATCTTCCAATTCTGACGCAAGGTCTTTGACCTGAAACGTTAACTCTGTTTCTTTCTCCACAGACGTTGCCTGACTTGCTGAGTTTTTCCAGCAGTTTCTGTTTTTATTTTAGTTGTTTGGTCGGGGACTTTGCAGATTGGAAATACATATTGATGCAAAGTTGTTAATGAGAGCAAATTGCTAATTACAACACTGAGCTTACAATAAACAAATGAATGAGTGAACCATTTTCTCAAACATCAATAGAAAATGCTCATTTAAAATAGACTGAAATTTGGCTCTTGGTTGCATGTGCCAGGAACATGCAAGAGGAATTGCCCATTAGATGTATTCCAGTGGCAAAGGGGCACAAGTTAGGATCCTCACCAACACTTTGACTTTGACAAGGTAGCACTGAAGAACATCAGTATGAGACATTTACTATTGATAGCAAGGGCAAAGCTGCAACAGAAATAAGGTTAAATGTATATACTTTTTTTAAAAAGCAGAAGAGGAGAACAATTGAACAGTAGCCAACCATAAGCTTTTCAAAAGCTCTATAAACTTCGACAATCTTCTGGATAAAATCTAGCAATCCTATTCCGAAGAGGACCTTGTGATGCAAAGTCAAACTTTAATGCTTTGATTCATCGTTCTGAATCTGGCTGTCAGTCACAAGATTTATTTTTCTTTCTTGCAGACAGCATTGCTTCTTTCCAGAAAAAAAATGACAAAGAAAGGTTCAATCAAGATCTAGCATCATTAATGAGACAGAAATTGCTTGTTTGAAGAATAAAGGACATTAGGGTGTAAATTTTAACCCCGTGAACGGGTGGGTTGGGGGCGGGTGGGAAGATAAAAATCGTTAAAAAGTAAAACCCGACCCCAACCCGCCCACTTCCTGTTTTAAAGGAGGTGGGTCGAGGGACTGGTAACCAACTCGCTCTCAGGAGGCGGGTCGGTCAGTAAAATCTTTTAAGGAGGCTGCGGGCCTCAATTTGACAGGATTTTTATTTTTAACTCCTGGGGACTGGGATTCCTGGGCCTTCTGCTACACGCCACGTAAGAGGACGCGAGAAGGCCTGGCTCAGCAGGTAAGTGCCTTTATAGCACTGCATGTGGGCCAGGAGGAGTAGGAGTTTTCCCTCCAGGTCCAGCAAGCCTACCTGCCGTGGTCCCACATACGTGATCGCCCACCCCCACACGCTCTCCGACCCTCCCCCCTCCACACAAACTCCGACCCTACACCTGCGATCTCCGACCCCCCCCCCATGCCCACGATCTCTGGCACCCCCACCCCCACCCCGATCTGAGACTTGCCTGTTGGCATCCGCTCCCTGGCTGCTCTCCCGTCCGACTGACAGCCAGCCTGTCAATCTGGCTGGCCTGTCAGGCGGGAAACCTACAGAAAAAAATAAAAGACGTCCTCGTGTTAAAATCTTAAGGACGTCTGGGGAATCCCGTACTTCAGGGTTTCCCGTCAGGAATTCCACCCCGCCCTCTTCCCGGCTCCCCGTTAAAATTTACCTCAAGGGTCCTATTCTGCAGAAAGAGGTGGGTGGGGTGAATGAGATAATCTGTAGTGCACTACTGCAAGTGAGGCTTAACTTTTACTCAAGTTCTTGGTGAGCAACATTTCTCTGAATTGTTAATGACTGTTTAACTAAACAGAGGTTGCAATTTCCCACCCTCATATGATCCTAATAATCACTTCTGTAAATCAGTCACTGTAAGAATGAATTTTACCAACACATCCTGTGGGAGATATGAGGCAGGCCATCTCGCATTAGTCAGAATAGTGGATTGGATTAATCACAATCCAATCCTCAGCACTCAATCCATCTGGATGTCCCAGCTAGCAGTCCATATATTAGAATGGGGTAGTTCCTATTTGCATCTCACAGTTCACTGAAGCAAAACTCTATAAATGCAAATCATTGTTTGACTATGTTGTTGTGTTTATACTTGTACCTGCTAGTATATACTTGATCGAGGTTATGATGAGTTTCAGCTTTATAAGTTGCTTGTCCAGCTGCAGAGAAAACCAGTTGTTCTGAGAAGGCCCTAAAGAACAAGTCCCTCAAATAACACTTAACTGATATTCAGAGGAATTTTAATGAGGTAAAATGAGATTGAACCCCTAAAAGACATATAGATTTAGTTTGGAGCTCCTTACTAGGAGGAATTCGTATTCTGTCTTAAAATCTGAGCACTGAGATCATGATTGAATGAAGTCCGAAAGATAGAATATCAAGAGCATTATCAATAGCTAGTTAGAAGTCTGAAAAAGCAGATGCAATTATTAAGAGACCAAACTGGACAAAGAAGTACAAGAGTCTAGGATCTATTATTAGGACAGAACAGGCCTGGGGGGATAGTCTGAGAATCAGGCAAAGTCCGTGAGATTTAATCACTGGCGAAAGGAAAGATATGTGTATACACCTCACACCCAGCCACAACTAGTGCAGAGTTGATTATATAAGACTGGAAACTCTTCCTCTACTAGCTAAGAAATTACAACTAATTGTTAGATTGGAATATTAAGGTTAAGATCTGCTCAATTAATTTCAGAAGGTTCTTTGCATGGTCCTATTTAGGGTACCAGGGTGATAAATGTTTTGTGAAAACTAACAAAGAGGACTCCTGGATTAGATATTTGGGTCTACATGAACTCAGCTACTGAAGATGTCATAATTGTCTTGCCTGATTGGATGCGATTTCCTGGCCATGTCCTGCCTATGGCAGGGGGAGGGGTGGTGGGGTATTGCTAGATAGAACTGCAGTGCTTGAAATGAGGGGGTGAGACAATCACATGTGGCAGCCTGTAACAAATTATTTTAAAGGTGTCATAAGGTTAAAGGTGGAATGAAGCAAATCTTCAGGAGTTTAGGATTGAATGCGGAAGTAAAATGCCAAGTTGGAATCCTGAAAGGGACTTTGGTTTGAGGAATGCAGCCTGCCACACGTTTCTGCATCTCAGATTCCAGGAAAGAAAACAGTATTAAGGGAGAATTGTGCTCCCTTCTAATGTCTGAACTGCTGGACTAGGCATCAGGACTACTGCATGCCACGATCAGAAGGGCAATATTCTGCAGAAAAACACCAATATATTCAACTTACTTTACGTGCATGCAATATATTCAGTATGCTGTTCACTTCACCATTGTCCCAGGTCACGACCTCCCTGTAATCTATCTCAGCTGACTGAATCTACCAGAAAACATGGAGTAGACAATATGTATTTAACACTAGTCTCGCATCAGAGCCTCAAAGCCACCAACACTCACGTACTGCAGTTGCGATGCACAAATGTAACATTCTGCACATACTTATTCCAAATTAAGTTTGACAGCGAGGAAAAAAAACTAATTTTGTTAAATAAAAAATCATTATTTTGGTTACTGTTGAGTGATTTCATATTTGAATTTAATAGCAAACTTTATTCTAAAATATAAAACCACTCAGCAGTAACTATAATTATTTTTCTTTCGTTGTGTGAAATTGAATGGTTAAATGTAGATATAATGTTTTTATTTTCTATAATTTACAAAAGTAATGTTTGCATAAATCAATATAAAAGATCTTACTAAAATATGGGGTCCAGGCAGCTTTGAACCTCCAACTTATTTTACATGCATGCATTTTGCTTTCACACTTCCATTTTTCTTCACTTATTCCCTCCCCCTTTCTGAAGGTGCTAACTGTTAATTGTATGATTTATATCAAGTAATATTAATTGTATTCAAGTGGTGGGTATCAATTGGGGACTCTCTTGTATCCTTTTTTTATAGGAGAGCTTAGCTAGGGTGTGGTGTGTGTATAAGGGGAATCGCTATGAATAAAGGCTTGGAAACAACTAAAGACCAGGCTCTAGTATTCTATCCCTCACCCCATGGCTATCCAATTTTAACACTGGCTCCTTGCTGGGGTACAGTTTCATGGCTGCAGGTTGCCGAGGTGGCCATTCATGTACGGATCTTGACGGGAAGCAGAACACAGGAATGTACAGGACCAGAAAAGACCACCGCGATCCAGCTGACCAGTGATTCAGAAATATCAGCCTGAATCGGGCGTGCGATCCCGGTGCAACGCAGGCTGTGCACGTCTAATGAGGCTGGAGGCAGGGCCGTGGCAAATCTGTCCTCCAGCCTCATTTGCTTATTACAGGTGAGCTGCAGACAATGGTTGCGGCCCCAGGGGCAGCCCGCCGGTCCTGGAGTGGGGGTGCACCAAGATCTGCCGGCTTGGACATCGACTGAGGTCGTTAGGAGAGTCCGGGGTGGGGGGGGGGGGGCAATCGGAAGTATGGTGAGCAGCGACTTTAATGTGGAGCAGGGAGATCCGCTGGTTTGACTGTCAAGCACCTGAAGAAACTGACCGTAGCATGCACAGCACGTGCTATTTCAGGCGCACGCCTTGGGACGCCTGTGCAGGAGCCTTTACCAACATGGTGGGTGGCGCAAGTGGAATCAGCGCGTGCTCGCTGCCCGCCATATTCAATCCGTAGGCGCTGGCTTCCCACGTAATCCAATTTCTAGGCCATCATATCTCACAATACCTCTATTATCCCACTTTGAATTTTTCTTGCTAGGTACTTATCCAACTCCCTATTGCAGTCCATTCCATATATTCAGCATCCTCTGTGTAAAGCAGTTAAATCTAAACTGTTTTTTTACCCTCTGTCTTCCATGTTGAGGCTGTACACCCTCTCCTATTACACTGCAGGGGGACTAATTGTTTGACAAGGGCAATAGCCCTGAGCAGTGAGTTGCTTCACAGCCACTCTGAGTGCCGTCAGAAAAAGTCCATAAGCTTATTTATTTTCATTACATAACTCGGCAGAGACTGAGGATCAAACATGGGACATTTCTGGTCTTTATAGCACAGCTACTCTCTTAGTAAACACACTGTGCCTTTGGGTGAGCACTTTCATACACTTAAATGTCTCTCTTGTTAGAAGGGCTGCATCCTTTATATGCTAATATTGATCTTCCTTCATGGTGCTTCTAAAGGTATGTTTTTTTTTGACAAAGTACTTGTGGTTCAAATTTCTTACTTTATTGATAATAGTGCACATCCTGAAAATGTCTTGGCAATCAATGCAACATCAGCCTATGACAAGGAGTCTATCCTTCATGGCACTGCATGACATTCAAACACTGTGTTTTGAGCCAGAACAGCTGAGATAGCAGAAATATAGCCAGTTGTTTGGAGTAAACTCAGGCCTTCTGGGGCCTTGACTAAAACTGGCAGACCTATATAATTTATGACCCATAACAGCTTAAGGAGCCATTACTTTTGTGTCATGCATCCCTGAGCTTCATTTAAGCTTAGGCCTCTAGAGGTTGAGGGTACTTAGTCTTCACCAGTAGTCTCTGAATGATTAAAATAGTTAGATTGGGAATATTAAAATTAGTTTCTATAGCTAAAGATTGGGACTATGTGGAAAAAATTGTATCCAAGTTGCTGCTTATTATGAAAGTACAAAGGATTTATTTTTAAAATTTGATTAAAATTGATCAATATTTATTATCGTAAGGCTTCAGAGAGTCATGAAAAACATCACCAAGGATCTGTCCTAAATAATAAGTGCATCACACTCGTCAAAAATCATCTTAGTTTAAAGTTTAAAGGGGACTTATACTGGGAAATAAGAGAAGTAAAGGAAAAATTTGCAGGGCTATGGGGAAAGAGCAAAGGAATGGAACTAATTGAATAGCTCTTTCAAAGAACCAGCACAGGCACGGTGGGGCTGAATGGCCTCCTTCTGCGTTGTATGATTCTATGTAATAATGTGATGGTGGCAGAATAAAGTGCACCATCCATCCATCTGGTGTGTCCTTTGGTTGTCTGCACTACAAAAGCCTATTACTGTCACCTGAACATTAAAAACTGAATATATATTGGCTGGAACTTTCAACACCAGTGTAGAACAGGCGCTATCGGATCGGCCACCCATTATACGCCCAGCTGGCGTTGAAAGTTCTTCCTGTTTTCTCTGATTCTGAGAGTTGAGCAAAGACGTTAACAAAAGGAAGCACCTCAGTTTCATGAATGACGACTGATTTTCAATATCTAAAGGTTTTTCTCTTTTGCAGAAGAATATTTGCTTGTAATAATTAAGAATCTAGCATATTAAATAATGCAAACTGTTTATGCCTGATAAAATATTGTGTGTTAAATACAAGTAAATATTAATTTCTTGTCCTCAGGAAAGAAAAAGGAACTCTATTTAAAGAGATTTTTTGCCTCTAATTTGACCAAATGTTTCTAGTTTTCTTTTTTGTTTGCCTTAGGAGATTATTATTAAATCAGTATGATAAATCTATTGATATAAATTTAAGGATTGGGAGAAGCAGTGAATACTGATACTTACATAAAGATATGCCAGAATGTCAAATGCACTTGCATACAAGAAAACAGCAGGGAAAATATTTGTTCAGAATCGAAGAATAGAAATGTACTAAAGCAGACAGCATTAGATAATGGGGACTTGTAAGAATGTAATGGTAGCAGAATAGGATACACCAGAGAACTAGTTATGTATCTGGTGGAAAATGAGGATTCTTCGGAAGGGTTGTAGAAGGAAAAGAAAAGTAAAGAAGTTATGGCAGAGAGCCCTATTGAGTTATTTAAGCAAATAGAAATATTAAATAGATTGAGTATTAGAAAATGTGAACAGGAAAAAGTAGATGATGTGGCAAAGGAGCATACAACTTGTGAGGAGGATGTACAGAAGAATGTCTTTAGCAAGACGTATAGAAGAATATCTTTGGCAAAGAGATAACCAGGCTTAATGCACGAAAAGCCATTTGTAGTTATAACTAGGCTTATGGAGAAAATGGGGTAAATTGTAATTGAGGGGTTAAGGTGTGTCCTATGAAGGCAGTAAATCATTTATTAGAATGAGCTCAAGTGGAGCCTTCGATATTTGTCCATACTGGCAATCTAAATCCTAAAACAGATGTATAAGGAAATGGTTAGGAAACTAATGATAAAAGTATAAAATTAGTTTGGTCCTGTGCTGCTGTACAGCAGGAAATGAGATTAAATTGCGGTTACAGAATTATAGAGAAAACAATGAAATGTACTGAAAACCGGATGGGTCTTGCTGTTTAATGAGGAGAAACAACATTTAAATAAACAGGAATTAAGAAATGTAGGCCTGGATTTGTGTAAACCAAGAGGGATCATGAAAGCGAGAACCAAATCTAAGGATAAAGAAATATTTATGATTAAAGACATTTGGTGTTTACACAGGGAATAAAGATAAATAATTAATTGATAGCAATTTATAATATGACAAATGAAAGGGAGCACTAAAGTAAGGGGGAGGGTAGGGGAACTGAAGGGTTATTTGTAGAATGAGAAGTTGGATATAATTAACCTTTATGAAAATGGAGGATGGATATAACTTTTAATTAGCCAGGTTCAAAACATTTAAAATGACAAAAATTAATGGGGAGAAAGACAGGGTAGTGGAAATCTGGAACTCTCTTCCCCCAAAAAGCTGTTGAGGCTCGGTCAATTGAAAATTTCAAAATTGAGATTGAAAGACTTTTGTTGGGTAAGGATACCAAGGGATACGGAACCAAGGCGGGTGGATGGAGTTAAGATACAAATCAGCCATGATTTAATTGAATGGCGGAACAGGCTTGAGGGGCTGAATGGCCCACTCCTGTTCATGTGTTCCCACAGCATTGCCAGTAAGGGTGTGTCTGAAAATTGTTGAAAGAGAAGAGATTTTTTTTCGATGAGGGGACATTATGAATAAACTTGGATGCGATTCAGTGACACAAGTGGAGGAAACTGTGAGTTCATGTGGATCACCAGGGTGAGGGAAAGAAACTGATACTGAATTATTAGAACAAATAAAAAAAAAATGCACCAGCGATAATTTATTGCAATTCTTTGAGGATGCAACAGAATTGATGGATGATGATAATGTGGTGGATGTTCCATATCTTCCAAAAGGCATTTCAAAAGATGCATCACAAGAAACTTGTGGCTAAAGTGAAAGCTCTTGGGATAAAGTAGGATGTGCAAATTGGATAATAAATTGACTAAAAAATAGGAAACGGAGGGGACTGATGAGCGGTGGTAGTTCTAGTTGGACAGCTGCGAGCTACAAAATACCCTGGGGACCATTTCTGGGCCTCTTCTGTTTACAAGATTTATAAATGATCTTGATGGTACTAAAATTACGATGCGTATGTTAACAGATGATACCAAGTTGTGGAGAGTGAAAATTGACCAGGCTCTATAAAGGACGGGCAATCTGCTCCATCACATCACCGTCCATGCAGTGAAGACAAAAATATACCTCTATGTTTTTTTTTATTCGTTCATGGGATGTGGGCATCACTGGCAAGGCCAGCATTTATTGCCCATCCCTAATTGCCCTTGAGAAGGTGGTGGTGAGCCGCCTTCTTGAACCACTGCAGTCCGTGTGGTCAAGGTTCTCCCACAGTGCTGTTAGGTAGGGAGTTCCAGGATTTTGATCCAGCGATGATGAAGGAACGGCGATATATTTCCAAGTCGGGATGGTGTGTGACTTGGAGGGGAACATGCAGGTGGTGTTGTTCCCATGTGCCTGCTGCCTTTGTCCTTCTAGGTGGTAAAGGTCGCGGGTTTGGGAGGTGCTGTCGAAGAAGCCTTGGCGAGTTGCTGCAGTGCATCCTGTAGATGGTACACACTGCAGCCACTGTGCGCTGGTGGTGAAGGGAGTGAATGTTTAGGGTGGTGAATGGGGTAAAAATCAAACGGGCTGCTTTGTCCTGGATGGTGTCGAGCTTCTTGAGTGTTGTTGGAGCTGCACTCATCCAGGCAAGTGAAGAATATTCCATCACACTCCTGACTTGTGCCTTGTAGACTGTGGAAAGGCTTTGGGGAGTCAAGAGGTGAGTAACCTCAGGTGTGTCTGAGAGAAAGAGAAAATTCAAAGAAATTTGCAGGAACTTGGCTATCATTAATAGAATTTAACACTGAATAATGGAAGAGACTGCATATATTGGCACTAAGAATAGCAAATATGATTAGAAAATAAGGGGTGTAACATCGTGAGGTGAATCAAGAAGATGGTCCAGATAGACAGTTGGCAATGTAATATCATTGTAGGATACCAGCTGCAAAGGCAAATTAAATATTGGAATGTATGGTCCCGATATTTATGTGGAGGCAGGAAGGGAATGGAGGGTGCGTTTGCGGGGGTGGGGGGGAACCTGGAAATGCTGGAAACACGGAGGTCCTGTCAAATTCACGACCTCATTATAATTCTTTTACTCTGTTTTCTGCCTGGCCGCCGGCCCGATTGACAGATTGGCCGGCTGCTGGGCGGGAACGCCAGTGGTAGAAGGCCATTAGGGACGGTCGCCGGCAACCGGGAATCATCGCGGGTTGGGGGTGTGGGTTGGACCGGCAATCGGGAGGGAGGGGGATCAGGAAGCATCGGGGTTGGTGGTGGGGTGGGGGGGCGGGGGTCCGACCAATTGCAGCAGAAGATTTGCTTGAAGGGCCAGGGGGAGCATTCCAGCACTCCAAACCTGCTGTGGTTAAAACGGAAGTTCGCGGCGTGTTTCGCAAATTTGCCAATTTAACCCCACCCCCGAACCTCTCCCGCCCATCGTAGTGGGATCCCCCCTATAAGTTTGATGCATAGATGTACAGTGATAGCCATACTCAGTGGGACACCACTACACTTAAAAACAGAGCATCACATACATAAGAACATAAGAAATAGCAGCAGGAGTAGGCCACATGGCCCCTCGAGCCTGCTCTCTCATTCAATCAGATTATGGCTGATCTTCGACCTCATCTCCACTTTCTTGCCCGATCCCCATATCCCTTGATTCCCCTAGAGTCTAGAAATCTATCTATCTCAGCCTTGAATATACTCAATGCCTCAGCATCCACAGCCATCTGGGGTAGAGAATTCCAAAGATTCACAACCCTCTGAGTGAAGAAATTCCTCCTCACCTCAGTCTTAAATGGCCGACCCCTTATCCTGTGACTATCCTACCCCTAGTTCTAGACTCTCTAGCCATGGGAAACAACCTGTGCCCATACAGTTGTGGTCCTCATACTTAGAAAAAGATATAGGCCCCAATTTTAACTCTGCATTAGGGGCGGGAGGGGTGCGGGATAGGAGCAAATCCCCCACAGACCCCTCGATGTGAGGTCCGGGCAATTTTAACTCCCGGGCCTAAGTTCATTTTCTGCACTGTCTCCCACTCTAGCTGGCAAGAAAGACATAACAGCTAGCGGGTGGGAGCGGGAAGTCGGCAGGAGGCTGATACCACTGGTGTCCCAAGGGAACGGTCCCTGGCAAAGTAAGTAAAGAGGGGGGGGGGGGTGGGGGGGTCTGGGCTAATTGCTGCCAGGGAGGGAGGGAGGGGTGGGGTGGGGTGGGGTGGGGGGGTTGCTGCAGGGAGAACCTGAGAGAGGAGGTCCATGTTTTGTTTCTTGGTCCAGAAGAAGCACTCCTGCTCCTCTTGAGCAACAAGGAACCTTAAGAAAATGTTTAAAATAAAAACACTACATGGCCTGATGGCTGATTGCTGCCAGCGTTTGCTGGCAGGTTCGGCCTCCCGATCCCAGGAGTTAAAATCGCATTGCGGCACCAATGACATCAGGCCGTGACTTTCCTATTTTGATCAGGCCCCCGCCTGCCTGGGACAGACGGCTATCTCGCTGCTGCGATCCTGGCAGTTAAAATGATATGGGGTGAGAACACGTCGGGAACATGGCACAATCCCACCATTCTAACTACATGTTTGTGCTGGGTTAAAATCGGGACGACATACAGTGGAAAGGTTACAGAAAAGGACAACAAAGGCTATTCTTGAATTCAGATTACTGAACTATGAAGATAGGCAAAGGAAACTAAATATCCTCCCACTGGAAAAAAAGATTAAGAGTATTTGCTGTGATTGAGAAGTCAATGACCAGGGGCCATTAATTTAAAATTGTCACTGAGAGTGCAGAGAGAAGACAGGAGGCAATTTTTAATGCAGAGAGTTGTTAAAGCATAGAATGCTTTGCCACGGGGAATGTTTGAGGCAGAGACCATTGCATCTTTTGAGGGAAAAGAAGATAAATATTTGAAACAGAAAATGATACAGGGCTGTGGGAAGAGAACAGGGTTGTACACCAGGCACCATTCCCTAATCTAGGGAGTTTTTGAAAATTCTGACTTACGCAATTTCTTCATCTATTTCTTTTAAGTGGGAATTCTACCCCCTTATTTTTTAGTGCTTGGGTTACTGATAAAACAAAATAGTGGTTGAAAGCATTTCCAGTAAATATTTTGAGTGACTTCATTGGTTTTCCTTCTCGTTCTTACTGGTCATTTTATTGGTTGCTGTTTGCTGAGTGTTGCTTCTTGATCAATAGTTTTATACCTGCCTTCTACTTGTTCAGTTTGATTTGTTGCTGTTTTAATGAATATATGTTATTTGAGTCAATCAGGTATAAGTGTGATACTTGCCTCTGTGATACTTTCCAGTGTGACACTGTGGGGGTAATTTTAACCTAACTCACTGGGTGGGAATCCCACGGGATCGGGTGGAAGGCCGGATTTACACCCCGTCCAATATTGCTCTCAGTTGACTTCAATGGAGAGTAAAATCGGGTGGGGTGTAAAGCCAGTGTTGCACCTGATCCCGTCAGTTTCCCGATGGGCGGGATCGGTTGAAATTGTGTCACTGTAGTGGGGTGCACTAGATGGAAAATTTTTATCGAACTAATTACCTTATGGTTTCTTAGAAACACAATAAATATACGTGTTGTTATCTTATGTGCACTGACATTGAGATTTGCATTAGAGAATTTTCCATCTTTACTTAGCAAATGCCTATTTTGTACCAGATGTCACAGATCACTTGATCTCAGTTATAAATTGCTGGCTCACATCAGTGTAAACCAACCACTATGATTTGGTAGAATTCAACTTTTAGTTTTGGCAAATAGACCAAAATGGACTAGTTGGCTTATTTGCGGGAATTTGTATTTTTTTGTGCTTTTTTTGAGCTGCATCCTTTGACTGGTAATGTTAATACAAATTGGATGCTTTTGCCAACAAGGCCTATGTTTTCATTCTCTTCTTAGATGGGTATGTTACATGGTGGGGTGGGGAATATATGTATCGTGATGCACAAGACATCACAATTATATGGGACAGGCTTGAAGGTCTTTTCCTGGCATGCATTTTTAGTATGTAAGTTTTAAACAAACTCAAATGTATAAAATTGTTTTTATTGGTTGCAACTTTTGGGTCTGCCTTAGATACTCTCTCAGCTACAGTGGCACAGTCACTTATGTAAGAGGTTCGAGCATCTTATGTTCGGGAGTGCACCTGTAATGCTCAAAATTAAATTATGCAATAACGTAACCCAGGGGTGTGACAATAGGACCCCTTTGTGATCTGAACTGGATATTGTCAGCCACACATGCCCTCTGATGTGCTTCTCCAACCTATTTGAAGGTGGATTGAGATACTTGTTGAGATGCGGCTGGATACAAATCATTAAGCTGCTTTATTTCACGGACAGCAAGTGAGTATGTTGAGTAACAGTCAAAGCAGGTTCCCCGTATTTAACAAAATCTCACTTCTGTCCCTGAATTATGTGGAAAATGATAAACCAAGTGCCCTATGCCTTTCGTGGGCTGTTCGATTGTTTTTTTTTTGGCATTACCTTTCTTTCTAGGCAACTTCTAACTACAAACAAACACTAACCACCTGCATTTTTGTTTCCAGTTTCAGGTTACCCACTTACATCTCACAGTCCCTTGTTAAAAACCTGACTGCACATGTGCCCCTTTGTGTGTTCCCAGCAAGGCAGAGGCTTGTGACAATGAATTCCTCTCCATTAGTGATCCACGAGTAGACACATCAATAAAACTGGCTCCTTCTCTTCCTCTCTTGATGTAGGTTTAAGGATAATGTCTCCGGCTGTTCTCAAAATGAATAGGTGCCATCTTGGTTAATGGGCCTGGCATGGGACAATTGACCTTTATTCTAACAGTTTGAAGCAGCCTGCGAGCTGTGACCTTTCACAAACTGGCCCATCTGGTTTCAATACACGCCTTCAATGTCTGCAGCCTGTGGTCCCTTTCTTTTCAAACCTTTGTGAATTCATTCTGTTAAAACTACAACACTTAAACAAAACTCATTCCTAAAACCCTTTCCATGAAGGAAAAAATGATGAAAAATCCCAAAACGTAAGTGTGCTTACCAGAGTAATCTGGCCCGACCTGGACTATTTCATACCTCCACAATTCATCCCCAAAAGCGTATCGTGAGGAAGAAAGAAGTGAATACTCATGAGTGGGAAAAGTCTCAAAAGGCTCATATTTTCCCCTCTCCAATACTTTAAATGATATAGGTCAAAAGTAAAATGTGATAATTAGCGAAAGGCACTAATGGACTGTTCATCTCTGCTGAATACTGATCCGAGAATTTATATCCCTATAGGAATTAAATAATGATTGTTAGTGAAAATTCCCAAGAAGAAAATGTTTGTCTGTTTAAAGGCTGCAGATGGTAGTCGCATTCCACAGTTGCACAGAGAAATTGAAAAGTGAATATTTTACTCCAGATCAGGGCTGACATCTGTGAGTTTAAAGAATGGGATGATTTTTGAAGTATCATCGTAGCAGTGACAGGAATGGATAGCGGAAGCCTGTAAAGTGAATTGGGAGGGGGTTTAAAGCAAATGCAACTAATTTGGGGAGGTGGAGGGAGAGAAGCCAGTGGCACCGTGACTTTTATTAATTAGTGTAGAGCAGCTCAGTTGTGCAATGTTAATTCTGTGCCTGTATGCAGAATCTTGCCAGCGAGTGAGTATTTACAGGGAATATTCTGCAAGGTTGCACACCAACTCTGAGGTTGGGTGAGCATCTACTGAGATGTTGTTTGGTGGGAAATAACAAGGTAAAAGTGAGTGTTTAAAGGAGAGGACAGCAGACAAGGAAATACAAATCTGTGCTGATTGAAATAAAGGAATAATAACCATGAGAACTGAAGCTAATGCAACAGAGACTTGTTTTTCATGGATTCAAGTGCAATCACCTAATGCAATGCTGAATGGTCTCTCGTACTTTTATTAATAAGTAGGGGATTTCAACCGCCCTAATATTAACTGGGATACAAACAGTGTGAATGGTATAGAGGGCGCAGAATTCTTAAATTGCACACAGGAGAATTTTTATTAGCCAGTATATAACAAGCCCAACGAGAAGGGGGGTCAGTTCTGGATTTAGTTCTCAGAGATGAAGAGGGGCAGGTGGAAGAAGTAGCAGTGCGAGAGCATTTTGGTGGTAGTGATCATAATACAGTTAGTTTTAGCATAGTTACAGAAAAGGACATGTCCTTTAGGGAAGAAAACCTACTGTCCTTACCCGGTCTGGCCTATATGTGACTCCAGACCCACAGCAATGTGATTGATTCTTAATTGCCCTCTGAAATGGCCTAGCAAGCCACTCAGTTGTAAAATCTCGCTACGAAAAGTCATAATAAGAATAAAACCGGACGGACCACCCGGCATCGGACCACGAGGCACCGGACACGACAACGGCAAAACACCAAGCCCAGTCGACCCTGCAAAATCCTCCTCACTAACATCTGGGGACTTGTGCCAAAATTGGGAGAGCTGTCCCATAGACTAGTCAAGCAACAGCCTGACATAGCCATACTCACAGAATCATACCTTTCAGCCAATGTCCCAGACTCTTCCATCACAATCCCTGGGTATGTCCTGTCCCACCGACAGGACAGACCCACCAGAGGTGGCAGTACAGTGATATACAGTCAGGAGGGAGTGGCCCTGGGAGTCCTCAACATTGACTCTGGACCCCATGAAATCTCATGGCATCAGGTCAAACATGGGCAAGGAAACCTCCTGCTGATTACCACATACCATCCTCCCTCAGCTGATGAATCAGTCCTCCTCCATGTTGAGCACCACTTAGAGGAAGCACTGAGGGTAGCAAGGGCACAAAATGTACTCTGGGTGGGAGACTTCAATGTCCATCACCAAGAGTGGCTCGGTAGCACCACTACTGACCGAGCTGGCCGAGTCCTGAAGGACATAGCTGCCAGACTGGGCCTGTGGCAAGTGGTGAGCGAACCAACTCGAGGGAAAAACTTACTTGACCTTGTCCTCACCAATCTACCTGTCACAAATGCATCTGTCCATGACAGTATTGGTAGGAGTGACCACCACACAGTCCTCGTGAAGATGAAGTCCCGTCTTCGCACTGAGGACACCATCCAACGTGTTGTGTGGCACTACCACCGTGCTAAATGGGATAGATTCAGAACAGATCTAGCAGCTCAAAACTGGGCATCCATGAGGCACTGTGGACCATCAGCAGCCGCAGAATTGTATTCCAGCACAATCTGTAACCTCATGGCCCGGCATATTCCTCACTCTACCATTATCAACAAACCAGGGGATCAACCCTGGTTCAATGAGGAGTGTAGAAGAGCAAGCCAGGAGCAGCACCAGGCGTACCTAAAAATGAGGTGCCAACCTGGTGAAGCTACAACTCAGGACTACATGCATGCTAAACAGCGGAAGCAACATGCTATAGACAGAGCTAAGCAATTCCACAACCAACGGATCAGATCAAAGCGCTGCAGTCCTGCCACATCCAGTCGTGAATGGTGGTGGACAATTAAACAACTAACGGGAGGAGGAGGCTCTGCAAACATCCCCATCCTCAATAATGGCGGAGTCCAGCACGTGAGTGCAAAAGACAAGGCTGAAGCATTTGCAACCATCTTCAGCCAGAAGTGCCGAGTGGATGATCCATCTCGGCCTCCTTCCGATATCCCCAACATCACAGAAGCCAGTCTTCAGCCAATTCGATTCACTCCACGTGATATCAAGAAACGGCTGAGTGCACTGGATACAGCAAAGGCTATGGGCCCCGACAACATCCCAGCTGTAGTGCTGAAGACTTGTGCTCCAGAACTAGCTGCGCCTCTAGCCAAGCTGTTCCAGTGCAGCTACAACACTGGCATCTACCCGACAATGTGGAAAATTGCCCAGGTATGTCCTGTCCACAAAAAGCAGGACAAATCCAATCCGGCCAATTACCGCCCCATCAGTCTACTCTCAATCATCAGCAAAGTGATGGAAGGTGTCGTTGACAGTGCTATCAAACGGCACTTACTAACCAATAACCTGTTCACCGATGCTCAGTTTGGGTTCCGCCAGGACCACTCGGCTCCAGACCTTATTACAGCCTTGGTCCAAACATGGACAAAAGAGTGAATTCCAGAGGTGAGGTGGGAGTGACTGCCCTTGACATTAAGGCAGCATTTGACCGAGTGTGGCACCAAGGAGCCCTCGTAACATTGAAGTCAATGGGAATCAAGGGGAAAACTCTCCAGTGGCTGGTGTCATACCTAGCACAAAGGAAGATGGTAGTGGTTGTTGGAGGCCAATCATCTCAGCCCCAGGGCATTGCTGCAAGAGTTCCTCAGGGCAGTGTCCAAGGCCCAACCATGTTCAGCTGCTTTACCAATGACCTTCCCTCCATCATATGTTCAGAAATGGGGATGTTCGCTGTTGATTGCACAGTGTTGAATTCCATTCGCAACCCCTCAAATAATGAAGCAGTCCGAGCCCGCATGCAGCAAGACCTGAACAACATCCAGGTTTGGGCTCATAAGTGGCAAGTAACATTCGCGCCAGACAAGTGCAAGGCAATGACCATCTCCAACAAGAGAGAGTTCAACCACCTCCCCTTGATATTCAACGGCATTACCATCGCCGAATCCCCTACCATCATCATCCTGGGGGTCACCGGTGACCAGAAACTTAACTGGACCAGCCATATAAATACTGTGGCTACGAGAGCAGGTCAGAGGCTGGGTATTCTGCGGCGAGTGACTCACCTCCTGACTCCCCAAAGCCTTTCCACCATCTACAAGGCACAAGTCAGGAGCGTCATGGAATACTCTCCACTTGCTTGGATGAGTGCAGCTCCAAGAACACTCAAGAAGCTCGACACCATCCAGGACAAAGCAACCCGCTTGATTGGCACCCCACCCACCACCCTAAACATTCACTCCCTTCATCACCGGCGCACAGTGGCTGCAGTGTGTACCATCCACAGGATGCACTGCAGCAACTCGCCAAGGCTTCTTCGACAGCTCCTCCCAAACCCGCGACCTCTACCACCTAGAAGGACAAGAGCAGCAGGCACATAGGAACAACACCACCTGCATGTTCCCCTCCAAGTCACACACCATCCCGACTTGGAAATATATCGCCGTTCCTTCATCGTCGCTGGGTCAAAATCCTGGAACTCCCTTCCTAACAGCACTGTGGGAGAACTGTCACCACACGGACTGCAGCGGTTCAAGAAGGCGGCTCACCATCACCTTCTCAAGGGCAATTAGGAATGGGCAATAAATGCCGGCCTTGCCAGCGACACCCACATGCCATGAACAAATGAAAAAAAAGAACAAAGACAGAGCAGGAGTTAAAATTTTCAATTAGGGAAAGGCCAATTTTACTAAACTGAGAAGTGATTTAGCAAAAGTGAACTGGAAACAGCTACTTGAAGGTAAATCAGTGTCAGAGCAGTGGGAGACATTCAAAGGGGTGATTCAAGGGGTTCAGGGTAAACATGTTCCCACAAAGAAAAAGGAAGGGGCTGCCAAATCTAGAGCCCCCTGGATGTCAAGAAGCAGTCATCTGACGAAGGAGAAAGCCTCCGAAAGCTTGTGATTTTCAAATAAAACTGTTGGACGATAACCTGGTGTTGTTAGATTCCTTACAGTGTAAGATAAGGCAGAACAGGAAAGCCTATGATAGACATTGGAAAGTCAATACTATGGAAAGCTTAGAGGAGTATACAAAGTGCAGGGGTGAAGTTAAAAAGGAAATTAGGAAAGCAAAGAGAGGGCATGAAAAAATATTATCAGGTAAAATCAAAGAAAACCCAAAGATGTTTTATAAATACATTAAGAGCAAGAGGATAACTAAGAAAAGAGTAGGGCCTATTGGAGACCAAAAAGGTAAACTGTGTGTGGAGGTCAAAGATATGGGTATGGTTCTTAATGAATACTTTGTATCTGTCTTCACAAAGGAGAGGGATGATGCAGGGACTGAAGTTAAGAAGGAGGAGTGTGAAATATTGGATGGGATAAACATTGTGAGAGAGGAAGTATTAAGGGGATTAGCACCTTTGAAAGTGGATAAATCACCAGGGCCGGATGAAATGTATCCCAGGCTGTTGAAAGAAGTCAGGGAGGAAATAGCAGAGACTTTAACAATCATTTTCCAAACTTCACTGGATACAGTCATAGTGCTGGAGGATTGGAGGACTGCTAACGTTATACCGTTGTTTAAAAAGGGAGCGAAGGATAGATCGAGTAATTACTGGCCAGTCAGTCTAACCTCGGTGGTAGGCAAATTATTGGAATCAATTCTGAGGGACAGGATAAACTGTCACTTAGAAATGCACGGACTAATCAAGGACAGTCAGCACGGATTTGTTTAGGGGAGGTCGTGTCTGACTAACTTGATTGATCCTCCTTGTCACCTCCTCGAAAAATTCAATGAGGGTAGCGCAATTGATGTAGTCTACATGGATTTTAGCAAGGCTTTTGACAAGGTCCCACATGGCAGATTGGTCAAAAAAGTAAAGGTCCATGGGATCCAAGGCAATGTGGCAAATTGGATCCAAAATTGGCTCAGTGGCAGGAAGCAAAGGGTAATGGTCGATGGGTGTTTTTGCAACTGGAAGGCTGTTTCCAGTGGGCTACCACAGGGCTCGGTACTAGGTCCTTTTCTCTTTGTGATATCTGTTAACGATTTGGACTTAAACATAGGGGGCATGATTAAGAAATTTGCGGATGACACAAAGATAGGCTGTGTGGTTGACAGTGAGAAGGAAAGCTGTGGACTGCAGGAAGATATCAATGGACTGGTCAGATGGGCAGAAAAGTGGCAAATGGAGTTCAATCTGGAGAAGTGTGAGGTAATGCATTTGGGGAGAGCAAACAAGGCAAGGGAGTACACAATAAATGGGAGGATACTGAGAGGTGTAGAGGAAGTGAGGGACTTTGGAGTGCATGTCCACAGATCCCTGAAGGTAGCAGGACAGGTAGATAAGGTGGTTAAGAAGGCATATGGAATGCTTTCCTTTATTAGCCGAGGCATAGAATATAAGAGCAGGGAGGTTATGCTGGAACTGTATAAAACACAGTTCCAGCTACAGGAAGGATGTAATTGCACTAGAGAGGGTACAGAGGAGATTTACGAGGATGTTGCCAGGACTGGAGAAGTTTAGCTATGGTGACAGATTGGATAGGCTGGGGTTGTTTTCCTTGGAATAGAGGAGGCTGAGGGGTGATTTGATTGAGGTGTACAAAATGATGAGGGGCCTAGATAGAGTGGATAGGAAGGACCTATTTCCCTTAGCGGAGGGGTCAATAACTAGGGGGCATTGATTTAAAGTGATTGGTAAAAGGATTAAAGTGGAAATGAGGATAAACCTTTTCTACCCAGAGGGTGGTGGGGGTCTGGAACTCACTGCCTGTGAGGACGGTAGAGGCAGAAACCCTCAACTCATTAAAAAAAATACCTGGATGGGCACCTGAAGAGCCGTGACCTGCAGGGCTATGGACCCAATGCGGGAAAGTGGGATTAGGCTGGGAGGCTCATTTCTCAGCCGCCGTGGACACGATGGGCCGAATGGCCTCTTTCTGTGCTGTAAATTTTCTATGATTCTATGATTCTATAATGTTTACCATGGGTTTTCACTGTCTTTTTTTGGAACCTTTCCTTATGTGGTTAAAAAGTTTCATGGCAACCTAGGAACAGGAGTAGGCCATTCAGCCCCTCAAGCCTATCCCACCATTCAATTAGACCATATCATGGCTCACCAACTCCATTTACCCGCCTTAGATCCACATCCCTTGATATCCTTACCCAACAAAAATCTATCTTTTACCATGTTATAAATTTAAATTGACCCAACATCCATGGTCTTTTGGGAGAGATTTTGTTTCCTGGCCGCCCTGAAAACCTCAGCCCAATTGTGGCACTTCAGCAGAGGATAGCCAAAATTTGTGTGTGTCTGTGTGAGACTCATAACAGCAAATCTTATACATAGAATTTGCCCAATGTTGATAACTGTTTCAGAGAAAGGTGCATGCGGATCAGTGCGTGCGTCTGTTTCTGTCTCTCTGTAACTCGTAACTGCAAATCTTAACACATGGAATCTGCCCAATGTTAATAACTGTTTCAGACAGAGAATGATGCGTGTTTGTCTTAGGGTTCCCAACCCTCCCAGAATGACCAGGAATTTCCCACAATTGAGGGTTTCTCCCCCGACCATTGCCTCCAGCAGCTCGGGAGATCAACGATTTAAATCTCCCGCTCTACCCCACACTCACCTTTGCTCCATGACGTCACCGGCTGCTGTTAGAGAAGCCTTCGGCTCAGTGACGTCATCCGACCACCACCGCAGAGAGTCATGACCGCGTGGAGTGCAGTCAGGAGGGAGCTGGAGAGTCGGGAATCAGGGTCTCTGAAATGGGGGGGGGGGTCTGCCCTCCCTCCCCGCCCTCGGTTTCCCCTCTCCGCCTGTTAACAGGCGGCCTCCTGGTTCTTGGAACTTCTTGCACAACAACCGCTGGCGCAAAACCACAAGCAAAAGTAGTCAACTACAGGGGATCCAACCTTTATAAGGTAAATGCAATAACATTTGTAGAAGTCATATGATCAAATGTCATGTGACCAGACATCACAGGGTCAGATGTCACGTGATCAGAATGTCATGTGATCCAGGAATGCCTCCAACCAGAGTTGGCAATGTGTGTGTGTTAGAACATACAGAAGTAAGATGGGGAGAAAAGGAAATTATAAACTCAAGTAAAGGGTCAAAGCTTATCGTGCAGGGCACCAGCATAAGTAGGATAGAAAATGCAGTTATCAAAATGAATCAAAAAATACAGGCTAGGTAACATCAAGCTTTGGTTTAAAACATGTGGTTTGTAGATGTTTTACGTATCACAGGGTTTTGGCATGATAACAAATCTTAGCTCCTAGTGAAACTACAGGAAGCAAAGTACTGTCAGAACCTTCCTCTCCATCATAAAGTTTTACAGCACTGATTTTCAGGTTTTGGTTATTATTTGAGGCCCCAAAGGCGGGAGATTCAAAGACACAGAGCAAATTCAAAGAAAAATTAAAACAAACTAGAAAGAACAAGCAAAACTAGACAAAAAAAGTTAGAGTATGTTAAAAAAAGATGGACTTTCTCCTGCCTTTTATCAAACAGAGGACAATATAGCTGCAAGTTATAAAGTTGCTTCACTTGTGCAAGGTGGACTGAATAGTGATGCATTGTTGTCCAATGTCTATTGTGTGTGTGAAATGTGTGGGACAAGGAAAAATCACTTATTTTTTTCTTTCTTTGAGAGATGTCAATGCTGAGGAATGGGACATTTTTCCACTTTGACTACCCAGAATTGGCATCATATAGTCGCAGGTTAGGGACAGCATGGTTATGATGTAAGATATAACAATCTGATAATAAATCTCCCTGCACGCTGTCCCAACAATGTGTCTTCACCTTAGTCTTAAACACAGCATGCCCTATTCCACCAGAGTAAATTATTCCACTTCCCATACTATTTTCTTTGTCTCTAAAATAAGTGGGAGCTGCAATGATGTCTGTTCCAATGTCCAGACATCACTAGGAAAGCATTTACATATTCTACACTGGCAGTGCTGAAAAATCACAGAAGTGTCCACAAATACACGTATGACCACTAATTGTCTTCTAAGGCCTGCCTGGAACAAAATTAAGGCGGTTGTCTTAGTAACCATTTGCTTTCATTGGTCTACGTCTGTGTGGGATTCTGTGACTGACATTCACATTAAACAGGTGAAGGTCAGTGACAGTCTTCGAACAGAAACCATAATCTGTTAAATAAAATGGCTGAACACCCGCTGTATTCAGAAATGCTGCCTGACTCCCTCTTCAACTGCTTAAAGAGCTTGCCATCTTTCAGTTTTATTGTTGTCAAAATCCATCCGCAGAAATAATATTTCATCCATTTTGAAATGATAAAGTAGAATTACAGAAGCTCTTGATTAAAGCTATAGTTTTTCCCCTTATTTTTCTCGTAGAAATAGTGCAGCCCTTAAAGGGTTAAGCAGCTATTGTACTTCATAGGAAATACTTTAGAAATTGGCAGCTATTCATACCTACCAGGCTAATCAATTCTTCATCATTCTTGATGGGCGCAGTATTGGGAAGAATAATTTTGTTTTGGCTTTTGATGTAGCATTTTTCTCCTCCAGCGAACCGTATCCCTGTTAGCCCCTTAAAAAAAATGAAATTTGTTCTTCATACTGTACAGACGTGATATGTTAGTAAAACAAAAGAAAAAATATTAAAGTAACTATAATGGCAATAGTTTTATATTAGTCAAACATAAATGTACACCAATGCCTGAAGCTGCTGACGCCACAGAGACCTCCTTCCTCCCTTGCCTGTCGTTACAGATGATGAACTTGATACAATTCTTGGCAGAATTCAATGTACTAAATGAAGAGTATGATAATTGTAAAAAAAAATTGGTAGTACTCAGCATCCATTTACATTCCCACCTCATTCTGTGCAGTTCAGGATAAAGTATGTAACTCCTCTATTCAAGAAAGGAGGGAGACAGAAAGCAGGAAACTACAGGCCAGTTAGCTTAATATCTGTCACAGGGAAAATGCTAGAATCTATTATTAAGGAGGTTATAGCAGGGCACTTAGAAAATCTCAATGCAATCAGGCAGAGTCAACACGGCTTTGTGAAAGGGAAATCGTTTTTGACGAATTTATTTGAGTCCTTTGAGGAAGTAACAAGCAACGTGGATAAAGGGGATCCTGTGGATGTGGTATACTTGGATTTCCAGAAGGCATTTGACAAGGTGCCACATCAAAGGCTACTGCACAAAATAAGAGCTCATGGTGTAGGGGGTAACATATTAGCATGGATAAAGGATTGGTTAACTAACAGGAAACAGAGAGTAAGCATAAATGGATCATTTTCAGGTTGGCAAGGTGTAACAAGTGGAGTGCCACAGGGATCAGTGCTTGGGCCTCAACTATTTACAATCTATATAAATGACTTGGATGAAGGGACCGAATGTATGGTTGTTAAATTTGCTGATGACACAAAGGTAGGAAGGAAAGTAAGTTGTGAAAAGGACATAAGGAGTCTGCAAAGGGATATCGATAGGTTAAGTGAGTGGGCAAAAATTTGTCAGATGGAGTACAATGTGGAAAAATGTGAACTTGTCCACTTTGGCAGGAGGAATAGAAAAGCAGTATGTTATTTAAATGGAGAAAGATTGCAGAACTCTGAGGTACAGAGGGATCTGGGTGTCCTAGCACATGAATCACAAAAAGTTAGTATGCAGGTACAAGTGATTAGGAAGGCAAATGGAATGTTGTCATTTATTGCAAGTGGAATGGAATATAAAAGTAGAGATGTTTTGCTACAGTTGTTCAGGGCATTGGTGAGACCACATCTAGAATACTAGTTTTGGTCTCCTTATTTAAGAAAGGACATAATTGCTTTAGAGGCAGTTCAGAGAAGGTTCACTCGACTGATTCCTGGGATGAGGGGGTTATCTTATGAGGAAAGGCTGGACAAGTTGGGCCTGTATACACTGGAGTTTAGAAGAATGAGGGGTGATCTTATTGAAACATATAAGATCCTGAGGGGACTTGAAGGGGTAGATGCTGAGAGGATGATTCCCCTTGTGGGAGAGACTAGAACTAGGGACCACAGATTAAAAATAAGGGGTCTTCCATTTAAGGCAGAGATGAGGAGAAATGTTTTCTCTGAGGGTCGTGAGTCCGTGGAACTCCCTTCCCCAGAGAGCGGTGGAGACAGGGTCATTGATTATTTTTAAGGCCGAGTTAGATAGATTTCTGATTAACAAGGGAGTCAATGGTTATAGTAGGTCGACGGGAAAGTAGGGTTGAGGTCACAATCAGATCAGCCATGATCTTATCAAATGGCAGAGCAGGCTCTTTGTTATATACGTACAAAAGACAGTGTAGTGGGATAGACAAATGTTAAAATAATTGTAGTGAGTAAGACTTTAGGAATAAAAGTAGCAGCAGTTTGCAAATGACATATGTGTCGTGATGGGAACGAGAAGGCATTGCAGGAACCAATTTCCACGTGGTAAATTTTAACCCCGAAGAACAGGTGAGGTTTGGGGGCGGGCGGGGGGTGGGCAGTGAAAATTTTAGACTTTGGGAGCAGGAACGAATCCCGGCTTCCACCCACCGACTTCCGCGTTTGACCCAGACGCATCAGGGTGTGCGAACGCTTCTGGAACCTGGAAGTTTTAAAGGTGCAATTAAGGTGGTTGAAGTAATTAGGGGCATTAAATTTTAGTGTACTGAGGCAGACAAACAATTTTAACTCTACCTGAACATGTCTCCCATGGCCTCTGAAAGATGCCATGGAAACGGAGGCGAGTTGCAGCCATCAGCCATTTGGACCTTTTAAATCAATGGTTGACAAGTGGAGAAAAGGTGCTTTTTTACAGCATGGCAATCAGTTCTCTCAGACAAACCTTTGGCTGGAAGTTCTTTGTGTTTAGACTGAGATTTCTTTATTCACACATATTTACCTACATTTTGGACCCCCTCAAACTGACACCATCAGGATGGGGAGGTGCAATGGATTTATTCCATAGTACATCTGAGGAGGAGGCACATCACCGTCCGTGGCAGGAAGGGCATGCAGTTCTGGGAGTTGCAGCTCCACAAGACAGAGGTGCACCACAAGGACCTTCTGAAGAGCAGATAGGGGACCAACGGAGGGGCTGTGGTCGCAGGAGGCATTACCCTCGTGAGAGAGTCTACAGGCAAAGGCTGAGCTTCCTGGACCCCTCTGAGGAGTAGTGCCTATGAAGGCCCAGATTGAGTCGGCAGGTGGTCGCAGACATCTGCAAGTTCCTTCATGCAATGTTGCTCCCGGCTGGGCCTGGTGCCACGCATTGGCTGTCGCAGTTAAAGTCATCACTGCCCTCAATTTCTTCGCCTCTAGATCCTTCCAGAGCGCCACTGGTGACATCACCAGGATTGTTCAGTCATCTGACCATAAATGTATACGACAGGTCACAGATGGCTTGTTTGCCAGGGCGTCTGACTACGTCGACTTCCCCATCGAGGACATCAGCCAGACTGAGAGGGCAGTGGGTTTCCACTCTCTGGCTGGCTTCCCACGGGTACAGGAAGCAATTGATTGCACACGTAGCAATCCGAGGACCTCCACATGAGCCAGGAATGTTCATCAACGGAAAGGGATATCACTCCATTAATGCACAGCTGGTTTGCGACTACTGGAAGAGGTTTCTGCAGGTTTGTGCCAAATTCCTTGCCAGCTGCCGTGATTGCTTCATTTTGCGTGAATCCAACATCCCAGCCCTCTTCCACAAATAAGGCAGACTTAAGGGCTGGTTCCTTGGAGACAAGGGATACCCCCTGCAGATGTGGCTCATGACACCTCTGAGAAACCCCACCGGCGAGGCACAGCAGTGGTACAATGACAGTTACATCACCACCAGGTCTGCCATTGAACAAGCCATAGGGATGCTGAAGGTGCACTTCAGGTGCCTGGGTTGATCTGGGGGAGTCCTTCAGTACTCACCAGTGAGGGTGTGTAGGATCATAGTTATATGTTGCATCCTGTACAACATCGCTCAACAGAGAGGGTTACAGGTGGATGAGGTCCCATGCGCTCATGAAGCACCCGCACCTACTATCAACAATGAAGAAGACGAGGAGGAGGAGGAGGACGATGGGCAAACCATCGGCACAGCAGCGGCTCACCTGGCTGCTCGTGATGCCGGGGTATCACTCATATTTGATAGATTCTCACAGGGAGAGGAGTGCGCCCATCGACGCAGACTCTCACTGCTGCCCCTGCCACCAGTGTCTGCTCGTGCTCACTTGTATGTGGTGATTCACCAAGTGACAACCCAACTACCTCTCTAATAGGACCCACTGAGGTGTGAGTATCTGTGCTGGTGCATGGCTCACTATAATGTGACATTGTGCCCTCAGAGGCATGGAGCTCCTCTGAAGAATCGCCCTTGTCCACGTTGTCACTCCTTGAAGGCCCTGGAAGAGAACATACAACAATATTAAGAATCATTGCAGAAGTAATGTATCGATGAGCATACTGTGGTGTGCTACAGGTCAATCACTGATAACAGCAGTCCATGTTGTGTGTGAGGTTTGCGGGGTGCCAGTCTTGGCATCCCTAACGGCCAGGCACTCCACCATTCGGGGGATGCCCAAGGCCTCCTTCACCCCTCCAGTCTGACTCCTCTCCCTTGCATTTTGCGCTCTCTTCTCCTACAAGGAGAGAAAGTACAGACGTGTGAGTCGGGGTCACCCGATGGATGCGTTGCTCTGAGTCAGGCTGACAATGAAAGAGATGCATGAGAGGGTGAATATCAGACAGATTGATCACATTGCATCGGGATTGGGTTGAGTGGGTGTGGTGGGTGCACAAATAGGGAGGTGAGGAATTGCACAGAAAATGAAGGCGACTTGCCACTGAACCTTAAGTGGGTGTGAGGAGTGATGTAATGGAGTAGGCTTCGCAGGGCAATGTGAGGGGAGGTAATGTACACCACAGAATGTAGGTGAATCAGTACTCACTTTTCCTGACCTGGTTAGGTCATTGAAGCACTTCCTGCACTGCATTCATGTCCGGGTGATGGTGGACCTGCTGGTCACCTCCTCTGCCACCTCGAGCCAGGCCTTCTTGGTGGCAGAGGCAGGGCGCTTCCTCCTGTCGGCCGGGTACAAAGTTTCCCTCCTGCTCCTCACACCTGGTAACAGCAACTCCAGCGAGGAATCACTGAACCTGGGTGCTGGCCTCCTCCTCTGCTGCTCCATCTCCTTGAATTACTCCTTTCTTCCTCAAATCCCATGGTTGCAATAGCCTTTTAAATAATATGGTCCCAGCTCCTCATTCGGGTGCGCAGTGTGCCCACTGTGCAGCCTGCAGACGTAAAACCCAGAAGCCACATTAACGGCTTTCAATTAAGTTGTGATTGCTCGAGAAATGGCAGGAAAATTTTTTACGGGTTTCCCATGCGTGCATTGGCCCCCTTGCTGAGATGCCACTGATATGTTAAAATTTACCCCCATGAGTCAAGTCATCCTGTCTCAATCCTCACTACCCTTCTATTTAAGGGACAACTGCCAAATCATTAGAAGACACAGGGTGGGACAGGTAAGAACATAAAAAATAGGAGCAGGAATAGGCCATACGGCCCCTCGAGCCTGCTCCACCATTCAATCAGATCATGGCTGGTCTTCGACCTCAACTCTACTTTCCCGCCCGATCTCCTTATATCTTGATTCCCCTTACCCTGTGATTATGTCCCCTAGTTCTAGACTCTCTAGCCAGGGGAAATAATCTCTCAGCATCTACGCTGTCAAGCCGCCTCAGAATCTTATACGTTTCAATGACATCACCTCTCATTCTTCTAAACTCCAAAGAGTATAGGCCCATTCTGCTCAACCTCTCCTCATAGGACAACCCTCTCATCCCAGGAATTAATCTAGTGAACTTTCATTGCGCCACCTCCAAGGCAAGTATATCCTTCCTTAGATAAGGAGACCAAAACTGTACGCAGTACTCCAGGTGAGGTCTCACTAAAGCCCTGTACAACCGTAGTAAGACTTCCTTACTCCTGAACACCAACCCCTTTGCAATAAAGGCCAACATGCCATTTGCTTTCCTAATTGCCTGCTGTACCTGCATACTAACTTTTTGTGTTTCTTGTACGAGCACACCCAAGTCTTTCTGAACACCAACATTTAATAGTTTCTCACCATTTAAATAATATTCTGTTTTTCTATTCTTCCTACCAAAATGAGTGACTTCACATTTCCCCACATTATACTCCATCTGCCACCTTCTTGCCCACTCACTTAATCTGTCTATATCTCTTTGCAGACTCTTTGTGTCCACCTCACAGCTTGCTTTGCCACCTAGCTTTGTATCATCAGCAAACTTGGATACATTACACTCGGTCCCATCATCTAAGTCATTAATATAGATTGTAAATAGCTGAGGCCCAAGCACTGATCCTTGCGGCACCCCACTAGTTACAGCCTGCCAACCTGAAAATGACCTGTTTATCCCTACTCTTTGTTTTCTGTCCTTTAGCCAATCCTCTATCCGTGCTAATATATCACCCCCAACCCCATGAGCCCTTACCTTGTGTAACAACCTTTTATGTGGCACCTTATCGAATGCCTTTTCAAAATCCAAATATACGACATTCACTGGTTCCCCTTTATCTACCCTGCTAGTTACATCCTCAAAAAACTCTAATAAATTTGTTAAACATGATTTCTCTTTCATAAAACCATGTTGACTCTGCCTAATCATACCATGATTTTCTAAGTGCCCTGTTATCACTTTCTTAATAATGGATTCCAGCATTTTCTATTGCAGTGGTCGATCTCTGGACCATAAATCACTGACCCCATATGAAGAAGCTATTTTAAGGTCTCCAGGAGAGAGCGCCATTACTACAGAGGTAATTTCATGATTTTGTCTCTCCCATCGGGGAAACTTTGGCTGAAGGAGGTGTGGATCAGAGATAGGGCAACAGCATTTCATCCCCAATCCTTTTACTGCTCCTCCTATTAACATGGCTCTCGGCATGATTATGTATTTCAGTCTATTGTTATTTCCCCATGTAAGAAATAAAAGGCTCTGTGGTCCAAAAACCAAACAAAACATATGGGGGTAGATCTTGACTTTGTGTGATAGTGTAAAATGGGTGATAGTAGTCGGCAGTCCGTTTTACATCTTTCCCGAGTTCTATCGACTTCAATGGAAATAAAAATTGGGAGGGGTGTAAAATGGGCTGTTGACTCGCTACTACTGGTTTTACACTATCACACAAAGTCAAGATCTAGCCCAGGCAGTCCACAGTTTATGAAAAAAAAGGGAAATAGCAGTACTATGATTGTAATTATGTCTAAAGGAAAATAATCAAGTCCAATTGAGAGCTCATTTGCAGAACTGGTTAATGAGAGTATCAGTCACCAACATCTCTATTTGGAGTACTCTTGGTTTGTGCTGAAATGTATGCAGCAGTGTATGTGGTGATACAGTTACCTCCTTCGTGGAGAGGCACACTGCAAAATGGCTGACCCTTGACCTGCTGCTTGTGGGCGCTCTGAGGTAGTGTTGACTTTCTCTGCCGTTCGTGGTACTCTGCAGGTGACCGTCTCTGTAGTGCTTTGTGGACCAAGTCGGATACCGTAGTTACAGCTCCTCTTGGTGAGCCTCCACCTCCTTTGAATTTCCCAGGTGGCGGATTCTATTGTGGTGGACTTGCTGCTGAGAGTAGTGCCCACTGCAACCTTGATCCACCCCATATCTTCTGTGCTGCAACCTCTCCTCCTCCTTCTCCTCCTCCACCATTACATGCACAGCAATGGCTGTTGCACCTGGTTCAGGGTCAGAACCTCCAGTACTAATGACTCGCTGTCACTGCTCTTCTACTTACAACTCTCTCTGTTTGCAATTCTCTCTGATACCAGGTAGGAACTGAGAGGAAGATACTGTTTGATGCGGCTCAAACATCTATTTCTGAGCGATTTAAAAAAGAAAAAAATTCTCAGCATCGACAATTGATCTATTGCTGCTTGCTCCTGATAGTCCCCCAGTCTTGATGCACATCTACTTTTTCATAGCTTCATTAAGGGAAGAATGTGACATTTGATTGGCATTTCATTTACATAGTACCTAGCCCCGACTTTGATCAATTTTTCTATTTAACCTCGTGCTGAATTAGTAACAATTGCTGTTTAAAAGTTTATCATTATAGCTGTCTTTATAGGTCTGTGCTTGCACTTTTTAAATAATCTATCTGAACTACTGCATAAAATTCGAAGTAGATGGATGCAGATTCTAGTAAAGAATTGGTGATTACTATAAATATTAAACAGGTTGCCTAGCAGCATAACCCACAAGCAACAAAGTCACAAGTGGGTTGTCAAGGTCAGGTTGGAAATCCTTGATGGATATTCTATTTACACCACAGATATATATTTATATATTCTCTAAAATGTCTTATTGCTGTTTGAATTTTAGGTTGTAACTCACTTGCAGAAGACAGTGGCGCACTACTTGACTGCTGCTGTTGCTGCTCTCCATTACGGCTGAGCAAACTATTTGTGCAAGCGCCAAAAGAAAAAATTTTCCCATGGTTATGGTTGCTTACAATAAAGTTTTGTTAATTAGCATTTCCTGATTGACTGGGCTAACTCAAATTTCCCTATTTGTGAATTAATGACTTGCATTATTTTTTCGCATGGGCAGAAGACAATTGGAAGGTAAGAGGAGATAGAAAATACTACCGACTCACAGTTTTAAAATCATGGATTTCCACAGACTCTTCGCTACCATTTCCTGTTGTGAAAGTCTCAATGCTGTTTACAGCATCAATCTTCATTAAACTTTCTTTGATAGCACCATTGATATTTATCCGGTACTGTATGTCATAAACCTGAAATCAAACATAATATGTTTTACAATTCTAATTCCACAATACAGTTCTAAATACATGAGCATTTTCTTTTATGCAATTTAGCTCAAAAGCTATAAAACGAGCAACATTCAAACCTGTTTGTCTTGATTGGCTATGTCTGTGAGACTGGATTGTGTAAACTGGCTAATGAAACATAAACGCACATAACCATTTTAAAAAAGGAAATGAAAAGAAACAGCAAACTGGATATCCTGTAATTATTTGCCCCCGGCTAATTAAGCAGTTACCATGGCTATGTCATTATAACTGCGGCTGACAATGCCATGGAGATATCACGATCCCATCACATTTTAATTGCTAGTACTATGGGGGCAATATTCTGACTTGTGGGCGTGAAGGCACTTCAGAGAGTTTTATGGCTCAGGCGGGAACGCTGCAATTCTACCAGCGATCTGCTAAGACACCTATGTAGATGTTAGTTGAAATGAATTCATTTCTATCTTTTCAGTGATGAGAATGACCTATGTCAATGGATGTGACATCAAACCCTGGTGGTAAATACGAAAGTGTAAAGCTGACCATATTTGGAAGAACCCGATCTGTATACATTTTTGTGAAACTGTCGATCAAATCAAAAATGATTTCTTTGCAACTAAACAAATCTACCAGCTGCAGGTGGCTGAAATGAAGCACAGACGACAGTACCTCAGTTAGTATCAAAAGCTCCATGGCCTTGTCTTAAATGGACTACTGATATCATGGATTCACATAGTACCTTATTAGACTGAAATGTCTCTAAGCACTTCACACAAGGAGTTACATTTAAAGTGCAGTGACTGTTATTTTTTTAACCGATGGGTGTCATTTTATCATAATAAAGAAATTAATTCAATTGTATCCATTTTACTCTGCCGGTATAGTTGAGACCTGGTATGAGTTATAGCATCATAATTTGAAATATGTAGTTTGGCTTAAATTAATTGGATCTGCCCTGATAACTGCCTCAATTAGATTTTTTTTATTTTCACTGACGTAAAAGATTTACTGCCATAATAAACCTACACGGGATAGATTTTCATGTGGTGATAAATGAATATAAAAGTTAAACAGTTGAAATATTACCCCTATCATTCCTTTGAAAATTTGTTCAAAGGGAATGGTTCAAAGCACAAACAAAAATCTACAAAGAACATTATCGGTGCACACCTTCAAATTAATCTTTTTATTTGATCTCATTCTTTAAAAGCCAATATTAGCAAATATTCCCCAATAAAACAGTCACAAAGACAGTAAAAATGCTATACTTAATTTACATGTATTAAAATAATTTTCACTTTATTTAGGAGATGCTACACTTCAATATTGCATGTCTCTTATAACATAATGGTGATAGGTCGTGTGTAATAAATCTTTTCTTTTACATTGCATGCTTCTGTTAAGACTACATGAGAGTAATTGCCAATAAGTATTATTTTAGCAGTTGGGTATAAAAGGGGGCATAATGATCATACCAGATGACATATCTTTGGCTGTGTGTTCTGACTCATCTGTAGCTTTTTATTGTCTTCTCGAGGTTTAAAGCTAAGAATATATTATGAAATTCATTCTGAATTTATGCCCAGTCAATGAGCAACTCTCATAGGATCTAGAGATGACTTTATCACAGGTGCTCGAGCAATTGACAATGTTGGATCTTGAGACCCAACCTGATAAGCTCATTCTCGAGGAAAATGTTATTTTTCAGTAGTTACAAGAGCTGGCTATGTTGAACTAATCCCTCATTTTACTCCAGTGTTTCCCCTTTCCCTTTTTTCCAATTTGCTGCTATACCTTGGTTTCTTCCACTTTCCTTAGCCTGTCACTGTTGTGTCTCATGGAAAAGTATATGCTTAATATTGCCTTCTATTCTCTTACAGGCCTTTCAACGACTGCAATGATGGCAGAGGGCGATTCCTCAGAGGAGCTCCAGACCTCGGAGGGCGCACCGTCACATCTTGGTGAGGCATCCACCAGCGCTAATACTCACACCTCGGTGGGTCTAGTAGTCAGTTAGTTAGTTGACATCAAGGCAGCATTTGACCAAGTGTGGCACCAAGGAGCCCTCGTAAAATTGAAGTCAATGGGAATCAGAGGGAAAACTCTCCAGTGGCTGGAGTCATACCTAGCGCAAAGGAAGATGGTAGTGGTTGTTGGAGGCCAATCATCTCAGCCCCAGGACATTGTTGCAGGAGTTCCTCAAGGCAGTGTCCTAGGCTCAACCATCTTCAGCTGCTTCATCAATGACCTTCCCTCCATCATAAGGTCAGAAATGGGGATGTTCGCTGATGATTGCACTCTGTTCAGTTCCATTCACAACCCCACAAATAATGAAGCAGTCCGAGCCCGCATGCAGCAAGACCTGGACAACATTCAGGCTTGGGCTCATAAGTGGCAAGTAACATTCGCGCCAGATAAGTGCCAGGCAATGACCATCTCCAACAAGAGAGAGTCTAACCACCTCCCCTTGATATTCAACGGCTTTACCATCGCCGAATCCCCCACCATCAACATCCTGGGGGTCACCATTGATCAGAAACTTAACTGGACCAGCCATATAAATACTGTGGCTACGAGAGCAGGTCAGAGGCTGGATATTCTGCGGCGAGTGACTCACCTCCTGACTCCCCAAAGCCTTTCCACCATCTACAAGGCACAAGTCAGGAGTGTGATGGAATACTCTCCACTTGCCTGGATGAGTGCAGCTCCAACAACACTCAAGAAGCTCGACACCATCCAGGATAAAGCAGCCCACTTGATTGGCACTCCATCCACCACCCTAAACATTCACTCTCTTCACCACCGGCGCACTGTGGCTGCAGTGTGTACCATCCACAGGATGCACTGCAGCAACTCGCCAAGGCTTCTACGACAGCTCCTCCCAAACCCGCGACCTCTACCATCTAGAAGGACAAGAGCAGCAGGCACATGGAACAACACAACCTGCACGTTCCCCTCCAAGTCACACACCATCCCGACTTGGAAATATATTGCCGTTCCTTCATCGTCGCTGGGTCAAAATCCTGGAACTCCCTTCCTAACAGCACTGTAGGAGAACCTTCACCACACGGACTGCAGCGGTTCAAGAAGGCGGCTCACCACCACCTTCTCAAGGGCAATTATGGATGGGCAATAAATGCCGGCCTCGCCAGCAACGCCCACATCCCATGAACGAATAAAAAAAAAAGTTGTGTTGGTACCTGTTGAGTCACCACACACAAGTGATCATGAGCAGACACTGGTGGCAGGGGCAGCTGTGGAGAGTCCACATCGGTGGGCGCACTCCTCTCCAGCCCTGCTCAGCTGGATGCAGATGCTGAACACTGGGGGCCATCCTTTAAAAGGAGAATGATCGAGGGACAGCAGCACATTTGCAAAGTTCTGGAACAGGTGCCATGAGCATTCTCTACAATAGCGCAGAGGATGGAGGAGTCCAACTCCTGCCTTAGTAGAATAGTGTCACAGAGATGTTTGGGAATCTCTGAGATAGTGTCACAGGGACGTGACCAACTGTGAGATAGTGTCACAGGGATGTGAGCAACTGTCTGAGATAGTGTCGCAGGTAAGTGCAGGAATATCTGCGACGGAGAGAAGGCTAGCCTCCATTGAGCTTCAAGCAAGCCCATGACAATGGCCGTTCGGACTCACGGTGAACAACATTCTGCCATCTTAAACAGGCAGACAGAAGCTTTACAACTGGGCTTCCAAGGCATCATACATGTTCTCCAAACTGTTCTCCTCCAGCAGGTTGGTAGGAGTGATGTGGGCCTGGTCTAGGAGAGGGATGACAGCGAAAGGGGACATGGAAGTGGGGACGCCACTCAAAGTGCTCCCACGTCTCGCCTGTTACCTTCCCCTCTTAACCAGTACCTGCAATGCTGCCTCCTCTCCAGGTGGACGAGTCTGCCCCTGCACGGTTGCAGGTGGAGCAGTCTTTGGAGGGGTCCTTGCGGGCTCCAAAACCCAGAGGGCATAGGCCGAAAGCATCTAAGCAGTCTGGGCATGGACATGAGCAACCTGCCACTACCTCTGCAGCAGCTACAGGGGATGCACCACGTAGAAGTAGTCGGAAGAGAAAGTCTAAGGATTTGTGATCACGAAGGGTATGTACAAGGGTGTCTGACAGACTGTCATGTTTTTCATTACTATTTGTTTTTTGTTAAAGTCACATTAAATGTTATCATTCTCACCACTACTGCCATGTCTTGCCCATTCTTGATTGGCTTTTGTGATGGGGCCATTTCATGTGCTTCATCATGACAGACGATGCCAACCAGTGGGTCACTTTACAGTGGGTGTATGTGTAGTTACAGGGCTGTTTTGTGCGGGGGGGAGGGGGGCGGCGGTGGGGCGTTGGTTGCTGGTGTCGGCGCTGCTCTTTCCAGGTGGTGTGAGGACTGGACTATTCTCACTTTCTGATCTTACTAGAACTGTTCACATATGAGTGACTCACTGGCCTCATGAGCAGCCAGGTGAGCCGTTGCTCGGCCTTGGGTTATTCGTCCTCCTGCTCCTCCTGCTTCTGTTCCTCCTCAATGTGGATGCAGTTGTGGATGGGGCCTCATCAACCGATACCCCTCTCTGTTGCGCCATGTTGTGCAGGACACAACACACTACTATAATGTGACCCACTCTCACTGGTGCGTATTGAAGCGCTCCCCCAGAACGATCGAGGCACTGAAATCGCATCTTGAGCAGCCCTATCGCATGTTCAGTTATAGACGTGGTGGCAATGTGGCTGTCATTGTATCGACGCTATTGCTCAGTGATGGGGTTCCTCAGAGGTGTCATGAGCCACGTGTGCAGGGGGTATCCCTTGTCCCCGAGGAGCCAGCCCTTAAGAGTGTTCAGTGCGTGGAAGAGGCCCAGGATGTTGGATTCTCTCTGAATGAACGAATCGCGGCAGCTGCCAGGGAATCTGGCGCACATGTGAAGAAATCTTTTGCGGTGGTCACAAACGAGGTGAGTGTTGATAGTGATAACCCTTTCTGTTGATGTACAGTCCTGGCTCGTGTGGAGGCACTTGGATTGCTATATTTGTGCAATCGATTGCATCCTGTACCCGTGGGAAGCCAGCCACAGAGTGGAATCCCACTGCCCTCTCCGTCTGGTTGAGGTCGTCCATGGGGAAGTTGGCGTATTGCGAGGCCTTACGAAACAAACGGTCGGTGACCTGCCTTACGCACTTGTGTGCAGACGGCTGAGAGACCCCGTCAATGTCACCAGTGGCACCCTGGAATGATCCGGAGGTGAAGAATTTGAGGGCAGTGGTCACTTTAACTGCGACAGGTAATGAGATGCCGCCAGGCCCAGCCGGGAGCAGCTCGGCATGAAGGAGGCTGCAGATGTCTGCGACCACCTGACGACTCACTCTCAGCCTCCGTATGCACTGCTCCTCAGAGAGGTCCAGGAAGTCGAGACTTGGTCTGTAGACCCTCTGACGAAGTTCGTGCCTCCTGCGACGTCGCTCCCTCTGTGCTCTTGTGCAGGTGCCTGTGGCGTTGCACTGCGTTGTGGAGTTACAAGTGAAGGCAGTGTAAGGCGTGCCTGGTGAGGATGGTGATGTTCCTCGTCCTCGGATGTACTGGTGAACGCAGCCATCACGCCCCCCCATCCCGATGGTTTCAGTTTGAGGTGGTCCAAAAAGTTGGTAAATATGTGTAAACAGAACAATTCTGAGTGGAAACCATGAATTTTCAATCTAAACACAAAGATCTCCCAGCCAAAACATTTTCTGAGAGAACTGAGTGCCCTGCTGCCATAACTCACCTTTTATCCCCATCTGTTAAACAGGGATTTAAATGTCCAAATGGCTGCCGGCTGAAACACGGCTCGTTCCCCATGGCTTGTTTCACACAGCACGGGATACACACTGAGGCTGCTTTAATTGCCGGCGGGACTTCTGGGTTCGGAAACGGCGCGTGCACCCAGATGACTTTGGGTTGTGTGCGTTCTTAGGTGTGTAGGAGCTGGGATTTCTGCCCCGCCCCTCCCCCACCCCCACCCCCCCCGCTCTCAACACAGCTCACTTTTGTTTCAAAATCGAGCCCATTGTTCCCAAAGCTCTCCGCCACTGGGGTTTTTTCTGCGTCTGTTTTAATTGATAAAGATTGATTGCTACGATTAGTCAATAACTCCATTATTTTTTTTTATTCGTTCATGGGCTGTGGGCGTCGCTGGCGAGGCCAGCATTTATTGCCCATTCCAAATTGCCCTCGAGAAGGTGGTGGTGAGCCGCCTTCTTGAACCGCTGCAGTCCGTGTGGTGACGGTTCTCCCACAGTGCTGTTAGGAAGGGAGTTCCAGGATTTTGACCCAGCGACGATGAAGGAACGGCGATATATTTCCAAGTCGGGATGGTGTGTGATTTGGAGGGGAACAAGCAGGTGGTGTTGTTCCCATGTGCCTGCTGCCTTTGTCCTTCTAGGTGGTAGAGGTCACGGGTTTGGGAGCTGCTGTCGAAGAAGCCTTGGCAAGTTGCTGCAGTGCATCCTGTGGATGGTACACACTGCAGCCATAGTGCACCGGTGGTGAAGGGAGTGAATGTTTAGGGTGGTGGGTGGGGTGCCAATCAAGCGGGCTGCTTTGTCCTGGATGGTGTTGAGCTTCTTGAGTGTTGTTGGAGCAGCACTCATCCAGGTAAGTGTAGAGTATTCCATCACACTCCTGACTTGTGCCTTGTAGATGGTGGAAAGGCTTTGGGGAGTCAGGAGGTGAGTCACTCGCCGCAGAATACCCAGCCTCTGACCTGCTCTTGTAGCCACAGTAATTATGTGGCTGGAACAGTTAAGTTTCTGGTCAATGGTAACCCCCAGGATGTTGATGGTAGGGGATTCGGCGATGGTAATGCTGTTGAATGTCAAGGGGAAGTGGTTAGACACTCTCTTGTTGGAGATAGTCATTGCCTGGCACTTGTCTGGCGCGAATGTTACTTGCCACTTATCAGCCCAAGCCTGGATGTTGTCTCGGTCTTGCTGCATGCGGGCTCGGACTGTTTCATTATCTGAGGGGTTGCGAATGGAACTGAACACTGTGCAATCATCAGCGAACATCCGCATTTCTGATCTTATGATGGAGGGAAGGTCATTGATGAAGCAGCTGAAGATGGTTGGGCCTCGGACACTGCCCTGAGGAACTCCTGCAGCAATGTCCTGGAGCTGAGATGATTGGCTTCCAACAACCACTACAATCTTCCTTTGTGCTAGGTATGACTCTAGCCACTGGAGTGTTTTCCCCCCGAATCCCACTGACTTCAATTTTACTAGGGCTCCTTGGTGCCACACTCGGTCAAATGCTGCCTTGATGTCAAGGGCAGTCACTCTCACCTCACCTCTGGAATTCAGCTCTTTTTTGTCCATGTTTGGACCAAGGCTGTAATGAAGTCTGGAGCCGAGTGGTCCTGGTGGAACCCAAATTGAGCATCAGTGAGCAGGTTATTGGTGAGTAAGTGCCGCTTGATAGCACTGTCGAAGACACCTTTCATCACTTTGCTGATGATTGAGAGTAGACTGATGGGGCGGTAATTTAGCCGGATTGGATTTGTCCTGCTTTTTGTGGACAGGACATACCTGGGCAATTTTCCACATTGTCGGGCAGGTGCCAGTGCTGTAGCTGTATTGGAACAGTTTGGCTCGAGGTGCAGCTAGTTCTGGAGCACAAGTCTTCAGCACTACAGCCGGGATGTTCGTTGTATCGTTGTATCATGCGACTACCAGGATGGTAGGAGGTGAACTAGATGGACCTTGGTCTTTTATTGTTCAGGAATTCCTATGTCCCTAATTATGATTGACTTTTATCAGCCATTATGTGTGGAGTGATGTGACATTCTTTAGGAAATATCGAAATAGTCAACATTGTATGTTATTTAACTCCCATGTGCAATGCCATGGCACATTCACTGGTAATATGACAAAAACGAATGAAAGCCCTAAGGTACTCCAACTGGATGAGCTCTTTAGCACTCCTCAAAAAAAGTTTCAGCCTTGGCTCAGTGGTAGCACTCTTACCTTTGAGTCAGAAGGGTGTAGGTTGAAGTCCTACTGACTTGAGCCCATAATCCAGGCTGACACTTCAGTGCAGTACTGAGAGAGCGCTGCACTGTCAGAAGTGCCGTCTTTCGATGAGACATTAAACTAAAGTCCTCTCAGGTGGACGTAAACTATCCCATGATACTATTCTAATAGCAGGGTCTTCTCAAACAACATCACTAAAACAGATTATCTGGTCAATACCTCATTGCTATTTGTGAGACCTTATTGTGCGCAAATTGGCTGCTGCGTTTCCTACATTACAATGGTGGCCACACTTCAAAAAAATACTTCAATGGTTGTAACGTCCTGAGGTCATGAAAGGTGTTTTATAAATGCAAGTTCTTTCTTTCAAAAGGCATCTTAATCTGCTTGTCAGAAATTGTATCGATTTTTTTTTCAGTTCCAACAACCACTCCTCTCTTCTGAAATGGTAAGAAAGTAAACTGGTGCTTGAAAATGAGAATTCTTTCTATATATTTCATTACAGGATGGTTAGACTAGATCTCCTGCAGCTATAATGGACCTTTTCACTCCAGTTAATTATCCTTTCCCTGGGCAGCAAAAAAAAAATCAGCGATTCTCATAAGATAAATGGATTTGCCTAGTTCTCAATCCATTTCTTTTTAAAATTTACAGCACGTCCTTAATTCACGATTGTGATATTTTACAAGTGTTTTTCCCCCTCTCTCACTCCTGATGCAAACTGGCCCTGGTGCGAATCAGGAGTGATTCAGTGACTGGCACACAATCCTCAGTGAGCAGTGTCAGCTGTAATGTTATGCAAGTTGATGCCCAGTCCCAGACTACTATACTTAAATAGGTGGATCTGGTTAAGATGTTCAAAATATAACGGTTGCCTTAGTAAGATTGACACTGCTGAACTATGTTTAAGATATACTTTGACACTGCTGAATAATGCTTAAAATATACTTTGACACTGCTGAATAATGCTTAAGACTGGCTTTGACTCTGCTGAACAATGCTTAAGATTTATTTCCACTTTAATATGACTTTCTTGTCTCTACGAATATTTATGAACAAACGTTCCTTTTAAGAACTCAGTTGGTGAACCTGACTTCAGGATGCAATTGAAAAACCTACGAGTATTTGTTGAATAGCACAATGTCAAGAAAAAACCTGAAGCATGGATTTGTGAAATCTTTGCATTCAAATAAAATTAATTTGTGTTGTCTCCGTCATACTTATGCTTCCAGAGAAGCTGAAATATTTTGACACACGCAGAAACTACGATATTTGGAGATTATTCAAGGCATTTACAATTAAAGTTAGTTTAAAGGTAAAGAGATTTACTAATTTAAAAACCATCCTGGTAAAGTCAGACACAGTTTAGAAGAAATACTTGACCTGGGGTATTCACTTTTTCCCTTGTTCTTTGTGCTCTCATTGAAACTGTTAACAGTTCATGTTCAAGGGTATTCTTCACTCAGTAGCTTGCACTAGTACCAATGTTGAGGAAACCTCCCTCTACAACAATGTAATTTTACTTCTTTTGACCACCGACCCTGCAGGTAGCAGAACTGTTTGAGAGATTGCCTGGTTATAACATGAGCTTGCACTAAGCAGTATAGAGGTAGGTATACAAAGATGGAACTTTCTTCCCTTGCGGCTATAGGGTAAAACTAGTGCTCAAAATAATTTTTCCCAGCATGAATTACATATAGTTCACTATAATAACTAAGCATGTATTGATAAATGGGCAGTCTATTCATTCCAAGGGGCAGTATACAATCTGAACTGCCAAAGACTTTAAGTTATTTAGTTTCTTGAAGGAGCTGAACAATTGCAGTAATATTCTCAAGAAGTGATGAAGGAAATTCCTGCATGACCTTGACGAAAACTCGAGCAAAAGACTTCAGGATATAAACACAACATTTCTCAATGCAGAACAGAGATTTATGTTGGTCAAAAACATTTTTTGTACTCAATGAAGTGCAGGTCATCTGTATTGGTGAATCGATCAGCTTGCGAAATAGTCACTTTTAACAGCTATGGCAGAATCCAGCAGCCCAGCTCAGGTACTGTACAACTGCACCTGTGTGAATGTTTCCATTACCCACACTGGACCTCCTTATGACTGTTCTGAGTGAGTTTGCCAATATAAGGCTAATCTTGGTGAAATATATTTGTGTGCTGTGGTCTCGTGCCTGATGAGGAAGTATGTTCAGATTGCCCCTGCTCATTTTACCAAAGGCCTTTACAGCTAGTGATGGTAGGGACTTCCATGCCATCAATCTGTGCTGGATTCAATCCTAGAGCCAAATTAAGGCTAGAAGGATGGATGGAGGACTTCTTCCCTGGCCTCTGTCTATAGCGCTGGCCACTGGGAGGTGTGCAACAGCTGGCCAGAGAAGACTCTCGCTCTAATTTTCTTTGCCTCTGTTGCCTAGGCCTCTCCTCACAGTGGCATGGGTGACTGGCAAGTCCGGGGAGAGATTTATTTCCTTGATGATATGCACTGTGGTTCTCTAAACAGTCCTCTCAAAAACTGTATTTGACAGTGCATAATATAATCTGGACAATGAACTAAATCATCAATTACTTCTGCCCTTAGGTCCTGGGATGATGATAGGAACATTTGCCTTTTTAGAATTCAATGGCCATGCAGCAACTGAGGGAGTTGTTAAATTGCTGAGATCATGAATTTCCTTTGCATTACTAAAAGACTGCTTCAGGCTGGAATGCAATCACTTTCTGTGATACATACAGATCAGGACACAATTAGATAGTATGCATTAAAAAAAGACATAATTCTAATTGTGAACGGTCTCTGGAAGCCAATGAAATTTGACATGGCTTTGTCTCCGAGTGACTGATGTACTGGAGCTGGCAAATCAGGAACTGGTGGGGTAAAGTTGGGCATTAACAAAGGAAATTAAACATACACAAATAGGAGATATATTTTCCCAGAACTGAGATATGTAATACATATTGGTCCCGAAATTGCTCATAAAATAACAGCGATGCTGACAGGGCTCATCGTTATTTCAGGGCAAATGAACGCACATACTCTGTCAAACATGGAAATCCAGAAATTGCTCTAACATTTTCCCTGCTCCTCCGAAAGCTGTGCGGGAAGCACAGCTCGCCGGCTGAATCAATGGACCAGCGCGAACTTGCTCTTCTGCCCAGCTGGAAACAAACTAATCTCTCCAGAAAAAGGTACGCTGGGTTTTTTAGGTCTAAACTAACTTTTAAGGGTGTGGTAAGTCTTAATGACTGCCAAACAACCTCTCTGGCATTTAAAATTAACTTTTAAAAATGTGGAATCATTACTTCCGATTTTAATTATTGTTGGAGAATTATGAACAATTTTTTTTTAGTTTTTACTCTTTATTTCTCTCTCTTTGATCTCTGTCTTTTAATTCAATATTTCTTACCCTCTCTTTATTTCACTTTCTCTAACTGATTTTACATTGAATTTACTGTTGTAGCTTTCACTTCCTGGTTCTTACTCTGCGTGGCTTGTCAAGGATGCTTCAATCTGATTGGTTGAGGGGACAGAACGACCCTTTCCTTGCACTTTTGTTGTTCACCATTAGAGGAATTTCCCGCACTAAAGCCCGTGGATCGTTTGTGGGCAAGTTTAGAGCTAATGAGCGGTGGGCGCCGATCGTTCGCCACTCAGAGAAAATTCCGGGCTGTTATATGTAACATCTGCCTCCAGCTTAAGAATATGAATAGACTTTCTATCACTCCCACAAAAGGCTGCAGGAGATAAAGATTTACTTTGTTCTGAGTACAGTCATTGCTATGCTGTTCAAAAGTCTGGTTGTTTGCAAAAGATGTAGGGGTAGAAATCACTCTAGGTGGGTGGGGGTGATGGTAGCGCAAAGCGGGCGGTATCTCATCTACCACCTGTTATATGCCCACCCTATATTCAGTTGCATTACAGTCAATGGCATTGAATATCAGACGAAGCATCTAATGGATGGCCGATCTGAAAATGCCCATTTTGTGTTACTGCCTGAGAGAGGTATTGAATCATAGAATCATAGAAAGGTTACAGCACGGAAGGAGTCCGTGCTGGCTTTATGCAAGAGCAATCCAGTTAGTCCCACTCCCCCACCCCACCCCCATAGCCCTGCAAATGTTTTCCTTTCAAGTACTTATCCAGTTCCCTTTTGAAAGCCATGATTGAATCTACCTCCACCCATCCCCCCCTGGCATTCCAGATCCTAACCACTCACGGTGTAAAAAAGTTTTTCCTCTTATCACCTTTGGTTCTTCTCTGTTCACTACACTTCCAAGTTTTGTGTCATCTGCTGTGGGTAAATATCCTCCAACAACCAGCTTTGTGCACGCTATAGTTCTTAATTATGGCTTATGACCTGGATTTTAAAGTTTCGATGATCTTTTGGCTCCTGGTGGTAAGGAAGTTTATCTGTCATACAGCCACCAGCTACCTAGCACTGGGCGATGTCTGTAGCTGCCGGAAATAACTGTTTATGTGCCGATCACTGCCTGATTGAAGAGTACAGGGAAGAATTCCAAAAAGAGTTGGGAAAATTATTTAAAAATTCATTTATTTGCTGAGAAATTCTCACCCCATGCAATCTTGACTCTGCAAAGGGAATCAGTTTGCAGCAGTGCTGAGACTGCACCCAAATTATCTGATTAATAGTTTACAAAGAAAGTGATAACTTATTACATAGAATTACATAGAATGTACAGCAAAGAAACAGGCCATTCAGCCCAACAGGTTTATGCTCCACACGAGCCTCCTCCCTCTCTACTTTATCTAATTCTATCAGCTTATCTTTCCATTCCTTTCTCCCTCATGTGTTTATCTAGCTTCCCCTTAAACGCATCTATGCTATTCGCCTCTTTGTGGTAGCGAGTTCCACATTCTTACCACTCTCTGGGTAAAGACGTTCCTCCTGAATTCCCCATTGTTTTTTATTAGTGACTATTTTTTATTTATGGCCCCTAGTCCTGAACTCCCCCGGAAGTGGAAACATTTTCTCTATGTCTACCCTATTAAACCCTTTCATAATCTTAAAGACAGGTCACCCCTCAGTCTTCTCTTTTCTAGATTAAAGAGCCCCAGCATGCTCAATCTTTCCTCATTAGTATAACCTCTCAAATCTGATATCCTAGTAAATCTTTTTTGCACCTTCTCCAGTGCCTCTATATCCCTTTTATAATATGGAAACCAGAACTGTTCAGAGTACTCCATGTGTGGTCTAACCAAGGTTCTATACAAGTTTAACATAACTTCTCTGCTTTTCAATTCTATCCCTCTGGAAATGAACCCCAGTGCTTGGTTTGCTTTTTTTTTGGCCTTATCAACCTGCGTCGCTACTTTTAGTGATTTGTGTATCTGTACCCCCAGATCCCTCTGCTCCTCTACCCCTTTTAGATTCTTATTATCCAAGCAGTATGTGGCCTCCTCGTTGTTCCTACCAAAATGTAATACCTCACACTTATCTATATTGAAATTCATTTGCCAATTACACATTCATTCTACAAGTTTATTAATGTGTTATGTCAGGGTAAATGGTTAGAGGCTGTTTCCCTGACTAGAGAGTCTAGAACTAAGGGGCATAGTCTCAGGATAAGGGGTCGGCCATTTTGGACTGAGATGAGGAGAAATTTCTTCATTCAGAGAGTTGTGAATCTTTGGAATTCTCTACCCCAGAGGGCTGTGGATGCTCAGTTGTTGAGTATATTCAAGGCTCAGATCGATAGATTTTTGGACTCTAGGGGAATCAAGGGATATGGGGATCGGGCGGGAAAGTGGAGTTGAGGTAGCAGATCAGCCATGATCTTACTGAATGGTGGATCAGGCTCGAGGGGCCGTATGGCCTACTCCTGCTCCTATTTCTTATGTTCTTATGAATGGGATGATAGAATATAAAGGTTTTGTAACTGGGTATTGAAGAAAACAATAATTAGGATGAATACTCAGTAATGTGTAATGCATACTATAACATAATTCATATTGCTTTATATATAGCCATATATTATTATAGCTATATATATATTATAGTCATGCTGTTCTTCAATTATAAAACAGTTTTCCTAGCAGTTTGCACAGTGGAGCCTTGCTTTATGCCTCTGGATTGCTACCAATCACATAGTTAAACCCCTTGGGAAAGTGTTGAGGTCAATGTCGTGAGTACATAAACCTCCCATTCCTAAAATTGATCTCCACTGCAAGAACTTGAATATCTTCAGAAGGGAAGGGGAAAAAAAATCTTTTTTGTGAGGGCTTCTTTATCTGCTGCCTCCGCCTTACAAGAAATAATGATTTTGTGAAAATTCTTACAGCACTGCAGCATTTTTAAAAATCATTCTCCCCATAAAATATACCATTCGCAGGCCGGCAGCCTGCTCACATTCCTCTCTATTAATGTCATTCTTGAACCAGGTTAATGGGAATTGTGCAAGAGGTCCCATCAGGTTGAGTTACTCATTAGTTTTCCTCCGCTCCCTGTTAGGAAATGCCTAGTGTTCATTAGCTGTCTCTCTCAAAAGGTGTGGCGAAGGAATAGACTTGCCATGTGGGAAGTTGTGGGTGACAGTCTGTGCCCTATCACTTCACGGTGAAGTGCTCCACTGTGTCATCTGGAAGAGCCCTATGCTCCACAGTGCCACCTGCTTCACAAACCTGTCTGCTCCCCAATGCAGCCATCTGCTTGTTCTTGCCACTGCCTCAGATCTTCACTGCCCTTCCTCGTGGCCACCACTCCTCTCCCTAGACCGCTGCCTTGGGCCTCTGTTGCTACTTTCCCTGCCCATCCCCCCACTGAGTCTGCTCCCTCAGTCCTCGTCCGATGCACTTCCTGTCCCGCTCCTTTGGTCTTTGAACCTTGTGCTGGGAGCACCTCCCCGACCCCCCCCACCATCCCAACTCTGAAGCAAAGATATGAGACAAGATGTGGCACTGATAGTCAAATGTGAGACAAGGGACATTGCTTCCCATGACTACTACCCATACACTCCATCGACTGGCACCCCCATCTCCTACAGACAAAAGAAAGAGAAAGAGAAGAGGAAGAAGAAGAAAAGGGAGAGTGACAGAACACAAAAGAAAGAAAGAGGGCACAGAAAGAACCTGGAAAGAAGATAGAGAGAGAAGCAAAAGAGTACGTAGAGACACCCAGAAAACAATAGAACAACACAGAGAACTAGGAAAGAGAGAGAGACAGGAAGACAGAACCAAAATCAACAACATGGAAAGGTATTTTGTAACTTCCTCAGCAACACGATTGGAGATTCACCAGCATACACAAATGACACAAGGATTTTCATTGTCTAATTCTGAATTGAAATCTAATGCAGAGATTATGGGGGCAATTTTAACATAATCTGCTGTCGGAAAACTGACTAGATCGGGTGCAATGCTGGTTTTACACCCCGCCCGCTATTACTCTCTATTGAAGTCAATATCAGTAATATTAGGCGGGATGTAAAACCAGCATTCCACCTGATCCTGTGGGTTTCCCGCCTGGGAGTTAGGTTAAAATTGCCCCCATTATATTCGCAGTGTGCAGTGTGCTTACATTGGACAACATCGCTGACTCTCAAAATTATTTGTTGAGGTTGTGGCCGCCAATGTTTTGTTTAGTAAAGGTGATTGCAATATTAGCAGTGATACTCAAAGTGTGCCAAACCATCAATTTATCATTGTTAAAGCAGTGTGCAGCCAGTTTGAATTGCAACCAATTGTAATTTGATGTTTAATAATGATCCCATATTTCATTTAAGAATTATGATAATGAACCTAATCTATTTTTTTTAAAGTATGTGAAAAATAAACATATGAGCCTGGAATTTCCACTTTGGGCGCAGATTGCTGAGTTTCCACTAAAATGTATTAACATAATCATCAACTTAAAATCTGCCACGAACTAGCACAATTCGGCAGCTTAACAGAGTGTATTTGCAATAAAAAATATTCATTGATGTATTTAAGAGATGCATTTAAGAATGGTAACCTGATGCAGTTTTACTAATACAGTTGAAAATGGGTTTGTCACTAAAAACTAAGCATCTAGCCCTCCACCTGGGAGTTACTTGATTTTAAATCACTGAAAATGACTCAAAAATACTATACTGAAACATTTATTACTTTCATTGGTGTACACTCGTCAGTTTCTTAGTAAATTAATATTTTTTTCTATTTAAAAACGTTTAAACCATCCCTTCTAGTGCCTTTTGCCTAAGAAAACGAGCTTAATTTTAAGACCCTCATTGAACGGCCACAGGCGGTTGCAATCGGTGGAAGCTCACCACCTCGTTTTTTTGATCGGGGGGGGGGGCATGGACAGTTTTGTGGGAGGGGCCGGCTTCAGCATGATTTTTTTTTTGAGCCAGCGCAAAAGATCGCGGAAACTCGAATTACGCTAGGCGTAAATTACGCCAAATGTAATTCGAAGTTCTGTGATAGTTTGCGCTGATTCGGCCAGATTTGCGCTGAAAAAGCCAGCGTAATCTGACGGAAACTCAGGGCCGTGAAATTCACTTGAAAACGCCATGCAATTTTGGAAAAGACAGAAGAGCTGGCCCAGCGAGACATCACTTTAAAAAGAAAGATTTTGGCAAATGTTTCCCAATCTTTCAGCCTATAGGAAAACCTTTGCCCTGGGATTGATTCCAAAAGGTAGCCTGAGCCCTTGTCTAAATGATGGAGAGTTTGGTGATCAGTACTGCAGTAGTTTACCCACCTCTATCTGGAATAAATCCAATGAGCCAATAGTCATAGAAAGAAAAAGAACAGATATAGATAACAGCAATGTCATCGAGTCAGAGGTATGTGGATTCCTACTTCAGACAATTAAATAAGAATGATGAGAAATAATTTATTTAGCTATAGCTCACTTGTGGAAGCTTCAGAAAGGATGAACTGTATTTCATTTTGAACATTATTAAGTGCTACTGGGATTTTCTTTTGTTGCAAGAAATAAAGTCAGAATTTTTCATAAGTCTCTTCTGTGCAGATGTTAATTCAAGAGGTCGCTTGTTATTTTGCTGCCTATCAGGAGCATACTGTAGGAGTAAGCATCGGTAAGCACAGGCTGCCAAATTCACATAATAAGGTAATTAGTTTTTAACAATTTCATAAACTGAAGATCAATTAATATCCGATTACTGGCTACTTACTTTCTGCTGCCAATGAACACCGATAAACTAAAAACCATCACAATTCAAACACTGTGGCTCTATTGAATTGAGTCTAACCCGTAAAGCTGCACTTTGGAGATCTAGTGTGGGGGTTAACATTCTGAAATCAGATCACTGGAAGCTCGTGTTCCTAGCCAAACAGTCACCTGCTGAGTTGGACTTAATTTTGTTCTCTTCACATTAATCAAGCAGATAATCTAATTGAGCAAGAAGTCAATAGAGGCCATGAAGATGATATTTCTTTGTCTACAAAAATGGAATTTCACCAATTTGCTTTGATATGAGATTGTCAAAGTGCTAAGGTTTTTGCTGTCCTAATTAAACCTGACTTAAATTTGAAATGCTCCTTTATAACTGTTTTTCAAAAGAAACATCTTGAAAATAATTTCCTTAATGCAGCACTGTAACCCATTTATTCAGAATCTATGGAAATCCGGACACTAGTTACAAAGGGAATTGGGACTACTTATAGCAGCACAATGTTCCTGCCGTCTCAATACTGAGACATCGTTCAGAACTGTTGGATACGGTACTGTCTCCATGGGAACAGGTGCCCACCTAAAATAAACGAATATAAGAAGCACCTAGACTGTAATCGCTCACCTGCACGTTCACGACATAAACAGATTGTGAATGGGAATCATTGGGCTTGATTTTCAAATGGTGGCGGGGCGGGGGAGGGGGTCAATGGGCGCGCGGCAAACCCGGATAATAAAATCCTACCGTTCCCCACGTGATCGCGAATTAATTGGTGGTCCGTAACATGACTTCCGGGTTTGCCGCCCGAAAGCTGCGCAGTGGGCAGACTGCGCACCCGCATAACAGGCTGTCAGCTGGACCGTCTCTTTTTGAAGGGCCATTGCTCCAATGGCTTTTGCTGGAGCAAAGAACAAAAAGACACAATGGAGCAGCACAGGAGCAAGGCTGCTCCAAGATTTAATAATGCCTCACTTCAGGTGTTACTGGCCGGGGTGAGGAGGAGGAGGGAACTGTTTTACCCGGCCGATAGGGGGGAAGTGCCCTGCTTCTGCCACCAAGAAGGCCTGGCTCGAGGTAGCAGAGGGGGTCACCAGCAGGAGCAACATCTCCCGTATCTGGATCCAGTGCAGGAAGCATTTTAATGACCTATCTAGGTCAGCAAAAGTGAGTACACCTAATGATTCTCCTGCATTCCGTGTTCCACATCACCCCCCCAACTAGACTACTCCATCACATCACTCCTCTCACCCACTTAAGGCTCATTCCTCAACTTACCTTCACTTCCTGAGCACTTCCTCACTTCCCCATTAGTCAGTCACCCCACCAATTCCACTCACCCCAGTCCTCATCCAATGTGATGTCTCTGTCTCATACTTACCCTCTGATGCACCTCTTTCACGGTCAGCCTCATCCAAAGCAATGCATTCATCGGTTGGTCACTTCACCATCACTCACTCACACGTCTGTACCTTCTCCCCTTCTAGGAGAAGAGAGCGCAAAATGCACACGAGAGGGCGAGGACTGGAGGGGGCTACAACAAATAGTGGTCCTCACAGATGTGGAAGAGAAAGCGCTGCAGATCAGCCACACCCATGAGTGCCTATCCGTTGGGGACACCAAGACTGGCACCCCACAAACGTTTGCTGATGCAACTTTAACGTTCATCATACATAATATGAATTGATGTTAACAATGATTGGCATGTTGAACCCCTCAGTTTGCTCATCGCAACATGTCACATCTGTGATGATGCTTAATATTGCCTTCTGTCCCCTTACAGACCATTCGATGACCGCAGTGATGGCAGAGGGCTATTCCTCAGAGGAACTCCCGGCCTCTGAGGGCGCACCGTCACATCTTGGTGAGCCATCCACCAGCGCAAATACTCACACCTTGGTGGGTCCTAGTAGTCAGTTAGTTGGGTTGGCACCTGGTGAGTCACCACACACAAGTGAGCATCAGCAGACACTGGTGGCAGGGGCAGCTGTGGAGAGTCCGTGTCGGTGGGCGCACTCCTCTCCAGGCTCTGCTCAGCTGGACGCAGATGCTGAACCCTGGGGGCCATCCTTTAAAAGGAGAATGATCGAGGGACAGCAGCACATTTCCGAGGTACTGGAACAGGTGCCAAGCGCACTCTCCACAACAGCGCAGAGGATGGAGGAGTCCAACTCCTGCAATGAGTGGAATGGTGGCACAGGTACGGGAGGGAATCTGTGAAATACTGTCACAGGGACGTGCGCAACTGTCTGAGACAGTGTCGCAGGTAAATGTAAGAATGTCTGCAATGGATAGAAGGCTAGTCTCCATTGAGCTTCAAGCATGGCTCACAAATGAGTCTATTCAGGCCGTGACATCGGCCGTTCGGACTCAGAGTGAACAACATTCTGCCACTTTAAACAGGCTCTCAGATACTTTAGAAGTGGCCTTCCAACGCATCACACATGTCCATCACACTATTGTCCAGCAGGGTGGTAGGAGTGATGTGGGCCTGGCCCATGAGAGGGATGATGGCAACAGGGGACATGGAAGTGGGGACGCCATTCAAAGCGCTCACCTGTTGCCCCCCTCTCAACCAGTACCCGCAGTGCTGCCTCCTCTCCAGGTGGCCGAATCAGCCCCTGCACAGGTGCAGGTGGAACTGTCTTTGGAGGGGCCCTCACGGGCTCCAAAATACAGAGGGCGTAGGCTGAAGCAGTCAGGGCATGAACATGCTACTACCTCTGCTGCAGCCACCGGGGATGCACCACGTAGTTGTAGTAGGAAGAGAAAGGCTAAGGTTTTGTGATCACGAAGGGTATGCACAAGGGTGTCGAACAGACTGTCATGTTTTTAATTTATATTTGTTTTTTGTTAAAGTGACATTAAATGTTATCATTCTCACCACTACTGCCACGTCTTGCCCATTCATGACTGGCTTTTGTGATAGCGCCCTTTCATGTGCTTTACCATGAACAGCGACACTTGATGCCACCCAGGGGTCACTTTATAGTGGATATTTGTGTAGTTGCAGGACTGTTTTGTGCAGGAGGGGTAGGGGGGCTGGTATTGGCACTGGTCGTTCCAGGTGGTGTGAGGACTGGACTCACTTTCTGATCTCATGAGAACCGTTCACATATCAGTGACTCCCTGGCCTCACGAGCAGCCAGGTGAGCCGCTGTTCCGCCCATGGGTTCATCGTCCTCCTCTTCCTCTTCCTCCTCCTCCTGTTCCTGCTCCTCCTCAATGTGGATGGCAGATATGGATGTTGGATGAGGGGATGGGGCCTCTTCAACCGGTACCCCTCTCTGTTGCGCCATGTTGTGCAGGACACAACACACTACTATAATGCGACCCACTCTCGCTGGTGTGTATTGAAGCGCTCCCCCAGAATGATCGAGGCACCGAAATCGCATCTTCAACAGTCCTACCGCATGTTCAATTAATAGACCTGGTAGCGATGTGGCTGTCATTGTATCGATGCTGTTGCTCGCTGATGAGGTTACTCAGAGGTGTCATGAGTCACGTGTGCAAGGGGTATCCCTTGTCCCCGAGAAGCCAGCCCTTAAGGGTGTTCAGTGCATGGAAGAGGCCCGGGATGTTGGATTCCCTCAGAGTAAAGAAATCATGGCACCTGCCATGGAATCAGGCGCACACGTGAAGGAAACTTTTGCAGTGGTCACAAACGAGCTGAGTATTGATGGAGCGATAACCCTTCCTGTGGATGAACAGTCCTGGCTCATGTGGAGGTGCTCGTATTGCTATATGGGTGCAATCGATTGCACCCTGCACCCGTGGGAAGCCAGCCACAGAGTGGAATCCCACTGCCCTCTCCGTCTGGCTGTGGTCGTCCGTGGGGAAGTTGACGTTTTGCCAGGCCCTGAGAAACAATCTGTCGGTGACCCACCTCATGCACTTGTGGGCAGACGACTGAGAGACCCCGGAGTTGTCACCGGTGGCATCCTGGAATGATCCGGAGGCAAAGAATTTGAGGGCATTGGTGACTTTAACAGCGACGGGTAATGAGATGCCGCCAGGCCCAGCCTGGGGCAGCTCGACATGAAGGAGGCTGCAGATGTCTGCGATTACCTGGCGACTCACTCTCAACCTTCGTATGCACTGCTCCTTAGAGAGGTCCAGGAAGCTGAGCCTCGGTCTGTAGACCCTGTGGCGAGGGTAGTGCATCCTGTGATGTCGCTCTCTCTGTTGCCCTCTGTGCTCTTGTGCAGGTCCCTGTGGCACAGTACTGTGTTGTGCAGCTCCAAGTGGCAGAAGTGCATGCCGTACCTCGCGAGACTGATGATGTTGCTTATCCTTGGATATAATGGTGAATGCAGCCATTGCACCGCCCATCCAGATGGTGTCAGTTTGAGGGGGTCCGAAAAGTTGGCAAATATGCTAAGAATTCTGAGTGGAAGCCAAGAATTTTCAGTCTAAACACAAAGATCTCCCAGCCAAAAGTTTGTCTGAGAGAACTGAGTGCCCTGCTGCAATAATTTACCTTTTATCCCCCATCTGTCAAATAGGCATTTAAATGTCCAAATGGCTGCTGGCTGAGACACATCTCCTACAACATGGAGTGTTTCCCACAGCTCGGGAACCACGCTGAGGCTGAATGAAAATCACTCCCCTGCCTTAATCACCATGAAATTAACAACATCAACAAGTTCAACGACATTAAGAAGTGCTTTAAGTATCTGCATTCCAGAAGCACACGCGCACACAGGTGAGTCTGGATGAGACGCAGAAGTCAGCGGGTTGGAGCCGGCTTCCTTAGCCGCTTGGGATTTTCCCAATTTTTCCCAGCACCCACCCCCCGCCCCCAACGCACCCGCATTTTGTTTTGAGAATCGAGCCCCTTGAGTCTGGAAAATATTCAGCAAGTGACTCTACTCTCAGCCACCTGCGAGGATCTGATGTCCTTGAAATATTTTTTGTACTTTATGGAGATGATATCACAGCTTAGAACAGACTGCACTGTGAAACAAATCATTTCACAGTGAAATGACCAGAACCACTGCATGATCATGCATCCATTTAGTTTTCCATTTTAGAACTGAAATTTACATCTAACTTTATCATTTTAATTACTTACTAATCTATGGTTCAAACCGAATACATGATGAGGAATAGAAGGATATGATCTATACCCCAGTTATACTGTTGACCATAAGGTCAGCCCACTTAATGACATAAATCGTATCCAGTGCTTTCTTATTGTGTATCATCTCTGTCACAGTCTACTCATCCCTTCACTGCTTTTAAGCTATGTGGCCAAGTAACTGTTGCTTGGGGCTTTAATTCATTTAGTCTTTAAAAAAATGATTTCTCCTCCTCTCTGTACCAGTTGCCTATCTGAGAAGACAAGCAGATCATCTGCTATTAAGCCTCAGTTGCCCTGTCACTTGTTAAATATGATTTACTAGTTGACCTCTCGTGATGATGCTCACTGGTTTACAGGGATTGAGCTCTTCCTGCTGCTGTTAATAGGAGGTGTTCAGTGTGTCACAGTTGGAGGAGGATTCGTTACTCTCTTCCAGCTTAGTTTATCTGCTTCAGAACCTTCTGTGAGCTCATTACCTCCCTCCTCTCTCTCTCATATTACTTCCGTTCAATATTTCTCCCCTCCACTCTACAGTTATTTAACCACTTGTACTCTGGTCTGGTTGCTATCCTGCTCTGCTTTGCTTTTGTTTCCCTCAACCACACAATTCAAGAAATAAAGTTGGGAATTCAGCAGTTTGCTTAATTGCTGGAGGATTGGTGAGACCTCTGAATGTCGGGAGTAGGATTGCATGCTCATTGAAGCCCAAGCTACCCGAAGGCTCCTGGGGATCGTAACCACATTGGGAGTTGGTCGGTTTGTGCCTATAAGGGAGGCAACAATAGGCCTCTGAATGGTGGGAATCGGCTAGCTGGTTTGTTCATGAAATTCATGAACTTGTCCAGGAAGTTCAGAGGTCCCCTATCCGAACATTTATGAGTAAGTTTTAGATTTTTTTTTGTAAATTTCTTTACGTGATCCATTTTTTAAAAAAGATTGTACAGTGCGGTGAGTGGCTAATTCCCATAGCAGCTGTATCTCAGAGAATGTTTTAATTGAATGAGATTGGGTAGAATTCCCCCACTCCCCTTCTCCCCACCCTGGTGAACGTGAGAAGTGAGAAATTGAAATTGGGAAGCAAGTTTTTGTATAATTTGATTGGTGTTTAATGGGCGTAGAAAATAATCGGACAGAATGGAGAAAAGCACAGAACCGATGAGAAAAGAAAATTAATTGACACACGACATAGATGACAGACTTGAGAGCTCGACAGTCACAAAGTACGTGATAGACACAAGAAATATTAGAAAGACGTAACGATCCTGCAAAGCTTCTATTTCCAGCACTATTGATTTATACGCAGTGATTGATAAAGACAAGTGCTAGAAATCGCCATCAAATTCTTGAATTGATCTCAGTTTCTTTTAGTTTCTTGCAAATAAAAAGAGCTTTGTACATTATCATATCTTAGTAAGGATGTGTGATGGACGTTGCTTAAATGCAACTTAGGTTGTTCAAATGAAAGTCAATACTTCATATTTATAGATCAACTGACCAATATTTTTCTTAATATTTGTAATGTACTATTCATACTCATGGATTTCACAATCTATTGGAAAAATTAAATTTGACTTGTTTTTCACAATAAACAGATACCAGGGATTATCTGCATTTAAGGTAGTGGTGCTTCCCGCCTTGGCCGTCCCCTCCCCCTCCCCTCGTACTCTGGCACCGTTCACAAGTGGCATTCATTCATGACTGGCAAATGAGTGTTGGTTGGTCTATTTTGTCATGAGGGCATCACAGTGAAGCCTGAGGCAGTTTCTGTTCTCACCTGAAGTTTATTCGTATGCATTTCCTGTCATTAGCCAGCAATCAGCAGCCGGCACAACTTTTCTCTCCCTAACATACAGGCACAGAGACCAATTGCGGTGCAATTTTATCATTGCCCTGGCTAAGGCCAGCACAAGCAGCACAAACTGAGTGTCAAACCTGGAACTTTCCTGTCTGTATGGCTAAGGTACTTCCTAGATAAACTCATTGGGTCACTGGGGGTAGGTAGCAGTATTTATGGTAGTTCATCAGAGTGGAACTGAGCATATTAGCCTCTCCGATAGAATCAATTAATTCTGACAATGTTACTTTAGCCTTAATTATTCTGTTACTTACAATTCTGTAAACATGACTCAGCAGCCATCATTCACAGTGTATATTCTGAAAGAAAGAACTTGCATTTATATAGCGCCTTGCATATCTTCAGGATGTCCCAAAGCACTTTACAGCCAATGAAGTATTTTTGAAATGCAGTCACCATTGTAATGTGGGAAGCATGGCAGCCATTTTGTGCACAGCAAGGTCCTACAAACAGCAATGAAAAAAATGACCCGATGATCTGTTTTTGGTGTTGGTTGAGGAACAAATATTGGCCAGGACAGTGAGGAAACTTCCTTGCTCTTCTTCAAATAGTGCCATTGGATCGTTTACGCCCACCTGAGGGGGCAGATAGGGTCTCATCTGCAGGATGGCACCTCTGACAGTGCAGCACCCCCTCAGAAGTGTCAGTATAGACTATGTGCACAAGTCTTGGGCTTGAACTTATGACCTTGTGACTCAGAAGCAGGTGCGCTACCACTAAGCCAAGGCTGATACCTTGATATGACAGCTTGATATGAGAAATCTCAAAATTATGCAAACTACAACCTTCCTCAGTTGACCTTTCAGTTTATCAATTCCACAATACCGTATTAGATTAAGATTGAGTGAACTTCCTTTTATTTTAAATCATTTGGTGAATTTCATACTCATTAAATTGAAGGATGACAGTACTGGGAATGGAAACAATTTCTGTTTTTTTAAAAACTCTTAACCAGTGTCAGAATCATGTAATCCAAGGTCAGGAACAGCATGGAACAAATGTAGGGCTAAAGCCCCCACATAATACCCCAACAAATGTGCCTTAAGCTTAATTTATGCAAATCCTGCCATTAACTGCACTGCCCATTGTTCTGCTGAGCCATACAGACCAGGAAGGTATCTGAAAGGATTCCCAGACTCTAATGAATTAGGTTCTCTCAACTGGGGCACCCTGTACAATGGCTATAAATGGCCTTGGTGCTCTTTGAATAGGCAGACTAGCTGGTACCAGTAAAAAGTGACCATGAAGCTGTCATACTGATGTTAAAAACCCAACTGGTTCACTAATATCCTTAGGGAAAGAAACCTGCTGTCCTTTACTCAGTCTGGCCTATATGTGACTCCAGTTCTACTCATAATTGACTCTTAACTGCCCTCTGAAGTGATTTAGCAAGCCATTCAGTTGTATCTAAGACCTAAAGAGTTGATGGAGTGATAGTTCTTGGAAGCCTGTTATCTCAAGCCAGTGTGACAAAATGGATAGTAAATGCTTGCATAAGTAATATTTTTAATATTCTAATTAAGGGATATATGGAGGTTTTTGCTTTTTTGATTAGCAAGAAAGTGGAAGAATTTTTTGGTTGACTGGCCAATTATGATGAGGGAATCAGAAAATATGATCTTACTTTGTTTGGACTGTCTGTATCTCTACCTATCTAGTCCCCAGCATTTATAACAAGTGCATTGGTGTTAACGTAATTGCCCGCTATAAGAAATGGATGATAAGCAGCATCTAGTATTCTTGTGCCTGAGTATTTGAATGAGAGACCAAAGCCTTTATTAGCAGAATTCGTCTCCTTCGATCATTCCAGTGGCTCAATTTTCACGATATTTGCCGAGCCACATTCATATCCGACTCCCATTGCTAAGTTTTCCTCAGTGTTACAAACCACTTTCTCAACGCTTTTGTGGATTACATAAGTATGTACTGTGACAAATCTGATCCACTGCTGTCTAAAATAACGGGCGTGCTTGCCTTAGTTATTGGCTCCCATGGAAATTATGGTTAGCGCCATTTGCCCAATATAGGCGGCTGCCTGTGATAATCGTGGATGGTGTGAGTGGTGGGGACTGTATTTATATATATTGTGTGTGTTTGGTGAGTGTGTGTCTAATGTCCTACCACAATTAGAAATAATTGTGTGCTCATTAGAGTCAGTTTGCCCTTTAATATTGGAGATATTTGTATAATTTTTATTTCTGATGCGCTCGATTTTTTTTTCTGTGGAAAGGAGAGGGCTGAGGGATGACCTGGTAGAGGTCTTTGGAATTATGAGGGGGTTTGATAGGGTAGACATAGGGAAGATATTTCCACTTGTGAGGGAATCCAAAACTAGGGGCCATAAATATAAGATAGTCACTAATAAATCCAATAAAGAATTCAGGAGAAACTTCTTTACCCAAAGAGTGGTTAGAATGTGGAACTCGCTACCACAAGGAGCGAATGGCATAGATGCCTTTAAGGGGAAGCTAGATAAGTACATGAGGGAGAAAGGAATAGAAGGATATGCAGATAGAGTTAGATGAAGTAGGGAAGGAGGAGGCTGATGTGGAGCATGAACACCAGCACAGACCAGTTGGACCGAATGGCCTGTTTCCGTGCTGTAAGTTCTATGTAATTCTATGATCTTGAAAGTACATCTGAGATTTTCTTTTGCTGAGTCTCACTCACTTTGCTGTGGAACCTATAATTTCAATATAAATTTCAAACTGTGAAAATAAACTGAGTACAGTGGAAGGCTCTCTTCCTAATTTCAAAGGAGACAATTAGCCACTTAGTACTCGATAGTCCAGAGTCGTCAATAAATAAGCACTATCATCTCACTGATCGATATGTGAACTCTGGAAACGGGTGAGGGATGCAGGGTAAAAGTAAGATTTAACAGATGAACTCTCTTCATTTATTTTTAATTTAACAAAGTTTGATTTTCCAGACAGTTTGATCCAATTCTCATCTCCATTATAGCCTGCACACATCAGTTTGTGGGGTGCAATGAATTGAGAAATTTGGCAGAAATCCATTCCGTTAGGTCTTCATTGAACTTGTGCTCCATATGAATTTCCATGTGGAAAAAAAATTTGGGCAGGGAGCTTCAAACTAATAAGAAATGATGGCCAGCTGATGGTCATTTCGATGTGCACCCGATTTCCCAGTGTTCCAACGTGCACTATGTGTAGGGATTGTCATGTCCATGTATAATGGATATTCAGGATTGCTAGGCATTGAACTGTATACAGAAATAAGTTTACCTTAGTGAGAACATTCATAAGGCCCTCCCTGCACTGTTTTTCTTTTTTTCCCCTGCTGCTTCTTAGGTTCTCATGATCCTTTGTGGTAATTGTTCTGAGGTTTCTTTATCCCCACCTTCACCATTAATGCTACCAATGGGTTTTCCAGTGGGAATCTCTCTTTCTGATCTTTTTCGAGGCTGTTGAGGAGAACAGTGGAGGGATAGCAGGCAGGTCAGGCTGCACCAGGGGTGGCACAACTGATGACAGTAACAGCGATCTGTGCCCACCTGTCTTCCTCCATCTCCCTCCAAAGGTTGGTGCTGTGGAGTGACAAACAGAGCCCCCTACCTCACAACTACCTGGTGTACCAGCCATCAAAAAAGGGGTTGGCTGCTCCATCGCTTGCCTGAAGACTTGTGCTTGGATTTCCATTCTCTTAATTTTTGCCTGTCCCTTCTTGGCCATCTCCCCTTTCAGCCTTGGTAAAAGTTGCCAATGGGTTGAAATATTTTTTGAGCCTTATCTAAGGCTGCAAAGAAATCTGTATTCCAATTTTAGTCCACTTCCTTTTAGTTGTCCACTTTTCTTTAAATTTCACCTAGATGATACTACTAGTATACTTTCTTGTGTCTTCCTCACCTTTCTGCAGCCGTTGACATGGTTGACCACACCATCCTCCTCCAACGCCTCTCCTCCGTCGTTCAGCTGGGTGGGACTGCGCTCACCTGGTTCCATTCTTATCCATTCAGTCGTAGCCAGAGAATCACCTGCAATGGCTTCTCTTTCCGCTCCCATATCATTATCTTTGGAGTCCCCCAAGGATCTATCCTTGGCCCCCTCCTATTTTTCATCTACATGCTGCCCCTTGGCGACATCATCCAAAAACACAACGCCCGGTTCCACATGTACGCTGATGACACCTAGCTCTACCTCACCATCACCTCTCTCTATCCCTCCACTGTCTCTCATTTGTCACACTGCTTGTCCGAACTGGATTGCAAAAATTTCCTCCAACTAAATATTGGGAAGACCGAAGTCATTGTCTTCGGTCCCCGCCACAAACTCCAGTCCCTAGCCGCTGACTCCATCCCTCTCCCTGGCCACTGTCTGAGGCTGAAGCAGACCATTCGCAACCTTGGTGTCTTATTTGACCCTGAGATGAGCTGCTAACCACACCTGCTCCATCACCAAGACTGCTCCGTCCTTCCATCTCCATAACATCGCCCGTCTCTGCCCCTGCCTCAGCTCATCTTCTGCTGAAACCCTCATCCATGCCTTTGTTATCTCTAGACTTGACTATTCCAATGCTCTCCTGGCCGGCCTCCCATCTTCCACCCTCCTTAAACTTGAGCTCATCCAAAGCTCGCACCAAGTCCCATTCACCCATCACCCCTGCGCTCGCTGATCTAGATTGGCTCCCTGTCCGGGAACGCCTCAATTTTAAAATTCTCATCCTTGTTTTCAATTCCCTCCATGGTCTCGCCCCTCCCTATCCCTAGAATGTCCTCCAGCCCTACAGCCCTCCGAGATCTCTGCGCTCCTCCAATTTTTGCCTCTTGCGCATCCCTGATTTTAATCGCTTCACAATTGGTGGCTGTGCCTTCAGCTGCCTAGGCCCTAAGCTCTGGAATTCCCTCCCTAAACTTCTCCACCTCTCTACCTCTCTTTCCTCCTTTAAGACCCTCCTTAAAACCTACCTCTGTCACCTGTCCTAATATCTCCTTATGTGGCTTGGTATCAAATTTTGTTTGATAATCTTCATGAGAAGCGCCTTGGGACATTTTACTATGTTAAAGGCACTTCATAAATGCGAGTTGTTTGTTTGTTTGTTTGTTTGTTGTTGTTGTTGTTGTTGTGCCCGTCCAAATCTACACTTGAGCTGTGAACATTTATGCAAACGGTAAGATCCTATAAAATTTAGTGTTATTAGCACATTACTATTCTGGTGAGATTTAAATATTGATGACAAAATGCTGCTTTAAGCCACTAAAATGACTTGAAATGTGCTAAGTTGACCATATTGCGTGGCACTGAGAGCTATTATATGAACAAAACCCACATGATCATTTAGTGATGATCTTATTAGCATTGAATATTTTTTTATATTTCATAATAACGTCATTATGGAAAACAGACAGCACAATGAGGATAAAAATCATTCAGTGACACTGTTAGAACCACTTAGCAATCAACTCATCAAAGTACATTTTAAATTAATGCTTGCTTCTAACTTGTTACTTTGATTACTTAACCTAACTTGTATTCTAAATAGAACACACAATGAGAATCCATGGAATATAAGATATTTGGACAAGCGTAGAGAATGAGTTTACTCTGCATGTGGGATATTAAACTGTATCCCATAGCTCCTTCTTGAATACCATAGATGTCAAGAACCTCAAGTCATCCTTGTGCATTAGTATGCATTCATGTGTTGAAATGCACAAGAACATTTAATCGTTTAGTTCATAATCACTGCTAATTGAACCTGATCATCTTAAAACTACTCGAGATCCATAAGTAGCGAAGTAGCTGGAGATGATACAAAGGTTCAATAATAAATGTGGAAACAGGATACAGCACTCGAACAGTGCAATCAGTCACCACAATGAATCATCAATTCATTTGTTTTTTTTTCTCTCACAAAATAAAGGCATGTTAATCACACATTTTGAGGGCCTCATCTCAAGATGTTGTTGGCAGCAACCATAATTGGCATACACCTGATAATTTTACGTCTTGGCTAGATTTATATTACTATCCGGAAAGTTTTTTTAATTTTTCTATACTTATCCCTGCAATTTTCCCTATCTCTCCTGAAGGAACTGACGGTCTATGGTTACATGGGTGCCTTCCAATGCCTGAGTGGCCATTCTTTATGTGCCAGCCTGGACAATGAGTGTTGGCAAGCTACTCAACTGTAGGGACATCATTGCTGAGGCTGATCCAAACTTGCCTAATAACTTGCCAGTCCATGTAGCGAGTGTGGATTCACTGCAAGCAATCAAAAGGGAGCTGGATGAGTTCCTGTGAGCAGAAAACATCTCGAGTTATGAAATTTCAATGGATTGATGGGAATTGTGGTACCAATCATTGTGATCTCCTGGAGCTTGCTTGATCATGTTGGGGATTGGAGAGGAATTTTCCAGGGTGGTTTCTTAAATTGGCCTAAGTTTTCTTGCTCTTTTTTTTGTGTTGCCTCTCCCAGGAGCTTGCGTGGTTGTGGGGTGGGATGGGTTTAATGGTGTGAGCAATTGCACTATTTGGGATAGGACAGGTGTGATGGACCAATTGGTCTGTTCATGTACTCTTCTTTTTCCTTTCTTGTGTCTACATGCACACACTTTCCAGCAGGAGTCCCCAGATAGGGATAAGGAGTAGGCCCTGGCTGATTTACCCCCCACCCCCTTGCCCCAGCCAAGAGACACAAAGACCATTGGGGCACATTGAGATCAGCCAACTTACCAATGGGTCACAATCACTCTGTGATATTAGTAACAAACATGTTTACAATGGCTGTGTAGTACGCTCATGAAAATAGATGAAAGAATTCTATATCATATATTCATTGCTAATACTGCACAGCTTGATTTCAACCTACAGTAATTGAATTTGGGATATCTGGCACAGTTGGGAGAGGGGAAGTTCACTTTTACTGTCTTTCACAGATCGCACTACATATTTTGCAGACTTTTTTCAAGCCATGTTTATTACGGCACATTATCCCACTAGTAACAGCTGTCAGTATCTATGATTTTAAAATGAAGACAACAGATCATTAAACCAAATTTAAGAGTCAATTGGGTGATAATGGCCAGCAATGTCAAGATACATGGCCTGAAATTCCTGTGTAAGCGTTGAGGATGTTGTGCCTTACTGCACCTAAGTTGTGCGTTGGGTTTGTTGAACTCATTGATTCATGGATAGCAGATGCTTAAGGGGCCAATTCACCAAATTCCAGTCTACAAGTGTTGCAAAAAAATGCAGTTCTATCGCTTATGTGAAACAGATGTTGCTGAAAGTTGCCTGTCCAAATTCTGAAGAAAACTGAAGTATCACATAATGTTCTTTTTGTTGTGGATTGTTTTACAGTGCTCCCTTGGCAATTAGTTTAGCAGAGGAGGATGCATAGGAGCAGAGAAGAGTTACCAGAGGTTCCAGGTGGCATTAAAGGTTTATTGTCTGGATCTGGCACTATGCCACCCATCACATCTATAGGCACAGCTACCTGTTAATGACAGATGGATACTGCCTCCAGAGGTTGTAGTTTAGCAGGGAGGCAGTTGCAGAGCTGTGCCTTCTGCTTCAGGAAGACTGGCAGACAAGGTGACCATAGCCCTCTTATGCCTCAGGCTCCTTCCAGGCTAGTGTGGGATCATCAACAGAATTAAGCAATCTGCTTTCCATAGATATATCAAACAGATCATTGATACTAAGGGCCAAAACCTTACTGTCCTTTACCACTGGTCAGCAAAAGCAGAATAACAGGGCTATCCAATTCCACTGGACAGCTGGGTTTCCTAAATACAGAGTTTGATTAATTGATTGACACCCATGTGGCCATTCAGGTCCATAACCATAGTGCAATGTCCTACATGAACAGAAAAGGATTCTACTCCATCAATGTCTTGTTGGTCAATCAATATGATTGACTTTTTAAAATGATGAAAGGAATAGATTCTGTCTAGTTGGATGGGCCATTTGAGAGGGAAGGGAATGGAAGAACTAGGGAGCAGGAGTATAAAATGTGTAGGCAAGAAATTGGGTTAAATGTAAAGAGGCATTTCTTTTCGCATAGATTTATCATGCTCTGGAACTGAATATTGAAGCATGTGATATGTATGTATTTCTTACTGTCCTTCAAAAGAAAGATGGGCAAATTCCTGAGAGAGGCGGACATTTGTAGGGTAACTGGGAATAGGGTGACTCATGTTAAGGCAGTCTCTTGGAGTTTGCCTGATTGTCTTAGGGTATTGGAGAGGACTTTCCCAGAGTTTTTTTTCTAAACTGGCCATAGTATTTTTTTTCTCTTGTTTTTGTCTCTTCCAAAAGAATGCTTGACTGGGGGAGGGGAGGGAAGGGGTCAATAGGGAATGAGGTTGTAATAGATGGGGTGGGCTTCATGGCCCACATAATCTTTTCCCATCCATCTTTTTCATATGTTTGTGTAGTCAGCAACAGCCAGCACTGTATCATGTCGGTCAATGTCAGTTTGCCAGGGAGCTTCCACAATGACGGTGAGACTTGAAGGATGGCCCCTGGGAGACCAAGTGCCTCTTGAGCCCTGGTTAATGATCTCTTATAGTAGTCATGCACAGTAGTACAGCACTGATACAAGGCCCATACTTCCATCAGGATCATAATTGACCATGTCATTGGCATCTTGAAGTAGAGCTATAGATCTCTGGACAGATCAAGGGGCGCATACAGTATAGCCCAGCCAGGGTCTCCAGGATCATCATCATCTACTACATACTCCATAATTTTGCTAAACAAAGAGGCCTAACTGGTTACAATTCAGATGGCCCTGTACCTCCTTGGATGTTTCATGTGATGTCCTTGCAACTGATTCAGCCACATGTGCCATGCTGTGGCTGGCTGGTCTATATTTCTACCACATCTACTGTGACTTGCACAGAGATTCTAGATTGGACATGCGTCTGAGAGACAACAGCCTCACCTGTGCCTACTCCAGCCATGCCACAACTGCTAGGCATTCTCTCAGCATGTTCACTGATCTACACAGGAGTCGACTTCTGGGCAGCAATAAGGTCTGTGAGTCCTCGCTAGTCACTCAAGGTGTTCTTGTGATATTCACTCTGCATGTTGAGCCTCTCATAGATGTGAGCCCCAGGATCATTCACGAGAGATACTCTAGCAATATTTAGGACCTGCACCACTGAGGGCTGCACTGCAGAGGTCCTGGAGTTGCCACAGGATTCCATGGTAGACTGCAATGCAGACAATCATTCAATCATGACTGCAGAGATTTAGCTCCATACTCTTCACCAAACCTTGCAGGGTAACTTGCGTTTACTCCAGTGACTTCTGACTTAATTGCTCAGACAGCAATCTCTGTCTCTAAGCAGTTTCTGAGAGGCATTAACTATGCTAGTTTTCTGAGCAGCAAATAGCTGCTTATCATCTGTCCACGTTACTCACTCCTCCTCATCCGTTGCACGAGGACACACCTGGTGCTCCCTCAAGTTTATTATCTTCATTCTCCAAGCTGGTGCTTGGCAAAGATAGGGAGTGACACAGGTTGGTCTGAGGTGCTGCCTTGCTCAGGTTTACTGGCTGTGACGTCTCTCTGATCTTCCAGGTCTATGAAAACCCCTTCAAGTGATTCTTGCAATATACTGTGTCTGATGTTTTTGAAGTTCGGTGTATCCCTGTATGTCAGTGACTGAGTAGGAGAACAAGATATAACAGAATATGATGGTCCTAACCCTGAACTTTGGGAAGCCCTCTTGCTTCACCCTACCCTATTCGCTCAATGCTATTGAGCACTAAAATGGAGTCAAGGGTTTGTAAACTCTGAGACCTCAAGTTTTTCTCTGTACCTTTTTAAGTTGAGCCATTTTGACCTGCAAGTAGGGCAGCATCTTGAGAATGTTGAAGTTTGGTAGCACACACTGACATAAAGCTGCCGATTCTGTCTGACACTGGGGGGGGTTCAATGACACGTTGGAAATCCGGGTGCGGAGAGCTGCAATGTGTGAAGGAGCTCAATGCCCACACTGGGGCAAGCTGAGTGCAAAAGGAGGCTGGGAGCCTGTTTTAGGCTTATTAGGAACCCTGAGTTCCATTTTAATGAGGTCCTCTTAGCAGCACTCCAGCCATTTGGAATGGGCGCTAAAAGGAGGCCACCATAAAAACTTGCAGAATCCTCCCTCTTGCCCCTCATACCCCATACCCTTCCCCCTGCATGCTGGGAAAGTGTCCAATGCACAGACGGCAACTGGCAACCCTTCCCTGGCTGCTACTGCCTGGTTCACCAACAGGCCTACAGTTCGACCTGTAAAATGGTTCGGATGCTCCATTGCTCAGCCTGCTGTGTGGATGATAGTTTTACTCCTCAGCTAAAAACAGCAAGTGCTGGGTTTAATGGACAGGAAAAAATTCTCCCAAAGCTTCCAGTTACCCACAGTGAGCCCCAGAGAACCCCAATAGCACTTTCTAGGCAAAGTTTTCACGCCTTCGCTTCTGCAGTACCAGTGGGCATCTATTAGACATGTTTTTGAAGTCAGTTTTCAATGCACCTTCCACATTTAAATTTTAGCTTAACATTTGCATAATTTCCGCATTGCTCAGCTACAGGTGCAACGCTGCTGATAAGGCCAACAAACTGTTCTTTGCTTTTGGATGAACAACTAACTGCCTGCAAAGGTGGTGGAAGCAGATTCAATGGCAACTTTGAAAAGGGAATTGGATAAATACTTGAAGGGGAGAAAATTGCAGAGCTATTGCGGGGAGAAGCAGCGGAATGGGACTAAGTGGATAGCTCTTTCCAAGAGCCGGCACAGGCATGATGGGCCGAATGGCCTCCTTCTGTTCTGTAAGATTTTATGATTTTACGTTGTTTGTAATATAGCTGCAAATTTTGCATAAGAAGTGAAATTTCAGCTGCTGTAGGTCAGAATTGTTCAATAGAAACACTCCTCTGAAAACAGATGCAACTCTGAATCAGCGTAAACACTCACCCTGCATTGATGCTTAGCTCTGGGGCTGCTGTGCACAGATTCACATTAGGCTGACGTATTCTGCAAAGCTCTTGTGGATTCCAGCCATTAATCAAAAGTCAGTGCATGCATCTGGCAGGTAATGTAATACATCTCAGTGCATGAACTGATTCCGAGCAATCCTCCAGATAAACACTGGGAGAATCACTTTGAGTTTGGGTCATCTGGACCTAAATTGAATATAGTCTCTTTGGGGATATTTGCTCAGCCAGTCATTCGCCAGAAGGGTAAACAAATTCAGAAAATTTCAATCTATTGGTCATCAAACCTTTCATCATCTTAAGTCAGATCATAGAACCTTTCTGTTGAAAATAAGCGTTCAAAGTGTCCAAAGATTGGAAAACATGGCTACATGGATTTAACGACGACACGTTGATGATGAGCTGCACTGAAGATCGGTAAATTGCTGGAGTGAATAAATCAGCACATTATTTACATTGTGGAATCACTGTGATATAAGCTGGATAGCCTTGCGATGAATTTTCTGTTTATAATGAGGGATATTTTCTGTGATTTGAAAAGAGATATTTAAAAAGGAAGAATATAAAAGGATACAATAAAATGGGATCAGAGTACGTAGCTCCACGTGAAGCTGGCACAGGCACAAGGGGCCGAATGGCCTTCTCCTGTGCTGTCATTTCCAAGATTCTATAGGGGGTATTTTAATTCCCCCTCTCCCAGTGGGACTTGTGTGGGGAGGGGGTTAAAGAGGGTGAAGGGATTCACACCGTTTTATATAAGTGTTCTCGTCTACCCCCCACCCCCACCTCCCCGTTTTAACTTGTCTGAAATCAGGCATGGGTAGGCTGTCTTCCCCCCAGAGTGGGGGCCTAATTTAAATGGCTGTCTCAGGCTTCCCTGTCCCTTCCCTGATGGTGGACTTTCCCATTCCCCCTCCCCCCCCCCCCACCCAATTCCTTACTTATCTCCCCAGCAGTGGCCTGACACCCCCAACCGCCCCCATGAATTTTGAATCCTGCCTGCTGGCAGTGACATAATTTCCACCGGCTTCAGGTGGAATCAGTGTCGGAAAATGCTAATAAGGCCCGGGAGTTAAAATCTCCCAGGCCTCATGCTTTGGGGGGCTGGATGATTCACTGCCTGCTTCGGCTCCCGTACCCCCCATTCCTGCCCAGAGAGCCTTCTCTTTGCCTGGTACATGGCCCACAGTCTCGAAATGCACCTTTCAGGATAAGAAATTACATGTAGAGTATGTGAGCTTCTAGTAACCTGGAGCCTGGTGTGACTTCAGCAGAACTAAAGACCAGCAGCCAAAACTGTGACGTTTACCCCACGGAACCTTTGGATGTAAAGAAAGAAGAAAGACGCCTTTCACAACCTCAGGATGTCCCAAAGTACTTTTGAAGTGTAGTCACTGTTGTAATGTAGGAAACGTGGCAGCCAATTTGTGTACAGTAAGGTCCCACAAACAGCAATGAGGGAATGCCCAGGCAATCTGTTTTTTAGTGATGTTGGTTGAGGGATCAATGTTGGCCAGGACAAACCATTTCTTTTGGAAAAAGTCAATCAAAAAGTTAACAGTTATCACATACTGTTGGAGAGTGAAATAATGACTTGTAACTCCCGACTTCCTTTGACTTTTCTCCCTTTGTCTTTTTGATTTTGCACCAGTCCACAACTAGAAATTGTGTACCCTTCTGTCAAAGTCGCATTTTAAACATATTATGGGGAAGATTTCCCTGTTCATGTGCCTGGGAGCAATGGATTGCTTGAGCAGAGCTAATACAGGAAAATTGGATAACGAAGATCACAGGCCCACAAGGGAGACTGTCCGAACTTAAATCAATGAATGGGAAAAAAAATCAAGCAAGCTCCCTTCCAGGCATGTGATGCTTCTCGCCTGATCTTTTTGCACTGAGCTTAGATCATCCAATATGCCCAGGGGCATCTTCTTTTCCTGGGGAGAATCAGGTATATGGTCCCACAAGAAAAATTACTTCTGATAGTGCATTTTGGAGTAGACTTGCATGAGTGTAAGTGTTCTTCTCTTGTGTATACCTAACAGAAAATATCTCACTAAACTGGGCAAGAAACAACCATAACAGTGATCCATGTGCATTGTGGTAATTTGTTGTCAGGAAAATAATATACTAGGTCGTGACTCTTATTTCAGATTCTGTCTTGCTTTAACACTAAAATTTCGAAGTGAAATACTGAAAAGTTTCCTCACTAATTTTGACCTTGTGCGATAGTGTAAAACGGGTGATAGCGAGTTGGCAGCCCGATTTGCATCTTTTTTATTTCTATTAACTCCAATGGAAATAAAAATTGGGAGAGATATAAAACGAACTGCCGACTTGCTATCACCCGTTTTACACTATCGCACAAATTAGTCACCCCATTGTGTGAGGCAATAATTCAGGCACGACTGAAAACAAATCAAACTTGCTCTTTTCTTTAAACATCTATTATCGTCTGTATTCTCCAAACCAGTTCAAAGACAAGTGACACATGTACAGTATGTAATGGGAGCTTTGCTCATCCTTCACCAGCACACTGGGTGAGGGGAAGGGGGAAATCAAGATTTTCAATAAAATAAATTAAATAAGATAGTAGTAAAAATCTCTTTATTATATTAACTGTCACTTGGGCCTTATGATCTTGTGCAAAATCTACCCTAATGTGTATATACACGTGGAAGATATGTTGAAGACCTACCATAACTCATTGTTTAATCCTTCAAAAATGAAATGTGAGTATACTCGATATTCCCGGGTATACCCTTCACTGCACCCCTGGAATTCACAGAAGCTCTATTCTTTCTAAGAGAATAAGTGGTGTTGTCTGGCTTGCTTTGCATAAAGCATATCTTTTGTCACATGATATGAAATTGTATTGATGGAATTTGATAGCAAAGAAATTGGGAGCCAAGGTAATTCCACTCTCTCAGCTCACGGTATATCCATAGTGTAAAATATCTAGTGAAAATTGACAGACACACAAGTAACTTTATAGTGGTTCTAAGACAGAATTCAACTCTCACTCACTAAACAAATATAGCGAATTGAAGATTCAGCAGAATTCAATGAAAGGCCCTTTCTCAGATTAAAAAGATAGATAATTGTGTCCACTTGGAGATGTTACAGAATTGGCTCCACTCTAGAAGACTTGTATAGTATAATAATGTAATAGGAAAGAATTTAGTGATTCCTTGCTCTGTTTTGGTTTTATGATCATTTCACTTTTGAAAATATTTCCAAATGAAGTCTGGGATAAGAATGGCACCGGATTGATTACTTAGCAACAGAAGACCAGTATTAGAATCATTTGAATGTCTTGGTATTGCTAGCAGACGTAAATGAGCCCTGTGACTCGTGCCCAGAAATGTAATTGTGCTACAAGAATTTTTTAAACATGTAATTCATAATACAGGCACGGCACAAAGTATTTCAATTCGTAGCTTGTCACAAATTTTGCATGTCTGCAGAAACAATTTGGCCGTTTTGTGGCCTGCTCCATTTTATCTTTGCGTTCTCCTCCGTTTTCCTCTTTTAATGATTCTTCCACGTTTGCCCTGAGTGGTTTTAGCTTCCTGTGGCATTTCTACGGTTTATGTGATATTTACATGCTTACAGTATATAGGGATAACAGTTCGAAAGCGCGCATCAGAAGTTCAGGCCTGTACTGTGCACAGTTTTCTGACCATTTATTTTAAGTGATCAGAACAATGTGCTCAGGACGAGGCCAAATTTCAAAACAAGTGCCCGCCGGGCAAGACTCCTCTCTGAGAGCGAAGCGAAAACTACAACTTGGGTTTCTTTTGTATTCCTTTTAACATTTATATTTTTAGCTGCAGTTAGAAAAAGAATGAAAATCGTGCTCCTGGCTAGATTTGTACCCTGCTCCTTTTGGACAGCTTTAATACATAACTTCATTGCCTGCAGCCTCTGGCTTTTTTTTTATTATAAACCTGTGTGAATTTACTTTGTTTTAAAACACAACCCTTGAACATAACTCATTCCCAGATCTTTGCTGTGAAGAAGAAAAAAAGGACCAAAAATCCCCCCAAAACATGACAATGCTCAAAATTGAAGCTGTTGATTGCTGGAACTACAGAAAGACTTGGGGATGACTCAGTTGCTAACTACACTGTCCTTTTATTTTTTTCTGTAATCTGCAGTTGAAACCAATCCAGATTTAAGCTAAAGATCCTGGGACTGATAGTCTGTGGCCCCAGCATTCTGACACAAGTGCTAGGATGGGTCCACCCGTGACCATTGACACAAACCCTGCCAAAATTTGCCAGGTCAGAGGGAGGCCACCAATTTAAAATATCCTAGGTAGGGGTTTGCACCATTAAGGGCACATCTTGGGTGTCTACCTAGCCTGGGAGACCACGAAATATGGCAAGTGGTGGCTGGTCTGGGGAGGTGCGGCTGCCGACTGACTCTTGGGCCCTGGGGACTAGCATCGTTTCTCTAGCTTTGTGGTCTCACTGACTGATCTTACTCGTTACTGGGTCGACTGGCGTGATGGCCTGCTCGTCGGGATCAGTGAGATTGACGAAAAGAACCTCCTACCCACGGAGGAAAAAATACACAGGTGCCCCCTCGGGCCCCTTCCTAAGGGACCTGAAAACAACATACCAAATTGTGAAAATCTTTGGGCAGGTAGGCCACAATTTGGGCCTGAACCCTCAGGTTGGGACCCACTCGTCAAACTGCATCACCGCTCTTCTGCCAAGCCAGCGATGCTGGAACTCCTGACCTGGGAGTGGCCATCAGTGGCCATGCCCGCTCCTACTCCTCTGGTCATGTTTGAGGCAGTCAGAGGCTCTGCCCCAACAAGGCTTTTGGAAAGCAGTTGGGGACGGCTGGGACCCAGCATATCAGGGTGTTGGATGTCACCCTTTCCACGCAAAAATACACCAGAAAGACCATGGATTTTCAGCCCCTTTCGCCCAGTTGACTATAAAAGTACGTGATGTGATTTTTGGTTGAAGGTAGCAGGTGGCGCAGTGGATCTGGAGGGAAAATCTTGGGACACTCACTCTCATTCAAAATAATGACCCAAAATAATGGGGACTTGCGCCATTCCTACGTCATAGGGATCCTTGAAAGGTGCAAAGTAAAAAGGGAATTGTGGAGTAAGTGACTTACGCTGCTCCACATTTTCCTGGGACTTTTGCGCTGCTCTGCCGTTACCCTCGCCGAAAACAGTTAGACGGTAATTAGCATAGCTCCACCCCCCATTAAAATCAATGGCGGTCGCCATTTTCCTGCATTTGAGACAGTTTTCGCACCGTCGACACTTAGACTTAAAAGTAATAGCGCTGGTGACATGGCAGTGGAGTGATTTGACTTTATAATGCATTCACTGAATCAGACTTTTACTTTTAAATTACTTTTAAATGGAGCTGAAAATAATTCTAACCCCTTAAAGAATTTGTTTCCTTTCAGAGTACAAATAACAACGATCTCTGAGCCAAAGACACAGCAAAGAAAGATGTTTCAGCAAAATACTTGAAGCTCAAGCAATGAGATTATGTTGTTTTGAATAAAAATAAACATCCATAAAACATCAGAGAGTTAGTTTCACCAACTGGTGTACATTTATCAGCCCTTTTAGAGTTCAAACTAAAACTAGCTTCAGAGAACATTCTTTCATGGCTTGCTAGTTTGTTTTTTTAAAATTGAGATCTCAATAGACCTTATAGCTCAAATGAAACATGTAATTACTCAATCAAAATAAAACCAACTTGATGAATTGCAGAACTAGCAAGCCTCAACATCCTGACTTTTTTCTATAATTGTAAAAACTGAAGCAGCTGAATGAAAATTACAATCCAAAGCAGCTTTCAGAACCTGCCGATCAATTTGTTCAACTTCCAATGTAAACCTGTAAGTTCTGGCTCTGCTTTCAATATAATTCTGCATATAAGATTTTTAAAAAAACAAGTCCATATAAAAATAAATGAAGATGGTGGTTATCGGTTCTCTGCCGTAAAACGAAATGCCTTTATTGGCCATTGGGTGCTCTGCTTCCGATTCGCACTACCCTCGCGGTTACATAGTCAAAATCAGTTTTCCAGTAAAACTCGATGTCAATTCGCCAGTGGGGGGAATCGGGGAGCACGGCAGTCTAATGTATGCCCTTCGCCACCAAAATCACCAAAACAGGGAAATCTGGGCCGATAAAAAAGCAGAAGATGTATCCCACTCATGTATAGTGTTTCGAGCTTCGTATTCATTTGAATTTGGTTGGTTTTCGTTTTTCTATTTCAACTGTGGGTTTGGATAAAGCAGCAATTTGTGGAACATGAGAAACAAGCAAAGCCCATCTTTTCTTTATTCCCTTTCCACTTATTATGCCTGTAACTCCATAAATCACAGCACCCACAGCCATTTATCACAAAGCGCCCATAATTCAAGAGAATTGAGAATTAAAGGTGCTGAGTAACTCTAATTGAAATTTATTAGTCCTCTGTGCTGTGGTAGGTGGTGAAACAAAATATGTTGCCTGGAAAATTTAGATCATTATTGAACAGCCACCTTACATGAAAAGGACATTAGACTGACTCCTGTCCTTATTTCTATTTTACCCAGTGATAAGCCGATTTAACCATTGATGAGATCTGCTACGAAAGTAATCAGCGCACAGAAATAATTGCTACACGCGATAATGACAGTAGATAGAGGTTCTCAAGCTTTTTTCTTATCACCTAATTCCTAAGCTTTCCACATTGCTCTAACGATAGCAATTGATTTCTTGAACAGTTGGAAAGCTTCATAATAGTTAAACTGCCCCTTGGGTGGTATTAAACTCACATAAGTCATGTAGACAAATCAAATGTGTCAGAACAAAATGGCACGTTAATTGTCCCACATCCTGTTTTATGTTGCGTAGACCAAGTAAGCTACGGTTTCTTAAGTGTGGTGTTACTTTGCATTTTATTACAATACTGAGTTTCCATTGCACTATAAAGTGAAACCTAAAATTTTATTTTTGAACAAAACATTTGAAGTAAATTAGCTTCTGGGTATTTATTTTATTTGCAAAATTTTCATAATTTTATTGAAGTCACTTCACATCACTGATGACTGTAGAAATGATCTATATTGTATGTGTGTATCGTATCTTGCTCTTGCTTGCTTGTGAAATAGGTGGATTAAAAATATGTCAATTTTATGAGCTCATGTGGAGACTTAAAGGCCGTTATTTTAACTGCACCCATCTGGTGCAAACTGGGCAGGGGGCAGTTAAATTAACAGTTACCTCCACCGATCCTGCTTCCCCCCCCCGGCATGTCCCCATATTAACCTGAGCAGGTGAGCAGGACATCCGCAGGGAGGAAATCTGATGATGAGGCCTGAGCGCTGGGCGGGGGGTGCTGTCAGTGCCGGCTCCCCCATCAAGCCAAACCTGCTGGGAGCCGGATCCAGGACCAGAAAGGACAATGCAGGTAAGTTTCAAAAGGTATTCTTGTGGGCCAGGAGGGGGCAAGAGTGCTCTTCCAGGCCTCTCAAGGAGACCTCGGACCTCCCTTGAACCGGGCTAGGACCCTCGGTCCCGATTGTGGCAAGGATCCCCCCCACCCCGATCACTGACCAGAGCCTTCTGCTCCCCCCAACCCCTGTCTCCGATTGCCAGCCTCCACCGCAACCCCCCACCACACACTCAACCGATCGTGGCCTGGAGTTGATGCTCCCTTCTGAGTGCTGGGGACCGTCCTTACGGGTCCCCGGCTGGGGCCTCCTGCCTCTAGTCTTCCCTCCCGTCCATCAGCCAGTCTGTCCATTTGGCCAGTGGCTGGGCGGGAGGCCTCCCAACAATATTCTAATAAGGCCTTGTCATTAAGATCAGCAGGGCCTCTATGTCCATGGCCTTGCCGGGATTCTGCGCCCTCCCCGGCTCCCCGTTAATATCGGGCCCAAAGATTCTGATATTTTAATACAGGTGTGTTTGTGAAAAAAGAAAACAAAAGAACTTGCATTTATATAACACCTTTCATGACCTCAGAGCATCCCAAAGCGCATTACAGCCAATGACGTACATTTTGAAGTGTATTCACTGTTGTAATGTAGGAAGCATAGCAGCCAATTTGTGCACAGCAAGCTCCCACAAACAGTAATGAGATAAATGACCAGATGTTGGTTGAGGGATAAATATTGGCCAGGACCTGAAGCTTAACTCTGGCACCAATGGGAAAACAAATATCGTTTTGCTTCCCAGCATGAATCACTTCTCGGGTGAAGTACAAAGCACAGCTCCCCAACATAACTCCAGCAGCCCACCTCAATCCCAGCTCGAGAGGACCCCTGAAGACAAGCCTATTAAAATGAGTAATCCATTTCTTATCACCACATTATGTCATCTGTCAGAGCAGTGCAGTAACATACATGCACCATGAGCTTTGATTGACCATGCATAATTTATGACTACCTCATTAGTAGAAAAAGGATATCAAAACACTCACTAACATCCCCTAATAAAACCTTGCTTGTTGCATGATTTCCAGTCTTGGCATTATAGAAACTGTCTATGGCCTAATGCTATTAGGGTCAATAATACCCTGTTTATAGCAGCAAAATACATTTAGATGAGTGCATCATTCAGCTCCTATTTAACATTATAAATTGTGTGACCTGCCACAGGCTAATTTTTGGGGGTTTCTGAAAGCTGGGGGTGTTAAGTAGTGGCAATGGCAAAAGTGAAGGCAATGACTACAAAAAAATAAAGTGATGCCTGACAGTATCCTGAGCCGCTGAAGTTCTCCCACCTCTACTGCACTGGTTGTCCAGTCGTTCTACTCACAACTTTAGATCACTTTCAATTTTCTATTTTAAAAAGATCACGCATGTGCAAGCAAGAAACATGTATATTCAGTGGCTTAGGTGCATGCAACTTGTTTGAAACAAATTTCTTTTCTCCCCTTCCAACTGCTCAAGGTAGTGAGTTATTCTGGGTCCAGGTATAAGATCCCTTTCGGGACCTTACCCAAGTGGGCAACCATCAGGTGTGGAACCTGGACAGTGAGCGCTTGAAGGCCGTTTGATCGGAAAGGACATCTCAGCCGAGCCCGCCTCTATTACCACACTGTTTGCCGACGCTCGAGATTTACTTGTTAGTTCTGCAATTTGTAGAGTTCTTTTTGAATTGCCATGCTTCACATGAGAAATCTAAACATGGGAGTTTACATGTATAGTTCCTTCAAACTTTTAAAGATCTTCTGCAAATCGCAGGACTGGGAAGTAAGTTGTGAGTATTGTCAAGGCAATCATCACTTGACTCTACAAACCTGCACTTTCAGGAGAGCACTGGATATTGGGAGCAGGGAATGTGACCAATTTTCTCCCTGCACCTCTTTAGACCCGGAATGCCGAGACCGTATAATGACCCACTGTGATCAGCTAACTCAGCACAGATGAAGCCCGAGGTCTTCTTGGTCAATGTAGCTCAGTACCGCACTGGGTGCTGTATCTATTCACTGAGCCATCAGCACACGCCGTTACCTTTTTGTTTTTTTACACCTTTCTCCCATTAGATTTTTTTAAAGTTAGATCTACAAGCCTTCTTAGCAGCATTTGCAAGCAAAGCTACTGTCACTCACAGAACCAGAAGGCCTTTATCAGTCAGTCTGATGTTGGCCATTTATTTTGGCTGCACTAATCCTGCACTAAGTAAGCAGTTTAGTGGTAGCAGAAAAATCCATGTTTGAAGGTGACTGTGTACAGGCACAAAACATAATTATTTTAGAGTTTCCAAAGAAAGCCAGATAGAAAAGATTTATTGTGTCAGTGTCAACCAGTGCCAAATGTACGGACTGCAGCCAGGTCAACACTAAATGGAAAGGTCGGTGCCCACTACACACGTTTCCGGGTGTTGTCTGTGAGGATTCTTAATGGAGTAATGTTAAGCACCCTAATATGTGGGAATGCTGCAATATCTGATCAATGTAGTGCTCAGCCACAACAATCACAGTCACCTTAACAAGCCTCCTAATTCCTATGTTTCACAATTTATGCAGTAATCCAGATGTGCTGATCAGAAACTTGTGCACTGCAGCTATGAAAACAAAAAAGGCATGTTTTAAGCACAGGGACTTGCCCTTCAGTGATCAGCAGGGAGTACCAAAGAGTGTGGCAATCTTCAGCATAGCAATGCATCACCCATTCTCCTTCCACATACCAGATGGGAAACCTAGTAGCTGCATATTATTTTCACTGACTAAAGATGATGAGGAAATGGTTCGATGATGTTAACACCATGAGGCGAGCACTATCGTTGCATCTGCTTGGTCATGGACACCATTGGTCACAGTCTGAAAACACTTTAGGTTCTACAATACGGTGTCATGGAATTCTTTGGCCTTGAGATTCTGGACTGAGGGGCCTCTCAGTCAGAACAGGATTCTTCTTCAAATGGTTGTCTCTCTCCATCCCACAACATGAGATCTCTCACTCTCTCTCCTCATCCTCCACTCAAAAGGATCTTACCTTCTCTGTCTCTTCTTTGATCCCCTCGCCACAATTAGGGTCACTATATCTCTTACCTAATGTGACACTAATTTACCCACCCTAATTCACCCTCCTTCTCCGCCGTTCCTCTGTTTCTTTCACAATTCTTAAATCTCATTGGTTAAAGAGATAGACTGTTGGTCCCGTTGTTCACTAAGGTCTCAGATGTCCTGCTGCCCTCACCACACGCCATTATTAGCTCGCACTTCCAGCAAGTTACAGCACAAATTATATCCGAGCTGAAGGGTGCAGGAAAAAGTCAAACTAATGGCGTACGCTGCCCCACTCCAGCAAGATTTGGCCCAATGTGTATATGCCCATTCTGAGCTCAACTTATACCTCAACATTTGGGCAGGCCACTTCTGTACAGGTGCAATTAATTGGATCTGTCCACCCAATAACTGCTGTTTTGATGTCACTTATGGGAAATGGTTGCCAATATCTTAAACCTATTTAAGAAACTAGGAAACTTCATCCACACTACTAACTTTATTGTTACTGAAGCATTGTTGTTTCTGGACGTTTATAGGCCATTGCTAGAATTATTGACACCCAGAGACTTTCCTCCACTGGCATTCCAACTTCCTCCAACGTTCTGTGTACCACGGGATATACAGATTCATGTACACTCTAGGGCGTATTTTCTGATTGGGTGTTGGGGTATGGTCGTGCAGTGGTTATGTTACTGGACTAGTAATCCAGAGACCTGGACTAATAATCCAGATAATGTGAATTTAAGTCCCATCATGACAGTTTGAGAATTTGAATTCAGTTTTTAAAGATCTGGAAATAAAAATCTGATGCCAGTAAAAGTGACCATGAAGATGTTGGATTGTCATAAAAACCCAACTGGTTCACTAATGTCTTTTATAGGTGGTATTGAGGAACTTCCCCCATCGAAGAGCCAAGCCAATGAGAGGAGATCCGACCATTACTGCCGCTGGCAGTGCCAGTCGTTTGGTGCATGTCAGCTGTCAGTATCCTTGCAGCACGTGGCACAGCTCCCCCGTCTGGCTGTTTGCTAATCTGGATCCCCTGTTCCATGAGGCACAACTATTAATCTTGATCAGGGCACAACTAAATGCAGTTCAGCGGCTTAATATTATTAAATATATACTAGTATGGGTGTAAATTCCGCATCAATATCATAGCGCAACCCTAACCCTATAGGCTAGAGATTTCTGTTAGTAATATTAGCGGATGAATGCTTAACATTATTGTCTAATATTCCTCTGCCTGTTATTTTAATTGTAAACAATTTTACAACACCAAGTTATAGTCCAACAATTTTATTTGAAAATCACAAGCTTTCGGAGGCTTCCTCCTTCCTCCAGTCCATCACTGGCATCTCCACATCATGTTATTTTAATGGAAGCACTGGGCTCAGTGGTGGCACTCTCAACTCTGAGTCAGAAGGTCATGGTTTCAAGTCCCACTCCAGAGACTTGAGCACAAAATCTAGGCTGGCACGCCAGTACAATACTGAGGAAGTGCTATATTGTTGGAGGTGTCGTCCTTCGGATGAAAATTAAACTGAGGACCCCTCTCAGAAAGATGTAAAAGATCCCATGGCACTATTTCGAAGAAGAGCAGGGGAGTTCTCCCTGGTATCGTGTTCAATATTTATCCCTCAACCAACATCACTAAAAAAGATTATCTGGTCATCATCATATTGCTGTTTGTGGGTCCTTGCTGTGCACAAATTGGCTGCCATGTTTTCTACATTGCAACAGTGACTGCACTTCAAAAAATACTTTGGCTGTAAAGCACTTTGGGATGTTTTGAGGTCGTGAAAGGCGCTATATAAATGCAATCCATTCTTTCTTTTAAAATAAACTCCTCTGGACAGGAAATGGGCCGGAAATTGCTCTGAGCAGTGAACACATGTTGCCCGCTGCTTGAAAGTAACTAATTCACCCACAAACTTTCTGCAATCTTCTGGCCGCCAACTTGCTTTAGTTGTAAGCTGCAAGAAGTGTAGTGGTCTTTCCCAGACCTCTCTGAACTGTGAGAGGAGGAAAGGATCTCTATGTCCCCTCCGACAATTAGCTTGAAGTAATCCACGCTGTGAGAACCAGGAAGTGAATCTCATTCACAAACTGCACAGAGTAAGAACCAGGAAGTGTCAGATAAGATTAGTAAATGTAAAATAAAACAAGATAGAGAAAGCAAAATAAACAGAGGGTAAGATTAAATGACTCAGATAAAAGAGACAGAAAGAAAAAGTTTTTTAAAAAATTTAATTTTTTAATTAAAATTTTTTTTTACTTAATCTATTAAAATCAGGAGTATTGAGAGCCCACATTTTAAAAAGTTAATGATTAGTGCCAGAGAGGTTGTTTGGCAGTCATTAATACTTACCAAACTGTTAAAACTTAGTTTAGACCTAAAAAACTCAGCGTAGCTGTTTTGTGGCAAGATCAGTTTGTTTCCAGCTGGGTAGGAGAGCAAGTTGGCGTTGGTCCATTGATTGCAGCCATGAGGTCCCTTTAAAGTGAAGCTGACAGATCACCGGAGAACCCGGAAGAGCAAGTTCTGGATTTCCACGTTTGACTGTCCATATGCAGTTGCCGGAACTTGATCTTCGATTTTGCCATTAATAACGGTGAGCGGTGTTAGGCTCACTGTTATTTTAAAAGCAATTTCCGGCCCATTAGCATTTATCCTGTAGGATCTCCACCTACAGGATAATTTCCAGCCTTATACCCATGTGATGTGTGGAATTTTGAGTGGGGGAGACATTGACTGGACCTCCCACTATTCTACTGGAAGCAAACGTAAGATGGAAAAAAAGTATTTGCTATTTTTTGGATGGGACTTTAAGACACAGGAGAGTATTTAAAAAATATATTTAATTTTGCTTTCAACCACCTGAATCAAAAAGAACCAAAATATTTCTGATTATTTTGTAATACGTTTCGAGATTTGATTGTATTAGGGCTACAAAGACACTTGTTAAAATATTAGTATTTTCTTTTTTGCGATTCCTAATTGTACCACTAAGCAACCTATCTCAAAGTTATCATTTTAATCCTAAAATACCCTATTTTTAACAAATTTGTGTTGATAATTTTACAGCGTTGTCTCTCTCATAAACTGGGACCATACACTTAGTAGTGAATTTACACGGTGAGATCCCAATGAATTTTTAATGAGCGCAGCGATTAAACAGTGAAAGTTGTTAAAGCTGCTGATTCTCGCTCTCACCTTGCTCTCCTTGTGTTTCCAGTAGTACCGAACACCAAACGAACCGAACAACAGCAAAATCGCCACGAGAACCAGCAATGTCCCAATCTTCAAATATCGTGCTAGACTCTTATGTTTTTCTTTCGTTGCAAAAGTCTAAAGATATGCAACAAAACAAAATCGAAACTTTGACCTTGCACTCATTTATTTTCAAAATATTTAAGTAACTAAAAAGGAAATTAAGCAATGATTATTACTGCATAGATCCCGTGCAAGAATAAAACCCTTTCCTACACATTAAGAAAATAGTGTCCAAGATTCAATTCCAGCAAAAGAAATTGTTAAATTGATTAAAAAATAAATCAATATTCTTACATCTGCAGCTGAGTATTGCCCCTCAAGATTTTGGCTGGATTTTTCTGCCATCATTTAAAAGCGCTGGTCGGAAAGACTGAATCACAATTTGGTTATGAACATCTAGCAACCGACACTTTTATTCCCCCAACCCTGACACTTTGCTATTTCACTTTAAGGGGAGTTGCAGATGTGTCTTTTAAAGGCGCCGCTCGCCCTGTAATTCCGGCGCAACTGGAACGTTAAATCACAACACACGTTGACATCAAAGTCCAGTTTAGTTTGGAGTTCAATTAAAAACGGTGTTTCTTTAATACGATAGAACGTTTTGCGATATGTTCATTGTCACACAGTTAAAAGTTGAAATGTAATAGCAACTATTCTGCACAGTGCCTTCACCTCAGGACATCCCAAAGGGCCTCACAGCCGCTTACCAATTGACCAACATCCATCTCCGGATCCAGCGGGCTCTATAATGGCACACCCGCTGATGGGAAATCAGAATCAATTTGATCCTTTGCATCATGTTCATTAATAGGAAGGTCTGCAATACTTTAAGTTGCTGTTGATGATTGCCCTGTCAGCCTGACTTATTTATTGGGACCTTCAGGGTTAGCCATTGTTGACCAGAGACTCGGAAGACATCACCCCTCAGCTGTAGAACCTGGAGATCTAGATCTCATGGGCCCTGCTATTAAAAGGGTGCTTGAGCCTTCACCTACCCCAAACAACGACACTAGTATTGGAGATGGTGTTGGTGAGGAGGACAGAGGATTGGAGGACTGCTAACGTACCGTTGTTTAAAAAGGGAGAAAGGGATAGACCGAGAAATTACAGGCCAGTCAGGTTACTTGGTGGTGGGCAAATTATTGGAAACAATTCTGAGGGACAGTGTTAATCGTCATTTAGAAAGGCACAGATTAATGAAGAACAGTCAGCATGGATTTGATAAGGGAAGGTTATATCTGACTAACTTGATTGAATTTTTTGAGGCGGTAACAAGGAGGGTCGATGAGGATAGCGCATTTGATGTAGTGTACATGGATTTTAGCAAGGCTTTTTACAAGGTCCAACATGGCAGACTGGTCAAAAAAGTAAAGGCCCATGGGATCCAAGGGAAAGTGGCAAGTTAGATCCAAAATTGGCTCAGTGGCAGGAAGCAAAGGGTAATGATCGACAGGTGTTTTTGTGACTAGAAGGCTGTTTCCAGTGGGGTTCTGCAGGGCTCAGTACTAGGTCCCTTGCTTTTTGTGGTATATATTAATGATTTAGACTTAAATATAGGGGGCATGATTAAGAAGTTTGCAGATAATACAAAAATTGGCTGTTTGGTTGATAATAAGGAGGAAAGCTGTAGACCGCATGACGATATCAATGGACTGGTCAGGTGGGCAGAAAAGTGGCAAATGGAATTTAATCCAGAGAAGTGTGAGGTAATGCGCTTGGGGAGGGCAAACAGGCAAGGGAGTACACAATAAATGGGTGGATACTGAGAGGTGTAGAGGAACAGAGGGACCTTGGAGTGCATGTCCACAGATCCCTGAAGGTAGTAGGACAGGTGAGGTGGTGGGGGTCTGGAACTCACTGCCTGAAAGGGTGTTTGAGGCAGAAACCCTCATCACATTTAAAAAGTACTTTGATGTGTACTTGAAGAGCAATAACCTATAAGGCTACGGATCAAGTGCTGGAAAATGGGATTAGGCGTGATAGTTCATTTTCGGCCGGCACAGACGTGATGGGCCGAATGGCCCCCTTGTGTGCTGTAAATTTCTATGATTCTATGATATGACACTCCTATGCCAGGAATTTCCTTGTCTGCTGTCTGGCAGAACAATGGCAGGCCAGTTCACTGAGTGATAAGAGACATACTGTCCTGCTGGCCGGTATACATGGGGCCCACCTAGAAGTCTAAGCCTGGGTTGTGTTCTTCGAAGATTGAAAAATTATTAGTTGGACTTTTTGTCCCACTTATAAAAGTGACCGCTGGTGCACTGAGGATATCTTCCAGGGGGCACCCTACATTGCATTTTGCTACTTCCTCAGTCAGACCAGCACCTGAGCTGCATCCTAGTGGTATGGGCACCAGATAATATAAATAGGGTGACCAAGCTCTGACCCCACATACTTTGGCCGGGTTAGGGTCGGAGTCAACAGCAGAATCATTTCAGCACTTTCAGCTGGTTGGATGGCCCACAGAATTTTGGGACCATTGACCTCTGCACAGTTTAGAGGTAGCTTTGATGAGATGGCATGAATGGAAGCTATGTGAGTTGATGTGAGCAATGTGGGGTTCAAAACCCCTTTAACAAAAGACATTTGAAGGAAAGGGTTAACTCTACCCCTTTTAAACAAAGGCATTTGAAAACCTGCAAACACAGTAATGTGGTAAACTGTGTTCTCGCAAACCCTGTTTTTCCCTCAATGACTCAGATGGCATTGGAGAAGTATGAGTTTTGGGATTGAAGACATTGTACTGCGGATGGATATCTAGATTATTAAATAAATAAGCTAGATGGATAATATCGAGCTTAAAGCATTGTCAGGCTTTCAAACACATAGACTTTTGGAAACACAAGCTTTTCAACAGAGCAGGAGGTAATGTAAGAAAAGGCAATAAGGACATACATCAAAGGCTTTGGATCAGGAAAGTAATGATGGATGTGAAAAAGCATTTGCCCTTTCATTCCTATCTGGTAATCTGTTCAAAGAACTGGGTTTTGTAAAACATCAAATGGTATTGCACCCAGCATATGGTCAAATGGTATAAGGAATGGATTTGAAACCACTGAAGCAATCAAAATTGGAGATGTGAGGACCATTAAGAATGTCTGTGCATAGAAATGTAATCTCTACATGAAAGGCCATAAACAGAGACAGTAAAGGAGCCTTTTACATTCCATGGTTCGAGCACATGGTCTTTTCTCCATCAAAAGGTCTCCGGTCACATGATCAAAGCCTAAACTATCAATTGTTGAGATATGTTAATGATTGAGGTATAGCAACAGGGAGCGATTGGACAAAAAGAATGACCCTCCCAATCCTACGTCCTATTGGTAAAAAAAAATATAAAAAGATGACTTTGAGAGAAGAACGGTCTCTTCACCACCCGGCAGTCACCAGGAACGCACACTGCAGTTGAACATCAGGCAAGAAGAGGAGGACCTCAAGTTCTGAAGAGCTGATCAACCTTCAGGCCCGATGAGCAAAAGCCTTGGTTTAAAGGTTGTATATGTATTAATAATTTGCCTGACATGTGTATGAATTGTTAAGTCATTATTTAATAAAGTTGCAAATTATTAAGTGTGTAGTGGGATTTTATAAAGGAAATTCATATGTATGGTTTGATTTTGCTTCATGAATGCTTGTATGAATGGTAACATCATTAAATAATTACTTTTGATTAACAAAACCACCGTGAGTAAAGGTGGCTTTCTTTGCTTGACTATTCATCCAGTGTCCAAGAATCACAGAAAATAAAGAATTCCCTACAGCAGAGAAGTGCACGTAGGTGAATATTTCTTCTTGGTGCGAAGGGAAAAGATGTAGTGGGCAGATGTGGCAATCAAAAGAAGTTTCCCATATCAGATTGGCACAAAACTATCTTGCAGCCAGCAATGATTTATGTTCTGCATCCTTGACTTGCTGCTTTTCATCTGCCAGATCCCCTTTCTGCCCTTGGGAGCCTTCCTCTTCCAGTCTCCATTCTTTGAAAAACATAACTGTGCAGCATGCAGCACACCACCACAATCACTGTGACTATAGCTGGACTATAGTGCAGAACACTTCCAGACTGAAATATGCCTTCAAAATTGACAGTGATCTCCATGATGACTCTGGTGGCAGAATGGACCTCTTCAGAGCAGCGCTCAGCTGGCGTCCTTGGAAAGCACACAGGTGTCATCAGGCATGGTTGTGTGAGATTTGAGACCTTTTTGCACCCTGGAGTTGGACATTCTTGCCCGTCTGTACACTAAAGTCACTAAGACAGGGGTTCAAACTCTTTTGATATTGTGAATTCGGAACATTGGACTTTCAGGGAAAGGGTTAACTTTGTCCCTTAAACCTGCAGAACAAGCTTTTGGCTTGTAAAAACATTGGAACTTAGCCGGGACAATGAAGGCAGACAGCTCGGCCCTAATCCATATAGCATGTGGAAGGGATCCCATTTTCTTCTGCGATGTGTTAATACTAGAGAGTAGCTGGAACAATGGAGGGGCAGAAACTGGTAGATAGCTTTTCAACGTTACATCTGAACATTTGGACAATCAATTTAAAAACTTCAAACAGAAAATACCAGAAGTCCTCTAACAGGTTTTTGATGTGTAAAAACCATTGATGAGATAAAGGGGCCTCAGACCATAAAATCATACCAGGCCATCAAGAGACAATGAAGGTAGCCAAGTGTCCAACACACTGAATGATTAGACAATAGAATTGTGAAGCACCAACAGGACACATTGAAGGCCAATTGTCTGCCATATGAGATCATGGCATCTAGTTTTAATTGACTTAACTGTCAATCATTGAGGTATGCTAATGATCAAAGGCTAAACTATCAATCATTGAGGTGTGCTGGTGGTCAAAGCCTAACACAAGAAGTGATCGGACATGGGTGATACGTCTCCTAATTCTACATCGCCTTGTTCTGAAACAACATAAAAGAAGACCTCATGGCAAAAGCTCTCTCTCTCTTACTACGACTGCAGTCAAAGAGCAACAACATCAAAGAAGAAGCAACAGCCTTGAGCGTGGCAGATTGATCATCCGGTAAACTCAATGACCACTCTCTACTGCGAAAAGATTACATAAGCTTGTACCAATCATTTAAATCAAATCAATTTGTTTGTGTATTTCTTTTCCAAAATTTACCGTCTGGAGTTCAACAACCCTTGGACACCTGTAGTGACAAACCCTACAGCTGTAAAAGGTGGCCTTGATCGGCACCGGTTGTCCATGGAGAAGGTGGTGAATTGGCTTGCTCCAGCAGCAACATATATGTGATTTGTTTGATGCATCAGTGCACAGATATTTGACTAATGTTAGTGACCCCAGACGCAGGCTAGAATGGCTCCATAACATAAAAATTAAGGACAGTGGTGACCCTCACCTCCTCTGGCAGTGTGCTGCCTATGGTGGAGGGAGACTATGGGTCAGATTGCAGCATGTGCCATGACTCATTGATGACTTCCCTTAAGAAATGCAGCCCCTGCAAGCATTGCTTCTGATTAAGCTGGAGGTGGGATTGGACGTTGGTCTGCTTATTTTTAAGTGGGGGTACTGGCAAATGGGTTCCATGCACCTCCTGGGGTGCCTAACTAGCCTGTTCTCCCTCTATTCCTGCTCCAAAAAGCATAGATAGAGAACCCAATGCATTCTCTTTAGAATGGGGCAGGGGGAAAAATGAAGGCACAAAGGTAAATGTTGAAGCAATTGTCAGCAGGGAAAAAAAACTATGGAAATCATTTCAGGAATAAAGATGTTACAACATTTTTTATAGTATCTGCTGTGATGATGAGAACATAAGAAATAGGAGCAGGAGTAGGCCATTCGGCCCCTCAAGCCTGCTCTGCCATTCAATAAGATCATGGCTGATCTTCGACCTCAACTCCACTTTCCTGCCCGATCCCCATATAGCCTTGTTTGCCCGAGAGTACAAAAATCGATCTATCTCAGCCTTGAATATGCTCAACGACTGAGCATCCACAGCCTTCAGGGGTAGAGAATTCCAAAGGTTCACAGCCCTCTGAGTGAAGAAATTCCTCCTCATTTCAGTCCTAAATGGCCAACTCTTTATCCTGAGACTATGCCCCCTAGTTCTAGTCTTTTCAGCCAAGGGAAACAACCTCTCAGCATCTACCCTGTCAAGCCCCCTTAGAATTTTATATGTTTCAATGCAATCACCTCTCATTCTTCTAAACTCCAGAAAGTATAGGCCCATTTTACTCAATCTCTCCTCATAGGACAACCCTCTTATCCCAGGAATCAATCTAGTGAACCTTCGTTGCACCGCCTCCAAGGCAGGTATATCCTTCCTTAGATAAGGAGAACAAAACTGTACACAGTACTCCAGGTGTGGTCTCACCAAAGCCCTGACAATTGTAGCAAGACTTTCTTACACTTGTACTCTTCAACCCCCTTGCAATAAAGGCCAACATGCCATTTGCCTTCCTAATTGCTTGCTGATCCTTTCAATTCACTTCTGTCTTTAGCGTATTGTTTTTGAATACCTGACTTACAATGTTGTGATTAGCACCCAGGGTAAATGAGGCAATAATAATTAACAATGGGACATATGGCAGTATCATGTCATTACCACTTCATCTGAATATATCCAGCAGCCGTATCTGGGCAAGCATTTTCACTATGGGGAAATGATGTCGGAACATTCAATGGACGTAAAAATGGGTGGTGACCTGGAGTAATTGGCCCCCAATGGAATACCAAAAATTGGGCAATATTGAGTGCAAAATCTATTCTTTAATTATAGTCACTGTCATGTAGGCAAACATGGTGGTCAAGTTAAGTACAGTAAGGTCCCACAAACAGGAAATATATAAATGAACTGATAATTTGGTTTTCTTGCAGTGCAGTTGAGGGAGGAGTGGGTGAACTCTTGGATCGTCTTTGGAAAAATTGTGTGTGCGTGGTCAAAAGAAAGACTGAAAACTCAACATCTGTTAGTGACAAAATATTGCTTATGAACTGTTATAATAATTTCTTTAGTTTTACACATAATTTTGTTAGTTTAACATATGTTAGCAGTGGTTGCACCAACAGATAGCCAATAGGCTACCAGTTGAAAGGGGGGAGGGGGGCGAAACTCTACACTTGAAATGAACTTTCCTGATATTTAACAGAATGGGATTCAATTGAAAATAAAATCAGACGTGGTGTAAAACGAGGCTACCAATTTGCTATCAGCCCGTATCAAGCTACTGGTGTAGACAAATTTCACTCTCTATGTTCTCCTATAAATGAACTGGGCAAACTTGAGATTTTCAATAAAAATGGGTTAACACTTTTACTTCTAGATCAGAGATTTTGTATTCAGCTCAGCCTTGTGGATGAAAATGTCCTCTTTCTGCCAGTTGGAAGCATGCTATGTGAACTGAGTTTGGATAGTCTTCTCACGTTTCCTGGTGGGCACAGCCCACAGCATAATACTGCTTCTAATTCAGCATAAATTGGCACAAAATAGCCAATCTCCAAACAGCCAGAAGGATGGCTAGTGTGGGAAGTTGAACAATTTACACTGATGTAGTAAAAAAATTCTCTTTTGAGGTTGGGTCTCAGGCACATTATTAAATGAAGCTACCCACTGTTGTTTGCTGTGCTACACCTGGCCCGGGAGAGACTAGTGCTGACAAATGAGAATTCAGCAACACAAACAAATTCATCTTGCTGATCACAAAACTGGATCCAATTCTTCCTTTATATATAAGTGAGTCTCATTATAAGCTTTTAAGTGCTGTTGAAGTAACATTATTCTCTTTTGTAGGATTTAGCCCCTTGCGCTACTCACAAATTATTTTGTTGGGAACTTGGCCACATTGGACTTGGTAAGTTCGGCATATAAATTGAATTGTATATTGAGCTGTTTGCTCCAATCAATTTCCTTTCTGGATGAAAACTGGCTGCATAGGCAGTCCCCCCCTCCCCCAGTCAATCAGAGACTAATTTAATCCTTTATGGGCCCCAGCTAGTTCAGAAACAAGAGGATGGAGGAAGTAGAAAATGAAAGGTAGGAACATTGGGAATTATTCCATGACCGCGCACCCAGTGGGAGCAGTGCTCGCAGGGGATTCATCTTGGGAAATGTTGAGCACATGATATCTGCTTATTAATTTTAACAGAATTTTACAGCACAGAAGGAGGTCATTCAGCGCATCATGCCTGAAAGAGCTGTCACTTAGTCCCATTGCCCTGCTCTTTCCCCATACCTTTTAAAATGTGAGAAAGGATCTTGGCTCAGAAGATCAGGAAGTAGAACCAGTATGGGTGGATATAAGAAATAACAAGGGGCAGAAAACACTGGTGGGAGTAGTTTATAGGCCACCTACCAGTAGCTATACCATTGGACAGAATATTAATCAAGAAATAATAGCAGCTTGTAACAAAGGTAATGCAGTAATCATGGGGGACTTTAATCCTCATATAGACTGGGCAAATCAAATTGGCTAGATAGTCTGGAGGACGAATTCATGGAATGCATTCAAGACAGTTTCCTAGAACAATATGTTGTGGAACCAACCAGGGAACATGCTGTTTTAGATCTTGTATTGTGTAATGAGACAAGGTTAATTAGTAATCTCATAGTATAGGATCCTCTGGGGAAGAGTGATCATAATATGATGGAATTTCACATTGAGTTTGAGAGTGATATACTTAAGTTCAAAACAAGAGTCTTAAACTTAAATAAAGCCAATTACATAGGTATGAGGGGTGAGTTGGCTAAGGTAGATTGGGAAATTAGATTAATTGGTATGACGGTAGATAAGCAGTGGCAGACATTTAAAGAAATATTTTAGAATTCTCAATGAATAAACATTCCACTGAGAAATAAAAACTCCACAGGAAAAGCGATCCATCTGTGGCTAACTAAAGAAGTTAATGATAGTATTAGATTAAAAGAAGAGGCTTATAATGTTACGAAGAATAGTAGTAAGCCTGAGGATCAGTGATTGGGCCTCAGCTATTTACAATCTATATTAATGACTTAGATGAAGGGACCGAGTGTAATGTATCCAAGTTTGCTGACGATACAAAGCTAGGTGGGAAAGTAAGCTGTGAGGAAGACACAAAGAGTCTGCAAAGGGATATAGACAGGTTAAGTGAGTGGGCAAGAAGGTGGCAGATGGAGTATAATGTGGAGAAATGTGAGGTTGTTCACTTTGGTAGGAAGAATAGAAAAACAGAATATTTTTTAAATTGTAAGAAACTATTAAATGTTGGTGTTCAGTGTGATCTGGGTGTCCTTGTATCATCATAGTGAATCTCTTCTGCACATTCTCCATGGCCATGACGGTCTTCCCAAAGGAAGGCACTCAAAACTGGATTTCTATTCTAACTGTGCCCTAACGAGTTTGTAGATTTAGCATTACCTCTTAGCTTTTGTACTCTATATCTCTACTTATAAAACCTAGGCTCCTTTACTTTTTTAAGGCTTTAGCAACTTGTCCTCCCACTTTTAAAGATTTGTGTATCTGTTTAAAAACCTGCAGTTTCCTGGGATACATTGTCTGCTCCCTGCTGAGAAAAGTAGATCATGAGCTTACCCTGACCATTTGAACTTATGTGTAAGTAAAAAGTAAAAATGTAACATTTTGAATAACAATTAATGAACAATGTAACACAAAAGTTAAAATGTACATATTGAAAAAGAAAGTTGGAAGAAGAGAAAGTGGTGGAAATTCAAGGGCTGGCAATGTAAAGGTTTAAAATGTTTTATTTAAAATAGTGGAAAAAGCATTTTTAAATAATAAGACTGCTCCTGACTTCTGAGTCTCCTTATCAGTGTAATCTTAGGATGCCTGTTCTAGGTAGTAGACTTTGCTGGTGACGTGTACACTGTAAGATTAGAAGAGGGCTGTACTACCACACCATCCAGCAAAATCCCTTGTGTTTGGTGAAACATGAGGTGTTAAGGTGAAGCACTTACAAAGATAATTACGGACCAATGTCTGTGATGGCAATTATGTTGCCGCAAATGAGGAGCTACGGCAAATTACAATCATAAAAGTGAGATCATGGTTTGAAAATGGAATGATCCCCTCAGTGTCTTAGAATCATAGAATTACAAAATGGAAGGAGGCCATTCGGCCCATCGAGTCCGCGCCAGCGCTTTGCAAGAGCAATCCAGCTAGTCCCACTCCCTTGCCCTATCCCCATATCCTTGCAATTTTTTTCCTTTCAAGTACTTATCCAGTTCCCTTTTGAAGGCCATGATTGAATCTACCTCCACCACCCCCTTGGGCACTGCATTCCAGATCCTAACCACTCGCTGTGTAAAAAAGTTTTTCCTCATGTCACCTTTGGTTATTTTGCCAATCACCTTAAATCTATGTGCTCTGATTCGTGACCCTTCTGCCAATGGGAACTGTTTCTCTCTATCTACTCTGCCTAGATCCTTCATGATTTTGAATGCCCCTATCAAATTTCCTCGCAACCGTCTCTGTTCCACGGAGAACAACCCCAGCTTCTCCAGTCTATCCACGTAACTAAAGTCCCTCATCCCTGGAATCATTCTAGTAAATCTCTTCTGCACTCTCTCTAAGGCCTTCACATCTTCCCTAAAGTGCGGTGCCCAGAACTGGACACAATTATTCAGTTGTGGCTGAACCAGTGTTTTATAAAGGTTCATCATGACTTCCTTACTTTTGTACTCTATGCCTCTATTTATAAAGCCCAGGATCCTGTATGCTTTTTTAACCGCTTTCTCAACCTGCCCCTGTGTACATATACCCCCAGATCTCTCTGTTCCTTTATACCTTTTAGAATTGTGCCCTCTAGTTTATATTGACTCTCCTCATTTTTCCTACTGAAATGCATCACCTCGCATTTTTCGGTATTAAATTTTATCTGCCACGTGTCCGCCCATGCCACCAGCCTGTCTATGTCCTCTTGAAGTCTATCAATATCCTCCTCACTGTTTACTACTCTTCCAAGTTTTGTGTCATCTGCAAATTTTTTAATTGTGCTCTCTACACCCAAGTCCAAGTCATTAATATATATGAAGAAAAGCAGTGGTCCCAGCATCAACCCCTGGGGAACACCACTGTACACCTCCCTCCACTACAAAAAACAACCGTTCACCACTACTCTCTGTTTCCTGTCACTTAGCCAATTCTGTATCCATATTGCTACTGCCCCCTTTATTCCATGGGCTGCAATCTTGATGACAAGCCTACCATGCAGCACTTTATCAAATGCCTTTTGAAAGTACATATACACCACATCAACTGCATTGCCCTCATCTACCCTCTCTGTTACCTTATTAAAAAATTCAATCAGGTTAGTTAAACACGATTTGCCTTTAACAAATCCGTGCTGGCTTTCCCTAATCAATCCACACTCGTCCAAGTGACTGTTAATTCTGTCCCGGATTATCGTTTCTAAAAGTTTCCCCACCACTGAGGTTAAACTGACTGGTCTATAGTTGCTGGGTTTATCCTTACACCCTTTTTTTGAACAAGAGTGTAACAGTTGCAATTCTCCAGTCCTCTGGCACTACCCCCATATCTAAGAATGTTTGGAAGATTATGGCCAGCACCTCCGCAATTCCCACCCTTACTTCCCTCAGCAACCTAGGATGCATCCCATCCAGACCGGGTGACTTATCTACTTTAAGTACAGCCAGCCTAGTACCTCTTCTTTATCAATTTTTAGCCCTTGCATGAAGTCATAGCAGGAGACCTCAAAATTTCTAAGGCCTTCAATAAGATGTGGCATCCCAGCCTTACTGAGAGCTTGACCTCTTAAGGAATGTCTGCCGAGCTGTTAAACAGGACACAAGCATTGGCTCATGATAAATGGACATTCATTTGATCTCAACACCCACACAGATGTCTTTCACTGAACTATTTAGCCACTTCTGCTTTTGTTTCTCCTGACCTGGTGGATACTATCAAAAGTGATGTTTTCTTTGATGAGTAGTTACATAGTGGTTAACTCTCCATCTGGAAAGACAAGCAATGACTGAATCACGACAGGCAGATATAGACAGAATTGGAAGTGGGCGGACAGATGGTGTGTTATCTTCAGCACTGAGAAGATCAACTCAATAACTCTGTCAAGAAAGATTAAGTATAATGTAGCACACCTACCTCTACTCCATAAACACTCTTCAGTTACCACATTCAACTTCTGAGCTTGATAATCACATCGGATCTGAGCCAGGGCAAGCAAGTGCTCAAGATTGTTAGAAAAGTTGATAGAAAAGTTTTTTTTTTAGTATTTATTCTTGGGCTGTGGGTAGCAAACATAGAATCAGAGAATTGTTACAGCACAGAAGGAGGCCGTTCGACCCATCAAGCCTGTGCTGGCTGTTTGTAAGTGCAAACCAGTTGGTCCCATTCCACCGCTCTTTCTCCGTAGCCCTGCAAATTTTCTCTTCAAATATTTATCCAATTCCTTTTTGAAAGCCATGATTGAGTCTGCATCCATCATCTTTTCAGGCAGCGCACTCCAGATCATAACTACTCGCAGTGTAAAAAAGTTTTTCCTCTTGTCGCCTTTGGTTCTTTTGCCAAACACCTTAAATGGTACCAATGGTGAGGCAGGGTTCATTGCTCATCCTTAGTTGCGCTGAAGGCATTAAGGGTCAACCATGTAGTGTGGGACTGGAGTGGCATGGTATGTCAGACCAGGTAGGGGTGGCAAGATCCCTTCCCTGAAGGACACTAGTGAACCAGTTGGATTTTTATGACGATCTGACAGGTTTCACCAATATTTTCTGGTGCTATCCATTGATGGCAGTTATCTTTGGCTACACCTCATTTTGCTACTAAACATTAAAAATGAATTTGTATTTGTAAAGGCAAAACCTGAAACTAACAATTGTGTTTTAAAGTATATATTGGCTTTGAATTGAACATTATATTTTTTTTCCTTATTCCCCTTCTCTTTTGAAGGCGTTGACTCCTTGGTGGATATTGTTCCTCAGATGCTGTGTACATTCATCCATCTTGTCCAAAGATCCATTTATGCATGAGCCTTGACACTGAGTGTCAACGGCTGGGTTGCTGGGTTGTGAGGGGAGAATCAAACCAAGCTTGACTCTGTTCTCACTCAATGCCCACACATGCACACACTTTCAACAGAAGTTGCTGATCAGCAATCAGGAGTGGAAACCATGACTAATTTTCCCCTTCTCTGACCCAGAGGCACAGAAGGCAATTGTAGCATCGTTATCACTGCTGACAGAAATCAACGAACATCATAGGTTGGGGATCAAATTGGGACCTTTCTGGTTTGCATGGGGTAAATTTTAGCCCCGAAGAATGGGTGGGTTGGGGGCGGGAGGGAGTTGCTGTAAAAATGTTAAAAGTTTGGAGCAGGAACAAATCCGGGCCCCAACCCACCAAATTCTGCGTTTCACCCAGACGCATCAGGGTACATGCACGCTTCAGAAACCCGGAAGTTCTGGGAGTTGCAGCTCCACAAAACAGAGGTACGCAACAAGGACTGGCAAAAGAGCAGAGTGGGGACCAACGGAGGGGCCAAGGCTGCAGGAGGCATTACTCTCATGATAGGGTCTACAGACAGAGGCTGAGCTTCCTCGACCTCTCTGAGGAGCAGTGCCTATGGAGGCTCAGATTGAGTCACCAAATGGGTCGCAGACATCTTCAGGCTCCTTCGTGCAGAGCTACTCCCGGATGGGCCTGGTGGGTACGCATTGCCCGTCATAGTTAAAGTCACCACTGCCCTCAACTTTTTTGCTTCCGGATCATTCCAAGGTTCCACCGATGACATCACCAGGGTTTCTCAGTTGTCTGACCATAAGTGTATACGATAGGTCATGGATGGCTTGTTTGCCAGGGCATCCGACAACGTTAATTTCCCCATTGACAACATCAGCTAGACTGAGAGGGCAGTGGGTTTCCACTCTCTCTGGCTGGCTTCCCATGGGTACAGGGTGCAATTGGTTGCACACGTGTAGCAATCTAAGCACCTCCACATGAGCCAGGAATGTTCATCAACCGAAAAGGATATCACGCCATCAATGGGCAGCTGGTTTGCAACCACCGGAGGAGGTTTCTGCAGGTTTGTGCCAAATTCCCTGCCAGCTGCCATGATTCCTTCATTCTGCGCGAAAAAAACATTCCGGCTCTCTTCCAAACACAAAACAGACTTAAAGGCTGGCTGCTTGGAGACAAGGGATACCCTCTGCAGACGTGGCTCATGACACCTGTGAGGAATCCCACCAGCGAGGCACAGAAGCGGTACAACGACAGTCACATCACCACCAGGTCTGTCAATGAACAAGCCATAAGAATGCTCAAGATGCACTTCAGCTGCCTGGATCGATATGGGGGATCCCTTCAGTACTCACCAGTGAGGGTGTGTAGAATAATAGTCGTGCGTTGCGTCCTGCACAACATCGCTCAACAGAGAGGGTTACAGGTGGATGAGATCACATGTGCTCATGAAACAGCCGCTCCTGCCATCAACATTGAAGAAGATGAGGAGGAGGAGGAGGGGAGGAGGGGAACGATGGGTGAACCATCGACTAAGCAGCATCTCACCTGGCTGCTTGTGATGCCAGGGAGTCACTCATATTTGATAGATTCTCATAGGGAGATCTGCAAAATGACTATAGTCAAGTACTCAGACCACCTGTAACGACCACCACCACGACCACCAACACCGCCACCCCCCTCCCCCAGGTTGCACAAAACAGTCCTATAACAACACATACACCCAATGGGTGGCATCAAGTCTCGCTGTTCATGACCAACCACATGAAAGGGCGCTATCACAAAAGGGACTCAAGAATAGGCAAGATGTGGCAGAGGTGGTGAGAATTATAACATTTAATGTGCATTTAACATAAATCAAATATAAATGACAAACATGACGTTCTGTCAGACACCCTTATGCAGATCCTTGGTGATTACATAACCTTCGCCTTTCTCTTCCTTCTACTTCTACATGGTGCATCCCCTGTGGCTGCAGCAGAGGTAGTGACAGGTTGCTCAGATTCATGCCCTGACTGCTTGGATGCTTTTGGTCTATGACCTCTGGGTTCTAGAGCCCGTAATGGCCCCCCCAAAGACTACTCCACCTGCACCTGTGCAGGGGCATACTCGGCCATCTGGAGAGGAGGTAGCAATGCGGGTACTGGTTGAGGGGGGAGGGGGTGAGACGTGGGAACGCTTTGACTGGGGTCCCCACTTCCATATCCCCTTTCGCCATCAAACCTCACCTGGGCCAGGGCCACATCACTCCTACCACTCTACTGGACAACAGCTTGGAGGACATGTGTGTTGCCTTGTAAGGCCAGTGCTAATGTTTCTATCTGCCTGTTTAAGGTGGCAGAATGTTGTTCACCTTGAGTCCACATGGCCGTTGCTAGGGCCTGACTGGACTCATTTGCTGAGCTGTGATTGAAGGTCAATGGAGGCTGCCATTCTCTCCATTGCAGACATTCCCACACTTAACTGCGTCACCAATCCACTAATGCTGAAGGTGGACTGCTCCAGCCTCTCCGTTATTGTGGAGAGTGAGTGTGGCACGTCCTTCAGTACGTTGCAAAGGCACGCCTGTACCTTTAACATTCTCCATTTCAAGGTTGGCCCCCGGGGTTCACCATCACCGTGCGCCCACCGATGCGGACTCTCCACTGCTGCCCCTGCCACCAGTGTCTGCTCATGCTCCCTTGTGTGTGGTGACTCACCAGGTGATAACCCAACTACCTCTGTAATTGGACCCACCGAGGTGTGAGTATCTGCATTGGTGCATGGCTCGCTATAATGTGACACTGCGCCCTCCGAGGCATAGAGCTCCTCTGAGGAATTGCCCTCGATCATGTCTTCAGTACTTGACAGCCCTGGAAGAGAACATACAGCAATATTAAGATTCATCGCAGAAGTAATGTTGAGATGAACATTCTGATCAATCCATTTTGTGTGTGAGGGATGTTAAAGTTCTGTCACCAGACGTTTGCAAGGTGCCAGTCTCAGCATTCCCTGACGGCCAGGCACTTCAGCGCTCGCTTTCTTGGTGGCAGAACCAGTTGTCTTCCTCCTGTCAGCTGGGTATAGCACCTCCCTCCTGTTTCTCACAGCAGCCAGTAGTATCTCCTAGTCTGAGAACCTGAGTGCTGGCTTTGCTCTATGACATTCCATTCTGCTTTCTCTTCCTTTCACCTTCAAAATGCATTGTTGGAGTGGCTCTTTAAATAGTGGACTTTAAACCACGTCATGTCCCGCTGCGCAGCTTGAGGATGCGAAACCCGGAAATTGAGTTATGTAGTTTCATTTGACCGCAATCGCTCGAGAACACGCACTCAAATTTTTTCTGGGTTTCCCACCCGCTTACTGACCCCACTCATCCCTCCTTGTTGAGCTCCTGCCTCATTTAAAATTTAGGCCCATAGCTCAGCTCCTCACAAGTTAAGATCACAGAGCCATTAGCAAGCTCCAGTATGCCTTTGTTTTGTGTATTTTGGTATGAAGCAATTCAGTGCCTTGAGCAATGGTATCTTATGTATGGACGAAAAATTCTACAATCAATGAAAATGACCCTTATTGATGGTGATAAATAGAACAGGCTTCCATATGAATCAATATGGGAAATTTGGACTTTCAGAAATCTATGTACTTAAATGAGATATACACGTTTCATAACTGAAGCTGATTGCATTTCTGATAAAAAAAATGTATCTCTTTCTATTTATCTGAGGCACCATAAATGACATTGATTGTTAACACAAACAAAATATTATGACTCGGATTCTGTCCCTAATAAAAGTACTGAATGCATTGAATTTGGTTTCATCATAAAATGAAACTTGGGGCAAAATATTAACTCCGAGCTGAGAAGATGGCGGCGGGGGGTTGGGGGGAGGGAGTTCCTGATGGGAAACCAGGAAGTACAGGATTTGACGTAAGGGCGTCTTTTGTTGTTTTTTTGACGGTTTCTCACCCAACAAACTGGCCTGATTGACAGGCTGGCCTCAGCTGGACTGGAGAAGAGGAAGGAAGAGGATGCGAGCAGGTAAGATGTGGGGGTGTGGGGGTCGGTCATTGGTGGAGGGGGTTTGAGGTCGGGGGTCAACGGGGGGTTGGGGATTATCAGGGGGGTCGGGAGTCAATGAGGGTCGGGGTCGGGTGTCATCAGGGGTCATCGGGGAGGTCAGGAGTTATGGAGGGGTTCGGGAGTCATCGGGGGCTCAGTCATCAGGGGTCTCAGTTATCGGGGTGCATCGGGGGGCTCAGTCATCGTGGGTCATCAAGGGGGTTTGGAAATTGTGGGGGGGGTCATAGATTGTGAGGGGCGGTTGGAGATCATGGGGTGGGGGTCGGAGATCGTGGTGGGGGGGGTCGGAGATCATGGGGGTGGTCATTGTAGGTTGGCTTGTTGGGCCTGGGGGAAGCACTCCTGCTCCTCCGGGCCCACAAGCTGTGCTATAAAGGCACTTACCTGCAGTTTCGGGCCTTCTCGCCTTCTCTCATGTGGCGTGAAGTAGAAGGCCCGGGAATCCCGGCCCCCAGGGGTTAAAAACAAAAAATCTGTTAAAATGGAGGCACGCAGCCTCCTTGAAAGCTTTTCGTCACCAAACCACCCCTTGTCCTGCCTCTGTTAAAACCAGAAATGGGTGGGTTGGAAGTTGGTTGGGGGCGGGTTTTAGATTTTTACTGCCCCTCCCCGCCCCCAACTCACCCATTTTTCCGAGTTAAAATCATGCCCTTGGTTTCCCTCTGCAGCTTGGTTTATACAATAAAAGCTGTCTAAATCCAATAGATTTAACAACCGTGATTGATTTAATTCATGTAATCATTTCTCATAGAACAGCATGTAGATTCTAATATGGCACATAACGTGCTAATGAAAAGCATTTCCTGACTAATATTTGCACCATGTTGTAGTTTGTCTTTTAATTCCCTGCCACTCCCTTTTGGTTCCTCCACCTCACATGCAATTATTTAACCAAGAGGGCAACTAACTAACGCTCTCTACTTTTTTTGTCAATTGCTTTTTGAGTCATGTCCTCAGGATACTTGATCCAGTGTGTACCACCTACAAGATGCATTGCAGCAACTCGCCAAGGCTTCTTCGACAGCACCTCCCAAATCCGCGACCTCTACCACCTTGAAGGATAAGGGCAACAGGCACATGGGAACAACACCACCTGCCCGTTCCCCTCCAAGTCACACACCAACCTGACTCAGAAATATATCGCCATTCTTTCATCGTCGCTGGGTCAAATTCCTGGAACAGCACTGTGGGAGAACCTTCACTACACGGACTGCAGCGGTTCAAGAAGGCGGCTCACCACCACCGTCTCAAGGGCAATTAGGGATGGGCAATAAATGCTGGCCTTGCCAGCGATGCCCACATCCCATGAATGAATTAAAAAAAGGGTGACTTCCTCTTTGCTTTTCCCTATGAGAAGGTATTTTGGTTCCACTTATTATCTCCCCCTTATATGGCCAATGTTACTTTACAGAAAATAATGAGTGAGAACCCATATCCTACCTCTCTATGGGGTAGGTGGTAACACCAGCCTGATTCACCATTACACAGCTTCACCTTTGGTGACTTTAATTTACACTTAAAAACAAATTAACTCAGTGGGTCCTGCAGCGCTTCCATTTTAACATTTTCACCCTTGTGTTCGAATCTCTCCATGACCTCCCTATCTCTCTAACCTCCTCCAGTCCTACAACCCTCTGAGAACTATGCATTCCTCCAATTCTGACCTCTTGTGCATCTCTGATTTTCTTCGCCCATCATTGGCGGCCATGCCTTCAGCTGTCTAGGCCATAAACCTCTGGAATTCCTTTCCTAAACCTTACTGCCTCTCTACCTCTCTCCTCCTTTAAGATGCTCCTTAAAGTCTACCTCTTTGACCAAGCTTTTGCTCACCTGTCCTAATACCTCCTTACATGGCTTGGTGTCAAATTTTGCCTGTGAAGCGTCTTGGGATATTTTACTATGTTAAAGGCACTATATATATACAAGTTGATGTTGTGGGAGGCTAATAGCAGTGAGGAATATTTATCAATACAACATCTCTCTGGTTTAGCATTTAGAAGAGAGTTTTACTTTAATCAAATACGTGGTTCTTTCATGCTGACTTGTAAACACCCATTCTATGTAACAGAAGGTGCAGCTGATACACTGAAGTGATGTAAGGCAAGAGAAACTGCAGTGTACGCATTCAAAATCATGGGTATCATTGTATTCAGTCTCTTTAGGTTTGCTGTGGATTTGTTTTGTCAGTGTCTACTCAGCATTGCGTGATACAAAGGAGTTTTGTAAATAAGATTTTATAATACCAGAAAAGAAACCTAAAAGCTGTTTAATGGACAACGACTTGTCAGAATGTCAATGGTGCCTGACCCTGCTCCTTAGTAGGGGTAAAACTATTGAGCAGTCTCATTTATGCAAAGAAGCATGGAAGAGAATGGATATCAACTTGATTTATGTGGTGTAGCCTTCAAAACTGGAGAACATGAATTTCAGACCCTCGAAAGCCAGTGATTTCCCCAGTGTGGATCTAATCTTGAAGGTGTGTTGCATGGTGCTTTTATTACCTGTTCTATCATTTAGATATGCAGCCTTCAACGCTAACTTCATTTGCTAGGAATTCAAAGTGTTGTTTCCAAGCACTGGAACATATCTCAAAAGTGCCTTTTACCATTTTACAATAAACAACATTGGCAATATTTGATAGGCTTTCCACTCATGGGTTAAAATCTTGCTGTGCAGTATTACTAGTGAAGGTATTAATGGATTCATATGCAATTCCTCTGCCCATTATTTTAATAAACAAGCAAATATCATACAAAGCAACTTCAATCCATTAGTTTTCATATTGTTAGTTTTTGATTCTGGGTTAAACTAAGAGATTGGATAGCTCTTTCAAAGAGCCATCACAGGCACAATGGGCTGAATGGCTTCCATCTGTGCTGTAAGATTCTATGAATATGCTTTGAGCCTCAGCTCTTTCAAGTGATGAACTATTCAGTCTATTTGACAGATGCCAACAACTTTATTTAGGTTTGGGAATCATCTCTCGATGCAGAGATAGTTAGTGGCTGTGAGGATATGCCACAGAATCTCCCAGTTGGCCTTGTTATACAAACAGGTGCTCTTTTATGAGGTTTATCTCTTGGATGTTGCTCAGTAACCATGATCTCGGTGGAATTGTGATCCGAAGAACAAATACCTGCGACTAATGAGGCTTTTATTTCATCACCACAAGTCAGCAAAATATCAAGAACAGAATATCTTAATTGGTGAATCAAGGTAGATTTAAAGATCGGCTGGTTTAAGACCATGAGATGTTTTGAAATTGAGAACAGCTACTCTGTGTCCATCATTCTGTAAATTTCGGAGTTGATAATCTGCCTTGTGGTAATTTTACTGTCTGTTTAGTGCCAGGCAGATGATGTAAAATGCTGCCAGGCAGTAGTTACAACTGTTCACATTTGCCCACGTGGATTTCACAGGATGGCAACATTTTCATGCCTGTGGTTCATAAATGGCAATTAATTGGGTTGGGTTGCGGGGAGGAATGGACTCAATAATTTTAGCCAGACTGCAATCACCAAATTGTAATATAGTGGAGATTGCTGATTGTCCTTTTTAGTCACATTCAGTCCAGGGTTTAATTTGATGCTGGTTAGTGTGATGAGAATCAATATCATCATGCGCAATCACAACAAAGACAACAGCTGACCCTGCATGGTCATAACCATACAAGGATAAAGAGATCTGGCCAACACATTCTAGAAAGCTGCTTTGCATCTCATTAGAGCCTTTGAATTCATACTTACTGATTAGACAGATGTGCAGCTTTTACATGGAGGGTATGATTGTGCTACTGCAATTGGCATCAGGCAGGACATCCTCCATATGAATAATATAATGTCAGGACCTCAGATGAAGAGTGCCAGATCGGGTGGAATATTCCAGAATCTGTTACAGTCTCCCAGTTAAGTCCTTCAAACCTGGTTTATATAGAGAGAAAATCCTTTCACTGTGTGGAACGGTCTGCTTTATATATGAACTAGGTTTGAAAGGTTGAGCTGGAAGAAGAAACAACTTGAGAGAAAGAGTGAGAAGAAGAAATGTCTAAGAGTGAAACAGTTAGAAAAGTCTTGCAGGTTAATAGGTCTTAGGTTTCGAAATTCTCGGGGATCCATGCTACTGGTGAAAGTGTGGTGGAGCAGAGCTGCTACCCACCCTTGCTGCAGGCCGGAAACCTCCTTCCAAGTCTTGGATGCAAGGATGCATCAGCAGTGTCCTCCCCCGAACTGGTGAAGGAATTTCGGTCCGGAGCAACGCCACTCTGATGGTGAATAGGAGGCCCTGCCTTTCCCTAGTAAAAGTTCAGGGCCTTTTTGAGGCCTGGATGGAACTCCAGCTCTCAACTGAAGTGAGTTCTGCTGAAGGCTCCAAAAGGCCTAAAGGGTGGGATTCCTGGAACTGCCCAGGAACTCCCCTGGACATGCCTTCTTGACATTGGGGGTAGAGTAGGCGTAAGATCCATCCATGGCCCTCCGCACTAGAAAATGGTGGAACAGAAAAGAATGCCAGCAGAACTGGGTTCCGCCTGATACTTTGGTCTGCTATGGTGTGATCCCCTCAAATTCCTCCCAGAGCCCAATCATAGTTTCAGGCTCATTCTCTGTATATTTACAAAAGTATTATTTTTCAAATTATCATCACTATAATCTTTGGTAGTTTGTCATACTTAATAGATAATATGTACATATAACACTTAAATATTTTAAGTGCAATGACTGACATTATGTTAATTTCTGTGCAGAAACAATATGGCCTTTTCATTTTTGAGATTTAAGAAAGCCTATTTGCTGGATATGGGGAGGCCCGTCTTTTGAAAGATGCTATACCAGGTGGTACCTTGGGGGGAAGGATCCCCAAATCCTCCTAAAAAGACCGTTAGATGCCTGTAAGGAGGTCTGAACGGCTGTAATTCAATGCGGAGGAGGATTGACAGTTTTCCAACGTAATTAGTAGATTGATCACAGAATCCATCTGCTCAGCCATCCCTGCGCAGGTCGATGCATGATTCTGCCAAATTGCACACTAATATGGACATTTTCCATGTCCTACTTCAGCAGATATATACCCTCCTCCAAAAGACTTGGAATGTTGGGTGACATGCAAGAAGATAGCTATCCAGCTGACACATCCCTTTATGCACTAGTGCAGAACCTCCAAAAACTCTAGGGTATTACCAGGCAGACCCAATGGAGGGAGTGGCGATAAGTGAAAGGTAAACATGCCATTCAGCAGCACATTTTGGTCTCTTCTCCTTAGATGTATACGGTTCAGTGGCTGCAGACACTGATTCACTGCAAGCGGATTCCTAACCCTTGCTGCATCCTCAAAGCTTCCAAAATAATATTGGCCTCTGTAGAGGACGGAATGCAGCTGGAAGATGATGCCTCACCTACACAGACAAAAAAAAGCGATGATATGCCAGCTGTTTTATGCATGTATGGTGTGCAACTGGAGACTATGAACTAATGTATCCAAGACTATTTCTTCGTATAGGAGATACTTTAATACTAATTTTTGACATTCTGTATTTGTCACTTTTAAGCATAATACTTCCCCAACTGCTTTTACTGGACTGGGAGACTGGGAGATTGAATTGAAGGAGAAATTGTGGTGGAAACTCACCAGGTATCTACATCCATGGGGTAGTTTTTTTGACTTCTGGTATTACTTTGAAGATCTTAGCAACCCTTTCTCCAGCTTAGAGCAACCTCTCTTCAGTCAACGTCCGTTTACTCTTGAGCTCAGCGTTCAATTTTTGCTGTTTCACAAGTCACTTCAGGCAATTGATTCTTTTCCGACAATGAAGCATGCTTCACTTTATTATTTCCTATGGTTGCCTACGCATTTGCTCTTCCTTCTTGAGTTGGTTAATGATGCGTCTGCTCCGAGGGAAGCCACTTCATGCCTGACAAAATGCTTGACAAGAATAAAAGGTTCAAACTGGAATAATCATGGGCATTGCTGCCTCCTGCTGACCATAGAATTTCTGGTTGGTCATGCCCATTAATGAGGAGTAACAGATCGGAAAAATGGTAGGGATCCGTTTAGCCAGATTTCTACCCATTTAACACCGTGATTGATTTTCCATTCTGATTTTTCAGTGTCTCATGAGGTGGTCCCAGTATGGCGGCAGGTGTATACAAATGTAGCACAATGACATAATTCTAGTCATTCATCCAATTTCCTGGTGTTCATGCTGGCATAGCACTGCTTTGTCTAGCTGCCCATATAAAATAGTGACTAGATACAGAGCTGTTTAGGGAAAGTGATCTAAAGAGCCCTATAAAAAGAATGGTAGGAGCATTTGGAAGCAATTTCAGAACCTTTTTTCTTTGTTTTATCCCCCCACCCCCACCACCCTGATTCCATTTATGTGATCAGGAGTATTTGAGCAATTTGTTGTGGCATTGCCATTTTTGGCAGTATCTATAACCATACCACTGTGTTTCCCCATGGGAATTCCCCTTTACTTGTGCTTTTCAGAAGAAGACCAATAAAGTGCCCAACTGTCATACCCTTATACAGAGAAACGGTACCTGTAGATGTGCTGATTCATAAGGAAGGCTGGGATTGAGTTGAGCCTCACATTCCAAGGTGATCTGCAATCAAAATGTCTATATGTATGGTGCTGTGAAAATCACAAGCTCTCTTAAAGTTTATGCTTTGGAATCATTCCAGGCTGCCATTGGTGACATCAGTAACATAAGCCAATCAACTGTTCATAAATGTATTAAGCAAGTAACCAATGCCTTGTTCATTTGAGCAAGCAATTTCATCTCCTTCTCCCTAGACACCCAGCAACAGCATGAGAAGGCTGTACAATTTTACAGAGAGTGGGGTGGGGGTGATAGATTGCTCCCTTGTACAATGCCACTACCTACATGAATCAGAATGTGAATGTTCAGCTTGATTGCGATGGTCAGCATTGGCTTATGGCAGCTATCATGATGCCTTCAATTTAAGGTAATCTACCTTGCTACCAATGTTTGACCCAACAGAGGCAGGTAGCAGGGTGACTCTTAGATAATCAAGGCTACCGACTGCAGTTCTGGCTCTGTGACATCCAAGGGCACCAGCTAACAACAGATGTAATGAGGTGTATGCTTCTACCAGAGAATTGCACTGGCATGTTGAATCAGCACTGCAGGTGCCTAGACAGGTTTGGGGGAATTCCTGTAAGGTGGCCTGACCAAGGTATCTAGGAACACGGCAGTATGTTGCGTGCTGCACAGCTTCGCTCTGCAAAGTGGCATCATTGGGCAGGCCCCAGAGGGCCAAGAGGACCACCAAGAGCAGTAAGGGTGTTTCTGTAGGCTGCTAAATGCCTTCCAGACATCCTTTCACTAAAGAAGCTTGCTGCCTTGAAAACTGACAAACTACAAAGCCTGCCCCTTTAAGCTGCCTTTAAGGCCTTTAAATCCTGCAAGCAGATCTTTTGCCTACCAACAGGTGAGCTTCTCAACCACAGGCATTTTCAACAGCAGGAGCTTGCCTCTATTATGTTGACGAGACTGGCCCAGGACATGCATGTGGGGCTAGTGTACTAAAGTTTTGGCGGGCACTCCTCCCTTGCACGTCTGATCAGGAAATCTGTGCTCTGGATTCCACTTTGTATTGGTACCTCCAGTAGCCCGTGCCACATTTATTTGCACTTGTTAGCACAATTCTTATAGTGCGTGAAAGGACTCACTGAGATGGTACCTTTGAATAGCAACAATTAGCTTGTAACTGATTGTCAACTTATGACTCTTAAGGTTTGTGGGAGTTGCTGTCTTTATGCTTGTCGGGTAGCTATGATCTGGTACAGTCAGCGTGGCTTTTAAAGAGCTTTAACGTTTGCAATTTGGATTATTGCTGAATTCAATGATCATGGAAAAATCGCCACAATCACAGAATATGAGCCTCAAAACCTGATTAAAAATCCAGGAAAATCCCATGTAATAACAGCAGAATGTGACTTATTTGGTTACCATAAGCCAATGGACCTAATCAAAAATGAACAGAAAGGAGGAAAGTAATTCCAAAAATGACTGGTTACAATCCTGGAATCCCACCTAATAAAAAAGGAATTTGACTTATTCAGCCATTATAAAACAGCATCCCTGATGGCATTACCTTTGGGCATTAAATAGGGGTTTGATACCAGAGTTCAAGAGCTGTGTGGCTTTTGAATTGACCAGTCATGAGTTCTACTTTACCTCTGGAAGAGAAAAAGTATCTGATCTATTATATATTTTACCGTATGGCAAATATACTACTGACACCCAATCCGAAAATACCATAGGAAGTAGTCTTAAAAGCAACTGACACAAAAAAAAATGTCGAAAGGGTCCAGGAAAGGATTTGAATAATAGAAGTGTTCTGTTTTATTATGGTTCTTGATTGCTTCTTGTAGAAAAAAATAATAATTTTGTCTACAACACGATTATAAAAGAATTTCTGTGAGCTCACTGCTTGATCTGTGTTGAAGTCAGGAAAAAAACCTCAATCAAAAGGAGAAATTAAACAAAATATTGCTCAGACTACACTGCTAAAACCTTGGGTGCTTTTATGTAAGAAAGCAGTTCAACCATAACTTGCTGTCAAATTAAATGCCCACTGACACCATTTAAGGCAGAATGTTTCAGAACTTAATTGAATGGAATCAGCAGTAACCAGTCATTGAGAATTAGTATGCTTGCACCATAGATAGCACGTGTCCTCAATTCTGAAAGGTTCCATGTGGACAACAAATGAGGACCTTTCAATATACTGTAATATCGTTAGTTCGCAGGTTGTTATTTCTCCATTAATTCCTATTTTTGAGCACAAAATAAACACATCAATACATTCTGTATTGCTGTTTCCCAATAAATTTTATCAACCTATATATTTTTAGAAAATAATAGACTTTTTTTTGCTGATATTATAAGCTGTTTAATGGAATTTTGTAAAATATATATTTCCTCCAGCAAACTAGCAGAAGATGTATACTCAGTGAAAACATTAATATATTCCAAACAATATAAAAACATTTCAGTATTAAGATGTTATAAATAACTTTCTTTCCCTTTAGGCAGCAAAGAATAAAACTCTGCTGATGAATGAAATGTCTTTGCTTTCACTTAACAAAACATACGGGCCTACAAATTGCATCGTGCAGAGCCCATTTTTAGGGCACTCCATGGACACCCAAGGCCCCAGTTTGGCGAGCAGGAGGCATGCGCACGCATCCAGACGGAAGTGCACCATCCGTCATATTGGGTTAGGACAAACAAGAGGCATCCTTTACTCACACCTGAAGCAGGTGTTAGGCCCTTTGCAAATAAGGGGCCGAGCGCCTGATTGAGGTCCCCACTCCAACACTGCTTTACCCTGAGGCAGCCATCACATGCAGGGAAACCAGTCCTAGGGATCGCCTGCAACAAAGAATTACATGAATGTGGAACTGGCAGGAGCAGGAGTGCTCCTCTCGATCCCACATTTAAACATTTAATCCCCATCCTGATCGTCGCCGCTCCTGACCCCCAATCTGACTCTCCGATCGGGCCCTGCGATCACTGGCCCCCGATCCCTAGCCCCGCATTGCCTCACCTCCCTAATCCCTGGACCCCCAGCTCCTGGACCCACTTACTTGAGGGTCACTGTGACGCTAGCAGCAGATTTTTCTCCAGTCTTTGTCAGTGGGCTGTTAAGCCATGCAAGCTCCATTGTAATGAGGTCCGAGGCCCATTACCTGGGGAACCTCAGACCTCACCGTTATGGCGCAGGGTATGTATCCTGCACCCCCACTGCGCACCCAAGAGTGGGCACTCTCAAATTTCTTGGCCACAATCTGAGCAAAAGCCGGCTGTTAAGATTTCCTTAATCTTTTTCATATCATATATATTTCATATGAAACACATTTTATATGAACTAATTAATTTATCAAGGAGAACATATTTAAAAATGCATATTTGTTAGGATAGTAATATTCCACATATTGTATTACTCTGACTGATTAGATAGGAGAATATTTTACTTGCCCCCATGCCCCTACCAATGTGTCTGTAGTGTATTTTCATTACTAATATCATGTTAAATTTTAGGCTCTAAGTTGTTATAAAGTAAGCAGCTATAATATTTATGAAATACATTCTAAATTGAATTTTATTTCTATAATAAGTTGTTTCCATAGTATTGTACAAGGTGTGGTGTTAGATTGCTTCAAGTTTCCAGCACCCCCTCCAAAGTAGGATTCACGTTAAAAACTATCAAATTTCATCTCTAGCACTGTGCGGTACCAATTTTCATAAGCTAACTGCTGTAGCATGTGATTAGATTTCACACTGCAGCAATCACATTGCTACAGAGACCAAATGAACACTAGGATCTGCTTCAAAGACTTGAAATAAGACCTCAATCAAAATGGATAACATAACCTGGTTTGTTATGCAAACCATTTTATCTTCATAAAACTTCTAAAAAATATAACTTTAAAAAAATCTTCAAAAACCCTCAGAAACAATGTAAAATAGTGGCTCTGTGCGACACATTCAAACCAATTATCCATAATTCCCTGCAAGACAAAGCATCATCCAATGTCTCACATTAACCTCATATTACAGTAGAAGTGGAATGTGTCTTCTAATATCATCTCTGATACATAAATCTATAAACAAAAAACTAGCAACAAATGTTCCCACTAGGAACTTCTCAAACATTGTCAGAAACCAATATATAGATACCAGAACCTACCACATGAAGTAGGGGAAACATAAACTAGACAAACAGCAGGGGGCCAGGAATTGCACTGTGCCATGTTACAATATGAATATGAGTTTGGGATCAATTTAAATAATTAAATGTCATCCTTAAAATAGTGGGAAGATGAATTTTATATTGAAGCGTTGTGTTCATATGCTACTATTGTATTATAAGATTTCACCCCACAAGACTAGAGTGTGGACAACCTGCAGAACTACAAGGGTCCTTAAAATCAACAATAGTCCAATAGGAGATCTGATAGGATCCGTTGTAGAAGAACAATTATATTTATTTTTAGAAGATGTGGAAAATAAAAGCACATGTAAATAGGTCAGTGGAAATAATTCCAAATAATGAACTAATGATGATGCTTTCAGTAATTGTTCAAATCCACAAAAAGATGGAGTAGAATATGAGCTCACTCCTTACAGAGGAATTATATCAAGAATAGGTGAATGCATATAAGATAATTAGTGATATCGGATCTGGAAAAAAAAGGAAATATTTGGAAGCAAAACAACAATTCAAACAAATAGGAAAAGGCACACAGTCAAATGCTGTAGATGGGGTGCCAGAAGGCATTATTGACAAATGCCATCAGCACAAACAACTCGGTCTCTACCAAGATCTGTCACTGATAGATCCACGCTCTACTGTGGCGTGGGAGGTTCATCAGAACTATACCTAACTAACCCGGCTTTAGTTCTGGGTTTAACGTCAGCGCTTAAAAGTACAGGCTTCCCACTGTGAATGCAAAGTCTGAAAATTTTGTGGTTGCTACCCAAAAAAACAACTATGTTTAACTCTCACCCACCCCCAACCCACCCGTTCTTGGGGTTTAAAATCACCCCCATTGTAACAGAAGAGAAAAGCTATATCTACCGAAAGTCAGACAATGACTTAAACTTGTAAAAATTGGAGGTGTCGGAAAATGCAAAGCACAAGCACCAGGCACAACAGACCATGAACCTCCTCGGAGGCTGCAGACCTGAGAACATAAACCGAGGAGCTGCAGCCCTTCACTTGACTGCAGTCATCATCATGCCTGATAATGGAAATCAATGGTATAAACAACAGTACCTGAACCTCAACATATGAGATTACCACTCAAAAATATAGTACCAAATACAAGAATCTCAAAATCCCATATGAGACTGTTAAAGCAATTAGTATGCAAATATCTTAGACAAACGCTCAATGGTAGCAACAATCCATGTACAAAGATCATGCAGGTAGCAGGGCGTAGGAATCGCAAAGCATAAATTATAGATAAAAAACTCAATGAAACAAATATCTGATCTATTTACAACTGCTAAGCCTGAGCATGCTACATATTCCATGAGGAGAAAAGAGAGAAAAATCTTTAATGTAAAACAACATGGATAGAACAGCTAATCCTAGTTAGACAAGGCTTTGGTATCTTTCTCTGCATTTGGTAATCCTCCCATTGAACTAGTGACTCATGTCTGATCCTCTGCTGCATCTCCTTAATTCACTGCTAACTTTCCATTTTGTGCCATGTACTCTCACACATTTGCTTCACCCTTCCAGCTTTAACACTACCTATTCACTATTGTTGTCTCCTTAAAAAGGCCACATTAAGTCTTGGGACACCAACAGAAGTGCATGCAGATGGCCAGAACCTAGACAGTGCTGTTTGATTTATAATTTAAAAAAAATCTGCTCAAACATTTGAAGTATTAATTTTTCTCCCTCCTCAGCTACTTATTTGTGGACTTGCTATTAAATTATTTGCCTCCATATCGTTGCCCTCCCAGCAGCCCACACTAAGGCTGGCTGACAAATGATACCTGCTCTCTCTCTCTCTTTCTCTGCCAATTTATAGCACTGGCTTCACATCGTGCATGATACACCATCATTTCTGATTGCATCAAACTATGCTTCAGCAGCTCTCAATCACCCTGGTGCTTATGTGATTTTTAGTTCAATGACACTTCTTGACTAGTGTAGACACAAACTAGGCCAGCAGGCAAGTCGGTATGCCGGTGCAAGGAATAAAGGTAGCAACAGGAATCAAAATTAATTTTTAATGTTACTGGTAACGAGCTCAAAATTATTGGTCCAGATATTTTATCCTGCCTGTCATTACTTGCTGAAATAACCTTGACAACAGGTCACATGGTTGTCTTTTTACTTGGGTATAATAATTGTTATTTTCCCTCTTTACTTCATTCCTTCTATTATCTTTCTTTCATTTGCTTTGTGCAGAATGGTGTATTTAATACCCTCACTCCTTAGATAGCTGAATCCACTCGATAGAGCCTGTAGAGTACCTTCTCCTAGATGAAGAAGCATCAAGCATGGTTTTAAATGAGCACTGTGAGTCTCAAGAAAGACGATAGATTAAGATTAGGTGGAAAGGCAGATCGATTCCAGGTATTAAAACTCATTGGCACCTGATGACTTCAGATATGCAAACACACAAAGTATTGAACTCCAGTAATATATAACATGCAACATGTATAAATCCTCATTTATATTTAGCACTAAATATTTGTCATAGGTGCTTCAATTTTTTTTTCTGAACAATAATCTACCTGACATGTTTTTATTTCTCTTTTCCCTACCATTTTCTGTCCATTCTTTATATCATTCTAGGCTGTATTAATGATGTATCAGTTTCAGCATTTGGAGAATTTCCTTTAAGAACCAATTGGGGTGATTTTAACCCTGAAAAGGATCAGTGCGTAGTGGGGGGGGTGGGGGGTGGAGGTGAGGGGTGCGATTGGAAGGGGGGGAGGGCAAAGTGGCCGGCACACCCGACAGATGGAAACAGAGACAGGCCCGACCAATTTTAACCGCTGGGCTTTATTCCTGTGTAGCGCTGAAGACTTCTTCAGGCTCCGCTCCTAAATGCCGCCAGCTCCAGCACTGGGTGTCAGTGCCGCGATTGGCAGTTAAAATTGCGCTGGGGTGGGAATGATGTCATTGGACCTTGATATTTAAATATTGATGAGGCTCCCTATCTGTCTGTGAAGGGCGGCCCAAATGCTGCCGGAAACTGGGCAGTTAAAATGGCACAGGGCGGGAATGGCGCGGCATCAGGATGTTAATAACACTCTCCCGATTTTAACCCCTCGCAGGCCCCACTCCCACCCGATGGGGTGGGTTAAAATTGCCCTCAATATTTCAGTTAAGCAACAACCAGTCTGAACAAGATTGGAGCAAGTTAGCCTGCAGAGTGGAGTTTGTAAGCTAGCAATGAGCTGTTGATTGTAAAGTTGTTTTCAACCACAGTAAATCTAGCTGTTTTTCCTTTGTCATTCCATGCTGGATTATCAGGACCTCTAACAACAATACAACATAAGAACAATACAACTCTCTCATCTATTCAGCAATGCCTAACTCCCCTGATGCACATCTGATATCCATGTATGTATATATAAGGTAAGTTCCTGTGTTATCTTATTTTCCATAATGTCTATTTTCTTGCCAAATATAATTATGAAGCTGTTGTGATGAAGTCATACAGGTCCTGGTCTGCTATGACATGCATTCCCTTGGTCATGGCATATATGCCTTATAAATGGCTCAGTTCTTTGCACAAATATCAAAAAACACTGTGATCCGTGTGATATATTTTATTTCCGCCACACCGTAGATGGGAAACGGTTTCTATACGAACGTAAAAGAGAAAACTAGAAGAAAAATGCTTTCCCGGCAGGGCAGAGTGAAGAAAAAAATAATCAGTAAACGTCCAAATGGAAATGTGTCCATATAACCTTGGGAACGAGGGAGGAAAAACCAATTTCTCAAGCATTGGCTTTAATGTGGAATTTTAATGGATAATGATGCTCTGAATGTGGTCCTGTAATGTATAGCTGTGAGCCTGACTTACTGCTCCTGGCTAGATCGCTTGGCCATTCCTAGCCAGAGCAGCAATACAATATTAAGAAGATTGACAAATATATTACTTATTTTTTAAAATTACCGTTTTATTTCCCCTTCCCATTTTAAATTATTTTTTAATCCATCCTTTATTACTAAGGGAGTGACAAAAAGAACTTGGTGTTATTGTGCACCGGTAACTAAAAGTTCATGATGAATGTAAAGAAACTGCAGCTAAAGCCACAAAATATTGGATTGTATTAATAGAATCATTCAGTATAAATCAAAGAACACCATTTTGACGCTATATAGGTCGCTGGTCAGATTGCATCTAGAGTACTGTGTCCAGTTTTGATCACCCCAAATGGTAAGTGATATGATGGCCTTGGAAAAGGTTCAGAGGAGAGCTACAAGAATGATTCCCAGCTTAACGAACCTTAGCTACTCAGATAGGCTCAAGGACCTTGATGTATTTACTTTAGAGCAGTGTAGACTTAGAGGTGACCTGATAGAGGTCTATAAAATAATTAAAGGGCTGGATAGCGTAACTGTTGATAGATTATTCCAGTTTAACAGATTTGGAAGGACCAGGGGACACGAGTTTAAACTATGGAAGAGTAGGAATAGACTCGATGTTAGGCGGTTCTTCTTTTCCCAGAGAATTGCGAGCCTCTGGAATACATTGCCAGCTGGTGTGGTGGGTGCTGACTCTCTGCCTTCAAGAGGGAGCTGGACCGGTTCCTGACTGGGTCAGAGATCGCATCATATAGAAGGTAAGTGTCTTTATAGATAACACTTGGTTCGTGTGCTCGCCTGGACTGGTTTTGATTGCTTGAAGGGGTCGGAGAGGAATTTTATAGAGTATTTTTTTTCCCTTTTTCGCCCTGGTTTTTTTTCTGTATTTTGCCTCTCCCAAGAGATTACATGGCTCCAGGGGTGGGTGTGAAGGGGGTGAGGTCGGGGGAGGGAAGAAGTGTTTAGCCATGATGGTCCAACCATCAAGATGTGGGGCAGGTTTGATGGATCAGCTGGTCTTTTGCTGTCTGTCAATTTTGTATGTTTGTATGTTCGTATTATCTGGCAGAGGAAGGAGTCAGGCAACCTGTTCTTAGTCAAAAGTCAGTGCTGTTTTGCCTGATCATTTACCCATCTTCTCCATGGTGAAACTGCTCACTTCTGCTTTGCACCCCATCCCCACTTACCAAGCTGGGCATCTTATTCTGCAGGTGCAGTGCCCAGCTCTGTGAGCAGTGAATGATTCACCAATTCCTTTCAGCACTGCGCTTTGTGTAGATAGCTGCAAGCGTTTATTATTTACTTAACTCAGAGTAATTCCTTTCTTTCCTTCCAAGATTGTCTTTATGAAACCCAAAGATTCTTGATTATGCATATTTATTTTGGCTCAAAGAAGCACATGTTTGCTCATCACTGATTTCACTCAGTTTTTAAAAAATAATAACATGTCATACGCTATTAAACTTCAGTTTCAATGTTCAAATTTGCATGTGGTTTGACCTAATGGGCTCGATATTAACAGGGCGGCGGGTTCTCAGTGGGGGGTCGACTGGGCGCGTGGGTAATGCACCCGGTGAAATCAGTGTGCTCCGCACGCAATTACAGGATAATTGGAGCCACTTGCCTTTGCTTCTGTGTTTCCCGCTGGTAAGCTGTGCGGCGGGTGAACTGCGCATGCGCAGTAAGGTCTGTCAGCTGGAGGAGCCCTATTTAAAGGGGCAGTCCACCAATGCTCCTCCTGTAGCAAACAACCAATGCTACACCATGAAGCACGCCAGAGAGAAGGCTGCCCCAAGATTTTCAGACTCCTCACTCCAGCTGCTGCTGGATGGGGTGAGGAGGAGGAGGGAAATATTTTTCCCGTCTGATGGGAGGAAGTGCCCTCCCTCCACCACGAAGAAGGCCTGGCTGGAGGTGGCCGAGGAGGTCACCAGCAGTGGCAATGTGGCACGAACCTGGGTCCAGTGCAGGAAGAGATTTAATGATCTAACCAGGTTAGGCAAAGTGAGTATACTTACGCATTCTCCCACACTCCGTCTTCCACATCACCTCCACCACCACACAACCCCTTCTGCATTGCCACCACAACGCTCTCGCATCACTCCTCACATCCACTCAACTATCATCCTCACCGTGCCTGCACGTACTCACCGCCCCAGTTCCCATTCGAACACTACCACGCACCCCAATCCTCATACAATATCATGGCTATGTTGCACACGCACCCTCCCATGCATCTCCCTCACGCTCAACCCCACCCACACCAATGCATGCAGCGGCTCACCATGCAACCATCACTCAATCACGCCTCTGTGTTTTGCCTTGATAGGAGAAGAGATGCCAGAACGCCCGGGAGAGGGCACAGACCGGAGGGGGCCCGCCACACCAGGTGGTCCTAACAGATGCGGAGGATCAGGCGTTGGAGATCAGCCACATGCTGGAGTGCCTGTCCGTGGCGGATGCCGAGGCTGGGATTGCACAAACGGCCGGTGACAGAAAGCTAACACTCAGCACTCATGATAGCGAATGATCTTAGCATCACTTGGCATCTGCAGCACCTCAACATCTGTCCATATGCCTAATATTGCTTTCTGTTCTCTTGCAGGGCCGTCTGCGAGCGCCGTGAGCGTGGAGGGCGATTCCTCAGAGGACCTGCCGGTCTCTGTGGGTCCATCGTCACATCTGAGCCATGCATCCACCAGCGCAGATACACACACCTCGGTGGGTCCCCGTCCTCTCTTAGTTGGGCTTGCACATGGAGAGTCACCACGCACATGTGAGCACGAGCAGACCCTGGTGGCAGGGGCAGCCGTGGAGAGTCTGCGTCGGTGGGAGCACTCTTCTCCAGGCTCTGCTCAGCTGGACCCAGATGCTGAACCCTGGGGGCCAGCCATGAAAAGGAGAGTCATCGAGGGGCAGCAGCACATTGCCGAAGTGCTGGAACAGGTGCCACGCGCACTCTCCACAAACGCGTAGAGGATGGAGGAGTCCAACTCTTGCATGATTGGAATGGTGGCACAGGTACAGGAGGGTATCTCCGAGATAGTGTCGCAGGGACGTGAAGGCATCTCTGAGATAGTGTTATGAGTAGGTGCGGGAATGTCTGCGATGGAGGAAAGGCTAGCCTCCCTCGAGCGTCAAGCACGGGTCAACAATGAGTCCATTCAGGCCCTGACAACGGCCGTTCGGATTCAGGGTGAGCAACATTCTGCCGCCTCGAACAGGCTGACAGATACTTTACAGGTGGCCTTCCAAGGCCTCACACAAGTCCTTCAAACTGCCATCCGGCAGGATGGAATGTTTGATGTGGGCCTGGGCCACGAGAGGGATGATGGTGAAAGGGGACATGGAAGTGGGGGCGCCACTCAAAGCGCTCCCACGTCTCACCCATTGCCCCCCTCTCAACCAGCACCCGCAATGCTGTCCACTCTCCAGGTGGCCGAGTCTGCCCCTGCAAAGGTGCAGGTGGAGCAGTCTTTGGAGGGGCCCTCACGAGCAACCTAACCCAGAAGGCGTCGGCCCAAAGCATCTCATCGGTCAGGGCATGGACAAGAGCAACCTGCCACTACCTCTGCTGAAGCCACAGGGATAGCACCACGTAGAGGTTCGCGGAAACACAAGGCGAAGGTTTTGTGAGCACAAAGGGAATGCACAAGGGTGTCTGGCGATTTGTCATGTTTTTCATTTCTTTTGTTTTGTTTCACATGCACAATAAATATTATTATTATCACCACTACTGCCACGTCTTGCCCACTCTTGACTGGCTTGTGGACTAGGTCCCTTTCATGGGGTTCACCATGAACTCGCATACTTGATGCGGAGGAGAAGTTGTTGAGGGCAGTGGTGACTTTGACAGCGACAGGTAAGAAGATGATGCTCGGGCCAGCCGGGAGCAGCTCGGCATGAAGGAGGCGGCTGATGTCCACGACTACATGTCGAGTGACTCTGAGCCTCCGTGTGCACTGCTGCACAGAGAGGTCTAGGAAGCTGAGCCTCGGTCTGTAGACCCTATTGCGAGGGTAGTGCCCTCTGCGACGCATCTCTCTCTGCGGTTGCCCTCCCTCCTGCTGTGCAGGTGGATGTGTCACAGCACTGTTTTGTAGGGCTCCACGTGTCAGAGGTGGATGGCGAGGCCGGCGAGGCTGGTGATGCTGGTCGCCCTCTGAGGAGGTCATGACTGCAGCTACGGCGGCCCCCATTCAGAAGATGTACATCTGAGGGGGTCTGCAAGGTAGGTAAATGTGTCTGGACACCGGGGTAAGTGTGCAAGTTTATGCATTTGATTGTTAGGAGGAGGGTGGTGGAGGTCAAACTTTGTCCAAAGTGACAGAGTGGCCTCCTGCAATGACTGAGGGTCTCGCCCCCACACCTGTCAAATGGACCTTTGCAGCTGCCACAGGCTGGTGGCTGCAACACGTCCATTTGAACTGGGAGTGTTTCCCCCAGTACGGGAAACAGTCTCAGTTAATTGCAAAATCCGATCCCTCCTAAAATATCAGGTCAATCAGGTCTGTAAACAACCTGAAGTACCTGTTCAAGTACTTTAAGTGGCATCCCGCCGGCTTTAATTGCCGGCGGGAGTCCCACATGCGGGGGCTGCGTGCGAATATCAGCGCGTCACTGGGGAACCCGGAAATGGGGCGGGTTGGAGCCGGGCTCCGGACCCGCCCCGGGAATCCCCGATTTTCGCAGCCCCCCCGCCACGAACGCACCCGATCGCGGGTGCGAAAATCGAGCCCAATGAGTCTGATACTCGGAGAGTCCGGGGTTAAGAATTGGAGTACCTGGAGGTAAGGGAGTGCGGACCTGAGAGAGTTCAGGGGCAGAGCAGCAGAGCGCGGGAGAGTTAGAAGTAGCAAGTCCCTGAGAGTAGGCCTCAATCGGAGAACCCAGAGGGAGCGCGAGCGTCAGGGAAAGAGGTAAAAAAACACCTAAAGTGAAGTTCCCACAAGGGAAGGAGCTGATTGGTGAGTAGCTGGTGAGTGGGTTTTTTTATCCAGATCAGGGACAAGTCTTAAGTTTATTTCTGGTAAGTTTAGTTAGTAATCTAATAAATAGAGGCAAAGCAGGGCACCTCAGTCCCATCGAATGCACATCCTGTGCCATGTGGGAACTCCAGGACGCTTCTCATGTCCTGGACAGCCACATGTGCAGGAAGTGTCGTCAGCTGGAGGAGCTCGAGCTCTGGGTTTTGGAGCACGAGCAGCAGCTGGCGTCACAACAGTGCATCCGCGAGGCTGAGATCTACGTGGCTTAAAAGAGTGCAGGCAGAGAGGGACTAGGTGACCGCAAGACTAACAAGGAGGACCAGGCAGGTAGTGCAGGAGTCCCCTGAGGGCATCTCACTCTCTAACCGGTGATGAATTGGTGAGGATGATGGTTCCTCTGGGGAGTACAGCCAGAGCCAAGTCCATGGCACCATGGATGGCTCAGCTGAAAAGTGGGGGAGGAGGAAGGTCAGGAGAGCAATAGTGATAGGAGATTCTATAGTTAGGGGAACAGACAAGCGTTTCTGTGGCCACAGACATGATTCCAGGATGGTATATTGCCTCCCTGGTGCCAGGGACAAGGATGTCACTGAGCAGCTGCAGAACATTCTGAGGGGGGGACGGTGAACAGCCAGAGGTCATGGTCCATATTGATACCAATGACATAGGTAGAACGAGGGATGAGGTCCTGCAGGAAGATTTTAGGGAGCTAGGAAAAAGATGAATAAGCAGGACCTTAAGTGCAATAATCCCAGGATTACTCCCAGTGCCACGCACTAGTGAGTATAGAAATAGGAGGATAGTGCAGATGAATGCTTGGCTGGAGAGGTGGTGCAAGAGGGAGGACTTTAGATTCCTGGGGCATTGGGATCGGTTCTGGGGGAGATGAGACTTGTACAAACCGGACTGATAGTACCTCAACAGGGCCGGTACCAATGTCGCCATGGGGAGGTTTGCTAGTGCTGTTGGGGAGGGTTTAAATTAGCTTGGCAGGGGGACGGGAACCTGAGCATCGATTCAGAAGGGAGAGAAGCAGAGCTGGAAATAGACGCAGAAAATTAGTAAGTGAGTTTGGAAGGCAGAGGAAACAAAGGCTAGAAAATGGACAACAAATGAGTTTTGCAGTGTTTAATGGTGTTAGACCTCAATGCAAGGAGTCTAGTGAATAAGGCAGATGAGCTGAGGGCACAGATTGACACGTGGAAGTATGATATCTTAGCTATTACTGAAACATGACTTAAAGAAGGGCAGGAATGGCAGCTCAACATTCCTGGTTACAGGGTTTTCAGACAAGATAGAGAGGGGGACAAAAAAGGAAGTGGGGGGGTCACAGTATTGGCTAAAGAAACAATTATGGCTGTGAGGAGGGATGATATGTTAGAAGGATCATCAAATGAGGCCATATGGGTCGAACTGAAGGAAAAAAAGGGGCAGTCACACTGCTGGAGTGTACTGTAGACCCCCAAACAATCAGAGGGAGATAGAAGAGCAAATATGCAGGCAGGACCGGGACCAATGTCCTCGCGGGGGGGTTTGCTAGTGCTGTTGGGGAAGGTTTAAACTAGAGTGGCAGGGGGATGGGAACCTGAGCGGGGAGTCAGAAGGGAATAAAGTTGAGAGCAGCAAGAGAGGGGAAGAACCAGGGGAAATCTGCAATACAAATAGTACAAACAGTTGTTCAAGAACAAGTGAAAGGGAAAAGCGTAGAGCAGCGGAAAGAAAGTGTACTTTAGGCACGAGAGATAAAATAAAAACTAGAAGGTGCAAGGCGATTAACCCAGCATCAAAGCTGTGGCAGGGGGTTGGGAACCTGAGCAGGGAGACAGAGGAAAGCGTGTCAGGAAGGGACAGAAGGTATGGAGAAAAAGGTAAAGTGTTAAAAAAGGAAAAAGCATGAACTAAGTGTCACAAAACATATTTGAAAGTTCTTTATCTGAATGCACGTAGCATTTGTAACAAAATGGACGAGTTAACGGCACAAATAACAACGTATGGGTATGATCTTGTGGCCATTACAGAAACATGGCTGCAGGGTGACAACGACTGGGAATTAAATATGCCAGGGTATTTAACAATCAGGAAGGACAGGCAGGAAGGAAGGGGAGGTGGGGTGGCTATGTTAATAAGGGAAGGAATCACTGTAATACAGAGAAAAGATATTGGGACAAAGGATCAGGATAATGAAACAGTTTGGGTAGAGATAAGGAATAATAAAGGGAAAAAAACACTCATGGGCGTAGTATATAGGCCTCCTAATAGTTGCAAATCTGCTGGAAGAAGTATTAATCAGGAAATAGTCGGGGCGTGTAATAAGGGAACAGCTAAAATTATGAGGGATTTTAACTATCATATTAACTGGACAAATCAAATTGGGCAGGGCAGCCTTGAGGAAGAGTTTATTGAGTGTATTAGGGATGGATTTCTTGAGCAGTATGTAACTGATCCTACAAGGGGGCAAGCAACCTTGGACCTGGTCCTGTGCAATGAGCCAGGATTAATTAATAATGTCCTAGTTAAGGATCCCCTTGGAATGAGTGACCATAACATGGTTACATTCCATATCCAATTAGAGGGTGAGAAGGTTGGTTCTCAAACAAGCGTACTGAGCTTGAATAAAGGAGTCTATGATGGTATGAGAGCGGAATTGATTAAAGTGGACTGGGAAAATAGTTTAAAGGGTAAGACGGTACATGAAAAGTGGTGTTCATTTAAGGAGTTATTTTACAACTTTCAAAATAAATATATTCCACTGAGGAAAAAAGGGTGTAAAAGAAATGACAGCCATCCGTGGCTAAGTAAAGAAATTAAGGATAGTATCCGACTAAAAACAAGGGCATATAAGGTAGCCAAACTTAATGGGAGGATAGAAGATTGGGAAGTCTTCAAAAGACAGCAAAAAGTAACGAAAGGATTGATTAAGAAAGGGAAGATAGATTATGAAAATAAATGAGCAAAAAATATAAAAACAGATAGCAAGAGTTTCTACAGTTATATAAAAAGAAAAAGGGTGGCTAAGGCAAACATAGGTCCCTTAGAGGATGAGACCGGGAAATTAATGGTGGGAAACATGGAGATGGCAAAAATGCTGAACAAATATTTTGTTTCAGTCTTTATGGTAGAGGACACTAAGAATATCCCAACAGTGGACAAACGGGGGGCTCTAGGGGGGGAGGAGCTAAATACGATTAAAATCACTAAGGAATTGGTACTCAGTAAATTAATGGGACTCAAGGCGGATAAATCCCCTGGACCTGATGGCTTACATCCTAGGGTCTTGAGGGAAGTGGCAGTAGGGATTGTGGATGCTTTGGTAATAATTTTCCAAAATTCTCTGGACTCGGCAAAGGTCCCGGCAGATTGGAAAACTGCTAATGTAACATCGTTATTTAAAAAGGGTAGTAGGCAGAAGGCTGGAAATTATAAACCAGTTAGCCTAACATCTGTGGTGGGTAAAATTTTGGAGTCTATTATTAAGGAGACAGTAGCGGAACATTTGGATAAACATAATTTAATAGGACAAAGTCAGCATGGCTTTACGAAGGGGAAGTCATGTCTGACAAATTTGCTTGAGTTCTTTGAGGATATAACGTACAGAGTAGATAAAGGGGAACCAGTGGATGTAGTGTATTTAGACTTCCAGAAGGCATTCGACAAGGTGCCACATAAAAGATTATTGCTCAAGATAAAGAATCACTGGATTGGGGGTAATATTCTGGCATGGGTGGAGGATTGGTTATCTAACAGGAAGCAGAGAGTTGGGATAAATGGTACATTCTCGGACTGGCAACCAGTAGCCAGTGGTGTTCCGCAGGGGTCGGTGCTGGGTCCCCAACTCTTTACAATCTATATTAACGATTTGGAGGAGGGGACCGAGTGTAACATATCAAAGTTTGCAGATGATACAAAGATGGGAGGGAAAGTAGAGAGTGAGGAGGACATAAAAAACCTACAAGGGGATATAGACAGGCTGGGTGAGTGGGCGGAGATTTGGCAGATGCAATACAATGTTGGAAAATGTGAGGTTATGCACTTTGGCAGGAAAAATCGGAGAGCAAGTTATTATCTCAATGGCGAGAAACTGGAAAGTACTGCAGTACAAAGGGATCTGGGGGTCCTAGTGCAAGAAAATCAAAAGGTTAGTATACAGGTGCAGCAGGTGATCAAGAAGGCCAACGGAATGTTGGCTTTTATTGCTAGGGGGATAGAATATAAAAACAGGGAGGTATTGCTGCAGTTATATAGGGTATTAGTGAGACCGCACCTGGAATACTGCATACAGTTTTGGTGTCCATACTTAAGAAAAGACATACTTGCTCTCGAGGCAGTACAAAGAAGGTTCACTCGGTTAATCCCGGGGATGAGGGGGCGGACATATGAGGAGAGGTTGAGTAGATTGGGACTCTACTCATTGGAGTTCAGAAGAATGAGAGGCGATCTTATTGAAACATATAAGATTGTGAAGGGGCTTGATCGGGTGGATGCGGTAAGGATGTTCCCAAGGATGGGTGAAACTAGAACAAGGGGGCATAATCTTAGGATAAGGGGCTGCTCTTTCAAAACTGAGATGAGGAGAAACTTCTTCACTCAGAGGGTGGTAGGTCTGTGGAATTTGCTGCCCCAGGAAGCTGTGGAAGCTACATCATTAAATAAATTTAAAACAGAAATAGACAGTTTCCTAGAAGTAAAGGGAATTAGGGGTTACGGGGAGCGGGCAGGAAATTGGACATGATTTTAGATTTGAGGTTAGGACCAGATCAGCCATGATCTTATTGAATGGCGGAGCAGGCTCGAGGGGCCGATTGGCCTACTCCTGCTCCTATTTCTTATGTTCTTATGTTCATTTCTGAGAAGTGCAGAAATAATAGTGCAGTAATAGTAGGGGATTTCAACTACACTAATATTAACTGGGATAGAATCAGTGTAAAAGCTATAGAGGGTGCAGAATTCTTAAAATATATTGAGGAGAACTTTTTTAGCCAGTATGTAGCAAGCCCAACAAGATGGGCGGCGGTTCTGGATTTAGTTTTAGGGATTGAAGCTGGGCAGGTGGAAGGGGTATCAGTGGGGGAGCATTTTGATGGTAGTGATCATAATTCAGTTAGTTTTAGCATAGTTATGGAAAAAGACAAAGATAGAACAGGAGTAAAAGTTCTCATTTGGGGAAAGGCCAATTTTACTAAGCTAAGAAGTGGTTTAGCAAAAGTGGACTGGAAACAGCCATCTGAAGGTAAATCAGTGTCAGAGCAGTGGGAAGGCATTCAAGGGGGAGATTCAAGGGGTTCAGAGGAAACATGTTCCCACAAAGAAAAAGGGTGAGACTGACAAATCTAGAGCCCCCTGGATGTCATCGAGCATACAGGGTAAGATAAGGCAAAAAAAGGGAAGTTTATGTCAGATACCGAGAGCTCAATACTGCAGAAAGCCTCGAGGAGTATAGAAAGTGCAGGTGTGAAATTGAAAAGGAAATTATGAAAGCAAAGAGAGGGCATGAAAATATACTGGCAAGTAAAATCAAGGAAAACCCAAAGTTGTTTTATAAATACGTAAAGAGCAAGTGGATAACTGAGGAAAGAGTAGGGCCTATTCGAGACCAAAACAATAACCTATGTGTGGAGGTGGAAGATGTGGGTATGGTTCTTAATGAATGCTTTGCGTCTGTCTTCACTAAAGAGGGGGACGTTGCAGAGATTGTAGTTGAGGAGGAGGAGTATGAAATATTGGATGGGATAAACATAGTGAGAGAGGAAGTATTAAGGGGTTTAACTTCTTTGAAAGTAGATAATATGTCAGGCCCGGATGAAATGTATCCCAGGTGTTAAGAGAAGCAAGGGAGGAAATAGCAAAGGCTCTGACCATCATTTTCCAATCCTCTCTGGCTGTGGTGCTGGAGGATTGGAGGACTGCAAACGTTGTACTGTTGTTTAAAAAGGGAGAAAGGGATAGACTAAGTAATTATAGGCCAGTCAGTCCAACCTCGGTGGTGGGCAAATTATTGGAAAAAATACTGAGGGACAGTATTAATTTTCATTTAGAAAGGCACGGATTAATCAAAGACAGACAGCATGGATTTGTTAAGGGAAGGTTGTGTCTGACCAACTTGATTGAATTTTTTGAGAAGTTAACAAGGAGAGTCGATGAGGGTAATGCATTTGATGTAGTGTACATGGATTTCAGCAAGGATTTTGACAAGGCCCCACATGGCAGACTGGTCAAAAATGTAAAAGCCCATGGGATCAAAGGGAAAGTGGCAATTTGGATCCAAAATTGGCTCAGTGGCAGGAAGCAAAGGGTAATGGTCGACGGTGTTTTTGTGACTGGAAGGTTGTTTCCAGTGGGGTTCCACGTGACTCAGTACTAGGTCCTTTGCTTTTTGTTGTCTATAACACTGATTTAGACTTAAATGTAGCGAGCATGATTAAGAAGTTTGCAGATGATTCAAAAATTGGCCATATGGTTGATAGTGAGAAAGAAAGCTGTAGATTGCAGGAAGGTATCAATGGATTGGTCAGGTGGGCAGAAAAGTTCTGGTCACCCTATTATAGAAAGGATATTATTAAACTAGAAAGAGTGCAGAAAAGATTTACTAGGATGCTACCGGGACTTGATGGTTTGACTTATAGGGAGAGGTTGGATAGACTGAGACTTTTTTCCCTGGAGAGTAGGAGGTTTAGGGGTGATCTTATAGAAGTCTATAAAATAATGAGGGGCATAGATAAGGTAGATAGTCAAAATCTTTTCCTAAAGGTAGGGGAGTCTATAGCGAGGGGGCATAGATTTAAGGTGAGAGGGGAGAGATACAAAAGGGTCCAGAGGGGCAATTTTTTCACTCAAAGGGTGGTGAGTGTCTGGAACGAGCTGCCAGAGGCAGTAGTAGAGGCGGGTACAATTTTGTCTTTTAAAAAGCATTTGGACAGTTACATGGGTAGGATGGGTATAGAGGGATGTGGGCCAAGTGCAGGCAATTGGGACTAGCTGAGGGTATAAACTGGGCGACATGGACATGTTGGGCCGAAGGGCCTGTTTCCATGTTGTAAATTTCTATGATTCTATGATTCTAAAAGTGGCAAATGGAATTCAATCCACAGAAGTGTGAGGTAATGCATTTGGGGAGGGCAAACAAGGCAAGGGAATACACAATAAATGGGAGGATACTGAGAAGTGTAGAGGAACAAAGAGACCTTGGAGTGCATGCCCACATATCCCTGAAGGTAGCAGGACAGGTAGATAAGGTGGTTAAGAAGGCATACGGGATACTTTCCTTTGTTATTTGAGGCAAAGAACACAAAAGCAGGGAGGTTATGCTAGAACTGTATAAAACACTAGCTAGGCCACAGCTAGAGCACTGCGTACAGTTCTGGTCACCACATTACAGGAAAGATGTCATTGCACTAGAGAGGGTACAGTGGAGATTTATGAGGATGTTGCTAGGACTGCAGAATTTTAGCTATGAGGAAAAACTGGATAGGCTGGGGTTGTTTACTCTGGAACAGAGAAGGCTGAGGGGTGATTTAATTGAGGAGTATAAAATTATGAGGGGCCGAGATAGAGTGGATAGGAAGGACCTATTTCCCTTAGCAGAGAGGTCAATAACCAGGGGTCGTAGATTTAAAGTAATTGGTAGAAGGATTAGAGGGGAGTTGAATCGTGGGTCTCTGGAGCTCACTGCCTGAAAGGGTGGTAGAGGCAGAAATCCTCACTGCATTTAAAAAATACTTGGATATGCAGTTGAAGTGCCATATCCTACAAGGCTACGGACCAAGAACTAGAAAGTGGGATTAGGCTGGATAGCTCTTTTTCGGCCAGCATGGACACGATGGGCCGAATGGTCTCCTTCTGTGCCGTAAATTTCTATGATTCTATCTTACCCATGTCCTTCAGCTGAGGTGAAGCTGAGATAATAGAGCAGATTGACTTAAGAACATAATATAAAAAATAGGAGCAGGAGTAGGCCGTATGGCCCCTTGAGCCTGCTCCGCCATTCAATATGATCATGGCTGATCTTCTACCTCAACTCAACTCCACTTTCCCAACCCATCCCCATATCCCTTGATTCCCTTAGTGTCCAAAAATCTATCGATCTCAGTCTGGAATATACTCAATGACTGAGCATTCACAGCCTCTGAGTGAAGAAATTTTTCCTCATCTTGGTCCTAAATGGCCAACCCCTTGTATTGGTCTTACATTAAAGAACATGCAAGTCAAAATAGTGGTATTTGTTAGCCACATGCTCTTGAAAACCAGTCTAAGACCTTATAAAGTGGCTTCATTTCTTTGAACTTGCTATGAGTGCAATGGATTCTCAGAAAAAGTCATATTGGCCAACTTTGGAAAGTTAAGACTCTGCTGCTCTCAACATGTCACCTGTTAGGTCCATTGACTCATGACAGATGCAGTATATTTTGTTGGCAAATTTACAGTATCTTTCTTTCATTTGTGAATATTTATAAATCACGCTAGGTCAAAATGTGTTCATCCATTATTGATTCTTTAAACCATGAAATAGTGGTACTATGATCTCATACCTAATACAGTTTCAACCCGTATATTATTCATTGACCCATTTTGGAAAGGATCTTGGACATAGAAGTGTCGTATCCAAGACAACCTTTTTGTGCAGGCCCTTTCATACTTGTGTGTGTAAAACAGCTTGACAGTTAAATTAGCCACTGGTTTATTAACTTAATCATTTTCACAGTGAACCATGGAAGATTTTCCAGTTGCATACAAATGTTAGCTTACTATTTTTCCTCCAATTCCCTGATAATTTGCTTCTGACTGAGATTTTGAACATGGCACGTTGGGAATCACAGACACAAGCTCCCATTTCACCATGACGCGACATGCGTGTATTGTATTTTAAAATCTATGATCTTGATTTTTTTTTAAAAGCATATTTGTCTTATTAATTTTGAGTGAAATTCCAGGTTTAGAATCACAATGAAAGAAATTTTAGCTGATTAGTTGAGGTGGTCACTAAATCCAAAAGGTGAATCTGAATAAAGTGTTAGACTACTTCAGTTTTATTTCTTAAAACAGTTACACATTTATGCCCGAGTCTGATCAGTTATAATTCAGGTGTGTCTGTCCCTCTAAGGAAATATGGTGTTGATGTATATGCTTAATGCAGTTTCTCTTTCACTAAGTATTGCATAATTCACCAGTAAGCATATTCACAGTTAGAAGTGACTGTAAAAATAGGTTTACTGCAAAACAATGTGAAACATTTTTTCAATGTTGGATGGTGTTTGCTTTCCCCCCACAGCAGTTTGGGTCAATTCCTCCTGGTAATTGAGCATTGGGTTTGCATCTGGTTCCCTGTATTTAAGGAGTTTCTAAAGGTATTAAATGCAGGGCTATGGGGAAAGAGCGGGGGGAATGGGACTGAATGGATAGCTCAATGATGACGTGAGTTACCAATGTTCTTTCACAAGTGTAAAAGCCTCATAACGCATAAACAGTGCAGATGGAAGTGAGTTATAATGGTCTTTGATGTGGATGAAAGAAGCATGGAACTCATGGTCACTATTTAGGGTATTCATTTATTCAAAAAGAATGAATAATCCCTTGTATATTGTATAGCCTTTAAGTTGATATTACAATGCTGCCTACTGTCAAGTGATATTTCACACAAGTGTGTTAGATTTTTATTTTTTATTTTTGTGAATTATCATTTCACTGACAAGTAATATATATAGAATCATAGAATCATAGAAGTTACAACATGGAAACAGGCCCTTCGGCCCAACATGTCCATGTCGCCCAGTTTATACCACTAAGCTAGTCCCAATTGCCTGCACTTGGCCCATATCCCTCTATACCCATCTTACCCATGTAACTGTCCAAATGCTTTTTAAAAGACAAAATTGTACCCGCCTCTACTACTGCCTCTGGCAGCTCGTTCCAGACACTCACCACCCTTTGAGTGAAAAAATTGCCCCTCTGGACCCTTTTGTATCTCTCCCCTCTCACCTTAAATCTATGCCCCCTCGTTATAGACTCCCCTACCTTTGGGAAAAGATTTTGACTATCTACCTTATCTATGCCCCTCATTATTTTATAGACTTCTATAAGATCACCCCTTAACCTCCTACTCTCCAGGGAAAAAAGTCCCAGTCTGTCTAACCTCTCCCTATAAGTCAAACCATCAAGTCCCGGTAGCATCCTAGTAAATCTTTTCTGCACTCTTTCTAGTTTAATAATATCCTTTCTATAATAGGGTGACCAGAACTGTACACAGTATTCCAAGTGTGGCCTCACCAATGCCCTGTACAACTTCAACAAGACATCCCAACTCCTGCATTCAATGTTCTGACCAATGAAACCAAGCATGCTGAATGCCTTCTTCACCACCCTATCCACCTGTGACTCCACTTTCAAGGAGCTATGAACCTGTACTCCTAGATCTCTTTGTTCTATAACTCTCCCCAACGCCCTACCATTAACGGAGTAGGTCCTGGCCCGATTCGATCTACCAAAATGCATCACCTCACATTTATCTAAATTAAACTCCATCTGCCATTCATCGGCCCACTGGCCCAATTTATCAAGATCCCGTTGCAATCCTAGATAACCTTCTTCACTGTCCACAATGCCACCAATCTTGGTGTCATCTGCAAACTTACTAACCATGCCTCCTAAATTCTCAACCAAATCATTAATATAAATAACAAATAACAGCGGACCCAGCACCGATCCCTGAGGCACACTGCTGGACACAGGCATCCAGTTTGAAAAACAACCCTCTACAACCACCCTCTGTCTTCTGTCGTCAAGCCAATTTTGTATCCAATTGGCTACCTCAACTTGGATCCCATGAGGTTTAACCTTATGTAACAACCTACCATGCGGTACCTTGTCAATCCATTCACTCTTGACAATCTAAATCCCAGTGGTTGGTAGGTAAAGGATTCAGTGTGAGACTTTAGTTGCATTCTTAGTGTGATGGTCAAGGTACAATGTAAATACTAAAACTGTACGAAGTTTAATATTTCAACACGGCCAAACACCCATTCAGCTACAGATGCACCAAAACAACTTCAATATACAACCACTATGGAAACCTCCTCAGCGTGGCTTAGTTAGGGACTAAACCAGATGCAAAATACAACACACAACACATGAAGATATTTTGGGTTCATTTAGATCTTATGTTGGGTTCATTTACATATTATTCTATATTCTGTTTAACTCCCAAAGTTAGAATTCATTAGTTATCATAGAATTATACATCACTGATGGAGGCCATTCAGCCCATCGTGTCTGTGCTGGCTCTTTGAAGAGCTATCCAAATAGTCCCACCCCCCTGTTCTTTCCCCAAAGTGCTGCAAATTTCTCTTTTTTTTGTGTATTTATCCAATTCCCTTTTGAAAGTTACTATTGAATCTGCTTCCACCACCCTTTCAGGCAATGCATTTCAGATCATAACAACTTGCTGTGCAAAAAAAATACTCCTCATCTCCCCTCTGGTTCTTTTGCCAATCACTTTAAATCTGGTTGCTGACCCTCCTGCCACTGGAAACAGTTTCTCCTTATTTACTCCATCAGAACCCCTCATAATTTTGAACCCCACTATTAAATCTCCACGTAATATTCATTGTTCTAAGGAGAACAATCCCAGCTTCTCCAGTCTCTCCACATAAGTCCCATATCCCTGGTACCATTCTGCAAAATCTCATTTGCACAATCTCCAAAGCTTTGACATCCTTCCTATAGTCTGATGCCCAACATTAGACACAATACTCTAGCTGAGGCCTAACCAGTGTTTTATAAAGGTTTACCACAACTTCCTTGTTTTTGCACTCTACAAGTTGAAGCAAACAACATAGCCAGGGAGAAGATTAGGAACAAAACTGAAGAAAACTAACCTCAAAAAGGAAACTGGAAGATGACAGAAAAGAACAATTGGTGAGAAAGGAGGCTGAGGAAAGAGTATGAGTGGGAAGAACAGGGTAACTATGGTGTGTAAAAAGCTACATGCGATGAAAAAGGGGTTTGAAACAAAAGAGGGGGACGATGCAGAGATTGTAGTTAAGGAGGAGGAGCGTGAAATATTGGATGGAATAAACATAGTGAGAGAGGAAGTATTATGAGGTCTAGCATCTTTGAAAGTAGATAAATCACCAGGCCTGGATGAAATATATTCCAGACTGCTAAGAGAAGCAAGGGAGGAAATAATGGAAGCTCTGACCATCATTTTCTGATCTTCTCTGGCTACAGGCATGTTGCCGGAGGATTGGAGGACTGCTAACGTTGTACCGTTGTTTAAAAAGGGAGCAAGAGATAGACCGAGTAATTATAGACCAGTCTAACCTCGGTGGTGGGCAAATTATGGGAATCAATTCTGAGGGACAGCATAAATTGTTATTTAGAAAGGCACGGGTTAATCAAGGACAATCAGCATGGATTTTGTTAAGGGAAGGTTGTGTCTGACTAACTTGATTGAATTTTTTGAGCAGGTAACAAGGAGGGTTGATGAGGGTAACGTGTTTGATGTAGTGTACATGGATTTTAGCAAGGCTTTTGACAAGGTCCCACATGGCAGACTGGTAGAGGCAGAAACCGTCAACTCATTTAAAAAGTACTTGGATGTGCACTTGAAGTGCCGTAACCTATAGGGCTACGGACCAAGAGCTGGAAAGTGGGATTAAGCTGGATAGCTCTTTTTCGGCCGGCATGGACACGATGAGCCGAATGGCCTCCTTCTGTGCTGTAACTTTCCATGATTCTATGTGCTTTCTGTCCATTTAATGGAATAGCAGTCAGTATATAGTCTAGCTACTTCTGGCAAGCCCATCAAACTCCAGCTCCCTAACATTGAGAAGCTTGTTTTCAGCATATGCTGGATTAAACAACTGAAGCCTTTAATTGTCTGTAATGGTGCCTGATTTGATAAAACTTTTTAAAAATTGGCTTTGCTTTACTTTACATCCTCTCTTATTAACTTAAGTACCGTGCTAGTGGGCGTGCTTGGATTGAGGGGCCTAGAAGCACGACTCCAGTTAAATGCTATCACAAGAGGGCCTCCCATACTGCAGGAAATGGTTGCAGATAATGATTGGGTAAAACCCCCAGTAAGGGGAGCCCTCTCCCTCCATTGGAGAACATTGAAAGTCCACCCCCACAGCACAGTACAAGACTTTGTCTCAGCATGAGAACAGCTTCACTAGTGCTGCATGAAACCTATGGACTATTGTGCTGACTAGATCCCTGTTGATGTGGAGATGCCGGTGATGGACTGGGGTGGACAAATGTAAGGAATCTTACAACACCAGGTTATAGTCCAACAAATTTATTTTAAAATCACAAGCTTTCGGAGATTATCCCCTTCGTCAGATGAATGAGTGAAAAGGTTCTCAAATCACATATCTTATACTATGTTGGGACAGCATCACACCAATCAAAAGGTGTCGTTGTTATTCAAACAGGCCAGTCACGGAGAACAGCACGTCCCAGTACACTGGATATACATTGTGTCGATTACACATGCAGGCAGAAAGAAACTCAAAATGGCAGAGAGAGAGAGAGAGAGAGAATATTAAAAAACATATAATTTTCCCCCCCTTTTTTGCTGGTGGGGTTACGTGTAGCGTGACATGAACCCAAGATCCCGGTTGAGGCCGTCCTCATGGGTGCGGAACTTGGCTATCAACTTCTGCTCGACGATTTTGCGTTGTCGTGTGTCTCGAAGGCCGCCTTGGAGAACGCTTACCCGAAGATCGGTGGCTGAATGTCCTTGACTGCTAAAGTGTTCCCCGACTGGGAGGGAACCCTCCTGTCTGGCGATTGTTGCACGGTGTCCGTTCATCCGTTGTCGCACTGTCTGCATGGTCTCGCCAATGTACCATGCTCCGGGGCATCCTTTCCTGCAACGTATGAGGTAGACAACGTTGGCCGAGTCACAGGAGTATGAACCATGTACCTGGTGGGTGTGTCCTCTCGTGTGATGGTGGTATCCGTGTCGATGATCTGGCATGTCTTGTAGAGGTTGCCGTGGCAGGGTTGTGTGGTGTCGTGGACGCTGTTCTCCTGAAAACTGGGTAACTTGCTGCGAACGATGGTCTGTTTGAGGTTGGGTGGCTGTTTAAAGGCGAGCAGTGGAGGCGTGGGGATGGCCTTAGCGAGGTGTTCGTCGTCATCGATGACATGTTGAAGGCTGCGGAGAACATGGTGTAGTTTCTCCGCTCCAGGGAAGTACTGGACGACGAAGGGTGCTCTGTTGGTTGCGTCCCGTGTTTGTCTTCTGAGGAGGTCTATGCGATTCTTCGCTGTGGCCCGTCGGAACTGTCGATCGACAAGTCGAGTGTCATATCCCGTTCTTACGAGGGCGTCTTTCAGCTTCTGTAGGTGTCCATCGCGTTCCTCCTCGTCTGAGCAGATCCTGTGTATTCGTAGGGCCTGTCCATAGGGGATGGCCTCTTTGACGTGGTTGGGGTGGAAGCTGGAAAAGTGGAGCATCGTGAGGTTGTCCGTGGGCTTGCGGTAGAGTGAGGTGCTGAGGTGCCCGTCTTTGAGGACATTCAGCCACCGATCTTCGGGTAAGTGTTCTCCAAGGCGGCCTTCGAGACACACGACAACGCAAAATCGTCGAGCAGAAGTTGATAGCCAAGTTCCGCACCCATGAGGACGGCCTCAACCAGGATCTTGGGTTCATGTCACGCTACACGTAACCCCACCAGCAAAAAAGGGGGAAAAAAATTATATGTTTTTTAATATTCTCTCTCTCTCTCTCTCTCTGCCATTTTGAGTTTCTTTCTGCCTGCCTGTGTAATCGACACAATGTATATCTAGTGTACTGGGACGTGCTGTTCTCCGTGACCGGCCTGTTTGAATAACAACGACACCTTTTGATTGGTGTGATGCTGTCCCAACATAGTATAAGATATGCGATTTGAGAACCTTTTCACTCATTCATCTGACGAAGGGGATAATCTCCGAAAGCTTGTGATTTTAAAATAAATTTGTTGGACTATAACCTGGTGTTGTAAGATTCCTTACATAGATCCCTGTTGTTAGCCCTTGGGGTAGAAATTCGCCTTGGGCACTACTTCCTATCATTGAAGTCAATAGTACCAAATATCGTGCAGGGTGTAAACCATCTGTTTTGCACGATTGCCCAAGGTAAATTTCTACCCCTTTATCTCCAAGTAACCTCCAATAGTCTCTGAAATGCAATGCATTTCTTGCAGGGACAGATGTAAATACTTTTGTGAATACATGTCGCAGTTATTTGAATCAAATGATGACATATTTAACACTATTTATGTATCATATTCTTCTCTGCCTTTCTGTATAATAAGCCCCCCCTCAATCTGTATATGGTTAAAACCAGACCTGAGATAAGAGACTTTAATTGTATTACAGAACAGGCTCCAGGTAAGAGTAATGCCTAGATTCACATTACTAGTCAACTGCATGTGGTTGAACTGTCAGGAAAATTGCATTTTATTGTCAGTCAGAGGCACTGTAACTGCTTGAATGCTTTGCTGCTGATACTTAAGGGTTTTTTTATATCAAAGTTGATTTGAGGTCATTTACACAAAATGTGTTAATCGCAAAACTACTTCATTTTTATGACAATATGTCATAAATTACATCAATGCCAGACAGCCTAACTATGTGGCTGCAAACTACTATGCCAATTATTTCAAACATAATGCAGTGCTCTCATTTTTTATAATAAAGGCTATTGGACAGTTTTATTGTATATTAACTGTTGCAAATTTTTCCACTCACCAACTTAGAGAACAAAAATAAAGTAGAAGATAAATTCAGTTTATGTAACACTTTTTAATTTAAATGCTGCATTGGGTTAACATTAAAAACCCTTAAGGTAGAATTGATGTTTCTGTGATGCTCACAGTCGCCACCTTGTGAAGAGGATACAAACAGCATTTTGCTACAGGCTACTGACATGGCAACGAGTTAGAGGAAGACTATAGGAGGATAGGAAGATATTATTGTTTGAATATATTTACAATGACTTCCACAAATATCCACAACAGTGACCAAAGATATGGATGGACATTTTTCCTAATGATTAGCTTTATCCCAAGTTGAGAAGGCTGTTAAAAAAGCATACGGGATCCTGGGCTTTTAAATAGAGGCATAGAGTACAAAATCAAGCAAGCTATGCTAAACCTTTATAAAACACTGGTTAGGCCTCAGCTAGAGTATTGTGTCCAATTCTGGGCAAAACATTTTAGGAAGGATGTCAAGGCCTTGGAGAGGTGCAGAGAAGATTTACTAGAATGGTACCAGGGATGAGAGACTTCAGATATGTGGAGAGACTAGAGGAGTTGGGATTGTTCTCCATAAAGCAGCGAAGGTTAAGGGGAGATTTAAGAGGTGTTCAAAATTCTGAGTGGTTTCGATGGAGTAAATAGGGAGGAACTGTTTCCAGTAGCAGGAGAGTCAGTAACCAGAGAACACAGATTTAAGATAATTGGCAAAAGAACTATAGAATCATAGAATTATAGAAAGTTACGGCACAAAAGGAGGTAGTTCAGCCCATCGTGTCCATGCCGGCTGAAAAAGAGCTATCCAGCTTAGTCCCACTTTCCAGCACTTGGTCCGTAGCCTTGTAGGTTATGGCATTTCAGGTGCATATCCAAGTACTTTTTAAATGAGTTGAGGGTTTCTGCCTCCACCACCCTTTCAGGCAGTGAGTTCCAGACCCCCACCATCCTCTGGGTGAAAAAAATTCTCCTCAGCTCCCCTCTAATCCTTCTACCAATTACTTTAAATCTATATCCCCTGGTCACTGACCCCTCTGCTAAGGGAAATAGGTCCTCCCTATCCACTCTATCTAGTCCAGTCATAATTTTATAAACCTCAATTAAATCTCCCCTCAGACTCCTTTGTTCCAAAGAAAACAACCCCAGCCTATCCAATCTTTTCTCATAGCTAAAATTCTGTAGACCTGGCAACATCCTCATAAATCTCCTCTGTACCCTCTCTATGCAATCACATATTTCCTGTAATGTGGTGACCAGAACTGTACGCAGTACTCAAGCTGTGGCCTAACTAGTGTTTTATACAGTTCTAGCATAACCTCCCTGCTCTTATATTCTATGCCTCACCTAATAAAGGAAAGTATCCTGTTTGCCTTTTTAACCACCTTATCTACCTGTCCTGCTATGTTCAGGGATCTGTGGCCATGCACTCCAAGGTCCCTTTGTTTCTCTACACCTCTCAGTATCCTTCCATTTATTGCGTACTCCCTTGCCTTCTTTGCCCTCCCCAAATGCATTACCTCACACTTCTCCGGATTGAATTCCATTTGCCAATTTTCTGCCCACCTGACCAGTCCATTGATATCTTACTGTAGTCTACAGCTTTCCTCTTCACTGTCAACCACACGGCCAATTTTTGTATCATCTGCAAACTTCTTGATCAAGCCCCCAACATTCAAGTCCAAATCATTAATATATATCACTAAAAGCAAGGGACCTAGTACTGAGCCTTGCCGAACTCCACTGGAAACAGCCTTCCAGTCGCAAAAACACCCATCAACCATTACCCTTTGCTTCCTGCCACTGAGCCAATTTTGGATCCAACTAGCCACTATCCCTTGGATCCCATGGGATTTTACTTTTTTGACCAGTCTGCCACATGGATCCTTGTCAAAAGACTTGCTGAAATCCATGTACACTACATCAAACTCATTACCCTCATCGTCCGTCCTTGTTACCTCCTCAAAAAATTCAATCAAATTCGTCAGACACAATGCCTTCCCCACAATGTCTGCATCGTCCCCCACTTTAGTGAAGACAGATGCAAAGTATTCATTAAGAACCATACCCACATCTTCTGCCTTCACACATAGGTTAACTCTTTGGTTTCTAATAGGCCCTACTCTTTCCTTAGTTATTCTCTTGCTCTTTATGTATTTATAGAACATCTTTGGGTTTTCTTTGATTTTACTTGCCAGTGTTTTTTTCATTCCCTCTCTTTGCTTTCCTAATTTCCTTTTTAATTTTACCCCTGCACAATCTATACTCCTGTAGGCTTTCTGCAATATTGAGCTCTCGGTATCTGATGTAAGCTTCCCTTTTTGCTGTATCGTACCCTGTATGCTCCTTGTTATCTAGGGGTCTCTTGATTTGGCAGTCCCACCCTTTTTCTTCGTGGGGATATGATTGTTGTGAACCCTCACTATCTCCCCCTTAAATGCCTCCCTCTGCTCTGACACTAATTTACCTTCAGTAGCTGTTTCTAGTCCACTTTTGCTAAATCACTTCTCAGCTTAGTAAAATTGGCCTTTCCCCAATTTAGAACTTTTACTCCTGTTCTAATCTTTGTCCTTTTCCATAACTTTGCTAAATCTCAACCACCAAAATGTTCTCCCTGTGATACTCCTTCCACCTGCCCAGCTTCATTCCCTAAAACTAAATCCAGGACTGTCCCCCTCTCTTGTTGGGCTTGCTACGTACTGGCTAAAAAAGTTCTCCTGAATGCAATTTAAGAATTCTGCGCCCTCTATATCTTTTACACTGATTCTATCCCAGTTAATATTAGGGTAGTTGAAATCCCCTCCTGTTACTGTTCTATTGTTTTTGCACTTCTCAGAAATGTGCCTGCATGTTTGTTCTTTATCTCCGCCTGATTGTTTGGGGGTCTATAGTACACTCCCAGCAGTATGATTGGCCCTTTTTTGTTCTTCAGTTCAACCCATATGACCTCATTTGATGATCCTCCGAACATATTATCCCTCCTCACAGCTGTCATTGTTTCTTTAACCAATATTGCCACCCCCAACTCCTTTTTTATCCCCCTCTCTATCTCATCTGAAAACCCTGTAAACAGGAATGTTGAGCTGCCATTCCTGCCCCTGTTTAAGTCATGTTTCAGTAATAGCTAAGATATCAAACTTGCACATATCTGTGCCCTCAGTTCATTTGCTTTATTCACTAGACTCCTTGCATTGAGGTATATGCTATTAAACATTGCCAAAATCTTTTATTGCCTATTTTCTAAGCTCTGCCTTCCAAACTCACTTACTAATTTTTTCTCTTCCATTTTTAGCTCTGCTTCTTCCCCTTCTGAATCTACGCTCTGGTTCCCATCTCCCTATCAAGCTAGTTTAAACCCTGCCCAACAGCACTAGCAAACCTCCTGCGAGGATATTGGTCCTAGCCCTGGTGGGTTGCAACCCGTCCAGCTTGTACAGGTCCCACGTCCCCCAGAACCGGTCCAAATGCCCCAGGAATCTAAAGCCATCCCTCCTACACCATCCCTCCAGCCATGAATTCATTTGTTCTATCCTCGTATTTCTATACTCACTAGCACAAGGCACTGGGAGTAATCCGGAGATTACTACCTTTGAGGTCCAGCTCATTAATTTCTTTCCTAACTCCTTAAACTCTTCCTGCAGGACCTTATTCCTCTTTCTACCTATGTCGTTGGTACCGATATGGACCATGACCTCTGGCTGTTCACCCTCCCCCTTCAGAATGTTCTGCAGCTGTTTAGTGACAACCTTGACTCTGGCATCAGAGAGGCAACATACCATCCTGGAATCTCGTCTGCGGCCGCAGAAACGCCTGTCTGTTCACCTAACTATAGAATCTCCTCTCACTATCGCTCTCCTGACCTTCCCCCCACCCCCCCACCCCGTACAGTTGTGCCACCCATGGTGGCTGTGGACTTGGCTCTGGCTGCACTCCGCAGATGGAACCCACTCCCTCACCAGTATTCAGAGTTGAATACTGGTTAGAGAGCAAGATGGACTCAGGGGACTCCTAGAGTCATAGAGTCATAGAGTTATACAGCACGGATAGAGGCCCTTCGGCCCATCGTGTCCACGCCGGCCATCAAGCCCTGTCTACTCTAATCCCATATTCCAGCATTTGGTCCGTAGCCTTGTATGCTATGGCATTTCAAGTGCTCATCCAAATGCTTCTTGAATGTTGTGAGGGTTCCTGCCTCCACAACCCTTTCAGGCAGTGAGTTCCAGACTCCAACCACCCTCTGGGTGAAAAAGTTCTTTCTCAAATCCCCTCTAAACCTCCCGCCTTTCTCCTTGAATCTATGTCCCCTTGTTATAGAACCCTCAACGAAGGGAAAAAGCTCTTTAGTATCCATCCTATCTGTGCCCCTCATAATTTTGTACACCTCAATCATGTCCCCCCTCAGCCTCCTCTGCTCCAAGGAAAACAAACCCAATCTTCCCAGTCTCTCTTCATAGCTGAAGCGCTCCAGCCCTGGTAACATCCTGGTGAATCTCCTCTGCACCCTCTCCAAAGCAATCACATCCTTCCTGTAGTGTGGCGACCAGAACTGCACACAGTACTCCAGCTGTGGCCTAACCAGTGTTTTATACAGCTCCATCATAACCTCCTTGCTCTTATATTCTATGCCTCGGCAAATAAAGGCAAGTATCCCATATGCCTTCTTTACCACCTTATCTACCTGTTCCGCCGCCTTCAGGGATCTATGAACTTGCACACCAAGATCCCTCTGACCCTCTGTCTTGCCTAGGGTCCTCCCATTCATTGTGTATTCCCTTGCCTTGTTAGTCCCTCCAAAGTGCATCACCTCGCACTTTTCCGGGTTAAATTCCATTTGCCACTGTTCTGCCCATCTGACCAACCCATCTATATCGTCCTGCAGACTGAGGCTATCCTCCTCGCTATTTACCACCCTACCAATTTTTGTATCATCAGCGAACTTACTGATCATACCTTTTACATTCATATCCAAGTCATTAATGTAGACCACAAACAGCAAGGGACCCAGCACCGATCCCTGTGGTACCCCACTGGCCACAGGCTTCCAGTCACAAAAACAACCTTCGACCATCACCCTCTGCCTTCTGCCACTAAGCCAGTTTTGTATCCAAAGTGCCAAGGCACCCTGGATTCCATGGGCTCGTACCTTCTTGACCAGTCTCCTGTGGGGGACTTTATCGAAGGCCTTACTGAAATCCATGTATACCACATCCACTGCGTTACCCTCATCCACACGCCTAGTCACCCCCTCAAAAAATTCAATCAAATTAGTCAGACATGATCTTCCCTTGACAAAGCCATGTTGACTATCCCTGATTAATCCTTGCTTCTCCAAGTGGAGACTAATTTTGTCCTTCAGAATTTTTTCCAATAATTTTCCTACCACTGATGTTAGGCTCACTGGCCTGTAGTTCCCCGGTTTTTCCCTACTCCCCTTCTTGAATAATGGTACTACATTAGCGGTTCTCCAGTCCTCTGGCACATCCCCTGTGGCCAGAGAGGTTCTGAATATATGTGTTAGAGCCCCCGCAATCTCCTCCTTTGCCTCACACAGTAGCCTGGGATACATTTCGTCCGGGCCTGGGGATTTATCCATTTTTAGGCCTGCTAAAACCGCCAATACCTCCTCCCGCTCGATGTTAATATGTTCGAGTATATCACAGTCCCCCTGTCGTATTTCTATGTCTACATCGTCCTTCTCCATAGTGAAAACAGATGCAAAAAATTCATTTAGAACCCCTCCTACATCTGCCGGCTCCACACACAGATTGCCATTTTTGTCCCTAATGGGCCCTATTTTTTCCCTAATTATCCTCTTACCCTTAATATACTTATAAAACATCTTAGGATTTTCCTTTATTTTGCTCGCCAGTGTTATTTCATGGCCCCTCCTTGATCTCCTAATTTCTTTTTTAAGTATCCCCCTGCACTTTTTGTACTCCTCTAGGGCTTCCTCCGTCTTTAGCCTTTTGTATCTGCCAAAAGCCCTCCTTTTTTTCCTAATCCATTCTCGTATATCCCCTGACATCCAAGGTTCCCTGGAGTTCTTGGAACCACCCTTGACCTTTATGGGAACATGTTGCCATTGTATGGTCTCAATCTCCCTTCTGAAAGACTCCCATTGCTCCGATGTGGATTTTCCTACAAGCAGCTGATCCCAGTCCATTTTGGCCAGATCCTGCCTTATCCTATTAAAATCGGCCTTCCCCCAATTTAGAACCTTTATTTCTGGCCCCTCCCTGTCCTTTTCCATGACCACCTTAAATCTCACTGAATTATGGTCACTGTCACCAAAGTGCTCACCTACAAGCACTTCTTCCACTTGGCCGGCCACATTCCCTAGAATTAGGTCCAGTACCGCCCCCTCTCTTGTAGGACTTTCTACATGCTGGCTCAAAAAGCTCTCCTGGATGCACGTTAAGAATTTTGTACCCTCTAAGCCTTTTACACTCTGAGTATCCCAGTTAATATTGGGGAAGTTGAAATCCCCCACTATTATTACCCTATTATTTGCACAATTTTCTGAGATTTGCCTACATATCTGTTCCTCTATCTCCCCCTGACTGTTTGGGGGCCTATAGTACACTCCCATCAAAGTGCTTGCCCCCTTTTTGTTTTTAAGCTCCACCCATATGGCCTCATTAGAGGAACCTGCTAATATATCATCCCTCCTTATGGCAGTAATTGATTCTTTAATTAATATTGCGACCCCCCCTCCTCTTATACCTCCCCCTCTGTCTCGCCTGAAGATTCTGTACCCCGGAATATTGAGCTGCCAGTCTTGCCCCTCCCTCAACCATGTCTCTGTGACAGCAACAATATCATACTCCCATGTGTTTATCAACACCTTCAGTTCATCCACCTTATTCGCAAGACTCCTTGCATTAAAATAGATGCCATCCAGCCTTGCCCTCACATATTTGCCCTGTCTTCCAAGCTGACTTGTTTTTTTCTCTATATTTGGCTGCACATCACCCCCTATTGTAGCTCCACTCTGTATCCCATCCCCCTGCCAAGTTAGTTTAAACCCCCCCCAACAGTGCTAGCAAACCTCCCCGCAAGGATATTTGTCCTGCTCTGGTTCAGGTGCAACCCGTCCGACTTGTACAAGTCCCACCTTCCCCAGAAGCAGGCCCAGTGATCCAGGAAACTGAAACCCTCCCTCCTGCACCAACTCTTTAGCCACGCATTCATCTGTTCTATCCTCCTATTTCTATACTCACTAGCCCGTGGCACTGGGAGTAATCCAGAGATTACAACCTTTGAGGTCCTGCTCTTTAATCTGCTACCTAGCTCCCTAAATTCTTGATGCAGGACCTCATCTCCCTTCCTACCTATGTCGTTGGTCCCAATGTGGACCACGACCTCTGCCTGCTCACCCTCCCCCTTGAGAATGCCCTGTAGCCGCTCAGTGACATCCATGACCCTGGCACCAGGGAGGCAACAAACCATCCTGGAGTCACGTTTACGGCCACAGAAACGCCTGTCTGTTCCCCTTACGATAGAATCCCCTACCACTATAGCTCTTCCACTCTTTTTCCTCCCAGCCTGTGCAGCAGAGCTACCCCTGGTGCCAGGAAGTTGGCTGCTGCTGCCTTCCCCTGATAAGTCATCCCCCTCAACAATATCCAAAGCGGTATATTTGTTTGAGAGGGGGACGGCCACAGGGGACCCCTGCACTGCCTGCCTGCTCCTCTTACTCTGCCTGGTGGTCACCCAATTACTTCCTGCCTGTACAACCTTTACCTGCGGTGTGACCATCTCACTAAACGTGCTATCCACGACGTTCTCAGCATCGCGAACGCTCCATAATGAATCCATCCGCAGCTCCAGTGCCGCAATGCGGTTTGTCAGTAGCTGCAGCTGGATACATTTCCCGCACACATGGTCGTCAGGGATACCGGAAGGGTCCCTGATTTCCCACATAGAGCAGGAAGAGCATAACACGGGGCTGGGCTGTCCTGACATGACTTACCCTTTAACTAATTAATTCAAATTAAATGAATCCCACCAATTTCACTTCAATTAAAAAGGTATACTCAAGGACCCTTGCTGACCAGCAGTCCCCCACTACACAACAGAGACCAGAGAATCCACAAACTCTAACCTTAGACAAATTCAGCAGGAAAATACTCACCAGCCAATCACTTACCTCTTCCTTGGTGACGTCCCACTTGGATTACTTTTTGCTTCTTATTTATCTTAGGTCCAGGAGTTAAGTCCCTGTGATGTCGCACAGTAGTTGTCTGCACTACCTGCCTGGTCCTCCTTGACTGTCTGGCCTTCACCCAGTCCCTCTTTACCTGCACTCACTTAAGCTGCGGGGTGGCCACCTCCTGAATCATGCTATCCACTTGGCTCTCAATCTTGCGGATGCACTGCAGTGACGCCAGCTACTGCTCAAGCTCCAAAATTCAGAGCTCGAGCTCCTCCAGCTGACGACACTTTCTGCACCTGTGGCCGTCCAGGATACGGGAAGCATCCTGGACTTCCCACATGACACAAGATGTGCATTCGATGAGACCGAGGTGCCCTGCCATGCCTCTATTTATTAGATTACTAACTCAACTTAACAGAAATAAACCAAAGGGTTAAAAAAAATACAGTCACCAATCAGCTACTCACCAGTCAGTTCCGAACCTTGTGCTGTCATTTTAGCTGGTTTTTTTCTTTATTTTTGTTTTGTATGCCTCTCGCCGCTGCTCTCGAGCTGGTCTGAAGCCTCTCGCCACAGGTCTGGGGCCTCTTGCTGCTGCTCTCGAGCTGGCCTGGGGCCTCTTGCTGGTCTGAGGCTTCTCGCCACTGCTCTCGCGCTCGTCTAGGTCATTTTCAGTTTGGCAAGATGTAACGAGTGGAGGGCCACGGGGATCAGTGCTTGGGCTTCAACTACTTACAATCTGTATCAATGACATGGATGAAGGGACCGAATGTATGGTTGTTAAATTTGCTGATGACACAAAGGTAGGTAGGAAAGTAAGTTGTGAGGAGGACATAAGGAGTCTGCAAAGGGATATAGATGGGTTAAGTGAGTGGGCAAATGGAGTATAATGTGGGAAAATGTGAACTTGTCCACTTTGGCAGGAGGAATAGAAAAGCAGTATATTATTTAAATGGAGAGAGATTGCAGAACTCTGAGGTACAGAGGGATCTGGGTGTCCTAGTACATGAATCACAAAAAGTTAGTATGCAGGTACAGCAAGTGATTAGGAAGGCAAATGGAATGTTGTCATTTATTGCAAGGGGAATGGAATATAAAAGTAGAGATGTTTTGCTACAGCTGTACAGTGCATTGGTGAGACCACATCTAGAATACTGTGTGCAGTTTTGGTTTCGTTATTTAAGAAAGGACATAATTGCTTTAGAGGTGGTTCAGAGAAGGTTCACTCGACTGATTCCTGGGATGAGGGGGTTATCTTATGAGGAAAGGTTGGACAAGTTGGGCCTGAATACACTGAAGTTTAGAAGAATGAGAGGCGATCTTATTGAAACATAGAAGATCCTGAAAGGACTTGAAGAGGTAGATGCTGAGGGGATGTTTCCCCTTGTGGGAGAGACTAGAACTTGGGACCACAGTTTAAAAATAAGGGGTCTCCCATTTAAGACGGAGATGAGGAGAAATTTTTTCTCTCAGAGGGTCGTGAGTCTGTGGAACTCCCTTCCCTAGAGAGCGGTGGAGGCAGGGTCATTGATTATTTTTAAGGCCTAGTTAGATAGATTCCTGATTAACAAGGGAGTCAAAGGTTATAGTAGGTAGACAGGAAAGTAGGGTTGAGGTCACAATCAGATCAGCCATGATCTTATCAAATGGCAGAACAGGGTCTATGGGCCGAATGGCCAACTCTCACTCTTAATTCGTATGTTCATATGCTCTCATGCTGGTCTGAGGCCTCTCGCTCTGGTCTGAGGCCTCTTGTGCTGGTCTAGGGCCTCTCGCTGCCGCCGCTGCTCTTTATCCCCGCTCTGGCTTCTCTACTGTCGCCGGACCAGAAGGCAGATGATGAGAATTTTCTTTATGCAGTGAGTTGTTATGATCTGGAATGCACTACCTGAAAGGGTGGTGGAAGCAGATTCAATAGTAACTTTCAAAAAGGAATTGGATAAATATTTGAAATGGAGAAATTTGCAGGGATCTGGGTAGAGAGCAGGGGAGAAGGACTAATTGGCTAGCTCTTTCAAAGAGCCAGCAAATGCATGATGGACCGAATGGCCTCCTCCATGCTGTATGATTCTAAGATTTCATTTCTTTGTTCCCCAATTTTCATCTGTTTGACTTCCTTCGTCATGCGCCAGCCTCAGATGTAGGTTTGGGCAGTAATCCAATTGCAGGCCCTGCCAGGGCCTTCCTGCCATCAGTTAGCAGAGGGTGCTGTGGCTGTGAATGGGGACTAAATGGGATAAATTTTAACCCCCAAGGGGTGAGTTGGGGGCGGGTGGGCATTAAAAATACTTTGTTTTCAGAGCGGGATCGTATCTGGCTCCAAAGCGCCTACTTCCGGGTTTGGGTGCGCGCGTGCTTCTGACACCCGGAAGTCCTCCTGGCACTTAAAGCCAGTGGGACGATTATTAAAGGGCCAATTTAGGTCTTTAAAGTACTTAATCCTGTTAACTTGTTGTCTATTGAATTACACAAACCATTTTAGCTTCTCCTGAACACGTCTCCTGTGACCTCTTAAACAAACCATGGAAAGGGAGACGAGTTGCAGCAGGCCCTCATTTGGATCTTTAAACCAGTGATTGATACGTGAATAAATGGTGAATATTTGCAGCAGGAACATAGGAACATAGGAGTAGGCCATTTAGCCCCTCGAGCCTGTTCCGCCACTCAGTGAGATCATGGCTGATCTGTGTCCTAACTCCATATAAAGGCCAGAGCAATCAGTTCTCTCAGACACACCTTTGGCTGGGAGTTCTTTGTGTTTATACTGAGATTTCTTTGTCCGCACTCAGAATTCTTGTGTTCAGACATATCCACCTACATTTTGGACCCCTCAGGATGGGGGGGGGGGGTGCGCAATGGATTTATTCTACAGTACCTCTGAGGAGGAGGCACATCGTTATCCATGGCAGGCACGGTGTATAGTTGTGGGAGTTGCAGCTCCACAAGACAGAGGTGCACCACAAGGACCTGTCGAAGAGCAGAGAGGGGACCAATAGAGGGGCCGAGGTCACAGGAGGCACTACCCTTGTGAGAGGGTCTACAGGCAGAGGCTGAGCTTCCTGGACCCCTCTGAGGAGCAGTGCCTATGCTGGTTGAGATTGAGTCAGCAGGTGGTCACAGACATCTGTACGCTCCTTCATGCTCCCGGCTGGGCTCGGTGGCCACGCATTGCCCGTCGCACTCAAAGTAACCACTGCTCTCAATTTCTTTGCTTCTGAATCCTTCCAGGATGCCACCGATGACATTACCAGGGTCTCTCAGTCGTCTGCCCATAAGTGTATACAACAGGTCATGGATGGATTGTTTGCCAGGGCATCCGACTACGTCAACTTCCCCCCTGACGACATCAGCCAGACTGAGAGGGCAGTGGGTTTCAACTCTCTGGATGGTTTCCAAGGGTGCAGGGGACAATTGATTGCACACACGTAGCAATCTGAGGACTCCACATGAACTAGGACTGTTCATAAACTGAAAGGGATATCACTCCATCAATGCGCAGCTGGTTTGAGATCACCGGAAGAGGTTTCTGCAGATTTGTGCCAAATTCTCTTGCAGCTGCCATGATTCCTTCATTTTGCGTGAGTCCAACATCCCGGCCCTCTTCCACGCACAAGACAGACTTAAGGGTTGGTTCCTGGGAAACAATGGATACCTCCTGCATACATGGTTCATGACACCTATGAGGAACCCCACCAGCGAGGCACAGCAGTGGTACAACACCACCACCAGTCACATCACCACCAGGTCTGTCATTGAACATGCCATAGGAATGCTGAAGATGCGTTTCAGGTGCCTGGATCAATGTGGGGGAGCCCTTTAGTACTCACTGGTGAGGGTGTACAGAATAATAGTTGTGTGTTGCGTCCTGCACAACATCGCTCAACAGAGAGGGTTACAGGTGGAGGAGGTCGAATGCGCTCATGAAGCAACCGCATCTACCATCAACACTGAAGAAGAAGGAGTAGGAGGAGGAGGAAGAAGAGGAGGAGGAAGAGGAGGAGGAGGGCGATGCCAGGGAGTCACTCATATCTAATAGGTTCTCATAAGGAGATCTGCAAAATGAAGATAGTGAACTACTCAGACCGCCTGAAACAGCCACCAACAGCCCCCATCCCCCCCCCCCCCCCCGCTTGCACAAAACAGTCCTTCAACCACGCATACACCCATTGTACACGCACTCATTGGGTGGTATCAAGTCTTGCCATTCATGATGGAGCAAATGAAAAGGCGCTTTCACATAAGGGACTCAAGAATGGACAAGACGTGGCAGCGGTGGTGAGAATCATAACATTTAATGTGCACATAAGAAAAAACAAATATAATGAAAGACATGACATTGCATCAGACACCCTTGTGCACACCCTTGGTGATTACAAAACCTGAGCTTTCCTCTTCCTAGCGCCGCTACATGGTACATCCCCTGTGGTTTCAGCAGGTTGCTCAGGTCCCTGCCCTGACTGCTGAGATGCTCTCAGCCTACCCTCTCTGAGCTTCGGAGCCTGTGAGGGCCCTGCCAACGACTGCACCATCTTCACCTGTGCAGGGGCAGACTCAGCCATTGGGAGAGGAGGCAGCATCTTGGGTACACTTTGAGGTGAGGGGGACAATGGGTGAGATGTGGGAGTGCTTGGGGTCCCCACTTCCATGTCCCTTTTCACCATCATTCCTCTCCTAGGCCAGGACCACATCACTCGTACCACTCTGCTGGACAACAGTTTGGGGCACATCTTTGGGGCACGTGTTTGAAGGCCACGGCTAAAGTATCTGTCTGCCTGTTTAAAGTGGCAGAAAAGTTGGCATCCTGAGTCCGCACAGCCGTTGTCCTGGCCTGGATGGACTCATATGTGAGCCGTGCTTGAAGCTCAATGGAGGCGGCCATTCTCTCCATTGCAGATATTCTCACACTTACCTGTGCCACCAGTCCACTAATGCTGGAGGTGGACTCCTCCATCCTCTCCGCTATTGTAGCGAGTGTGTGTGGCACGTGTACCATTACCTCGCAAAGGTGCAGCTGTACCTCTATTATTCTCAGTCTCAATGATTGCCCCTGGGTTCAGCATCTGCGTCTAGTTGAGCAGAGCATGGAGACGAGTGCGCCTCCCGCCCCCGATGTGGACTCTCCACAGCTGCCCCTGCCACCAGTGTCTGCTCGTGCTCACTTATGAGTGGTGAATCACCAGGTGACAACCCAACTATCTGCCTAACAGGAGCCACCAAAGTGTGAGTATCTGCGCTGGCGCATGGCTGGATGTGATGTGACGGTGCGCTCTCAGAGGAATAGAGCTCCTCTGAGGAATTGCCCTCTTCCATGGCACGTCTTTCCTCATCGATCCTTGAAGGCCCTGGAAGAGAATATAAAGCAATATTAAGAATCATCGCAGAAGTTAGCTTGCAATGAGCGTACTGAGGTGTGCAACAGCTCAATCATTGATAACATCAATTCATGATGTGTGTGAAGGATGTTAAACTTCTGTCACCAGCCGTTTGAGGGTTGCCAGTCTCACCATCTCCGATGGCCAGGTATACAACCATGTGGCTCGCTCCAAGGCCTCCTCTTACGCCTTTGTCAGAGGCACTATTTGTGGAGGCCCCCCTCCAGTCCTACTCCTCTCCCGTGCATTTTGCACTCTCTTCTCCTACAAGGGGAGAAAGAACAGACACGTGAGTGAGTGAAGGTGACGTCTTCACCCGATGGATGCATTGCTTTGGGTGAGGCTGACAATGAAAGAGATGCATCAGAGGGTGGGTATCAGACAGATTGATCACATTGCATCAGGATTGGGGTGAGTGGCAGTCACAAATAGGGAAGTGAGGAAGTGCACAGAGAATGAAGGTAAGTTGATAATGAGACTTAAGTAGGTGCGAGGAGTAATGTGATGGAGTAGCCTTGGCAAGACAGAGTGAGGGGGGGATAATGTACACCACAGGATGTAGGTGAATCAGTAACTGTACTCACTTTTCCTGACCTGGTTAGGTCATTAAAGCGCTTCCTGCATTGCACCCATGTCCTTGCCACCGTGCTTCTGCTGCTCAGCTCCTCTCCCACCTCCAGCCAGGCCTTCTTGGTGGCAAAGGCAGGGCGCTTCCTCCGACCACCTGGGTACAGTATGTCCCTCCTGCTCCTCACACCGGCCAGTAGCAACTCAAGCAAAGAGTCATTAAACCGGGGTGCTGGCTTAGCCCTTTAATGCTGCATATCTTCAAATTCCTCTTTTCTCCCTCAAAATCCATGGTTGTAATGGCTCTTTAAATACTCCATTTCCCAGCCCGTCATTCGGGTGCGCAGTACGCCCGCTGCGCAGCTTGGACACGCGAAACCCGAAAGTTACATTAAGGGCCTTCAATTGGGTCACGGTCACTTGAGCCGACACACGCAAAATTTTTCCGGGTTTCCCACACAACTATTCACCCCCCCCCACTGAGTTCCCCCACCATGTTAAAATTGTGCCTAATGTGTGGGTACCTCAGGCTCAAAGCTGAGTGTTACCACTCTGTGATAATGAGCTAACAAACCCAGCAGTAGGATTGCCTTTAGCAAATTGAATTTTAGATACAGAAGAGTGGGAGTGCTGGGGCACCACGGGTACAACTTAAGTTATTAAATCTTTCACTTACACTTTCTCAAAGCAAAATTACAATCGCTGGTCAGTTGACACTAGACATAGCAACATCAGGAATTGAACTGTATTTCATATTTCCTGTTGGTTTGTGGTCGTATTAACACTGCTGAGTGTCAGTGTAACAGTAATACACAATAAATAGCACCATTACTGATTAATGACACTGGCATGCACTAGAACTTGAACTGAATTTATTTGCTTATGATTAATGATACTATGTGATCCTTTATTTTCTGACAAGTTAACTCAAGGTGTAAAGAATTTATTTTTAGGTATTAAGTGTTGTGGAAATTCTTTATACATTATGAACATAAAGTAGAGCATTTAGGGAAATTCATCAAAGGAGTCAAGGCTGGTTCACAAACAGCTCCCTTGCCCTCACGTTCTAGCCTGTTAAAGATCTTGTTACGGTCTGATAATGCAAAACCCACTGGCCTTTACACTGTGCAGAACAGTAACCTGTCAATGGAATGAAACATGGATGTTCAACCACTGAGTGGCTTTGAGTTGGTGGAGCAGCAGATGCAAGGTACGATGGAGTGGGAGTGCAGAGAGCATGGGAGGTGCAGCAGGGTTGTCAACACATCACCCTTGTGTTCAGCCTTCAGTGACCTCGCAGAGCAGCAATAGCTCATCAGACCGCGGCTTTCAAAAAGAAAGAACTTGCATTTATATAGCACCTTTCATGACCTCAGGATGTCCCAAAGCACTTTACAGTCAATGAAGTACTTTTGAAGTGTAGTGACAGTTGTGATGTAGGAAATGTGGCAGTCAATTTACGCACAGCAAGGTCCCACAAACAGCAATGTGATGATGACCAGATCATCTGTTTTAGCGGTGTTGGTTGAGGGATAAATATTGGCCAGAACACTGGGAAGAACTCCCCTGCTCTTCTTTGAATAGTGGCATGAGAATTTTTGTGTCCACTTGAGAGAGCAGACAGGGCCTCGGTTTAACGTTTCATCCGAAAGATGGTACCTCTGACAGCCAGCACTCCCTCAGTACTGCACTGGAGTGTCAGCCTAGATTTTGTGCTCAAGTCTTCGGAGTGGGACTTGAACCCACAACATTCAGACTCAGAGGCGAAAGTCTGAGCCATGGCTGACAAAGGTGGCAATGTTGGACTTGTGCCACCTATTCCAACCACAAGCAGTACTGCCCTGTCTGCTGAATTAAGGTACCGCAGCATTACATTTTTATGCTACTAGTTCCTTTCAAGTAGCAAGCAGTGACATTATGTCGTGAAGGACTGCATTCAAGAGGAGATCGTTGCCCCTTGTGCCAAGACTGAACAGTTTATTAAATTCAGCGTGGAACAGCAGCAGCAACATGGTTCAGTTGGTAGCACTTTCACTTCTGGGTGGTCATCCCGCAGTCGAACTCCATGCCAGGAGTTGAGCACATCTCTTAGGCTGGCACTCTAACGCAGTAAAGGACTACTGCGCATTTGGGGGCGCTGTCTGTCAGATTCAATATTAACTGAGGCCTAGTCTGTTTTTCCTGGTTGATCAGGTTGACATTAAGGGATCACAGAGCAATATTTGTGGAAGAGCGAGGTGTTGTCCAAGTGTGTTGGCTGACATCGCTCCTTCAAAAGACATCACCAACAAACAGATCTCATTGCTTTTGTGGGATCTTGCTGTGCACACAGTGGCTATTGTGTTTGGCTGTTGAACGGTCATAGATTCCATTCAACCCACCATGTCTGTGGCGGCTCTTTGAAAGAGCTATCCATTTAGTCCCACTCCCCTGCTCTTTCCCTACAGCTCTGCAAATTTTTCCTTTTCAAGTATATAATCCAATTCCCTTTTGAAAGTTACTATTGAATCTGCTTCCGCCACCCTTTCAGGCAGTGCATTCCAGGTCATAACAATTCGCTGTGCAAAAAAAATTCTCTTCATCTCCCCCCTGGTTCTGTTGGCAATTACTTTAAATCTGTGTGCTCTGGTTACCGGCCCTTCTGCCAGAGGAAATAATTTTTCCTTTTTCACTCTATTAAAACCCTTCATAATTTTGACCACCTCTATTAAATCTCCCCTTAACCTTCTCTGTTCTAAGAAGAACAATCCCAGCTTCTCTAATCATTGCACTTCAAAGTAATTCATTATATGTGAAGCACTTTGGGACGCCTCTGTCTGAGAGACAATTTAAATGTAAGCTCTTCTTACTTCGTTCAAAGATGGGTGTAATTTTACAGGATAGCAAAGTTCTTCAATTTGTCAACGACTAAACAGACATAGCTATTTTTTGCCTCTAGCTGCAATCCTGATGTGGATGTTAATTGGAAAGTATTCCATCCACTAGTGTGCACATAGATACGATAGAGTTACAATATTCTGTGAGTCAACGCCCATTACTTTAGCAACGCCCCAGACTAATTGATTCATAGCTAATCCAATGTGGTGACCATGCTTAAAGGTGAAAGACAGATCAAAGGCTGACTCCAGGCTGATGTGAACATACTCCTCCAACCATTGCTTAAGACTATGCGCACAGTATCCGTAACAAGCGGGTCTGAAGATACCATAAGGCACTTTCAGGGTCATCATTGAGCAAATTTTTGGACTTTAAAATCAAAGTATTTGAAGCCAGGGCTAATTTAGGGGAGGGGGCCTTACATTACTCACCTGTGAAGGGGGTAAAAATTTGCATGCTCTTGCAATAAATAGAGATTTGCCAATGCACATCGTGGGAAAGACACTGAGGAGGAAGAGGAGCAGCAGGCACCCAATAGCAGCTAGTGCAACCAGGGAGAGATGTGTGCATTGGTCTCACCGTGTGCATTGGTCTCACCGTGTGCATTGGTCTCACCGTGTGCATTGGTCTCGCGGTGTGCATTGGTCTCACCGTGTGCAGTGGTCTCACCGTGTGCATTGGTCTCGCGGTGTGCATTGGTCTCACCGTGTGCATTGGTCTCGCCGTGTGCATTGGTCTCACCGTGTGCATTGGTCTCGTGGTGTGCATTGGTCTCACCGTGTGCATTGGTCTCACCGTGTGCAGTGGTCTCACCGTGTGCAGTGGTCTCATCGTGTGCATTGGTCTCACCGTGTGCAGTGGTCTCGCCGTGTGCAGTGGTCTCGCCGTGTGCATTGGTCTCACCGTGTGCATTGGTCTCACCGTGTGCATTGGTCTCGCCGTGTGCAGTGGTCTCGCCGTGTGCAGTGGTCTCGCCGTGTGCAGTGGTCTCGCCGTGTGCATTGGTCTCACCGTGTGCAGTGGTCTCACCGTGTGCATTGGTCTCACCGTGTGCATTGGTCTCGCCGTGTGCAGTGGTCTCGCCGTGTGCAGTGGTCTCACCGTGTGCATTGGTCTCACCGTGTGCAGTGGTCTCACCGTGTGCATTGGTCTCACCGTGTGCATTGGTCTCACCGTGTGCATTGGTCTCACCGTGTGCAGTGGTCTCACCGTGTGCATTGGTCTCACCGTGTACATTGGTCTTGGGGTGTGCATTGGTCTCACCGTGTGCATTGGTCTCACCGTGTGCATTGGTCTCACTGTGTGCAGTGGTCTCATCGTGTGCATTGGTCTCACCGTGTGCATTGGTCTTGGGGTGTGCATTGGTCTCACCGTGTGCATTGGTCTCACCGTGTGCATTGGTCTCACCGTGTGCATTGGTCTCGCGGTGTGCAGTGGTCTCGCCGTGTGCAGTGGTCTCACCGTGTGCATTGGTCTCACCGTGTGCAGTGGTCTCACCGTGTGCATTGGTCTCACCGTGTGCAGTGGTCTCGCCGTGTGCATTGGTCTCACCGTGTGCAGTGGTCTCACCGTGTGCATTGGTCTAGCCGTGTGCAGTGGTCTCACCGTGTGCATTGGTCTCACCGTGTGCATTGGTCTCACCGTGTGCATTGGTCTCACCGTGTGCATTGGTCTCACCGTGTGCATTGGTCTTGGGGTGTGCATTGGTCTCACCGTGTGCATTGGTCTCATCGTGTGCATTGGTCTCACCGTGTGCATTGGTCTCGCGGTGTGCATTGGTCTCACCGTGTGCATTGGTCTCGCCGTGTGCATTGGTCTCGCCGTGTGCATTGGTCTCACCGTGTGCATTGGTCTCACCGTGTGCATTGGTCTCACCGTGTGCAGTGGTCTCACCGTGTGCATTGGTCTCACCGTGTACATTGGTCTTGGGGTGTGCATTGGTCTCACCGTGTGCATTGGTCTCACCGTGTGCATTGGTCTCACTGTGTGCAGTGGTCTCATCGTGTGCATTGGTCTCACCGTGTGCATTGGTCTTGGGGTGTGCATTGGTCTCACCGTGTGCATTGGTCTCACCGTGTGCATTGGTCTCACCGTGTGCATTGGTCTCGCGGTGTGCAGTGGTCTCGCCGTGTGCAGTGGTCTCACCGTGTGCATTGGTCTCACCGTGTGCAGTGGTCTCACCGTGTGCATTGGTCTCACCGTGTGCAGTGGTCTCGCCGTGTGCATTGGTCTCACCGTGTGCAGTGGTCTCACCGTGTGCATTGGTCTAGCCGTGTGCAGTGGTCTCACCGTGTGCATTGGTCTCACCGTGTGCATTGGTCTCACCGTGTGCATTGGTCTCACCGTGTGCATTGGTCTCACCGTGTGCATTGGTCTTGGGGTGTGCATTGGTCTCACCGTGTGCATTGGTCTCATCGTGTGCATTGGTCTCACCGTGTGCATTGGTCTCGCGGTGTGCATTGGTCTCACCGTGTGCATTGGTCTCGCCGTGTGCATTGGTCTCGCCGTGTGCATTGGTCTCACCGTGTGCATTTGTCTCATGGTGTGCATTGGTCTCGCCATATGCATTGGTCTTGCTGTGTGCATTGGTCTCAATTGGAATGTCCCAGATTTATTTCCCTAAATTGGCATGGGTTTTTATCTGATTTTTCGCCTCTCCCAGGAGATCACATGATTTTGGATGGGGTGCAGAGTGTATATATTGTGATACAGAAGGTATCACAAGTTTATGGGACAGGCTGGATGGACCAAAGGGCCTTTTCCTGTCCATCATTGTTCATATGTTCGTATTCCTCTCAAGTCTATTCTACCTCAATCATTGATCACTCACCTGTAGGGTATTTTGGGGTTGTTCTCGCCCTATTGATCGGTGCAGATATCTGGTCCCCGGTCTAGCCAAGGAACACTTATACCTCATGGATTGGGGGTTCAGGAAAACGGGACTTATGCTAATGCACCCGGTGATGGATCACGTAGCCGAATAGCACAGAGAACACACAAATTCGGTGTTTGAATTTAATTGGAATGTTGGTTTTATTATACCGTCAACACGAAGAAAATAATGATAAAAACGGTCCTACACAGTACATCGAGTTACACACACCCACTACAGTACTTTATCCCGCTAAACTAAGAGGTTGGTGGGGACCCTGGAGACACCTATCACACACACACACACACACGTATGGTCGAGGGTCACCAATCCTTTGCACTTGCAGGTCTGGCTGACCGGTTCTCTCACGTAGGGTTCATTGGTTTCGCTGGAAGCTGCTCTGCTCGCTGGAGAGCTCGGGTGAAAAAAAAGTGAGCAGGAACTAAGAGGAAGAGAGAGATAGAGAGAGAGAGAGAGCTGGAAAAGAGATAAGAGCTAAGAAGCAAGAGAGCAAGAACCAGAGACAGCAAACAAAAGCAAAAAACAAGAGACCAAAAGCAAGAGAGCAAACAAGGGAAAGAGGGTTTCAAGCTTCCACTTATATACGCCTCTCTTACAATAGTTTTTGTCGTTAAATGAGGCACTCCAAGTCTGTTTAAACAGTTCTTACAAAGTCCTTAAGAGTCCTTGATGGCTTTTGATGGTCTCTCATCATGTTGCAATTGCTTCTTTCGATGGGCCATTGTTCTTCGAATTCATTCCGATCGTCGAGCACTTGCCACACAAGGCTCCCTTTTCATCTCACGTCCTAGGCATCACTTGGTTTTGCATCAGAACCGAGGCTGCCATGTCTGGAGCAGTTGCCTCTTTCAATGGCCTACTGCCTCTCGAATTCGTGCTGATCGTTGACCACCTGCTGTAGGTTTTGCATTAAAACAGAGACATGTCTGAAGCAGTAATTCTCCCACCTTCCACTGTGTGTGTGTTGTTGATTCGTCTGGTGACCTCTCACCTATCCTTCCATCTTAGGATTTTGGTCAATGGCCAAAGTTTTACATACTCAGCGAAAAGGTGGAATTCCCAGAATTCTTACACATCCTTCTCCTGATTCCTGTCACTTTCTATGCATTTGGCTGGTGCTTAGATCGAGACTCTATGGTGATGTGGGGTACTCGGGTGTACAGTGCTCCTCTTCTTGTGAAGCCAGTAGACCCAGTGCATTCACTCACCGTAAAGAGAGCACAGGTGACTTCAACATTACATTGAAATCTTACAGAGTCTTGCTCTCTTCGTTACTATGACAATGGATATTTAATGTTCAAGTCACAGCAGTAGAGATAGGAGGGTAAAAATTCTGCTCAAGCAGCGGCACCTCTGGATGTGCAGAGGGGTGGACCAATTTGCCCTAGCGATGACCCCAACCCAAATCCCAGGGATGGGGTCATTTGAGTAAAAGTGTCGGGCACTCAAGTCATTAATGGCATTAGTGAGAAACTCGCCCTGTGGAGGCACTGTAATTTCGGAATGGCATCTTTCTGCTCCTTTGGGTTGGGGGGCTGGAGAGGGCTGGGCTGATCTGGCCAAAGTAGTTGAAGCAACAATTTTTATCTCCAAACTCTTCCTTTGCTGTTGTCCTGCTTTCCTAACAGTAACTGATCTCTCTGAGATTAATTGCCATTGGGAAACAGCATTGTGGAGTCCACTTATGGACACTGCAGGGCCTGTTTCATGCAGAAGTACTTTCCGTTGCCTGTACACTGAGCAGGACTTGTGGGATTTTCAGGGGAGACCAGAATCATAGAAACATAGAAACATGGAAAATAGGAGCAGGAGTAGGTCATTCAGCCTTTTGAGCCTGCTCCACCATTCAATTTTTTTTTTTATTCGTTCACGGGATGTGGGCGTCGCTGGCAAGGCCGGCATTTATTGCCCATCCCTAATTGCCCTCGAGAAGGTGGTGGTGAGCCGCCTTCTTGAACCGCTGCAGTCCGTGTGGTGACGGTTCTCCCACAGTGCTGTTAGGAAGGGAGTTCCAGGATTTTGACCCAGCGACAATGAAGGAACGGCGATATATTTCCAAGTTGGGATGGTGTGTGACTTGGAGGGGAACATGCAGGTGGTGTTGTTCCCATGTGCCTGCTGCTCTTGTCCTTCTAGGTGGTAGAGGTCGCGGGTTTGGGAGGTGCTGTCGAAGAAGTCTTGGCGAGTTGCTGCAGTGCATCCTGTGGATGGTGCACACTGCAGCCACAGTGCGCCGGTGGTGAAGGGAGTGAATGTTTAGGGTGGTGGATGGGGTGCCAATCAAGCGGGCTGCTTTATCTTCGATGGTGTCGAGCTTCTTGAGTGTTGTTGGAGCTGCACTCATCCAGGCAAGTGGAGAGTATTCCATCACACTCCTAACTTGTGCCTTGTAGATGGTGGAAAGGCTTTGGGGAGTCAGGAGGTGAGTCACTCGCCGCAGAATACCCAGCCTCTGACCTGCTCTCATAGCCACAGTATTTATATGGCTGGTCCAGTTAAGTTTCTGGTCAATGGTGACCCCCAGGATGTTGATGGTGGGGGATTCGGCGATGGTAATGCCGTTGAATGTCAAGGGGAGGTGGTGAGACTTTCTCTTGTTGGAGATGGTCATTGCCTGGCATTTATCTGGCGCGAATGTTACTTGCCACTTATGAGCCCAAGCCTGGATGTTGTCCAGGTCTTGCTGCATGCGGGCTCGGACTGCTTCATTATCTGAGGGGTTGCGAATGGAACTGAACACTGTGCAGTCATCAGCGAACATCCCCATTTCTGACCTTATGATGGAGGGAAGGTCATTGATGAAGCAGCTGAAGATGGTTGGGCCTAGGACACTGCCCTGAGGAACTCCTGCAGCAATGCCCTGGGGCTGAGATGATTGGCCTCCAACAACCACTACCATCTTCCTTTGTGCCAGGTATGACTCCAGCCACTGGAGAGTTTTCCCCCTGATTCCCATTGACTTCAATTTTACTAGGGCTCCTTGGTGCCACACTCGGTCAAATGCTGCCTTGATGTCAAGGGCAGTCACTCTCACCTCACCTCTGGAATTCAGCTCTTTTGTCCATGTTTGGACCAAGGCTGTAATGAGGTCTGGAGCCGAGTGGTCCTGGCGGAACCCAAACTGAGCATCGGTGAGCAGGTTATTGGTGAGTAAGTGCCGCTTGATAGCACTGTCGACGACACCTTCCATCATTTTGCTGATGATTGAGAGTAGACTGATGGGGCGGTAATTGGCCGGATTGGATTTGTCCTGCTTTTTGTGGACAGGACATACCTGGGCAATTTTCCACATTGTCGGGTAGATGCCAGTGTTGTAGCTGTACTGGAACAGCTTGGCTAGAGGCGCAGCTAGTTCTGGAGCACAAGTCTTCAGCACTACAGCTGGGATGTTGTCGGGGCCCATAGCCTTTGCTGTATCCAGTGCACTCAGCCGTTTCTTGATATCACGTGGAGTGAATCGAATTGGGCGAAGACTGGCTTCTGTGATGGTGGGGAAATCAGGAGGAGGCTGAGATGGATCATCCACTCGGCACTTCTGGCTGAAGATGGTTGCAAACGCTTCAGCCTTGTCTTTTGCACTCACGTGCTGGACTCCGCCATCATTGAGAATATGATCATGGCTGATCCTCTAACTCAATACCATATTCCCGCTCTCTCCCCATACCCCTTGATGCCTTCAATCCTGCCTCCATATATGATGTCAGGGCAGGTGGTGCAGGCATACAGAAGAAGCACAAGCTCCTCCCTCTCACCACCGCCATTGGAGTTTCTCAAAGTGACCGGAAAAGGATGAACAGGTCCTGTCCCAAATTCCTCCCCCTCCACTCTACCCCCTTACCCACCCCTCCCCCCCAAATTAAGCTAATTCCACATCTAAAATAGACTGGAATTTCTAGCCTAGGATCAATATACTACCCACTGGCACTTACTGTGACTCTCTCCGATCTGACAGGGGGGCAGATCCTTCTGCAGACTTAATTCAATAACCAGTCTTCTATTTGGCTTATGATTTCCTTGGTGTTTGAATAACCACCTGTGCCTCTCCACACTGCATTATTGCACGCCAATCTGGCCTACGAATAGAGGATAAATTGGCATTCATTGAATGTTATACAATCCATGTTCATTCCTGTGTGTAGTATGCTTCCATTCCTTTACTAGCATATGTATCGGAATGTCCTTCATAACTGGAGTGTTTCAGTGTATTGACTTTACAATACAGAAGTAACATATAAGTAGAATTGCAAATAATACACAAGTTCTAGCGTTGTCACAGAGGGGTAAAAAATTCCAATGTGTCTACATCACAACTGTGTGGGGTAGACTGGATGGACCATTAGGTCTTTATCTGCACATCATTTTCGTATGTTCGTATGCTCCTGATCCGTGCCGCCAGTGGGCACAGCACAAGTTTTACCCAGTTCATGGCTATATAAGGAATAGTGCACACTTACTTTTGGTGCCCTTCTCAAATCGTGAAACATCTTCCTTGTATTGCCCCTGGTCTCCATGGCTCAGTGTTCACCATGCTGTGTATTTCCTCCAACTCAGCCTGCCTGCTTTGTTGATCAGTACCTTGCCCCCTCAAGCTGAGTAGTCCTTCCTGCTTTCCACAGATTCCATCCGTTAAAAAAAAAAGAGTCTGCAGTATGTAAAGCATCTTTTTGCGTGCTGTGCTACGATATTGGTAAAAGCATCAAATTACTTCAGTGCAATGCTGGATTACGGACTTTTTCTCCCTCCTGCTTTATACCAATTGAGAAGCTTGCTCATTCCTTCACATGTGCAATAGTGGGGATCATTGCAGTTGTACTCTGACTGGCTGACTCTTGCAAAGAGTGGCTGAAGAGTTTCCGTTATCTGCTATGGACTTTAGCAAGACTAGAACTTATTATTTTACTACTGTGAGAAAGAATCAAGAAGAACATATGGGGACTGGAGACAGAGAGAGAGAGAGAGAGAGGGAGACTTTATATCGTGCTTTTCATGGCCTTACGACATCCCAAAGCGTTTTACAACCAGTACTTATGAAGTGTAGTCACTGTTGTAATGTACGAAACACGGCAGCCAATTTGCACATAGCGAGGTCCCACAAACAACAATGGATAAATGTGAACTGCAGTCTGCCATCTGTTTTTTAGTGATGTTGGTTGAGGGATAAATATTGACCAGGAACTTCCCTGTTCTTCTTTGTAATAGTGCCATTGGATCTGTTAGGTCCACCTGAGAGGGCAGACAGGACCTCGGTTTAACATCTTATCCAAAACAGCATTTCTGTCAGTGCAGCACTCCCTCAGTACTGCACTAAAGTGTCAGCCTAGATTTGGTGCTCAAAGTCCCTGGTGTGGGACTTGAACCCACAACTTTCTGACTCAGCACCAAGAGTGCTACTACTGTGCCACAGCTTGATGCGTGCCCTCAGCCGCAATTAGCAATAGTTTCCATATCCTGCATTACAACGATGGTCTATGCAGTCCTCACAAATAATGTTCCCCTTTCTCCTCGATGGCAGACTGTGGTTCACACATATCCATTGTCTGAAGAATACGCTTCGAGATGTTGCAGAATGCTCTCATGGAAAACAGGAGCAGTTAACACTGCACTCTGAGTCAGCTCAGGAAGGACAGTCAGCCTCAGTCTTGCACTGTTTTGAGCTACTATCTAGGTAGGGTACTGCAAAGAATTATTGGGGCCATAGCGATCTCTTGGACGAGTTTTGATCACGTAGTGGCGTCAGAGAGGAATTTTCCAGATTTTTTTCCTCAAATTGTCCTGGTTTTTTGCCTCTTCCAGGAGATCACATGGTTTTGGGTGGGGTGCAGAGTGTATATATTGTGATAAACAAGGTATCACAAATGTGTGGGACAGGCTGGATGGACCAAAGGGCCTTTTCCTGTCCATCATTGTTCATACGTTCGTATTCCTCACAAACCTATTCTACCTCCGTCAACTGTGTTCTGTGGTGCAATCATTGATCACTCATCCTTCTCCTGATTCCTATCACTTTCTATGCATTTGGCTGGTGCATATGGTGAGACTTTATGGTGATGTGGGGTACTCGGGTGTACGGTGCTCCTCTTCTTGATGAGCCAGTAGACCCAGTGCATTCACTCACCGTAAAGAGAGCACAGGTGACTTCAACATTACATTGAATTCTTACAATGTCTTCCACTCTTGGTTACTATGACAATCGATATATAACGTTCAAGGCACATCAGTAGAGATAGGAGGGTAAAAATTCTGCACCAGTAGGGGCACCTCTGGATGTGCAGAAGGGCAGAACGTCTGCCCACCAGTTTGCCCTAGCGATGACCCCAACCCAAATCCCAGGGATGGGGTCATTTTAGTAAGAGGGTCGGGCGCTCATGTCATTAATAGCATTACTGAGACACATGCCCTGTGGAGGCACCGTAATTTTGGAATGGCACCTTTCGGCTTCTTTGGGATGGGAGGCTGTAAAGGGCTGGGCTGATCTGGCCAAAGTGGTTGAAGCAACAATTTTTATTTCCAAGCTCTTCTTTTGCTGTTGTCCTGCTTTCCTAACAGTAACTGATCTCTCTGAGATTCATTGCTATTGGGAAACAGCATTGTGGAGACCACTTATGGACACTCCAGGGCCGTTTCATGCAGAAGTACTTTCTGTTGGAAGTACACTTTATAGAATCATAGAATCATAGAAGTTACAACATGGAAACAGGCCCTTCGGCCCAACATGTCCATGTCGCCCAGTTTATACCACTAAGCTAGTCCCAATTGCCTGCACTTGGCCCATATCCCTCTATACCCATCTTACCCATGTAACTGTCCAAATGCTTTTTAAAAGACAAAATTGTACCCGCCTCTACTACTGCCTCTGGCAGCTCGTTCCAGACACTCACCACCCTTTGAGTGAAAAAATTGCCCCTCTGGACCCTTTTGTATCTCTCCCCTCTCACCTTAAATCTATGCCCCCTCGTTATAGACTCCCCTACCTTTGGGAAAAGATTTTGACTATCGACCTTATCTATGCCCCTCATTATTTTATAGACTTCTATAAGATCACCCCTTAACCTCCTACTCTCCAGGGAAAAAAGTCCCACTCTGTCTAACCTCTCCCTGTAAGTCAAACCATCAAGTCCCGGTAGCATCCTAGTAAATCTTTTCTGCACTCTTTCTAGTTTAATAATATCCTTTCTATAATAGGGTGACCAGAACTGTACACAGTACTCCAAGTGTGGCCTCACCAATGCCCTGTACAACTTCAACAAGACATCCCAACTCCTGCATTCAATGTTCTGACCAATGAAACCAAGCATGCTGAATGCCTTCTTCACCACCCTATCCACCTGTGACTCCACTTTCAAGGAGCTATGAATCTGTACTCCCAGATCTCTTTGTTCTATAACTCTCCCCAATGCCCTACCATTAACGGAGTAGGTCCTGGCCCGATTCGACCTACCAAAATGCATCACCTCACATTTATCTAAATTAAACTCCATCTGCCATTCATCGGCCCACTGGCCCAATTTATCAAGATCCCGTTGCAATCCTAGATAACCTTCTTCACTGTCCACAATGCCACCAATCTTGGTGTCATCTGCAAACTTACTAACCATGCCTCCTAAATTCTCATCCAAATCATTAATATAAATAACAAATAACAGCGGACCCAGCACCGATCCCTGAGGCACACCGCTGGACACAGGCATCCAGTTTGAAAAACAACCCTCTACAACCACCCTCTGTCTTCTGTCGTTAAGCCAATTTTGTATCCAATTGGCTACCTCACCTTGGATCCCATGAGATTTAACCTTATGTAACAACCTACCATGCGGTACCCTGTCAAATGCTTTGCTGAAGTCCATGTAGACCACGTCGACTGCACAGCCCTCATCTATCTTCTTGGTTACCCCTTCAAAAAACTCAATCAAATTCGTGAGACATGATTTTCCTCTCACAAAACCATGCTGACTGTTCCTAATTAGTCCCTGCCTCTCCAAATGCCTGTAGATCCTGTCCCTCAGAATACCCTCTAACAACTTACCCACTACAGATGTCAGGCTCACTGGTCTGTAGTTCCCAGGCTTTTCCCTGCCGCCCTTCTTAAACATAGGCACAACATTTGCTACCCTCCAATCTTCAGGCACCTCACCTGTAGCGGTGGATGATTCAAATATCTCTGCTAGGGGACCCGCAATTTCCTCCCTAACCTCCCATAACGTCCTGGGATACATTTCATCAGGTCCCGGAGATTTATCTACCTTGATGCGCGTTAAGACTTCCAGCACCTCCCTCTCTGTAATATGTACACTCCTCAAGACATCACTATTTATTTCCCCAAGTTCCCTAACATCCATGCCTTTCTCAACCGTAAATACCGATGTGAAATATTCATTCAGGATCTCACCCATCTCTTGTGGTTCCGCACATAGATGACCTTGTTGATGCTTAAGAGGCCCTACTCGCTCCCTAGTTACCCTTTTGCCCTTTATGTATTTGTAGAAGCTCTTTGGATTCACCTTTGCCTGATCTGCCAAAGCAATCTCATATCCCCTTTTTGCCCTCCTGATTTCTCTCTTAACTCTACTCCGGCAATCTCTATACTCTTCAAGGGATCCACTTGATCCCAGCTGCCTATGCATGTCATATGCCTCCTTCTTCTTTTTGACTAGTGCCTCAATCTCCCGAGTCATCCAAGGTTCCCTACTTCTACCAGCCTTGCCCTTCACTTTATAAGGAATGTGCTTACCCTGAACCCTGGTTAACACACTTTTGAAAGCCTCCCACTTACCAGACGTCCCTTTGACTGCCAACAGACTCTCCCAATCAACTTCTGAAAGTTCCTGTCTAATACCATCAAAATTGGCCTTTCCCCAATTTAGAATTTTAACTTTTGGGCCAGACCTATCCTTCTCCATAGCTATCTTAAAACTAATGGAATTATGATCACTGGTCCCAAAGTGATCCCTCACTAACACTTCTGTCACCTGCCCTTCCTTATTTCCCAAGAGGAGGTCAAGTTTTGCCCCCTCTCTAGTCGGGCCATCCACATACTGAATGAGAAATTCCTCCTGAATACACTCAACAAATTTCTCTCCATCCAAGCCCCTAATGCTATGGCTGTCCCAGTCAATGTTGGGAAAGTTAAAGTCCCCTACTATTACCACCCTATTTTTCTTGCAGCTGTCTGTAATCTCCTTACATATTTGCTCCTCAATTTCCCGTTGACTATTTGGGGGTCTGTAGTACAATCCTATCAAAGTGATCTCTCACTTCTTGTTTTTCAGTTCTACCCATATAGACTCAGTGGGCGAACCCTCGGATATATCCCCTCTCACTACTGCCGTGATGTTCTCCCTAATCAAGAACGCAACTCCCCCTCCTCTCTTACCTCCTGCTCTATCTTTCCTATAGCATCTGTACCCTGGAACATTGAGCTGCCAGTCCTGCCCCTCCCTTAGCCATGTTTCAGTAATAGCTATAACATCCCAGTCCCATGTACCCATCCTTTATAAAACACTGGTGTGGCCACAACTGGAGTCCAATTCTGGGCACTGCACTTTAGGAAGGATGTGAAGGCCTTAAAGAGGGTGCAGAAAATATTTACTAGAATGGTTTCAGGGATGAGGGACTTCAGTTACGTGGATAGACTGGAGAAGCTGGGGTTGTTCTCCTTAGAGCAGAGAAGGTTGAGAGGAGATTTGATAGAGGTGTTCAAAATCATGAAGGGTCTAGACAGAGTAGCTAGAGAGAAACTGTTCCCACTAGCAGAAAGGCGAGAACCAGAGGACACAGATTTAAGGTAATTGGCAAAAGAACCGAAGGAGACATGAGGAAAAACCTTTTTACGCAGCGAGTGGTCATGATCTGGAATGCACTGCCTGAAAGGGTGGTGGAGGCAGATTCAATCATAGCTTTCAAAAGGGAATTGGATAAGTACTTGAAGGGAAAACTTTGTAGGGCTACGGGGAGAGGGTGTGGGAGTGGGGCCAGCTGGATTGCTCTTGCAGAGAGCCGGCACGGGCTCCGAGGGCTGAATGGTCTCCTTCTGTGCTGTAACCATTCTATGATTCTATGATTCTACACTGGGCGGGAATGGTGGGATTTCCAGGGAAACCCAGCATACCTCTTGTCCTGCCTCCAAATGTGACGTCAAGGCAGGGATTGCTGGCATACAGAAGAAGCACAAGCTCCTCCCTCTCACCGCCACCATTGGGATTTCTCAAAGTGGCCAGAAAAGGGTGAACAGGTCCCAAATTCCTTCCCCTCCACCACACCCCCCCCGCGCCCCACCACCCAGATTACGCTAATTCCACTTTCAAAACAGGCTGGAATTTCTAGCCTAGGATCAATATACTACCCACTGGCACTTCTATGACTCTCTCCTATTTGACAGAAGGGCAGACCCTTCCACAGAGTTTGAACAACCACCTGTGCCTCTCCACACTGCATTACTGCACACCAATTTCAATCGAGGATACATTGGCATTCATTGAAGGTTATACGACCCATTCCTTTACCAGTATATGACTGGCTGACTCCTGCAGAGAGTGGCTAAAGAGTTTGTGTTAAGTGGTACGGACTTTAGCAAGCCTAGAACTTACTACTTAAGTACTGTGAGAAAGAATCAAGAAGAACATATGGGGACTGCAGAAAGAGAGATTTTAATTTATATCGTGCCTTTCATAAATTTAGGATGTCCCAAAACACTTTACAGCCAATTAAGTACTTTTGAAGTATAGTCACTGTTATAATCTACAAAACATGGCAGCCAATTTGCCCACAGCAAGGTCCCACAAACAGCAATGTGATAATGACCAGATCGTCTCTTTTTTAGTGTTGTTGGTTGAGGGATAAATATTGACCAGGACACTGGGGAGTATTTCCCTGCTCTTCTTTGAAATAGTGTCATGGAATCTTTTCGGTCCATCTGAGAAGGCAGACAGGGCCTCAGTTTAATGTCTCATCTGAAGAACAGCACCTCTGACAGTGCAGCACTCCCTCAATAATGCACTGAAGTGTCAGCATAGATTTTGTGCTTAAGTCCCTGGAGTGGGACTTGAACCGCAACCTTCGGATGCAGAGGCAAAAATGCTACTCACTAAGCCACCTATATATAGCACACCATAGCTTCACAGAGCGTAGAGCTTGCGATTGGGCATTTTGGCTCTCAAACAAGGGAGAAGGCAGCACCATTTTTTACTCCGCCTATTTCTTAATGAATTTGTGGCTGTAACTGCCACTCTTATTAAATCATTTCTTACCCTGACTACTTCTCTTAATTTTTCCTCACATCCTTTTAGTTTTTACCCTGAAAGTAAATTGTTATCACACACTTGCTCATATGAGTATTGGTAATGGAATCTGGTTTGCTCCATTTTACCATCTATTCTTGACAGCCGGTGCCTCTATAACTCGTAAGCTGCATGCAGAACATCTGAGGTTGATGCTAAAGTGTTTCTGATTCTGCACATGATGACTAGGGACGAGTACCTTACTCTGATTTGGATCCTATTTGATTCATGGCTTGAAGAGTGCAGGCTTTCTGCTACATTTTTGAAAGCTGGTACTTTACTGTGGGAGGGAATGAGACAGTGAAGGTGGAAAAATAACTTAAAACAAAAAAGGTACATTGGCCAACACAGCACTAATTAGTTTACATTTTTAACAAGTAGAATATTTTATACATAGCTCAGTACTTGCAAACAATGTAAATTAAAATGTTGCCTTGTCTTCTGCAGTACATCGTGTGGATACCAGGTGGAGCCTGATCCTCACCGCTGTCGTGTTATAAATTCAGACACATCTTCCTTTTCCCAGAGATTCTACCACATGACCCCGAAAAGACTTGTCGCAGTACTGTGTGGAATCACTAGCTCTCTCTTTTATTCCCCACAAGGACATATTTTAACCAGGAACTTTTTCATCAGAGGGAAACAAAAGAGACTGCCCAGAAAATAGGCCCCATAGGGTGGATCAAAACCAAATGAGATAGATCAAAGATTATAAGGAGCTGGCTCTTACTACAATAAAATGGGAGACTCTTGGAAGTTAAAATATAAGCACATTTTAAAACATCATAAAGAGCAGAACCTAGTTATTTGAGAAAGATTTGGACGTGGGTTTGAAACTCCAGGGCACTTTAAGATTTGTTGGGCAAGCATTCCAGTCATGTTATTTTGTTGTGACTCGCATAAATCATAGAACCATAGAATCATAGAAATTCACGGCACAGAGGGAGGCCATTTGGCCCATCGTGGCTGTGCCAGCCGAAAAAGAGCTATCCGGTCTAATCCCATTTTCCAGCTCTTGGTCCGTAACCTTGTAGGTTACGGTGCTTCAAGTGCATATCCAAATACTTTTTGAATGCAATGAGGGTTTCTGCCTCTACCACCCTTTCAGGCAGTGAGGTCCAGACCCCCACCACCTTCTGGGTGAAAAAAATTTCACCTCAGCTCCCGTCTAATCCTTCTACTAATTACTTTAAATCTATGCCCCCTGGTTATTGACCTCTCTGCTAAGGGAAATAGTTCTTCCCTATCCACTCTATCTAGGCCCCTCATAATTTTATACACTTTGATTAAATCTCCCCTCAGCTTCCTTTGTTCCAAAGAAAACAACTCCAGCCTCTCCAATCTTTCCTCATAGCTAAAATTCCCCAGCCCTGGCAACATCCTCATAAATCTCCTCTGCTCCCTCTCTAGTGCAATCACATCTTTCCTATAATGTGATGACCAGAACTGTATGCAGTACTCTAGCTGTGGTCTAACTAGTGTTTTATACATTTCTAGCATAACCTCCCTGCTCTCATATTCTATGCCTCAGCTAATAAAGGAAAGTATTCCATATGCCTTCTTAACCATCTTATCTACCCGTCCTGAGGATCTGTGGACATGCACTCCAAGGTCCCTCTGTTCCTCTACACCTCTCAGTATCCTCCCATTTATTGTGTATTCCCTTGCCTTGTTTGCCCTCCACAAATGCATTAGCTCAATCTTCTCTGGATTGAATTCCATTTGTCACTTTTCTGCCCACCTGACCAGTCCATAGATATCTTCCTGCAGTCTACAGCTTTCCTCCTTACTATTAACTACACGGCCAATTTTTGTATCATCTGCAAACTTCTTAATCATGTCCCCTACATTTAAGTCTAAATCATTGATATATACCACAAAAAGCAAGGGACCTAGTACTGAGACTTGCGGAACCCCACTGAAAACAGCCTTCCAGTCACAAAAACACCCGTTGACCATTATCCTTTGCTTCCTGCCACTGAGCTAATTTTGGATCCAACTTGCCACTTTCCCTTGGATCACATGGGCTTTTACTTTTTTGACCAGTCTGCCATGTGGGACCTTGTCAAAAACCTTGCTAAAATCCATGTAGACTGCATCAAACACATTACCCTCATCGATCCTCCTTGTTACCGCCTCAAAAAATTCAATCAAGTTAGTCAGACACGACCTTCCCTTAACAAATCCATGCTGATTAATCCGTGCCTTTCTAAATGATGATTAATATTGTCCCTCAGAATTGTTTCCAATAATTTGCCCAACACCGAGGGTAGGCTGTTTGGTCTAATCATACATAATCATAAAAATACATAATCATTTACATTTTCGTTATAATATTATGCGATAGTGAATAATGAGCCATGAACAAATCAGTTCTGGCACCTCGCTGACTACTCATAGGGCAAGAAACCAAAAGTTCCTTAATTACATAACTAATATCCTATATTATTGGCAGGGTTAGTGTTTTATGGGGTATTTTGCATTTGATGTTAATCCGATCAACAGCTGAGGAATCTTTCAAACACAAATATTAGCATGGTTGCTAATCAGGTATGAGTCACGGTTAAAGGAATCATTTTCTTCACTGAAAATAGTTTTATATTGTAGTTTTGAACGTTATTCATTATTACCTAAATAAATGGTTCTACCAGCTTTATCCATACACTGATGGGATTTGAAACATGTAATGAGCTTCCTCCATTTCATTGGTCCTGCAGTGGACTGTGAACTGCATTACATTTGATATCATTGGGTGAGGCAAGTGAAAAACTTGATGAGAACAAGAATGTATCAAAAAAGTAGTTCCAAAGAAAGCGCTTGCTTCTTCATTCGCTTTTTTGTACACAATAAAGTCTGTTGCAAGAAGGCAGCAGTGTGCAAGGTACCTCAGTAATCTAACAACACAAAATAAAGATTTCCCTTAATACACAGCAGCTATTCTGCAGAAGGATAAACCAATGACAAAGTATCTGGTACATCGATAACAAAATGCACTGAGATTTCAAACAAGTATAGAAGCTAAAGTATCAATTTGTCTCTGAGTGAAGAAGAACTCCCTAATATCAGACGTCAAATTACCATTACTAGTTTGAACCAGTCTCCCCATGTCTTTAATTAGAATCATAGAATCATACAGCACAGAAGGAGGCCATCCGGCCCATCGTGCCAATGCCGGCTCTTTGAAAGAGCTCTCCAAATCGTCCCACTCCCCTGCTTTTTCCTCATAGCCCTGCAATCTTTTTCCTTTTCAAGTATGTATCCAATTCCCACTGAGGAGATTTGCAGCACCATGAAGTGCTGTGCAGATTGGCCACTCTCTGTTCAGTGTCCTTTGTGGGAAAAAATGGCATCACACTGAATACAGCTAATTAAAATTGAGTATGAAAGGAATGCGCTCAAGCACAGGAAAGAGGGTCCAAATCTCTGGTCATTGTCTATTTTGATTATAATTCACAAAAAATTATAATTACAGACAAAAACTATAATTATCAAATGCACGAGCACAAATATTGATGCAACAAAGCACTTGTGGTGGATGAATTAACAGTAATGATCAAATCCTCAGTAATTCAGGGTTCATTTCCCAAATACTAAGAGACGTGATGCCATTTGCCTTTGCTTGTATCATCTATAACTCTGTAACCTTGGGATCCTCAATATCTTGCGCTGACTACTGAATCGACAGTCCTGCTTGGAGAGAGTACGGGTCATTACACTCCTACTGGACAAGAGTGCACATATTGATTGACCTTCTGTCTTTGTAGCACCTAAGGTGGCAATCTTCATTTTAGACAGAAGTGAAGTTATACTGTACTTCAAAACTAAGCAGCATTATCAATTAGTAAAAGCTTTATTGCTTCAACTGAAAATGCAAAAACCCACGTAAATCTATCCCCATTTGCATTTGTGTAGAAAAATCCTATTTTTGATGCCAATGCAGTGAGTTGATGCTAAATATGCAAAGTCTACGCAAGGTTGGAGGGTATCTGTGCTCATTGATTCTCTGAGCAGCCACTGCTAGGTTACCATTCCTCATAGTTTGGGTGTAATTAAGACTGTATTGGCTTAGTTGGGCCAGTTTGAAATAGAGGAAGTTCACATATGTTAGTTTCTGTAATTTTGATTATAATACTGTGGACATCCTTCTGTACGTGAGCACACACACACACATTCACACACACACATGTAGCCAGAGTGCTGGTATTATCTTATTCACATTAGAGAAGACAATAAAAATGGCCTTGTAATTCCTTGGGGCAGGATTTTAAAAGGGAAAAATAGGTAGGTTGGGGGCAAGGGGGCAGTGAAAACTGCAACAATTTCAGACCCGCGCGCAACTTGCCTCCAACTCGTCCATTTTCGGTTTTCACTGGAGCGGGACGAGGGGCAGGCAACCAACCCGCTGGGGGCCGGGATTCCTGGGCTTTCTCCTTCACCGCTGTGTGAGTGGAGGTGAGAAGACCCAAAACTGCAGGTAAGTGCCTTTATGGCATGGCTTATCGGCCCAGAGGAGCAGGAATGCTTCCCCCAGGCCCAACAAGTCAACCCGCATTGACGCCCCCCCCAAACAATCGCGATCCCCCCAACGATCATGGACTCCCGCAATGACCCCCGACTCCTTCCCAGTGACTGGCACCCAATCGCCCCCCCCCGTTGTCCCCTGATGACTGAACCCCCCATGATACCCTATCCCTTCCCCCAATGACTGATCTCCGATGACTGACCCCCCCATGACTGACCTCCGATGACTGACCCCCCCCCAGACTGACTCCTCCCCCAGTGACCTCCATGCTCCCTGATGCTCCCATGCCCACCCATGCCCCCATGTGTCAATCCCCCATACCCCCGATGCCCCCATGCCACCGTGCCCACCCATGTCCCCGATGCCCCCATGCCTCCATGCCCGCTCCCATCCATTCAATCTAAGACTTACCTGTACACTTACCTGAAGACGTCCTCTTCCTTGCACTGCTCCCATCCGACTGACACCAGCTTGTCAATCAGGCCGGCCTGTCGGATGGGAAACCGACAAAAAAAAAGTCTTCCTTACGTCAAAATCATTAGGACGTCTGGGAAACCCGTACTTCACTTCTGATTGCCCAGTTTGTATCAAAACAATATTTAGTCCTTGTGACGTGTGTCACCTCTGCCCATAATGGCACATTTCTTACAGTGTAGTATTGAGGGCTATATCTAGCATATGGAAAGGAGTCATAACAACATTCCTGTGATGAGAATCTTATTTATTTGTGTAAATAGACTTAAGATGTTTATCATGATGTGCATTTAAGCTCCCTCTTGTACACTATGGAAAACTGCTGCAAGATCTACTTCATGTTGTACTGCTAAATGATTCCCATATACTGGAAGGAGCAGATGGGTGGTCTTCCATAGAGTTTCACTTGATTGAGGCAGGATGATATCTCTAGATGATAAGGTGTCATTAGCATCTGCAGGTGCACAAGCAATATTGGCTAATGCACTGATGGTCTTGACTATGTCCAAATGCTGTGCACTCATTTCAGCAGTGGCACAAGATGGCATCGACATGCTGTCCACTAGAGATGCAGGTGCCAAATGCTGTGAACCAACCAGCATGCCTCTTCAGAAGACTAATGAAGGCCTTTTATCTTACTAATTACAGAGCTTTGGCTTTCCATGAAGCTGATGAAACCCTTCCTCAAAGTGCTATGCGTCATGTCACCAAGGGACTGAAAACAGCTGCTACTGCCTTGGGAATAATCGCACAAGAGGCAATGCCAACCGGGCTGGTGAAGTTCTCAAGACATTCTCCCACTGAGATTGCTATGCTATTCAAGGCACTGTGTAATGCAGGAGACACTATGTGCACTGGACTCACTGGCAGTGCCCTGCAGAGCCCTATTCTATTAGAGCAGAAACAAGCTGGACGCTGGACTCCTCCACACTACCCTGAACTTATTGCAAACTTATGTCTAGAGAGACAAGCACGTATGTTTGGCTCATCCAGAAGTCACCTTTCCAAAAGGTGACTCCAACAGATCAGAATCTGGAACAGCTCGACTGGGACCATGAAAATGCTGACGCACTGCATAACATGCACCAGGCATTCCTCTGCTATTGCCTCTTCATTAACTGTGATTGGGAGAATTTTGGTAGGAAGAATAAGGAGGCCACACACTGCTTGGATAATAAGAGTCTAAACAGGATGGAGGAGAAAAGGGATCTAGGGGTACAGATACACAAACCATTAAAAGTAGCGACGCAGGTTAGTAAGGCCATAAAAAAGGCAAATCAAGCACTGGGGTTCATTTCTAGAGGGATAGAATTGAAAAGCAAAGATGTTATGTTAAACTTGTATAGAACCTTGGTTAAACCGCACTTGGAGTATTGTGCACAGTTCTGATCTCCATATTATAGAAAGGATATAGAGGCATTGGAGAGGCTGAAAAAAAGATTCACAAGGATGATACCAGAACTGAAAGGATATCCTTATCGGGAAAGGCTGAACAGGCTGGGACTCTTTTCTCTAGAGAAGGCTGAGGGGTGACCTGATAGAGGTCTTTAAGATAAAGATAGGGTTTGATCGGGTAGATGTAGAGAAAATTTTCCCACATGTGGGTGAGTCCAAAACTAGAGGTCATAAATATAAAATAGTCGCTAATAAATCCAATAGAGAATTCAGGAGAAACTTTTTTACCCAAAGAGTGGTAAGAATGTTGGACGTGCTACCACAAGGAGTAGTTGAGGCAAACAGCGTAGATGCATTTAAGGCGAAGCTAGATAAGCACATGAGGGAGAAAGGAATAAATAGGTATCCTGATAGGGATAGATGAAGTAGGGAAGGAGGAGGCTCGTGTGGTGCATAAATGTCGGCATAGACCAGTAGGGCCGAATGACCTGTTTCTGTGCTGTAGTTTTGATGTAACTCAATGTGACCAGTGCCACATTCTTCAGTGCCTTCTGTTTCTCACTATCTAAATATTTCATGGTGTGTGTCTCTGGACTGGCATTTGTATGGCTGGAGATACTGCTAAGTGAATGGTTTCTCATCTTCCTGACAATGCTTCCCGCTGGGTCCTGGTTGTTTTGTAACAAGAAAAATGAGTGTGACTTCATTGTTAAGCATTTTTCTACAGCACTGTAATAACATGCTGTGCACAGTGAAGGTACAGTGACCATTTTGAGTTCAGCTTCTAATCAATTTTACAAGCAAATTTTGCTATATGTTAGCACAATGAGACTAACCAGCATCATGGACAGGAACTCTAACCTCTCCTTCTTGCAAAGGCCTCTGTAACAAGGGAATAGGGACTGAGGCCAATCTTTTGATGGATGCTACCATCTCAATTACTTAACATTATTGAAGGCTGGCTTATCTTGGAAAGAGAATAATTAAAGACTGGTCATGTTGGAATGTTACAGCACAGTAAGAGATCTTTTGCCCCATCAAGTTGGTGGCCATGTTTTTCTCCGCATGAGCCAGCTAGTCTAATCCCAACTTCAGCTTGCTCCCTATACCCTTTAATATTCCTCTTTTTCAAGCAACAGTACAGTTTATGGATAATGCTTCACCAATAGTTTGTGGCAGAGAGTTTCACATTCTGATCTCCTCCTTTGTTATGATATCTTTCCTATAATAGGAAGCCCAAACCTGTACACTATGAAGGAGGATGGGGAGCCTCGACCATCTCTGTAACTCAGAACTAGTCATTGCTAAACGGGTCAGTGATGCTGAGGCTGGCTCTTCATCATCTAATTTAATTTAGGGGGCGGTTCATACAAGCCCCTTCCTCCCCATAGGAGCTGTTTTACAGGAAATAATGATTGCTTTGCACCTGCAAACTGCTCTGCAATATATGCTTGTGACTAATTGCTAGATCAAGCAACACTTGTGTTTAATGTCAACAATACTGACTGATCTCAGTTGGAGTTAAAAATTGTTACTGCTACTGATTAGGTTTCTGAGAAAAACCCAATCTTGTGTCTTAATAGACCTTTATGAAGTACCAAGGTGGCTTAGCATTGCTTTTAAAGGATATTTTTGTTCTGCTGAAGACACTGTCCCTGAAAGTCCGTGAGGATTCTACCCCTCTCCCACCATAACTCTGGCAGGAGACCAGTGGAGTCCCAGGGAAACGGCTGTTTATGGTACTTCCTTGGGTGTTTCGGCGATGTCCCACTAGAGTTACAGCGGTCGATTAACATAACACCCAGGGAAATAGCGTAAAGAGCCATTTCCTTGGGGGAACTCACAGCAAGATCCCACAAACAGCAAATGAGATCAGTGACCAGTTAATTGGTTTTATCGTGTTGCTTGAGGGATAATTGTTGGCCAGCGCACCTCCTCTTCGCTTCTTTATATTGCGCTGTAGGATATTTTACATCTACCTGAACAGGCAGACAGGGCTTCAGTTTAACATTTCATCCAAAAGTCAACAACTCCAACAAATGTGGCACTCCCTCAGTACTTTACTGACATATCAGCCTAGATTATGTGCTCAAGTCCTGGAGTGGGCTTGAACCCACGACCTTCTGACAGAAGGGTGCGAGTGCAACCAACTGCAACTGATGTTAATTATTTGTTCTGCTACATGTCTAGTTATGGTACATGTCATGGTCATGGTACTGGACTAGCAATGCAGAAGTTATGAGTTCAAATTCCACCAGAGCAAGTTCTGAATTTGAATTCACTAAATTTGGTAATTTGTGGGCTGGGACCAGAAAATGACCATGGAAGCTGCTGGATTGTCATAAAAATCCAGCTGGTTCACTAATGTCCTTCAGGGAAGGAAACTGTTCCGTCAGGCCTATATAGTCTGCTCTTGAGACAGGGATCACAATTGGGGAGGACGGGGTAGCCTGGAGCAGGGGAGGCCCAAGGTCTCCTTATGGGGTCCGGAGGAGCACTCCTGCTCCCCCTGGCCCACAAGGAAACCGAAAAAATTGAAAGTAACTTACCTTATCGTCCCTCTTCTGGCCTGCTCCCTTGGGGCGCCAGGCTTCCCTGGCGAGGCTGGCATTGGGCGCCAAATGCACTACTGCCTGTTAAACTCTAGCCGGCGTCCGAATATTCTCGTCGGACCCCAACTTATGAATATTTGTGAGTCTTTTGCCTGTCTGCGTTGAAGGCCTCGCTCATCTCTCAAAACCCGGCAGTTAAAATTATGGCCTTGTGAGAATGCGTGCCAGGACAGAGGCAGGGCACTGCTTCTATTTTAACTCCCCGCATGCCTCGTTCTTGTCAGGTGCAGGAGGTTAAAATCAGCCCTATGGTCATGCAGTCTGACCAGATTGAATCTTTTCTCCATTAAATCAACAAAATGGATCTGAAAGCAAAATTTATAGCTCAGGTGGAAGAGAATGTGACATGACAGATCAATTAAATGGCAACTCGATCAGACAACAGTGTATAGGAATCCAACCAACCACAGCCCTGCAATTCCATTGATTCTCAAGCTGCATGAAGAGCAAAGACCTCAGCAGTAACTAAAAACAGAAATAGTTAAGAAAACCATGGCAACAAATGGATACCGTGGAGCCCTACTAAACAAAGTGCAATGTGTAATGGCTTAGGTAGAAGGCAGTTTTTAAGCTTAAAGGTGAGGTTTCAAAAAGCTTTATTTGCAAATTACATTCAGTTAAGTTGATTGACAAAAGAATCTCACAGGTTGAGGTGCTCAATATGTTACTTTACATAATGCTGTCCTATGTACACCTCCTGATATGATAGATGCGATGTCAAGCGGTTTGCACCAAGCTTTCCTTATCGTGCTTATTTAGAAAAGGATGTTAGAACTGGCAGGATTCACATTCAAATCTGATGACCATGAATTTATCAACTTCAAAAACAATTTTTAAAATTTGTTCTTGGGATGTGGATGACATTGGCAAGGCTGCATTTATTGCCCTCCACTACTTGCCCAGGGAAGGTGGTGGTGAGTAACTACTGTAGTCCTTGCATTCATGGTGCTTCCACGATGGTGTTAGGTAAGGAATTCCAGGATTTTGACCCAGTGATGATGAAAGAATATTGATACATGTCCAATGATATATGAGAGGTGGTTGGAAGTGGCTATTGCCTGGCACTTGTTGGCATGAATGTTACTTATCACTTGTCAGTCCAAGCCTAGATGTTGATGTTGTCCAGGTCCTGTAGTAAGCTGGCATGGGCTACTTCATTATTGGAAGAGTTGAGAATGGAGTTGAACACTGGAATCATCAGTGAAGAGTCCCACTCCTTACCTTATAGAACCATAGAAGTTTCAAGCACCCAAGGAGGCCATTTCACTCATCGTAGAACAGTCCAAAACTAATTCCATTGCCCCGCTCTTTCCCCAATAGCTTTGTATCTTTCTCTGCTTTAAATAATTATCCAATTTTCCCTTTAAAAAAAAGTTTTTTTCTTGCCTCGGCTACTTCTGTGACAAAGCATTCCATAATCTAACAAATCTCTGTGTAAAGAAATTTCTAGTAACCTCTTTCCTCACTCTCTTCGTGATCACTTTAAATTGAGAACCCCCTCATCGCTGACTCCCTGATCAGAGGAAATAGTCTTTCCTTATTCACTCCATCAAAACTCTTCATAATTTTAAAAACCTCTATTAAATCTCCTTTTCTCTGCTCCAGTGAAAATAGTCCTAGCATCTCAAGTCACTCCTCATAAGTATAGTTTCCCATCCTGGTAAATCTGTGCTTAACACTGTCTATGGCTTTAATGTCTTTTCTGTAATGAGGCATCTAAAACTGCACACAGTACTCTAACTGTGGCTTAACTAATGTTTTGTATAAATTCATCATCACTTCTTTACTCTTGTATATTCTATGCGCCTATTTATAAAACCCCAAATTCTATTGACCTTTTTATGTAGCTTTACCCACCTGCACTCGCACTTTCAAGGAATTATGTATTCGAACCCCTTGGTCTCACTATTTATCCACATTGTTCAGCATCTTTGCATTGAGTGTATGCTCCCATTCCTTGTTTTTTCCTCCCAAATGATGGAGGGAAGGTCATTGACAAAGTGTCTGAAGAAGGTTCAGCTCAGCATATTGCCCTGAAGAACTCCTGCAGCAATGTCGTGACGCTGTGATGATTGGCCTCTAACAACCGCAACTATCTTCCATTGTGTCAGATATGAGTCCAGCTATTGGACAGTTGTTCCCTTGATCTTCAGTGTCTTCCGTTTTACTAGGCTTTCTTGGTGCCATACTCAATTGAATGCTAGCTTGATATCGAGGGCAGCCACTCTCACCTTTCCTTTGGCATTCAGCTCTTATGTCCATGCCTGAATCTGTTTAATCTATGGGCAGTGTTAGGGTGCTTGCCCTGGATGGTGGCTCTGCTATTTAAAACCTGCCGTTCATTTATTACAAATCCAACTGTTCTTGCATTATTTCAACCTCAGAATTGTGTGTGAAGCTTGCCCAAACCCCAAGAATCATATACATCTCACAAAACATGTCAGTTTGGCTCAATCATTGATATTGTTGCTCCTGAGTTAAAAGGTTGTGGGTTCAAGCCTCGCACCAGGATTCGAGCACGTAACTGACTAACCAGTGTAGTATGCGGGGGGGCGCTGCATTGTTGGAGGTGCTGTCTGTCAGATATATCATTGAATCAACGTTCTGTCTGCCTATTCAGGTGGAAGTCAAAGGTCCTATGCACTATTTGAGGAAAAGCAAGGAGTTCTCCTGCTGCCCTGATCGACATTCCTCCCTCAACCCTCAACTCGTAGCTGTTTGTAGCATCTTACTTTGCACAAAAGGTCTGCTGTGTTTTCTTACATATCAATAGTTACTGTGTTTCAAATTGTATATGAAATTTAGAAGAGATGTGATAAAATGATATATAAAGGCAATTCTTTCTTTAAATTGTCGCCTCCTTACAGCACGACGCACAAGTGAACCAGGAATCTCGGCCTGTGATATATCTCGCAGAACCAGAGACATGCAATCAGCAGTGTCCAAATTTTAATGTGTTTTAATGCTAATCCTAATTTAATGCCCTTAACACATAGCAAACCAGTAAACTGGAGAACAATAGACAATAGATTCTCATTTTATAAAGAATCTACCAAACTCGAACATGGCAAATAAGCAGCTATTGACATGAACAGAGGATTGCAAGTAACAACAGCAACTTGGATTAATATAGCACCTTTAACATCGAAAAACATTCCAATGCACTCACACAGGACAAAAGCAATGGAAATGTGAAACAGTTAGGAGAAATAACCGAAGGCTTAGTTGAAGAGATGGGTTTTGAGAAGTGCTTTGGAGGTGATTCGGGAGTGAGTTCCAGAAAGTAGGGTTGAGATGGCTGAAGACTCTACCACCAAAGGTGGAGCATCTTTCATCCATTCACAATAGAGGCCAGAGAACAGAAGGGATGTAGAGATAGAGAAGGTTGGAGAGGTAAGGTAGAGTCAGGCCATGGAGGGATTTGTAGATGAGAAGGATTTTAAATTCAGGACGTCAGTATAGTTCATTAAGGAAGGGGGTGATGGGTGAGCAGGGCTTAGTGTGGTACAGAATGTGGATAGCAGTGTTTCAGTTGATTTGGAGCTCATAGAGGGTGGAATTCTGACGGTTGGCAAGGAGGGCATTGGAAAAATTGAGTCTACAGGTGACAAAGGCTCGGATAAGGGTCTCAGTGGCAGTGGGGGTGAGGCTGGCACAGGCGGGCAATGTTGCAAAGATGGAAGTAAGCGGTCTTGGTGATGGTTCTGATAATGGGCCCCAAACTCGGCTCTGAGTGCAACAGGACATTGAGGGGTTGCATTTCCCCGGGGGTTTCTCTCGATCACCTGCCGTAACGTCAGTGGAAGATCAGCGGAAATATCGGAAAAATTGAGTAAATACCCTTTAGGCTGTTTCTCTGGAGTTTCCACAGATCTTCTGCTGAAGTTACAGCAGTCAATCCGGAGAACCCCTATGGATATTAATGGTGTAAGTTTGCATGCAGCCTGGTTTAGCCTGAGCAAGCAGCCAGGGAGAGCGGATGGAGTCAATTGGAAAGGTAAACTGTTTCCGGCAATGGTTAAAAGTAAGGGCTTTGTTCTTCCCAACGTTAGTTAGAAGAAATTCTGACTTATTCAAATAAGCAGACCAACAGCACCCAGACAATCAAGGGATTGAGGGAAATGGTCATGAGGTAGGGCTGGGTGCCACCATATGATCTGAGTCCTATGAGATGATGTCATTAAAGTACAAAATGTTGCTGAGGAAGAGAAGGGGACAAGGATGGTTCCTTGGGCGACTCCATAGGAGACCATGTGAGGCAGAAAGAGAAGGCAATGCTAGAAGTGTACTGGCTGCATTGGTATTGGTGGGAATGGAACCAAGCAAGGGGAGTCCCATGGAGCTGGACCACAGAGGTGAGATGGTAAAGAAAAATGTTGAATGCTGTTTAGAGGTTAAGGAGGATAAGGAGGGTTAATGTGCTGCAGTTACAATCCTGGAGAAATTGCTGGTGACTTGGTCCTGAACAGTTCCAGTACCACAAGTAGGTCAGAAACAGGATTGAAGGATTTAAAACAGGGAATTGTGAGAAAGGTGAGTATGGAACTATGAGGAAGCGACATGCTCAAGGACCTTTGAGAGGACCTTTGCACTTTATTAACTGTGAAGCACTTTGGGATGTCATGAGTTCATGAAAAGCGTTATTTAAAGGTAAATTCTTTATTTAGATGGAAGTTAAAGATGGGATGCTGGTTGGAGATGATGAATGCATCAAGGATGGGCTTTTGAAGGTAGCACAGTGATTCAAGAACTGTCCCTCTAGATTGGAAAATTGCACATGTCACTCCACTTTTTAAGAAAGGAAAGAGAGGGAAACCGGGGAATTATAGACCAGTTAGCCTAACATGTGTTGTGGGGAAAATGCTGGAGTCTATAATTAAGGATAGGGTGACTGAACACCTCGAGAATTTTCAGTTAATCAGAGAGAGCCAGCATGGATTTGTGAAAGGTAGGTCGTGCCTGACAAACCTGATTGAATTTTTTGAAGAGGTGACTAAAGTAGTGGACAGGGGAATGTCAATGGATGTTATTTATATGGACTTCCAGAAGGCATTTGATAAGGTCCCACATAAGAGACTGTTAGCTAAGATAGAAGCCCATGGAATCGAGGGAAAAGTACGGACTTGGTTAGGAAGTTGGCTGAGCGAAAGGCGACAGAGAGTAGGGATAATGGGAAGGTACTCACATTGGCAGGATGTGACTAGTGGAGTCACGCAGGGATCTGTCTTGGGGCCTCAATTATTCACAATATTTATTAACAACTTAGATGAAGGCATAGAAAGTCTCATATCTAAGTTTGCCGATGACACAAAAATTGGTGGCATTGTAAGCAGTGTAAATGAAAACATAAAATTACAAAGGGATATTGATAGATTAGGTGAATGGGCAAAACTGTGGCAAATGGAATTCAATGCAGACAAATGTGAGATCATCCACTTTGGATCAATAAAGGATAGAACAGGGTACTTTCTAAATGGTAAAAACTTAAAAACAGTGGATGTCCAAAGGGACTTAGGGGTTCAGGTACATAGATCATTGAAGTGTCATGAACAGGTGCAGAAAATAATCAATAAGGCAAATGGAATGCTGGCCTTTATATCTAGAGGACTGGAGTACAAGGGGGCAGAAGTTATGCTGCAGCTATACAAAACCCTGGTTAGACCGTACCTGGAGTACTGTGAGCAGTTCTGGGCACCGCACCTTCGGAAGGACATATTGGCCTTGGAGGGAGTGCAGCGTAGGTTTACTTGATACCCGGACTTCAAGGGTTAAGTTACGAGGAGAGATTACACAAATTGGGGTTGTATTCTCTAGAGTTTCGAAGGTTAAGGGGTGATCTGATCGAAGTTTATAAGATATTAAGGGGAACAGATAGGGTGGATAGAGAGAAACTATTTCCGCTGGTTGGGGATTTTAGGAGTAGGGGGCACAGTCTAAAAATTAGAGCCAGACCTTTCAGGAGTGAGATTAGAAAACATTTCTACACACAAAGGGTGGTAGAAGTTTGGAACTCTCTTCCGCAAACGGCAATTGATACGAGCTCAATTGCTAAATTTAAATCTGAGATAGATAGCTTTTTGGCAACCAAAGGTATTAAGGGATATGGGCCAAAGGCAGGTATATGGAGTTAGATCACAGATCAGCCATGATCTTATCAAATGGCGGAGCAGGCATGAGGGGCTGAATGGCCTACTCCTGTTCCTATGTTCCTATAACAACTTCAACAAAAACTTGCATTTATATAGCGCCTTTAAAGTAGTAAAATGTCCCAAGGTGCTTCACAGGAGTGTTATCAGACAAAATTTGACACCGAGTCACAGAAGAAAATAACGGGCTGGATTTTGCTCGCCGTTCATTAGACTTACACTTGCCGATAGACTTTCCATGGGCTTTTGCACAGCAAGTTCCTGTTATCGGGTGCTCAATACAGCTCGGCACCCACTACGGGCATCAGAGCAGAGTTCGGAATCGTGGACGAAAATGTCTGATCACATTGGACAATAAACAGTGAAGAGAAGACACACCCACCAATTCAGCTGGGAGTCTTACAGAGAGGTGAGTATAGTCTTCAAATGAACTCTTAAATTTAGAAAGTTAGTTTAATTGTAAATAAACTTTAAACATTTTTTTAATAAACAGTGGGATACCGAGTGGAAAAGGCATTTTTTTCTCTTTTTTTCCACACAGACCTCTTTAAGCACTTTCAGGACTCTTGATGTCACATAAATTTGAAAAAAATCTGACACCCGCCTCTCACAGACTTTTTGTACAACTCTCTGACAGCTAAAAAGCTCCCTCTGGCTTCATTAAATGTATGCAAACTTTAAATGGCGGTAAGACAGGCTCCTCACGTTAGTTCAGACAAGCCTTAACTTTTTGTGGTGAGTTTAGTCCATATTTACCACGTCAGTGCAGGAATTTCAAGCCATTCATTCTAAACTAATAGATAGAGGCATGGTAGGGCACCTCACTCCCGTGGAATGCACATCTTGTGCCATGTGGGACCTCCAGGTTCCCGTGTCCTGAATGGCCACATGTGCAGGAAGTGTCGCCAACTGGAGGAGCTCGAACTCCGGGTTTTGGGGCTTGAGCAGCAGCTGGTGTCACTGCAGTGCATCCATGAGACTGAGATCTACGTGGATAGCACGTTTCAGGATGTGGTCACTCCGCAGCTTAAGAAAGTACAGGCAAAGAGGGACTGGGTGACCACCAGACAGACAAGGAGGACCAGTCAGGTAGTGCAGGAGTCCACTGAGGGCATCTTGCTTTGGAGAGGGTTCCCTTGGGGAGAGCAGCCAGAGTCAAGTCCACAGCATCATGGGTGGCTCAGCTGTACAGGGAGGGAGGAGAAAGGTCAGGAGAGCGATAGTGATAGGGGATTCTATAGTTAGAGGAACAGACAGGAGTTTCTGCGGCAGGAGAAGTGATTCCAAGATGGTATGTTGCCTTCCTGGTACCAGGGTCAAGGATGTCACTGAACGGCTGTAGAACATTCTAAAGGAGGAGGGTGAACACCAGAGGTCGTGGTCCATATCAGTACCAATGACATAGGTAGAAAGAGGGATGAGGAGGTGCAAGCAGATTTTAAGGAGTTAGGGAAGAGATTAAGAAGCCGGACCTCAAAGGTAGTAATCTCCGGATTACTCCCAGTGCCACGTGCTAGTGAGTATAGAAATAGAAGGATAGAACAGATGAATGCGTGGCTGGAGAGACGGTGCAAGAGGGAGGGCTTTAGATTCCTGGGGCATTGGGACTGGTTCTGGGGAAGGTGGGACCTATACAAGCCAAGTGAGTTGCACCTCAACAGGGCCAGGATCAACGTCCTCGCAGGGAAGTTTGCTAGTGCTGTTGGGGAGGGTTTAAACTAGCTTGGCGGGGATGGGAACCTGAGCGTAGATTCAGAAGGGAGAGAAACAGAGCTGGAAATGGAAGGCAGAAAATTATTAAGTGAGTTTGGAAGGCAGAGGAAACAAAGGTTAAAAACTAGACAACAAAGGAGTTTGGCAGTGCCTAATATTATATTCCTCAATGCAAGGAGTCTAGTGAATAAAGCAGATGAGCTAAGGGCACAGATAGACATGTCGAAGTATGATATCATAGCTATTACTGAAACATGGCTTAAACAGGGGCAGGAATGGTAGCTCAACATTCCTGGTTACAGGGTTTTCATACGAGATAGAGAGGGGGATAAAAAAGGAGGGGGATGGCAATATTGGTTGAAGAAACAATTACGGCTGTGAGGAGGGATGATATGTTAGAAGGATCATCAAATGAGGCCATATGGGTTGAGCTAAAGAACAAAAAAAGGGGCAGTGACACTGCTGAGAGTGTACTATAGACCCCCAAACAGTAAGAGGGAGATAGAAGAGCAAATTTCTGAGAAGTGCAAAAACAATAGGGCAGTAATAGTAAGGGATTTCAACTACCCTAATATTAACTGGGATACAATCAGTTCAAAAGGTATAGAGGGTGCAGAATTCTTAAATTGCATTCAGGAGAATGTTCTTAGCCAGCACGTAGCAAGTACAAGAAGAGGGGGGCAGTTCTGGATTTAGTTTTGGGGAATGAAGCTGGGCAGGTGGAAGGAGTATCTGTGGGAGAGCATTTTGGTTGTAGTGATCATAATCCAGTTAGATTTAGCATAGTTATGGAAAAGGACAAAGATAGAACCGGAGTAAAAGTTCTAAATTGGGGAAAGGCCAATTTTACTAAGCTGAGAAGTGATTTAGCAAATGTGGACTGGAAACAGCTACTGAAGGTAAATCAGTGTCAGAGCAGTGGGAGGCATTCAAGGGGGAGATTCAAAGGATTCAGAGTAAACATGTTCCCACAAAGAAAAAGGGTGAGACCGCCAAATCAAGAGACCCCTGGATGACAAGGATCATACAGGGTAAGATAAGGCAAAAAAGGGAAGCTTATGTCAGATACCAAGAGCTCAATACTGTAGAAAGCCTAGAGGCGTATAGAAAGTGCAGGGGTGAAATTAAAAAGGAAATTAGGAAAGCAAAGAGAGGCCATGAAAAAATATTGGCAAGTAAAATAAAAGAAAATCCAAAAATGTTTTATAAATACATAAAGAGCAAGAGGATAACTAAGGAAACAGTAGGGCCTATTAGAGACTAAAAAGTTAACCTATGTGTGGAGGCGGAAGATGTGGGTATGGGTCTTAATAAATATTTTGCGATTGTCTTCACAAAAGAGGGGCACGATGCAGAGATTGTGGTTGAAGAGGAGTGTGAAATATTGGATGGGATAAACATAGTGAGAGAGGAAGTATTAAGGGGTTTAGCATCTTTGAAAGTAGATAAATCGCCAGGCTATTAAGAGAAGCAAGGGAGGAAATAGCGGAGGCTCTAGCCATCATTTTCTTATCCTTCCTGGTTGCAGGCGTGTTGCCGGAGAATTGGAGGATTGCTAACGTTGTACCGTTGATAAAAAGGGAGAAAGAGATACACCGAGTAATTGTAGGCCAGTCAGTCTAACCTCGGTGGTGGGCAAATTATTGGAATCAATTCTGAGGGACAGCATAAATCGTCATTTAGAAAGGCACGGGTTAATCAAGGACAATCAGCATGGATTTGTTAAGGGAAGGTCGTGTCTGACTAACTTGATTGAATTTTTTTGATGCGGTAACAAAGAGGGTCGATGAGGGTAACGCGTTTGATGTAGTGGTTTGATGGATTTCAGCAAGGCTTTTGACTAGGTCCTACATGGCAGACTGGTCAAAAAAGTAAAAGCCCATGGATCCAAGGGAAAGTGGCTAGTTGGATCCAAAATTGGTTCAATGGCAGGAAGTAAAGGGTAATGGTTGACGGGTATTTTTGCGACTGGAAGGCTGTTTCCAGTGGGGTTCCGCAAGGTTCAGAGCTAGGTCCCTTGCTTTTTGTGGTATATATTAATGATTTGGACTTGAAGGTGGGGGGCTTGATCAAGAATTTTGCAAGTGATACAAAAATTGGCTGTGTGATTGACAGTGAGGAGGAAAGCTGTAGACTGCAGGAAGATATCAATGGACTGGTCAGGTGGGCAGAAAAGTGGCAAATGGAATTTAATCCAGAGAAGTGTGAGGTAATGCATTTGTGGAGGGCAAAGAAGGCAAGGGAGTACACAATAAATGGGAGGATACTGGGAGGTGTAGAGGAACAAAGGAACCTTGGAGTGCATGTCCACGGATACCTGAAAGTAGCAGGATAGGTAGATAAGGTGGTTAAGAAGGCATATGGGATACTTTCCTTTATTAGGCAAAGCATAGAATATAAGAGCAGGGAGGCTATGCTAGAACTGTATAAAACACTAGTTAGGCCACAGCTAGAGTATTACGTACAGTTCTGGTCATCACATTACAGTAAAGATGTGATTGCACTAGAGAAGGTACAGAGGAGATTCACAAGGATGTTCCCAGGACTGGAAAATTTTAGCTATGAGAAAAGATTGGATAGGCTGGAGTTGTTTTCTTTGGAACAAAGGAGGCTGAGGGGAGATTTAATTGAGGTATATAAAATTATGACGGGACTAGATAGAGTGAATAGGGAGGACCTAGTTCCCTTAGCAGAGGGGTCAATGACCGGGGGGCATAGATTCATAGTATTTGATGGAAGGATTAGACGGGAGCTGAGGAGGAATTTTTTCAGCCAGAGGGTGGTGGGGGTCTGGAACTCACTGCCTGAAAGGGTGGTAAATGCAGAAACCCTCAACTCATTTAAAAAGTAATTGGATGTACACTTGAAGTGCCGTAACCTGGTGAGACCGCACCTGGAATACTGCATACAGTTTTGGTGTCCATACTTAACAAAAGACATACTTGCTCTCGAGGCAGTACAAAGAAGGTTCACTCGGTTAATCCCGGGGATGAGGGGGTGGACATATGAGGAGAGGTTGAGTAGATTGGGACTCTACTCATTGGAGTTCAGAAGAATGAGAGGCGATCTTATTGAAACATATAAGATTGTGAAGGGGCTTGATCGGGTGGCTGCAGTAAGGATGTTCCCAAGGATGGGTGAAACTAGAACAAGGGGGCATAATCTTAGAATAAGGGGCTGCTCTTTCAAAACTGAGATGAGGAGAAACTTCTTCACTCAGAGGGCAGTAGGTCTGTGGAATTTGCTGCCCCAGGAAGCTGTGGAAGGTACATCATTAAATAAATTTAAAACAGAAATAGACAGTTTCCTAGAAGTAAAGGGAATTAGAGGTTATGGGGAGCGGGCAGGAAATTGGACATGAAGCTGAGTTTGGATCGGTCAAGGCCCTGTGGGTGGCGGAGCGGGCCCAGGGGCTGAGTGGTCGGGTCCTGATCTTACTTCTTGTGTTCTTTAGATTTGAGGTTAGGATCAGATCAGCCATGATCTTATTGAATGGCGGAGCAGGCTCGAGGGGCCGATTGGCCTACTCCTGCTCCTATTTCTTATGTTCTTATGTAACCTACAGGGCTACGGAGCAGTTGCTGGATAGCTCTTTCCTGGCCGGCACGGACACGATGGGCCATATAGCCTCCTTTTGTGCAGTAACTTTCTATGATTCTATGATTCTGTGATTAATTTATTTGAATGGGGAGCCAGATGGCATGATTCCGTTTTCACGCAGCTTACGGAGGGCGGCGCATCTCGGACAGCAACTTCCTGATTTCTTCATTTAACTGCGTGCGTGTGCACGATGATTTTCACATAAATAATGGTGAGTACTGTTAGCCTCATCATTATTCTCACTGCAAAAACAGGCCCGTTAGGATTGGTGACCAAAAGCTTTGTCAAAGAGGTAAGTTTTAAGGAGTGTCTTAAAGATGGAGAGAGAGGTATAGGTGGAGAGGCAGCGAGGTTGATGGCAACTTTGAACAAGTGAGGAAGAAAGTCTGAGTAAAGGGAGTTGTTCACTATTTCAGCAAGCATTGGGGTTAGGGTAGGTCATTGAGTAACACACAGAAAAGCTTCAAGACGATGAAGTAATGGCCTTTGAAGAAACACAATGTGAAACCAGCACCAGGAATTAAACAACTGTAACATTACAAAGATACAGGTGATCACCATAAAAGGGGAAAGACATAGACTAAATTACAAATACAATAACTCCATAACAAGATGAAAAGATATTAAAAGGAACAGAGGACTAAATGTCAACATGAAAACCATGAAGAGGTATAAATCACCCAATGACAAAGCAAAATCATCAGAAGGCAGATTAACACATTCGCCGGTCAATAAAAGGATTAACTCATCTCTCAGAAATGCAATCACACAATGGAGTACAGATAAGAGCTTCTTTCAAACCAGGGGTTTCAATTTTATTGCAGCTGATGAAGTTACGAGATAGCTGTCTAAACCACAGCATTAGGGACAGGAAGTGCATCCAAATCATTTGCATTTATACAAAATATATAAATATCCGACCTTAAAGTAAGCGGATAAACTAAATATGACATCTGATGAATGATCTCTTTTCTACCTTATTGCAATTTGAATGCTGCTTCGAGCTGATAACTTTTTGCCTCTGGTTGCTCCTCGGATGCTTCAGACCTGCATTCAGTCCTCTCACCTCAGCATGAGGAAGCAAGAGCTCCCTAAAATTGAACCATGTCATGTCTCCAAAAGCAATCAAACTTGTCAACAGTTGCATATTCACACTCTGGTGGTGCTGATCTTGTGAGAAGTGAGTGCGGGTGTCTGTTGGCAGAGGTGGGGGATGGGGGGTTTCAAGAAATAACATTTTACAATTCATTTGCTACCCGCAGATATCTGTATTCAGAGATATCCAGGCTCCTCTGTAGTGTAACGTGCCCTGACTACAAGAGTAGTCCAAATCCTGGAGACCCAGAGCTGCTTTGCCATGAGCTCTCACTTAGACATATGCAAATGATGCCTGCGGCGACTCAGTGGGTGGATGACTGGAGGGCTCCAGAAAGGTGAGAAAACTCGGGGGAAGCTGTTACAAGGCAGAAATGGGGTGGAAACGGTTTCCACCTGAATTTCCTCACACACGAAATTTCCTACGTCGTTCCTGCACGGTAAGTGCGCCAGAAACTGCGAGGAAATTTACCGCCAATATGCCTAGCTATGTTCAACATAACCCTTTCCCTAGATTTGAATGGAACAAAAGACTCAGTAAAGAATGGTGCTATTTAAATTAATGCGGGGACAGATTATGTGGAATCACGTTAGCAACACATCTGAACATATTTTACCTTAGTGTCTAGAGTAAGCAGCTTTTGCTTCCAACTGCTGTGCAGCATTAGCACTCATTACAATTCCCACGGGGAGATAGAGACAGTAAATAACTTTTTAAGGAACATTACCAAAGGGCATCTTATCAAGTAAAATAAAGGATAACATTTTGAACACGGGTCTTACAAGAAGTACTTAAACGCTATAAATTATTCTTTCAACCTTACAAGTTACCAAAGGTTTGCCGATCTCAGTACTCAGCCCTATCTTTTAAGACCTCGGAGGGAGATTTCCCCTGTACATTATGCATAGTCAAATCATAAATGAGTTCTTTATAAATGGGCTTATAATTTTGTTAGATACCGAGGCTAAAAGGGTTAAATTATGTAACGTTCTCTACGTCTACCCTGAGGACAGGTTGAATAGACTAGGTTTGTATTCCCTTGAGTACAGAAGATTAAGGGGTGATCAAATTTAAGATGATTTGATAAGGTAGGTAGAGAGGAACTATTTTCTCTGGTGGGGGAATCCAGAACAAGGGGCATAACCTTAAAATTAGAGCTAGGCAGTTCAGGGGTGATTACATAGAATTACATAGAATATACAGCACAGAAACAGGCCATTTGGCCCAACAGGTCTATGCCGGTGTTTATGCTCCACAAGAGCCTCCTCCTTCCCTTCTTCATCTAACCCCTTCAACATATCCTTCTATTCCTTTCTCCCTCATGTGTTTATCCAGCTTCCCCTTAAATGCGCCTATGCTAGTCGCCTCAACTACTCCTTGTGGTAGCGAGATCCATATTCTAACCACTCTCTGGGTAAAGAAGTTTCTCCTGAATTCCCTATTGGATTTATTAGTGACTGTCTTATATTTATGGCCCCTAGCTCTGGTCTTCCCTGCAAGTGGAAACATCTTCTCTACGTCTACCCTATCAAACCCTTTCATAATCTTAAAGACCTCTATTAGGTCACCGCTCAGTCTTCTCTTTTCGAGAGAAAAGTGGCTCAGCCTGTTCAATCTTTCCTGATTGGTATAACCTCTCAGTTCTGGTATCATCCTCGTAAATCTTTTTTGTACCTTCTCCACTGCCTCTATATCCTTTTTTATAATATAAAGACCAGAACTGTGCACAGTACTCCAAGTGTGGTCTAAACAAGGTTCCATACAAGTTTAACATAGCTTCTCTGCTTTTCAATTCTATCTCTCTGGAAATGAACCCCAGTGCCTTGTTTGCTTTTTTTATGGCCTTATTAACCTGTATCTCTACTTTTAGTGATTTGTGTATCTGTACCCTCAGACCCCTTTGCTCCTCTACCCCATTTGGATTCTTATTTTCCAAGGAGTATGTGGCCTCCTGATTCTTCCTACCAAAATGTACCACCTCACACTTATCCAAGTTGAAATTCATTTGTCAATCACACGCCCATTCTGCAAGTGACGTCAGAAAGCACTTCTTCACACATAGGGTGGTGAAAATCTGGAACTCTCTCCCCCGAAAAGCTGCTGAAGCTAGGGGCCAATTGAAAATTTTAAAACTGAGATTGGTAGATTTTTGTTAGGTAAGGGTATTAAGGGTTACGGAACCAAGGCAGGTAAATGGAATTAAGATACAGATCAGCCGTGATCTAATTGAATGGCAGAACAGGCTCGAGGGGCTGAATGGCCTACTCTTGTTCCTATGTCCCTAGCACATTTTATTCTAGATATTCTTGTTAACATTTCAATTACTTCCAATGGCTCACAAATTTGACTACTAATTGAGGTCCCGAGTCATGCAGTCTATGGAAGTTCCAGGTTCAAGCACTGGTCTGCGCTGAGTTAACTGATCTTAGTCTGTGTGGCAGTGGTGTAATGGGCCTCAACACCCTTGGACGAGGGTGGAGAAAGAAAAAGATCAGCCACAGGTTGTCCGTCCTTTTTCCTATCCAGTGACCTTTGATGAAGGCCCAGAAGGGGACTTCGGATGAAGAGAGGATCTGGCTTTGCTGTGATGCCTTCTGTGGTAGAATAAACTGCCTGGGGGTAAAATTTAACTTCAGCAAAGACGCAAAACAGGCAGTAGCAGATCGGCCACCTGTTGTACATCTCCTCCTCCTGGTTTTCCTTTCCATTGATAAACCGGGCAGGGTGTGAATGGGCGGCCAATCTGCCACCACCTATTTTGCGCCCCCACTGACTCAGTTCATACAGAGAATGGAATGAGGTGCCTGAAGGCTAATAATGCCTATGGAATTGAGCTAGTACCTGCAGGAGAAGTTAAGGGAAGGGAAAAAGAACAATTATTTGCTTTCTTTTTTAAAAAAAAAAGACACATTCATTAAATGTGCATGTCACCGTATTATTTTCAGTTTCTTGTTTTAATTTAGAATGAAAATTAGTTCGATTGAGGAAGAAGAATGTAACACTGCATGATATCTGTAATCAGACAGTATTTCACTTCCTGTCATCTATTACGCTGTCACGTCTCCTGTGCTTGCTTAAATCGCAGTGCTAGGTGATAGTTGGAGTCAAATAGTTTATTCACACAAAGCACAGGCTCCACAGGCAGTTCTCCCAGGAACACCAAGGGGCAATTCTCCCTGCATGCACTATCACACACAGCCGAGCAGGCTTAGAGATGCACATTCTCCGTAATTGGTCTGTTTGTTGGTAGGCCACCCACCATACCGTGTGCTAGGCTTCAATACCCCCTGTTGCTGTTACATCCTCCTCACAGATTAGACCAAGAATGTAAGTTTCTGTTATAGCTTTCTTTAACTTCTTATTTCCCTACTTGGCTTTGCCTGAGGCCAGATCCCTCGCTTTCTCTGAAGTGTTGATAAGTCGGATATTACTGAGGGCAGTGACCTCATTTTCTATGTGCCGCTGTCCAATACCTGAATAGCATTTGAGATCAGTTCTGCCGTAGCCAGCCAGCCTGGAGCTGAGGTGTCCGTGTAACTGGAGTGAGAGCTCTACATTCACTGCCTACTGGGATAAACAATAAGAGTTAATAAGCACACATCAAATAAGCATTTCACTACTGAACACTAATTGCAAACACATTACAAATAGATGGCTGCTTATCTTCACTCATTTAGATCATTAATACAAGAATGCCATTAACTTATAAAACAAACGAGTGACACAGACCCAGGGTGTTTTTTTCTCTCCCTGTCGCTCCAGTTGTAATTGATTTTATTTCCTCCCCTTTTCCCTTCTATTTACTGTGAGAGAATGCTATCGCCAGCAGACTTATGTTTTTACTGCTGACACTGTTTACAAAGGATTTGTCATTCGAGACACCATGTTACCCTAAAAGCTTGTGAATTTAAAATAAAATTGCTGGACTATAACTTGGTGTTGTAAAATTGTTTACAATTGTCAACCCCAGTCCATCACCGGCATCTCCACATCATAGATTCTTGTGGGTCTCATTGTGTCAATCATGGATAAGGCCATCTCTGATCACTTCCTTATATCCCTCTCTGCCCACATCCCCCTTCCCCCTCCCAATCCCACTTCCTTCTGTGTTCGTCCCTGGAAAAAACTCTCCCCCCAAGTCACTTGCAATGGCACTTTCAAATTCCCAACTATCTAGCCATTGGCCTTCCATTCACCTTGACATTTCTGCAGCTAGTGATCTGCTCAATCACACCCTCACCTCCACCTTTGATGCCCTTGTCCCCATTAAAACTATTACTCTCTCTCACCCTGGGCCTCCCTCCTGGTACAGCCCTCATCTCCACCTCCCTTTCCTCTTCAAAGTCCTTGAACGTGTTGTCACCTCCCAAATCCATGCCCATCTTTCCCGCAACTCCATATTTGAATCCCTCCAATCAGGTTTCCGCCCCTACCACAGTACTGAAATAGCCCTTATCAAAGTCACAAATGATATCCTATTTGATTGTGATCATGGAAAACTATCTCTCCTCATCCTTCTCGACCTGCCTGCAGCCTTTGACACGGTTGACCACACCATCCTACTTCAACGCCTCTCTTCTGTCATCCAGCTGGGTGGGACTGCACTTGCCTGGTTCCATTCTTATCTATCCAGTCATAGCCAGAGAATCACCTGCAATGGCTTCTCTTCCCACACCTGCACCATTACCTCTGGGGGCCCCCTCCTGTTTCTCATCTACATGCTGCCCCTCAGCGACATCATCTGAAAACACGACATCAGGTTCCACATGTACACTGATGACTCCCAGCTCTACCTCACCACCATCCCCCTCGACCCCCCCACTGTCTCTGATTTGTCACATTGCTTGTCTGACATCCAGTAGTGGATGAGCAAAAATTTCTTCTAACTAAATATTGGGAAGACCATTGCCTTCGGTCCCCGCCACAAACTCTATTCCCCAGCCACCGATTCCATCCTTCCCCTTGGCCATTGTCTGAGGTTAACCAGACTGTTCGCAACCTTGGTGTTCTATTTGACCCTGAGATGAGCTTCCGACCGCATATCCGCTCCATCACTCAGACCGCCTACTTCCACCTCCGTAACATCGCCTGTCTCCGCCCCAGCCTCAGCCCCAGCCTCAGCTTATCTGCTGCTGAAACCCTCATCCACGCCTTTGTTACCTCTGGACTTGACTATTCCAATGCTTTCCTGGCTGGCGTCCCACCTTCTACTCTCCATAAACTTGAGCTCATCCAAAACTCTGCTGTCCGTATCCTAACTCGCACCAAGTCCTGTTCACCCTCACCCCTGTGCTCGCTGACCTACATTGGCTCCCGATCCAGCAACACCTCGATTTTAAAATTCTCATCCTTGTTTTCATATCCCTCCATGGCCTCGCCCCTCCCTATCTCTGCAACCTCCCCCAGCCCCACAACCCTCTGAGATCTCTGCGCTCCTCCAATTCTTGCCTCATGTGCATCCCTGATTTTAATCGCTCCACAATTTGCGGCCGTACCTTCAGCTGCCTAGGCCCTAAGCTCTGGAATTTCCTCCCTAAACCTCTCCGCCTCTCTACCTCTCTCTGCTCCTTTAAGATGCTCCTTAAAACCTATTTCTTTGACCAAGTTTTTGGTAACCTGTCCTAATATCTCCTTATGTGGCTTGGTGTCAAATTTTGTTCGATAATCGCTCCTGTGAAGCGCCTTTGGACGTTTTACTACGTTAAAGGTGGTACATAAATGCAAGTTGTTGCTTTTGTTGTTGTCTTGCATGCTGTTTTCAGCTTAGATGCTTCCTGCACTGCCTACAAGAAGGCAGATGCATTAAACCAACTCTACATTCATTCCCAGGCCTACCCCTGCGTGCATCATGACCATGTGATTCTCAGGTGTAGGCTGAACTTTTGGAAACATCTTACGAATCGGTCACCATTGGCCTATTGGAAGACTAACCGCCATGTTTTTAAAAAATATTCATTCTTGGAATATGGGCGTCCCTAGCAAGGCCAGCATTTAATGCCCATCCTTCACTTCTCTTGAGAAGGTGGTGGTGAGATGCATTCTCGAACCATTGCAGTCCGTGTGGTGAAGGCACTCCCACAATGCTATTAGGTAGAATTCATCCCCTCCCTGGCCACGTCTGAGGCTGAACCAGACTATTCACAGCCTTGGGATCGTATTTGATCCTGAGTTGAGCTTCCGACCCCATATCCTCTCCATCACCAAGACCGCCTACTTCCACTTCCGTAATATTGCCTGCCTCTGCCCCTGCTTCTGTCCATCTGCTGCTGAAATCCTCATCCATGCCTTTGTTGCCTCCAGACTCAATGATTCCAATGCTCTCCTGGCAGGTCTCCCATCTTCCATCCTCCCTGAACTTCAGCTCATCCAAGCCTGTATCCTGACCCACACCAAGTCCTGTTCACCCATCACCCCTGTGCTCGCTAACCTACATTGGCTCCCAGTCCGGCAATGCCTCAAATATGAAATTCTCATCCTTGTGTTCAAATCCCTTCACGGCCTTGCTGCTCCCTGGGGGTAACTTTAACCCCCAATGGGTGGGCTGAGGGTGGGAGGGTATTAAAAATGATTGATTTTATCAACTGGACCGCAACCCGGCTCCAACACGCCCACATCTGGGTTTAACCCAGACACGTTTGGATGCGCTTAATGCCGGTGGGCGGATCCTTAAAGGGGCAATTTACCTACTTCAAATACTTAAGGTAGGTAATTTTTTGTGGATTCTGAACCTGAAACGAATTTTACCTTACCTGCATGGATTTCCCATGGCTTCTCAAATTCACCAGTGAAACGGAGGTGAGATTCATGCAGAAGTTGATTTGGTCCTTTAAAACCTGTGATTGACACATCTCAAGAAAAGCTCAGGGATTGCAGCTGGTCTGAGTTCTCTCAGGCAAACGTTTGGCTTTGTGATGATTGTGTTGGGTCTCTATTCATTCTTCCAGCCATCACTCAATTAAATTAAATAAACTGAAAATAATCAATTGTTAACATCTTGAATCAATGTTGAGTGTGTGCACAAGCTTATATTTTTAAGAATGGTGACAACATCTGAAATATTGGAATATTCTGCAGTCAAGTTATTTGAAAGAATCATAACATTTTATAAGAACTTGGCTGTTTTGCAATAAAAGTTATAGAACTCCAAATGTGTTTCAAATTCTCATCCATTATTTGCCTTTGTAAGGTTCATCTCTTCCCTTCTTTTTCTGGCTTTCTCTCTCTCCATCTTTGGCAATAGGCTTTCCATAGATATTTCTTACAAGTTTGGACTCCCACAACTATTTTGATTGTATTTCTTGCCACCCCACTTATAGTAAATACTTCACCCTTTCTCTAATTTTCTCTTTCTTTGTCATATCTGCTCTAATAAATCTATTTTGCACACCAGAGTTCTTAAAGGTCCTTCTTTTTCCTCAGTTGAGTCTCCCCTTAGCGATGGTTGACGGACCCTTTGATTGAATCCACCACATTTCCCATATGCAGTGGAATATAACTGCCAGGGACATCCTTTATCATCTTTTAATGCTAATGTTAGTGCTGATGCTATTAGGAAGTTCAAAAAATGAATGTTACTTATATTGCATTGATCATGAAATCGTTTCTCTCCTCCACCTCACCTTCTACTCTCCCTCTCCCATCCTCTTGCTCCCTCTCTATTCCTCGCCTCCTCTTTCATTTTCCCTCTTTCCTCTCCCTTACCATCTTCTTCTCCCCTCATCTCTCCCTCACCCCACCCTTCCCCTCTATCGGCCCTCTCTCCGCTCTGCATTCCTCCTCTTCACTCCGTCTTTCTTCCCTACCCTTCCTCTCCCCCTCACTCAGTCTGCCTTCACTGTTCTCACCCTCTCCCTTTCTCTTACCTCTCCCCTCTCTGTCTTGGTTCTAATATCTCCCCGAGAAAAATGTCATTGGTTTTGACTCCTCATGTGCAATGCCATAGGAGATCAACTAGCAATAACTGCAACAATGTGAAAAGAAACCTTTCCCCTGCAGCACAACCATTGCATCACTTTCTATATCCCCAGCAGAATAATAAACGTGGCCCCCACTCAACTGAGCCAAAAAAATAAAAATTAAAACCTACCTACTGAGCAAAGATTGGGAACCAAGCCAATGAGTATATATCCAGAAACAACCATCCAAAAAATAACCATAGCACAAATGCATCCCCATAACATACGACCACAAACACATAGCAGAAACTCCAGGTTAGGACAACAAACTATCTCCTCCCCACCACTGACCAGAAATTCTGGTATAGGATTACAAACTCTCATTCACACCCAACCACCCCCATCTTCAAAATTGCTGGTTAGGATATTAAACCAACATTCACACTGAGAGCCCCCCACCCATGGTCGAGACCCTCCCATGGTCGAGACCTCCCGGATGGCCGCCTCCGGCATCTCCCCTCACCCCTCCCAATCCCACTGTACTAGCTAAGTTGGACTCTAAAGGGCCAGAGATAATGCTCACCAAACGAATCCTTGACAGTAATTCACCCAGAGGTAAGTCAGAAATAGATTGTAGAGTGGAAACTTTGCGGATCTTCGGTTTTCTCCCGAGTTGGTTTTCTTTGGTCGCGGTGGCCCAATATTACCCGGTTGGTTGGTGGTAATATTCGGTTGGTTGTTTCGTAAGTCCCTTGTTGCCGCGAGGTGTCTGATGGTCGCTGGGGCTGTTGCTCTGGTTTCTTCTTGTGTGTCGGCCTGCTTCTACAGCTGCTGACCTTCTCTCTGTTGCCCCCTCGCCTTGTTGTTCGCTGGAAGCTGCTCTTCTTTCCAGAGACAGGCAGAACAAGACAAGCAGCACACAAGCGCCAGCAAGAACCAAAGAGAGAGAGCGAGAGAGAGAGAGGTTTTGAGTTTCCACTTCTATATCCCTCTCTTACAATGGTCTTCGTCACTTTAAAAAAAACACTTCATGTCTGTTTAAACAGTTCTTACAATGTCCTTAAGAATCTTTGATGGCTTTTTGATGGTCCCTCATCATGTTGCAATTGCTTCGCCCGATGGGTCATTGTTAATTCCGATTTTTAGAGCTTGTCACACAAGGCTTCCTTTTGTATCCAACGTCCTAGGTGTTGATTGGTTTTGCTTTAAAACAAAGACATGCCCCACCATGTCTGGAGCAGTTGCCTCTTTCAATGGCCTATTGCCTTTCGAATTAGTGCTGAGTGTTGATCACCTGCTGTAGGTTTTGCATTAAAACAGAGACATGTCTGGAGCAGTAATTCTCCCACATTCCACTGTGTGTTGTTGATTGAATTCGTCTGGTGACCTCTCACCTATGCTTCCATCTTAGGATTTTGGTCAATGGCCAAAGTTTTTCCATACTCAGGGAAAAGGTGAATTCCCAGAATTCTTACAGTCGCCCCTACGAGGAAGTGAGTCCCTTAAAGGACGTAGATTCCTCGAGAAGTACTTTTCCCTGGTTGATGCTTCCTGGTGCGGCGCGTGTGTGAGTCACCCTGAAATGGTTAGAAAAGAGTTCAAAGTCCTTTTCTTTAGGGTTTTTCTCCGAGTTTTGGGGGATCTGTGAATTTTGAGAATCTTACACCCCCATGCCCACCAAGTCCTCCAAGGCCCACGATCTCTCCTTCCCTTTCTCCTCTCTGATTCCTGGTTGCTTTCCCTCCCAACCGACAGCCAGACAGCCTGTCAATCTGGCTGGCTGTTGCATGGGAATCCCAGAAATGAAATCAATTGCCTTTAATTGAGTTGCGATTGTAGAATCTGTCGCGCTCATTTGACTCACGGGTTTCCCACGCAATAATCTACTCACCTACCCAGTTCCTGGCTCCATGCTGAAATCATGCCCCTATCTCTAACCTCCTTCAGGCCTACAACCCTACGAGAACTCTGCATTCCTCCAATTCTGCCCTCTTGTGCATCCCCAATTTCCTTTGCCCCTCCATTGGCGACTGTGTCTTCAGCTGTCTATGCCCTATGCTCTGGAATTCCCTCCCTAAACCTCTTTACCTCGCTACCTCTCTGTCCTCCTTTAAGATGCTCCTTGCAACCTACTTCTTTCACCAAGCGTTTGGTTACCTGTCCTAATATCCCCTTATGTGGCTTGGTGTCAAATTTTGTCTGAAAACGCTCCTGTCAAGCGTTTTGGGAAGTTTTACTATGTTAAAGGCACTTTATAAATGCAAGTTATTGTTGTTCCAGGGTTTACTCAGAGAGTGGTTAGAACATGTAACTTGCTACCGTATGGAGTAGTTGAGGCGAAAAGCACAAATCCTTTTAAAGGGAAGCTGGTTAGATGAAGTAGGGGTGGGAGGAGACGCATGTGGAGCATAAACACCGACATGGACCTGTTGGATTGAATGGCCTGTTTCTGTGATGTAAATACCCTGGGGTCAATATTAACCTCCCCATGACGAGTGGGAGAGGGTCGGGGCGGGGAGGGTTAAAAATTAAAAAATTGTGAAATGCATCCCTAACCCGCCGCGTACCCACTTGCTACCATTTTTACGTTGGTGGGTTCTGAGCTGTGCATGCGTCCTGTCTTAGAGAGGCGGGACACCTCATTATAATATTTAAATCAGGCTGCCACAGTGCGGTTGGGAGCCTGATTTAAATTTAACGGTTGTCGGCTGGCTTTCCCAGGGTTCAGGAAACCCAGCAACGAAATGGAGGAGGGAGCAGCTGGCTACAGAAGGTGAGTGCATTCCCAGCACTAGTTGTGAGTCAGGAGGAGCAGGAGCGCTCTCCCCTCCACCTGGCCCCTCGATCAAACCTTCTGCCGATCGCGGCCTCTCCTCACTGCCACGATTGGCTGACACCCCTCCTCCAAACCTGTGATCCTGAGCTTTCTGCCCCATGGTCTGCCACCCCCCCCCCCCCAACCCCCTTAACCTTTCCCTCCCTCCCGATTGCTGGTCTGTTCCCCAATTCTGCCTCGCGATCTTGACTGATTGCCGGGAACCGTCCACAATGGTTGAATAAGCTTTGGTGAGTTGCTGTATTGCATCCTGTAGATAGTACATGCTGCAGCCATGGTGTGCCGGTGGTAGAAGGAGTTGATGCAAATCGGGAAGAGCAATGCACGTATGTTATGGATCTCTGAGCACTGTTTTGCTTGCAACCAAATGCTAAGGTAACAGCATCTTCAGAGTCTCATTCACCACCAGTTTCCCTGGGTTTAAGGACAGACTGAAATCCTGCTCCCATGTCTTTACTGGCAACCAGTAAGAAGTGTGGAAAACTGGCCCATGGGTCCCATGATGCCCTAGTCTTTGTGGGTCACATTGGTACTATTATGGAGCCTTGGGGCCAGGCTTAAAGTTTAAATCAATGCTCCCATTGTATATATCTAAGTTGCTGATACTAACAGATACTAATGTTTTGATTTTTGGAGTTATCTATCAGTGAAGCACAAAGAACAGCCCTTTCCAAATCTCCAGGCCCACAATATTGTGCTTGCCAGCACTGCTAGGAATCTCCTCCACAGCAGGGAAGTCAGCTGGTCGCCTCTTGACTACTGTGCCGCATCTAAGTAATGGAGGGGAGATAGAGTCTGGGAACCAAGATTTCCCTGGGCTGCCGGGAGAAGGCCCACCTTGGGCAGAGGTGTGAGGCCTGCTGAATGCCCTTTTGGAGAGAGAACGCCCTGTAGTGCATCAGTCTGAGACCTAAAGTATATTATTTTTCAGATATTCGAGGTGCTTCTTTCCTCTTTAAATGTGCCTCCTCTCCTTTTTCCCTGGCCAGCAGAGCTGGGCTCCCTCTGCATGGCAAGCATCTCACCAGAAGCCTGGCCTGCGTATCTAAAATGGGTCTGGATCAGGATGGAGGGCAGAAATCCCACCCAACCATCCACCGGTAGCAAACCCACCACGGGTGAAAATCCAGTCCCAGAATTCAAGCCACGATCTCACCCCCAGTGATAACCCCACTCTGCCCTCAGTCCACCATCGGACTGAGAAAGGGGTGGCAACCACCCTCATGACTGGCCCTCTAAATGTCCTCCCTTCCTGTGTAGAGAATTATCCTGCTACCAAAAGGCGCCTTCCCACAACAAGGTTGAGAGGAATTGCAGACCAAGGTTCTTTGCACAATATAATGTTGGCTTTACTTGTGTGTTACAATTACAACTCAAGAATGTGACAAGTCAACAATGAAAGGACATCAAAAAATAACTGACATAGACGTTTGAAATGAAGAACAAGTTGGGCCTTCCAATCAATAGCTACATGCAGACAACAGACAGCCCTAAGAACCCAGGTACAAAACGATAACATTTCTATCAAATAACATTATAAAAACAAAGTGTGACATGGCAACATAAATGACTACAGCTGACAGTGCCAGATATTGTATCACAGTGAAACAAGAACTAAAAAGCATTCCTCATGTTGAATTAAATACAATACTTGCCAACTTTTCCTTTCAAATCAGAAAGAAGAATGACTTTGAATATGAACTCGAGATTCTCAGAGGAATAGTCACAAGTATTGACAGACATTTATAACAAACAAACTGCCCTTGTAACATGGCATCTCTCAGTGAATTTGGCAAAGCCAGAAACCCTATTAAAGGCAGGTAAAAGGAACAAAACAAAATGGGGAAGGAATGGGATAGAAAGCTGCTGCTGATTTCTCTGAGGTTTTAATTGAGCAACTTCGTAACAAAAACCAGCATGGGGCTTCCTTCTGACAAACAATCCTCAATAAATTGGGACTCGCAGTGCTCGACTTTGAATGAGGGTGAAAGTAGAACACTGTTACTTTGTTGATAAGAAGATTCACCATGGAAAAGAATGACAAGGGGATAGGGTACTAGGAACACTTTACCGGGAAGGCAATAAAAGGACACAGTGTGATCCCAAAGAAAGTAAATTATGGGCATACAAAACAAATGATCCAGGCAACATATTACAAACGATATTGAGACAATGGGCCACTAACAAGAAGTGCAACAAATCGTGATCTGTCCAGACAAATCGCATGCAAAGGAAAAATCAGCTATAAAACCTGACCCTCGGGAACAAACAAGATAGGTTCATCACTAAATGACATGACAAACAATCCAGAAATCATTAAAGGCTTTATAAATCACTCAACAAGAAAACATATCATCTAAATGCTTCATGACAACAATGCTCATCCCACACAAATATAAATATCAGGACAGTGTGAACAGCTGGAGTGTGAGGAACAGCCAAACAGACAGCAGACGTTTGCGCCTCCACTGATAATCGCATCCAATGAAAATAACATGGCAACATATCAATGGAACATATAACCTGTCACTCTGGCTACAACTTGCTGTTTAAAAATGGTAGAACTACAAATAAACCTTCAACTTTCTCAATCTCGATCCATGTCACCGCCTCTTACAAAATAAGAGCTTATATCCTAGCTCCAGACTCCGTAAGCATCATCCAACCATCTGTATAAAACCAGAGCAGATACATCGCAAGGAAGAAACACTAAACTCCCTCCAAAGATATATATTTTTCAGCCAGAAAATGTTGCTTTCTGCTAGGAAAATTATAAAACACAAAATAAATAACACAAAATCCCTGAAGACTAGTCTGACATATGGTAGATGGAGACAAGGACGTCTGCTGTCTGTTTGGCTGTTCCTCACACTGCAGCTGTTCACACTGTCCTGATATTTATATTTGTTTGGGGTGAATATTATTGTCATCAAGCATTTAGATGCTATGCTTTCTTGCTGAATGGTATGTAAATCTTTGATGATTTTTGGATGAATATAATTTGGACATAAGGCGACCTGAATTTCCAGAATTATTCCCAGGCTGCTGTTCCACTGAAACTACCACGCCCAATGCCCTTCCTTGATAGGAGTGTCACCAGCTTTCGTTATATTAACCGTTTATCTCTTGGCCTGGCCCGATCACAGTACTCTGTTGACTACTTGGTGACAATGTCCATTTATAAGGAAAAAACCTTCACAAAAATGTTCTATTTTACAGATGACTGCAGAAATTATTTAGAGCCCCTAGTTATCACACTTGTTGTCTTTTCTATTGTCCTCTTCTGAAGATCCAATTCTCCGTGCTTGAACCTAGATAACGATTATAGGCAGGCCATTCAACAATGGATGGCATCACAAACAGAGCCTGATCCTGTCCTTACTTAATGTCCACACACACAAATACTTCTCAGTACGAGTGAGTGGTACCAATCAGGGGGGATACACTATCTTATTTTTATTTTTCCCCGTCACTGAGAGCAATTGTAGTATTCCACTACCCTAGACTGAAAGTGGCACCTTCCTGATCTAAGCTGGGGGAACCTAGAACATTTTGTATTCATTCACTGAGTCACCAGAGGCTTTGATTGTGTGGTCTGATTCCAGCATTACTGAAATGTCACATCACTGACTCAGTTCTGTTTCTTCTACTTAATATAATCACTAATAAGTTGCATGCTATTTCCAATTTTGAGAAATGTGCGTTTTATCTGTTATTTCTTGTTTCAGTAGTGCATTGTAGTGTGTTTGCTCATGAAGAAAGGTTTTTGTCAGGAATTTAAAATAGGTCAGTTCATTGGGTTGAAATCCATACTCTATCTTACACTGGTTCACTTTTAAAAAAAATATTTCTATGACTAAAACACCCACACTGCCAACAAATAAAAATCGCATGTATAGTTCTGTCATGTAAATCACATAAAATTCCTTAGGATTTATCATCTAAATTTACATTTACAATAGGATTAGAGTACTTAAATGGTAATGAAAGTTAAAAGCTATTTTTACTGCTTGATTGATATTCATGCAATGTCATTGGGAAGCTGTATATCCCCAGCTGATGTCATCAAAATTGGTGCATTTACAGCTTATATCAGGCCTGCAAATGAGCCATGAAGCAGATAGACCTTGTAAACTGGGGGAAAAAGCTCTCAGTGCAGCATCAGTAGAAGTAACACATAAACACGTTCATCTAATAAAGTGTAAATCTTCCAGGGCAAATTTTCCATTCCTTTAAAGGTTAACATACTTTAGTGAGTTTTGCGGTGTAGTCTGAACAATTCTGGTGTGCACTTTTGTTTCAAAGTTTCTTGATAAAAATCATAGAATCTTACAGCACGGAAAGAGGCCACTCGGCCCATCATGCCTGTGCTGGCTCTTTGAAAGAGCTATCCAATTATTCCTACTCCCTTGCTCTTTCCTCATAGCCATGCAAATTTTTCCTTTTCAAGTATATATCCAATTCCCTTTTGAAAGTTACTATTGAATCTGCTGCCACAACCCATTCATGTAAGGAATCTTACAACACCAGGTTATAGTGTGCTTGGTGTGCCATTTCATCACTTGCCCACAGACTGTGTTTCCTGCTTTCACAATTGTTTTGCCATCCACTGTTTATCTTCCAGTCAGCTGTTGGACTATAACCTGGTGTTGTAAGATTCCTTACATTTGTCCACCCCAGTCCATCACTGGCATCTCCACATCATGACAACCCATTCAGGCAGTGCATTCTTGATCATAACAACTCGCTGCGTAAAATAAATTCTCCTCATCTCCCCCGTTCAAGGCTGGGTTGAGTTCGGAATTGGGAACGGACAAAAGCCTGTAGCTGTGGGTTGAACTGTTGCATTATGGATACTTGGCAAACATCGGGGGAATTCTGGATTAATAATATTATTAGCATTTATCTGTTGTCAGCACGGTCCAGATACAAGTGCTAATCTAATCACTGAGAAGCAGGTCACTAAATATTTGGAAAGATGACTCACTGTTGTAGACACTAACATGAAACTAAAACAGGTGCATTTTATTTCCAGTGCCTTGTCATGTAGCTCCTTGTTTGTGCAACAATTCATATCTATGCAAAAATGATCCACCTACATTTTAAATTTTATACTGGAAACTCAGTAAGTTTTAAATTGCAGGTGGCAAGGACACCCACCCTCCTCAAATATGCAGATCGGGCTCCGAGAATGTCATGGGGGTCTGATCTGCTATTTTAACATGAGGCCTGAGCAGGAAAGCAGAACAGACCAAGCAAGGTAAGTTTTTAAACAGCATGTTAATAAGACTCAGCCATTAGACCGCCCTCCCTGCTAATGCTCCCAGAAGGTCGGGCTGCTCGCTTTGCCGCATTTCCGCCTCAGCTGGAGTATTGTGTCCAATTCTGGGCACCACGCTTTGGGAAGGATGTAGAGACCTTGGAGAGGGTGCAGAGGAGATTTACTAGAATGGTACCAGAGATGAGGGACTTCAATTATGTGGAGAGACTAGAGAAGCTGGGCTAGTTCTCCTTACAGCAGGAAAGGTTAAGGGGTGATTTTAATAGAGGTGTGCAAAATTATGAAGGGTTTTGACAGTGTAAATAAGAGGAAACTGTTTCGACTGGTGGGAGAGTTGGTAACCAGAGGGTACAGATTTAAAATAAATGGCGAAAGAACCAGAGGGGAGATGAGGAGAATTTTTTTACAGAGCGATTTGTTATGATCTGGAATGCACTGCTTGAAAGGCTGGTGGAAGCAAATTCAATAGTAACTTTCAAAAGGAATTGCTTATATACTTGAAAAGGAAAAATTTGTAGTGCTATCGGGAAAGAGTGGGGGGAGTGGGACTAATTAGATAGCTCTTTCAGAGAGCCAGCATGGGCACAATGGGCTGACCGGCCTCCTTCTGTGCTGTAATATTCTATGAAAAGCTAAGTCTGCCCATTCAGCAGCTTATTCTTTGTGTCAGTAAGTAACTATGCATCATGCAGCCAGTTTGTATTAAAATAATTTTGTGTGAGAAGCTCTTTAAAGATATCAGTGTACTAAAGCTTTCAGGTGTAAGTTGCAGCTTGAATATGTGCCCTGCTGAAGTATGGGTATGCATGAAAAAGTGGTAAGGTCATTTGTGAACTTGGCATGGGCCAGCAGTAAATGTGCAGCAGATTGACAGACAATACTCTGTGGCACGAACACTTGAAGCCAACAGCTTTGCTGGGCAGTCTTGGCAGGTACCTTAAAGTATGCCATCTTTATCCACTTTGTTCTCTGGTTCAGCTGGTGTACACAGTGTTGACCCTGGCTGCCACCTCTTGCCAGGCATGCTACACTGCTACAGGGCAACCCACCCCTCACCCATCTCATGTATCAGCACCTTTAAATTAAGAGCCATCAATGGGGAGTTCGCTTGGTGTGCCATTTCATCACTTGCCCACAGACTGTGTTTCCTGCTTCCACAATTGTTTTGCCATCCACTGTTTATCTTCCAGTCAACTCAGTAACCCTCAAACATAATCAAAGTGTTAATACAAAGAGGCACATTTTTAAAAAATTTGTTCATGGGATGTGGGCATCGCTGGCGAGGCCGGCATTTATTGCCCATCCCTAATTGCCCTTGAGAAGGTGGGGTGAGCTGCCTTCTTGAACCGCTGCAGTCCGTGTGGTGAAGGTTCTCCCACAGAACCGTGAGGAAGGGAGTTCCAGGATTTTGACCCAGCGACGATGAAGGAACGGCGATATATTTCCAAGTCGGGATGGTGTGTGAGTTGGAGGGGAATGTGCAGGTGGTGTTGTTCCCATGTGCCTGCTGCTCTTGTCCTTCTAGGTGGTAGAGGTCGCGGGTTTGGGAGGTGCTGTTGAAGAAGCCTTGGCGAGTTGCTGTAGTGCATCCTGTGGATGGTACACATTGCAGCCATTGTGCGCCGGTGGTGAAGGGAGTGAATGATTAGAGTGGTGGATGGGATGCCAATCAAATGGGCTGCTTTGTCCTGGATGGTGTCGAGCTTCTTGAGTAGTGTTGGAGCTGCACTCATCCAGGCAAGTGGAGAGTATTCCATCACACTCCTGACTTGTGCCTTGTAGATGGTGGAAAGGCTTTGGGGAGTCAGGATACCCAGCCTCTGACCTGCTCTTGTAGCCACAGTATTTATATGGCTGGTCCAGTTAAGTTTCTGGTCAATGGTGACCCCCAGGATGTTGATGGTGGGGGATTCGGCGATGGTAATGCCATTGAATGTCAGGGGGAGGTCGTTAAACTCTCTCTTGTTGGAGATGGTCATTGCCTGGCACTTGTCTGGAACGAATGTTACTTGCCACTTATCAGCCCAAGCCTGAATGTTGTCAGCAGGTACATGGGAACAACACCACCTGCACGTTCCCCTCCAAGTCACACACCATCCCGACTTGGAAATATATCACCGTTCCTTCATCGTCGCTGGGTCAAAATCCTGGGCACCAGAACTGTACACAGTACTCCAGGTGTGGTCTCACCAGCAATTGTAGCATGACTTCCCTGCTTTTGTACTCCATCCCTTAAGAAATAAAGGCCAATATTCTGTTTGCCTCCCGGATTACCTGCTGCACCTGTATGTTGACTTTTTGTCTTTCATGTACGAGGACACCCAGATCCCTCTGTACCGCAGCATTTTGTAGTATTTCTCCATTCAAATAATGTTTTGCTTTTTTATTTTTCCTCCCAAAGTGGATGACTTCACATTTTCCCACATTATATTCCATCTGCCAAATTTTTGCCCATTCGCTTAACCTGTCAATATCCCTTTGCAGACACTTAAGAGTCCTCATCGCAACTTGCTTTTACATCTATCTTTGTATCATCAGCAAATTTGGCCACAAGACACTCTGTTTCTTCATCCAAGTCATTCATCTATATTGTAAATAGTTGAGGCCCCAGCACTGAGCCCTGCAGCACCCCACTAGTTACAGATTGCCATTTTGAAAATGGCCCTTTTATCCCAACTCTTTGTTTTCTGTTAGTTAGCTAATGCTCTATCCATTGCCAGTATATTACCCCCAACACCATGAGCTCTTATCTTGTGCAGTAACCTTTTATGTGGCACCTTATCGAATACCTTTTGGAAATCCAAATAAACTGCATCCATTGGTTCCCCTTTAACCACCCTGCCCGTTACTTCCTCAAAGAACTCTAATAAATTTGTCAGACATGATTTCCTCTTCATAAAACCATGTTGACTCTCCTTGATTGTATTATGAGTCTCTAAATGTCCTGCTACTACTTCCTTATTAATGGATTCTAACATTTTCCCAATGACAGATGTTAGGCTAACTGGTCTATAGTTACCTGCTTTCTGTCTTACTCCCTTCTTGAATAGGGGTGTTATGTTTGCGGTTTTCCAATCCGCTGGGACCTTTCCAGAATCTTGTGAATTCTGGAAGATTACAACCAATGCATTCACTGTCTCTGTAGCCACTTCCTTTAAGATCCTCAGATGCAAGCCATCAGGTCCAGGGAACTTGTCAGCCTTTAGACCCACTAGTTCACCTAATAGTTTTTCTCTAGTGATAGTGATTGTTTTTAGTTCCACCCTCCCCTTTGCCCCTTGATTTTCTACTATTATTGGTATATTATTAGTGTCTTCTACTGTGAAGACAGATACAAAATATCTGTTCAATTCCTCTGTCATTTCCTTGTTTACCATTATTATTTCCCCAGTCTCATCCTCTAAGGGACCAATGTTTACTTTAGCTACCCTCTTCTTTTAATATACTCGTAGAAGCTTTTACTGTCAGTTTTTATATTTCTTGCTAGACAAAAAGGTAGGTAGGAAAGTAAGTTGTGAAGAGGACATAAGGGGCCTGATATTAGGAGGGAGGCGGGTTGGCAGCGGGTGGGGGGTTGACTGGGCGCGTGGGTAACGCGCCCAGTGAATTCGGGGTGCTCCGCACGCGATCGCAGCCTAATTGAAGGCACTTACCATGGCTTCCGGGTTTCCTGTTCCAGACCTGCGCAGCGGGCGCACTGCGCACCTGCAGCACAGGCTGTCAGCAGGAGGAGCCCTATTTAAAGGGGCAGTCCTCCAATGCTCCTCCTGCAGCAAAGAACCAATTTTGGAGCATGGAGCAGGCCAGAGGCAAGGCTGCTCCAAGGTTCTCTGACTCCTCACTCCAGGTGCTACTCGATGGGGTGAGGAGGAGCAGGGAAATTTTTTTTCCATCGGATGGGAGGAGGTGTCCTCCCTCTGCCACGAAGAAGGCCTGGCTGGAGGTGGCCGAGGAGGTCAGCAGCAGCGGCAATGTGTGCCGAACCTGGGTCCAGTGCAGGAAGCGATTTAATGACCTAACCAGGTCAGCCAAAGTGAGTATACTTACGCATTCTCGCACACTCCGTCTTCCACATCACCTCCACCACCACACAACTCCTTCTGCACTGCCACCACAACACTCCCACATCACTCCTCACATCCACTCAACTATCATCCTCACCTTGCCTGCACTTACTCACCGCCCCAGTTCCCATTCGAACACTACCACGCAACCCAATCCTCATACAATATCATGGCTAGGTCTCACACGCACCCTCCCATACATCTCCCTCACGCTCAACCCCACCCACACCAATGCATGCAGCGGGTCACCATGCAACCATCACTCAATCACGCCTCTGTGTTTTGCCTTGATAGGAGAAGAGATGCCAGAATGCCCGGGAGAGGGCAAGGACCGGAGGGGTCCCACCACACCAGGTGGTCTTAACAGATGCGGAGCAGCAGGCACTTGAAATAAGCCGCATGCTGGAGTGCCTGTCCTTGGCGGACACTGAGACTGGGAGTACATAAGCGGCTGGTGACAGAAATCTAACACTCAGCACTCATGATAGCGAATGATCTTAACATCACTTGGCATCTGCCGCACCTCAACATCTGTCCACATGCTTAATATTGCTTTCTGTTCTCTTGCAGGGCCATCTGCGAGCACTGTGATGGCGGAGGGCAATTCCTCAGAGGATCAGCGGGCCCCGTACTCACTTAGTTGGGCTTGCACATGGAGAGTCACCACGTACATGTGAGCACGAACAGACCCTGATGGCAGGGGCAGCCGTGGAGAGTCCGTGTCGGTGGGAGCACTCTTCTCCAGGCTCTGCTCAGCTGGACCCAGATGCTGAACCTTGGGGGCCAGCCATGAAAAGGAGAGTCATTGAGGGCCAGCAGCACATTGCCGAGATACTGGAACAGTTGCCACGCGCACTCTCCACAATCGCGTAGAGGATGGAGGAGTCCAACTCTTGCATGAGTGGAATGGTAGCACAGGTACAAGAGGGTATCTCCGAGATAGTGTCACAGGGACGAGAAGGCATCTCTGAGATAGTGTCGCGGGTAGGTGCGGGAATGTCTGCGATGGAGGAAAGGCTAACCTCCATCGAGCTTCAAGCATGGCTCAACAATGAGTCCATTCAGGCCCTGACAACGGCCATTCAGATTCAGGGTGAGCAACATTCTGCCGCCTTAAACAGGCTGACAGATACATTACAACTGGCCTTCCAAGGCTTCACACAAGTCCTCCAAACTGTCATCCAGCACGGTGAAAGGAGTGATGTGGGCCTGGACCAGGAGAGGGATGATGGTGATAGGGGACATGGAAGTGGGGACGCCACGTCTCACCCGTTGCCCCCCTCTCAACCAGTACCCGTAATGCTGCCCCCCTCTCCAGGTGACTGAGTCTGCCCCTAAACAGGTGCAGGTGGAGCAGTCTTTCGAGGGGCCCTCACGGGCCCCGAAGCCCAGAGGGCGTTCGCGCAAAGCATCTCATCGGTCAGGGCATGGACAAGAGCTACCTGCCACTACCTTTGCTTGGTAGCACCAAGTAGGGGTTCCCATAAACGTAAGGCGAAGGTTTTGTGAGCACAAAGGGGATGCACAAGGGTGTAAGAAAAAATGTCATGTTTTTGATTTACTTTTGTTTGTTTTGCAAAAAAACATTAAAAATTGTCATCACCACTACTGCCACGTCTTTGCAAATCTTGTCTGGTTTGTGCAATAATGCCCTTTCCTGAGGATCACTATGAAGACCCACACCTGATGCCACCCATTGTGTCATTGTAGAGTGGGTGTAGGTGTATTTGCAGGGCTCTTTTGTGCAGACGAATGAGGGACGCCGGTAATGTTCCCGGTGACACCCTGGAAGGATGCAGAGGGGAAGTTGTTGAGGGCAGTGGTGACTTTGACAGCGACAGGTAAGAAGATGGTGCTCGGGCCAGCCGGGAGCAGCTTGGCATCAAGGAGGCTGCAGATGTCCACGACTACATGTTGAGTGACTCTGAGCCTCCGTGTGCACTGGTGCTCAGAGAGGTCCAGGAAGCTGAGCCTCGGTCTATAGAACCTGTGGCGAGGGTAGTGCCTTCTGCGACGCATCTCTCTCTGCGGTTGCCCTCCCTCCTGCTGTGCAGGTGGATGTGTCACAGCACTGTGTTGTGGAGCTCCATGTGTCAGAGGTAGACGGTGTGGCCGGCGAGGCTGGTGATGCTGTTCGTCCTCCAAGGAGGTCATGACTGCAGCTATGGCGGCCCCCATCCGGAAGATGTACATTTGAGGGGGTCCGCAAGGTAGGTAAATGTGTCTGCACACCGGGGTTGAGATTGCAAGTTGGTGAATTTTATTGTTAGGAGGAGGGTGTTGGAGGCCAAACTTTGTCCAAAGTGACAGAGTGGCCTCCTGCAATGAGTGAGGGTCTCCCCCACCCACCTGTCAAATGGACCTTTTCAGCTGCCACAGGCTGGTGGCTGCAACACGTCCATTTCAACTGGGAGTGTTTCCCCCAGTACAGGAAACAGTCTCAGTTGACCTGAAAATCCCACCCCTCCTAAAATATCCTACAAATCAGGTCTCCTAATGACCTGAAGTATCCAATTAATTGATTTAAGTGGGATCCCGCCAGCTTTAATTGCCAGCGGGAGTCCTGCATGCAGGGACTTCGCACGCATCAAAGCATATCATTGTGGAACCAGGAAGTGGGTGGGTTGGAGCCGGGCTCCGCACCCGCCCCGGGAATCCCCAATTTTCGGAGCCACAGAGGATGTTTCCCCTTGTGGGGGGAGACTAGAACTAGGGGCCACAGTTAAAATAAGGGGTCTCCCATTTAAGGCAGAGATGAGGAGAATTTTTTTCTCTCAGAGGGTCGTGAGTCTGTGGAACTTTCTTCCCCAGAGAGCAGGGTCATTGAATATTTTTAAGGCTGAGTTAGATAGATTCCTGATTAACAAGTGAGTCAAAGGTTATAGTAGGTAGACAGGAAAGTAGGGTTGAGGTCACAAGCAGATCAGCCATGATCTTATCAAATGGCAGAGCAGGCTCGAGGGGCCAAATGGCCTACTTCTGCTTTTAATTCGTATGTTCGTATATTCGTATATAACTGAAATCCCTCATCCATGGTGGGTTCACTTCATTTGGCACTGATATCAGAAAACATTCTCTTCATTTATCCTCAGGTTCCATGGACCCTGAAAGGCTCTAATCATTCTGCTGGCAACCTCATTCCAAACAGCGTGTACAGCTGCTTTGAAAGGAGGGTGGCCACTCCTTCCTATAAAGGGCCAACTTTCCTTAGTGTACCTCATGCACCAGGACATTATTTTGAAAAGGAGGCATTTTTCCCAATATCTCCTTGCCTCCTTGTACTTCCCATCAAAATGATTTTTTTGAACCAAGTAAAATAATCCTCCCCTTTAATGGAGAACTGCAGGCCGCTAAAAGCTGCAGCCTCACTGGTTTCCAGCTCCCCTCCCCTCTTATCTATTGCGCTACTGGTGAGATTCCCTTTGCCTACTTTCTATGCATGGGGACCCTGTTAAAATGAGGAGGAGGAACCTGTGCCACAAATTTGGCAAGGCTTGCCACTGCCTGCATGAGCCATATCAATGTTGGGGCTTGTATAATTCAAATAAATCCTGAAATCCCTCGGTGGGATACTAGCATATGAATACTTAATGCTTTCATCCGAAATTCCTCTCTCTCCTACTTTGGAGGAGGCCTTAACCTATTTGATATAAATAGATTAATGTCTCCACTGGAATAGCGGAGAGGGGAACTCCATTCAAATATATTAAGCATTCATACTGTAGTGGCCCACAGCATCATTTCAGGGTGATCATGACATATGTAATGTTGCTAGATTTCATTCATTTTGTTTGATAATGCACTTTTTGTTTGATGTAATGCATAACCCTTATTGTGCATGGGATATTCTATCTACTATACGAAAGCACAACATGAGATGCACTGACACAATTCTGTTGATGGTTGTACGTTCTGGTCCAAGTATGACTTATGACAGAGGTGACGTAAATTCATAGTGATATCAGAAAATGCAATGTTACTTATGTTGATTGGATCCAGTCCTTGATAGTTGACTCAATTGGTATTTTCAATTGACCAGCAGAACACATTTGCCACTGCTTTAAACTCGTATCAGAAAATGTGATTTGCTTTTAACAATGCACTTTCAAGCCAAGTGTGCAATTTTCCAATTGGCACTAAGTCAGTAACATTTGAAAAATAACCCTCGTTCGTATCTCTACTTTTGTAAACATTTTGCCCTATTTTCTTTCCTTTTTAAGGTGATTTACTGCTGGTTCTGTTTTTGAGCTGCCCAAAGTATATAAACATTGTGTAGCCAGCATTAAAAATACTGGTTGATTTTGAATTTATGAATCAGACTTCTAATTATAGTGAGACATGGGCAACATTATGCAGCTGATATTCCTAGTATTTGTACCCAGAGAATGATTGTTTCCTGGATGCAAAGGTCAGGAAAAAGAGGGAGGAGACCCATTATACCAAGAGGGGCAGGGCTGGACCTGCAACTGGACCTGCATCAATGCCAATGTTAAATGAGGTGGGAGGGGTACTCCTGTCCTCTCACCTAGGGGCATCCAGATGCAAAAGCTCCTTGAGAAGCTGGTGATGGACCTTGTTCCAGGACCTCCCCCACTGTAATTGAAGGGGTCCAACAGCAAGCTGAAGAGGACCCCTAAGATAGATGTAATTGTTTTTTATTCCATTCATGCATCACATTGTCAGGCCTTGGGGTTTTCTGCTATTGTTTTCCAAGAGCAACCAGAAGACCCTGAGGTTGGTGGCCCCCTTTTCTTGACACGTGGCCCTATCATGGGGTGTGTGTCTGGGCCATGTTCCTAAAACTCCCGGCCAACAAAGAAAGACAAATCTGAGTAACATGTGACCCTGAGACTCAAACCCACAAGTGTCCAGATGGGCAGCGTTTATTTTACCAACCCGTGTTACTGGACCACATGTCGTACACTTATTTCTGTATTAGTTTGCCCAGATTTGTTTTTCTTTCTAAAACCACTTCAGTTTATTACATACGTAACAAGCAGCTCTCAGTGAGTTACAATTGAGCAGTTCTGTTGATGTCAGAAACTACAACAGCAAAACCTTGCAAAACTGTTGTGATATATTTCTTTTGAGACTGCTAATATATCATTCTACCTCCTAGAAAGTTTAAACATTTCCTTTCAAAGCATCCGTTCTCTGCATTTAAGACTGGCCTGTGAATGTGAATTCCTCTAACACTTACTTAACTGAGAACTCATCAGACTGAACCTTCTGACCAAGGCTACTTGCAGAGGATTTAAGGAGCATATCAAATTATCTGCCTTCGGGGCCTGAATGCGTAGGCTAAATAATTAGATCCATTGTCTACAATATGATTTTCTCACCCTTAACTCCATATTAATACTTTAGCTACCCTTCCAATGTCAATAACTTCTTTAATAATATGCTGTATTTTGATTCCTGCCTTACATAAATTTATATTTTAAATTACAGATTGCTGGGCTTTTAGCCAAGTTCACATACGGGAGCCATAAACACAATGGGCATTAATCCTGAACACTTTATTTAATAGGAGGAATGAAGAAGAGGGCAATTGGAGCGAGGTCTGTTCAATACCCTAAGCATTTTCTCAATGCTAGTTTAATTATTATTGACAGTTTATTAGTCATTCAGTACACTAAGTTTCACATCCCCTGTTATGTAACTGCTGGTACACTGAATCACACATAACTTTTTTGAGGGGGGAGGGTATTATGGCAGTTTGACAGTGGGGAAAGTTATCTTTTGGGCCTAGACCTAGCATGAAAGATGATCCTGACCGGTACTTCTGTCACTAGAAAGCCAGCACTATGGAGGGAGAGCTGATAAGTCAACATTGGCTGAGAGATGCTTCAAATTTGCCATCTTCCAGTGCAGCTTCAGATGTAGAAGTGTTAATGTGCCAGATATGGTGAACCTTATTTGTTGGCTAAAGCCTCTATTATTGAATGATTAAGGGGTGTAAAAGTAAAGAAAATGAAGAACAATTGAGAATGTACTTTCATGCTTTCAAGGTTGAAATTAGGTTTGAAAAATTTGACATTGAGTTGAGCAAAGTTGTATCTCAGTCAAGTTAAAATCTTATGTAAGTCACAGACAGCAATGAGATAATGACCAGATAATTTGTTTTTTAGACACGTTGGATGAGGGATGAATATTGGCAAGGACACTGGGGAGAACTCCCCTGCTCTTCTTCGAATAGTGCCATAGGATCTTTTACATCCACCTGAGAGAGCAGACGGAGCCTCTGACAGTGCAGCACTCCCTCAGTACTGCACTGTAGCGTCAGCCTAAATTATATGCTCAAATCTCTGGAGTGGGACTCTGGAGTGCCTCAAATGCAAATGGATCGGCCTCTGATCACTCCTCTGAAAATGTTCTTTGTACTCAAGCTCCCTGGGAGTAAGAGGAATTCCCAAAGGATTGGGCATCCTAACACTTAAAATTAGTTTTAAGCTCCCTGGCAGGCTATAAGGTGAAAAAACTAGAAAACAAAAATTCAAAAACAAAAGAACAAGCAAAGTGCAAAAAATTGGAAAAGGCAAGTATCTCAAACTTTATGACAAAACAGCATTGCACATCTTCAGAAAATTATCAAATGCCAGGAAGTTACTTCAGGATATGCATCCGCTTTATAAAGGCTTAAAATGATTTCTGGACATTTCCAAGGCAACCGCCAACGAATCACACGTAACAGCTATTATAATATATTTAAATTAATTTTAAACCCTTAAAGAGTCTTTCACTTGCCAGTAATATGATCCTCCAATCACATTAATGCAGCCTGATCAGAAAATACCAGCCTTTCTGCACCTAGCACGTGGTAGGCCTATGAACTCAAACTTCTGGTGGCCCCAAAAGAATCACATTGGAAAATCGATCTTTGTATGCCAAGCCTGCAACATTCCACTAGGTTTGTTGTATAAGGATTAGTGGCTGATATCCGATTACCTCACTAAATGTGCATAGTATCAGCCTTTGTGGTGGCTAAACTATCAGTTACTCTGGAAAGCTAAGGATCACCATTTCAGTCTCACTGGAAATTTCCCATTTTGAAACAATTCGGATTTAGATATGTGGGAAAAACTGAACTCACCAAATTGGGGAGGGGTGGAGATTAGGGTCTCGGAATGAGAGCTCATAATGTCGACTGAGGACCTCAGCTGATGTCCTGTGATAAATGGGTTCCAGAGATCAAAGGGTGGCAATTATATTACATCAAATGAGGTATGGCATCTGCATCTTCAGAGATATATTGTTGTACATCCTGGTTTTTATTGGAAACTAATTATATAAAAAAAATTAAAACTATCCTCTTGCTGCGAGACAAAAACAAAATGATGGACATTAGATCCTCCAAATCTGGATTTACCTTTAGGGAAACTGGGGATGGTTTGTGTGGAGGGAAATGATCCTGTTTGTGGCTTACTTTTGGCAGCAAATCTATGCAAATTGTTCACATTTACTGTAGTGCCATAAATGAGGACTTTTCTCATTGTCGTGGTAATTTCCACTGACAATAACATAAGCCATAAAATCTAAATAGATGTGGCTTAACTAATTTAGCAAGCTGAAAATAAGGTTCTTGACGTCTACCACACCGTAATACATTGGCAGAAAGAGATTGAAAAAGCCCAGGTTTACAAAATATGGGGCTGCTCTCATTGTGGAAGAGGTCCCGATGATGTTAGCCATCAAACCTATGACCAATATGAATCCCTCAGACCCCAGAGGAAAGCACAGGATGAGGTTGCTGAAAGGCTAAGCACATTCTTGCACAATAAATGAACCTGTTCGAATGTTAGAAAGCCAGCTCGACATTTCAAACATATGGTCAAGGATAACATCACAATCAAGCTCACACGTCACCCAGATGAAGAATGTCCACTCTGAAAGGACTGATGCCAAGTGAAAAGAGCTTGTGAATGCTGTTTTTAGTGGAATGCTTGGAGGCAGTTGGAGACTATGAAGTTGGTGTCTCAAGGTACCACTGACCTCAGCAATGTTTTAACTGGATCCAGGAGATCACGGATGTACTCACAATGCAAACTTTCATCTTGAGAAGCCATGGCATAAAAATCCATGTTTTTAGCTACCTTGGTAGGTATAGGTAATGTAGTTGCTATAGGTCATGGTGATTCCAGGTCAGGATTCAACACGTGACAGTTGTGAGTAAGAAAGTTTTTGCTGAAATCGAGCCAATGTAGACACGGATTCAGATTCCTTTTCTCTTTCCCCTGGCTTAAAAACCTAGCCTGTCTACTCTTAATCATTTGGACGAGAGTCACTCAATTTGCTTTAAAAATGTGACCTACATGTATCTCACTCCTAAAAATAAACACAGCTCCGTATATTTAAATGGACGGACAATCTGTCACTCCCCTTTCAAACATAAATCTTACCCACTAACATTTCCCTGACGTTGAAAGCTCTGGAAGCATCAGCTACCAAAGCAACTTATCCCCTCAAATGAGCTCCTATTGATCTCACACATGTGGTAAGAGTACTGAGTGTCTGGTGGCAGTATTTAAGTGCACTTCAGTTATGACTTGTATCAGATGTCGGGTACAATGTTTTAAAATGCGAGAAACATCTGTTTGGCTTATTTTAATCAGATCCTTTACAAACAATTGACTTAAACGTTTATTTTAATTCCTGCCGGTTAGTCTATTACAACTGAGTTAAATTATGAATGAAAATTGTGAATTTGCAGTAATTATCATAGATGTTGCATTATTATCAGTCATAACATGACACTAAGGGCATGATTTTATCGAGGGGTGGAATTCCTGATGGGAAAACCGGAATACTCACTGGAGGGGGGGCAGTCATTGGGAAGTCATTGGGAGAAGGGGCAGTCATCGGGGGGCTCAGTTATGGGGGGGGTCAGTTATTGGGGGTTATCGGGGGGCTCAGTCTCTGGGGGGAGGGGTCAGTCACTGGAGAGGGGGCAGTCATTGGGGGTCATTGGGAGAAGGGTCAGTCATCGGGGGACTCAGTTATCGGGGGGGGTCTGGGGTCATCGCGGGGGTTGGATATCATGGGGAGGATCGAAGATCATGGGGGGGGGTCGGAGATCGTGGGGAGGGAGTCGGAGATTGTGGCAGGGTTTGCTGTAGGTAGGCTTGTTGGGCCTGGGGGAAGCACTCCTGCTCCTCCGGGCCCACAAGCTGTGCTATAAAGGCACTTATCTGCGGTTTCGGGCCTTCTCGCCTCCTCTCACGTGGCTTGAAGTAGAAGGCCCGGGAATCCAGGCCTCCAGGGGTTAAAATCATAAAACCTGTCAAAATGGAGGCCCGCAGCCTCTATGAAAGATTTTACTGACCGAACAGCCTCCTAAGAGTGGATTGGTTGCCCACCCCTCGTCCCGCCTCCGTGAAAACTGGAAATGGGCGGGTTGGGGACAGGTTTTAGATTTTAAACATTTTTAGTGCCCCTCCCCGCCCAACAGGTGGGTTGGGGGGCGGTGGGGGGCAGTAAAAATGTTTTAAATCTAAAACCCGCCCCCCAACCCACCTGTTTTTCTGAGTTAAAATCATGCCCTATATGAGGGATACATGCAGCATGACCACAGGTGCAAATAAAACAGTAATTCATTCTAGATTTTTTTGAAGGTGTGTTACCCTCTTGTTCTTTCACTCCATTTTCTCCCCTTTTGTTCACCTTCTATAGCTTAAAGGACAGTTGTTCCCTGGCTTCTGCCAATGCTATTGACGAAAGAGGGGTACTCAACAAGAGCCAGGGATGACTCGAACTGCTTTAGCAGCATATCAGTGCCGCTGGCTCCCAACCTGTGGGTCTCACACAGCCGGCGGAAACCCAAGAGTAAACTTGCCGCATCCAATAAGGCCGGCAGCCTGGAAAACCCCATTAAATAAAAACAGATCATTGTGGCTGCCGACCTCAGTGGATCCCATCAAGTTTACCGTGTGGGGTGTTGGCAGCTGCTGGAGATCCAGCGCATTGGGAACCCAGCCGCACTGAAGCGATATAAAAGAAACTCATCATCTCTATTTTTCTCTCTCTGCAGAGAGGTATCGAGTTGGTCCTGCTGCACGTTGGTGCTTCAACAGGCTGTACCATTAACCTGATTGTGCAACAAAAATGAGACTATCCCTAGAGAGGGGCAGCAAGGAAAGTTGACCCTGTGCCTTTATATATAACATCTGCCTACTGCACCACATTATTTGTATTTTACAGTAGGTTTAACTCTGCGTTTCCCCGATTCTGGCCTCTTGCGCATCCCCGATCTTAATCACCCCACCATTGCTGGCCGTGCCTTCCAGCTGTCTAGGCCCTAAGCTCTGGAATTCCCTCTCTAAACCTCTCCGCCTCTCTTTCCTCCTTTAAGATGCTCTTAAAACCTACCTCTTTCACCACCTGCCCTAATACCTCCTTATGTGGCTCGGTGTCAAATTTGTTTGATAATCGTTCCTGTGAAGCGCCTTGGGAAGTTTTACAACATTAAAAGCGCTTTATAAATGCAAGTTGTTGTTGTATAAAGTTAAATGTATCAGACTATTGTTAATTAAATTAGGAATTCCTATTTAAATATAGTAGCAAATTATTGTTTACAGCTCACAAGTGAAAGTGTACCTTAGGTTAAACTAACAAGATAACACCAGATGATTTTTCTCCTATGCAGAAAATCCGCGCAGATAGCATTTAGAGTAAGTTCTGGACAGCTTGCAAGCAATATCAGCTGATCCCTCTGCCTGGATCCTCCAGTCCAGTTTAATAAAATGTCAACACTTATCTGTCGAAGCTTTAAGAGTCATTTTCTCAGTTCAAAATCTTTCCCTGATTTATTTAAGGAAGGATAGAAGGAGCCTGTAGATAAAAAGTTGTCCTCCTTTGTAAGACTGTTTGATTATCTGCAAAAAACAAGGTCGTTTGCAACCAGAGAGAATGAGGGTTGTGACAAGGTCAGAAATCTGTCACTTCATTGATGATTGCACAGGACCCTCTGCATAAATAAATAGAAGATCGATGGATTATTCAGGCCTGAGTGTAAAATAGAAGCGTATTAGTTATCTTTAATGTATACTGAATTTTAAAGGAGCTTTATTTTTTAAAAATAAAAATACAGGTACATTGTACACCCTGAGAATTTGGCTAAAATAGCGAAGTTGTTCTGCATCCTGAATAACTTGCCATCAGCATGCGGTTCTCTGATGATCAGCAGGCACCACTGATTAAGAAGGGCTGCAACACCTGCCCCAGTGAAGGAGGACCACTGGCAGCTGAAGGAACAGCGACAACAAATTTGTCTTGAGCAGGTGTCCATCCTATCAGCTTGCCCACCGCTGCCCCACATCTTAACAGAAGCTCATTAACATAAGCATGTGCTGACATCCCTTGGTATTTACAGAACAGGCGCAGGTTGATGATATGCTGTTTTAATTAGTCGCACGTATATTTTACACAGATTTCTGTGTGTGCCCTTAAAGGAGTGTCTGTGCAGAACTGTGGTGCGTGAAAAGAGATATTTATTTGCAAAAATTTGTGTTTAATGTAATGGAAATGGTCACCACCAAGGGAATTGGAGGTGATACATTTACTGTGCATGCTGTCTTGTTCCTATGCTTGCAGTGAATCTCAATGTACTCAGTTCTTGTCAGGATGTACCAGGAGCTGGTGATTGTGCACCTTGTGAAGGGAGCTTGCCTAACTGGAAGGTGAAGAATCTTACTACACCAGGTTATAGTCCAACAATTTTATTTGAAAATCACAAGATTTCGGAGGCTTTCTCCTTCGTCAGGTGACGAAGGAGAAAGCCTCCGAAAGCTTGTGATTTTCAAATAAAATTGTTGGACTATAACCTGGTGTTGTAAGATTCTTTACATTTGTCAACCCCAGTCCATCACCGGCATCTCCAAATCATAACTGGACGGTAGGAGATCTCATGAGCCTGCAACCCTTAAATTGCTGCAACACAAATTTAAATGTAAGTTCCTGCATATGTGGAATTTAAAATTTAAAACAGATTGTGAAGGTTGTTGGTGGGGAGGAAATAGGAGGGAAGGAAGAAGTGACAGGCAGAGACAAAGTGAGGCAAACCAATGGGGAGGCATGGAATATAATCTACGGGCAAGTGACAGAATGGTACAATACTTGACTTTCTGTTTGATGGCTAGTGAAGTGAACATGATGCTGCATGAGGTGGGTGAGGGGAGGGTTACCCCATTTGGCAATCTATGGCACTCTCCCTAGAAAATGGCAGCGCTCCATGCCTCGCAAGAGATAGCAGCCAAGTTCAATACTGTTTACACTACCCACAGGTGTTGGAGACAGATGCAAGGAAAGATGGCGCACTTTAAGGCGTTTAGGAAGGTAAGACAACCCAATAGTACCATGCACCAGGTGGATGGGTTAAGACCGCATGCCACAAAGTGTTGCCTGTTAAACCTGTCTCACAGTTACTGCTTACCTATGGTGAGCTCTCACACAACCTTGCAGTTCTTTCCTTGCATCTATCCATGTCTCAGTAGGGCACACATTCAAGCTGCAACTTACAGTTGAAAGCCGAGGCACACTCACACCTTCCAAGGGCTTCACACAACACATCATTGTCACACAAATATGGCCACTACTGAAGTATGATAGTTAAAAGACAGGAAGTGCATGCAGTTGTATCACTTATATATTAGATATATAGATGTGATTATTAGAGTTTTTGCTTGATCAATTATTAAAAGGAAACGCTGGGCTCCAAACACAGGATGCTGTCCCCATCAGTATTTGCCAACACTAATTAACTTTTATCATTGTACCTACACAAGAAGAACATGTTTCAGAATCATTGTTTTCCACTGACTGAAAGCAGCCAATGATTGCTATGCAGAGGTTGTCAGCAGGCGTCTGTCACCAGGTCATGATGCCACACTGCATGCTGCTGTCTGAAATTACATGGAAATGTATAATCTCTGTGTTCCTTCCTATTTTTCACCAGAGTACAGGGTAGTGATTAATATGTTTATCACCATAGAAAACCTATTTTTTAAATCCTAATTTTACAAGCCTCCTATGTTGACATTTTCTGTTTTGTTTTTTTTTTGCAAGCAGCTTCGCACGAACATCTGGTCAAAAAATGTCTGCTTATGATCCCTTTAAAGCAGCTGATGATTGCTTTCAGTCAGTGAAAAGTATTTGCTCTGAAACTTTTTTGATTGTGTGGAAAAAAATCATCAAAATATAATTAATGCTAGGGCTAATGAAAAATGTTCTGTACGTTAAATATAATTTGTTCGGAACCTGAAGTCTCTCTGTGACAATAATACCTTAAATTGGATACAGCTTAGTATCATTCATTTTAATATCCCAATCTGCTCATTATCAGGGAATTTCAAAACATCTAATTGTTCTCTATTCATCTCCCCTATTCTTTTATAGGTATATCATGAATCCCATGATTTTAATTTATTTTAAGTTACAGAGAGTGATGACATTGCAGTAGTTTCTCTTGTGTCAATTATGTAAAGCTCTTTCCTCAGCAGAACCATAAATGAGTTCCTTATATTACACATACAACGCAATTTATTCCAAGTGGGAGGAATTATATGAGGCGTGTTCTGGTTGGATGAAAAGAAAGAATTGCATTTATCAAACACCTTTCACTTCCTCAGGACTTCCCAAAGCCCATCACAGCCAATGAAATACTTTTGTTACGTAGCCAACACGGCAGTTAATTTGTGCACAGCAAGATCCCACAGGCAACAAATAAGATGAATGACTAGTTAATCTGGGGTTTTTTTTGGTGGTGCTAGATGAGGAACAAATGTTGGCCCGAGCACCAGGAGACATCTCCTGGCCCTCTTCAAATAGTGCCACAGGAATCTTTGTGTCCACTTGAACCGGCAGACATGGTTTAACACCTCACCCTGAAATGCAGCACCTCTGACAATGCAGCATTCCCTCAGTACTGCACTGATTATGTGTTCAAGTTCAGGATTGTGGCTTGAACCCACAACCGCCTGACTCAAAGACAAATAATGACCCAGGGCAGTGTCCTAGGCCCAACCATCTTCAGCTGCTTCATCAATGACCTTCCCTCCATCATAAGGTCAGAAATGGGGATGATTGCACAGTGTTCAGTTCCATTCACAACCCCTCAAATAATGAAGCAGTCCAAGCCCGCATGCAACAAGACCTGGACAACATCCAGGCTTGGGCTGATAAGTGGCAAGTAACATTCGCGCCAGATAAGTGCCAGGTAATGACCATCTCCAACAAGAGAGAGTCTAACCACCTCCCCTTGACATTCAATGGCATTACCATCGCTGAATCCCCCACCAGCAACATCCTGGGGGTCACCATTGACCGGAAACTTAACTGAACCAGCCATATAAATACTGTGGCTACGAGAGCAGGTCAGAGGCTGGGTATTCTGCGGTGAGTGACTCATCTCCTGACTCCCCAAAGCCTTTCCACCATCTACAAGGCACAAGTCAGAAGTGTGATGGAATACTCTCCACTTGCTTGGATGAGTGCAGCTCCAACAACACTCAAGAAGCTCGACACCATCCAGGACAAAGCAGCTTGCTTGATTGGCACCCCATCCACCACCCTAAACATTCACTCCCTTCACCACCGGTGCACAGTGGCTGCAGTGTGTACCATCCACAGGATGCACTGCAGCAACTCGCCAAGGCTTCTTCGACAGCACCTCCCAAACCTGCCACCTCTACCACCTTGAAGGACAAGAGCAGCAGGCACATGGGAACAACACCACCTGCCTGTTCCCCTCCAAGTCACACACCATCCCGACTTGGAAATATGTCGCCGTTCCTTCATCGTCGCTGGGTCAAAATCCTGGAACTCCCTTCCTAACAGCACTGTGGGAGAACCGTCACCACACGGACTGCAGCGGCTCAAGAAGGCGGCTCACCACCACCTTTTCGAGCGCAATTAGGGATGGGCAATAAATGCCGGCCTCGCCAGCGATGCCCACATCCCATGAACGAATAAAAAAAAAATGAACAATTTCTTCTTTTAAATCTGTGTTGACATTTTGTTCTTTTGTTTTGCTTTCTTTTCAAGAGGCTTCACACCAATATCTGATCAAAAACGACTGCTAATAATCCCTTTAAAGCAGCTGAAGATTGCTCTCATTCAATGAAAAATATTTGTTTTGAAATATTTTTGATTGTGAAGAAGAAATCATCAAAATGTAATTAGTCCAAGGGTTAATGAAGAATGTTTTGTACATTAAATATAATTTGTTTGGAACCTGAAGTCTCTCTGTGATGATAATACCTTAAATTGTCGACTGCTTCGTCTGCCATTTCCAAGGTCCTGCTCTGGGTTTTTCAAGGGCCCTTCCCCCGACCCCGGAATCTCCCCATAGGGCAATGCAAATATAGCAGGAGATACGTCGAAAATTGTTCCCAGGACAAAGGGAGAGGTAGAATAAGAAAGGGAGGGAGAAAAAGGGAAAGTGAAAAGAGGCGAGTGAGAAACATAGAGGAGTGGGGAGAGAGAAAAAGAAGTGAGTGAAGGGATAAAGAAATAGGGATAAAGGCGCATAGAGGGAAATAGAAGTGAATGATGAGAGGGAAAGAACTTGCATTTATGTAGCGCCTTTAATGTAGAAAAATGCCCCAGGCATTTCACAGAAATCAGAAAAAAATGGACATTAAGCCAAAATAGGAGGTATTAGGGGGGCTGACCAAAAGTTTGGTCAAAAAGGTAGGTTTTAAAGAAGGGTCTTAAAGGAGGAGAGAGAGATGCAAGAAGTGTCAGTAGATTGAGAAAGGACTTTTTTAGAGGAATGGGTTATGTAGATTAAAGCAGGTTATTTAACTCGTACTTCCAGTGCAGAACTAAAGGACATTGGTATACAATTAATAAGCCTCAAGCACTTGAGATTAGAAGGAATTATGTTGAGTATACGGGATCGATCACAAGTAAAGTAGATAATACTGTATTGATTAACACCTTTGAAAAAGAACTAGATGAATATCTGGTCAGAAATGGGATTGAGAATTATAAGGACAAGGAGAATTAGAGATATGCAAATATAATGTGGAACAAAATGGTGCCTGGGATGCTGGGACAACTGGAAAACCAGTTGGAAAAAGTGTTGTGCAACAGAAATGTAATTCATTTCATTCTAATTATCTTAAACAAGGATTAAATTCTTATTTAAAGAAAACATTGAAGTGTGGTGAATTGTTTTTTGTCTTCAAGTCAAGGTACATAACCTTAGCTCAAATCACCTGTTCTTAAGTTGCTGAAGGTCATCATTAATCTCTATGATATTGGAGAATATGCAATTATACCTCAGCATTTGGTAATATATGATAGACTGCTTGATGTGTTGAGAATGAAAACTGGTGTGATGTAAGTATTTGGAACAATCTGTTGGTTTATAGTACATAGATGAAGCAATTTTTCCTTGACAGTAATAGTGGTGTCCAAGAAGTTGATTGCTACTGTGGATTTTTTTTATCTTAAGATTGATTGTGCAGTGGATGCTGATAAATTTTTCATAGAAGACGAGCAGTTCATTTTCTCCTACAGTCCATATAATTAATATGTCATCCCTGTACCCTTTTTATTTGAGGGGCTTCAATCTGCATCTGCCAAGAGGATTTTCTTCTAGTCTTTTTTTCGCAGTGGAGCGCTTGGTGTTCTGTGAGGCCATTCTGGTCTCAGAAGCTGTGCTCAGATTCTATAAGTACATTTGGTTAAACAACAAGTTGTATTCTAAAAATGAAATGAGAGTTGAATAATAGTGCCTGCATGACAGTGATGTTTAAAGAATACCTGTTGGCTTTTAGCCTGTCAATTTGAGTGATCTCAGTGTAAAGTGGTTCTACTTCCATGGTGACGAGTATTGTTCTGTGAGGTAATGAGACCATAACCTGGAAATTACCGTCAATGCTGTTATCGTACAAATGCTGGATGTGCTTGTATCATATTCCTCTCGCTCTGCTATTTTAACAGAGACATTCATCCATTTATTTTAAACGAGCTAAAGACTTCTGTTAAAAATAATTGGAGAGAGCAATTTGATACGAGGACATTAAGCATTGGTAAATTAGCAGCACTCAACACTCATTTACAAGCTAGTAGTTGCTTGCCTTATTGAAGACATCCTCGGCATCCAGAATCAAGCTGGTTGATTGTTGTCCAAGGTTCAAGACTATTTTCAATGCAGTAAGTGACTTCTTCAGTTCGGACTCTGTTCCTAAAATTAGAGGTCAACTTGAATGGCCCAGCTTATAGATTTTAGAGAGCGTGTAGAATGTGCCTGATTTAGGACTCTTGAAGAATAAAATGCAATCAAACTTTCTACTTGCTTGAAAAGTCTTTAAAGTGGTTCCAAGGCGGGATCAGAGTGCAAACATTTGTAGTGGGTGGTGTCAAAGAATTGTTATCGTGCTTTATTTACAATGAATACATGGGCAATTCCTTTGTATGCAGGTCTAATTATTATGTTGGCATTCTTTTCTCCTGGAGATTGCCAGTAGCCATTCTTTCTAATGGAAAAAAAGGGCTGTAGTTGACATTGTTTATCGAAAATCTGGGAACTTGTTACTAGAAAATGACCTTGCACATCATCCATTAATGTGAGCTTTAATTAACACAAATAAATAATGGAGGAGCCATCTAAGCATGCAACATGTTCAAGTGATGGCAGTGTTTGTGAAAAACGTTGATATCCGAGCAAAAAATGTTGTGATGAGTCCAGCCAGTGTACATCATAGAAATGAGCTTAATATTTTAGCAGCACTAGCTAAGAAGTACCTAATGTTGTTTACTGGACACAGATTCATTGCAGCTGTGAAATACTTTGTCTATTTTTAAAACCACATTTTAAATATACTTTGATGTACATTTATTTGATATTGTAAGTGGGTGTTTTTCTTAACTGTTTCCATGTTAGTTGCTCGCCTTACATAATGGAATCTTTTACTGATGCTTTTGAAATGAAAAAAATGTTCAGCAAGCTAAAAAATATAACAAGTAATTCAGGAACATGTTCAGATTTCTAAGTCGAGAAAAATAAGAAACCCCAGCATCTAAACCGGAAAACATGAGCGGGACGCAATGGGGGTAATTTTGACTATGCCCGACCGTGCAATATTAGCTTGGTCATTGACCTCAATGGAAACGAAAATCGGGAGAGGTGCTTAAAGGGTGGCCTAGCCAATATCACTCATTTCACACTATTGTCCAAAGTCAAAATTACCCCCAATACGTCACCTGACCCATGGTCAAAGACCCAGAACCCAAAATGGAAGGCTATAATCCACTGGCATGACCATTTTAAGTTACTCAGCGGGTATACTGAAATGGAAATGAGCATCTCCAAACTCCCTTTTGAAACTGGTTTGTCTCTTCTCGGAGTCAAGTTGGACAGAATTTCTACTCTTTTGGGCGACATTCCAGGAACAGGTTTCAGTTGTCACGGATATGATTGACATTTTGGAGGAGCTTTGAAGCAAACCAAGAACAGCTGGTGATAGATGGGCTACACTGAAACCTTAATCTGAATTTTCTCCGTGCAGGAAATTTCTCCAGTTAAGGTCTCCGTTCCCAAAATTAGAGGTCAACATGAATTGCCTGGTTTATAGATTTTAATGGGTTTTTATTTAAGCCAGGAATGTACACTTGATTCTGTGAAAACTATTTGAGTCTATGAAAAATGTGAATACTCCCATAAATCTAGATAAAGAAAGAATTCATAAATGCTGTACAGTTAAAGAACCTTTAGACAGTGGGTTGAAAATGTCTGTGATATCTTGCGAACTGAGATGATCAAGTCAAAACTCTCTTGAGAAATGTAATCACCATTTCTCCTCTATGAGATTGCCAAGCTCCCTTCGACTAAAATCATCCTACCTCTCTGGTAATCAGATCTGAATTGCCCTGGGGCAAATCAGTGATAAAGATGGGTGAAAAGTTATTGGAAGAGTAGGATCTCTTTAAAAAAATATGGTTCTTCATATCATAGTTAGCAACTTCAATGCTGTACAAAGGCTGTATCTGCCCAGTGATGGATTATTGGAACACTATACGACAGGCCGGATAGAAAACTCAGCACTTGCTTTTGGGCCCAGTATAGCTGTTAAGGCTGGTTGACGTGATGAGGCTGACCTACTTCACACCAGAGTTGCTCCTCCATAACATCAGAGGGAGGTGGCAGGAAGGTTGTCTACAAGATCATGACCTCAGCTGCACATATTGGGACACAAGAGTTGCTGCATCTGCAGATCAATATTCAGTACCAGTCTAAAAGGTCTGTAATGCTAGCAGTAGAGGTTTATACATCATACCTGTCTATGAGTCTCTCTCTCTCAGTCAGCGTTGTCATGTGGGGGGGAGAAGAGTGCTATTGTAAAGTCCTATGGAATCATTGATCAATAAGGTTGTCCATATTGCAGGTCAATTGTCTTTGGTTGGGTCCTGTTGCAATGCCATCAATTTTTAATTTTTTTATTCATTCATGGGATGTGGGTGTCGCTGGCAAGGCCAGCATTTAGTGCTCATCACTAATTGTCCTTGAGAAGGTGGTGGTGAGCTGCCTTCTTGAACCACTGCAGTCATGTGATGAAGGTTCTCCCACGATGCTGTTAGGTAGGGAGTTCCTTGATTTTGACCCAGCGACAATGGCGCATGGGAATACCATATGATTTAAGAGAATCTTTTGAAAATACTGGTAAGTAATGACTTTTGGAAAACAGGCAGAATATTTCATCTAGCAAAGCTTTCATGATTTTCCAATGTAACATTTGGTTACTCAGCCATCCTTGGACGGAGCTATGTCTATTATGCTTGGTTTGACAATCTTTTATGAAACGTTGCCCCTAACATCATGTGAATTATCAGAATAACAGCTATGGATGTTGATTGGGTTACAAAGTTCCAGTGTTTACAATCTTGTTCTTTCAGGTTATCTGAACACGGATTAGGTGAAATCTGCTTCAAACTTCTAACGGTCGATTTGAATCCCGAGCGAGTTTTGGGCGGGAGGGAAACACACTCGCTGGCCTCAGTTTCACGCCCAGGGTATATTAACTTACAGGTCTCCTTTAAATTGCACTGGTTCACTGGCACAAAGTGACTGCTGGTAGGGAAAGTTTGGGCCAGTTTGCAGGTAAATGATGGGGAGAGGGTTTCGGGAGGGCCCGGCGGGAGGGGAAAGGAGTCTGAACAGGGAGGCCGCGATTTTCCTTGTGGGGCCTGGAGGCTTCTGGTCCTCTTGGCCCAACAAAGGAAAGTTTTACATTTAACTTGGAGGACCTCTTCTGTCTGCAAACCAGCTGCAGACCTGCTTCACCCCGGCGGGAAAGCCATGGCAGCTTGCTTAGTCTCATACATGAAAAACAGCAATTGATCAAACCACTGGAGAGCTGCCAGCACCCACTGAATGAGTCACTATTATTGCCAAAAAGTGGGAAGAGAAAAAATTATAGCTCAGGAAACAAAATGACGGTCTCTCACATCTATTACCTATATATTCTTAAAAATCTTGTTTAGTGTGTACAACACACTAACCTTACTGTCTATGTCATGGTTTTATAATGGAGGATCCGTAATTCAACATATCATAATAGAAAAACCCTATATCACCATTTTATAATGGGAAAACTGTACATCACTTTTCATTGTCACGGTTTGTTGATGAGCTAAATTATTCAAAATGGTTTCTGAAAATAAATTTATACAATTTTTTTCTCAGTAACTGAAAATTCTATGTCCAAAATATGGTTTTAAGCAAAATAATGAATAACAAAAATGCATTATTTCACAATAACATGATTGAATTTATGCATTGAATTGTTTTCTGTGCTTTTTTAATATTAAAGCTTTTGTTCCAAGGCCTTAGCCTTTCTCAAAAGGCCGGATTTTGATTGGATATTTTTTACCTCACAACACTTTGAATTTTCTCCCCCAAGAGGGAGTGGATGCTGAGTCAATTGAAAATTTCAAGACTGAGATCGATAGATTTTTGTTAGGTAAGAGTATCAAGAGATATGGATCAAAGGCGGATAGTTAGAATTAAGATGCAGATCAGCTATGATCTAATTCAATGGTGGAACAGGCCTAAGGGGCTGAATGGTCTATTTATGTTCCTAGGAGAGAGCTTTCAATCATATCTGTGCCTTCTGAGCACCTGCAGTGTGTAGACTTTCTTGCCATGATCATTGATTAATATTCAGGTGCTTAAAGCCTAACTTTCAGGTGTTTCACAATAAATAGGGCACCCAGGATCTGCTTGCAAGTTTGCAGGCCTCGTCCTACCATTTCCAGCTGTCTGATCCTGGGCTAGGGCTTACTGAATTGCAGCATTTCCTGGTGATGTAGAAAATAGCAGCCCGATTTTGGGTTGGCTTCCCGCCCCTCGTTGCTTTCACCGGGGGTATATAGTAGCTGGCCTCAATCCTATCACATTGGGTCTCGTGCTGCCATATCATGACTTGAGACCACGTGATTCCTGTCTCAGTGTGACCACAACCTCAGATCCCTGACACCCACTGTGACCCTTGACCCTGAACCCCCACCCTTCTCCCCTCTCTGCACCCCACTACTTACCTGTACCTTTCCATTTGTCTGGGCGCTTTGCATCCTGTGTCCTTTTACTTGTAGTGATCAAGCCACCACTGAAAGTAAGGGCCAGGAATCTTTTTTTTGAAGCACTTAAACTCATTATACTAAACAAATATATAGTATTAAAAACAGAAAATGCTGGGAACGTTCGACAAGTCAGGCAGCATCTGTGGAAAGAGGAACAGAGTTAACATTTCAGGTCGACGACCTTTCATCAGATATGGAAGAGGTTAGAGATTTAACAGTTTATAAACAAGTACAGAGCCAGGGCAAATGGTCTTTGGCAGGGGTGGGGGGTGGTGGAGGGGAGGAAAGAACAAAAGGGAAGGTCTGTGATAGAGTGAAGGGCAGGAGTGATTAAATGACAAAAGGGATGATGGTGCAAGGCAAGGAAGGTGGTAATTGGACAAGTAAAGAATCAAAAGATGGGTCTAGAGGAGGTGTAAATGGTAACAGCAGAACCATTACCAGCACCTGCTGTCTGAGAAAATGGGAACAGTGGTTACGATCTCGTTAAATATATAGCATTAACCGTTGAAGTGCCTTAACAAACTAAAAGGTTTTTCTTAGCTAAAGAGCCTTCTAGTTTTTATAATTTACCTTTACAGTTGGCAAATACATGAAAATTGTTCATAGTGCTTTAGAAAGTAAACTGCCAGTAAAGAAGGTCAGCTTACATCAAGTTACATTGGGAGTTAAATCCAGGCCTGGGCATCATGGTGCCCGATTAACCTGCACCCGGTGCTTTCGATGCAGGCAGCACCTGAGATTAGTGCTGCCTGATCATTACCATGATTTCCACGTCCAGCCAGCGCTATCCGCGCTGTTGAGAGCCTGCATGCACCAACAGGAGGCCTGAAATGGGGCGTGGCCAGCGGTAGTTAAAGGCAGCCTGCACCTCTTAAAGGGGAGGTGCACAGTCAATGAGAGCAGCGGAGGATGGCAGGCAGGATTGCTGGACTGGCAAGAGAGCGCGCAGCAAGGTTCTCAGACGACGCACTGGAGGTCATGGTGGAGGGAGTGGATGAAAGGAGGGCCATCTTGTACCCACAGGGTGATAGGACACCCTGCAGACACAAGCTGTGCAGGCAGTGGGAGGCAGTGGCCCAGGAGGTGAAAGCCAGGAGCATGGCACCGTGCGCGTGGGTGCAGTGCTGAAAAAAGTTCAATGATTTGACACGAGTGGTCAAGTTGAATGCAAGTTATCCTACCAACTGCACCACTGCTCCATGCACGACACCCCCTGTCACCCACCCACCAACAAACTCTGCCCATCCATACGCAATGCTGCACTCGGCATGCTGCATCTCACCCGCACACAGTACCACATTTGCAGGCCACCCAACCACCACTCACAGGTCACACACACTATTCGACCATGACAGGCACATCACCCAGACACCTTGCAGGATACAGACTGACACACTGCCCTCTGTCTTGCAGGAGAAGGTGGTGCATAACAGCTGACAGCAGGAGAGGCCTGAGGGAGGACAGGCACGCCTACACGTCCCCACCACCTGGAGAAGACTGTGCTTCGGATCATTTGGAGGGCCCTCACTACACCCGTGACCACATGCCGCACTGGAGGCCCTGACGAAGGAGGTCTCTGCATATCTAATGCTACTTCTTGTTTCCCACATTTCTCTCATCTCACAAACTTTTCTGACCCTCGTACTGCAGATGGTTTCAGCACGCACATCTTACTTGCTCCTCTCCCCACTCCACAACTCAATCTGTTTCCCTTTGTCATTGCAGATACCCGAGAACACGTGGCAGCACTGTCCGAGGAGGAGGGGGAGGGGGAGGACGACACTGAAGCCACATCTTCACTCAATCTGACACTTGAATCCACCAGCTCAGATACTGACACTGCGTGTCCTTTAGAGGATAGGTTAGAGGAGGGATCTGTACGTGGTGAGACACCGGGCATAAGTGCGCAGGAGCAGCGACGGGAGAACAGATACCACAGGTGCCAGAGGGCGAGGTCGCACGATGGTTCTGCTGCTGAGGGGTCAGATGATGACCGCGATGGGCCAGGCTACAGAAGACGGCTGATGGGTTTACACTGCCAAATGCTTGGCTCACTGGAAAGCCTGCCAGAAATCCTGCACACAATGTCAAGGGGCACGGAGGAGTCCACCTCAAACTTAGCACCGGGCTTTACGCAGAGTTTGGAGCTCCATCCTTACCCACATGGAACGGGTGCTCAGCTCCATCCTCACCCACATGGAACGGGTGCTCAGCTCCATCCTCACCCACATGGAACGGGTGCTCAGCTCCATCCTCACCCACATGGAACGGGTGCTCAGCTCCGTCCTCACCCACATGGAACGGGTGCTCAGCTCCGTCCTCACCCACATGGAACGGGTGCTCAGCTCCATCCTCACCCACATGGAACGGGTGCTCAGCTCCATCCTCACCCACATGGAACGGGTGCTCAGCTCCGTCCTTACCCACATTGAACGGGTGCTCAGCTCCATCCTCACCCACATGGAACGGGTGCTCAGCTCCATCCTCACCCACATGGAACGGGTGCTCAGCTCCGTCCTTACCCACATTGAACGGGTGCTCAGCTCCATCCTCACCCACATGGAACGGGTGCTCAGCTCCATCCTCACCCACATGGAACGGGTGCTCAGCTCCATCCTCACCCACATGGAACGGGTGCTCAGCTCCATCCTCACCCACATGGAACGGGTGCTCAGCTCCATCAGCACACCTGAGGAACCCACCATGATGCAACATCTGATGGCCGATGTCATGGCTTCCATTCCAGCCCAAACTGATGTCACCAAAGGTCTGCACGTTTCAGCTGAAGCTCAGACTGCTGCAAGGGAACTTACGTGTGGAGGCAGAAGATGTGGGTATGGTTCTCAATGAACACTTTGCGTCTGTTGTTACAAAAAAGGGGGACGGTGCAGAGATTGCAGTTAAGGAGGAGGAGTGTGAAATATTGGATGGGATAAACATAGTGAGAGAGGAAGTGTTAAGGGGTTTAGCATCTTTGAAAGTAGATAAATTGCCAGGCCCAGGTGAAATGTATCCCAGGCTGCTAAGAGAAGCAAGGGAGGAAATAGCGGAGGCTCTGACCATCATTTTCCAATCCTCCCTGGCTACAGGCGTGGTGCCGGAGGATTGGAGAACTGCCAACATTGTACCGTTGTTTAAAAAGGGAGGAAGAGATAGACCGAGTAATTATAGGCCAGTCAGTCTAACCTCGGTGGTGAGCAAATTATGGGAATCAATTCTGAGGGAAAGCATAAATCATCATTTAGAAAGGCACGGGTTAATCAAGGACAGTCAGCATGGATTTGTTAAGGGAAGGTCGTGTCTGACTAACTTGATTGAATTTTTTGAGGAGACGACAAGGAGGGTCGATGAGGGTAACTCGTTTGATGTAGTGTATATGGATTTTAGCAAGGCTTTTGACAAGGTCCCACATGGCAGACTGGTCAAAAAAGTAAAAACCCATGGATCCAAGGGAAAGTGGCTAGTTGGATCCAAAATTGGCTCAAAGGCAGGAAACAAAGGTTAATGTATGACGGTGTTTTTGCGACTGGAAGGCTGTTTCCAATGGGGTTCTGCAAGGCTCAGTACTAAGTCCCTTGCTTTTTGTGATATATATTAATGATTTGGACTTGAATGTGAGGGGCTTGATCAAGAAGTTTGCAGACGATACAAAAATTGGCCATGTGGTTGACAGTGAGGAGGAAAGCTATAGACTGCAGGAAGATATCAGTGGATTGGTCAGGTGGGCAGAAAAGTGGCAAATGGAGTTCAATCCAGAGAAGTGTGAGTTAATGCATTTGGGGAGGGCAAACAAGGCAAGGGAGTACACAATAAATGGGAGGATATTGAGAGATATAGAGAAATAAAAAGACCTTGGAGTGCATGTCCACAGATCCCTGAAGGTAGCAGGACAGATCAATAAGGTGGTTAAGAAGGCATACAGGATACTTTCCTTTATTAGCCGAGGCATAGAATATAAGAGCGGGGAGGTTATGCTAGAACTGCATAAAACATTGGTTAGGCCATAGCTTGAGTACTGCATACAGTTCTGGTCACCACATTACAGGAAAGATGTGATTTCACTCGAGAGGGTACAGAGGAGATTTACGAGGATGTTGCCAGGGCTGGAGAATTTTAGCTATGAGAAAAGATTGGATCGGTAGGGGATGTTTTCTTTGGAACAAAGGAGGCTGAGGGGAAATTTAATTGAGGTATATAAAATTATGACAGGACTCAATAGAGTGGATAGGGAGGACCTATTTCCCTTAGCAGAGTTGTAAGGTATAGTTGATTTCAAAGTGTTTTAATATATGCATGCATGGTGTGATGTCTTTATGAACTTACAATTCATATGTACCGAAGTTTTTGGATGTTGTTAAAATAACTACAACATGTATAAACGCAGTGTAACATGGCATAAGGTCGAGAAGTAAGCATGATGATCAATTAAGCCAAAGTGAAGTTAAAGACAAAGGATGTGCTGAAGCAGTATAATGGTTGCAACAAGCAGGCGGTGAAGGTCCAGGCAATGAGTGTTTTTGCAAGGAATGTGCTGCAGTAGTGTGATGTTTGAAATGAACAGATAACCAAGGACAGGATGTTAATTAAATCACTAATCAAAAGGGCACGAATCATAGAGATCTCTTATTACCAAAGTAAAAGACCTTTGCAACAACTAACGTAAAGATTGTTTGAGTAAAACTGCTTTTGCAGTAACTCATGTAAAGACTGTTGATGTAAATTCTCAGATAAGGAATGGTTCAGTCTGCAAAAGCAAGGAACGGGGGATACCGGGAGTAAGCATAGAATGTACTATTGAAGGTTAGGAATGATGATTAACGGCGTGAATGAGATAGCCCAGGCAACTGTTAGTTGCCACATGGGCAGGAAAAGGGTATAAAAGAACTACTATTGAACCCGAGAGGCAGTGCAGAAACCCAGAGAAAGAGAGAAGAGAATCTACAGTCAACAGAACACAGCAAGAGGAAGAGAGACCGCGTCACAGTCACTTGGAGGGCTACTATCGAGGTTTTGAGGAACAGACTGTGACTATCATCTTTGTTAAGTATTACTTCTTTGTACTGAGTGTAAAACTACTTAATAAATCTGTTATGCTTATAATCAACATGCCTGTACCCATAGTGGTTTATTGTTGTCACGGAAAAGTCTCTTGAGTTGGATTAAATTGAATCCTGGAAGTAGGAGAAGCCTGCAGAGGGGTCATAGATTTAAAGTGATTGGTAAAAGCATTAGACGGGAGCTGAGGAGAAAGTTTTTCATCCAGAGGATGGTGGGGGTCTGGAACTCACTGCCTGAAAGGGTGATAGAGGCAGAAACCCTCAACTCATTTAAAAAGTACTTGGATGTGCACTTGAAGTGCAGTAACCTACAAGGCTATGGACCAAGTGCTGGAAAGTGGGATTAAGTTGGATAGCTCTTTTTTGGCCGGCATGGACCCGATGGGCTGAATGGCCTCCTTATATGCCGTAACTTTCCATAATTTTATGATTCTATGATAATGGCAGATCAGACTGCTGCTACGGAAGCCCAGACTGTGGCTCAGGGGACCACTGTGGAACGGGACTTCCAGGGCGTCGCAGCACTCCACCAATTCGTTTTCCAGCTCATCACCAGGAGTGCTGTGGCGCCGCCCCATGCGAGTGGCAGTGGTGCTATGGCAGTTGAACCTGCTGTCCTCTCTCCGGACGACAGCTTTCCTGCTCCCACCCCTGCCGCTCCTCCAGTGCCCTTGCTGTTGCCTGTCGGCAGACTGCTGCAACGCAGGCCGAGATGGTGCAGTCTGAAGTCGGGCCCTCCCGGCCCAGAACTGTTCGAGATTGTCCTCCAAGGCCATCTGCACGCTCCTCCACTGAAGGTCAGCAGCCTTCCACCATCCATGCTTCAGTCACTGGGGATGCACCTCGAAGGAGCACTAGGATAGGTAAAGGCACACGAACAACAGGCACTAAGGGAACGCACAAGGGTGAATAGTCTTATTTTGTTTGCATCATTTCATGTGTTAATTCATAAATGTGAATTTGAATTTGCATTTGGTGGTGGTTTTTATTTCTGCGATGAGCTGAGGGAGGAAGCAATGCGTAATCATATGGAGGGTGATTTGATGGTCATATGGGAGAGGACGGGTGGGGAGTGTACGACTGTTGGTGACTTGGGAGATGCTGTTCACGTTATTGATATCGCTCACGGATCAGGTGAGCATGCTGAGCCCTGGAAGACAGGGCCAGTGTTCCTTGTTGCCCCCTTGCATCTTCCTCCACTTCCCCTTCCGTCTCCTCCCTCTCAGCCTCAGCCTCTTCCTCCTCCTCCTCCTCAGCCTCTTCTTCCTCTTCCTCTGCCTCTTCCTCAGGGTCTTGCCAGATAGACTGAGGCAAGGGCTGTTCCCTCTTAATGGTGAGGTTGTGCATCATGCAGCGTCCCACGATGAATCTTGACACCTGCTCAGCGAAGTACTGCAGGGCTCCACCAGAACGGTCCAGGCAGTGGAAGTGTTGCTTTAGGACGCCTATGGTATGCTCAATGATGTTGCTTGTGGCAGCATTGCTCTCGTTGTAGGTCCTCTCTGCATATGTGCGTGTGTTCCTGACTGGGGTCAGGATACACCTCATGAGGGGATAGCCCTTGTCACCCAATAGCCAGCCTTGCCGAGCCGGTTGAAAGATTGCTGGCATGTTGGACTGCCGCATAATGAAGGCATCGTGACTGCTCCCAGGGTAGTAGGCATTGACCTTCATGATGTGGTCGCACATCAGCTACACATTCAGGGAGTGGAACCCAATTCTGTTCATGAGGATGGCCGAGTTGACATGTGGAGCACGCATGGCTATATGCATGCAGTCAATGGCACCCTGCACCATGGGGAAGCCTGCAATGTGAGAAAACCCTTGTTCTCACCTGCTCTAATTCTCTCTATCAAGAGGGAATGGATGAACCTATTCCACATCATGTATAGTGCTTCCGTGACCTCCCTTATGCAGCAGTGCACTGCACATTGTGAGATGTTGCACAGCTCACCACCAGAGGCCTGAAATGATCCTGAGTTGTAGAAGTTCAGTGCCACGGTTACCTTCACAGCCTCAGGCAATGCTGTCCTTGCCCTGCTCGGAGGCAGTAGTTGTGACTGCAGCAGGTGACAGATCTCCGTCACGACCTCTTTGGTGAACCTCAGCCTTCGGATGCACTGATCCTCGCTCATCTGGAGGTAAGAGTATTGTTCCCTGAAGGCCCTCATGGGATGTGGCCTCCTGCTCAGTGCTCTCCTCCTCCTCCTCCTCCTCACAGCTTGACCTGCTCTGTGTGGCCTGTCTGCATGCTTCCAGTCGTGTTCTATGCCAAGCGGGAGCTCTAGCAGGCCACCCAGGGTTGTCAAGAATCTTGTCAATCTTACACCAACCGTAAGGCAGTACCTGCCAAATCACTCTCAAATATACTATAGCAACTCTCTCTAAGTGTAGGAAGCTTCAACAAACACGTCCTATTCTACCAGCAGCTAGAAGCAATAATCCAGAAACTAACCCGCAACACCGGCATGAAGCTTTTAAATAGTGCTGGTGAGGGGTCCGTCTGGCACTCTAAGACATGTTCAGGTGTTCCTGGTTAACACAATGCGTTGAGTGGAGAGTTAAGAGCCAAAATGGTATCTATCACTTAAAACAGTGTTGCACACTGATCTAACGCATAGTCTCTCTACTTTACATGCTGCCGGCATTCGTTACCTGCCTTGCGCGAAACCCTTTACCAAGATGGCGTTCAGCGCATGTAACACTAGAAGCGTGCGCACGCATTCTGGATGCCATTTTGGAACTTCAAGAGGCCGCGTGGCGCTGAAACAACGGGTGCTACATGGCCCAATTTCTAGCCCACCGAGTCTACAGTACAGTAAAAGGCCATTCCATCGAACTGGTCGATGCTGGCATTTATGCTCCACATGAGCCTCCCACCCCTCTTCATCTAACCCTATCAGCATACCCTCCTATTCCTTTCTCTCTCGTGTGCTTATCTAGCTTCTCCTTAATTGCACCTATGCTATTTGCCTCAACTACTCCTTATGTTAGCGCATTCCACATTCTTACCACTCTTTGGGTAAAGAAGTTTCTCCTGAATTCCCCATTGGATTTATTAGTGACTATCTTATATTGATGACCTCTAGTTTTGGACTCCCCCACAAGTGGAAACATTTTCTCTACATCTACCCTATCAAAGACCTCTGTCGGGTGATAGAGGAAAGAGCTCCAGCCTGTTCAGCCTTTCCTGATAAGTATATCCTCTCAGTTCTTTGTGAATCTTTTTGCACCTTTTCCAATTCCTCTATATCCCTTTTATAATATGGAGACCAGAACTGTGCACAATACTCCAATTGTAGTATAACCAAGGTTCAATACTAGTTTAGCATAACTTCTCTGCTTTTCAATTCTGTCCCTCTAGAAATGAGCCCCAGTGCTTGTTTGCCTTGTCTATGGCCTTCTTAACGTGCATCGCTACTTTTAGTATCATAGAATCATAGTAAGGTTACAGCATAGAAGGAGGCCATTGGTGCATCGAGTCTGTGCCGACTCTATGTAAGAGCAAACCAGCTAATTCCACTCCCCTGCCCTATCCCCATAGCCCTGCAAATTTTCTCCTTTCACGTACTTATCCAGTTCCCTTTTGAAAGCCATGATTGAATCTGTCTCCACCACCCCCTCAGCAGTGCATTCCAGATCCTAACCACTCGCTGTGTAAAAATGATTTTCCTCATGTCACCTTTGGTTCTTTTGCCAATCATCTTATATCGATGTCCACTGGTTCTTGACCCTTCCGCCAATGGGAACAGTTTCTCTCTATCTACTCTGTCTAGACCCTTCATGATTTCGAATACCTCTAACAAATCTCCTCTCAACCTTCTCTGTTCCAAGGAGAACAACTCCAGCTTCTCCAGTCTATTCACTTGACTAAAGTCCCTCTTCCCTGGAATCATTCTGGTAAATCTCTTCTGCACCTCCTCTAAGGCCATCACATCTTTCCTAAAGTGTGGTGCCCAGAACTGGACACAATTATCCAGTTGTGGCCGAACCAGTGTTTTACAAAGGTTCATCATGACTTCCTTGCTTTTGTGCTCTATGCCTCTATTTATAAAGCCCAGAATCACGTATACTTTTTTAACCGCTTTCTCAACCTGCCCTACCACCTTCAACGATTTGTGTACATACAGCCCCAGATCTCTCTGTTCCTGTACTCCTTTTAGAATTGTGCCCTCTAGTTTATATTGCCTCGCCTTGTTCTTCATAACGAAATGTATCACATCACATTTTTCTGCATTAAATTTCATCTGCCACGTGTCCGCCCATGCCACCAGCCTCTCTATATCCTCTTGACATCTATCACTATCCTCCTCACTGTTCACTACACTTCCAAGTTTTGTGTCATCTGCAAATTTTGAAATTGTGCCCTGTACACCCAAGTCCAAGTCATTAATATATATAAAGAAAAGCAACGGTCCCAGTACCGACCCCTGGGGAACACCACCGTACACCATCCTCCAGTCCAAAAAACAGCCATTCACCACTACTCTCTGTTTCCTGTTACTTAGCTAATTCTGTATCCATGTTACTCTGCCCCTTTTATTCCATGAGCCACACTCTTGATGACAAGCCTACCGTGCAGCACTTTATCAAACGCCTTTTGAAAGTCCATATACACCGCATCTCATCACCATATAGTGATTTGTGTATCTGTACTCCTAGATCCCTTTGCTCCTCTACCCCATTTAGACTCTTATTATCCAAGCAGTGTGTGGTCTCCTTATTATTCCTACCAAAATGCACCACCTCACACTTCTCTATATTGAAATTCGTTTGCCAATTACACGACCATTCTCCAAGTTTATTAATGTCTTCTTGCATTTTGACGCAATCTTCATTTGAATTAACTACACCCCCCCCCCCCCAAGTTGGTGTCATCCGCAAATTTTGAAATTGTGCTTTTGATTCCCGAGTCCAAATCACTGATGTGAATTGTGAACAACAGTGGTCCCAGCACCGATCCTTGTGGAATGCCATTTCCCACCTTTTGTCAGTCTGAGTAGCTATCCATAACCTCTACTCTCTGTTTTCTGTTTTGTAGCCAGCTTGCTATCCATTCTGCTACCTCTCCCTTGACTCCATATGCTCTGACCTTAATCATGAGCCTACAATGCGGTACATTATTGAACGCCTTTTGAAAATCCAAATAGATTACATCTACTGAATTGTCCTTGTCTACTCTTTCTATTACATCTTCAAAGAATTCAATAAGCTTGCGACCATGGGGACAGGAATCAGGAAGTTGATATTAATTCATTGGTACCCGCCACTCCATTAATTTATTGATTTGTGTCTGCTGTTATATTCATTTGTGATTTGTTGGTGTGCCTGCTGCTCTATGAATGTATTGATTCACTAGTGCCTGCTGCTCCATTAATTTATTGATTTATTGGTGTGTCTATTGCTCTATTAAAAATATATATATTAATTCACTGCTACCCTTTTTTCCCATTTAGTTCACTAATGCTGACTGCTGTATTAATTTATTGACTGATACCCTCTACTGACTTAATTGATAATTTGATGGTACCCACTGTTCTAGGAATTTATTGATTCAGTGGTGCCCACTGCTGCATTAATTTATTGATTCACTGGTTCCTACTTAGCTGTGCAATAATGTTCATTGTTATATATTTCTGTTATTGTCAGTGGATCACGATGCATGTGGTTTGTGTTGGTTTCTGTGGGTTTGGTTTTACTGTTGCAACTGTATGGTATCAAAAAAACCAAACAATTTGTTCTAATTTAAATTCTCCAGTTCGTTCTGCTATTTTCTAATCTGCATGTTATTGTAGTTACAGCATCTGTTGTCCAGTGCTTTAGGGCGTATGGTCATCTTTCGGAACATTGAGATAAAACTTTTCAACACTGTACAGGTCTGGACAGCCCACGTGTATCAATACAGGAGATCGACTAGTAATATATTTAAAGTATTACCCACTTCCTATGAGTGCAACGCTTACTTCCTGTACCATTTTCCCCATCACGATTTGTTGATAGAATTCCTATTGTCATAAAGCACCATATCCTCCCACTCACCGAGACAGGACATCTTCGATGAAAACAAAGGACTTGCATTTATAGAGCACCTTTCACATCCTAAGGACATCCTAAAGCACCTAATAGCCAATTATTTATTTTTGAAGTGTAATCAATGTTGGTTGGTGGCAAACAAAGCAGCCAACTTGTGCAAAGCAAGGTCCCACATAGTTAATCTGTTCTTTGTTGCTGATAGTGGTTGAAGGCCAGGACACTAGAAATAGTGTATGGTATTTTTTATGTTTTATGGGCAGACATGGCCTTGGTTTCATGTCTCATCCAAAAGACAGCATCTCAAATGATACAACACACTGAAGATTATGTACTCGAGGCCTGGTGTTACATTAGGGAGGTTTTCATGTCTCAAGGGTTGTCATGGTGCATTCTTGCTATTATAGTTCTACAGGAGAGGGGTGAAAACTGCAATTCCTATGATACAGGTCTCTCAGATACACATAGAAGTTGACATATAACATGACATTTTATGTTAAAATTTCTGATCGGATCTCACAGCTTGCCGGCCGCACGCTAATGAGGCATCACTACCAGGATGGTTCGGGCCTTTCACTGTTAAGGTTGGAGTGGAGGGAGGAGGGTGACATGATCAAACTGACCCTGATTAACCCAGAAAACCAAAATCAGCCCCTTAATGTCACAAATGGAAGTGTTTCATTCCTCACCTTAATGAGAAATTCTCCAAAAATATATAAATTTAACAAAAAGACACGTCTGAAACAGAGAAACTGAATTCTGAATCTTGTCATTGAAGTGTTAAACGTACTGGGGATGCAATGTGGGTTTTTGGAATCTGTTTATTCATTTTAACTTGGTGCTCATTGCATGGTCTAAAAGGTCAGGTACCAAAACCCCAATCAGATTCATGCAAAACGGGACAGGCGTGAAAAACTCAGTCCCAGCGCCGTTGAATTTGTACATGAATGACAGCACTGAGCTCGGCACTCAGTAATGAGAAGGACATGCATTCATGCTGCTACAATGAGAGACGTTTGTTGATAGACTTACCACTTATTTCAGCTGAGTGTCTGTTGTTTGGTTTTCAGAGCAGTCATTGCAGGTCTCCAGCAGAATGCTGACAGACAGAAAAATGGTGATTATTTCTAACAACGAGTGCTTTTGTTCTTTTTTTTCTTTTAGCTGTAGGGGGAGAAGTTTTACATCAAAAGTATTCCTGTACATTAATAGTCCTTGAAATTAAAATGAAAATTAACATGTGTTAATCACAATTACAATCACAAAATTTACATTTTGGCAAAATTTGAAACGCAGGCCCGGAATTCACCGCAATATTGGAAACGATCGCCATAAGTTGGACCTCTGTGTTCCCAGATCCTCCAGTGATGAATTCATGCCACAATTTGCTGGAAAAATAATTAGAATGTGCCATAGTGAGCAAAGTGGTGGATTGGGAGTGGCACATTGCAAATGAAACACCGACTCCTTACCAAATGTAAAACCATTTCCCTGATTTTGTGTCCCTTTAGGAAATTCTAATTTTGCATAAAAACATGGACAAGCTCACGTGGAGCTGTGACTCTCTAATGTATTTTGCTGCTTTACTTGGATACATAGAGAGCAATTGACTGGAACAGGAATGATGCACTTTTTATTGCATGGTTAAACTGGCCTCATAACTATGCAGTTTGCGGTCATACTTGTCAAGTCAGATCTGGTCCTGTCAAGTTTGCTATTTGTACATAAAGCAGTTTATCTGAGAGTGCAGAATGGGTATGGTAGTGTCATGGTTATGTTATTGGACTCATGATCCAGAGGCCTGGACTAATAATCTATAGGTTGTGAGTTCAAATGCCACCATGGCAGCTTGAGAAAACTCAGTTGAAAAAAATCTGGAAATATAAAAGCTGGTATCAGTAAAAGTGACCATGAAGCTGTTTCATTGTTGTAAAAATCCAACTGTTTTGTTATAATGGCCTTTAGGAAAGGAAACCTGCTGTTCTTACCTGGTCTGGCTTATATGTGTCCTCAGCCCCGCACCAATATGATTGACTCTGAAGTCGCCCAGCAAGGCACTCAATTGTATCAAAACCATCACCAAATTCTCATGGCAACTAGGGATGAGCAATAAATGCTGGCCTTGCCAGCGAGGCCCACATCCTGTGAATGAATTTTTTAAAACGGCTGTTATTATTCCAATGTCTCAACTACTACAGACAGATCTAGATGTGCTGGGGGATTGGGCCTGTGATTGGCAAATGATGCTTAACTTGGAAAAGTACAGTGCTATGTATGTGGGCAGGTCAAATACTGAACATACATTCACCCTTCAGGGAAAAGAATTAAAGCCAGTGGTGAGAGTAAGAGATATGGACGCTTCAGTACGTCAATCTCTAATGGTTCATGACCAATGCAGTGAAGCTATAGATAAAGCAAATAACGTTCTAGGGTGTATTAACAGGACAATTCACTATAAAACAAAACATACTATTATCTAGTGAACCTTTGTTGCACTGCCTCTAAGGCAAATATATCCTTCCTTAGGTAAGGAGACTAAAATTGTACACAGTACTCCAGATGCGATCTCACCAGAGCTCTATATAATTGCAGCAAGACCTCCTTACTCTTATACTTCAAACCCCTTGCAATAAAGGCCAACATACCATTTGCCTTCCTAATTGCTTGCTGTACCTGTGTGTTAACTTTCTGTGATTCGTGTACAAGGACACCCAAATCCTTCTGACTTCCAACATTTCTTCGTCTCTCAACTTTTAAAAATTATTCTGCTTTTCTATTCTTCCTACCAAAGTGGATAATTTCACATTTCCCCACATTATACTCCATCTGCCACCTTCTCGCCCAGTCACTTAAACTGTCTATATCTCTTTGCAGCCTCTTTGCGTTTTCCTCACAGCTTACTTTCCCACCTAGCTTTGTATCGTCAGCAAACTTGGACAGATTACATTCGGTCCCTTCATCGAAGTCGTTGATATATATTGTAAACAGCTGAGGCCCGGGCACTGATCCTTGTGGCAACTAGTTACCACCTGCCAACCCGAAAATGACCTGTTTATTCCTACTCTCTGTTTTCTGTCCATTAACCAATCCATGCTAATATATTACCCACAATCCCATGAGTCCTAATCTTGTGTAACAACCTCTTGAGTGGCACCTTATCGAATGCCTTTTGAAAATCCAAATATATTATATCCACCGGTTCCCCTTTATCTACCTGCTAGTAATACCATTAAAAAATTCTAATAGATTTGTCAAACACAATTTCCCTTTCATAAAACCGTGTTGACTCTGCCTAATCATATTATGATTTTCTAAGTGCCCTGCTATTATGTCCTCAATGATAGATTCCAGCATTTTCCCTACTACTGATGTCAGGCTAACTGGCCTGTAGTTCCCTGTTTTCTATCTCCCTCCTTTCTTGAATAGTGAGGTTACATTTGCTACCTTCCATTCCATGGGGGACTGTTCTAGAATCTAGGGAATTCTGGAAGATCAAAACTAATGTATCCACTATCTCTGCAGCCATCTCTTTTAAAACTCTAGGATGTAGACCATCAGGTCCAGGGGATTTGTTGGCTTTTAGTCCCATTAATTTCTCCAGTACTTTTTCTTTACTAATATTAATTACTTTAAGTCCCTCACTCTCATTAGACCCTTGGTTCCCCACTATTTACGGTAATTTTTTGTGTCTTTTACTGTGAAAACAGATACAAAGGGGTCAATTTTAGGATGGCCGAGTGGGTGCATTCATTGCAGGGGGGGGGGGGGGTTTCCTAAAATTGGGGAATCCCGGAGTGGGTCCGGTGCCCTGCTCCATCCCACCCACTTCCGGGTTCCCCAATGATGTGAATCGGTGTGTGCGCATGCGGGTCTCCCACCAGCAATTAAAGCCAGCGGGATGACAGTTTAGGTAGTTAGGGAGGTACTTGAGGTCATTGACAGACCTCATTGGGAAGAGATTTTAGCAGGGATGTGATTTTGGACTCTCCTCAGTGTGTTTCCCATGCTGTGGGAAACACTCCCTGCTGTTGCAGACATGTTTCAGTCAGCAGCCATTGGGAGATGCAGAGGATTCCTTGACAGTTGGGGGGAATACCTCATTCATTGCAGCAGGGCACTCTGTCACCTCAGACAAAGTTTTGCTTGCCACACCGTTGTCTCCACACTCAAAATTATTACATCAAACCCTAAACTCTGCTGTCTAAACACTTTTACCTACTTTGCGAAGCCCCTCGCACTCACACCGTCAGGATGGGTAGGTGGGTTCCATAGCTGCATTCATCACTCTATTGGAGGATGAGCAACATCACCAGCCTCGCCAGGCATGCCGTCCACCTCCGCCACGTGCAGCTACACAACACAGTGCTGCGCAACAGGCACCTGCACAAAGTAGTCGAGCAACTACACATACACCCACTGTAGGGTGACGCAATGGGTGGCATCAAGGGTGTTCATGGAGAACCTCATGAAAGGGCCTTATTGCACAAGCCAGTCAAGAATGGCCAAGACGTGACAGTAGTGGTGACAATATAATATGTAATGTGAGTTGATCAGAAATCAAATATAAGTAAAAACCGTGACAAACCCTCAAATACCTTTGTGCATCCCCTTCATGCTCATGACACGTTTGCCTTATGCTTCCTACTACACATATGTGATGCATGCCCTGTGGCTGCAGCACAGGAAGTGGCAGGTTGAGTGAGGCTGACTGTGAAAGAGATGCATGAGAGGGTGAGTATGAGACAGCCATGATATTGTATGATGATTGGGTTGAATGGCAGTGGTGGGCTGAGTACTGGGGAGGTGAGGAAGTGCAGGTAAGATGAGGATGAGAGTTCAGTGGATGTGAGGAGTGATGTGATAGAGTAGCGTTGGCAGTGCAGAAGGAGATGTGGGGTGGGGGCGGTGATGTGGCAGATTGAGTGTAGGGGAATGAGTAAGAGTACTCACTTCAAATGACCTGGTTAGGTCATTGAAGCGCTTCCTGCATTGTATGCAGGTGCTTGATATGTTGGTGGTGCTGGTTACCTCCTCTGCCACCTCGAGCCAGGCCTTCATGGTGGCAGAGGCAGGCCACTTCCTTCCGTCCACCAGGTGGAAGATCTCCCTCCTCCTCCTCCTCACCCCATTCAGTAAGACCTGGAGTGAGGTATCATTAAACCTGGGAGCAGCCTTTCCCCTGGGCTGCTCCATGCTGTAATTTTGCCTATTATCTGCAGCATCAGTCAGTGGAGGACTGCCCCTTTAAATAGGGCTCTTCCAGCTGACAGCCTATGATGTGGGTGTGCAGTCCGCCCGCTGCGCAGCTTTCCAGCGTGAAACCCGGAAGCCAAGGTAAGTGGCTTCAATTTACTTACGATCCCGTGCCAAACCTACCAGTTTCACTGGGCACGTTACCTACGCGCCCAGTCGACCCCCCGCTGCCAGCCCGCCTCCCTCCTACTATCGGGCCCAAAATATTTGTTTAACATCTCTGCCATTTCCTTATTCCCATTATAATTTCTCCTGTCTCTGCCTCTAAAGGACCCAGGTTTACTTTCGCTAACCTCTTCCTTTTTACTTACTTGTAGAAGTTCTTACAATCTGTTTTTATATTTCCTGCTAGTTTACTCTCATATTCTATTTTCTCCCTCTTTATCAATTTCTTGCTCATACTTTGCTGATTTCTAAAACTCTCCCAATCCTCAGGCTTACTACTCTTTTTGGCAACATTATTAGCCTCTTCTTTTAATCTAATATTATTCTAAACTTCTCTAGTTAGCCATGGTTGGATGACTTTTCCTGTGGAGTTTTTATTCCTCAAGGGAATGTATATTCGTTGAGAATTATGAATTATTTCTTTAAATGTTCTCCATTGCTTATTTACCATCTTATCTTTTAATCTAATTTCCCATTCAACCTTAGCTACTCGCTCCTCAGACCCACGTAATTGGCTTTGTTTAAATTTAAGACCCTAGTTTCGTACTTAACTACATCACTCTCAAACACAGTGTGAAATTCTATCATATTATGATTACTCACCCTAGAGGATCCTTAACTATAAAATTACTAATTAACCCTGTCTGATTACACAATACTAGATCTAAAATAACCTGTTCCCTAGTTGGTTCCTCGACATATTGCTCTGGAAATCTGTCTTGGATGCACTCCATGAACTCATCCTCCAAACTACTTTTGCCAATTTGGGTTGCTCAGTCTAATTGAAGATTAAAGTCCCCTACGATTATTGCATTACCCTTGTTACATGCTCCTCTAATTTCCTGATTTATACTCTGTCCTACACTATAACTACTGTTAGGGGGCTTATAAACTACTCCCACCAGTGTTCTCTGCCCCTTGTTATTTCTTAGCTCCACCCATACTGATTCTACATCCTGATTTTCTGAGCTAAGATCCTTTCTCACTAAGTATCATCCTTTATTATCAGGGCTGCCCTCCCACCTCCTTTTCCATTTTGCCTATCTTCTTTAAAAGTCAAGTACCCTGGAATATTTAGTTCCCAACTTTGGTCACCCTGCAACCACGTCTCAGTAATTGCTATTAGATCAAACCCATTTATCTCTATTTGTGCCATTAATCATCTATCTTGTTACGAATGCTTCTTGCATTCAGATGTAGCGCCTTTAATTTTAACTTTTTATTATTTTTCCTTGACGTGACCTTAGCCACTAATGCCCTATTACCTTTTGTTAAACTCTCTGTCCCTTCCTGACACACTCTGCTTGTTTTTACCCAAATCACTACTCTGCTCTACAGCCTTGACTTTTCTCTTTGGACTTATAAATATACCCTTATCAGAACTCTCCCCCCTCTTATTAGTTTCAAGCCCTATCTACCGCCTTAGTTATTCGATTCGCCCGGACACTGGTCTTAGCCCTGTTTAAGTGGACCCGTCCAAATGGAACAGCTCCCTCTTTTGCCAGTATTGCTGCCAGAACCCCATGAATTGAAACCCCTGCTTTCACACCACTCTTTCAGCCTCGCATTTAACTCTCTGATCTGTTTGTCCCTATGCCAATTTGCGCGTGGCTCAGGTAGTAATCCAGACATTATTACCTTTGAGGTTCTGCTCCTCAAACTTCCTCAGCAGAACCTCATTCCTAGTTCTACTTATGTTGGTTGGTTCCTACATGGACTATGACAACTGGATCCTCCCCCTCCTGCTTCAAGATCTTCTCCAGCCACGAGGAGATATCCTTAACCCTGGCAGGCAACCCTGGAGGAGCCTCAGCCTTTGCCCTTGTCCAACGGGTACGAGGTATGTGTTGCCTATATAGATGAGAACAAAGACTGCAGGGAGGATGGGCAAATTGACCACGGCACCATGGTGCAGGAGGCCATTCGAGTGGGGGGAGGCAACACAGGCAACACAGCCTTTGGGACTCCAGGTCGCGGCTGCAGAGATCGATCCCTCTGTCTATACTATCCTTCACCTCTACCACATTCCTTTTCACTCCCCCCAATTGAATGGCCTCCTGTACCATGGTGCCGTGGTCAATTTGCCCATCCTTCCTGCAGTCTTTGTTCTCATTCACACAGGTAGCAAGTTCCTCGTACCTGTTGGACAAGGGCAAAGGCTGAGCCTCCTCCACCTTTGCATCTGGGGTCCCCTTACCTGCCTGACTCGCAGTCACAACCTCCTGTCCCTGACCGCTGACAAATCTAAACCATTACTTAGCCTAAGGGGGGTGAATGCCTCCTGGGTCAAAGTGTCCAGGTAACTCTTCCCCCTCCCTGATGCATTGCAATGTCTGCACCTCAGACTCCAGCTCAATAACTCTAAGCCGAAGTTCTTCGTGTTGCAGACACTCACTGATCACGCTGCTCTCCATAAACTCTCACATGCTGGAGTTAAGGCACACCACCTGCACTGGCATCCCTATCTAACCTTGTTTTATTTATTTAATTAATCAAAGCTTTTATGTAATTAATTGACTTGGTTTTTTTTGAATTAATTAGTTTATCCAGTTTAAACTAGTTTCCCGCTTTTTTAAACTTTAGTTTTAAGGCTTTTTAACTAACACTAAACAGACTAAACGCTAAAAATACTCACCACCACTAAAGACACAAACCACTAAAGACAATAACCACTAAAAACAATAACCAATAAATTAAATATTTACACTGACTTACCCTCGGCGCTCCTCTGTGACTTCAATTTTTATCATTTTCTTAATTTTTTTTCATTTCCTCGCTCAGGTCCGCACTCACTGCCCATTTAATTGGCTGCTCAGGTCCACTCTCGCCGCCCCTTTTATTGGGCGCTCAGGTAAACTCTCGCCCCGTTCCTTTTGTTAATTGTATCCATATGATTTAAATCAATGAGTGTTAATTGTATTCAGGTGGTGCATATCAATTGGGAACTCTCTTGTATCCATTTATAAGAGAGCTGATCTAGGGTGTGGTATGGGTAATGTGGATCTCTGTGAATAAAGACTTGGAAACAACTGAAGTTCAGGCTCTAGTATTCTATCCTTCACCACCTGGCTATGCAAATTATTACACCTTTTATTCACCCCTCAGGTCCACTCTCCCCACTCCTTTTATTCACCCCTCAGGTCCACTCTCCCCACTCCTTTTATACACTGCTCAGGTCCACTCTCCCCACTCCTTTTATTCACCCCTCAGGTCCACTCTCCCTGCTCCTTTTATTCACCGCTCAGGTCCGCTCTCTCCGTTCCTTTTATTGGCCAATTATGGACAGGATATCCAGGTCGGGTTTAATTTGATTGACGCGTTTGTACTGAAACATAAATATATAAATCAGCATTAAGAAGACACCTGTGTGCGTAGGGTTGTCTCCTGCACTGCATGCGATCCCTAGCCATATTTCAATACTGGTTGCAATCCATGCTTAGCGCACAAGATCAATAAATATTAATATAAAAATAATATCAATCGGCGGAAAATCAGAACGTGCCTAGCTGTCAAAACACCTATTTTGTTATTTAATTGAGGTTTAAGATTTCAATGAAGTCCCTGGAACAAGTCAGTCAAGATGTTACCCTCCGGCAATTGAATATCTTTCTGATTCTGTGCCCTCCAGCGCCATTCTCTAAGGGCCTAAGTGGCTGTGGCATTAATTCAGCAAACTCGAGTTTTGATTGGGGTGGAGCTATTATAATTAGTCATTCAACATTTTTGGCACGGGTCCGTGTGGAGCAGCACAGAAGTCCCAGCAAATTATGGCGTAAGTAATGGCATAAGTCACTCATGCCATCATTGCCTGGTATTTCTGCACCATAATAATGTTGTACGCTGTAGATGCACCAATTACCATGGTGCAAGTTTTCAGCAGATTCAGGCCCATTAAAATATCTTCAAACAATAGGGAAATGTAACTATTTAGATCAGGCAATTAAACACTCAAATCCATGTCCTCTCCTTTTTCTCTGGCGAGTATGTTAACTCAACTAATTATGTTTGTTTGCGGAGGTTGCATATTTTCTAATTGATCATTTTTAATTTTTGGGGAAATCAGTCCCCAAATATTCTCAGGGCAGATACTGAATAACATGGTGAGGGAAAAAAAAGCCAGATGCAGAATGTGTCTTAATCCCAATCCTCTGACAAGCTGCATTTCTCTTATTGATAGTCATATTGCCCATTTGTGTCAAACAGTGGGCAGTTTTCTGCTATGGATGTGTGCCCTCTTGAATACGAGTGAAAGTATAGTATGCAAATCCACTGTGTCTTAGATTCTTGTTGAATAAGTGAACCTTAAACTGCCACTATGACACTTTCTCAGTTCTTGAACTCCCAAGGAACATTGTGCTATAAACCACTTTTATCAGAATCTGGTACATTGAAATGTAATTTTACTAAAGCATTAGTAGATTCCTTATTCGCTTTCAGTAATTGCATTCATTTTTCTGCGTGACCATAAAGGACCAAGCCACCATTTGGCACATCTAACCACCATTTGGTCTGCATCCAAGGATCTTATCATTGGTATCATTAAAGATACCAACACAAGCATTGGCCAAATTATTTTAAGCAGGAAATTTTACCCAGGCTGCCATCCATCCATTAGTTTAAACATTCAGAATTTATCTGGGTTCACACCAAGCAGATCATAGCTAGTTTTGCAGATCCACTAAACATTGGCCCTAGTTTAACAAAGGATATACTGTACTGGTCAAAAAAATGGGAATGCTTTGGTAAATGGGAAAACTGGACAACTAAGAGCACAGATAAGGCTATGTCTGCTCCAATGCCATCAATAGTCCAATCTGCATGATTCATATACAGACTCCAAGGCCTGGTAGAAGTCAGTTAAATCTGATTTCAGCATTAAGGCTTAATCCTACTATCCCTCCTCAAAGATTAAGGCAGACTTCTGAATACTAAGGGGCCAAATAGTGTGATGTTCAGTGGAAGTAGCACTGGTTTGCATTGTGTGCCAGGTCCCTGCATCATTGGAGTGCTGAAACCTGAGGTTTGCTCAGCGCCTCATTTGCCCAGCCCACTATAAAGCATCCCTGAATTACCGGAGTCAGCAGACATACCTTGTGTTCACCTCATTATAGCCCTAACTATAATGTAAATTAGAGGCCTTCCCCATAATGCAGCTAGAGCACCTGAATAGAATTCCAGATGCACAACACCCGATTGGAATGGGTACTTCTGGGAGGCTCCTATTGATTAGCCTTCTCTTTCCAACTGAGCCATCCTTAGCTTCAGATCCACATTTCTTCAGCCTCCAAAGGCCAATACATTGAAGAGGTCATCTTGCCGCAAATCATGCAAAATGTTGCGATGTTATGCGGCCAGCTAGCAGCTCTTCCATTGCTACTGGCACCTGTCATTCTGCACTCCGTGGTAGCCCCCAGTCATGCACTAAGTGCTGGGAGCATCACTAAAATATCAAAATGAGCTGACCGTGCATTATTGTGCCAAGTCAGCTCACAAGGTTGCGGATGGATGCAGTGCCTCAGGAGCTGTGTTCCCAATGGATCTGCGCCGGAACTGCATCATCTACTTTTACAATTTGCTAAAAACTGATCAGAAATCATCCTTAGTTATGAAAAGTTTCATCAAACTGTTGAAATCAAGCAATCGTAATCAATTATTTATAAGCTCAATCATAGCTCTGATAATATAAGTGCTTGAGGTTTCAAAGTCCCAGCTGAGGAAATAACTACTCTGCTGGCTTACCAATTTCAACTGTCCCTGTCAAATGTATTGTTCCACCTGAGTAAAAAGTAGAGGTATTGTTCCTTTTCTATAAGAAAAGATCAAAATCATCCCATCATAACTACAGGCCAGTATCCTCACTGCTAATTGAATAAAAGCTTATGGAACCTACAGTGAATGACAAGCTGTCATGATATCTCAATCATAACAGCCTGCGATCTGATCACCAATTTGGGTTTGAGTGCAAAGTTGACTTGTGATTGCTCTCGTTCTCATTATGCAGAAACAAAATGCTTTTCTTGATGCAAAGCACCAGGCCCTCAGCATTCCTAAAGTTTCCAGTGGGTGTTCCACCTCAGGGTCATTAAAAAGTTTGTCTTGTGTGGCATATCTGATGAGTTGTTGAATTGAATGTATGTCTTCCCCAGAGGGGAAATCGTAAATCATAAATAATATCAACTGAATTGTCCTATCCATCATGTCCGTAATGACTTTGGAAAAATTCTGGCGGGTTAGTTAGACGTGATCTCCCTTTATGAACCATGCTGACTGTCCTTTGATAGGATTTGTTTTTCCACTAGATCTCTCAAAATAATTTCAATGACTTTCTCTGCAACTGATGTTAAACTATAGTTTCCAGTTATGTCTCTTGACCCTTTTGAATAACAGGGTTCTGTTGACCACTTTCAAATCCTCAAGAATCTTTGAATTTAGCAAACTTACAAAATGATCTATCAATGCTTCAGTAATTTCAGTCTTCATTTCCCTTGGCAATCATAGAAGCACGTTATATGGTCCAAGTACTTTGTCTGCTTTAAGAGTGTCAAATTATAATCACATCTTTAGTTATTTGCAAACTATCAAGCTTCTCTGTCATACTGGATGTCTGACTTAGGAAACTTCCCTTTGTCTTTCTCAGTAAAGACAGATGCAAAGAAACTATTTAATAGCTCTCCTATTTCTTTGTCCTCAGATTCCAGATTCTCACTATTACTTTTTAAGGCTCCAATAATTTCTTTCATTCTTTATTTGCTGTATATATTGTTTAAAAAAACTTTTACTGTTGGTTCAGAACTTCTCCTCAGTCTTATATTCAGCGATTCACTTGGCTTCTGGCCCTACTTCACTAACTTGCTTTTGCTTGATTTTACAATTTACCCAGTCCTTCTGCCTGAGAGCTTTTTTGTACATTTTGAAAGCCTTCTGCTTATCGCCAATACTATTCCTTACATCCCAATTAAACTATAATGGCCCCTGGCGCCCTTTAATTTATTTTGATTTGGTAGAGGTGAATTTAAATTATAATTTACCAACAGATATTTAACGCTGTAGATCACCAAATTATTATAATGTCCCAATTATGCTGTTTTAAAAACTCAATTATGTTATCGCATAGAATTTTAAAATTTAACGGGCCAGAACTCGGCCGACTGGCATGGCACAGCTCCCTGTACATCCTATGGATAAAAAGTACGAAAATACTTACGTAGTGGCCTGCAAAGTCCACTTGCTCCATTTTGAATTCTTTTCAATTTGTGCTCTCTGAAATCAGCGTAGGTTCTCATTCGCATCGGACAGACTGTGGGAATGGAAGCCATGCCTGCAGAATCTGTCAGGAAAAGAAGTCACGCCCACAGGCAGGCAAGTAGAAATCATTCATTTAAAGTAAACTTCTGTATTTCAGTGTAAATAAAAATTTAACATCTTATAAAAAGCCAAGCAAATGATTTAATTTAATGAAACTGACAGAAGTTAAAAGTAAAAAAGAATTTTAAAAATGTTTTATTTCTTTTTAATGGTCAAAAAATATTAAACAACTAACGGGAGGAGGAGGCTCTGTAAACATTCCCATCTTCAATGATGGCAGAGTCCAGCATGTGAGTGCAAAAGACAAGGCTGAAGCGTTTGCAACCATCTTCAGCCAGAAGTGCCGAGTGGATGATCCATCTCGGCCTCCTCCCGATATCCCCACCATCACAGAAGCCAGTCTTCAGCCAATTCGATTCACTCCAAGTGATATCAAGAAACGGCTGAGTGCACTGGATACAGCAAAGGCTATGGGCCCCGACAACATCCCGGCTGTAGTGCTGAAGACTTGTGCTCCAGAACTAGCTGCGCCTTGAGCCAAACTGTTCCAGTACAGCTACAACACTGGCATCTACCCGACAATGTGGAAAATTGCCCAGGTATGTCCTGTCCACAAAAAGCAGGACAAATCCAATCCGGCCAATTTCCGCCCCATCAGTCTACTCTCAATTATCAGCAAAGTGATGGAAGGTGTTGTTGACAGTGCTATCAAGCGGCACTTACTCACCAATAACCTGCTCACGATGCTCAGTTTGGGTTCCGCCAGGACCACTCGGCTCCAGACCTCATTACAGCCTTGGTCCAAACATGGACAAAAGAGCTAAATTCCAGAGGTGAGGTGAGAGTCACTGTCCTTGATATCAAGGCAGCATTTGACCAAGTGTGGCACCAAGGAGCCCTAGTAAAATTGAAGTCAATGGAAATTAGAGGGAAAACGCTCCAGTGGCTGGAGTCATACCTAGCACAAAGGAAGATGGTAGTGGTTGTTGGAGGCCAATCATCTCAGCCCCAGGACATTGCTGCAGGAGTTCCTCAGGGCAGTGTCCTAGGCCCAACCATCTTCAACTGCTTCATCAATGACCTTCCCTCCATCATAAGGTCGGAAATGGGGATGTTCGCTGATGATTGCACAGTGTTCAGTTCCATTCGCAACCCTTCACATAACGAAGCAGTCCAAGCCCGCATGCAGCAAGACCTGGACAACATCCAGGCTTGGGCTGATATGTGGAAAGTAACATTCATGCCAGACAAGTGCCAGGCAATGACCATCTCCAACAAGAGAGAATCTAACCACCTCCCCTTGACATTCAATGGCATTACCATCGCCAAATCTCCCACCATCAACATCCTGGGGGTCACCATTGACCAGAAGCTTAACTGGACCAGCCATATAAATACTGTGGCTACAAGAGCAGGTCAGAGGCTGGGTATTCTGTGGCGAGTGACTCACCTCCTGACTCCCCAAAGCCTTTCCACCATCTACAAGGCACAAGTCAGGAGTGTGATAGAATACTCTCCACTTGCTTGGATGAGTGCAGCTCCAACAACACTCAAGAAGCTCGACACCATCCAGGACAAAGCAGCCCGCTTGATTGGCACCCCATCCACCACCCTAAACATTCACTCCCTTCACCACTGGTGCACAGTGACTGCAGTGTGTACCATCCACAGGATGCACTGCAGCAACTCGCCAAGGCTTCTTCGACAGCACCTCCCAAACCCACAAACTCTACCACCTAGAAGGACAAGAGCAGCAGGCACATGGGAACAGCACCACCTGCACGTTCCCCTCCAAGTCACACACCATCCCGACTTGGAAATGTATCGCCGTTCCTTCATCGTCACTGGGTCAAAATCCTGGAACTCCCTACCTAACAGCACTGTGGGAGAACCTTCACCACACGGACTGCAGCAGTTCAAGAAGGCGGCTCACCACCACTTTCTCAAGGGCAATTAGGGATGGGCAATAAATGCTGGCCTTGCCAGCGACGCCCACATCCCATGAACGAATAAAAAAAAATTAAAGTAAGAGGAATATGACATTCCGCATTTTTAAAATCAAGTTTTTAATTTTTTTCGCAGTCATTAGGAATCAGTGCACTTTTAAAAAGTAGTGTAGTGTGGTATTTTTCAGCCTACCTTTTGGTGGCGGAAGTATTTTCATTCCAGCTGGGCAGATGGGTAAGTTTACGAATGTTCATTGATTTGAATGATTGTACCATTGCATGCTCCTTTAATTCACAGCTGTGAAACCGCCAACGAACCAATGGGAGAAAGTTCATGATTTCCGGGTTTCAGTGTGCAGGTGCGCATTCGTGAACTTAGTCCATCGATTCGCTGGGGGAGAGAGAGGACGCCATTAAGGAACGGCATCCTGACATGAGTAATTTCTGGCCCAATATTTTTCTGCCACTGTCCTTTCTTGTACACCTAGAAGGACATGTCAGTTTTAATAATATTGTGATATTGATTCCTAGTTGCTTCTCTATTTCTATTTTATGTACTAAGCCAGGATCATTATTAAATATTATATTCAAGTAGCCATTGACACCACAGATAGGCTGGCAAATTCGATAAGCAAGAAGCAATCCTGCACCACTGGTATGAGGGGTGATTCCATGATCCAGCACTCCCAGCACAAGCAGGGAACGCATCTTGAGAAATCATGAGCAAAAAACCCATGGCATTTCATCCATTAAAACGAAGGGAGAAGATCCACAGTGTGGAGATGACTAAATGGCCGACATGCACACACAACTAGTGACGTCACAAAGACCAGCCATGATCTTGTTGAATGGCAGAGGAGGCTCGAGGGGCCAGATGGCCTACTCCTGCTCCTATTTCTTATGTTCCTATGTTCTCATGTAAAACTTATATGGGACAGAAGGCATAGAAATAATGAAATGACATTGGGGTGTGTGTAGATTGCTCTGCTGCCAGTGTTGTGCTTTTATTTAGCACAGTTAGACCAGTGACAGATGACAGACCCAGGGAAAACTGATCTTCCAAGCTACCAATCTAACAAAATCCTGCAATTTTAGCTTTATCCAGTCACTGCAGGAGACTTGGGTTACGGGAATCAGTGGCTGATAAACAATATAAAACCAGCTATCGAGTCATCTCCAGGATCTTTACAGTTAACAAGCTGGGGTCAGCTAAGAACAATTGACAGCTATTAGTAACAACTATACCTATTCAGACACTAAACTGTATAGATTCATAATGTTGCAGATTCACAATGTTGTAGATTCACAATGGGCCATAATTTGCTGTAGCAGGGCATCTAACGACGTCTGCCGTTAGTTAGACTAGCCCTTGCCCATTTAGGTTTTAAAATTTTTCGCGTGGCAAGTTGCTGAAAGAGCGAGCTGATAACGTCGCAGCGAGGGAAACAGGGCATCTGGGACCACAGTGAACAGGGCAAGCAAATGTGTATCTCCTTAACCAATCAGATTGAAAGTTTGTGAAATAAACAGCACAAGGACTGAGCAGGAAGTGTAAATTAGAGTGGGTGAATTCAATATCAAATCAGGTACAGAAAGAGAAATAAAGAGAGGGAAAAAAGATTGGATTAATAGAGAGAGAGAAAAAAGAAACAGAAAGGAGAAGTGAAAAAAAATTAAAGTTTTACATTTTTCAAATCTCCAATAACAATCAAAACCTGAAGGAACGAGACTCCACACTTGTAATATTTAATTTTCAGTGTCAGAGAGGTTGACTGGCAGTAATTAACACTTATCAAGTCGTTAAAAGGTTGCTTAGACTGAAATGGACAAGACTTAACTTTCTGTGGCGGGTTTAGTTCGTATCTACCGCTCAAATACAGCAACATCACGCTGTTCAATGTGTTACAATAGTGGGCAGACAGCGAGATTCCATTTACGCGAAACTAATGGAGGAGAGGCGCATCTTGGACAGCAACCTTTGGATATCTGCGTTTAACCATGCATCTGCCCCTCTTCTGATGTTGCTGTAGCATTTGTGCATAAATGGACTCAGGACGTTCAAAGGCTGCGCCATGTTTTAACGATGCCTCATTTGATGTGCTGCTGGATGCAGTAAGGAATAGGAAGAAGATCATTTTCCCAAGCAACAAGAATAAGAAACCTGCTGCTGTCATCAAGAAGGTGTGGTTAGAGATGGCTGAGGATGTTAGCAGTAGGAGCATTATGCCCCGTTCCTGGATCCAGAAAATGCTTTAATGACCTAACCAGGTCAGGAAAGGTGAGTACAGTTGCAGGTTCACCTACATCTGGAGAGACTGGGACTTTACAGTTGCCTGGTGACAGCATTAAATTTCTCATACAAGACTAAATCATGTTGACTTGATTTCAGCAATGAGTGAAATATGATCATCTTAATTATGCTAAGGAGCAACATTTTCACATTGCCATGACTAATTCATTTCCGTCTCTTCTCTCATCCAGGGCCTTCACACGAAGAACTTTTCGGACGATGATTCCTCAGAGGAACTGATTCATTCTGAGGGTGCACATGCCAACCAGGCACCAGTGAAGATGTGAGCACTTTGGTGGGTCCTGTTGGAGAGTTAGTTGGGTTCTCATCTGGTGAGTCACAGTTCACAAGTGAACACGAGCAGAGAGTGGTGGTAGGGACAGCTGTGGAGAGTCTGCGTCAGAGGGCACACTCCTCTCTAAACTCTGCTCAGCTGGACACAGATACTGAACCCCAGGGGGCCATCAATGAAAAGGAGAATCATAGAGGGACAGCAGCAAATTTGCAAGGTACTGGCAGATGTGCTAGACACACTGTCCACAACAGCACAGAGGATGGAGGAGTCCAGCTCAAGTATGTGTGGATTGATGTCGCAGGCCATCGCGAGGATGCCTGCCACAGAGAGAGTGGCCTCTTCCATGGAACTTTAATCACGGCAATCTAATCAGTCCCTGCAGGCCCTGACCATGGCCGTGCAGACTATGGATGTCAACTTGTCTGCCGCCTTAAACAGGATGACAGATACCTTATCTGTGGCCTTACAACGAGTCACTGATCTGGTCCAAGCTGCTCTCCCGCAGGTTGGTAGGAGTGATGTGCCACTGCCCAGGAGAGGGATGATGGCAAAAGGGAACATGGAAGTGGGAACTCCACCCAAAGTGTTCCTACTTCTCGTTCGTTGCCCCCCCACCCCAACCAGTACCCAAGATGCTGCCTCATCTCCCGATGGCTGAGTCTGCCCCTGCTTAGGTGCAGGTGGAGCATTCTTTGGCGGGGCCCTCACGTCCTCCAAAACCCAGATGTCATCGGCCAAGAGCATCTCAACAGTCAGAGCAGGAATCTGAGCAGCCTGCCTCTACCTCTACTGAAGCCACAGGGGCTGCACCACATAGGAGTGATAGGCAAAGGGAAAGAAAAACATTGTAATTCACCAAGGTATTGCAGATGGCTGTTTGTGAAAATGTTATGTTATTAAGTTTCCTTTTTTTATGACCTCACATAAAATTTATTAATTTGTCCCACTTTCCCATATTCACCATTCTTGACTGAGACCAATTGGTGCATGTGCAGTGGGTGGACGGTTGGTTACAGGATTGCTTTGAGTCAGTGGGGGGTGGGGGGAGGGGTGGGGGATGTGATAGTTACTTTGGCCCAGTGTGAGTGACTAACTGAACTTTCGAGCTACTAGGCGTCCCTGGCATCCCGAGCAGCAATGTGTGCGGCTGGTCTGGTGTTGGGTGCCCTGTCTTCATCTCCCTCCTCTTCCTTCTCCTCTACATTGGAATCATCATCAGATGAAGAGTGATGAGCAGCTTGTTCCTCCTCCACCTCTAATCCTTGCTGTTGTGCTATGTTGTGCAGAACCGTGATTATCCTAGAGAGCCTCGCTGGTGAGTACTGAAGGGCGCTTCCAGACCTGTCCAGGTACCTAAAGCGCATCTTGAGCATGCCGATGGCTTGCTTGATGACACATCTGGTTGACATATGGCTGTCGTTGTAGCGCTCTTGGGGTTCATTGGTGCGGCTTCTCAGAGGTGTCATCAGCCAAGTTTGAAGGGGATGTCCTTTGTTGCCTAGCAGCCACCCCTTAAGGGTGATTCCAGGTACAAACAGGTCAGGGATGTTGGACTGCCGCAGTACGAAAGCATCATGGCTGCTCCCAGGGAATCTGGCGCAGACCTGAATGAACCTTTTCTTGTGGTCTCACACCAGCTGTGCATTGATGGATCAAAATGCCTTGCAGTTGGCGAATGCTCCTGGTTGATCTGGTGGTGCTCGGATTGCCACGTGTGTGCAGTCGATGACACCCTGCACCTTTGGGAAGCCAACCAGAGACGTGAATCCGAGTGTCCGCTCATTCTGGCTATTGTCATCATAAGGGAAGTTTATATAACTCCCAGCCCTGGCAAACAATCCATCCATCACCTGTCTTATGCATTTATGTGCAGCTGACTGGGAAATCCTCGATACATCTCTGGTAGCACCCTGGAAGGAACCAGAGGTAAAACAATTGAGGGCAGTGGTGACTTTCACAGCCACTGGTAATGCATGGCCACCAGGTTCAGCAAGGAGCAGGTCTTCTTCTAGGAGGCTGCAGATGTCTACGACCATCTGAAGTGACAATCTGAGCCTCCAGAAACACTGCTCTTCAGAGATGTCAAGTAAGCTCAGCCTCTGTCTGTACATCCAGTTTGGTGGGTAGTGCCTCCTGCGAAATCAACCCCTCTCTGTTGCTCTCCTCTCTATTGCTCCCCTCTCTGTTGCTCTCCCCTCTCTATTGTTCTCTCCTCTCTGTTGGCCCCCATTGCTCCCCTCTCTGTACCTCTCTGTTGCTCTCCCCTCTCTGTTGCTCCCCTCTCTGTTGCTCTCCTCTCTATTGCTCCCCTCTCTGTACCTCTGTTGCTCTCCCCTCTCTGTTGCTCTCCTCTCTATTGCTCTCCCCTCTCTGTTGCTCTCCCCTCTCTGTTGCTCTCCTCTCTGTTTCTCTCCTCTCTGTTGCTCTCCTCTCTGTTGCTCCCCTCTCTGTTGCTCTCCCCTCTCTGTTGCTCCCCTCTCTGTTGATCCTTCTTTGTTGCTTTCCTCTCAGTTGCTCTCTCCTCTCTCAATTGCTCTCCTCTCTGTTGCTCTCTTTTGCTCTCTCCTCTCAGTTGCTCCCCTCTCTATTGCTCCCCTCTCTGTTGCTCTCCATTGCTCCCCTCTCTGTTGCTCTCCTCTCTGTTGCTCTCTCCTCTCTCTGTTGCTCCCCTCTCTGTTTCTCTCTGTTGCTCTTTCCTCTCTGTTGCTCTCTGTTGCTCTTTCCTCTCTGTTGCTCTCTGTTACTCTCCCCTCTCTGTTGCTCCCCTCTCTATTGCTCTCCCCTCTCTGTTACTCTCCCCTCTCTGTTGCTCCCCTCCCTGTTGCTCTCCTCTCTGTTGCTCCCCACTCTGTTGCTCGGTCCTCTCTGTTGCTCTTTCCTCTCTGTTGCTCTCTGTTGCTCTTTCCTCTCTGTTGCTCTCTGTTACTCTCCCCTCTCTGTTGCTCCCCTCTCTATTGCTCTCCCCTCTCTGTTACTCTCCCCTCTCTGTTGCTCCCCTCCCTGTTGCTCTCCTCTCTGTTGCTCCCCACTCTGTTGCTCGGTCCTCTCTTTTGCTCCACCCTCTCTATTGCTCTCCTCTCTCTGTTGCTCCCCTCTCTGTTGCTCTCCCCTCTCTGTTGCTCTCCTCTCTGTGGCTCCCCTCTCTATTGCTCTCCCCTCTCTCTTGCTCTCGCCTCTGTTGCTGTCCCCTCTGCTTTGCTCTCCCCTCTCTTTTGCTCTCCCCTCTCTGTTGCTCTCCTCTCTGCAATCTTGCTGCTGTGATGGTGATTGCCTTCCTCGTCCAAAGTCCAATCTAAGGCAGCTATGATGTCATCCATCCTGATGTTTTCTGTGTGAACACCTCCAATCTTTACAAATAAGTCTCTCATAACAAGAACTCTCACCAAACCATTTCCCAGAGGAACTGAGTTTTGAGCACTGAGCCTTTATTCATACCGGGACACCTGACCTTTAACCATCCCCATGACATGCTGCTCAATCTTGCCTCCATTTTACTGCCAAGTTTCCCGAGTCCCGGGAAATCCATGCTGGAATTTCAAATCGCTGCCAAAATCTCATGAAACGACACTCTTAACATATTATAACGACGGGCCCGCCTCTCCAGTGTGGGTTACTCAGCAGCACCCAAATCCGCCTCGGTCAAACCATAAATAGGCACGTTTGTGGCGGGTTGGGATCGTGTTTCAGATTTTTCAAATTTTAACCTACCCCCACCACTGCCCTGCCCATCCTGGGGGGTAGGAGGGGGGGGGGTGGGGGTTAAAATTTCCCTCACAATGTCAAAGATTCACAATGTCGCAGGTTCACAATGTCGCAGGTTCACAATGTCGCAGATAAACAATGTCGCAGGTTCACAATGTCATGGGTTTACAATGTCGCAGATTCACAATGCCGCATATAGACAATGTTGCAACAGAGGCAATTGTCTTTCAACAACGGGGAACTACTACTAAAATAATCACTACATCCAAAACTGTACTGGCCGAGTACAATAACTTATATGTATTATCAGTTAGGTTATGGTTTTGGAAAGTAGATTTTGATCGTGATAGGTTTCTGACAGTATAAATGGTGATCAGATAACCACTGTGGTTGAAATCCTCTAAGATTTAACATTCAGTGCCTCATTACAGACCTGTCTGATCCACAAAGATATTTCCCTGACAATCTTCTCCTTTTGTCCAGCCAGTGTTAACAACTCATTCCTTTACTATACTTGACTTCAAACTACACAATTTCAGCTCATCAACCAAGGTGCTCATATCTTTCTATGAATGCAATATCCTCTTTTACACATATTGCTATTCATCCAACTTGGAATTTTAATCTTGCAAGTAATGTCCAGGTTTAGCAGTTCTCTGTTATTCCTTTTTCATCACACTTTTACTTCAACACATATGTTTCTAATTATAAAAGCTGGCCATGTATTTTTCTACAATGATGACTAAGCTATTTACTCCTGGCCTAGTTGAGATGTAGAATCATAGAATCATACAGCACAGAAGGCAGCCATTCAGCCCATCGTGCCTGTGCTGGCTCTTTGAAAGAGCCATCTGAATAATTCCCACTCCCCTGCTCTTTCTGCATATCCCTGCAAATTTTTCCTTTTCAAGTATATATCAAATTCCCATTTGAAAGTTCCTATTGAATCTGCTTCCGCCACCCTTTCCAGGCAGTGCATTCCAGATCATAACAACCTGCTGCGTGAAAAAAATTCTCCTCATTTCCCCTCTGATTCTTTTGCCAATTATCTTAAATCTATGTCCTCTGGTTACCAATCTTCCTGCCAGTGGGAACAGTTTCTCCCTATTAACTCAATCAAAACCCCACCATAATTTTGAACACCTCTATTAAATCTTCCTTTAACCTTGTCAGCACTAAGGAGAACCATCCCAGCTTCTCTAGTCTCTCCACATAACTGAAGTCCCTCATCCCTGATGTAGGCCAACAAATAAAAAAAGAAAAAAAGATTTCAAATGCTGGAAATCTGAAACAAAAATAGAAGTTGCTGGAAATATTCAGCAGGTTGATCAATGGGGGTAAAGTTAACATTTATCACCGGGTGTAAAACAGGTGATAACGAATCGGCAGCCCATTGTGGGAAAGAAAATTGCTCAAGGTGCAAAACAGGCTGACGATTCATTATCATCCATTTTCCGTCCATCAATAAAAGTTAGTCACCCCAACATCTATAAAGAGAAGAGACAAGTTAACAATGTGGGTTTAGAACCTTCATAGTCCTTTATCACCCTGGTTTAACCTCAAAACATTGGGGCAGAATTTATTCAGTCGGAACGCTGTTCCTCAACGGCGAATCCATCGGAGCAAGTTCGCGAATGCATACATGCGCAGTAAAACCCCGAAATTGGTTCACTGGCGTTTTGACAGTTATGAATTAAAGGGCCACCTACGCTACAATCAATACAATCAGGAAACATTCGTAAACTTACCCATCTGACCAGCAGGGATGAAGATATTTATGCCATGAGAATGTACGCTTGAAAATACCAGCCCTACACTACTTTTTAAAAGCACGGTGACTCATAATGACTGCAAAACAACAAAAAATTAAATTTTCAAAATGTGGAATGTCTAATTATTCTTATTTTTAATATTTTTTGATCATTAAAAAATGTTATTAAAAAATAAAAATGTTATTTTTTTAACTTTTAATTTCTGTATGTTTCAGTACATTATAAATCATTTTCTTGCCTTTTGATAATAAGGTATGTTAAATTTTTATTTAGACTAACATAGGGAATGTCACTTTAAATGAATGAGTTTTACTTGCCTTCTTGTGGGCAGGGCTTCTCGTCCCACATTCTATGCACATGAGGGCCTACGCTGATCTCAGAGCACATCACTTGAGAAGAATTCAAAATGGAGCAAGTGGACATCGTGGGCCACGCAGTAAGTATCTCCGTACTTTTTATCCGCAGGATGTTCGGAGAGCCTTGCCACGCTGGTCGGAGCAAGTTCTGGCCCATTATCTATAAATCAACGCCTTTGGAATGCCACCATATATGGTCAGTCCCTCATTTACCCTCAAATCTCTACTCATGGACTTATTACTTTTAGCAAGGAATGGTACTAGCTTAAAGACACAACTTCGTATTCCTATGATCTTAATTTCCAAACAATTTGCCTAAATATACTCCAGTAACTATGTCTCTCTTCTGTTGTTAATGTGCACAAATACAATTATCACTGACCAATCTTTTGTACTTTGTATCGCCCTTCTCCTCAATATCCCAACCTTAATCCTTGGCAGGAAAACCACTGCTGTCAGC